>NC_090307.1:58700359-61200359 GCF_039906515.1 Pseudorca crassidens
GCACTGGTGGGTATACAGTCAATCAAAGCCTTGGGGTTTGCCTTAGGAAATGTGTACGCCAGTTGGTCCACTAGCCCAGACCACATATTTCAGTCCAGTTAGCCAGAGTTCAGATTAGACTGGAGCCCAGTCCTTCATAAGTGCTATGATTCTTTTGTGTTTCTGTGTTACATTCTCTGTTAAGCCTCTCCCTTGAGAATCTCTTTAAAAAGAGTCTCTGTAGGATTTTTTTTCTTAATTTTTATTTTATATTGGGGTACAGCTGATTTACAATGTTGTGTTAATTTCAGGTGTACAGCAAAGCGAATCAGCTATACATATACATATATCCTTTCTTTTTCTGGTTCGTTTCCCACATAGGTTATTACAGAATATTGAGTACAGTTCCCTGTGCTATACAGCAGGTCCTTGTTGTTCACCTATTTTATATATAGTAGTGTGTATCTGTTAATCCCAAACTCCTAATTTATCCCCCCCTCCCATCTTTCCCCTTTGGTAACTGTAAGTTTGTTAAGATTTGTTTATTCCTAGGTTTCTGGTCTCAATACCATTTAGAACAAATACCAAAACACCATAAATTCCCACAAGCATTGTGTATAAGGGCTTTTAATGTAAAGAGCTCCATGCATTCAAATAACAGTTGGCTGAAAGCTAACATGAGTGAAATTTATAGTCAGGAAATAAATGGCTGAAATGAGGCATAAAGGGTCACGTGGGCCCAGAATGTGCACAGCCTCCTTACGCTACACGGAATATTTGCAATTCTATCCTGAGAGCAACGGGAAGGCTTTTGAGGGTTTTAAACAGGGGAGCAAAATTATTAAACTTTTAAAAAGAAGAACTATTCTTGACTTTTTATTGCTTATTTGATAGATAGCGTGTGATTATCTATCAGTTCTATTGTATTTCTATGATTATTTTATTCAAATCCTTTTATCTTTGTAATTTATTTTTCCTTTGCGTGCTGATTAAAGACTTAAAAGGGTATGTTAGTGTCCATCATTACTGTTGGTTTTGCCCATTTCTCATATTTTTTCCTCATACATATTGATGTACTTTATTTGGCAGATAAAAGTGTGAAAAATATATCTATATTATAAAGAGGAATTCTTATTACAAAGCCAAATGCACACAAATCACAGGAAAATGAATGTTTAACCATAATTCAATTAATTTTGTAAGGTTTGGGAGATAAACTGCTTTTTGTCTGGGTCTACAATATACAAAGCAAAATTTTAAAGTCGTCATGAAAAACTCACTGGAATTAGAAGAATATGAAAGAAAAATACTAAAATTTTGTAATCACTTTAGAAGCTTACGTAGCTCTCCAGCTCACTGTCATTCTCTGTTAGCTGGTCCCCTAGGGATCTATAAGAGCTGCTCTGGTTGGAAAACTCTAACTACTAGTGCAGAAAAGAATTGTGTTGGGTTTATTTAGTCATGTCATGAAGCCTTAAGGAAGGCAATTAAAATCTCCAATGCTCTCCGGAAAAGCAGAAGCTTACCACACAGAAACAAATGTTCTAAAAAGGCTTTAGCCTTTGAAAAAAAAATAGTTCAACTACTTTTTAGTGAAAGGAAAGAGAAGCTGTTTATCCATGGAATATGGAATATCAGATGGGAGTAAAGAATTCTTGGGGGAATAAAAAGCCACATAACCTAATTTAAAAATTGACAAAGGATCTGAATAGTCATTTCTCAAAGGAATATATTCAAGTAGCCATTAAGCACAGGAAAAGTTTGTTGTTGTTGTTTTTTTTTGGCGGTACACGGGCCTCTCACTGTTGTGGCCTCTCCCGTTGTGGAGCACAGGCTCCAGACGTGCAGGCTCAGCGGCCGTGGCTCACGGGCCCAGCCGCTCCACGGCATGTGGGATCTTCCCAGGCCGGGGCACGAACCCGTGTCCCCTGCATCAGCAGGCAGACTCTCAACCACTGCGCCACCAGGGAAGCCCAGGAAAAGATTTTAAACATTGTAAGTCATCAGGGAAATTCAAATCAAAACCAGGATGAGGTACCACTTCATACCACACTAGAATGGCTAAAATTAAAAAGGTGAACAATAACAAGTGTTGGTAATAATGTAGAGAAATTGGAACCCTCATACAGGGGAGGTAAAATGCTGTAGCTGCTCTGGTAGTTGCTCAGAAAACTCTGGTAGTAGCTCCAAGGATGAAATGTATTAACTTACGATGCAGAAATTCCACTCCTAGACATACACCCAAGAGAAATAAAAACACTTGTCCACACAAAATCTTGAACATGAATGTTCATAACAGCATTATTCATGATAGCCAAAAACTGGAAACAACTCAAAGGTCTATCAACTGATCGACAGATAAACAAAATGTGGTATATCCGTATAATGGAATATTATTCAGCCATAAAAAATGCAGTTCTGATACATGCTACAATATGGATGAATCTTGAAATTATTAGGCTAAGTGAAAGAAACCAGTCACATATTGTATGATTCCATTCATACAAACTGTCCCGAAGAGGGAAATCTATACAAATAGAAGGTAGATTAGTGGCTGCCTAGGTCTGGAGAGGAAGGGGATATAGGTGGGTGACAACTAAAGGTATGGAGTTTCTTTTAGAGATGATGAAATGCTCTAAATTGACCATGGTGATGATTGTAATATCTGTGAATATACTAAAATCCACTGAATTTACAGTTTAAATGGGTAAGTTGTATGGGGTATGTGAATTATTTCCGAATAATGTTTAAGAAAAAAACAACTCAAAAAAAAAAGAAAAAAACAACTCAAGAAGGTACATGATTACCCATCTAACTGCTTGCAACCCCTGACTGTGTTTAGCACAGATTTTAATATGGATTCAAAAGCCATAAGGGTTTCGTGCAGAATGATACTCAAATAAATCATGTTACTGGGATAACTTAGAGGTAAATACTTAGAGGTATTGCAAAATTTGCTTTTCTGAAGTATATACTCCCTTTGTCACAACATTAAATATCGCTCTCAGAAGCTGGAGGTCAAACAGTACGTGGTTCGCACTACTGTTTAAGAGTGTTCCTTCTCTTGTACGTTGTTTGGCAGAAAACACAGCCCTTATTAAAGCACTTAATAGACCACTTATGTTTATAAAATATGATTTTACAAAATATCCATGGGGTTGAATTCCAGTTTTAAAAATGAGACAATAAACAACACCTGTATTCATTCTAATTCCAGAGCAACTCATTTTTACCTAGGTTTTAGGCAGACAGTAGGTTGATATTAGCACGAGTTGAACATCGTAATGACTGTTAAACATGCACATTTTGGGAAGGGTTTCTCAATTTCAAGTTTCTTGTTTCGCTATCTCCATATACTCAAACCCATCAGGCAGCATGTCCAAATTTTTCACTTGTAAAATACGATTTCTCTATTTGTGTAGAGGAAATACATGCTGAAACTCAGAAATGCAAACTGTCACTAACTTAGCTTTAAATTAGGCACAGAATCCTTGTCACATGGATAAAGCAACACAAATCAGGTACTTTAGAAGTTTCCCTGAGAAGCGCAGTCAACTATACTAGAGGTCTGCGCCGTAAGGACAATAGAACGCCATCTGCCAAGCGGTTATCACTACAGTAGTAAATTACCATCACTGCGCAAAACAAAATAAGGCTTTCTCCAAAGCAGAGCCCCACTAGTTGGTTTTCTGGAATTCTCCTTGTAAGTATTCCCTTTGGTTCACGGTGGGGTGGAGAGTGTGTTTCTAGATGCCTGTTTAAGTACCATAATTCTCTTATTCAACAAAGCCTCCTAGTTATTTTATTTTATATATATTTAAAATTTTAAACCATTTTAAAATTGAAGTATAGTTAATTTACAATGTCTTAGTTTCAAAGTGACTGTTACACATATATATGTATATATTTATATATATATATATAAATACTCTTTTCAGATTTTATTCCATTATAGGTTATTACAAGATACTGAGTAGAGTTCCCTGTGCTATACAGTAGGTCCTTGTTGTTTATCTATTTTATACATAGTAGCGTGTATGTGTTAATCCCAAACTCCCAATTTATCTTTCCCCCCACCACTTCCCCTTTGGTAACCATCAGTTTGTTTTCTATGACTGTGAGTCTGTTTCTGTTTTGAAAATAAGTTCATTTGTATCATTTTTTAGATTCTACATGTAAGGGACACCATATATTTGGCTTTCTCTAACATATTTCAGACATATCATACTTAATATGATACTTATTATACTTAATATGATACTTAATATGATCATCTCTAGGTCCATCCATGTTGCTGCAATTGGCATTATTTCATTCTTTTTTATTTCATTCTTTTTTACGGCTGCCAACTGTTGCCAAAAAGTCTCCATTTCCTAATCTAGTCCCAGGAGAGAACTGCCTCCACTGCCAGGCAGGAGAGGTTTACTAAGTCGGTGCTGTATGAATGTTGGTTATTCAATTAATGTTTGCTAAACTGAACAACCAATGCCTTTGAATGCCTCAGTTGTTCACACCCAAATAGCTGAATGTTATAAAACTACTATCAAAACCTTAAAATTGCGAGTACTAGTTTGTAATGAGCCAGGTCTTTCTGAGGCTTTGGCTTTGAGCAGGCTTGGTTAGGTACTATTAACTCTTTAAAACCACAAGGGATCTATTTAGTAAATTGCTAGTTCTGCGCTAATTTGCATGGCTGACTTGCTCTAATTTTTAGTTGGGATGGAAACTTGGAAGGGCACAGTGAGTGAGCAGAGCTATTGTCAATGACTCTATGGGATGAGCCGAGTTATAATAACTGAACGTTAGTGAGAACTTGCTAGTTTACAAAATGTTTACAATAGTTAGTGAAAAGGCTGAGGGAGTACCACAAAGATACTTCAAATTATAGTGGATCAAATAAACTTAATGTAAACATTTCTCTTTCACACAATAATCTACAGGTCATAGGAGTACATGACAGAATAATAAAGTTGTGTCTGCTCCCTTAGCTACCCAAATTGGAGGCAAACTACTGATGTAGGGGTGTCGAGGACAATTCTGCTTCATGAGATCATCCTGGGACTAAGGGTCCTTCTATCTTGCTGCCTTGTATTTTAAGGTGTCTTGGTTCTGGGTCAAAGTTATTTGACCCCAGTATATTTGCTTTCCAGCTTACAGGAAAGATGGAAGAGAAGGTTTGGAAAGTGACAATTCCTTTTAAGAAGAAGCCCTCATTATTTCTATTCATATTCCATGGGTGAAGACAGTCACATGGCTACATCCCAGCTGCAGTGAAACCTGAGCAGCCATGTTCCCTGTTAAAACCCAGTGAGTTTCTAAGGCTGGAGCAGAGGATGGAGGATGTTCCTGTGGGTGAAAGGGAGATTCCATTCGGTGGCAGTGACTGAGCTCTGAGATAACCTCCCTTGAGGCTCACAGCAATCCAGTGGTTAAATGCTTACTGCCTTCTTACATTTTATAGAGGATGAAATTAAAGCCGGAAGAAGAAAATAAGTTTAGATTTGTATCTCTTATAATGGAAGCCAACAGATAATTTCTAAAAGAGGTAAGTAAAGAAATAAATATGAGAAGAAGTTAATGGCAGAGGAAATAGCTTTAAAAGCTAAAAGTGAATGCCCCTAGGGATCAGCGTTTGCGATGTGGGGAGGGTGGGAAAGAGATAGCTGCTTTTCATGGTTAATATTTTGGTTTAAAGCGATTTGTTAAAATACATGCATATATTACTTTGATAAGAACTGAAAATATAAAGAATACATACATATGTATATATATGATTATATATATAAACCACAGGCCATAATTTAGGCAGATTGCTTCCACCCATCTCTAGAGATAATACCAATTCTGTCTCCAAATGTTCGCTAGGGACTGTTAAATTCCAAGTAATGATGTCGTTTTGAAAAGAGAGATGTCAAAAAGTCACCCCCTCGCACTGAGCTCAGACCTCACCACCTCCACATCAGAAAATCACCACCTATCTGGGTGGTGAGATGGAGAAGACACAGCTGTCACTCTTCGTTTCGCTGAACATTTGTTAACACCTCCAATTTCAAAGAGTAATGACCTTCGCCCAGTTCTATGCAACTTGAACTAACCAGGGTAGTGAAAAAATCTAGAGGCAGCAATGCCCTTAGAGCTCACTGTGTGCTTGGTCAAAATACGAAGCTTATATACAACACCTCTGAACCACGTGGTCATTCAGCAACTTAAACTTTTCACGTGATGGGAGCTGACCACCTCACGTGTCATTCATCCCATATTCTAAGTGTATCCCTCCTCTCTCCACCTCTATCCCCATGCACTCCATCTGTATCACCCCTCTTCCTGTGCTACCCTCTGTGCTTTACAGGACAGTGTAATCTTTTTAAAATCAAAATATTGGTACATTTCTGTTTTCAGCTATTTCCCATTATCTTTAGGATAAAGTCCAAGCACCTTACATCTTTACTCCTCTCTGAGCTTCTCGACATGCTGTTGCTTCTTCCTGGAACACTGTTCTACTTCCCCTTCCTGCACTTAGATCAACCATCTTAGTTGTCAACTTGATAGCACTTCCTCTTGGAATCCTTCTCATATGCCTAGACTGAGTCAGACACTGTTATATGTGGTCTAGTAACATCCTTGTACTTTCCCTAAATGGTACTGTTCACACCATGTTGTGATTGCCTGTTTGTTTCTCCCTCTGAATAGCAGACTCCGTGAGGGAAGGGATCATGCTGGGTAGGTTCACGGCTGTATCTTCAGCACCTTGCACTGTGATTGGCTCTTGGTAGATTCTTGAAGGAATTCTTATGCCCCCACTTTAACTGCTATAAATGTTTTCTCTATATTTAATAAAAATATGTTTCCTTCCCAGGCTACACAGAGCAAGCCCTATTCTCAAAGAGAGTCCTTCATGTATTTTAAAACCACTAGTATTCTCTGCCTTTAAATCATCTATATTCCTGGCTCAATATGGATACTTTTAAGTTGTGTCATATTCGGTTCAGCTGAGTTTGAGGGACACAGTTAATAATACAATTTTGCCCACATGACTTTGGGTAAACTGAAAGACACAAAAGTCACATGAATGGAAATTTATTAAAGATACAAGCTAAACTGAAGTATGTAGCGTAAGTGTGGAACACAATGAGTTTGTTAACTCTTATATCTGGTTCCTGTGAACCTGGGTATTGGAAGAGTGCAATCATAAAGAATTTGGTTTTGTAGAGTAGAAGCACTTACCCTTAATTGCCCTCTTGCAATGCCCTGGGATACAGAAGTAAGAATGCCTTTCAGCACTTACACATTTATAGAAGGTCACCTCCACCACCAATCATGAATTAACGCTGGTGACGCCCTAGTCAGGTAAGTCATGGGATAAGAGAACAGGAATGTCACCCTATTAGAGGTCTCTCCATACAGAAATATGAAGCAAGATGAAAGGCATTTCCCCTCTAAAACTGTAGCTAAACCAGACTTTCCAACCCTCTTTCATGCCATTAATTTGTATAACTTTGGTGGAGGAACTTATTTCTTATTCCTGTCAAATTTTATTATTAATTTCAGATAATTCTAGACTGTCAACTTTATTCCGTATATTGATCTTCCACTTAACTGATTAACTACTGTTTCCACTTGGCACAAACTAAGACTTTGATAAGTAGTTCTATTGTCATCAAAGCCATTGGCTATCCTCTTGACAGAATGATCGATACAGAATCCTAACAGAGGCAACTAGAGATTTCTGACCATCGTGAAATCACGCCAGGGAGGATGCTGTACCTGAATGTGCCACTATTCCCACAGCCATCACACATCCTTGTGCTGCTGCATATGGTGACGTTTGGTAGTGTATATATGTCCATGCCACTCTTTCACTTCGCCTCGTCTGAGGCGGCAAAAAAACCAACAAATGTTGTATCCATGTCCTATCACTTCTTGGTCTCTAGATCCATATCCTTGACTTTACTTCCAATTAATAGGTTGTTTTCAGTGTAGAGACACCCTCTGAGATGTAGGACTACGCAGGGAACAAAGCCCTGCTGAATACTCTTTTCACTTTCTTATTACAAATCATTTCCTGTAACTCAGAAGTCTTTTATTCTTTCAAGAAAAAGTCTCCACTTAATACTCTATGGTGGGACTTCCCTGGTGGCATAGTGGTTAAGGATCTGCCTGCCAATGCAGGGGACACAGGTTCAAGCCCTGATCTGGGAAGATCCCACGTACCGCGGAGCAACTAAGCCCGTGCACCACAACTACTGAGCCTGCTCTCTAGAGCCCGAGAGCCACAGCTACTGAGCCCACGTGCCTAGAGCCCGTGCTCCGCAACAAGAGAAGCCACCGCAATGAGAAGCCCACGCACCACAATGAAGAGTAGCCCCCGCCGCTGCAACTAGAGAAAGCCTGCACACAGCAATGAAGACCCAACGCACCCAAAAATAAATTAATTAATTAATTTGTAAAAAATACTTTATGGTTATGGGTATATTATACTCTGCAGAGCTAATTCAGCCTTTCTGTTCCCTCTTTTTCTTACAGATTTGTCAGTGAGGAAATTATCATGTGATGTACTCAAGGATCACTGCATTTTGCACATCTCCAAAGTGAGACTGCATTATTATAGCTGTGTCATCTGCAGTTTCCACATTATTGTTCTTGAAAAAAATAAACAACCCAAACCCTCTGTTTTTGAAAAACAAATAAAATCTTATTGTCACCGAAGTTTGCCATTTTTCTCTGTTCTAGGTATATCCAATCACAGTAACATATTTTAATTTCTTCTTTCAATAATTAAAACTTTATTACTCTATCCTGTTTTACTGCCTTAGCCAAGACCTCCAGCACAATGACGAACAGAAATGGACATAGGGGGCATCTTTGTTTTTTACCCAACCTCAAGGGAAAATATTTTATGTCTCCAATCAAGATGTTTGCTATAGATTTTTTTGTAGATACAGTGAAGAAGTAAGCAAAAATGAGTCAACAAGAAAGTTACCCATGACTCCTGTCAATTTCTCATACTCTACATCTTACCCACCAGCACCTCTTACCATCTCCAGGTACAAGTAACATGGACCAAACCATCACTACCCACTTGCGTGGGTTATTTTAAAAGGCCCCTAAGTGCTTCCCATGATCCTACTCTTCCCTTCCTTCTCCAGACAACCCTCAGACGGCACTTATTCCTGCTCTGCTTAACCCCCATCAGTGATTCCCATCCCTTCCTTGGCCCACAAGACTCCCAGTCTGGGCCTGGTACACACTGATCTCAACTCCTACTCTTTTTCCTTTATTCATGATGCTCCAGCCACCCCACCTCCTCCAAGCTGATCCTCAAACACTTTGGACTGCGCTTGCCTGAGGACCTTGGCCTGAAAGCCTCCCTCATACCTCGTATGTGAATGGTTCAATTCCTTGTTTCCTTTAGGTCTCAACACAAACATTACCTGGAGAGTGAAGTCAAAGATGTTTCCTTGACAGTGAGACCTAGCCATCCGTGTTCTCCCTTTTGGGGGACCACATTTTCATCCATAGACCTTATCGCCATGTTCTTTATACACTCATTTTCAATTTGTAGTTTCCCTCAACTGTAACGTAAGGCTATGATAGCAGGCAGTTTCGCTCATTTTTGTCCATTACTATAATCACAGCACCCAGGACAGTGCCTGACAGAAAGCAGTCACTTAAGTAGTTTCCAGATATTTTAGATCTATGGGTATTAATTCAGGACATAGGAAATCATATCTGTTATATTCTCAAATTTCACAATTTTTTTATAGTTTAGAGTTTTGTTCCTACGGGACTTGGAAACTAGAAAAAAATCATTTCTTGTTTTTTATTTAGACGATGAAAAGGATATAGACAAACCCTAAGTTGCATATAAAAGTTCAATGAAAAATAAAGTCCAATGAAACATGCCTTTAGAGGCAGGATACCCAGACCTCCAGTGTGCAGCCTCTGTCTGTGCCATTTGCTTTCTGGACAGACTTTATCTCTCAGCAAATTTTCAAGATACTAGACATTAAGAATCCTCTCCATGTCTATCTTCCACCATCAAATTATCCTCTAAGACTCGATCCATTAATCAAAGAGATAACAAACCTTCTATTTGCCATTATCAATTGTTTTTACCTTATACTTTACTACATGTCATTGATGTCATTATATTTGGATTTCAGCAACCTTGGCCCTTTTTATTCAGTATATATGTATTTTAAAATATATATATTTTTTGAAATTTTATTTATTTATTTATTTTTGGCTGCGTTGGGTCTTCGTTGCTGCACGTGGGCTTTCTCTATTTGCGGCGAGCGGGGGCTACTCATCGTTGCGGTGCGCAGTCTTCTCATTGCAGTGGCTTCTCTGGTTGTGGAGCGCAAGCTCTAGGCACGCGGGCTTCCATAGTCGTGGCTCGCGGGCTCTAGAGCGCAGGCTCAGTGGTTTTGGTGCACTGGCTTCGTTGTTCCGCAGCATGTGGGAACTTCCCGGACCAGGGTTTGAACCTTTGTCCTCTGCACTGGCAGGCGGATTCTTAACCACTGCGCCACCAGGGAAGCCCTAAAATATATTTTTAAAACAACTCTGTATCTGAAACTATTCAGCAAGCCTAACTCAACATTTTCTTTCAAAAGCATGGCGCTATTGCTGAAAATGAGTCCCGTGAACCAGGTTCTATAGGAATGTCATTTAAGATTAATGTAGAAGGAAGAAATTGAGGAATTTTCGCAGCAGAAAGTAACCTGCAGTTACCTTAAGGGCAGAAAGGTTATTAAGGAAATCAACATGTTAAATTTCACTCTTCACTACCTCATTTTTTTGGACAACATTTCCTCAAAAAGCTTTTAGTGTCAAAATCCTGAGATCCATCCCAAGTTAAAACTGTGCTACAGAATGCAGTGCAAAGCACAGCTTGAATGATGCTACTAATAACCTCTGTTTTGAACTGAGGGCTCATGCTGCTGAAACTAGCGATCAAGTTGACTACCAGTATGTTGCAGTGCACTTAACGGGCTTTAAATAAATGTGTGTTGGATTAATCATTGAAAGGGTCTATTGTAACTTTTTTCGCATCAAGTTAATAAAGTTTAGAGCAAGCAGGAAAACAGGTCTCGCTTGGTGAGGAAATTCTTTTTTTTTTTTTTAACATATTTATTGGAGTATAATTGCTTTACAATGGTGTGTTAGTTTCTGCTTTATAACAAAGTGAATCAGTTATACATATACGTATGTTCCCATATCTCTTCCCTCTTGCGTCTCCCTTCTCCCACCCTCCCTATCCCACCCCTCTAGGTGGTCACAAAACACTGAGCTGATCTCCCTGTGCTGTGTGGCTGCTTCCCGCTAGCCATCTATTTTACGTTTGGTAGTGTATATATGTCCATGCCACTCTCTCACTTCGTCCCAGCTTACCCGTCCCCCTCCCCATATCCTCAAGTCCATTCTCTAGTAGGTCTGCGTCTTTATTCCTGCCTTACCTCTAGGTTCTTCATGACCGTATTTGTTTGTTTGTTTGTTTGTTTTCTTAGATTCCATATATATGTGTTAGCATACGGTATTTGTTTTTCTCTTTCTGACTTACTTCACTCTGTATGACAGACTCTAGGTCCATCCACCTCACTACAAATAACTCAATTTCGTTTCTTTTTATGGCTGAGTAATATTCCATTGTATATATGTGCCACATCTTCTTTAGCCATTCATCTGATGATGGACACTTAGGTTGCTTCCATCTCCTGGCTATTGAGGAAATTCTAATCATCAGTAAAATGATGTAAAGTTTGGAAGCAGAAGACGAAATAAATTTTGCTATTCTATAACTATTACCTATTTCACTTTCATATCATAGTGATGCTTATGGTAGTGAATAGAAAGAAAAACCTTATTATTTAGCCTATAATTTATAGCATATGCAGATGATGGCCCTTGAGCTAAGAATAGCCTTTACATTTTTTATGTTGTATAAAAAAAGGAAGAAACGTAAGAAGAAAAAGCAGCAGCAGTGGAAGCATCATCAATAGAGACCATGTGCAGTCTGCAAAGCCTGAAATATTTGTTATCTGACCCTTTATAGAAGAAATTTTTCACACCTGATCTAGAAAACTGACTACTATATAGTCACCAAACGTGACAATATAAACATATACATTTCAAATGAAATAATGTCACTGTGTATTAAGCTTAAAAAGCAAGTAAAAGGATTCTGGGAAGATGCCCAGTAGGAAGCACAAGGAAGCTGTCTCTCCATCTAGGCTACAATTGCATTGGCAGAATCTGATATAACTCTTTTGGAACTCTAGCATCTATTGAAGGCTTGTAACTTCCAGGATAGGCTTGCCCAGTGAATCACTGCTGTTCATTTTGGTCAATTTCAGCTTTTAGCGCAGTAGCTGCTACCCATCCCCCATCCCTAGCCATGTGGCAGGCAGCTGTGCTCATGCTCCAAGATCAACCTGATCACTGCTTGCAGGAGCCAGGATGGGCAAAACGGATTGGATAGTGTCTTCCAAATACCAAGAATCTGTACTGTGATCATTGAGTGCTGCCCCTGATCAGGCCTTTGTCTCAGGTACAGACAGAGAGGCAGGTGGCCACTGTGGTTGTAACTTTCCCCACTGTTACAAGCCCCTCCCCATTCAGCTGAAATGACTTGCAGTGTAATTAAAGGGTCAGCACTCTTCCCCCTCCCATTTATTTTTCTCTTTTTCCCCTTTTGGGAACCAGACGTTAAAGACTAGACACTGAAGAGCAACTGCATGTATGGGGAATATTAGAAAGTTGGTGACTGCAGATGGACAGGGAAACGGGCAGGCTGAAAAAGAAGACTTAAGTTTACACTTTAAGCTGATACTTGGCACAGAGACAGCCTACAACAATCAAAACCAAGATCAATATACAAAACACTAACAAAAAACAGCAACCCCTGGAGAAGGGGGAGAATCTCTGATTTCTAGAGTTATCACATTATTTGATTCAAATACCTAGTTTTCAACCAAAAAAATCACAAAGCATACAAAGAAACAGAAATGGATTAAGCTCTCCAATCAAAAGAAAAAATAAATCAAAAGAAACTTCAATCCTGCCCCAATTTTTCCAAAATACTGATGAGGAGACAATACTTCCTAACTCATTCTATGAGGCTAGCATTACCATGAAAGAAACCAAAGCTACACAAAGATACTAGAAGAAAAGAAAACTAAAGACCAATATCCCTTAGGAACACTGATGCAAAAATCCTCAACAAAACACTAGCAAGCAGAATTCAACAGCAAATTAGAAGGATGATACAACATGAGCAAATGGGATTTATTCCTAGAATGCAAGGATGGTTCAACATATGAAAATTGATCAACATAATATGCCACATCAACAAAGGAAGAAAATACACATGATCATCTTAATTGATGCAGAAAAAGCATTTGACAAAATTCAAAACCCTTTCATGAGATACACACTCAACAAACTAGGAATTAAAGTAAACTACATCAACACAATAAAAGTCATGTATGAAAAACCCACAGCGAACATCATGCTCAATGGTAAAAGACTGAAAGCTTTTCTTCTAAGATGAGGAATAAGGTAATGACGCTCACTTTTGCCACTTTTATTCAAAATAGTATTGGAATTTTAGCCAGAGTAATTAGTCAAAAAAAATGTAAGAAAGAAAAGAAAGAAGGAAAAGACATCTAAATTGGAAAAAAAGATAGTTATTTTGGTTTGTAGATGATATATTCTTATATGTAGAGAAGTCTGAAGATTCCACAAAAAAAGTTAAAACCAATAAATTATTTCAGCAAAGTAGCAGGATAAAAAGTTAACATGCAAAAATCAGTTGCATTTCTATATGCTAACAATGAACAAACTGAAAAGGAAATTATAAAATAATTCCATTTACAATAACATTAGAAATAAAACATATATTAGTCAAGGAGGTGAAAAATTTGTACAATGAAAACTATGAAACATTGCTGAAAGAAGTTGAATAAGACATAAATAAATAGAAACACATCCCATATCATGGATTGGAAGGCTCCAAATTGCTGAGATGTCAATACTACCCAAATTTATCTACAGATTCAATGCAATCCCTATGAAAATTTCAATGGCCTTTTTTTTTTTTGCAGAAATAGAAAAAAACCCATCCTAAAATTCATGTGGACTCTCAAAGGACTCCAAATAAGCAAAACAATATTGAAAAAGAAGAACACAGGTGGAGGACATATACTTCCTGATTTCAAAGCTTACTGCAAAGTTATAGTAATCAAAACAGTGTGGTACTGGCATAAATACAGACATAAAGATCAATGGAATAGAACAGAGATCCCGAAATCAACTCTTGCCTATATGGTCAAATGATTTTTTTTTTTTTGCGGTACGCGGGCCTCTCACTGTTGTGGCCTCTCCCGTTGCGGAGCACAGGCTCTGGACATGCAGGCTCAGCGGCCATGGCTCACGGGCCCAGCCGCTCCACAGCATGTGGGATCTTCCCGAACCGGGGCACGAACCCGCGTCCCCTGCATCGGCAGGTGGACTCTCAACCACTGCGCCACCAGGGAAGCCCCCAAATGATTTTTGATAAGGGTGCCACTTAATAGGGAAAGGATAGTCTTTTCAACAAACATTGTTGGGAAAACTGAATATCCATATGCAAAAGAATAAAGTTAGATTCCTACCTAACACTGTATAGGAAAATTAACTCAAAATAGATCAAAGACCTAAGTGTAAGACCTAGAACTATAAAAGTTTTAAGAAAACATACGGGAAAACTTCATAACATTGGATTTATCAGTGATTTCTTGGATATGACATCAAAGACAATAGGAAACAAAAGAAAAAAATAGACAAATAGGGCTTCCAATTAAGAAATTTTTAAAATTCATGCATCAGAAGATATTATCAACAGACTAAAAAGGAAATGCATAAAATGAGAGAATATATTTTCAAATCATATATCTGATAAGGGATTAATAGCCAGAATATATAGAGAACTTTTAAAACTCAACAACAAAAACCAACCTGATTCCAAAATGGGAAAAGGGCTTGAATACCCATTTCTCAATAAAAAGATAGGCAAATGTTCAATAAGTAGGTGAAAAGTTGCTTAACATTATTAATCATTACAGAAATGTAAATCAAAACTTCAATGAGATACCACTTCGCACATATTAGAATGGCTACTATGAAAAAAAAGGCAGAAAATAATGTGTTGGTGAGGGTGTAAAGAAATTAGAACCCTTGTGCGCTTTTGGTAAGAACATAAAATGGTGTAGCTGCTGTGGAAAATAGTGTGGCAGCTCCTCAAAAAATTAAAAATAGAATTGCCACATGATCCAACAATTCCACTTTGGGGTATATATCCAAAGGGTTGAAAGCAGGGTCTCAGAGAGATATTTGTACACCAGTCTTTGTTCATAGCAGCATTATACGTAATAGCTAAAATGTGGAAGCAACCCAAGTGTCCCTGGGTGTATGAATGGATAAGGAACGTATGGTATATATGGCAAAGGAGTATTATTCAGCCTCACCGAGAAAGGCAATTCTGACATATGCTGCAACATGGATAAACCTTGAGTATATTATGCTAAATGAAATAAACCAGTTACAAAAAAAAAAAAAGAAAATGCTGTGTAATTCCACTTCAATGAAATATTTAGAGTAGTCAAAAATCATAGAAACAGAGAGTAAAATGGTCGTCATCAGGGGCTTGGGGGAGAGGGGGATGGAGAATAATTATTTAATGCGTATTGAATTTCAGTTTTACAAAATGAAAAGAATTAGGGAGATGGATGGTGAAGATGGTTGCACAACATTAGGAATGCACTTAATCCCGCCGAACTGTACACTTAAAATGGTTAAGGTGGTAATTTAATGTTATGTGTATTTTACCACAAAAAATTAGGAAAAAAACAAGTTAATTATATTTGGAAAAAAGGGGTTAGTTATAGATACAGATATATACATATGTATATGTAAATACAGACTACATATATGGAAAAGGCATAGTACAGATTTAGAATTATTAAAATTATTTCCTTTGAATGGTGGAATTATAAGGAATTTTTATTTCTTTTCCTGACCCAATCTTTTCTAATTTTTTTTTATGGTAAGGTTAAGGGATGTTTTATTGCTACAAGAGATGAGTGCTGATGATGGGTACATAGGCACACATCTCAATAGGAAGAATAATGTTTGTTTTTGTTTTTGTTTTTTGCGGTACGCGGGCCTCTCACCGTTGTGGCCTCTCTCGCTGCGGAGCACAGGCTCCGGACGCGCAGGCTCAGCGGCCATGGCTCACGGGCCCAGCCGCTCCGCGCCATGTGGGATCTTCCCGGACCGGGGCACGAACCCGTGTCCCCTGCATCGGCAGGTGGACTCTCAACCACTGTGCCACCAGGGAAGCCCTGGAAGAGTAATGTTTGAAAGGAAAACAGGAGAACCCGTCAGGTAGGCGATAAATGGATGACTCCAATGCTGCTGGCTGACTCTCCTGATGACATGAATCTGGGGACAGAGCAGGGTTTTTGAGTCTCACTATGTCCCCGGTTTGACAACTGTACTGTGCAAAGATGCACAGTCCTTCCCTCCTAGACCCCCTTGACTGCACTTGAAGGTTTTTTTCCTAGTGGTCCTGGTCACACTCTTAATTTTGGTTGGACACAGCCCCATAGTCAGCAACAGGAGGCCCAGCAACGAAGTGCTGTAATGCACGTGACCACAAAGTCAGCAGGTGACCACAGGGTCTGAGATGGGAAACCTCAGGGTCTGGAAGCTCCCTTCCAGAGCCTTGTTCATGCAGTAGAAGTCAGGCAAAACCAGCAGCAACTCAGTCAGAATTTCCAAGCATCCCATAGTCTGGTAATAGCAGAATACTGTCAACTGGACAGTATAAGCTACACCAGCAGGTCCATCATTGGCTCCACCCTTGAATAAGAATGTGCTCCAAGAGTGTTGCTGCCCCTGAATCAACAGGTTGCCCAGGAGCAGGCTCAGGACAGTAAACCAGAGTACCAGGGGTTAGTGTGACATCAGGGAACAGTCTGGTACTGCCAATGGAGATATTGGTGCAGGTGGCTACCTATCTGTTAGAGAATTCTCTTAAATATAGGTTTCTGATCCTCCATTATATATTCCATTCTATGCTTCATCAATAAGTCAAGGTTGTCATGGCTTCATGTAAGCACTGTTATAGACCTGACCTTCTTTAACGTCTCAACTTCAGACGCTTATTGTCATCGTCTGCCAGATACCTTCAACAATGGAAGGGCATTACAATTTCTATTCCCTTTTTAAAATCCTAACTTAAAGCTCTGACTTTAACTGGTTTGATTTTGAACATGTGAATATAATGGGAAAAAAACCAGATTCCAGGTTTTATCTCTTTAAAAAAATGAGTTGTCTGTTACAGAGCTTAGAGGTTGGTTTCTTAAATGACTGTGGCCCTTGACAGGGCAGAAATAATGTTTTTCAGGGTTTTGCAATCCTTGAAGTTCTGTGATCTTCTAAAGTCATCACAAGGAGAACCAGCAGGATTTCTACAGATTTTTATCACTTCATTGAGAAGATACGATATTTGGCGCATACTTAGTGATAGTTATGTGTTTTATATACATAAATTTGCATAAAATTTGTGTAAATTTCAATGTTTAATTTATTAAAACTTTACATGATAATCTTTAAAAGCACAGTTTATATTCTCACAAGCAAAAAAAAAAAAAAACGAAATAAAAAAAGAAAATCCCAAACTAAAACAAAACCCCAACTTTCTGCAGGGCAGCAAGAGACCAATGTAGTTTTTCTTTTCCCCATAGAGTACAACACAATTACCTTAATCAGACATTCCTGATATATTGTATCTGTTTAGGTCTTGCTTACTAGCTACAGAAATCACTCTGTTCAACTTAGCATAAGGAAATCTATTGGAAGAATCATACAGCCTTGCAGAATTGTTAGAGAAACGGCAGAATCAGAAAAAAACTAGAAAGATTTCTGCTTCTGACCAAGATGGAGTAACAGGACCAGATTTACCCTCCCACCAGAAATATTCACAAAACAGTAAACACGTATGGAATCAGTGCCAGTTCTGACTGACTGAAACCTTATGAGTAGAATCTATAGAATGGTTTTGCCTCAGTAGTGAAGAGTAAGATCTAGACAGAGTTCTGCTTCAGTCCTGCTGAACAACTCAGAAAAGTAAGACTGAAAGGCAGGTGTCAATAAACTATGGCCTGTGGACCAAATCCAGATCATGGCCTATTTTTTTATGGCCTGCTGGCTAGTAATGTGTCAAAACTTTTTTACATTATTCAAGAGTTTTAAGAAAACAAAATATAAAGAATACTCAACAGAGATCATGTATAGCCCACAAAGCCCCAAATATATACCATTTGGCTCCTTACAGAAATAGTAAACATCTGTACAAAAGGATTAATCTTTCCAAGCAACTTTACTATCTTACAGAATAAAGTTCAAGAACATTTATATTGAATAAATAAATATCCACATGCAGCATGCTAAAATTCAGAGTCTAGCATCCAACAAAACATTACAAGTCATGCAAAGAAGTAGGAAAATATAATGTATAACGCAGAGAAGGAAAATAATAAAAACTGACCCAGAACTGATGTGGATATTAGAATTATCAGACAAGAACATGAAAAGTCATTATAATGTATCCCATATGTTCAAACAGTTACAACATGGAAGGCATAGAAAAATAAACTGAACCTGTGAAATAAAACATAAATTAGAAAGGACTAAAGGCAGATAAGATGTGACAGAAGAGAATATTAAGGAGCTTGAAGCCATAGCAAGATACACCTTCCAAAACGAAATACAGGAAGAGCACGAGCAAGTTGTGAGACAATTTTGTGAACCTAGTAACATGTCCTTGGAGTCCCCAAAGGAGATGAGAAAGAGAGGAATAGAAAAAAATATTTGGGGCTTCCCTGGTGGCGCAGTGGTTGAGAGTCCGCCTGCCGATGCAGGGGACACGGGTTCGTGCCCCGGTCCGGGAAGATCCCACATGCCGCGGAGCCTGCACGTCCGTAGCCTGTGCTCCGCAACGGGAGAGGCCACAACAGTGAGAGACCCGCATACCGCAAAAAAAAAAAAAAAATTTGAAGAAACAATTAGTAAAAAGTTTCTAACTTTGATGAAAACTATAAAACCATAGATCCAAGAAGTTCAAGGACCCTCAATAACAAGAAACATGAAGAAAACTCCACCAAGTCACATCATAATCAAAACACTCAAAACTAGTGATAAAGAGAACATATAAAAAGCAGCCAGAGGGTTTCCCTGGTGGCGCAGTGGTTGGGAGTCCGCCTGCCGATGCGGGGGACGCGGGTTTGTGCCCCGGTCCGGGAGGATCCCTCATGCTGTGGAGCGGCTGGGCCCGTGGGCCATGGTCGCTGGGCCTGCGCGTCCGGGGCCTGTGCTCCGCGGCAGGAGAGGCCGCAGCGGTGGGGGGGCCCGTGTACCACACACACACAAAAAAAGCAGCCACAGAAAAAAGACATGTTGTAAACAAAGGAATATTGTTTCTCATTGGCAACAATGCAAATAAGAAGAGCAATATCCTTAAAGTCATGAAAGGGAAAAAACATCAGCTTAGAATTCTGTACCCAATGAAGTTACCCTTCAAAAATGGAGGTAAAATAAAGACTTTTTCAAAACTACAAAAGCTAAAGGAATATATCACTAGCAGATCCACACTACAAGAAATGTCAAAAGAAATTCTTTAAACAGAAAGAAAATGATTCCAGAATAAAATGTGGATCAACAGAAAGAAATGAAGAGCAATGGAAAGGAAATCATAACTATATGGTCAAATATAGAAGATTTCTTTTTGATTAAAAATTTTTTAATGTTATTAACTATTGACACAAAACAATTACTACATGATGTTGGGTTATGATATATATGAAAGTAAAATATCTGACAATAGCACAGAGGCCAGGAAGGGAAAATGGAAATGTAAAAAAGTGTTCATACTATACATTAAATGATGCAATATCACTTTAATGTAGACTGTGATAAAGTAAATACACACACTATTAAGCCCTAAAACAATTACTAAATTAGCAAAACAAAGAGTCACAGTTAATAAGCCAGTAAAGAAACTAAAGTAGAATAAAACAGGAAAAAGAGAACAAAGAACAGATGCTATAAAGAGAAAACAAATAGCAAGATGATGGATTTAATCTCTAATTATATCAATAATCAAATTAAATGTAAATGGCCTAGATACCCCAATCGAAAGAAGAGATTTTAATTCTGGATAAAAGAGATAAGGCAATTTAAATTTAAAGACACATAAAGATTTAAAGTAGAAGGATGAAGAAATATAACAGGCCAAAAGTAGTTCAGAGAAAGTTGAAGTGGCTATATCAACATCAGACAAAGTAGATTTCAGAGCAAAACGTATTGCAAAGGATAAAGCAAGCTATTTCATGATGACAGAGGGGTTACTTCATCAAGAAATTTTGCCTAAACTAAAGTTTTGTCAAAAATGTTTTAGATATGACACCAAAAGCACAAGTCATTAAAAGAATATTTGCTCAACTGGAATTTGTCAAAAGTAAAACATTTGTATTTTAGAAAGACACTGTTAAGAAAAATGAAGACAGTCAAAGACTGTGAGAAAATATGTGCACATTACACACATGATGAAAAAACAAACAAAAAAACTTGCATCCAGAATAAATACAGAACTCTCAAAACTCAGTAAGAAAAAACACAACCTAATAAATAAATGGGCAAATGATTTGAACATATACTTCACCAAGGATGATATATGGATTGAAAATAAGCCCATGAAAAATACTCATTATTCTTAGTCATCAGGGAAATTCAAATTATAACCACGGTGAGATGGCATTACCCACTTAGTAGACTAGCTGAAGTTAGTAAGATTGACCATACCAGGTGTTACTGAAAGAACTGTAACCCTCAAACACTTCTGATGGGCATATAAAATGGCATAACCATCTTGGAATTTCTTAATTTTTAAAATATACACCTGTCACCTGAGGTAGGCATTCCATTCATAGGTGTTTATCCAAGAGAAATAAAAGCATATGTCCATACAAAATACAGTACGTGAATGACCATAGCAACTTCACTTCTAATACCCTAAACTTGAAGTAATTCAAATATCTATCAATAGATGAATAAACAAACTGTTGTATGTCTATACAATGGTGTACTACTCAGCAATAAAAAGGAATAAACCATTGGTATTTGCTACAACATGGATGAACCTCAAAATACTTAGGCTGAGTGAAAGAAGACAGACAAAAACTCATTTTGTATGATTCTATCCATAAAAAATGTCAGGATATGCAAACTAATCAAAAGTGACTGAAGATCCATGGTTGCCTAAGGAATAGGGGGGAGGGAGGAGGAGGAAGTAGGGATGACCAAGGGGCACAGGAAACTTTGAGGGAGATGGAAATTGATTGTGGTGATGATTTCACGGAAGTCTACATATGTTAAAACCTATCCAAATGTATACTTAAAATATGTGTACTGTATTGTAGGTTTATTATACCTCAATAAGGATGTTAATAAAATGAAGAAAGCTGGCGGAGACTTGAGTTGAAAAGGGATAAATGGACAAGTAGTAGGAAGCAGAAATCACAAGGATGGTTCAAAGCCAGCGGACACAACAAGCCACCATCGTCACAGTGCTGCTGATGATCCAGCATCCCAGGAGACAGAATCTGATTGGCTAAGCTGATGTCACATGACAGCCATGGTGGTACCCTCATTTCTACTATGGGGAGTGGACACCTGGAATGAGTCTCCCTTCAAAACTATACATGCTGTAGGGAAGGATAATTCCCCAAAAGTAAACACGGGAGGATGAGTTGAAAAGGAAATGTATGCAAGGCAGCCAAAAAAAAACCAGTCACAGTAACTATTGGGTTGGTCAAAAAATTCCTTCAGGTTCCGAAGGAACTTTTTGGCCAACCCAATATATGTGACTTCGGGGATTTTTGTTTTTGTTCTTGGTGTTATGTTTCTATGCCTTGTGAAGTTAGAGTAGTAAAGAATCCATTTAGGGCTTCCCTGGTGGTGCAGTGGTTGAGAGTCCGCCTGCTGATGCAGGGGACACGGGTTTGTGCCCCGGTCCGGGAGGATCCCACATGCCGCGGAGCGGGTGGGCCCGTGAGCCATGGCCGCTGAGCCTGCGCGTCCGGAGCCTGTGCTCCACAACGGGAGAGGCCACAACAGTGAGAGGCCCACGTACCGCAAAAAAAAAAAGAATCTATTTAATCCAACCACTTCTGTTAATTTTTCCTTATTGAAATTCTCACACTCTTTAATATTTAGTAAGGTTTTATTTTATATAGAATTTCTGCTATGACTCAGCACATTCTTCTATTTGTGTGTGTGTGTGTGTGTGTGTGTGTGTGTGTTCACCAAATATCTATCCCTAAATGAGTTCAAAAATCCTGTGGATCCCAGAACAGGTTGCTTTGCTCTTCGCTACTTCTTAATGAAGTAAAAATGTTTGTTCATCTTTTAAATCCAGTAGCACTCCTTATTCACTTGAATTGAATAACAATTTGTTGGTACCCACTGTGGACATGACATAATATCAGCTGTATTATCATACTACGAGCTAAAAAAGCTGGAGCTCCGCATGCTGACAGCACTATATTCTACAATTTTTCTTTGTCTCCAAAACAAAGAGACATAATCCTCTTGTCTTAGAAATGTTCACCCTTGAATTCTGCATGTTTTCTGCCAAAAGCAGAATGTAGGGCAACTTGTAAGAGGCTGCACAATTAGCACACTGGAGGAGAAGCCAGTTCTCATGGGTTTATTTTTGCTTATCGTGGCTCATTTCACAGAAAATTCACTTTTCTGTGTCTTAATTTCCCCAGCTACAAAGAAAGAAGAAACTATTTCTTCTGTGAACACAGGAGTAGATAAGCATTCAATGACTAGGTTTAATGGATTCCTTTAATTTCCTACCTAGATCTATTAGTAAATATGTTTTAATTTGAAAAAAATAGTGTGTTGTTTCAAGGTTTCCAGCTTATATAAACCTACACATTAGAACCAACCAGTCTGTATACACTGCTGTGACTACAGAAATTCTTACGCACATGATTTGAATGGTGCTATGGAAAAGTGGATGAACATAACTTTAGGTAAAATTTAACTAGTTATGTTCAAAAGTCACTGGTAAAATGAAAAAGAATATAATTTGTAAACAGCCAACTCATCTCTAAAATATATAAATCCAGCAAATCTGGTACATTATTCTCTAATTATCCTCTATTTTAGTTCCTCTGGATAGTTGGTAAAACTTTTCTCTTCTTTGAGAAACTACTTGTATAGCCTTGTCTGAAAATCATTTCTTTACAAGTAGTAGATGATTTGTTGGGCTAAGAAAATTGGCATAGGGGTGTGAATGATAATTCTAGCTTTGTTCCTCTGTAAGTATGTCATCTTAGTTATATGTTTTAATTTGTCCGTGTTTCGGCTTCTTTAACTGCACAGTAAGGGACAGCACAGAGAAGATATATAAAAGTGGCACATACGCCGTAACTCTCCACCCTCATACTCATTGCAGACATTACTAATCGAGCATAGAACTCTTTACTGTTGAACTCACACACTGCTTCAGGAGCCTTTTTATCACAGCATATCCTGGATTATATTTTGCCTGACTTTACTGAATGCTTCTATATGTCAGGCACTATTTTATTTTTGATTTATCTATTTATCTATCTATCTATTTATTTTTGGCTACACTGGGTATTCATTGCTGCGTGTGGGCCATTCTCCAGTTGCGGCGCGTGGGGGCTACTCTTCATTGTGGTGTGCGGGCTTCTTACTGCGGTGGCTTCTATTGTTGCAGAGCATGGGCTCTAGGCGCACGGACTTCAGTAGTTGTGGCTCTCAGGCTCCAGAGTGCAGGCTCAGTAGTTGTAGCACATGAGCTTAGCTGCTCTGTGGCATGTGGGATCTTACCGGACCAGGGCTCGAACCTGTGTTCCATGCACTGGCAGGCGGATTATTAACCACTGTGCCACCAGGGAAGCCCCAAGCGCTATTTTAAATGCTTACCTATATTACCTCATTTAATTATGACACAAATACATGAAGTATGTACAATTAATATCATTATTTTGCAGATGAGGTAAAGCAGGCCTGAAAATTTACTTAGAGTAAGTGACAGAGCTTGAAATCAAGCAGCCTATGCCTTTCTGCTTTGCCTTTGAGTTTTCTAGCGTCTATCCCAACACAAATACCATGGTTAATACTGAAAGCACGGCGCAAATGTTACACAGTAATATGTCTCCTATGCTACTTGGGAGAGTCTTTATAGTTTTTTCGGTTTTATTCCCAGCACCTAGCCCACGGCCTGGCACAGTGTCTGGCATACAATGGCCACTCAGGATATACTGGTTGCATAAATAAATGTTGCCATCTCCATAGCCAGTATTACTGTACTCTTTAAAAACATACCTTAGAGTGCGAGATCCGCTGCTGCTGAGGAGAGGAGCGTCAAAATCAACACCATGGTCTGAGCCGTGTGGATGAAAGGCTCTTAGTGCTACAGACAGGAGTCAGTGCTATGCCTCTGAGGTGGGAGAGCCAACTTCAGGACACTGGTCCACAAGAGACCTCCCAGCTCCACGTAATATCAAACGGCGAAAATCTCCCAGAGATCTCCATCTCAACACCAACACCCAGCTTCACTCAACGACCAGCAAGCTACAGTGCTGGACACGTTATGCTAAACAACTAGCAAGACAGAAACACAACCCCACCCGTCAGCAGAGAGGCTGCCTAAAATCATAAAAAGGCCACAGACACCCCAAAACACACCACCAGACATGGACCTGCCCACCAGAAAGACAAGATCCAGCCTCATCCACCAGAACACAGGCACTACTCCCCTCCACCAGGAAGCCTACACAACCCACTGAACCAACTTTAGCCACTGGGGACAGACACCCAAAACAACGGGAACTACGAACCTGCAGCCTGCAAAAAGGAGACCCCAAACACAGTAAGATAAGCAAAATGAGAAGACAGAAAAACACACAGCAGATGAAGGAGCAAGGTAAAAACCCACCAGACCTAACAAATGAAGAAGAAATAGGCAGTCTACCTGAAAAAGAATTCAGAATAATGATAGTAAAGATGATCCAAAATCTTGGAAATAGAATAGACAAAATGCAAGAAACATTTAACAAGGATCTAGAAGAACTAAAGATGAAACAAACAACGATGAACAACACAATAAATGAAATGAAAAATACTCTAGATGGGATCAATGGTAGAATAACTGAGGCAGAAGAACGGATAAGTGACCTGGAAGATAAAATAGTGGAAATAACTACTGCAGAGCAGAATAAAGAAAAAAGAATGAAAAGAACTGAGGACAGTCTCAGAGACCTCTGGGACAACATTAAACACACCAACATTCGAATTATAGGGGTTCCAGAAGAAGAAGAGAAAAAGAAAGGTACTGAGTAAATATTTGAAGAGATTATAGTTGAAAACTTCTCTAATATGGGAAAGGAAATAGTTAATCAAGTCCAGGAAGAATAGAGAGTCCCATACAGGATAAATCCCAGGAGAAATATGCCAAGACACATAATAATCAAACTGTCAAAAATTAAATACAAAGAAAACATATTAAAAGCAGCAAGGGAAAAACAACAAATAACACACAAGGGAATCCCCATAAGGTTAACAGCTGATCTTTCAGCAGAAAGTCTGTAAGCCAGAAGGGACTGGCAGGACATATTTAAAGTGATGAAGGAGAAAAACCTGCAACCAAGATTATTCCACCCAGCAAGGATCTCATTCAGATTTG
Organism: Pseudorca crassidens; assembly: GCF_039906515.1. Taxonomy (NCBI): domain Eukaryota; kingdom Metazoa; phylum Chordata; class Mammalia; order Artiodactyla; family Delphinidae; genus Pseudorca; species Pseudorca crassidens. The sequence continues at coordinate 58,726,167 of NC_090307.1, forward strand.
ATGGAGAAATTAAAACATTTACAGACAAGCAAAAGCTGAGAGAGTTCAGCACCACCAAACCAGCTTTACAACAAATGCTAAAGGAACTTCTCTAAACAAGAAACACAAGAAAAGGAAAAGACCTATAATAACAAACCCAAAACAATTTAGAAAATGGGAATAGGAACATACATATTGATAATTACCTTAAATGTAAATGGACTAAATGCTCCCACCAAAAGACACAGATTGGCTGAATGGATACGCAAACAAGACCCATATATATGCTGTCTACAAGAGACCCACTTCAGACCTACAGACACATACAGACTAAAAGTAAGGGGATGGAAAAAGATATTTCATGCAAATGGAAACCAAAAGAAAGCTGGAGTAGAAATTCTCATATCAGACAAAACAGACTTTAAAATAAAGACTATTACAAGAGACAAAGAAGCACACTACATAATGATCAAGGGATCGATCCAAGAAGAAGATATAACAATTGTAAATATTTATGCACCCAACATAGGAGCACCTCAATACATAAGGCAAATACTAACAGCCATAAAAGGGGAAATCGAGAGTAACACATTCATAGTAGGGGACTTTAACACCCCACTTTCACCAATGGACAGATCATACAAAATGAAAATAAATAAGGAAACACAAGCTTTAAATGATACATTAAACAAGATGGACTTAGCGGATATTGATAGGATATTCCATCCAAAAACAACAAAATACACATTTTTCTCAAGTGCTCATGGAACATTCTCCAGGACAGATCATATTTTGGGTCACAAATCAAGCCTTGGAAAATTTAAGAAAACTGAAATCGTATCAAGTATCTTTTCCGACCACAACATTATAAGACTAGATGTCAATTACAGGAAAAGATCTGTAAAAAATACAAACACATGGAGGCTAAACAATACACTACTTAAAAACGAAGTGATCATTGAAGAAATCAAAGAGGAAATCAAAAAATACCTAGAAACAAATGACAATGGAGACACGACAACCCAAAACCTAAGGGATGCAGCAAAAGCAGTCCTAAGAGGGAAGTTTATAGAATACAAATCTTCCTTAAGAAACAGGAAACATCTCGAATAAACAACCAAACCTTGCCCCTAAAGCAATGAGAGAAAGAAGAAAAAAAAAAAAACCCAAAGTTAGCAGAAGGAAAGAAATCATAAAAATCAGATCAGAAATAAATGAAAAAGAAATGAAGGAAACAATAGCAAAGATCAATAAAACTAAAAGCTAGTTCTTTGAGATGATCAACAAAATTGATAAACCATTAGCCAGACTCATCAAGAAAAAAAGGGAGATGACTCAAATCAATAGAATTAGAAATGAAAAAGGAGAAGTAATAACTGACGCTGCACAAATACAAAAGATCATCAGAGATTACTACAAGCAACTCTATGCCAATAAAATGGACAACCTGGAAGAAATGGACAAATTCTTAGAAATGCACAACCTGCCAAGACTGAGTCAGGAAGAAATAGAAAATACGAACAGACCAATCACAAGCACTGACATTGAAACTGTGATGAAAAATCTTCCAACAAACAAAAGCCCAGGACCAGATGGCTTCACAGGCGAATTCTATCAAACATTTAGAGAAGAGCTAACACCTATCCTTCTCAAACTCTTCCAAAATATAGCAGAGGGAGGAACAGTGCCAAACTCATTCTACGAGGCCACCATCACCCTGATACCAAGGATGTCACAAAGAAAGAAAACTACAGGCAATACCACTGATGAACATAGATGCAAAAATTCTCAACAAAATACTAGCAAACAGAATCCAAAAGCACATTAAAACGATCATACACCATGATCAAGTAGGGTTTATTCCAGGAATGCAAGGATTCTTCAATATACGCGAATCAATCAATGTGATACACCATATTAACAAACTGAAGGAGAAAAACCATATGATCATCTCAACAGATGCAGAAAAAGCTTTTGACAAAATTCAACCCCAATTTATGATAAAAACCCTGCAGAAAGTAGGCATACAGGGAACTTTCTGCAACATAATAAAGGCCATATATGACAAACACACAGCCAACATCGTCCTCGATGGTCAAAAACTGAAAGCATTTCCACTAAGATCAGGAACAAGACAAGGTTGCCCACTCTCACCACTCTTATTCAACATAGTTTTGGAAGTTTTAGCCACAGCAATCAGAGAAAAAAGGAAATAAAAGGAATCCAATCGGAAAAGAAGAAGTAAAGCTGTCACTGTTTGCAGATGACATGAGACTATACATAGAGAATCCTAAAGATGCTACCAGAAAACTAGTAGAGCTATTCAATGAATTTGGTAAAGTAGCAGGATACAAAATTAATGCACAGAAATCTCTGGCATTCTTATACACTAATGATGAAAAATCTGAAAGTGAAATCAAGAAAACACTCCCATTTACCATTGCAACAAAAATAATAAAATATCTAGGAATAAACCTACCTAAGGAGACAAAAGACCTGTATGTAGAAAATTATAAGACACTGATGAAAGAAATTAAAGATGATACAAATAGATGGAGAGATATACCATGTTCTTGGATTGGAGGAATCAACATTGTGAAAATGACTCTACTACACAAAGCAATCTAGAGATTCAATGCAAACCCTATCAAAGTAACAATGGCATTTTTCACAGAACTAGAACAAAAAATTTCACAATTTGTATGGAAACACAAAAGACCCCGAATAGCCAAAGCAATCTTGAGAACGAAAAACGGAGCTGGAGGAATCAGGCTCCCTGGCTTCAGACTATAGTACAAAGCTACAGTAATCAAGACAGTATGGTACTGGCACAAAAACAGAAATATAGATCAATGGAACAGGATAGAAAGCCCAGAGATAAACCCATGCACATATGGTCACCTTATCTTTGATAAAGGAGGCAGGAATGTACAGTGGGGAAAGGATAGCCTCTTCAATAATTGGTGCTGGGAAAACTGGACAGGTACATGTAAAAGTATGAGATTAGCTCACTCCCTAACACCATACTCAAAAATAAGCTCAAAATGGATTAAAGACCTAAATGTAAGGCCAGAAACTGTCAAACTCGTAGAGGAAAACATAGGAAGAACACTCTATGATATAAATCATAGCAAGATCCTTTCTGACCCACCTCCTAGAGAAATGGAAATAAAAACAAAAATAAACAAATGGGACCTAATGAAACTTAAAAGCTTTTGCACAGCAAAGGAAACCATAAACAAGACCAAAAGACAAGCCTCAGAATGGGAGAAAATATTTGCAAATGAAGCAACTGACAAAGGATTAATCTCCAAAATTTACAAGCAGCACATGCAGCTCAATATCAAAAAAAACAAACAACCCAATCTAAAAATGGGCAGAAGACCTAAATAGACATTTCTCCAAAGAAATACAGACTGCCAACAAACACATGAAAGAATGCTCAACATCATTAATCATTAGAGAAATGCAAATCAAAACTACAATGAGATATCATCTCACACCAGTCAGAATGGCCATCATCAAAAAATCTAGAAACAATAAATGCTGGAGAGGGTCTGGAGAAAAGGGAACACTCTTGCACTGCTGGTGGGAATGTGAATTGGTACAGCCACTATGGAGAACAGTATGGAGGTTCCTTAAAAAACTACAAATAGAACTACCATATGACCCAGCAGTCCCACTACTGGGCATATACCCTGAGAAAACCATAATTCAAAAAGAGTCATGTACCAAAATGTTCATTGCAAAAAGTTCATTACAAAAGCCAGGAGATGCAAATAACCTGTGTCCATCATCAGATGAATGGATAAAGAAGATGTGGCACATATATACAATGGAATATTACTCAGCCATAAAAAGAAACGAAATTGAGCTATTTGTAATGAGGTGGATGGACCTAGAGTCTGTCATCAGAGTGAAGTAAGTCAGTGAGAGAAAGACAAATACCGTATGCTAACACATATATATGGAATTTAAGAAAAAAAATGTCATGAAGAACCTAAGGGTAAGACAGGAATAGACACAGACCTACTAGAGAATGTACTTGAGGATATGGGGAGGGGGAAGGGTAAGCTGTGACAAAGTGAGAGACTGGCATGGACATATATACCCTACCGAACGTAAAATAAATAGCTAGTGGGAAGCAGCTGCATAGCACAGGGAGATGAGCTCGTTCTTTGTGATCACCTTGAGGGGTGGGATAGGGAGGGTGGGAGGGAGGGAGATGCAAGAGGGAAGAGATATGGGAACATATGTATGTGTATAGCTGATTCGCTTTATTGTAAAGCAGAATCTGGCACACCACTGTAAAGCAATTATACTCCAATAAAGATGGAAAAAACAAAAAACAAAACAAACAAACAAAAAAAACATACCTTAACAACATTTTCTCTTTATGGTGTATCAGTCTGTTATTATGCAGAGTCTCTATTGATTATTTTCCAGGCATAATCTTACTTGGTTTCCTATCCAAAGTTCTATCTCAGTTCTTCCCCGATTGAGAGTTTATTCTCATTTTAGCAATTTATTTGGACCCCATAAGTAAGAGTTCAACCATGGGCAATCTTTAACTTTTAGAACATTAATGATGCCTTGTATATGTTGACTTTTTCTACGCAAAAGCAGCAGCCTGACACCCGAGCAGTCAATTGCCAAATTGGGAAAAGCCTTGGCTGATTTAGGAGCAGATGCTCTTGAGTATAATTAGTAGAGACTTGTGGTGACCTAACTTCCTTTTAACTAAAAAAGGAAACATAAAAGAAACCCAAATTGAACGATTTTGAGGGGACTTCATGGTGAGTCACTGAACAGAACTTAGCAACACAAAAAGAACAAATTGGTAAACCAGTGTTTATAGTATAGTATATGCAATTAGAGTCAAGACAACTTAAAACTGATGACAATGCTTTTTCTTAATTGTTTTGAGCTAAAAGAATAGCATAGTACCTAACTTATCTGAATTATAAATGATAACATGAAGGCTATGAACAACCAGAAAAGCACACACATTTAGAGTGTGCTTACCAGTGATATTTTCTACAAATAACTACAAGTATATTGGAGAGAAAACTGTCTTACAAAGTTTCTGACCTATACGTCTGATAATCATGAGTGTTGAAACCATTATATTTCTCTCAAACACCATCTCAAATGCAGGAATGAAGGCTTGCGACAGCGTCAAATAATGGAGATAAGAGTGTACTATCTAGTGCAGTGTATAAGAAAAGAACTAGGACAGAAAGGGAACAAAGATACACCCCAAAAAAGATGCTGGCAGGAGCTAGAGAAGGATTAAAGGGCAGAAAGGAGCCCCAGAAGAACGCCTAGCTGATGCTAATGGTATTGTAGCTGCCAGCTGCCTCACTGAGTTCCTTTCTAGCTCATGTAACTCCCCCCAAAGCACAAGGTACCAGTTGCTGCCCTCCAGGGATAATTCTTCAGAGCTCTGAGAAGCAAGCATTCCATATATATACTGAACTGAAAGAAAAGTGACCAAAATAAGATGGAGATATTGTCATTATAGTAAGAGGGAGAAAATATTTATTTTAATTAGAAATAACCAACATGGGGAGACCTAGCAGGATGGAGAGAATTGCTCTTCAAATGCCACTGAGAAGTTGTGGCCGCAGGCAGGCACCTGCATAAACAAACATCAACAGCTCGTATGGCATGACATTTGCTATTAGGTGGGGCAGTGGTCTCTAGTAGGTCCAAAATAAACTCTTGAATTTTGCCTACCTGTGATCAAGCTGCCTTGGCTGCTTTGCCCCCTCTTGGCAGTCTCTGACCCAAATAGCAATTTCACACCACTTTGTAATAGTCCAAAGAGCCTTCTTCCCAGGTCTGTCCATTTCCAAAGAGGCTCATGCTCCAAAACTGTCCCCTCCCCCCAAAATTCATATGTTGAAGCCCTAATCTGCAATGTGACAGTATTTGGAGATGGGTCCTTTGGGAGGTAATCAGGTTTAGGTGAGATCATGAGGGTGGAGCACCCCTGATGGGATTAGTGCCCTTCTAAAAAAGGAGACCAAAGGGCTTTCTCTCTCTCGCTCTCCAACTTCATGCGTGGAGAAAAGGCCAAGCGAGGACAAAGTGAGAAGGCAGTATTTGCAATCTAAGGAGAGAACCTCACCCTTCTGGCATCTTGATCTTGGACTTCCATGTCCCATACTGTGGGAAATAAATCCCTCTTGTTTAAGCCACCCAGTCTATGGTACGGCTGTGTCAAGCCGCAGCAGCCTGAATTGATCAAGAAATCCCAAATCATCCAAAATCACATTAAAGTCTAGGCAATATATAGTATAAAAACTTTTTTCCTACTTATGGGGCCAAATGACCCAAGTTCTGCTAAGAGTTAGTCATGTTGACTTGGCAACCTGGTCCTCAACTGCTCTTGACGTTGCCTGGAATATGATCGATTCAGCTGGATGGTCCATAACAGTAGCTCTGATCTTTCCATCCACTGGTACTGGCATCTTTTCTAGAGCTGCCTGTTTGTCAAATGAATACAACTGGCATAAGTTCTGCAGGAGATGCCCTGAGAAGGGAAGTTCCCAGGCACTCATTTTAGTGCTCCATGACATTTATATCCACCATCACGATAGAAAAACAAGGGCTAGCAAATTGACTTTCTGCTTCTGCAGCTGCTGACCCTTGGTAGGGAATGTTAGAACAGATGTAAGCTAGCCCTGGAGACTTGGACTAGGGCCAACGGCAATAAATACAGCTTGTTCTGTAGCTGTCACCCTGTTCTAGGACTGAATGGCCAACAGAAACCACCATTTCCCATTGTGATCCTCTGAGTCTCCCGTTCTGCTGAGCAGATGATGGCAGTGCTTCTGCACAGCTAGAGTCAAGTCCATCAGGATATCCGGTGTCAGGTAAGTGGGCACTGCACCTGGTTAGGATTACTATCAAAATGATACCATCTCAGGGACTTCCTTAGGCAAAGAAATCAATTTTGCAAAGTCTAAAAGGCAATCATCTCTATATGTTTTCTGTCATCCCAGACCTCAAATGTATCTATAAAATCATGTTCTAGGGTACGTGAAAATCACTCCAAGGCATTTCACAAAACAGTCTCACACTATTCTGGGATGTCTGCACTCAGTTATTTCAGTCCCTGATTAAAATGTAAATGGTATATAATAGCAAAATTATATTCAAAGAAAGGAGTCTTTCCTTTAAGCAGTAGGTAAAGGAAGGCAATTTAAATGACAATCCTCTTAACTTTTCCTCACCTCTGCCATGCAACTTTGCTCTTGTCCATCTAAATTCTAGCAGAGTGGAGCTAATGTAAAAGGAACTCTGCAATAAAGGCAAATGTGAATGACTGAGACAGATGAAGGATGCCTTTAAGAGTTATCTGGACTAAAAATAACTTCAGTAATTCTTACAGATTTCCTAGGAAGCCATGAAAAACTACTCTTGGTACTGTGTATTCACAAAAAGAATAGGAGGTTTGCTTCTGAAAAGATAGTCCTCAAGGGGAATTGGGAATTGGGAAAATGTTTGAAATAAAATGCAACAAAGACCAGGGTTGGTTCCAGGAGAATGTTTTGATGCTAAATCCATAAAATCGTTTCTAGACCTGTATATTCAGTTGTGGGAAACAAAGGCAAATTCTATCCAGAAAATAATGCTTCTTTAAATATTAGTTTTAGAATTATGTTCTTTAGAAGTGAATCTTAAATAAATACGTCAAACAATTATATATCCTACAGAGCTAAAGTAGTGTTTCTCAACGAGGGGTAGTTTTGCTTCCCCAGGGGCTATTATGACTTATTCATTCATTAAATGAATGTTTATTCACTGCCTACTGTGTGTCAGCCCTGGAATGCTGCCGAGCACACAGTGATGGCTCATCCCATTGTAATGGAACTTAATATCCAGATGGCAAGACAGACATTCTTCGAAGTAATTACAATGCAAGTCATTACTGTAAATGAGGGGTCATAAATTAGGGGACCATGACATAGTCTGTAAGTCAGGAAGCCCCTCCAAGGAGGTGACTTAAACGGTGGGTAGCATTATCCAGGTAAAGAATCAGAGGAGGGAGAACAGGTCAAAGAAGTGGTTTAAGCAAAGTATCATTAGTACCTTTTGTCTCTCAAATAGTTTAAGATTCAGGAAAAAAATAAGCATATATAATGGGAAGAAGAAATTTTCCTTATACCTCCTGATTCCCTTAGTACTATTCTTCCAGATCCCTGTACTTATTCCTGTTGGATTTCTGCTTCCGGAAACCATGGCTATAGCATTTGTCAAAAGCTTTAGGATGCCCATTGAATTATTCTTTCTCTGGATTCCCTTCCTTTGCTAGGGAATCTAGAGATGACTGTATAAATGAAAGGACTTATTTGTTCATCTGTATAAGAATAGTTGACAAGGATGCTGGGCTACATCATGCAATGTGCTGCTGTGAGCGTTGACGTTCAGCCTTTGCTTTAATGGTTGGGTGAAGTAGAATTCGAGAGTAGCTGATGTGTTGAGTCAGCACAGTATGGGGAAGAGCACGAACTGTCATGGCGAGGGCATTTTATTAGATGGTAAAGATGAGGAAATTTGCTAATTCTCAATAACTATGCCCAGAAAGAAAACTGTTGATGAGATATTCAGTAATTAAAATATTTCATAATCTGTTTCAGTCTTTTAGCCTAACAGACTTGGGTTGGTCCTGTTCTTTGGTATAAAACGGGGATGATTTGACTAATTCAATTAGCCTCTTACTCTTACCCAATATTATTAGCGCTGGGTACCTTCTGCCTAGAATGTTTCCTCAGTGATAACTTTCACTCAACCTCCTTGAAAATGTTTTTAGTGTTTTGAATAAGTGATAGCTCTAGAGGATTTCTGCTAGGCACATATGTACACACACACACACACACACACACACACAAAACTGCAAGTAGGAAAAAATCTTCTATTCACCCAGGTGACCATCACTCAGATGCAACTAACACATTCAGAGCCTGAATATTCAAGTGGAAATATGGTACCTGCTCTAAGATGTGCTGGCTCCCAGTGAGGACTATTTGAATCTTGTCAAACTCAGGAATCATTTTCACTCACAAGGCAGCAAAATAGAGGAGGATATTGTATACCCATATTTTGTGGAAAATTTAAAAGACGATGGATATTACTTAGTCCTCTAAGTGGTGAATCAATGTGAAAGGAGACTGAGGCATCTCATAACTTTTGTGCCAAAGGTGGGCTTAAGGAATCCACATATTATTTGAAAAATTTCTAAATATATGTTGTTCGTTTAGGCCAGGATTAATGAACTCACTTACTCTGCTTCAGTTAGTAATACCCAAAGGTTAGAGGAAGAACAAGTATTTTCATACTAATACTTAATACAAACTCTTTAGGAAAATAAAGGTTTGACTATGGTATCTGCGGGTAGCGTTGTTACATGCACAGAAGTGTTTAATTTTGATAAAGTCTAATTTATTTATTTTTTCTTTTGTTGCCTGTGCTTTTGGTGTCATATCCAAGAAATCACTGCATATCAAATATCATTTAGCTTTTGCCCTATGTTTTCCTCTAAGAGTTGATTTATTTTTTAATTGGCTTGTTTTTAAAGATTTTTTTCTTTTACCTATTGATCCAAAGAATTAAAAATCCTCAGTACAGTTTTGTTGTTGTTGTTGTTGCTTTTTGCGGTACGCGGGCCTCTCCCGCTGCGGAGCACAGGCTCCGGATGCGCAGGCTCAGCGGCCATGGCTCACGGGCCCAGCCGCTCCGTGGCATGTGGGATCCTCCTGGACCGGGGCACGAACCAATGTCCCCTGCATCTGCAGGCGGACCCTCAACCACTGCGCCACCAGGGAAGCCCCTCAGTACAGTTTTTAATCTGTACTCTAACACTTACTTTCTCAGTAATACCAAGAAAGATATTCAGGCAGCTCAACAGTAATTTCAAAAACAACAAACGTATTTACTTGGGGGAGAGTTATATATAAGGTGGCCAAAAAATCCAGAAGAAAACAATTTGATACACTGGATTATATAGTTCATGATATTTCTCATAATTATGGGTAAATCTCTTTGCAAATAGATGTTGTTCATGTGTCACAAATGGAACACAGTATACGAAATGTATCAAGTCACTGTGGATTGAGTAGTTGTGAGAAATGAGTCCCATCTGTTAAAGCAGAATATCTGGGAAGTCACGTATCACATTCATTCTGTATTCAGTTGTTGTGGACATAATGAAACTAAATTATAGAGATGATATTATACAAACACTTAAGTGCTAATGCATCAGACTACTTAATAAGCTGCTAAATGAGAGACGGCTGCATTTTGGATTCAAGAGCAAAGAGAATATTTTAAAGGCCAGTAAAGTTTTTGGTTCTTTACTTTATAGCTTTATTCCAAAAATGTAAAGCAACTCACATTCTGGTTTTGAAGGTCCTAGTTTCATACATAGAGGCAACGATGGAAAAAGGACCGGTTCGTGCCCCGGTCCAGGAAGATCCCACATGCCGCGGAATATTATTCGGTCAGCAATGGGAATGAATTACTGATACATGCTAGAATATGGTTGAACCTTGAAAACATTATGCTAAGTGAAAAAAGCCAGTCATAAAAGACCACATATTGTTTGATTACATTTATAGTTGATGCCCAGAACTGCTAAGTTTATATAGAGAGAGGGTATATTACTGATTGTCTAGGGCTAGGGCCAGGGGAGAGTGGAGGTTATGCAGAGTGACTGTTGCTTTTTTTAAGGTGACGAAAATGTTCTAAAATTACATTGGGCTCATGGATGCACAACTATAAATATATTTAAAAACTGAACTGTACACTTTAAACGGGTGAATTGTACAGTCTATGAATTAAGTCTCAATAAAATCATTAAAATTACATTGACGCTGGAAATTTTATTTGGGAATCCTTCTGAAATTGGGGGTGGAGAGGAGGAAATTAGGCTCTAAAGTTTGCAACTGAGGGAAAATTCATCTCATCTGAATGGTTTCTATTACTTCACTGAGTCTGACGATTCATCGATGCGTTTCTTCTCTTCAAGGCTCACACTCATTCATTTATGCCTGGTTACTGCTATATCCTAGGCACTGGAGACAGAGATGAGAAAAAGAGAATGCTTGCTCTCAGGCTCCACTAATGGTGGGTGGAGGAGATTACATGCAATAAATATGAAAGAAATAGGGAATCAATACAGCGGGAGCACACAGTGTGGAAGACCTGTCTTCGTGTGTGTGCGCTTAGGAGTTGGATGTAAAGATGAAGGAGATCAAGAAGAACTTCCTTGAAGGGTGAATGGAGTTTATCAAGTGGCCTAGAGAGGACGTACACACCAGAGTGTAGATGACGCAGGAGAAGGAAGAGATAAAGATGAAATTTCTTCTTTTAATTATAATGGACTTCATGGACTGTTGCTCTCAGATGGACCGTTAGGGAAGAAAACAGTATCCTTAACTACGAAGAGTGATTTTTCTAACCATGATCACAAAAGACTACTTTTGGCCAGAAAACTGGTGGTTTCTACCTTCTGCTTTACCTACACTGACAAGGTTTGTCCTCCACTTAAATATCACAGTATGCAGCTCTTTTCCAGATCCATAAGTTTTACGGAGAGTACCTTTAAGGCAGAAAAGAAATCTGAATTAGAATTTCTTCCCTATTACTTACTAGCTATACTCTGTGACCCTTGGTTTCCTGTAAATTGCATGAAAATGACAAGAGTTAATTGATGTGGTTCTGTAAAGATGAGAGGAGATATAGCATGCAAAGTACTTTGTACACAGTAGAACTTCAATACATGGTAGCTAGTATTGTTCTATATTTTATAATTCTTATACCGAAAATATAATTATGTATTACATATAATTATAAATATATATATTATTACATATTATATAAATACATATTTATGTATATATATATATTTCCACAGGATATTATGATCTTACAGCCTTTTCACCTTAATGAGTAGGACCTAGGTCATTCAATGAATCCTTTGTTTGCTGACAAATGTAATCAGGGCACAGAGATACAAAATTTGTCCTCTATTACAATAAAAATGCCAGAGCCCAGATGCACAGGGACAAAAGCTAAGGAAATGAAAGCCAAATGGGCAAAGGAATCAGGCCATGTATGAATAAGAGAAGACAAAGCAAAAGCTGATTGTAAAACAGGCAGACAATCAAGTAAATGTGGAGAGCAGGCTGGACTCACAGGTCAACTTCAGCAGCAGGTAGAGTCCTTAGGCAACAGTTACGAGCCAGGAAATTAGCAGGGACTGAAACACAGTAGCTGGCATTTGCTTCCTAAGCTAGAACAAGCACATCTCTCTTGGGTCTGATTTCCAATGAAAAAAGTGGAATATTCTCATGGCGTTTCCATACTGCTTAGCAGACTGACTGACTGATTTACACAGCTAGAAGGATTCCATTGTTCAAATGAGATTGAACATATCTGTATATCTGCACACACACATTCATATGCACATACATGCATATACATGTGACATTTTTGCCATGTACATTGTAAATATCTTCCAGAGAAAATAGCCTAACTGCCATTTCTTTTCATGTATGGCTGCTTTTACTGAGACCATTCCTACATGTTCCTCTCTGTAGCGGCAGCGGATGGAAAGTTGCCAGATTCTTTCATCGTTCTTAAATGTTGAATTTTGATGGTTTCTGAAATATCTACGCTGAAAAGTGGAGAACAGAAAAGTGTCAGTTCCTACAGTTGACTTTCATCATGCTTCCAATGGCTTTTCAAAAACTGCTCCACGGAGGCAGGTAAAATGCTTCAAAAAACTCTAGATGTGCAGAGAGAAGTTACCATTATTACAACTAGTACAAGCTCCTGCCTGTCCGAAGAATGGTCTTCACTCACAGACCCTCCTTCGTCCAGGAGCTTTCTTTTCAAAATAAATGGAATGGTCATTCCATGTCCCTCTAATGAAAAAAGGTTATTATGTCCCCAGAGTATGATTTTTCCAGACCTACTTTTAAATTTGCTTCTGCAAAGAAAATTGACTAATCACTTAGATAATTATTATTGTCATTAATAAGCATTTGGGATGCCATTTAAAAAAAGAACAGCCTGCAGGTCCTCTGGGTAAAGAGCCCATTGAACTTAATGCCAGGGATTGTAACTTATTTACTGTTGCTTCCCAGTGAATTTAGAGTAATAATTATAACACGGGTTATGAGACATCAGGGAGAACTATTATGTTAAAAGTAATAAAGAGGTTTGGGGTGCACTCATTTGAAATCCACTTTTCTGCACAGGGTAATCTTTTACTGTGATTCTAACTTTTGGGGAACATGTTTAATAACGGTTATTTTTTTGAAAAAACAAAGTATTTTACAACAGTCTGTTTATGATCATATGCAATGCAGTTTCACATGTATCTCTGACACTTACCACATTAATGAACTGTTTTAGTCTCATTGGCAAAACAAGTCAGAGTCAGGGATTTTTAAAAATGGAACTAAAGCTTTTATTTTCCAAGTGAGACTTGCTATGTAAACTTCTAGCATTACTGGGGCTCACTTTGCTGTTCTTTAGGTGTAGTGTCATCTGAGTTATCATTTTTCAAAACATGTAACTGGATCATATTTCAACAAATATTATCTGAGTGCTTGCCAGGTACTGATACTTTGGAGGTACAGAAGAAACACCCATCTTCAGGAAGTATACATTCTTCACCGCGAGACATTGTAGATTTCAAACTTTATTACCAATGGCCATCACTAAAAATAATTCTCCACTATTTGATAATAAAAAAATTTTCTTCAGGAAAAAAATGAGAGGACAAAGCCTACTTGTCCTTAAACTATGTGGTTTCAGGTACAATGTAGCCACATCTAACTCCTCTTCCTGTCAGCTGATACTTCTTGTTACTTATAACCCGCTCCTGGCACAAAAGTCCATAGGTCACAGCTGTCCATTTCCTTTAGAGCCTAGAGTCTCCTTCCAAGGGCAAAGCTACTATAGTACCTATTTTTCAGCTTATATGTGTGATGAATTTGCCAAGTACTTTAACACTTTATCTAACTGACCAAGAACCCCTTTATGAGGTATGATTCTCCAACTTAATAGATGAGGCCACTGAGTCTTAGAGCTGCCAAGTGACTTGCCCAAGAGCTCAGCGCCAGTAGGTAACGTACACAAGATCACGGGGCACAGCTATGTCTGACTCTGCCTCTGACCAACCCCATGGTGTGGTCTTAACTACCTCATTTTCCTTCTTTAAAACTCTGCATATAATATAATCTGCTAAAATTCAAAATAATCAAGTGTCTCATGTATGCTCTTTGTCATTTTTGGCAGTTTGGATGGAAAGAAATCTCTTTTCACTAAAGCGAATGGGATTGGCCTTATAGAGAAGGTTCCATAAAACTGGGAGGGTTTGAGATGGAAAAAGAAAGGAGTTAAGCAATTTCCTACTAATTTTTAGGCCAAAGTTCCTCTGTTGATCAACATTAACTATCAAGTTTGAATTCTTTTTTTTTTTTTTTGCGGTACGTGGGCCTCTCACTGTTGTGGCCTCTCCCGTTGCGGAGCACAGGCTCCGGATGCGCAGGCTCAGCGGCCATGACTCACGGGCCCAGCCGCTCCGTGGCATGTGGGAGCTTCCCGGACCGGGGCACAAACCCGTGTCCCCTGCATCGGCAGGCGGACTCCCAACCACTGCGCCACCAGGGAAGCCCTCAAGTTTGAATTCCTAAATGAAAGTGCACAAAAATTCCTCTACAGTGAAAAAATTATGCAGGCAACTGTAGAGAGAAGACCATTTTTTTTCTCTTCAAATAAAAACAGCTAAAATAATGTTTATAATTTTCTCACCAAAATATACTGATTTTTCCCCCACAAAAAAATTTGTGTACTTCAATTTTATGTGTGTGTATATACATGTATATATACATATCTGTTAGTTCACAAGTAGTTAAATACGACATAGAGTTTGTTGTCATGAATGCTTTATGCCTATATTCGCCATGACATTCTCTTGAGAAAAGTACTAATGTAAGATATTTTCTCTACATAATTTGAGCTAACATTCTGAAGGTTAAGCCACTTAAATTTTTAAAGTATAATCCCAAGTGCTTTGGTAAAAATTTTAAAAATATCATATTCCTATTATCAGTGTAACTCTGCCCAGCATTTTCACAAATTATGACAGATTTAATAACAGATATTACATTTAAGATACTGAAAAGTACCACTAGATTATATAAAATGTATAATTTCATTCAGAAAGATGTTTTAAACAGCATTTGTTGATTTTTTTCTCCCCGTGTGCCAAGAAATGGGTCTTTTATTTAACTCCCTCCTCAAAGAAGGAGCCACAAAGTTCTTTAATCCTTAATGTTAAAAAGAACCCAGCAGGTGAGACTTCTAGAAGGATGCAGTGAGAATCTCAGTGAAACTACTCTCCTGACAACAGCAACAAAAATAATGGTGAAATTATCAATACCAAGAATTTCAGAATGCTAAGAATAGTCAAGGCACAGAACAAACAGAAAAAACCCACCAAACCCGACAAGAACAGTTGGGTCTGTGGCTAACTTACAGCTGTGGCTGCTTCCACGTGTCCTCCTTAGACCCATGGAGCAATAGACATGGAAAGCTGGCAGCCTCGCATCCAGCAAAGGAGACTGGTCTATTTAGAATGCTGTCAACGGTTCTGTCTCCAGAGCACAGTCAGTATTTTGGCCAGGCTTGTAGCACCCTAGAAAATCCCTGATCCCAGAGCATTGGCCACTATTTAATCTGACTCAGAACTCAGCTCTGCAGGAAAAAACCCCAGCCCCAAGTCATTATCAAAAACGATAGCAATACACTGGAATGTTACTATCACAGCTGCTTGAGTCTGATTCCTGTTGGGGCAAACAGGAGACTGGCCAAAAATTTAAAAGGAAAATTTAGGAACTAGCTGAACATACTGTACTTTAAAAATCTCTGACATGTTCATGTATATCTAGAATGTTATACATATGCACAGGGTTCTTGGTAGGCCCAGAAAGAACTGGGAAAGAGTGGGCCTCGGTTACTCACTTCTAGCTGATCCTGGCTTGCCCTATGCAATCAGGAAGTGAAACCTAAGGCTGACTTGTAAAATGTCCAAAACGTGAGGTACCCTTTCACACACAGATATCCTTGGCAAAACACTGCAGACTCAATGAGTCAATATATTTAAGAAAATGTTCTCACTGATCATTGCTGGACCATTAAACAATGATGATCTAGGGAGGAACCCTGGGGATCCAGGTCTAAAAGTGAAAAGAAGAATAAAAATAAAAAGAAGCAAACACACAACTCAATAACCACACAGAGCAATTAACACAAATACTGAGGGAGGGGACTCTGATTCCAAAGTTGTTTCAATATATTTTTTAGTATTTTTATTTCCAGCAAGAATTCATGAGACACGCAAAGATATAGGAAAGTATGGTCCATACACGGGGTGGGGGAAACAGTCAATTTAAAAATGCCCCTGAGGCGGGTCCAGATAATGGACTCAGTAGACTTTAAATAGGTATTATAAATATGTTCAAAGAACTAAAGGAAATTATTCAGAAAGAATTAAAGTAAACCATGACCATTATGTCTTACTAAATAAATAACTTCAATAAAGACATAGAAATAATTTTTGTAAAGAACCAAATAGAAATTCTAGAGTTGCAAAGTAAAATAACGGAAAGGTTCATTAGATGGACTCAACAATAGATTTGACGTGGCAGAAGAAAGAATCAGCAGACTTAAGGATAGGTCCATAGTGATTATCCAGTCTGAGAAATAAGGAAAAAAAAAAAAGAAGAAAACAGAACAGAGCATCAGAGAGCTGCAGGATACAAGTAGGCATATAAAAATATGCAAAATGGGAGTCCCAAAGGGAAGAGAGAGAGAAAAGGGCAGAAAAAGGATCTGAATAATTGTGAAAATTTTCTAAATTTTATGAAAATTATAATCTACATATCCAAGTGACTGAACAAATTCCAAATAAACTCAAAAAGATCCACCTAGATACATCATAATCATACTGTTGAAGGTCAAAGACAAAAAGAAAATTGTGAAAGCAACAAGAAACGTCATGACCCATGACATACCAAATATAAAATATTTCAGACTGAAAAGAAAGGACCTATAATGGTAACTCAGTTCCACACAAAGAAAGAAAAAATACTGGTAAAAGTGATCACCAAGGTAAATATAAAAGACAGTGTAACATTTTAAAATTCTTTCCCTCTTCTGATTTAAAGACAACTGCATAAAACAATAATTACAAAAATGAGTTGATAGGCTTATAATGTAAAAGACACCATTTGTATGAAATAATACCACAAAAGGAGGGGAGAACTATGTTAGAGCAAGGCTTCTAGTTATTACTGGAATTAAGTTAATAGTAATTGAAAGTAGACTTCCTTAAATTAAGATATATATTTTAATCTCAAGAGCAGGCACTAAGAAAATAATGCAAAAGCATAGTAAAAAAAATTTTTTTAATTTAAATGATACACTAGAAAGCATATATATATATATATATATATTTGTGTGTGTGTGTGTGTGCGGTACGTGGGCCTCTCACCGTTGTGGCCTCTCCCGTTGCGAAGCACAGGCTCTGGACGCGCAGGCTCAGCGGCCATGGCTCACGGGCCTAGGCGCTCAACCACAGTGCCACCAGGGAAGCCCATAGAAAGCATATATTTGACACAAAAAAATTAGTAATGGAGGAACAACCAAAAAAAACAGAACACAAATAAAATGGCAGATAATGTAAATCCTACCATACCAAAAATTACATTAAATGTCAAAGGCTGAGGCTAGCATACTAAATAAAAAGATGACATCTAATTAGACACTGTCTATAAGAGACTTTAGATTCTAAGACACAAAAAGTTTTAAGTAAAAAGATGAAAAAGATATACCATGCAAACACTAACATAAAGAGAGCTGGGATAGCTATATTAATGTCAAACAAAATAGACTTTAAAATTTTTTAAAAAGTTACCAAAGACAAAGAGGGACATTTCATTAGAAGAGTGAATTCAGCTTTTCCCCCTGAGAATGAGCACAAAGCAAGTATGCCTACTCTTGCCGTTCCTCTTTAAGGTTCTATAGGAGAATTCAGTTAGCGTAATCAGGCAAGAAAGAGATCTAGATTGGAAAGGAAAAAGAAAAACTGTTATTCTCAGACAATATAGTTCTGTATATAGAAAATCATAGAAAGAATCTGTTAAAAACTACTGGAACTAAAACACAAGCTCAGCATGGTTGCAGGGTACAAGACCAGCATACAGAAATCAAACTTAATTTTTATATACTGGCAAAATCTAAATATGAAATAAAAAATTTCATTCACAACAGCATCAAAAAGAATAAAATATTGATAGTTATCAATCTAGCA
Organism: Pseudorca crassidens; assembly: GCF_039906515.1. Lineage (NCBI taxonomy): Eukaryota > Metazoa > Chordata > Mammalia > Artiodactyla > Delphinidae > Pseudorca > Pseudorca crassidens. Next base: position 58,744,540 of record NC_090307.1, read on the forward strand.
AAAGAAGTATAATATTTGGACAAGGAAAAGTGTCAAACATTGATGAGAGAAATTTTTAAAAATCCAACTAAGGGCTTCCCTGGTGGCGCGGTGGTTGAGAGTCCGCCTGCCGATGCAGGGGACACGGGTTCGTGCCCCGGTCCGGGAAGATCCCACATGCCGCGGAGCGTCTGGGCCCGTGAGCCATGGCCACTGAGCCTGCGCGTCCGGAGCCTGTGCTCCGCAACGGGAGAGGCCACAACAGTGAGAGGCCCGCGTACCGCAAAAAAAAAAAAAAAAGTGAGACAAACTAAATACAGCTTGCATTTCAATTTTCCACCCAGTACAGTCTGTAATCTTGTCAATTTTACAATTTTGTTTCTAGCTATAAGTTATAGTACTAAAAAAAACCCTAGCCATAACACAGAACACTGAGAATGAAAACTGGCCAAATATGTCAGAATATGCAAAAATTCTCACTAACTATATGGAGATGAACGATGGCTATTAGTTTAATATATGATTATGTATTGTTTAAATTAAAAAATTACAACATTTCCTCACAGTATATACAAAAGTAAACTCAAAAGTGATCAAAGACCTAAATGTAAGACCTGAAACCATAAAACTCCTAGAGGGAAACATAAGAAGAATGTTCTTAGATATAAATCATAGCACTGTTTTTTTTGGATATGTCTCCTAAGGCAAAAGAAATAAAAGCAAAAATAAACAAACGGAACCTAATGAAACTTAACAAGCTTTTGCACAGCAAAGGAAACTACTGACAAAACGAAGAGACAACCTGCTGAAAGGGAGAACATATTTGCAAATGATATGACTGATATGGGGTTAATCTCCAAAATATACAAACAGTTTATACAACTCTATATCAAAAAAACAAACAACCTGACTTAAAAATGGGCAGAAGACTTGAATAGGCACTTTTTTTCAGCAAAAACATACGGTGGCCAACAGGCACATGAAAAGACGCTCAGCATTGCTAATCATTAGAGAAAGGCAAATTGAAACCACAATGAGCTATCACCTCACACCTGTCAGAATGGCTATCATTAGAGTCTACAGATAACAAATGTTGATGAGGGCCTAGAGAAAAGTGAACCCTTGTACACTGTTGCTGGTAATGTAAACTGTCACAGCCACTGTGGAAAACAGTATGAAGATTTCTCAAAACACTAAAAGTAGAACTACCACACGTTCCAGCAAGTCCACTCCTGGATATATATTAAAAGAAAATGAAAACACTAGTTTGCAACGATACACACACCCCAATGTTTAATGCAACATTATTCACAATTTTAAAACTTTAAAAACTAACTAGTTTAGTAAGTTGTCAAGTATAATGCAGTAATCACTAGGTAACTCCTATGCCAATAACCAAAAATTAGAAGATAAAAGAAACATATTTTTCATTCACAATAGCAAAAAGATGCATGAAATATCTAGAATTAGAAAGTTTGCAATTCCTAAGAAAAAAGCTATAGAACTTAATTGGAAGATGCAAAGGGAGATCAAATATGTTAAGATACATTTTTTTAACCCAGAAGTATTAAATAGTACTGAAAAGTCAATATTTCCCAAATTAATATAATGGTTTAATTCAATCATGATGGTATTTTTGTGGACTTGACAAAAATTAAACTTTATTTGGAAGAATAGGTATAATAAGTTTTTAAAAGTCTCAAACAGAAATGTTATGATAGTAAGTTAGTCACAGAACATAAAACATATAAAACTACCATAAATAAAATAGTGTGGAATGGGGGCGAAACATGACATAAGAGTGAGACAGGGTAAATATCCTGAAACAGCCTTTCTGGGATGTTACAGACAGTAATAGGATGCAAGGTAAAAAATGACCATCACAAAACAATAATGGGGCTAGATTATTCAAAAAAGAGCTTGGGGGGAAATTGGTCCCTGGGGACCAAATTCAAGCCTCCCTTTATACTCTCACATAAAGAGTTAAATATAAAAAAGTTAAAGTGGAAAAAAAATTATTTAACTGCTCTTTGGATGGGCGAAGAAACTTCGCCTAAACATGTGAGAAATAAAAGAATACACGAAGAATATATGATACATGTGTCCAGGTAAAACTTAAAGTTATGCTTGCCAGTTAATGGCTGTCTTCACTCACCTCTCACTGGCTTCAAGGCTGACCCGTGTCTGACATCAGAAAGCCGAGGCCACTCACTTCATTTCCAGCCCTTCACGTTCCTTGTGACGTTCTGAGGTTTTTTTCGGCGGGGCCAAGTCTTTTGCGGGATCTTATTTCCAAGACTAGGGAGCAAACCCGCGCCCCCGTGGTGAAAACGCTGAGTCCTAATCACTGGACTGCCACGCAAGTCCCGGCTCTGAGTCCTGTTCCCCGAGCCCCAGTTTGTCCCAAGGTTGCGCCTCTCTCCTCCACTCCTGTAGTTCCGCTCGCCAAAGCAAGAAGCTAGAAGCCCGCCAGCTCGTGGTGGAATCCAGGTTGGTTCGATAATGCTTGATTAACAATGACCCGACGCTAACTAGATTCAGGTGTTACTGATTTGACAAGCCAATCTGCCCTGCATCTTGTTGGATGGCGCACTACAACAGTCCCACGGGAACCATCAGGGGCCCATTTCCCTTTTTTCTCTGGACATTTGGGTTTGAACTAGAATTCTGAAGCCCACAGATTTAAACACTGCTTTCTAGCCCTCCCAGACTTCCAACTATAGCTCCTTCAACTCTCAATCACCCATAGCTCTTCCTCAAAGCTGACAGCTAATGCAGGAATTCAGTGGCCTCTTCTAAAAACACTTTACATCCTTATCTCTCATCTCGGAGACCATCCAACCTCCTCCACCTGCAGGTTGAAAGGCTTCTTAATCACCTGACCCACACTGGCCGCCAAAGCCCCAGGAAGTTTAGCTTCAGCTGGGGAACTAGGGGGATGCCGTGGAGGTTAAAGCAGGTTTACCACTTGTTGATCATTTAAATTGGGGTGCAAGTAAATACTGCCTCAGATGTCTAAACGTACAAATGGCAGTTCTACAAATAGCGGGAAATTAACTCGTGATCTTTTACCTATAAGATAAATCTATGGCTCTTTTTTTTTTTTTTTTTTTTTTTGCGGTACGCGGGCCTCTCACAGTTGTGGCCTATCCCGTTGCGGAGCACAGGCTCCGGACGCGCAGGCTCAGTGGCCATGGCTCACGGGCGCAGCCGCTCCGCGGTATGTGGGATCTTCCCGGACCGGGGCACGAACCCGTGTCCCCTGCATCGGCAGGCAGACTCCCAACCACTGCGCCACCAGGGAAACCCTATGGCTCCTTTTTAGTGCAGGGGGAGAGGTATCAATTGCTTTGTTTCTCCCTCCACTTGAACATCCTGAATCAATACCTTATTGCCTTTGCCATGCGCCATGTTGTTATTCTGGTACCTACCTGGGGCCTGGGGACCTGTACTTTTCTTATGCCAATTTTAAGATACACAACCCAGTCCAAAGAAATTGCAAATAGCCCTTAATTCAAAAATTCCCCCCCCAATACAGAATCACATGCCATATTCCTAGACCCTCAGAACATCTTCATGCGGACATTTCCGGGTCAGTGGAGTGTGTTGTGTGAGCCCCCTCCCGTCATCCAGTCCCTCCATGCTCCTCTATGTTTCTGTACCTGTTTGTACTGCAATTTATACATGAAAGCAGAAACTGTGGTGTTCACCTGGGTATCTGCTGAATAGCCCCTGGTACACAGTAGACATTCAGGAAATATTAATCAAATGAATCAATGATATAAGACTAGACTCCATTTGCAAACAGTTTGTCTGTTATCAATTGCAAACATCCGGACTGGAGATTCTCTAGTTAGCATGTATATAACAGAGAAAGAGTACTGGTTAGTGAAGGAAATGGCGTTAAAAGGACAGAGCTGACTACAGAGAGAAACTATTTTGAGATACAATTAGAATGTCTCTTTAGAGAAGAAAGGTTGAAAGTAGGAAGGGATTGGTTTGATTCAATTAATTCTCAGGATGGCGAGGTCAGCTGTTCTTACCTCCACTCTCCTAAGAATGAAAGTCGTTCTACCGCTCAGAAGATATGGGTCTTTTGGTCTCCACAAGCCTTTGCCCTGACTGGCTCTGTTAACATCTTCACCTAACTTTATTTGATTCTGTATGAATGGGGATATGGTACAATGCACAGAGCCTTTCAGAAGAGCTTTCTTCCCAAGGTTACCGTAATTTCAAATGTGTTTTTCTTTTGTTTAAAAGCATAATAACATACTGGACTTTGTTTTGTTTGAGTCCATAGGTGTTCTATATTTTCATTATATAGTTTCCTATCCTTTGCCTTTTTTTCCCCCCCTGTGGGCATGCCTGTAGAATATAGACCAAAGTACTTTAAACACTTTCCCTTTTATTTATTAAGCTAAAATTTTATGAGTTCTTGGGTAATTTATTTTCTTTGAAGCAGATTTTTTAAATTTGCATTTTTTAACACCAATCACAATGTAAAATGACCATGATTCCTTGATAGACAAAGACACCCTCCAAGAAATACTTTCTTAAAGTAATGAAAACAATATTGACTTAGAATTCACAAAATGACTTTCTTGAAAACTAGTCTTACAATGAATGTAATATTTTGGTTATATCCACTACAGTATAATTTAACTATTTGCTTTTATGAATTGATTTTGCCTAGTGTTCACTCGGGTGAGTTATTCATTTTTAACATGTCAGTGCTGAAAAAAATATCAAGGGTGAAGATAACATAGGTCCTGTTCTCAAATGTCTTATCTATTTCTTCTCAAACTCCTAACAATGTACTTCTGCAAAATAAAGACAAAAATTTTTGGTGTAACAGAAGTAGATTTAAATTTTGCTTCAGGTAACATAAAAATATCAGCATAAAACTAGCAGAAATTAATAATGACTTGGGTGTGGGGAAAGGTAAGATAAAACAGATACATAAATACCCACAAGTCCTTTTCAATGAAATCTAGTGAGCTTTAATATTTTCCAGTAAGACCGTCTGTGTTATTTTTGAACACCATTAGTTTTTCTCTAGTCATTTTTCTTTCTAGAGGAAGGTGAATATCCGAAAAGAAGCTCTTAAAAATACGCTGGTTGGTTGTATTGTATACTGTGGTTACATGTGGCAGTATCCTGATGAATTTTTCAACTAAAATAATACATAGTTTGAAATTTGAAAAAAAACTTGCAAAAACAATAGCAGAGGATACAAAACAGATGTCTAGGAGAGTCAAAGGTTCATTGGATACAGATGGCAGTTTGGAGATTGACTATCTTAACACATAGCTTCAAATAACAACAAAAAATGTCATCTCATTGCTATTGACTATGATCTTTAAAGCTGAACTAAAACTGACCACTTGAAAGTTCCATTCGAGTCTGAGAACAGTTATTGGACTTGCCACCTTTATGGATAGGTTGCATTCAAGGTCTGTAGTCAACTTCAGGGACTATTTGTGTGATGTTTTGGAAAACTCTGAACTGTTTCATATTCCTCATGTAAGTAGCTTGAAAATAGGTTGAAGGGAGGGAAATGACATAATTCAATATTCTTTCCCTGAGCATACTTTGAGAAGCCTCCATGGTATTTCTTTTGTGAATTCTGTAATTTCTGGAAGCAACATTATAGAATATATTCCTAAGATTATTATTCAGTAAGTGAATGTTAAACTCTCTGCCAGAAGTTAAAAAGGACTACAAGAAGATGTTAGTGTTGATTTCAAGGGTAGGCCATTGTTAAAGACTGTCCAATAGCTTCCAAATTGAGGTAGTGGCTGTAGGCAATACTGTGCCCTCCCATAAACTCCATCATGACAAATGATCAGTTCCAGTAAATTTAGCACATAGGTTTGGTGTGTGGACAGATTACTAGAAGTTTAAAATAGAACTAGAGCACTAGAAGTATTAGCTTTGCTACCCACTAATCACTTTCAATTAGGATGAATGAAAAATTGAAATTCACCAAACAGTCAAAAACTTACTACAGACTTGACTCGAGAAATCACTTTTGGTTAAGATCTAGACAAGAAAAGCATTCTAGTGTGGAGAAATGGACACTATATTGTCTAAAACAAAAAGAAATTGTCATTTTTAAAAACCGCAAGTGTGTAACAATGCAAATCACAGTGTTACTGGGTACAGCAAAGACATCTTGAAAGTTCAGAATAAAAGGGAAGATAATGCATATGAAATTAAAATATCACTAATATGTATTTAATGCTTACTATTTGTAAAGAATTATGCTAAGTATTCTACCATCTATCATTTAAAAAATTCTTAAAAGGATTGATGCTACCATCATATACTCATTATCCAGATGAGGAAACTGAGGCTTAGGGAGGGTATATAATTTTCCCAAGTTTATGTGGCTAGTCAGTGTAGCTGGGGATATGGGCCTCAAGTTTAGTTCTGCCTCTTGCCAAATTCTAGGTTTTGATTTCTTCTATATACTGCATCTGATCCAATAGAGGAAGGCAAATCTACAGGAGTTCTACAAGAAAATGACAGCAGGCAAAATCTTCAGGAAAGAGAAATATGATGTTTCTTATTCTACAGTTGAAGAGATGGGAGAAAGGAGGAAAAGGGGAAAATGAAGCTTTTAAAACTAAAGCCGATCCAGGCAGAATTCATCGGGGAGAATCTTGTTCTCATACGAGAAAACCATGTGGGAAAAAGTAACATTAGAAGAGTCAGTTTTGCTTGAAGTTTATAGAGGAAAAGAAAGCAAATATAGTGGGGAAGGAGTTCAGAGAATTTATAAGAGAACAGAATCGCTATTCCCAGAAGAAATCGTGCTCTACACCCACAGGGACCAAACAGGGTAAACAGGAATGAGAAAAGCCACTAGAGGAAAGAGAGAAGGCCATTAAAGCATGCCATGAAAATACACAAATATGTTGTGAGAGACACACATAAAACAGGCATCTATATTGTAAACGGTGAAACTGTGCAGGCATATTTTTGAGTAAAGACAGACTAAATGTATTTTTAAATAACATAAAAACAATGATGATAAATGCACTGATTTAAACTTTCATACCAGTCAACAGAGGAAAAGTCCCCTACATAAGGGTGTATTTTTATGTTTACTGCTCCAATAATTGGGCATATGAAAGACAAAAATTCTCAGAATGTGTGAGAATGCATTGTAAATTGGAGGGAATAAGTATCAGTGATCTTGATTTAAAGAAATTAAACACTTAGAGATTCCAAAGTATTCTTATTTAAACTACAGCCTAAAAATTCGTTTAAAAAAAAGAAAAAGAAAATGATTCAGTAAATGAGACAAGATCTATTTACAAGAACTAATAAAAGTGTGAAGTAAAATGTGATCAAACTGTTCAAAAGTGGAATTACTTTCTCAGAAGAAAGAAAACTTGGCATCAACAGAGTAAAGGTGAAGAAATTCTTGAAAGATTAACAACGAAATGAAAAATGATGAAAGCTCTACTTGCTTTAAAGATGTCAGAAAATGTTGAGAAAATTATATAAAGGAAGGAGTAATGCCAATGACAATGAGAGATAAAATTAGTTTTTTTCTAGCATCAGATGTTTTTTGGTGTAGAGTATTTATGGAAAGAAGAAAAAGGTTTTCAGCTAGAGTTAGATGAACATCAATGATCAAGGGAGTTAATTCTGATTAGACATAGTACAGATCATGAAAGAAAAGACTTAAAACAAGAAGAATGAGAGAAGGGTGGTTGTTGGTGGTTTTCATAAATTAAAAAAAAAGATGGTACCCAAAGAGAAAGTATGTATAATTTAAAAATGTATTAATGGAACTATTTTAAAGGAAGAATAAAGAGAAAACGGTGTGGGTCAAGGATGAAATATCAAAGAAAACATATAATCTTACAGAAAGCATCAATACTGAAGTGTAAGCAGCATGCTTGCTCCTAGATCTAAGGGTCCTGCTCTGAATTTTGTACAGGAATTTTGAGCAAAAGGGCACAGTCCTTTCGTGTTTTTTCCAATGTTTTATGGGAGAATAAATAAATGACTAATAACACGGGAAGAGGTTTTATGTAAAGACAGTTTTAAAAGGAGGTACAGAGGTAAAAAGTCTTATGATTGGACATGCCAGATTTTTCTTTAAACCCACCTGATTTACCAGAAAAGTTGCTGAAACTTCCATTATCTTCATTCATCATACCAAACTGTAATTTATTTTCTCACGCATATGCGTCCACACATAGACTTCAGCTCCTAGACGACGGGAACCATGTCCTACTCATCACTGAATGCTGGATGCTAGGAACATAGCAAGTGCTCCATGGATGTTCACTGAACTGCGTAGGAGATGTGAACATACCATACATTAGTGCAATAAGCATCCTCATACTAATTCATGAATGAGAAAAGAAATTAAGAGTAATTTCTAGGCGGGGTTGAGGTTGTTCCTAACTGTATATGTGATCAGTAGTATAACAAAAGAAAACACATATCAAATTTGAAAGTAGTCAACTATAAAGCTGAAAAGGGATTTGGTGCACAATAGTCAAAATGCATGGAGATGACATCACTTCTGATAGCACTTTCTTGCTCTACCGAGACCACAATTCTGACACCAGTGATACTGCTGAAGATCAGGTGGGAATAGAAGAAAGTGGTAAGTATTTAAAATACACAAATTGTTCCTCAACTGTTTGTAGTTTAGTTGGATAACATTGGGGGCACTGGTGGACTTCAGGTGGGCCAGACTGTCCACAGGGAGGTAAGCTGAAAGGCTCATGTGAGATGCTAAGCGGAATGAGAATTGTGTACCCCCAGAACTCATATGTTGAAGTCTTAACTCCTAGTGCCTTAGGATGTGACAGTATTTGAAGACAGGGCCTTTAAAGAGGTAATTAAGGTTTAATGAGGTCACTGTGAGGACCCCATTCAATATGGTTGGTCATCTTATAATAGGAGGCCATTAATTCACAGGAGATTATAACTTTAATTAAATATATAGATTAGATAGATAGACAGATAGATAATAAGGAAGGAAGGAAAGAAGGAAGGAAGGAGGGAGAGAGGGGAGGGAGGGAGAGAAGGAAGGAAAAAAGAAAGGAGGGAAGGAAGGAAGGAAGGAAGGAAAAGACATAGAGAGAGATACAGATTAAAAAATTTAAAAAACCAAGCCTGGGGGTTCCCTGGTGGTGCAGTGGTTGAGAATCTGCCTGCCAATGCAGGGGACATGGGTTCGTGCCCCGGTCCGGGAAGATCCCACGTGCCGCGGAGCGGCTGGGCCCGTGAGCCATGGCTGTTGAGCCTGTGCGTCCAGAGCCTGTGCTCCGCAGCAGGAGAGGCCACAACAGTGAGAGGCCTGCATACCGCAAAAAAAAAAAAAAAAGCCTGGACCACTGCACAGAATATTTCATGAACCAAAGAATTTGATTAATTCTATACAACACATTTTCAATAAGATAAAAGAGAGAAGAGGAAGAAAAATAACCATAGATAAAGCATTTGGCTTTAATCATGAGGAAGGCTGCTTCACCTACTGTGCCTTGACAAAAGTGGACAAAAATAGATGTAGACGTAAATACATTTTTATGTGCAAGGTGAGAGAAAGGAGGTGGAGTCATTCACAGCTGATGTTCCCAATTTCCTTGAGTATGTGAGAAGCCAGATAACCTTGGAGTGAGAGGAGGGATGCGTGAGTGAAACGGATGGTGAAGATTTGGAACAGTTGGTGATGGAAAAGAAAGAACTAAGAATAGTTATACTTTCAAATTCCTTTTCTTTGATAGTATATATAATGAGTTATAAATTTTGGGAGTCGATATCAATAATAAACAGATAAGGAGGAGCTCTTGCTTATAGTAGAAGGCTAAGAGCTGATGGGTCCTTGTGGAGGAGCTGCTGGGGTTGGAAAATCATCACTTTGTGACTGTCATGGGAAAGATTGGGTCAGGTCAGGACCATCCATGGAAGCCAAAGCTAGGAGGAAATTGTGATGGTGAGTTGGATATTTGCCTGGTCAAAAAGCGTCTCTCCACAGACCACTTATTAATTGTAAGGCAGAAAAACAAATTGTTATCATGCAGTGGAGAAATCAGGCCACACCTTCACCAATTAATAGCACCCATGAGGAGAAGACAAACATCCTTCATCTTCAGAGATGACATCTTCAGAAGAGCAGAACATCATGTACGCGGTATTCTGGCCAAGAATGTGTAATCTCATTCTAGTTATGAGGAAATATCATAAAAATACACTGCTGAATGTTCTGTTAATAAAAAGGAAGGGTTGGGAGTATATTCTTCCAAATGTCAAGGCTACAAAAGGAAAAAATGCTGTGGAGATGTCTCTGAATAAAGGGCACTAAGGAATCATGACAGCAAAGAACAATACCTGACTCTACACTGGGTCCTGTATCGGAAGGAACAATTATGCTGTAACAGACTTTATTAGGTGAACAACAAAATTAGAGTCTGGACAGAACATTAGATAAAAATATCCTATCGATGTAAATTCATGAAGATGAGAATTGGACTGAGGTTATGGAAGTGAATATCCCTAATCACTGAAGTATTTAGGGGGTAAAGGATCTTAATGTATGTAATTTACCCTCAAATTTTTCAGGAAATAGTTATGTAGCTATATATTATATATATGATAGATAGGTGAATATAAGTACATTGATACATAGGAGAAGAGAGCAGAGCAAAGAAACAAAACAACAAAGAGAGAGCAGAGCAAATGAGAAATGATAAAGCAAAAGGGTAAATAAACAGCAGGTGACTCTGGGTACAGGGTACGTGGGTGTTTTCCTGTATTACTTTTGCAACATTTTCCAGTTTGGAATGATTTCTCCCTCCAAAATTTTTAATTTAAAAACTTGAGGGTAACCAAAGTAAGAATAGAAGCAGAATTATAAATTCCACTAAGGGTCTCAAGATGTGGTAAGGCTTGACCTGGGTCCCCAAGGAAACAAAGCAGAAAAGGCCTGATAGATTGTGACAATAGCCTGTGTTATATGATGTACATGACACAGAATGTGGTCTTCCCCTTGCCCTGAACTCTACTTCCATTCAGTGCCCTTACTATCACAAGAATACAAGAGGAAGGACGCCAGCAAACCTCATTTAAACAAAGGTATAACATGAAAGTAATGATAAACTTCCATTAACAAATTAATAAAGGTGGCTTCTCCTTTTCTATGTCTCTAGAGACCCTGTTGTGACGAAAGATAAAATCAAACTTACAATTTGTATAAGAAGAGAAAAATTCCCATCTGATTAATGCCTCCAGATATATTGTAAGTAATGTGAACTGTTGGAGAATTCTTTTTCAGTCACTGAACTATAATCCAGTTTTTAAAGACAATTTAACTTACATAATTTTCATTCACCACATATTCATATCAATGGGTGTTTCCCTCAGGGGTTTAAATTTTAGATGATTTTTCCTCAGTTTTATTCCGTAAAGTACAGGGAAAATGTCAATAACACAGAGAAGCATATCAAAACAAAAAGTACACTTTGGGGTAACTCAAGGATGTTTTTATGCTACAACTGTATTTTGAATCCTCTATGAAAACAGATTTCTGAACATGGTCTTATTTTCTTTTGTTTAGCAAAATATCCAATCTACAATCTTATTTAAAAGGAAAAGCCTAACAAGGAGATTGATCCAATATTCAACAACCCATTTTAGAGAACCAATGATAATAATTTTAAACATTAATTTCCCTCCCCAAAAAGATGAACAAAACAAGTTGGACAGTTCATGGTGTTCTTTTAGTGATTAATTACAAATTGTTGAGATACCTGGCTTTTTTTCAAAATCCTCTTGCTGCATTCAACTGAGCACTTACCTTAACATTACACACATTAAATATTTAATGAGTTTTATTTGTACTGTTATGGCAGGAATCCATTTGGGGGAAACCTTTGTCTCACCAGTCATGCATGCAGATAGATTTTTGCTATTTTCAGGTGTCTGTTCTCTCTGGTTCCCGCCCCTCAGCAGCATTTTGCTGCCTGACCACCCTGGCATTTTCCACCCTACGTTTGATTTCTCCAATTATCCTCAAGTATTAGGATTTGTGAACTGATCAAAGCCCCCATATTGAAGCCTTTCTAATATTCCTTTTTCATTAAATATTGGGTTCTAAACTATAATACACATGGTTGTAAACTCTGATACAAATAGACCAGTGAGAATTTCAACTGCAGAACTTCAACCCCTAGAAAGTTCAGACAGATATATATTAACCACATGTGTGTTGTAAACAGCTTCCTCCCTAATGGATATGAAATTCATTATAGCCAAGATCTCTTGACTGAAGAAGAAATATATTCCCAGAATGAAACTTTGAAAAAACACTATCACTCCAAATCATATTACTCCCATTGTAATAACCCCAGGAGACCACAGGGAAGAGATGTGGTCCTGTGACCAGTTTAGGAACATAGCAGTCCCTCCTTACCTGTGGTTTTGCTTTCCATGGTTTGTTACCCATGGTCAACCACAGTCTAAAAATATTAAATGAAAAATTCTGGAAGTTAACAGTTCATAAGTTTTCAATTGCATGCCTTTCTGAGTAGCACGATGAGATCTGTGCCTATCCTGTTCCGTATGGCTGGACACGTGAATCGTCCCTTTGTCCAGAGCATCTGCCCATTAGTCTCTTGGTAGCCACTGTCCAGTTATCAGACAGACTGTCTCGGTATGGTAGTGCCCGTGTTCAAATGACCCTTATTTTACTTAATAATGGCCCCAAAGCTCAAGAGTAGAGATGCTGGCAATTCGGACACCCTCTTACTGTGCCTGATTAATGAATTAAGCTTTAGCATAGGTATGCATGCGTAGGAAAACCACAGCATATATAGGGCTTGGTACTATCTACGGTTTCTGGTATCCACTGAAGGTCTTGGAACATATTCCCCGTGGATAAGGGTTTGAGGGGTAGGGACAACTGTGTACCAGGTACAACTTGTAATTCTGTCTCTAGATATGTATATACTTGTTGAGTAACAGCCAGAAGAGATGGGAAGGCGATAGAGACAGGGGATCCTATTTTGAATTTTGGCTTCTGCAGGGTTTCAGGTGGGTTACTTATAATGGAAAGAGAAAACACACCTATCTGTCTATAAACTGTCAGGTTTACTTAGCCAAGCTTACAGAATTTTAAAGAGAAGTTTATTTAGTGCAAGAGCTAATTCAGCATGTCTCAGTATGGCTTTGCCCTAATGGGACAAATTTCAGGGAACATTTTCAGTACAAGTAAGGACCTGCCAGAACTAGGAAATCACCAAACTCTTGTCACACAACAGAACTTTTATGCCTGGGCTTTATATTTCCATTCTGAAAGACCAAGCACTCCTAATATATACTTTTTATTTTAAGGGCATATTAGTGTATGTAAGGCTCTAATGGTTCTTGATGCAATTTAACCATCAGCAAAGTCACATCTGGGAGGAGAAATGAGAATCAGCTTTCAACATCTTGGCTCATTTCCAGAGACCCAGGAACCCATTTCTGCATAGCACACTCCCTGATTCTCGAGGGGATGTGAGCCTGAGTTTGGTCTAAAAACTATGATCAGCAAATCGTTTCCCTTCTAGCCAGGCTTTTGCCGGCGCTTATACAAAAAGACCAGGGTCTGAACACTGTAAGGCAATTACTTAATAGTTCATTATTACTGCTTAAAATGTTTATGCATTTAAACTACTGAGGAGACATAGCTCTCTCTGACCTCTCCCTCTATAAAATGTCAGTTCTTTCTAACAAATACTGAGCCTCACTTATTTATGAAATAGTGAAAAACGGATTTTAAAAAAAAATCTCAATAACTCTCCTCTTGAGGTTCTTTATTTGGTTTAAATAGCTGGTTAGCATCAGTTAATCTGAAACATTACCGAAAATTTTCAGAGGAAAATCCAGCCCCTCTTAAAGCAGCATTTGAGATTAACTTTTAAACAAAAATAAACGATTTCAGCGCAACCCTTGTCAAAAAGTCAAAACCATTATTAGGACGTCCTTTAGCTGGATTTTATTCATCCTATGTGCCAAACACAGTCCTGACAAGCTTTGCCTACACAGGTTGAACAACAAATTATGACTCTTTATTAAGACCTTTCTCCATGAAAATGCTTCTTAAAATTATTTGTGAACCCGAGCATTTTAAGAAGTGAATAACATTTATGGACCCTCGACTTTCTCAAAATCCACATATCTAAACTAATTTATAAAGAAATGAATGATTTCAAGGATCCCCTGAAGGCCAGCGTATCCTGAATCTATATGGAGCCCTGGCTAAGGGTCCTGTTCCAGTACAGTTTTTGATAACATGGGGGCCAGGGTCCTGGACTTGGTTTTCAATTTGTCCATCTAATTTACTGGTAATGCAACCGAGCCATTTACCCACTCTCCGTAGCCTCAGTTTCACATCCATACAAGGAAGGTAACGTAGGTACCTCCTCCACAGAAACAGTGTGAGAATTATTCTTTCAACAGATATTTGTTACATGACTAATATATCATGGCCATTTGTTTCAAGTGCAGGGTGATGTAAGAGTGATCAAGTCAAGTAGAGTCTTCACTGAACTTATAGTCTAGGAGGGAAGACAAACATTAAACAAATAATAACAAAAATAAAGACTTAGTTACATTTTGGTTGGTAGTATGAAAGGGACACACAAAGAAAGTATAGCAGAGATCTGCGGGATTTTATTATCTAGGTAAAGGAATCTGGGAGAAGGGTATTATGGACAGATGAAAGGCCAGGGGCAAAACCCCTGAGGATTAAACCGTCAAGGAACTGGAAACGTCTATGTAATTGTGATCTAGAAAGTAACTTTGAGACAGAGGGTCTAGAGGAATAAAACGCAAAATCATATAGACTACTGTCCAACTGAAGGGCTTGGGACTTTATCCTAAGAGCAATCTGGAGTCATTAAAAGATGTTAGGTACATCAGCGACAAAATAAGCTTGTGTTTTTAAAAAGTAAGTCTAAATAGGGCTTCCCTGGTGGCGCAGTGGTTGACAGTCCACCTGCCAATGCAGGGGACACGGGTTCATGCCCTGGTCCGGGAAGATCCCACATGCCACAGAGCGGCTGGGCCCGTGAGCCATGGCTGCCGGGCCTGCGTGTCCGGAGCCTGTGCTCCACAACCGGAGAGACCACAGCAGTGAGAGGCCCGCGTACCACAAAACAAACAAGCAAACAAAAAGTAAGTCTAAATAGACAATCTGAATAGGCCTAAATCTATTAAGGATATTGAATTAATAATTAATAAAATTCCAATACAGAAAGTACTGGGCCCAGGTGGGTTCACTGGTGAAATCTACCAAATACTTAAGAAAGAAATTATACAATTCTCTCCAATGTCTTCCAGAAGATAGAAGCAGAAGAAATACTTCCTAACTCAATCTACAAACCCAGCATGACCCTAACACCAAAACCAGACAAAGACATCACAAGAAAAGAAAACTGCAGACCAATATCACTAGTGAACATAGATGCAAAATCCTTGATAAAATTTTAGCAAATCAAATTCAACAATGTATAAAAAGAATTATACACCACAACCAAATGTGACTTGTCTCAGATATGCAAGGCTGATTCAACATGTGAAAATCAGTTGATGTAATCCATCACATCAATAGGCTAAAGAAGAAAAATCACATAAACATATCAATAGACACAGAAAAAGCATTTGACAAAATCCAGCAGTCATTCATGATAAAAACCCTCAACAAACTAGGAATAGAAGGTAGCTTTCTCAAACTGGTAAAGAATATCTACAAAAAACCTACAGCTAACACCATACTTAATGGGGAGAGAATAGAATCTTTCCTTCTAATACCAGGAACAAGGCAAGGATGTTCCCTCGCACCAATTTTCTCAGCATTCTACTGCAAGTCCTAGCTGATGCAAAAAAGACAAGAAAAGGAAATAAAAGAATACATATTGGGAAGTAAGAAATAAAATTGTCTTTGTTCACAGGTGACATGATTACTTATGTAGAAAATCTGAAAGAATCAACCAAAACTCATGGAGCTAATAAGTGATTACGGCAATGTTGTAGAACGTAAGGCTAATATACACACGTCAATTGCTTTCCTATATACCTGCAACAAACAACTGAACTTTGAAATAGAAAACACAATAACATTTACACTGGCACCCCCCCCAAATTACTTAGGTGTAAATCTAAAAAAAAACATGTGCAAGATCTATATGAAGAAAACTACTAAAGCTCTGATGAAAGAAATCAAAGAACTAATAAATGGAGAGATATTTCATGTTCATTGATAGAAGACTCAATATTTTTTTTTAGGCTGCACCACACGACTTGTGGGATCTTAGTTCCCCGACCAGGGATTGAACCCGGGCCCTCGGCAGTGAAAGCACAGAGTTCTAGCCACTGGACGGCCAGGGAATTCCCAGAAAGACTCAATATTATCAATATTATCAGGATATCAGTTTTCCCCAACTCTATCTATAGATTCAATGCAATTCTCATCAAGATCCCAGTAAGTTATTTTGAGGATATTGACAAACTGATATTAAAGTTTACAAGGAGAGGCAAAAGACCCAGAGTAGTCAACACAATATTGAAGGGGCAGAACAACGTGGCAGGACTGACACTACTTGAGTTTAAGACTTGCTATACAGCTACAGTAATCAAGACAGTGTGGTATTGGTGAAAGCTCAATGGAATGTAATAGACAGCCCCAAAATTGACCCTCATAAACATAGTCAACAAATCTTGACAAAGAAGCAAAGGCAATACAATGTAGAAAAGATGATGCTAGAACAACTGGACTTCCACATGCAAAAATAAATGAATCAAGACACAGACCTTGCACTTTTCACAATTATTAACTAAAAATATATCATAGACCTAAATGTAAAATACAAAATTATGAAACTCATAGAAGAAAGCATAGGAGAAAATAAGGATTGAACCTGAATTGTGTGGCTTCAAGTATAGAACAAGGATCAATAAATTGAAGTTTCACGGAGAAATCGCTATTCAAAATCATAAAGAATACGCTATACTTCAGTTTTCCAAAGAAGGAGTATGTGGCCTGGCAAAGTAGTGAGCTCTCTGCCAGTGGGGAATTTGATATCAGACTGTTTTTTACTCCTTAGCCAGATGCTATAGTGGTATTTCCCGACTTGGGAACTTAAAATTAGTTGGGGGAGCTTTACAAAATTAGAGCTCTCTGGGTTCCATCCCTAAACCAGCATTTGAAGCTACTGCTAAATAAGATTTAAGAATGAGGAATTTCCATGAGATTAAAAATTGTTTTAAACACTGTAGAGATTTATTTTTCTCTGAACTAAGAATCCGTGGGAAGTCCAGACTTGGTGTAGCAGCTCTGCTCTAACAAATACTCAGAGAGCCAGGTTGCTCTAGCTTTTTGTTCCATTGTCCTTATGTTGTGGCTTTATTTTAATAGTCTAAGTTATATGACAGCCATCACATACATTTTCCAAGAGGCAGAATAAAGGAAAACTCAAGAAGGGGAAAGGACATATGCTGACAATTTACTAGTTTGGTGAAGTGTAGGAACCTTACTTCCACTTATGTCCTTTTACCCTCACCAATTGATAATATAATTGTCTTAACTATTTTCTCCACATACACTGAGAACGACACCAGGCAGTGTTACAATTTTGGCTTCAACCATCAAACATAATTTAGAAAATAAGAGAAGAAGAAAATAACTTTACCTATACTTTTACTCTTCCCATTGTTCTTTCTTTTTGCGATGTTCATTTCTTGTCTATTTAGAGAATTTCTTTTAGCCATTTTTTAGGATAGATCTCCCAGCGACAAATGTTCTTTGTTTTCCTTCATTGGAGAACGTCTAGATTTCCCCTTATACTTTTGCTGTATAGAATTCTAGGTCAATTGTTTTTTAATTACTTTTAAGATTCTAGAGTTAATAAAAATTAGCACTCTTCCTCTTTGCTAAATGTTCATTAGGTATTTATGTATCAGAATATACTTATCTTTTCTCTTTTTTTTCCTGAAATTTCCCTTCTCACTGATTCACTCCTACATTCACTTTCTTCCTACATTCATTTCCTTTCAGCCTTTCCCACTGAACTGTAGGTTCCTTGAGAAGAGTAGGTCTCTTATATAATTCACCTGCATTTCGCAAAGAGTTTAGCTCAGTGTCTCTCACATACCATCTGTTCAATAAACTATTGTTAAATTCCAGCCACGGGAATGCTGTATCACAGTGTTTCAGTTATCTTTTTCATCAGGGCACTAAAGAGCTTCTTAGTAAACTAATTGAACCAACGGATCTTCTTTAGCTTCCTAAGTCACAAGCAGGGAATAATTTAGGAAGTAGACTTGCTGAAAAACATCTCCACGGTTTACATTGCTATAGAAACAGGGAAAATTCCTCATCACTTACCATAACTGATAACCAATTTTTTGGATTATACAAACATAACTATCAACGAACTCATACAGCCACCTACAGAGAATTCCACTGGGTGGGAAAGCATCAGTTACCTGAGGTCTAGAAGGTCGAAAAATTTCCAGGAAACAAATTGGGTATTATTTCTAATATAATTTAAAATTTTTTGAAAAACAGGATCGCTGAAATAGAATTCAGAAAACTGCAAAATGATGTCTTCTAAATGGAAATTTTGTAATAGTAAAATGGGCTGCTCTTATCAATATTGCCCTAAATTAGAGTAAAAAATTATTGTTTGAAGCCAATGAAATCAAAACACATGGTGAATTTTCACACCTTACTGTGTGGATGACACTGTACAGATATTACATTCACTGTCTTGAGGGTTACAATGGTCATTGGCGATAGAGGATCGCTGCACTCAATAGCTTACAATTCTAGCCAACAAATGTCTTTTCAGCACCCTCCAGATATCAGGCAACTCTGAATTGTGAAAGATGACATGGCCGCATCCCACAAGAAACTCTACTTCTTTCCGGGGCTGTCTCCCTTTACAGTGCCCCCGCCCATCATAGTTATACTGCATTCCTCCATCGTTCCCTTCTTCCCTCCCCTCTTCCATTTTCCTTTTATGAGGGCTGTGTCGGAGTAGAAGTGGACTCACTTAAGTGGCCACACCACGTTGCTCCACGTTTGCTGGAGTGAATTACAAGCTCCATGAGTACGGGGTCAAATCTTCACCAGTGACCTAACTGCAATGACTTGTATCTGTTGAGTGTATAAATGAACAAACTTCATGGAAAATTATATTATCTCAGCATTACTTTTATTCACATGCTGACATTTCTCATTTCAAGTCAAGGAGAACT
Source organism: Pseudorca crassidens (assembly GCF_039906515.1). Lineage (NCBI taxonomy): Eukaryota > Metazoa > Chordata > Mammalia > Artiodactyla > Delphinidae > Pseudorca > Pseudorca crassidens. The sequence goes on from NC_090307.1 coordinate 58,763,791, forward strand.
AAAAAGCAAATCCACTAGAATTTTGATTGTCAGGTTTAACTCCCTTTTTGTTACTTTTGGTAGAGTTGCCCTCTCTCCTATGTTGTGCTCTGACTCCCTCTTGGATACTGTGGGGTCCAGAGGACAGCAGAGGAAGTCAAGACAAACATATCAAAACAGGAGCACTTAGGCTTCTGAGCAAAATGTTCCTGATGGATTTGTTTTCATATTGTTCATGCACGGTCACGTATTTCTCCCAGGAAAAGCCTACTATGGGGAGAGTAAAGCTCTTGACACACACACGCACGCACTCCCCCGATAGAGTAATGAGTAGCAAAACCCAAAGTTCATGGTCACATTTACCATAACAAAACTAAGAGGTAAGATGTCCCTACAAATCCTGAAATATGAGAAGATGGGAACAAATCACCAAGACGCACACCTGTGTGTATGGCATCTGCGCCCCAAACCAGAGGGAGCCAAAGGGGTTCCTGAAGGTCCAGAGAACCAGAGAACCCCAAAATAGTTGCAGAGTGTCACTGGAAAGGGTGGAAAGATAATTTGAGAACAACAGTTGAAACTGGGAGCAGTGCCACCCTTTCTGATAACAGGTGAATGCAGGCCTCCCCGCCCCCACCCCTACTTCCCCTGGGGCTGGGGGGTGGAGCCGTTCGGCCTTTTATGAATTCTCAGAACCGACCCACAAGGGCTTCCTTGCAGGATAAGAGTCCGCACTAAAGGGAAACTGTTGGGAGTGAAAGCAAAATTTAACAGGATAAGCAAAATACAGAGAAAGAAAAAGCATTGTCCACAAAAAATAAGGGAGGTGGACACGGCCTGGATATTTCAGAGAGCAAGACTCTTTGAGTTAACACTACACAGAAATAAAATGAGAGAGACGCAGGTCTGTGTAACTGCAAAAGCTCTCTGAACCCAGTCTCCCTCTAAACAATTTAGGGAAACTAAATTTACGTGAAAATAAGCAGCAGAAGAGTATTGAGATTCAATGCCATCCAAAGTTTTCTAAGAACAAAGAGAAGAAGGTTACAAATAATAGGGTTTTTTTTTTTTTTTAATTTATTTTTGGCTGCGTTGGGTCTTCGTTGCTGCCCATGGGCTCTCTCTAGTTGCCTCGAGCGGGGTCTACTTTTCATTTCGGTGCGCTGGCTTCCCATTGCGGTGGCTTCTCTTGTTGCAGAGCACGGGCTCTAGGCGCGTGGGCTTCAGTAGTGGCGGCACACGGGCTCTAGAGCGCAGGCTCAGTGGTTGTGGCGCATGGGCCTAGTTGCTCCACGCCAGGGCCTAGTTCCTGGACCAGGGTTCGAACCCGTGTCCGCTGCATTGGCAGGCGGATTCTTAACCACTGCACCACCAGGAAAGCCCAATAATAAGGTTCTTAGAAATCATGAAATACATACTTAAGGGAAAAAAAGTCAAAACTCTAGGTACTATTTCAATACAAGCTAAAAGAAATTAAGAAAAACCAAACAGTATGAATATCAATTTCAATTCAAGGAATATTTCTTGATCAATTATTATGTGCAGTCAGTCACTTTATCAGCTCATGGGGGAGGAATGATAAAGCCGGTAAAAGTCCTGGCTTCTAAGATCTTACAGACCCAGCAAAGAAGGAAGCTCAAATTCGCTCAATCACTAGAATTCTTTTAAATAAATGAAAACTGACATAAGCCAGCTTCCAGCTGAAAGTTACCCCCCAAATCCACCCTTGACTGAATTCCCATTCTGTTGATTTTACATCGGAGAACTTGAAAAATCCCTTGTAGTTTACTATTTTCTAGCAAGTCTCAGATAAAATCAGAGAGAAAGTGCTGGGTCAAACTGAGTAAGTTATTCTGGGGGAAAAATAGTAAAACGCTGTATTTCGTCTCAGTCCATGGTGACTAAGGACAGCAGGAAAGCCACATCTGCAAGCATTTTAGGCCGTCATTCACAAGGGGAAAGAGGGTAGAGGCCCTTGTGAATAAGGAAGTATGGAAGCCAGCGAGGTGTTGAGAGCCAAGGGGACGGGGTGGGGGTGGGGGGCATAACCTCCTTTTCCCAGAAGCAGATGGCTGACCTCTCTGCCTGCGTTGACTGCTCCTTCACCCAACAGGGAGGCATGCCACAGTAGGTTTTTTGTTTTTTGTGTGCGTGTGTGTTACCATCTTAACTGTTTATATACTGTGCAGTTCCGTCGTATTAAGTATATTCACATTGCAGTATAGCCCGTTTCCAGAACTCTTTTCGTCTTACAAAACTAACACTCTATACTTATTCAACATCGCCCCACTATCCCCTCCCCCAGTCCCTGGCAACCAGCATTCTACTTCCTGTCTCTATGATTCTGAGAACTCTAGGGACCTCCTACAAATAGAATCACACAGTATTTGTGTTTTTGTGATTGGCTTCTTCCATTTAGCATGTTGTCCTCAAGGTTCATCCATGTTGGAGCATGTGTCAGAATTTCCTTCCTTTCCTTTTTAAATTTAATTTTTACTTTATATTGGAGTATAGTTGATTTACAATGTTCTGTTAGTTTCAGGTGTACAGCAAAGCGATTCAGTTATGCATAGACATTCTTTTTCAGATTCTTTTCCCGTATAGGCCATTACAGAATATTGAGTAGAGTTCCCAGTGCTATACAGTAGGTCCTTGTTGATTAGCTATTTTATATATAGTAGTGTGTATCTATTAATGCCAAAGTCCAGAATTTCCTTTTTTTTTTTTTTGCAGTACGCAGGCCTCTCACCGTTGTGGCCTCTCCCGTTGCGGAGCACAGGCTCCACACGCGCAGGCTCAGCGGCCATGGTTCATGGGCCCAGCCGCTCCGCGGCATGTGGGATCCTCCCGGACCGGGGCACGAACCCGTGTCCCCTGCATCGGCAGGCGGAGTCTCAACCACTGCGCCACCAGGGAAGCGCAGAATTTCCTTCCTTTTTAAGGCTAATATTTTTTTAATGGATATATCGCATTTTGTTGATCCATTCACCCATCATAGACACTTGAGTTTCTTCCACCTTTTGGATATTGTGAATCCTGCTGCTATGAACATGGATGTACAAATATCTCTTTGAGACCTTGCTTTCAGTTCTTTTGGGCATATACCCAGAAGTGGAATTAGTGGATCATTTTTAATTTTTTGAGGAACCTCCATACTGTTTTCCATAATGAATGCACCATTTTATATTCCCACCAACAGTGCACAAGGCTCAATTTCCCGCAACGACGTCAACAGTTTTTATTTTCTGGGTTTTTTCCCACTGGGGTTTAATAGAGTCCCTGGTCTCTACCTTCCCTTGGCTGTGATGCCTACAGCAGGCAACTGCAAGTCCTGATCTGTAGGTGGTGCTGTTTTAAACACTGGGACCTGCCCTGCTCTGCTGGGACAGGGCATTGAAAGTGCCCCAGTTCACTCCTCAGTTAATCCACATCACATCACCTTTTTCTCATCATTTCAGTCGATCAGGAACCTCACGCCCCTTAACTAGACATTTTCCTTTCCCAGGACAAAAAGTCCATGTTCTATCCCAAGCTGGGTAAGTCGGGTCTGTCTGCTCCCTGCAAGTACTGGCTTGACTGGTGCCCAAGACCCTCTAATGCAGAGGCCCCCTTTATCTCCCACTGGTCACCCCAAAGAACTCTGGCTCAGCCCTATTTCCAGCTGCTGCCACGCTTTAAAAGGTTGTTTGCTCCGTGACTCTCATGAGCTCGGCTCCAGTCACCAATGGCAGTGCTCCGTAACCTGCTGTTTGACCTCCCTGACCTGTTGCCATACTTTGTGGATACCACACTAGCCTGACTGGCTGGACATTTTTGCCATTACATATACAGCTTGGACCATCCTCCGGCGCATTCTCCATCTTAGGGAGTATGGTGGGTTGTGTGGTGCTACCTGTTGTCATCTGCCTTAAGCTGATGGGGTGAATATTTCTAAGCCAGGCCATGTCAAGAATTATCCTTGATTTCTCTCTCTCTCTCACATCCGTATCCAACCCTCCTGTGAGTTCTGTCAATCTTCAAGGCATGTGCCAAACGCTACCCCTCCTCTCCACCTCCCACAGCTGCTATCCTACTCATAACTATCATCATCTCACCTGGACAACTGTAATAGGTGCTGGCTTTCACTTTGACTTCTATAGCCCAGTCTACATAGAGGAGGCTGAGTAATGATTTTACCAAATATGACTATGTCCTCGCCTTCCTCAGGACATCCCTAGAGCTTTGATCACATCAGAATAAAATCCAGAGTCTTCCCCATGGCCTATGAGGCTCTACGAGATCTGGCCCATTCATTTCTGTCTGGGCTCATCTTCTGACACTCTGCACCCCACTGACTACTCAGATCACACTGGCATGTCCTCAAAAACCCAAGGTCCCTCCCATTTTAATGCTTTGGTTTTGCCATTTGTTAGCCCTCTTGCCTTTTTGCCCTTTGTCCTAGGGTCAATCTTTTAACCCCAGGATATGGTCTTTACTCCCATGGTCTTTTGGGGGTTTTGGTGTAAATTCCAAGGTATTTTCTAAGTCTCTCTATCTTGCTGAGATTCAGATATCCCTATACCCCTGTGGTGGACAGTTGCTGAAATACCTGCTCAGCTCTTTTAAGTCTCCAGCTGTTTCCTCCCCTGGGATCCTCGTAATCGTAACCTTATCCAGATCAAGGGTCAGCAAGGATTTAAGGGGCGTTTACATACAGATATAGAAGCTTCCCCTGTGGTTCTCTCCTTCCTAGGATCACTCCTCTCCTCCCCCAATCAACTTCCAGCCGCTCTGGAAGCCTCAAACTCCATCCTCTGACTCCTCAGGTGAATAGGACTGTGGTTTTCTGCTTGAACTCCTATCTCCCTGAGAACTGGGAAATGCCCAGTGGGGGAGAGGGGTATATAAGTAAGAATCTGTGTGATGACTGATTTAATGGTGGATTCCCCTCCAGTTTCTTCCTTCTTTTGACCATTCACCATTGCCTCACACAGTTGCTTTTTACATTCTATTTCGCTTTTAGAGTCGTTAGTTGCTCGTTCAAGCTGATGAAATCCACTCTGACATACAGGAAGCTGCTGCCTTAATAAGGGTTGAAGTGCTCTGTTTTGATTTTCCCAATCTGTCCATAGCTATCCCATTTTCTAGAGGACGGCTCCCACAGTGGCTTTTATTATGTACTCTCTGCATCTTTAAAGAGGCACCTCTCAATACATTCTAGGACCTGGCATGCTTCTGGAAGAGTCATTTTCCATCCAAGTCCTAATCATGGCCTGAAGATTTCACAATACCCAGACCTCATTACTTGCCCCTTGCTTTCTCTGCTGCAGCCACACCAGCTCCTTGTTATTCATCAAACATGATGGTGGCTTCCTCCTGCAAGGCTTTTGAACTTGAGGGTCCACCTGCGTGAGACAATCTTCCACCGGTTATCCATGTGTCTCTTTCTCACTCCCTTTAGGTCTCCCCTCTATGTCACCTTCCCATGGAGGCTTCTCTCACCTCCTCTTTAAGTCACAACCCCTATCATTCCCTATTTCTTTCTGTCTCCGTCATGTATTGCCATTAGGCATACACTGTGTTATACTGATTTACCTTATTTATCTTATCTGTATTCCACTAGAATGTAAATTCACTCAAGGTAGGGATTTTGGCCCATTTTGCTCACTGCTTTGCCCCAGTCTGGTTTCCCCCTGGCACAGAGTATTTGTTAAGTGAATGAACTAATGGAGTACATTTCAGGTGGCTCTGAGTTACTGCCCATCTTCCTCTGTTAGATTTCTTTGTGATTTGATCACTGATCTGGTAACACTCTATCTCCCCCTTTTCTAGTACTTTTATAAGTGGTTACGACCAAGACCATCTCCTTTTTATATAGTTCTGGTTTGACCTCTAAGCATTCTCCCATAAAATCAGTAATTCTTTAGTTTCATTTCCTGATCCTTCCTCTGTCTTCTGCTCTCTGCAAACTCTTCTGTTTTTGTACTGTTTCTGTAGTAAGTCAAAGTCAGCTTTCATGAAGTAGCAGGATCAGATCAACATGAAATGCAAACTGAGATCTACTTTGGGGACAACCACCAAAAGCAGAAGATTAAAATGTATTAACCTAAACATGTAGCAGTTACAAGTTTCAGCATAAGAGCCAAATCTGCATTCATATCCTAACTCTTCTACCTCTGAGCTCTGTGATTTGGGGAATTATTCTCTTTGGGCCTCAGTTTCCTCATCTAGAAAATGGAAGTAGTAACTGTAATTATACCTATTTCACGGGGTTGTCACCTGGCTTGAATGCATGTAAAATACTGAGAACAGTGTCAGATACATGTAATACACACAAGCTGATACTGAAGAGCCCCGTAGATGAGCCTGGGGGTTGGAGGGCCCTGATTCCGCTTTCCAAGGCAGCAGAAAGGGTCCCTTTGAGAAGCTACCCAGCTCTGCCTGCTGCCTTGGGAAAGAGTTTGTAAGGAGAACACTTTCAGGAGAATTAAATTGAAGCATAGAGAAGCAAAGAAAGCCTTAAAGATCAGATGTACAGGAGAAATTAGCGAAGTGTTTAGGGGGATCCCAAGAGCTATAGTAAATGCCCCCGAACCGAGGAAAAGAGTAAAGTGGAGATAGCAGGAAACAGTCTAGATAGGGCGAAAAAGTTGAGGTCCTCAATTCAAAAAGCTTTACACGTCTTCAAGTGCCAACGATGTTCCCAACTGACATGGAAATAGTGACATCCAGATAGTAAACTATTCCTAAGGAAATAAACAGAAGGCGTGGCAATCTACAAAGAAGGTTATCACAAAGGTGAATGTGTAATGAGTCGAGGGCCAATGGGTGTTCATGAATTATCTGAACTGTAAGGGTGAGTAAAACAAAAGTTGCACAGGGAAATTGGTGAGGTCAACTCGAGGTCAAGAAAACAAAGCCAGCCTGGAAAGCTTAAGGCATGATTAGGAAACACTAATTATTTAAGAAACAGAATAAAAAGAGGAGCTTAATTTTATGGATTACTGCAGCTCAAGGCTCCTAGGAAATAGGTACATTTGATTTTTTATCTCAATCCACAATTCCTCTGCCCCTTTCCTTCCCAGCTTCCTGTCTCCTTTCTCCCTTAAGTAGGCAAGGTCTTCATGCTGTCTTACTTTTTTTTTTTGCGGTACACGGGCCTCTCACTGTTGCGGCCTCTCCCGTTGCGGAGCACAGGCTCCGGACGCGCAGGCTCGGCGGCCGTGGCTCATGGGCCCAGCCGCTCCGCGGCATGTGGGATCCTCCCGGACCGGGGCACGAACCCGTGTCCCCTGCATCGGCAGGCGGACTCCCAACCACTGCGCCACCAGGGAAGCCCCTGTCTTACTTCTTTACAGAGCACCCTGCTGATACCCAGGAAAATTCCATGAAGTTTCTTTTCCCCTCCATCCCTCCCAGCACAGGGCCATGATCCCAGCTGGATAGCAGGAGGGTAGTAGCAGATGAGTGAATGCTTGGTAGGCCAAGTGCTCTTAACCTTATAGGCTAAACACGTGTGCTAGTGCTTGGTAATGACCCTGAATGATGACAATTCATACAACATGAAAATCAACAGAAAAAGATAGAATGAGGTCTTCCTGAGTGAGACCTACAGGCTCTCGAGTAAGGCCACGTGGGCCCATCTATGATAAGACCAGCCGAACACTGAGGCAATCCCAAGAATTTTGGCATCCAAATATGCTTCTTTAGGGAGCATATGTGTTAGAAATCCATTGTCTCTGCATTTCTGACTTGCTCTGTTATTTCTTTTTATGTTTTCAGAATATTTTATAAAGCAACATTTAATTAGCTCTATTTCACATCCTAATAGTACTTCTTCCATAATTATTTGGTTTTTAAAAAATTTTTATTTTAGGGGCTTCCCCGGTGGCACAGTGGTTAAGAATCTGCCTGCCAATGCAGGGGACACAGGTTCAAGCCCTGGTCCAGGAGGATCCCACAGGCCGCAGAGCAACAAGCCCGTGTTCCACAACTACTGAAGGCTGCGTGCCTAGAACTCATGCTCCGCAACGGGAGAGGTCACAGCAATGAGAAGCCCGTGCACCGCAACAAAGAGAGGCCCCCGCTCGCTGCAACTAGAGAAAGCCCGCCCGCAGCAGCGAGGACCCAACGCAGCCAAAACTAAATAAAATAAATTTTTAAAACATTTTATTTTATACTGGAGTACAGTTGATTAACAATGTGTTAATTTCAAGTGTACAGCAAAGTGACTCAGTTATATATGTACATGTATCTATCCTTTTTCAAATTCTTTTCCCATTTAGGTTAATACGGAATATTGAGTAGAGTTCCCTGTGCTATACAGTAGGTCCTTGTTGGTTTTATATATATATATATATATATATATATATATTTTTTTTTTTAACATCTTTATTGGAGTATAATTGCTTTACAATGATGTGTCAGTTTCTGCTTTATAACAAAGTGAATCAGTTATACATATACATATGTCCCCATATTTGGTTATATATTTAATACAGTATAATTATTATCCAAATGGCAGTTGTCTTCACAGATGTGGGCATGCCTTACCTTCCTGGGAGAAATCTAGGAGGTTTCTAATGGGATTTCTCTGTGTTTTTAGGGTTACTGACTATTCCCTGAATTAGGAAGTTGCATTTAATGTACATAGGTAGAATTCAGGTTTAATAACAACATATAAGGTGTTACTACCCTATGTCCATTGTATGGTGTAGAGAGATGGGGCTTCGACAGGATAACCCAGAGTCACACAGCTCTTAAGTTATGGAACCAGACTTCACAGGTGCCTGGAGTCCTCTCCAGGGCACTGTCAGCTGTGGGAACACAGCCCTCTCCGTCTTCCAAGCACTTCGTATGTGCCTGAGTCACCCTTTCTTGCTGTGTCTAGTTAACAGATTTGATTCACACCAGGCTGCCCTCTCCTTACAAACGCTAACTGCCAGGAGTGGAACTGGATTAGGAAAACTCAGATTTTTCTCTATGCATCCTCAAAAACAGGATTAAGGACACTGTTTCATTACCATTTCCTCACATGCAAGTTGCACACCTGCCCCGCCGCCCCCAGAACCAGCTCTCATTCTCCCCCCATGTGCTTTCTCCTTCACACTCAGGTCACATCACCTTCGCTCCATAAACAGTGTTTGTAATAATAAAACTTAACAGTCTCACATAAATACGCTTGGAAACGGCCGCTGCTCCATAATACCTGGTGCGCACATCTGCCTGAAATTTCTTTCTAGAAATTAAAGCCCATCTTGGTTCCTCTCTCCCTTGAATTCTGACTTCCTGACAGATCTGCAAATGACGAAGGAAACAAATTAGGTCACGCTGCAAGAGGCTAGTGCGACAGAGTTTGAAACATTCTTCGCTTATATGCATATGTTTCCCTCCGTTCCTCCTTGGAGAATCATTTCCTATTGTGACTCTTGCAAGTTTTTGACAATTCATTAGCCAGGAGACATTTTTTGGAGCATTTTCAAGCTACATTTCAGAAATAGGGTCAGAAATATTGGATCTCATCTGGAGAAGATGACATATGCCCTGCTTGCTCTTTGTGACATTCAGACACTTACCCTATGACCAGAGAATTTACCCCTTAACTGTCCGCTCCATCACAGCATTTGAGCAAGCGAAACGCAAGGTCTGATTTCCTCGGTTTGGGTGCATTATGCCCAGGCTCTAGGAGGCTCTGCTGAAACAGTAGAGAAAACCCTGTCACGACCGAAATGATTCTGCCACCTAAAATAACATTGCACCACCAGGACCACCATGGTTTTCTAAAACTTGCTCTGTTGGGAAGACTGAAGAGAGAACAGCATATGCAATAGTGCTAAGAGGAAGGTTAAAGGAGGAGAGAGTGGGAGGGGCTGGCAGCTTGGGGCAGGTGACATAGAAGTTGTGATGCCTTTGGACTAGCTTATCTGGCTCTAACCTCACCTGTCATTAGCTTCAACTTGAACACGCCCTTGGGGTCACGTAATGACTAGTTTCCAGCCCAGTCCAAACGCTGGTTCTTAGGAAGTGGTTCTCTCTTTCTCTCTGCCCTTCAGCATGTGAACAAGCTTTCTTTCATTTTTTTAAAACTGATTTTATTGAAGTATAGTCGATTTACAGTGTTGTGTTAGTTTCTGCTGTACAGCAAAGTGGTTCAGTTATACATATATGTACATTCTTTTTCATATTCTTTTCCATTGTGGTTTATCACAGGACTGAATATAGTTCCCTGTGCCATACAGTAGGACCTTGTGGTTTATCCATCCTATACATATTAGTGTGCAACTGTTAGTCCCCAGCTCGCAATCCTTCCCTCCCCCAACCCCCTCCTCCTCAGCAACCACAAGTCTGTTCTCTGTGTCTGTTGGGTCTTGAACAAGCTTTTCTTAATGAGACTCCAGCCTCGTGGCACATCTTTAAGAGTCTACCATACGACGCAGCACTCCCCCTACTGGGCATATACCCTGAGAAAACCATAATTCAAAAGAGTCATGTACCACCATGTTCATTGCAGCTCTATCTACAATAGCCAGGCATGGAAGCAACCTAAGTGTCCATTGACAGAGGAATGGATAAAGATGTGGCACGTATATACAATGGAATATTACTCAGCCATAAAAAGAAATGAAATTGAGTTATTTGTAGTGAGGTGGATAGACCTAGAGACTGTCATACAGAATGAAGTAAGTCAGAAAGAGAAAAAAAAATACTGTATGCTAACACATATATATGGACTCTAAAAAGAAAAAAATTGTTCTAATGAACCTAGGGGCAGGACAGGAATAAAGATGCAGACATAGAGAATGGACTTGAGGACACAGGGAGGGGGAAGGGTAAGCTGGGACGAAGTGAGAGAGTGGCATGGACATATATACACTACCAAATGTAAAATAGATAGCTAGTGGGAAGCAGCCACACAGCACAGGGAGATCAGCTCGGTGCCTTGTGTCCACCTAGAGGGGTGGGATGGGGGTGGTGGGAGGGAGACGCAAGAGGGAGGAGATATGGGGATACAGGTATATGGACAGCTGATTCACTTTGTTATACATCAGACACTAACACACCATTGTAAAGCAATTATACTCCAATAAAGATGTTAAAAAAATAAAAAGGAGTCTGCATGCCAATCATCTTCTCTGCTTCCTGCCAGATGCCCCTGAAACAGACCACTGCCCGAACCCCAGCAGGCTGAGGACTCTGATGGCTGTGACAATGACACAAGGTTAATTAGAACACCAGAGCGGTGGCAACCTGGCCTTTCCTGTGCACTCACCATGCAGTGTGTGCTCCAGAAATTTCTCCACAGCAATGTTACAGGCTGTTCTTTTTTACCCTGAGAGGTGAAAACAAAATAGTAACTAAAATTGGAGTGTGCAAAGCCATCTGGATCAGATGTGGCACAGACAAGATGGCCTGGAAACTTTTCCAGCCCTTGTTATAAAACGAGCTGCCACGGGCCAAGAAAACAAACTCTGTCCACGTGGATAGAGGTCACAAAGGTGACCATACACTATAATTTCTCTGTCAAAAGCCCTCCCCTAAAAAAACCTAAAAGCATTCAGCACTTCCCTTCCCCTAGTTCTGTATCATGTCATTGGGAAAGTCACAGGGAAACTTCTCTGATGTTTTTCTAAGAGTTGCTCTAGAAGAATCTTCCAACCATGTTTCTGTGTGTTTTTCTTTTTTAATAACTGGGAACCCAAACATTCAACAGCACAATATTGTACTGCTGGGCTCCTGAGACCAACTTGACACTATGAATAAAACACAGAATTTGAAAGGACATGATCTGGGTTCAAGTCCCAGATTGGCTACTTTTAGCTGTGTGCCCTTGGGCAAGTTAATTGCACCACCTGTTTAAGTTCCTTCATCCGCCAAATGGGCATAATACGGCTCATGCCTGCCTTATTGACCCCCAGGAGCAATAAAATAAAGCATGTGGAAGCATCCCATACTATCAGCTACGCCATCTATAAGTTGATTGCCATTATGTTAAATAGAATGGTTTTATTTGTCTGATTGTAAAATTACATATGCTTATTCTAAAACTTTTCAGAAAACACAGGAAAATAGAAAACAGAGGGGAAGATATTTCTTTTTCCAAAGAGATAACCACTGTTCACATTTTGATATTTTCCCCTCCAGACTGTCTTTGTGCACACACTCCCATTTTACAAAATGGGCATCAGACAATACTAATTATCTGTAAAATGCAATTTTTATTTAATGTCATGTGAAACAATGTGAGTTATTATTTTTACTATAAAAACGCAAGTAACCCAAATGAAAATTGAAGTTAGCACAAATAGATCCAACATATGGCATTTCTCCACTGTGTCAAAGTGAATTATTCATAAGCATTTGTCAGAAATATCCAAGGTTACTGAGCTATTCTGGAACGACAGGGTACAAATTCTGAGGCTGAGATGGCTACATGTTCAATAAAACCTGCTTCCTCTTCCGCCTCAGCACAAAGCCAAGCTATTTAGATGTGGTCATGTGACTGAGTTCTAGCCAATAGAACAGAAGTGGAAGGATACACATCAATTCCAGAAAGAAGTGGTTCAGGAGAGGTGTATCTTCCCTCTGGAATCTCTTCTTCTCTGCCAGCTGAACGGAAGGAACCTAAAAACCTGCCCCCGGAATGACCATGATGTAGACCACCTGCCAAGCATGCATTGGACTTGACATGAATAAGAAATAAACTTTTAAGCTACCGAATCTCAGAAAGTTATATTAAAGCAGCTAGCTTTACCTACCACAATCAGTGAAACCTTCAACCTACTTCCAAGTTACACGTATAGATAGAAGAGTAAAGTAGATCTAGAATTTTCCAAGTCAATCGAACTTGGAGTAGATCTAGGCAGAGCTGAAACTCATTGAGTTTTAATCTCAGAAGTATGGAGAGAGAATCACCCCTTCTCACTCACTTGGTACCAGTAAATCTCTACCCACTCCCTAATTAAAAATTCCTCAATTGCTCTTCCCAGGTCTTTCTTGCTATACATAAAATTAAGACTTCAAATATCCCTGAGAGAGACAACACCTTCATTTGACTAAATGGTCTAAACTGTGTTAAGAATGGTGTTAGAGATTATGCAAAGAGGCATAAGAGATTCTCTACCCTCAAAGAACAAATTATACTATCACAACGGCAACAAAACGAACATGGATTTAATTACACAGGTACAGCACCGTATGTAATTGCTAGAATATCAGTTCCGTGGAAGTGAGAACTTTGCCTTTCTCTAGCTGCTTCAGAGGATCCAACACATGGTAGGCTTTCAACAAAATTCACTGAAAGATTATTGAATTAAATGACTGGAGAACTAATTATCAGACTGTACATTACTATGAACTAGAATAGTCAGGGAGAGCTTAGTGAAAATGGGACGTGGGTCGTGTTCCCTAAAGTTTTCAGGAGGGGGAAACGTAAGAAATAATAATGTCCCTTCAGGCCCCTGGGGCAAATGGGCTTCTTGCAGCCAAAGTGGCAGTTATCAGCTATCACCTATTAACCTGCGCTCAGCTCAGCGCCGCAAGGCAGCCCCGCCCCCCACCCCCACCCCTCCAGCTGGGCAACCCCACCCGAAGGGTGTGTGGCTGCAGCCTCAGGAGAGGAGTGCACGTCCAGTGAGGACCAACTTGGACCTCGGCTCTGTTGCACGGTGAGTGTGGACAGTATCAGGAAATATGTTTGCAACGGAACAAGATTTTGGGGAACTTGAACACCTCTACTGAGGTGTAATTTACATATTATAAAATGTACCCTAATTTAAGTGTACAGTTTGGTGAGTCTTGGTTTATTTATACTGTCAGGTGAATACTTCCGTGTCCAGTTTTACGACACTTCTGTCCCCAACATGTTCCCTCGTGCCTGTTTGGCTCTCAGTCCTTAAACCTCACCCCAGGCAAAGGAGTCATCTGTTTTCTGTCTCTATCGTTTTGCCTTTTCTGGATATTTCACATAAATAGAATCACGTCATATACGACGTTCCTTTATAACTGCTTCTTCCACATCACACAATGTGTCTGAGGTTTGCCAAGTTACTGCACGGGTCAGTGGTTCCTTCCCTTCTCTCACCGAGTGCCGTTCCACTGAACGCGGATACTGTGTTTGGTTTATCAACACCCAGTTGGTGATGGGCTTATTTCCCATTTAAGTGAACGTCTGCCACTTTTACCCTGAAAACCCACAGGGTTTTGCCTTTAACTCCAACAGATTGTACCCCTCCTGGCAGCCAAGCTGCTGATTTTGTGAGCAGCCCAGGTTGTAAACCATCCTTCCTGCCTAAAAGAAGTGAGGTGGGAGACAGTGCCCTTGGCAAGAAAGTAACATGATCTTACCCGAATGTCTAGCACTTTTTTAAGAATAAATGCTTCAATTTGTTTTCTTTCCTGGGTCGATTTCCAGTGCCCTGAAATCGTTCTTTTTGACAATTCCGACCAGGTTTATACAAAGGAACTCTTCCTGCTGCTATAACCAGAAGTCCCCTATCCTCTGAAGTATCTTGAAGGTCAGGACGCAAAGCTGATTCTCTGTGAGAATCAATGGGAAACCATTACCCTAGGTTTAAGGGTGAAATAACTGATGTGATAGCTCAGAGAAGGTAGCCTTGGCGCAAGACGTTGAGGCGGATGGAAGGGAGAGAGTTCAACCAGGAAACTCTTGTATTAATCAAATAGGAAGGTTTTTAAACACCTTAAGTCAATTCAGTGTGATGCAATGCAATTCCATAATTTTTTTTAAAAGAATGTTCTGTTTCTCATCCGCGAGGCAACTTTCATGCTATTTAATACACACTTTTTGAGGATATGTGACCCTGTCTTTTCTGTGTGTCCCTGCTTCTGTGCACATCCGTAGAGAACACAGTCTAAAATTACTAACAGATGAGAGCCCTTTTCCACATGCGCTGATGCTGTCTATCACGAACTATCTTGCAGGTTCCATGTTGTCTTTGGCCCTTAGATATTTGCATATAATGTTTCCTCCACTTGGTGCTCTCTTTTGCCCACCTTCTGTTACCTGGCTAAATGCTTCCCATCCTCCAGTCACAGTTTAAATATCACATCCCCCAGGAAGCTTTACATGACATCATAATGGCCTTTCCATGCAGTTGACAAGCCATATTATAATTGCATATCTGCACATCAATTTCTAACAAATCTAACCCCTATTAGATTTAAATTCTGTGAGGGTAGGGTCCTTGCTGCCTGATTTACCATTATATTCCCAAACTGGGTAAACTTTCAGAATCAGAATATGTGTTTTGTCAATACATACAAAATTGCTTTAATGGGAAGTCGTATAAGATTCTCGGGAAGGGGATCAACTCCTTATGACCTTTGACAAATTAACCTCTCTAAGCCTTAGTTCAATTTTGAAACATGGGAATAATCATTATACTCGTTGGGAAGATGAAAGGGAAAGATGCATTTAAAAGGTCTTACTTACATGCTGCCTGGTATATAAAAAAATGCTCAAGAAGTGTTCACTATTAGGAAGCAATTACAGCCCTTGATGGTGGCAATGGGGAGCACAGTTGACTACTGGCCCCCATGCCCCTGGACCCCACCACGTGGATGCCAAGGCTCACATTCGCCCGGGACTGCTTCCAGCCAATGATTGGGCAGTGGGGGGACAAGTGCATAGCCATGCCTCAAGACAGGGGACTTCTCTAAGTCACCTTTGCCATAAGGATGCTGCTTTAGCCAGGCGGAATCTTTCCTAGCATTGCTCTGTGGTTTGATTCTCTTTCTACCCCATCCTTTACCATCCCCTGCCTCTGTTGCCTTTCACGCGTGTCAAGCCAAGCCTCTCCCTGCCCTTTCCTGATTTTTCCCGTGATCCTTCCTGGACATTCCTTTAGTAACTGCCCTGCAAGTCTGATCCCATCCTAGTGTCTGCTGTTCAGAGGATTCCAACTAACACAGGTGGTGCGAGAGTTGGTCCAAGGAAACAGGGACAGAAGAACAGCTGGGGCCAGGCTGTCTCACTGACCCCCCAGTGGACAAGAAGGATGCCACCACGAGTGGTGTGTGCCACACGCAGACTCTGGGGTAAGTGGTGGCCCAGCTGCTGCAGAGTTCTTTGCTGGTGACCTGGAAAGACATCCTGGCAGAGGGGATGCCCCTCCAAGGGCAGCCATCCAGGCATCGGAAAGACATGAGGGAGTATTGCTACAAGGACAGCAGAGCTGGCTGGTTATTGCTAAGTTGCATTGAGCCCCCAGAGAAGTATAATGAGAAACTGAGGGCCGTGAGCAAACAGTTAAAGGTAGCACAGGGAACTATACTCAATATTTTGTAATAACCTATAAGGGAAAAGAATCTGAAAAACAATGTGTATATATATGTATAACTGAATCACTGTGCTGTACACCTGAAACTAATGTGACACTGTAAATCAACTATACTTCAAAAAATAAAAATCAAAATCAATGGTAATTAAAAAGCTCAAAATAATAATAATAATAAAAGGTAACAGTGAGAGCCAAAGACGTTTTTGGTCACTTTAAAAGAGGTCTTTATCACCTGTAGTCAGAGGTCTGACTCAGCTGAGGGGCAGGCTTACTTGCTAGAGACACAGAACTCCAGAGAAGTTAAACACTCAGACAAGACAGTTTGCAGACCTGGGTGAGAAAACCTGGGACCCTGAAGCATAAGATAGGACAGCTGGATGGATGTTCCAGCAGAGCTGGCTGTGTAGACCCTAACCCTCAGAGCTTGGATATGTGACCACCACCCCCAGTAAAAGCCAGCACTTCCTCTATGCTGGGAGGTGTTGCTGAGCTCTCTCCCCAACAAGGTATGTACCTCCCTCAAGAGGTGCTCCCACCTCCTCTCCCGGATACCAGGCTGATAGAACTAGAGTTAAATCCCAGCATCACCCAGCTGAGAATACACTGGGCCTGATAAAGCAGGAAAGCGATTATCTATTGCAAGGACTGCAAAAATGAATTGCACGTGGCCATGATTCACTGGGGATGGATGCTGAGGGGGCTTGATGAACGCAGTGGCTGAGAGGGCACGAGCATCATCAGGAATGGCAGTGGGGGGTCTCCTTGAGGCAAAGGTAGCAAGAGGTGCTGTCCCAGGGCTGGGTTAATGAACACCCATGGGACTGACGGGGTTTGAGGCAGTGAGGACCACGTGGGGACGCTCAACCACCAGAAGCCAGGTAGCTGACGCTCCTGGAACAACTGGAAAAGTCAGAGGGGCAGTCAGTGTGCATTGACTCACACAAAGTCAGCAGTTCATAGAGAGATTTCATAGAATACGGTATCCCCAGAGGCAAAATGCAGGGGCAGTCAACATGGAGTCTCTGCTTACTGTCTGTAGCCAGAGAAGGCAGAATCAAGGAGCAAGAGGCTGAGGGCAGGGGCCCCAGTGAAATATCCTAATCCCTCATTCATATCTGGAAGCCACTCACGAGAAGAAAGGAATTTGCAAAACTGCGGCAAGTATAAATTCAAATGATTCCTTGTTTTTGTTATCTTTTCTAAAGGGACTTATAGCTGTTACTTTGCTGAACGTACTTGGGGAAAGGAAAATACTCAGACATGATGAAGACAGTTGGACACAGGATCTATATTGATACTGATACTTGGAGATCCAACGCACCATCAGAAACCATTCAAAATAAAAGGGGTGGGGCTTCCCTGGTGGCGCAGTGGTTGAGAGTCCGCCTGCCAATGCAGGGGACACGGGTTCGTGCCCCGGTCTGGGAGGATCCCGCGTGCCGCAGAGTGGCTGGGCCCGTGAGCCATGGCCGCTGAGCCTGCGCGTCCGGAGCCTGTGCTCCGCAATGAGAGAGGCCACAACAGTGAGAGGCCCGCGTAGCACAAAAAAAAAAAAGGGGGGGGTGCTGAACAACCAAGTAGGAACAAAATGACTCAGCCGGTTGACATTAGCTGAACTTTGTCACCATTATGATGGGTATACAAATGGAGTATCCACAGTGGCAGAGACAAAGGCCGCATACAGGGCTCAAAGCATGAACTGCTGCACGCCGAGCCTGCCAGCAACAGAGACCAGGGCTCAGCCCCGCTATGCTTCTCTTCCTTGAGAAGACCAACCAGCACATGGTGGCAAGGAGACTACATGAGACCCTTCCAGCCTGGAAGGGCCAGCAGTTCACCCTCATAGGAATAGGTATTTTCTAGGTATTGATTTGAATTTCCTGTTTGCAGAGCCTCAGCCAGCACCACTCTCTGGAGCTTATGGAATTCCTGAGCCGCAGGCATGGAATTGCATCCAACCGCAGGACCCACTTTACAGTAAGGGAGGTGAGGGAGTGGGCCCACGACCATGGGATCCACTGCGCTGCACAGCGTATTATCCAGAAGTGGCCAGCCTCAAAGGATTCCAGAACGGCTTTCTAAAGGCACAAATGAAGCCCAGAAGCAGCACTGTGAATGGATGGGGTGCTATCCTTCAGGATGCAGTGTATGCATTTAATCAGAGGCCTCTAGGTGGCACTGAGGCCCCAATGGGAAGGATATATCAGTCTGGAAATTAAGAGATGGCAGATGGAGTGGGCCCACTTTCCATTACTCCTAATGACCCCACTGGGGGATTTTGCATTGCTCGTCCCTGCACCTTTAGGCTGGAGCCCTGGTCACCAAAGGGGAGAGCACTCTTTGCAGAGGACACAGAAAGTTCCCATTGAACCACAAGCCAAGGCTGTCATTGGACTCCTCTTGTCCATGGACCAATAGGCAAGAAATGGAGTCACGATCTTGGCAGGATAATTGACCCTGATCAGCAGGAGGAGTTGGGGCTGCCTGTACACAAGGAAGGCAGGAAGGAATGCTTGCATCAAATAAAACAAATGGAAGAGTACTATTTGGAATCACTATGCTTTAGCTCCTTTCTCCTCAGCCACAGAATAACCCCTTCATTAAATCTCGCATTCATTCAACTAATCATCATTTAATGGAGGCCTTTTTTGTAGTGTTCTGAGTGCTAGTTCTGCTCCAAATTCTTGTTTCATACAAAATCCTTTGCAAGGCATTGGTCTTGCACAAATCTCTTTTCCTTACCCAGATTCTAAACTGGTTCAGCCTCTGCTTTCTGTTCAAGACTCTAAGGTGTTTGATTTCCAAGGTAGGGCAAACCCGACAGATACTTCTTACATCTCAGCAAGTCAACAGTAGGAAAAGGAATGTGATTCATCTAGCCTTTGCAAAGCCCCCAAATCTCCAAGATTGCTAAGTTAGTCCTTCACGAGGAGGGGCAAAAAGCAAAAGGGTAAAAGAGAAAGCTGGAGAGAACTTCGAACATATGGGAACTTATGTAAGCTAAACATATAGAAAACTTCCGCTGTGGTAGGACTTCAAGGTCACCTGTGGATGGAGAGCCTCCCTCAGGACCCCAGAATGGACACCCCTCTCCCAATGACTGATAAACGATGTTCTAGAACTAGGGAACTTTGAGTACTGATGACACTCAAATACTCCAAGAAAAGTATTCAAAGTTGCTATCAGGCATTCACTTGTTAGTGTGAAATGATTTGTGACGTTTCCTAAGAGCTAAGCCTTAATAGGGAAAAAGCAAACCAAGAACTGGTTCCCTCAGGAACATGCTGGGCCCTAAGTGGATGAAAACACAAAGTGAGGGTTAAGACATTGAGATTAAACCTGTCGAATCTCACAACTCTGTTCAAATCGGGGTCTTGTCTTTTCCTGAGAGCCATAGGTGAGCATTCTAAAGAAGAAAATCATTTGCTAGACACGTGTTTTGGTTTTTGGTTTTGACCATGTTAAGGATATAGAATAGATCCCCTGCTGCTACGAGCCCCACACCAGCAGCATCTCTCGCCCTTCAAGGCTGTCAGAAACAAGAATCCCTAGCCCTACCCCACACCTATAGAATCAGAATCTGCATTTTAACAAGGTCCTCAGGAGACATGTGGACACATTTAAGCTTGAGATGCATGGCATCACTCGGTGCCCAGGCTGAGTGTCTGGAAAACTGACTTAGGTTTCTGACCCTGCCACTAATTGGCTGACATACGGCTTAGCATCTTCTTACAATAATTCGACCTCCTCATCTGTTGGATGGAGGTTCTCTCTGCCCGCACTTTCTCTTATTTCCAGTCTTTGTTTTTACTCCACCTTGTATTTCTCTAGTTATAATTATTCATGTTTCTGATACGTTAGTGTTATTTCCTCATTTGTAGTTTTACTGGACACCTTTGCCTGAGGAGGAGGGAATAGACCTGCCCACACATCCCTATGCAAGCATCTCACCTCAGCTCCATTTATTTCAATGAAACTGACATGAGAATAAGATTCACCCATGTGCATGGGGCACCACTCAGTAGCATCCCTGGCCTATGGTGGCCCTGAGGGAATGGGAGCCCAGTATTGTCAGACCCTCTAATTTATCCAGAGAAGTCAGAAATAATGAATTTTTTAAAGTTGACAATAAATATAAAAACTCCACATAAAACACTAAAAAGGCAGAAGAATACATGTGGGCAGGTAAGTGATACTCATGTTCTGAACACCATCTGGTCTTCAGTTTGTTACTTCAGTTCTTCTGGTCTCTACTTTCTTGCAGTAACATCATCTACCTCCTTGGTCTCAAAGCTCATCTAATGGTCATGACTCCCATACTTACATTTGAGCTTATTCCTGAGCTCCAGATCCCAATCTTTAATCACCTCTTACACAAATTCTTGCCTTGAGGCACCTCATGAGAATCTTCTCCATTTGGACTGAGCTCCGCCTTGTTTAATGCAATCACCTCTATGCAATCACCCAGTGATCTTCCTTATTTGTTTGACCTCACAGTTGTTATCGATAACCAAGTCCAATGGAATCTACCTCAAGATATTTTTGAAATCTCTCCAGTAATTCTCATGCAGTCTAAGTAAGCTGAGAGTTTTCCATCTTTTTTAAGCTGCAAAATATTTTCTTTTAACAACATTTTACTTAGAAGCCCATATCATCAGGTTAAAGTTGGAGGCCCAGATTCCCCCCCCCTCACCCTAATTGGCCCATGAGGCATCTATGAGAGACTGGCACTGTTCCCTGAAACACAGTTTGAAAGCCAGGCATAAACATACACCTCCCAGCCAGCTTTCCCAGCTCCACTCTTTCCATTTACCAAACTGCTACAAAAATTATCTGTCTAAAACATAGGCATGATCACATTTCTATATTGAAAAGCTTTGGTGGCGCACTGTTAACCAAAAGGCGAAATGCAAACTCCTTAATCTGAAATTCTACGCGCCCTACCTGAATGTCTGTCCAGTCACTCATCGCACCTCAGTTCACTGTAGCCACACTGAATTTTTCACTGTTTATGCCCATGCCTCTTACTTGGTTCATTCCAATACTTTGGCCAATTAAAGTCTGATCTTGGTCTAAAATGGCACTGGAGATACAGGCTGGGATGTGACTTGCTTTCCTAATTCCACTACTGCCTATCCAAATGTAAATGTTCCCTAGCAGGGTAGGATCAGTCAGACGGGGGAAGAGTACAGTTGTTTCTGTATCAGCAGTGAGCCGTACATGCCTACTCTTCAATCACTGGCTCACCTGTAGAGTGACATTCACAAGTATGTATAGTGGGCATCCGATATCACCTGGCTTAAATTGCACTAACCCTGTGACTGAACATTATTATGAGGCAGTATTACCTAGCTTTCAACTAACCAAGGCACTTCTAGTTATAGTACGTGGACTATTCACTTTCAAAGTCACAATCAATAAAGAAATGTTTTGTGCATCTATTCTATGCCTTGCATAATTAAGACCACATTAAAAAATGGACACATTTTCTGTGGTCCAAAATGTGATGTAGTTCAGAAAACAGAACTAAAATATCAAACAATTTAATGAGCAGCATAAAGCAATAAGCAGTTAAGCAATTAAACTTCATAGAATTAATGCTAAAGACATTCAAGCGAAGAGTGTTCTAGAGTTCTTATGATAAACCTCATGAAGGAGACTGTATTAAGGTAGGGTTTGAAGGCAGGGAGGAATTCTATAGGAGAAGGAAAAGGTACTTCAGGCTGTAACATGGAAGAGCAAAATCACACTCCATGTTGGATGTTTCTTTGAATTTAATCTTTGCTTTTCGTTGCTTTTGTTATTATAATCATACATAATGACCTGCCTCAGGGGATCCTGCCCCTCTGCCTGAATGTTAAACTAAAGTGCCTTTGTTCAGCTCACAGGGAGACAATCTGACCCTGCCCACCTGTGAATGGCTGCAGAAAAGAAGAAATGAACAAATCCCATGGCCTTTTGACTTTACTTCCTGACCTCCTCCCCCTCTCTGTTCTATAAAAGAAACTGACATCCAGACCCCGATAAGATGTTTTTTTTGGGTACACTAGTCACCATCTTCTCGGTCTGCTGGCTTTCTGAATAAAGTCGCTATTTCTTGCCTTAGCACCTCATTTCCTGATTTATTAGCCTGTCATGAGGTGAGGAGAGCAAGCTTGGACTTGGTAACAAGGCCAAAGAAATAATATGAGCAAAGGTTCAAAGGTTAAAAACAGCCTGGCTTGTGACTACGCCAGAAAGAGAGGAATGGACTGGAATGCTGACTCGTTTAAAGGATTTCAGACGCAGAAAGAGTTTCAAGATTATATAGTAGGCTGTGCAGCATCATTAAAGGCGTTGTTGCGTGTGTTTGTGTGCACGTGTTTCTGGAGAATGAAATGAAGGTGATATGTAAGAAATCAATCTTGGGGGCTGGTAGAGGGTGCAAGACAGATCACAGGAAGGAGACACTGGAGTCAGAGGACCTGGTTAAGAAACCAGGAGCCTATGCAGTAATCAAGGTACCAGTGCTGTGACCATGGAACAGGGTCATGTCAATGACCTGCATTGGAGAGGAGATGCCTCCTGTGAAGGAAGAACCACCAGGGCTTTTGAAAGTCTGACTTTAATCAAGAAAAGTAAGAAAGATCAGCCCTAAATGAGCACTAGATTTGCATCAGAAGGGATAGGATGAGAGTGTTATTTTTAACAGACACAGGAGCTAAATTGAATGAGGAAAAAAAAGTTCCCTTTCTTTTTAAAAATGTTGGATTTGAAGAGCTTTCTTAACCTGGTTTCTTTAGAAACAGAGGGCTGAGGTGATGAATAACGTGTGGACACATGATTTGCAGGTGAAGAAACAGCTAAGGGAGGTGAGGAAGGATGTGGGCTGCACAGGGATGCTTTCCTGGACCGGCCACTGTCTCACAAGGAGCCTAGGACAGGCTCAGCAAGTGTCTTTCTCAGCTCACAGGACTTTTCCACACAGGCTGAGAAGCAAACCCATACTTTATATTAGTCTATGAGTAAAAGAAAGAAGGGAAATCAATCTCCTTGGCTTCCACAGGCTACTGTTTCTCATTAGTCAAAGTCCACTCCAGGGACCATTGGCTCCCTCATTACCTAGTTCTTAGGTAGGCACTAAGGATGCCAGAAGCCATCACCTGCAGTGTGAGGCTTCATCCAAGACCTGACATTTTTGGGAGCCCCAAATTGCAGGTCAATGAGCTGCCAAAGGGAGGGACCAGCATTTTCAGGGAAAATGATGGAACAGTAGCCTGGTGTTGCTTGGAAAGGGGTTGGTGCCTTTGCAGGAAGAGCACATCAGAGGGGTTCTGATATATCACACATCTGATATGAGAAATAAGCCATCCAAGTGGAATTAACTTACAGAAAGTTGGACATATGGGGTAAAAGTCTGGAGGAAATCTTGTAACAAAAAGTACAGGGTCAGAGTTTATCATTTACCCCCATAAAGTTATAACTGGAAGCTGGGAGAATAGGTAAACCCAGCACACAGAAACAGGAGGGAAAAGATGTGAACCTAACACCTGGAACCAAGGAACATAAGGGAAAAAAAGGGAAGGGGGGAAATACAGCATCATCACCTTAAAAAACCTGACAAGACATTAATTCCCAAAATATACAAACAGCTCATACAGCTTGATATCAAAAAAAACACAAAAAACCAAACAACCCAATCAAAAACTGGGTAGAAGACTTAACAAGACATTTCTCCAAAGAAGACACACAGGTGGTCAACAAGCACATGAAAAGATCCTCAATACTGCTAATAATTAGAGAAATGCAAATCAAAACTACAGTGAGGTACCACCTCACAGTGATCAGAATGACCAACATCAAAAAGTCTACAAACAGAGAGGGCAGACAGCAGAAGCAAGAATAACTACAATCCTGCAGCCTGTGGAACAAAAACCACATTCACAGAAAAATAGACAAGATGAAAAGGCAGAGGGCTATGTACCAGATGAAGGAAAAAGATAAAACCCCAGAAAAACAACTAAATGAAGTGGAGACAGGAAACCTTCCAGAAAAAAAATTCAGAATAATGATAGTGAAGATGATCCAGGACCTCGGAAGAAGAATGGAGGCAAAGATCGAGAAGATGCAAGAAATGATTAACAAACACCTAGAAAAATGAAAGAACAAAGAAACAGAGATGAACAATACAAAAACTGAAATAAAAAATATACTAGAAGGAATCAATAGCAGAACAACTGAGGCAGAAGAATGGATAAGTGACCTGGAAGACAGAATGGTGGAATTCACTGCCACGGAACAGAATAAAGAAAAAAGAATGAAAAGAAATGAAGACAGTCTAAAGGACCTCTGGGACAACATTAAACTCAACAACATTCATATTATATGGGTGCCAGAAGGAGAAGAGACAGAGAAAGGACCCGAGAAAATATTTGAAGAGAGCGTAGTCGAAAACTTCCCTAACATGGGAAAGGAAATAGCCACACAAGTCCAGGAAGCGCAGAGAGTCCCAGGCAGGATAAACCCAAGGAGGAACACACCGAGACACATAGTACTCAAACTGACAAAAATCAAAGACAAAGAAAAGTTACTGAAAGCAACAAGGGAAAAACAACAAATAACATACAAGGGAACTCCCATAAGGGTAACAGCTGATTTCTCAGCAGAAACTCTACAAGCCAGAAGGGAGTGGCATGATATATTTAAAGTGATGAAGGGAAGAACCTACAACCAAGATTACTCTACCCAGCAAGGCTCTCATTCAGGTTTGACTGAGAAATCAAAAGCTTTACAGACAAGCAAAAGCTAAGAGAATTCAGCACCACCAAACCAGCTCTACAACAAATGCTAAAGGAACTTCTCTAAGCGGGAAACACAAGAGAAGAAAAGGACCTACACAAACAAACCCATAACAATTAAGAAAATGGTAATAGGAACATACATATTGATAATTACCTTAAACGTGATTGCATTAAATGCTCCAACCAAAATATACAGGCTCGCTGAATGGATACCTAAACAAGACCCATCTATATGTTGTCTACAAGAGACCCACTTCAGACCTAGGGACACATACAGATTGAAAGTGAGGGGATGGAAAAAGATACTCCATGCAAATGGAAATCAAAAGAAAGCTGGAGTAGCAATACTCATACCAGATAAAATAAACTTTAAAATAAAGAATGTTACAAAAGACAAGGAAGGACACTACATAATGATCAAGGGATCAATCCAAGAAGAAGATATAACAATTATAAATATATATATACTGAACATAGGAGCACCTCAATACATAAGGCAACTGCTAACAGCTCTAAAAGAGGAAATTGACAGTAACACAATAATAGTGGGGGACTTTAACACCTCACTTACACCAATGGACAGATTATCCAAACAGAAAATTAATAAGGAAACACAAGCTTTAAATGACACCAGAGACCAGATAGATTTAATTGATATTTATAGGACATTCCATCCAAAAACAGCAGATTACACTTTCTTCTCAAGTGCACACGGAACATTCTCCAGGACAGATCACATCTTGGGTCACAAATCAAGTCTCTGTAAATTTAAGGAAATTGAAATTATGTCAAGCATCTTTTCTGACCACAACGCTATGAGATTAGAAATCAATTACAGGGAAAAAAAACGTAAAAAACACAAAAACATGGAGGCTAAACAATACGTTACTAAATAACCAAGAGATCACTGAAGAAATAAAGGAAGAAATCAAAAAATACCTAGCAACAACTTACAACGAAAACACGATGATCCTATGGGATGCAGCAAAAGCAGTTCTAAGAGGGAAGTTTATAGCAATATAAGCCTACCTCAAGAAACAAGAAAAATGTCAAATAAACAATCTAACCTTACACCTAGAGGAACTAGAGAAAGAAGAAAAAACAAAACCCAAAGTTAGTACAAGGAAAGAAATCATAAAGATTAGAGCAGAAATAAATGAAATAGAAACAAAGAAAACAATAGTAAAGATCAATAAAACTAAAATCTGGTTCTTTGAGAAGATAAACAGAATTGATAAACCTTTAGCCAGACTCAATAAGAAAAAGAGAGAGAGGACTCAATTGATTCAATAAAATTAGAAATGAAAAAGGAAAAGTTACAACAGACACTGCAGAAATACAAAGCATCCTAAGAGACTACTACAAGCAACTCTATGCCAATAACATGGACAACCTGGAAGAAATGGACAAATTCTTAGAAAGGTACAATCTTCTAAGACTGAACCAGGAAGAAATAGAAAATTTGAACAGACCAATCAGAAGTAATGAAATTGAAACTGTGATTAAAAATCTTCCAACAAACAAAAGCCCAGGACCAGATGGCTTAACAGGTGAATTTTATCAAACATCTAGAGAAGAGCTAACACCTATCCTTCTTAAACTCTTCCAAAATATATCAGAGGGAGGAACACACCCAAACTCATTCTATGAGGCCACCATCACACTGATACCAAAACCAGACAAAGATACTACAAAAACAGAAAATTACAGACCAATAACACTGATGAATATAGATGCAAAAATCCTCAACAAAATACTAGCAAACAATCCCACAACACATTTAAAGGATTATACACCATGATCAAGTGGGGTTTATCCCAGGGATGCAAGGATTCTTCAATATATGCAAATCAATCAATGTGATACACCATATTAACAAATTGAAGAATAAAAACCATACGATCATCTCAATAGATACAGAGAAAGCTTTTGACAAAATTCAACACCAATTTATGATAAAAAACTCTCCAGAAAGTGGGCATAAAGGGAACCTACCAAAACATAATAAAGGTCATATATGACAAAACCACAGCAAACATCATTCTCAATGGTGAAAAACTGAAAGCATTTCCTCTAAGATCAGGAATGAGACAAGGATGTCCACTCTCACCACTATTTTTTTAAAATTTATTTATTTATTTAATTTTGGGGGTGTTGGGTCTTCGTTTCTGTGCGAGGGCTTTCTCTAGTTGCGGCTAGTGGGGGCCACTCTTCATCGCGGAGCGCAGGCCTCTCACTGTCGTGGCCTCTCTTGTTGCAGAGCACAGGCTTCAGATGCACAGGCTCAGTCATTGTGGCTCACTGGCCTAGTCGCTCCACGGCATGTGGGATCCTCCCAGACCAGGGCTCGAACCCGCGTCCCCTGCATTGGCAGGCAGACTCTCAACCACTGCGCCACCAGGGAAGCCCACTCTCACCACTATTATTCAACATAGTTTTGGAAGTCCTAGCCACGGCAATCAGAGAAGAAAAAAAATAAAAGGAATACAAATTGGAAAAGAGGAAGTAAAACTGTCACTGTTTGCAGATGACATGATACTATACATAGAGAATCCTAAAGGTGCCCTAGAAAACTACTAGAGCTATTCAATGAATTTAAAGTTTCAGGATATAAAATTAATGCACAGAAATCTCTTGCATTCCTATACACTAATGATGAAAAATCTGAAAGAGAAATTAAGGAAACACTCCCATTTACCATTGCAACAAAAGAATAAAATACCTAGGACTAAACCTACCTAGGGAGACAAAAGACCTGTATGCAGAAAACTATAAGGCACTGATGAAAGAAATTAAAGATGATACAAACAGATGGAGAGATATACCATGTTCTTGGATTGGAAGAATCAATATTGTGAAAATGACTATACTACCCAAAGCAATCTACAGATTCAATGCAATCCCTATCAAATTACCAATGGCATTTTTTACAGAACTAGAACAAAATATCTAAAATTTTTATGGTGACACAAAAGACCCCGAATAGCCAAAGCAGTCTTGAGGGAAAGAAATGCAGCTGGAGGAATCAGACTCCCTAACTTCAGACTATACTACAAAGGTACAGTAATGAAGACAATATGGTACCAGCACAAAAACAGAAATATAGATCAATGGAACAGCATAGAAAACCCAGAGATAAACCCACGCACCTATGGTCAACTAATGTATGACAAAGGAGGCAAGGATATACAATGGAGAAAAGACAGTCTCTTCAATAGGTGGTGCATGGAAAACTGGACAGCTACATGTAAAAGAATGAAATTAGAACACTCTCTAACACCATACACAAAAATAAACTCAAAATGGATTAGAGACGTAAATGTAAGGCCGCACACTATAAAACTCTTAAAGGAAAACATAGGAAGAATGCTCTTTGACATAAATCACAGCAAGATCTTTTTTCATCCATCTCCTAGAATAATGGAAATTAAAACAAAAATAAACAAATGGGACCTAATGAAACTTAAAAGCTTTGCAAAGCAAAGGAAACTACAAACAAGATGAAAAGACAACCCTCAGAATGGGAGAAAATATTTGCAAACGAATCAACGGACAAAGGATTAATCTCCAAAATATATAAACAGCTCATGCAGCTCAATATTAAAAAAAAAACCCAATCAAAAAATGGGCAGAAGACCTAAATAAATATTTCTCCAAAGAAGACATACAGATGGCCAAGAAGCACATGAAAAGCTGCTCAACATCACTAATTATTAGAGAAAGGCAAACCAAAACTACAGTGAGGTATCACCTCATACCAGTTAGAATAGGCATCATCAGAAAATCTACAAACAACAAATGCTTGAGGGTGTGGAGAAAAGGGAACCCTCTTGCACTGTTATTGGGAATGTAAATTGATACAGCCACTATGGAGAACAGTATGGAGGTTCCTTAAAAAACTAAAAATAGAATTACCATACCACCCAGCAATCCCACTATTGGGCATATACCCAGAGAAAACCATAATTGAAAAAGACACATGCACCCCAGTGTTCATTGCAGCACTATTTATAATAGCCAGGTCATGGAAGCAACCCAAATGCCCATCAACAGACGAATGGATAAAGAAGATGTGGTACATATATACAATGGAATATTACTCAGCCCTAAAAAGGAATGAAATTGGGTCATTTGTAGAGATGTGGATGGACCTAGAGACTGTCATACAGAGTAGTAAGTCAGAAAGAGAAAAACAAATATTGTATATTAACGCATATACGTGGGACCTAGAAAAATGGTACAGATGAACTGGTTTGCAGGGCAGAAATAGAGACACAGATGTAGAGAACAAATGTATGGACACCAAGAGGGGAAAGTGGTGGTGGTGGTGGGGAGGGGGTGATAAATTGGGAGATTGGGATTGACATATATACACTAATATGTATAACATGGATAACTAATAAGAACCTGCCATATGAAAAATAAAACAAAATTCAAAAATTCAAAAAAAAAAGAACAACAAGAACAAAAATGTCTACAAATAATAAATGCTACAGAGGGTGTGGAGAAAAAGGAAACCTCCTACACTGTTGGTGGGAATGTAAATTGGGGCAGCCACTATGGACAACAGTATGGAGGTTCCTCAAAAAACTAAAGATAGAGGTACCATATGACTCAGCAGTCCTACTCCTGGGCATATATCCGGAAAAGATGAAAACTCTAATTTGAAAAGATACATGCACCCAATGTTCATAGCAGCACTATTTACAATAGCCAAGACATGGAAAAAACCTAAGTGTCCATGAAGAGATGAATGGATAAAGAAGATATGGTGTATATATACAATGGAATATTACACAGCCACAAAAATAATGAAATAATGCCATTTGCAGCAACATGGATGGCCCTAGAGATTCTCATACTAAGTGAAGTCAGACAGAGAAAGACATATATCATATGATATCCATATGTAGAATCTATTTTATGTGGAATATTCCATATGTGGAATGATTTTTTAAAATTATATAAATGAACTTATTTACAAAAAAAAACAGACTCACAGATATCAAAAACAAACTTATAGTTACCAAAGGGGAAATATGAGGGGGAGGGATAAATTAGGAGCTTGGGATTAACATACACACACTACTATATATAAAATAAATAACCAACAAGGACCTACTGTAGAGCACAGGGAACTCTACTCAATATTCTGTAATAACCTGTATGGGAAAAGAATCTGAAAAAGAACAAATATATGTATAACTTAATTACTATGCTGTATACCTGAAACTAACACAACATGGTAAATTAACTACACTGAAATAAAATTTTTAAAAAATGATACAAATATATATTTCAAAAATAACTGAATCACCTATACCATATATTCAAGTGAATGTCTCAAACACAACCTGTGTAAGACTTATTTCATAGTGGCCCCAGCCCACCTGATGCTCCTCTACCTCGAATAATGGTACCATTATCCATTTGGCAAGCCAGACACCTCTCCCTCATCCCCCACATCCAAACTGTCATCAACTTTATAGATTTAAAATATCTACCGAATCCATACACTCTCTACATCTATACGCTTACCATGCTAACCCAACTGGCTGTTTTTCTTCAGCGATGCAACAAAATGGCCCATGGGTTTGTCCACCTATTCAATCTTCTTGGATTTTTGCAGTCCATTCTCAAAACCCAGAGCTCCCCAGGCAGTGACCTGTATGGGTTACCGGTGCCCAAGGAGCAAGGTGTACAACCCAGAGTCTGGCCAGATGGAAGCTACTGTAGATACAGCTCAAGACATGCCCCAGATCTCTATGTCAAATAAGCTTGTGTTTACTTCTGCCTGATATGTCCTTTTATTGGTGTCCAAGTAAACTGCAAGATGACCATTCTAGCAATTCATGTGTGCAAGTACACTTGACAAATGAAAGCTTCAGCGTTATATTGGACAAGTTTTACAAGTTCAATTTTTAATATACATCTTAATGTTTCCATTTCATTGTACTTATTATAATCCCATTATATGAAGGACAATTAATTAATGATAATTAATTACTTTTTATTAAATCTTATCTAAATACCCCAAAATCCCTTCTTACTTTCACCAGGGCATGAAAGAAATATCATCCTGTAAGTGTGCCATGACACAGACGATTTGGGAAAGCAGGGCTGTTATCTGTAGTCAAAGTAGCCTTAAACAAACAAATCTGATCTCATAACTCCTCTGCTTAAAAGCCTAATGACTTCACAGTGCTCTTAGAATGAAGGTCAAGATAGGATTTCTAGGCCCTGCATATCTGCCCATGCTTCCATTCTAGTGCTATCTTAAGCCCCTCCTTTCTCACTCTTTGCATTCCAATTACCCTGACTTCATTCATTTCCTTAAAAGCATCATGCTCCCTTCATAGACTCCAATCATAGGGTTTGTATATGCAGATGTCCCTCTGAAACGAGAATGTCTCCCCTTCATCCTGCAGTTCCCCCAGTTAATTTCATTTCCTCCTATAGCTTTCAGCTCAAGGACAACTTCCTCAAGGAAGCCTCCCACATACACCTCCCCTTCCCAGTCCAGTTCAGGACTCTTCCATTTATCTACCAGAGGTCATGGATACTTACATTCACTATTGTATCCCCGTCACCTAACATAGTACTTGGCATTCGTTAAGAGCTCAATAAATAACTTTTCAAAAATAGATTAAGGGCTAAGTTCTAGCCAGCCCTGGATCAGGCCTGAGGTTGTGAGCTGTGTCTGTTTGGCCTGGACTTGGGTAGCCTGACTACCCCCTGCACGGGGTTCCACCAAGTATCCAATGGGTTTACTCTTAAAATCTGGCTGTGTTGGAGGCTCTGTTTCCTTTTGCTTAACTTTGTATATGTAAACAAACATTGAGGAACTTTTCATAGAATAGCAATCGATCATCATTACTCCTTCTAATATGACAAAACTGTTTCATCATTTTTGGGTAACAGATTCTGTTCTTTGTCAAAACGTTCACATTTTATATAAAAGGTGCACGTATAATATTTGTTCACTGATTTTTTATTCAGCACAATATTACATACATTTTTCTTAAATACTATGTCATCTTTACAGCTATCATTTTATACAACTGCACCATTAGTTCTTCCCAAATACTTCTTTGGAGGGAGTATATAGTGCCAAGCATCATGGAAGCATCGAAGCAAAGAGTCATTCCATTTACATGAAAAAGTGGTGAACAAAGAGGTGGGGTAGAAATGGGAGAGGAAATAGGATCAAGAGAAGTTATTTGGTTTGTTTTTTAATTCCAGTGAAAAAATACACATGTGTATGCTAATGAGAATGGTGCAGTAGAAAGAGGAAAATTAATGATGTAGGAGAAAGATTTGCTGGAAAGATGTCCTGGGGTAAACAAGAGAATTGGGATTGACATATACACACCACTATATTTAAAATAGATAACCAACAAGGACCTACTGTATAGCACAGGGAACTCTGCCCAATATCCTGTAATAACCTAAATGGGAAAAGAATTTGAAGAAGAATAGATATGTGTATAACTGAATCACTTTGCTGTACACCCGAAACTAACACAACATTGTTAATCAGCTATACTCCAATATAAAATAAAAAGCTTAAAAATTTAAAAAATAAAATCAAACCAATAAATAAAAAGAATTTAGTGCAGAGTGCATGGGACAGACAGGAAGGTGAGTAGCTGTGGTGGGAGAGTGGGGGAGATTTCCTTTGATTGCTTCAGTTTTTCTTAATAACTGTAGGAAAGTAGAAGGAAAAGTGATCAGTGAAAAGTGGGGACGTTGGAGAAGGTGGTGAAAGTTTGGGGAAAGAAGAGAAGTACAAAATGGGATCCAGGCCAATGGACGAGCCAGGGATTGACTGCTGGGAGGATGAAAGTCAAAATGGACGTCTGTGGTCATGAAAAGTGATGCCAGTCAGTATGTTGCTGATTATTTTCTCCAGCCATTTTTAGCTGCATGAATGAAGGTGCCAAGTTGGTTCAAAGTTAGCTTTAACTAGGGTTGTGGTTTTGACAAGTTAGGATAACATAGTAATGACAAAGGAGCAAATGAATTGAGAAAATATCCAAGGGAGTGATTTTAATGATGTGTCTTTGTGCCATACTGTCATTCTCAGAGGCTCACAGTCAGTGAGGGAATGGTAAGAAATAATTACATGGTAAAAAAAAAAAAATAGGAGAATAGAAGAATACACAGGATGCCATGAGAAAATAAAGGCAGGATCTGATGTACTGTGTTTTACTAAATCATTATAGAATATTGCTACCGAGTATAGAAAATGTCACAATAAACATTTTGGGACATACAACACATTTTTAATAATACTCCTAGAAATAAGTCTGAATTCTTCAATTCCTTCCCTTATCGGCTTAACTATTTGGTTATTTGGTTAACCAAATGACCAAATATTTGGTTATTTTTTCCACACCCAAACATTTCAGAGAATTGTGAGAATGCTTAAAGTTTTCAGATTTTTGTTTGGTCTTCCAGAGATACAATTATCTTATTTCTATAATAATTTTCTCTTATAGATCACAGAGGTTTTCTAGGGATATTAGGGTCAAGCACAGACATTACTCTGAATTTGGAATTATCACCACAGATGCCACCCAGACTTGAAACGACCTTCTTAAACAAAGATTATTGTCTCAGGAGCCATGATTTTCTTCTTTGTGTTCTCTTTTTGTTAGAGAACCATTGATAAAAAACCTCCCGCCCTGCCCAGGTATGATAATAATCATTTGCATGAGTTATCTCACAACAGGAGGTAACATGGAAGTGACAAGCTACCGCCAGGAGGGGCCAAAAGGAGGCAGGAGACACCAGCCCATAATATGTCTTGCCAACCTCCCCAAACCCTTATGCTGGAATCCATCTTGTCTGAGAGATACACGGGCCACCAGGAAGGACAGAGTCAGACCAAATATGGGCACAAGCAAGATGATGGGCCAGAGACAACCCAGAAACTAACCCCATTACCATAAAACCTGAGACTGCGAGCTCGTGGTAGAGCAGGTCTCCTGGGTTCCATTTATCCGCTGCTCTCCACCCGGGTGTCCCTCCCCGATAAAGTCTTTTGCTTTGTCAGTGTGTGTGTCTCTTCAAACAATTCATTTCCGGATGTTAGACAAAAGCCCACTCTCAGGCCCTGGAAGGGCCCTTCTGGTAACATTCTCTGAGGAGGTGTCACCAATATACTATATGAGTTGTGCCCTTACAGTTTATTAGAAACATATGTACAGACTTGAACACGAGCCGTGGAAAGTACCAAGTTATTCCGCAGAGAGAAGACACATAAGAGGAGATGATACATATCTTATCTGTGCAGCCATATGTGCCCAGGGTAACTTGTTACACAAATTTTAAATTATTTTCTAAATTTAGTTGCCAATGGGTCTATTGAATTAATCAGTCTTGTACCAGTCGACAGCACCTCAGCATTGTGTATATGCAACCTTGTAAGTGCTGGATGCTGTAAGCATATTATTAACAATATTTCTAATGTTTGCTGTTAAAAAATAATTGGGGGTGAAACAGAAAACTCTCTGCATAGTGAAACTGTCAGTTTCTTTTAAACAATAAATGGTTAAGTTGTCCTTAAATTACTAAGCATGTACGCTTGAATTCTTTATCTTCAAATTACTAAAACTTCCTATACAACTGGTGGGTTATACCTTGTAGACCAGAGGCAGAGAAAAATGGCTTCTTTCCATTCATACACAGGAAAGAAGCCCTGCCTCACTCTCTCCCGCCAAAGAGATGGAGAGAAACCTTTGCTCCTTGGGAGCCAGGATGGAAAGGATCTTAGGTTCTTACTTTAACCTTTTGGAATGTCAATAATACCTCTCTAGGAGCCAGACAGCCCTCTGGGTCTTGGATTTTTTATTTTTTGACCTAGAAATGCCTCAAACATTTGGACTTTGTCCCTGTTTACATGTAAACACCTGAGGAGATGACATGCCAAGCTTCCTTGAACCTTGGGGGCTTCGGAGCCTCTTTTGAGCTGTAATCTTTTGGCCACGTCAGGGAAAAAAGAAAAGTTGTACTGTACTTTCACATAGAGTATTTAGTTAGACAAATGGCTACATACACTTCTCATGGTGTGAGAAGAGTGAAATATTTCTAGGGGAAAGGAAAGCAAACATTCTCTATCTTCCTATCATATGCATTTCCATGTGTCAGGAGACTGAAGGTTTTTACAGGAGCACTGAGAAAACCAGGGAAACTTTATTGCCCCATAGTATGTAAATTGTTCTTCAGTAAAGCTGATTCGATAAGAGTAAAAGAAAAAACTGTTGATACATGTAATAACATCATGAATGTTGATGCATCTCAAAAAACTGTGTTGTGTGAAAGCAGCTATACACAAAAGAATACATACTGTATGATTCCATATACAGATAAAGTTCAAAAATGGGTAAAACTAAATTATTGTGATAAAAGTCAGAATAATGTTTGCCTCTAAAGAGGCAAAGGTAGATTTTAAGGGGCACAAGGGAATTTTCATTGGGCATAAAGCTGTTTTGTTTTGTTTTTTGTTTTTCTTTTTGCGGTACATGGGTCTCTCACTGTTGTGGCCTCTCCCGTTGCGGAGCACAGGCTCCAGATGCACAGGCTCAGTGGCCATGGCTCACGGGCCCAGCCGCTCCACGGCATGTGGGATCTTCCCGGACCCGGGCGCGAACCCGTATCCCCTGCATCGGCAGGCGGACTCTCAACCACTGCGCCACTAGGGAAGCCCTGTTCTATTTCTTGATTCAAGTGGTAGTTACACATGTGTACACAAAACTCAAAAAACTGTACACTTAAATCTGGCATTTTGCTGTTTGTAAAATTTACCTCAAATACTTAAAAGTATTCATGTATATTCTTTCTTTGTATGCTGACTTACATTAAAATTCTTAGTCTCTAAGTAAAATACTCTCCTCTGTTAATTATTCATTCTTAATATGAAAAAAAAAATTCAACCACAAAAGGATTTTGAATCCTTTCTCTTCTTCCTTCCACCTCCTATGGGACTTCTGAGCAAGAGTAAACACAATTGCCAACATGAATTCTATTTAACAGAGTGAAACTTCCCAAAGTGATATAATAACAAAACGAGGACTGTAATCCTGAAATTCTGATTCCTAAATTCATCTCGATCTTTTGGACACAAGCTATCCTGTTAAATGAAAACTATTATCGTGATGAGAGAGTGGAAGGGACAGAATGATATGTCATATACTTAAGTTGTCACCAAGAGGATAGGATGAGTAGTGACTAGCAAATAAATGACAAGTGGCTGAGAAACTAATAAGACTAGAATATTATCTACAAAACATCAGCCATGGAACTAGAGTTTATGAAGCCTCTGTCGGAAAAATACTTTGGAGAATATTTTAACAAATGGGTACTGAAATGGCAGCAGTGTAACTTACAGATTATAAAGAAAAATATAGCTTGTTTATTATATTGTTTTTGAAGTTTATCCATTTAAAAATTTAAATGTTCTGCAGATGTGTTCATTTTCTCTTGCTGTTGTAAAAAATGATCACAAACATAGAGCTTTAACACAACAGAAACTAAACATCTTACAGTTCTGTAGGTCAGAAGCCTGATTACTTAGTCTCACTGGGCTAAGTCAAAATGTTGTGGACTGGTTCTTTTCAGTAGTCTCTAGAGAACTGATATCCCTGTTTTTTTCCAGATTCTAGAGGCTACCTGGATTCCTCTTCCATTTTCAAAGCCAGAGCCAACAACAAAATATCAACTCCTTACTCAGCCATCTCTTTAATTTTTGTACTAGGAAAGTCCTTCACTTTTCAGGACTTGTGATTTGGTTGAGCTCACCTGAATTATCCACAATAATCTTCCATTTTCAAGATTCCCCATCTTAATTACATAGGAAAAGTCCCTTTTCCTATGTAAAATAACATTAATATTTACACGTTCTGAGAATCAGGGCATGATCATAATTGGGGGACACTATTTTTGCCTACAGCAGTGGTTATCTGTATTCTTCACATAGAGGCATGATGCTCAAATGAGGTATTGAAAAGTGGATAAAAAGGAGTTCTGCTTCTGAACACAAGGGAGAGACTGCAGTTAGCCTTTCAGCTGAAACAACAACAAAAGACAAAATAAACTGCTTTCAGGCATTGAATATCAGACATCATAGGGCAGTGATCTCAGAGCAAGGAGACAGGGTGAACATTAGATCGCTCCAGCTTGGTGCCTGGAGAGAGATTCTAGGTTGTAGATCAAGAAGGGAAAACCCAGGGGAAGCCCAGAGATCTCCCACAGTTGAGGAGAAGCAGATGGGAGTGGAGAAGCCAGGGCTACTATACTTCACAGAGAAGATTACCAGAAACAAGAGAGTTACACAGAAAGAGAATTCTGGAGATCTACAGTCTCCAGGAGTTCTCAGCTGAGCACTGATCAGCACATGTCCATGTGGAAACTACCTGAGACCAAGGAAGCATCCAACCAAAAGAAGGAGAGAGAACAAGCTCCAGAACTTACACAAGGCTGAGAATATTTTAAAACAATGACATTTATAGTAGCATCAAAAACATAAAATACTTAGGGACAAATCTAATACTCTGATAAAAGATGTGCAATATCTGTACACTGAAAACTGTAAAACACTACTGAGAGAAATTAAAGAAGACCTAAATAAATGGAGAGATATACCATATTCATGGATCAGAAGAGTCAATATTTTTAAGATGTCACTTCTCCCCAAAATGATCTATAGATATAACAAAATCCCAAGAAAAACATAATCCCAAGTCATTTTTTAGTAGAAGTTGACAATATAATTCTAAAACTTATATGTGAGAATAAAGTTAGAGGACTTATCCTATATTATTATAAGACTTACTATAAAGCTAGTGTAATCAAGACATTGGGGTATTGACATAAAGATAGACAAATCAATGGAACAGAACAGATGGTTCAGAAATAGACTGACACAGATATAGTCAACTGAGTTTTGACCAAGATGCAGATGAAATTGAATAGAAAGAAATTATCATCTGTTCAACAAGTGGTGCTGGAACAATTGGATTGTCATAAAAAGATAAAAATGAACCTTGACCCTCATCTAGCAGTACCTACAAGTATTAATTCAAAATAAATCATAGATGGAAAGATAAGGGATAAAACTATAAAACTTCTAGAAGAAAACATAGAAAAACATCTTAGTGACCCTAGGTTTGGCAAAATTTCTTAGATAAGATACAAGAAACATAAATTCTAAAATAAAAATAAATTAGGAAGTTGTATCTCACCCAGTATAAAAAATTTGTTTTCTAAAAGCACTGTCAAAACATGTACACACTGCTATATTTAAAATAGATAACCAACAAGGACCTACTGTAGAGCACAGGGAACTCTGCTCAGTATTCTGTAATAACCTAAATGGGGAAAGAATTTGAAAAAGAATAGATACATGTTTATGTATAACTGAATAACTTTGCTGTACACCTGAAACTAACACAATAGTGTTAATAAACTATACTCCAATATAAAATAAAAATTTTTAAAAAAAGAAAGAAAATGAAAAGGTAAGCTGCAAATTGGGGGAAGATATTTGCAAAACATCCAACAAAGAACTGTGTCTAGAATATATAAAAAAACACAACTCAAGAATGGTCAAAAGATGAGAATAGACATTTTATCAACAAAGAGATACAGATGGCAAACAAGCACATGAAGATAAACTCAAAATCATTAGTCATTAGGAAAATGCAAATTAAAACCGTAATAAGATACCACCACACATCCAATAGAAAGCTTAAAGTCAAATACCAAATGTTGGTGAGACAGTGAAATAACAGAATCACACACCGCTATTTGGGATAAATTACAACTATTCTGCAAGACTTTGGCAGTTTACTAAACAGTTAAACATACTCCCACCAAATGACCCAGATATTCCATTCTTAGACACTTACCCAGAGTAATAAAAGCATATGTCCACAAAAGACTTGAACACGATTGTTCAAGCAGTTTCATTTATAACAGCCCCAAATTGGAAATAATCCAAATGTCTTTTAGCAGATGAATACATAAACAAATTATGGCATACCCATACAATAGAATATTTTTAACCCTTTATTCCCTTTTATGCTACTATTAATCTATTCCCTTTCATTCTGCTTCATTTTTTGTTTATATTGTTTTCTCCTAGGCCAATATATGAGTCCATAATTGGAAGGGCAAAACAATAAGTGGATTCACAACTATACACAAAAAATTGAGAAATGATTTTATGGACTCTAAATATATCTAGGCTCACTGTAGAAAAACAATAACTAAAGAACCATGCATTACCAGCACAATATCACATGTAAAAGAAATTGCTTTTATTTGCATTTTACACGATTCATTCTTATTATTCAATTTTGATTTCTGCTATTGTATTTACTATTGAATTAAAAGAATCACTAATATTACCTCATAAGTATTTCCTTTATCAATGCACCACCCTTTCTTCATCTAGACACTGGCAAAAGTGATAGTAAGGAGGGTTCGAAGTGCCTCAGACAATTCTAGTGAAATTGTCACTCCATTCTCCCATCTACACTCTCCAACTCACTAAAATCAACTGACCAGGAATCCAGCCCAGTAAACAGACTACAAATAGAATAATACCTTTCTATGAGAAACCCTCAGGGCATACCACAGCACGCCCTGTGCCCCTCAGGCATCTCAAGATACCCAATGCTCATTTCTGGACACTTTCCCAGTCGACTTGAAACATTTTCCAGTCACCTCTGGAACCTGTAGTCTGTCATCACCAAAAAACCCTCCACCACCTCCCCCTCTTCTCTGCATCTTCTCCAAAGCTCCTTGCTTTAACTCAACCTGAGCTCACCCCTGAGGACTTTACTTTTCCTGCATTCTTTTCAAGCAGGAACTTTTTTTTTTTCCTGCCCTATCCCACATGGTACTGGATTTCCAGGGCTTCAGAGTCACATCTAGACCATTTTCCCTCTTTGCTTCCTGAACAGAAAATGACATCTCCTTTGAGGCTTTTGCCAATAAGTTCTAGCCCTGAACCCCTCCGTATTGACCAAGTAGACTTTAAATACTGCCTGGCCATTCTATCTGTTCTTCAATTGTCAATCTACATTCCCACTCTCCAAAAAACTTTTTAACATCGCTCCTCAAATCTCCAACACCACTTCCCTCTCCAGACACTAAGCTGACAACCTTATTTCTTATCTCATAAGGAAATAGGAACAATCAGAAGAAGTACTTATCCTTTTTCCATCATAAAATTTACCAACCATATGCACGCATGTGCTCTGCCTTTCCTTCTGTTAAAATAGTTTATCTGTCCAGGACCCAATCTAAGGTCAACCCCTAGGCTATGCCCATCTCCTCTCACCTATTCAAGGACATCACTTTTGCAATTAGCTTCTCCTTCTAAAAATACAAATTTTCCCTCCCTACAGCAATCCTATTAACAAACATACCACAATGTCTTTTTTTAAACAAATGAACAAAAAACTCTTCCTTGACCTATCATTACCCTCCATGCACTGATCTTCTTTATGATGAAACTCAGGGAAAGAGGTATTTAAATTTGTTTTCTCCAATTTTTCAGTTTGTCTTTCCTCCCCA
Organism: Pseudorca crassidens; assembly: GCF_039906515.1. Taxonomy (NCBI): domain Eukaryota; kingdom Metazoa; phylum Chordata; class Mammalia; order Artiodactyla; family Delphinidae; genus Pseudorca; species Pseudorca crassidens. Next base: position 58,804,412 of record NC_090307.1, read on the forward strand.
GGCCACTCCAATCAGGTTCTGTAATCATCATTCTCAATGAAACAATTATAAGGTCAACAGAGACCTCTATATTACCAAATTCAAGCCTCAATTCATATTTTACTCAACTTCTCAACAGCATTTGACTGGTTGGTCACACTCTCCTCCTTGAAATATTTTCTTTGCCTGACTTCCTGGACTCCACTATGACCCCTCACCTCAGCAGCTGCAGCTTCCCAGTCTCCTTTTCTGGTTTCTATCATCTCCCTAACTTCTTTACGTTGACGTTCTCAGGGGTCGACTCTTGAACCCCTTCTTAATCTCACTCACTCCCTACTTCACTGTATTCAATGCCTCAGGCTTTATATACCATGTTGGTGAATCCTGTGTACTTTACCTCTAGTTCTGACCTCTTGCCTAAGCTCCAGATTCATATGAGCATTTCCAGGATACAGAAAATGCCCATCCAATGATTGGTCCTTAATAAATATTTGTTTTAGATATAAATCACAAACAAATACCACTAAAGTTATTTAAAATATAATTTTCTACCATATGTAACTCTAACATTCTCATGTCTATTCTTTTTTTTAATTTTTAAACTATATTTATTTTTGGCTACGTTGGGTCTTCGTTGCTGCATGTGGGCCTTCTCTAGTTGGCGGCTAGCGGGGGCTACTCTTCATTGTGTTGCACAGGCTTCTTATTGCGGTGGCTTCTCTTGCTGTGGAGCATGGGCTCTAGGCACGTGGGCTTCAGTAGTTGTGGCATGCGGGCTCAGCAGTTTTCGTTCGCGGGCTCTAGAGCGCAGGTTCAACTGTTGTGACGCACGGGATTAATTGCTCCGCGGCACGTGGGATCTTCCCAGACCAGGGCTCGAACACATGTCCCCTGCATTGGCAGGTGCATTCTTAACCACTGTGCCACCAGGAAAGTCCCTCTCATGTCTGTTCTTAATTGGGGAATTTATTCAGTTTCTAAATTTTGTGCAATAATATTGGATTCCAATTCTCTCTACCATCCAGGTGGCCATGGACTTATTCATCTTTTTATTTTTATTATTTCATCTCCTCTTAAGCCTCAGTAGCTTTTATCTGTATGATGGGGAGGACACTACCCCTCTCCTATGGGAGGACCACAGACTAAATGAAATGATGTGGAACCCTTACTATGTGCCTGACATTGTTATTAACACTATCTTTGTACATAAATCCTTTAACACATCCCAGATTCTTACCTTGGTGTGGATACCTAGAGTCTAATTACACTGTCAATGTATATGAACATTTTCACTGCTCTCAACAGATGTTGACAAGTGGCTTTTCAGAAAGATTGTACCGATTTATACTTCTACCAATTTATGTGAGTACCTGCCGCAAGATGCTTTCACAAGAACTATTATAACTGTCTATAAATTTAATTAGCAGCTTAATATAAACACACACTTCTTTTACCAGATGTAATCCTAGTTATGGTACCAACTTGTCATATGACTTAAATTGACTTTGCCTCAGTTTCTCCATCTGTGAAATGGAGACAAATTTGTGGGTTGGAAAGGGAGAAATATAATTGGGCTAATCAAGAAGCAAGGTGCTTTTGAAAAGATAGGATGCTCAGGGCCATGTGATTTTTACCACATGATGTATTCAGAATATCCCAATCAAAATCAAGTACTCATTGAAAGAGAATTCTGAGCATAATTCGGCTGATAAACACTGCCAGGAAGGCAGCCTTGTTTCTTCCCGAGCAGCTGGCTTATCTGAATTGCTTATGCTGTACAGTAGCCTTGCAATTATGAAGTGTGGGCCAATGCACTTTCTTCTTACAAAATCATCTCCATGTTCATCTGCTTAGTCATTAAGTTTTATAGTGGAAGTTGAATGCCTAATGAAATTGCAGATTTGAACTGTTTTATGGCCTCTAAGAAAATCTCATTTACCACAGAGTAGCTATGAAAAGATGTGAATGACAGATGCAAGTGTACAGCGTTATTATAAACGAAAGAGGGAAGTTAGCTCCAAGGATACGCAGAACAACAAAGCTGGTATTGTTTTTCACCATTTCCTCCTCCACTTCATCACTTCTTGCATCCTTTCATCTGTCCCTCCATTCTTCATTCATCCGCTCAAGAGTCATTGACTAAACACCAACTGAAGTAACCAGGACATGGGCTGTTTTTACAAAGATGCTCTAATATAGATGGGGAAACTGATAAAGCCACAAACACGACAAGGCAATGTTAAATACACCACTTGTACTAATAAACTTATTTGGAAGTTTTATAGAGTGTGGTGATTGTAGAGTGGGAATTCTCTCGTACAAGATTGAAAAGGGGCAAGATATGGCAGGAAATGCTTATGGGATCTGAAGTTTTGTGTGGCACTAATTAAACTTAGTGGCTTCTAAATGGGCCAGAGTAATAAGTGGGTCAGTAAATAGCCTGAAAGATTGATGTCCTGGGCCAGTTTACATTAGCTGAGCATTAACTTTTACAGGTTCTCTTTCTCTCTGTGTGTGTGTGTGTGTGTGTGTGTGTGTGTGTGTGTGTGTGTGTGTTTCTATCTCTAATAAATAAAAAGACACAGATTTTTGGTTTGCGGTTACCATGAGGATTTTCTATAGCAGTCTAAATATATACATGATTGTTTTGAGTTGCTTATCTCTTAATTTCAAGTGCATTTCTGTAAACTGGTAGGTTTGATTTTGATCCTCAAAAAACTACTGAACAGCACAATTAAACAGGTGTTTATGAGCATATAAAAAGTCAGGAATAAAAAGGCAGACTACAAAAGCATCCTGAAGGTTACATTCTGTTAGATCGAATGTTTTGATCATTACTTGGTTTTAGGAACATCATGGGCAGTGTGCACGCTACTATGTTGATTTCAACAGACCATATGACAAAGTTCTTTTGGAGAAAGGACAGATGCATGAGGGAATTCTCAGCTTCTGACATCACGACATAGACAGTGGTGATGAGGCGATCAATGTCAAGGGGAAGGAACAGCTAGTTGGTTCACAACATCCTCAGTCTTAGTCGATAATCTTTTACTAACAATTTGGATAAGATGAACGGTAGCACGATCGCATGGAGGCTTCTCACTTGCCTCTCCAGATCCGCTAACCACTGTCTTCACCTTTCTTCACATCACACCAAGCCCTGGAGAGCTGAGCTTTAATGGCCTCATGAACGGGCTCCCTTGCCCTCTGGCTTCGAGTTGGTATCAATCGATGTGGGGAAGCAGCAGGACAAGAGTGGGGTTGACATGTTCATGTTACCACCTCCCTGCCTGCGGGGTGAACCTGTGCTGGCTCTGTTCCTCAGCTAAAGACAACAGCTTCCGTCTGGGTCGGAAGACCTACTCAATCAGTAGCGGACGCCCTCCCTCACCTCTACAAGCCCAGGGATGGTAATGTCCTCAGAACCCCCATTGCTAGTCCAGCAAATAATGCTATCCCTGTGGGTTCCCCTTACCCCTGCCCTCATCTTTGTAAAATACCCCTTGATCCAGGGACAACCTCCCTGGGAGAACGCGTGGCGCGCCTCAGGCTGGTGCAACGTCATGCTGGCCTCTGCCGCCACAGGCTCACCCCGCATCCGTACCCCTCCCTCCCCACGGCCTGAGTGAGCCAGAGCCCCCTAATGAGCTGCTAAGTTAACCCCGTCCTGTGTGAGTGAAGAACACACGCCCTCAGAAGACCTACACGCAGAGGCGGGGCCAAATCCAAAGCTGAACCCTGGGAGCTGTGAGAACAAACAAGAGAAAGGGAAATTTCTCCCAGCAGCCTCAGAAGCAGCAGATGAAATCTCCACAATCAACTTGATGTACCTGCATCTGTGGAATACCTGAATAGACAACGAATCATCCCAAATCGAGGAGGTGGGCTTTGGGAACAACGGTATATATACATTTTTCCCTTTTTCTCTTTTTGTGAGTGTGTATGTGTATGCTTCTGTGTGTGATTTTGTCTGTATAGCTTTGCTTTTACCATGTGTCCTAGGGTTGTCTGTCATTTTTTGTTTTTTGTTTTAGTATAGTTTTTAGCACGTGTTATCATTGGTGGATTTATTTTTTGGTTTCATTGCTCTCCTTTCTTTCCTTTTTCTTTTTATTATTTAAAAAATTCTTTTAATAATTATTTTTTATTTTAATAAATTTATTTAATCTTCTTTCACTTCATTTTATTTTATTTTACTTTATCTTCTTCCTTCTTTCTTTTTCTTCTCCCTTTTACTCTGAGCCGTGTGGATGACAGGCTCTTGGTGCTCCAGCCAGGCATCATGGTTGTGCCTCTGAGGCGGGAGAGACTAGTTCAGGAAATTGGTACACAAGAGACATCCCAGCTCCACATGATATCAAATGGCGAAAATATCCCAGAGATCTCCATCTCAGCACCAAGACCCAGTACCACTCAATGACCAGCAAGCTACAGTGCTGGACACCCTATGCCAAACAACTAGCAAGACAGAAACACAACCCCACCCATTAGCAGAGAGGCTGCCCAAAATCATAATAAGGCCACAGACACCACAAAACACACCACCAGAGGTGGACCTGCCCACCAGAGAGACAAGATCCAGCCTCATCCACCAGAACACAGGCACTACTCCCCCTCCACCAGGAAGCCTACACAACCCAATGAACCAACCTTAGCCACTGGGGACAGACATCAAAAACTACAGGAACTATGAACCTGCAGCCTGCAAAAAGGAGACCCCAAACACAGTAGGTGTTAAGCAAAATGAGAAGACAGAGAAACACACAGAAGACGAAGGAGCAAGGTAAAAACCCACCAGACCGAACAAATGAAGAGGAAATAGGCAGTCTACCTGAAAAAGAATTCAGAATAATGACAGTAAAGATGATCCAAAATCGTGGAACTAGAATGGAGAAAATACAAGAAATGATTAACAAGGACCTAGAAGAACTAAAGAACAAACAAACAGTGATGAACAACACAATAAATGAAATTAAAAATTCTCTAGACAACGAATCATCCCAAATCGAGGAGGTGGGCTTTGGGAACAACGGTATATATACATTTTTCCCTTTTTCTCTTTTTGTGAGAAAAGAGAAAAAGGGAAAAATGTCAGTTATTCAATAGCAGAATAACTGAGGCAGAAGAACGGATAAGTGACCTGGAAGATAAAATAGTGGAAATAACTACTGCAGAGCAAAATAAAGAAAAAAGAATGAAAAGAATTGAGGACAGACTCAGAGACCTCTGGAACAATGTTAAAAGCACCAACACTCAAATTATAGGGGTCCCAGTAGAAGAAGAGAAAAAGAAAGGGATTGAGAAAATATTTGAAGAGATTATAGTTGAAAACTTCCCTAATATGGGAAAGGAAAGAGTTAATCAACTGCAGAAAGCACAGAGGGTCCCATACAGGATGAATCCAAGGAGAAACACGCGAAGACACACATTAATCAGACTATCAAAAATTAAATGCAAAGAAAACATATTAAAAGAAGTAAGGGGAAAACAACACCACACAGGGAATCCCCATAAGGTTAACAGCTGATCTTGCAGCAGAAACTCTGCAAGCCAGAAGGGACTGGCAGGACATATTTAAAGTGATGATGGAGAAAAATCTACAACCAAGATTACTCTACCCAGCAAGGATCTCATTCACATTTGATGGAGAAATTACGACCTTTACAGACAAGAAAAAGCAAAGAGAATTCAGCACCACCAAACCAGCTTTACAACAAATGCTAAAGGAACTTCTCTAGGCAGGAAACACAAGAGAAGGAAAAGACCTACAAGAACAAGCCCAAAACAATTAAGAAACTGGTAATAGGAACATACATATCAATAATTACCTTAAATGTAAATGGATTAAATGTTCCCACCAAAAGACATAGACTGGCTGAAAGACAACAAGACCCATATATATGCTGTGTACAAGAGACCCACTTCAGACCTAGGGAAACACACACACTGAAAGTGACGGGATAGAAAAAGATATTCTATGCAAATGGAAATCAAAAGAAAGCTGGAGTAGCAATACAGACATCAGACAAAATAGACTTTAAAATAAACACCATTACAAGAGACAAAGAAGGACATTACATAATGATAAAGGGATCAATCCAAGAAGAAGATATAACAATTGTAAATATTTATGTACCCAACATAGGAGCACCTCAATACATAAGGCAAATACTAACAGCCATAAAAGGGGAAATCGACAGTAACACAATCAGAGTAGGGGACTTTAAGACCCCACTTTCACCAATGGACAGATCATCCAAAATGAAAATCAATAACGAAACACAAGCTTTAAATGATACATTAAACAAGATGGACTTAATTGATATTTATAGGACATTCCAGCCAAAAACAACAGAATACACATTCTTCTCAAGTGCTCATGGAACATTCTCCAGGATGGATCATATCTTGGGTCACAAATCAAGCCTTTGTAAATTTAAGAAAATTGAAATCATATTAAGTATCTTTGCTGACCACAACACTATGAGACAAGATATCAATTACAGGAAAAAATCTGTGAAAAGTACAAGCACATGGAGCATAAGCAATACACTGCTTAATAACCAAGAGATCACTGAAGAAATCAAAGAGGAAATCAAAAAATACCTAGAAACAAATGACAATGAAAACATGACGACCAAAAACCTGTGGGATGCAGCAAAAGCAGTTCTAAGAGGGAAGTTTATAGCAATACAATCCTACCTTAAGAACCAAGAAACATCTCTCATAAACAAGCTAACCTTACACCTAAAACAATTAGAGAAAGAAGAACAAAAATACCCCAAAGTTACCAGAAGGAAAGAAATCATAAAGATCAGATCAGAAATAAATGAAAAAGAAATGAAGGAAATGAGAGCAAAGATCAATAAAACTGAAAGCTGGTTCTTTGAGAAGATAAACAAAATTGATAAACCATTAGCCAGACTCATCAAGAAAAGAAGGGAGAAGACTCAAATCAATAGAATTAGAAAAGAAAAAGGAGAAGTAACAACTGACACTGCAGCGATACAAAGGATCATAAGAGATTACTACAAGCAACTCAATGCCAATAAAATGGACAACCTGGAAGAAATGGACAAATTCTTAGAAATGCACTACCTTCCGAGACTGAACCAGGAAGAAAGAGAAAATATGAACAGACCAATCACAAGCACTGAAATTGAAACTGTGATTAAAAATCTTCCAACAAACAAAAGCCCAAGACCAGATGTCTTCACAGGCGAATTCTATCAAATATTAAGAGAAGAGCTAACAGCTATCCTTCTCAAACTCTTCCTAAATATAGCAGGGGGAGGAGCACTCCCAAACCCATTCTACAAGGCCACCATCATTCTGATACCAAAACCAGACTAAGATGTCACAAAGAAAGAAAACTACAGGCCAATATCACTGATGAACATAGATGCAAAAATCCTCAACAAAATACTAGCAAACAGAATCCAACAGCACATTAAAAGGATCATACACCATGATCAAGTGGGGTTTATTCCAGGAATGCAAGGATTCTTCAATATACGCACATCAATCAACGTGATACACCATATTAACAAATTGAGGGAGAAAAAGCACATGATCATCTCAATCGATGCAGAGAAAGCTTTTGACAAAATTCAACACCCATTTATGGTAAAAACCTTCTGGAAAGTAGGCATACACGGAAGTTTCCTCAACATAATAAAGACCATATATGACAAGCCCACAGCCATTATCGTCTTCAATGGTGAAAAACTGAAACCATTTCCACTAAGATCAGGAACAAGACAAGGTTGCCCACTCTCACCACTCTTATTCAACATAGTTTTGGAAGTTTTAGCCACAGCAATCAGAGAAGAAAAAGAAAGAAAAGGAATCCAAATCGGAAAAGAAGAAGTAAAGCTGTCACTGTTTGCAGATGACATGATACTATACATAGAGAATCCTAAAGATGCTACCAGAGAACTACTAGAGCTAATCAATGAATTTGGTAAAGTAGCAGGATACAAAATTAATGCAGAGAAATCTCTGGCATTCCTATACACTAATGATGAAAAATCTGAAAGTGAAATTAAGAAAACACTCCCATTTACCATTGCAACAAAAAGAATAAAATATCTAGGAATAAACCTACCTAAGGAGACAAAAGACCTGTATGCAGAAAATTATAAGACACTGATGAAAGAAATTAAAGATGATACAAACAGATGGAGAGATATACCATGTTCTTGGATTGGAAGAATCAACATTGTGAAAATGACTCTACTACCCAAAGCAATCTACAGATTCAGTGCAATCCCTATCAAACTGCCAATGGCATTTTTCACAGACCTAGAACAAAAAATTTCACAATTTTTATGGAAACACAAAAGACCCCGAATAGCCAAAGCAACCTTGGGAAAGAAAAACGGAGCTGGAGGAATCAGGCTCCCTGACTTCAGACTATACTACAAAGCTACAGTAATCAAGACAGTATGGTACTGGCACAAAAACAGAAAGATAGATCAATGGAACAGGATATAAAGCCGAGAGATAAACTCATGCACATATGGTCACCTTATTTTTTTTTTTTCTGTACGCGGGCCTCTCACTGTTGTGGCCTCTCCCTTTGCTGAGCACAGGCTCCGGACACACAGGCTCAGCGGCCATGGCTCATGGGCCTAGCCACTGCGCGGCAAGTGGGATCTTCCCAGATCGGGGCATAAACCTGTGTCCCCTGCATCAGCAGGCAGACTCAACCACTGCACCGCCAAGGAAGCCCTGGTCACCTTATCTTTGATAAAGGAGGCAAGAATAAACAGTGGAAAAAAGACAACCTCTTCAATAAGCGGTGCTGGGAAAACTGGACAGGTACATGTAAAAGTATGAAATTAGAACACTCCCTAACACCATACACAAAAATAAACTCAAAATGGATTAAAGACCTAAATGTAAGGCCAGATACTGTCAAACTCTTAGAGGAAAACATAGGCAGAACACTCCATGACATAAATCACAGCAAGGTCCTTTTTGACCCACATCCTAGAGAAATGGAAATAAAAACAAAAGTTAACAAATGGGACCTAATGAAACTTAAAAGCTTTTGCACAGCAAAGGAAACCATAAACAAGACGAAAAGGCAGCCCTCAGAATGGGAGAAAATATTTGCAAATGAAGCAACTGACAAAGAATTAATCTCCAAAATTTATAAGCAGCTCATGCAGCTCAATATCAAAAAAACAGACAACCCAATCCAAAAATGGGCAGAAGACCTACATAGACATTTCTCCAAAGAAGATATACAGATTGCCAACAAACACATGAAAGAATGCTCAACATCATTAATCATTAGAGAAATGCAAATCAAAACTACAATGAGATGTCATCTCACACCGGTCAGAATGGCCATCATCAAAAACTCTACAAACAATAAATGCTGGAGAGGGTGTGGAGAAAAGGGAACCCTCTTGCACTGTTGGTGGGAATGTAAATTGATACAGCCACTATGGAGAACAGTATGCAGGTTCCTTCAAAAACTGAAAATGGAACTACCATATGACCCAGCAATCCCACCACTGGGCATATACCCCGAGAAAACCATAATTCAAAAAGAGTCATGCACCAAAATGTTCATTGCAGCTCTATTTACAGTAGCCCGGAGATGGAAACAGCCTAAGTGTCCATCATTGGATGAATGGATAAAGAAGATGTGGCACATATATACAATGGAATATTACTCAGCCATAAAATGAAATGAAATTGAGCTATTTGTAATGAGGTGGATGGACCTAGAGTCTGTCATACTGAGTGAAGTAAGTCAGAAAGAGAAAGACAAACACCGTATGCTAACACATATATATATGGAATCAAAAAAAAAAAAAAAAGATCATGAAGAATCTAGGGGCAAGACAGGAATAAAGACACAAACCTACTAGAGAATGGACTTGAGGATACGGGGAGAAGGAAGGGTAAGCTGAGACAAAGTGAGAGAGTGACGTGGACATATATACACTACCAGAAGCAGCCGCACAGCACGGGGAGATCAGCTCGGTGCTTTGTGACCACCTAGAGGGGTGGGATAGAGAGGGTGGGAGGGAGGGAGATGCAAGAAGGAAGAGATATGGGGACATATGTATAACTGATTCACTTTGTTATAAAGCACAAACTAACAAACCATTGTAAAGCAATTATACTCCAATAAAGATGTTAAAAAATAATAATAATACAGATTTAGAGTAAAAGTAATGAGAGCTGTATTTTATTCTGCACAGTTAGGAAGGGCTGTAAGGTGTTTGGTTTTAGGTTTTTAAAGACTAAAAGATTAGTGAAAGTCTGTTAGTAAGAGTACTCGGAAATTAACCAGAAGACTTGGCCAGGAAGGAAGGAGACACTGAAAATAAAGTCAGTCACCCCCTAACATGTGAGGCTAAATATCACTTATATGTGGAAGCTTAAAAAAAAAAGAAACAAATGAACTTATATCCGAAAGAAAACTAGACTCACAAACATAGAAAACAAATTTATGGTTACCAAAGGGGAAAGGAGGCGAGGGATAAATTAGGAGTTTGGGATTAGCGGATACAAACTAATATCTATAAAATAGATAACCAACAAGGACCTACTATATAGCACAAGGAACTGTACTCAATATTTTGTAATTGCGTATAATGGGAAAGAATCTGAAAAAATATATGTATATGTATGCATAATGGAATCACTTTACTCTACACCTGAAACGAACACGACATTGTAAATCAACTATACTTCAATTAAAAAAAAATTAGAACAAGTGGATAGAAGTTGTAGGTAGACAGAGTTTCACTGCACATAATAAAGAGCATATTTACAGTCATAACTGTCAATTTGTTATGAAATTCTAAACTCCTTGCTTCTAGAATTAAGTAGGAGCTGAAAAGTCCTGTGTCAGTGATGGAGAAGAAGGAATTTCCACACTGATAATAAAGAAGGGACAGACCACTTTCCAAAGCCATTCTCTGATTCATCTGCCACACACACAACTTTCACTGCCGGTTCTTGTTTTACAAGACAGTACCTGGCTCCATGTTTTCCACTGTGTCCATTAAAAACTCTGCCTGGTTCTCAGTGGCTCTCGTGGTCACATGTACAGAATGAATCGCTTTTGCCACAAATTCACAATATGTATCTTTAAAAGTAAAATGATCTGTCTCTTGACTCAGCGGCACACCAAGGTTTTCAGAGCTAGTACTGGTAAAATAAGTCCCTTGAGGCTTGCTTTTCTAAACATAATATTCATCAGCTTTGCCTTATTGTAACCACACTATCATGGGCAACATTTTGTGCTAAGATTGGGGACTTTCCAGCTCTTATGCCCTCCCCACTGTATCTTTTTACATGGGATCAACATCATTCATCATTTGTCTAACAAATATTTATTTTTCTATAAAGGCACCATGCTAAAGGATTGGGGTCTAAAAATAAAACATGATTCCTTGTCTCATCGTGCTTAGATAGAGTGGAAAAGACACACAGGAAAGTAAGTCCTTACGATCCCACATAAATGCTGGAGCAGAGCACAGAGAGGGTAACATGGCTGCGGTCCAGGGGAGCTGAGAAGGGACGGGAAGGGGTCACCAATGATGGAAAAGGCAATGTCAGTTTGGAGACAAGAATAGAAGCACAGCAGAGGCAGGAAGGGAAGGATGTTCCCCTCTGAGAAAACCAGAACTCCTTCACAGACCTAAAAGCACAGAATTCAATGGGGTCTACAAGGAGTTTTGAAGAGCTCCAGCTCTGTTGAAGGAGGCAATAGAAGAGGCTGAGAGGGAACAGGGTTTAAATCTCAGGGTTCTGCACGCTGTGATAAGGAGGTCAGACTTTATCTGAATCCTCCTTTGCCATACAAGGAACAGGACTCATTCAGAGGAAGAGGAATCTGCGACATGGATTTTTAAGAGAAATTGTTTTTACTTGAAATTATGGTTTTAGATGGGGACGGTGATGCACGGCTCAGGATGGAGCCCAGATATTCTGAATCGCAAGAGGTCAACACCTGGCTCAACACAGCTGTCCTTCTAGCCCCTGTGGCAAGGTCGCACTCGCAAGGGACATGCAACATCTTCTATTTCAAGTCCAAAGGGACTTGATTCAGAGAGGCCATATGAGGAGAAAAATCATTCTGGACAAGGACACTCACGGGACACATTGCTGCAAATTTCACCCACTGGAACAGATTCTGGAGCAGTGGGGTGGAGCTGTCTGCCAGGCAGGAAGTTCGGAGCATTATTGCTGAGGCCGTGTGCGGACACAGCTGTGCACACTTGTATTGCCAGCAAAGCAGTGACAAAGCCAACAGTCTTCTCGACGCTGGAGAATGATCCCTGATTGCTTGGGGAATAGAGATAGAAAAACACGTGGCAAATATTTTAGGCCCTTGGCCTTTGAGGAATTATCTTTAGTGCTCTGTGAGGTTATTCTTGGGGAAATGCTAACCTTGCATTGCATGGTCTGAATATGCCTGTCACTTAGGAAGATGGGGGGGGGGGGATGGGCAGAAGATCTGGGACCAAAGATTGGTCCTGGAAAGCAGCTCCTCAGTTTTTCATGCCTCTCTTTCTCTTTTCCCTCCCTTCCCCCAACTTCTTTCTAGCATCAAACGTAGGAGAAGGTGAGAAAGGAGAAAGGTGCATTCCTTTACATGATAAGCTTCAGCGAAGTGAGTCAGATATTTTAGAGCCTAATTTCATTCTGGATGGTGCTCTGTGCTTAAAACGGTAAAGAGTAGGACACTATTCTTCCACGTGCTATTTGCATCTCCTCGGAGTCTGAGAGACCATGGGATCAATCCTTACACGGCCTGCCCAGGTCTGCAAAGCTGGCCTAAGAGATGAGCCCCAGGGATTTCCAGCCCCGCCCCCCAAGAGAATCTGAGAGCTGGTGCCTGATATCTGCACACAGAGTTCTTCCAAACGATAATTACCACATACATTTTCATTAGAATACTTTCGTCTGTCCATGTTCTAGCCCTTCTCTCCTTGATTGCTCAGATATCTCTGAATCACTTCAGCGTCCTTATTTATAAGGTTTCTCCCACCATCAATGATATTTACCAGGCAAACAGTCATTGACACATTCAGAATAGTTAAGTGCTGCTGTATTATTCCTTCACCCACCCAGGCTCTCCACTTTCCCCTCTATGTCTGCCCTTTTCAGTTTAAAGGTCATTCCCCTTCACAGTGTGGGCATAAGGAGTTAGAAACAAAATAAGAGATAGAGATTTCTGTTTTCTCTTCATTGGCTCCAAACCTCTGGCCTATCACTTGCACTAGACTGTAAGCCACCTAGAGGCAGGCAGGGAAGGTGACCTTCTCATTTTAGGGTCCCACACTGTACCTGGAGCATCCTGTGAGCCTGGTAAACGTTCTACTGAAGAGAAGAAGGTCTTCTGTCTCCCCATGTGGCAGACACATCCCGGGTGCCCCCGAGTAAGTCACATCCTTGTGGAATCCCATCTCCTGAGTGGGTACAAACTGTGACCTACTTCTGACCAATAGAATAGGGCAAAAGTGATGGGATGTCACTCATGTGATGGTGTCACTTCATATGGCAAAACACAGGGACTTTTCAGATGCAGTTAAGGTCCCTAATCAGTTGACTTTAAGTTAATCAAAAGAAATATCACCCAGGATGGGCCTGACCTAAACCATGGAGTCCTTTCTAAGAGGGTTTATAAGAGGGTCTTCCCTGAGCTCAGAAACTCAAAGCAGCAGAACCTCTCTCTCTCTCTCTTTCTCTCTCTCTCTCTGGCCCTGAACAACAAACCATCATGAGGTCCACAAATGCAAGGAGTGGACTCTGTCAACAACCACATGAGTTTCCAAGAGGACCCCAGCCTCAGATGAGATCACAGCCCAGCCAACATCTTGACTGCAGTTTGTGAGACCCCGAGTGGAGGGCCCAGCTCAGCTATGCCAAAACTGCTAACATGGAAACTGTGAGACAGAAAATGAGGGTGTGAAGTACATTTTTGTACCATCATAGAAAACGCATACAATGAACATAAATAAAATTGCCCTTTGTGGTTGTCATCGGACTTCTTTGCAAACCTTAACCCGTTTTGGTACAGATTCTTCCTGACATAATTTTGAGAAAGTTCTGTCTTTGGTTATTTTGCTTCCTTTTTCCTACGATACATGTGATTTTAAAAATTGTGTTCACTGGGGCACTCCCTGGATGACCAGGTCAGGTGGGTTCTCTGGAACCCAGGCCTGCTATTTCCCTGCTGAAATAAAAAACAGTGACACAAGCAGAATTTCATCTTTGAAAGATGACTTTCTTCAGCTCTTCTCTCCCTCAGGAGTTCTGTGGCATAGATTCGAGGAGCCTTTGAAACTTCGAAAAATGTATCACACAGGGTTGTTGTGAAGACAAACCAAAATACGGAACATTAGAACGCCTGCTGTCACTTTACTGAGTTTAACATTTTATAAACTCCTTTGTGAGCATAATTAGAGCCTCTAAATGATCCCATGAAATGGGAAGATAAAGTATCCTGTGTTGTTTCTGGAGAGGTCCTCGACTTATAGATGAAGAAACTGAACCCTTATGGGTTAAGGATGTTGTCCAAGGTCGCACAGCTAGTAAGTAACAGAGGTAGATGAACTCAAGAGAGTCAACCCCAAATATCAACTTCTTTACACTCCCTTGCAGACTCTAGCAAGTGTTTCTTATACCACATGCTCAAACTCAAAGTGGACCCTCTGATCACCTGCCTGGCATGCTTGGTGTTGCAGAATCTGAGACATCACTTCAGACCCCAGGGATCTCTGGGAGGTGGAAACCAGCAACGTGCATTTTAACAAACTGCCTCTTCTCACCTCCTAAAGATGGAGCCTCACTGCTGTAAGATAATGGCCACGTTTCCTTAGGTTTCCATCTTCTCCTTCTCCTTCACAAGTCAGTTCCTTCTTGCGATCAAAATTAGGCCCAAAGTCGCCCTGTGTTCATTGTCTCCTCCACCTGTTGGGGGATGTGACTGTCAGGAAGCTGGGCTGGTGACAAGGTCATCTATGACTAGGAAGTCTTTAGCAGATGCCTGGGTGATAGAGGCCCTTTAACACTCCACTATTACCTCCAAAACAATGCAGAAATTCATATAAGAACTGCACCCCCCTCTGTTCTTCTTGCTTCAGAACATGGTGGCGCAGTAAAGAATTTTCTTCTAGGAAGGACTTAGAGAAAGGTGAGCTGGGGGGAGACGGATGCCAGAGCGCACATACATCTCCTAAACTTTGCCCCGTAAGTGTGACCAGACCACACAGGGATGAGGGAAGACGCTCATCAGTTTGGTTTAGTGATGGGTCAATGAATCTAGCGTCAAAGGTGTGGGTTTGAATGTCAGGTGCTGTTTACAAGTCAATCATTTTATGTTCCTTTTCGCAGGCTTATTTCCTCCATCTTTCACATATGGAAAACTACAATTGGCCTGATTTACCTCATGGGAGTGACATGAGGAAAAACTAAAGTAAAATGAAATAATGTGGATCCTATATAAAAGTGAAATGCCATCCACAAGTGATAGGGACATGGTTATTTTTTTCCATGGCTGTATAGGGAAACCTGGTACAGCTCAGACATAAGCAAGGTACTGGACAATCATTTTCTGCTCCTGGATTGACTGACTGAAATATGTTACTTTGCAAGTATGAAAAAAGTACTCAGGGAGATTCCTTGCTTGGGGCTGGTCCTGGAGAGTGAAAGCCTAAGAGAATATTCTATAGTCCAGAGACAACTGCATGGGAAAATGGGTTGCAGGAGCCCACAGGTGCTCTGCCCTTGAGTAAGAGTGTGGCTTTAGAAAGACAGAGGGAGTGCTGTGTTCATGGCCTCAGGAAGAAAACTCAGAGGGGCAGGGAAGGAGGGAGACAGGGGATGCTAGAATCCTGGGGAACAGGATGCCATAGGGAGCATGTTCATTCCTTCACTTGTCGACTCATTCACTCACTTATTCACTCAACAAACATTTACTGAACAATTCCCATGTGCCAGGAATCATGTGAGGTGCTAAGGATATAAAGATGAAAACGTGGTTTCTGGTCTCAAGGAAATTTCTGCTGTAAGGAGACGAATTAATCTCACATATTTAGTATAGAACATGGTAGGTGCTGGGATAGAAATACATACAGAGAGCTAACAAGGCAAGGAGGAGGGTCCCTTAACTCAGTTTGGGAAACAAACAATGTTTCTCAGAGGAACTGATACTTAAGAAGAATCTTGAAGGACGAGTAAGAATTACCTAGGGAAGGAAGTGGGTAAAAGTGAACTAGGAAGAAGGTACAAAGAAAGATGCAACACAGAATGAGAGATGAAAGGACCATTTGTGGATAATGCAAGTAAAGATACACATATGACTGGACAGAAAGACGTGTAAGAGAAGGTGGGAATCAAACAAGTTAGAGAGATGTGCCCAGGACATATCATGAATGATCTTATATGACATGCCACAGAGTTTTGATTTTATCCTAGAAACACTGGGAGCCACTGAAAAAGTCTAAGTGGGAGAATGTCATGATCAAATTTGCTACAAAAGTACTAAAAATAGAACTACCATATGACCCAGCAATCCCACTACTGGGCATATACCCAGAGAAAACCATAATTCAAGAGTCATGTACCACAATGTTCATTGCAGCTCTATTTACAATAGCCAGGACATGGAAGCAAGCTAAGTGTCCATCGACAGATGAATGGATAAAGAAGATGTGGCACATATATACAATGGAATATTACTCAGCCATAAAAAGAAACGAAATTGAGTTATTTGTCGTGAGGTGGATGGGCCTAGCGTCTGTCATACAGAGTGAAGTAAGTCAGAAAGAGAAAAACAAATACCGTATGCTAATACATATATATGGAATCTAAAAAAATTGGTTCTGAAGAACCTAGGGACAGGACAGGAATAAAGACACAGATGTAGAGAATGAACTTGAGGACACGGGGAGGAGCAAGTGTAAGTTGGGACGAAGTGAGAGGGTGGTATGGACATATATACACTACCAAATACAAAATAGATAGCTAGTGGGAAGAAGCCACATAGCACAGGGAGATCAGCTCGGTGCTTTGTGACCACCTAGAGGGGTGGGATAGGGAGGGTGGGAGGGAGATGCAAGAGGGAGGAGATATGGGGATATATGTATATGTATAGCTGATTCACTTTGTTATAAAGCAGAAGCTAACACACCATTGTAAAGCAATTATACTCCAGTAAAGATGTTTTAAAAATTTTGCTACAAAAGTAAATATCTCTTACTTAAAGATTTTGTCCACTAAATAACCTTTATACTACTCACACTTGGGAGGGCTGTGACCCACGAAAAAATGAAAAAATGGGTTCACAGTGAAGTCAGAGGTAGGAATTCAAAGAGTCATACAGGACAACCTTACATCAGCTCAACCAAGATGAACATGGTACCTGTAATTACAGTTAGGGTTGGAAGACCATCTGCTTACTGAACCTTCCCACCTTTAAAAGCTCCTAGAATATAGTAGGGCCTTACTAACTGCTTGAACAGTAGATGAGTGAGTATCTGCATCTTTGAGTTTATGATAGTGTTTCTAGTTGGATAGTTTCATTAAAATATACCTAAACGTGCCTCAGTGACAATGACAGATGAAACAATAGGATGGAACGGGTGGTGTGGCTCATACCCTCGAGCACCACGTTGCTAACTGTCATTATTCAATGTCTGCGCTGCCACAATCGCACAAATGTCATAGGTGAATATTCTGGAAAAAAATTGTGCCAAATGTTTTGAAATAGAGCTATGAAAACAACCGAAGAAATATTCTCCAGTGAAATAGAGAAAGCATGTGCTAGAAAACAAGAGTGAAATAAAAAGCACTATTAGAGTTCTATTTCTAGAAGACATATTAACATTAAAAGAATTAATATTGAAAAGCCAAAGAGGCCTTCCAGGAATTCCAGCAAGTACAGACAGTGAGAAACATTCCATTGAAGCCAAGCAGTTTTGTAATTACAATAGTTTCATGTGTTCCTCTAGAGCCATGACTTTTGCTCTGAACATCTGTTCTTCTTTTCCATCAGCTATAAGACGTTTCTAGCACACTGTATCCCACACTGCCAGCACTAATCTTTTGTCTTCCCTCCACCAACGCCTACTGATCTTCTTGTGATCTTTATTTCAACAGGTTTCACCATCATCCAGTCACCCAACCCAGAAACTCTGTATTTATACTAAAATCTTTTCTCCTCTTGATATGCAAACTCCAGTTACCAATCTGTATGATTCTGACTTCTAAATATGTTTCAAATTTGTTGCCTCTTCTGTTTTCTCATAGTACAATGCCTGCCTCAGATGAGGGTCTTAGCAACGCTCATCTAGATGACTAATTGTCTTAGTCAATTAAGTGATCTCTCTGTGTCTACAGCCTCTCCCTTCCTAGTTATCCACCACACTGCCACTAAAAATGACCTTTAAGAATGAAAACGTGTGTATGTCACTGTCCAGCCTTAAAACCATTCAGCTGCTCTCCATCACGTGAGCCTGGTATACAAGTAGGGTGATCATTTCACCCTGTTTATCCAATCTTGGCCATCGTTCCAGCATCATTATTAAATAACTCACTTTCAATATCAAAATTTCCCCAATTTGGGGACTTCTCTGGTGGTCCAGTGGTTAAGAATCCGCCTTCCAATGCAGGGGACACGGGTTCGATGTGCCCTGGTCAGGGAACTAAGATCCCACATGCCACGGGCAGCTAAGTCTGTGTGCCACAACTACTGAGCCTGTGTACTGCAACTACAGAGGCTGCACACTCTGGAGCCCATGCACCACAACTAGAGAGAAGCCTGTGCACCGCAACGAAAGATTCTGCATGCCACAACTAAGACCTGACGCAGCCAAAAATAAATTAAAAATAAATATTAAAAAAAATTTTTTTAAAGTTCCCCAATTTGAATAATATATTCAAATATATTAGGTAACTTTGTTAATGATGTTTTCCATGATCTAGTCTCCACCCACTTTTTTTGCTGTCTGACTGGTGGATACCTTTTCATCCTCCTAAGTCACTTGCTTCAATGGGACTACCTGTTCTCTGACAGCTGCTCACCCAAGGTCAGAGCTTCCTCTGACCTTGCCCATGGTTCTGTTATTATACATGGATAACTTGCACAGCTTATGATAGGTGGGGGATAGAGACAGTTGATACAGTTATTTCTGCAACACTAGAACCTAGTAAAGGATCAGACACACCAGTGCATCTTACAGAGCCAGACGGAACATTGCTTCGGCAGTAGTTCAAAACACCATACCTCCTAACGTCAAATCAGTCACAAAGATCTATGTACAAAACAAAAGATTAAAATATGCTTTACAAATAGCACCTATGTTTTTGAATGTTTTAACACTTAAGACTAATCTGAAATCATACAACTATTCTATTTATTCATTGTTACCAATACTACTAAGAATAATGCCAAGAATTATTCCTTAAAGTGAGTTTAGCAAATATAAGGACGTATTGGTGATCAATTAAAAGTCAACTCTTTTTATAGACTATGAATCTTCGTTCAGATCGGAGACTGTGTTTTTCCCACACTCTATAAGGTGTCTTACACGCTGTCAACACTCCATGGAGTGTAAAACAGGGGCGATAATTAGGCTTTTATGTTTGTGCTCATTATCCAGAACAAAGGGTGTACCTGGTACTAAAGCACAATGACTTCTCTCACTTGAATATTTACAGTTCTGCCAACTTGAAAAGATTATTATGTAGTGTTAATCAAAGGAAGACTTCCGCATTCTTCTCACAAGCAAAGGGTACACTTTTTAGGTAAAAATTAGCATCTACGAGTATTTGACCTTAAAAATAGAGGGAAAAAAACATTCCATGTAAATCAAGGTCACCTGAATATGGGAGCCAACTCACAGCACCTATTTTGTTGAATCCTTTATTTTTTGTGAATATTAAGTCTTAGAAGAAGCCAGGGCAATTCCAATAGTGTGTAGGGTTTGAGTCGGGTGGTCTCTGACTTAGCTTTTGCTTTCCCCCTCCCCTTCACATAGCATTCCTTGCAATCACAGAAGAGGAATTTCCTCCACTCGTGGGGTTTCCCTAGGTTATGACACTGACACCACTGTTAGGGCCAGAAGAACACACATCTTCAGTTTCCAAGGAGCAACGGTAAAGGTGGACCTTCACTCGTTCTGACCAGTGTTCATATTGCAAAGGTAATGTCTTTGTGCTCTCCCTGCAGAACTAAGATCGATGCTCAGAACCTGGGGCATTAAAAAAGTCTACATAACTAGGAACCTCTTAAAGCTAATAATTATCATTCATAGCAACTAAGGCTTTTCATGAGAAGAGGACAGGTAAGCATAGCAATAATATAGGACTATTACAAAAATAATACTGGACTTGAAATTCAAAAGCCTTAGCTGGAGGTCTAGGTCTGATGATAATAATAATAGCAATAACAACAACAACAACAATAATAATAAGAGCTATCAGTTATCTAACAACAGAGTTATAGCAGCCACTGTAAGAGGCCACACGGGGGATAACTAGTCAGAGGGGCTGAGAGAGAAAGGGCCAGTGAAGCCTTCCTAGAGGAGGTCAAGTAGAAACTGACACCTGGTGAGTGAGTGAGAATTAGTGAGATGAATTTGGGAGGGAAAAGGGAAGGATCCTCCCGGAAGAAAGATGCATATGCAGAAGTATGCGCCAGTCAGCGTGATGTGCTCATAGGGTGTCCATTGTTCATTCTGTCTGAATCACAGAATTTAGGAGGGAATAAAAACATTCATTCACAAAGCGAAGCAGAGGCGAGATTAAGAAGTGTCTTGAATAGAGCAATAAAGCAATACAGAATAATTACAGAATTTTAAACAGGGGAGTGAAACGTTCAGATTGGTGTTTGGGTTGCAGATTGCTGTGAGGGCCCAAATGGGGATGGACTGGAGAGTGGCCAGGCCCCAGGTGGGGAAAGCAGGTCAGAGGCAGGTGTGGTAGCAAATCTCAGTGAGAGATGAGGGGTATCAGAATCAGCGAGAGGGGCTTCCCTGGTGGCGCAGTGGTTGAGAGTCCGCCTGCCGATGCAGGGGACATGAGTTCGTGCCCCGGTCCGGGCAGATCCCACGTGCCGCGGAGCGGCTGGGCCCGTGAGCCGTGGCCGCTGAGCCTGCGCGTCCGGAGCCTGTACTCCGCAACGGGAGAGGCCACAGCAGTGAGAGGCCCGCGTACCGCAGAATCAGCGAGAGATATGAAGAGGTGAAAACTCCAGGACCCAGAGGATGGCTTGATATGTTGATGGTGCATATACTCTGGAGGAAAGGAAAGACCCTGAGGTGACACCCAGTTTTTTGGTTTTGGCAACTGAGTGAAAGGAAGGGACCCTCACTGAGATAAGATAAAAGTGAAAAGAAAACCGTTTGGGAAAAGATGAAAGTTTTATATATAAACACGTTGAGCTCGAAAGGCTGAGGAGACATCTACGGGAAGTTACCTACTGAGCATACGTCTGTCGAGGCTCAGGATTCCGTGAGTCACAGCTTCAGTCCATTATTCATAAATGAAACCTTGGAAGTTGTTGCATCCCCCAGGAAGATGGTGTAGAATTGAGAGGTGACAGGATCCCGGGAGAAAAGACTAAGGAATAGCACATTATAGGAATATAACTAGGAAGAGGAACGGGCGAAGGATGTTGAGAAGGGGTAGGCAAAGAAGGAGAAGGAAAACCAAAGCAAATGTAAAATACCGAAAGCAGAGGGATAGAGTACTTTAAATAGGAAGGAGTGCTTATGAAGACACATGTTTCAAAGAAGTTACACAAGGTAAAGACCTGGAAGTGACGACTGCGGTTTAAAACAAGATAATCATAGACGATCTTGGCAAAAATACTTTCCGTGAAGACTGTAGATCAGTAGCCAGATTACAGTGGGTTGAGGAGTGAATAAAAGTAACGCAGGAAACATGGTTCTCCTGAGAAGCTTGATGGTGAAGGGAAGGGAAGAACACAGACTTCCAGCCATGTCCATTTAATTAATGTCGCAGCAAAGATGCCATGAAAAGGGAAATGATATAGAATGAGGAGAGTGGACAATTAACAGTCTAGGTCCTAAGGAGGTGAAAGTGGATGGGATTCAGAACAAAAGAGGGCAGATTAGGCTTGAACAGGGGGGCTCCTTATCCCACGGTGAGAACAAAGAAGGGGAGAGGACGAGTGGAAGTGGTGATAAATTTAAGCTTAAGCCTAGGGCTGTAGAAAGTCGCAAAACTCCCCATTATACTGTTCCCTTCCCCTTTTCTCTCTTTCCTCAGTACAGTATGAATCAAAATCATTCGCTGAAAATTGAGATTCATTCATAGCCTAGTGGGCTTGAAAACAATTAGATTTTTTTTTTTTTAAAGTAGCATGAGCAGAGAAAGGAGAGAACTGATTAGAAAAACAGAAGGTTTGCTGGGCAGTCCAGGGGTCCCAACTTCGTTTGGAGAGCATGAAAGCATGAATTGATAGCTCAAAATGTGAGCTTCCAAGTCCTCTCCAGTGGGTCTCCTCAGTGGGCTGGAAGCAGGGAGAAATCAGGCTTTGGGGCTGACCGCAAATCAGGCATTGATGAGCAGGTGCATTGGAAGGGTATTGAGTAGAGGGAGATGAAGTGGTACCTCATTTCATTGTCTCCTCCTTACATTTCTACGAAAGAGGTATTCTTACGCTCATTTTTACTGAGGATGGAACTGTCACTCATTGAGGGTTATGCTTACCCAGTCTCACCCGGCTACACAGACTGAGTGGAGGGTCAGCTGGGCCTTTGGGATCAAGCCTCTGCCCCCCCCACCCCCCGACGGCACTGCACTGCCTCTCTGTGCACTTCACACTACTAACCTCAACAGAAAGAAGGGGTGCATGCTTGTCCTGTTTCCATTCTAGGGCAGTTCTGCTCCCTCCATTCCGCAACATAAAGCCAGGTTATACACACAAAGCATTTTAGCCCCTGGAAGAAAAGCACTCTGCTAATTTAGAGGATATATAAATGGCAACCCAAACTGCTCAGAGCAATGTTCACACAGTCATGAGCTCATTTATGATATAGGATTATGAAAACCCAATCTCTGTTTTTAGTTCCAATTGATTTTCATTTGCCTTAGCAACAGATGCTCTATGCTGGGAAAAAGAGGAACGACCTGCAGAGAGGGCCCTATAAGGCTTTACGGCAGAAGCTGTAAACCTGAATCACACACTCAATCTAAGCGAAGATTTCACTCCCTTATCCCATTGGTGGTTATTTATGCCATTGAACTGAAGCTACTCTCAAAACACTGGCAAGAAGGCAAAATAATATCTTTTTATGGTCAGGTATGCAATTGTAGCTGAGGAATTTTAAATGTTTTAACAGTGCTATTCCAGTTCCCTCTTTATAGACAAGAAACTCAACAAAGGCAGACATCTCCTTGTCTTTTACTTCTGAGGCTCTCGGTAAAATTCTCAGCAGCCCTAAGAGAGCTCAACTAGCTCCAAAGATAGTACATTTTGAATGCTGAACTCTTTGAAAAAGTGGGCCTATGTAAATCCAATAAATGCATTGATTGTTTTAAAGGGAAATGTATTAATGCCTTTTTTTCAGGGCCCCAAAACATGGCCTGATCTCTAGAGGTCCAGGAGAAATGATGTAGGAAGCTGGTGCCTAGGTAAGCAGGTAGCCCTCCTTCTTCCACGCTGCCTCTTCTTGGTCTTCCTTCCTCCTTTTGGTGAGGAAAGACAGCTGGTCAGAGGCTCTGATGATGTTCTGCACATCCCACTCAGGGGCATGGACACCCAGAAGAAAGGCAGCCCCGATGGAGACCAGTAAGCCCATTACAGTCAGAACAGGCTCAAGAAATGGGAAGGGCTCAATTCCATTTAGTCCTTTGTCAGCTCCAATGGCAAGCAACTCTATGCAGGAATTTCGTTACCTCTGATTCAGCCCCATGATAAATGTCTGATACAGAATTTATTGACAAAACTGCTACCAAACTGCTTATTATACCATTAAATGATGAGTGTATACACTGAAAGAAAAAGGGTCAAATGTATTTTTAAAGGCAATATGCAACTTACCCATCACTTTTATTGGAATAATCTTTAAAGCTGTTAGGTTACAAGTTTTTGTTTTTTTCCTCTCATACAGTACTGAGGAAACTGCTACAGTCTTTACAACATAAGACAAACAGAATTAGCATCTCTTCTTGCTGGAACTTTGTACCTTGCTAACATTGTTAGGGTGGACGCTATTGTCTGCTGAATAGAAGCTCATTATTTTACGTTAAGTATGTACAACAGACACCTATAATGAGACAATCATGGGACATGAATATGTGAACTACTCTATCTCATGTCATCATTTTTTAAAGTTCCTCAAACTTATTAATGCCTGTAGAGGAGTCTGTATCATCTAAGACAGTCCTCTTTGATTTCTGCTCTTTCCCCACTAGACTGTTGTAACCAATTAAAATGTTTTCCTAACCATGTATTTTAGTTGGCACATGGGATTCTATCTTATCTAAAAGGTTGGTTAGGCAGGAAGCAGTTCTTTGATAAGAAAAGAAAATGATACTTCCTTATTAACTTTGATGGTGAGCTAAGCTGATTTTATCCACCATCTGATGTGATATGAGATGCCCAGCACGAGCTATGGATAATCGTTTCTGAAAACGTCCATTCTGAATGCAATCAGACCTTAGTCGTGCACTGTCCAGTATAGCAGCTACCAGCCACACTGAGCTACACCCACTGAGCTCTTCAGATGTGACCAGTCCAAACTGAGATGTATAAGCATAAAATACACACTGGATTTCAAAGATAGAATAAAAATAAAAAGTAAAGTAGCTCATCAATAATTATTATACTGATTACATACTTAAATGATTATATTTGAGCTCTATTCAGTTAAATAAAATATATTATTCAAATTAATTTCGCCTTTTTCTTTTCACATATTTAATGTGGCAACCAGGAAATTTAAAATCACAAATGTGGCTCTCATGACACTTCTATTGGAGAATGCTGCCTTACACTCAACTTCTAGGTTATAGGAAATGCAAAAGAAAGAAGTTAAAAGGCACTAAGTGGAAACAATTAGCCAGAATCAGAATTCGGAACACACTACAGCAGAGCTCCATAGAGTGTGGATCACAGACTGCTGCTGTTCTGTGTAACTACTTGTTATCAGACCACCAGACTGGGAGCTTGCACAAGAGTCGAAATCAACGGTGTCACATCTTACACCCGCTGCTGGCTCAGGTGACATCATTTTCATAGCAATACTGAGTCAACAAAGAAAACTTCTCCCTTCTTATTGGGGAGGCGGAGAACAACTATAAAAGACATTTTGGGGACAAATGGGGAAATATGACAAGAAGAAGATTAAATGTGCCTTCTCACTCCAGGCCATTTTTTGAGTTTGAGAGAGAAGCCAGTGAACGCTCCTTGGGCTGGCTCTAGAGCCATCCGACAAGATATTGTACCTTGTTACTAGCCTGTGGAGTGCAAAAGCAGCAGCAGATCAAAGCATACTTAATTTTTAATGGAATCATACTACCCAAGAGACCCCAAGCTTGGCCACCAACCCTATGTGTTTGCTAAATCCCTTGCAGGGGAAAAAACTTCCTTTCTTCCCTTCTAGGTTCTTTGGTGGGTCAAATAATTAAATCGGTATAAGACAGATGAACAGGAGAAAAACAAATCTACTTTCATACCTACGGGAGTCCCAGAAAGACACGGGTGGCTCCCAGCAGCCAGGTAATTGAAGCTTATATACCAGTCTGAGCTAAGGAGAAGGGGCCAGGGGTCTGGGCTCTCAAAGGGAAGGAAGACAAATCAGGAAGATAAGAGCAAATGTTAGGTAAACAAATGTTTGCTAGGCCATGCAGGTAAGTTTTTCTGATATAAAAAGTTACTTGGGTATTAGCTCTCCACTGGTACAGGCCCTCTATCCAAATTCTTTTAGGTAGTTAAGAGGCGGGTAAAAACCTCTTCTTGAGTCTGTAGGGCTCTGATCTTCATCTCAGAATAATCCACGTGCCAAACTGGCACATTCTGGGGTCACGTATTCTGCTCCCCCTCACCCTAAAGCAATGCCTAGACTCTGAACCCATGTCAACAGAAAGTAAGTCACTAAAAACACAGCCCCCCAAACGGACATCTTCTAGATCATTTCATCTCAGGTGACCAAAGAGGGTAATGGACAAGACAGATCCTCTCTGATTTCAAAACCAAGAAGAGCCAGGTACTTGACTCCCTAGTCAAAAGATGATGTCTCCATTCTTTGCCAGGACAGGAAGTCCTTCTAATTTTGTCTACTGTGATATTAGATAGAGCAGTTACCCCTGTTTGTTGTTTTCCATTCTCCCCTTTTCCATTGTAAGAGGAGTTTTTTGACCTTCAATGTGAAGATTTTTAAACATACACAAAAGTAGAAGAAATCATATAATGAACAGTTTATCACTCAATTCAACAATCACCAACACTTTGACAATCTTTTCCTATATCTTCCCCCATTTTCTTTGCTGCGGCATTTTAAAGCCAATACCGGAGATCATGTTCTTTCACACATAAATTAAGAGGGAGTTTTTAACTTTTTCGATTGCGCTGATCTTCTTTCTCTGTCGACCATTATATTGAATTGTTTGCAGCGATAAACTTTTTATTTAACACATGCAAACAAATCATTAGAAGCTACGTGCCATCAGCATAAGACATAGAGGTCACAGAACCTGCAGCTGAACGCAATAACTGTGGTACTCTCTTTGGTAAAGAGGTCGCTGTGTTTCCAATTATACATGGTTAGGGATTTTTGAAGGTGCATAATCATATGTGAAGATGATATGAACACCACGTTGCTCTCCTTGGGTTTCAAACTCCCATACTTCTTTGGTAAGAAGCGTCTTTCCAAGTCAAATAGAAAACTCAACTGATTCCAAAACTAATCAAGTCGTGTGCTTGTTTAGGGCTTAAAATGCACCTTCACATGAGAAAACTTTTTTTTTTTAAGATGCAATGGGTTCTGAATAATTCAAGGGCTTGAAATCTAAACCTAAAACTAGCAGTCAGTCATCGTAGGCTTTTTTTTTTTTCCTGATCTACTCTCTTTATTTATTTATTTACATCTTTATTGGAGTATAATTGCTTTACAATGGTGTGTTAGTTTCTGCCCCAAAACGAAGCGAATCAGCCGTACAGGAACATCGTAGGCTTTTAACAAGATAAGGTGAACTATCTTTTTCTATGTCAAACTCAGGGGAGAAAAAAAAAAAAGCTTGATTTGCATTATCCTCGAGAAATTTAAATGAAAATGGAAGTGTTAGAGGTGTGTGTGAAAGACTTGGCAATAGGTGGGGGAAGGAGGGCAGAGATTGCTGAAAGTTAACAACGAAAGCGGTGCAGTGTGTTCCTCAAGGCACTCTCACTCCAGTAAGCAGACTCCTGGCGCTGAGTTTAAGAGGCTACACGCTGTCAGCCAGAATACTGAGGGTGCTACGATCTCATACAGTTTAAAATTTCCGTTTACTGGCTTCAGGGAAGAAGTGAATTTTCCAAAGGTTTCTTAAGTTTGAGCCTTCTAGGTTTCCTTGCTTCTTAGTCACACAGTACAACATTTGTCAGGGATGCAAACGTTTAAATAGGTCACCCTCCTCTCTGTAAATAGGTAGTTCACACCTGGTAAAAACCACTTATTCATTGTAAAAACAGCCTCGAGGAGAAATGGCTGTGACATTGAAGAGAAGATGTCCTAGGATATTTTAGGGAGATAAAAATGGATTTTCCTTTAAGAACTTCTTTGAGATCATGATTTTCTGGCTAAATATTTGTTTGGGTTTCTTTTATTGTATTAATTTTTTCCCACTCTTTTTAAAAATTTTTATTGAGGTATAGTTGATTTATAATGTGTTAGTTTCACATGTACAGCAAGTAATTCAGTTATACATATACATATATATAGTCTTTTTCAGATTCTTTTCCATTATTGGTTTTTACAAGATATTGAATATAGTTCCCTGTGCTATACAGTAGAACCTTGTTGTTTATCTATTTTATATAAATAGTGTATATCTGTTAATCCCACACTTCTAATTTAATCCCTCCTCCTTTTCCCTTTGATAACCATAAGTTTGCTTTCAATGTCTGAGTCTGTTTCTGTTTTGTAAATAAGCTCATTTGTATCATTTTTTTAGATTCCACATATAAGCGATATCATATGATATTTGTCTTTGTCTGATTTTCTTCACCTAGTGTGATAATATCTAGTTCCATCCATGTTGCTGCAAATGACATTATTTCATTCTTTTTATGGCTGAGTTAACATTTCATTATATATAGATAGATAGAAAGATAGATAGATAGATAGATAGATAGGTAGGTAGATAGATGCCACATCTTTACCAATTCATCTGTCTATAGACATTTAGGTTGCTTCCATGTCTTGGCTACTGTAAATAGTGCTGCTATGAACATTGGGACATTGGGGTATGTGTACCTTTTCGGGTTAGAGTTTTTGTCTTTTCTGGATATATGCTTAGGCGTGGGATTGTTGGATCATATGACAACTCTATTTTTAGTTTTTTAAGGAACCTCTATACTGTTCTCCATAGTGGCTTCACCAATTTACACACCCATTGACAGTATAGGAGGGTTCTCTTTTCTCCACACCCTCTCCAGCATTTATTATTTGTAGACTTTTTGATGATGGCCATTCTGACCAGTGTGAGGTTTTATTGTATTAATTTTTTAAAATGAGTAAACTTTTAGCTAAAATGTTTTACATACTTTGTTGTCTATGTGAAGCAAATAAGTTTGTCATTGTGGTCATCTATTTAATTATGACACTGAAAATGTACCTCAACAGCATACGAAGAAAAATAAAACAATATTTCAGAGTTCTGTACATGACTGTAAGAGACTGAATACACAAATGGACAGTGACCGGGCCATACATGACAATAGAACTCAGACTCACAACCTGCAGCTATAGGCCCAGACAATCAGTACTTTATCAAAGACTGCCAGGTTCCCTATTTTGTGTCCCTGCTTCCAACTCAGAACCAACCAGAGAAAGGCAACTACACACCTCAAACCAATCTCAGAAGATGCGTACTTCTAGTTAGCGCACCTTCAGCTCCCCCAGCCAACACCCTCCAACTGTTATTGAGTCCAAGCTTGCACTGCTCACTGCATGACTGGCCACTAAATGGAGAGACGAGTTGTTGGGGCAAAGAATAGCAACTTTATTCAGAAAGCCAGCAGACTGAGAAGACCGTGGACTAGTGTCTCAAAGAACCATCTTGCCTGATTTAGAATCAGGCTGCTTTTATACTAAAAGGGGAGGGGGTGTGGCTGGTTGTTGCCGACTTCTCGGTGCAGGAATCCTTTGTTCCTGCAGCTGTCCATGAAGGTCTTGTCACAATGTGCCCATAAACCACCACCAAGACAAATGTTATCCTCTGTTCTGCAACTTTTTATTGAAAAGTGTTATACCTTTAAAGGTCAGAACCTTGAGAATGGGCTACCATGTATATTTCAGGCTATAGGCAACATTCTTTTACAAAAGGTGCAGAGCCAGCATGACTAAGCACAGGCAACAAACCACAAAGGTTAGAGCTAGAGGAATAGATCCAATATGGAGTCAGGTTTGTTGTTCTCGGTTACCCAATGAGGGCACACCTGGGCCTTCCTTTTTTCCACCATAGAGTTTTCCCACTCTTCTGCCTGCCTTTGAGTCCCTGCCATATGCAAGTGACAGTGGCTGACTTCCTTTCTATAGCAAGCTCTAAATAAATTAAAAGGCTCTCCATTTGTTCCAGTATGGATGGTCTTTGCCTATCACCACAGTTTCCTGAAAATTTCAGCAAGACATCCTGCTCTGTCCAGCTCTGTGGACCTCAGTCTTTGACCAGCGGTGCTACCCAGAGAATCACCTTTTCATTTGCTACTGGCGGCTTGTGGCGGTCTTGACGAAGTAGCAAGTCAGCACCAGGTCTGAACTCCACTCTCTCTGTGTTGTGGTCCTCAGCTTTTTATATTCTCAGTCTGATAAGAGGGTTTTGTTATTGATTTTCATGTTTGGCACCCTTGGTGGAATGAGGCTGTTCCTTTTCATCGTGTCTTTGCTCTTTTGTGCTCCTGTCTTGTGTTGTGCTGTCAAAAAGCACTGTTCATTCTAAGAAAGAATCACAGGATAAAGCTCGATAAGCCTGTGGTTCCAGCCAGCCTCACAGACTGTTCAGTTTGTGGTTTTCACAGAATCTGTGTCCATTTGGACAAACTTAGGTGTGGGTCACCAATAAAAACAGATGAGATTCCTTCCTTCCTCACTTTTCTGTTCTGAGAGCTTGGCTTGGATCCAAAGAGAGCATCCTTTCTGGTTTTCTGCTCGCAGGGGATGAGTTTGGGAGATACAGGTTGTTAGCTCTGTGCTCAGAGCAGCCATTACATCGGGGTTCCAAGACAGGAGCTGTACAAGTATTACAAGCATTACATCCCTACCTACATGTCCAGGTCTCACAAGGTCATCTGAGTCTAAAGCCTCTCCTCTACCTGTAACGGCTCCTGCCTCTTCTATGTACTTTCATTTCAATCCAAATCTTATGCTTATCTTTCCGAATGGCGTAGCTTTGCCAAGGGTGATTGGGGGGGGGGAGGGTCTTCCGTGACCACTTTGGGGAACATTTGATTTGAACAAAACTTTTCATTTAAGAGCTGCCTTAGGAAAGAAATGACATAGATTTCACAAACCCAATGGGCAGCATCTTTTGACTGGTATGCAGAGGACTCCAAAAGAAATTCTCACTCAAACCTTATTTCATTAAAAGATTCTTTGGCCAAAGTGAATGAGCCAGTTGACAAACTCAAAGAACAACAAGCTAGACTCATTTTGCTAGTGAATATCCCCACTTTTCTTGTCTTCCAGTTGCCTCCCAAGATCCAGTTGTCTCTCCTCCCCCTTATCCTTCTGATTTGTCTCCTTCTGCACCTGCTTTTATTATTTGCCTTGTCCAGGCCCCCTACCTTTTCCCCAAAACTCTCCTAACGTCCCAAAATGTCAGTTGCCTCTAAGGATCCATATCTCTCATAAGCCAAGTGAGGCAACTGAAATTTGTATGGATCCACAAAAGACCCCAAAAGCAAAAGCAGTTTTAAGAAGAAGGAATCTGGAGGCATCATGCTCCCTGCTCTCAAACTATATTACAAAGCTATAGTAATCAAAACAGTATGGTATTGGCAGAAAAACAGACACACAGATCAATAGAGAGACCAGAAAGAAACCTTATGCATATATGGTCAATTAATTCATGACAAAGGAGCCAAGAATATACAATGGGGAAAGGACAGAGTCTTCAACAAGTGTTGTTGGAAAAACTGGACAGCCACATGCAAAAGAATGAAACTAGACTACTTTTTTATGTCATACACAATAATTAAATCAAAATGGATTAAAGACTTGAACGTAAGACCTGAAAATATAAAACTCCTAGAAGAAAACATAGGTGGTAAGCTCCTTGACATAAGAAGTCTTGGCAATGAATTCTTTGAATTGGACTCCAAAATCAAAGGCAACAAAGCAAAAATAAATAAGTGGGACTACATCAAACTAAAAAGCATTTGCACAACAAAGAGAATCATCAATGAAATGAAAAGGCAACCTACTGAATGGAAGAAAATATTTGCAAGTCATGTAACTGATAGGGGTTAATATCCAAAGTATATAAAGAACACATAAAACTCAATAGATAAAAACAAACAATCCAATTTAAAAATGGGCAGAAGATCTGAATGGACATTTTTCCAAAGAAGACATACAGGTGGCTAAAAGGGACATGAAAAGATGCTCAACATCACTAAGCACCAGGGAAATGTAAGTCAAAATTACAATGAGATACACCTCACACCTGTTAGAATGACTATTATCAAAAAGACAAGAAATAACAATCCTTGATGAGGATGTGGATAAAAGGGAACACTTGTACACTGTTATTGGGAATGTAAATTGGTTCAGCACTGTGAAAGACAGTATGGAGGCTTCTCCAAAATTTAAAAATAGAAATACCATATGATCTAGCAGTTTCACTTCTGGGTATTTATTCACAAAAAATAAAAACTCTAATTTGAACAGATATATGCACCCCCGTGTTCACTGCAGCATTGCTGAAATAGGCAAAATATGGAAACAACCTAAGTGTCTATCAATGGCTGAATGGATAAAGAAGATGTGATATATATATACGACAGAATACTATTCAGCCACAAAAATGAATGAAATATTTGCTATTTGTGACAACATGGATGGCCCCCAAGGGCATTATGCTAAATGAAGTAAGTCACCCAGTGAAATAAATAAGATGAATACTGTATGATCTCACTTATATATAGAATGTAAAAACAAACAAACAAACAAAAAACCAAGCTCATAGACACAGAAGAGATTGGTAGTTGCCAGAGGCAGAGGGAGGGGAGTGGGTGAAATAGATGAAGAGAGTCAAAAGGTACAAACTTGCAGTTATAAAAAAAAATAAGTCATTGGGATATAATGTATAGCATGGTGACTATAATTAATAATACTGTATTGCATATTTGAATGTTGCTAAGAGAAAATTTTAAAGTCCTCATCACACACAAAAAATTGTAACTACGTATGGTGACAGATGTTAACTGAATTTATTGTGGTGATCATTTTATAATACATATAAATACCAAATTTTTAAAAAGTTGACAGAAGCAGAGACCTGAAAGTTACCTGCATGTTGGGGCTTGCCCTTTCATGTCACTGGAAACCCTTATTCCACATGGGAAAATAGCCCAGAATAGCTTCCTGGAGGATGAGAGACCCCGTGGCAAAACTCTGGTCATCCTCTCCCTCCCAGCCATCTCCTTTGAGTCCCCAGACATATGACTGAGGCCATCCTACACCAGCCAGTACTAGTCAAGCTGATGGAGACCAGAAAAATCACCTATCCAACCCCTGTATCAGGAAAAATAATAAATCTGTACTTTCAGAAAGAATATATATATAAGTCATTTATATCTGATTTTGGAATATATTTTTAAATATATTTTTCCTATTAATTTGTCTAATATTTTAGAAATCTATGACACTTTAAGGACAAATGAATCCAAACAATGAACTTCTAATTCAGTAAGAATTAAAAAAAAAAAGTTCCATTTAATTGCCTGTTCAATATTCATTCCTCGTCCTCCATCCAAGCCCCCAGCAATCCAACTTTCAGACTAACACAAAGTACCAGCAGAGATTTACCTCTGAGACTGATAACGCTCTTTGGTTGGGGGTGATAATTAAATATTCTGATTTTAAAGGCTTCCCACTAGACAAATGACTGTACTATGGTGTAAACATAGATATAAAACATTAAATTTTGGCTACATTAGGTATGAGGCTCTGCTGAGCTGTACTAATAAAAATCTGAAGGCAATATTTGTTTCATGTTATTCACAGTGGTCTGTGAATTGCATTGGAAGATGGGGAGCCTGAATTTGATTCTTGGATTTGAAAATAGCTGTGTAATTATGTATTTCGTCTCCTGGTGGTTTAGCTTCCCAATCCATAAAAGGTTTTGCATTCACACCTTATTGTTTTCAAAATAGCTCAGAAACTCTGTGAGCTTGAGCTTAGTGGAAAAGTGAGCCCAGTTCTCTGCTATAAGTGTACCACAGTGAAAATATACTTTCCCAGCAACTCTATTTCCCTGAGATTTATCAAGAAACTGTCGTTGCCTTAAAAACACTCCTTGTGGTTCTGTGGGCTTGAGAAAGCCACAAGTTTATTTTCACTGAAATAAAAATGCTCTTAGTGGTTTTCTCTTCTTTTATTCTTTCTAAAATAGGCTAAGCAACCTTTGGAACAGAGATATAAAAGTGATGAAATTGAAACGATTTCTCATTTCAGCTCAGATTAGTGCAAATACCTGTCCCTTTGATGAAAGGCCCAGAGCAACTCATTATTTCTTCTGTTTATTCACTTTTGCAACAATTTTTTTTTTTTAGCTAATAATGCTCTAGATCAAGGTTCTTTTGAGGAAATTAAAAAGAATGAGACACGCCTTGTGAAAACAAAGCCCTTTATGACCTAAGAACTGATCAAATAAAAGTAACAAATTTTGCTAAAACCCAAGGCAGAATGTGGAAAGTGTAATAGGGAAGAACAAATCTGATTCCATATTGGATTGGTTTCTTTTACTTTAACCTTTGTATTCCATTGCTTTTGCTACAAGTTAAGAATGTTGCCTGTAGCCTGAAATATACAGGATAGCTCATTCTCAAGGCTCTCACCTTTAAAAGTATAACTCTTTTCCATTCATATAGAGATAAAAAGTTGCAGAGCAGAGAATAACAGTTGCCTTGTTGGAGGTTTATAGGAACATCATGACCTGAACTAGGTTGACAGCTTCAAGAACAAAGGATTCTGACATCAAGAAATTTGTAACAAACAGCTATACTCCCTCCCCTTCTAGTATAAAAGAAGCCTGGATTCTAACTTGGATAAGATGTTTCTTTGGGACACTAGTCCACCATCTTCTCAGTCTGCTCACTTTCCAAATAACATTACTATATTAGGGAAGAACAAATCTGACTCCATATTAGATCTGTTCCTTTTTACTTTAAACTATGTGCTTTGTTGCCTGTGCTAACTCATGCTGACTGTGCCCATTCCTGTGACCCCCAGGCTGACCTCACCCCGCCTGGGGTCTGCACCTTTTGTAAAGAATGTTGCCTATAGCCTGAAATATACAGGATAGCCCATTCTCAAGGCTCTCACCTTTAAAGGTATAACACTTTTCCAATCTTAAGAAGATAAAAAGTCGCAGAACAAATAATAGCTTTTTGGTTTTGGTGGTGGTTTACAGGAACATTGTGACCTGACTTAAGTGGACAGCTGCTAGAACAAAGGACCCATCACCAAGAAGTCTGCAACAAGTAACCATGCTGTTACCCCACCTTACTTTTAAAAATGCTTTCTGAAAGCCCTCAGGGAGTTTGGGGTTTTTCTTGGGCATGAGCCACCTGCCTCCTTGCATGGCTCTGCAGTAAACTTTCTCTGCTCCAAACTCTGATGTTTTGGTATTGTTTGGCCTCACTGTGCGTCCAGCACATGGACTTGCATCTGGTAACATTGCTACTCCTTGCCCCAACACCTCATCTCTTGATTTACTGGCCTGTTGTGCAGCGAGCAGTATGAGCTTAGGACTCAGTAACAAAAGGGAAATTACAAGCAACATTTGTAGATATTTAGAGAGGGAGAGAGTACTTTAAGTATAGAGCAGGGAAGGTTTACGCAGTATTTGAGGTAGGCCTGGATGGGTGGGTAGGATTGCAAGAGGCTCACAGGACATTTTTCCTCTGAGATTGTTGTCCTTACTATAACACAGCAAAATGTAGCAAAAGCCTTTGGAAACTTCAACTACTGTGCAAGTGTTAGACAATCATAATTACTATATACTAATTTTAAAGGTAGTTTTTCTAAAAGTATGCCATCATTAAAATAATTATTTTTTAATGTCTGCAAGAAACACGCAATATTTGCAGAAATCAGTAATAAAGAGTAAATAGGTATGGCATAGCTGCTCTGGTGAACAGGGAAACTGATCACATCACTCTCAAGCTACTCTGGAACCTGGACTTGGCAAATGTCTACATTTATGGCTCCTGAACTGCAGCAAGGCAGCCAGGGTGTTACAGTGAATTCACTGGGGTGCTGTGGGTTGTTTTACATTTTTGATGGGAGTGCAGTTGTTGAAGGCAATGCAAACTCCTAGTTCAACGTAGTTCACAGTTTCAATAGGAGATCATACTACATGCCTTTTAACAACATCCATCTTTGCCAAACTGCATTTTTGGCAGTTGTGTGATAGAAAGCAGATACTGCAGACAAATCAGTGTGGAATGGAAAATGAGGGTGGTATACAATCTGATCCAAGGCTTAAGAAACCGTGCAGTGCCCACCAGGTGACCAATATCCCATTAGTAAGTAAGTGTAGTCATTAAGACTTTTTAAAATATTGTTTATCTTTCAATTTTTTTTCCAAATGACTACTAAGACATCTTACTTTAATACTTATTAAGTTATTGGACTTCACTGCTTTCTAAGTAGAATGGTCAGATATGTCTTTTGGCCTAGGGTATCCATGAAGAAGTAATGGGACACACTGAATAAAGAAAGCTTGGGACCTGTGGCCTATGTAATTGACCAGAAGTCCACTCGTAAGTGTGGCTACATCATTCAGGTCTGTTTGAAGGTGAGGCTAAGAGGTTTAGCTGAGAGAATACTGATCATGAAAACTATCACTGGATGGTAGAGCTCATGGCTTAAACCAGCCTTAAAACATGTTGTTTGCTCTTTTTTAAAATTGTAAACATATCTTGTCAACTTCTTTAATTCTTCTTTCTGAAACAAATATGCAACACCGTGTCCTAATGTACATTCTTTTATAACCCAAGCACCCTTCCTGAGGAAAAGTGAGAAAGGAGAGTTAAAACGTCTTCAGAGAATTTGAGAAGATGGCGGAAGAGTAAGACGCGGAGATCACCTTCCTCCCCACAGATACATCAGAAATACATCTACACGTGGAACAACTCCTACAGAACATCTACTGAACGCTGGCAGAAGACCTCAGACCTCCCAAAAGGGAAGAAACTCCCCACGTACCTGGGTAGGGCAAAAGAAAAAAGAATAAACAGAGACAAAAGAATAGGGACAGGACCTGCACCAGTGGGAGGGAGCTGTGAAGGAGGAAAGGTTTCCACACCCTAGGAAGGCCCTTCACTGGTGGAGACCGGGGGTGGATGGTGGGGGGGAAGCTTTGGAGCCCAAAGGAGAGCGCAGCACCAGGGGTGCGGAGGGCAAAGCAGAGAGATTCCTGCACAGAGGATCGGTGCCGACCAGCACTCACCAGGCCAAGAGGCTTGTCTGCTCAACCGCCGGGGCGGGCAGGGCTGGGAGCTGAGGCTCGGGCTTCGAGCGCAGGGAGAGGACTGGGGTTGGAGGCGTGAACACAGCCTGCAGGGGGTTAGTGCACCATGGATAGCCGGGAGGGATTCCGGGAAAAGGTCTGGAGCTGCCGAAGAGGCAAGAGACTTTTTCTTCCCTCTTTGTTTCCTGGTGTGTGAGGATAAGGGATTAAGAGCGCCGCTTAAAGGAGCTCCAGAGATGGGCGCGAGCCGCGGCTAACAGCGCGGACCCCACAGACGTGCATGGGACGCTAAGGCTGCTGCTGCCACCACCAAGAAGCCTGTGTGCGAGCACAGGTCACTATCCACACCCCCCTTCCGGGAAGCCTGTGCAGCCCGCCACTGCCAGGGTCCCGTGATCCAGGGACAACTTCCCCAGGAGAACGCACGGCGCACCTCAGGCTGGTGCAACGCCACGTTGGCTTCTGTCGCCGCAGGCCCGCCCCGCACTCCATACCCCTCCCCACCCCCCCACCCCCCGGCCTCAGTGAGCGAAAACCACCGAATCAGCGGCTCCTTTAACCCCGTCCTGTCTGAGCGAAGAACAGACGCCCTCCGGCAACCTACATGCAGAGGCGGGGCCAAATCCAAAGCTGAGCCCCTGGGAGCTGTGTGAACAAAGAAGAGAAAGGGAAATCTCTCCCAGCAGCCTCAGGAGCAACGGATTAAATCTCCACAATCAACTTAATGTACCTGCATCTGTGGAATACCTGAATAGACAACGAATCATCGCAAAGTGAGGAGGTGGACTTTGGGAGCAAGATAGATTATATTTTCCCCTTTTCCTCTTTTTGTGAGTGTGTATGTGTATGCTTCTGTGTGAGATTTTGTCTGTATAGCTTTGCTTCCACCATTTGTCCTAGGGTTCTTTCTGTCCGTTTTTTTTTTTTTTTTTTTTTTACTTTTTAAAAATTTTTTCTTAATAATTATTCATTTTTGACTTTAATAACCTTATTTTATTTTATCTCCTTACTTTCTTTTCTTTCTTCCTTCCTTCCTTCCTCCCTCCCTCCCTCCCTCCCTCTCTTTCTTTCTTTCTTTCTTTTTCTCCCTTTTATTCTGAGCCATGTGGATGAAAGGCTCTTGGTGTTCCAGCCAGACATCAGGGCTGTGCCTCGGGTGGGAGAGCCAATTCAGGACACTGGTCCACAGGAGACCTCCCAGCTCCACATAATATGAAATGGCGAAAAACTCCCAGAGATCTCCATCTCAACACCAAGACCCAACTTCACTCAACGACCAGCAAGCTACAGTGCTGGACATCCTATGCCAAACAACAACAAGACAGGAACACAACCCCAACACAACCCAACCCATTACCAGAGAGGCTGCCTAAAATCATAAAAAGGCCACAGACACCACAAAACACACCACCAGACGTGGACCTGCCCACCAGAAATGCAAGATCCAGCCTCATCCACCAGAACACAGGCACTAGTCCCCTCCAACAGTAAACATACACAACCCACTGAACCAACCTTAGGCACTGGGGACAGACACCAAAAACAACAGGAACTACGAACCTGCAGCCTGCAAAAAGGAGACGCCAAACACAGTAAGATAAGCAAAATGAGAAGACAGAGAAACACACACAGATGAAGGAGCAAGGTAAAAACCCACCAGACCTAACAAATGAAGAGGAAATAGGCAGTCTACCTGAAAAAGAATTCAGAATGTATTCTGATGTAAAGATGATTTGATGTAAAGATGTAAAGATGTAAAGATGATCATGTAAATGATCTGATGTAAAGATGTAAAGATGATCTGATGTAAAGATGATCCAAAATCTTGGAAATACAATAGAGAAAATGCAAGAAACATTTAACAAGGACCTAGAAGAACTAAAGAGGAAACAAGCAATGATGAACAACACAAAAAGTGAAATGAAAAATACTCTAGAAGGGATCAATAGCAGAATAACTGAGGCAGAAGAAAGGATAAGTGACCTGGAAGATAAAATAGTGGAAATAACTACTGCAGAGCAGAATAAAGAAAAAAGAATGAAAAGAACTGAGGACAGTCTCAGAGACTTCGGGGACAACATTAAACACACCAACCTTCGAATTATAGGGGTTCCAGAAGAAGAAGAGAAAAAGAAAAGAATTGAGAAAATATGTGAAGAGATTATAGTTGAAAACTTCCCTAATATGGGAAACAAAATAGGTAATCAAGTCCAGGAAGCACAGAGAGTCCCATACAGGATAAATCCAAGGATAAACATGCCAAGACGCATATTAATCAAACTGTCAAAAATTAAATACAAAGAAAACATATTAAAAGCAGCAAGGGAAAAATAACAAATAACACACAAGGGAATCCCCATAAGGTTAACAGCTGATCTTTCAGCAGAAACTCTGCAAGCCAGAAAGGAGGGGCAGGACATATTTAAAGTGATGAAGAAGAAAAACCTACAACCAAGATTACTCTACCCAGCAAGGATCTCATTCAGATTTGATGGAGAAATTAAAACCTTTACAGACAAGCAAAAGCTGAGAGAATTCAACACCACCAAACCAGCTTTACAACAATTGCTAAAGGAACTTCTCTAGGCAAGAAACACGAAAGAAGGAAAAGGCCTATAATAACAAACCCAAAAGAATTAAGAAAATGGGAATAGGAACATACATATCGATAATTACATTAAATGTGAATGGATTAAATGCTCCAACCAAAAGACATAGACTGGCTGAATGGATACAAAAACAAGACCCGTATAAATGCTGTCTACAAGAAACCCACTTCAGACCTAGGGACACACACAGACTGAAAGTGAGGGGATGGAAAAAGATATTCCATGCAAGTGGAAATCAGAAGAAAGCTAGAGTAGAAATTCTCATATCAGACAAAATAGACTTTAAAATAAAGACTATTACAAGAGACAAAGAAGGACACTAAATAATGATCAAGGGATCGATCCAAGAAGAAGATATAGCAATTATAAATATTTATGTACCCAACATAGGAGCACCTCAATACATAAGACAAATACTAACAGCCATAAAAGGGGAAATCGACAGTAACACAATCATAGGAGGGGACTTTAAGACCCCACTTTCACCAATGGACAGATCATCCAAAATGAAAATCAATAAGGAAACACAAGCTTTAAATGATACATTAAACAAGATGGACTTAATTGATATTTATAGGACATTCCAGCCAAAAACAACAGAATACACATTCTTCTCAAGTGCTCATGGAACATTCTCCAGGATAGATCATACCTTGGGTCACAAATCTAGCCTTGGTAAATTTAAGATAATTGAAATCGTATCAAGTATCTTTTCCAACAACAATGCTATGAGACTAGATATCAATTACCGGAAAAGATCTGAAAAAATACAAACTCATGGAGGCTAAACAATACACTACTTAATAACGAAGTGATCACTGAAGAAATCAAAGAGGAAATCAAAAAATACTGAGGTACAAATGACAATGGAGACAGGATGACCCAAAACGTATGGGATGCAACAAAAGCAGTTCTAAGAGGGAAGTTTATAGCAACACAATCCTACCTTAAGAAACAGGAAACATCTCAAATAAACAACCTAACCTGGCAAGTAAAGCAATTAGAGAAAGAAGAACAAAAAAACCCCAAAGTTAGCAGAAGGAAAGAAATCATAAAGATCAGATCAGAAATAAATGAAAAAGAAATGAAGGAAATTATAACAAAGATCAATAAAACTAAAAGCTGGTTCTTTGAGAAGATAAACAAAATTGATAAACCATTAGCCAGACTCATCAAGAAAAAAAGGGAGAAGACTCAAATCAATAGAATTAGAAATGAAAAAGGAGAAGTAACAACTGACACTGCAGAAATACAAAGGATCATGAGAGATTACTACAAGCAACTCTATGCCAATAAAATGGACAACCTGGAAGAAATGGACAAATTCTTAGAAATGCACAACCTGCCAAGACTGAATCAGGAAGAAATAGAAAATACGAACAGACCAATCACAAGCGCTGACATTGAAACTGTGATTAAGAATCTTCCAACAAACAAAAGCCCAGGACCAGATGGCTTCATAGGCGAATTCTATCGAACATTTAGAGAAGTCTAACACCTATCCTTCTCAAACTCTTCCAAAATATAGCAGAGGGAGGAACACTCCCACACTCATTCTACGAGGCCACAATCACCCTGATACCAAAACCAGACAAAGATGTCACAAAGGAAGAAAACTACAGGCCAATATCACTGATGAACATAGATGCAAAACTCCTCAACTAAATAATAGCAAACAGAATCCAACAGCATGTTAAAATGATCATACACCATGATCAAGTGGGGTTTATCCCAGGAATGCAAGGATTCTTCAATATACGCAAATTAACTAACGTGATACACCATATTAACAAATTGAAGGAGAAAAACCATATGATCATCTCAATAGATGCTGAGAAAGCTTTTGACAAAATTCAGCACCCATTTATGATAAAAACCCTGCAGAAAGTAGGCATACAGGGAACTTTCCTCAACATAATAAAGGCCATCTATGACAAGCCCACAGCCAACATCATCCTCAATGGTGAAATACTGAAACCATTACCACTAAGATCAGGAACAGGACTAATTTGCCCACTCTCACCACTATTATTCAACATAGTTTTGGACATTTTAGCCACAGCAATCAGAGAAGAAAAGGAAATAAAAGGAATCCAAATTGGAAAAGAAGAAGTAAAGCTGTCACTGTTTGCAGATGAAATGATACTATACATAGAGAATCCTAAAGATGCTACCAGAGAACTACTAGAGCTAATCAATGAATTTGGTAAAGTAGCAGGATACAAAATTAATGCTCAGAAATCTCTGGCATTCTTATACACTAATGATGAAAAATCTGAACGTGAAATTAAGAAAACACTCCCATTTACCATTGCAACAAAAAGAATAAAATATCTAGGAATAAACCTACCTAAGGAGACAAAAGACCTGTATGCAGAAAATTATAAGACACTGATGAAATAAATTAAAGATGACACAAATAGATGGAGACATATACCATGTTCTTGGATTGGAAGAATCAACATTGTGAAAATGACTCTACTACCCAAAGGAATCTACAAATTCAATGCAATCACTATCAAACTACCACTGGCATTTTTCATAGAACTAGAACAAAATATTTCACAATTTGTATGGAAACGCAAAAGACCCAGAATAGCCAAAGTGATCTTGAGAACGAAAAATGGAGCTGGAGGAATCAGGCTCCCTGACTTCAGACTATACTACAAAACTACAGTAATCGAGAGAGTATGGTACTGGCACATAAACAGAAATATAGATCAATGGAACAGGATAGAAAGCCCAGAGAGAAACCAACGCACATATGGTCACTTTATCTTTGATTAAGGAGGCAAGAATATATAGTGGAGAAAAGCCTGTTTCTTCAATAAGTGGTGCTGGGAAAACTGGACAGCTACATATAAAAGTATGAAATTAGAACACTGCCTTACAGCATACACAAATATAAACTCAAAATGGATTAAAGACCTAAATGTAAGACCAGACACTATCAAACTCTTAGAGGAAAACTTAAGACAGAACACTGTATGACATAACTCAAAGCAAGATCCTTTTTGACCCACCTCCTAGAGAAATGGAAATAAAAACAAAAATAAACAAATGGGACCTAATGAAACTTAAAAGTTTTTGCACAGCAAGGAAATCATAAACAAGACGAAAAGACAACCCTCAGAATGGGAGAAAATATTTGCAAATGAAGCAATTGACAAAGGATTAATCTTCAAAATTTATAAGCAGCTCATGCAGCTCAATATCAGAAAAACAAACAACCCAATCCAAAAACTGGGCAGAAGACCTAAATAGACATTTCTCCAAAGAAGATATACAGATTGCCAACAAACACATGAAAGAATGCTCAACATCATTAATCATTAGAGAAATGCAAATCAAAACTACAATGAGATATCATCTCACACTGGTCAGAATGGCCATCATCAAAAAATCTAGAAACAATAAATGCTGGAGAGGGTGTGGAGAAAAGGGAACACTCTTGCACTGTTGGTGGGAATGTAAATTGATACAGCCACTATGGAGAACAGTATGGAGGTTCCTTACAAAACTACAAGGAGAAGTACCATACGACCCAGCAATCCCACTACTGGTCATATACCCTGAGAAAACCATAATTCAAAAAGAGTCATGCAGCAAATTGTTCATTGCAGCTCTATTTACAATAGCCAGGACATGGAAGCAACCTAAGTGTCCATCAACAGATGAATGGATAAAGAAGATGTGGCACATATATACAATGGAATATTACTCAGCCCAAAAAGAAACAAAATTGAGTTATTTGTAGTGAGGTGGATGGACCTAGAGTCTGTCATACAGAGTGAAGTAAGTCAGAAAGAGAAAAACAAATACCTATGCTAACACATATATATGGAATCTAAGGGAAAAAAAAAAAGTCAGGAAGAACCTAGGTGTAAGATGGGAATAAAGACACAGACCTACTAGAGCATGGACTTGATTATATGGGGAGGGTGAAGGGTAAGCTGTGACAAAGTGAGAGAGTGGCATGGACATATATACACTACCAAACGTAAAATAGATAGCTAGTGGGCAGTAGCCACATAGCACAGGGAGATCAGCCAGATGATTTGTGACCACCTAGAGGGGTGGGATAGGGAGGGTGGGAGGGAGGGAGTTACAAGAAGGAAGAGATATGGGAACATACATATATGTATAACTGATTCACTTTGTTATAAAGCAGAAACTAACACAGCATTGTAAAGCAATATACTCCAATAAAGATGTTAAAAAAAATCTTCAAATTCATATAATTCGGGTGTCTATTTCTATCCCCAGCACTAATGTTTTTGAGGTCTGAAAAAGGGTATTGGGGGGCTTTATCCCACATATCTAAATATTTAAAAGTTATAAATCAAGCTATCAAATGGTTACATAAAGTATGTTCTATCCTCTTATCATGAAAAATAATACCTTCATAGTGACTGGAAGGCCATGTCCTAAATCCCAAGAGTCCCACTCAGGAATATGGCAGCATTAGGAGAGCCAGTCAACAGACAGCCAAGATGCTCCTCCCACTTTGCTGTTATCTTACGCCGACTGCCCTACACAAGGTCTTCTACAGGGCAAGAGGTTTTGTGGGCAGCTTGGGACACCCAACTGGCACATACTTTCTAGGTCCACATCACTGCAAACCACCACCACTCAGATCTAAACATACATGCCACGGTATTAAATCCCTTAAGAGGATGGATCCCAGGGAGCTATTATGCAGACCTGGGAAGTGAGTAAGTGAGCTTGGGACTGTCTGGGCAGGAAACACCAGGTTCCTGGGTACCCATAGTGTAGTGTAGAAGGGAGGGAACAAAGACTATTGATGGAAACGACCCTTGGCCCTGTGGACTCCTCACCCCATGGGGAGGCTTGTACCTGATGGTGAGTCAGAGTAGGGTCATCTGAAGCCAGGACTCAAGGCAGGTGTCTCTTGTGCCAGTTCTAAGGATGATGCTAAAATTTGCATATATTTTGGCCCTCCTTAGGATTTAAAGAAACTTTGTTTCCAGACACAAACCCCTTCCTTCCTAATCACTTCCTGTCCAAAGAATGAGTGCTCTTGGTTACGTAGGTTTTCCTTTTTAACATGCAGAAAATACAAAACAAATTTGGCAACAGGCAGAACTTGCCCTTCTGTTCTTCTGATATTTCTGACATCACTTGGATGGAAGATGTGTGCCAGATGAGCACTTTAGTCAGATGCTTCATCTGCAGGGCAGTTCACTCTGTCTACCTTCCCAGATGCTCCAAGCCTCTGACACTGTCCTGGATGCAGGAAAAGAT
The DNA here is from genome assembly GCF_039906515.1 of Pseudorca crassidens. Taxonomy (NCBI): domain Eukaryota; kingdom Metazoa; phylum Chordata; class Mammalia; order Artiodactyla; family Delphinidae; genus Pseudorca; species Pseudorca crassidens. Next base: position 58,849,171 of record NC_090307.1, read on the forward strand.
GAAAATCCAAGAAAGCCCTTAGATCCCAAGGGGACAATGTGAGCCAAGGCATTCCCATTCTGGACTGAAAATCCCAGTAGGACTGGTGTGTGGCCTTGAGCAGTAGCATCCTTAATTTATTCATTTAGTTCATTGGGGCATTTAATGAGCACCTCATGGGAGCCTGGCACATGGCTAGGCATCGTGTGTCAGACATCAGTAAAATCACCCCATGAGCCTTCCTATAACTATACACTAGCATTACATATCCTGTTTTAAGATCACTTTCTACTAATTACCATGATTATCGTTGTCAAGTTGCTACATAATGATATTATGTCATAGTTTCTTTTACGGTTTAGAGATGCCCAAATGACCATTTCAGACTCCTTAGCCATCATTTCATTTCATATTATAAAGAGATGTCAAACAAATAAATTTCTTCCTACAGCTAATATACTGAGGTCACATCATTTCTTATTCTCTATTAAATACAATCTATTATACAATAGATTGCATATGTTTATTGATGACTCTTTCTTTGTTGTTTGTTTTTTGGTACAGTTTTAGAATAACAGTTCAAAAAGCAAGAAGAGGCGATCTCTGTATCAACTGCCTTCTAATGTGTTTTGCAAAATATTTGGAAAGAAGAAGGATGTTTCAAATGGAGACTAAATAAGATGAGTCACATAGCAAGACCTGGTCTTCATGCTTTGACACCACCAACAGTGACTGAATGACATACATCCTCATCCTGAGGCTCTTTGTTAGGTATAAACCTAAGGAAGTGATAGCTATCAGGCTGGATACTAACATCAATCCTCAATCAGAACAATGTTAGTGGGCTTCCCTGGCGGCGCAGTGGTTGAGAGTCCGCCTGCCGATGCAGGCGACACGGGTTCGTGCCCCGGTCTGGGAAGATCCCACATGCCGCAGAGTGGCTGGGCCCGTGAGCCATGGCCACTGAGCTTGTGCATCCGGAGCCTGTGCTCCGCAATGGGAGAGGCCACAACAGTGAGAGGCCCGTGTACCGCAAAAAAAAAAAAAAAAAAAAAAAAAGAACAAGGTTAGTTTATAATGGTATATTCTCCTATAATGAAGAGCATGCAGGGATAAGTCAACCTGACTTCCTAATCTACCTGGCAGTTTTGTTTCTCATTTTAAATTCATTAGATTGAGGTGCTTGTTTCTATTCCAGACTCTGTATGTGTTGATACAGCGAGTCTAGCCAACTATAAGCAGAAACAAACTTGAATGTCCCCATTTTCAGACTCTAAACCATGATGACCAAGACCGTCAAATGTGAACTTGAACTCTGATGCCCCTGGCAAGAGAAGACCCACTAAAAGTCTTAACAGGAGACATGTATTGATATGCAATGTAGGTGAGTTCCAGGCCACTTCCTGACGGCTCAACCAAGTAATGTACACAGGCTGCCTCTCCTCTGACTCTATGCTGGCCCCACACAGATGCACCCATCTGGAAGGACATCCCTGAACATTCTGCACACCTGTCTCTGTATTGCCTCTGCTTCAAACTTCAGCATTGCTATAAGGTTATCACAATCTTTATTGAACTTTGATTTTTGTACTGTTCTTTAGTGGGTTTTTTTTCAAGTGCATTTCTTTTGAGAGTAGAATCTAGAATTTAAATTCTAATTCAACATCTAAAATAAGTATATCACATTTCTAAGCGTTAGGGATGTTTTTTGAATGACTCTGGTCCAAAAAAAAAAAAAAAAAGAGGGGGAGGGTGTAAAAAACTCTCTCTGAGTATTATCAACATGAGTTCCAATGATGTTAGAAAAGTTGGCCACAGAATGCTTCTCCCATGCTAAATGTCAGGAAAATACATCACAGTATCAAAAAGCAAAAAAGGCAGAGATGTCGCTTGTACAGTAGTATAAATGAATGAACATTGGCACTACTTCTTCAGCACTTATTATATAAAGTCCTGAAATCCTGCCTTGAGTTTATAGGGATCAACCTCACCAGAATTTTGGAAGTAACAGATTGTTCTTACTATGATAGTGGTCGTCTGCCAATGTAAAATTGTGTAGAGAATCCAATCTTCTTTTTCCTCCTGAAAGTTGAAGCTGAAGCGTCCATGGCAAAAATATGAGACTTAAATCGGCACTAGTGTCTGCGAGTCTTTAAACACTTAGATTACTTTAGATTTTACTCTAAAACTTGAGTGTTCCTATCACTCACGAAAGCGCACACGGATAACCACTTGAGGTTGTATTTGGATCTTAAGACATGGGAACCTAGGGTGCCTGGAAGATGGAGAACAGAGATGTAGTGGATGCCATGGTGTCCCACGCAGACCCCCTCCAGGAAACGAGCCTCATTCCTCCAGCTTCTGACCATCTTGACAAACACAGCTGACACTTGCTCTAGGACTGATGTTAGGACCAAGAAAGCTGCCTACCCAGCACTCAGCTGATATCCTTCCCGGGACTGGCCTATGCAGGAGTGTCAATGTCCCCCCTCCCTCACCTTATCGGTAGCTCCACAAAGGATCAACTGAAGACTTTGGTGCAACCACATCTCAGCTTAGCCTCTTCCTCTGCCCAGTCCTGCTTTCCGAGCTCCCCTATCCATGTCGATGGCAAGGACACTCCCCAAGAAACTCCTGCACCCTTTAGAGTTGTTTAGTTCTCTAGGTAAGAGCTCCAAGCCCAGGAGGGAACATCTGTGCTCTAGCATCTCTTTTGAGAAAGTGATCCTACCTTAGTCTGCTAGGCTGTCATAACAAAATACTGAGACTGGGTGATTAAGCAATGTTCCAAAGGCTAGGGGTCCTAGATCAAGATGCCAGCATGGTCAGTTTCTGGTGAGAAGCTTGCCAGATGGCTGCCTTCTTACCGTGTCCTTATCCGGACACAGTAAGTTCTCTGATGTTTTTCCTTAACAGGACGTGACTCCATCATGAGGACCATACCCTCGTGACCTCATCTCAACGTAACTGCCTCCCAAAGGTCTCATCTCCAAATACCATCCCACTGGGGGTTAAAACTTCAACGCAGGAGTTTGCAGGGACACAAACATTCAGTCCATAACAGATCCTGACTTTCCATCCCTTCAAATAGACTTAATATCCTCTTAACAAGCTGTACATTGGGAAGAATTATAAGCAGTGGTTAGAGCCGCAGCTCTGGAGTTCTAGGACATCTTGTGTGTGTGTGTGTGTGTGTGTGTGTGTGTGTGTGTGTGTAGTGTGCACGTGTACAATGCTGAGTCCACCATGTCTGAATGTTGTAACCTTGGGCAACCTACTTAACTCTCTGAGCCCAGTTTCCTTATCTGTAAAATGAGGATGGTAATAACAGCACCTGCTACAAAAGATCACTGTAATACGTAAAGTGGTAGACACAGGGCCCGGGTGTCATAAAAAAATAAAAAAATAAAGGAGAGGGATAAATTAGGGGGGTTGGGATTTAGATATACACACTACTATATATAAAATAGATAACCAACAAGGACCTACTGTATAGCACAGGGAACTCTAATCAGTATCTTGTAATAACCTATAATGGAAGAGAATTTTTAAAAAGAATATATATATTTATATATATATATGTATAACTGAATCACTTTACTGTACACCTGAAACCAACACAACGTTGTAAATCAACTATATTTCAATAAAAATTTTAAAAATCAATAAATACAATTATGACGGTTATAGAGTTCTAGGTTTGGGTGTTTAAATTTTAGGACATGCGTTGAAGTTTTTCTGCCGTGTCTCTCCTGTGCCAATGGGCTGCTTCTGGGGCAGAGAACAAGTGTTTCATAGCTCTGGGTCCCCTCTGCCTCGTGCCATGGCTGACACAGAGTGATCATTCAGCCACTGTTCGTGGAATTGATTCAAGAAAGCTGGGGAAACTTAGCGGGAATGAAGGCAATGAATGGATTTTAGGATTTTCCTGAAGGGCTAACTAAATAGCAGTTAACCACAATAAGCCACTGCTTAGAAATGACAGAAATACATATTTTTGCTCATTGATTTCCATAAGCTAACATTTCTTTTATTCATAACCAATTTACATTATAGGTCTGTCTGCCTTGTGGGTATGCAAACCCTTTAAAATCTGAGTGCGCTAGAGAAAAATGTTGTTCCAACATGGGTAAAGTACAGCAAACTCGCTGTGTCTCCAACAACAGAAATCATGAAAGGCAACTGGTTTTAATAACGTGTTTTAGGTAAGAAAATCACCAAGTTCCGTGAGTGCTCATTACAGGAGTCATAGTGCAAATGGCAACACCGGGACTTCGAAATATGATTTGCCACGAGTCCTCTTCCTACACCCACCTCCAGCCTCCACTGTCTGTTCTACCTTCTGGTCTGAAACTTTCCAAGTTTTAATCTCACCGTCAGACGTTTCTGTGACTCGTGTATCATCCTCATCGATATCTTTTCATGCCATCTGCCGTAGTCTCTTTACTTAAGTCTGGGCTGTGGGTGCTCTAGGCACTATTGGCTGTGAGTGGACCTCAGAGGGTTTTATGTCACACTTTGAGTAAATAGGCAGCAACAACAATTTAAGCATTTTTAACCTCACATTTGAGTATTTGCCATTTGTAAAGAAGACAACGTCACACAAACTTTCTTCACTCACTGCTACAATTTTGCTATGCTTCCTTCTAGACAATATTAGATAAAGGTATTTCGTTTGCACGGAGCAGGCACATCCTTGCTGATATAAACAAAACCCAGGACGGACCTAATTAGACAGGTGCCGGCATCATTCAGAGAATCAAAGGAGATGCTGGGCTGCCAGGCTTCAGGGAAGCAGGCACCCACAGAGAAGGCCTGGCAGCCAGAGAACATGGAATCTCTAGGGGCCACCATGAGTGTGACTCGATTCCAATGACTACCAGGCTGTGGGCTGGCTTTCAGTGTCAGTTTCTAGGAGAGAGGGTTCGATCAGCCAGCGGGGGCCAGATGCTCTTCCCTGGATGAATCAGCTCAGACAGGAAAGCAGAGTGATGGATAGTCCTGGAAAGGGCAAGTACAGGGTCAGGGTCACGGAGGTCAGGGTCACGGAGCTGGAGGATCAAGAGTACCAGTGGGGCGTTCTGTTTGCAGTGCACCCCTGCTTAGAGCCGCAAGGTAAAGTGGGGGATGGAAACCCCAGGGTCTGTTCCCAAGTAAAAGAGAGAATCCTGGGAATAAAAGAAATGCCCAGTATCCACACTTTGTTACATATGTATGTAATTCTAAAGATGTCCTTATACTTTTTATAATGAAAGAGTTACACACAGTTAGGGAACCTGCCTTTTCTCACTGGTGTTGTAATGTGACCCTGTTTTCATTTATAGCCAAGTGATTAAAAGTGTGGACTCTGGGGCTTCCCTGGTGGCGCAGTGGTTGAGAATCTGCCTGCTAATGCAGGGGACACGGGTTCGAGGCCTGGTCTGGGAGGATCCCACATGCCGCGGAGCAACTGGGCCCGTGAGCCACAACTACTGAGCCTGCGCGTCTGGAGCCTGTGCTCTGCAACAAGAGAGACCGCGATAGTGAGAAGCCCGCGCACCGCGATGCAGAGTGGCCCCCACTCACCGCAACTAGAGAAAGCCCTCGCACAGAAACGAAGACCCAACACAGAAAAAAAAAAAAGTGTGGACTCTGGAACCAGGCTTCCTGGATTAAAATCCAGTCTCTACTATTTAATAGCTTGGGCAAGACACTTAACCTCTCTGTGCCTCAGCTTTCCCATCTGTAGAACGGAGATCATACATCTCTCATGGAAAAGTTATGAAGGTGAAATGAATTAATATGTGTAGAGTTCTTGGTATCCAGTAAGGGCTCCAAAAGGCTAGCAGCTCTCAGTGAACAGTCATGTGTATACATACATCCTTAGACATTTTTTCCTGGTAAATGCTTAAAAGTGGAGTTTTTAGGTCAAAGATTGAACAAATTTTTAAGACTTTCATAGAGAACACATGTCAGATTGTGGCTCTTCTTTGCTAAAAAATGGTCCAGTGCCTTCTGATAGCACTGAGAAAAAATGGAATGTTCTCATCCTAGCCCACGACTCCCCACACAACCTGGTCGCTGACACCTCTGTGACGTTACTTCCTCCTTTTCTTCCCTCACTTCCCTCACTTCCTTGAGGAAGGTCTTCCCTTTCTTCCCCAGAACTCCTGCCCTTTCCTCTCCCTGCAATATTCCTCCCCCAGAATCCCACCTGGCCTGCTATTCACATCCGCTCAAATGCAGCTGCTCCAGAATGGCCTTCTTCACCCACCCCACCTGAAGTGGCTGCCTCCACACTCCATGGCCCTGTCCACGCTTGTCTTTCTTATGAGTCCTTGTCACTAATATTCCTGACATGCAATATATTCATATCACATTTATCTCCTGTCCCCCTTTCTAGAATGAAATGGGGATTGAATATAGATTGCCCAATTCCCCTTTAAGCAGGCAGTGTGTTCCTGTTCATCTCTGCACTGTTTCAATGACCGATATTTTAAGTCTTTGCCAATCGTACGGGCAAAGCATCTCTAATTGTTTCTGCTGCAGCACTTCTGACAGAAGTCATCTAGTTCCTGCTGAATGCTTCCAGCCACAGAGAGCTCTTCCCACACAGTAAAGGACAAGTCCCACAGTTGGAAAGTCAAGCTTCCCTTATGTTGAGTCAAAATCAGCCTGTTGAACTTCCCTGTGAAATCCTACTCCAAGTTAATTTGTCCTTTTGCCACACTCGCAGTCAGGATTCCTGCAGGGATGTGGCTCTTCCATATACAGTGTTGGTTCTGTGGTGTTAAAGAGGGTTGGGTAACAAGCAGCAGGTGGGATTTCAAGAACTTTGGAGCCCAGAGCCCAGGCTCCGCGCTTACCGTTGCCGAGACTATAAGAAGGTATACCAGCACTTCTGAGGGGACAAATGAGGCTGTTTCTGGTGGTGCTGAAACCAAATGGCTGCCACGGTCAACTGCCACTGCTAGAGTGATGCTGACAGGAACCAGAAGAACCAGGAGGGAAGCCCATTCTCCATTCCTGCCACTTTCCGATTTCCCTTCTGTCGGCAGGACTTGAGTCAACTACCAAGGATGCCTGGGAAACAGAGGCCAGGCCTCAGCATCACAGAGAAGAGTATAGAAGGGTGGGTTTGGGCACTGAGAGATAACAATGAAAAACAAGCACACCCAGTCTACAAATAACAAATGCTGGAGAGGGTATGGAGAAAAGGGAAAAACCTCGTACACTGTTGGTGGGAATGTAACTTGGCGCACCCACTGTGGGAAACAGTACGGAGGTTTCTCACAAGAACTAACAAAGAATTACCCTAGGACCCAGCAATTCCAATCCTGGGTATATATCTGAAAAAAATTAATTAATTTGAAAAGATACATGCACTGCAATGTTCATAGCAGCATTATTTACAATAGCCGATACATGGAAACTACCTAAGTGTCCATAGACAGATGAATGGATAAAGAAGCTGTGATATATATAGACAATGGAATACTACTCAGCCATAAAAAATAACAAAATGTTGCCGTGTGCAGCAACATGGATGGACTTGGAGGGCATTATGCTAAGTAAAAAGTCAGACAGAGAAAGAGAAATACTGTATGATACCACTTATATGTGAAATCTAAAAAATACAACAAACTAGCGAATGTAACAAAAAAGCAGCAGACTCACAGATATAGAGAACAAACTAGCGGTTCTCAGTGGAGAGATGGGGGAGGGGAAGTATAGGGGTGGGGGAGGGAGACACAGACTCTTGGGTGTAAGATGGGCTCAAGGATGTATTGTACAGCACAGGGAATACAGCTAATATCTTGTGATAACTGTAAATGGAAAGTAAATTTTAAAAATTGTATAAAAATTAGAAAACAAGCACATCCACTGTTCTTCCTTCCTTATTTAAAACTGTTCCAGAATTAATGGAAATAACTTAGTCCTGCTATTTTCATTATCATTAGAGAGTCATGATAGATTATGAACCGAAGGATACCAAACCAAGCAAACTGAAAATGCATTTTGCCCTCAGTTCTCCAGTTATAAGGCTCAAGGGTCAATTTTAGATACAAATGACAGCCCACATAGGAGGTATTAAGGTGCAGAAAACCCTGAGGCTGCGAGCAGGTATCTCACTGTGGATTCTCCTCCCTGTAATATCACCTGCCTCCTTCTGCTAGTCAAGGAGACTGCTGATTGACTCGGATGCATTGAAATAGTCTGGAAGTTATCACAGACAGACTTTTAGACCCTAAAGAACAAGCCTCCCTCTCTCAACATCTGTTAGGTCTACTGCTTTACCATTCTGCATAGTTTCTTTCTTTAAAAATAACAAACAAACAGAACACTGATACAAGTACAGAGGGAATATATGATGTTATGCATTAGCCTGGCAGTGTGGTTGTCTTCAAGAAAGTTTGAAAAAGGAAGAGGGACAGCAAAAGCTGAGCTTCTAGAGGGCTGATCTTAGAAATGATTCAGTATTTGATCTAGAGCCAGTCATCTTCAGCCATATTGCCTTCGAGACCTCAGTTTTTCCATCCATCACTAGGGCAATCTTTTCCTAGGAAAATCCTTTGAGAACCTGGGAGAAAGTCGAGTGAGCCCAAAAAGTTCATCATCGATGTGTGTTTAAAATATTCCAGCTGACAAGTGGTGGCAGCAAAGCCTGCTTTAGTCACCCTGGTGCCTGTCAATTCCTTCTCCATTTTTGGTACATAGTCAAAAGAGCCTAATGCCAAGTGATGGAGAGCATTCTTCCTGCATCACCGCCATCTGTTTCCCTGGCATCCACTACAGACAGCTGTGTTGCCAGCTTTCAAGCTGTTTATTGGTGTATCACACGGAGAAGTTATGGATGGATGGGCTGGACCTCCTGAAAATTGGGCATTTTTGTTTCTCTCTGAAATGTTTACTCAATATCTTGTCATTCTTACAGAATGCTCAACAAGCACTTACTGAATGACTCCACTGACCTCTGGCAACAAGGTGGTTTCATAATGTGAACGAGTACACTGTAAAAAAAAAATCACACCTGTGTCAACTCTTAAGCAAGCTATAGATGGAACTAGAAAAGGACCAGAAAAAGGAAAAGGAAATTGTCAAGTGGGAAGAAGGCTCACCCTGTGAGCAGAATGAGAAGGCCTGCATGAAAGTGTGCAGTGGTGGAGACAGAGGGACACAAGTAAAATTTCCATTATCGGGTTTCCCTGGCGGCGCAGTGGTTGAGAGTCTGCCTGCCGATGCAGGGGACACGGGTTCGTGCCCCGGTCCGGGAAGATCCCACATGCCGTGGAGCGGCTGGGCCCGTGAGCCATGGCCGCTGAGCCTGCGCGTCCGGAGCCTGTGCTCTGCAAACGGGAGAGGCCACAACAGTGAGAGGCCCGCGTACCTCAAAAAAATAAAAATAAAAATAAAATTTCCATTATCATGACGTTTGGGATAGGAAGATGCTGGGATTATGGGTCCTGCTAATTTAAGGTGGGAGAGAAGTAAATTTAGAATAAATAGAGTCTGTCTTTGAACAATGCTAATAAGCCTAAGATTTCTATTAACTAAAATATCTTAAAAAAAGGTAGACGCTGAATTCTAAATGATACATATATATTAATATATATGTATACATATTTACATGTGTATATATATAATTTTATTTTTTTAGAGAAAAGAAATTCAAGTCATTTGGGAAAAAGTTTTTTCACAAAATGCCCTTCAAATTCATTATAACAGGCAGAATATCAGACCAGAGGCAACACAATAGAGGGACAAAAGATTAGTATTTCTAGATTCAACACTTCGCTGAGCAAAGCCCTGTTGCCAAATACTGCTGAAAATGTAGAGATCAGGTAAATAAGTTTCCAGTCCTCGAGTAATTTATAAACAATAGAGATGATCAGATATGAAGATATACATATGCACTGTATATAAACACATAAACATATTTACTATTAAATACTCTCATAAAAGATGAACGCTACAAAAAAAAGGTTATGAACCAAGTCAGATCATTTGGAGAATCATTACAATCATGGTTCAGAGAAGGTGGAGATTATTACCAGTTGGAGGGATGAGGAAATACTTCTTGGAAAAGGTATCATTTAAGCTGCATCTTTCTTTTTCTTCTTTTTTTTTTTTTTTGGCGACACTGCACGGGATCTTAGTTCTCCGACCAAGGATTGCACCCACGCCCTTGCAGTGAAACAGCAGAGTCCTAACCACTGGATCACCAGGGAATTCCCTAAGCTTCATTTTTTTTTTCCATTTTATAATATCAGCAAAACTTTGATTTTAAAATCTGATAAAAATAGTATTCAAAAAGATTTTGCATACAACTGAAACTAAGTTGGCATTAATCCAAACAAAATTCTTGTGAATGAAGATAACTGGGGAACCTCTAAGATAATAACTCAAAAAATACCCTAAGCTGCATCTTAATGAATTAGCTAAGCTTGATCACCATGCTCAAAGAAATAGTTCATCCCCAAAGAACTACGAGTGAAGCAGGAAACCTGGAATTATATTTGAGAATAGTGAAATGTCCAGATGGTCTAGAACGTGGAGTGCTTGGAGGGTGAGTACTGGTCTATGGCACTAAGATGCCACAGGATGTCAGTTCACGAAGGATTTTTGGTTGGTATCCTAATGAGTTTAAACCTTTAAGCTTTTCTACAAAAGGGTGATGTGATCAGATCTGTAAGATAAATTGAAAGAGAGATTAGAGGCGGGAAGGTCCGTGTAGGGCAATGATGGTAGTCCGACTAAAGCATGTTCTTGCTGAAAGGGACTTAAGAATCCCTATTAGTCCATCTGTTTATTTTTAAAATTAAAAACCTGAGGTCTAGATGGGTACAGTGATTCTCCAGGTTCATTGAACTAATAACAGTAGATCTGATCTAAAACCCAATTTGTGACTCTAATTCCAAAAAGGGAGAAGTCCCAAGGGACTTGTATGCCCTCCACCTGTCTCCCTGGACACCCTGCCTACCTGAGGACCCTTGCCACCACCACCAGACCTGCATGGCTCTCCCCAAGCCTCTCCTGCCCACCACCTCAACCCACCTGTCCTCCGCCAGTCTGCAACTCAAAGGTCCCCGTGGCCCCTTCCCCATTCACACTCCTGTACATGCTGTATAACGAATTACCACACACTTAGCGCCTTAGAAGTGCACTCGCTTTTTTGGTTCACAGTTCTGTAGGTCAGAAGTCTGGCATAGCATGGCTGGGTTCCCTGCTCAGGGCTCATGAGGCCAAAATTAAGGTGTCAGCCTGGCTGAACGCTCATCTGAAGCTCTGAGGAAGACTCCACTTCCAAGCTCATTCATTCTTATTTTTGGGAGAATTCAGTTCCTTGTGGCTGTAGGGCTGAGGTCACCATTGCCCAGGTGTCTATCATCCAGGGGCCACTCTTAACTCCTGGAGATGACCTGCATCCTTGACACATGGCCCCTCCATCTTCAGGCCAGCAAGGGTCCATCAAATCCTTCTTGTGCTTTCAATCTCTGACTTCTTCCACCTCTGACCTCTGAATCCAGATTTAAGGGACTCCTGTGATTAGGTCAGACATTCTTTTTATTTTAACATCTTTATTGGAGTAAAACTGCTTTACAATGGTGTGTTAGTTTCTGCTGTGTAACAAAGTGAATCAGCTATACATATACATACATCCCCATATCCCCTCCCTCGTAAGCCTCCCTCCCACCCTCCCTATCCCACCCCTCTAGGTGGTCACAAAGCACGGAGCTGACCTCCCTGAGCTATGCAGCTGCTTCCCACTAGCTATCTATTTTACATTTGGTAGTGTATATATGTCCATGCCCCTCTCTCACTTAGTCCCAGCTTCCCCTTCCCTGTCCCCGGGTCCTCAAGTCCATTCTCTACACCTGCATCTTTGAATGATCTCCTTAAGGTCAACTGTGTCGTGGAGCATAACCTAACCCCAAGAATAAAAGCCACCATAGTCACAGTGCTGGGGATTAAACGGGGTGTGTACACTACGGAGCAGGGAATGTTAGGGACTGTCTCAGAATTCTGCCTCCCACACCCTCTCCACGTACAGAGTTTCATTTCTCTCTGCCAGTTTGGGAATACAATTCAATCCCATCCAGACCAAGAGTGTGAATACTACAGCTTTGTCTGATAACCTTGGTTTTCAAAGACATCTTGTCATCAACCTAAAGTGATTTCCTCGTGCAATTTCAGCCAACACTTTGGGGAGATTTGAACGTAGGAGCGTTGGTAAGTAGAGTTTACGTTCAAGCCATGAGTAACTGTTCACCCCACTGTTCACACCACCCTATACTCCGGGGGATGTGGGTTCTTACACTTGAGCGAAGAGAACACACAGGATCTGTCACCCCGAGTGAGAAGTACCAAGTCACATTATTTTTCCTCTTTTTTCCATCCTCAGAGGCTTACCCTGCTGGCCTTGCCTCAGCGTTCCTCTTCAGTAATCCGGAAGTTATCAGGAAAAAAAGTTAAATCAGTTACAATCTAATTCTCATACAAAAAAGAGGAAACAACCAATCAGCGCGTTGCAACATGCAGCACACTCTGCATAGCAAGAGGACCATCAAGTTGCCAGCTACTCTATATGCAGCCTTCCTTCTTCCAGCAATCATTTCTATAATTAGTCCTGGCACACTGTGCCCAATTAGATACTTCTGTGGCATATGGGCATGAAATGTATGTGTTCCTTAGTCACCCTACTTTACTGTTAAATTGTCTGCAGAGATTTTTCAAAAAATGGATAATTAAGCTTATTTCTTTGTCTCTTGTTTTCCAATTCCCTTAGAGTCTATTCAGGTGATATAATTATACTGTCTCCATGGCAGTGCTCATTATCTGCATCTAGAGGTGAAATCTTTGGGGGCTGCTGGTAAAATAACTTTTTCCTCTTAATCTGGCTTCAATCTGTACACCGTGAATGATGAAGCAGTTAAAAGTCACTGATGCTAACATGGATTTACCCTTTAGTTAGCACGGCAGGCTAATGCTCACATTCAATTACAAACTGAATGTGAATTTCTTTTTCGCTTAAATTTAACAAGGAAATACATAAACCCCTTACCCGCATCGCAATTTTGTTCTAATGAATTGCTCAATTATAATACCCGGACTATATAATGCTACTGAAACGGTTGTGATATTTGTAGACAAGTTATAAACAAGAGTTTAAAATGTAAATAATAAATTTCACAAATCACTTCAAAACCAATTAACTTCAAAGTATCGAAGCATTTAATAAAAGTCACCGCTCTGACACCTTCAGGTACTAATCTTACAGATATACACCTTATGTCCTACTTTCAACTACTTTGCTGCTTGTAATGCACTGCTGATGAGTAAAGAGCAAAGGATTTGGAGTCAAAAGACATGAGTTTGAATTTCAATCCTACCGCTTTCCACCTGTGAGGCCATCACCAAGTTACTGAACTTGTTCCCAGTCTTAGTTTCTTTATTTGAAGACTTAGAATAATAATAATAATAATAACCTCATGAGATTCTTATGAGGATGAGAGAGAATATCATTGGCACCTAGTAAGTGACCAATAAATAGGGCTGCTCTTACTACTGCTGGAGTGATCCTGATGTGGAGCTCTGGGGGAAGACAGATTTTAGGCCGTGTGCCAGAATTCCTGAATCAGAATCTTCAGTTTCACAAGATCCTCGGTGATTCAGGTGCACATTAAAATTTGGGAAGCACTGCTGTTGAAGACAGCAAGCTTGTGGAATGTGGATGTTCCATTTTAGCCGTGAAGCATGAAGATGTTTCATGGGCCCTTTCCTAATACATGATTTGAAATGAAATTCCTTCTAATTTTTTGCATGTGTTGACAAAGTCTAAGGGATAGAATTCCTCCTCTTTTCACTCCCAAGCTAACAGAAAAATTTAATAAAATAACAGAGCCCTTAAAGATTCTATAGTCTAGGGCTTCCCTGGTGGCGCAGTGGTTGAGAGTCCGCCTGCCGATGCAGGGGACACGGGTTCGTGCCCCGGTCCGGGAAGATCCCACATGCTGCAGAGCGGCTAGGCCCGTGAGCCATGGCTGCTGAGCCTGCGCGCCCAGAGCCTGTGCTCCGCTACGGGAGAGGCCACAACAGTGAGAGGCCCGCGTACCGCAAAAAAAAACAAAAAAAGATTCTATAGTCTAAACCTCCTTTATATAGATTAGGGGGACAAGGCCAAGGAGAGGAATGGGTTAGTGGTGGATCTGGCATCCCATTCTTCTTACTGGTTTAATATAAATATCCTCTAGACCACAGACTTAATCCAGTACAGGTAGGTGAAACCTTTATTTTCTTGGATGAATATAAGCCTAGCTACTTTAATTAGTTATTTAATAGGAGGAGGAAGCAAAGAATTAGGGTACAAACATGACATAGACAAATTAATAGAATGCTTAAGAGCTTAGACTTTGGAGTCAGGTTCAAATCCCGCCTGAGGCATCAGGCTGGTATGAAACTCCCTTCATCCTTAACCCTCTGAGCCTTGGTTTCTTCATCTGTGAAATGAAGTTAGTAAAACGTGTTTTATAAAGTTGTGAATAATAAATGAGACCACATGTAAAGATTTAGCATAGAGCAAGGTACATAATAACTGCTCAATAAACGATGACAGTATTACTTACATTACTATTTGGCATGGCTAATGAGCTCACAGATAAGCAGGGAGAAAGCATGAACATGGATAATTGACTCAGTGTCCCAAAAGGAGACAGAAATCACATCAGATATTTTGTCAGGAAGAATAGTTCTGCAAAGATCTATTCACTAGTTATGTGAGAACAGAAAAGGCAAAAAGAGGACACCAGAGCATCCCAGAGTGAGTAGCTGCATGAAGTAGGATGAGGATTGTGGCAAAGAGGGAAGAGGGTGGAATTATTAAAGCTTAGGAGCTTGAATGAGAAGGCCTATGAAACCGCAAGTCTGATCTCAGAGAAGACAGTGCTTCTTGGCTGCTGTCTCTGACATGGGCATCGTAAGTCTGGTTCTGGAAATTTGCGGGAAACTGCAAACTGGCTTCAACTGCTGCAGCTGGACAGAATTTCTGCTGCCTGAAGCCCACAGCTATGGAAAACAGGAAGCTAATGGGACAGAGCAATCTCTCCTCCTTCCTCTAGTCTTCCTGTCTCCCTCTGTGGTTCCCTACTTAGAAAGTCTACCAGGGAGCAGTTGGCAAAGGAACAATGTGGCTTGTAGAGCAGCAGCCCGACCAGCATCCCAAAGCTCAGAATGGAAGGATGGATTTGGAGCTGAGAGACAATAGCTTTCTAAGGGGCACTACAGGCTGTTGTAATACAAAACTGAGTGATAAGGGCCATAAGAGAGTTTGCATTTTGGGGAATGTGGGAGTCCAGAGAAAAACTAATTACTTCCAGCTGGGCACATAGTACTCCATTAGCTACGCCTTAAAAAGGAGATAAGAATTTGCCCCATGGAGCTTCTTCCTCCTCCACTTCCCCTTTCCCAACTCTATTAAAATAAACATGGAAAAATGAGGAAGTGGGAGCTGGAGCATCATTACTCCAGGCTTCTACGAAGCTGGCAGATACATGATTCCCTGAAGCAGAGGGAGGAAGGAACAACCATGAACCCAATCTTCACAAAGCAGTTCTTCCTTTCCATTTTCGTCTGTGGTTTGCCTCTGACTACTTAGGGTTTTTGGAAGTTTCTTGTGATTGTGTTTCTGACAGAATAACGGGGATCCAGGTAGAACAACAGTAACCATGAAATGCACAGAGTCGAAGACACTGGGTGGAATGTGCATTATCCAACCTTGGCAACAGCCTCCCTCTACTGGATGGAGAGTTTTAATTAAATAAGCTCTTGAGTTGGGGCATTCATCAGCAAACCACAGGCCAAATGCTTAACAAAGGTAAAACCTCTTCTTTCTCGTAGATGAAACTCAGACAGCATCATGACATTAGCTTTACCTTCAGAAAAAAAGAAATCCCTCACACAAAGTACCCGGGAAAAAATCCATTAGGATGTAAACAGGAACCAAGGGAAAAACTGGGGTGCAGCATCAAAGATGGAGAGAGGGTAGAAGTCACAACAAGTGTGTTTGCATTTTCCCAATTATAGACTAAATGCCACCAATCTTCTGCATTATGCATTATATTTACATCAAAAACAAGAACTAAGAGACAAGTCATGTATCTGTTTTTTAAGAAAGATAAGGTGTGTGGTTACCAGGTTCTTTGAATTTTTTTCTTTTTAAGGTGCTAGTCACATTTAATAAGTATCTTAAGCTCTCTGGATTCTTTCTCTTCCCTTTTCTAGAACAGATGATATGCATCACTTTTCTTAAGGAATCAAATAGACTTAATCAAAAGATACCAGATTGCAACACCTCCTTTGCACTGAGAGCCCATTTATAACCATTTGCTAAAAGAATGCCAGAAATATACACGAATAGTATATTATGGAGTGTGTTCATTTACTAGGGCTGCCATAACAAAATACCACAGACTCAGTGGCTTAAACAACAGAAGTTTGTTTTCAAACAGTTCTGTATGTTGGAAGTCCAAGATCAAGGTATCAGGAGGGTTGGTTTCTCTCCAAGGAGACCTCTGTCCTTGGCTTGCAGAAAACTACTTTCAGGCTGTGTCCTCACAGGGCCTTTTCTCTGTGTGGGCCTATCCTGGTATCTCTTCCTCTTCTTATAAGAACACTAGTCATATTGGATTAGGACCGCATCTTAGAAGCCTCATTTTAACTTAATTACCCCTCAAAGACCATATCTTTGGATAAGGTTATGTTCTGAAGTACTGAGGGTTAAGACTTCAACACATGAATTTTGGCGGGACACAATTCATCCCATAATATTTAGTAAGTGTAAATATGTCAACATAATAAGATATGGATTTCTATTAAAGTACCAACTCTCTATATCATTGATACTTATAAAGTTTAAAAACTAGGGGAAATTAATTTTAAGTGTAATAAGCTGAAAAGAAACAATATAGCAAAAGCATTAAAAATAGATGCTAACACTGGGAAAAAGAATATTTCCAAGAATTATGTATTCCTATAGTTTCTCTACCAGGTAAAAGGCATGATATTGGGTCTGCCTTGGCTGTATATAGAGGACAAAGAGTATTAGGCTCGAGGTATAACCTAAGATTAAGAAAGTTAAAGACCTATACACTGAAAACTATAAGACATTGATGAAAGAAATTGAAAAGACACAAATAAATGGATAGATGGTCCATGCTCATGGATTGGAAGAATTAATATTGTTAAAATGTCCATGCTACCCAAAGCAATCACTGTAGATTCAATGCAATCTTTATCAAATTTCCAATGTCATTTTTCACAAAAACAAATCAAACAATCATAAAATTTGTATGGAATCAAAAATCTCAATTAGCCAAAGCAATCTTGAGAAAGAATAAAGCTATAGGTATCATGGTCCCTGATTTCAAACAATATTACAAAGCTAGAGTAATCAAAACAATATAGTATTGGCATAAAAACACACACATAGATCAATGGAACAGAATACAGAGCCCCCAAATAAACCCATGCATTTGTGGTCAACTAATTTATGACAACGAGACCAAGAGTATACAATTGGGAGTAGACAGTCTCTTCAATAAATCGTGCTAGGAAAACTGGACAGCCACATGCAAAAGAATGAAAACAGACCACTATCTTACACCATACACAAAAATTAACTCAAAAGCCATTAAAGAATTGAACATAAGACCTGAAACCATAAAACTTTTAGAAGAAAACATAGGCAGTAAGCTCCTTGACATTACTCATGGCAATGAGTCTTTGGATTTGACTTTAAAAGCAAAGGCAACAAAATCAAAAATAAACAAGTGAAATTAGATCAAACTAAAAAGCCTCTGTACAGCAAATGAAACCATCAAAAAATGAAAAGGCCATATGTGAAATCTAAAAAATAAAACAAACTAGTGAATATAACAAAAAGGAAACAGTCTCACAGATATAGAGAACAAACTAGTGGTTACCAGTGGAAAGAGGGAAAGGGGCAGGGCAAGACAGGGGTAGGGGATTAAGAGGTGCAAACTATTATGTATAAAATAGATAAGCTACAAGGACATATTGTACAACACAAGGAATATAGCCATATTTTATAACTATAAATGGAGTATAACCTTTAAAAATTGTGAATCATTATTTTGAATACTTGTAACTTAATAAAAAATGTTTTTAATGAAAAAGCAACCTACTCAATGGGAGAACGGAGAATATTTGCAGATTATATATCTGATATGGGTCAATATCCAAAATATATAAGGAAGTCATACAATTAAATAGCAAAAACAAAACAAAAACCAAACAACCCAATCAAAAAAATGGCCAGAGGACCTGAACAGACATTTTTCCAAAGAAGACAGAGGGACAACAGATACATTAAAAATTTCATCACTAATCATCAGGGAAATGCAGATCAAAACCACAAAGAGGTATTACATCATACCTGTTAGAATGGCTATTATCCAAAAGACAAGAAACAACAAGTGTTGGTGAGACAGTGGAGAAAAGGGAACTCTTGTGCACTACTGGGGCAAATACAAATTGGTGCAGTCACTACGGAAAACAGTATAGCATTTTCTCAAAAAATTAAAAATAGAACTACCATATGATCCAGCAATTCCACGTCTGGGTATTTTTCTGAAGAAAATGAAAACACTAACTTGGAAAGATATCTGCACCCTCATATTCATTGCAACATTATTTACAACAGCCAAGACATGGAAGCAACCTAAGTGTCCACTGACGGATGAATGGATAAAGGAGATGTAGTACATATATATAATGAAATATTATTCAGCTATAAAAAAGAATAAAAGCCTGTAAAAACATGGATAGAGCTTGAGGGTTTTTTGCTAAGTGAAATAAGTCAGACAGGCAAAGACCGCTTGATTTCACTTATAGGTGGAATCTAAAACCAAAACAAAGCCAACAAAGAAACAAAACAAAAACAAACTCCTAGATACAGAGAATAGATTAGCGGTTACTCTGGCAAAGGAGAAGAAAGTTGCGGGGTGGGTGAGGGGGGTGGGTAGGCAAAACAGGTAAATGGGGTCAACTGTATGGTGATGGATAACTGGACTTGTGTATACTGTGTAGTGTACACAGATGTTGAACTATTATGCTATGCACCTGAAACTGATATAATAATACTTAAAAAAAACAGAGTTCATAGACTCAGAGATCAGATTGGTGGTTGACAGAGGTTGGGGACAAGGGTTGGGTGAAATAAGTGATGGGGGTCTCAAAAGCTATAAACTTCCAGTTATAAAATAAATAAGTCATGGGGCTGTAATGTAAAGCATGGTGACTACAGTTAATAATACAGTATTACATATTTGAAAGTTGCTAAGAAAGTAAAACTTAAAAGTCCTCATCACAAGAAAAATAAATTGTATGTATATAACTAGGCTATGCACGGTGATGGATGTTAACTAGCCTTACTGTGTGATCATTTCTCGATGCATATAAATATCAAATCATTATGCTGTATACCTGAAAGTAATATAATGTTATAATCAATTTTACACAATAAAAAATATAAATCAATAGAGAGGCAAACAGACAGACAGACTGACTGTCGGCAGTTACCTCATTTAAGTTTGCCAAGGACAGTCTGCTCAAAGTGATTGTCAGTGTATTGACTAAGGCATGTATGACTATGAGGGAATACCACCCCCTTCCCTGTGCCATTGTTCTTTATGTGAAAGATCACTGGCGAAGAAGAGTTTTGTATGCAGACATATAGCCGAAAAGTCAAACACAACAAAAATAGGTAAGAGACCCTTCACCTTATATGCATAGTTATCCAAAAACTTCCCTTGAATGGAAGGTGACACTCCATATATATCTTTTGTGCAGGCTGTGACATGCACTAATGAGGTCCATTTTGCTGCCTATCAAAAAGCATTCTTCTTTGCCAATAGCTACCCACTGTGGATGAGGACTGCAGTTTCCATAGTGACAGATATGGTCAGCATTTCAAAGGAACCAACATCTTCAACTGAACAAAACCAATTGAATACAAACTTATTGGCTATAATCTCCAAGTGGAACAGCCGTGTTCATAATTCTCAAAACAAAAACAGAGTACAATGTCCTTGTCCTGAAGCAAATCCTAGTCAAAGTGATGCTGACTCCCATTAAACCATGTTGGTCATGAGAAATTATTAAAGAGCTATTTTCTGTGTAAGGTTTTTTGCTTTAATGAATCTCAACCCCAAAGGTTTTCTTCTTTTGTTTTGAGCAAAATGTAGAATCATCCCTTGCGGAAATATAAAAGTTGGCAGTGTTGTAATACATTATAACCCTTAATGTGCTTTGTATAGGGAGAAACCTACAAAAACTGGTGTTTATAGCATTTGCATTGATGGTCCCAATGGATCAGTCACACAATTTTTAATCCAAGAATGAACACTAAAAATCTTCACATAACTTTACACTATTTCAAATGATCTAAATATGAAATATTTAAGGAAAATCATTCTGGGGAATAATTTTTCCCACCATCAGCAGTTTCTCTCACTTTTCCTGCTCATATCCCTTGACAAGGTATAATAAACTCTAACACTCAAATGCATACTCTGATGGGTTTGTAATGAGATTTTGCTTTGAAATTTAGTTATGTTCCCACAACTACACCATAAGTGATGATAGTCACATGAATTTAAGGGGCATAAGAAAAAATTGTATTATTCAAGTGTTTTGGACATGGGGCTTTTCATAAAATTTGAGACTTTCATGCACATTTTGAGTTATATAATTATTCCACTGACTACAGATTTTAAAAAGAGTACCCTTGATAGTTATGTAGCTGCGGTTTCACGCTGCTCTCCTGCTGCAGAGGTGGTTAGCTACGTACGGACTCTATTCCTCCCACCTTCTCATTTAAAAATAAACCTCTAAAGAACTTGAATGCAAAAACATTAGCTTAACATTTCATTAATAATTTCAATGCAAAAAAGCAAAAGTAATATGAAATCACCCACACAGAGTATGATATATTCTTGAGTTCCTGTTATATTTGTAAAATGATTCTTAGTTTAGAAAGAAAAGATCTAGGTTATCAAAGTAGTATTCACCCCAAAAAAGTTAACTTTTCTTTTAAAATTTTTTGAATATACTTATTTTTAAAGAAAATAAGACTAGAACAGATTTTCTACCAATTTGTACTCCTGTGCTTGATGTGATCTAAATGCATATATTGCAATTTTGCAACTATGACAAAACTATTGTTCTTTTTATTTTTTATTATTACTTTTAAAAACTATTTTTATCGTAATAGAACATTATACTATATATTATTTTAATAATGACAACATTTTTTTACATGAGATATATATATAAAGTAAATGGAATGTGAATATAAATATAAAACGTAAAGAAATGAATCAGATCAGAGCAATTTTTCAGAAGAAGACAGGAGGTACTAAACAACAACAATAATCTTTTACATAAAAATGTTCTCGATAAAAGTTGTTCCTCAGACTTCTCAATCTTTCCTAGGCTCAGTTTCACCACTCATGGTATTAAAGAACTATGAGGAAAAATACTGTAGTGAAAGATATTCAAATACACTATTCCGAATATTGTCATAATGAACATTTTATACCACGTGGGTGTTGCTTACAAGAATTGTCTGTGCTTCCTGTTCACATAGTTATCCACCAGCAACAAAAGGAAAGACAGTAAAAACATAGCTTGGAATTTTTCAAACTAATCCAGCCTTGTCATAGGAGTAAAGGAACTCAAGACAGGCTGAAAACATTGTTAGGTGGAGTATGAGGTCAGAGTCAGGAAGGATACTCAGGAAGTTTCCATTTTATTTGGAGTCTGTTTAGCTGAATTAGGATGAGATGAAAGAAGTAGGTAGTTTCTTGTATCCCATGTAAACTGGAACCAACCAAACCCCTAGGTAGACACACACTATCTGGCAATCAGCTCTGGTGTGGGGTCCTTTGGAAAGAATCTTAGGGGCAGAAAGCCAAGGCCGGGGCATCCACACTTCACGTGGCTGACCACTGCCTGGCCTAGGGAGTAACCCCCTCAGGGTGCAAGGTTCACAGTCTTATAGATAAATTAGATATGTGATGCCCTTCTTGTTTATTTCTTTAAACCACAGTTCTCTGAAGGTGAAATTCATGACAGTTTCCTACTACACCTGCCACTTTTTATTAATAAATCAACACGGAAGCACACAGTAATAATAAACTAAGCACTAGAAAGGCACAGAAAGGAAACAAACGAAAGTTTGGTAAACTATTCGGCCTCACAAGAAATTTAAATTTTAACACAATTATATCTTTATCATTCTCACCTGTCATGCTGTCAAATATTTTTAACAATGATATGCCATGCTAGAAAAGAATCGGGCACACAATTCTTTCTCATACACTACTGGTCTCAGTACATCCACCTAAGAATGCAATGTGGCAGTATGTTTCAAGGGACTTAATGATGTTCACCATCACTGTGCCGACAATTCCACCTTGAACACTGGATACTTAGAGGAATAAAACTAACAGTGAAGAGCTATGTGCATAGATGATCCGCAGAGGATTATTCATGGGAACAACTTACATGTACTACAGAAAGCTAATCTCTAACAAAATCTGTGGGGTTCTGCTCCTACTTAGAAGGCAGAAACTGCAAGAGAATGTCTGTCCCTCCCTAAATCATAACTTCCTTGAGTCTATCAGAGACCTGAAGTTGCAAGGCAAACAAATCAACTGAATTCTAAAGAATGAAAAGCCCCACCTATGTGTCCGAACACACGAACATGTTCACCTTTGAAAGCACAGGCAGGAGAGGTGGTTATCTTACAAGCAGGCAAGGGCAAAGCAGCTGAAACTTATACTAATTCTTTAAGGCCAAGTGTGGGCTAACATGACAGTTCAACGCACCTGAGAGCCCCTTACGTGAAATAGCCTTCACTCATTCACAAACATTTCCACAGGCTTCTGCTGGGTGCTCACGACAAAGACAGGGAGCGGAGCGGGAGAAAAAGAGAGCTTTCCTCAGTGGGTCACAGGAACTCCTGCTAACTTCCCAGACCTCTCACTCACAGGAAGCAAAAGCCTGAAGCCACTGGAGGAGAGGTAAGAAATATTCCTATTCGCAGGTCCCAAGAAAAGATCTATTACTTCTGAGGGAGAAATAGAAAAAAGAAACTCCTTCCTCTGGGAAAAGGACAGGAAGCCTTCAGAGTCCGGTACCCATGCAAAGCTGTTTTGGGGTGAAGCAGAGCAAACTCTCTTCTACCCGAGACCTCCACAGATACAGAGCAAGACCCGACTACTACTGGAGCTGGACCAAGAAAACGAAGGACTTCCCTTCCCCCACCACGAGCTGAGCGCTCACTGCTGGGAGGAGAGCAAAAGTGTAGAAAGAGATGTCCCTGGATGTGCAGATGGGCAGGGACTACTGAAGCTGAGGGAGCTGAGGCAGGAGCCTAAAAAACACCTGCCCACCCTCCAGGTGGAGGAATTTGAAATCTGGGATGCACTGGTGGTAACTGTAGCAACAGAAAAACCCAAACCCAGCTCACCTGATGAACTCAATCTCCCATACTGAGCCATACTAACAAACAATAGTGCCCATTTCCACTACTGTTTTATACAAATTGCCTCACTTTCAATAAAAAACTACAAGACACATAGAAAAGCAAAAAAAAAAAAAAAAAGGAATTAAACCAATGTCAACAGAAAAAGCAATAAATTATGGTCCCCATTATGCAGGCATTAGAAATAATACTTAGGGACTTTGCTGGTGGTGCAGTGGTTAAGAATCTGCCTGCCAATGCAAGAGACACGGGTTCAAGCCCTGGTCCGGGAAGATACCACATGCTGCAGAGCGACTAAGCCCATGAGCCACAACTACTGAGCCTGTGCTCTAGAGCCCGTGAGACACAACTACTGTGCCCATGTGCCACAACTATGGAAGCCCGTGCACCTAGAGCCTGTGCTGCACAACAAGAGAAGCCACCACAATGAGAAGCCTGCGCACCGCAATGAAGAGTAGCCCCCGCTCGCCGCAACTAGAGAAAGCCTGTGCGCAGCAACGAAGACCCAATGCAGCCCAAAATAAATAAATTTATTTTAAAAAAAAAAGAAAGAATACTTAGAATATAGAAATACTCCCATGATGTGGTCGTTGCCTTAGGAAAAAAGTTCAGACAGATATCTCTTCAAATTCACGTAAACTAATATACAGAAGAAATTCCTGGAAGCAGTATACCAATAATAGTGCTTGTACTCAGAGGGACGAGACTATCTTTTTTTTTTTAATGTGCTTTTCTTTCTATTTTTATATTCCAGATTTAATGCATGGTTGTCACAAATTTTATACAATAATAATAATAATCTTTCTCTAATAAAAACATGTATAACTGCAATATTTTGCATAATATTTGGTTGTCTAAAAGGAGCTTAAAGTGCTTGGCTATCAGAAAGGTTACAAATACCAGACTGTTCAGTGAAAAAGAGACCACCAACTAGTGGCCAAAATGTTTAATTCACCTGCAACTGAAAGGCTGGACAAAACAAAATACCACAAAATATGATTCCTAATCATTTAAGTAATGGTAAAGTTGCAACGGTCAACATTATCTGTTTAGCATTTACTAAGTGGTATGAACACTACATATACTAGCTAATTTAATACTCATAAATTCATGAAATACCAATATGGTTCTTATTTACAGATAAGAAAACTGATGTCTAAACTTTGAATATATTTAAAGCATCAGCAGGTATCAAACCCATTAATATTAAGTAACTAATGATGATCATGACTGTAAAAATAGCTGTCATCTACTAATCACCTGCTATATTCTAGACTCTGTCCTAAGTGTTTTATTAATAGATATGGTTTCAAAATAACTTTTAAACTGAGGCTCAGAGAGTGTAATGAACTAGCCCAAAATCATGCAGCTAGTAAGGCAAGTTGCCCAGAATCAAAGAGAGATCTGTCATGCTTCAAAGTGCAGACTCAACCCCTGTGCTTTATACACATGACATTAAAGGTCCTGGAATCCGAACGTTCTGCCAAGTTCCTTCCTGTAACATAACTTGAAATATTTTATAGGGTATACTTGATTTTTACCAGGGCTTTGGATTCTGATTTGGTAAATCTTCCTTGGTTGCTGGTTTGACTCATTCCTATCCAGACCAGGACAGCCCCCGACCTTGCAGGGAGGGATTTCTCTCTGCTTCTTATAGACTACCAACAAAGCCCATGTGTTTATCGCTAATCAACCTGCTTCCAGGCCTCCAGCATTTCCATCATAGGCTTTAGCTCTCCCTGGAAATAAAGGCAGTTTTTCACTTTTGTTGTTGTTGTTGTTATAAGAACATTTAACATGATATCTGCCGTTTTAACAAATTGTTAAGTGTACAATAGGGTGTTGGTAACTACAGACACAAAGTTGTACAGCAGATCTCTAGACTTATTCATCTTGCATGACTGCAACTTCATACCCGTTGAATAAAAACTTCCCATTTCTCCTTACTCCCAGCTCCTGGATCCCACTACTCTACTCTATTTTAGATACCTCATATGTATTAGTCAGGGCTCTCCAGAGAAACAGAACCATTAGGAAATATATAAGGAGAGATGATAGATAGATAGATAGATAGATAGATAGATAGATAGATAGATAGATAGATAGACAGACAGACAGACAGAGATTTACTATAGGAATTGACTCACACAATTATGGAGGTTGAGAAGTATCACAATTTGCAATCTGTAATCTGTAAAACCAAGAAAGATAATGGTATAAATCAGTCCAATGCCAAAGGTCTGAGAACCAGTAAAAGTCATGGAGTCCAAAGGCCCGGGAACCAGGAGTTCTGACAACCAAGGGCAGGAAAATATGGATGTCCCAGCTCAGGAAAAGAGTGAATTCAACCTTCCTTTGTCTCTTTGTTCTATTCAGGCCCTCTAAGGATTGGCTGGTGCCCACCGACATTGATGAGGGTGGATGTCTTTACTCAGCTTAATGAATCAAATGCTAATCTCTTCCCAAAACAACCCTCATGGACACAGCCAGAAACAGTATTTTACCAACTATCTGGGCATCGCTTAGCCCAGTCAAGTTGACATAAATTAATCATAACATCATATAATCGAATCATGCAGTATTTGTCTTTCTGTGACTGGCTCATGTAACTTCTCATGATGTCCTCCAGGTTCACTCTTCCTATAACCTACTGCAGAATATATATACACACATCTTCTTTATCCATTCATCCATTAATGGACATTTTGGTTGTTCCTACATATTGCCTATTGTAAATAATGCTGCAGTGAATATGGAACTGCAGATAACTCTTCAAGATCCTGCTTTCAATTCTTTTGGATAAACACCCAGAAACAGGATTGCTGGATCATATGGTAGTTCTATTTTTAATTTTCTGAGGAACCATCATACTGTTTTTCATAGCAATTGCACCATTTTGCATTCCACCAGCAGCATGCAAGGGTTTCAGTTTCTCCACATCCTCTCTAACACTTATATGTTTTGTTGTTTTTATAATAGCCATCCCAACAGATATGAGTTGATACCTCATTGTTGCTTTGATTTGCATTTCCCTCATGATTAGTTATGTTGAGAATCCTTATATCTCTTGGCCATTTGCATTTTCTCTTTGGAAAAATGTGTATTCAAGTCCTTTGTCCATTTATTAATCAGGTTATTTATTTTTTGCTATTGAGCTGTAGGAGTTCCTTATACATTATAGATTTTAACCCTTTACCAGCTATATGGTTTGCAAGTATTTTCTCCCATTCCATAGGCTGCCTTTTCACTGTGTTATTTGTTGCTATGCAGAAGCTTTTTAATTCGGTGTAGTCTCACTTGTTTATTTTTGCTTTTGTTGCCTGAGCTTTTGGTGTCATATCCAAGAAATCATTGCCAACACCAGTGTCATGAAACTATTTCCTTCACTTCTCCATCTGCTTCTTCGTTTCTAAAATAATGCCTCTCTTTTTCCTGTTGTTATACCTTTACTGTAAAGGAGAGAGTGGCAATAAATGTGTGTATTCAGTCTGTCTTGCTCTGATGAAAGTTCTAAAGCTTGTTTTGAATTTCACATATATCTGAATTTACAGAGAAGTCAGACTAGTACACATCGGTTGCATGACGTTACTGAAAAATAATAAAAAGAGCTACTATTGTTGAGGACTACTATATGCCAAGTACTATCTTAAGAAATTTGCATTCACGATCTTATTTAGGTTCTCAAACAACCCTCAGAGATTCATACAATTATTATCCCCATTTTACTGATAAGGAAACTGGGGTATAGAGGTTAAACATTTATCCAGTATTTTTAACTGTATAACCTTTTTTTTTTAAACATCTTTATTGGAGTATAATTGCTTTACAATGTTGTGTTAGTTTCTGCTTTCTAACAAAGTGAATCAGTTATACGTATACATATATCCCCATATCTCTTCCCTCTTGCATCTCCCTCCATCCCACCTTCCCAATCCCACCCCTCTAGGTGGTCACAAAGCACCGAGCTGATCTCCCTGTGCTATGCGGCTGCTTCCCACAAGCCATGGGTTTTACATTTGGTAGTGTATATATGTCCATGCCACTCTCTCACTTTGTCCCAGCTTACCATTTCCCCTCCCCATGTCCTCAACTGCATTCTTGAGTAGGTCTCTGTCTTTATTCCCATCTTGCCCCTAGGTTCTTCATGACTTTTTTTTTTTTAGATTCCATATATATGTGTTAGCATACAGTATTTGTTTTCTCTTTCTAACTTACTTCACTCTGTATGACAGACGCTAGGTCCATCCACCTCATTACAAATAACCTAAATTCATTTCTTTTTATGGTTGAGTAATATTCCATTGCATATATGTGCCACATCTTCTTTATCCATTCATCTGTTGATGGACACTTAGCTTGCTTCCATGTCCTGGCTATTGTAAATAGAGCTGCAATGAACATTTTGGTACATGACTCTTTTGGAATTATGCTTTTCTCAGGGTATATGCCCAGTAGTGGGATTGCTGGGTCATATGGTAGTTCTATTTTTAGTTTTTTAAGGAACCTCCATACTATTCTCCATAGTGGCTGTATCAATTTACATTCCCACCAACAGTGCAAGAGGGTTCCCTTTTCTCCACACCCTCTCCAGCATTTATTGTTTGTAGAGTTTTTGATGATGGCCATTCTGAGCAGTGTGAGATGGTATCTCATTGTAGTTGTGATTTGCATTTCTCTAATGATTAATGATGTTGAGCATTCTTTCATGTGTTTGTTCGCAATCTGTATATATTCTTTGGAGAAATGTCTATTTACGTCTCCTGCCCATTTTTGGATTGGGTTGTTTGTTTTTCTGATATTGAGCTGCATGAGCTGCTTGTAAATTTTGGACATTAAACCTTTGTCAGTTGCTTCATTTGCAAATATTTTCTCCCATTCTGAGGGCTGTCTTTTCGTCTTGTTTATGGTTTCCTTTGCTGTGCAAAAGCTTTGAAGTTTCATTAGGTCCCATTTGTTTATTTTTGTTTTTATTTCCATTTCTCTAGGAGGTGGGTCAAAAAGGATCTTGCTGTGATTTATGTCAGAGTGTTCTGCCTATGTTTTCCTCTAAGAGTTTGACAGTGTCTGGCCTTACATTTAGGCCTTTAATCCATTTTGAGTTTATTTTTGTGTATGGTGTTAGGGAGTGTTCTAATTTCATTCTTTTACACGTAGCTGTCCAGTTTTCCCAGCACCACTTATTGAAGAGACAGTCTTTTCTCCATTATATACTCTTGCCTCCTTTATCAAAGATAAGGTGACCAGATGTGTGTGAGTTTACTCTGGGCTTTCTATCCTGTTCCATTGATCTATATTTCTGTTTTTGTGCCAGTACCATACTGTCTTGATTACAGTAGTTTGGAGTATACTCTGAAGTCAGGGAGCCTGATTCCTCCAGCTCCATTTTTCTTTCTCAAGATTGCTTTGGCTATTCGGGGTCTTTTGTGTTTCCATACAAATTGTGAAATTTTTTGTTCTAGTTCTGTGAAAAATGCCACTGGTAGTTTGATAGGGATTGCATGGAATCTGTAGATTGCTTTGGGTAGTAGAGTCATTTTCACAATGTTGATTCTTTCAACCCAAGAACATGGTATATCTCTACATCTGTTTGTATCATCTTTAATTTTCTTCATCAGTGTCTTATAATTTTCTGCATACAGGTCTTTTGTCTCCTTAGGTAGGTTTATTCCTAGATATTTTATTCTTTTTGTTGCATTGATAAATGGGAGTGTTTTCTTAATTTCACTTTCAGATTTTTCATCATTAGTGTATAGGAATGCTAGAGATTTCTGTGCATTAATTTTGTATCCTGCTACTTTACCAAGTTCATTGATTAGCCCTAGTAGTTTTCTGGTAGCATCTTTAGGATTCTCTATGTATAGTATCATGTCATCTGCAAACAGTGACAGCTTTACTTCTTCTTTTCCGATTTGGATTCCTTTTATTTCTTTTTCTTCTCTGATTGTTGTGGCTAAAACTTCCAAAACTATGTTGAATAATAGTGGTGAGAGTGGGCAACCTTGTCTTGTTCCTGATCTTACTGGAAATGATTTTAGTTTTTCAACATTGAGGACGATGTTGCCTGTCGGCTTGTCACATATGACCTCTATTATGTTGAGGAAAGTTCCCTCTATGCGTACTTTCTGGAGGGTTTCTATCATAAATCGGTGTTAAATTTTGTCGAAAGCTTTCTCTGCATCTATTGAGATGATCATATGGTTTTCCTCCTTCAGTTTGTTAATATGGTGTATCACATTGATTGATTTGCATATATTGAAGAATCCTTGCATTCCTGAGATAAACCCCACTTGATCATGGTGTATGATCCTTTTAATGTGCTGTTGGATTCTGTTTGCTAGTATTTTGTTGAGGATTTTTGCATCTATGTTCATCAGTGATATTGGCCTGTAGTTTTCTTTCTTTGTAACATCGTTGTCTGGTTTTGGTATCAGGGTGATGCTGGCCTCGTAGAATAAGTTTGGGAGTGTTCCTCCTTCTGCTATATTTTGGAAGAGTCTGAGAACGATAGGTGTTAGCTCTTCTCTAAATGTTTGATAGAATTCACCTGTGAGGCCATCTGGTCCTGGGCTTTTGTTTGTTGGAAGAATTTTAATCACAGTTTCAATTTCAGTGCTTGTGATTGGTCTGTTCATATTTTCTCTTTCTTCCTGGTTCAGTCTCGGAAGGTAGTGCATTTTTAAGAATTTGTCCATTTCTTCCAGGTTGTCCATTTTATTGGCATAGAGTTGCTTGTAGTAATCTCTCATGATCCTTTGTATTTCTGCAGTGTCAGTTGTTACTTCTCCTGTTTCATTTCTAATTCTATTGATTTGAGTTTTCTCCCTTTTTTTCTTGATGATTCTGGCTAATGCTTTATCAATTTTGTTTATCTTCTCAAAGAATGAGATTTTAGTTTTATTGATCTTTGCTATCATTTCCTTCATTTCTTTTTCACTTATTTCTGATCTAATCTTTATGATTTCTTTCCTTCTGCTAACTTTGGGGATTTTTCGTTTTTCTTTCTCTAATTGCTTTAGGTGTAAGGTTAGGTTGTTTATTTGAGATTTTTCTTGTTTCTTAAGGTAGGATTGTATTGCTATAAACTTCCCTCTTAGAACTGCTTTTGTTGCATCCCATAGGTTTTGGGTCGTCATGTTTTGTCATTTCCTTCTAGGCATTTTTTTATTTCCTCTTTGATTTCTTCAGTGATCTCTTGGTTATTAAGTAGTGTATTGTTTAGCCTCCATGTGTTTGCATTTCTTACAGATTTTCTCCTGTAATTGATATCTAGTCCCAAAGCGTTGTGGTCAGAAAAGATACTTGATACAATTTCAATTTTCTTAAATTTACGAAGGCTTGATTTGTGACCCAAAATATGATCTATCCTGGAGAATGTTCCGCGAGTACATGAGAAGAATGTGTAGTCTGTTGTTTTTGGCTGGAATGTCCTATAAATATCAATTAAGTCCCTCTTGTTTCATGTATCATTTATAGCTTGTGTTTTCTTATTTATTTTCATTTGGATGATCTGTCCATTGGTGAAAGTGGGGTGTTAAAGTCCCCTACTATGATTGTGTTACTGTCGATTTCCCGTTTTATGGCTATTCGTATTGGCCTTATGTATTGAGATGCTCCAATGTTGGGTGCATAAATATTTACAATTGTTGTATCTTCTTCTTGGATTGATCCCTTGATCATTATTTAGTGTGCTTCTTTGTCTCTTGTAATAGTCTTCATTTTAAAGGCTATTTTTCCTGACCTGAGAATTGCTACTCCAGCTTTGTTTTGGTTTCCATTTGCATGGAATATCTTTTTCCATCCCCTCACTTTCAGTCTGTATGTGTCCCTAGGTCTGAAGTGGGTCTCCTGTAGACAGCATATATATGGGTCTTGTTTCTGTATCCATTCAGCCAGTCTATGTCTTTTGGTTGGAGCATTTAATCCATTTACATTTAAGGTAATTATTAATATGTATGTTCCTATTCCCATTTTCTTAATTGTTTTGGGTTTGTTATTGTAGGTCTTTTCCTTCTCTTGTGTTTCCTGCCTAGAGAAGTTCCTTTAGCATTTGTTGTAAAGCTGGTTTGGTGGTGCTGATTTCTCTTAGCTTTTGCTTGTCTGTAAAGGTTTTAATTTCTCTGTCAAATTTGAATGAGATCCTTGCTGGGTAGAGTGATCTTGGTTGTAGATTTTTCTCCATCATCACTTTAAATATGTCCTGCCACACCCTTCTCGCTTGCAGACTTTCTGCTGAAAGATCAGCTGTTAACCTCATAGGGATTCCCTTGTATGTTATTTTATTGCTTTTCCCTTGCTGCTTTTAATATTTTTTCTTTGTATTTAAGTTTTAATAGTTTGATTAATATGTGTCTTGGCATGTTTCTCATTGGATATATCCTGTATGGGACTCTCTGTGCTTCCTGGACTTGATTAACTATTTCCTTTCCTATATTAGGGAAGTTTTCAACTATAATCTCTTCAAACATTTTTTCAGTCCCTTTTTTTTTCTCTTCTTCTTCTGGGACCCCTATAATTCGAATGTTGGTGTGTTTAATGTTGTGCCAGAGGTCCCTGAGACTGTCCTCAATTCTTTACATTCTTTTTTCTTTATTCTGCTCTGCCATAGTTATTTCCACTATTTTATCTTCCAGGTCACTTATCAGTTCTTCCTCAGTTATTCTGCTATTGATCTCTTCTAGAGAATTTTTAATTTCATTTATTGTGTTGTTCATGATTGTTTGTTTGCTCTTTAGTTCTTCTAGGTCCTTGTTAAACATTTCTTGTATTTTCTCCATTCTATTCCCAAGATTTTGTAACATCTTTACTATCATTATTCTGAATTCTTTTTCAGGTAGACTGCCTATTTCCTCTTCATTTGTTAGGTCTGGTGGGTTTTTGCCTTGCTGCTTCATCTGCTGTGTGTTTCTCTGTCTTCTCATTTTGCTTAACTTACTGTGTTTTGCGTCTCCATTTCGCAGGCTGCAGGTTCATAGTTCCCATTCTTTTTGGTGTCTGCCCCCAGTGGCTAAGGTTCCTTCAGTGGGCTGTCTAGGCTTCCTGGTGGAGGGGACTAGTGCCTGTGTTCTGGTGGATGAGGCTGGATCTTGTCTTTCTGGTGGGCAGGTCCATGTCTGTTGGTGTGTTGGGGTGTCTGTGACCTTACTATGATTTTAGGCAGCCTCTCTGCTAATGTATGGGGTTATGTTCCTGTTTTGCTAGTTGTTTGGCATAGGGTGTCCAGCACTATAGCTTGCTGGTCATTCAGTGGAGCTGGGTCTTGGCGTTGAGATGGAGATCTCTGGGAGATTTTTGCCGTTTGATATTACGTGGACCTCGGAAGTCTCTGGTGGAGACTCTGGCCGGTCGGCCCTGATCCTCTGTGCTGGAATCTCTCCGCTTTGCCCTCCTCACCCCTGTGGCTGCGCTCTCCTCCGTGGCTCCGAAGCTTCCCCCTCCGCCACCCACAGTCTCCGCCCGCAAAGGGGCTTCCTAGTGTGTGGAAACTTTTCCTCCTTCACAGCTCCTTCCCACTGGTGCAGGTCCCATCCCTATTCTTTTGTCTCTGTTTATTCTTCTTTTCTTTTGCCCTACCCAGGTATGTGGGGAGTTTCTTGCCTTTTGGTAGGTCTGAGGTCTTCTGCCAGCGTTTAGTAGGTGTTCTGTAGGAGTTGTTCCACATGTAGATGTATTTCTGGTGTATCTGTGGGGAGGAAGGTGATCTCCACGTCTTACTCTTCTGCCATCTTGAAGCTCCTCCTTAACTGTATAATCTTTTAACTGTATAATTTTCCACAAGGAGCAGAGAGAGGATTGAAATCCAGGTACTTTCATTTCAGATCCCAAGCTTTAACCACAACAATGCAATGCTTTTATCATAGCTTAAAGTGGTATACGTATATCACCAATAACGTTAGCAGAAATTGGTTTCGCTGGTAACTTATACTGCATATTTCTCACCAGAGATGATCTAGAGGAAAAGATCTAAGGCTGTAAATTATTTCTTAAGTAACAATAGTTTCCCCTTATTTATCCCCACATTTTCAATGTTATGCAGAGGAGGCAGTAAACATCCCTTCTTACCTAGAGTCCTCATACTTTCTGGAAAGGACTAGAAAAGTATTCATTCCAAGGCAAAATTACTTTTAACCTTCCCAAGGTATTATACTTTAACTAGAATTACAAAATATTAAACTTGATAAGAGTGGTAGATAGATAACATTACCCCACTCCACCCAGTATCCAGATGTTTCTAATGTGAATTTGTGACTTTGTGGCCCCTCCAGCTAAGAAGTGGAGTCTGTTTTCCTACACCTTAACTCTTTTTTTTATGGTTTTTAAATTTTATTTATTTTATTTATTTATTTTTTTTTTGGCTGTGTTGGGTCTTCGTTGCTGTGCGTGGGCTTTTCTCTAGTTGCGGTGAGTGGGGGCTACTCACTGCAGAGGCTTCTCTTGTTGCAGATCTCGGGCTCTAAGTGCGCAGGTTTCAGTAGCTGCGGCTCATGGGCTCTAGAGCACAGGCTCAGTAGTTGTGATGCACGGGCTTAGCTGCTCCGCACGAGCTTAGTTGCTCCACGGCATGTGGGGTCTTCCTGGACCAGGGCTCGAACCCGTGTCCCCTGCATTGGCAGGCAGATTCTTAACCACTGTGCCACCAGGGAAGCCCCCTACACTTTAACTCTTGCCTGGACTTGTGACTCACTCCTGCTGATAAAATGTTCCAGAAGCTATGGAGTGCCAGTTTCAGCCCTTGCACGCACCTTCTCTCTTGCTTGGTCCCTTGACGCTAGCCTGGCAGCAAGCCTGATGGAGGGTGAGAGCCCATCGGGAGCAGATGCAAATCAGTTCTCCCAGCCAAGGCCAGGCGTGAGATAAATATGTGGCTGTTGTTTTGATCCATTGTTTTAAAGTGGCTTATAATACAGCGTCATTGTGGTTATGGTTAATTGATGCAAAGGCCAAAGTGGCATCTCTAGAATTTCAAGCAATGCTGTCTGTATGGCCTAGAATTGGAGGATCTTAGTCTCTAGATTAGAAATAAAGCTTGAGGCTAATCTACTAATCCTTCCTAAGCAGATGTGAGCCTTCCCTATCAGCCAATACCAGTGTGTCTGAACATTCATGCTGGGAAAGAAAGGCATTTGTGTTGCTTCCACAGAGGACCCCCTCTCCCTCCCTCCTATCTGGAATCTAGTGTGGAGGGCCTTTATGTTAACAAGCATTATAAAATATTCACATTAACCATATATTTTAAGATTCGTTATTACATGTGGAATCTAAAAGATGAAAGAAATGAATGGATATAGCAAAACAGAAACAGACTTACAGATACAGAGAACAAACTAGTGGCTACCACTGGGGAGAGAGAAGGGGGACGGACAAGATAGGGTAGGAGGTTAAGAGGTACAAACTATTATTTATAAAATAAACGAGCTACAAGGATATATTTTACAGCACAGGTGATATAGCCAATATTTTATAATAACTCTAAATGAAGTATAATCTATAAAAATATTGAACCACTGTTATATACCTAAACTAATATAATAGTGTAAATCAACTATACTTCAGTAAAAACTAAGATTTCAATTGAAAATAAATACAGTGTCTAGAGCACATCTAGGACATTTCAAGAAATATTTTGATGTACACATTTACTTCCTCCTTGTTAATTTAGACGCAAGGAGAGAAAGCTGGAAACTAGTTGTGGCAGAGATTACAAACTTTCTTCCAATATTCAGTATCCCTTTTTTTATCAGAGACTCTTTATTTTACCAGATATATGACCACCCAGGACAAAAACCGTATCTCCTCATCTCTGTTGCAGCCAGGTCTGGCCATACAAGGATGTACAGGCCAGTGGGATGTGAGAAGGAAGGTGTACTATTTCTCCATGCTTCTCTCCTCCTTCCACTGGCTGGATTGAGGGTGCAGGACTGAGCCATCAGTCATGACCATGGTGAAAATGAGGGCAACAGCCCAAATATGTAAAGCCACAAGATAGAAAGAATCACACCCACAGATAGCCTCAGAGAGAGAAACCTGGGGACCAGCCCTAGGCTTTGTGCCTCTAGGCCACTAAGTAAAAGGGAAGTAAAGATTTTGTTTATTTGAAACAGAGTCTACCTTGAGTTTCCGTTTCCTGCAGCTGAACATACATCCTAATACTCTGCTTGTAACCTCAGCTTCTCCCAGAAATTCCTTCACTGAATTATAATTTAATACTATCTCCTCCATGCATTTCTTTCCAAAACCCATTCATTGAAATAGTGCTTCTCCAAACTTTTGAAAAAAGATGAGCAAAGATATTCTATGATTCGTTTATCAATGTCCCTTATTCAAGAATACTTGTGTCATATTCTTGCTTGGATTTTGTTTTAGAAAAAAATTTTAATTATGTTGTATTTTTGTGAGAAATTAACAGTTCTGTGACAGAATAATTTTTACACGTACTTCCAGGAAACTAAAAGCAATTATATTATTCAAGTGTTATAATCTGTTTGATGCTAGTCACTAAAACTTATTTCTTTCATTTTTACTTTATTTAAATCCATATTAAATGTTTTGTCTTGTACTTTGATCTACTCAATAAGGTATCACAAATCCTTTGGGAGAGAGGTAAGGAAACCTATTTATTAGCTAAATAAATGAACGCTTAATAGTGTACTACAGACTATAATTTCTATAGAAACTCAGAGGAGTGAGAAATCAAATATTCAGCGAACTTGACAATTTATGTCCAGAGAACACTCTTACTAAACTGGTACTGTATGGGGGAAAAGCTCTTTATCAAAATTCTAAGAAAATGTTATATTCTCTATTCATTTATTGAAGATTCAAAATGTCCGTTGTTGGGCTTCCCTGGTGGCGCAGTGGTTGAAAGTCCGCCTGCCGATGCAGGGGACACGGGTTCGTGCCCCGGTCCGGGAAGATCCCACATGCCGCGGAGCGGCTGGGCCCGTGAGCCATGACCATTGAGCCTGCGCGTCCGGAGCCTGTGCTCCGCAACAGGGGAGGCCACAACAGTGAGAGACCCGCGTACCGCAAAAAAAAAAAAAAAAAAAAAAAAGTGCCCGTTGTTATTAAAAAAATAAAAGATTCTGAGAAGTTCTTCAGATAGCCTCCTATTGAACAAACCATTTCCTTTTTTGTCTCTACTGCCTTATTAGAATCTCTCAGAAGTCGTGTTTCTGGAAACACATTTTGGGAACCAACTGAGATAAGGATGTTTTCATAAAGGTCAAATTTGAGCCTGGATTTTAAAGGATGGGTATGATGTACATGAAGTGTAGAGTTAGGAGAAAGTTGTCCAGGCAAGAGGAAATCACAAATATCCTTTGGGCATCTGTAGTAGATTTGATCTGCATGCTGAACCATACTGTCCTAGCCTGGGGACTTCAAGTTGCTCTGCAATAGAAACCTGCATGACAGGCAGTCTCCTAAGCCCTGAGCATACATCGGTGAAAAGTAGAAAGATGGAAGAAGCACGCACATACATGTAACAAAGATGCAGCCGGCATGACTGATGCTCAAAGTCAGATTTAGCGAAAAACGAGGTCTAAATTGTGGAGGGCCACTAATTCAAGGGGACAACATGGCCAGTGAAGACTAGAGAAATTAAGACTTTGATCAGGGAAGTAGGATCCTAGAAGAAAAATTTAACGAAGTTTAATATTTGTTTCAATAGTGGCATTTTCTTCCTGTTACAAAGTCTGGAATTTCTTACACACAACTGTACATTGTAAAACACTCTATGGTATTGAAAGAACAACTAGAAGCTGTCTGAACCAACTTGGTAGGATTGCTGGAAAACAGCCAAATATTTACTGCAACCAAGAAAATGCCCAATAAAGAAAAAGCCATCTTTAAAATGGAAGGAAAGTTTTGTGGTGTTTTTACTCACCATTTTCCCCCCGTCACCCCAGCATGATGGTGGAACTGGCCTGATGTAGACCTTATTGGTAAATTATCGTATATATCTTTTCTAACCTGTCTGAGAGATACCTAAATTACTGATGCAAGGTACTTATTAAGCATAACTAGGAACTATAGATCAAGGCAGGCTACAAACCTACAGGTACCTAGGCGGGAAAAGATTACAGGTAGAGACATATAAGGCCATCAAAGGCCTAGAGGGAAAACTGGAGTGAGACTCTTTAGAAAATTAAGACATTCCAAAGCAGCTGGGTACAGAGAATTATAAAAGCCACAAATGCCTAGGCAAGGTACATGATCAAAAAGTCCCAAGAAGACCTTAACCTTTCACCTCAGGTTGATCTCTGGGTTCAGAACAAGCCTAGAAAAGTGGTGAGGAAGTTTCCTAGCCAGAACCAAACTGCAAAGGCTGGGAGAGCCGATGATTCTCTTTTTTTGTTTGTTCGTTTTTTGGTGTTTCTTTGTTATTTTGTTTGTTTCAGATCTGTTAAATAAATTAACAGAAGCCATCCCTGAGGCACCTCTGACACGGATAGTGGTGACAGTTGCACAACAGTACGAATGTACTTAATGCCACTGAATTGTATACTTATAAATGGTTAAAACGGTAAATTTTATGTTATGTATATTTTACCACAATAAAAGAAGGAAAAAAATAAAACTCAAGTAGTTATATATTAACAGACAAGTAGACTTCAATGTAAAAATAATTACAAATGATAGAGAAATGATAGAGGAAACATATAAGGGTAAGAGTCTACTCACCAAGAAAAGCACAGCAAATCTAAATGTTTACACCTAAGAACAGATTCCAAGTACATGAAGCCAAATCTGACAAAACCAAATTAGAAATAAATAAATCAGCAATTATAGTTGGAGACGTTATTCCTTTCTCTGTAACAGATAGAATCAGTAGACAGAAATTCAGCAGAGAGGTATAAGAACTGAACACCACCATCGACTAACTGAATCTAATTGACATTTACAAAACAGTTCTCCAACACCATTATGATTTCAGAAAACAGTCAAACAGCTCAAGATCTTCAACAGACATATTGTAAAAGGAAAAAGAGGGGCAGAGACAGAACTTGTAGTTTAGACAAGACTAAACTATAACATGAAAGATCGTACACCTGTGTGAAAAATTCCTAAAGAAACAAGAGAAGTAAAACAGGATAATGGCTACTTTGGAGGAGGAATTGAGCAGGCTGTGATTAGGATGAGGTCTATGGAGTAGATCCTGAGGTGTCTGGAAAAGTTCCATTCCTTTACATAATAGTTACATGTGTTTACCTTACTATAGTCCTCTAAGCTATCAATTTTTGTTTTCGTATGGTTTTTTTTTTCTGTATTTGTATTTTGTCTTAAAATAAGAAGATTTTGAAAACTAACTGCAAAATTTATTTGAGTACAATAAAATAGGTTGCAGCAAACCAGCACTCGCACAGGAACAGCTAAGCAAACCAGGTAAAATGCAAACAAAAACAAAACAAAACAAAAAATAACTTCTGCTTAAAGACATTAGAAAATTTCCAAGGCAAACAGGACTTCAGGGACCAACATCCTGTAGAGAAATGACACACACAGGTATGAGCTGACATTCTGCAGCTTTTTTTTTTTTTTCTGAAGTATTTGCCAATTCTAAACATGAACCAAGCAGAGGTTCCAATCAGGAGCCACTAACTGTTAGGAGGCAAAGAAGTCAGCAGAATTTTGACAACTTCAATTTCTTAGAGAGATAAAAACTAAAGATCAGGGTTACCAAAGAAGCGGCATAGGGTGTAGGACCGCAGTGGAAGAGATGGGCAGGAAAGTGAGTCTGACATTCTCCGGCTTCCAAACGCTTGAACTGCTCAAAGCAGGAAGACAAGAAGCCAGGTAGGATATTGTTGAATG
Source organism: Pseudorca crassidens (assembly GCF_039906515.1). Classification (NCBI taxonomy): domain Eukaryota; kingdom Metazoa; phylum Chordata; class Mammalia; order Artiodactyla; family Delphinidae; genus Pseudorca; species Pseudorca crassidens. The sequence continues at coordinate 58,888,505 of NC_090307.1, forward strand.
GCTGAGAGGTGTTTTCCACACACACACAAAAAAGATTAAAATTCTGAGTTTTGCAAGGAGGAACAGATCTAGTAAACAAGCCCTGTTCCCAGTTTCAAAGACTGGAAACCATATATAAGCAACAAGGATATATTGCACAGCACAGGGAATTATAGCCGTTATCTTGTAATAACTTTTAATGGAGTGTGTAAAAATGTAAAAATACTGAATCACTATGCTGTACACCTGAGACTAATATAATATTGTAAATCAATTATATGGCAATTAAAAAAAAAAGACTGGAGAACCTAATAGCAAGATGTACTGTTGGTTAACAGAGTGTGACAAAAATTGCAACATACTTCTAGTAGGCTGAAATCCTTATCATATTAAAAGAGTCTGTGGTGAACCCGCTCTGGAAGAAGCAAACATTACCTAGATCCTTCACAATTTAACACAGACAGTGTCCAGCATTCGGTCATAAATTATGACCATCTAGATGTAAAGTGAAAAGTCAGGCAACAAAAACACATATGGTAAACCCAGTTACTCAAATTATCAGAATGAATAATAGCTATGATTAATATAAATAGCTACATTTAAATAGCTATGATTAATATATTCAAAAATAGATAACTTTAGATTTCATCAGAAAACTGGGACTTACAAAAAAGAATCAAATAGAAATTTTAGATCTGAAAAATGCAAAAACTGAAATTAAGAAGTAGTTGGGCTTACAATCAGATTGGACAACATAAGAAAGGTTTAATGAAAGGAGTACAGAAACCAGTAGAAAACATCCAGGCTTAGGTACAGAAAGCAAAATGCATAGAAAATACAGAAAAGTGTATAAAATACATATAGAACATGGGAAAACGTTCTAACACACATGCATATGGAGTTCCAGAAGTGAGACAGAGAGTAAACAGAACAGAAGCAATGCTTGAGGAGGTAACTGCCCAGAATTTTTCAAAACTGACTGAAGATACCAAGCGACAAGATTAAGAATCCCAACAGAACTCAAGCAAGGTAAGATATAAAGAAAACCACACCTAGAAACACTGAACGAAAACTATTGAGAAAACTATAAAAATGTCAATGAGATACACCCCCAAAATCCCTAGAAAAACAGTAAGATACGCTATTTTCATGGACAAGAAGATTCACTATTACAATAACATAGGCTTCCTAAAATAACCTGTAAATTCAATTGCAAACAAAACCCCAATAGGATATTTCATGCAATTTGACAAGCTGTTTCTAAGAAGTGCTTGAAAGGGTAAAGGGTCATGAAATAGGAAAAGAATGAAAACGCTTCTGAGAAAGAATGACGTGAGATACTTGCCCTACAACAGTATGGTTTAAGCGCAGAAATAGACAAACGACCCAGCTGTACAGAGAAGAGCCTAAAATTATCCACGCATAAATTAAAACCTATTCCATCTTAGTGCTATCATGATAGATCATGGGAAAAGGAGGAAATTTTTAAATGCTAATGGGCAGTAGATTATCCAAATGGAAAAAAGAAATAAAATGGGAATCTCTACACTAAATTGTACAAGGACACAAATTTCAGGTGGATTGCATTCTGTGAAAAGCAGGGTTTTAAAATATATAGAAAAACCCTAAGGCTATTTTATATAAATTGGGTTTAGTAAGGGCTTTCTTAATCAAAATATCAATATAAAGAGAAAAAATTGTGAAGAAACAGTCAAATTCAGCTGGATAATAATTTTTAAAATTTCAGGTAATAAAAGGCAGGATTTAAAAGGTTCAAGAACAAGATAAAAATCACTGGGAGAAGTATTTGCTTCACATGAACCAGAAAAAGGGTAATTATTCATAATGTCTATTTTTAAGGCAATGAGAAAATGGACAAAAGGTATAAATAGGTATTTTATAGATCCATAAATGCCCCCAAACAACAAAGGGTTTACTCTTATATTATAATTACAAAAAAGCCATTATGAGATACCATTTTAAACGCACATGAGTAACACTGAAAAAAATTTAAGTCTTAGAGTATCAATCGTTACATGAATATATAGCAAAGGGGACACATTCACTGTTGTAATTGGTAGAACCACTTTGGAAGGTAGTTTAGTAATGATTAGTAAAGATGACGATGTATATTCCATAGTTTCCAGCAATTCAACTTTTTGATATATACACCCTAGAATAGGTCTTGTACATTGTGTACCAGAAAAAAAAATGCATACACGATTTATGGAAGCATTGTGTAAAACAGCAGGAAATTGGGGGGAAAATATCTCTTATAGAATGACACCAAAAAAAAAAAAAGTATCGTATAGTCATACGATGAAATACTACATACCAGTGAATAGGAGCAAAGTAGGGCTACGTATATCAACATTGATGAATACAGCCAGCAGAACATGAGGGAAAAATCAACACAAAATATGCATACAGTATATTTTTATAAAGTTTAAAATGTCTATATTGTTTATAACAAGTTAAATATACAGAAGAACAATAAATCAAAGGAATGATAAACAAAGGAATGATAAACAAAAATTCAAGATAGCGATTACTTCTGAATAGAGGGAGGGATATTCAAAGAGTGAAGGGACATACATAGCGGGCTTCAAAGGTGTACGTAACGTTTTCCTACTTCTACTTCTGACGTGTGCATTTGCACTGAGAAATGTGCATTAATATTTGTCTTGACATTTTCTATATTTGTCATATACCTTCTAGTGTAAACATGAAATATTTGATGATAAATTTAGAAAACAAAAATGTAAAACAAGGTTAACACTTCATTGTATAAAATATGAAAATCTCAAAAAATGTTTTAATGGCTATTTGCAATTATTGCTGTATGCAGGTAATTCCTCCAGGGACAAACTATACACATGAAAGATGGATGGTTGATGTAAATACTGTATGTCCCCTATAAAACGTCAATTCCTTCCTGCCTCATTTCTAATAGAACCTTGATTTCTTTTTTCCTGTCTGTGTTGGATATCCAGATGCAGAGAAGGATTCTGAATAAACCCCAGCAATAGTTATTTGAACAGGAGGATACAGGTAACATAAATTGGCCAAATTAATTCTACCCAATCAGACTGAAGGGAAGGAATTATATTCCATTCTTGGGGAGAAGTTTCCTTCCCCCTCCTAATACACATAAACAAGGAATCACATAGCACCTATTGCCACAGATAGCCACCTTGTGACCAGAGGGGAAACAGACATAGGTTTAAAACAATTTACAAAGGCTCAATGGAGAGGATGGACTTACATCCTTGAAGACAACATTGAGTCAGCCCTAACTCTAGATTTCCATATAGATCACATAATAACCTTAGAGTATAAAGGCAATTTGAGTCAACGTTTCTGTACTTGCGACTAAAATCAGTCTGACTGATAAAAGAACTTCATGGAGAAGGTGAGGATTAAGATAGGAATTGAAAATAAGTAAGCCTGGATGGACAAGACTAATAGGGAGGGCATTTATTGGACAGAAAGTATTTTTTGAGTTGCACTGACCTTTCGTTACATTGGTTCTGGACGGCCAGCTCCCCTTCGTTCCACTTTAGCTGCCCAGCACTAGTGTGCTTTCTTCCTTTTCCTATTCCCACTTCTCCTCATCCATTTTCTCTAATGCCCAGCCTTGAAAATTATTCCAAAAACTCAGATATCCGGATATGTGAATAAGAGAGTTGTCAACTTTAATTTCATTTTTTAAGAAGGAGCCCTAGGACTCCTACTTTGAGAGGCTATCTTGCATAGTAGTCAAATAGGCAAAGGTTTGGAATTCTAGCTCAAACATTTAGTAGACGTGTGATCTGAATTTGTTGCTTAATCTCTCCAAGTCTCCATTTATCCATCTGTATGATGGGGATATTGCAATGAGAGTGAAGATTTAAGTGAGTCAGCATATATAAAGTAGCTAGAAATAAAAAGCTCCACAGTAAATGCTATTTCCCTTTCTCCTCCTCCTCCAGTTCGATGTCCCTGGTAAGTCTGCTTTGTAGCACTACTATTTGTAAATGCAACATCAACTTTGAACAAGGTAAATGTCACATATCATATGTATGAGGTGGTTATGTTGACCCATTAGTACGCACATGAAATTACCACTAAAGTGATTACAGATAATTGGTGTTAACTAAATGAGCCATCACATTTGCATTCTTAAAGTTATGCAAATATCTAAGAGTCTTTTACTAGTCTACAGAAATGTTATTTTTTCTGACCTTAGAAATAAAGCTTTTTCTTTCAACTCAAATCTGAATGATTCAAAACATTCACATAGAATTCAAGTAGAACATTCAAATATATAGACTATTTCCATAGAAAATCAAACCGCACAAATGCTTATGATGAGATTTCAAACAAAACTTTCTTCCTCATACACGAAAAAAGACTATTTTGTTTTTATTACCTCTAATGTGATGGTTAATTTGATGTGTCAACTTGACTAAGGCTATAGGGCCCAGTCATTTGTTCTAATACCAGTCCAGAAGTTGTTGTGAAGGTGTTTTTTAAATGTGACCGGTATTCAATTTGGTCGACTTTGAGTAAAGCAGATGACCCTTCATAATGGGGGAGGGGGGTGATCTATTTAGTTGAAGGCCTTTAAGAGCAAAGACTGAGGTTTTCTAAAGAAGAAGCAATTCTGTAAATAATTTCAACGTAAATAAATATACAATGAACAGAGGGGTACAGATATCTCTTGGAGATATTGATTTGCTTATGATATATACCCAGAAGTAGAATTTGGAATCTAAAAAAAACACCAATTTCAAAGAAACAGAGAACAGATTGATGGTTGCCAGGGGGAGGCGGTGTATGGTGGGGGAAATAGGTAAAGGTGGTCCAGGGGTACAAAGTACCAGTCATAAGATGACAAGTTGGGGAAATGTGACGCGCAGCATGGTGACTACAATTAACAAAGCTGTATTGTATATCTAAAAGTTGCTAAGTGAGAAAATTGTAAATGTCCTCACCACACACACACACACACACACACACACACACACACACACACTGTAGCTACATGAGGTGATGGATGTGTTACTAACCTTACCGTGTAATCATATGTCAGTGAGATCTCAACAAAGCTTAGAAGAAAAGGAAGGAGGAGGAGAAGGAGAAGCAGAAGCAATTCCGCCTCAAAACTGCAAAACGGAAACTCCGTCTAAGTGTCCGGTCTGCAGATTTTGGACTTGACAATGAAACATCAACCCTTACATGAATTTCCAATCTGCCAGTTTGCTGTACAGATTTTAGACTTCCAAACCTCCACAGTCATGCGAGTCACTGATAGATAGACAGATAGATCCACAGATCCATAGATAGAGATAGAGATATATATCCTATTGGTTCTGTTTCTCTAGAGAATCCTGACGAATACATCTACTGATTCACAATGAGAAAAAAATCTTGAAAGTTAAACTTGCACTTGATTGAATAACTTTGAACCAGACTCTAATTTTGTGTGATTAAACAGAAAATTTTATAGCTAATATGGCAATTCTCATAAATTGACACCGCAGGACACTGATTATTTTATACACTCATTGTTTTGAAAAGAATGAGTACCAAAGAAAAGCCATCCACTACATTTGCAATGTTACATTTGTATCTCTCTTAAATATCCTTTATTGGACATGATTTCTGCAGTGATAATGTACTGTGGGTTTTCTGTGGCTAATAAACTTTCATTAGCATATGATTATACTAGCAGTAGGACAGTGTTAGCACCGTTCAGATGAGTAATGGTCCTCAAAGATTATAATTTTGCCTACTGTTTGTAATAATATCACTGCTAATCTATTAAACCATAACATTGGCCCTCTATCAAGAAAAAATAAATCCTAATTTTATGGAGTATACATAGAAATGAGATTCATATTTCAGGGTGTTTTTGGATGGATATTCTAAATAATCATCCCCAGACTGCACAAAAAAAGAACCATTTGCAAAGTCATCATAAGAATTTCCAACTGCTCATGGAGAAATACATACTGGGTTTCTTCCCCAAAATGTGCTGAATATTGTCAGAGGAAATGATGAAATAATTAACCTTTTACATTCATAAATGCTAGGGTAATAATTTAAAAGGTGTTAGAAATTATAAAACATTTCTGAATAATGAAATTCCAAAGATATCGACTTTTATATGTGACCTCAACAAAGTTGACATCATTCTAATAGGTTTCATCTATTTCAAAATACCAAGAGGGTCTGACTTCAATTAACTTTATATCTTAGTCATGTTAATGGTCTATATGGTAGTTAGTAGGGATATAATAATTCTTTTACTGCTAGTTTTAAATTTAAAGTTTTGGCTCTTTGAATAATTTGAAGGGGAACAGCTATTACCAGCTGCCACACCAGTGACAAAATTCCAATATAACGTCTGTGGGTGTTTTTGAGCTTCTAAGCCTAGTTAGTGATCACATCTCTCTGTAATCTCTTCCTCTCCATTGCTCATGTCTTTTTTTTTAACCAGCCATTTTAATTAATTACTTATTTTTTAACAGCTTTATTGAGTTATCTCTGACAACGCTCTCACACCTTGGCTGAATGACTCAAATAAATCGTGTCCGTATTACTTGCGTCCAGATTTTCCCTTGCCAATCCACGCTCTACCCTCTAGCAGAGTTCTTCGTTTTTCCCCAGTCTCAGATAGAACCGTATCATTTGTTTCCTGATCAACTTTCCTTGGTTCTCTTTGCCTATGGGATGAATCCCTAACTTAGTGCAGTGTACCAGGCTCTTTATAACCCTTCCCCTGCTTAGTTATAAACATTCTGCCATTGCACCCAAGACGCTTTACCATCCACAACTATGACCATATCCTTCGCCCAATATGGTGAGCTTTCTCATGCTTCTGTGCCTCCGCATATGCCATTCCCTCTCTCCCCCGACCAAACCCTTCCTCATTTTCTCCACCAGCAAAACCAAGCTTTCCTTGACACACACTTCCTAAGCACTGTGTGCCCAGTGTGCTTTGACCTATGTCACTGGGATGGCAAGTACCAAGTTATACTGTAATTAAAGTGTACCCACCTCTTTCTTCCATGAGACGATGCCCTCCTGATGAACAGGAATCATGTTATTCCCCTTTGTGTCCCATCCACCAGCAATAACCACAGGAGTGCTGGCACATAATAGATGCTCAACACCTACTATGCATAAAGTAATAAAATATAACTTTCTCTGAACTCAGTGCAAGGTTGCCTCAGGCAAAGGATTTTTTAAGAGAGAACAGACAGCTACATGGATGGACCTAGAGACTGTCATACTGAGTGAAGTCAGACAAATATCATATGATATCACTTATATGTGGAATCTAAAAACAATGGTACAAATGAGCCTACTTACAAAACAGAAATAGAGTCACAGATGTGGAAAACAAACTTATGGTTACAAGGGGGAGGGGGGGAGGATAAATTGGGAGATTGGGATTGACATATACACACTACTACATATAAAATAGAGAGCTAATAAGAACCTACTGTGTAGCACAGGGAACTCTACTCAATACTCATAATGACCTATATGGGAATAGAATCTAAAAATGAGTGGATATATGTATATGTATAACTGATTCACTTTGCTGTACAGCAGAAAGTAACACAACATCGTAAATCAACTCTACTCCATTAAAAATTAATTTTAAATTTTTTAAAATTAAAGAGAATAGAATATCGATTCTAGATTTTAGTAAATGTCTTCAAATTTCAAAGCTAAATACAATGTAAGACCCGAAGCATTCTTTCCGCTCATCTCACCAAGCCATCCTTTCACAGCATCAGAGATGACCTGGCCTCTCCTCTGTGGTCGGCCTGATCTAGTTCACAGCCACTCCACTAATCACATCACAATCCACTGTTTCTCTTATGGGATGGTCCCCCCTTTGTCTTCAGCATCATAAGCTACTCATTCTTAGACGGCTACCTGGAGACCCGTTGACTGAAAGGCACATCTCTCTTTCCTAACTCATGGTTTATAATGGTGGCCCGACTTGTGATGTAATTTACCACTTTCTAATTACTGCATGTAAACTTGCTTTTTTTCTAAGCAAGCTCAGATGATCCTTCAGGAATGGATTATACTCTACTTGTTTCAGAAACCCTGTTCCCCTAATTCCCATCACACCTAAAATATGCCAGGTATGGAGGCATTGATAGACTGGGTACTAAGTGAAAGTGTACTTTTTTTTTTTTTTTTTTTTTTGCGGTATGCGGGCCTCTCACTGTTGTGGCCTCTCCCGTTGTGGAGCACAGGCTCCAGACGCGCAGGCTCAGCGGCCATGGCTCACGGGCCCAGCCGCTCCGCGGCATGTGGGATCCTCCCGGACCGGGGCACGAACCCGTGTCCCCTGCATCGGCAGGCAGACTCTCAACTACTGCGCCACCAGGGAAGCCCGAAAGTGTACTTCTTTAAAAAAGAAACAAACAGCACTTTGAGAAATACTGGACCATTGATTTTTTTGCCCTGAATCACTGTCATAGTTCTGCTTGAGTGGATCCATAATGTTAAAAGAAAATAGAGGAAAATACTTAGTTTTCATAAATATCTGAATTCTGATCCCCTGCTTCCTGAACTAGCTCATTTTCTAGTTGATGAAGCTTGCTTGTAGGAAGTAAATAAAATTTACAGAATGGAATTTTCTCTTGCATTACCTGATAAGCTATGATCACAATGGAAAAGTCTCTTAGAGACCTAAAATGTAATTTATAATAAATATAAAGGCTTCTACGAGGATTGAGAATTCTTGGATACTTTTCTATGAATCTAAAACAATCTTCCCTGATAGCACACACGATACATTTTTGTGAAATCATCATTTATTTCTCTTTTCCATTGTAGTCAGATACCATCTATAAGAAGCAAACTCAGAAAACTAAGTTCACATTAATATTGTCTTATATGATTATGTGCTTTTTTTCACATCTTTATTGGAGTATAATTGTTTTACAATGTTGTGTTAGTTTCTGCTGCACAACAAAGTGAATCAGCTATATGTGTACATATATCCCCACATCCCCTCCCTCTTAAGCCTCCCTCCCTCCCACCCTCCCTATCCCACCCCTCTAGGTCGTCACAAAGCATCGAGTTGATCTCCCTGTGCTATGCAGCTGCTTCCCATTAGCCATCCATTTTACATTTGGTAGTGTATATATGTCAATGCTACTCTCCCACTTCGTCCCAGCTTCCCCTTCCCCCCGTGTCCTCAAGCCCGTTCTCTACATCTGCGTCTTTACTCCTGCCCTCCCACTAGGTTCATCGATACAGTTTTTTCAGATTCCATATATATGCGTTAGCATACAGTATTTGTTTTTCTCTTTCTGACCTAGTTCACTCTGTGTGACAGATTCTAAGTCCATCCAACTCACTACAAATAACTCAATTTCACTCCCTTTTACGGCTGAGTAATAGTCCATTGTATATATGTGCCACATCTTCTTTATCCATTCATCCGATGATGGGCACTTAGGTTGTTTCCATCTCCGGGCTATTGTAAATAGTGCTGCAATGAACATTGGGGTGCATGTCTCTTTTTGAATTATGGCTTTCTCAGGGTATATGCCCAGTAGTGGGATTGCTGGGTCAAATGATAGTTCTATTTTTAGTTTTTTAAGTAATCTCCATACTGTTCTCCATAGTGCCTGTATTAATTTACATTCCTACAAACAGTGCAGGAGGGTTCCCTTTTCTCCACGATGTGTTTTTATTTTAATGAAGACATCCCTTAACTCATTGGAGGGAAATAATAAGCAATATGCCAACTTGCTTTTATTAGTTTAAAAGTTTTCTAATAGAGCTTTCCCATTGCCTAATGTAATCATAGTGGATCCTTAATATGATGGGCACAGTGGAATTGCGGTCTAAGACAAAGGAAAGAAAAATTTAGATAATTGTCTCAGCTCTGCCTCATACTTTATCTGTATGACATTGAGCAGATCATGCGAGCGCTGGATTTTACTTTTCCTTTTACAGCAAGAGATAAACGGACCTCCGCTACATTATTTAGAGAATTACTATAAGAATACAGTGGTAGAATATAAGGAGGAAACGTACAAATTCTTATAAAATGTGAAACTAACGAATGCACATGAATGCAAATTATTATTACCTAGGCATCTCAACATCCTAACATAATTTATGTAATATTTAGAAGTATTAAAGGAACGACTTTTGATGAATGTTTCTTGAAGATGAGTGTTTCAAATTTGCTTAATGTGCTGAGGGTTGCTTTACATTTTAAAAGACCTGTGAAGGGGTCAAAAGGATGAGTCAATTAGAGATGATTTGGTCTCCTCCTGCCAGACTTGTCCAGTGCCTACAAAATCAAGTCTAAACACTACTTCCCAAAGGGGCAGTTCCTCATTAATCATCATCAGTGAATATTTATGGGGCCTACCTATGGCAGTGGTGACACAGTTGGCATCCTTATGTTGGTTCATTAATCTACAGCATATATGGTGTAGGCAGGCATTTGTTTCTGATGTCTTTATTTGAAAAAAATCAGGTTTGTGAACTTGGGTTGATAAGTTCATGTTTTTGCAATCAACAAAAGCTTGTTTTTGACAGGCATCATTCAAGGTTCCCTAGAGCAGAGGTGTCCGTGTTGACTGTAGACACAATGGGAGATGACAGATGGGTAAAGGGAGTTAATTGTATACAAAACTTTGCCCGCACGTGTGTCTGGATCCACTGTCCGGATCCACTTCTAGGCAAGGGGCTCCTGGCTGCCATCAGGTTCTCTAGGGAGAATGTAACTTCTGTGATGATAGTACTTCTGTGACAATACATCCTCACTCTAGAGAAGGGTGTTTTTGGGGCCCACACTGTGTGTGATATGGAAGAATGCTCACCATAAGAGATGTTCTGCATGTCAAGTCAATATGCGAAGCTCTTTTCGAGACTTTTTCCCCTTTTCTCAGAAGATATCCCATTTTTATTACTTTTGAGTTCTACATTTATCATTTTCCTTATTACTTCAAGTGTTTTGACATTTTTAAAAGGCTAAACTGTGTTATGTTTAGCAATCTGTGAAATAGCGCAGCGATTCACGTCTAACACGTAAACGCTTCCACAGATGTATTCCTGTTTATTACAAACTAATTTAGAATTGCACTTCCTATTAGATCATCAAGTCTCAGGATCCTCATCTAATCTTCAGGATGATTTTCTAAAAATCTCAAGGTGACACTACATTTCACAATATATCAATAAATAATTTACAATTTTTACCAATCATACCACAATCCTAGATAGTTACTACTATCACAGCTTAAAAAATGAAACTCAACCCCATTTTGTTTTGTAGTCTTGATTTCAAAGTCATGGCAAATAAACCTGTAACTCTTTAAAACAGATGGTCATTGCTCCAGAAATAATATAATGGTGAAAATTTTTTTTCAACTTATTTATCCAGATTGAGTCATTTGTCTTCTGTCTTTCTGTTGGGATAAAACATTGGCTAATTGTCCTGGGGCTATGAGACCAAAACAGCTTTTTTAAATGCCACGTTAATGGTAATTTGTAAATTATACTCTGTGCCTATTTCAGTGTGGTTTCTTTCTCAGCAGTCATTAGTAATAGCTTCACTCTATCCAGGTACTTAAATAGTCATTTAAGTATGTGAAAATCTGAGTATAGCCCATTTGGTCTTTGTGATGTTCAAGAATATTTTAATGAATACTAAGAAGAAAGCTGTTATGAGAGGCCAGAATATAAGAATTGGGACATTTGGTCTGGACTACATTGAACAAATTTAGCATTTACTTTAATTTGCGATCACATGAATGGTGGGTTGAAACATTCTGAAGAATTCTGAATTCTGAAGTTTCTTTAGGAAGACAGGGGTTGGGTTCAGGACCTATAACTGTCATGTGCTACACAGAACCCTGACATCATGGTCCACCCACAAAATTCTATTCTAGGTTTTGCAGATCATAACGAAGGTTAAACAACAGGATTTCCTGAAGAAGCTAATCTTATAAATGATAAAGTGATTAAAATATTTGGGGGGCAAGTTAATGTTTAAGAAGAGGATTGTTAATTTAGAATCCAGACAAGTTATGTGGGATACTCAGGTTAAAGGGCAGAGATTTTAAATCAGTACATATCTTCAGTACTTTCTTTGATCATCCAGATAAAGAACTGTTACAGATTTATTTTATTTGTTTATTAGGACAGAACAATTTGGTGGTAACTTACATTTGGTTCACCTTTAAACTTGTATAATAGTAAAGCCAGAATCCTTCACATTTCCATTATTTAATAGGACGACTAGTGTGATGTGAATATCTATTTAACCATTTATGTTAGACATAAGAGAGGAATATGCATAGAACTAAACCAACATCTTTGGGGCTACAATACTGAGAAATACCTTAGATAATTCTGGATCCTCTTGCAAACCACAAAGTAGGCAATATCTTGCACAAAGTCCAAAAAACAAAACAAAACACAACAGTGTGTGTGTGTGTGTGTGTGTGTGTGTGTGTGTGTGTTTACTTGAGTCCTCTAGGGAAAATGTTTTTTAATTGGAGTCATTTCCCAATACACATTACAACTTGTTGTCTCTTCTCATAAGATCTCTAATATTTATCAAGGAATGTTTGTTGCTATGGTGGTAGGGGAGACAGGATAAGATTGTGAGAAATATTTCAAAGGACTGTTGGTGTTTAATCCCTTATCCAGACTCTAAAGCCAGACTCTGCTGGCTCCTCAAAACTTACTACACTCTAAACGACATCTGTTATCTCTTCACACTGCAATGATTCAAATTTGGTTGCTTGAAAAAATGATCCCTTAACAAAAAGAAGAAAGTCATTAAGAGACAACTGATTTAGGATAGGAAAGATTAATGTCATTTAAAGTACTGAAGTTCAAAGCGTAAAGTGGATATTTACCTAGAGGAAGATGTCCAGTGGGAATTGTGAAGGGGGGACAGAAGCTTATGACTGAAAGGCTTAACAATATATTCATAAATCACACTTGAGTTTAAGAGAGTGAACAAGATCAGTCTGAGGGAAGGATTATTAACCTGGGGTCAGTGAATCCCCTAAGGGTATTCATGAACTCCTGAATTTATATCAAAAATGTTTTAAGAATCTGTTCCCTTAAAAAGGGCCCATAACTTAAACAGATTCTCAAAAGAGGCTATGATCCAAAAATTGTTTTTAGAAGTTGGACCAAGGAAAGGACAAATGAACATATAAAGAAAGGACATGAATAATATGGATAGTAAAGAGACATTTGATAAAAGGCATTAAACCAGCATTTCTTGAAAGCCAATGACGTGCCAGGCAATGTCTCAGGGAATTTCATATAGAATGTCTCATTTAATCTTCTCAACAGTCCTGTGAGGCTGAGATCACTAACATGGTTTTACACATGAGACAAATGAAGCTCAGAGATTAAAAGCATTTCTCAAAATCCAACAGTAACTAAGCAACAGGGCAATTCCTGTTTGGAGAGCATGATTCCAAGTTTGGTGCTCAGTATCATAACTACAGAAGAACTAGAGAGAAGAGTGGTAGGAAAACAAAAATGTGCGAATACCAGGATACACACTATCAAGTAGGAAACAATAACAAAGACAATTTTCTGCAGCCTGAAGTAGATTTGACAGGATGCATGTCCATGGAATATTATGGTAACAAAATTTAGCTGCAAGTATTTTTAACAATCAAGTCAGGGAAACCTCCAGCATATTGAAATCTATTGATAAGTTGAAAAATAATTCCCTTGACTATTAAAAATCATCATTAAGATATTATTCAAAAACTTTTAATAATAGTTTCATTCATTCTTTCAGCCTCCTTGGTGAAAGGTACTACATTATAAAGCAGTTTAAACAACTTCAATAAGTTTTTCGTTATGGTCGTGTTGTGTTTGAGTACTGAACATTTTCAAGAAAATCATTACACAACATATGCAATAACAATATTGAAATGTATGAAACATGCTATTATATCTTCAATTCACTGAATTGAGATGATCTAGAAAATGAACTTGGAAATAACCTAGTTAAAGAGGAAAAGCATCTTTATGTGTTAAATGCAGGTTAACTGATAGTGAAAAGAGAAACTTTTACCAATGAAAATGTAACTTTTATAGTTTGAGACACAAAAACTGAATATTACTGTTTTTTTAAAAATAAAATTATTCTTTCAGAAAGATCAGGCTGCCACCATTCAAATCTCTTGACCAGTATTGATATCAGTAAAATCAAGAAAGCCAACATCATGTGCTGCACAACATAATGCAGCAGAAAGTACACAACAACATCTATGAGATATTTTGGCCTAAAAAAATTAAACTTGAATCTCATAGAACCATTAGTCTAACTATCAATTTATAAGAAGTATAGAGGATAGAGGAACAAGTTAAATGATACCACAAGGAAGAAATAAGTCAAACTTGGAACATGGGACAAAGAGCCAAGTTCTCCCCAGTAAACCAATGGCATTAAAAAAAAGAAGAAGAAGAAGAAAGAAAAAGTAAAAGAAAGGGATACTTGTGATGATATAAAAGAGACTTAAGAAATAGAAAACCCAACCAAATGTAGAGAACTTTTTGGATCCTGATTTGAACGTGTAGCGTTTCTTGAATCTGAGGAATCATGTCTTTTGTTAATTCAGAAAAATTCATAGCCATTATCACTCTTCACCATGTCTATTAACTACTTCCATGTCTTTTCTGTCTTAATCATGTGCTGCAGGGTGGGTAACTCCTTCGTTTTATCTTACAGTTTACTAATCCTCTCTTCAGGTGTTTCTGATCTCCTATTTAACCCATCCACAGAAGTTTTTATTTCTGAAATAAATATATTTCAGGTGAAATATATTTTGTGAATATATTTTGTTATTTATAGTTCTTTTGGGTTTTTTTCTCTACCCTGCCATTTTTACAGTGTCTGTTTGCTTTAGGGTTTTGATTCTCTTTTATGTTTTTAATTTTTTAAATAATAAGTATTTCCTCACCTGTATCCGAAGTTTTGTGGGGTTTAAGCACACTTGCCATTACACTGTTGACTCTGACTCCTGCCACTTTATGCCTTTGATAATTTAGGATAATAAACTCATCTTCAGAAGCCATCTTCAGTGGCTCCTAATTGATGGGAAGTCTAAATAGCTAGAGTTAAGGACAGAACATTCCAGAGAGGTTTTGCATTTGCTTCTCCCCAGAGACCCTGCATTGCTGCCTTGGGACTATCCTGACTATTAACTTGTCCAGTTACTGATTCCGGTATCTCATAGTAGCGTGTTATGGCACAGAACCTTAACTAAAAATTCCTAGGGGACACTATTTGTCCCCTAAGCCCAGACCAAGACAATCAAGATTCTTATTATCCATCCTAGCAAGTAAGCAGATTTTTCACTCCATATATAGCCCTCTGAGATTTCTGCCTATTTTATGTTGCATTTTTAGTTGATTGAGGAAGGAGGGCTTTCATTTTATCTAGTTCACTGTTTATCCAAAATTATAAGATTCTGTTTATTGGTCTTCAAAACTTGAAATTTGGGCTTCCCTGGTGGCGCAGTGGTTGAGAGTCTGCCTGCTGATGCAGGGGACACGGGTTCTTGCCCCGGTCCGGGAGGATCCCACATGCCATGGAGCAGCTGGGCCCATGAGCAATGGCCACTGAGCCTGCACGTCCGGAGCCTGTGCTCCGCACCACAAAAAAAACCAAAAAACAAAAAAACGGAAATTAAAAAATCAACAGAGATTTAATTATAGGTATCAAAAAATGTCAGTTTTATTAGTTTGGCTATATAAAAGTAAAGTACAGTCTTCAAAATATGGAGGAAGATAGGGAGGGTAGGTTGTATTCTCTTTTACTGCCACATTATGACGGGAATTGAGAAATATAATCTATAGTTGATATAACAAGAAACTGAGGTTTCAATGGATTATTCATAATTAAATATATAATTATGAATATAACAAAAATAAACTAAAAATAGATATATAACTATTTAGAGGAGACAAAAGGGAAAGTGAAGTTATTTGAGCTAACTCCCAGAAAATTTAGCAAGGATGTGACAATGGGTTTCAATAGGATTATGGTAAGATTAGGTTGTTCCCAAGACCATAAAGTGAAGTTGAAGGGGTAGCTCACTGGAGTTGAGGAGGTCAAGGAAGGGTTGTAGACTAAAATGTTGAAATTGAGAAAGAACACATAATCATAGTAGGAATGGAATGAGATCATGGAACGAAGGAGGGAGGGATATGCATGTGGGGAACAGGAAGACACTGGGAATTACTAAGTACTTTTGTTCACATTCTCACAATGCTAGAAGGTAAATAAGGTATCAAGCTATTATTTATAATTCTGCAAATAAAAAGTCATACTCAGAGACACTGAGTAACTTCACAAAGATCACATATTTATTTAGTGACAGATCTGGGGCTGCACAAAACCTTCTGATTATATATCTAGTAGAAAATCAGCACCCATTTTATTTAAAATAAAATAAATTTTATCCTGGATGAGAACATAGGTAGAGGAATGAAAGCTAAGAATCCTTTCTGGAAACATGAGAAAAGCAAAACGATTCTAAAAATAATGAGGGGGGGACCTGCAAGATGGTGGAGGAGTAAAACGTGGAGATCACCTTCCTCCCCGCAAATACATCAAAAATACATCTACATGTGGAACAACTCCTACAGAACACCTATTGAACGCTGGCAGAAGACCTCAGACTCCCCAAAAGGCAAGAAAATCCCCACATACCTGGGTAGGACAAAAGGAAAAAACAGACAAAAGAATACAGATGGGACCTGCACCTCCGGGAAGAAGCTGTGGAGGAAAAGTTTCCACGCACTAGGAAGCCACTTCACTGGTGGAGACAGGGGGTGGGTGGGGGTGAAGCTTCAAATTCATAGAGGAGAGCGCAGCAACAGGGGTGCAGAGGGCAAAGCGGAGAGATTCCCGCACAGAGGATCAGTGCCAACCAGCACTCACCAACCTGAGAGGCTTGTTTGCTCACCCACCATGGCGGGTGGGGGCTGGGAGCTGAGGCTCAGGCTTCAGACGTCAGACCCCAGGGATAGGACCGGGGTTGGCTGCGTGAACACAGCCTGAAGGGGGCTAGTGCGCCATAGCTAGCCGGGAGGGAGTCCAGGAAAAAGTCTGGACCTGCCAAAGAGGCAAGAGACCATTGTTTTGGGGGTGCACAAGGAGAGGGGATTCCTTCCCTGTCTGCCCACAGAAAGCAGAGCACTACCTAAACGAGCTCCAGAGAAGGGCACAAGCCACGGCTATCAGCTTGGATGCCAGAGATGGCCATGAAACGCTAACAATGCTGCAGCCACCAAGAATCCTGTGTGCAAACACAGGTCACTATCCAGACCCCCCAGAAGCCTGTGCAGCCTGACACTGCCAGGGTCCTGTGATCCAGGGACAACTTTCCCGGAAGAACACATGGCGTGCCTCAGGCTGTTGCAACATCACGCTGGCCTCTGCCACTGCAGGCTCGCCCTGCATTCCAATTAAAAGTATCATACCTCTCCATCCCTCCAACATGAGTGAGTCAGAGCCACCTAAGTAGCCGCTGCTTTAACACCATCCTATCTGGGTGGGAACAGAAGCCTGAGGGCAACCTACACGCAGAGGTGGGGCCAAAACCAAAGCTAAACGCCAGGACCTGGGCAAACAAAGAAGAAAAAGGGAAACTTCTCTGTGCAGCCTCAGGAGCAGCGGATTAAATCCCCACAATCAACTTGATGTACCCTGCATCTGTGGAATACCTGAATAGACAACGAATCAACCCAAAATTGAGGTGGTGGACTTTGGGAGCAACTGTAGACTTGGGGTTGGCTGTGGGTGACTGACTTATTTCTGATTTTTATGTTTATCTTAGTATAGTTTTTAGTGCTTCTTATCATTGGTGGATTCGTTTATGGTTTCGTTCGTCTATTCTTTTTTTTTTGTTACATTTTTAAAAATAATTCTTTCTATTTTTATTTTAATTATTTAATTTTTTTCTGCCTTTTCTTCTGAGCCATGTGGCTTACACGCTCTTGGTGCTCCAACCTGGTGTCAGGCCCAAGCCTCCGAGGTGTCAGAGCCAAGTTCAGGACACTGGACCACCAGAGACCTACCGGCCCCAGGTAATATCAATCAGCAAGAGCTCTGCCAGAGAGCTCCATCTCAATGCTAAAACTGAGCTCCAGCCAACGGCCAGCAAGCTCCAGTGCTGGACGTCCCATGCCAAACAACTAGCAAGATAGGAACACAACCCCACCCATTAGCAGAGAGGCTGCCTAAAATCATTCAATGTTCACAGACACCCCAAAACACATGACCGAATGAGCCCTGCCCACCAAAAAGAAAAGATCCAGCCCCACCCACCAGAACACAGGAGCTAGTCCCCTCCACCAGGAGGTCTATACAAGCCACTGAAACAACCTTACCCAGTGGAGGCAGACACCAAAACAAAGGGAAGTACAAACCTGCAACCTGTGAAAAGGAGACCCCAAACACAGTACGTTAAGCAAAATGAGAAGACAGAGAAACACACAGCAGATGAAGGAGCAAGGTAAAAACCCACCAGACCAAACAAATGAAGAGGAAATAGGCAGTCTACCTGAAAAACAATTCAAAGTAATGATAGTAAGGATGATCCAAAATCTTGGAACTAGATTGGAGAAAATACAAGAAACGTTTAACAAGCACCTAGAAGAACTAAAGAGCAAACAAACAATCATGAACAACACAATAAATGAAATTAAAAATTCTCTAGAAGAGATCAATAGCAGAATAACTTAGACAGGAGAAAGGATAACTGACCTGGAACATAAAATAGTGGAAATAACTATGGCAGAGCAGAATAAAGAAAAAAGAATGAAAAGAACTGAGGACAGTCTCAGAGTCCTCTGGGACAACATTAAATGCACAACATTCGAATTATAGGGGTTCCAGAAGAAGAAGAGAAAAAGAAAGGGTCTGAGAAAATATTTGAAGAGATTATAGTTTAAAACTTCCCTAACGTGGGAAAGGAAATAGTCAGTCAAGTCCAGGAAGTGCAGAGAGTACCATACAGGATAAATCCAAGGAGAAACACGCCAAGACACATATTAATCAAACAGTCAAAAATTAAATACAAAGAAAAATATTAACAGCAGCAAGGGAAAAGCAACAAATAACATAAAAGGGAATGCCCATAAGGTTAACAGGTGATCTTTCCGCAGAAACTCTGCAGCCAGAAGGGAGTGGCAAGACATATTTAAAGTGATGAAGGGGAAAAACCTAAAACCAAGAATATTCTACCCAGCAAGGATCTCATTCAGATTCGATGGAGAAATTAAAATCTTTACAGACAAGAAAAGCTAAGAGAATTCAGCACCACCAAACCAGCTTTACAACAAATGCTAAAGGAACTTCTCTAGGCAGGAAACACAGGAGAAGAAAAAGACCTATAATAGCAAAACTAAAACAATTAAGAAAATGGGAATAGGAACATACATATCAATAATTACCTTAAATGTAAATGGATTAAATGCTCCCACCAAAAGACATAGACTGGCTCAATGGATACAAAAACAAGACCCATATATATGCTGTCTACAAGAGACCCACTTCAGACCTAGGGACACATACAGACTGAAAGTGAGGGGATGGAAAAAGATATTCAATGCAAATGGAAATCAAAAGAAAGTTGGAGTAGCAATTCTCAGATCAGACGAAATAGGCTTTAAAATGAAGACTATTACAAGAGACAAAGAAGGACACTACATAATGATCAAGGGATCAATCCAAGAAGAAAATATAACAATTGTAAATATTTATGCACCCAACATAGGAGCACGTCAATATAAGGCAAATGCTAACAGCCCTAAAAGGGGAAATCAACAGTAGCACAATAATACAATGGGACTTTAACACCCCACTTTCACCAATGGACAGATCATCCCAAATGAAAATAAATAAGGAAACACAAGCTTTAATGACACATTAGACAAGATGGATTTACTTGATATTTAAGGACATTCCATCCAAAAACAACAGAATACACTTTTTTCTCAAATGCTCATGGAACATTCTCCAGGATAGATCATATCTTGGGTCACCAATCAAGCCTTGGTAAATTTCAAAAAAAAAAAAAAAATTGAAATTGTATCCAGTATCTTTTCTGACCACAATGCTATGAGACTAGATATCAACTACAGGGAAAAAATGTAAAAAATACAAACACATGGACGCTAAACAATATGCTACTAAATAACCAAGAGATCACTGAATAAATCAAAGAGGAAATCAAAAAATACCTACATACAAATGACAGTGAAAACATGATGACCCAAACCCATGGGATGCAGCAAAAGCAGTTCTAAGAGGGAAGTTTATAGCAATACAATCCTACATCAAGAAGCAAGAAAAATCTCAAATAAACAACCTAACCTTGCACTTAAAGCAATTAGAGAAAGAAGAATAAAAAAAGCCCCAAAATTAGCAGAAGGAAAGTAATCATAAAGATCAGATCAGAAATAAATGAAAAGGATGAAGGAAATGATAGCAAAGATAAATTAAACTAAAAGCTGGTTCTTTGAGAAGATAAAAAAATTGATAAAGCATTAGCCAGAATCATCAGAAAAAAAGGGAGAAGACTCATATCAACAGAATTAGAAATGAAAAAGGAGAAGTAACAACTGACACTGCAGAAATACAAAAGATTATGAGAGCTTACTACAAGCAACTATATGCCAATAAAATGGACAACCTGGAAGAAATGGACAAATTCTTAGAAAAGCACAATCTCTGAGACTGAACCAGGAAGAAAAAGAAAATATAAACCGGCCAATCACAAGCACTGAAATTGAGACTGTGATTAAAAATCTTCCAACAAACAAAAGCCCAGGACCAGATGTCTTCACAGGCGAATTCCATCAAACATTTAGAGAAGAGCTAACACGTATCGTTCTCAAACTCTTCCAAAATATAGCAGAGGGAGGAACACTCCCAAACTTATTCTACGAGGCCAGCATCACCTTGATACCAAAACCAGACAAAGATGTCACAAAGAAAGAAAACTACTTGCCAATATCACTGATGAACATAGATGCAAAAATCCTCAACAAAACACTAGCAAACAGAATCCAACAGCACATTAAAAGGGTCACACACCATGATCAAGTGGGGTTTATCCCAGGAATGCAAGGATTCTTCAATATACACAAATCAATTAATGTGATACACCATATTAACAAACTGAAGGAGAAAAACCATATGATCATCTCAATAGATGCAGAAAAAGCTTTTGACAAAATTCAACATGCATTTATGATAAAAAGTCTCCAGAAAGTAGGCATAGAGGGAACCTACCTTATTATAATAAAGGTCATTTATGACAAACCCACAGCCAACATCATTCTCAATGGTGAAAAACTGAAACCATTTCCTCTAAGATCAGGAACAAGACAAAGTTGCCAACTCTCACCACTATTATTCAACATAGTTTTGGAAGTTTTAGCCACAGCAATCAGAGAAGAAAAAGAAATAAGAAGAATCCAAATCAGAAAAGAAGAAGTAAAGCTGTCACTGTTTGCAGATGACATGATACTATACATAGAGCTTCCTAAAGATGCTACCAGAAAACTACTAGAGCTAATCAATGAATCTGGTAGAGTAGCAGGATACAAAAGTAATGCAGAGAAATCTCTTCCATTCTTATACACTAATGATGAAAAATCTGAGAGAGAAATTAAGGAAACTCTCCCATGTACCAGTGCAACATAAAGAATAAAGTACCGAGGAATAAACCTACCTAAGGAGAAAAAGACCTGCATGCAGAAAACTATAAGACACTGATGAAAAAAATTAAAGATAATGTGAACAGATGGAGAGATATAAGATGTTCTTGGATAGGAAGAATCAACATGGTGAAAATGACTCTACTACCCAAAGCAATCTACAGATTCCATGCAATCCCTATCAAACTACCAGTGGCATTTTTCACAGAATTACAACAAAAAATTTCACAATTTGTATGGAAACACAAAAGACCCCGAATAGCCAAAGCAACCTTGAGAAAGAAAAACGGAGCTGGAGGAATCAGGCTCCCTGACTTCAGACTATACTACAAAGCTACAGTAATCAAGACAGTGTGGTACTGGTACAAAAACAGAAATATAGATCAATGGAACAGGATAAAAGCCCAGTGATAAACCAATGCACATATGGTCACCTTATCTTTGATTAAGGAGGCAAGAATATACAGTGGAGAAAAGACAGCTTCTTCAATAAGTGGTGCTGGGAAACCTGGACAGCTACATGTAAAAGAATGAAATTAGAACACTCCCTAACACCATACACAAAAATAAAATCAAAATAGATTAAAGACCTAAATGTAAGGCCAGACACTATCAAACTCTTAGAGGAAAACATAGGCAGAACACTCTATGACGTAAATCACAGCAAGATCCTTTTTGACCCACCTCCTAGAGAAATGGAAATAAACACAAAAATAAACAAATGAGACCTAATGAAACTTAAAACCTTTTGCACAGCAAAGGAAACCATAAACAAGACCAAAAGACAACCCTCAGAATGGGAGAAAATATTTGCAAATGAAGCAACTGACAAAGGATTAAACTCCAAAATTTACAAGCAGCTCATGCAGCTCAATATCAGAAAAACAAACAACCCAATCCAAAAATGGGCAGAAGACCTACATAGACATTTCTCCAAAGAAGATATACAGATTGCCAACAAACACATGAAAGAATGCTCAACATCATTAATCATTAGAGAAATGCAAATCAAAACTACAATGAGATGTCATCTCACACCAGTCAGAATGGCCATCATCGAAAAATCTACAAACAATAAATGCTGGAGAGGGTGTGGAGAAAAGGGAACCGTCTTGCACTGTTGGTGGGAATATAAATTGATACAGCCACTATGTAGAACAGTATAGAATTTCCTTAAAAAACTAAAAATAGAACTACCATATGACCCAGCAATCCCACTACTGGGCATATACCCTAAGAAAACCATAATTCAAAAAGAGTCATGTACCAAAATGTTCATTGCAGCTCTATTTACAATAGCCAGGACATGGAAGCAACCTAAGTGTCCATCAACAGATGAATGGATAAAGAAGATGTGGCACATATATACAATGGAATATTACTCAGCCATAAAAAGAAATGAAATTGAGTCATTTGTAGTGAGGTGGATGGACCTAGAGTCTGTCATATAGAATGAAGTAAGTCAGAAAGAGAAAAACAAATACCGTATGCTAACACATATACATGGAATCTAAAAAAAAAAAAAAAAGGGTCATGAAGAACCTAGGGGCAAGACGGAAATAAAGACGCAGACCTACTAGAGAATGGACTTGAGGATTCTGAGGATATGGGAAGGGGAAATGGTAAGCTGGGACAAAGTGAGAGAGTGGCATGGACATATATACACTACCAAATGTAAAATAGATAGCTAGTGGGAAGCAGCCACATAGCACAGGGAGATCAGCTAGGTGCTTTGTGACCACCTAGAGGAGTGGGATAGGGAGGGTGGGAGACGCAAGAGGGAAGAGATATGGGGATATATGTGTATGTATAACTGATTCACTTTGTTGTAAAGCAGAAACTAACACACCATTGTAAAGCAAGTATACTCCAATAAAGACGTTAAAAAATTCCTTTTAAATAAATAAAACTAAGCAAAGGTAAATGATAGTGGCTTAATAGTTTATGAAGCTGTTGAAAGATGTCAACAGACCCCAGAAGAATATAACTCCAAAAAATAGTATCTAAGGCTATGAAATTTGAAGGCAAAAGCCTAGGTTGGAATCCCAGTGCTGCCATGTATTAGCTGAGCAACTTGGGGCAAGTATTTAAGCTTTTTGTGTTTCAGGTTCCTCAAGTGTAAAATGGGAAAGAACTTTAAGTTGTGTGAGTGTAATTACCACATACTATCAAATAAATAAAGTTATGGAATGCGTTAGACAAAAGCAGTGGTTCTAAACTTTTTCCAGCTACAGAATCCTACGCACAAATGAAATTTTACTCCAAGACTCAACTTGTAGAATAGATAAAAGTAGTGTTGTCCTCATTGAGTGAGGGTTGGAGAGGCAACGAGCTGACCACTAGGGCTCTGAGGCAGAGTTTGAAAATCACCATCAGATTAGGAGGTTTCTAAAGCTCTTTCTAGGAAATAAACTTCTATGCACCTGTTTACTTGGGTTGGCATGTTGAATTAAACCATAGTTAGTTTAAACAATGATTGACAACACTAAAGATTCTTGCTCTTATGTTTATCGGTCTTTTAAAAATTTCATTGTCCAATTGCAAATTAAGATTAACAACTATATTTAATAGAAAATAAATAGAATAGTGAAAGTGAACTCTAAGTTCCACTCTGTTTATTCTTGTCTCAGCTCACCCAGGCATCTGAGTCTCAGATGACAACTCCAACTGAGGTGATGACGTATGAAGGCAAAACTGCTTGGGTTAGAACCTGAAGGAAAGTGACCAGCCTGACACAGGCCAGCCCTCCAATCACAGTTGATAGCAAAATTCACAAAGGCTTATGAGTCAAGTGACTCTTTGATGATCAGGTGCCTACATCCACACTGGCAACATTCACGGTGGCAAATTACACGAGCTAAACAAATTATTATGTTTAACAACCAAAATATTTGCTTCCAATAGAAAGAGCTTTAGTATTTCTAAAGACAATTCCACGTGGGTTTTTTTTAATTGTTAATAAACTTTTTCTGGGTCTATAGACACACACTAACGTTTCATGAACATTCTGAATGACAATCCCTAGGAGAAGCCAGTACAGATGTTGTGGCAGTTAAAATTATTTTAATTCTTTGGCATTTTCTTTGGGAAAAAAAAGCAAACGTAGTTAGCAAGGTTTAAAAATACAGATATACGCTTAATAACGTATGTGTGGTAATTTGTGTGTATAAGTAAAATTTACATATATTGAAAAAAAGACATATGGAATCAGAGCTCTCAAAATTCTGGTCCCTTAGAAAGACCTAGTATTCCAACTGTGGAAGAAACGTCCATCTAACAAGTGGGAAATGGCTGAACATTGGATTTTTCTAGGCTTAGCTTTTTGTCCAAATAATATATATTTGAATATTCATGTCAAAAAAACTACTTTTCAAAAAATAGAACTAAGCAATTTTCACTATTTTTGTTTGCCATGTTTTGCTTTTCTGATTGGAAAATTGTTTGTTGGTGCCAGTCATGTCTTTAATTAGTGTCATATTTCATCTGCAAGTACATTTATTGACCTAAAATAAGATGTCCTTAGCTGGTAGGACATGTCATGCTGTGTTAGAAGCAGAATTATGAAGTATTTCTGGAAACTAGGTGTCTGGATGTCCATTGCATGAGGAAAGGATCTCACTGTAGCAGCTGCTGGCCCTGACCCTGACATTCATGGACAGAAGTCCCAAAGGTTTTCTGCTCTTTGATTTGCTTTGCAACCAAAGCGACCCTTGGCTTTCATTATTTATCAAGTCATTAGTCACAGCACAGATGCATAATGCAGAGATGAGTTTTAAATTGTAGACCCTGAATCCTGCAGACTCGGGTTCATGTGAGGAGAGAAGCCTATCTCATGGATATTTCCTTCTAGTTATAGTGAGAAAAAATTAGAGAGAAAGTGTACTATATCATAGCTGTGTTTTAAACAAGGTAGTGCGAGCAAGTGAAGACAACTTTTTCCTAGGTTATAATGCCCTCAGAACTTTTCTTTCTGCTCTAGAGAGTTTAATTACTATTTTAGTAGATACATTTTAGGAAGATATTTATAGAGCACAGA
Source organism: Pseudorca crassidens (assembly GCF_039906515.1). NCBI lineage: Eukaryota > Metazoa > Chordata > Mammalia > Artiodactyla > Delphinidae > Pseudorca > Pseudorca crassidens. The sequence goes on from NC_090307.1 coordinate 58,914,273, forward strand.
AAAGAAATAGAACTGACCTGAGGAATAGGTTTTGTGAAATAATTTCGGTCAACAGGGTAGTTCTAAAGGGTGACTAGAAGTGTGAAGTTATTACCCTCCCAAAACCACCCCCCAAAAAGTAAAAACAGTTTCTTTCTTATCCAAATGCGACTTTGAGTAAGACTTGCTGCCCACACGTGCAACCAAATTGTCTCCCCCCTCCTAAGTAGCTATTCCAGTGTTACCGTTACTAACTCGCTAACCCAGGAATATAATTTCTCATTTTCTAACATCACGTTCACTGTCAAGGACTTGTAAAGTCCCAATTACATAGGAAAACAGAAGAAGGCATGATGAAAGAATTTTGAAATACCAACAGAAAATTCAGCAGCAAAACACAGCTGGGGCTCCAATCTGATCGACTAAGAGTTCAGAAATATATCCTCAATTAGGACCTCTTTTCAGTCCAATGAGGTATATATTGTTTCCCAGAATTCTCCTCCTTTATTCTTTTTTTTTTTTTTTGTACTCTTTTTCCATGTAAATTGTGCAAAATAATCTCTTGGCATTTTTCCGTGCCTTATATAATCCTTTTGGAAAATTCCTAGCTATTATACTCTCACAGACCCAAGAGCAGCTGCTTAATCAAAAAAAAAAAAAGCTTAAATTTTACCAATGATGAACTGAAGGTAGAAAATACCACTCTTTTATGAATAATCATAAAGTAATAACACTGAACATTTATTGCATGCTTCCTATATGCTAGGTAGTGTGCTCAACAGTGAGGTTATCATGATAATGGGGGATTACCTGAGGAAAGGATGTGATGGGGAAGATAACAAGGCAGGGCCTTCCATTGAGAACATCAAGTGCAAAGCCACGGAGGCTTGAGCTCCCGTGGCACAGTGGAGAGCCGCAAGCCGTTCCCTATGTCTGGAGGAAGTGACATTAGATAAAGAAGGAATATATGCACATTTAAGTTTACATATGCATAAAATATACTTGAGAGGATCCCAAGAAATTTAACATTGGTTTGCCTGGGAAAAAACACTCATCTGGGGTGGATGAGATTCTTTGTGTCATTTAATATTCTACCTCATATTTTTCAATCACGAAACTAATAATAAAAGCACTCAATGAGATGTTTCATTAAGATTACTACTGCAGTATCATGAAAAATACATTTTCTAGGAAGAGGAAAGAGTCTTATGCTGTGCAGAAGGGGAACAATTTAAGAAGGATAGGAATAACTCTATGGGCAACAGGAAATGAAGTAAACAGGAATATGGTCAATAATTGCTGACTTAGGGCCCAACCAGATTTAAGACCCATGAATTTGTGGAGAATTTTCCCCATCATTGATTGGCGACCATCGTACCACGGCCAGTGAGCTAGTGGTCAGGAAGTGAACTCATTGAATATGGATCAAGCACGAGGAGGCATGCAAGTTGTGGGGATTGGAGAGAAAGGGGAGGTAGTCATGCACTATAGGATTTTTATTGCTTAAGGTTGTAAAACCAGGAGAGAAGTGATGAAATGAGTAAGCAATGACTGGAAATTCTATAGATGCAAAGAATAAATGTGGTGGAAATAAAGGCGGGAAAGAGCCAGAGGAAGAGAGGTCTTAGTCAGCAAAAGAGACAAGGTTTACTATTTCGGAGAGGAGCATAGGTGTGGCCATGGGAGATGCTGGCTGAAGAGCCATGAAGCTAAAACTTAGTAGAACTGGGCGGGTCAAGGAACTTCATGTCTTCAATGGTTAACGTGGCTTTTACCGATGTGTTGCCTAGAATGACCTTAGGACCTGGGATTTCTGGTTCATGACCGTAAAGAGGTATTCTTCACATTGACCTGGAATTAATTTATCTGCAGCTGGGATAACCCTGAGTATACAGATGGTTTGGTAGAAGCAGTAAAGCAGAAAATAAATCTTTTTAATGGAATACAGATGCATGAATAACCAGTGGTGAAAGTCTCGGGGAAGACTTGCCAAAGAAGCGACAGTTGAAGCAGGTCTTGAAGTTTAAGTAAGAATTCAACTGGAAAAAAAAAAAACCTTGGGGAAAGCATTACAGCCTGAACGAAGGGACGCTGGGGTCTCTGTATCTGTCCTGTGAATGACTTAGTTTGAAATCTGAATTCTGAAAATTGTTCTTTCATCCTCATATGCAAGCCATTCTTTGACTGGTCTTTTCTTTTAGGCAAATTCACCCCCTTCTTTGTGGGGCACATACTAGTTGGCACGTAATAAATAAGTGGGCACTTATGAGATGTATTTGTTTCATGTTCCACTTATTTTTATTTGTTTATTTCCCACATGAAGGAGACAGTAGTACAGCCTAGCAATTAGAGGAGAAATTCTTTAAAGTGGCTGCAAATTATATAATGAGTACATTGTCAATGTAACTCAAATGATTAGAATTTGAATGAAGGTTGCTTTTTGAAATTCAACATCTAAGAAGTGTCTATAGCACTTGGAGGAGGAATTGGTCAAATGTCCTGGGGTGAGGCTTTAAACTATGTAATTCAAGAGGAACTGGTGTGTGTGGTTTGTGGAGCTGGTGATGAGTTGGCAGGCCAAAATAATTTGTAAAATGTATTATACCTCCAACAACTATACACCAAGATAAAGCACAGAGCATTGGAGCTCCTACTCCAGTATCAAATATCTGAGACCATATTTTAAATTTCAATATGGCATGCAATTCTTAGCCATTCCTTTCAACAGCTAAAGCTTTAAATAAGATGTCGGTATAAACATATAATTGTCAATCACAAACACTCGGTATAAACATATAATTGTCAATCACAAACACTCCAGAGGTAGGTTTTGTTCATGGCTCATCTCGCTGACCCTTAAGCAGTATGTTAACAATAAAATAAATAAAATGAGTTTTCTTTGCTGCTGACACAACAGATGGTTCCTCACTTTTGACACATAGCTAATTATAACCCTCTTCAAAATCATTACTAATAATTTTCAGATATTTTATGCAGATTAATTTCTTATACTTTAAGCTAAATAACCTTGGCCTCACGCTCTGTGTTTCTCCACTCCAAAAGGAGGAATCTCATTTCCAGACAACTTCTAAGTCAGTATCTAATGCGACGGAAGGAAGGAGACAGAGAAGGTGAGGAAGAGGGAGCTTCTGCCTCGCTGCACTTAGAGATGAACCAGAAGATGATAAGCATGACCTACACAGCCAGTGAGGATAACACAAGTGCTATCACAAGCAACGCGTTGCGGGAATGTGGAAGAAGGGGTACTGAGTCCGAGGATTAAGGATCAGAAGAGGCTTCATGGAGGAGAATTTTTTTGAGTCATACTTGAGGACATGTGTATTTTCAGCAGATGAAAAGAGAGAAGAGAATAATCCAGGTTGCCATGACAGTTTGATTTAAGGAGAGACACCTAAAATTGTAGGCAATATTGAGAAAATAGTGGGCGGTCCAATATCAGTCTAAGACTATTTGCACCCAGAAGGCTGTATATGTATATATTTTTAAAAGATTATTGAAATCTGGCTTGAAAATATATCAGAAAGGACCTCAGATAAATTTCTAATGAGTTTGGAATTTAATGGGAAAGTCCTAAACAAATTGTATAAGCTTGAAGTACAATGATGGTGTCTTATCTTCTAGGAAAAAAGTGTGTGTTTTATGATTTAGAAGATAATTTAGGTCAAGAAATCAAGACCTGAAAACAAATTCATTGTTCCAAAAACCGACTATAACAAGTAGCTCTCCAGTGTGTGTTATGAGGTTTTAAGGGCAACTAGAAGGTAATAAAGGCTTAAAAAAGTTCACTGAGATAAATTCCACATTGACATTTTTATGTACGGACCTCATATTTTCTCCCACAAAGACTTGTGTCTGTAAGAGGTAGTCTGAGTGGTCATTTGTTAATGAGGTCTAATAAAATCTAGCTTCAAAATATGGATGAGTCAGGAACTTAAATTTAGGGGTCTAATAATCGGAAGTAGGTAAACGTTCCTTCCTCTTAAAAGAAGTTAATACACATGCTGCAAAAGTGAGGGGTATGGATTCATCTATTCCTTTCTCTCAGAATTTTTCCAACATTTACCTATTAGGAAATGAATACTAATTGAAAACGTGTGGTAAGAATAGCAGTTGCCCCACCTTCCTAGTTCTAACCTAATGCAGCATCTACTGCAAAAATTCGATATTTTATGTAATAGTTGAGGTGCCAGTGACAGAAACTCAACACAAAATTATATACTGTTAAAACTGTTCAGTGACAAAACCAAGGAAACAGTGTAGATGGAGCTATGTTCTGGAGGGACCAGATCCAGGATATTAGGCACCATTAGGATTCGCTCTTTCTCCGTATCTCTGCTTTTTTCTGTTGGTGTAGATTTGCTATTTCTGCATGGCTAGAATTATGACCACAGACGATTCTGAGTTTTACATAAGGGTTCCTCCATTTCAAAACTGCTGACATTTTTAGCTGGATCATTCTTTGTTTGGGGGATCTGTTTTGTGGCATGTAGGGTGTTTAGCAGTTGCCCTGGTCTCTGACCACTAGCCTTCCCACCCCTGAGCTGTAACAACCAAAAAACAGACATTGCTAAATGTCCCCTGGGAGGAAAACGTGTCCCCACTTAAGAATCACTGCCTTACAGGCTTAATGTCAGAGAAGAAGGAGCTGTTCATTCACAGAGCTTTCATTTGGAAAAATCCAACAGAATTGTTTTGGTCCTGTGTGCACCTTACACCCATCCTGAACCACACTTTCGACAAGGAAAAAAAAGAAAAAAACTTTATGACTTTGGGTTAGGTCTTAGGACACATAAAGCACAAATTATAAAAGAAAAAAAGTGATAAATTGATCATCAAAATTAAAATTTTACTCTTTGAAATGCATTGCTAAGAACATGAAAACCACAGGCTGGCAAAACAAATATCTGATACAGGGATTTGATCCAGAATGTAGAATGAACTCTTACAACTCATTTAAAAGAAGATGGGCAACCCAGTAAAACATTGGCAAAAGATGTGGACACCTCACAAAAGAAGACATGCAAATGAAAAATAAGCATAAGAAAAGATGCTCATCATCATTCATCATTAGAAAAATACACATGAACACCACAATGAGCTACGCCCACTAGAATGACTAAAATGGAAAGTACCAACTGTTGGTGAAGATGCTGAGCAATTGGTGGGAATACACGAAGACAAAGATACAGCCACTGTGGAAAAGTTTAGCACTTTCCCATCAAGCTAAACATGTATTTATCTTAACATCCAGAAATTCCTCTTCCAGTCATTTCACCACGAGAAATAAAGCATATGTCTACACAAAGACCTATAAGCAAATATTTGCATAAGCTTTATTCATAATTGCCAAACTCTGGAAACAACTCATCAACTGATGAATAGATACATTGTTGGCCTTCCTTAAAATGGAGTGTGTCTCTTTAAAATGGAATACAGCAACAAAAGGAAAACACTATTAATAAATGCAATGACATGGATGATTCTCAAAGTCATTATGCCAAATGGAAGAAGCATGATATAATATACCTTATACTATACATAATTCTATTCATTTAATATTCTGAAAAGCTAAAAGGAGAGAAATCAATTCCAAGATCTAAGTGTAGACGGAAAGAACTGACAATGTAGAATGATTGTACTGGTGGTTACATGACTCTGTAGATGAGTCAATTTTCACCAAACTTTACACTTTAAAGGGGTGAATTTTATTGGGAATGTATGTAAATGATACCTCCATATATCTGATTTAAAACCAGATATAGGGACTTCCCTGGTGGTGCAGTGTTTTAAGAATCTGTCTGCCAATGCGGGGGACATGGGTTTGATCCCTCATCCAGGAAGATCTCACATGCCACGGAGCAACTAAGCCCATGCACCACAACCACTGAGCCTGCGCTCTAGAACCCGTGAGCCACAATTACTGAGCCCACATGCCACAGCTAGCTACTGAAGCCCGCATGCCTAGAGCCCGTGCCCCGCAGTGAGAAGCCACCACAATGAGAAGCCCACACACCGCAGCGAAGAGTAGCCCCTGCTCACCACAACTAGAGAAAGTCCGCGTGCAGCAACGAAGACTCAACACAGCCAAAAATAAATAAATATTTTTTAATTTAAAAAATAAAGTGTAAAGAAGAACTGCTGATCATATTCTTTAAAAAAAAAAGTACAATTTTTTTTTAAAAAAACACAACTCAACTCTAAATATCATACACCTCCAAAGAAGTCAATACTGTCCTCATACAATGACTTCATTCATTTGTCCCTTCATTCATCCAACAATTTTCTATGTAATATCTACTGCTTGCCGGGAGCTGACCTCAATGCTTGGGTTACATCTAGGAATATATTCAAAGATTCCTGCCTTTAGGGAACTTACCTTCCAGAAGGAGGGAAACAGATAAAAATAATTTCTATAAGAAGAGAAAGGAAATTCTATCATATACCCAGTGATACAGAAGAAAAAAGAAAAAGGAGGAGGGGGGGAAAGGATTAGGAGTTCTGGAATGGGCAGAAGAGAGCAGACTACGTAGTGTCAGTAAATTTAGGCCTCATTGAAAAGGTGAGTTGTGGGGCTTCCCTGGTGGCGCAGTGGTTGAGAGTCCGCCTGCCGATGCAGGGGACACGGGTTCGCGCCCCGGTCCGGGAAGATCCCACATGCCGTGGAGCGGCTGGGCCCGTGAGCCATGGCCGCTGAGCCTGCGCGTCCGGAGCCTGTGCTCCGCAATGGGAGAGGCCACGACAGTGAGAGGCCCGCGTACCGCGAAAAAAAAAAAAAAAAAAGGTGAGTTGTGAGCAAACACCAGAAAGAGATTAGAAATTTAACAAAGGAAAAATCTGGCACAACTTTCCAGGCAGACAGAACCCTAAAGCAAAGACCCCACGACAGGAGTGTGATAATGTGTTTGAGGAACAGTATGGAGACCAGTATGGCTGGAAAAGAAGCAAGGGAGGAGGAGAGTGTTTTACAACATAGGTTTTGTTCTCATTCAAGTACGGTGAGGCCAGCAGACCAGCAGACGACTGCCATTAACAAGAGAGTTGTTACTCCCAGTTCCCAAGAGCAGGGGGCACCCCATGCCACACAGGGGAAGCCCCAGGCAGCCCCAGTGTCAGTCAGGAGGCAGAAGGAGTGGGATGAAAGCATAGGCAAGAGCCTTGACTGTGGTTTTTGAGAAAAGGAACAGGCAAGGCAGGGTAAGCAGGCCTAGAATTGGCCAGTTGGAATAATTTCAGAGGGATTTGGGGTGCAGGACTGTCCTGACTTGTCTGGTACCCGGTCTTGGGGTGATTAGGACAGATGGGAAGTAGCCTGGAGTGTGACAGCCCAGGAAGGTAGATGGCTGCAGTGTGGGTTCTGGGTTGGCTAGTTTGTATAAGAAAGATGTGCTCATAAATGATCTCTAAGAATTGGGTAGCCCTGAAAATGGCAGTCTTTTCCTGATCATCAAGGGCCCAGAAGCTAGAGCACCAAGAATACAGAAATTTTTAAAAATATAGTTAATACAGAAAGCAGTTCAGAGGGATAAGGGATAGGGCTGAGAGAAATGAGGAGCCATGGAAAGGTGTTAATCTGACTTATGTTTTTAAAAGGCCATCCTGATTGCTCTGTTGAGAATGGACCACGGTGAACAAGGGGAGAAACAGGGAGACACGTTCCAGCCTGTGGCATAACTGAGCCTGCTGGTCAGCAGTGGAGGTGGTTAGACGTGGCAGGTTTTTAAAATATTTTGAAGGTAGAGGAAACAAGATTTACTGAGAGATGAGATTTTGCATGTGAGATGATGCAAGAATGACTCCCAGTTTTGTGATCTAAGTGGAGGAAAGGGTGGAGTTGTCAGGTCAGTTGAGGAAGGCTGCAGGCAGCACAAGTCTGTATTCGTCTGGGTTCCCAAAAGCAGAGCCTGAGACAAGGACTTGGGTGCAGATATTTATGACAGGTGATCCCAGGAAGCAGAAGTGAGGGAGTACAGAGTGAGACAGGCAATGGGGCTCGATTCCAGTGGGCTCTCTCAGAAGCACAGGATGTCTCCCAGAACTTTCTACTGGAAATACGGGAGCATTTCTCCACTGTATATAATATACACTATTATATTATAATAAATTTTATTCTAATTTTGTTTATCTTATCATCTACTATAGGAGAAAAGGTAAGACTAATCTGCAAGAGATATTTGTTACATGAATGATTTAGGACACTCCTAGAAATAACCTCATCCTAAGGGAAAGAAGACTAGTTTATAAAAAAAGAAAATAACAAGGCTATTAAAACAATTTGGTAGAAATCAACAAAGGGCCTGAGCAATAAATGAACCTGTAAGTATGCAAGAAGTATCCATTCAGAAATCTTTGTGAATATGCAAATCCACAAATAATTTTAGGACATATAACTTACTTCCATAAAATGCAATTAGATAGAAACACAACTAGAATGTAACCTCCATGGGGGTAGGAATTTTTGTCTCTTTTATTCATTACTATATCCCTGGTTACTAGAATAACACCAAGAACATACTATGTGAATATTTGTTGATTGAATAAGTAAGCCAAATATTTTAAGAAACCTCAACTTATCTACGACCTGATACATGCAGGACTGTGTTGAATATTTTCCATTAGTCCCCCCAGATCTACTCCTCAAATTCCACCCTGCTCTGTATCCCAGGAGGCGGACCTTTATTGAGTCCATCAAGAGTTTTCCCCACCCTTTGGCTTCAGTGAAGGCTCAACCAATGACAGGCTCCAGCAGATCGCTTGGTAGGAGGAGAATAAGGATAGGTATTACCCTGGCTCCATGTCTTCCAAGCTGCCACAGGCTGGCTGCACCTCTCCTCCAAAGGCCGCCACCCTTGAAGAAACTGCTACCCTCTCCAGGTTCAGGTATCCACTCCCATCCCTTGGCACTTTAGACCTGGTAACAACTCCTCACCTTTGCTTGCTTTGGGGTCCAGAATCATTGCTAGCCTGTTTCCTTTAAACCGATCTTCGCTTTTGCAACTAGTTTTTCTTCATCTCCCCTCAATTAACTTATCTGAATGTGTCATCTTCTTCCTGTTCAGACCCTGACTTTTACAAAACTCATTCATGAAGAGATGAAAATAAATGTGCTTTTAGCATCCACTGAAACAGTTTCATGAGTCTGGTCCTGATTCCCCGAAGATAGGATGGTGGACTCACTGAAAAAGACGTTGACTGGCATTGAATCTGACATGCCATGATTTAATCTACCCATTGCTCATATTTTCTAGCTAAGATCCATTCAGTTCTTGAGACTTCAGCATGTTCTCTTCATTTCAATCACCAATATGTTTTAGAGCCATTTTTCACACATACACACACAGCCCCCCAAATTTTGTTGTTCCTGTTTTATCACTTTGCCTGAAGTATTGCCAGTGGAGTGATGAGAAGGAACAATAAAGCCGAGTTGAGAGGTGGGTAGCTCAGCACTGCCACACACTAGCCTCCCTATACCTGTAACTAAGACTTATACCCTGGCAATATTACACGTGATTGCATGTTACAGACCATCAGAGGTGCTGACAACCCTGCCAGGCCACGAATATAACGGTCATGAATGCAAGGAGCCTCATGTACTACTTTCTGAATCAGTGTGTCATCTCCAGGCGGGGGTGGCCTATGAAATAGTATCACTGGATGAATTCGTTGAGCACGACATCCCTTAGTAAAAAATTCTCAAAGCAGGCACTATTTTCATTCCCATTTTCAGATGAGGAAACTGAGAAACATGCAAGTTAAGTAAATTGCCCAAGTTCACGGAGTTAGTAAGTGTTAGAGCTGGCGTTCAAATAAGGAGTCAGGTGGCACCAGAGTTCATGCTTGTAACTCAAAACTCTCAAGTAATTAGATGACAGGATAGAATAACGGTCCTTAGATGTAAGCCAGTAGATAGTCTCCATTATATCCTTGCTAAAGATTAAATGGCTCCTCGTGGGTCCTCTTCAGACTCCATTTCCACATACATAAAACAGAGACAATAAAAAGACCAAGTCTTGAGGTTGTTGCAACGAATCACATCAAGTGAGACAATGAATGTAAAGTGCTTGGCTCCGTAAATTGTAAGCGGTACCATTTTCTTAAGTCTCTGGAAATAGCCGTCAGATGCAATTGTCTTCACTAGAGTTAACATCTTAATTATTGTTTCTAAATATTGTTTGCAAGATAGCAAAACAAATCATCTATTTCTTCCACATTGTGATAATAAGCTATAAAATCCACAGACAAGAGGCTATTTTTAATTTCTTGGATTTTTGTAACAAGAAAATGTATATCCAAATGCAAATTTCAGAAAGGGCCAGGGGGGAAATTATCCTTCCCATGCTCCACAGAGGTGGAAAAGCAAATTTTCCTCAGATTTTCCTGGTGGAAAATTTGAACCCCACTCTGAAGGATTCCAATGTGTTCAATAGTGTTCTACCCCAAGGCCACCCTCTTCTCAGCAAACCAGGTGTTGGAGGAGCCCATGAAACTGTAGGAAATCCAGCACCTTCCCTGCAACATACTCTTGTTCCCCCTCCAGTCTGACCTGGTAGGTAAGATTTAGGGTGAAATCTAAGATTTTATTGGCATGGAATGATGAAAAATATCATGAATTCACATGGATAAAGGCATATTCCCCACTCCCACAGATTAAACACATTTAATGTCCTGTTTCACTTCCAAAGTGCATAAACAGACGATGGAAGCCCAGCGTCTCCAATGGATAGGTAGTACGTCTGGGAGAGAAACCAGAGCATCCCCACTGAGGGCTTCCTTCATGGCTCAGGGTCCATCGAAACATGTCTTGTCCTGGCCCTTGCCCACCAACACATGTCAATGTTTTTGCCAATCACATAGCTATCCACTTGTTAATGCCCATCTCTTAAGAAAGCTTAAGGATACAGAAATATGGTATATATATATATATATTTTGTTGTTGTTGTTTTGTTTTTTTTGCAGTATGCGGGCCTCTCACTGCTGTGGCCTCTCCCGTTGCGGAGCACAGGCTCTGGATGCACAGGCTCAGTGGCCATGGCTCACGGGCCTAGCCGCTCCACGGCATGTGGGATATTTCCGGACCGGGGCACGAACCCGTGTCCCCTGCATCGGCAGGCGGACTCTCAACCACTGCGCCACCAGGGAAGCCCGAGGACTCTATTTTAACTTATGTATTTTAACCCAAAACTGGTTCCCTCTCTCTCTACACACACACACACACACACACACACACACACACACACACACACGGTCACTAAATATTGTGGAATAAAAAACTGAAATTAAAAAATTGAAACTAAAATATTCTCTGAACTTTTTGCCACTAGATGATGATTAGTCCATACTAGAATAGCTCTTCTGTATGGCCTGTTTATCCTCATGTCAAATGTTGGCCTTAAAAATCAAGACATCAGATGGTAAATGAGAAAACAGTCAAAAGCTTGGAGCAAATACTTCTTTCCTTTCAAAAATTTTAATTCAACTTAATCAGTGACATAAACTAAAATTTTGTTTGTATTTTACATACTACTATTTAGTTTCAACTAAATAATAAGAACTTAAAAATTCTTGTTATAAGAACTTACAAGGTCTTGTTATAAAAACTTAAAATTTTGATTTTAACTTCAGTATCATTAGTTTGGAAAGCTCTAAGTTGTTTTGTATGTATAACTGAGGTTTACCTGATGAATTTTTCTTGGGGGACATATTCTAGTGTCTTATTTCCCTGTGGTTTAAAGACTTACTAGCCTGGAGAATTTTCTTTAAGCCCTCAAAGCTTGAAAAATGACATTTATTATCATCATTAACAACATTGTAACTTTTTTCGAATTTTATTTTATTTTTTTATACAACAGGTTCTTATTAGTTATCCATTTTATACATATTAGTGTATATATATCAATCCCAATAACAACACTGTAATTTTTAAATGAGCACATAGGTAGTGGGAGAAATGCTGAGTGTAGAGAACTGATTCTATCATTTTTGATGTTAATTTCAAGGTAGTAGTGAGGTGCAGCTTCTATAGTGTAAAAGAATAAGTAATGAGGACTCTATTTTAACTTATGTATTTTAACCCAAAACTGGTCCCCTAAGTTCCCTAAGGGGCTTCTGAGCACTTGAAGCACTGGTTCATGAAACTGGTCAAAGGTTTAATTTACTTGTGTCACATTATTCTTCTAACTCAGAATCTGTGACCAAACGGCAGAAACTTGAAAGTCTCTTGTTTTACTTTTCCTTTCCATTTCATTGTTTTCTGTGACACATTCAGAGAACCGTATACACGGTTTCCTATATCATCAAGCTCTTCTTGTTCTATTCTGCTCATAATGAAATTCAAATTGTATTCAAGAGCTCATTCTCCAGCACGAGAATTTTTAAGAGGAAACTAATCTCCAAGTCTTAACTTTGCCATTATTCCCTAAAAAGACAAGATGCTATTAGATTCACTTTATTTAATTATGCCTTCTCCAACCTACTAAAACATTAACGTCTCTAATACAAAGTACAGGATGAAGTTTTCCAGGGTGAACCTTTGGATGTTAGACTGTTGGGTGGCAAGACTGTTAAGTGGCTATTCTTTCAAGGTTAAAACTTGCTGTTCTTGTTCATGGGATACTTTATGAGCTGCTTTCTTTCATCTAACTTTGAAACACATACTCAGCGTCCACAGTGTACTGTTATTGGAGCCTTCGACTCAGAAGCAATGTAACATTTAACATTCTAACGGGGAGGAGCTATATAATATACAAATAAATAAAATAATTTCAAATAGTAATAAGTACAATGAAGAAATAGCAAATAAAATGATATGCTAGTGAGTGATAGAGTAAGAACTTGTTACATAACGTCTTTTTTAATATTTAATTTTATTTATATATTTATGTTTATACAGCAGATTGTTATTAGTTATCTATTTTATATACATTAGTATATATATGACAATCGAATCTGCCAATACATCCCACTGAACTTGTTACATAAGGTCTTTCTGAGGAACTGACATTTGAGCTGAGATTCAAACAAGGATCCAACCATGCAAAGATCTCAGGAAACTGGTATCTGGGTAGAAAGGAGAGAAAGAGCAGGAAGAACATAATTGGCATGGCCAAGGAGTAGGAAAAAAAAAAAAAAAGCCAAGGACTTCCCTGGTGGCGCAGTGGTTGAGAGTCCGCCTGCCGATGCAGGGGACGCGGGTTCGTGGCCCGGTCCGGGAGGATCCCGCGTGCCGCGGAGCGGCTGGGCCCGTGAGCCATGGCCGCTGAACCTCCGTGTCTGGAGCCTGTGCTCCGCAACGGGAGAGGCCACAGCAGTGAGAGGCCCGCGTACCGGAAAAAAAAAGCCAACTGAGTGAGGAACAAGAGAGTAGTGAAGATGTAGGAGAAGTAGCCCCAGGCCAGAACACTTGAGACTTGGATTTGTTTTCTAAGTGTCACGAGAGGTCACCAGAAAATTTTAGGCAGAAGAGTGTCATGATCTCTTTTTCATTTTTCCAAAGAAATTACCCTGGCTTTTTAAATTTTACTTGTTTGAAAGTGTGCTCAAGAGGACAAGAGCTGAAAAAGCCAACAGTCTTCCGTGTGAAACAATCCTATGCTAGACTCTATCAGGGACATCATCGCAGATCATGCTTTCCCAAAGCCAAGGCCACATTACAACCACCAAGGAGTTTTTAGAGCCTTTAAAAACACAGATTTCCAGGCCACACTCCTTCAAGCTTCTGATTCAGGGGTCTGGGGTTGATGCCAAGAATCTGTATTTTGAAAATCTCCCAGAAGTTTCTGAGGCACATCCCTGCTTAAAAACCTGAACTAAGCCATGCCCATCTAAAAATAGTGGAGAAAATAATTTTAAATGCCAAATAAAATTTTCATGTAAGAAAACTGTAGGCATTTTGAAATAGGCATTTTGAAAATAATGGTTTTTTCTTATGGTTACCAAAGGGGAAAGGGGCAGAGGGATAAATTAGGAGTTCGGAATTAGCAGATACCAACTACTATACTATATATAAAATAAAGACAAAGGTCCTACTGTATAGCACAGGGAACTATACTTAATATCTTGTAATAATGTATAATGGGAAAGAATCTGAAAAAGAATGTATGTGTGTGTGTGTATATATATATATATATGAATCACTTTCCTGTATTCCTGAAACTAACACAACATTGTAAATCAACTATACTTCAATTTAAAAATTAATGTTAAAAAATTAAGTTTTCTCACAATTATTTTTCACAATACTGAAGGGAATCAGCAGTATTTATGGATGAGAACACAGGCACTGAAATATTCCCTTTGATATTCCTTCTGTTCACTGACCATTTGTTGCCTGCAACCTCTCTTAAAGCTAGTCGATGCAGAGAAAGACAAATACTGTAGGACGTCACATATGTGGAATCTAAAAAATGGTGACACAAATGAACTTATTTACAAAACAGAAACAGACTCACAGACATAGGAAACAAACTTACGGATACCAAAGTGAAACGGTTGGGGGTGGGATAAATTAGGAGGTTGAGATTAACACATGCACACTACTATATATGAAATAGATAAACAAGGACCTACTGTATAGCACGGGGAACTATAGTCAATATCCTGTAATGACCTACGATAGAAAAGAATCTGAAAAAGAATATATAGGTGTATATACATATATATGTATAACTGAATCGCTTTGCTGTACACCTGAAACTAACGCAACACTGTAAATCAACTCTCCTTCACAAGAAAAAATTAAAATTTAAAAAGCTACTCAGTGTATTTACTCCTTCGTACACACAGTCTCTACAGAACTTTACCAGGCAATTTGGTAGACACTGGCCTCTAACCTAAGGTTCAGCCTCAATGCTACTGTGTTTTCTGGTTCTCTTTGATCTTTCTTTACACGATTCTTCGGGACATGCATCCTAAGCATGGTCTCCCTTGGTTACTATAGTGGCTAATAACTTTTCTACTCCTCTAATCAATTCTGAGGCACAGCAGTGGGATTTGCCTAATGTGGCTGACCTGGCCAGTTGTGTTTATTAGCTCCTCCTCTCCTGGCAAACTCAGCAGCCGGGCTATGAACTTGCCTCCACCTGTGGACCCGAGGGCTGGGTAAGTTGAAAGGATTAGGTCAGAGATTGTAACCGACTTGCTGGTTTCTCTGAGCCTGAGTTGGAACCCTCACCATCCCCTCAGGAGCGTAAGGTGCCATCACTTTTAGACGTCACGGTCCAATCAGAACAACCTGACTAGACAAAGCTGCCTTTTTATCCCCTCGCTCTCACGCATCAACCTGGGCGTAGTTCTCGTAGGAAATTTCAGAACTGATTTTGTGCTGCTTTTGTAACAGGCAGAGTTTTTCCATCTTTTCCTATTGGCACAGTTTATAAGATGCTCCTCCAGTGGGTGGATCCGAGATAGGCTGGGACCTGGGACCCTTTGCTGCAGTGCTTGCACCTGAACACACGTCTCCTCAAGCAACACAATACAAAGAAACTATAAGGGACTAAAAATAACGGCGTGCATGCACAGTTGGGGCAAATTCTGGACAAAAGATACAAAAAGACAAACAACACTCAACTGGCACTTCTGAAGAGCCAGGAGCAGAAACAGGGCACATGCCCCCTGCACACACCACCACCAAAGGGGTGGGCAAACCCCTTAAGCCACGCCTCCAGCCCGACCCCTGGACACACCCCTAACCTCACGCCATACAAGGAACCAGCTTGCCCTGCCTCGGGAATAAGCAAGGGAACCTGTTACTTGTTTTTGCTCCCTCCTGCGGAAGCAGGAGCCCCAATAAAGCCTTGCCTGAATTTCTTGGCTGGCCTTCTATCAGTTTCTATTGACTGGGGAAGGCCAAGAACCCTGGTCGGTATCAGATGTGCTCCTTGAACAATTTGCCTCTCTAGCTCCGTCCAGCACTGATGACAGCCTCCCCACTGCCCACGTCCACCCCCTTCCACACGGGAGGGGAAAGTCTGCATGAGTCTGAAGGACAAGTTCGGTCTCCCTGGGCACCACATGACAGTGGCTTGGACTCCACAAAAGCTCTGTTTGAAATAATACTGGGGTTTGACTTGAGCAGAGACTTTCCACTTCTCTTAAGATACTCAGGAAAAGGGATGCTTTCCCATTTAGTGTAAGCTGTTGGGTGCCCACAGTGTCTGGCACAGTTCTAACCAATGGACAAGTGCTGCCCTCCTTAGGCATGGCCCGAGACCACAGAGACCTTCCTGAAAATAGGTGGTGGTGAAACAGCCTCCTCACAGAGCAGTGGTTTTCAACTGGGGTTGTACCACCTCCTAATGGACACTTTGGAAACTTGCAGGGTTTTTTTTAACTGAAGTATAGTTGATTTACAATATTGTGTCATTTTCAGGTGTACAGCAAAGTGATCCCATTATACATATATTTTTCAGATTATTTTCCATTATAGGTTATTACAAGATATTGAATATAGTTCCCTGGGTTATACAGTAAATCCTTGTTGCTTGTCTATTTTATGTAAAGCAGTTTGTGTCTGTTAACCCCATACTCCTAATTTATCTCTCCCCCCCTCCCTTGCCTCTTTGGTAACTGTAAGTTTGTTTTCCATGCCTGTGAGTCTGTTTCTCTTTTGTATATAGATTCATCTCTGTATTATTTTTTTAGATTCCATATATAAGTGATATCATATAATATTTGTCTTTCTCTGTACGGCTTACTTCACTAAGTATAATATTCTCTAGTTCCACCCATGTTGCTACAAATGGTATTATTTCATTCTTTTTTATGGCTGAGTAGTATTCCATTGTGTATATATACCACATCTTCCAAAGCCAATTGTCTGTTATGATTATGACAAAAGTAAGCACTACTGCCATTTAGCGGTGAAGATGGGGGGGAAGGGCAAGATGCTCTATGACCTGCAATGTGAAGAACACTCTTGCCCAATAAAAAATTGTTCCATGCCCTACACTACTCTTGAATGTCCCACAGAACAATTAGTACAAGTGAAAAATCTGTAAGTTTCCGATTCTAGAGTCTAAGTCCATTTTACATTTAAATAAAAAGTATTTATAAAGTATTTTTTGCACGGTTTTAATATAAACTGAATTATGCAGGGATACAATTACAAAGTAAAATAAGGAAAAGTGTTCCTTTGATTTGTTGGAAACTCTACCAAGAGCTGTTGCTTATTTCATAAAATCATGTTACCAGTAGCCGTGCCATTTCTGCTATTTGAGTCAACTCTCTCAATGTCACCTGAGAGCTGTCCCACTCCCAGTGATTCTATGTATGAGGACATCATCTGACAACTTCACTATGCTTTCCAGAGCAGTGGTGCCTATGCGTTTGCATATTAAAATACACATTTTATTGTGAATGTCTTTCCTTGGATTTTCCCTTTATATTACATTAGAACATTATATTGATTTTTTAAAATAGTTTAAGTGTGGTTAAGCTATATTATCTATGAACTTTTTTTCAGTAAAAGGTAGCATTTTAAATACTATAAAAAGGAGGCCTTGTCTGATAAGATTGGGAACTTCCTCCTAGATATAAGTCTCTCTTCACATAGACTTTATTTAAACCTGATTGAGGATAGCTCACTGTAAGCCCAATCTACCACCTCCCTACCCAACACTAGTAGCCTAAAAGCCTATCAGTGACAGGACTTTCTTATACCAAATATAACAACAATTCTGATTAATTGAACACCTGTTATGTGCCAGGCCCTGTGCTACACACTTTCCATATATTGTATCTAACCCTCAACTCGCCAAAGGAAGTAGATTTATTATTAGCTCTGTTTTACAGGCAAGGAAATCAGTGCAGGACGAAGGTTAAATAACTTCCCTGAGGTCACACCATTGTAAGTGACTTGATCCATATGGATCAAATTCTAATGTCTGACTTTGCCCAAGACAGATGGGTCAGAATTCAAAACTGGAAATTTGGTAAGTAGCCAGGAACAGCCACGCTCATTTTGGCTGAATAACTGTGGAAAAGTGGAAGCAAAGAACAGGACACATCACCATCTATTGATCTCCCTCCTGGTTCTTCACCCCAACATTCGGACCCTCACTCAAGCCCCAGCAAATTCCCACCTGCCTCATGCTCTCAGCAACGGCAATCGAAAAGTGGCTCATCTGAATTGAAATGCGCAAGATATGCTGGGCATCCCTGGTGGCACAGTGGTTGAGAGTCCGCCTGCCGATGCAGGGGACACAGGTTCGTGCCCCGGTCCGGGAGGATCCCACATGCCGCGGAGCGGCTGGGCCCGTGAGCCATGGCCGCTGAGCCTGCGCGTCCGGAGCCTGTGCTCCGCAACGGGAGAGGCCACAGCAGTGAGAGGCCCGCGTACCGCAAAAAAAAAAAAAGAAAAGAAAAGAAAAAAAGAAATGCGCAAGACATGTAAAATACATGTCAAATTTCAAAGACTTGGCACAAAAAAGGAAAATAAAATATCTCATTAATAATTTTATGTATATTATATATCTCTTCTCATGATAATGTTTTTGGATATATTGGGTAAAAATAAATTAAAATTAAGTTCACCTATTTCTTATTATTAAAGTTTCTAATGAGGCTATTAAATTTTTTTAAATTATGTGTGGCTCATTTAGTATTTCTATTGGACAGAGCTGAGATAGATGGTTTTCCTGTCACTTAGTATCCTTTCCCTACCCCACAGTAATCTGCAGAAACTTGGAGTCTAGGGCAACTGTCTCCTCAAGTGACCATTCAGGCCACTGAAAGCAGCAGGAGAAAAGCATGGGTGTGGGAAGGGGAAGGTCAGCAGAAATTCCTCCACATTTTCATTGTGGTCCTTTGGTCACTCGGATTGTGGGAACCACATGTTCATTCCCTATTTATTACTATTATTTTTATCCCATACGCTTCACACATCTGCCAGCACATGGGAGCAGTAGGCAAAATCTGGAACAAAAGCTGTGTTTAGATACATGTGTAAAGAAAAGTCGAAATATTTAGCATATTACCTAAATGTGATATTGTTTACATCTACCAACAGTGAAGGAGGTGGCTTGTAGCTCTATGGAAACCCAGACAAGTAGTATGAGCTCATCACAGATGGAAAGCACTAGAAATAGTTTAAATATAAACTGATTAAAGTCAGGGGAGTAAAGTCTATGACTTCATAAGATCCGTCCCTCCCAGGATCAGACCCCCAACTTCTGTACTCTGATCAATTAATAATAGCAAAAAAATATCAATTAAAAAACCAGAAAGGAAACTGAATTGAATGAAGTTGACTACAGAGATCAATCACAGGGATTTTACTCACACTTAATAACTGACCAAAATACCAAGTTAAAGAAAGTAAAGCTTAGGGCTGCCCTGGTGGCGCAGTGGTTGGGAGTCCGCCTGCCGATGCAGGGGACACGGGTTCGCGCCCCGGTCCGGGAGGATCCCACATGCCGCGGAGCGGCTGGGCCCGTGAGCCATGGCCGCTGAGCCTGCGCGTCCGGAGCCTGTGCTCCGCAACGGGAGAGGCCACAACAGTGAGAGGCCCGCGTACCGCAAAAAAAAAAAAAAAAAGTAAAGCTGATAGACAAATCACGTGTACCACTTCAGTGTCTATTGATAGAAGAATTGTTCATTATTTCTTATATATCCTTACTGTGAGATATGACACACTTTGGGGAGGGGGAGAGGGAGGGAGGGAGAGAAAGAGGAAGGAGGAAGGAAGGAAGAAGGAGGAGGGGGTGTAAGGGAGGAAGGAAGTTTTAGTTCTTGATGTCCAAAATGTACTATTGTCTGTTGTGGCTTCCTCCCATCACGTTTCATAGCTCTTAGGGAAACTCAGCACACTTGTTTGATACACAAGACCTGTCCATGCCAGAAAGAGCAAAGAAGAGCTTCTAATAATTACGCAGACAACAGTGTGAAACAACTGTTTTAACAACTTGGCTACAGTCTCTGAGCTCATTACTTGGCATGTGCCCACGAGGACCATTTGAGAGTCTTCAGCTGAGCCAGCCAAGCTGCTGGGGAACTGCAAAGCTCTCACCACATCATTTTTCTGGAAGAAACTAAGCAAAATGCAGCTACATTTTGGAGGCTCTTTAGTTTCAACTCGAATGTGATCTAGTCTCAGAAAGTGTTTCTGGAGCCTGCCACAGAAGGGAGAGTTCATCTCTCCCTTCTCTCTGCTCCCTACTTCTTTCTGCCTATTACGTAATTAGGTGCCTGTAGGTTTGTCTTCCTTATCAGATGACAAACTTCACAAAAGTGAGGAGTAGGTCTTATTCCCTTTTATATCTCACCTAACACCTGGCTCATAGTAAGTTTTTGTTGTGTTGATTTAATCTCTCTTGACTCTTTTAAAGAGCGGTAGCAAAGAGGGGGCATTGGCAAAAGTACGATGTACCTGGTGGAGCTGAGTTATAATCCAGACCCTACCACGTAATCTCTCCTGGGTTCAGCTCTGCTCTCTATAGAACAGGAGGGCTAAACTAGCCTGTCTCCAGGGTCCATTTCACTTCCAAATCTTTGCTTCAGAAGTCTGAAAATGTTTCCATTTTGTCAGCTTGAGGATCTAGAGGATAAACTCTGTTTCCCATGTTTTTATTAGCTGCAAAGCCCAGATTTCCAGGAAATCTATATCACACTGTAACAACTCAATTTGAGATTTCTTCTAGTAAATCACAGACTAGCTTTTATTTTATTCAAGAACAGTCCAGGTTAAGCTGTTCTATATAATAGTTTAGTTAGGTGTAAGCACATGTGAGAGAGGAAATAGAGCAAAATCTCTAAGACAATGTTTAATCTCCTCTAGAGTGGGTACCATACCTCCTCCCCTTTTTGAACCACACATGTCCAGCCCCTCTTGCATATAGGATGCTGCTTGACACATAATACATGTTTATTAAATAATGGATGAATGAATGTGTGAATACACGAACGAATGAACAAATGGATTTTTGGAAAACTGTTATCAAAATATATTTGCAGTAAGAATGTGTATGTCCTGATTTTGGCTTTTCCCTGGAAGGGCCTAGATTCCTAGGCCAAAAAGAAAAAGAGAAAAAACCTGCCCATAAAGGTAAAAGAAACAAACAGCTGCACAGCAGGGCAAAATCGAAGTGCTGTCTTCACCCAGAGATACCAGAGGGACTGATGTGGGAGAATCAGAGCAGGTAAGCCAAGCCTCCCAGGTTAATTCTTATCAGAGAACACCCAGACCTTTGAATCCACCTAGCAGCTCGCTATGGAATTCAAAATTATTTCTGATTGAACTCCAATGCCAACTGACAGTCTCCTCTAGAAGTTACAAGAAAAAGATTGGGGATTATGGTTCAGGACTTTCTAAGATAACTGGTACCTTTGTTACCTCCCTTGGATTGCTGGTATCTGCAATATATTGGGTTGGCCAAAAAGTTCGTACGGCTTTGTGGGCAAACCCGAGCGAATTTTTTGGCCAACCCAGTATATTTCTCTCTAATCATCATATACTGGGGGGAAAAGGAGACGTAGGTTTCTCATATTAAGGCAAACAAAAGAAGTAGAAAGCAAAGCTTAGGGAATGAGAAACTTCGGGAAATGCAGTGAGAAATGACGTGTTTAACATAGAAAGATGAGTAAAGCTAACCGAGCTCCAGGAAAAAGAAGATGGTGTAAAGGACAGTGTGGGACTGGGAAGTGGCCCTAGAGTTTCACGGACCGTAAATCCACTTGTCTCCCTTAACACAGAGATTCAGGGCTGAGAAAGAGCTTGGCAACTGCAGACTGTAATACTCTCTACTGAGAAGCATGAACCCCAGAGATAACTTGGGAGGTGCTGTGGAAATAGCTATTACAAGCCAACCGCACACGAGCCAGAAGGAGAGAAAGTCTCCAGTACTTTGAGCCCCTTTCCACCCATCATCTAAAAAGCTTGGCAGACAAAGAGAGATTAAAGCAATGATACAACTAATAAGTCTAAAGCTGTTCTGATGATTTTTCAAATCCTGGTATTCAAAAAACAATTTACATCTTGATCAAAGTCTTAGTTTTGGGAAATAATGAAGTATTAACTAGTATTAAAATGGAAATTAGGGGCTTCCCTGGTGGCGCAGTGGTTAAGAATCCACCTGCCAATGCAGGAGACATGGGTTCGAGCCCTGGTGCAGGAAGATCCTACATGCCGTGGAACAACTAAGCCCATGCGGAACAACTAAGCCCGTGTGCCAAAACTACTGAGCCTATGCTCTAGAGCCTGCAAGCCACAACTACTGAGCCCATGCACCACAACTACTGAAGCCCACACAGCTAGAACCCATGCTCCCAACAAAAGAAGCCACCACAATGAGAAGCCTGCACACCAAAACGAAGAGTAGCCCCCGCTCGCCACAACGAGAGAAAAGCCCATGTGCAGCAACGAAGACCTAACGCAGCCAAAAATAAAATAAAATAAAATAAATAACTTTATTTTAAAAATGGAAATTAAAGGGCTCAAAATTTTCCTCTGCATCAATCTTAACCAAAAGCCTTTCTGGTAGGCAGCCTCCCAGAGGGTTCTAATTATTCTTGCCCACTGCTACGCATGTTCCTCTGCTCTCCCCAACACCACATTGGACAGAGGTGATTGGTGTAACTGTAGGATGTTGCAGAAATGATGGCGTGTGATTTCTGAGGGTGAAGGAAGAGCCCCTCCCAACGTGGAGTAAACAGAGAAGATCTGAGAATGAGGCAGAAATATTGAGGAAAAACCATCTAGCATCATAGCCCCCACATTAAGTACAAAGTAACACGAAAAATATTTGAACCTGATGGTACCCTGAAGATAATCAGAGCACAACAAAACCAAAATCCAGCTCAACACCTTACATAAATGAACGGCCATCAGAAGAAGAGGCGTGCCCACTGCTAGTCATAAATACCCTGTCTCTACTGTTCTGTACGTATTGTCCAGCATTCAGTCAAAAGCAACTAACAAGATGATGGATTTAAATCTATTCATAGCAAAGATTATACTAATTGTATATGGTGGAAACACACCAGTAAAAATAGAGAAATGATCACACTGGATAAAAAATTAAGACCCAGTTATATGCTGTCTATGAGAAATCCATTTTTAAGTATATACATATAGATTAAAGGTAAAAGGATAGAAAGATATATTATGTAGTCACTAATTAAAAGAAAATTGGAGGAGGAGCTTCAAAATGGCAGAAGAGTAAGACGTGGAGATCACCTTCCTCCCTACAAATACATCAGAAATACATCTACACGTGGGACAACTCCTACAGAACACCTACTGAACGCTGGCAGAAGACCTCAGACCTCCCAAAAGGCAGGGACAACCCCTACGTACCTGGGTAGGGCAAAAGAAAAAAGAAAAAACAGAGACAAAAGAATAGGGACGGGACCTGTACCGGTGGGAGGAGGCTGTGAAGGAGGAAAAGTTTCCACACACTAGGAAGCCCCTTCGCGGGCGGAGACTGCGGGTGGCGGTGGGGAAAGGTTCGGAGCCGCGGAGGAGAGCGCAGCAACAGGGGTGCGGAGAGCAAAGCGGAGAGATTCCAGCACAGAAGATCGGGGCCGACAAGCACTCACCACCGCGAGAGGCTTGTCTGCTCACCCGCCAGGGCGAGCAGGGCTGGGAGCTGAGGCTCGGGCTTCGGAGGTCGGATCCCAGAGAGAGGACTGGGGTTGGCTGCGTGAACACAGCCTGCAGGGGGTTACTGCGTCACGGCTGGCCAGGAGGGAGTCCGGGGAAAAGTCTGGACCTGCCGAAGAGGCAAGAGACTTTTTCTTGCCTCTTTGTTTCCTGGGGCGCAAGGAGAGGGGATTCAGAGCACTGCTTAAAGGAGCTCCAGAGACGGGCCCGAGCCGCGGCTAAAAGCGCGGACCCCAGAGACGGGCATGAGACGCTAAGGCTGCTGTGCCACCACCAAGAAGCCTGTGTGCGAGCACAGCTCACTATCCACACCTCCCTTCCGGGGAGCCTGTGCAGCCCGCCACTGCCAGGGTCCCATCATCCAAGGACAACTTCTGCGGGAGAACGCACGGTGCGCCTCAGGCTGGTGCAACGTCACGCCAGCCTCTGCCACCGCAGGCTCGCCCCGCATCCGCACCCCTCCCACCCCCGGCCAGAGTGAGCCAGAGCCCCCGAATCAGCCGGTCTTTTAACCCCTTCCTGTCTGAGTGAAGAACAGACGCCCTCAGGCGACGTACACACAGAGGCAGGTCCAAATCCAAAGCTGAACCCAGGGAGCTGCGAGAACAAAGAAGAGAAAGGGAAATATCTCCCAGCAGCCTCAGGAGCAGCGGATTAAAGCTCCACAATCAACTTGATGTACCTGCATCTGTGGAATACCTGAATAGACAATGAATCATCCCAAATTGAGGAGGTGGACTTTGGGAGCAAAGATATATATTTTTTTTTCCCCTTTTCTCTTTTTGTGAGTGTGTATGTGTATGCTTCTGTGTGTGATTTTGTCTGTATAGCTTTGCTTTTACCATTTATCCTGGGGTTCTGCCTTCCCGTTTTTTTGAGGGGTTTTTTGGGGGGTTTTTATTACTTAAAAAAATTTTTTTTTAATAATTATTTTTTACTTTTTATTTTAACAACTTTATTTTATTTTATTTTATCTTCTTCTATCTATTTTTTCTACTTTTTATTCTGAGCCATGTGGATGAAAGGCTCTTGGTGCTCCAGCCAGGCATAAGGGCTGTGCCTCTGAAGTGGGAGCGCCAAGTTCAGGACATTGGTCCACAAGAGGCCACCCAGCTCCACATAATATCAAATGGCGAAAATCTCCCAGAGATCTCCATCTCAACACCAGCACCCAGCTTCATGCAACGACCAACAAGCTACAGTGCTGGATAACCCATGCCAAACAATTAGCAAGTTAGGAACACAACCCCACCCATTAGCAGAGAGGCTGCCTAAAATCATAATAAGGCCACAGACACCACAAAACACACCACCAGACATGGACCTGCCCAACAGAAAGACAAGATCCAGCCTCATCCACCTGAAAACAGGCACTAGTCCCCTCCACCAGGAAGCCTACACAACCCACTGAACCAACCTTAGCCACTGGGGAGAGACACCAAAAACAACGGGAACTACGAACCTGCAGCCTGTGAAAAGGAGACCCCAAACACAGTAAGATAAGCAAAATGAAAAGACAGAAAAACACACAGCAGATGAAGGAGCAAGATAAAAACCCACCAGACCTAACAAATGAAGAAGAAATGAGCAGTCTACCTGAAAAATAATTCAGAGTAATGATAGTAAAGATCCAAAATCTCAGAACTAGAATGGAGAAAATACAAGAAACGTTTAACAAGGACCTAGAAAAACTAAAGAGCAAACGAACAGTGATGAACAACACAATAAATGAAATTAAAAATTCTCTAGAAGGGATCAATAGCAGAATAACTGAGGCAGAACTGATAAGTGACCTGGAAGATAAAATAGTGGAAATAACTACTGCAGAACAGAACAAAGAAAAAAGAATGAAAAGAATTGACAACAGTCTCAGAGACCTCTGACACAACATTAAACACACCAACATTCGAATCATAGACGTCCCAGAATAAGAAGAAAGAAACAAGGGACTGAGAAAATCTTTGAAGAGATTATAGTTGAAAACTTTGCTAAAATGGGAAAGGAAATAGTTAATCAAGTCCAGGAAGCACAGAGAGTCCTATACAGCATAAATCCAAGGAGAAATATGCCGAGACACATATTAATCAAACTAACAAAAATTAAATACAAAGAAAAATATTAAAAGCAGCACGGGAAAAACAGCAAATAACACACAAGGAAATCCCCAAAAAGTTAACAGCTGATCTTTCAGCAGAAAGTCTGCAAGCCAGAAGGGAGTAGCAGGGCATATTTAAAGTGATAAAAGGGAAAAACCTACAACCAACATTACTCTACCCAGCAAGGATCTCATTCAGATTTGACAGAGAAATTAAAACCTTTACAGACAAGCAAAAGCTAAGAGAATTCAGCACCACCAAACCAGCTTTACAACAAATACTAAAGGAACTTCTCTAGGCAGGAAACACAAGAGAAGGAAAAGACCTACAATAACAAACCCAAAACAATTAAGAAAATGGTAATAGGAACATACATATCGATAATTACCTTAAATATAAATGGACTAAATGCTCCAACCAAAAGACATAAACTGGCTGAATGCATACAAAAACAAGACCCGTATATATGCTGTCTACAAGAGACCCACTTCAGACCTAGGGACACAAACAGACTGAAAGTGAGGGGATGGAAAAAAGATATTCCATGCAAATGGAAACCAAAAGAAAGCTGGAGTAGAAATTCTCATATCAGATGGAATAGACTTTAAAATAAAGTGTATTACAAGAGACAAAGAGGGACACTAATAATGATCAAGGGATCGATCCAAGAAGAATATATAACAATTGTAAATATTTATGCATCCAACATAGGAGCACCTCAATACATAAGGCAAATACGAATAGCCATAAAACGGGAAATCGACAGTAACACAATCATAGTAGGGGACTTTAACACCTCACTATCACCAATGGAAAGATCATCCAAAACAAAAATAAATAAGGAAACACAAGCTTTAAATGATACATTAAACATGATGGACTTCATTGATATTTATAGGACATTCCATCCAAAAACAACAGAATACACATTTTTCTCAAGTGCTCATGGAACATTCTCCAGGATAGATCATATCTTGGGTCACAAGTCAAGCCTTGGTAAATTTAAGAAAATTGAAATTGTATCAAGTATTTTTTCCAACCACAATGCTATGAGACTAGATATCAATTACAGGAAAAATCTGTAAAAAAAATACAAACACATGGAGGCTAAAGAATACACTGCTTAAGAACGAAGTTATCACTGAAGAAATCAAAGAGGAAATCAAAAAATACCTAGAAACAAATGACAATGAAAACACGACGACCCAAACCTATGGGATGCAACAAAAGCAGTTCTAAGAGGGAAGTTTATAGCAATACAATCCTACCTTAAGAAACAAGAAACATCTCAAATAAACAACCTAACCTTACACCTAAAGCAATTAGAGAAAGAAAAACAAAATAACCCCAAAGTTAGCAGAAGGAAAGAAATCATAAAGATCAGAGCAGAAATAAATCAAAAAGAAATGAAAGAAACGATAGCAAAGATCAATAAAACTAAAAGCTGGCTCTTTGAGATGATAAACAAAATTGATAAACCATTAGCCAGACTCATCAAGAAAAAAAGGGAGAAGACTCAATAGAATTAGAAATGAAAAAGGAGAAGTAACAACTGACACTGCAGAAATACAAAGGATCATAAGAGATTACTACAAGCAACTCTATGCCAATAAAATGGACAATCTGGAAGAAATGGACAAATGCTTACAAATGAACAACCTTCCAAGACTGAACCAGGAGGAAATACAAAATATGAACAGACCAATCACAAGCACTGAAATTGAAACTGTGATTAAAAATCTTCCAACAAACAAAAGCCCAGGACCAGATGGCTTCACAGGCGAATTCTATCAAACATTTAGAGAAGAGCTAACACCTATCCTTCTCAAACTCTTCCAAAATATAGCAGAGGGAGGAAC
Source organism: Pseudorca crassidens (assembly GCF_039906515.1). Classification (NCBI taxonomy): domain Eukaryota; kingdom Metazoa; phylum Chordata; class Mammalia; order Artiodactyla; family Delphinidae; genus Pseudorca; species Pseudorca crassidens. The sequence continues at coordinate 58,941,818 of NC_090307.1, forward strand.
ACTCTCAAACTCATTCTATGAGGGCACCATCACCCTGATACCAAAACCAGACAAACATACCACAAAGAAAGAAAACTACAGGCCAATATCACTGATGAACATAGACGCAAAAATCCTCAACAAAATACTATCAAACAGAATGCAACAGCACATTAAAAGAATCATACACCATGATCAAGTGAGGTTTAACCCAGGAATGCAAGGATTCTTCAATATACGCAAATCAATCAATGTGATAAACCATATTAACAAATTGAAGGAGATAAACCATATGATCTCAATAGATGCAGAGAAAGCTTTCGACAAAATTCAACACCCATTTATGATAAAAACCCTGCAGAAAGTAGGCATAGAGGAATCTTTCCTCAACATACTAAAGCCCATATATGACAAACCCAAGCCAACATCATTCTCAATGGTGAAAAAATGAAACCATTTCCACTAAGATCTGGAAAAAGACAAGGTTGCCCACTCTCATCACTATTATTCAACAGAGTTTTGGAAGTTTTAGCCACAGAAATCAGAGAAGAAAAAGAAATAAAAGGAATCCACATCAGAAAAGAAGTAAAGCTGTCACTGTTTGCAGATGACATGATACTATACGTAGAGAATCCTAAAGATGCTACCAGAAACTACTAGAGCTAATCAATGAATTTGGTATAAAGTAGCAGGATACAAAATTAATGCACAGAAATCTCTTGCATCCCTATACACTCAGGATGAAAAATCTGAAAGTGAAATTAAGAAAACACTCCCATTTACCACTGCAACAGAAAGAATAAAATATCTAGGAATAAACCTACCTAAGGAGACAAAAGACCTACATGCAGAAAATTATAAGATACTGATAAAATAAATTAAAGATGATACAAATAGGTGTAGCGACATACCATGTTCTTGGGTTGAAAGAATCAACATTGTGAAAATGACTATACTACCCAAAGCAATCTACAGATTCAATGCAATCCCTATCAAACTACCACTGGCACTTTTCACAGAACTAGAGCAAAAAATTTCACAATTTGTATGGAAACACAAAAGACCCAGAATAGCCAAAGCAATCTTGAGAAAGAAAAATGGAGCTGAAGGAATCAGGCTCCCAGACTTCAGACTATACTACAAAGCTACAGTAATCAAGATGGTATGGTACTGGCACAAAAACAGAATTATAGATCAATGGAACAGGATAGAAAGCCCAGAGTTAAACCCACGCACATATGGTCACCTTATCTTTGATAAAGGAGGCAAGAATATGCAGTGGAGAAAAAACTGCTTCTTCAATAAATGGTGCTGGGAAAACTGGACAGCTACATGTAAAAGAATGAAATTAGAACACTCCCTAAGATCATACAAAAAAATAAACTCAAAATGGATTAAGGACCTAAATGTAAGGCCACACACTATCAAACTCTTAGAGGAAGACATAGGCAGAACACTCTATGATATAAGTCACAGCACAATCCTTTTTGACCCACCTCCTAGAGAAATGGAAGTAAAAACAAAAATAAACAAATGGGACCTAGTGAAACTTAAAAGCTTTTGCACACAAAGGAAACCATAAACAGACAAAAAGACAACCCTCAGAATGGGAGAAAACATTTGCAAATGAAGCAACTGACAAAGGATTAATCTCCAAAATTTACAAGCAGCTCATACAGCTCAATATCAAAAAAACAAACAACTCAATACAAAAATGGGCAGAAGACGTAAATAGACATTTCTCCAAAGAATATATACAGATTGCGAACAAACACATGAAAGAGTGCTCAATATCATTAATCATTAGAGAAATGCAAATCAAAACTACAATGAGGTGTCATCTCACACTGGTCAGAATGACCATCATCAAAAATCTACAAATAACAAATGCTGGAGAGGGTGTGGAGAAAAGGGAACACTCTTGCATTGTTGATGGGAATGTAAATTGATACAGCCACTATGGAGAACAGTATAGAGTTTCCTTAAAAAACTATAAATAGAACTACCATAGACCCAGCAATCCCACTACTGGGCATATACCCTGAGAAAACCATAATTCAAAAGAGTCATGTACCACAATGTTCACTGCAGCTCTATTTACAATAGCCAGGACATGGAAGCAACCTAAGTGTCCATCAACAGATGAATGGATAAAGAAGATATGGCACATATATAGAATGGAATATTACTCAGCCATAAAAAGAAACGAAATTGAGTTATTTGTAGTGAGGTGGATGGACCTAGAGTCTGTCATACAGAGTGAAGTAAGTCAGAAAGAGAAAAACAAATACCATATGCTAACACATATATATATATGGAATCTAAAAAAAAAGAAAGAAAGAAATGGTCATGAAGAAGATAGCGGCAAGACAGGAATAAAGATGCAGACCTACTAGAGAATGGACTTGAGTATACGGGGAGGGTGAAGGGTAAGCTGGGACAAAGTGAGAGACTGGCATGGACATACATACACTACCAAACCTAAAATAGCTAGCTAATGGGAAGCAGCCGCATAGAACAGGGAGATCAGCTCAGTGCTTTGTGACCACCTAGAGGGGTGGGATAGGGAGGGTGGGAGGGAGAGAGACGCAAGAGGGAAGAGATATGGAGACATATGTATATGTATAACTGATTTACTTTGTTATAAAGCAGAAACTAACACACCATTGTAAAGCAATTATACTCCAATAAAGATGTTAAAAAATAATAATACAAACGAATGTATATATCAAAACAGAAACAGACTCACAGATATAGAAAACAAACTAATGTTTATCAAAGGGGAGAGGGAAGGGGGGAGGTTCAAATTAGGGGCATGGGGTTAAGAGATACAAACTACAATGTATAAAATAGATAAGCAACAAAGATATATTGTATAGCACAGGGAATTATAGCCATTATCTTGTAATAAGCTATAATGGAGTATAATCTATAAAAATACTGAATCACTGTGCTGTACTCCTGAAACTAATATAATATTGTAAATCAACTATACTTCAATTAAAAATACCTAAGGTAAAAATAAACAAATAAAATAAGAAATATATAATAAAAAGTAAAAGAAAACGAGTGGCTGTACTGATATTGGAAGTAAACATTTCAAAGGATAAAAAGGACATTGCAAAAAAAAAGCCATTATATAATGATAAAGGTGTCGATTCATCACAAAGAAATAACAATCCTAAATTTGTATGCGTCTCACAACAGAACTTCAAAATAGATGAAGCAAAGTCTGAGAGAAATGAAAATAGACAAATTCATAATTAAAGTTGAAGATTCAACAATCCTTTCCCAGTAAACAACATAACAAGTAGAAAGAAAATAGGTAAGGATATGGAAGACCTGAATAACGTTATTAACCGACATAACCTAATTGATATTTCTTGAATGGTCCACCCCAAAACAACAGAATGTAAATTATTTTCAAGTGCACATAGAACATTCACCAAGATAGACCATATCTACAACCATAAACCCAGCCTCAAGGAATTTAAAAGAACTGAAGTTATACAAAGTGTGTTCTCCGATCACATGGAAACGAACTAGAAATCAACAACACAAAGATATCTGAAAACTTCCCACATATTTGGAAACCAAGCAATACATTTCTAAATAACTATGTCTAAGTGAAAGTCACAAAGGAAATTAGAAAATATTTTAAACTGAATGCAAATAAAAATACAATGTATCAAAATCTGTGAAATGCAGCTAAAGGAGGGCTTAGAAGGAAATTATACTAATAAGTGTTTATATTGCAGAAGAAGAAAATCTTAAATCAGTTATCTAAGATTCTACCTTAAACAGATGGAAAAAAAGAAGAGTAAATCAAAACACACAGCAATCAGAAGGAAGGGAGTAATAAAGAGCACAGCAGAAATCAATGGGATCGTAAGTAAACAAACAAACAAAAAAAGGAGAAAATTGAAGAATCAAAAATCTGGGCTTTTTAATCGACAGACGAATGGATAAAGAAGATGTGGTACATATAATAATAATACAATGGGGTATTACTCAGCCATAAAAAGGAATGAAATTGTGTCATTTGTAGGATGTGGATGGATCTAGAGACTGTCATACAGAGTGAAGTAAGTCAGAAAGAGAAAAACAAATGTATATTAACGCATATATGTGGAATCTAGAAAAATGGTACAGATGAACCAGTTTGCAAGACAGAAATAGAGATACAGACATAGAGAACAAATGTATGGACACTAAGGGGGGAAGTTGGGGGTGGTGGTGGGATGAATTGGGAGACTGGGCTTGACATATATACACTCATATGTATAAAACAGATAACTAATAAGAACCTGCTGTATAAAAAATAAATAAAATAAAATTCAAAAAAAAATCTGGGCTTTTTAAGATCAATAAAATTGAAAATTTTGCAGCTAGAATGATCACAACAAGAGAAAGAAGGCCCACATTACCCATATCAAGAATAAAAGAAAGGACAAAGCTATAATTCCTATAGACATTAAAAGGATGATAAGAAAATATTACATGAATTCTTATAGTAAATACTCCTTTATATCTGTCTTCTTTTGCTCAAAATTTGGGGGGGGGTGGGAATTCATCCATGGTGTTGAGTATGGCAATAGTTAATTGATTTTATTGTTATATAATATGTCACTGTATGAATATACCATAATTTGTTTACTTATTCTACTATAAATTGGCTTTTTTATTGTTTCCATTTGAGGGCTATTGCTACAGCTATAAAATCGCTACATAAACGTCCTTGTGTATGTCTTTTGGTGCACTTACAAAGTCAGTTCTGTTAGATATACACCTAGGAGTGGATTTTCTGAATTATTGGCTATGCGTGTGTTTAGTTTTACTACATATTGCCAAAGGATTTTTCCAAATGACTGTGAATTTATAAGTCAAACAATAGTTTACAAGTGTTGCATTTGCTCTTCATTACTTGCAGGACTCATAAATGATCATCTTCATTGTAGTTGACAGCATTTATTCTCATGCAAAACTCTTTCTTATATCCAAAGACCGTTAACCTTTCCTCAGGCATAAGTCAGGCACCATGTCCTGGAATGCCCTCGTGTGTGGGGACGGAGGGGAAGATATAATAATCAAGCTTAAATGGTTCTTTGAATACTCTCACCACAGTGCTTGAGGTGAGGAAGACACATCCCCAGTCTTCTGTTTTGAGGGGTCGAACTCATAGCACAACAATAGCTTCCTCTCTCTTTCTTAAATTATGGTAAAATATATCTAACACAAAGCCATTTTCACCATTTTTAAGTGTACAATTCAGTGTCATTAATCACATTCACAATACTGTGCAACTATCATCACTCTGCATTTCCACAACTTTTTCATCATCCCAAACAGAGACTCTATACCCATTAAACAGTAACTCCCATGACCTCTGCCCCCAGTCCCTGGAAAGCACCATTCTACTCTCTGTCTCTATATCAACAGCTTTCTCTTAAACTTCATCACTAAATCTTCTGCCTGTATTATAGAAGCCTACATTTCTACGCCCTTACTACACGTACAATGCCAAAGAGTCATAAAACACAGTCCTGAGTACCTCCTCTGAGAATTCTTGGTCTGACTCCCATACTTAGAAATTTCATTCTTTGTATATGTTGATGGCTCAGTCAAAATGTATCCATTAAAATGGACCTAGAGTCTGTCACACCGAGTGAAGTCAGTCAGAAAGAGAAAAACAAATACCATATGCTAACGCATATATATGGAATCTAAAAAAAAAAAAAAAATGGTACTGATGAACCTAGTGGCAGGGCAGGAATAAAGATGTAGACATAGAGAATGGACTTGAGGACACGGGGTGGGAGGGGGAAGGGGAAGCTGGGGCGAAGTGAGAGTAGCATCGACATATATACACCACCAAATGTGAAATAGATAGCTAGTGGGAAGCAGCTGCATAGCACAGGGAGATCAGCTAGGTGCTTTGTGACCACCTAGAGGGCTGGGAGAGGGAGGATGGGGATATGGGAACATACGTATGCATATGGCTGATTCACTTTGGTGTACAACAGAGACTAACACAGTATTGTGAAGCAATTATACTCCAATAAAGATCTATTAAAAAGAAATTCTCCATTAAAATTCTATTACATGAGCATGAAACCTTAATGAATTACTTTTTTCCCCTTTCATCTTCCTGCATCTCTGACTGTCTTTTTGTACTGTCCTTCTAAAGAGTCAGAATTTTTTCACAGGAGAGTCTCCATGAGTTCTGCTTGCCATAATGTGGCTGATGTTTGAACTTGCTGTTGTGGCTTTGACAGTTTAGGAAGCAGAATATTTCCCAACGTAGGAAATGTGGGTTTAATAGATCCTCCAGTGCATCGGTCCAACTGATGCACTGTAGGATCTATTAAATTTAGCTGCTATCGTGGGAGTTCCCCCAGTAACTCAGCATTTCTATAAATGTATGATCCTGCAAAAGGATGTTCTTACATATTTGCACAGCACTTTTGGCCTTTCCAGCAAATTGAAGATAATGAAAACTGGTAGTAAAGTGTTAGAAATTGTCTCTTTTGGTGATACATGAAGAAATTGCCTATAAATTGTGATCTACTATCTATAACAAGTTCTTCTGAAATCTCCTTATGAGCAAAACAGATCCTTCATCTCTCAAATGACATCCAACCTGGATAAAGAGTGCTTTTTCCTCCCAATAGAATGAAGAGTGATTTTTCCTCCCAACAGAATGAAAAACCTGCCTAATATGAAGAAGTGTATATATATACATGTATATATATATGTATTCGTAGCGAATCTTCCCCAAATTGCTGTCATTTCACATTGCCAGCACTGTACATTTTCCCATCACCAGAGCTTAACCTGGAAAGGACCTCAAGAAATCTTTCATCTGTCATCGTTTCAGGGGAAAGTGTCCAAATTGGCAGTCGGAAACTGTCTGCCAACTGCATAATAGCACCAATTCACAAAGCACTCAAATGAACCAACAGACCAGTGAGCGTCTTGACAAAAGGACAAGTCATCCTCACCTATAGAAGGCAACACAGGGAGGCTTCCCTAGCTAAAAATCGCCCCATTTAAGCTCTATGTCAGTAGTTGGCAAACTTGTTCTGTTAAGGGCCAGAGAGTAAATATTTTAGACTTTGTGGGCATCTAGACTCTGTCACGAGTACTCAACTTTGCCACTGTAGTGCAAAAGCAGTCAGACAATATGGAAACAAATGGGTTGTGTTACAATAAAACCTTTATTTACAAAAACCATCAGGGGGTGTCACCTGGCCCATCGTCCATAGTTAGCCAACACCTGCCCTACATATTCTTGAATTCTAAATCAGTTATTATGCCTTTGCATTAAAAACTGTCCTTTGCATTAGAGGGTAACTAAGTCTGTATTATTATCAAAGTATTATTATCAAAAATTCCTTATTTTTAAGGAATTTAAATATACATATAGCAGACCTCAACCCATATCTCTTCAGCCTGAGTTCTCCTATATCTGCTTCAGTTGCTGGCCAATTAATTTATGACAAAGGAGTCAACAATATACAATGGGGAAAGGGCCAGTCTCTTCAATAAATGGTGTTGGAAAAGCTGGACAGCCACGTACAAAAGAATGAAACTGGACCACCATCTAACACCATAGACAAAAATTAACTCAAAATGTATTAAAGGGACTTCCCTGGTGGTGCAGTGGTTAAGAATTTCCTTGCCAATGCAGGGGACACAGGCTGGATCCCTGGTCCGGGAAGATCCCTCATGCAGCGCAGCCACTAAGCCCGTGAGCCACAACAACTGAAGCCCAGGTGCCTAGAGCCTATGCTCTGCAACAAGAGAAGCCACCACAATGAGAAGCCCACAAACCGTAATGAAGAATAGCCCCTGCTCGCCGCAACTAGAGAAAGCCCATGCACAGCAACGAAGACCCAATGCAGCCAAAAAGTAAATAAAATTTTTTTAAAATGGATTAAAGACTTGACTGTAGGACCTGAAACCATACAACTCCTAGAAGAAAACATAGGCAGTAAGCTCTCTGACATCAATCTTGGTGATTAGTTTTGCCTTTGACACCAAAACACAGACAACAAAAGCAAATATAAACAAGTGGGACAATGACAAACTAAAAAGCTTCTGCCCAGCAAAAGAAACCATCAACGAAATGAAAAGGCATCCTACTGAATGGGAGAAAATATTTGCTAACCATGTATCTAATAAGGGGTTGATACCCAAAATATATAAAGAACTCACTCAATAGAAAAAAAAATTTAAAAATGGACAGAGAATCTGAATAGGCATTTTTCCAAAGACATACAGATGGCCAAGAGGTACATGAAAAGGTGCTCAATGTCACTAATCACAAAGGAAATACAAATCAAAACAACACTGAGCTATCACCTCACACCTGATAGACTGGCTGTCATCAAAATACAAGAAATAACAAGTGTTGGCAAGGATGCGGAGAAAAGGGAACACTTGTGCACTGTTGCCAAGAATGTATATTGGCGCAGCCACTATGAAAAACATTATGGGGATTTATCAAAACATTAGAAATAGAACTACCATATGATCCAGCAATCCTACTATGAGTTTTTATTCAACGGGGAAAATAAATGCTAACACAAAAAGATATATTCACTCCTATGTTTACTGCAGCATTATTTACAATGACCGAGATATGGAAGCAATCTAAGTGTCCATCAACAGATGAATGGATTTAAAAATGAGGTTTGGGGGGATCTTCAAGACGGCGGAGGAGTAAGATGTGGAGATCACCTTCCTCCCCACCAAGTACATCAAAAATACATCTACATGTGGAACAACTCCTACAGAACACCTACTGAACGCTGGCAGAAGACCTCAGAATTCGCAAAATGCAAGAAAATCCCCACGTACCTGGGTAGGGCAAAAGAAAAAAGAAAAAACAGAAACAGAAGAATAGGGATGGGATCTACACCTCTGGGAGGGAGCTGTGAAGGAGGAAGTTTCCACACACTAGGAAGCCCCTTCACTGGCGGAGATGGGGGGTGGACAGGGGAGAAGCTTCAGAGCCACAGAGGACAGCGCAACAGGGGTGCAGAGGGCAAAGTGGAGACATTCCCACACAGAGGATCAGTGCAGACCAGCACTCACCAGCCTGAGAGGCTTGTCTGCTCACCCGCTGGTGCAGGTGGGGGCTGGGAGCTGAGGCTCGGGCTTCACAGATCAAATCCCAAGGAGAGGACTGGGGTTGGCTGTGTGAACACAGCCTGAAGGGGGCTAGTGCGCCACAGCTAGGAGGGTGTGAATCCAGGAAAAAGTTTGGACCTCCCTAAGAGGCAAGAAACCATTGTTTCGGGTGCTCAAGGAGAGTGGATTCAGAGCACCACCTAAACGAGCTTCAGAGATGGGTACAAGCCGCGGCTATCAGCTCAGACCCCAGAGACAGGCATGAAACACTAACACTGCTGCTGCAGCCAACAAGAATCCTGTGTGCAAACACAGCACTATCCACCCACCACTCCCCTCAGGATCCTGTGCAGCCCACCACTGCCAGGGTCCCATGATCCAGGAACAACTTCCCAGGGAGAACACACAGCGTGCCCCAGGCTGTTGCAACATCATATCAGCCCCTGCTGCCACAGGCTTGCCCCACATTCCAATTATAACTACCGTACCCCTCCCACACCCCAGCCTGAATGAGCAAGAGCCCCCTAATCAGCCACTGCTTTAACGCCCCCCCCTCCTGTCTGGGTGGGGAAAAGATGCCTGAGGGCAACCTACATGCAGAGGCGGGGCCAAAACCAAAGCTGAACCCCAGTAGTGTGTGAACAAAGAAGAGAAAGGGAAATCTCTCCCAGCAGCCTCAGGAGCAGCGGATTAAATCCCCACAATCAACGTGATGTACCCTGCATCTGTGGAATACCTGAATAGACAACGCATCATCCCAAAATTGAGGTGGTGGACTTCGGGAGCAACTGTAGACTTGGGGTTTGCTACCTGCGACTGATTTGTTTCTGATTTTTATGTTTATCTTAGTTTAGTGTTTAGCACTTCTTATCATTGGTGGATGTGTTTATTGGTGTGGTTGCTCGATTCTTTTCTCTTTTTTATTACTATTATTTTTTCATAACTTTTTTCTTTTTTTAATTTATTTTTCCTTTTCCTTTATTAATATTTTTTTCTTTATTCTTTTCTCCCTCTTCTTCTGAGTCGTGTGACTGACAGGATCTTGGTGCAGCAGCCTGGTGTCAGGCCTGAGATGCTGACATGGGAGAGCCGAGCTCAGGAGTAGGACCACCAGCCTTCTCCAGAGACTTCTCTCAATGCCACATAATATCAATTGGTGAGAGCTCTCCCAGAGATCTCCATCTCAACCTTAAGACCCAGCTCCAGTCAACGGCCAGCAAACTCCAGTACTACTGAGGGTCCCATGCCAAACAACTAGCAAGACAGGAACACAACCCCACACATTAGCAGAAAGCCTGCCTAAAATCATACTAAGTTGACAGACAACCCAAAACACACCACCAGATGTGGCCCAGCCCACCAGAAAGACAAGATCCAGCTCCACCCACCAGAACATAGGCACCAGTCCCCTCCACCAGGAAGCCTACACAAGCCACTGAACCAACCATACCCACTGGGACAGACACCAAAAACAACAGGAATTACGAACCTGCAGCCTGCAAAACAGAGACACCAAACACAGTAAGTTAAGCAAAAGGAGAAGACAGAGAAATACACAGCAGATGAAGGAGCAAGGTAAAAACCCACAAGACCAAACAAATGAAGAGGAAATAGGCAGTCTACCTGAAAAAGAATTCAGAGTAATGAGAGTTAAGAGGATCAAAAGCTTGGAACTAGAATGGAGAAAATACAAGGAATGTTTAAGAAGGACCTAGAAGAACTAAAGAGCAAACAAACGATGAACACCACAATAAGTGAAATTTAAAATTCTCTAGAAGGGATCAATAGCAGAATAACTGAGGCAGAAGAACGGATAAGTGACCTGGAAGATAAAATAGTGGAAATAACTACTGCAGAGCAGAATAAAGAAAAATGAATTGACAACAGTCTCAGAGACCTCTGTGACAACATTAAACACACCAACATTCGAATTATATGGGTCCCAGAAGAAGAAAAAAAATAGAAAGGGGGCTTCCCTGGTGGCGCAGTGGTTGGGAGTCCGCCTGCCGATGCAGGGGACGCGGGTTCGTGTGCCGGTTTGGGACGATCCCGCATGCCGCGGAGCGGCTGGGCCCGTGAGCCATGGCCGCTGAGCCTGCGCGTCCGGAGCCTGTGCTCCGCAATGGGAGAGTCCACGACAGTGAGAGGCCTGCGTACCGCAAAAAAAAAAAAAAAAATAGAAAGGGATTTAGAAAATATTTGAACAGATTATAGTTGAAAACTTTGCTAAAATGGGAAAGGAAATAGTTAATCAAGTCCAGGAAGCACAGAGAGTCCCATAGAGGATAAATGCAAGGAGAAATACGCCAAGACACATATTAATCAAACTATCAAAAGTTAAACACAAAGAAAAAAAATTAAAAGCAGCACGGGAAAAACAACAAATAACACACAAGGAAATCCCCAAAAGGTTAACAGCTGATCTTTCAGCAGAAACTCTGCAAGCGAGAAGGGACTGGCAGGGCATATTTAAAGTGATAAAAGGGAAAAACCTACAACCAACATTACTCTATCCAGCAAGGATCTCATTCAGATTCGGTGGAGAAATTAAAACCTTTACAGACAAGCGAAAGCTAAGAGAATTCAGCACCACCAAACCAGCTTTACAGCAAATGCTAAAGGAACTTCACTAGGCAGTAAACACAAGAGAAGGAAAAGACCTACAATAACAAACCCAAAACAATTAAGAAAATGGTAATAGGAACATACATATCAATAATTACCTTAAATGTAAATGGATTAAATGCTCCAACCAAAAGACATAGACTCGCTGAATGGATACAAAAACAATACCCATATATATGCTGCCTACAAGAGACCCACTTCAGACCTAGGGACACGCACAGACTGAAAGTGAGGGGATGGAAAAAGATATTCCATGCAAATGGAAATCAAAAGAAAGCTGGGGTAGAAATTCTCATACCAGACAAAACAGACTTTAAAATAAAGACTATTACAAGAGAAAAAGAAAGACACTACATAATGATCAAGGGATCAATCCAAGAAGAAGGTATAACAATTGTAAATATTTCTGCACCCAACATAGGGGCATCTCTATACACAAGGCAAATGCTAACAGCCATAAAAGGGGAAATAGTCAGTAACACAATAATACTAGGGGACTTTAACATCCCACTTTCACCAATGGACAGATCAGCCAAAAGGAAAATAAATAAGGAAACAGAAGCTTTAAATGATACATTAAACAAGATGGACTTAATTGATATTTACAGGATATTCCATCCAAAAACAACAGAATACACTTTCTTCTCAAGTGCTCATAGAATATTCTCCAGCATAGATCATATCTTGGGTCACAAATCAAGCCTTGGTAAATTTAAGAAAATTGAAATCGCATCAAGTATCTTTTCCGACCACAACACTACGAGACTAGATATCAATTACAGGAAAAAATCTGTAAACATACAAATATATGGAGGCTAAACAATACACTACTTAATAACCAAGAGATCACTGAAGAAATCAAAGAGGAAATCAAAAAATACCTAGAAACAAATGACAATGAAAACATGACAACCCAAAACCTATGGGATGCAGCAAAAGCAGTTCTAAGAGGGAACTTTATAGCTATACAATCCTACCTTAAGAAACAAGAAACATCTCAAATAAACAACCTAACCTTACACCTAAAGCAATTAGAGAAAGAAGAACAAAAAAACCCCAAAGTTAGCCAAAGGAAAGAAATTATAAAGATCACATCAGAAATAAATGAAAAAGAAATGAAGGAAACAATAGCAAAGATCAATAAAACTAAAAGCTGGTTCTATGAGATGATAAACAAAATTGATAAACCATTAGCCAGACTCATCACGAAAAATAGGGGGAAGACTAAAATCAATAGAATTAGAAATGAAAAAGGAGAAGTAACAACTGACACTGCAGAAATACAAAGGATCATGAGAGATTACTACAAGCAACTATATGCCAATACAATGGACAACCTGGAAGAAATGGACAAATTCTTAGAAAAGCACAAGCTTCTGAGACTGAAGCAGGAAGAAACAGAAAATATAAACAGACAAATCACAAGCACTGAAATTGAAACTGTGATTAAAAATCTTCCAACAGGGCTTCTCTGGTAGCGCAGTGGTTGAGAGTCCGCCTGCCGATGCAGGGGACACGGGTTCGTGCCCCGGTCCGGGAAGATCCCACATGCCGCGGAGTGGCTGGGCCCGTGAGCCATGGCCGCTGAGCCTGCGCGGCCGGACCCTGTGCTCTGCAACGGGAGAGGCCACAACAGTGAGAGGCCCGCGTACCACAGAAAAAAAAACAAAAAAAAGTTAAAAAATTAAAATGAAGTTTATATATACAATGAAATATTATTCAGCCATAAAAAGAATGAAATCTTACCATTTGCAGCAACATGGATGAACCGCAAAGGCATTATGCTAACTGAAATAAGCCAGACAGAAAGACAAATACTGTATGACTTCACATATACGTGGATTCCAATAAAAACAAAAAACAAGCTCAGAGATACAGAGAACAGATTGGTGGTTGCCAGAGGCACGGGGTGGAGGTGGGGGCCGAAATGGGCAAAGGGGGTCAAAAGGTACAAATTTCCAGTTATAAATTATATAAGTCATGGGTATGTCATGTATAGCATGGGGACTATAGTTAATAATACTGTACTGCATATTCAAAAGTTGCTAAGAGAATAGATCTTAAAAGTTCTGATCTCAAGAAAAAAAAATTTGTAGCTATTTGTGATGATGGATATTAACTAGACTTACTGTGGTGATCATTTTGCAATATAGGCTAATATCAAATAATTATGTTGTATACCTGAAACTAATATAATGTTGTATGTCAATTATACCACAATAAAAAATAAATGCTGAATCAACAACAACCAAAACAACAGGTCAAATTAAAACATCATGTAAACAGAAACAAAGTTGATTTATGTAAACAAATTTTAATATTTGACTGGATTCAATCATTTCCCTTAGCGATATGCTACAAATATTTGATATGTATTTAACACCTCATATATGAACGGATCCTAAGCTGTATGTGTCGACTCTGTCCTTTGGAATATCACAGTTTAGGGCAGCACCACAGGGTGAGGAATCAGGCAAATCTGAATTCAAATCCCTACTCTGCCTGTCTACCATCTGTGTGAGCTTGGATGAGGTACCTCAACTCTCTAGTTTCTTCATCAGAGAAATGGAGACAGTATTACCTATTTGCTGTTTCTCCCTGCAGGTAAATGAGATAGTACATAAAACACCCACAGGGCACCTGAACACAGAAGCCACCTGGATATTAGTTCCCTTTCCCATTTCCTTCTCAGCTTAAAAGGTCAGCTGTAAAGAACAGATGACCAAGAACGCCATGCACCCAAGTTCAGACACATACTAAAACCAAAGTACATATGCCCTTTATACTTTGGGACTAAAGAAGCAGAAAGGTACTGATTGATCAGGAATGACCACGTACAGAGCACAGAGCATCCTCATTATACTCAGAACAGAGAAGCTCTGACTTGTAGAAGCATCAGCTACAGAAGCTCTCTGCCTTCCTAGATGTAAAGATACCCTAGAATTTACCTTTTCAAAAATTATTTTCCAACATGCCTGCCCACATTCAAGGAGTATTTCATTTAATTTTTGTTGTATAAATAATGGGTTGGGATAGTGAGTGTTTACAATTGTCTGCATTCTCCAAGGCCAATTTCATCATGAATATCTGGGTCCTGGGAGAGTCACATTGAAGCAAGTGCCTATTTATTTTCCTGCCCTCTGAACTCTCATGCCCTTCCTCACAGGACTTCCCTAACTCACAAATCAAGGGAAAGACCATATGCTGAATTATGACAAGATATAATGCCTATTACACAATTAATATAGTAGTGTTTACCACAAAGAACCCTTTGATATTGTTCAAATGTCCACAATAGTTGTGTTTCTTCCTCCTTCACACCAGAGATTATAGTTGTAACCTCCTCCCTTTAGAAAAATATAATTTTTCTTATCTCCTACCATGGCAACATGGCAACTTTGTTGCTTCCTTCCAAGCCTTGCCTTTATTCTCGAGACTCCAATACCAATACAAGAATTACAGAGGCCTCTGTGCGTGCCCTCATGTTGGTGGAAACACCTTCCAGGACATCTCCATACTAATCTTACCTGCTCAAAGAAACCCACTCTATCTAATTTATCTGTATCAACAAAAAATATCCTAATAGTTGCAGGAAGAACGACTTCTACCATTCTGTAAAAATGTGTTTTAAATTTTTAGAATAACTAAAGCAAATTTTTTGACAGAGTTCAGGTTCCAAAACTAAGAAGTCAGCAGATTGGTAATGCATAAATCATCTGATAAAGATTCATTTTAAGCAAAGATGCACTTCCCAGGGCTTAGATTTGGAGAAGAAAACTTGGCCATAGGGGGAAAAATATATTCTAATTGGAAAATCACCAGTATTGAGCTTTATGAAACTCTGGAAACTTCATACAATATTACAGCAAATTTCTTAAAAGTGAGGGCCTTGTTCACTCACTAGCTAGGTGATCTGAGGACATTGCTTCATCTCCCGAAGTCCTAGTTACCCCACCAACAAAATAGAAATTGTAATAACATGATTTACCTCATACACTTACTGTGAGGATTGAATGAGCTAATGCATATATAGCCACTTAAGTGACAAGGACAAATGTGTTCCTCCCTGAGTTCTTCCATGTTTTCTTCCACCAAATCCTTTAAAAGAAAAGGTTCTGCTTTCTCTCTTCTTTGCTTTCTTTTCCTTTTCTTCCCTTGCTTACCCTCGAAAGGATTCTATCTTTGCTGACTTCATTCCCAAGTTTTTAAGATAAAGATTCAAGAGCAAGGGGTAGGGAATAATAGAGTTAGAGATAAGTGGGAGAGAAATAAACAGACAAACCTGCTCAGACTTCAGGGATAGTAAGGGGCAGCTGTGTGAGAGACACCAGAGCACGTGGAATAATGGATATTTTCGGAGCAGAAAGGGGCTTTGGAGACGTGTTGAGATTTGTGCTGCTCTGGGTTATGCATTGAATACTCTTTAATGAGACTCATGTTTCCTTTCAATTACTTTGGCCTGCTGTTCAGGGTTTCTTTGAATGTGACTCTGCATGGAGACTGGACCACATAGGACTCCAGCTTATATGTGATGACAAAAGACAATGATGATGATTGTATGATCCTCTTCCTATATGCAAATGTGGGTGGGTATAGTAGTCACTAATTTTCCATGGAAGCAGGATACTGTTTTGAAGTCCAAGTATATTCAAAGAAGATAACATGAAAAAGAATATTCTGGGTTCTACATGGAAAACTGATGCTCTCTCTTTGAAGAATTATAAGCATAATTTTAAGAAACTTTAAGAAATATTTGCCACAATAATTTACCTAAAATCCCCAAATCAGACAACAAAAGCTAGCCAGAAGCTCCTAAAGTATTTTGACATGTAAGAAAATATACTGGCAAGTATAGAATAGGGAAAGCCAAAATCAGATTAAGAAACGATATACAGGGCTTCCCTGGTGGCGCAGTGGTTGAGAATCCGCTTGCCGATGCAGGGGGCGCGGGTTCGTGCCCCGGTCCAGGAGGATCCCACATGCCGCGGAGCGGCTGGGCCCGTGAGCCATGGCCACTGAACCTGCGCATCCGGAGCCTGTGCTCCGCAACGGGAGAGGCCAGAGCAGTGAGAGGCCCGCGTACCGCAAAAAAAAAAAAAAAAAAAAAAGAAACGATATACAGCAATTAACACTAAAGAAGAAGAAACCTTTGGTTCCCAGTTTCCACATTCATAAAATAAAAAGGGTGAAAGAGATCACACTGCCTCATGAAGCATTAAGGTCCTATGGAGTTGCCGTTGAGATGAAAATGATGAAGTAAAAAAAAGAGAACTGAGTTGTCCAGGCTCTGAGTCCTTCACCCCAGCTTCAACCAAAGAGACATATCCTCAAAACTTTTACTGATTGAGGATAACATTACATTTGGAATTTTTTTTAAAAAAAGAATTCTCTGGCTTACAAAATGTTTTTCAGTATTCAATTAGCAGGTCTACTTCCTGCTAGCTCAAAAGTGCTCCCAGACTAAGATATGTTTTAAATATTGCTGTAAACAATATTTCCCATTTAAAATTTGTGCAGATGTATTTTATCAGTGATTCACTCTAATGTTTACAGAATATAATTTTATTAAAGAATAATATTTTATGGGAAAGGTCATTTTAAATAAAGTATTCAACTCTACAATTTAAAAAGAGAAAAGCAAAACAAAGCCAATAAAATCAATAGCTAGAAATGAATTCATGTGATAAAGGTAAAATTCTTATCACAATGCCTGACACAGAGTAAGTAATTACACTCACTAGCCAGATAAAGATAAAAGGTTAATTAATAAATCAAAAAGCAGAAAAATGTTGTAATTGATAAACAAGAACAGGATCTGTAGAGGAAACGTGTGGGGTGGGCAGAAGTAGGGTAGGAGACACTAAAACAGATCAAACATTGACAAATCCGATCAAGGAAAAATAAAATCACAACCTAAATAAATATCATTAGAAATAAAACAAGACACAAGTGATGTAAAGATATTGAGAATTAGCATCATTTTTAAACAAGGTGAGATCCACCAGAGAGCAGACAGCAGAAGCAAGAAGAACTACAATCCTGTAGCCTGTGGAACAAAAACCACATTCACAGAAAGATAGACAAGATGAAAAGGCAGAGGGCTATGTACCAGATGAAGGAACAAGATAAAACCCCAGAAAAACAACTAAATGAAGTGGAGATAGGCAACCTTCCAGAAAAAGAATTCAGAATAATTATAGTGAAGATGATCCAGGACCTCGGAAAAAGAATGGAGTTAAAGATCGAGAAGATGCAAGAAATGTTTAACAAAGACCTAGAAGAATTAAAGAACAAACAATACAATAACTGAAATGAAAAATACACTAGAAGGAATCAATAGCAGAATAACTGAGGCAGAAGAACGGATAAGTGACCTGGAAGACAGAATGGTGGAATTCACTGCTGCAGAACAGAATAAAGAAAAAAGAATGAAAAGAAATGAAGACAGCCTAAGAGACTTCTAGGACAACATTAAACACAACAACATTCGCATTATAGGGGTCCCAGAAGGAGAAGAGACAGAGAAAGGACCCAAGAAAATAACTGAAGAGATTATAGTCAAAAACTTCCCTAACATGGGAAAGGAAATAGCCACCCAAGTCCAAGAAGCACAGAGAGTCCCATACAGGATAAACCCAAGGAGAAACATGCTGAGACATATAGTAATCATATTGGCAAAAATTAAAGACAAAGAAAAATTATTGAAAGCAACAAGGGAAAAATGACAAATAACATGCAAGGGAACTCCCATAAGATTAACAGCTGATTTCTCAGCAGAAACTCTACAAGCCAGAAGGGAGTGGCATGACATACTTAAAGTGATGAAAGGGAAGAAACTACAACAAAGATTACTCTACCCAGAAAGGATCCCATTCAGATTTGATGGAGAAATCAAAAGCTTTGCAGACAAGCAAAAGCTAAGAAAATTCAGCATCACCAAACCAGCTCTATAACAAATGCTAAAAGAACTTCTCTAAGTGGGAAACACAAGAGAAGGACCGACAAAAACAAACCCAAAACAATTAAGAAAATGGTCATAGGAACATACATATCAATAATTACCTTAAATGTGAATGGATTAAATGCTCCAACCAAAAGACACAGGCTTGCTGAATGGATATAAAAACAAGACCCATCTATATGCTGTCTACAAGAGACCCACTTCAGACCTAGGGACATATACAGACTGAAAGTGAAGGTATGGAAAAAGATATTCCATGCAAATGGAAATCAAAAGAAAGCTGAAGTAGCAATACTCATACCAGATAAAATAGACTTTAAAATAAAGAATATTACAAGAGACAAGGAAGGACACTACATAATGATCAAGGGATCAATCCAAGAAGAAGATATAACAATTATAAATATATATGCACCCAACATAAGAGCACCTCAATACATAAGACAACTGCTAACAGCTATAAAAGAGGAAATCGACAGTAACAGAATAATAATGGGGGACTTTAACATCTCACTTACACCAATGGACAGATCATCCAAACAGAAAATTAATAAGTAAATACAAGCTTTAAATGACACAATAGACCAGATAGCTTTAATTGATATTTATAGGACATTCCATCCAAAAACAGCAGATTACACTTTCTTCTCAAGTGTGCATGGAACATTCTCCAGGATAGAGCACATCTTGGGTCACAAATCAAGCCTCAGTCAATTTAAGAAAATTGAAATCATATCAAGCATCTTTTCTGACCACAATGCTATGAGATTAGAAATCAATTACGGGGAAAAAAACGTAAAAAACACAAACACATGGAGGCTAAACAATACGTTACTAAATAACCAAGAGATCACTGAAGAAATCAAAGAGGAAATTAAAAAATACCTAGAGGAAAATGACAACGAAAACACAACAATCCAAAACCTATGGGATGCAGCAAAAGCAGTTCTAAGAGGGAAGTTTATAGCTATACAAGCCTACCTCAAGAAACAAGAAAAATATCAAATAAACAATCTAACCTTACACCTAAAGGAACTAGAGAAAGAAGAACAAACAAAACCCAAAGTTAGAAGAAGGAAAGAAATCATAAAGATCAGAGCACAAATAAATGAAATAGAAACCAAAAAAAATAGCAAAGATCAATAAAACTAAAAGATGGTTCTTTGAGAAGATAAACAAAATTGATAAACCATTAGCCAGACTCATCAAGAAAAAGAGGGAGAGGACTCAAAATAATAAAATTAGAATTGAAAAAGGAGAAAAAAATAAAAATAAACAAGGTGAGAGCACTAACTTTAACTAGGAAAGGTTTACAGAAACTTGGGGATCCAATGTTTTTGAGTGATCCTTGTTTGCCATTGGTGACTGTGGGGAGAAAGTGTGAGTAGATTTTAAAAGGACATGAGTAATCTTGCTAGGCAGAAGTCCCCATATCATCTTCAAGCAGATGGCAGAAGTAGCCTTCAACTGGAAAAAGCGATAGCTCTTACTTCTGTAGGCCCAAAGCGTCCAGGAAATTCAAGATATTTGAGTGTATTAACTCAAATGTCTAGATCCCAAGTGCTAATACTCTATTCTTGCCAAGTCAGGGCCCTGACCTTGGATAACAGACTTGGTAAGGTTCAAAATTTTCCTGGACTTCTACAACTCTTACAATCAAAATACATGCATATATATATATATATACACACACACACACACACACACGTGTGTATAGATATGTGTGTATATACATCCATATACACATATTAAAAAATATAATATTGGGTTGGCCAAAAAGTTTGTTCGAGTTTTTCCATAAGATGCTACAGAAAAATCCAAACGAATTTTTTGGCCAACCCAATATATAATTAAGAAAAGAAAGAAATCTAAAAATAAAATAAGCCTGATGGACTAGAAATTTCAAATCAATGTATGGAAAGAAATCGCCACATAATTATATTAAAATATAGATGAAAACATTTTATACTTATCCCTTCTTCTGCCCATGTGCTCTTCCACATTTTTTCAGAACAGGCTTTGACAACAGTCCTTGCTTTTCACCCACCTTTCTTTAACCTTGAGATTAGAGGTATGTTCTTTTTGAGAGAATCATTTGATGTTCAGAAGACTCAAAAAGCCTTGTGAAGTGACTTTGAAAACCTCGAGGTCTTTTATGCCACTTTAAGGCAGTCCTTCCTATCAGTAGGTATTTGAAATCTCTCCCCTGCAAATTACCATTTTCCTTGGTTCACAAGTCCAACCTGCAAGTTTAAAAATGGGTCAGGGATTTGAAAAATTCAAAGTAAAATCCCCTGCTAGAAAGCAATGTGATGACATAGAAAGACTCAAGAGTCTAATCATTTTTGATGCCTCGATGGGCCACGACCTTGAGCAACTTAGTTAACTCTTCGGCTGCTACACTGTATAAAACTGAAAGAAGCAAGCGCTTGGGTCAGCCAACTGTGCAGGAGAAATGACACTGTCAGGAGCAATGTTTGCCAGAAGTGAATGCACACCTCAAAAGATGACCCAGAAATCCACAATTTCTCCAGTTTACTTTGCCAACCTGAGGATGATTTGTTGGTTCTTAGTGGCCCCATGGGAACATAGTATTAAATAAAGGTTTGAGAGGTATGCAGCTAAGAGGCATGTATACTCAGGTTTGAGTGGCATGTAGCTCCAAGCTAATTACCAATACTTTTCCCTCAGAAACCTAGCTTGGATATGATAGAGAAACAGGAGGCATTTAGGTTGAACCGAAAGTATCATTATGTCCCCTTCTCCAAACTATCTACCTAATCTTTCCCCGACCACAGTCCATCAACTCAAGTTAATTTGGCAAAGAAGCTCCTCTTTTGGGCTACAGATGGGTATTAAATATAGTACAGTATATAATATATACTATACAGTATATAGTATAAATAGTCATTTACTCCTTAAGGTTAAAAAGCACTAAGTTCGTTCAGGCTCAATGACTGGGAGTTTTTTATTAAAGGAAACAGAAAGAAGAAAAGCAATCATGGAAAGTGAATTCCTTAGGCAGGGAGGAACAGAGCTGACCACATGCAGGTTGAGAACTTGGGAGCATGTTGGCACAAGGTGGACACTTGGTGTCAGGAGGTTGGGGTCGGGTATGGAAGTAGAGAGGGCAAAGGAGAGAAGTGGCCGTGGTTTGCCAGGTAACTGTCCCAACATTCATTTGCGGGAAACCTTACTGGAGGTTCGTCTGACTAATGTCTTGACTGGAGTAATTCAGACTTGCTTGGAAAACTGCAATCTTCTGTTCGCCAGTTTATTCCAGCCTCTCCAGTCCCGTGCAGGCTAATTCCAGTCCTAAAGTATCATTTCAGTCCCTGCCTACTTGGAGATAAAAGTGAGAAAGGAGAAAACGGAGAAGAGAAGGGGAAAAGCTACATGCCTTTTCCCTGCAGACGCAGGAAGCAGGTAGGTGACTCCTGCTTTCAGGACCCGTACTCTTCCCCATTCTATTCCGTTAAGACTTCTCCCACTCAAGTGAGCCACTAGAAATTATTCTCCATAAATGAGTTAGACCTCCAAGATTTACATAATTCAGAATAGAGCTGCTTTACTGCAGGTCTTTTTCAAGTGGTTAGGGCTATGTAGACACAAGCAAGGAATCATTTAAAGTAGAATCCGGCTGAGAGTGGTCACTGGTAGAGGGATAAGAGAAAATGAGAAAGATTGCAAGGTCAATGCCTGTGTAAGTTAGGATCCAGTAAGGAGACAGAAACCACATAGTAATGTGAATGAGAAAAGTTTAACGTAAAGAATTATTAGCATGGAATTGGAATAACGGAGAATTGGCTAATAAGAGTTGAAGAGAATACTTAAGAACCAGGAGGAACAGATATATGGAGCAACCCGTATCCTTAAGGTTGAAATGGGTACCCTCAGAAGGGCCCTCTTCTCCAGGGCTGAAATGCTGTCTCCTTTGGGAAGGGGAAAACCACGGCTCTCTGGGTGGTGGGGAGTTCCTAAGTGCCTCATAAGTGGGACTTGCAGAAAATCTGCCCTCCAGGCGCCAAGGGAAACTGCTGGAGGAAGCCTTCCCTGTAGGAGCCCAGTGTAAGAGAAAGCCATGACCCTGCGGGCTCCCAGAGCTAGAGAGAGCTGAGCCATTGCAAGCGCGGACCGCTGAAGAAAGTGTGAACCAGGAAGGGACCGGGATAGAGAAAACCAGGCTGCTACGGGACGTGAGCACTGCAGAAATCACACTCTGCAGGAGCCCAGCACTGGAAAAACTGGTGACACTGGCCGAGGCGAATGCACAAAGCATACCTTGGCGAGTAGCCCACACTCATCAGCAGGGCACCAGGAGGTCTGAGGTGCATGATGTCCATGTAGGTGGTCGCCAGGCCAGAGCTGGGGCTGGGCGCCTTCAAAATGGCAGTGTACTCTGGGCACACAGCTTGAATTGAGTGCCATGGGACGCTCTCCCCCCCCGCCCCACCACACACACACACAGCTGACAAATCCAGGGAGAAGAAGCAAGCCCGCAGCTGCAGAACTAGGAAGCCCCATCTTGTACCATCACCCTCTAGCTGCCTCTACTGGCAAAGCTTGACAGCGTACTTGCGGCAAAGCAGAAATGTGCTCCATGGCAGCAGAGAACGGTAGGGAAGGGTGAACGTGCAGCTGAGAAGCCATAACTTGAGAACGGGCAGAATGCCTAGTAAAGAATCATAAAACTCAATTAAGTGTACCTACAAATAACACCAATACTAGTTATGTCATCCAGCGATAACTTGGAAAGCCCAATTACGGTATAACGTTGGATAGGTAATAACTAATAGTAGTCTCAGTTTATTTTTATTGAGGTATAATTGACATATGACATTAGTTCCAGGTATGCAACATAATAATTTGGTATTTGTATATATTGCTAACTGGTCGCCACAGTAAGTCTAATTAACATCCATCACCATACAGAGTTATAACTTTTTTTCTTGTGATGAGAACTTTCAAATATGCAATACAGTATTATTAAATATAGGCACCGTGGTGTACCTTATATACCCATGACTTATTTTATAACTGGAATTTTGTACCTTTGGATCTCCTTCATCCATTTTTCCCACCCCCCAACATCCCTCCCCTCTGGCAAGCACCAATCTGTTCTCTGTATCTATGAGCGCAGTTTTTTTTGTTTTTTATTCTACCTAAATGTTGTCACAAGTGGCAAGATTCCATTCCTTTTTATAGCTGAGTAGTATTCCATTGTATATACACACCACATTTTCTTTATCCATTTATCCATTGTTGGACACTTAGGCTGCCTCCATATTTTGTCTATTATAAATAATGCTCTTTTTGTTTTCTTTGAGTAAACACCCAGAAGTGGAATTTCTGGGTCACGTGGTAGTTCTATTTTTATTGTTTTGAAGAATCTCCATGACGTTTTCCATAGTGGCTGTATCAGTTTACATTCCCGCCAACAGTGCACGAAGGTTCCCTTTTCTCCACATCCTTGCCAACACATTTTATTTCTTGTCTTTTTGATGACAGCCATTCTCATAGGTGTGAGGTAATAACTCATTGTGGTTTTGATTTGCATTTCCCTGATGATTAGTGATGTTGAGCACTTTTTCATGTGTTTCACTCTTAACCATCTGTATGTGTTCTTTGGAAAAATGTCTATTCAGATCTTTGGCCCCCTTTTTAATCATATTGTTTGGATTTTTGCTATTGAATTGTATGAGTTTTCCTATATTTGGGATATTAACCCCTTATAAGATATATGATTTGCAAATATTTTCTTCCATTTGGTAGGCTGCCTTTTCATTTTGTTGGTAATTTCCACTGCTATGCAGAAGCTTTTTAGTTTGTTGCAGACCCACTAGTTTATTTTGCTTATGCTGCCTTTGCTTCTGACATCAAGCCCAAAAAATCACTGCCAAGACTGATGTCAAGGAGCTTACTGCCTATGTTTTCTTCTAAGAGTTTTATGGTTTCAGGTCTTACAGTCAAGTCTTTAATCCATTTTGAGTTAATTTGTGTGTGGTTTGAGATAGTTGTCCAATTTTATTTTGTATGTGGCTGTCCAGCTTTTCTGACACCGTTTATTGAGGAGATTGGCCCTTTTCCCGATGTATATTCTTGGCTCCTTTGTCACTAGCTTCAGTTTTATTAATTGCAAGCCATACATTGCTTATCCCAATTCACCAATAGAATCTAGCAGATGAAAATGGCACAGTTCAAACTCATCATTGGCCACAACCCCAAAAACTTCCTTCCTCATTTACTCAGTCCTCATCCTCCAAAGACCTAAGCTTTAGAGTTGCACATGATTCTTCTGATTCCGTAGCCCTTCCGCCCCCAGCGTTTAATGAATCACCATCATGGTTGTTCATCTTTATTTCTACTACTACCAGTTCAGGAAATTAGCTCCTAACACCATGACTTTTACAACAGCTTTCCAGTTTATGTTTTTGTCTTCCCTCTTTTACTACTTTAACGTATTCTATAATAATCGTCAGACGTTAACCTCCGTAAACACTTCGGTTATATCACATTTGTTTCAAAAAGTAAATAACCATGTTTTGTTTGATCAAATTAAACTTTCTTAACGTTGCATAAAATGTGCTACCTCCATGGGCCTCAAATGACTTTTCCGAGCCGTCTTATTAAGCAGCCCTTTTGCTTTGCATCTTGCTATGGGCAGTGCTTTTCCAGGCCTTCCAGCATTTCTCCATTGTCTCATAAAGCAGGAAACTGATGGTTTACTCTCCTAGAAGAAAATGGTCTCTACGTGCTCCCTCTCTAATCTTTTTGGTACAATTGAGAAAAGGAACTGAAAACACTTGATTCAGTACCTTCTGGACACTCTCTTTGGAAAAGTGTGCCCTCAGGTTG
This sequence comes from Pseudorca crassidens, assembly GCF_039906515.1. Taxonomy (NCBI): domain Eukaryota; kingdom Metazoa; phylum Chordata; class Mammalia; order Artiodactyla; family Delphinidae; genus Pseudorca; species Pseudorca crassidens. Next base: position 58,967,373 of record NC_090307.1, read on the forward strand.
CCTATATTCTCTGCTTCTCCAGGCAGTAAGCTTACAGAGGCATCTATTTGCTGTTCCGGTAAATCAACGTACCAAGCAGAGAAGCAGTATAGCGAAATGTAAGAGGTACACTGGCTGCACATCTGAACTATATTCTCCAATCCAGCTTTTATACAATTAAAATTTATAAGATGGAAACGTGGTATCCATCTGTTTTAGGAACATATTTTACTTTCATGTGATTCCAAATTCTGGAGAGGAAGAAAAATGCTACTTAGCTCTCTCCCTAAGCCCCACCCCTATGCTTGGCACGGAACTACAGCTCACACCAGGGCACAGGTAAAAACACTGCTGCCCAAAGAGGTTAAAGCGACTAGCCCAACCGTGTGCCTAGCTAGTGAAAGAAGGATTTAGGCAGTCCAGATTTCGGAAGTCCAAATGTAATGTTACTGGTAATAAACCATGATTCTTTCTATGTGGGAGTCATTGGGGTCCCTTTGAAAATCTGGTGAAAGCTTAGAACCCTCTCTTCTAAAAAGGGCACATTATCACAATAACACTTGCAACAATTTCAGGAGGTTTACAGACTCCCCAAATCCTAAAACTGACCCTCATGCGTTGCATGGAGTCCAGGGTAAGAACTTCAAACTAACCCCTATTCTGCTTGTACCTTTTAAATTTATATTTACACTCTTCCTCCTTCTCTCATTTCATCTTCCGTCCTGAAAAAATCTCATTCTTTCTACAATGTCCACTGGTTTTTGGTCATTTAATTTAAATTTTTAAAGTATTAGCTAGCATGCTCCCAGGTCTATGTTCTTAGTTCTAAGTGGCATTTAACTGTAGAAACAACTAATATCCCCTCCAAGACAGCATGACACAGCTGTTATAACCTGTACAAAATGTTACCTCTACGCACAGACTCCCGAAACTAGATTTTGAGATAGATGAACTGAATTGAATTTTGAATATTAAAGCGATGCCTTTAAATTACACAAAAATGCACTCAAATTCTAAAATGGGTAGGTATAATAAATTTGGGACACATAGATTTGGTCAATACCATCAAAATGCCTAGAATAGAATTGACTAACCATTTTAGGTTGAACTCACATATAAAACTGATTAATAATGAACAGTTGGCACAGTTCTAATATTCACTGCTTCTCAGATCATGCCAATATTTTGTGTAGCCTGAAACATGCAAATTAAAATTATTCATATTATGCAAAATGAACATAATAACATCTGTTATCCCCTTCATGTCACAGGATGTTAAGTGCAAGTTTCACCCGAAGACCTAAGGACGGTACATAGTGCCTTCCAAAGGAAGTGCGAGACTCCATGAAGAATTCATAAAGGAAACGTCTGGAAACAGTTCATAAGCCTCATGCCCCACTCACATGAAATGTAAGAAAAAATTAAATTTGATATTGAGGAAGGATTTATTGGGGGGGCGGGGAATATTTGGAGAGAGCTCTTTTCCTGCAAGAATGAAGGCAATGGATGTATTTCCTCTTCAAGTCAAGTAAAAGGGGCATTCTGTGTCCCCTAAGTTAGAGGTCATGGTTAACCGGTATCTTCTTCCTGCCCAGGGGACCTAAGGTATAAGAAATAAGCTTTGACGGCAGAGTCAAGGAAAATTACTGGATCTTGGACACCCTGCATGCGATGAGTTTTTCAGAGCAAAGAATGTATGAGTGTTTGGGGTGGATCAGATGTGGGGCACTCATGGGAGACCCAATGTTCAGTCTTGTCCAAAAGGGCTGGCTGACTCAGCTTCAAACCTCTGCCAAGTGTGTAAGTGCTGACGCCAGGTCATGGAACAGCCATCAGATGAGAACCTTCTTGACCACCTTTCCTTAACTCTCTCCTTGCATGCAACCTGGTGTAGTAGGAACAGAAATGGGGAAAGAGACAAGAAGTGGATCAGGTCCCCTAACCCAACCCGAGCCCTTACAGGTGTGGTAGGTCCAGGCTGGGGGAGGGAGGAGATGCACCTTTAGATGATGGGCACAGTCATGAATATCATGGGGGACTGGACATGTAAGTCCCTGGAGTGAAGCCATTTACATACGCTGGGAGAAACCAGACAACCCAGCGGACATGACTTACATTTAATCCTGGGCAGGAGAGAAACAAGGCGCAGAGGGAGCCAAAAATAAAGTTGTTCATGATTAAGTCTCCCAGGAAGTGTTTGCTCAATATTTATTTAATATTGTAAAACTAAAGGAGAGAAATTTTAATCTCCATCCCTTTTCAAAAATAAATTAAGATATAACACTGGCGTCACAGTAATCTAGAAACATGTAAACAGAAGTAAAGATAAGCAGGCCTCTGCCAGAGGGGGAAAAATACACAAACAGTGGAAAACAGGCTGGTCAGTTTATACTGACATCAGTGAGATGTAATTATATCGTTCTTACGTGGTTTAAAACATATAAGCATAACATGGCGTGCATGAACTCGGAGAAAAATTAACTGGTGTTATGGTTATCACCAAGGCACCAAACAGGCTAAACTGAAAGACCAACCCAAGCCCCACGTTTAATGACAAGATGATAAAAGATAAGCGCATTATGAACCTAACGTCTGTAGGTAGATGTTATTGCAAGATAACCCTGAGGGAGGTAATAGGCAGAGTAAAGAGAAGGAACATAACAGGAAAAGGTGTTTGGGTTTGGTTTGTACACATGAATATCTCATTTTATTGCATTTCGCAGACGCTGAATTTTACAAATTAAAGGTGTGTGGCAACCCTGGGTCAAGCAAGTCAATGGTACCATTTTCCCAACAGCGTTTGCTCTGCATGTCTCTGCATCGCATTTTGGCAATTCTCCCAGTATTTCAGCCTTCATTATTATTATATTTGTCAAGGTGATCTGTGATTAGTGGTCTTTGAGGTTGCTATTGTCATTGTTTTGGGATGCCACGCACCACTACCATATAGAGGGCGAACTTAATTGATAAATGTTGTGTGTGTTCTGACCGCGCCACCGAATGGCAGTTCCCATTTCTCTCCATCTCCTGAGGCCTCCTTCTTCCCTGAGACACAACAATATTGAGATTAGGCCACTTAATAACCCTACGTGTTCAAGTGAAAGGAAGAGTCGCATGTCTCTCACTTTAAATCAAAAGCTAGAAATGATTAAGCTTAGTGAGGAAGCATGTCAAAAGCGAAGACAGGCCAAAAGCTAGGCCTCTGCACCAAACAGTCAACTTGTGAATACAAAGGAAAAGGTCTTTAAGGAAATTAAAAATGTTACTCCAGCGAACACATGAATGATAAGAAAGCAAAATGGCATTAGATAGATTGTTAATAATAAAAAAAAAAAGATGCAGTAAAATATACGTAGATACTAGTCTATCCTTTCATAGGCATAAGGTGATATTTAATGTAAAATTAATAGCATTTTAGTTTTCTTACTGTTTTATAATTTTGCTTTCAAAGAATCACACTACCATTCAGGATGCCTCTCCCATAATCAAAGAAACAACATATCAGCCTATCATCTCAGGTCAGTGATTTTTTTTTTAAAAAATGTAACAATGTTTCCAATGCTGTATTATGAATATGACTGTAATACTGTGTGCCATAAAAATTTTATAATGATTAGTGCATATGCTATGCCACTGTGAAGCAATCATATCAGTTACACGAGGCGACCATAAAGCAATCATCCTGCTGCTTCTGCATTATCAATGCACGAATAGCGATACCTATAAATAAATACAAGATTTTTCCATGTTATCTTTTCATTTTTGATGTCTAGTGTTAATACACATCAAAAATGGAAAGATATTGTCTTTTCTCCACTGTATATTCTTGCGTCCTTTATCAAAGATAAGGTGACCATATGTGTGTGGGTTTATCTCTGGGCTTTCTATCCTGTTCCATTGATCTATCTTTCTGTTTTTGTGCCAGTACCATACTGTCTTGATTACTGTAACTTTGTAGTATAATCTGAAGTCAGGGAGCCTGATTCCTCCAGCTCTGTTTTTCTTTCTCAAGGTTGCTTTGGCTATTCGGGGTCTTTTGTGTTTCCATACAAATTGTAAAATTTTTTGTTCTAGTTCTGTGAAAAATGCCAGTGGTAGTTTAATAGGGATGGCACTGAATCTGTAGATTGCTTTGGGTAGTATAGTCATTTTCACAATGTTGATTTTTCCAATCCAAGAACATGGTATATCTCTCCATCTGTTTGTATCATCTTTAATTTCTTCATCAGTGTCTTATAATTTTCTGCATACAGGTCTTTTGTCTCCTTAGCTAGGTTTATTCCTAGATATTTTATTCTTTTTGTTGCAATTGTAAATGAGAGTGTTTCCTTAATTACTCTTTCAGATTTTTCATCATTAGTGCATAGGAATACAAGAGATTTCTGTGCATTAATATTGTAACCAGCTACTCTACCAAATTCATTGATTAGCTCTAGTAGTTTTCTGGTAGCATCTTTAGGATTCTCTATGTGTAGTATCCTGTCATCTGCTAACAAACAGAGAGCTTTACTTTTTTGTATAGTATCCTGTCATCTGCTAACAGTGAGCTTTACTTTTTCTTTTCTGATCTGGATTCCTTTTATTTCTTTTTCTTCTCTGATTGCTGTGGGTAAAACTTCCAAAACTCTGTTGAAAAATAGTGGTGAGAGTGGGCAAGCTGTCTTGTTCCTGATCTTAGTGGAAATGGTTTCAGTTTTTCACCATTGAGAATGATGTTGGCTGTGGTTGGCCTTTATTATGTTGAGGTAAGTTCCCTCTATGCTTACTGTCTGGAGAGTGTTTATCATAAATGGGTGTTGAATTTTGTTGAAAGCTTTTTCTGCATCTATTGAGAAGACCATATGGTTTTTCTCCTTCAGTTTGTTAATATGGTGTATCACATTGATTGGTTTATGTATATTGAAGAATCCTTGCATTCCTTTGTAAACCCCACTTGATCATGGAGTATGATTCTTTTAATGTGCTGTGGGATTCTGTTTGCTGCATTTTGTTGAGAATTTTTGCATCTATGTTCATCAGTGATATTGGCCTGTAGTTTTTTTTTGTGACATCTTTGTCTGATTTTGATATCAGGGTGATGGTGGCCTTGTAGAATGTGTTTGGGAGTTTTCCTCCCTCTGCTATATTTTGGAAGAGTTTGAGAAGGATAGGTGTTAGCTCTTCTCTAAATGTTTGATAGAATTCACCTGTGAAGACATCTGGTCCTGGGCTTTTGTTTGTTGGAAGATTTTTAATCACAGTTTCGATTTCAGTGCTTGTGATTGGTCTGTTCATATTTTGTATTTCTTCCTGGTTCAGTCTTGGAAGGTTGTGCTTTTCTAAGAATTTGTCCATTTCTTCCAGGTTGTCCATTGTATTGGCATAGAGTTGCTTGCAGTAATCGCTCATGATCCTTTGTATTTTTGCAATGTCAGTTGTTACTTCTCCTTTTTCATTCCTAATTCTATTGATTTGAGTCTTCTCTCTTATTTTCTTCATGAGTCTGGCTAATGGTTTATCAATTTTGTTGATCTTCTCAAAGAACCAGCTTTTATTTTTATTTATCTTTGGTATCGTTTCCTTCATTTCTTTTTCATTTATTTCTGATCTGATTTTTATGATTTCTTTCCTTCTGCTAACTTTGGGGGTTTTTTGGTCCTTCTTTCTCTAATTGTTTTAGGTGTAAGGTTAGGTTGTTTATTTGAGATGTTTCTTGAGGTAGGATTGTGTGGCTATAAACTTCCCTCTTAGAACTGCTTTTGCTGCATCCCATAGGTTTGGGATCATTGGGTTTTCATTGTCATTTTTTATAGGTATTTTTTTATTTCCTCTGATTTCTTCAGTGATCTCTTGGTTAATTAGTTCTATATTGTTTAGCCTCCATGTGTTTGTATTTTTTTACAGATTTTTTCCTGTAATTGATATCTAGTCTCACAGCGTTGTGGTTGGAAAAGACACTTGATACGATTTCAATTTTCTTAAACTTACCAAGGCTTGATTTGTGACCCAAGATATGATCTATCCTGGAGAATGTTCCACGAGCACTTGAGAAAAATGTGTATTCTGTTGTTTTTGGATGGAATGTCCTATAATTATCAATTAAGTCCATCTTGTTTAATGTATCATTTAAAGCTTGTGTTTCCTTATTTATTTTTGTTTTGAATGATCTTTCCATTGGTGAAAGTGACGTGTTAAAGTCCGCTACTATAATTGTGTTACTGTCGATTTCTCCTTTTATGGCTGTTAGCATTTGCCTTTTGTATTGAGGTGCTCTTATGCTGGGTGCACAAATATTTATAATTGTTACATATTCTTCTTGTATTGATCCCTTGATCATTATGTAGTGTCTTTCTTTGCTCTTGTAATAATCTTTATTTTAAAGTCCATTTTGTCTGATATAAGAATTGCTACCCCAGCTTTCTTTTGATTTCCATTTGCATGGAATATCTTTTTCCATCCTCTCACTTTCGGTCTGTATGTGTCCCTAGGTCTGAAGTGGGTCTCTTGTAGACAGCATATATATGGGTCTTGTTTTTGTATCCATTCAACCAGTCTATGGTCTTGTTTTTGTATCCATTCAGCCAGTCTATGTCTTTTGGAGCATTTAATCCATTTACATTTAAGGTAGTTATCGATATGTATGTTCCAATTACCATTTTCTTAATTGTTTTGGGTTTGTTATTGTAAGTCTTTTCCTTCTCTTGTGCTTCCTTTAGCATTTGTTGTAGAGCTGGCTTGGTGGTGCTGAATTCTCTTAGCTTTTGCTTATCTGTAAAGGTTTTAAGTTCTCCATCGAATCTGAATGAGATTCTTGCTGGATAGAGTAATCTTGGTTGTAGGTTTTTCCCCTTCATCACTTTAAATATGTCCTGCCACTCCCTTCTGGCTTGCAGAGTTTCTGCTGAAAGATCAGCTGTTAACCTTATGGGGATTCCCTTGTATGTTAACTGTTGTTCTTCTCTTGCTGTTTTGTTTGTTTGTTTCTGTTGTTGTTTGCAGTACGCCGGCCTCTCACTGTTGTGGCCTCTTCCATTGCGGAGCACAGGCTCCGGATGCACAGGCTCAGCGGCCATGGCTCACAGGCCCAGCCGCTCCGCGGCATGTGGGATTCCCCCGGACCAGGGCACGAACCCGTGTCCCCTGCATCAGCAGGCGGACTCTCAACCACTGCGCCACCGGGGAAGCCCCTCTCTTGCTGTTTTTAATATTTTTTCTTTGTATTTAAATTTTGATAGTTTGATTAATATGTGTCTTGGCGTGTTTCTCCTTGGATTTATCCTGTATGGGATTCTCTGTGCTTCCTAGGCTTGATTGACTATTCCCTTTCCCATATGACAGAAGTTTTCAACTATAATCTCTTCAAATATTTTGTCATTCCCTTTCTTTTTCTCTTCTTCTTCTAATTCTTCTTCTAATTCGATTGTTGGTGTGTTTAATGTTGTCCCAGAGGTCTCTGAGATTGTCCTCAATTCTTTTCATTCTTTTTTCTTTATTCTGCTCTGTGATAGTGCTCTCCCCTATTTTATCTTCCAGGTCACTTATCCGTTCTCCTGCCTCAGTTATTCTGCTATTAATCGCTTCCAGCGAATTTTTAATTTCATTTATTGTGTTGTTCATCACTATTTGTTTACTCTTTAGTTTTCTATGTCCCTGTTAAATGTTTCTTGTATTTTCTCCATTCTATATCCAAGATTTTGGATCATCTTTACTATCATTACTCTGAATTCCTTTTCAGGTAGACTGCCTATTTCCTCTTCATTTGTTGGGTCTTGTGGGTTTTTACCTTGTTCCTTCATCTGCTGTGTATTTCTCTGTCTTCTCATTTTGCTTAACTTACTGTGTTTAGGGTCTCCGTTTCACAGGCTTCAAGTTCGTAGTTCCCACTGTTTTTGGTGTCTGCTCCCAGTGGGTAAGCATGGTTCAGTGGGTTGTGTAGGCTGCCTGGTGGAGGGGACTGGTGCCTGTGTTCTGGTGGATGAGGCTGGATCTTATCCTTCTGGTGTGCAGGACCACATCTGGTGGTGTGTTTTGGGGTGTCTGTGAAACTGTTATGATTTTAGGCAGGCTCTCTGCTAATGGGTGAGTTTGTGTTCCTGTCTTGTTAATTTTTTGGCATAGGGTGTCCAGCACTGTAGCTTGCTGGTTGTTGAGTGGAGCTGGGTTTTAGCATTGAGATGGAGCTCTCTGGGAGAGCTTTCGCTGTTTGATATTATGTGGGGCCGGGAGGTCTCTGGTGGACCAGTGTCCTGAACTCGGCTCTCCCACGTCAGAGGTTCTGGCCTGACACCCAGCCAGAGCACCAAGACACTGTCAGCCACATGGCTCAGAAGAAAAGGGAGAAAGAAAGAAAAGAAAAGAAAAGAAAGAAAGAAAAAAGAGAAAGAAAGAAAGTAAAAGAGAGAGAGAAAGAAAGAAAGGGAGAAGGAAAGAAAGAGAGGGAGGAAGGAAGAAAGAATGAAGGAAGGAAGGAAAGAAAGAAGGGAAGAAAGGAAGGATGATAGAAAGGAAGGAAGGAAGGAAAATAAAATAATTAAAATAGAAAAAATTATTAAAAATTAAAAAATTAAAAATTAAAGAAAAGGAGAGAAAGAAGAGAGCAACCCAACCGAAAAACAAATCCACCAATGATAACAAGCGCTAAAAACTATACTAAAAAATGAAAAGAAAAAAACAAAAAAAAACCAGACAGAACCCTAGGACAAATGGCAAAAGGAAAGCTATACAGACAAAATCACACAAAGAAGCATACACAGACACACTCACAAAAAGAGAAAAAGGAAAATATATATATATATAATTTAAAAAGAGAGAGCAACCAAATCACTAAACAAATCTACCAATGATAATAAGCTCTAAATACTAAACTAAGATAAACATAAAACCAGAAACAAATTAGATGCAGAAAGCAAACCCCAAGTCTACAGTTGCTCCCAAAGTCCACCGCCTCAATTCTGGGATGATTCTTTTTCTATTCATGTATTCCACAGATGCAGGGTACATCAAGTTGATTGTGGAGCTTTAATCCGCTGCTCCTGAGGCTGCTGGGAGAAATTTCCCTTTCTCTTCTTTGTTCTCACAGCTCCTGGGGTTCAGCTTTAGATCTGGCCCCACCTCTGTGTAGGTGGTCTGAGGGCATCTTTTGGGAGGTCTGAGGTTTTCTACCAGCGTTCAGTAGGTGTTCTGTAGGAGTTGTTCCACATGTAGATGTATTTCTGATTTATTTGTGGGAAGGAAGGTGATCTCCGTGTCTTACTCCTCCGCCATCTTGAAGGCGCCCCCTGGTGGGGAGTTTTTTGGTTGGAGTTCATTCTAAGCAAGAGTTTTCCCTGATTCTTCAGTTATGTGTTGGTAGTTTGTTTTAAAATTTGTTTATTCTTACTAAAACTTTATATTATTGTATACGGACTATAGATTCTGACCATGATTTACTTTCATATTCAAACTGTCCTAGATTTGACCACTGACAGTCTTCAAGCTGCCTTCTGTGCCCTTTTGAAATGTCTCATAATTTTTCAAGCCCTTTCTTATTTTCTGACCCAATTTGATGTTCCAGTTTATTCTTGTGTTTTCCTTGCCCTAGCCCTGGAATAAGACATTTCTCCAAGAAGCATCCCTGAGTCCTTTGGGGAATGTCATCTTGCAATCAAAATCTTGGTATTTGTCTAAATCTTAATAGAATAACAGAAAATCCTTATTATTCACTGAAACATTCTACTCATAAAAACAGGCTAACAGGCTGCCCACTCCCACCCCTTTGCAGGCATGGGTGTCAGGAGAGGGGCTGGTTTCTTCTCAAGCACTTTGCATACTTCTTTTACCTGCATTGCTCTTGCCCACCCCTGCCTTTAAACCCATCCAAAAGCAGGGCTATGTGAGAACACCCAGCTGCTTTCCTGCAGAGGTAGGTGCAGAGCAGCTGATCCTAACTCTGGCTCAGGGAAACACGGGCCAATCCTTGAGAGGAAGACTTGCCAGACTTTTTCATTGTGGTACCATACATATTACATATCATTTATCATTTTAACCCTTTTAAAGCATACAGTTCAGCAGTACTATGCACATGTACAATAATCACCACTAGCTACTTCCAGAATATTTTCATCATCCCAAACAGAAACCCATGGACATTAAGCAGTCACTCCCCTCACCCATTTCTCCTCCCCCCAATTGTGGTGGTGGCCACTGGCCACCGCTTATCTGCTTCTGGTCTCAATGGATTTGCCTGTTCTGAGTATTTCATGGAAGTGGGATCCTATAAAATGTGGCCTTTTGTGTCCAACTTCTTTCACTTAACATAACAGTTTTCAAGGTTCATCCATGAGATAACATGTATCATTACTTCAATTTCTTATGGCTGAATAATATTCCGTTGTATGGCTATACCACTTTGTTTATCCATTCATCAGTTGACGGACATTTGAATTGCTTTCACTTTTTGGCTATTGTGAATAGGGCTGCTTTGAACATTCCTATACAATTTTTGTTTGAACACCTGTTTTCTGTCCTTGGCATCTTTCCTCTCCCATTTCAAAACCATTTGGCTATTTGGGTCCACTTGCAATTCCTTACGAATTGTAGAATTGGATTTTCCATTTCTATAAAAAGGCCATTGGGACTTTAGTAACAATTTTATTGACTCTGTAGATCACTTTGGATGTCATCTGAACCACAAATAATTTACCAGTTTTCCTGCAACACCACCACCCCTTTTACATATATTCATTTTAGAGTTAACGCTACATATGGATGCAATTTTATATCCTATTCCTCAGGGTCTTCCTTTTTAAAATATGTATTGATTATTCGTGACAAAATTACAGCTCAAAGAAATCACAAATGATTCATATAAACATCTCCCATGACATGGAAATTTATTTTCTGAAAATGGAAGTCACTCCATCGTCCAAAAGTGAATGAATACCTGTGAAACCAAATGACCCAAGTGTACTGAAAACCAAGCATTCAAGCTTGAATTGTTTGAGATGCTTAACAACAAAAACAGTGCTCTCCATCTCCCTCCTCCACGAACTGGCATCTCACAGAAAGGAGCTTGTACCCTCCTCTGGCACCCCAATTTTTATGGCTGCTGCGAAATCTAGAGGTCACCTGGCTCTGGTGGCCAGTGGGGCTTGTGCTCAAGGGTCCCCCAGGACTAGAACCACTGAAGAAAGAGTTCTTACAAGGCTACTATCCCTAAAGCCTAGCAACAGATACAAGTCAGAGGAGACTTTCTGTGAAAGAGGCATATTCTCTTCTCATCATAGCTGCAGCCTCAGGGGCAGGCTTCTAATTAAACATATCTGGGGCCTAATGTAGTCCTGTCCAGAGATGTCAGAGAGACTGTATCTTCTTTGTGTGCTCTCCCTCTGCTGCACTGCAGAATGCTAGTATATCCCAGAGGGGAGCTTTTCACATGTCTGGTGCACTGGTTTTTGCAGCTGCTGCCCAGGGGATACCCCTTGATTACGTGGCTCAGGTGGCCGGGGGGGGGGGGGGCTTGTGTTCCTGGGTCCCTTGGGACTGTAACAATCAGCCTTGGCAGGCTACCAGCCCCAGGGCACTGTGCAGACAGCAGACTGAAACAACTCCAATCTTTCTGTGAAAGAGGCCTATGTGCTTGTCCTGGAGCCTAAGCCTGAGGGGCAGGCCTCTGGCATGGCCCACATCTCTTGGGAGACCGAGGTCAGTGAACATCATCTTTGCACTCTCCCTCTGCCTTGCTTCAGCTCGTCAGCATCCCTTAAAAATGAGCTTGTTCATGTATCTGGTGCCCCAGTTTTCGTGCCTGATGCCCAGGGATGCCCCTTCATCACCTGGCTCTGGTGGCGGGCAGGGCTTGCATCCCCGTGTCCCACGGGACTGTAACAAACAGAGACAAAGTTCTTAGCCAGCTACCAGCCAGCACAGACAGCAGACTGAAACATACCCCTTTCTCTTTCTGAGAAACAGAAAGACTAGCTCTGGAGCTCCAGTCTGAGGGGCAGACTTCAGGTTCTCACACATCTAGGGGTGCACTGAGATGCAATCTGGGGATGGAGGCCAGTGGACGCCATCTTTGTACTCTCCCTCTGCCTCATTCCAGGCCACCGGTAAGTCCTGGAAGGGAGCTTGTACACACACCTGGCACTCTTTTGTGACTGCTGCCAAGAGGACACCTCTAGGTTGCCTGGCTCTGGAAGCCAGTGGACTTCTGCTTGTGGTCCCATGGGGCTGAACATATTCGCACACTGTAAAGGTTGCTGCCTGAGGGTCTGGCTTCCAATCAGTCCAAACCTAGCTGCTAAGATCCTCCCCTTTGGACACTAACAGGTATTGGCACGTCCTCAACTACTGGGAGCCACTAAAAATAAAATGGTTGCTTAGATAATCACAAAGGTTTAAGAGACAACCAAGAGGTAGGGCAGAGTTAACAGTTCATCTCCCATACAAGGCCACTTCTTCAAGACTGGGAGAGGTGGCTATTTTATATAATGCATAGAAACAAACACAGAGAGTTAAGTAAAATGAAGAAACAGAGGACTATCTTAAAAAAAATTTTTTTTTAAAAAGAGGAAGAGTAAACACTTCCAAATCCATTTTGTGAGGCCAGCATCACCCTGATACCAAAACCAGAGAAGAACACCACAAGAAAATTACAGGCCAATATCCCTAATGAACATAAATCCTCAACAAAAATATTAGCAAGTGAAATTCAACAGTACATTAAAAGGATCATACACTATTATCAAGTGGGATTTATTCCAGGGATGCAAGGATGGTTCAACATTCACAAATAAACCAATGTAATGCAACATATTAACAAAAAGAAGGACAAAAATCATTTGAACATATCAAAAGATGCAGAAAAAGCATGGGACAAAATTCAACATTCATTTTATAATAAAACTCTCAGCAAAGTGGATGTAGAGGGAACGTACCTCAACATAATAAAGGCTGTATGTGACAAAACCATATATGATGCCATGTATGGCATCATATTCAATGGTAAAAAAGCTTGAAGTTTTTCCTCTAAGATCAAGACAAGGATGCCCACTCTTGCCAATCTTATTTAACATAGTACTGGAAGTTCTAACCAGAGCAATTAGACAAGAAAAAGAAATAAAAGGCATCCAAATCAGAAAAGAAGACAAAAAACTGTCACTATTTGCAGCTGACATGAAATTATGTATAGGAAACTCTAAAGATTCTACACAAAAACTGTTAGAATTAATAAATGAATTCAGTAAAGTTTTGGGTTACAAAATCAATATAAAAAATCTGTTGTGTTTCTATACACTAATAACAAACTATAAGAAAGAGAAATTTAAGAAACAATCCCATTTACAATTGCATCATAAGCATAAAATATGTAGGAATAAACTTAACCAAGGAGGTGAAAGACTTGTACACTGAAAACTTTAAGATATTAATGAAAGAAATGGAATAAGATGCAAGTAAATGGAATGATAGCCCATGCTCATGAATTGGAAGACTTAATATTGTTAAAATGTCCATACTATCCAAAGCAATCTGCAGCTTTAATGCAATTCCTATCAAAACACTAATGGCATTTTTTCACAGAAATAGAGCACACAATCCCAAAATTTGTATAGAACCTCAAAAGAGCCCAAATAGCTAAAGCAATCTTGAGAGAGAAGCACAAAGCTGGAGGCATCACATGCTCTGATTTCAAACTATATAACAAAGCTATAGTAATCAAAATAGTATGGTACTGGCATAAAAACAGACACTAGGCCAATGGAACAGAATAGAGAGCTCAGAAATAAACCCACACATACATGATCAGTTAATTTATGACAAAGAAACCAAGAATATGCACTGGGGAGAGAGAGTTTCTTCAATAAATGGTGTCTCAAAGACTGGACAGCTACATGCAAAAGAATGAAACAGGACCACTACCTTACACCATTCACAAAAATGAACTCAAAATGGAATAAAGACTTGAATGTAAGACCTGAACTCATAAAACTCCTAGAAATAAACAAAGATAATAAGCTGCTTGATATTCGTTTTGGCAATGATTTTTTTTAATTTGACACTAAAATCAAAGGCAACAACAGCAAAACTAGGGGTTCTACATCAAACTAAAAAGCTTCTGCACAGCAAAGAAAATCATCAACAAATGAAAAGGCAACCTACCAAATGGGAGAGAGTATTCACAAATCGTATATCAGTTAAGGCATTAATAACCAAAATGTATAAATAACTCATATAACTCAGTAGCAAAAAATACACAAACAATCCCAGTAAAAAATGGGCTGAGGATCTGAATAGACATTTTTCCATAGAAGACTTACAGATGGCCAATAGGTACATGAAGAATTCCTCAACGTCACTAATTAGCAGGAAAATACAAATCAAAACTGCAATGAGATACTGCCTCACGCCTGTTAGGTTGGCTATAATCAAAATGACAAAAAAACCCAAAATGTTGACAAAGACGTAAAGAAAAGGGAACTCTCGAGTTTGCATTGTTGGTGGAAATGAAAATTGGTGCAGCTACTAGGGAAACAGTATAGAGCTTCCTCAAAAAATTAAAAATAAAACTATCATATGACCCAGCATTTCCATTCCTGGGTATTTATCTGAAGAAAACAAAAACACTAACATGAAAAGATATATGCACTTACATGTTCACTGCAGCATTATTTACAATAGCCAAGATACAGAAAAACCCAAGTGTCCATCGATGGATGAATGGATAAAGAAGATGTGAGATACATATATATATATACACACACACACACACATACATATACATAATACATATATATACACATACATATATATCTACATATATATATATAGATATACACAATGGAATATTCAGCCATAAAAAAATGAAATCTTACCATTTGTGACAACATGGATGAAACTTGAAGGCATTATGCTAAGTGAAATAAGTCAGAGAAAGACAAATACCATATGATCTCACTTATAGGTGAAATCTAAAAAATTAGAAACAAAAACCCAAACTCATAGATACAGAGAACAGATGGGTGGTTGCCAGAGGTGGGGGGCATGAGGGGTGTGCAAAATGTGTGAAGAGGGTCAAAATGTACAAATTTCTAGTTATAAAATAAATAAATCACGAGGATGCAACATACAGCCCGGTAACTATAGTTAATAACACTGTACTGCATATTTTAAAGTTGATAAAAGAGTAAATCTTAAAAGCTTTCATCACAAGAAAAAATAACTTTGTAACTATGTATGCTGACAGACGTTACCTAGGCTTATTGCAGCGATCATTTTGCAATATATACACATAGCAAATCATCATACTGTTCACCTGGAACTAATATAATGTTATAGGTCAATTATATGTCAAAAAAATTTAAATTAAAAAAAACAGAAACTTATTTCTCACAGTTCTGAAGGCTGTGAAGTCCAAGATCAAGGTGTTGGCCCACTGGGTTTCTGGTGAGGGTCTTCTTCCTGGGGTTGGCAAATGGATGCCTTCTTGTTGTGTCCTCACAAGGCAGAGAGAGAGAGAGGAAGCATCCTCTCTCATGCCTCTTCTTACAAGGGCACTAATCCCACCACGAGGACTCCATGCTCATGACTTCTTCACCTCCCAAGAGCCCTACCTCAAAACACCATCACACTAGGAATCAGGCTTCAAGATATGAATGGAAGGCAGGGGACACAAACATTCCTTCCCAAGCAGGAAGGAAGGACCTTCCCAGGTTGTCCTTCCCAAGCAGCTGCCACACCCCAGATGGACATTTTGGCAGTCTAGGAGAGTGAAGAGCTGCTTGCAGTATCAGTGAGTTTTTTTTATCTCAACACCCTCTGAATAACCCAGTCTACGTGTAAACTTATTGCTTCTACACATCCGTCCCTTTCAGTCCAATCTACAGGCTCATACTTTCCCATCCCTTGGATAAAATCAAATCTTATGCAGTTTCCATAAATGTTATGGCCAAATTCAAATAATGCAGTTCTTCAGGTCATTTTCAGCCAGAAGAAGAACCATTTCATTTCAGTAATCAAATGTCTAACCTGATGTTTAATAATCTTATTAATTAAAACCAGTTCCTCTCCTCTAGCTCTGGGGTAATTTAGACTTTGAAGGCTACAGTGGGGAGGAAACCACTGTTTCTTCATTCTTAGCCTGCCCTGGGTTTCTGCTCCTGCTTCCACTCACTAGGCTGCCTCTGGGTCCTCTACTGCTGGACAGGGAACTGGGAAAAGAGTTAAGGAACAGCTGGCAAAGATACTTTGTGTGTTTACTGTACCATTTCCTCTTCCTTCACGTACAGGCAGACTACATTTCCCAGCTTCCTCTGCAGTCAGTTTGGCTAATAAAATGTCACCTCCAGACCAGGGCAGGTAAGAGCCTGTGTACCTGGCCCATTCCTCCTAAGGTCCCTGCTGCAACAGCCTTAGAGACCACATGTTCCAGATGATACAGCAACAAGACGGAGCAAGGCCCTCAAACCCCATTCATCTTTATGTGGGCACAGGAAGAGCTTTCATTGTATTAAGCTGATGTGATTTACAGTTCATTTATGATTGCAGCAGAAACGATTCTACTTCAGCTGATACCAACAGGAAAGTTCGTATGTAGCTGCAGTGGTTGCAACCATGCATTGTCCTCTGGGTGTGGCAATTTCTGACACGGGGACACTTTCATAAGATCCTCAGCAATAGCCCCATCTCCCAAGATGCAGGCAGTGCCCCTCCTCTATCTGGTTGCTTTTGACTCCTTAGCCCTTGGTTCTGGCAGTCTGCCTTTCTGCTTGCTCCCTCCAGGCAGCCCTCTTAGACAGAGTTCTCTAAAGGACCAGGCTGGTCATACTTGGTCCAGGGGAGCACCTTTTGACCCACGTGTATGATGCTCCTAATACATCCCATCTTTCCCTTTTTCTGCTTCTCAAGCCAATGATCAGAACCACTTGGGTTTAGATTTTTTAAGCCCTGTGTCAAACCCCAGTTCCTCTGTGTCCTCCAAACTACAGGAGACACATATCAAACTTTCTGGGTGATTCCCTTGAAGCCCCTCTCACTTGGCTTGAAATAAGGAGAACCAATTCCCTGTACCACAGCAAACATAAGACAGTCATCCTACATTTCTATTCCGATAGATTCCTCTGCCAGGCTCTTCAACCTACACCGTTTCTACTGGAAATGGATGACCAACAGGGCTAACTAATCTTGGTCTGTCTCCTTGATCTTCAATTTGGACACACTCTGGGGGGTAATTAACTGCGGGGTACTTACAAATCACAACTGAACCCGAGAAGAAAAATAGTCTTACATCCAATTACATCAGTAAAATAATCATGGGGTATTTTGTCACTCCAATTGTCCAAAACCATTTGAGAGTTACTCTATTGAGACTCTGTTTCCTCACCAATAAAATTGGAACAATAATAAAGATAAAATGAAATCCCGTATTCAATAAATGTTCTTATTTTTATTGTCATATGGAAATTAAAGGGGGTTGTGTGTATCAAATGAGATAAAGCAGGTGGAAATATTTTATAACATGTAAAGGGATATTTTGTACATGAAAGTTTATATAGAAAATCTGTATTATTTATACAGAAAGTATGAGAAAAAACACAAACATACCAGCACAAGCTATGCTGTCTAAAAATTGCTGCATTATAAGGTATGCTTAAATTGCCCAAGAAACCCCAGAGGCTACAAGGCAGCCTGTGAAAATGTGGTCTAGCAAGATTTCAAGCAGCAAAAATGCCAGGAACACAGAATCCTGCTTTCACTACTGTCTCTTCCCTCAGAATCTCTCTGTGCCTCACAGGAGCCATAAACATTGAGCATCCTCTGGTCCCCATTCCATAGGAATTCCTAACCCTCCTCTCCGGCGTAAAGATTTCTCCTAAATTGATAGGCAAATACCACTCCTAAATTCAGGTTTTGAATGAATCAGAGTTGCATATAACAGAATACTAATTAAGACTTAGGTCCGTCTTGATTTTGACTTCAAAAAACAACAGTGTTGGGGCTTCCCTGGTGGCGCAGTGGTTGAGAGTCTGCCTGCCGATGCAGGGGACACGGGTTTGTGCCCCAGTCCGGGAAGATCCCACATGCCGCGGAGCGGCTGGGCCCGTGAGCCATGGCTGCTGAGCCTGCGCGTCCGGAGCCTGTGCTCTGCAACGGGAGAGGCCACAACAGTGAGAGGCCTGCGTATCGCGGAAAAAAAAAAAAAAAAAAAACAACAGTGTTGATTTCGTTTCTATCTTCCAAACTCCTGTTGTCTTATCGAATAACTTTAGGTCAGTTCGAATCAGTCATTCAAGAAGTGAATTCAATTATTTCTGAATGAAATATGTTTTGTTTTCCAAATGCATTTCCCTTCTCAACCTCATTCAGAAATCAGAGTTTGGATAGCTCCCATTTTGATGGCAAACTGCCTAGTTCCATCAGTTTTGGAACTGATTTCAGACACATGCAGAATCCCACTCATTTTCGTTAGTAATTACATTCATAAATATAATGCAACTTCTAGATCTATATGACAGAAATGCTGGCTCAGATATACTGAGGTGCATGTACAAGACACTTGTACTCTGAGATACTCATTCTGTCTGCTTGGAATGCTCTTGGACAAGTACCCACATGGCCTGCTCCCTGACTGTACCCACTCCTCTGTTCAAATGGTACTTTGTCAGAGAGAACTTCCCTGAACCCCCTGCCTAGAATGGGTCCATCACTCCCCATCCTCTACCACTGTGTTCAATCATGGCACTTATCCCCACATGACATTCTATGACGTGTTTATTATGAATTGACATGTTTGTCTTCTGTACTTAAATGAAAGTTCCATGAGATCAACAGTTTCATTCACTTTGTTCACCCTGTAACCTCAGTTCTCAAAAAGATTATGTAACGCATACTCAGTGTTCGACAAATGAATTATCTCTTTTTTTTTTTTTTCTTGGCTCCTCGGCTTGTGGGATCTTAGTTCCCTCACCAGGGATTGAACCCAGGCCCCCTGCGTTGGAAGCACGGAGTCTTAACCACTGGACCTCCTGGGAAGTCCCATGAATGAATTCGTTTTGTGCTAAAACTCATTACTCCTCCCAAGATTTGTTAGTCTTCTACATTTTCTTTTGTTGGCAAAGTATCTTAGAGATCATCCAAATAAGGAAACTAAAGACTAAAAGGGTGGCATGACTTCTTCAAGGTCACATCCTTAATTAGTGAGCAGGCCAGGCCTAAAATCCATGTCCTGACTCCTAGACACCGTTACAGCACACTTCCTTTGCCTTATACTCATATGATAGGGTTTGCACTTGAACACAGCAGATGACTTAAAAGCACAGGCTCTGATTTCAGACTGATTTCAGATTCCAGGTCTGACACTTACCAGCTATGAGAAAATGGATGAATGATGTCTTTAAGGCTCAGTTTCCTCACCTATACAAAGAGGGTAATAATAACCACCTCATGGAATTATTGTGAGCATGTATAGCACTTAGAACAGTACTTGGAAAACAGTAATCTCTCAAATGTTCCCTCACATATTATTTCCAACTTTTATTCTCCTGTTGCCTAGCACTGAATTTTTTATTTTTTACAATACACAAAGTTCTAAAATGTTTTTGTGTAAAAATTCTTTAAAAATGTTTTCTCTTTCTGCCAAAGTTCTACGGTTCCTTTATTCACAGAAAGAAAAGTTGCCTCCAGCCCTTAACCTTATCCACAACTCCAGCCACACAGAATCAATGGCGTATATTGAAAGACTTGGATTTCAAGATTCATCATGGAAAACAGAAATATACTTTTAATTGACCAGTATTTCCGCTTTGCCCTATTTCTTGAATTACAAGAGAAGTTAGGCTCATTTTCTGTAAGTTTCTTACTCCCTAGGGAAAAAAACAGAGGTACTGTTACCTTTTACCAGAGAGAAGAACTATTGTTTTTTCACCAAAGAGAATATTGAGCAGAGTCACCAGACCTTTGTAGGTGTTACCTTTAAATCCAATATATACTGTAAGCTGGGAGTCAGTTCTGTAATGAATGGGTTCTGCTGCGAACATACAAGTAAAAAGGTAACTCCGTTCTCAAATTTGTCTCTGTGTGTTACTGAAAATGTATTTCTCTAAATGGTCTTCTTGGTCTCAGCAATCAGATATTAATAGAAGTTTCCTGATATCCCTAACAATGGCCAACACCAATAATCTATTGGAGACTTTGGATGCCAGCCAAGGTGAGGTAAGCCCCCTACACCCAACGACTACAACTTTCAAAAAAGCAACCAGGTGAGGATTTAGAAAAGCAACTATCAGTACGCAGATTGAAGAAGGGAGTCAAAGGTGAAGAAGCAATCCATACGTGGGTGGGCTTTTTTCCTGTCTCTCCTCCCAGCTTTGAAAAGAGGGTGGCCCCAGCCATGGAACTGCACAGCCGAGGTAGCAGCAAAGCTTTCAGCCCATCTTTCTGGCTTGAGAACAAGGGAAAGGAGAGCCTGTGTAAGAGAAATTGCTCCTCTCTCACCACTTTGTGTCAAGGGTGACTCCAGCTGCCCCAGCCTGCAAAGCAGTAGTGTGGGCAGCCTAAACCCAGAGAAACCCTGACTTCCTGGCCAGGGAACTGGGAGGAGGGAACCACGGGGAGCCACAGCATGGGAGTGATCCCAGGAACAGGAGAGCTGGGGAAGCACACCCCCTAATTCCATGCAGGAACTGGCACGAACCCTAGCATGGCTCCTGAGATGCACATGTGTGGAAAAGACCCAAAGGAGCATGGCAAAGACACTGAGATTAGAACTACAATGGAAACCAGAGCAATCCTACCCTTGGTTATATATCCAAGGAAATTAAAATCAGTACCTTAAAGAAATATCTGCATACCCATGTGCAGTGCAGCATTACTCACAATATCCAAGACATGGAAACCACCTAAATGTCTTTCAATGGATGAATGGATAAAGAAGATGTAGTATGTGTGTGTGTGTGTGCGCGTGTGTACACATATATACAAACAGGGGAATATTATTCACCCATAAAAAAGAAATCCTGCCATTTGCAGTAACACAGACGAACCTGAAGGGCATTATGCTAAGGGAAATAAGCCAGACAGACAAAGACAAATACCACATAGCACCACTTATATGTGGAATCTTAAAAATATATATATTAAGCCAATATCGTAGAAACAGAGTAGAATAATGTTGCCAGGGGCTGGGGGGAAGGGGCAAATGGGAAGATGTAGGTCAAAGGATACCAAAAAAAAGTAGATTGTCCTCCATAATGTGGTAGGATCTCATCCAATCAATTGAAGGCCTGAATAAAACAAAGACTGATCTCCCCCAGGAAGAAGGAATTCTGCTTGCAGACAGCCTTTGGACTTGAACTGTAACATCAGCTCCTCCTGAGTCAACAACCTGTCAACTTGCCCTACAAATCTTGGACATGCATCTCCACAACTGTAATGAGTCATTTCCTTAAATATATACCGATATATATATGTGTGTTTGTGTTTGTGTGTGTGTGTGTGTGTGTGTGTGTGTGTGTGTATGTCGTTAAAATATATAATATTATATACACACATACATCCTACTGGTTCTGTTATACTGGAGAACTCTGATTAATACCCTTGCCCCGGACTTCCCTGGTGGTACAGTGGGTTAAGAATCCACCTGCCAATGCAGGGGACACGGGTTCGAGCCCTGGTCTGGGAGGATCACACATGCCATAGCAACTGAGCCCATGCACCACAACTACTGAGCCTACGCTCTAGAGCCCGTGAGCCACAACTACTGAAGCCCGCGCACCTAGAGCCCGTGCTCCACAACAAGAGAAGCTACTGCAGTGAGAAGTCCGCGGACCACAACAAAGAGCAGCCCACGCTGGCCGCAACTAGAGAAAGCCCACGCACAGCAAGGAAGACCCAACGCAGCCAAAGATAAATAAATAGATAAATAAATAAATTTATTTTTTAAAAAACACCCTTGTCCCCTGTCTCTTAACCTAGAAGCTCTCGTGATGGGGCAGCACAGCTGCTTGCTGGGAACTCAGTGTGATTCCAGCTGCAAACATCCTACAATCTCCGGAACCTCTAAACAAGGGTAAGGTAAGAAGGATGGTTCTTTTCTTGGTCCACCTACTCCATGTGCTAAAAGATACCTACAAGTGCCACGAATTCGATCGTTCTGTAGACAAACCAGTGGCTTCTGTGAATGTAGCCATAGGTATCGTTTTCTTTCAGAAAAGCAGGAAGAAACTACACTCAGACATCAGCCTTAACACTCAGCGGGGACATAATGGACTTCTATTCCATTTTTTAAATCTTGTTGGTCATACTGTATCATAGCACAAAACAAATATGAATACAAATGTTTTTAAAAGCTCATTCATCTGGGATCAATGACCAAAGTCAGTAAGTAGCAATAAACAAAGCTTTCTGAAGATCAGATGCCCTGGGTACTGAGTTTAGGACATGCTTGAACCTCACTGGTCTACTAGATCTCTGAGCTGACCAAGGAAGCCCCATGCCCTGGTTCTACACGCATGTGTGAATGTCTACAACAGGAAAGTGTTGGAAGCCTCACTGCCTCGTTACAGTCACCTTGGGCACAAGAGATGTTTCCAGGTGCTGTTTCTGAAACACAAATGGATAATTTTGCTGACAGATCCAATTTTTTAATGTTCTAAGAATAAGGTTAAAGTCATAGAAGTTAAAAGAAAAGCATATCTTTATACCATATGACTTAGCTTCTGGAAGCCTGATGCTGGTGCGTTTATACTTACGTAACATTTTACAATTTAGCAAAACATTTTTACACAAATTATTTCCCTTTATCCTTGCCAAACTCCTATGATGCCGAGCAGGTAGATAATATCCTCATTGTACAAATAAGCAAACTAAAGCTGAGACGGATTATGTGAGTTGCCTACACTCACGCAGCTAACATAGAGTGCGTTCGGTACAAGAACACAGGGAACCTGATTTTTAATCCCCTGCAATAATGAACATATTCTTTTTGACTACATTTTTCTAAACTCATCAAACTGACAAAATTTTGCTTAATAAGGAAAACACGAAATTAATAAGTGTATTTGTAGGTAGTCAAATGTTAATGAAATAATAAATGAGTAGATAAGCAAACAAAATACTTTCAAGGAATAGCAACTACTGTTTTCAAATACACATGACGACCAAATCTAAAGCAACGAAAGAGATGTAGGAAATCTTCCACAATAAACAGTCCAGGGGTCCTTTATGATGTGTAGTTGTCAATTACGTATATAAATGACCTCCTTGTGAACAGCCCTCAACCTTTGTCAACCATGAATGGGTTTGCTTAGGCAAACTGATGACGTAAAAGTAATTCAGCTAAATCCTATCAGAATTACTTCACAATTAGAATAAATACAACCTGAGGCTAAAGTTTTATACCTTAGGAGTGCTTCCTCCTCAGCTTTCCTGTCCCTAAATTATTAGCATGCTTTCCCAAGATTTAACCTTTGTTTTTGCTTCAGGTACCGTAAGAAAATTCCTCACGGAAATTAATTGGGATTGTAAAAATAAAGGACCAATGCCCAGTTTTAGAAGACTGAGCGTTGTTGCTATTCATACACTTCCTCGGTGACACTATAGGGATACTCATCCTGTCCTAGTCTCCTGCTGTACTACAGACATCCCAGAAAGAAAGCTTAGCATGAGCAAAGTTAAACCAGAAGGAAGAAGGGATTTAACAGCCACTAGGAGCATGGATTAGAGAGCAGCTGTTAGGACAAAATGTAGCTCTGATAGTGCTGATCCAAAAGTAGGTCTCCATCTAAGCTTTTCTAATTATTTCCATATTGCTGACTTTAAAACAGACGCGTTATGATATATCTATACTCTTCCAGTGACTGGAGGTTAAGTAAAGGCTCTCTTCTGCTAAGAGGGAAAGAAATGCAAACATAATCCGCGGCATTGAATATTAAGCAAGATACAAAAAGCCTTGGAGAAAAGAAGGGTCAGAATAAATGGCAGCCCACAGGTCGGTGGAAAGTGGACAGGAATGAACACACATATGCTAACGAAGTGGCAAGGATGTGGCAGAAAAGTTTAAGAGCTCTCTAGAGAAAACCTCAAAAGGAAGCAGGGGTGACAATAAGGGTGAAGCAGAGACTTGGAAGCATGAAAATGGAGCTGTGGATGAAAAAATATTGCCTGCTATATCAGCAAACAAAGGATTCTGCGGCCATCAAGCCCTCAGCCACTGCAGCCACCCCCAGTGGTGCACCCTGAGGGGACTCAGGATGGGAAAGAGCAGGTTGCTGGCCCTAGACAGCCAAGGTGCGTAGCAAAGGAATGATTTCAATGAGCCCAGACGCTTGCAACTTCCCATACATAGAAAAGCCTAAATTCCTTAACTTGAGATAACTGGTTTTCTTTAATTAAAAGTAATCTTTTGATGTTCCAACCACCTGGTTTTTGGTGCAAAACCCCCTATATATCCTGGCTTCTCCCTCACCTCTTTGAAGCAGTCCCTCAGAGCAATCTGAGAGACCATCTTCCAGGCTTAAGTCCTCAGAAAATCTGCCGAATAAAACATAATTCCCAACTTTTAGGTTGTGCCTTTTTTTTTTTCAAGCGACAGAGCTCAATTTCTAGGAGAATGGTTTTCCACTGATAGAAAGACCACTTTTCATCCTAATTTCAAAACCGTAACGTGTTTAGCAGTGGGCGTTTCAAACTCTTACCCAAGTACATAGCTTGAAATTGGGGGGTACAGATCAATGAAGTGGCAAATTCCCCTAGCCCACGTGTCAAAATACCTGTGTTCTTGTCCTTTATGTCTACCAAAGATACAGTCCTCCGTTTGGACAACGTGCAACATGTCAAGATGAATATCTAACCTAAATTACATCCAATTATCCCACCCAGTAGATGTATGCTCTTGGGTAACCCAGAGCATTTGTAAGGAGCTGGACTCTACTATAATAGATTATCTCAAAGACACCCGAGAGATTTAACATCATGCAGATTCTAAGTGCATTTCTAAAACTATGTCCTGATAGTTTTTTTTTGTTTTTTTTTTTTTTTTTTTTTTGCGGTACGCGGGCCTCTCACTGTTCTGGCCTCTCCCATTGCGGAGCACAGGCTCCGGACGCGCAGGCTCAGCGGCCATGGCTCACGGATCCAGCCGTTCCGCGGCATGTGGGATCTTCCCGGACCGAGGCACGAACCCGCGTCCCCTGCCTCGGCAGGCGGACTCTCAACCACTACGCCACCAGGGCAGCCCTGTGTGTGTGTGTTTTAAAGTTCTTCTAAGACGAGTATAAAAACTCTCCTAAGCGTTTTTTCTCATTACACATAAGCCACTAATCTCTTTAACAGTTCTCCTTTTTTTTTAAAAAATATCATTACCATGTTGGACCCTTAATTCCATCCCTCTAGACTATTTCCAGAGCTGGGGAACCTCTCACTTGCCTCACATCACTCTTTTTCAAATCAATCTTGTATTTAGCTGCGAATTGGCCCTCCCAAAGCACCAGTACAGATCATTGTTCTTATTTAAAGTATCTTAATGACGGAATCATTTCTATTCAGCCCTCACTGCTTGGCTGGACATTCAAGGATTCTCCGGGACCGGGAAAACCCCTAGTTTGGCAGCCTCACCTCCCTCCCCCTTTCCACAAAGCTCTGCCCCAGCCCATCAGAAGTGTTGCCATTCCCTGAACCAGCTGTGAACTTGACTAGCTCTGTGTCTTTCATCCCCTGCGCCTCCTTCAAGGTCCAGTAAGTCAGAATCCATCCCTGCAGTCACCTCTCCTGGAGGCACCGAGCACCATGGACAGGCGTCAGGACCAACGTCATGGACCTCAGACCCAACTTCTCCTGGTGCTGCTGACATGCCCCTCTCCTCTTCCCCGCTCCGGTAGACCCTGCTGCCTGGTTTACCTCTCAACCTTTCATCTTTTTACCTGGTGCTCTGGTTCCTCTGACATTCCTCCTGTCTCTGTGGTTTATCCTCTGTGCCTCAACTCTGTATCAAAACAACCCTATCATCCCTCTCTCAACTTCACGCTGAAACTTGATTATCTCCTCCCTCCCCTCCCAGCTACTTCATCGTCCTCTGACCTGATTCTTTTCCCTCCTCATAGGAAGAACTACTATGGAATCCCAGCCCGCCTCCAGGAACTTCTAGAGACCCCACCAGTGGTCCAGCCTGGAGACTGACATCCAGTGGCTCCTGCAGCCTCTTCCTGGCTGTGCCTGCCATCTTGTGGACACAGATGGTAACTACACCAGGGCTGGGCTCAAACACCCACCTAAGGACCAAAAGACTTTTGTTTCCTTCATGGAAAACAAGATACCTTGAATGCCGCCGTACGCACGATGCCTACACTGGGTGTTCCAGGCAAATGGGAGTTCTGGGTTTGCTCAGATACACCTCATAAAACATCTTATATAAAACCATCTAGGGCTTCCCTGGTGGCGCAGTGGTTGCGAGTCCGCCTGCCGATGCAGAGGACACGGGTTCGTGCCCCGGTCCGGGAAGATCCCACGTGCCGCGGAGCGGCTGGTCCCCTGAGCCATGGCTGCTGAGCCTGCGCGTCAGGAGCCTGTGCTCCGCAACGGGAGAGGCCGCAGCAGTGAGAGGCCCGCGAACCGGAAAAAAAACATCTATCCTGCAGAACACTTAGCACCATGCTTTTCCCTAAGCTCTTACTAAATGTTCTGGAAAATTCCGAATCTAGCTGTTCCAACCACGGTCCTATAATTAACTTAGAGGCAACTTATGTCAAGCGCCAGAACTCTTGGCCTACCAATAGATTAGATTCCAAAAGGCTATTTTTAGTTCATGCGTTTCCTGAGAAATTTAAGCTTATAGTCTCTATATATATTTCCGCTACTTAAGAGTGTGGATCAATCCTTTGCAGTTTTAAAACAAGGCACATTCTCATTCTCCGTGTGAACATACGTTCTGTAGGCAACTCCTCTATTTTTTTCCTGCTTCTGTGCTTTCTGTATTTGCCCTTTGTCCTGGGGGTTCTCTGTTTGCCTCCCCACCTGCCACCCATATCACATCTTTCTCTTCCCCACTCTGTGGCCAGGAGACTGACCGATGCAGACAGAATCCCCCGGGCTCCCTGCCCTCTGACTTCCTGTAGAGTTGGGTCTTTGAAAGGAGGCAACACCTTCCAGAAAGGCATGTAGTAGTCTTCTAGGGTTGCCATAACAAAGCACCACAAACTGGGTGGCTTGAACAACAGGAATTTAATTTCTCACAGTTCTGGAGGGTACAAGTTCCAGACCAATGGGCCAGCAGCTTGGTTCCTCGTGAGGTCACACTCCTTGGATTGCAGATGACCACCTTCTCCCCGTGTCCTCACGGGGTCTTCCCTCTGTGTGAGTCTGCGTCCTAATGTCCTCTTCTTATAAAGGACACAAGTCACATTGGATTAGGGTTCGTTCACTCTCATGGTCTCATTTTACCTTAATGACTGTATTAAAGGCCCTATTTCCTAAGAATTCACATTCTGAAGCGCTGGGAGTTAAGGCTTCAACATATGAATGGGGGGTGGGGGGGGACACAATTCACCCCATGACAAGGGTGAAGACGTCAGGTTGTAGATTCTCCTCCCCACTTCCCTGCCTCAAGGCAGTGCTGGCAGGGCACGCCCTTCTCCCAAGGCTGCAACCCTCCCGGCTCTGGCAACACTGTTTCCTTCGCTGACCCTTCAAGTCCAGGAACAGGAAGTGCTTCCACCTCCTTCGTTTGCCAGCGGATACCTTGTATCCATCCTGGTTCCCTTGCTCCTTTTCCTACCTCTGTAAATAGTTCTATCATTGAATAAGTTTCACTAAACCCTTAGGAGTGTGCCTCTGCTTCCTTCTGGAACAGGGGTCAGCAAGTTTTTTTTTCTATAAAAGCCAGAGAGTAACTACTTTAGGCTTCGCCGGCCATAAGGTCTCTGCCCCCATGACTCAACTCTTCTGTTGTAGCCCCAAAGCAGCAGCAGACAACGCGTAAATGAATGGGCATGGCCGTATGCCCATAAAACTTTACTTAGGAAGATAGACGGTCTGCCAGACTTGGCTGGAAGAACAGTTCTCAACCTCTGTTAAAGAAGCCTGACAGTGGGACTTCCCTGGTGGCGCAGTGGTTAAGAATCTGCCTGCCAGTGCAGGGGACACGGGTTCGAGCCCTGGTCCGGGAAGATCCCACATGCTGCGGAGCAACTAAGCCCGTGCGCCACAACTACTGAGCCTGCGCTCTAGAGGCCACGAGCCACAACTACTGAGCCCACACCACATCTGTGAAGCCCATGCGCCTAGAGCCTGTGCTCCGCAACAAGAGAAGCCACCGCAATGAGAAGCAGCCCCCGCACCTCAATGAAGAGTAGCCCCTGCTTGCTGCAACCAGAGAAAAAGCCCACATGCAGCAACGAAGACCTAACACAGCCAAAAATAAATAATATAGCACAGCCACTGACCCCTCACTGTGATACAAGTGCTTTAAACCAGCAAAGCCACACCTGGCTTCCAAGTTGGTGCCAAAATCATTGACAGTTCTTTCAAGACGCGTCAAACTCTGAAATGAACTCAGCCTTGTCTGGAGTTAACACTGGGTAACTAAGCATCCCACATTAGCCATGACGCTCCACGTGACCCTGACTTACAGAAGCGTTCTGTCTTGCCCATCAGCCTTCCTCGTTTCTTGCTACTTACTGTCGACGGCATGAGCACACCCTGTCCATCTCTTTCATGATTTGCTTTGTCCTTTAGGATCGTCCTCAGTGCCAACTGATTACCCCACGTGTGTGGACAATCAGAGGTGGGGTTTTCAGGAAGCTGACGACTCTTCAGGGTCCCTCATTTGCACACACCGCTTCATAGTCCCAGACGATGTTGTTTGCTTTTGTAAAGTCTGCAGAACTAACGTATTTTCGCCACAGTTTGTGACGACTGCCGTATCTTTCCACACCTACCCATCCCACTCCCTCTCACGTGGGGTAACACTAGAGTGGCCGTGAGAACACTGGGGCTCTGATTAAAAGGAAGTTGATTTGGGCAGTGGTTCTGAAGGCTAAAGGGGAGAAGGATAAAGTTGGTGAGGAGTACCTTCAGCTGTGATGCAGGTGGACACCTATGTCGAGAGGGAGAGAAGAAGGGGAATTGGGGAGGAAGGGCTTTCATCTTCACGGCAGAGCTGAGAGTCTCAGTCAGACCACTGGGGACACCCAGAGCAAGAGTGTCCACTATAGTGCCACACTGGGCAGAAATGGCTGGAGTTTAGTACCCCGTCGTGCTCCATCATTGGCTGGAGAGGCCGGGTGTGGCCTCAGTGGATCTCAGGGGCATGTCAGCAGGAGGCTATGAGCGGACTACATTCCTCACGGCAGGCTGTCTTAAAAGGAGATCTGAGCAGTGTATCCTCACGGCTGCCAAAGGTTGGTTTAAGGGTGATAGCGGAAGGGAGGATAGAAAACAGCGAACACAGACCCCGAGCCACTTAGTCCTAAGCTTTTCAGTGGGTTAAGAGAGCTGCGAGAAGTCTTCTAAGTACAGAGCTCTCCTGAGCCCAGCTCAGGCACCTCAATTCTGTAGCTAACAGGGGCCAGCAAGCCAGGTCTTTGTGTACCTGAGAGGGCAGAGGCAAGCCTGATACTGATGTACTTTGGGGGACGGATCTGACCCAGGTAGTGACTCTTGTATCTGAATTCTCAGCTGTCAGTGTCTATTACTGTTGGCTTCAAAATCATGGGGTCTAAGATTCTGCTCAATCAGGCTGGGGGGGAAATAACTCTATCACGACACTGTAATTCCTGGGTACTTCTGAAACGTAAAGAGAAAGGTAGGAACCTTTGGGTGGGTCCATAAGAATGTTGCTGTGGTAGCCTATGAGAATAAAAATGTGATGCTTAGCAATGCGCCGGAATAACATAGGCACTCAAAGGTATTAGATTTAGTTGAGGCGTTTGGCTTTTATTCTGCCGTTGGACACAGCTCACGGTTAGCTCTGGTCTCACGCAGAGACGGCCACATCTCTCTGGTCTAACTGGATGCCCCAGAGGACTCTGGGAGTAAGTGCCACTCAGCCTGCAGCTGACTCCTGTGTCCACTTACTTCTTTTCTGAGACGTTTGGAATAATGACTGAACGTGGTCCTAAAAGTTTTGGACGTAAAATAATAGCTTCTGAGCAGAAAGCTACTGGAAAGACTACCCCTTTGGAGATAATAGAAATATTCTCTCTATGGATTTTAATTACTTTCTAAGAGGTGATATTGCAT
This sequence comes from Pseudorca crassidens, assembly GCF_039906515.1. Taxonomy (NCBI): domain Eukaryota; kingdom Metazoa; phylum Chordata; class Mammalia; order Artiodactyla; family Delphinidae; genus Pseudorca; species Pseudorca crassidens. The sequence goes on from NC_090307.1 coordinate 58,997,538, forward strand.
AATAGCTAAGAGCCCAGACTCTGCACACTAACTAGGCTCAGATTTTGTCCCCCTAGCTTACTTGTTCTATGACCTTGGGAAAATTATTTAACTCCACACTCAATTTCCTTATCTGTAAAATGGGTCCGATGTATATAAAATGGACACTTGGTATATAGATAATACTTAACAACCTGTTATTATTATTATCATCCATTTTAAGCACCTCTTGGGGATAAAAGTTAAAATATATTCATATTTGCTTGCCTTTGTATAAAGAACCTCTGGAAGTATATATAAGAGGCTCATGTAAGTGGTTACCTGTTGGGGTAGGGAGTGGAGGATGAGAATTCTCAGTGATTATCTTTCTATGTGTACACACACACAGAGACACACACACACAAACCACTGAAGACATTTTTAAAGTTCTTCATGTATATCTGATAGAGACTGAAATCCCGTCTCTGTATATGTCCAAGAATGTCCACAGCTTAAAAGGGGAGGGGGGCACTTTAAAACTTTTAAACTCCTCTTCACCACCGCATAAATGTGGGGTTCAAATCACCAAAATAAGACTTGTCCTGACACATCCCAACTTACAGGCAGAGTTCCAACCTCTCTCTTCCCCTTTCTATCCTCCCATGTTCCCTTCATCTTTCCCTCCGTCTCCCTCCTTGTCCTCTCTCACTGTCCCCAGAGGTTGGGTCAGGATCAAGAAGACTCATCAACCACGGAGTCAGAGATTTGGGCTGACTCTAGATTTCCCCTTTAAATGGCTTCTTTCTCTTCTCCTTAATTAGATGTAGCAAGATGGCCCTGGGCCCACTGGGGGTGGGCTGCATACACACTAATGCTCTCATTACAGACTTACAGGCTCGTCTGTAAATACTTACCTCCTCTAATCCTCACAGCAGCCCTGTGGGGTAGGTACACGATGAGGAAACCAAGCCACAGAGAGTTCTAGATTTCAACACCACTGACTGCTGAGCCGGGACTGGAACCAGCCTGGCTCCAGAGCCCTACCGACCACTCCATGTTGCCTCAGCCTGGCTCTAGGCGCCAGGTATGGGGCACTTTCCTCCCTTATTTGTCTTGGCCACCCTTCCCCACCACCAGAGGTATAAAATCCATGGCTTGGTATTAGTGAGAGGGGGTCCTGGAGGCCCATGGCTTGTTTTTAGTGATGACCTTGGGTTAACCTCTCATCTGGCTGTCTTCCCTCTCTCTTTCTACAAGCTCCCTCCTGGGTCATCAGCAGATGCACTGGGTCTGAGGCTAAAACAAATGTTGCCTGGACATCCCCTTGGCCCATTTGTCCCGGGGAACTGTGGTACAGGCTCCCAGGTCCCAGCCAAGCATTATCTCTTCACCCCCAAGGTTGGTCTGCACAAGGACATCATCTAGGTGATGTGTCAGACATGCTGAAGACACCCGGGTAAAGATGCCAATAAAGAAACATTGGTTTTCGTCTAATTCTTTGCCAGAATCTTCACATGCCCCTCTTCCACCAAATGTGGATTTCTAGACTTACAGGGGTTGGGAATCCCCAAGGGTGTGGCCCTGGGCCTCTCCCTCTTTGTAGCCCTAACCGGTGCTGCCTAGCACTTACCCTTTCCATGTGTGCTGGCCCAACTTCAAAGTGCTAGCACCTGCTGTCTTTGCCTGAAGGCAAAACTGGGGGGACCAATGGGCCAGGGAGCAGACACCATAGAGCCGTGACTGATGGACGGTGAGAAAATTCTGAGGCTCACATTCTCTTTCCCAGAGCCCCCTCCTCCCTGGAAGAATTAAGTTCTATCTGCCCACAGTAGAAGCTTGTTTGATCATACAGCCTTTATCAGCTTCTTCCCCCACCCTTTCAAAGGATGCACTCTCCAGGCTTCCCTGGTGGCGCAGTGGTTGAGAGTCCGCCTGCCAATACAGGGGACACGGGTTCATGCCCCAGTCCAGGAAGATCCCACGTGCCGCGGAGCGGCTGGGCCCGTGAGCCATGGCCGCTGAGCCTGTGCATCCGGAGCCTGTGCTCCGCAACGGAAGAGACCACAACAGTGAGAGGCCCACGTACCGCAAAAAAAAAAAAAAAAAAAAATCCACTCCCCTCCTGTTATTTCCCGAGATCACCTCCCAAATAAATGCTTTGAACGCAAAACGTTTATCCAGGGTCTGCTCCCGTGGGAACACAAACTAAGACACTCTTCCATCTCAAGCAGACTTAATACAACTGTCAGCAGCGGCAGCGTCTACCCTGTCCACCCCCAGGTAATGTGTGTAATGCACCTGGCCTGTGTCTAACATGCAGCAGGTGCCCAATAAATGTCGTTGGATCAGAATCAGCCATGCACACTGCAGTCCTCTATGGATTTTACAGGCATTCACTGCAGGGTGAAACCGTTTTCATTTTCAGGCATTAGACCCAAAGGGTTTTTTTTTGGTGTTTTATTTTTTTTAAACTTAAAAAATTAAATAAGTCCTGGCATACTCCATGTTGCCTTGGCAAGTAGAAAACGGACCAAACACATTAGATCCTTTGCCTGGCCGGTCTTTGAAACAGTGGGACAAAAAAGGAAACTCATTACATGTCAAGCTCAGATGGTTAGATTCTATTTTCCGTATTAGACCTCCCCAGGCTACAGGTGCACAAGCTCACAGGTGCAGAGGAAGCTTAAAGTGGTTGTTGGGCTCTGCCTGGTTGGACATTATGCTAAAGTGGCTGCGTGAACTACTGATCTCAGCGTCACCACTTAACTCTGTCTTGGCACTTCAGGATTCAAAACAAAATAATTCACAGGGATTTCAGTTTAGACAGTAGTTACAAGCACCCTAGTTACCCCCGAATGGTTGAGGCTCTGCAAGAAATTCAACAAAGCAGAGCTTCAGAACTTAGAAGAGAAACGGTAGAATAAGGCAATGAAAGGGATCACAAGCAACTTGGCATCTTCCCAAAGAGGAAGAAGGAAATGGGGAAAGAGTGCTTTTTATTCTACATCATTTGATTTCAGCTGATCGTGAATCATACCATCCTCTATTTGTACAGTTCAGTAGATGTTCGAGGCACCCTCGAGTCCATTGTCACATTTATTCTAACAACGTTCTGTCCTCTGCTAGGCACGTCTCAATCATGTCTGCAAATTACACGTATTATGTCATTCAATCTTCCCAATAAGCCCACGAGGTGTATTCTAATGGAATTCTCATTTTACATGTGAGGAAACCAAGGTTCGGCAAGGTTTGATCATTTGCCCAATATCTTACAGCTAGTAAATTGCAGAGCTGCCATTTAAATCCAACTTTGCTGTCTCCAAGTACCTACTTACACCACGAAATAGACCATTAACTAGGTATATGGACCAGGGCCACCTTCTGGCTGTGCCATTTCAACTAAGGTCTCTATTTCTCACCTGTAAACTGGAAAGGCTGCATGCAACTTGCTCTAATACTGCTCTGGCTCTAAAATTCTTTGACGTCGCCTAACGTTGGTGCAGGAAGCAGCAGGCAAAAGCCCTACAGGAAGATATTATTGTAATTTCAGAATGTGGCCACCAGGTGGCAGCATGGTACTTCACTTTGACATAGTTCCCAAGGACAGATTTACCACCAAGGAACTCCACCCACGTGCCTATTAGGAAAAGTATCCTTCTCCTAGAGGTATCTGCTTAGCACAGAATTATCCAAACTGCAGACTGTATGTAAGCTTGGGGCAAAGCAGTACAACCCCATCCCTTCATTATTTTTAACTAATTTGATCTTTCAAATTTAAAAAGAACACTTGAAAATAGTCATTATGGGAAACAAGTCAGAACTTCTCTGACTTTCCCACACTATTTTACCATTTATAATTGATTGCCTCTTAATTTACATGTGTTGGGTTGGCTGCAGAAATATTTTTAATTCTTAGGGTCTTTAGAGCCCTTAAGTCTGGGATTGATCAAGGGATTGATAAACGTGGTTTTCCATCTTTTTTTGATATTCATAAATGGTCTTTTTCAGAAACGTAACACTTTTCCAGGAAAAACGGTTGGCTCATTATTTCGAATTGGAGAGTTTTCTCAGCCTTATGCAGACAAAGCTGTGAAAACACTTTTCACTCGACCTAGATTCTCAAACCTCTCAAAAAAATCCAAGACTTGGACTTCCCTGGTGGCGCAGTGGTTAAGAATCTGCCTGCCAATGCAGGGAACATGGGTTTGATCCCTGGTCCGGGAAGATCCTACATGCTACGGAGCAACTAAGCTGGTGAGCCACAACTACTGAGCCTGTGCTAGAGCCCGTGTGCCACAACTACTGAAGCCCGCACGCCTAGAGCCCGTGCTCTGCAACAAGAGAAGCCACCGCAATGAGAAGCCCACGCACCGCAAGGAAGACCCAACACAGCCAAAAATAAATAAATTTTTTAAAAAGAAATGGACTAAAATTATCATTTTTTAAAAACCCAAGACTTTCTACCCACTGTGAAACTTTTCTACACACTGAGAAGAGATCACTTCTCTTACTCAAATACCAGATTTTTTCTTTCTCTGCTTTCAACTAATTCTAGACCCTAAAACCTCCAGGTCTGGGCACTTTCTGCAACAGAAATAAGCATTTCAGACACCCTCTCCCTTGCATTTCAGCCTGGAGCGCTGGGCCGGAAGATGGCTGTGACCCCTGCAGTGCCCGCCCACCTGGTTCTCGTTAAGGTTACCAGGCACTGCCCATGCACAGTGACCCAGGAGAAACTGGACCCAAGATTAATGCTGCCTAAAAATTCCCACTACGAATGTCAACTCTGAGCTGCGGGATTCTTGTCATTAGAAAGGAAATAAAAGCTTACAGGCATTTTCTCTCACTTCAAGATGTTAAGTGACCATCCACTAAAGGTAAGGAACACGCATGTAAGGACACAAGGAGTATCATTAAACAGGGAGAGAAAATTGTACCTATAAAGAGTCACTAGAGCACGATCTCAAATTTCATTTCAATGAAGGATCCCAGGGAAGAGAGAACAGAACACACAAAAAAATTGTATAAAATATATAGGGAAGATATTTAAAGAAGGAAGTCATTAAAAATGACAAGTCACAGTGGCACACTATTCTTAACATCTCTGGGGCTTTTCTCGGATCCCATATACGCACACTGCACTCTAGAAAAATCCATTTATTGGTCGCTAGGAGAGAAGGATGCTTGCCCTTTGCATTTCAAAAATCCTCTCCCAGCTACCCTCCAAAGGACAGAGAAAGAGGCAAATGAGAGCTCAAATTCCCACGACCTCCACCGGCCTCTTTGATGCTGTCTTTGGCTTGACCTGACCTCTGGGATATATTTTCACGACCTAGCACACCGCCTTTAATGTATTATTACCTCTTCTCCTGGATTCAAGATAACACAGCTGTCGTGCTATCGCCTCATTGTCTGGTTTCCAAAATAGACACCTATATTCACTCTCCTCTCCTTTTGGGAGAAAATATCCTCTGCCCATGACCTTGACGTAATCGTCATTTCAAGCCGAGACGTTAACTGGTTTCAGAAGACACCAGCCCTGACAATCATAACCAAAGAACACACATAGAATTTATAAAGTAGGTCATTTGGGCCCATCAAACAATTCCTAGAGAATCGCTTTCCCCTGGACAGGCACTGCCTATTATGAACTGTTTGTAATGCTTAATTGAATGTCATAGGCTAGGATTGACTAATTCAGAATTCCTGATACTTCAAACTACATGGGGCTCTCGTTCATTCATTTATTCATCAAATTTTCATCGACATCTAATACACGTCTGGCACCTGCTGGGGATGGGAACAACATCGTGATGTGGAGGTTACAGGTTGCCATTGGTGACATGAAGGACATATCCAGGGTGCCGTGTGAGCCCACGTCCCCAGGAAGGATGGGAGACAGGAAGACGTGAGGGATATTTAGGAATCTGGATGGGCATAAAGCTGAGAAGAATGTGTCAGGAACAAGTCCTAAGTTTCTGGTTTAAGTTTACCTGATAAATGTGATGGCATACACCACGGAGAACAGTACAGAGGTTTCTTTAAAAACTAGAAATAGAGTTACCATATGATCTAGCAATCCCACTCCTGGGCATATATCTGGAGAAAACTCTAACTCAAAAAGATACATGCACCCCAATGTTCACTGCAGCACTATTTACAAGAGCCAAGACATGGAAGCAACCTATGTGTCTATTGACAGATGAAGGGATCAAGAAGATGTGGCACAGATATACAATGGAATACTACACAGCCATAAAAAGAATGAAATAACGCCATTTGTATGTAGCAACATGGATGGGACCACAGATAATCTCATTAAGTGAAGTAAGTCAGACAGAGAAAGACAAATATCACATGACATCACTTATATGTGGAATCTAAAAAGATGATGCAAATGAACTCATTTACAAAATAGAAATCGACTCACAGATATAGAAAACAAACTTATGGTTATCAATGGGAAAAGGGGGATAAATTAGGACTTTGGGATTAGCAGATACAAACGACTATATATAAAACAGATGAACAACAAGGACCTACTGTATAGCACAGGGACCTTTACTCAGTACTCTGTAATGGCCTGTATGGGGAAAGAATCTAAAACAGAGCAGATATATGTATACGTGTAACTGATTCACTTGGCTGTACACCTGAAACTGACACAACATTGTAAATCAACTACACTGCAATAAAAGGTTTTTTTTAAATAAAATAAATATGATCCCTAGAGAGAATATCATCATTCAATTCAACATCACCCTTGATCCAGAGTTTTCTGAAACTTCATTAACCTCTTGGCTTGATGTACTGAGCCATACATTTCTCCTGTGTTCAGATTAGTGTGGATGGGTTTCTGTCATCTGATAACAAGATATGACTGACCGACACATCTTTTATGTACAGTTCCCAAATTTTTATTATGAATATATATTGTTTTAAGTAATCAGATATTATTGGCTATTTTTTTAAAGGTAATTACATAGGCAAGTCTAAAATTCTGGTTAGAGTTGTCATACTGACTAGTCTACTGCATCTTTTTCTTGTTTCTAGGATATAGTCTCCTGGTAGCCTCCTTTTATAAGCGGCTCAAAAGCATCAAAGGAACAAACCAGGTTTTTCCAAGCAGACAGGGGACAGTCACCTAACAGACTGCAAGTCACAGAGCCCCAGTATGTACTCACAGTATAAGGGGTTGTCTGACTTTACTGAGACCCACAGTTCTTTAAAGAGGTAGGACTTTTTTTCAGGTATCACAGATGTCAACCCCAGAATTTATCCAGAAAGTCAAGAATAATGTCTGAGTCTCAACTCTACAAATCAAATAAGGAAAGAAAACAGACTAAATTAATGTAAAGATTTGTCCTCTTGCTAATATTTCAAGTCTGCTTTTTAACTCATAGAAGATAAGGCTGGAAAAAAACTTGCAAAAAACAAAAAGTCTACAAGGATGTTTGGGAAATATGCTATAACCATAGAGTCAATGGGTCCAAATGGCACAAATCTCAAGATAACAAGGGAACTAGCAAGTGGGTCTACCAAAGCCTTATAATTTACTACGAACAATCACATTGAACGTAATGTGGTAAGTTGAAAAAAAAAAAAAATGTCGTTTTCTCTGTAAGAAAGGAGATGATCCCTAAACCTGCACCGAAAGAGAGATACCTTCACACAACCCTAAAATGGTCATGTTGTGAGTAACTGAACCACAACTAAATTAAGAATCTATCATAAGAAAAGAAAACGAATTGATGGCCCCTCTACATTAAGAATCAGTTGATCTGTTTCCAAAACAATTGTGTAATAATGTAGTAAGATCTTTTAAAATGTGCAAACTGCCTTTTGACCTGATAATGCCATTTATAGGGTTTTGTCCTTGAGAAATAGCTGAATTAGAAAAAAAATAAAACTTTAAGCACAAAGATACACAATGTGTACTGGATTGGAATTAATCTAGTTGTCCCAACAAGAAAGGTAAGAAGGTTGGTTGAGGAATTGGTATGTCCGTCAACGTCAAATTCAACCCAACTCATGCATAGTTCAACTGCCAGTGGTCTGTAAAGGAGATTCAAGGCCATCATTCTTATCATCCTATAACCCAAGAAATTAACCACTTATGGCAAGCAAAAGGAGTTTAATATACCATGTGGCTTTTTATTGCATCCCTGCAGCAAGCTTTCCTCTTCATACATACAGACATACACCCCAGGTGTGCAGTATTGATACTTAACAAGATGACAAAACCACAGAACTGGATTCAACCCTGCCCCACAAATCATCAACACACGGATAATTCCTAAGCATGGCTTTTGAAAGTTCATGTTCATTATTTCATAGAAAATGAAAAGAAAGTTGTATTCATTTATGCTGGATGTAAGAACTGAACTGAGACTCCTCAAACTTAAGATCCTAAAGCACTTTCAATCCAGGTTTTTTTGGTTGGTTGGTTTTTGTTTGTTTATTTTGGATTTTGCTTTTGCTTTTTAGTTCAGACTAACAAGGTAAGAGGGAAAGGAAAACTAAGTATTTCAGAGATTTTTTTAAGACAAAATAAGGCAGAAATGTTCTTGTCTGATTAAGCCAGCCTAATCGTGCTGCTACAGTGTAGTCATGGAAGAGACAACTCAAAAAAGTAAAAAGAATATAAGTAATCATCACTGAAAATATTAGGCAGAAATTAAATCTCAAGGTCTACTGAAGAACTTGTTTCTAATGATAGCCCGATATTGCTTTTCAACATCTAGAGTGACACCTAGTGTCCAGCAAGGGAAGTGAAGCTGTTCTCAAGTTCAGAGTCGCCTGAAGCTTTCACTTGCTTCACATCTTCTGCGGAGGGTTAGTTAAAATGGACCCTCTTCGGCTCCTTTTGCCTCAGAAACATGGGCACAAGTTGCAGGCAGCTGTTCAAGTCACCAGCACTGTCAACGTTAAGAGTCGTGGAGAAACTTGACTCTCAACAATCTGACGATGCACGTTGGATACCTATTTGCAAATTCAGGTTAAAAGTAGATTAAAAAATCATGGACACAAAAGTCAAGAAATATCCTCCAATAGAAGATTAATTACATAGATTATGACATAGCCTTTCAACAAAATTCTATGTAACTCAAAAGCTTAAATGTTTAATGACATGGGGAAAACATTTCTGATAGCCTGCTAAGTAGGAGAAGCGAGTTACAAACAACATACAGAGAATGTTCCAATTTTGTAAACAATTTTAAAATGTATATACCCGCACATAAAATCCCAGAAGTTATCGGGAATAGTGTTTGCCTTTGAGCAACAGGATTAACCGGGATTTTTTTTTTTCTCTTTTTAAAAAATTTTTGCAACAAAAATACAATTAAAAAAATTTTTTTTTTTTTTTACCAAAAACAAAAATCTAAATAAGAAGCAAACTGGGAGATACTAAAATGTCATAAATTAGATAAATAAAAGCATGACTGAGTTTTGCTAGAATGAGGGGGGTGGAATCGTACATAAAGCTGGGTAGGAAAAAATATTGATAAATATAAAATTTGCAAAATATGCTGCATTGTTTCCTGCTCATAGATTCACCATCTTACTACAACTCGATCTTTTTCAAACACTATTCCTCCCTCTGTGCAGCAAATGCTGGGGCCTAGTTGCCAATTCAAATGTCTTAGGGGTTGGGAGCACGCTGAAATGGGTTAATCAAATCACTGCAGGAAGTGGTGAAGGCTGTGGCACCTGAGAAGGGCCCGCCTCGTCAGAAGGCACACAGTATAAATGTTTTAACATCCTTTCTTCTGCTGTCCAAATGCATTGAAGGTATTTGGCACAAGAGTTAGACTGGGACCTCCATGTATCAAAGATTGTGTTTAATTCAATATGGCCCAGGTGGCCATATTCAGGATGGCCCAATTCAATATGGCCCATCATCACTTAGAGTTATGAACACGGTAGCTAAGTGAATGTTTTGTCAAATGTGCCTACTGCTGTACTCGTTCTGTTTAGATATTCTGGGAAGTCAGGGCCAACTGTTTGTCTAGATACTTTTCAGTTGACAGTACAGCCGGGACCTGTCAGAGGCAACAGACTCAGATCTAGATTCCAGCCCTGCCACTTTGTAGGATCTTCAACAAATTCCTTAACCTCCTTAAGCCTTAGCTTTCAAATCTGCACAGTGAGGATTATGACCATATTTAATGTGGCTGTGCTGAGAATTAAACGAAATTCGACTTTGAAAACACTTGAAATAGCAGAAGCTTAGGAAATACTACTTATTACTGTGTGACGTTGCTACCTGGAAATTACCTCGCATCGCACCTTAAAGTAAGTCTCAAACAATCCCTGGTTGAAGCCTGGGTCTGCAACCTTCTCGCACTCTTCCATCAGCTTCTTTCTCAGATTTGCCAGGCTCCTTCCCTTCCATACCTCATCACTTCACATAGAATGGAGCCCTCTATGATATCAAGCTCTTAACTTTTCTGAAAGAAAAGTTCCCTTGATGGTTGACGGCTGACCATTGATCAAGAATTAGTACAGTGAAAGTCCCACTGCTCGGGGGAACATTCTGGACCTGTTAGACCATGTTATAACTCCTCAAAGCTGCACAATTTTGAATCGTATTCATCTCTACGCTCCAGGCTTCATGGCTTCTCACTAGTACATGTCACTTGAGGCTGGACCCTCCAAATTCTCTTCCTTTATATTGCCAGCCTCTGTTAGCGCTTATGTCAGCCTTTACGGAAGATTTGCCTTAAGAACTTCACAAGTGGACTTCCCTGCTGGCGCAGTGGTTAAGAATCTGCCTGCCAATGCAGGGGACACAGGTTCGATCCCTGGTCTGGGAAGATCCCACATGCCGTGGAGTAACTAAGCCCGTGCGCCACAACTACAGAGCCTGTGTGCCACAATTACTTAAGCCCACGCACCTAGAGCCTGTGCTTCACAACAAGAGAAGCCACCACATGAGAAGCCCATGCACCGCAACGAAGAGTAGCTCCCGCTCGCCACAACTAGAGAAAGCCCGTGTGCAGCAATGAAGACCCAACTCAGCCAAAAATAAATAAATTTAAAAAAAAGAAAAAGTACCTTCCTTTAAAAAAAAAAAGAACTTCATAAGTATCCAGGTATGAACCTACTACTATTTATACAAGGGGTATTTTCTGGCTCTAACCCAAGTAATATTCAGCATTATATTAATTTCCCTTTTTGTTTTGGGGCAGGGACACTAACGTGTTAAACAAATCAGAAATTAATTCAAATGTATAAATGAATTTTACAGGGTACAGTCTAGAAATACTATAGGGTTAAATTCAAATTATGGGACTATTATAAGCAAAAACATTTAACTGTTTAATGGTTTTTATCTAAAGCTCCAAAAGACAATGTGCAAGTATTACATGTTAAATTAAATCACACATCATTAACGTTGTTGTATACAACTGGTCATAAACAGATAAAGGAAAAAATGGATTATTAGTTTTAAGAAGAAGAATTGGAAAAGGCAAAAGAAAGAGTAAAGGGGAAAAGACACCAAGATATATAAGGTAACTGAATCAAAAATTGCTTCCAAAGATTTAAAATGTTCTAGCCAAAAGAATCACATCATGAGACTTGAATATATGTTTACAGAACCATTATTAATAATCTTTGGAAAACCAAAACAAAGGAAAAAATATCAAACGATTAAAAATTGGCAAATGTTTCAAGTTTCAAAAAGCATTCATTATGGATTGATGAACTTGATATCAATAACCAGCAACATTTCAGGACAGGTTATTAAAGAGATGGTCTGTGAACATTAAAAAAAAGGCAGTTCTATTTTTAGTTTTTTAAGGAACCTCCATACTGTTCTCCATAGTGGTTGTATCGATTTACATTCCCACCAAGAGTGCAGAAGGGTAAGAAAAAAAAATGGTACTGATGAACCTAGTGGCAGGGCAGGAATAAAGACATAGACATAGAGAATGGACTTGAGGACACGTGGGGAGGGATGGGGGGGGCAGAGCAAAGTGAAAGTAGCGACATATACACACTACTGAATGTAAAATAGCTAGTGGGAAGCAGCAGCATAGCACAGGGAGATCAGCTCGGTGCTTTGTGACCACCTAGAGGGGTGGGATAGGGAGGGTGGGAGGGAGACGCAAGAGGGAGGAGATATGGGGATATATGTATACGTATAGTTGATTCACGTTGTTATACAGCAGAAACTAACACAGTATTGTGAAGCAATTATACTCCAATAAAGATTAAACAAAAAAAAGGCAGTCACTAGTTTGCAATCATATGTTCTTTAAAAATAGGCCATAACAACCACATTTTGACATTGACTAGCTATAACAGATTGGGGGTTAAGATCCTTGAGTTTGTGTGGCTATGGGCAAGTCACTTTGACTCTGGACTAAATACCCCAGTGTTTTCCCTACAAGTCACTAATGGCTGTTTGTCTAGAAGTTTCCATGGTGAAATATACTGCAGAAATAGTTGGTTAAACAAAGATCGATAGGTTTCATTGTTGCAGAACTTCTCAGAGTCTTTGATAAGTTCACTGTGCATTGTCAGTTTCCAAGAGTGAGCTATGACATGCAGTGTCTTCCAAGTTAATTGTATGGAGAACAATTTTTTCCCCCAGAGTATCTTACAGGACAAGGCTCCTATAGAACTCTGAGAAATGCTATGCTGAAAGTCCCTTCAGTTCTAACATTTTATGACCACATGTGGTTAATTATCAACTATTAAAGTCAATAGTCACTATGGCTACAATTAAATACCACAGTTTAGAAACACTGTGTCAGATTTTCATACACATAACACAAAAGCAATTAAAGCCAAAATATATCATATGTTTGGACTCTGGAACTTACACATTAAGTGATTTAAAACTCAATTTCAAACTAAATTTTAAGGCAACTTTAGATGCCATTAAGCTTGTTTTTCTATTAGTTTTTGTCCCAGGAGCTATTAAAGTATCCATCCTGATGGGCTATCATTCATTCCATTTAAACTGCATGTTAATTCACTTATAAAAAGAAGCAGGAGGACAGGAGGTGGGGGATGGAGAGAGCGCAGCCCCTTTATAATCTGGTTAGGTAATTCTGCATCCTTAATTAGATGAGAAAAACCTTTCAACTTTATCTCCTATTTGACAGGAGCCCTGAGATACGTTCCAGATACAGCACCAAAAAAAAAAAAAAAAAAAAAAGATGGTATCATTCTGTAACTAAAAACATTCTCTAATCACATTTAAGTTACTAATATGCACTTTAAGGCTTATTAACAAAATACTTCATAGTATTGATCAAGATCTTCCTTCTTAGGTCAGTTAACATCTATGATATATATGTGTACAGATTTTGCAAGTACTCATCCCTCTACTTAAGAAGAAAAGGATTCCTCTCTTCTTCCCACATCCTACTCCCAGTGCCCTTGACTCTGATCAAGATTTCCAGGGAAGTCTGAGGTTCCCCCAAGCCCTCAGTTTCCTCAGTTCAGCAAACTTGCAGAGAAGGTAACCTCCTCACTCTTCTCCTTACTAAACTCCCAACTCCCCTATTTACCTAGCATTTCAAAAATACATTGACTTCTCTGCCAGACATTTTATAGTCACCTTGGTCTAAACCTAATCCTCACAATGATCTGGCAGAAAGACAGTGAGGAGGCTGTCACCCTGCAGTGAGGACGTGCAGGCTGGGAAAGCAGAGGGGAAAATTAGGACCCAGTCTCCCCGCTCCTCCCGCGGCGATTCCCACTCTGCCACCAGGGTTCACACTAGGCAGTGGTCATGAGTTGCAAACAGTAGGACGCTTTCCTTTAGATTCTGATCTCACCATTTATTAGACGATGGCTTTGGTTAACTTACTTAACTTCTCTGCATCTCAATTTCCCAAACTGTAGAATGTACAGATTGTGGTACACACTTTATAGACAGATAAGGATTAAATCGGTTAGTATATGCAAGAAACTAACCATGGATTTTACAACATAATAAATGCTAATTAAAGTTTTTATTACTTAATTTCTTTATTCTTCCAAACCATGTATATTGAGCACCCACTCTATACAAGGCAAGGGAGTTGTGGTCATGGATTCTGTAGCTCATATATTATAATTACTGTAATTTACATGAGCTCTTAACAGACAAAAAGACCGGAAAGCTGGGGACCAAGGTATAGTAGTGCCCCATGAAGGATGAGTAGTACCCCACGGTAAGGGGATGGAATGAATCTAGGTAGACCCCAGTATTATTAAATAATAGTAATAAATCAGAAAAAAATTAAGCTTGTTAACACTTTGCTAACAGTGTTCACACCTCTTCTTTCCAAAACTCCCACTCATCTCTTCAAACTGATTTCTTGGTAGCAGAATCTCTACCATGGTTTACAGATAAGGTACACTTAGGTTTAAAGAATAAGGCACTTAAACCACTATCTTAAACTCTCAATTAGATAGGGAAAAATGTTCAAGGGACATCCAAACGCTTGGGAAAACGTCCTGTGGAAATCGTCAGCAGCCTTCAGGTCCTGGGAGCGCAGATACAGTTTTTCTGAAGGATCCAACAAACTCATTCTGATTCATTGGTTGGCTTCTCTCTTGAGGGACCTTATTATCAATCACAGTCAAGACTCTCCCTCCTGAACGCTTGTCTCCTCCTGCTCAGCAGTTGTGTTCTTTTCTTGGGTTTGGTGATGCCTTCGGGGTGATTTCTAATGACAGCAGAAGAGTTAGTGACAGAAATGAGCACTGCCCAGCTGACATCACTGTACACAATACGAAGCGGCAGCATCCTCATAAGACCTCTCTAGGCAGCTGAAGGAGGAGAGCTCACGCTCAACTGTAATAATATGGAAAAGTGATTATTTTCTCTACAAGAGGCACATGGATTGGTATCTTTCCTAAGAGTTCTCCGATTCATCGGTTTAAGGTATGGGCTGTTATTGACATAATTCCTGCCACAAGATAAAGTCAATCTTAGTCCTACTATGCCTCTGAGTAGCTGCCCAAAGCATGATAACCAGAGGTCATAAAATTCCTTCACCATTTCATCCCACTTGCAAAATAAAGAAAGGCCAGACTGAGCGGGATCTCCTTTCACCTGTGCCCCATCCCTAAAATGCAGCACAGCTCAAAATATACACTGGGAAGTCTAAAGTACAACTCAATTCCACATTGACTGAGTTCAAACCCTATTCAAAGCACTGCACACTATCGTGGGAGTGCAAGAACGGTTAAGATATGGCCCCTACCCCAGAAGAATTTACAATCTAGCAGGGGAGATGGACACTTCGTAGCGATTGTAAAAAGATCAGGCAGATCTTAAGATAGAGGCATCCCTGTGAGCTTTGGGGCACATGGAAGGCTGTGCTTAGACCAATCTCACTGGGGGAATGAATGAAAGTATAGAGCTGTGAGAAATACTTTTAGAAAGAGAAGATTCTTGAGCTGATTCTGGAAAGTGAGTAAGAGATTCCAAGATAAAAGATGTTGGGGAAAGTGTTCTGGGTTGAGGGGACTACGTGATCACAGACACAAAAGTGTGAAATTAAAGAGAAACTACAAGTATTTTAGGACGACGACGAGAGCATAAAGTGTGAGTTAGGAAGTGGTGCGAGATGAAGCTAAACACATAGAGGAGGTGATCATTTACAAGTTATTTTTGATCCATGAAAAATGTATTCTTGAAATCCAAAATATTTTTTAAATAATAATTTAAAATTTTTATTTAGGGGCTGGGATAGGAAGCATTGGGAGTTTGGGATTAGCAAATGCAAACTAGTGTATATAGAATGGATAAACAACAAGGTCCTACTGTATATCCCAGGGAACTATATTCAATCTTGAGATAAACCATAATGGAAAAGAATGTATATATGTATAACTGAGTCACTTTGCTGTACAGCAGAAATTAACACGACATTGTAAATCAACTATACTTCAATAAAATATTTTAAAATAAATTTTTTTATTTAAAACAACGACTTTTCTTTCCTTTTCTTCCATTTCTCTAGTTCGAAAAGATTTCCATTGACATATCCTTTCCTCCAAGGGCCCGTTCCTGCTCTCCTTTGCCATTTTATATCTAAATAAACCTGTTAGTTTCTACTTTATATGATATGCATTTGAATAACGTCTTCCCTCCCTTTCCTTTCCTAGACCTTAAAACCATCTTGCAAAGTAGGATTTTCACAAGTACCCAACATCATAGCTTTTCAACAGCATCTGTGTGGCGCTTTGAACTTTTCTAAACATTAACATGATTTCTTAAACTAACCCTCTAAGGTAATGTAATAGCGTACTTTTCCCTCTAGAGGGAGTGCAAGGAACTTTCTTTCACTCCACCTCTAAAGAAGTGGTTTTTTGTGGGGGTCAAGGACAAAAGGGAATCCTCGTAGGTATATAACTAGATCATTAACCACAGAACATAACTCTTATAAGACTAAGTGTAGCCTTTATGGGTAGTATAAGTAGAACTGAACTGGATAAAAAAAAAGTATGTTTTCTTGGAACTTTTTTCTGCATGGGACCAATCTAATGGTTCTCATCCTGTCATGCATATGGTAGGAAAGACTTTGCCAAGGATTACCCCTATCTTTGGAAGCCCAGAAGGAATAAAGGTGGGTTTAAAACAAAAAAAGACTCAAAGCAGGTATACAGCCGGATACTTAGGCCTTCCACTAGTCCAGGTAAAAAGGTTTATCCTGCTTGTTTCACCAGGTTAAGAAACCATGTAGTGGTCTTAGCTCTGATGTCTTGCAAGGATTAAGGATGCATTTGCCTCAAGAGCTCTTCGTTCATTGAGCTCTTGGGACCCTCACAGGACTGAAGGTAATGACACCAGCATTTGGGTACCATTCACCTACCAGCTAATAGTAAAAAGTAGAACTGTGTAGACGTATAGAACAGACTTGTGGTTGCCAAGGGGGATAGGAATGGGGGAGGGAATAATTGGGAGTTTGGGATTAGCAGATGCAAACTATTATATAGGATGGATAAACAACAAGGTCCTACCGTATAGCACAAAGAACTATATACGATATCCCGTGATAAACCGTAATGGAAAAGAATATGAAAAAGAATATATATACATATAACTGAGTCACTTTGCTGTACAGCAGAAATTAACCCAACATTGTAAATCAACTATACTCAATTAAAAAAAAAAAAAGTAGAACCATGTAATGATCCTTTGTCTCTGAAATAATGGAAACAAGCACCAGAAAGATAAACTCATTTGCTTCAGGTCACAAATCTAATTAGTTTTGAAAAAATATCAGCATCAGAGTGGTTTGTAATAGTTTAATAGTTATATTATTTCAGCAGGAACTCCAATTTTCAATAAACTTTTAATGTAATAAAGTAAAAATAAGTTACTGGAGACAAATTAGGATATGAAGCTACTCCAAAAGGAAAATTATTTTAGTAAAGATGATGGAAGGTATTTCTGTTGTGTTGCCTTTGTTTTGTTTTTTCTAAGACAGTAGCAAGACTCTGAGTTCATAACTCACTTTGAATGAAAGAATTCTCTTTGGAAGCTTGGCTGCCAAGGTTTCCAAGAAATCGAGAGGTCATATATCTGAAGAAGACTGCTTTTTTTTTTTAAAGGGATGACATTTATTCCTTTTCCAAATGTTGTAGTAAAACCAGGTGGAAGAGAATGGTTCTAGCAGTTAGAAAAAAAAAAATTACAAATCTGGGGTTTGGCCATTAAAAGTTATTTACAACAATGGGAGGGGGAAAAAAAAAAGACAACAAGAAGCTGTTTCACATTACATACCTCCCCCCCCCCACCCCAAAGCTTAATACTTGCTTACCAAGTCAAAAAAGAGAAACAGTTGATACACAAGCTGGAGGTTTGCACTTGAGTAAGACATTTATAAAAACCTAGACAGGGGCAGTGTCCTCCCCAGCCCAGGTGCCACTAGGCACAGCACGAGAGACTACAAACTCAACAGGGGAAGGCTGGACACTCAGGGTTTGGGAGTGTAGGCACCTCCACATCTGGCTCAGGGATCTGGGGAGTAAACAAAACCTACCTGGAAAAGAACTGGGGAAGACAACCAGCAATTGACAAGAAGACTACTTCTAATTGTCCTAATGCCACAGAGCTCTAGTCTCTGGAAAAGAATAAAAGTCTAACAAATGACTTTTAATGCAAGTTATTTGTTTACTACTTATATGAGTTATTATAAAATAGGCCTACTTTTCATTTAGAACCAAGACCAAAAATATTTACTTAATTTTATCCTAAACGTGCATGTTCAGACTTAGGACATAAATACACCGTAATACAGACACACACATGCAATACACACGTGTGTGTCCACGTGGACGTGCCCATATGTGCACATTTCTACACAGAGCATAAATCTTACTCCTTTCCTGATTCACTTTAACCTTCTTTTCCTCTTTTCCCTTCATTCACCTCTTCTTCTTTCAAAGATGGATTCAGAATTGTCAAGGCACGGTAATGATGCAGAAGCTTGATGGTGGGAAAGATGATTGTGGAGGAATACAGAGGGGTTTGCAGAAAGTTGGTCAAAAAAGACAAGAGATGAAAAGGGTTGTTATCTAATAGCACTGGATTCCTTTATTACCCACCATGACATAATTTTAAGTGACCTTATCAAAATTTCCTCGCTACAAAACACTGTCTATCAAAAAGTACATCAGTAGAGTATGTAGTTACTCAAGGTTGGCTTCAAGTTGTAATCCTAAAACAAATGAAAGTGAAAATCGGAGTTTTGTTCTTATATTTGATCCCATTATTAAAAATGTGATCGTAACTGGTACGATATCACTGGTACCACGTCTAGATTAATAATTCACAGAATCAGAGGATTTCTGCTTTGGGGAAGGATAGCAACTAGAAAAAAGAGTGGATCAGTTACCAAGAGCATACTTGAAATAAAGCAGAGTGGCGGGATGCAGTGGAACCTCGGTAAACTGGAGTTGCAAATCAGGGCAAGTCTTTCCAGAGTGAGCTGTTTTCTTTAAAGGAGGAGGGGAGTGGGGTCTTGGCTGATTCTGGGGCGAAGACTGAAGAAAATGAAATCAGCAAGTATTCCGGCAGTCCAATGGACTGAATGGAAACATGAGATGTCCAAAATTAGGCCAGATCTCCCCCAAAGGACTCATGCTGAATTCCGGCAGAACAGGCAGGAGGCTGAGGACCCAAGGGCTCTGAAAGGCAGAGTGAAATTCCCCATAATCTCATGATGCCTACGAAACAAAGTCCCTTTAGAAGGATGAGGTCTGCCTCAAACATATGAAGCAACTGGAACTCTCATATATTCCTAGGAGCAGGGTAAATTAATGCTACCATGTTGGAAACCTCTTTGATGGAATCTAGTAAACACATATATACTATGACCCAGCAATTCTACTCCTGGGTGTCTACCCAAAGGAGATGGCATATACCTACCCAAAGATATGTACAAGGGTATTTATAGAAGCTTTATTTGTAATAGCCAAAGTTGGAGGGACACCCTAGTAGAGTTGATAAATAAGTAGTGGTATATTTATATAATAGAATACACAGCAAATTGAAAAAAAAATTATCACTATTTGCACCAACATGAGTGAATCTCACAGACAAAAAGTTGAGGGAAAAAGGCCAAAAAAAAAGTTTATACTACATGATTCCATCTATATGAAGTTCAAAAATAGGCAAAACTAATTTTTAATTATATAGCTAAAATAGTGGTTAGCTTTGTGGAGGTATCAACCAGCCAAGGGCATAAGGAAATGTGCTTATGTGCTGGAAACATTCTGTGTCAATCTGGTGGCACTTACTTGACCATATACACACATAAGAATTCATCAAGAGGGACTTCCCTGGTGGCGCAGTGGTTAAGAATCTGCCTGTCAATGCAGGGGACACAGGTTCAAGCCCTGGACTGGGAAGATCCCACATGCCGCAGAGCAACTAAGCCTGTGCGCCGCAATTACTGAGCCTGCGCTCTAGAGCCCACAAGCCACAACTACTGAAGCCTGTGCGCCTGGATGGAGCCTGTGCCTCACAACAAGAGAAGGCACTGCAATGAGAAGCCCGCGCACCACAAGGAAGAGTAGCCCCAACTGGCCCGAGGCAGGGAAACGCAATCAGACTCACAGGTTGCATCAGACCGAAACTCTCCGGACCACCCAGTTCCAGGAACTGACCTGGGGACTTTCCACCCGGCCCAGCCTTCCCGCCTTTCGAGGGGCGGAACTAACGGTCCCAAGACTGAAGCGACCGGCACCATTGCCAAGATACCCGAAAACACCACCAAATAAGGAATACCCTGCGCCCTCCTGGATTCACCACACCCCTTTCCCTTCTTCCCCTATAAATTCTGCCCAAACCCTCGCCCGGGCGCGACTTCTCTGGCCCCTTTCTCTCGGACCAGTGAACCTCGCCCGGGAGCGCTCCCTAATAAAGCTCACTTGAAGCTTTCCTCAGTTTCGCGGTGCCGTTTGTTAAGATCCAACCTTACACCGCCCACGTGCAGCAACGAAGACCCAATGCAGCCAAAAATTAATTAATTCAAATTAAAAAAGAATTCATCGAGCCGTACACTTACATGAAACCTCAATAAAAACACACCAAGGGGCTTCCCTGGTGGCGCAGTGGTTGAGAGTCCGCCTGCCGATGCAGGGGACACGGGTTCGTGCCCCGGTCCGGGAGGATCCCACATGCCGCGGAACGGCTGGGCCCGTGAGCCATGGCCGCTGAGCCTGCGCGTCCGGAGCCTGTGCTCCGCAACGGGAGATGCCACGGCAGTGAGAAGCCCGCGTACCGCAAAAAAAAAAAAAAAAAAATCCTACATAGAATCATTTAATTTTAGAACTAGAAAGAAGCCTAGTGATCATCTTAGCCAACTTTTAGTTTACAGATAAGGAAGCCAAGTCTCAGAAAACTTAAGAAGCTTGTTAATATCCTGCAGGTAATTTATTCATTTGTTCAACAAGTAATTACTGGAAGTTTATTCTTTGCTGACACTATATTAAGACACAGGTTATCAAGACGGACACATTACCTGCTTTCATGAAGCCTACAGTTTAGCTGTAGAAACAGAAATTAAACAACCTAAAAAATAAATACGTAATTACAGATTGTGATAAAAGTTGTGAAGGACCAACACAGGGTGTTTTTAGTGATCGCACCTGGAGCACAAGCCCAGCTCACCTGGCTGACAGAACAGTGCTCTCTTGATTCCAAAAAACACTGCCTTTTCCCATAAACTTTGAACTTTTAAAACACTAGGAGCAAATTCTAAGTCTACATAAATTTATTTCTCCAGATTTCAAAGGGCAACCTTTAATTATAAAGCATGGGAAAAACAATAAATAAATGTAAAGGAGTGACTCTCTCAAGACTTGCCAAAAAAGACTCGATTCCAGCAGGAAGAGCACTGCTAAAATCATTGGACTTGAAATTTGCTTCCTGTTTGTTAAATCTCAGTACTTTAGATTCACGAGGCGAACGACCTGGCAATGGTCTCTCAACCACTTTCGCCTCCCGTGCCTGTTTATTTGACATTTATGTGGATCCAACTGTTATAAATTGGCCAGAAATTTGGAAAACAGAACCGAGATAAATCAATCTCAAGACAACCAAAATCTCTGTAATAAAATGAAAATACACAACACATCTGATTTCTTAACCAACTCACGGTCTGTTACTTTGGAGATTTGTTTCGAATGACGCCAACTTCCGCTTGAGATCTATCTGGGGCAGATGATCTTCCCAGAAAGGCTGCCCTGATTTGCCTGCAACAAAACACAAGTCATTAGTAACCTCAATTTTCTTTAATAGGAAATACCCATAATACCAGTGTCTTGAGTTTGGGTCCCCCCACCTCGAGAAAAGTACACTCTGAGATGAAGATTTGAGTGAAAGTAGTTAATTTCGGAGCTCACCCTAGGAAGCATCCGTGGGGAGATGGTGGAGAGAGACAGGAGGGAAGGGCTGTTCACACCTGGGACACATCAGACTTGCAATGCTAGGAGCCCCGGGATTGGTCCGCCTAAGGGCGAGGAGGCTGGGGTACTTATGGACCATCCATCAGCATTTGAGGGCTGCACCTGGGGACTTAGCTCCCTGGTGCTTCAAGCTATCCCTTGTGTGAGCTGAGCACACAGGCAGAAAGTGACAGCTTTTGTACTGAGACACCATCTGTGCAGAGGAAAATGGCAAATACTAAGGGACTATAAAAGGCCACCAACGGTGTTGGCCACACATATTAGTGGAGTGTTGGTGCAAGCGCGTGCCAAGGGGTCGATTCTTACACACAAATGTCAGGCATGTACAGAAAGCGCTGGTTTAACAGTTAAGTAGAAACCAGCTAAGAGAGGATCTAAGGCACAAGACCAACTTGCTTTAAAAACTGAAAAGCAGTATGTGCCAACGGGCACAGGAAAAGATGCTCAACATCACTAATCATTAGAGAAATGCAGATCCAAACTACAATGAGGTACCATCTCGCACCAGTCAGAATGGCCATCATCAAAAAGTCTACAAATTAATGCTGGAGAGGGTGTGGAGAAAAGGGAACCCTCCTACACTGTTGGTGGGAATGTAAATTGGTGCAGCCACTATAGAGAACAGTATGAAGGTTCCTTAAAAAACTACAAATTGAACTACACTATGACCCAGTAATCCCACTCCTGGGCATATATCTGGAGAAAACTATAATTTGAAAAGATGCTTGCACCCCCATGTTCATCGCAGCACTGTTTACAATAGCCAAGACATGGAAGCAGCCTAAATGTCCATGGACAGAGGAATGGATAAAGAAGATTGGTATATTTATACAATGGAATATTAGCCATAGTGAACAATGAAGTGTCATCTGCAGCAACATGGATGAACCTAGAGCTTATCATACTAAGTGAAGCCAGCCGGACAGAAGAAGATATCATATGATATCACTTGTATGTGGAATGTAAAAAAAAAAAAAAAGATACAAATGAACTTATTTACAAAACAGAAATAGACCCACGGACAGAACAGAAACTTATGGTTACCAAAGGGAAAGGGGTGGGGGGATAAATTAGAAGTTTGGGATTAATCTACACACTACTATATATAAAATAGATAATCAACAAGGACCTCCTGTATAGCACAGGGAACTCAATATTTTGTAATAACCTATAAGGGGTAAGAATCTGAAAAATAATATATACATATATATGCATAAATGAATCACTGTGCTGTACACCTGCAACTAACACAACATTGTAAATCAACTATACTTCAATTTAAAAAAAAGAAAATTTACAAAATAGAAAAGTAAAAAAATAAAAGCAGTATGTAAATAAAGCTATTTTTTTTCTTTTATTACTTAGACCATGGACCATCTGTGGCCTAGGCATAATAATCAACAGAATTACTTTTCCCAAGGGAAGGTCAGCCTGGGTCTTCACAGCTGCAAGTCTTGTGATCAGTTTCAAAGGAAGAATGAGCCAATAGTTGTCACGTGTGGTACCAAGGGAATTTATATATATAACAATTCATTTTTTTTTTAACAATTCATTTTTAATGTAATGAAAGAAAAAGAAACTAAATGGAAACTAAAGGAATTCCTACACCTTAAATAAATCTTTATCATAAGATATTATTTTCTAATACATTCCTCACGGGTTAAGGAGAGAAATTATGAAATCAATTAAGACATTGGAATCCTTGGGGTTTTTTAAACTAGATCATTCAACTTAAGATCAGATAAATTCTCTTCCTCTAACAGATGAAGTCATTAGCACGACATTTCCCTTGCCCCATCTCCTGATTTTTGTAAGTTACATTTCTATACTGTCAAGATAGAACAATACACTTTTCTTTAGCCCAATTTTTGCAGTTATATCAGGTTCACTTGATATTTAAGTGAAAGCACTGCTCCTTACCAGTCCTTCTACTGCAGCTTCCCTACACCTAGATTCTTTTTTTTTTTTTTGCGTTAAGCGGGCCTCTCACTGTTGTAGCCTCTTCCGTTGCGGAGCACAGGCTCCGGACGCGCACGCTCAGCGGCCAATGGCTCACGGGCCCAGCCACTCCGCGGCATGTGGGATCCTCCCGGACCGGGGCACGAACCCATGTCCCCTGCATCGGCAGGCAGACTCTCAACCACTGCGCCACCAGGAAAGCCCCTCACCTAGATTCTTTATTTCGATTTACCTTTTTAGTTGGCTGAAGTTCCCGGCCAAGCAGTTTTTCCAAGAAGGACCCTTGAGTACGATTTTTTTTTAATGCTTGCCTTTGTTCTTGAGTGGCATCTTGGCTGGGAATAATACCCTTCCTTCACACTTTCCTTCCTTCAGAGCTACTCTGTACCTTTCTCCCTTATGTTAGGTTGTCACACGCTGCGATGAAGTAGTCTGATGCCAGCCTAAAGTTTTACCTTTGTAAAGGACTAGGTCTCAGCCCAGAATTTTCAAGAATTTTTCTTTTATTCTTGGAAATATTGCTGTTGAGCATTTGTATCCATTTTCCTAGAATATGAGGGGATTTCTTATTTTTTGTTTTTAAGTTAATTTTTATTGGAGTATAGTTGCTTTACAATATTGTGTTAGTTTCTGCTGTACAACAAAGTGAATCCCCTCTTTTTTTGGATTTCCTTCCCATTTAGGTCACCACAGAGCACTGAGTTCCCTGAGCTATACAGTAGGTTCTCATTAGTTATCTATGTTATACATAGTATCAATAGTTTATATATGTCAATCCCAATCTCCCAATTCATTCCACCACCACCCCCCCAATGAGGGGATTTTTTAACATGTATTTTCTTTCTTTTCTTTTCTGTCTTTTTTCATTCCTGTAAGACCAGGTCGTCACTTCTTTCTAAAAGGAGTCCTTTTTCCTGTTTCACCTATTTCTTCCCAATGGTCATTTCCCCTACACTGTAGCCAGAAGACAAAGAGTAATGTCACCTCCTCCTTCACGTTTCTCCACATCTGGCTCAGGATTCTGCAGCTGCTGAGGCCTAAGGGGAAGAGAAGCAACTTCACCTGCTCTGTTGTGATTTTCTATTTTGTTACTTCTGGAGTCTCCCGTTTCTTTTCTTTTTTTCTTTTTATTTTTTTTGCGGTACACGGGCCTCTCACTGCTGTGGCCTCTCCCGTTGCGGAGCACAGGCTCCGGACGCGCAGGCTCAGCGGCCATGGCTCACGGGCCCAGCCGCTCCGCGGCATGTGGGATCTTCCCGGACCGGGACACGAACCTGCGTCCCCTGCATCGGCAGGCAGACCCCCAACCACTGCACCACCAGGGAAGCCCCCGTTTCTTTTCTTTGCTGCCACTTTTCAATGGTGATGGCATTGAGCTTTTTCTCCTGATGACGATTTTTGCTGGCCCTTTACTATGTGTTACATTTCTGATTCTGTAAGGCAGTCCGTTCCATCTTAACATAGATATCCCTGGAATTTATATTCTTAAGCTCCCTAGCTAATGCATATGCCCACAAAGATCAGTGATGCTGATGTGTGTATTCTTAACACCCAATAGTACTCACTTTTCATACTTACCCTCTCTGAGATTCAGTGTGGCTTTCTCTGCAAAAGGAGAATAAAATCTTCCCAGCTACACCTTAATTATGAAGTTGTGACAATGAGATATGTGAGTTAGTGTGTAGTCATATATTTCAGAAAACTTTCTCACACTCAAGAGAGCTGATATTATTATTGTATTTTCTACTTTCTCTTTACATAAACTGACAAATTACTCAAACTGGATTATTTAGTTTCTTTACCAGTTTGGGTACTAGAGTTGCTGAACTAGTTACCAGATTTTTCAGAGATTTTATTCTCTACTGTATTTTATTTAGAAGAGTTGCTACTGTGGATAAATGTAAAATTCCCTCCTTTCTGTAGTTTTTTTTATAGAGACCTTAAACCTTGAATATAGCCTGAATGGCATAAGTTCAGTGGTTATCTTTAAATGTTGATTCATTTATTTGTAACCTGAAACCACAACATAAAGGAAGACTAAGCAGCTAAAAGAGAAACAAGGATGAAGCGTGAGTTCTTTTTACAACACTCTTCACGCTGGGTAGGTGACTACAGAAAAACAAAGCAGCAGAAAAGAATTTGTCTCCAGTTCCACCCCAGGGACAGGCAAAGCCCAAGACAAACAGCTGAACACGCAGAGCTGGGAAGCCCACGTGCATTTACTATCTATTAAGCCAGGAAGGTAAAGGGCATGAAATACATGTTCCCACTCATTCCTAAAACCAAAAGCTCTGTGCTGGTTCGTGTAATAACCAAGGGGAAGCCCACCTTGATCCTACGCCGAATGAAGTTCTGTCGGCCCCTTCAAAACCCCATAACTTTATACCGAGGCAGATATAAGGAGGAGTTTAACAGATACATTTATTTTTATGGCTCAGTTTTCTTAGGATTCTGCCAATGAGGCACCTACCTGTCGAGTGCAGGGATTAACTTTCTTTTCTCCTTCCAAGAACTTATCGATATCTCTGTTTCTTGCTGGACACTTTCCATCTCACAAAGATCATGAAAGACACTCAGCTTTGCCCCATCTACTTACCTTTACTTCCTGAGATCTAAAGGCCACTTCTTAGCACGCACCCTTTTCTGCTCAAGCCTCAGGAACACCCATCCCACAGCTGTCCTCAGACAGTGACAGTGAAGGCCTGTTAAGAAGTGCTTTCAGGGTCACGAGATCTAGAGGTTTGGAACAGCCTTGGGATGCCTCGTAGCCCCATGTGAAAGGACCAAAGAGTAGGGCGAAGAAAACTTGGCTATAAATGACAACGTATTTCAAAGCTGGATATATTTTATTTATAAATAACATTTAGATACAGAGGTTAATCAGATATTCTCCAAGATCCCCAACGTACTAGCACAGACACACCAGAGAGGAAAGAGAACGTGTTTATGTGTTTCTGACATACGGCAGCAAAAGCCAAGGCTGGTTATATCCAGACATCTCAGTAAACAGAGTGCCAGATCACTTGCAAATTACAAGCATTGGGTTTATTTTGTTATTTGTGGGTACTCCTGAATAATTTCCCTTAATATCTTCATTCCTATTATCTAGGCTGTACAATTGTATCACATCCATTATATGACTTCAGGTCAACTTAAACTCATTCTTCAATTGTCATGAGTACTACTTAAAGAAAATTATGAACAAACCATATTTAAATGTTAACCCCTCTGCTCCCTCCCACAGACATTCCCCCTGTGAATTTATTCCATCTGTACATGGTGTGAGACAGTCTAACAGAACTGATAAGAGATTGTTTTCATTTATTTCTCAATAGTATCCATTCTGGAAAGTGTAACATATTGGAATTCTAGAAGTATGTCTTAATATCAGTCACACTTCATATGTTGATACTTTGCTTTTTAAAAAACTATCAAACGTAAACATTGATACTCTGAAGCCCAAAAATTTCTAACAAAGATCAAATTCTTCATCTGTTCCCAGTAGCATCAACTCAGTAACTGCTGGGAAACCCAGGAAATGGGACTCTAAGGACACAGAAAGCTGTGCGGTACCCACATGAGAGTGGAGCGGAAGTCATTCTGTTGCAACAGAGATGGCTTTATTCATTCACACACATATGGTCCCATGACTGCTTTCACAGCATGGTCGCTTTGTTGATCCCACTGTATTTTCACGTTTCAGTTGAGGAAATGATTTTCCCATTTTATGTGTCATTCATTCCTGATATGTATGATTTTCATAATCTCAAAAAAAAAATCTAATTTGTGGATGGGAAAAGAAATGTTCCTATTAGCAAGGTACTAGTGCAAGTGCATAGTCTGATGGCAACACAGCATTTATAAGTCCCCAGAGCTTCTTCCAAGGACCCTGCACCCCATAAGCTGACCCTAGGATATCTCCAAGATGGAATCTACAACTCCAGTTTCTCTTCAAGGGGCTGCCGACATCGGCGACTCGTGCATTTAGATTCACCTGTCTTATTTTCATCTTGAAATGGAAAAAGAAATCCATAATATTTCCCAAGGATTTCTGCACAGAGAGGAAACATTAACTATCAAACAACTGACAGAACTGAGACTGAGTTCTGGAAAAGCTGGGGTCCTCCTTTTTAAAAAAACAATATGTATAAATACATGCTTTGGTAAGATCCTGAGGGACTTAGAATTTGCCTTTGCTTAATATGATCTTGGACCTGAACCCACTTTAGTAAAGCCTTCAATTCCATATCTGAGGAGGACTGTAACACCATTCCTTTACCTTTCCAGCACATCTTGTTTAAATATTATAAAGATCACAGTACAGCTCTCGGTGTTTCAGCAGAAAGAACTGCTGGTTAAGGTCACAGACAGAATGCATACAAGGCCAAAGTAAATAAACATAGGGAATCATTTTAAAAAAAAAAAAAGAACTTTAGAAATGAATTGTGCTGCAAAACTACGTTTGCAATGACAGTGTCATGTTTGGCCCGACTACGTTTCAGAGGCACTGCATCAATATAAACAGAAGCATCTAATGCACTTTTGCAGAACAGTGCTTCTCGGCCAAGGCCTAGTGTGAATTCATCCTACTGCTAGGTGTCGCTGACACTTCGGTCCGCTTTACTGGCAACATTTTTGGCAACGCATCCTATGCTAAAAAAAAGGCTGGAAACCAAGCGTGTGACAAGAGCCCCATCCACCGTGTTACTTCTTTTCATGCTTCTTGGTTAATTCCCCTGCGCCTGGCCGGAAGCTGCCCCGAGGGGTGTCGCCAGCCCCGGCTTCCCTCTGCCGACTCTCCCGGGAGACCTGCTGCACAGCCCGCAGGATGGCATTCTGCACAATCTGTTTGCTGGCGATCTGCAGCTTCGCCTCTTCCGGCTCACTTCCAGGTTTCTCACCTAGCCGAGAATACAAAAGGGAGGTGAAAAGAACAAGATTAATTAATTAATCTTAATTAATTAATTAATTTTGGGAACCGTGACAGGCAAAGGCAGATAGGAAAGGAGAGACTCTAACAAAGGTAATATCTCTAGAGGGACCCACATTAGTTGCAGGGGTGCCCTACACAGCACACACCACTCTTGCCTCCACGTCTCCCTTTCCAACACAACCTCCATGTGTCTGCCCCAGCGACGCACCCAATTTCTATTCTCATCATCCCAGCATCCTCTGCTGCTAGCGGTGGACATGAGACATAGTCCTGGCCAGTGAGGACCCTGGGAAACTTTCTGGAAGGGGGACGGACTCATGCCCCCTTCGGCACCTTCCCTTTCTTCCTATGCAGGATGCAGACATTACACCTTTAGGTGCTGTAGCCGTCTTACAATAAGCATGAGAAGAAAGCCAACATTCTCGGCATGGTTGGGGAGAAAAAAAAGAACCCATTTGGAAAGCATCATTCAGCATCTGTACCAATCCTGGACCACGTACTTCTGGACTTCTTTGTATCCAAGATAAATACACTTCTTTTTGTTTCATCTGCCATTAGTCAGGTTTTATGGTACTTGCAGGCAAACATATGCTTAATGGATACAACTTCACTTGGGGCTGGAGAAGAACAGATTATTATTGAATTCATATTAAGCTCCATGCTGCTCCTGGAATAGCACCCCAAGGAATGAAACCATTCATTCCTCAGAATCCATCCCCCATGATTTAGAAGAACAGGGGTTGGCACACTTTTTCTAATGAGGATCAGACAGGAAATATTTTAGATTTGTGGGCTCTACAATCTCTGTAACAAATACTCAGCTCTGCTGTGGTAACCTGAAATGAGCTATTAAAAATAAGAAATAAGAATAAATTTAAAAGGCAGGCTGCAGGCCAGATTTGGCCCATGGACCATAGTTCGCCACCCCGATCTAGAATGGTGGGAATTTTCTAATTAGAAGGCAGGCAGTCCACCTAACACTGACCCTTCTCCTTCTTCCTTAAAAACAAGACAAAACCCTGATTTTACTTGGGCAGCTCTGTAACTAGGTAGAGCTAGGTTCTGACCAGTGAGGTGGAGGTTCATTTAGTGAAAATTCTGGAAGAGGTCTTTAAGAGGGAAAAGGAAGGTAAAGGCCCTTTGCCCCCTCCCCATCCTACTGCCTGCAACTCTGAAACAATGGTTGTCTCTACCAGGGCTCTTGGTAACCAGGAGGGAACCTTTAGAATGGAAACCATTTTCAGGGATTTGGGAGGAAAAAGTTAGAAGGAGCTTGCATCCAGTGACCACGAAGCCACCATACCAGTCCTCAGCTGCCCACCTCCAGACCTTTCTCATGTTAGAAAAAAAAATAATACATCTTATCTGAAGCACTATTATTCTGAACTTGCTTTAATCATGCAGCAAACTTCACACGAACTCAGACGTGGCAGAATGATCATGAATCTAACATCTGGCTGAAGTGCCAGTATGAAAAGTTAAAATCCCACCTGCTTATATTTAGAACAATAAGTAGGTGGGCATCATTCCTTACTCAAAATCATCTCTTCCAATGTTACCTCGATTCAAATATTCTGCCATGAAAATGTATTTTAAATGGGGGCTGGCTTTCACCAGGACTGACTGATTAACAACAGAATTTATACACCCGTGAGAAAAACATCACACAAGAGAACACTGCATCATTCTGGAAGACCAGACATATCTTTTCTCTTTAGACGTGTAACCGTCATTTACTCAGCATGTGTCACTAGCACTATCCCCTGAGGGATTTACAGTCTAATGAATGAGGCAAAATGAATGTATTCAAAACTAAAGGATGGTCCTCGCTCCCACCCCCACCTCCCCAAAACAGCAGAATAAAGTGAGCAATCTACACCAAACCAAGCAGAGAAGCAGTAGAGCCCAGAGTCGCGATGTGTAACATACTGAAACTTTAAATTGGCAGAGAAGAATACTTCGAATATTCTCTTAGAAAAAAGAGTGAACAGTAATATCAAGAGACGCGAGGGCACAGCAATTAAGGATACGTGTTTTGAAGCACTTCAGAGCCGAGTCCAAGTTCCTTCTACCACTTACAGCCGTGTGATCTTGGGCAAGTCACCTCGCCTTCCTAAGTCTGTTTGCACATCTGTAAAATGGGCAAGTAGTATCTATTTAGGGGTGGTTGCTAGAAGATCAAGTGACATAACACCTATTCATCACTCAGTGAGGTTCCTGAGCACTTAGTGTCCACCACTGTGTACTGGTTGGGGTACAGACTGGGCAGTTGTAACGGAGAAACTCAAACATAGAAGAGCTGACACGGGAAGACATGTTGCCTGCTCTCGCCTGTAACAGCCCAGAGGTTCTCCTGCGAGTAGGTGGTCCTGCTCCAACAGGCTCTCTCAAGAGCCCACTCCCTTCCCTCTCATTACTCTGCCCCCAACTGCACGGGTGGAGCTTATTAACCAAGGTCCCATCTGGGGCTGGAAGGACGCCAAAGAGAAAAGGGAGGGCAGGTCAGTTCCTTTTGAGGAATTGCCACAGACCCTGTGACTATCACTCTGCTCACATTTTATGGCGGGAAACTGAATCATATGGGCACACCTACCACACAGGCGACTATGAAATACAGTCTTCAACCGGGTAGCCATATGTCCAGCTACAACTCAGGGAGGTTCTATCGCTAAAACAAAGAAGCAATTACTTCCACACAAGGGCAAGGCTAAATTGAAAAGAGGGAGGATATACACTTGCACTCCCTGATCCTCAGGGAGCTCTGGCTACGACCAACAAAGAGCATAAGTGTGTGGACAAACAAAAACAGTTCAAACGGTCCATGTTTGCTCCTGGAAAGAGTATCTTAGCCAAACCAGATCTGTGTTAACGCTAAAAAGTCCCTAGTGTGAAGCTACTTTTCAATCTTTGGATGGAGGAAGGAAGAATCTAAGGATAAGAGTAAGCTGATTTCTTAGAGAGAAAGAGAAAGAGAAGAAAATCTACTCTAAATTTAGCTGTGACTTAATAGCTGAGCTAAATAGTCTTCCCCTCGTCCATCCATTATGAAGATAGGGACTTCCCTGGCGGTCCAGTGGTTAGGACTTTGCCTTCCAGTGCAGGGAGTGTGGGTTCCATCCCTGGTCGGGGAGCTAAGATCCCACATGTCTCACGGCCAAAAAGCCAAAACATTAAAAAAAAGACAGAAGCAATATTGTAACAAATTCAATAAAGACTTTAAAAATGGTCCACATCCATTATGAAGATAAATTGACTAAAAAGTCAAAGGCAGGGCTTCCCTGGTGGCGCAGTGGTTGAGAGTCCGCCTGCCAATGCAGGGGACACGGGTTCGTGCCCCGGTCCGGGAAGATCCCACATGCCGCGGAGCGGCTGGGCCCGTGAGCCATGGCCGCTGAGCCTGCGCGTCCGGAACCTGTGCTCCGCAACGGGAGAGGACCCAACAGTGAGAGGCCCGCGTACCGCAAAAAAAAAAAAAAAAAAAGTCAAAGGCAGTCTGCATGATGCTGTGTCTGGAGCATCCCTTTGGTGACTTGCAAGGCTGGTATAACCTTAACTGCCCTCATTACCACTTTGCTCTGGGTCGGGAATATCTATCTACAGTGAGGATGTGGGACAAAAAAGAGCTGCAACAAGCTGGAACAGAGAAAGACAAGGATGAAGAGGAGGGTAAAGCCACTCAGAGCATTTAGAGAATAAAAGCAAAACAAAAAGTTACATATGGCACCACAGAAGGCTCTAAGCAGCCAAAGCAGCCCTGCAAAAGGAGAATAAAGCGGGAGGCAACACACTTCTCAATTTCAAGCTATTTATAAACACTGCACTAATCAAAACCATATGGTACTGGCATAAAAACAGACATATAGACCAATGGAACAGAACAGACGGCCCAGAAATAAACCCATGTATATACGGTCAACTAATATTTGACAAGGGAGCCAAGAATACCCAATGGAGAAGACAGTCTCTTCAATAAATGGTGCTGGAAAAATTGGACATTCACATATGAAAGAATGAAACTAGACCCCTATCTCACACCACTCACAAAAATTAACTCAAAATGGGGCTTCCCTGGTGGCGCAGTGGTTGAGAGTCCGCCTGCCGATGCAGGGGACACGGGTTCGTGCCCCGGTCCGGGAAGATCCCACATGCCGCGGAGCGGCTGGGCCCGTGAGCCATGGCCGCTGAGCCTGCGCGTCCGGAGCCTGTGCTCCACAATGGGAGAGGCCACAACAGTGAGAGGCCCGCGTACCGCAAAAAAAAAAAATTAACTCAAAATGGATTAAAGACTTAGATGTAAGACCTGAAACCATATAATTCCTAAAAGGAAACATAGGGAAAAAAGTTCCTTGACAAGAGTCTTGGCAATGAGTTTTTGACTATGACACCTAAAGCACAAGCAACAAAATTAAAAATAAACAAGTGAGACTACATCAAACTAAAGAGCTTCTGCACAGCAAAAGGAATGAAAAATGAAAATTTCAAAAAGGAAAAGGAAACCTATAGAATGGGTGCAAACATTTGCAGATCATATATCTGAAAAGGGTTAATATCCAAAATATATAAAGAACTTATACAAGTCAGTAACAGAAAAACAAGTAATCCAATTGAAATATGGCAAAGGAGCTGAACAGACATTATTTCCAAAGAAGATATTCAAGTGGTCAACAGCTACATGAAAAGATGCTCAACATCACTAGTCATTAGGGAAATGCAAATCAAAACCACAATGAGGTATCTCCTCAGGTCTGTGAGAATCCTATCATCAAAAAAACAAGAGATAGGGCTTCCCTGGTGGCACAGTGGTTGAGAGTCCGCCTGCCGATGCAGGGGACACGGGTTCGTGCTCCGGTCCGGGAAGATCCCACATGCCGCGGAGCAGCTGGGCCCGTGAGCCATGGCCGCTGAGCCTGCGCGTCCGGAGCCTGTGCTCCGCGACGGGAGAGGCCACAGCAGTGAGAGGCCCGCGTACCGAAAAAAGAAAAACAAGAGATAAATGCTGGCGAGGATGTGGAGAAAAGGGGGCCCTGGTGCACTGTTGGTGGGATTATATATTAGTGCAGCCACTATGGAAAACAGTATGGAGGTTCCTCCAAAAATAAAAAATGGGACTACCATATGATCCAGCAATTCTGCTTCTGGGCACATATCCAAAGGAAATGAAATCAGTATCTTGAAGAGATGTCTGCACCCCCATGTTCATTGCAGCATCATTCGTAACAGCCAAGACATAGAAACAACCTAAGGGTGTATCAACAGATAATGGATAAAGAGGTTGTGAGATACACACACAAACACGCGCGCACACACACACACACACACACACAATGGAATACTATTCAGCCATTAAAAAGGAAGGAAATCCTGCCGTTGTGACAACATGGCTAGACCTTGAGGACATTATGCTAAGTGAGATAAGTCAGGCAGAGAAAGAAAAATACCATATCATCTCACTTATATGTGGACTCTAAAAGAAATCAAAAAACAAAAAACTCAAACTCATAGAAGAAGAGATCAGACTTGTGATTACCAGAGGTGGGAGACGGGGGGTGAAGGAATTGGATGAAGGTGGCCAAAAGGTACAAACTTCCAGTTATAAGATAAATGAGTACTGAGGATTTAATTTAATGTACAATGACTATAGTTGTCTTTTGAAACTTTCAAATATAAATTTGAAAGTTGCTAAGAGAATATATCATAAAATTCTCATCACAAGAAAAAAATTTTTCTTTTTCTTTTTTTGTCATATCTATGCGAGATGATTGATGTTAACTAAACTTATTGTAGGAACCATTTCACGATATGCATAAGTCATTATGCTGTCCACCTTAAATTTTTATGATGATGTCGATTATATCTCAATAAAACTGAAAGAAAAAAGTTACATAAACCTCAGATACATGTTGTGTGTTAGATTCCTTGGTATGCAAGGAAAGATACTCTCTTCTGCTTCCTTAAGTTGTTTTGGGGGTGGGGGTGTTACTGTGGGGATACACGTGTCACAGCCAGACGTCATGGAAATGGTCGGCTGAGTCTTACATTTCAGTTCAGAAACTGTAATAACCCAATATAGCTCCAGTGATTGGATTATCTAGATTATTCTCTGCTGTTAGAGAGTTTCAACGCTCCATCGGCTGCTTCCAACTAACAACTCTCCCTTTCTTCCAGCCTGACTCCCTGACTTCATGGCCTTTACTTATTCGTGACTTTGCACGCTGCCTTCTCTCTGAGAACCTTTCAACTAAGATTCTACTTGCAACTGCCTGATTCTGGCCATTTCTTCAGTTGAAATTCCTGTGCAAGAACACGAACGACTCAACCACCGTCATCCCTGAGATACAGGACTTTCACGCCAGGCCATCGATTGAACGCCTGGGGCTCATTCTGACCCAATCAGGTTGGATCAAGAGGTGGAACACAGGAAGGAATCACCCAGGCCCCCTGGGGGGCAGAGCACGGGGTGCCGGTGAGGGTGGAGGAAGCAGGCACGCATCCAGTGTAACAACTCGCTGGTGCTCCTCTGGCATTCACGTAGAAGGACAGGGTCTCTGAGAACATCCCCGTGGACACCCTGAATATGAGTAAGTGTGAAGAAGTGCATTACGCGGGGTGGAAGGCAGAGCCAGCCATAGAAACCCTCAGAGTCTTGCCATTTAATTACATCCATTAAATTTACTTGAAATTAATGAATCACCCACATGTTGTAGGTGGCCAATTGCCTAGTGTTAAATGATGTAAACGTCCTCTAGCCTAATTAGTGTTTACCAAATCCTTTTGGTATTTCACAAAAGATGATGCATCAATTTAATTAGCTTTAAACTCAAAATGCCCAATATAAATACGCTGAAATCAAGAATGTGATGTAACCTAATTCGTCTTCAGCTCTTTCCACCCTGAATCATAACCCACTCCCCCCGCACCACCCCACACACACACACTCAGACATCCCTGTGGTCGTGCTTCCCTGAGCCCCACCCCCGCTCACCCCGCCCTCAGATCCTGCTGTTCCACCTGCCCCAGCCCCGGAAGGCAACTGAGGACCTCCATTGCAATGTGGTTAATAACTGGTCTTAATTCCTTATTCACATCCATTAAAACCATGCCTCTAAGGACCATAGGAAGGTCCTCCTGATAAAAATATACACTGTTTGGGCTTCCCTGGTGGCACAGTGGTTGAGAGTCCGCCTGCCGATGCAGGGGACACGGGTTCGTGCCCCGGTCCGGGAAGATCCCACATGCCGCGGAGCGGCTGGGCCCATGAGCCATGGCCGCTGAGCCTGCGCGTCCGGAGCCTGTGCTCCGCAACGGGAGAGGCCACAACAGTGAGAGGCCCGCATAACACACACACACACATACACACACACACAATGTATTTATATATACACACACACACACACACACACAATGTATTTATACACACACACACACACACACACACACACACACACACAGTTTTTTCCCCTAAGAACCTAAGTGTCATTTACCTCTATGACATTAACCCTATTATATTGCAGTTTGGTGGATTTGAGAAAAGGTCAGTGTTCCCATTTTTGAGGCAGAATCCAATTAGTGGTTCTCCCTTGGTCGTACAGAGGAGGGGGCAGAGGCTGTATCAGAAGCGGCATCTCTAACTGTTGCCTCTCCCCATTAAATATGCAAGTTACAGACGTCCCTATCAGGACAGGATGGGGCTCAACCACCACAGCCTGCCCCCTCCCTCCAATGCAGTGCTGCTGATGGTGACCAGGGAGCATACTTTTTATCTTCCCCTCTGACTGCTTGCGACTATAAAGACAGGCTTATCATTCATCAATGACTAGCACACGAAGCACAGAGAACAAGAACTAATTCTGGTCCCTTTATTAATGGAATGATAGTCTATTTTCCAGCTCTGTAACTACAGGAATTTTCCATGATGGACCAGATGTTAGCTCTCACTCATCTAGGCCAAATGCCAACGAAGCCCTCCTGGCTGTCCTGCTTTGCCACTGAGCGAGCAAGGTGAAGTGACATGCATTCCCAGGGGTTTCCAAAAGGTAGACTTGAGATATGGAAAGCAAGACAGGTATGGCAGGTGGGGGACACTTCTAAGTCGTATTTGATTACCACTACCACCCCTATCAAACCAAGTACAGGGCCTGAAGAATCACCCTGACTCTGCCTGCAATGGCCAGGCCTCTCAATTCAGAATGTGGCAAGCTACTCTTAGAAACTACACAGCATTCGTTATTAAAATGTCCTACAGAACAAGGTAAGATGAATCAGAAAGATATTTATAGAGCATCTGCATGCAGGGTGCTGTGAAGAGTAACACAGGCCACGAGGCCAAAGTGTTTCATTCACACATGCATTCATTCATAGAAGAATTACCGAGCAGTTGCTATGTGACAAATACTAGGCTAGATATCAGAGATGAAAAAGGATGAGTCCTGGATCCCGCCTTATTGGAGTTTAGAATCTAGTGGAAGAGTCAGGCGTTGATCAAATCATCCATTAGGTTTATAATTTTGAGCTGCGATGCACGCCATGAAGGGGGAGCATATTACAAGGGGAGCTGATGTAGTCTGGGGGCCAGGGAAGGATGCCCAGATGGAGGACTTGAAGGGTTCACAAGGCATCAGCCCATACAAGGAAGGCTGTGGGAACAAGAAGCGAAGAACTGCGCAGAGGCAGAAAGATCAAACCCAAATGGAAAGTCCCCGGAGTGTGTGGGGCAGAGCCCTGTGGGGACCTGAAGGCTGGGTACCACGGGGGGAGGGGGAAACGGGAGATGCTGTGGAAAGTGGTCCAGCCCAGACGGTGGAGGTCCTGGGAGGCTGGGAGGTGGCGGGTCTTTTCCTGAGAGTAACACTGCATCATCACCAAATCTGTGCCATGCAGGGCGGCTGGGCAAGTGTGAGGGGAGTTACGTAATCCAGGTGGGAACGTGCGGCTTTGGAGCAGGCCTTGAAAGACAGTTGGAATTTGGAAAGAGAAAAAAAGGGAAATTCTTTCCCTGACCCTGGCGGGCAGGACAGACGTGTGACTCACGGACTTACCGTGTCCTAGAAAGCTTTGCCCTTGTAGAGCTATCTCATTATTTTAGAACATAATTAAACTTATACTATATGGCTGGCCTCCCATGTGTTATTTTTAGGAGAGCCATAAAGAATCATGCCCATAAAACTTGAAGAGGAAAAGACAGTTTTAATCTAGAAATCAAATTTGAGTATTTTGGCCTAAAAGAGCAAAGGTAATTTTGAAAACAGAATAACAAACAGGGAGGACCTGTTTCAACAGCTCTCAATACTAGACATAAAGCTACAGTAATTAAGAAAGTGGGATATTGATATAGCAGTAGAAAAACTGACCAGTAGAATAGAATAAGGAGTCTAGAAACAGCCCTCCACATTTGGGGTCACCTGATTTACAAAAACACCAACACAGTAGTGAAGTAGGGAAAGCACGGCATTTTCAAGCAATGGGGTCGGGCCTAGTAGTTATTCATATGGAAAAATAAAGAACTTTGACTACCTCACATTATGCCTAAAAATCAGTTCCAGGTGGATTTCATATCTGTATTTGAAAAGCAAAACAAGCTGGAGCACAGAGGATTTTTAGGGCAGTGGAAATATTCTGTGTGACACTATAATGGTGGACACACGTCATCATACATTTGCCCAAACCCATGGAATGTATTAATATAAAACCAAGAGTGAAGCCTAATGTAAACTACAGACTCTGGGTGATGACGTGTCCATGTAGGGTCACTGACTGTAACAAATGCGCCATCCTGGTGGGGATGTTGATTAGGGGAGTGGCTGCGCATGTGTGGGGCAGGGCGTATTTGGGAAATCTCTCTACCTTCCCCTTAATTGTGCTCTGAACTTAAAACTGCTCTTAAGGAAAACAGTGTTTAAAAGACTATCAAGCTTTTAGAAGAAAATATAAAAGAATATTTTTATGACCTGGGAGTAGGCAAATATTTCTTAAACAGGACACAAAAAGTAACAACCATAAAGGAAAAAATTCATACGTCAGGCTACCTTAAACTAAGCAGTTTTTGTCATGGAAACACACACACACGTGCGCGCGCACACACACACACACACACACACACACACACACACACAAGAGAAAAAAGCTTTTCACTTGAGGAAGCTGAGGCAGGAAAAATGTCTGTAAAAATGTCATCTTGGAAATGCTTTAGGTATTTAATTTTCTGAACACTTGGATAGCAAATAACTCCATCAAGACTGGGTTATGAGTTCCAAGAGACGCGAAAGGCGGTTTTGACCTCCACATGCATTTCTGCAAAATTCAGCTTCAAGTTTCCCTCCTTTCGCCCCAAAGACGAAGGAACCCCAACTCCTCTGGTTCCTAGTTTTTTGTGGCCAGTAGCAGCTCTAGAATTTCTATGCAGGAGGGATTCGGGAATGGCAATGCAGAGGAAAGGGGAAACCAAGAATCTGTCCCCAAACTACGGGTGTGCATGACACTTTCCATGAGAATGAAAACAAGTCCATTATCCACATCAAACAACAGGGGGCGGGAGGGGGAGATGGGCCCCCAACCACCCTGTGACAGCCACTGCCCCTCTTCTCAGCTTTTCTAATCAGCTCACTTCTCCCGGGTGGCCATGTCACCCACTGCCTGTCCTCCCCTCCCAGGGCCACCAAACAAACCCAGCTGGCCAAAACTGTGGGCTCCCGCAGTCCCCCGTGCCAGGGATGTGCCAGGAAGGGACAGCAGGTGGGGTCACAGCCCAGATGGCCACTCTGGAAATATGGGAGCCCGGTATTAAGGGGACAGAAAAGGTAAGCACCATGTGAGCGCATGTTAAAAAAGGCGACATACTGGACCCGAAGAGAAAGCAGAACCAACCTGGGGACGCTGGGGATCGCGGACGCCCCTCCCACCCTCGGAGCCAGATCCCTGCCCCAGGCCTTCCCTCCACCCCCGAGTCTCGGCTCCCCCCACCGCCCGGTTCTGCAGCCTCTGCTTCCCCCTAGTGGCCACTTCTGGGGTTGCTGCAGACACGGGATGTATGGGGTGTGCGTGTGTGTGTGTGTGTGAATACTTTGAGTGTATGAGTGTGTGAGTGTGTAAATGTGTGTGTGAGACTGTCGGCAGGGGAAATCTTTGATTCATGAGACAAGGCTGTGGTTTTATTTAATTAAACACAGTAAGAATAACCAGCACATCCATGGTACTTTCTGACCACAGAAACTCTCACAAGCCATTTAATTTGTCCTCCCAAGAGTTCTGGAGCAGCTGGAAATACAGTCCAGAGGTTTCCTGTCCTCATTCAGATGAAAATTACTTGACCGAATTACCAGATCTCTTAAATATTTAACAGAAGATTCTGAGTTCCTAGGCAAAACTAGCCACATGCTCTCCCTTCCTACTCAAAATGGAAAGGGAGGAAGGAGGAAGAGGAGGAGAAAGAGAGGGAGGAAGGAAGGAACTGATACCAGCTCTCTGAGTGCCTTCGGAGGAATCCTTAAAAAGCAAAAACAAGGGGCTTCCCTGGTGGCGCAGTGGTTGATAGTCCACCTGCCGATGCAGGGGACGTGGGTTCGTGCCCTGGTCTGGGAAGATCCCACATGCCGCGGAGCGGCTGGGCCCGTGAGCCGTGGCCGCTGAGCCTGCACGTCCGGAGCCTGTGCTCCGCAACGGAAGAGGCCACAGCAGTGAGAGGCCCGTGTACCGCAAAAAAAAAAAAAAAGCAAAAACAAGGACTTCCCTGGTGGTCCAGTGGTTACGCCTCCATGCTCCCAGTGCAGGCGGCGTAGGTTCGATCTCTGGTATCCTGCATGCCACATGGTGCGGCCTTATAAAAAAAAAAAAAAGAAGAATCCCTCTCGTACTGTCCTCCCTAAAAATAAACAGCGTAATCCTCACAATCACTGTTTTTCTGCTAAAGAAGGAATCAAATTCCCAGCTGTGAAAAGTCTTCAGTGCAAGATTACATTTTAATGTCTTGTCTGAAGAATCTCTCAATAGTCATTCTTCATCCCTGGAGGATGGGAGTATATTGCAGGACTCTCAGGAGGATGACCAGAGGAACACTATCCTCTGATGTAAAGTAGAAGCATTCCTACTCTCCTTGAAGGAGCAGCTCCCAACCTTTTGAAGATGATTCCTTTGTCACGTCAAAGTATTTCACATAGCCCCTCATGACCCAATGACAAAAAGAGGCTATGAATTCAGAAATTCTTTTAGATGAATGAAAATGTTATTAATCTCCACAGCCTCCACATACGTTTGAAAACTTGCAGAAGTTCTGTGAGACCGTGTCGTCCAGCCACAGGAAGTGTGTGCTGCAGGCGCAGCATCCCTGTCCCTTGAAACAGCTCATGGCCCCCAGGGTCCCTCTTGCTCCCACATCACTCTAGAGATGCTAGAAGCAGTGAGAGGCAGACAGATGCTATAAACGAATTCCTGATGGAGGGACGTGAGCAGAAGCCGGGGCATGCTGTGGAACTAGCCTTCCAACAGCCATCCTCAAGTCTACCTGCTCCTAAATAGTCACTCACGAAACACTGATTACATGTCTAAATGTGCCAGGTTCGCACAAGACAGGCCAAGTTTTCACCTTCCGGAAGGATGTGATGTCTAAGCTTTCTCACAGTTTTTAAGGATCATAAAATATTTTAAGACTTAAAAAGATGAACAGGGATAAAGAATCAAGTCTCTCAGTTCTTTAAGCAGAGAAATGGAGACCCAGGTACTGTGTGAAGCCACTCACTGGGGTCCCACTCTGTACGTCCCTGAGCTGGGATTAGAACTGCCTGCCAGGAGTCCTTTCCGTGACGCCTCCCTGCTGTCACCTGGTCTCCAGAAGGCAAGGAGTTGGCAGCTCGGAATGCAGCCCAAAGATGAACTCGTCCTCTGCACAGCATGGAAACCACATAAACACATGCCAGGGCTTGTTTCCTAATTTTTTTTTTTCCCCACATCAAGTCATTGTCCTGTTATTACACCTTTTATTTATCCTTCCACTTGCTCCTCTGACAGAAGCCAGAGGAACCTTTTTAAATGGAAACCCAATATGTCACTCCACGGCTCAAAACCTCCCCTGGTCTCCCACTGCAGCTGGAGTGAAAGCTCACCTCTCACCATGGCTTTCAGGGCCCTGCTGACCAGGCACCTGCCTCTCGTCTGACCCCAAGCCCTCCCTCCTTCTCTCACTTGGTTTTGTGTTCAGTTCATCACTAGAAGACCCCGTGTTGAATGCCCATTAGCACTTACTGTGTGTCTTAGTCTGTTCAGGCTACTATAACATAAATACCACAGATCAAGGGGCTTAAACATCAAACATTCATTTCTCACAGTTCTGGAGGGTGGAATTCTAAGATCAAGGTGCCCACAGATTCGGTTTCTGGTGAGGGCCTGAGTCTTGGTTCACAGATGTCTTTTCACTGTGTCCTCACATGGTGGAGGGGTGGAGAGATCTCTCTGGGGCCTCTTTGATAAGGGCACTAATCATATTGATGAGGGTTCCACCCTCATGACCTAATCACCTCTCTAAATCCCCACCTCCTAATACTACCACATTGGGGGTTAAGATTTCAACATATGAATTTGGGGAAGGACCCAAACACTGAGCCCAGAGCACTGTGAGACCCTGAGCAAGCCAATTTCCTCCCCTATAAAGTGGGCACAATGATAGCACCTCCCTCATAAGACTGTTATGAAGATTAAATACGTGAATATTTGTGTGCTTAGAACTGTGACTTAAAGCAAGGAGTACCAAAGTCAGGGGTCCCCAACCCCTGGGCCACGGACCAGTACTGGTCAGCGGCCTGTTAGGAGCCAGGCCGCATGGCAGGAGGTGAGCAGCAGGTCCCCATCACTCCCCATCACTCGTATCACTGTCTGAACCATTCCCACCTCCTACCCCTGTCCGAGGAAAAACTGTCTTCCATGAAACTGGTCCCTGGTGCCAAAAAGGTTGGGGACCCTGACCAAGGTGACTGTTAAATAAATTAAAATACAAAAAGCAAAAGAGTTTGGGTCTACATGGATTTCAAGCCGTCCACCTTTGTCTAAAATTCAAAACCTTTAACATGGGGCACTTGACCCTTGGTAGCAATGCCGCGTTCAGTTTTCTGAACTTAATCCTGAGAAGAAAAGTCTTCCTTATACTGCAGCTCTTTGAAAGTCTCTCATCAAGGGGGAATAAACAGCTGTCAGGAATGAACCTACCACCCATCTGCTTGCAGCAGCCTGGCCTGTGCTAATGGTCCGTCCTTCCTCACGAGACCATCAGCCCCCGAGAGCACAACCCCATCTGTCCCGCTCACCCCTCCGACCCCAGGGTCTAGCACAGCCCTGGTTCACAGCAGACACTCAGGATTTGTTGGGTGAAGGACTGCTGTACGGGGTGCTCAGTTTCTGTTCTCCAATCTGTTCTGTCTTCTCCTCTCTCTCTGCTCCCATTAATTCCCGGCTCTTGGCCGCCTTTGCTACGTTTTACTGCTTCACTGCAATGAGAGTCCAGCTCAGGAGGAAACAGCTGAGGAGACGTCCTTTTGGCACCAGCCCGGGCCTCCGTGCAGAAGGCACCCTGGCGTAAGAATATCAGAAAGGCTGCTCCAGTTTCTAGGCCACATCTAACCAGGCCAATGACGACCTTTGAAATTTTACAGCAAGTTCCTCTCTCTCGTTTCCTATCAGCCTGTTTTTCTCCCTTCTCTCCTCCTTTCTCCTCCTTACAGACCCCCTGCGTGTCAGTTCTCAGCACCCTCCATTTGGTTTCAAATACTTTTCAGAGCAAGGCGGTGTGAAAAGTCCCTTCAGAGGCTGAAGCGTGATTTTGTTCCTCCTGGTCAATCGTTTGCCAGGAAGACTCTCCAGGCATTGATCAACTCCCTGAACCCTGCACACATCGGGCTCTAATGAATCAGGTCTCACAGCAGGTGCTCAGAGGCCGTCAGCCTGTGCGGAGGGGGCTCCTGTCCTAGAGGTACTGGGTTCGAACCCCACCTCCAGACTTCTCTGAGCTCACAGGAAGCCTTGCCTTCCTCACACAATACACGCAAAAACACCTGATTTGTTTTTGTAGCAGAGGAGTGAGAAGGCAAATCACCGCTGCTTCCCCTACAAATTGGACGAAGAGAGAACAGAACGCCTTCTTCAACCATGAAGCCGAGTTTCCCTTGGGCAAAATTCTAGTAGACGTGGCTTTCCTTTTATTATACCTTCTTATATAACCATGAGAATCTTGGCTCTTGTTGCTGTGTTGGGGTTAATTAGAAAATGAGAACAGGTGGCTGGAAATAGAAAAGGAAGTGAAG
This sequence comes from Pseudorca crassidens, assembly GCF_039906515.1. NCBI lineage: Eukaryota > Metazoa > Chordata > Mammalia > Artiodactyla > Delphinidae > Pseudorca > Pseudorca crassidens. The sequence continues at coordinate 59,041,596 of NC_090307.1, forward strand.
AACAAAATCAGATGTTTTATGTCTTTTTTTCTCTCCAGTGATATTTCAGAAGGAAGAAGAAGCTGAAGGAAAATAAACCCAGACGGTAGGAACCGTTGTTAGACCCACGTGACGGGGGCTCATTTCGCGTCTCGCCCTGGGTCGCAGGGAGCTTTGGCTGTCAGCCTCAAACCTCCAAGTCAGAGCACAGCAAATGCACTGAGCATCTGGTCTGAGAATCAGATTCGGAGAAAAGAAGGGAGGGAGGGAGGGAGGGACGGAGGGATGAAGAAAGAGAGAAACAGTTTCTCTGAGGATGCAAATTAGCTACCCCAAAATAAAATTAAATCACATGCGTCTGATTGAAACTGTAGATAGTAAAAAAAAAAAGCTTTCAGCAAAGCAAACTATGGAAAATAGAAATTAACTACATAAGACACATTGTAACTAGTTTAAGACTCAAGACTTCACATTTACATATTATTTAAAGTGCTGCCATTTCTGTTTCAATGAGTGAAAATAACATATTTGCATAGGTTTGCACAGAGATCACAACAGAAATGCTTTCCGAGGTGTATTACATAAATATGAGGATTAAAAGTGTTATAATAAATATTCCGATGCCATCAATAGTTGAATGTGGTATGTGCTTGCATCGTGGTATATAGCAAATAAGGCTGAAGGGATTCTTTCAAATTCTGCCGTAAGTTCCAAATTCCCATTTTGTACAGATTTCTCTTTAGAAAGACCTAAAATCAGCACGACTAGGGGCATAAAGAGCAAAAGGGTCGCCCAGTCATGGCACAAGCAGCAGAAAACAGTGAACACACAGAAAGAGGATGATCCTTCACTGAAAAGGTGAGATCGAAGTGACGGGCCCCAGGCAGGTCACTGACCCTCAGGTGGGTTGGTGGTTCCCGAAACCCGGCATCACCAGAGCCACATAGTCAGAGTCACGTCACAGGGAAGACGGTGGGGGATGGGCTCAGAAGTTTACATATTTAGTCACCACGGCAGGTAATTTTGATGCAGTTTCAGGTGTTACTTAATGCTCATCTTCAGTCTATACCCATGGAGCATGAGGAAATTCAGTGGGCAAGTGAGCATTTCACCGTTTACTTAATTAATGGGGACAACCAAACCGATAATCAAAGCCCCCAAGTGCGAGGGGTGTCTTTTCCATTTACTGAATTAGCTGAGTGCCAGATCCCACGGCACTCTGGGAAACACTAATCAGACATTCATCTTCGACAAGCTTTGACCCATTAATTTCAAAATTCTAACTGTTGCTACATCTATGCCCCTCTCTTGGTCTCCAACCAGGGTTATGGAGATTAGTATTACTTCCAGGGTTTTCCTCTTTAATTACAGTTAAATTTGTCAAAGCTCTCAGGTTCATGGACAATGTAAGAAAACTACTTTTTTTTGAGGGAAAAGGAGCTGCTTCTTTAATCATTTTTGGATCATTGAGAGATGGAAATAAATCAAGGAGAAAACCCTCAACGCCTGCTTTGTTTCGAGGCCAAAGGCATTATTGACCAGGAACACTCTCAAGTTAGAAGCTCTTATCTATGGAAAAATTCCTTCTCATATACACGGTTTAAATGCTTTGTATGTTAAAGTCATGTTGTCCTCTTGGCAGCCTTCAAGCTATTTATTTCAATACTTGATTGGAGTTAATAGATATGAATTAAAATGGATTCTAAGAAGTAATAAAATTAGAAGACATACTTCCAAATCTCTGAAGCTTTAACAGGTAGAATATTTGCAAATGATAAAAAAAATGCTGGCAGAAAATGTTATCAATATGTGTGTTCAGGCTGAGCAACATGACTCGGTATCTTTTGGATCCATCTGGTATACTTAGTGAATCACATAATATACCAGGCAGTTTATTTTAAAATCTAATAGTACAACAATTAGGCCTTTTTAGAAAACTGTGAAAAGGGTGGAGGTTGTAATTCTATCAAATGAACAGAAAAGATCATACACATTTGAATATATATCATAGGCAGATATTACACCTGTATTTGGAATATATTCTCTAACTGTGTGCAGAAAATCTAGAGCAAGATGAAAAAAAAGGATGGTTGAAAAAAAAACCCAACTCATATTTGAATTTAAAATGCACATGGAGGACTTCCCTGGTGGTGCAGTGGTTAAGAATCTGCCTGCCAATGCAGGGGACACGGGTTTGAGCCCTCATCCAGGAAGATCCCACATGCCATGGGGCAACTAAGCCCGTGCGCCACAACTTCTGAGGCTGCGCTCTAGAGCCCGCGAGCCACAACTACTGAAGCTTGCGCGCCTAGAGCCCATGCTCCGCAATGAGAGAAGCCACCGCAAAGAGAAGCCCGCGCACCGCAGCGAAGAGTAGCCCCATTCGCTGCAACTAGAGAAAGCCCCGGCACAGCAACGAAGACCCAACGCAGCCAAAAATAAATAAATTTATAAATAAATAAATAAATAAAATGCACATGGAAATGATGTTATGTAAAAAAACCATGTTAACCCAGGGGGAGGGAAAAATTAATCCTAGCAAGATGACAAAAAGATAACAAATATACCCTATTAGTGCCTACTCTTATTACAAAGTTCATTTTCCTACACAGGCTAGAATTCTGTGAAGTTGAGGAGCAATCAGTTCACTGCTTGTGGCTTGAGGTATGGCTAGCACAATTTAGAGGCACTGGTGGATTGCAGATATGACAATTTTGTATTTATTTTACTAAATGAGTTCTTCATTCACTCAAAAGAAAATTAACTCTGGAAAAGCAAGTGGAAAATGTGTATCTAATTTCTACTTCATTATCTCTAATCCAGTGAACTCAACTGTTTTGCATAGAGCTAAAACGGTCAAGGTCATACAATCTGGGATGAGCCAGGCGGCTCCAGTCCTTTCCATAAATAGGGATCTCAGCTCTCAACATGTAAGCTTGCTTCAGTGTATCCTCATTGGTCACAGGGGAAAAAGGTGGTTGAAGGTGAGTAGCTTAACAAAAATTTTATCACAACATTTGAAAACAACTGTAGCACCTGCCTTACAAGTAATACATAGGACATTAGTGTCATCCTTTATACATAACATTTATATCATGTAACATAAAAATGAATTGGTGCAATAATGCATTCCCAGTGACAATGCATGAGGGAAATTACCATATCACTGGTCTTTATGAATGATATTAAAAGTTGGGAGTAAAAACCATTACCTTTTATTCCATTATGTCTAAAAACAAAATGTATAAGTAATGTTGTCCTCAATGATTTGAATTAATTTCCACCTTTCCAGCCCATTAACTGAATATTTCTCAACTCATTATTTCAGTTCCTGCTGTAGACAGCTGGCGTCTCTCTTATGTGTACTCTAGTCTACCAGCCAGATAGGCTGCAGAGCATGAAAACTCACTGAGGAAATATGGATCAGTGCCAGTCCCCATGAAAAAGGAAAGATGAACCCAGCAAAACATTCTATTGAAATGTTTCAACGTCTGTCTGCTGCTTATCAAGGGGAGATGTCATCTACGACTTTAACTGGTGCCTAAGAAAAGCAAATAAAATGGTCCATCAGCTACTGGCTCCATCCCATGCTCACCTGGTAACTGGAGAGTGGCGAGGTCTGCAGGGCACATACCTGCCAACACCCCAAGGGTGGTATGAGTGAAGGGCAAGAAATAACAGCAGTAACAACAAAGCACTTCACTTCCTGTGCTCTGTCTGCTCTCTGTAATTATAGTATGACCTTTAACCCCTCAGAGCAGCAGGAACACAGGGACACTCTGGGGTCACGCCCAGTTTTCAGATAAAGTAGAGATGAGAGTTTTCCAAGATGGGATGCTAAGGGTTCTATCTGGGCACTTGTTCTGTCTTCAATCCCTGTCCTTAAATCAGGTACCAGGGAGCTTCACCCACACATCCAACGTGGCCTAAGTGGAATCCTCAGCGGATAAGCTAAGAACATCTATAAACTTATCTCTTGGAGTACAAGAAAAGTGCAATACGGTGTGAGCAGACATAGGCTGCATGTCTCACCTCACCTCTTTCTAAGGCTGGCACTGCTAACCCTCCTGTCACTTGTTAAAAGTGAGCTTGGCTACATCCCCAGTCTCCAACCAGTGCTCCAGACAGCCTTTGCCAGTTGATTCTTAGAGAAAGCAGTTTGCATTTCCTACATGGCAGAACCCACACTGGTCTTTTTTTATTTTTTTGGCCACGTTGGGTCTTCCTTGCTACATGCAGGCTTTCTGTAGTTGCAGCGAGCAGGGGCTACTCTTCGTTGCAGTGCGTGGGGTTCTCATTGCGGTGGCTTCACTTGTTGCTGGAGCACGGGCTCTAGGCGCCCGGGGTTCAGTAGTTGCGGCACGTGGGCTCAGTAGTTGTGACTTGCAGGCTCAGTAGCTGTGGTGCACAGGCTTAGCTGCTCTGCGGCATGTGGGATCTTCCTGGACCAGGGATAGAACCCGTGTCCCCTGCATTGGCAGGTGGATTCTTAACCACTGCACCACCATGGAAGTTCCCACAGTGGGCTTTGATAAAGGTCTGATTTGCAGCCAGTTTCACCCCTAAGTTACTAAGCAACTTGACAATTCATTTGACCTGTCTGGTTCAAGGTTCCTTTTCTAAAAATCCTCTGATATTCAGCGTTCTAAAATGTGCTATGCAATTATTGTGATAAACTATTATTTTCATAGCTTTTAAGCTTGTGATTTTTGGCAAATCAACTAGAATGTACACAGTATACAGAAGGATTATAAGCATCTATTAGTGAGAAGGTTCCCTAAACTAAATAATTACCTAAATTACCTAAAGTGCCCTAACCCCTCCTCAAAACCAAGCCCCCCTCAATTATTATATTACTGATTATTGGTAGGAATTAAAATGTTCACATCTTATAGCAATGCATTTGGGTTTTTTTGCCATTTTGCCCCAACAAAATGCTAGAGTTGTCATTTTTCTGAATTAACACATTTGGCTTTCAGGCACTAGTCAGTTGCCAACTTTTCCCTTTTTGTTTTGCTCTAGGGGGCACAAAAAAGTCTTTGCTGCGCTTTTTCTCCCTGTCTGTCCTCCCCCACAGCAGGCACAGAGGACCACCGTCCAGGGCTGCTTCAGGAAACAAGGCACCATTTTGTGTCCAAAAGCAGAAAATCTGATTCTCACCACAATATTTCCACATGCTCCATGTTATAAGAACCATATTCAAACCACATCCCCATGATAAACACACAGGAAAGACGAAAGCTGTTGATAAATACCAATTCCAGACAGAAAAGTCTGCTCAACACGGATAAAAGGAAGGTCAGAACCCGATTTCATTCTTGGATCCTTGCACAATCAACGCACAAAATGACATTTGAAATTGTTTTCTTAGAAGTTGACAGAGCATGATTTAAGGTTACAAGAATGTTAATCACAGTAAACATCTTCAGTAACTCTAAACCAGAGTTCACTAAAACATGTGAGCATGTTTCCTTTTGAATCAGTCACAGGCACTACTTTTAAGTATGTTTCTGCTCCTAAAGTCACATCTACCATAATATTTTTCACCATCTGCAAAATGTAAGGCGTGACTGGCCTAGGTGACAGTGACTAGTAATTTGCTACACTAACATACATAGATGTGCTAGTTATTAGAGAATGGTCCCCTTGTCTATCATATTAAAAAAGAGAAAAGAATTAAATGACACAGGAAGAACATCACACGTGATTTTCATTCCCGCATACTCAAATGTTTTTAAATTATATAATCATTAAGGTAGTGTGATCTTAGCACCAAAGCAGTCAGATGGATAAACGGAACAGGTTAGAAAGCCTGGTACCTGACATTTGGTAAAGAAGGCAATTCAAATGAACAGAGAAAGACAGTGAGAAAACTGGGTAAATTTTTTTTTTTAATTTTTAAATCTCTAACTCCAGATGGAGAAAAAATGGTGACTGTTTTTAAAATAAAGAACATACATTGGATGCATTAGAATAGATGTATGTGGTTGGAGAGAGAAATGGCACTGAGGATGGAGGATAAAAGGAAAAAAAGAAAATAAAAAAACAAGAGCTCTGCATGGACCAATGATGATGGTGTGCCGGAAGACAGAGAGGAAGGGAGAATCAAAAATGTAGAGCGAATATATATTGGATCTTGGGGAGAAAAAGTCCTTCTAAGAATAAAAACAAAGAAAGAAATCACAAAGAAGATTGATAAATCTTACTACGTGACAATATAATCTTCCATATGTCAAGAAAAACACAAACAATTTTCAAAAGCAATAAACTAGGAAAAATGTTGGTTATATATGTGAAAAGCGGTTGGTATCTTAATATGTAAATAGGTCTTGCAAATCGATGACAACCCCAATATAAAACAGAAGTTAATTATAATGAGCAATTTACAAAAGAAATAGTCATACTGATCCACTAAGCACAAGCATTAGCCTGTGTACTTTCCCATATATAAAAGTACAAAAAGGACTAAACCCACAAACACAGAAAGAAGAGAAAATGGAACAGAGGGCACCAATGAAGAGAGAGCTTTACAAATTTGTGGACAAAGAAAAGCATATAGGATTGAGTAGACATAGGAAATAGTCAGAAAAAGCCACATCCTAGAATATACTAGAAGAGGACTGTCAAGAAGGTGGGACTCAGTCAGCCCAAGAGAGCAGAGAGACTCTGGGATCAGAATCCACAGTATTGTGGAGCAGAAGTAGTAGGATTCAACAAATGCAGAATGTGCAAAAACAATAGCAATATGCATTCATCCCCCTTCTTCAGTCCTATCTTCATCCAGAACAAAAACATGATGGGATGTATCTCTCCCCAGGCAAAAATAAGCCAATAATAATAATAATAAAATGATGGCTGGTTTCTACCTCATGTCCACAAGATGGCTGCAATAGATCCAGGCATCACAACCTCATAAAGCAACATCCAGAGGTGGAAAGTGGACTCCTTCTTCCTTCTGACTATTTCTAAGAGCTAGGAACCTTTTACTAGATGCCTTCCTCCCTTTCCACCCCCTCTACACATGTCTCAACCAGCAAGATTTCCTTCTTATCTATTTGGTTATATGGCCACCCTGAACCAATCACTGGCAACAGGAACGGAACCATCATTATAGCCTAGACTAATCAGTGTTTACCTGAACCACATGGGTGAAAGGTAGATACCAGGACAAAATCAGGGCTCACCCAGATGAAGGAGGAGTTGCTATTGTCTAGGCGAGCATCAGTGTCTGCCACAACCATGTTGTTAACTTTGCAGAAATAGCAGGCAACGCCATCCCATCAAGAGTTTATAACAACAGACTCTGCAACAGAAGTGATGTTTTACAGGGCAGATTCTCATAAACCATTGCCAAACAGCGGTAATAATAACCATACGACAGCATTTTGAGTTTTATGACACTGCCCTGGCTCTACCTTAAATATTTTACTTTTCCCTAATCCCCACTGAAAAGTTTTCCCTACAGTCTAGTTGGCATCAGAATATGCGTCACGTTTATTTTCCCACGTGGCCTTCTTTCATACTTTCCCCCACCTGAAGTGCTGGATGCCAATCTTTGTAGTAAATTACTGCTGCCACCGCTGCTGCTGTTTCTAGCTAATCTTCACTAAGCACTTGCTATGCTCCTGGCACAGTGAGCACATTTTATGAATTACCTCCTTTATTCCTCTAACCGCCTACAGGAAGTAGTGCTGTTTCTCCTACCTGCAGGCAGAAAGACAGGACCACATGCTCTGCTCACTGCAGAGGAGACCACCATTTCTGCCCCTGTCCCCCAACCCAATCTGAACATGACTGCCCCTGAATTATGGCTATTGCCAGAATTTCTGTCGCTTTTGCTTTTCCTTAAGCCCTATTATGGAAAAGGGCAACAACGGGTGCTCTTCTGTATCACTTATATCTTGAAATGAATGAACAGTCTGCAAGCACAGTTGGGTGAAGTAAAGGGAGGAGACCGATCTGAAAACTGTTTATTCAGCGGAGCAGAAGGAAACAACAAAGAAATACGACCCACCGCATCATTCTGCCATTGCCGTAATGCAGCCTTTCTTAATAACCAAAACAGCCAAAGTAGCCACCAATGATTGAGCACCTACATGATCTACTACCCACCAAAAAGTGGATGTCATTTCGCCTGTTTTACAGATGAGGAAAGCTGCAGCTCAGAAAGGTTAAGTACCTTTCTGAAGGTAGCTCAGCCAGGAGGCTGCAGATCACAGTTCAGATCCAAGCTGCCCAGTTCCAAAACTCACGCCCATTCCTCCTCGGCACCACCCTGTCTCCATGTTTCTATACCTTATATTGTTTAAAATGCTCCATTATCCTGAAACCTACTACCAAGTTTTTGTATCTTTGTCTTGGTGTAAACATTTTCCTTATGGTTCCTGCCTCCAAAGCTAGCCTCGCTAAGAAATGTGCCCTTTGGATGACAAGGACCATAAACAGGTGCTCTTCTCTTCACAGGAAACAATTCTTTAAAAAACAAACAAACAAACAAAAACAGTGTGGGGTAACTACGTAAGGGATCTAAAGGAGGTGTATCTCTCAGGGATCTTCAGAGAAACAGAACCAATGGGGTAGAGACAGAGCTAGAGACAGAGATTTAAAGGAACTTGCTCACGTGATCGTGAGGGCTGGCAAGTCTCAAATCTTCAGGGCAGGCCAGCAGGGAAGGGTTGATGTTGCAGGCGAGTCTCTGGAGGAGGAATTTCTTCTTCCTCCGGGAGCCTCAGTCTTTTCTCTTAAGGCCTTCCAGGGATGGGATGAGGCCCATTCATGTTTGACAAAAATCTGGGGGCCATCGCCTGGCCAAGCTGACATGTAGAATTAACTGCGGTAGGAAGGCTGGGTGAGATTTACAGCGGGGGCAGCAAATGCACAGCGCGCCGGCGCAGCCAGCGCCTCTGCCTGAGCCGCCACAGACACCCCCCGCCAGCCAGGGCCGTCCTCCCTGGCGAGGTCTGCACAGCTTAGCTCCGGGAAGCCAGGCTGGACTGGAAGACGAGATGAACCCACTGGCCTTCCCCACACCAGCACCACGACCATGGGTCACATTCCACACGCCCACCACCAACAAACTTGGCAGCTCCAGGCTCCTCTGAGGTCCCTAGAGGGTCTAACAGACAGATTTAGAAAATCCCGATAAACTAAAAGCAAGAAAACACTTTCTCTCAATTAACATATTTCTGAGCAAAAAGATACAACTTTATAATAAACGATACACATAATTTTCTAGGAAAGAAATGAGTCTTCATTAAAACATGTTTATATTAACTATCTACCATTACAGCCAATGCCCAGCCAGTATAGTTATTCTTCACCTGCAGCCCCTCAATCCCATACCGGCCTGAAGTTTTAATAACTGTAACCAATGAAATTTTACATTGGGAAAGTGTTATATCTGCCTTTGGGAGTCAGCAGACAGAGGCAGCTGAGAGTTCCTGTAGACCCTTTTTTGCCCAAGTTTCTAGAAGGACAACTCAATCAGCATGAGCTTGGCCAAGGCCAATGTAAATGTGCTTTTTCTAGGGAGAGCGCTGGTCAAGCTATGCCAACATGATGATGATCACAGAGGCGTCATTAAGAAGACAAAGTTTATCTGCAAAGAACTGGTCCAAGGCAGCAAGACTCCCATAGTCCCAAGTCAGCATCTCAGCCTATGGGAGTGGACTCGGGCTGGGGCTTGCTGGGCCCTGGGGTGGCAGGGGAAGGTTTCTGAAATGAACAAGGGCCAGGCAGAGGAAAAAGGCCTGCCACACATCCCAGCCCCCTCCCGCCACCTGAAGTCCTGGACTGTGCCATGTATACCTCCTGTCCACCCACTTCATCAGGTACAATCTCCTCATACAATTATATTTGTATATAAGACTGACACACCTTCACACATTTGGCATAGTCAAAAATATTCTGATTTTTAACAAAAATACTGCCTTGTATGCATTATGTGGCAAAATATGTGGTATCAGCAGTTTTGGCAGAATTTCACCTGATCCTATCAACCACAAAATAAAGGCAAAAAAACCAACTTTGCAACTGAACACAAATACACTACAAGTTAGAGAAAAGGCCTATTCCTTTTATAATCAGGTCTATCTTTGATTCCAAGGATCTCTGGAGACAGCGTATTTATTACTTTAGTAATTATTTAGAGGTCTATTTCCATGACTGCCAGCTCTGTAAGTTTCCATTGTCTGACCTTAAACAATAAGCACTCACAACTTTGGGCTCATGACCACAGTTCTTTCACTGGATGGCTGAGCAAGTTAACCCCTGGCCTTCAATTTCCTTATGTTGAAATTAGGGGTTGGACCGGTAACTCCAGAGTTTTCTGTCTCTGCTAACCAAAGAATTTATACAGTCCCCTAATGCATTTTACATGCTCCGTAATAACAATAGCTCACGTATTTACTGCTCCATATTTGCTAAATATTTTATTTATGAACTGACTCACAAAAACTGTATCAAGTTAAGTCAAAGGTAGTGTTTTCCCAATAGGACCACAACAACATCTCTTGGTCCCCCACGTTCTTCAGAACCTTGCCATCCCTCATCAAGAGATGGAATCTATTTCCCTTCCCCTTGACCTTGTGTGAGCATTTGGGACTGCCTCAATTAACAGAATATGGTAGAAGGGATGGCTTGACTTCCAAGGATAGGCAATACCGCGTCCACCTGGCTTTTTCTCCCTTAGGGTGCGTACTGTGGAACCCAGCCACCATGCTGTAAGGAGACCCAGGCCACGTGGGGAGGCCACGTAGAGGTGTTCCAACCAACAGAATCCAGCTAGGATCTCAGCTGACAGCCAGCATCAACCATCAGTCGTGGAAGAGAACATGGCCTCAGATATTCGTCATCCCAGCTGATGCCAATGGAGCAGAGACAAGCTATTTCTGCCTTCCCCAAAGTGAAGATTCGTGACCCAAATGACTAGTGTCCTTTTGTTAAGCCACTGAGTTTTGTGGTGGTTTGTGATGCAGTTAATAGATAACTAGAATAAGGCTGGTAGTATTTTATCCTCATTTTACACATGAGGAAACAAGCAAAAAAAAAGACTATGTAAGTTGCCCAATATCATACAGCTTGTAAGCAGAATTTGAACCCAGGCAGGTTGACTCCACAGACTGGGCTCTTAGTATGCTATATATCTGCTTAATAAGTAATTGGTGACAGAATGATGAGTCCCTGATTCACAGCCCTACTTATTCCTTGTGATATTTCACTGACCAAATTATTTAATATATTTTACATAATTTTATACAATTATATGTATTTTCCCCCAAGAAATCATGTTACCAAAGGCTAAGATGATCCATAACAACATTTTAGGGAAGAAGAAAAAGAAATCAATACCCTATATCAGAAAGAGCTTTTCTTGGTCTCTTCTATTTGTACTTCCCAAGAATATAAGAAATAGAATTTTTACTGCCAGGAGAAGCAATTTCTCAAGTGCCTGACTCAATTCATTTATACCAAATCTATAAAACTCCCTCTTTCATATTAAGACTGTGAAGATCAGGTTCCTGCCAATGAAGAAAAGAGTTACAATGGAAGAAAACAGGGGTGAGATCTAGATAACACACTGTTTGTTTGAAAGTTTACAGCATAATCAGATATTTTGAAGAAGGACAAATGATTTGGTGAAAAGTCTTATTTAAACATTGTCTGAGTTCTAATGCATGAGAAATGTTTCATTTCACAACTGGTTAAAAATTATTTAATCATTCAAATCCTATAATTTGATATTGTAATATGCAAAATAAAGAGCCTAACAGAACCATCCTAATTACTACTAACCATGAAAATGCTCAGATCCTCTTCCAGGAGAGAACTTGCTTTGACTGACCATACGCTGCTGCATAATACATGTGAATTTCCCTGGGATTCACCGCATATAATTGCTGAAAGCCTTTTGTGAAATTACACACAAAAAAATTTTAAATATCACATCATGGGGCATAGTAGGTGTTTTTTGGTGTGTGTCGTATTTCATTGTGTAGCTTTCTCATCTTCTGTATATTTTTTGTTTTCCAAATCATTGGTTCAAGAAACTGACATTTTCCCCACATCCAAAAAGAAGAACAGCCATCAGTGACATAAAAGCACATCTAAAAGCAGCTGGTGGGCTTCCCTGGTGGTGCAGTGGTTGAGAGTCCGCCTGCCGATGCAGGGGACACGGGTTCGTGCCCTGGTCCGGGAAGATCCCACATGCCGCGGAGCGGCTGGTGCCGTGAGCCATGGCCGCTGAGCCTGCGCTCCGCAACGGGAGAGGCCACAACAGTGAGAGGCCCGCATACCCTCCCCCCCAAAAAAAAAAAGCAGCTCACAACTCGACTGTGAGCCAAAACAGAAATGAGGGGCTAACTTTGCTTATATTCTAACTGGAATAAAATCGTGTCCTTTCCTTTGACAGAGAAAACAGAGTCAAGACACCGAGCAGTTGTTTTTCTAGTCTCTGTGCCTAAGCATGATGACAAGCCCCCTGAGGGCAGGGGTCACGTCTGTTTCACTCGCGCCCAGGTCTGGCACAGAGTGTTTGCCTCATAAATTAATTAACATGAATCAAGCTCTGGGAATTCAGAGGGAAGCTTCAAAGAACCTTCCTGAACGCTGGGAGCACAGAGCTGTCATTAGGCCCTGGGCCACACGGATGGCGGTCAGCGGCAGCAGCAGCAAGTGCCGCGAGCGCCTGTCCGGCCTGGCCCTTCTCTGCCCTCATCCCTGCCCCTGCCATCTGCTGTGCATGGTTACGGACCTAGAAATGGGATACCAGGCAGAAAAAGGGGGTGGGGGGATTGATTCTGGGCTGTCTGGGATCTTTGCTCGCCCACCCCCAGCACACTTCCTGCCACCTGAAGACAACAATCCGAGAAAGATGCTCTGAGCTCTTACCCTACAGCTTCCCCCCTGCCCCGGACCCCTCTCCACCCCAGGGTTCGTTCTGCACCTGCTCTCTGCCCCCTGCCCTACGTTCTCTGGCTTTTCTCCCACGAACATTTTTTTTCAACTTTCAGATGTGCAGAAAAGTTGCAATAGCGCTGTGGACTCTGGTATTGGAGACAATCCAGCCTGGCTAGGAACAACCCCGGGAACCATCGCACAAGAAGGGCCAAGCCTCTCAATGTCCTACCCTGTGGGAGAGGCGGTGCCCAGGAGGGTTCCCTTTCAAGGGGTCACTGCTTACAGGGACCCTGAGGGCCATGTACCACGTCCAGGCGTGGTCAAGGTCCACCTTGGAGAACCTGTCTCTCCATCAGCAAATTGACAGCAAAGAGCAGTAAGCACAACTGCCCACTGAGACGAAGCACTGAGGGGCCCGACTACTGCAGCGTAAACAGTCCCTCCCCGCAAGGAGCAGAAGGCAGTGGTCTCTGGGGGAGTGACCGTGACATTGAGGAACATGGAGCAGAGCCCACCAGGGGAACAATTCTACAGACAACGAGAGAACCGGCCCTGTGTGCAGGCCTCTGATGCTCTTCAGAGGCAGAATAGCAACCTTTGCAGCAGTGCCTATGCTGGGGAGGCAGGCATCAGTACCGTACGACGTTTAGCCGCATCCCTAGCCTCTTGACCAGATTCTAGTAGCCAGGGCCGGCTTCATGGGCATGGGACCGGTGCAGGCACATGAAGCCCCACATCTGGAAGCCTCCTGCGCTTGATTCAATGCTCTGCTGTCACCACCTTGAAATTCTTAATGATCTTATCTTTGAACTTGAGTTTTGGGATGATGGAACAGAGAGATATCCATGCAGTATGTCATTCCCTGCCACCCCATACGCATATAAATATAGCTTTAGTGATGCCCCATGAGCACAGAATTCCAGCGGATCATGATGTGTGTGAGTCCAGTGAGGCTCAAAGCCTCCATGCGAGTATGAGGTAAGTGTGTTATGTCTACAACTGGGGGAGGGGTCGGGGGTGGCGACACTTGCTGTTAGAGCCACAGCTTGCTTAGAACACGGGAAGAAGGCTATAGCAGTCTAGGAAACATGCACGACCAATGGACCCCATTATATTCTTTCTTGTTCTTACTGCTCCCCTGTATTAGCCAACAACCTAAGCTGAAAACAGTGACATAGAAGGAAAGGGAAAGATGGGGTGATCCTTAGTTCCTTTTTTTCAGTCCTTCCTGAGTCATCAGTGAGCCTAAGGTCACATGTTGGTAGAACATGTGCGTTCAGGAAGTGAAATAAAGACAGTTCAGTACGTTTTGTGCAGCGTTTCCACTGTTCTGGTCAGAAGTATATATGCATGTTCAAGCTACAAAATTCAAACTGTGTAATTTCATTACAAATAATCATTTTGAACAATAAATATATATAATCACCTCTTGTAGTAGTATTACCAAAAAACTCAGGCAATTCAAGCCCAGGGTCACCAAAACCAAGTGGGACACTTAGCATATTAAACAGCATTAAATATTTATTTTCAGACTCATGCATTGTATGTAATACTCTATAAAAATAAACATACTCTTCCTATTTTATGATATGTAAATTGATTCTAAGTTAAATTACATAACAAAAATATGTCTTAAGCCTAAGGGAAAACTGATTTGACGATATACTTATCTTGATTCTTTTCTTCTGTGTTTGAAATCTGCAGTGTTATGCCCTTCTGAAATGTGGAACCGAGAAAACTGTCCCTATTTCTCCATTTGACCCAGACTACTGTAGGAACACCAAAAGCTACTTAGAACATCACTGTAGAGCATATAGAATTGCCACTGCCGGGTGGAATTCCTGGTATATTCCAGGGGTTCTGCCTTATTCCTTCTTCAACTGTGACACCACGCCCATCTAAGAGTCATGCCTGCAGGCAAACCACCGGGCAAGAAGGTTATATCCCATGGTCTCAGTGCAAGTCCCTGGTTGAAATCCCTCTAGGACTGTATGCTCCTGCATTGGAGGACTGGGCTACCTTGGCTTTGACCCCTAGCCTTACCAAGGTGGCACTCATCTGCCTAGACCCTCCTGCTAATTGTCATGATAATCCTGCTTGTCTACCTGCCATGGTCATTGAGTGACTGTCATCTCCTCACGAACAAGTGGGACAAGACCACTCCCAGTATCTAAAGAGTGACAATCCTACAGCCCTGCTAATAACCAGAAGAGGTATCTTCCTTCAACCAGAGCAGGGCCTGGCTGGAAAGACCCCATGTGGGCAGAAGAGTTAGAAACTTCTCTCGCTTTTTACTCTAATGGGATGACTATGAGGTGAAAACAAAGATGACCACTGGTTCATTCGTTCATGCATTTATCCGGCATGTACCAAGTGCTTGTACGTGCCCCGTTCTGAGAAGAGAAGACACAGGAGGGATAGGAGTGAAGAACCAGGCGAGCTGCCTGCCTGGTGCGCTTGCCCTTTGAAGTGAGATCAGTGGTTCTCAGCCCAAATGCAGTCAACCACCTGGACGGCCTTTAATGAACACTTACACTTACGGCACACCACTAGAGATTTTTATTTTACGAGCCTGGGTTGGACCCAGAGCACTGATAGATTTTAAAAGCTTCCAGTGTGTAGCCAGCATTGAGAATCCCTGAGCTACAGCACAGATAGTTACAGGTGGGCTGGAACCCCACTGGGACCAAGAAGTAAAATACCTGTGATCACATCAAAATCCCAACCCTTTTAATGTACTGTATGCTGATTTCCTTTGGGGTTTCCCTTGATGTTTAATAAAAGTCCCCCTGGCTCTGCTTGGAGAAGCAGAAAAAGACCCATCTACCCAGGCTGGAGGCAACTCTTCAAGGGGAACACAGCACATCTTAGTCCTGTCCTGGTGGTGGCAGTGGTTAAAGGGAGATGACCTCAAGCAGAGTCAGGCCCAGATCAAACACATCTGTTCACCTTAGAGAGTTTCCTTTTAGGTCTTTAATACATTTCTGCCTTGAGGACATCTTTACTGTCATTTAGAGGTTATAAAGACCATTTCTTTAAAAGGTACATTCATGTGCCTAAAAGCAAAGACAAAGGGGGCTCTGCTTCTCCCTTGGTGGTCCCTGTCTCCCCAGCCCACACTCCAGCACTCACACACGCAGGGTCCTCACGCACGGTGCAGTGGCACTAAGGGATGGTCGATAGAAGAGGGTTTCTCTGGAGTAAGGCTTTCCTATTCCCCAGGGCAGGCTTCCCAGGAGGAATCAGACCCAGGGAAAGACAGTCTCTCCCTCCCCAGCAGAATCGACCCACCCCTCCTCTTCATGCCCCTTTACTCTCTGCCCTTCAATCACAGAATTCTAACCCTTTAGTGTACTTCTGGATATCAAAGTCCCAGTGTCCACGCCCAGCAGAGTGTCTGGCTCAGAGAAGATAGGCAGTGAATGAATAAATAGATGAAATTATCTAAAGTGTGTGTCCCCCACCTCCACCCACCTATCCATGGCCTTCCCTGACATCCCCAGCTCCATCCTCACCAAGGACACTATTGCTCTTTCCCCAGGTCAGGTTGCAAGTGGCTCTAAGGGCTCTGCTCTGCTCCAAGGAATCGGAGGAGGAGTGATCACACCTACTCTTCTTCCTGAGTCCCATTCTGATGGCTAAGAGCTCCACCCTACTAGCAATGCCCCAAAGGCACAAGAAAGAATGGCAAGATACGGGAAACTTTAAATGTTGTCCTTCTTGACCTAAGTTATTTTTAGAGCAAAACAACTATCATGTATGGATTTGTACAGCATGGCCTGATTGGTGGTGAAGTAATTTATTCTGAAGCATGAGTCAGATCGCAATTAAGGCTACAGGGAACTTCATTCCAAATTCCCTGGCTAGGGGTGATCAAAATCTCACCTACGGTACTGCAATAAAGATAGAATTTCACTTTTTATTCCTGCAAAAATGTAAAATTTAAATGGAAAGGCAAAAAAAAGCAAAAAAAAAAAACCAACACACACACACACACACACACAGAATGTTAGAAATAAATTCCATGGAAAAAAAATGAACAACTTCTGTCAGACAACACAGATGTGCATTCTATGGAGGCCTCCTGTCTAAATACCAAAAAGACCCATTATATGTGGTTTATGAGATGTGTTCAGAACACAGACTTTACATTCGTAATCTGAAAATATTTCTTGAGTACCATAAGCTCTATTTCTCTCATTTGGAAAAAAACAAACAAAAAAACCACGATATTTTAAAGGGAAAGAAGGCATTTCATTTTTGTCTACTAATTTCAGCAAATAGATCCTCTGTGACTATTTGGAACATGAAATAGCATTTTAGCCACAAATTACAGAAAGGCAGTTTCTTTGTGCCTTGCTTTAAAAAATAATGCATGTGACACACCCAGCACATAGTAGGTCTTCTACAAATGTAGCTCCCTTGCCTCTTCTTGCATTCATCTTCTCTGCCCAATAAACATCTGTGCTGAGAACTAAGATGCTAAACCTCTAAGATGCTGGGGAGGACTATTTAGAAAATATTTTGGAAAGAGGGGCAGGAAGCACATCACTTACCCAAAGTCACACAGCAAGTCAGGGAAACTTTTGAAGAAAAATTCCAACCTCTCTGGTAATCTCTGGATCATGACTGTGAGGTTGTCTCAACAAAGTTAATGGCTTTCTTCCCAATGAGATTTATGTAGGACCAAAGATAATGTTCAAAGAATAATATCTAAGAGTGTGTGTGGCCATGACATACGATCACGAAATGGGAACTTAAGGCTTCAGGAAAAAAAAAAAAAGGTCATAGAGAATGTGAAACAATATCTCAAATCCCAAAATACTAATTTACCCTAACTACGTAGTTAAATATTAAAAATATACTGCATTATACCTTTACCAGAAAATCATCATTCAGCTTTTAAATTTAGAGAAGATCAGAATGATTCAGATCAGCAAGACCGCCATCTGCTTTCAAGCACGCAGCTGCAAGCCTTTAAACAGCAACTTTCCGTGATTCATAACTTATTCATCCCAGGATGCACTCCGACACCTGCTTTATCATCATTTCACCTTGTCAGAGCATTTTACTTTAAAGTTTTGTAACCTCTACCCAGGTGACACAGTGAACCAGTAAGCCAGTCTTCTTCTATGGAAAGAATCAACTGTATAGTTTCCTAAGACTGATGGTCCAATCTTGAAATCATATACATGTATATATATATATATATATATATATATATATATATATATATAAAATACACATTCTTAGTCATTGCCTTTTAAAACAATAATGTCAGTAGTTGCTACCATTTAGCACCCCGTAGTCCAGGCACTTCATCTTTATCATCACCACCCTGGAAAACAGATATTCTGATCTTCATTTAACAAATGAGCAAATCAGCAAGATGGGATGACTTAGCCAATGCCACAGTGTGGACATGGCAGAGGTGAGCTATTTGCACCCAGGCCTATCTGTCCCCAAACCCAAGCTTCTGCAGCAACCAACTATGCCTCATATTTGAATTGCCATCAAATAACTGAAATATTCTCATCAGTTGTATAGAGGAGGAGAGACTATACTTAACCCAATACCATTTATTCTCGACCCAAGAAATGTCTTGCATGTAGCACTTAGTTAATATAAATGCTTTAGAAATTATAAAGCACTGTGTAAATCTGTTAGAGCTTTTTATTTTCCCTTCTATTTTGGCAGTTCTGGCTGTCCACTGTTTCACCCTCCATCACTGGCAGCGGCCAGGAGAAGATGAAGAATCCAGGAAGTGTGAAAGGACAGAGCCCATTTGAAGGTGGTTGAGAGAGTAACTCGTGTCCTCTAACTTGGAAGAAGAGATGCTCAATATACAGAGATTCTCCCCAAAGGAGACCAGTTTTACCTCTTTTTCTTTGTCTCTAATTCTAGCGTGCAAATTGTCTGCTGCTTGCTATGTATTTAAAACTACGTTGTGTATAGAAAATAAGTGCACCCAATGTCAAATCTTGGTTCTGAAACATTAAATTGATCAGGCATTCTGAACCTTTCTTCTATCATCTATAAAAATGGGAACAATGACAACTCTGCTCTACGTCTTTTTTTAAAATGATATGTAGAAGACAACTGAATGGCATGAAAAGATAATGGTACATCCTGTAAACAATCATGTCCAAAAATAACAGCCATGTCAGGATAATCTTTTTGTTTAAGAAAGTGAAAGATGTAATTATAGAGACAAAGTCTGAGAAGTTGTATATAAAAAATTAACAGTTGTTGCTGCTGGATAATATTGTGATTTTTATTTTCTTCTTGATTATCTATGCTTATTAAAATTTCTAGAACAACAAAAATTTTCAAATGATGAAATATTGTTTAACTTTAAATGATAATGGGGAATTAGAAAATGCAGTAATGGGCTTCCCTGGTGGCGCAGTGGTTGAGAATCTCCCTGCCAATGCAGGGGACACGGGTTCGAGCCCTGGTCTGGGAAGATCCCACATGCCGCGGAGCAACTGGGCCCGTGAGCCATGGCCGCTGAGCCTGCGCGTCCGGAGCCTGTGCTCCGCAACAAGAGAGGCCGCAACAGTGAGAGGCCCGCGCACCGCAATGAAGAGTGGCCCCCACTTGCCAAAACTAGAGAAAGCCCTCGCACAGAAACGAAGACCCAACACAGCCATAAATAAATAAATAAATAAATTTTTAAAAAAAGAAAACGCAGTAATTATAGAAGAAAGACATCTAGGCAGTCAGTAGCTAACTTACCACCTTTAAAACTCTGCATTTGATTAAAAAGAAGACCCAACAATATGCTATCTACAAGAAACCTACACTGAATATAATGATAAAGATATTAAATGTAAAGGGATGGAAAACGATACACAGTCAATTCTCATTTAGAGTAGTTATATTATAAAGTCACTGGAAACAGTGAATTAGCAAATATGGAACCACTGCTCCCAAGGGAAACACAAGGGTTAGGTTGCTGCAAGCCTCTGGTCACAACATTTTTGCCAACCGATCAATACAAAACTTTGTTGTATGTATGTTTCAGTTTAAAGACATCTTATTTATTTGTTTGTTCATTTGTTTGTTTTATTTTTTGGCCGCGCCATGCAGGGTGTGGGATCTCAGTTCCCCGATCAGGGATCAAACCCATGCCCCCTGCAGTGGAAGCGCAGAGTCTTAACCACTGGACTGCCAGGGAAGTCCTAAAGACACCTTATTTAATACATGATGCTGATTTCTTAACATCGACCTCACAGCCAACAGCACTATAACTGATGCCTGAATGGAGCTTATCTAACAATCTCCTCCTCCATATGGCACATCACAACTTTCCTGTACTTAGGACATTAGACGACACCTCAGCACCACACCTGAAGGCCACATTAAACAATGAAATCACCAAGAAAAACACAAATGTGTAAAAAACTAAACAGACCACAAAAAGCACATTTGTTTACAGTATGAGAGCTGAAACAAAAAGGTAAAACATTGCCTTGTTCAACCTCAGCTGGGAACATGTATATCAAGCAACTCAAATTTTTTGCCATTCTATACATGTGCTTGAATGACAGAGAAAGCACTGCAAATATTGATTCCCATTGATCTATTTTACTAATAAATTTTAGTGAGTAGGAAAACTTACGAACATGGAATCCATGAATGATGAGAATCAACTGTACCGTGCAAACACTGCTCAAAGGAAAGGTGATATGACTAGGTTATTATCAGCCAAAATAGACTTCAGAGCAAGAAAAATTACCAGAGATAAAGATACAACAATCTTAAATGTATATGCACCTAATAAAAGAGCAGCAAAATCATGAAGAAAAGGTGATAAACCAAAGGGGAAACGAAAAAATCGAGTTTTTGCTAGAGGCTTCAGCACTCCTCTCCTAGTAATCAATAGACCAAGTAGACTGAATATCAGCTAGAATATAGAAGAATGAACAACATCATCAACCAACTGTAACAAAATGACATTTATAAAGCACTTCACCTGAAAAGAGCAGATACACATTCTTTTCAAGGGCACGTGAGCCATTCACCAAGATAGACCATACTCTGTCTCAAAAACAAACCTTACCTAATTTAAAACAACTGAAACCATAGAAAGCTTATTTTTCTGACCGTAATGAAATTAAACTGGAAATGAATAACAGAAAGATATGTAGGGAATCTTCAAATAATTGGAAACTAAACAACACACTTCTAAGTAATTCATGGGACAAAGAGGAGGTATCGAGGAAAATTAGAAAATATTTTGAACTGAATGAAAATACAACATTAAAATTTATAAGATATTCTAAAGCAATGCTTAGATGGTAATCTATAGCATTAGATGCTTATATTAGGGAAAAAAAAAAAGAAAGAAAAATCCCAAATAAACAATGTGTCATCTTAAATCTGGAAAAAGAGAGGCAAAGTTAAAGCAAGTAGAAAGAAAGGAATGATAAAGAGCAGAAACCAATGACACTGAAAATAGGAAAAACAATAAGGAAAATTCATGAAACAAAAAGATGTTTCTTTGAAAAGATTTTTAAAAATTAACAAACAAACCTGTAGCCAAAATGTCAAACAAAAATAAAAACATAAATTTCCAGTATCAGGAACAAAAGGGAGCGATCACTACAGACCCCACATAGATTAAGCAGATAATAAGAGAATATTACAAAGAAATTTATTCATATAAATTCAACAAATTAAATGAAATGGACTAATTCCTTTATTTTTTTAATAGATCTTTATTGGAGTATATAATTGCTTCACAATACCATGTTAGTTTCTGTTGCACAAAGCGAATCAGCCATATGCATACACATGTCCCCATATCCCCTCCCTCTTGAGCCTCCCTGCCACCCTCCCTACCCCACCCCTCTAGGTCATGGCAAAGCACCGAGCTGATCTCCCTGTGCTATGCTGCTGCTTCCCACCAGCCAACTATTTTACATTCAGCAGTGTATATATGTCGATGCTACTCTCACTTCACCCCAGCTTCGCCCTCCCACCACATGTCATCAAGGCCATTCTCTATGTCTACCTCTTTATTCCCGCCCTGCAACTAGGTTCATCAGTACCATTTATTTTTTTTTTTAGATTCCATATATATGCATTAGCATACGGTATTTGTTTTTCTCTTTCTGACTTACTTCACTCTGTATGACAGACTCTAGGTCCATCCACCTCACTACAAATAACTCAATTTTGTTTCTTTTTATGGCTGAGTAATATTCCATTTTATGTATGTTCCATATCTTCTTTATCCATTCACCTGTCGATGGACTTTTAGGTTGCTTCCATGTCCTGGCTATTGCAAACAGTGCTGCAATGAACACTGTGGTGCATGTCTCTTTTTGAATTATGGTTTTCTCAGGGTATATGCCCATTAGTGGGACTGTTGGGTCATACGGTAGTTCTACTTTTAGTTTTTTAAGGAACCTCCATACTGTTTTCCATAGTGGTCGTATCAATTTACATTCCCACCAACAGTGTAGGAGAGTTCCCTATTCACCACACCCTTACCAGCAATTATTGTTTGTAGATTTTTTGATGATGGCCATTGTGACTGGTGTGAGGTGATACCTCATTGTAGTTTTGATTTGCATTTCTCTAATGATTAGTGATGTTGAGCATTGTTTCACATGCCTCTCGGCAATCTGTATGTCTTCCTTTGTGAAATGTCTATTTAGGTCTTCCTCCCATTTTTTAACTGGATTTTTTTTTTGATATTGATCTGCATGAGCTGCTTGTATATTAATCCTTTGTCTGTTGTTTCATTTGCAAATATTTTCTCCCATTCTGAGGGCTGTCTTTTTGTCTTGTTCATGGTTTCCTTTGCTGTGCAAAGGCTTTTAAGCTTAATTAAGTCCCATTTGTTTATTTTTGTTTTTATGAAATGGACTAATTCTGTTAAAAACTACCAAAACTCAGCCAAGATAAACAGAATGGTCCTATATCTATTTAAGAAATTTAATTCATGGTTAAAGAGCTCCCTACAAAGAAAACTCTAGGCCCAGATGGTTTCACTGATGAAATCTACCAAACATTTAAAGAAGAAATTATACTACACCATCTCTTCCAGAAAACTGCAGAGGAGAGACCATTTCGCATATCATTTATGAGGACAGCATTATACTGATACCAAAACCACACAAAAATAGTGCATGAAAAGCAAACTGTAAACCAACATTCCTCATGAACATTGACAAGAAATCCTCAACAAAATATTAATGAACTGAATAATATATCATGACCAAGTGAGTTTTATCTCAGGAATGTAAGGCTGGTTCACTATTTGAAAATCAATGTAATCCACCATATTAACAGTCTAAAAAAGAAAATCCACTTGGTCATATCATCACAAGCAGAAAAAAACACTTAACAACGTTCAACATCTATTGATGATAAAAACTTGCAGCAAACTAGGAATAGAAAGGAACTTCCTCAATCTAAAAGAGTAGCCACAGAAAATCCTACAGCTAACATCATACTTATTGGTAAAAGACTGCATGCTTTCCTCTAAGATTGTAAACAAGGCAAGAATGTCCACTCTCACTACTCCTATTTAACATTGTACTAGAAGCCCTTGCCAGTGCAAAAAGGCATAAAACTGGGAGGAAAAAAAAAGGAATAAAATGGCCTCTATTTACAGGCAACATGATTGCCCACATAAAAATTCCCCCAAAATTTACAAAATAGCTCCTATACCTAATGAGAGAGGTAGGTAAAATCATAGGAAACAAAGTCAACATGCAAAAACCAATCATATCTCTAAACTGGCAATGAATGTTTAGATACTGAATTTTTTTAATGTCATTTAAATGCTCCTCCCCCAAAAGAAATACTTAGGTATAAGTCTATCAAAACATATGCAAGATCTGAAAACTACAAAATATTGATGAAAGAAATAAAAGACCTAAATAAATGAAGAGACATATCATGTTCATGGATTGGAGACTCAACATGCTTAGGATATTAATTCTCCACAAACTGATTTATAGATTTCACGAAATTCCAATCAAAATCCCAGCAGATTTTATGTAGATACAGGCAAGCTGATTCTAAAATTTATAGGGAAAAGCAAAAGAACTAACCAAAAAAATTTTGAAACAGAAGAACAAGGCCTTCTCTTGTCCTTCCACAAGGACCTTCACTACTTGACTTTAAGACTTGCTGTAAAGCTATAGTAATCAATATGTGTTGTTAGTGGAAGGATAAGATGAATGAAACAGAACAAAGAGTCCAAAAATAGGCCCATATCAATATAGTCAAATAATTTTTTAACAAGTTACAAAGGCAATTCAACAGAGAACAGTGTCTGTCAAAAAAATGGTATTAGAACAATGGGACATTCATATGCAAAAAAAAAATTTAAACTTGACCTGTAATTCACATCATATCCAAAAATCAACTTATTATGGACTGAATATTTGTTGTCCCTCCAAAATTATCATGTTGAAGCCCCAACCTCCCATGTGATGGTATTAGGAGGTGGGGCTGTTAGGAGACAATTAGGTTTAGATGAAGGGATAAGGGTGGGCATCAAATCCCATGATTCAATCTAAATGGAAAATTATAAAACTTTTAGAAAATCTGCCTGACCTTGGGTTATGAAAAAGTTCTAAGACATCATCAAAAGTAAAATCAACAGAAGAAAAAAATCAATAAATTAGACTGCATCAAAATTTAAAACTTTTGCCCTTAAAAAAGGTAAAAGTGTTAAAAGAATGAAGTCAAGACACAAACTAGAAGGAAATATTTGTAAATCACATATTCAACAACAGATGTGTATCCAGAATATATAAAGAACTCTCAAAACTCAATTATAAGAACACAAACATCTCCCCGCAAAATGGGCAAAAGATTTGAACAGACACTTCACCGAAAGAAGATACACATTCAACAGGGACCTACTGGACTTCCCTGGTGGCGCAGTGGATAAGACTCTGCGCTCCCAATGCAGGGGGCCTGGGTTCAATCCCTGGTCAGGGAACTAGATCCCACACGCATGCCACAATTAAGAGCTCATATTCCACAACTAAGGACCCTGCCTGCCACAACTAAGACCCCTGCTGCAACCAAATAAATAAATATTTTTAAAAAACCCAAGGGCCTACTGTATAGCATAGGGAACTCTACTCAGTATTCTGCAATAATCTATATGGAAAAAGAATCTGAAAAAGAATGGAGATATATATATATATGTATAACTGAATCACTTTGCTGTATACCTGAAACTAACACAACATTGTAAATCAACTATACCCCAATATAAAATAAAATTAAATTACCAAAAAAAGAAGACACACCTATGGCAAATATTGATAAAATCCTGAAAAAAATTACCAAAATCATTAGCCATTAGGAAAACGCAAAATAAAATGACAATGAATACCATTATATGCCTGTTAGAAAGACAAGGATGCAGACCAACTGGAATTCGCAAACATTGCTGATGGTAACACAAAATGGTACAACCCTTCTGAAGAACATATACTTACTATAAGATCCAGTAGTCCCAAGCCTAGGTATTTACCCTAGATAAACGAAAACCTATGTTCATACATAACATGAACAGGAATGTTTATCACTTTATTCATAATCACCAAAAACTGAAAATAACCTAAACTTTTGGGAAAAGGGATAAACACCTGTGATTCCGTTCATACAATGGAATACTACTCAACAATTAAAAGGAATGAATTCTTGATATAGGCAACAATGTGGATGAATCTCACTGACATTATACTGAGTAAAAGAAGTCAGTCTCAAAAGGTTATATACTGTACGATCCCATTTATATGACATTCTGGAAAAAGCAAATCTGTTAGAGTAGAAAACAGATCAGTGGTCACCAGAGGTTAGGGGTAGGAGGAAAGGTTTGATTACAAAAGGGGTAGCAGGAGAAGATTTTTTGGTACAATGGAACTGTTCTGTGGTCATTATACAACTCTATGCATAAGTTATAACTCAGAGAACTGTACATCCAAAAAAAGTCAATTTAACTGTATATAAATTTTTTTAAATAATAAATTAAAAAATTTTAAAAACCCTTTATGCCAACAGAAGAGAATTTAAGTTGGCAGACTGCAAACCTTACCGTTAAGACAGTCTGCTATATAATTTATTCATTCATGGATCTCTCAAGAATTGGTAAGAGATTTATATAAAGAAAAGCTATAACACCCTTGCAATAATTATTTTCTTAAATACTTTTGATAGCTCTCTCTAGAACTATTTTTGCTAAATGTTTTTCAAACTAATCTTAGAAGTCAAGGGACTGGCTAATGGCTTATAATTATACCATTTTTATTCCCCCCTGAAATCCTTATCAGACCTTGACTAATTCATGTGCAAGAGAAGAGAGATCGCTTTGCTGACAGAACCTCTTACTTGAAGGCAATCCAAACAAAGTCAAGTATACATTAGGTCCATCTACAGAGAGGTGCATTTTAACCCCTGAAGTATATACTAATCACTGGGAGAAAGGGAGGAATTGCCCAGGGATAAGGAAGCTTCTGTCCTCACTTTCCACCTCATACTCTATTCTTTAATAGCTCTTCCTTAAGGGAGGAGGGGTTGCTCATCTGATTGTTCATAGTCTTGAATTCTTTGGGTGAAACCATGGCATTGAAAAGACACTTGAATTTGTGAGCATCTTCTTTCTCATCCTGGAATAGGCCAGGAAATATCCCGACATTCTCCTGTGTGCTTTTTTTCACTTCCAACACCAATGTCCAGTGGTCTTTCTTCTTTCTTCTGCTTTGACTTTATCCACAAATTGGTAAGAATGCCTTGATATTCCCCCACAAAACGAACAGTACCATATGGGAAGTCCAGACATTTTCTTCCAGAACTTTTTCCTTTTCTCCCAAGTGGGAGCTTTTGCTATAGTCACAGACTAAGTAACCTGGGTCAATTTAGTAGCATATGCACAGGAGCTAAAATATTTTGCCATGTTGTTTGTGTCACCCTCTTTCCTTTAGCACTGGTGGTATGCATCTAAATCTTCTCAAATTGCTCTATGAAGAAGGATTCTAACCACTGTTTGGGAGTAAGAAAGCAGGAGGAATAGATTAGATATTTAGGAAAAGCAAAGGGCCTGCCTTTGACCTTTTGCCTCAGCCATGGCCCCACCCCCACCCCAGCTTAGTTTAACCTATGTTTAGGGATATATGGTATTTACAGAGAAATTCTGTAATTTTTTATTTCTCATTTAACTGTTATTAATTTTGTGTAATTCCTTTAAAGGGAAGAAGCAATGAGTGATAGCAGCCTTCAGGTAACTGAATTCTCAAATAATTAGTAGCCTTGGCCCTTACCTTTAAGGGGTTTAACATTGGTATGCACAAAACTAAAACCCTCTTAAATTACAAAGCCTATGAATGGTATAAGAAGGGGGAAAAGTGTAGAATTGAATTGTCTACCCTATGTAAACTGAAAAACCACCCAAAGAACCTGCCCCACTTAAGCCCTGCTCCTTATAATCTGTAGATGAATTGAAACAAGAGTGCAAGACTATTTTATACTATATGATGAGAGTGAATCGTAACTAGAGTTATATAAGGTTATTTCTCCTTCATTCCATTATACTTCTGGACTTAAATTTGCTTCATGAATCTCTGTCACTTTTCACCTTGCCTTTAAGGTAAGCAAAGAGGCAGCAGAACCATTCAAAGGCAGGACAGTCTATACAGGCAAGGCCGGAACTAGGACTCAGGCTTCTTGTCTCCCTTTGCTAAAATCCAGAAAAGCTACAATGGGTTTTGAAGGGCATAGTACCCACTGACCCAATTTTATGATCAGCTCACTGTTAATCTGTTACTATATTCATCTTGAATTTTCTAACACTTTTTATTAATTTTGGAATAACCATAGCACTTGCCTCTGTTCCCTCCCTTTCTGAGTGTCAGGTTGGCTTGGAGAAAGGGATGGGGGAGTATTTCCCCTCACTTAGTACAAAACATCTGGATCCCCAGATTAAAGAGATTTAGAAGAGCAAGAGTCCTAGAAATGAGGTTGTAATGCTGAAAATCTGGCAGAATTAAAAAGCAATTCATTGTTCTGATCTTCTTTCAGAATAATATCACTACATGAGTTAGAAGACTTATGATCAGTAGATGAGAAGGTAATTGACATAATATTTTTAGCACCCTGTTCTTACTGCCCCAAAATGCTTATGACTTTTCAAGAGAAACTCAAAATTGAAGAAATGACCCAAAAAGTGTTTCCCTGTGAGTTTCAGTACATATCCTATTCAGGTCAATTTGTGCTATCTCTAACAGTTATGAAAAGATAGAACTAATACAAACTTGGGGAAAAATGGAAAAATAAAGCCCTACCCAAATGGTGGGCTCCAGAAATTCCCCACTGCTCGTTACACAATCTTCCACCTATTACCATGCTTTTAGAAAATGCCTAGTTAACATCGCCCAACAATCCTCACTGCACAACGCCAGCCCATCCCCCCCCCTCGGAAGTGTAAGAACACTTCCCTTTGGCTATGTCTGACCTTGGACCAAAAAGCAGCTATCCCTGAAACTAAGGTATTTTGTCTGAGGTATAAAAAAGAAAGAGAATCTGAAGTCAGAAAACTCCAGCTGAGGCTGGCAAGACAATCTGGAACCACCACCTCCCTGGGGGGTGGTAAACTAGAGATGCTACTGCTTACC
Source organism: Pseudorca crassidens (assembly GCF_039906515.1). Classification (NCBI taxonomy): domain Eukaryota; kingdom Metazoa; phylum Chordata; class Mammalia; order Artiodactyla; family Delphinidae; genus Pseudorca; species Pseudorca crassidens. The sequence continues at coordinate 59,070,122 of NC_090307.1, forward strand.
TCAGAGGGCAACCTGAAGATCGAATGAGATAACGACCTGGAAATGCTTTTACAAAGTGTTAAGTAGCTTATAAATGCAACAAGGAGCTGCTATTTCCCAACGTCACAGATTCTGGGTTGCTTGAGTGTCCTTCGCTGTACAGAACACCGTCTCCCCTTGAGTTATTTGGGGTGGGCAGAAGGGCTCCTGGGCTTTCCTCTAAGGCATTTCTCTGAGTCACTGCCTGTGGTGAGTGTCAGAACGACAGAAACTCATTCCTGCCTCCTCAGCTAGCCTGCTGATTTGGGGGTGGGGGGGGCTTCCTTTTCTCCAGTTTTGCTATGTGAATTTTTTGAAGGCCAGGCTCAATTCTTACCTTTTAAAAATGCATTATACCTCTCCTCCCTAGCCATCTGAGGTCAGTGGCCACAGCAAATGCAAATCAACCTTTTAAGTTAAAGAACCATAACAAAATTAAAGACTTCCAGGCCCCTCTACTCTTTTCCTTACTTTTTCTTTTTTCTTTTTTCCCCCACAACGGTCTTCAACGATAGCAGAGCCTGTCATTTAAGAGAGGGGGAAAAAAGACTGAAGCTCTTCCCTAGAGAGAGCTTTCTACGTTAATAATGACCACGCTTTCCCCGCCACTCCCTAACTCTCCTGACCTCACCCGAAACACACGCCCATGTCCTTGCTGGGGGGCTGGGGAGGCTCACTCAAATACACACACGCGTACGCCAGTCCGCCGGTCAACCGCAGGCAAATGACTCTTCGCCAACTTGTAGCCACAGAGAGCAGCAAAGGGACTGAGTCCTTCACCGCCAGCTCCAAAAAGACACTGCAACAGCCAGCGGCGCCGCAGGAGCAGCCTCTGTACTGCAGCCTCCGGCCGCTGGAGTTTCAGATCTAATTCCTTAAGGAGTACTGCTCTTCCGCCCTTCGTCCCACTCTCTGGGCTTCACACACTTCTCTCCCCAGGAGGTCGGGAGGAACGGGGTCACTCGATCACTTCTACAGAGGGGGAAGTGGCACTGAAGAAGGTTCCCACCGAAGTAGCCCGAAACCCACTACTCTTTGCCCCACCTCTCCACCCTCCTGCTCAAGTAGGCGCCTGTGCTGCTGTGAAGGTCCCAGTTCGCAAGGTGCCTGAGTCCGACGGGATACGGCGCAGCAGGCGGCATTAGCAGCGGCGGGGCAGGACGAAGGCTGAGCTTCTTACAGGACAGATGGGGCGGGACTGGGGAGAGGGGCACTCTCCCTCCCGTCCCCCGCTCACAGGCAGTAATAACTCCAAAACGCACGGGTGGGCCGAAGAGAAAAGTCTTTTCTCTCTATCCTCTCCCGTCTCTTCCCTGCTCCCCTTCCGGACACCTGGTGAAAAAGCAAGGTGCTGGTGTACCTGGAGCGAACACCATGATTTCCTCCAGCCGCTGCGCCCCAAGGTAAGGAGAGACAGGCAGACGGACGGACAGACGGAGGGTGAGCGGCAGACCAGGTCTTGGGGTCCGGTGCAGGTGGGCGCGCGGGGCACGCGCCGGCCGCGGGTCGGGACGGTCAGCACGTCGGACAGCTCCACGGCGCGCGATCCCGGGGCCGCAGGTCCCGCCGCAGCGGCGCGCTCAGCCTCCACAATGCACTGCTCTGCCGGCGGCCACCGCGGCGGCGGGAGGAGCAGAGCTGATGCCTGCTCAGTCCGTTCCTCATTCCCGCGCCAGCTCAGCGTACACTGCTGCTTGGGGAGCAAAGCCTTTCTACCGCTTCCACAGAGAAGGACAGACGGAAGAGGAAGAGAGAAAAGGTAATTGCCCGGCTTCCCGGCAGGGGGACAGCTAATTGCTTCTAATTACCTGCTGTCTCACGCCCCCGTGGATATCGGACTGACATTTAGGATGCGTTTGCCCTTTTTTTTTTTTTTTTTAACATATATTAACTCAAAGAGCTTTACTCTAGAGGCTGACTCTTGAGTTCTCCGATTTGGGCTAGCTCTGAACCGAGGGGTGGGGCCTCCAAGTTCATCGGTCCTTGAAGTCCAGGGCCGCTCTCTCGCCCCAAGTCCCAACCTTCTACTAACGTCAGAAAGGAAGCTGGAGGGAAGGACAGGCTGACGATGGAGCGCGTGAGGAAGGCGCCGCTATCAGGCCCCGCTCCCAGGCGACTCTGAAAGCTCCCAAGCTTGGAGGCTCCCAAGGTCATCACATTAGGGACAGCAGGGCTGGCCAGCGCAGAGGAAAGACCTTGGTGGGGCGGGTCTCCTCCACCAACAAACACATACCCTGTGAAAGGTAGGGCCAACAGAGTTCCCTTCAAGTGTGAGAACAGCCCTGAGACCCATCCAGAAATATCAATCCTTCCCCTGCCTTCACCCCACTGAAAACCATGCCCCGGTGTACACCCTGTTCTACTCTATAAAGATGCTGGGACGTGCCCCCAGGCTCACTTCATGCTTCAAATACGCTGCTCATTTTAAAGCATTATCTCGTTCTCCCAAGAAATGCTCATGCAGTGTGGACAGCCCACACTAGATATTGCCCAGATAGAAACAAATCCATCAGGGTTACAACCCCTGAGCTAGGGTGACTTAAGAATACTCTAGCCTCAAATCAAATTGTCAGTGGCTTTGGGTTTTAGCCTCTATTTTTGCAGCTGAATGGAGTTTTCCAAGAAAGAAGGGTGATCAGGGTCATCTCCAGTGTTTTACAGGGTTTCTTCACTTGCACCTCTCCCTGGAAAATGGAGCTTTTCTGAAAATGCAAGATTTCTTAATAATCTGGTTGGTGGCCACACGTTCTACACTCTTTTGGCAAATATTAAGCATTTTTCAAATAGCCTTATTGGCACTAGTTTTGTTCAAAGGCATCTGATACACTGCAAATGCAAATCGTTCTACAGCTCTTGAACTACAGTTTGCATGGAGGCATATGGGCAGCCTAAGCATAAAACAATCAGTACTGCTCTTAGCACCTGGCTCAACATGGGCTTGAACAGATGGGGCCTACCTCAGCAGCAACAAGATACAAGTCAGCTGATGGGCAGGATGAAGTGTGTGCATGCCAGGATGCACTCTTCCCACTTCCCTAAGTTACTCCAAAAGCCAGGGACCAATGATGCTTCACTCTGTCTTCTTTGCTTTATCACCAACAGAGGTGCGATGCACTATTTGAAAAAATTTTTCTTTTTTTCCCAAAAGATATAAATTTCCCAATTTATAAATAAGGCAATTGAGGCAGCGTGAATAGTATTTCGAGGTTTCATAAGTTTTCCCTGCAGAATCAGGAGTCAGAGGATATTCCTGGCCCCCTTACCTGTGACTTTATAGTTCCTCTTTTATTTATTTATTTACTATTTATTTATTTATTTGAATTTTATTTTAGTTATTTTTTATACACCAGGTTCTTATTAGTTATCTATTTTATACATGTTAGTGTATACATGTCAATCCCAATCTCCCAATTCATACCACCACCACCACCACTTCCCCCCTTGGTGTCCATACGTTTGTTCTCTCCATCTGTCTCTATTTCTGCCTTGCAATCCGGTTCATCTGTACCATTTTTCTAGATTCCACATATATGCGTTAATATATGATATTTGTTTTTCTCTTTCTGACTTACTTCACTCTGCATAACAGTCTCTAGGTCCATCCACGTCTCTACAAATGACCCAATTTCGTTCCTTTTTATGGCTCAGTAATATTCCATTGCATATATGTACCACATCTTTTTTTTTTTTTTTTGCGATATGTGGGCCTCTCACTGTTGTGGCCTCTCCCATTGCGGAGCACAGGCTCCAGACGCACAGGCTCAGCGGCCATGGCTCACGGGCCCAGCCGCTCCGTGGCATGTGGGATCCTCCCAGACCGGGGCACGAACCCATGTCCCCTGCATCGGCAGGTGGACTCCCAACCACTGCGCCACCAGGGAAGCCCCTGTACCACATCTTCTTTATCCATTCATCTGTCGATGGGCATTCAGGTTGCTTCCATGACCTGGCTATTGTAAATAGTGCTGCAAGGAACACTGGGGTGCATGTGTCTTTTTGAATTATGGTTTTCTCTGGGTATATGCCCAGTAGTGGGATTGCTGGGTCGTATGGTAATTCTATTTTTACTTTTTTAAGGAACCTCCATACTGTTCTCCATAGTGGCTGTATCAATTTACATTCCCACCAACAGTGCAAGAGGGTCCCCTTTTCTCCGCACCCTCTCCAGCATTTGTTGTTTGTAGATTTTCTGATGATGCCCATTCTAACTGGTGTGAGGTGAAACCTCATTGTAGTTTTGATTTGTATTTCTCTAATAATTAGTGATGTTGAGCAGCTTTTCATGTGCTTCTTGGCCATCGGTATGTCTTCTTTGGAGAAATGTCTATTTAGGTCTGCTGCCCATTTTTTGACTGGGTTGTTTGTTTTTTTAATATTGAGCAGCAGAGCAGTTTATATATTTTGGAGATTAATCCTTTGTCCATTGATTCCTTTGCAAATATTTTCTCCCATTCCGAGGGTTGAAATAATCTTTAAATGACTGAAAGACCTCTTTCTCTAAATACGCTCAAAAGGGGGCTCTCTTTTACAACCTTAATTTTTTAATGAGTTTATTCTCCCAATGCATAAACAATTACTCATTATTAAGTTCAAGAAAAAGCAATATAGTGTAGGAAAAGGAAAAAAGGCTTGGGAATCAGTCAGATCCCAGTAGAACATTTCCAGTGTTTACCAGCTCTGTGACCTTAGGTAAGTTACTTAACTGCATTATCTGCAACAGAAGGATTAAGGTATCTTGAAGGTTTGTTGTGAGGATTAAATGTGATAATGGATTAATAGATTAATTAAAAGAGCACAGCCCCAATTAAACACATTCCAGGAAATTATTGACACCCTGGGAGTAGAGGACACCCTACAGGAATGCCAACTAAATATGTTAGATCAGTACTTCTCCAGCCTGACTGTGCACATGAATCCCATGGAGATCTTGTTAAAATGCAGATCACGATTCAGCAGGTGGGGCTGGGGCCTGACATTCTGCATTTCTCACAAGCTCCCTTGTGATGTCCACACTGTAGGTGCTGCTGGTCCATATATTTTGAGTAGCAGGGTGTCATGTGTCAGCATTTAAAAAGAAAGAAATTACTTCTATCTCCTCCAACATCAGAGTTCATCTTTCCAAGTGTCATAAATTTATTTATTTATTTTTGGCTACGTTGGGTCTTTGTTGCCGCATGCGGGCTTTTCTCTAGTTGTGGTGAGAGGGGGCTACTCTTCGTTGCGGTGCGCAGGCGTCTCATCGCAGCAGCTTCTCTTGTTGCGGAGCACAGGCTCTAGGTGCGCGGGCTTCAGTAGTTGTGGCACTCAGGCTCAGTAGTTGTGGCTCACGGGCTCTAGAGTGCAGGCTCAGTAGTTGTGGCACACAGGCTCTAGAGTACAGGCTCAGTAGTTGTGGCACACGGGCTTAGCTGCTCTGCGGCATGTGGAATCTTCCAGGACCAGGGCTCAAAACCATGTCCCCTACATTGGCAGGCGGATTCTCAACCACTGCGCCACCAGGGAAGCCCCCAAATGTTAAATATGGAAGGAACCCGGATGGATTCCCACTGATTTCCAAGCTACACAGAGGCCAAGATGGTAGTAGAAAGAAAGAATGCCTGAAGAAGGTCCCAGAGCTCGTTTGATTAGCCTGCTATCAGGCAACAGGAAATAACACGACCCAGTAAAAACCAATGCAACAGGTTAAGGACAGTTCTCAGCCCCATCCTCAGCTCTTCTCTGTCTTTCTTCCTCCCATCATCTCTTCATTTTCTCTACCCGACACACCACTGCTACCTAGCCAGAGGACAATATACTCCCATTTCGGTGTTTTGTTTTGTTTTTTCGGTCACATGGCTTGTAGGATCTTAGTTGCCTGACCAGGGATCGAACCCGGGCCCTCGGCAGTGAGAGTGTTGAGTCTTAACCACTGGACAGCCAGGGAATTCCCTCCCATTCTAGTTTTTGCTTGTTTATATTTTAGTAAGAACAATTAATTTTATTCCCAATAAAACCAAGGCACTTTAATAAATTTTTAATTTACAGTTATTTCATTAGTAAATTTTATATTCAACAATACTATCTCTAATTTCTACTACTTAGTGGAATTGTTTTGATGGTTTACTTTCAATACCCTAAAAATGTTACTAGATTTTTTTTGTATCTTAATGTAAATGATCCATTTAATAATAGAATGCTTTCTAGGAAAATAAAAATTCCCTTCTATTCTACCACAACAGCCAGATTCTTTGATAGGTCATTTATCCAGTCTTAGCCCACAACCTCACTCTGGTTTTTTGTTGTTGCTGTATCAGTTTACATTCCCACCATTTTGTTTTCGCTGTGCCACACAGCATGTGGGATCTTAGTTCCTGAACCAGGGACCAAACCCGTGCCCCTGGCAGTGGAAGCGTGGAGCCCTAACCACTGGACCACCAGGGAAGTCCCCTGTCTCTTTTTAAACACCTCCACTCAGGGTGAGTCACTCTCTACTCAAACAATCCATTGCATTTCGAGACAGTCATCTACCAGAGAGGCTGCCCCCAATCACCACCACCATCTATCTCCTCCAGCACCCTCATTCCCAGTTAATGATGGTAACGGTGACGGGAAGCAAGAGGGTAAACAAGTTGGACGAGATGCCCAACTTTCTTGCTCTGGTGCTGAGCCTGTCACACTGGGCACTCCTACCCCTACAGACACTTGAACAAGGTGCTGGATGGACTGAAAGGCACAGGAAAAAGAAAAAAGTCATCTAATAGAACTATTTTACTTGGAGACTTGGGAGACTATTTTATACAAAAATGAACATGGAGGGGCTTCTCTGGTGGCTCAGTGGTTAAGAATCCACCTACCAATGCAGGGGACACGGGTTCGAGCCCTGGTCCGGGAAGATCCCACATGCCGCAGAGCAACTTAGCCTGTGTACCACAACTACAGAGCCTGCGCTCTAGAGCCCGTGTGCCACAACTACTGAAGCCCGCGTGCCTAGAGCCCGTGCTCCGCAACAAGAGAAGCCACTGCAATGAGAAGCCTGCGCAATGCAACGAAGAGTAGCCCCCACTCGACACAACTAAAGAAAGCCCATGTGCAGCAATGAAGACCCAACGCAGCCAAAAATAAATAAATAAATTTATTTTTTAAAAAATGAACATGGATATACTATGAAGTAGTGATTCATGTGACGTACGAACATTAAATTGGAGATGGCAAAGAAATCACCATAGGCAGATTAGGGCGGTAACTCTCAGACTTCCCCAAGTCTCTATCCATCCCCTCTAACATTTATTTATTCCACTCTGTCTTTAGAGCTTTCACAGATATAAAACTTTGAAAACCCATTCTGAAATATGCCCACTGTTTCCATGATTTGCAGTTCACCTTGGCTCTAGCCATACCCTGATTCTTTCCATCTATATTCATTTTAAATGCATTACTCAATGAACTAAAATGTTAAATAAGTTTTAGCACCTCTGAGGACAGTTGAAATGGACTGAAAAGAAGCATTTTCATTATGAAGCATTAAACCATAATTGTTCCCGAATGTCTTAGTTTGTAGGTTTCAAATGATTACAGAAATGAAGTACTGGACAAGAACTCTTTTCTTCTCCTAAGAGCTGCCAGAAGTCGCTGAATTGGATCTAAGGAGAAGCATAGATGTGAATTAAGCAGAAATTTTTAAAGGAATAAGAGAATGTGGTATAGAGGGGTGGGAAAATAGAAAACCTGAAGGGGGAAGAAGACACTGAAAGAGCAATCATTGTGCTATCCAAACTGTAAACCCTTAAAGAGAGTGCAGTAAAAATATACAGAGAGAGCAAATGACATAAATTGGAAAAAAAAATGAAGACAGAATATGGAATAGAGAAAGGGAGAATAAAAATAATCACTGTACCACATTAAGAAAAGAAATGGGAAATGTTAAAGAATTTTGCAGGCTTAAAGAATACAGGACAGTGTCTCTGTAGGTTTGCATTTTATGAAGCAGTTTATAAGTCCTGTGAGATTCTTTAAAAGGGACTATGAAATAGCCATATTTTCTGAAAGAAAACATCAGCAAAACCTCCCAAAGTACATTAAAACAGTTAAAATTTTGTACAATGTTTATGCAAAATAAATATTTTCCTGAAAAAACAATCTAACATTGAAGATTTTATTTCCCTACCAAAGAGCTTTGTATCCGTGGTTCATCTCTGTGCAAAAAGTTCTCCCAAATTACCAAATAAAACTTGATTCTACCTGATGACAGGAGAGAGAATCACTTGAGAACAATATTCAAATTAAAACCAACTTGGTCAGTTTTTGTTTTTTGTTTTTTTTTTTTTTTTTTGCGGTATGCGGGCTTCCCACTGTTGTGGCTTCTCCCGTTGCGGAGCACAGGCTCCGGATGCGCAGGCTCAGCGGCTATGGCTCCCGGGCCCAGTCGCTCTGCGGCATGTGGGATTTTCCCGGACCGGGGCACGAACCCGTGTCCCCTGCATCGGCAGGCGGACTCTCAACAACTGCGCCACCAGGGAAGCCCCAACTTGGTCAGTTTTTAAAGAGAAGCATAAAGCATTCAACTCATCTTCAAAATTGTGAATAGACACTATAAAACCCTACTCAAATTCTGAATGCATAGTTCTGTCTATTTATACATAGGTTCCACGCTAAGTCAATTTCAGAAGGGAATAATCAGTGAGAAAAAAAAACTAGAAATAGAAGAGGTGAAGAGAGAAGTAAAAAGAGATAAGAAGGGAATATGGGAAGGGAAAGAAAAGAGGCAAGAAATAAATGGAGCCCTTCTGGGAAGAGCAAATATAAAGGGAAAAAGATACAAAAGACAGAAAAAGTTGGCATATTCAGAGACTCAAAACAGATTTTTTTTTTAAACAAAAGGAGAAAGAAAAAGGGAATGACAAGCTTGTTTTGTGTGTGTGTGTGTGTGTGTGTGTGTGTGTGTGTGTGAAGAGAGCCTCAATACAGTCCGAATTGAGAAACTGGGTGCTCTTCTCATATCCTGCTCACTTGGTCTCTATGTTTGGGAATAAATGTAATCATTACCTTTGGAAATACTTATTAATTTTTTAAACAACTGTTCAAAGCTCTTCATCTCTATTCAAAGGCTTAATTCAGAATTAGGAGAGTCACAGTATACTACACAGGGATTTCGGTATCAGAGAAGAATTATTTCTTTAGACCACAGTAGCTAAGATCATAACAATGCTGACTCACTGGTTAGTTTTTAACCTATTTTAAAAATCAGCTTGTAACATAAGAGAGATTCTTTGCAACCACGGAGTAGGCAAAGATTTCTTAGATGAAACACAGAAAGCATGAATCATAAAACAAAATAATTGATAAATGGGACTTCACTGAAATTAAAATTTTCTGCTATCTGAAAAACACTGCTAGGGAAATAAAAATGCAAAGTACAGACTAGAAGAAAATATTCACAATATATATATCTGACATATATATCGATAACTCTTGCAACTCAATAAGACAACCACCCAGATAAAACTTGCCAAAATGTTTAAACTAACACTTCACCAGAAGAATATATTACTAATTGCCTATAAGCACATGAAGACTTGTCAGCATCATTAGTTATCAGAGAAATGTACATTTAAACCACAGTGAGACATCATTACATACCCAGTAGAATGGGGAAAAGTAAAAGGACTGACAATGCCAAGTGTTGATGAGATATAGTGTGATAATATAGGGAGCAACTAGAACTCTGGTGGGAATGTAAAATGTCAACAACCACCCTGGAGAACAGCTTGACAGTTTCTTGTAACATTAACTTCATACTTAGCCTAAGACCCATGCATTCTACTCCTAGGTGGCTACCCAAGAGAAATGAAACTGTATCCATACACAGACTTATGCAGAACATTGACAACAGCTTTATGCATTACAGCCAGAAACTAAAACAATCTCAAAGTTGATCAACATTGTATGGCTACACAAATTGTGGCAGAGGCCACAACACGGATAAATTTCAACAATGTACGGAGCAAAAGAAACCAGACGCAACAGAGTACATACTGTACGATTCCATTTACATGAAATTCCAGAAAAAGCTGAAGAAGCTATGGTGACAGAAAGCAGATCAGTGATTGTCTGGGGCTTGGGGACACAGCGAGGTGGATCCGGACTGACTGAAAAGGGACACAAAGGAACTTTTGGGGATGATGGAAATGTTCTATATCTTTACTGTTCGTGGTGGTTACGTGGGTATCTACATGTGTCAAAACTCATTGAACTATATATACTTATAATGGGTGCATTTTCACGTAAATTGCACTACTATAAGTTGATCTAAAAGTGAGTTTGTAATAATTTAATGTTTCTAGTAAATAGAAATATGGGTGAGAATATCCTAAAAATGGAATATTTCAAGAGCCAGATTTAACTATAAAGTACTTTAACTCAATTTTTCCTCATTCTTTAATGCTTTAAATCTAAAATAATTTCACGTTTTCTATTCAACACTTTTGAATCATTGTATTTAGCCACTATGAATGACTGAAGAATAAGTAGATATAAAATGTTAGAATTTATTTGAAGAATAAGCATTACTCTTTTCTTCATTCATTCACCAAATATTTATTGATCAGTACTAAGAAGAGTATTAGACACTAAAGATTCAGAGGCATAAGACCCAGTAGCTTAGAGTCCAGTAGAAAAAAAGAGATAAGAAAAAGAAGCAGGGGAGAGGAAGAGGGAGAGAATAACACTAAGACCCAGCTGAGGTCTGCAAACACTTATCTAGAGACGTGTCAGGTGCTATGGTCACATGCAGTCAGGTACAGGTATGTTAAAATATCTAAAGTAGGCCCAAGAAGGGGTCACTCATGCTAAGCACCAGTCAACAAACCAAAACTTAGCTAGTTTCTAAGCTGGGATCTCCCATAAAAGGAAGGCCTAGGTCCACCAATCAGCACTTCCCTGCTCAACACAAGTATCCAGACGAGCTCCAAGACATTCCTTTGCTCCATGAAGGGGGTAACCCTGCGTTGATCAATCAGCAAATGCCCAGTATAACTTCCTTGCCCCGATCGCTTTGCTCTATAAAAATCTCTCACCTAGAGCAGCTCTTCAGAGCTCCTTTCTCTTAGCACTTCTGAACCTGGATGCTGCCCGACTCATGATCTTTTCAAAATATATGATTGTTGGATTTTTCCTTTAACAGTTGAGAATGCACGTAACCAATGGGATCCAAGTGGTAAAGAAATCAAGGGAAAGAAATTAAGTAAGCCACGGGGAACTCTGTAAGGAGGAGGAAAATAAGAGGTGGCTCTGGATTAGAAGTTGTGAGGCTGAAATGCTAGCTCCACAAGAGCAAAGTAAGAAAGCTGCCAGGACTGAACGCAGGATTTCTGGGTTTAAGGTGGAGTCCTGGAGGACAGCAAGGTCTTGAGAGCACCCGTCAGTGACTGCAGAACAATCTCGGGGAGGGAGTGAAAGAACCCTGAGACTGAAGTGAGGGGCTGTGGAGGTCATCCTGGAAGGTGGGTGGGCAAGGAGGAGAAGATAATGAACCACACAGCTTGGCTCCTGTCAGTGGTAGTGGGCAGGGGAGTGCATGCTTAGTACTGAGAAGTTGCCAGATAAATCTACGGAAAAAAGAGTTAAAAGGTCCTTGAATAAGCTAATAATGCTTAAGTGGCATGATAACATTTGGAAATTGACATTGATCATTTTCACAGTAATTGATTTTTACACCGCTTTACATAACAACAGTAGACATTAGGCTGGCTCTTACAGCTTTAGAGAGAGACGGACCTGAGTTCAGAAAATAAGCAATCAAATTCCTGGCATTTGAATTGTAAAATAAGTGCTTGAAATGCAAAGCAGAGGCTAAAGTCTTGAAAGGCTAAAGGCTTTCAATCAATTGGCAGAGCAGAGCGGAAAGCTCTTCCGAGCACCAGCCTCAAGGTTAAATTTGTAACATAAAAGAGCTGGCGCGAAAAGGGGGAAAAGCATAGCCAGTTCTACATTTGTTTTATTCTGTTTGAAAACTCATTCAAACCCCAAAGGAAATATCTTGCATTTGTTTTATTTTGTTTGAAAACTCCTTTTGGGCTTGGAGGCAAGTGGTTTTTTTTGGTTTTTTTGGGTTTTTTCACAAGGACAGATAAGAAACTAGATTTAGCAGGGCCTCCAAAAAGGGGACTGTGTCTCAGCCTGCCTCCCAAGCCTGGTCAGTCCATGGAGAGGTGGGGCCTCAAAGGAGAAATGACTGAGAGCCCAGATGAATTTGGAGAAATCCCAAGACCTTCATCTGACTTTTATGGGTCTGTAGCTCAGAAAGACCTCTAGCTTCTTGAAAATTTCCAGGCTGAGGCTAGAGGGATAAAATACCAACAGCGAAGTGAGCTATCTGGGCAGATGAGCTGGAGGGCCACCTCCTATGCCCTTCCCAGCGCTAGAGAACGCTCACATGTGTAGAAGTGCTTAGACATATAGGGACAGGCCTCAGAACCCACCTCAGGATGGGTCTGGAGGTCAGAATAAGGAAGGCTCCAGAGGGACCAGAGGCCACGGAGACACGTGGGCACCTACGATGATGGATCAGGGATCAAGTCCCACAAGCAGAGGACTGACGAAGCTGCGTCTCAGCAACTGCCAAGGCACGGCTGATGCCTGCAAACTGGATACCCCACGCCCGGCCCTGAGTCTAGACACAGCCTCGGGAAAGGTCCAAAGGAGAAATCCTATATTAGCTATTTAAAAGCCAGAACTTTACTCAGAGGTTTCTGAAATGACTGAGTAATCAATCATTTTGACCGAGTCTGCCTAGAAGTAACTGGATTAAGTTTTCTGCCATCAGACAAAGTGATAAAAAGATTGGCTCTTAGTTATATATTTATTTATATTTTTTGCGGTACGCGGGCCTCTCCCTGTCGTGGCCTCTCCCTGTCGTGGCCTCTCCCGTTGCGGAGCACAGGCTCCGGACGCGCAGGCTCAGCGGCCATGGCTCACGGGCCCAGCCGCTCTGCGGCATGTGGGATCTTCCCGGACCGGGGCACGAACCCGTGTCCTCTGCATCGGCAGGCGGACTCTCAACCACTGTGCCACCAGGGAAGCTGGCTCTTAGTTATAAAAAATCTTTTGCTCCCCACCTGAGAGTGTGGGCTGTGACTCTCTACCAGCCTCACTAATGTTTCTTTGAGTGCTTGTTTAGGACACTCACACAGCGGTTCTGGCTGCCTGAGATGCTCTTCCTTTCATCCCACACAGCTGTCTCTTTCTCATCCAAGTCTGAGTTTAAATATTACTCAAAGAGATTTTTCCTGTCTAATCTTAGCATGTCTAACCGCCAGCTACTACACACACACACACACACACACACACACACACACACGCACAAATGTACACACCATTTGTTCTATATCAGGATCCTAGATTCATTTCCCTTATCTCCCTTTCCTCAATTTAGTATTTCATAGTTATTTCATTACCTGGTTAGTGCTACACTGGTATCACCATAAGGGCAGAGCCTGTGCCTGTTTAATTATCACAATGGTCACAGTGCCTAGCATGGTTTTAGCTCTACAGCAGCCATTTGAGAAACACATGTTGAATGACTATACCAAGCTTTATGCTAAATTCTTTGCCTGAATTTGTCTCATTTAATCCTGAGATAGATGCCGTTATTGCTCTCGTTCTAAAGGCGCAGCAAATGAGGCACAGAGAGGTTCAGTGGTTTTGCAAAGGTCACACAGCCAGTAAATGGTAGAGCTAGAATTTAAACTCAAGTAAGAAGGATAAAAAAAGCTAAGTGTGACTGACTGCACAGCATAGCGTTTTCTCTTTTCACAAACACAGAAGGTAATGGCCTGGGCCTCGCCGTCCCTGTGGCACTAGGAGGACAATGACCAGTGGACCCTCCCAAAGGCCAGTACACTGGAATGTGGGCCAAAATCCGTTTCTACTTCTTGGATGGGGGGATTTTTCAGTCCAAGGATGTAGTTTGTTGATGACAGTGTAGAGGTTCCCGATGGCACCTGGGGTCTACGTGGGGACAGACTACACAGATGAGGATGAGACAGAGCTCCATAGGATTCAGGGATATTTGGGTACAGCTTAAAAAACAAACCATTGGATACTTTTTTTTGTTTTTAATTGCCGAACTGCAGCAGCCCTCCATACCCCAATCCCAAAGCTCAGACCTTTCTTGAATGAGGTGGCAGGTGGGCTGAGGCCTTAGACTCACAGTCCATTCAGAACTTTAGGCATCCCCTCCCTCCCATACGAGTACTCTCCTGTGCTCTCACTCTCTCAACCGGAGGCAGCATCTTCCATCTACTCTAGAAGTCGGTGAGTGATCCTTAACTTGCCTGACTTTACTTTCTAAATATTTCTTAGATTTACCAGGTACCTTCCATTCCTATCACCCCTGCCCTAATCAAACCCTCATTCTCTCTCACGTGGACTACTGCCGTAGCATCGTAACTGGTCTCCTGTTTTCACATCCATCTGCTTATTTACATTCACCGCCTTTCTAGGCTTCTCTTTCACAACCACTCACCTCCATTTTCACAATAGGAAAGCAGTCAGTGTGTCCATAAATGGGTGTGGCTGTGTCAATAGAACTTTATAAAAACAGGTAGTAGGACAGATTAACCCGATTTACCACACACTTACCAGAATTATCTATAGAGAATGCAACACCAACCACATACTATGTCACTCCTCTCCAAAGGGAAAAATAAAACTTTTGATAACGCACGCTGTCTGTAAAAGATCCATACTTCTTTTTTTTTGTTTTTGTTTTTTTGTTTTTTCTGGTACGCGGCCCTCTCACCGCTGTGGCCTCTCCCGTTGTGGAGCACAGGCTCCGGACGCGCAGGCCCAGCGGCCATGGCTCACGGGCCCAGCCGCTCCGCGGCATGTGGGATCCTCCCGAACCGGGGCACGAACCCGCGTCCCCCGCATCGGCAGACGGACTCTCAACCACTGCGCCACCAGGGAAGCCCAAGATCCATACTTCTGAAGGTGGCCTGCAGGTGGCATCTGGCCTCGGCCTGCTGTCTGTCTTTTTATCTCACTACTCCCTGCCGTGCCATCCCACTCCTGCGACACAGAACTGTGTCTGGTTCCCCGCACACAGCTCTTGTTCCCTGACGTTCCTAGTCTGACATCTTTATCCATGTGCTTCCTCCTGCCCAGAATGACCTACTCACCTTTCCTCTTCACTTGGCTAATTCCTACTTATTCCTACAGAGAAGACGCAGGCCTCCTTCTGGAAGCATTCCGCTGTCCACAAAGGATTTGCTGCCGTCCCCAGCTTCCCAAGAATCCCTGTTCATCTCTATCATTGTTAGTACAGCCCTGGGTTATCATTATCTGCTTGTCTCCCCCATGAACTATGAGTTCCTCAACAGAAGTTTTCCTGTGTCTTATCCGCCTTTCAATCCAATGCCCAGCGTTTTCTTAGCACATAGTAGAAACCATACACACTTTAAGATATTTATTAAACGCACGCATGTTTGAACGAATGCAATGAACTAGTCTGATTTTAAAAAGAGACTGTATAAATGGAACAGAGCTTGAACACTATCATTGTGCCACACACATCTTTTGTTTTATATATATATGTACACACACACATATATATAATACCTCGGGTCTGAATCCCATCTCCATGACAAGACTATCAGTTCCAGAAAGTGTGTATGGGCTTCTTTCATGCCCCTCAGAGGCTGTGGTTCTGGGCCCACTCTGGGCATCATGGAAACACTTTTTCACTTTTAAATTAATATAATTTATTCCAAAGATCAGGTTTTAATATGAGCATTTACATGCCACGCCAAACAGGAAATTACTGTTACTTTCTAAAATACTTTTTCGAAATAAATTTATATCTCATCCACTTTCTGTGTGAGATTTTGTGCTTAAGAAAAGCGACATCTTTTGTTTATCCTGTCTTTAGGATTGACATCCTTATTTCTATTTTTGGATGAACATTTGTTGGTCATTTTATCATATGACAAGAATATATATTGAAAATACAATTTGAGATCATATGACGAACTAGAAAAAAGCCACGTAGAATAGAAGAAAGGAAAGTTAGGAGTCAGACAGATGTGCTTTTGCAAATCTAGTCATGAGAATCTAAGCATATTTTCTAAATGCTAAAACAGAAAAATTAATAGACAGCACATAGGGTTTGGAAGGAAGCTAAGTGATGTAACAAATGACAAAATACAATCTTGCCCAATGAACAGCAACTAGAGGCGGCAACTAGAGAAGCAGCAGGAGCCGTAACAGAGGTAGCAGTTTTTGTTATTAAATATCAACTTTTATGACCTGGCTTAAGTCCAAAAATCTACATAGTATTTTCCTCTGCACAAAGCTACTTCTTAGAGAAATGAGTTGAAAATAAATGAGTGTGAAATCCCTTTAAAATGGTATGGGAAAATAATGTTTAAGATTATTCATTAAGCTGTACACCTGAAACATTGTCAATCAACTATACGTCAATTTAGAAATTTTTTAAAAGATTATTCGCTAAATATTCATCTGATACATCTTTGCTTAACACGTATGAAATGCAAAGCAGAAGGTTAATCACTGTGGAAGGTATAAAAATAACATAGGATCCCTGCAGAAGCTTCTGTTCCTAGGGACATCCCTGGTGGTCCAGTGGTTAACACTTCGTGCTTCAGATGCAGGGGGCACAGGTTCAAACCCTGGTCGGGCACTAAGATCTCACATGCCACTCGGCGCAGCCAAAAAAGAATGAAAAAAGAATAGGAAGTTTCCGTTCTAATGAAGGAGAGACACACATATAAACCATGATATTGCAAGCCAGAATAGGATTAAACGCCAAGTAACAGTGTAAAGAAAGACCAAAGAATTCAAACAATGGACAGATTACTTCCAACTTTACAGAAATGAGTTTTATTTTTTTTCTTGAAATGAGTTTTATATAAGTTAAAATTAGAGAATCACAGGCAAAAAAAATGTGTAAAGGTAAACCTTAATGGACAAATACCCAGACATATGAGCCTCTGTCCATGGAAAAGCACTCATTTCACGCTGGTCCTGAGATTTGAGATTTTAAATGAACAGTCACTCCAAAACTTAGGGAAAATCGACACACTGCCAATAATTTCACATACATGTACTTTTGAACAACATAACGTTATTGCCCACCGAACCTGTACATTCCCTGCACACATGCATATACATACAATGTGTGTATTATATTATGAAAACTACCCTGGGACTTGCCTGGTGGTGCAGTGGTTAAGAATCCGCCTGCCAATGCAGGAGACACGGGTTCAAATCCTGGTCCGGGAAGATCCCACATGCCGCGGAGTAACTAAGCCCGCACACCACAACTACTGAGCCTGCGCTCTAGAGCCCATAAGCCACAACTGCTGAGCCCGCGACCACAACTACTGAAGCCCGCGTGCCTAGAGCCCATGCTCCGCAACAAGAGAAGCCACCGCAATGAGAAGCTGCGCACAACAAAGAGTAGCCCCCACTTGCCGCAACTAGAGAAAGCCCGTGCACAGCAATGAAGACACAATGCAGAGAGATTGGTTCAAGATGGTGGAGTAGAAGGACGTGCTCTCACTCCCTCTTGCAACAACACCAGAATCACAACTGCTGAACAATCATCGAGAGGAAGACACTGGAACTCACCAAAAGAGATACCCCACATCCAAAGACAAAGGAGAAGCCACAATGAGACGGTAGGAGGGGCACAATCAAAATAAAATCAAATCCCAAACTGCTGGGTGGGTGACTCACAAACTGGAGAACACTTATACCACAGAAGGCCACCCACTGGAGTGAAGGTTCTGAGCCCCACGTCAGGCTTCCCAAGCTGGGGGTCCGGCAACGGGAGGAGGAATTCCTAGAGAATCAGACCTTGAAGGCTAGCGGGATTTGATTGCAGGACTTCGACAGGAGTGGAGGAAACAGAGACTCCACTCTTGGAGGGCACACACAAAGTAGTGTGTGCATCGGGACCCAGGGGAAGGAGCAGTGACCCCACAGGAGACTGAACCAGACCTACCTGCTAGCATTGGAGGGTCTCCTGCAGAGGCAGGGGGTGGCTGTGTCTCGCTGTGAGGACAAGGACACTGGCAGCAGAAGTTCTGGGATGTACTCCTTGGCGTGAGCCCTCCCAGAGTCTGCCATTAGCCCCACCAAAGAGCCCGGGTAGGATCCAGTGTTGGGTTGCCTCAGGCCAACCAACCAACAGGGAGGGAACCCAGCCCCACCCATCAGCAGACAAGTGGATTAAAGTTTTACTGAGCTCTGCCCATCAGAGCAACAGCCAGCTCCACCCACCACCAGTCCCCGCCATCAGGAAACTTCCACAAGCCTCTTAGATAGCCTCATCCACCAGAGGGCAGACAGCAGAAGCGAGAACTACAATCCTGTAGCCTGTGGAACAAAAAACACATTCACAGAAAGATAGACAAGTTGAAAAGGGAGAGGGCTATGTACCAGATGAAGGAACAAGATAAAACCCCAGGAAAACAACTAAATGAAGTGGAGACAGGCAACCTTCCAGAAAAAGAATTCAGAATAATGATAGTGAAGATGATCCAGGACCTCAGAAAAAGAATGGAGGCAAAGATCGAGAAGATGCAAGAAATGTTTAACAAAGATCTAGAAGAATTAAAGAACAAACAAACAGAGATAAACAACACAATAACTGAAATGAAAACTACACTAGAAGGAATCAATAGCAGAATAACTGAGGCAGAAGAACGGATAAGTGACCTGGAAGACACAATGGTGGAATTCACTGCTGCGGAACAGAACAAAGAAAAAAGAATGAAAAGAAATTAAGACAGCCTAAGAGACCTCTGGGACAACATTAAACACAACAACATTCGCATTATAGGGGTCCCAGAAGGACAAGAGAGAAAGGACCCAAGAAAATATTTGAAGAGATTATAGTCAAAAACTTCCCTAACATGGGAAAGGAAATAGCCACCCAAGTCCAGAAAGTGCATAGAGCCCCATACAGGATAACCCCAAGGAGAAACATGCCGAGACACATAGTAATCAAATTGGCAAAAAATGAAGACAAAGAAAAATTATTGAAAGCAGCAAGGGAAAAACGACAAATAACATACAAGGGAACTCCCATAAGGTTAACAGCTGATTTCTCAGAAGAAACTCTACAAGCCAGAAGGTAGTGGCATGATATACTTAAAGTGATGAAAGGGAAGAAACCACAACCAAGATTACTCTACCTGGCAAGGATCTCATTCAGATTCAATGCAGAAATCAAAAGCTTTCAGACAAGCAAAAGCTAAGAGAACTCAGCATCACCAAACCACCTCTACAACAAACGCTAAAGGAACTTCTCTAAGTGGGAAACACAAGAGAAGAAAAGGACCTACAAAAACAAACCCAAAACAATTAAGAAAATGGTAATAGGAACATACATATCGGTAATTACCTTAAACGTGAACTGATTAAATGCTCCAACCAAAAGACACAGGCTTGCTGAATGGATACAAAAACAAGACCCATATATATGCTGTCTGCAAGAGACCCACTTCAGACCTAGGGACACATTCAGACTGAAAGTGAGGGGATGGAAAAAGATATTCCATGCAAATGGAAATCAAACGAAAGCTGGAGTGGCAATACTCACATCAGAAAAAATAGACTTTAAAATAAAGAATGTTACAAAAGACAAGGAAGGACACTACATAATGATCAAGGGATCAATCCAAGAAGAAGATATAACAATTATAAATATATATGCACCCAACATAGGAGCACCTCAATACATAAAGCAACTGCTAACAGGTATAAAAGAGGAAATCAACAGTAACACAATAATAGGGGGGAACTTTAACACCTCACTTACACCAATGGACAGATCATCCAAACAGAAAATTAACAAGCAACCACAAGCTTTAAATGACACAACAGACCAGATACATTTAATTGATATTTATAGGACATTCCATCCAAAAACATCAGATTACACTTTCTTCTCAAGTGCGCACAGAACATTCTCCAGGAGAGATCACATCTTGGGTCACAAATCAAGCCTCAGTAAATTTAAGAAAATTGAAATCACATCAAGCATCTTTTCTGACCATAATGCTATGAGATCAGAAATCAATTACAGGGGGAAAAAATGTAAAAAACACAAACACATGGAGGCTAAACAATACATTACTAAATAACCAAGAGATCACTAAAGAAATCAAAGAGGAAATCAAAAAATACCTAGAGACAAATGACAATGACAACACGACGATCCAAAACCTATGGGATGCAGCAAAAGCAGTTCTAAGAGGGAAGTTTATAGCTATACAAGCCTACCTCAAGAAACAAGAAAAATCTCAAATAAACAATCTAACCTTAACCTGAAGGAACTAGAGAAAGAAGAACAAACAAAACCCAAAGTTAGCAAAAGGAAAGAAATCATAAAGATCAGAGCAGAAATACATGAAACAGAAACAAAGAAAACAATAGCAAAGATCAATAAAACTAAAAGCTGGTTCTTTGAGAAGATAAAGTTGATAAACCATTAGCCAGACTCATCAAGAAAAAGAGGGAGAGGACTCAAATCAACAAAATTAGAAATGAGAAAGGAGAAGTTACAACAGACACCGCAGAAATACAAAGCATCCTAAGAGACTACTACAAGCAATGCTATGCCAATAGAATGGACAACCTGAAAGAAGTGGACAAATTCTTAGAAAGGTATAACCTTCCAAGACTGAACCAGGAAAAAATAGAAAATATTAACAGACCAATCACAAGTAATGAAACTGAAACTGTGATTAAAAATCTTCCAACAGGGCTTCCCTGGTGGTGCAGTGGTTGAGAGTCCACCTGCTGATGCAGGGGACACGGGTTCGTGCCCCGGTCTAGGAAGATCCCACATGCCGCGGAGCGGCTGGGCCCATGAGCCATGGCCGCTGAGCCTGCACATCCGGAGCCTGTGCTCCGCAACCGGAGAGGCCACAACAGTGAGAGGCCCGCGTACAGCAAAAAAAAAAAAAAAAAAAATCTTCCAACAAACAGAAGTCCAGGACAAGATGTTTCCACAGGTGAATTCTATCAAACATTTAGAGAAGAGCTAACGCCCATCCTTCTCAAACTATTCCAAAAAATTGCAGAGGAAGGAACACTCCCAAACTCATTCTATGAGGCCACCATCACCCTGATACCAAAACCAGACAAAGATACTACAAAAAAAGAAAATTACAGACCAATATTACTGATGAATATATATGCAAAAATCCTCAACAAAATACTAGGAATCAGAATCCAACAACACATTAAAGGGATCATACACCATGATCAAGTGGGATTTATCCCAGGGATACAAGGATTCTTCAGTATACGCAAATCAATCAATGTGATACACCATATTAACAAATTGAAGAAGAAAAACCATATGATCATCTCAATAAATGTAGAAAAAGCTTGTGTCAAAATTCAACACCCATTTATGATAAAAATGCTCCAGAAAGTGGGCATAGAGGGAGCCTACCTCAACATAATAAAGGCCATATACGACAAACCCACAGCAAACATCATTCTCAATGGTGAAAAACTGAAAGTATTTCCTCTAAGATCAGGAACAAGACAAGGATGTCCACTCTCGCCACTATTATTCAACATAGTTTTGGAAGTCGTAGCCACGGCAGTCAGAGAAGAAAAGGAAATAAAAGGAATACAAATTGGAAAAGAAGAAGGAAAACTGTCACTGTTTGCAGATGATATGATACTATACATAGAGAATCCTAAAGATGCCACCAGAAAACTACTAGAGCTAATCAATGAATTTGGTAAAGTTGCAGGATACAAAATTAATGCATGGAAACCTCTTGCATTCCTATACACTAATGATGAAAAATCTGAAAGAGAAGTTAAGGAAACACTCCCATTTACCACTGCAACAAAAAGAATAAAATACCTAGAAATAAACCTACCTAGGGAGACAAAAGACCTGTATGCAGAAAACTATAAGACACTGTTGAAAGCAATTAAAGGTGATACCAACAGATGGAGAGATATACCATGTTCTTGGATTGGAGGAATCAATTTTGTGAAAATGACTATACTACCCAAAGCAATCTACAGATTCAATGCAATCCCTCTCGAATTACCAACAGCATTTTTCACAGAACTAGAACAAAAAATCTTAAAATTTGTATGGAGACACAAAAGACTCCGAATAGCCAATGCAATCTTGAGGGAAAAAAATGGAGCTGGAGGAATCAGACTCCCTGACTTCAGACTACACTACAAAGCTACAGTAATCAAAACAATATGGTACTTGCACTAAAAGAGAAATATAGATCAATAGAACAGGATAGAAAGCCCAGAGATAAACCCACGCACCTATGGTCAACTAATCTATGACAAAGGAGGCAAGGATATACAATGGAGAAAAGACAGTCTCTTCAATAAGTGGTGCTGGGAAAACTGGACAGCTACACGTAAAAGAATGAAATTAGGGGCTTTCCTGGTGGCACAGTGGTTGAGAGTCCGCCTGCCAATGCAGGGGACACGGGTTTGTGTCCCGGTCTGGGAAGATCCCACATGCCGCGGAGCGGCTGGGCCCGTGAGCCATGGCCGCTGAGCCTGCGCGTCCAGAGCCTGTGCTCCGCAATGGGAGAGGCCACAGCAGTGAGAGGCCCGCGTACCGCAAAAAAATAAAAATAAAAATAATGAAATTAGAACACTACCTAACACCATACACAAAAATAAACTCAAAATGGATTAGACATGTAAGACCGGACACTATAAAACTCTTAGAGGAAAACATAGGAAGAACACTCTTTGACATAAATCACAGCAAGATCTTTTTTGATCCACCTCCTAGAGTAATGGAAATAAAAACAAAAATAAAGAAATGGGACCTAATGAAACTTCAAAGCTTTTGCAAAGCTACAGACAAGACGAAATGACAACCCTCAGAATGGGAAAATATATTTGCAAACAAATCAACGGACAAAGGATTAATCTCCAAAATATATAAACCGCTCATGCAGCTCAATATTAAGAAAACAAACAACCCAATCTAAAAATGGGCAGAAGACCTAAATAGACATTTCTCCAAAGAGGACATACCGGTGGCCAAGAAGCACATGAAAAGATGCTTAACATCACTAATTATTAGAGAAATGCAAATCAAAACTACAATGAGGTATCACCTCACACCAGTTAGAATGGACATCATCAGAAAATCTACAAAGAACAAACGCTGGAGAGGGTGTGGAGAAAAGGGAACCCTCTTGCACTGCTGGTGGGAATGTGAATTGGTTCAGCCACTGTTGAGAGCAGTATGGAGGTTCCTTAAAAAACTAAAAATAGAATTACCATATGGCCCAGCAATCTCACTACTGGGCATATACCCTGAGAAAACCAAAATTCAAAAAGAGTCATGTACCAAAATGTTCATTGCAGCTCTATTTACAATAGCCCGGAGATGGAAACAACCTAAGTGCCCATCATCGGATGAATGGATAAAGAAGATGTGGCACATATATACAATGGAATATTACTCAGCCATAAAAAGAAACGAAATTGAGCTATTTGTAATGAGGTGGACAGACCTAGAGTCTGTCATACAGAGTGAAGTAAGTCAGAAAGAAAAAGACAAATACCGTATGCTAACACATATATATGGAATTTAAGGGAAAAAATGCCATGAAGAACCTAGGGGTAAGGCAGGAATAAAGACACAGACCTCCTAGAGAACAGACTTGAGGGTATAGGGAGGGGGAAGGGTGAGCTGTGACAGGGCGAGAGAGAGTCATGGACATATACACACTAACAAACATAGTAAGGTAGATAGCTAGTGGGAAGCAGACGCATGGCACAGGGATATTGGCTCGGTGCTTTGTGACAGCCTGGAGGGGTGGGATAGGGAGGGTGGGAGGGAGGGAGACACAAGAGGGAAGACATATGGGAACATATGTTTATGTATGACTGATTCACTTTGTTATAAAGCAGAAACTAACACACCATTGTAAAGCAATTATACCCCAATATAGATGTTAAAAAAAAAGACACATGCACCCCAGTGTTCATTGCAGTACTATTTACAAAAGCCAGGTCATGGAAGCAACCTAAATGCCCACCAACAGACAAATGGATAAAGAAGATGTGGTACATATATACAATGGAATATTACTCAGCCATAAAAAGGAATGAAATTGGGTCATTTGTAGAGACGTGGATGAATCTAGAGACTGTCATACAGAGTGAAGTAAGTCAGAAAGAGAAAAACAAATATCGTTTATTAACGCATATATGTGGAACCTAGAAAAATGGTACAGAGGAACCAGTATGCAGGGCAGAAATAGAGACACAGATGTAGAGAACAAACGTATGGACACCAAGGGGGGAAAGCAGGGGGTGAGGGTCGTGGTGTGCTGAATCGGGCGATTGGGATTGACATGTGTACACTGATGTGTATAAAATTGATGACTAATAAGAACCGACTGTATAAAAAAATAAAATAAAATTCAAAAAAAGTAAAAAAGGACTTAGGATATGTAACATCCAAATACAATGCAGGGTCCTTTACTGGATCCTGGGACAACTGAGGAAATGTGAATATGATCTGGATATTAGATAATATAAGGTATTGTTGTCAATTTTGTTAAGTGTGATAAAGTTATTGTGGTTATGCAAACAGAAAAAGACATTTTTAGAGATGCACACTAAAATATGTAGGGGAGAAATGTCTGCAATTAAAATATTCTTATAAAAAAACAGATGAAGCAATTGGAGTCGAATGTTAATAAATGTTAACTATTAATCCAAAAAATACAAAAAACAAAAAAAAAACCCAATGCAGCCAAAAATAAAAAATAAATAAATAAATTTATTAGAAAAAAGAAACAAAAAACTGCCCTGCCATGCAATTGCTTGTGCTTACATTTACACTTTCCACCTTCATAAACCTTGGAAAGGTTACTGTCCATTCCCATAAATTCTGCTCTTTCGCTCCCTCTCTCCCTCATCCTTACTTCTCCCCTGACAAGGAGCAACTTACTTGAGTGGTAAGTGGAGGAGAGAACCTGATACTTGATGACTCCACTCCTTCCTCTCTCTGCCTTTATTTAGGGAGCTGGCTGCCCACACAAAGCCTGTGTCCTCCTCTGTTCCCTGTGCGATCACATCCTCAAGGACGATGTGGCCAAGTCTGCAATTTCTGTGCTCCTGTGACTCTGGTGGGTGCGTGAACCTCATTTTGGAATTCAGTATCACAAAGCCCATTTGTCTAAGCTACTCTAAGCCACATTCTCCAGTATCAGATGGTAAAGCTGATTTATTACTGGTAAAGTAATAAAAACTGTGTTTTAATCTACACCTGCCTGACTCTTTTGCCTCATCTGCTAAAAATGGGTTCACAGCTCCACCCGGCAAGAAGGGTCAAGTTCATCAGGCCCCCTCGAAAGCCAGTATCTTGGAGCACAAATTCAGGCTCAGATATTCTGTAAGAACTCTTCCAATTTCAAAACGAAGTCCAGGACTTACACTCCTGCCTGTCTGCTGGAGGCAGACAATATGGAGACAGAACATCATAGACTCACAGATTCTAGAAGTGGAAGGAAAATAAGATTGTTGACAGCTTTTCCGTGAGCAACCTGAAACCCAGAGAAGGAAGCTAACATGGTTCTGGCAGGACCAGGGCTCAGGCGTCCTGACTCCCACCCAGTCTGGTGAGAACTTTATCTGAGGAAAACCTCAGTTTTACTCAGCCTCACTCATTCCTGAAGGAGAAACAGAACAGACTGTCTCCAGAGCATGTTTCTCCAAATGATCCCTACCTTTTCCCACGCATATATGTTGACTCATGACATCACAGAAAAAGAACTGGGTATTTGGTCGTTGAAGGCAACATCACTCTTAAATACTTTTCTCTCGGTGACCTTTGATCCATCAGAGAAAAAGCCTATCATTTCCTGTAATCACCTAGGTAACTGAAGACATGTCGGCCGATGATTCATGATCACCAACCTCAAAAGAGCCCTTAACATTGTTTCCTCTGTCGGTGACTCTGTCACTCTTGTAACTGCTCTAAGCCCCAGACAGGCATCTCCCGCACTCACAGGTGGTCCTTCCTCCTTCTCGGGCACGTTGAAGACCCCAGACAGCAATGCCCTCTCCTCCCACATCCATCTGGCCAAACCCAGCTGTATGTGTGCCCAGCCCCTCCTTCTTCCCTCCAGTTACAGCAGACATGTACCCCTCAACCCACCTCCGGCCACTCTTCCCATCATGCTCAGATCCCACGCCCCTCCCACCTTCCCAGGTAAAATGCCACCATCAGTTCTCTCTCCCCTCTCCTGTTTGCTCTGCTGGTGCCTCTCATCTGGATCCTGCCCATCGACATTTCAGCTCGAACCTCTTCCAAACAGAAAGAGAAAACACGCTCTCTCAGTGCCACACTCACTTCCACTGTGACCACATTCAGGGCCAGGTCAGATCACTCAGAGGACTAAGTACTGAGGTACTCTTTCCCACATGTAAAGCAAACAGTAAAACAACGCCCAGAAAGCCCGATAGAACTGCGAGTTTTTGGTAACGACTCCTTTAGTTCATTGTTTCCAATTGTCAAGTACTAAATTCTTTCCACATTTGTTGTTTTGCTGCTCCTACTCTGCTACGAGCTTTGTCTTAAGCACATACTCAGTCTGCTCAATGGGTAATCCAGAATGTGCCCATTCTCTCCTATATTTACAACCAAAGGAATGGGATTTTCTATAACTTGCCGTCTTCCTCATTTCTCCTCCCACCATTGCATGTCTGGTTTCTGCCCTAATCACTCCACCAAAAGGCCTATTACTGAGCATCTAAGGCCTATCACTGACTTCTAAGCATCTAATGGGTATCTCTCAGTCCTCATCTTATTCCACCTCTCAGGAGACTTTGACTCTATTGACCTCTCGCTTTCCTTTTTGAACTACTCTCTTTTCTTAGCTTTTGTGCGTCTGGTTTTTCTCCTCCTTGTCTGACTGCTCCCTCTCAGTCTCCTCGTCAGACTCCTCCCTCCTCTATGAGCCTTTAAAAGTTAGAGAACCTAAGGGCTCTTTCTAGATCCTCTTCTCGTTTTACTTTATAGGCTTTCTCCAGGCAATGCCATCCAGTCCTACGGTTTCAGCTACCATGAATTTTTAGGAGAACTCTACAATTTATCATTCAAACCAGAGCATTTTTTCAGAGTAAAGGAGGGGTACTATTAGCAATTATGCCCAGACTGTTCGGGGCCAACTTGAATACATGGTCACCCTATATCTCTATGCCAACGAGCCCCAAACATGCTTCCCCAGTGAAAACCTCTCCTCTGAGCTCCAGACTCAAAGACCGAGTTGCCCACTCACTATATGCACTTGGATTCATTAATCCACGCTTTTAACAAATACTGAGAATCTACTATAGGTCGAGCACTGTTCCAGGAACTGATGATACAACAGTGAACAAAGCAGACAGAGCTCCTGTCCTCATCACGCTTCAATTCTCTTTGGGGAGAGAGGAACAAAAGTACAAATATATAAAAGCAGATATTTTTCACCATGATGAATGCTATGGAGAAAAATCAAGTGGGAGAAGGGGATAGGGAGTGTTGGGAAGAAGACGGAACACACGCTATTTAGTGTGATCAGATAAGGCCTCGCTGAGAAGGTGATGTTTGAGAAAAAGCCTGAAAAGGGTAAAGAAGCAATGAAAGTGGACATCTGAGCAGAGGGAACAAAAGGTGCAAAATCCTGTAACTGGCAATGTGCACGGCACCCTCGAGAAACAGTGATGACACCACGTGGGTCAGGCTGAGAGAACAAGGGGAAAAGCAGGGAGATAGATCAGAATGTTAACAGGAAGCCTACACTGCACAGGGCCTGGGAGGTGACTGTAAGGATTCTGGCTCTTACTCTGAAGAAATGCGAAGCCACTGGAGGGTTCTGAGCAGAGGAATGCCACGATCTCACTTGTGTTTTTAAAATGCTGCTCTGGGCGTGGGGCTGGGAGTAGAAGTAGGGGGCCCAGTTAGAGGCCGGCACGGTAACCCAACGGGACAGTTTTGGCGGCTCTGACCAAGTATTAGCTGTGAAACTGGTACAAGGTGATCAGATTCCATACACATTTTGAAGATGGAGCCAAGAGAATCTGCTGATGGTTGGATATCGTGTTTGAGAAGAAAAACGGAAGTCAAGGATAACCCCTGGGGTTTTGGCCAGGGTGACTAGAAAGATGACGTTTCCGTTTTCTCAGATGGAGAAAACTTCAGAAGGAGCAGGTCCAGAAACGAGGAGCAGAAACTCCCTTGGGAACATGTTAAATCTGAGACATGCATTAGACATCCAAGAGGAGCTCTTAAGTAACCAGCTGGATATACAAGTCTAGAGCTCAGGGAGAGGTCTAGGCTGGAGATAAAAACTAGGGAGTTTTCAGATCTATACATGGTACTTAAGTCCACACACCTGGACAAGATCACTAAAGAAGTGGAGGTAGAGGAGAGGTCCAAGAAATGAGATCCAGGCACACAGGGAGGTGAGGAAGAACACGGAAAGAAGACGGGGAGGGGCATCCGGGGGGCAGGAGTAAAACCAAGAGAATGTGACACTTGAAAACCAAGAGAAGACAGTCTCAAGGCGGAAAGAGTGATTTGCTATCAAATTGATCTCTGGCATTGATATTAAATGCTACCAATGGGTCCAATAAAATAAGGGTTGAAATTGACATGGAGGTCACAGTGACCTTGATACATTCAGGATGAGTAAAGTACCAAGTATGAAAGTCTGATTAAAGTGGATGTTGAATTAGAGAAGATAATACAGAGACAGTGAATACAAACAACTCATTTGCGGAGTTTCCCTGTTAAGAGGAGGAAAGAAAATGGACATTAGCCAGAGAGAAAAGTGAGGTCAAGAGAAGATTTTGGTGGAAGAGAAGAGTGACGATGCAGGGGAGAGAGGAGAGAATTTCTGAGTGTTGCCCTTGCCCTTGGGTGGTCCCATCCTAGGAGGAAATGGGATCACAAGTGAAGAGGTTAGCCTTTGCTAGGGTAAGCTTAGTTCCTCTGTAATGAGAGAAGAAAAGGCACAAGAAATGATTACAGACACCTACAGGCGGGTAGATGTGATGGCGAGAGTTCATGGACATTCTCTTCTGATCACTTCTGCTTCTCAGTGCGGCGGGATGCAAGCTCATCCGCTTAGAGTGAGAACTGGAGAAGAAAGATTTGAGGTGTGGTAGGTATGAACCAATCACCAAGGACAGTTGAAGAGTGAGTACTAGTGAAAGCCAGTATGATTTTCAGGCAGCATTATGGGTATGTTTGATATTAATGCTCATATAAATTGAGCCCATTCAGCATGGCTTTGTGTTTTTCTCCAGAATGAGGGCAGGTAAGGAGCAAGTAGAGAACTGAATTTAAGTACGATTGTGTTTTCTCCAAAAAGAGAGAATGAAGCAAGAGAAGATCAAGGGAGTCGAGCACGTATGCAAAGAGGTGATGATAACGATACTACAGAAGGAACAGAAATTAAATAAAGCGGTCAATGAGATGAGAAAAGAGTGAGAACCCATGAAACCATGAGAGATCAATAGATTATAGGTACTGGCGGGAAAAGCAACATTGGAGTAGGGGTACTAAAGAGAGTGAGATGGAAACATAAGAACTGGTGGTAATAGGGTGGTTGGAATTGACATTAAGGAAGGTTACAGTTATTAGTAATGGCAGGCTCAACATGTCCAAGATAAACCTATGATCCTCTTCCAGCATTTCCTATCTTAGTAAATGAAGTCACCAAGCTTTTCCTTTGCTGCATGCAATGCATCACTACATCTTGTCCATGTGACCCCTTATAGAATTCCCAAAGCTGTCTGCTTCTCTCTTTTCACCTGCTACTCTGCAAATCCAAGCTACCATCATCCCTTGCTTGGACAACTGTAACAGCCTTTTGGTTGGTCTCCTCACATCTGCTCTGACCCCAACTATAGCCAGAGTAATCTCTTCAAAACAAATAATCATGTGCCCTATTAATTAAAACTTCAATGGCTTTCTGTTGTTCTTAGGGTGAAGACCAAGATTTGTAATGTAGCCCACTGGGCACCTGCACTGTCTAGTCACCGCCTCCTTCTCCAGCCCTATCTTGTACTGTTTTCCCTTTCACTCTGTGCTCTAGTTATGCTGGGATTTTTGTCTTCAAATATACCATACTTCCTCTGACACCAGAGACTTTGCCGATTGCCTTTGTGAAAATCCCCATCTCCTCCCTAGTTAATGCCTTCATGTCCTTCAGATTTCAACTTAAGTGCCCTTTCTTCAAGGCCCACTTCTCTGACTACACAGTATCAACTGGGGTGCCCTGTCATAATTTTTCTTTTACTATGCTGCCCCAGTTTTCTTTAATCAAGGATCACGAGCTCCAGAATAGCA
Source organism: Pseudorca crassidens (assembly GCF_039906515.1). Classification (NCBI taxonomy): domain Eukaryota; kingdom Metazoa; phylum Chordata; class Mammalia; order Artiodactyla; family Delphinidae; genus Pseudorca; species Pseudorca crassidens. The sequence goes on from NC_090307.1 coordinate 59,100,513, forward strand.
GCAACTGTATCTGTTTTTATTCACTATTGTGTCCTAGTACCTAGGACAATCTGACACATAATTCTGTCCTTTAAAGGACCACTTAACCTTGTTAAATTGATAGTCATATAAGCCATATTATTGCCTCTGCTATTAATATCTTGAATTCAGTGAATTCCTTAATGCTTTGCTTCCCACACGGAAAGCTCTGAAAATTCAATAAAACCATCCCTCCCACCAAAAATGCCAAAGTTCATTTAAATATTGTATAAAGCTTTGAAACCAACAAATGGTCTCTGATAAATACTCTGACATTTATAATCGCTTTGGTAAAGACATTGTCTTACTTGTATCATCAACTTTCTAATTTTTGATCGCTTCCAAAATGCTTTCACATGCATTACTCAATTGATTCCCCTAACAAATCTATAAAGGTTGGTGAATATAGCTGGGGTTCCAGACACGCTGACAAATGACCAAAAGAGACTGTTACCTTAGTATGAGGCCCACGTCAAAACAAAGCCCATTCATTCCAGGAGGCAGTAGGACTATCTCCTAAGGATACCTGCAAGAAAATTATACCCATTTAAAATGCTATTTCAGTTCCACAGGTTATCCATTCATCAAGCCCCTGGAGTATGTGTCTCACAAGTCTTTTTAGTGTGACATCAGGGGACATCTCACTTCCTGACTCACAGTTTGAGTCACTGTAAATGATTCCCCCAAAGAGAGCAAACAAGTGACAAAGATACATGCTGGACAACAAAAACAACCATTTATTAGACAGTCACACTGTCCTTTGTCATAATTGCTTTCAGCAGTTTGAAATATATTCTGATTAACCCCAGATAGGGACATGGTTCTGCATTTACTTGCCTAAAGGAAGTAACTATTTTGAAATATTCCTGATTTAACTTCTTTTTTACAAGAATTGTGAGTCAAATAAAAAACAATGTTCAGATGAGTTCTCTCACACTCACTCACTTTTGTTTAGGCCATTTCTTCAAATGTCTTCAAGTTTTATTCTAAAATAATCAAATTTCTACATAGCTGATTTTATGTGTCAACCTGGCAAGATTATGGTGACTAACTGTTTGGTCAAACATCTGTTTTTCAAGTTGCTGTGAAGGTATTTTTTGGATGTGATTGACATTTAGAATCATTGACTTTACAGTGAGCAGAGGGCTTCCCTGGTGGCACACTGGTGGTGCCTGCCAGTGCATGGGACACGGGCTCAAACCCTGGTCCAGGAAGATCCCACATGCCGCGGAGCAACTAAGCCCGTGCGCCACAACTACTGAGCCTGTGCTCTAGAGCCTGCAAGCCACAACTACTGTGCCACAGCTACTGAAACCTGCATGCGTAGAGCCCGTGCTCTGCAACAAGAGAAGCCACCACAATGAGAAAAACGCACACCAAAACAAAGAGTAGCCCCTGCTCGCCACAACTAGAGAAAGCCCGCACACAGCAACGAAGACCCAACATGGCCAAAAATAAATAAATAATTTTTTAAAAATATTCTTAAAAAAAAGTAAAATAAAGTGAGCAGATTACCCTCCATGACACAGGTGGGCCTCATTCAATCAGTTGAAGGTCTTATGAGCAAACGCTGAAGTTTCCCAAAGAAAGAGTTCTGTCTCCAGACGACAACACAGAAATTCTGCCTGCACTTTTATCTCAGACTCAGAACTGCAACATCAACTCTTCCCTGAATCTCCAGCCTGCCAGGTTGCCCTACAGGTTTTGGACTTGCAAGTCCCACAGTGGCAAAACTCACCCCCCACCCCAAATTTAATAAATTTAATAAATTTAACATCCTCCACTACAACTCTGTCCAAAGCAGGTGTGTACCATCATTCAATGTATTTTCTCTTAAGCCTTTTAAAACATCTTGAGAATGCACAGAACCACGGACATACAAAAAATTCATGGTCCTGGTTCTTATTTGTCATAGGATTTTTTTTTTTTGGTAGTATACACTTGAAAGATAGTTTTCTATAGACTATATCCATGAATATACCCTTGATTAAAGAAGAATTAGAAATGACTAAAAGAAGAATGTATTAGTCAGCGTTCTTCAGAGAAACAGAACCACCCTTATGACCTCATTTAACCTTAACTGCCTCCCTGAAATGCCTTATTTTCAAATACAGTCACATTGAAGATCAGGGCTTCAACATATGAATTTCGAGGGGACCCAGTTTGGTCCATATACACTTTAGGGAACTAGAAAAAGAAGAGCAAATTAAACCCAAAGCTAGCAGAAGGAAGGAAATAATAAGGATTAGAACAGAGATAAGTGAAATAGAGAATCAATGAAACCAAATGTCTGTTCTTAGGAAAAAATCAACAAAATTTACAGACAAACTTTAACTAGACTGAGAAAGAAAAAAGAAGATGCAAATAACTAAAATCAGAAATGAAAATGGGGACATTACAACCAACTTTACACAAATAAAAGAATGCTATGAATAACTGTTCACCAATAAATTAAATGAAATTGAAAAATGTCCTAGAAACACACAAATTACCAAAACTGACTCAAGAAGGAATAGAAAAACTGCACAGACCTATAACAAGTAAAGAGATTAAACCAGCGATTAAAAAACAACAACAAAAAACTAGAACTCCCAGCACAGAAAAGCTCTGGACTAGATGACCTATCATATATCTGGCAACATGTTTTTTTAAAAAAATGTATACTGTAACATATGATATGTGCATAAGAATGTATGCGGTATTACTAGTTAGTGGAAAGCACATCCTCAGTGTTTTGAGCTGACTGCCCAGTCTTGTATTTGCGTTCATAAATTTTGTATTTCTTATACTGAGGACAAACTAAGAGTTCATTTTGGCTCTGAAACCTTAAACGACATTTTGATACTCTCTGTAGCTCCAGAGAAATTCCGTAAGTTATAGCGACTCAGTAAATGGCTTTCCTTTTTTTAGATGAGCTGAATATGATGACATGTTATCTTTTTCCTTGGCAAAATAATAATAATAATTTCTAGCTAAAAAGGAACTGAAGAATACTACGTGTTTTCAGATTAAGCCTGAGATCTGAAATGCAGTCTCAGTTAAGCTAGGCATTCATCCTCTGTGCTTTCCAAAATTCCCTTTAGATAACTAATGTGTTAAAAATAGAAAGCATTTCTTTTATATTTCCTGTTTTCTTTCATTTTTAATAAATTTTGTTGTTTTTATTGTAAAATCAATAGTCACTTCAAAAATGCAGACACATAAAATAAAAATTTTACCACCCAAAGATAACCACTTTTTTGTTATTTGACTTTCTTCTTTCTTGAGGTACATATATTTTAATTAACTGATCTCAAGTACTTTTGTACTTTGTTTTTGAAAGTGTTTTAGCACAATTTATGACCTGCATCTTTATTAGGAAACATTATTTTATTAATACAAACTAGTCTCCAACAGTAAAATACCAAATAAAAGTACATCGATCAAGAGCCAGAATCAAAACCTACCATCTCCATGGAAATGACAAACGGAGGATTCTGGCAAAAAGTTATCACTTCTCATTTCTAAAAAGTCAAAAATTATATTCTTAAACGTAAATGTAACTACTCATCAAGATATGTTATTTGGGTTTCTTAGTCACTGAACCACACAGCAATACCTCCTCCTGAAATTTCCTCCCCACAGTTTCACCTCGGGTGGTTCTGGCATGGGAGGATTCTCGGGGTCAATCTTTGAGCGCCTCAAACATGGAAACAGTGGGACATAGCTGAAGTCCCAGAGCCTGAGACTGGTTCTTGGTAGACAACGTGCTTAACGACTCGCTGGTTGCAGACACACACACACACACACAGACACACACACACACAAAGGCTGAAGTTTTCTTTACCTAGCACGTCACACTGATGGAAAAAATAGGAGACTGGTTAGATAGGAAGGAGGTCAGAGCAGAGCCTAATTACAGTAGAGAAGCAGAGCTCACAGCCAGCGCCAGTAAACGGTGGCTGAATTGGACCAGATGGACTCTCTTCCTCTCATTCTTGTAAATACAGATGGCGTTCATCTCAACAGGGCCCCTTCCAATCTACAGACCCTGCCGCCACCTTAAGTTTAAGTTCATCCTCAATCACCTGGCACTCAGGAAGCCTTCACCAACGTACCACCGACTTTGTAGCCAGAATAAATTTGTATACTCTCTGAGCTGCTTGTGTCCTCAGGAAAACAAAAACAAACAAACAAACCAGAAACCCAGCATGGGCTTCACAGAGTCGGGAGGCTTAGATGAGATAGGATAAGGCGTCTGGCACCTGGGAGGAACTCCGGATAGGAGAGATGCTCCTGGTTCCGTCAAGTTGGAAGCCCCAAGGGATGGTCTACTCTGCAGGCACAGAGGGCTTCATTAGAACTGCCTCCTCGTGGCTGTGAAGCCTTGAGCGTAACATGCGAACATCCAGGAATATGGAACTTCAAAAAACTCTACGACTGCTTCGCAGCTCGGGAGGAGCGGGCGAGGCCGCAGCTGCCCAGTGACGCGCGATCCCTGAGCAGACAACTTCCGCTTTAAGCACCTGCTCGCCGGCCGCGAACAGAGCCTACCGGAAGTCGCAGACGGAGCCTACCGGAAGTCGCGGACAGAGCCCAACGGAAGTTGCGGACGGAGCCCACCGGAAAGTCCAGTGCGTAGCCACGGCGTCAGGTTCCTCCGCCGAGCGCGGCGCTGCGTCCCTCGGCTCAGTCCCCAGTCTACTCCAAATTTCCTCTCTGGCCGCTGCCCATCTGCTTCAGGCCTCCCGGATGCTGGTTTTCCGGCCAGTAGTCCCGGCAACGCTGCCTGCCGGCGCTCGGCCATAAGCCCAGCCTGGACCACGGAGGTCGGACGCGCCGCCGCCGCCGGGACCGCCGAGACCCGCCCCCGAGCGACACGCACTTCCGGCGGCGCGGCGGCAGGGACGGAGCCCGGCGGGCGGTGATGGACGCGCTGGCGGTCATGATGCAGGACCTGCTGACCCAGAACCGTGCGTTGCGCAGGGAGAACAAAGAGCTCATGGACCAGGTGCGGCGGCTCCTGTGCGAAAAAGCCAACCTGCTGGCCCAGGTGCGCCCGCCCGCCTGCCCGGTAGCTTTTCCCGAGACGTTCAAAGGCGACTCCGCCCGGCTTCCCGAGTTTTTGATCCAAGCGGTCTCTTACATGAGGTTCTTTGAGGCCAGGTTCTCAAACGACACCCTCAAGGTGGCGTTTTTAATCAGCCGCCTCAGTGGGCCGGCCGAGGAGTGGGTTGTCCCCTACATCGAGAGGGAGAGCCCCATCCTGGCGCATTACGAGGGCTTCGTGGACGCGCTGAAGCGGGCCTTTGGCAGGAACGGGTAGGAAACGGCACTACTGCGAGCCCCACGGACCGGGTCGTGCTTGGCCGTGACTCACAAAGAGTTCTCCAGTCCCCACCTGCTGGGCCCGACCCTTGCGAGGAAGCCCCGCTGCCTTTGCACTCGGCCCAGCAACGCGGCCACTGGCGGGGGGCCTGTTAGCAATTGAACGGACCACCCCGAATCGCGCCCCTGCCGTGTCTGAAAACTGCTGCTGCCCGCCTTGGACGATCTGTGCCAGCCTGGGAAGTGCCTGAGCTTGTCACACGCCCGGGGACACCGATTTGGAGACCTCAGGTCCGGAGACAGCTGCCAGGGTTCGCGTGGCTGGCAGACAAATATTCACACTCCTGCCGCAGGAACCTGTTTTTCACATACTTCGTTTCTGTTCTGAAACCACAACAGGCTCAGAGACTGTGCCTTTTATCAGAAAAGTCTAGGCAATGAACAGTATATGGAAAACGTATTCACTTTTAAAATGTAAATACATATCTTACAGCACCATGTGTTGGGGACTGTACTTGGGGTTACAGGAGAAACAGATGAATAAGACCAAGTGTATATCTCCACAGGAACACAACTGTGAGAAAAAATTCTAAGTGCATATTCTGATGTCTGGTAAAATAATGCTTTCATGTGCAGAGAATGGCATATTTGCTTCTTGTTTTATGGCCTTTTCACATCACAGTTTCAAAATACATGTTAAAAACGTGCAGCTTACAAAGGAGGCAGAAAACCCAACTTGAGCAATTTCTTTGCTCCTGAATCTGGCAAAGCTGGTGTTTTTAAAGATGGGTGCAACTTGTAGCAAAAAGAAGGGGCGGCAGGGAATGGTGCATTCTTTGAGCTGTATCCACTCACCTTTATTCCCCTGTATTAAATGACTTGGCTGCTTCCTTTTTTGTGAATTACAGTTTTGGCCTCAGTTTTTCTTTTGTAATTAAAGGCGTTACTTGATCATTAAAATTTGGTTCAGAATTCTGTGATTCTCTTAGGGCCAAAAAAGGGGAAGAAAAAGGAAGGTCTGAGCCTTCATGTCAAACAAAGTAGTTCTTAAAATCCTCTCAGGACCAAAATCTATAGCTGCCTTTCCTTACATGTCCATAGGTTTTGTCATTCTGGTGGTCAATATAGTCTCACTGAAATAGCTTGAATTCTAGTCATATCTTCATACTAAGAAAAACTCATCACTGCCCCCTTGATGGACAGTTCACATACCTAAGGACTGAACTGAAAACCTCTAATTATATTTTTGCACGATTTGATTAAAAGACAGGTTATAGCAATCTAAAATATGACACAAATGAACATATCTATGAAACAGACTCAGACATAAAGAACAGACTTGTGGTTGCAAAGGGGGAGGGGGGTCGGGGAGGAAAGGATTGGGAGTTTGGGATTCGATGCAAACTAGTATATATAGGATGGATAAACAACAAGGTCTTACTGTATAGCACAGGGAACTAAATATCCTGTGATACACCATAATGGAAAATTAGTATGAAAAAGTAGTATATCTGAGTCACTTTGCTGTACAGCAGAAATTGACAACATTGTAAATCAACTATACTTCAATAAAATGAATTTTTTAAAAAATTATTTTCTTGCCATAAAAACTCAGACACAAAGGTCCTTCATATACCTATTTCGCCATGTGGGGATAAGCCAGAATACTACTTGACCACTAAACAACACCCCACAACCTTCTGCTCTTCACCCAATTAATGCTCATTTTGTGCACATGTCAATACACTGTTTAATTCTGCAACTATAACTAAATGAACTACGATAAAGTTTTTTTAAAAGGTTATAGCAATTATTTTATCATTGCCAGTTAGCATTGTAAGAGTTTATGAGACTGGGACCCCCAACACGACTTCTTATAAACCATACTTTTGTGGTACATATGTACTAACAAAATTAATTGATTCTTGGTCCTATTGGCTGTCAATTTCAGAGCAGTGTTTTTCCCACAGTAAAAAAAACCCTGCAGGGTATAGCACCGCCCAAAATTTCAGTAAACCTCACAAGAGCACATATCTGATAGGGTACAAAAACTTGCTAATGAAAGATCAGCATCAACATTGAAGAAGTCAAATAGAGCATAACTCAGAAGTCAAGATATCTCATACTTAATTTTCTATAACTTTTTTTTTTTTTTTTTTTGGCGGATCTTCCCGCACCGGGGCACGAACCTGTGTCCCCTGCATCGGCAGGTGAACTCTCAACCACTGTGCCACCAGGGAAGCCCTAACTTTTTTTTTTTAAGGGTATCTTAGATCTCCACCAAAAGGAAAAAACGAGAAAAAAAAGTATACAAGTCTTGCTTACAGTTACACAGAGAGACGGGAGGAGGGAGAGAAGGTCACTTACTGGTCAGTGACCTCCATCCACATCATTCCAGCTCTGAAATAAGGTCATAACAGATGATGAGTCGTTCATTGTTTTCTTTAGTCTTCTGCTGAATGGTCTCTGGGGGATGTTCCTCATCTGGCCCTTTATCAGGCTTACCTAGAAGGCCAACAGCCCACTGGGGCCTTTCCTCTGGACCCAAGCGATTTCCTTCTCTGACAGATTGAGAACCTCTTCTGTGTGGGCCTTTAATGTTTGGTATCTTTGGCCTTCCATTTCACTTCTTAATTTGTAATCCTCAGCACACTTCTTCAGCCATTCTTCATTCATGAGATAGCCTTCAGTCACCTCCTTCAGTCACCTCTCAAATTCCTTAAAAGTTCAGAGAAATATGTTTCATGGAATTTGTCTGTAGTAAGTTGACCTTTTTCTTCTGACTTTCTAGATTTCAGCTTTGGCAAGCTTCTTCTGTTTCTGTACCTTCTCCATCACCTGGGTACATCCCTAAAAATCCTATCGTAATTTTCCCCATCTCCGAGCATTTCGCATGGAGCTCCTCATACTTGCTTTTCAATTTCAGGTTCTCCATCTGCATGGCTTTAACTGCAACCTCCAGGTCCTTCTGGGTAAACTGCAGTACATCCATGAATGGGACCAGTGGGCAGGAAAAGGTCCGTAGCCTGAGGACACAACGGGGAGAGTCCATCACAGGGATACCCGGAGCTCCTAAGACAGCAAATGCCACCAGCCTCACTTTAGGTGGTCTTCCTCAGGAAGGCTTGGCATCATGAATGTTGTCTATTTCAGTGGCCACAGAAACCAGTTTATTAGGGCTGTCTTTCAGAAGTGGGTCAAAGGAGGTATAAAGGACTTTTCTCAAAGCAAACTCTTTAGATGAGGACGTTCCAAACTACTCCAAATTCTCCACATCAGCCCCCATGCCTAGAACTATAGCTGGGGCTCTGGAGTGCTCTTCTTGGAGGTCGATCGCAGGCTCTGGCCCGTGCTGAGAAAGGAGAGCAGGGCTTACTGTCCAGACTGCTTATGTGAACCCATGCAGTGCTTACATTACACTTACTTATGTGTAACATGCAGTGCTTACATTATTAATCACCAGACAACTCTCTATCATGTTATGTGCTGGTACTGCGGACACAGCTATGAACAAGACAGTCCTGATTTTCCAGGAGCTTACAACTGGGAAGATAAAGAAACAGGCCATTATAATGCAGGACTGCAGCAAGGAGGGGACAAGAAGAGCGCGCCTGTGGTAGCACGAAGTGGCGCCCCTAAGCCAGCCTTGGGGGGTGCTAATGACTGAATGTTTGTGTTCCTCCAAAATGCATATGTTAAATCCTAACCCCCAATGTGCTGGTATTGGGAGCTGGAGCTTGCCGGGAGGTAACGAGATCCTGAGGGTGGGGCCTGCATAACCGGCATTAGAGCCCTAACAAGAAAAGGTGGGAGAACTTCCTTCCTCTCTCTGCTCTCTGCCATGTTAAGATACAGCAAGATGGCCATCTGTAAACCAGGATGCAGGCCCTCACCAGGTCCGGGACCTGCCAGCACCTTGATCTTGAACTTCTAATAGACTTGGAGACCACGTCGGCCTGCATACATCTCCTCTGGATTTTAGGCAGCTGGGGCCTGAATTGCATTAATCTAATGAGAAAGGAAAGGGTTTTGGTTTAAGGTGGAGGCAACGGAAGTGGAGAGAGGAGGACAGATTTGAGGTATGTTTTGGAGACAGAAAAGGCAGGCCCTACAGATAAATGGATGTGGGAAGTGTTTCTTCCTCTCTCCCCAGTCAGGAATATTGCAGATTCCATTTCCATTTTTCTACATCCCCTGTTTTGTTCCTCTCCAAGAGAGAAGGAGGGAATAACGTGATTGGTCAGAGCTCACTAGTCTTTGGACATCCTTTTCCTTGTGGATGGATCTGGAAACACACCCCCTGTGCACAGGCAGAGCTGGTCCTCTGGTTCCTATTGTCGCTCTGCAGTTTGGCACTATGACAACAGACTCCTGACTACATCCCTTCTTACTCCCTTCCAACCCATTGTCCACACGGGTCATGGTTACTTTTTTTAATTTCCCCAAGTAGTTCATTTGATTTACCTGAAGAGACTTGGAAGACTATTTTCAGCCTGCAACAACATGGATGTTAGTAAGAAGCATTTCCAGTCAACTTTCTTCTTCACCTTGATGCAGAAATTTTGCCATTTTTATGACATGATATTATCCACACTTCACGTTTTCCTCTGTTTTTTTTTTTTTGTTTTTTTGTTTGTTTGCTTTTTGCGGTACACGGGACTCTCACTGTTGTGGCCTCTCCCGTTGCGGAGCACAGGCTCTGGACGCGCAGGCTCAGCGGCCATGGCTCACGGGCCCAGCCGCTCCGCGGCATGTGGGATCTTCCCAGACCGGGGCACGAACCCGTGTCCCCTGCACCGGCAGGTGGACTCTCAACCACTGCGCCACCAGGGAAGCCCTGGCCTCTGTTTTTGACATTACCCCTTTGTCAGGTGACTGTAAATATCTGCATCAAGAAATAAAGCCACACAGAATCTCTCATTGAAAAATGAGAAAATAGGTTGATAGAGATATTTTCCATTTCTGAAAGGCTTATTAAAAATAAAACCCCCCAAATCCATTACAAGTTATGAAAAATGCATTGACTGACCTTTGAAGTTCAAGCCAGCTCTTAAAAGAGCAGGATAATTAAAGAAGACAAGCAAAACGTCCAAGAAAATATATGAAGCTTGAATAATCAGCATGTTTAAAATAAATAATTTATCTTTATGAGTTATCGATGATCTAATAATTCATGAATGCTAAGAAAACCATAACAAGGAGTGATTTGTAAAAGGTCATCAAAACCAAGTAAGAACACAACCAGCTCATTGCTTATCTTGCAACTGATTAAAGTTCTAAAAGGGAACGAAGAAAAGCAAAACAGGGGGATGGGATGGGTAACAGAAAGGGGTCTGTACTGGGTTGCATAATGTCTCCCCCAAATTTTTGTCCGCCCAAGAAATCAGGATGTGACCTTATACAGAAATAGGATCTTTGCAGATTTAATTATTTAAGTTAAATTGAGGTCATGTTGGATTAGGATAGGTCCTAAATACAGTAAGACTGGTGTCCTTATAAGGGGAGAGGACGCAGAGAGAGCCAGAGACACACGCAGGGAAGAAAGGCATGTGGCAACAGAGGCAGAGGTTGAGCAATGCAGGGGCAGGTCAAGGATGCCAAGGATTGCTGGCCACCACCAGAAGCTGGGAGAGACACATGGGAACCTCGGAGGGAGCACGGCCCTACTGAAACCTTGACTGAGGCCCCCAGAACTTCAGGAGAATAGATTTCTGTTCTTTTAAGCCACCCAGTTTGTGGTATTTTGTTATGGCAGCCCTAGTACACTAATACAGAAAAAAAGAAAGGAAGGGAGGGAGGGAGAGAGAAAGAGACAAGAAGGAGGGAGGGGGAGGGGAGGGGGGAAGGAATGAAGGAAGGAAGGAGGGAAAAAATGAGTACGGATTTCAGAAAGTAAATAATGCCTTAAAGAAAAGAACACGGAGGGACTTCCCTGGTGGTCCAGGGCTTAGGACTCCGTGTTTCCCTGGTCGAGGAACTAAGATCCCACAAGCCACGTAGTGCGGCCAAAAAAAACAAAACAAACAAACAAAAAACATGGAAAGATCATAATTTGTGGGTCTCTCCCCTCCCCTTGCAAAGTCATTAAACTAACCTGACCATCGTGAAGGACTAATGGTCAGATTCTGACGGATTTTCTACTTCGACGGAGGCCTCAACAGACAGAACTCGGTCTCAGCTTCTATCTCTCCAAACTCCCCAAATCTCCTGCAGGGCTCCTCCTAGAACCTGGTCGGCCTGGCCCTGACCCACTCGAGACTGAAGGAGATCTTACATCAAGAGCCCCCGAACAGCCCGGGCACCAGGCCTCTGACTGCCCATCTCTGTGAGTTGGTCCTCAAGACCAGACCCTATTGTTCAGTTTATCTGACTACCCAGCCCAGTTCCCAAATCTCTCTCTCAGCCTAGGTCCTGTCCTGCTGTGAAACGACCAGGTTCGGGTAGATACATGGGTACTTGCCAGATTCCTTCCTGAGAGGGGTTAATATTGTAGACTTGGTCAGAACTTCATTGATATGCATAATTTCCTTGAATAGAACAAATATATGGTAGCGTAGAAAACCTATGACATGAACGTCTGGACATGTAAAAATCTATGAGAGCCATAATCTTCATTTTTAATAAACTACCAATGCCATTTCGAAATTGTGAATTAGCTTCGGGTTCTCAGATGTATAGCTTTCATACTTAAAGGGATTAAACACAGACCACACACACACACACACACACACACACACACACACTTCCTTTTAACAAACTTACATGGACCTAGAAGAGTGTAATTGCAAACAGTATGGTTTGTTTATGTGATAGTAACAACAAATCTTAACTGAGAACTGAACAGTTGTCACCATTATAATGGCCTTAGCCCATAGAGAGGCAAGTTCAGAATGAAGTATTCTTGAAGGTACAAATCAGTTTTTAATGCTGAAACTCACAGTGCAAAAACGAAGCGGCAGCAGCGCCAGCCCAGGCTCTGGATGTGTCCCAAAGTCGCCACCTCTACTTTTTTGCATGACACTTAACTTCTTGCCTTTGTTAAATAGTGGCCGAATGAGTGAGTGCATTACGTCTCTTTCCTCCCACTCCAGACTTACTTCTTGAGACCAGGGGACCAAGTTTTATTCAACTTTGTATCCACTTTCCCACCAACATTCAGAGCTTGAACTTCCCGTGTGTGTTTAATGACTGACTGACAGTTCATTTGAGAAAGAGAGTAGGGGGGTGGAGGGTTAGAGTGGATCAGTAAATATAAGTGTGTGTGTGTATCTCTTTCCATCAGTTCTTGCTAATTCCTTCCTGGCCAATATGGTAGTGATTCTCATATTCAAGTATTATACATGTACCTTTGTAAAATTAAAAAGAAAAAAAGATTCTCACCTATCCCTGAGGCTGGCTTCAATGATTAGAATGTCACTTTAACATATACAAATTAAACCAACTATAAATCTTTATATGAGTTAAATCTCTGTAGCTTTTACACACTATTAAAATGACAAATTAAATACAAACCAAATTTCAAAACCAATAAAATTCAAATGAATGAGTTAAAACTAAATTATGGATGTGCCTTGCTGAAAATAAATGACTCCTTCACAATCTGAATATGGTACTAATGATAATGGCACTCTATATGCCCTGTAGACTCATGGCCAGTGGGCTACTTTCTAGAACATTTACATATTTCTGCCTCTAGCGGTTGAATTGTATGCCTGCTGGGAGTTGTATTCCTCTATCCCCAGACATATTTATGCCAGTCGTACTGTTTAATCTAAATATGTAATTCAGTTAAATATTTCACAAACTGATAAATCATTGTGAGAAGAGGTTTGCTTCTATAAAAAGAAATCTGTTAGATGCCTTCGAAAAATTGAATAGCTAAATTATGTTATGTATAGGTGAGACAAATACAAAATATTGGCTAAAAAAATTCCAAAAATCTAAGCAATAAACATAGTTTCACAGTGGGTTTAAGTTCTCTCTCTATTTTAAAGAAACAGTATTACAGTTATGAATTATTTACGATATGTCAATCTAATCACTGAACCTCTTGACCCGGTATCAAATGCAGGTTAAAAAATGTACATTTAAGTGGTTTCCATATAAATCTTTAAGGTACATGTTACTTTACCAATGTTTTTGATTAAGTGACCAGTCTTTTATTTGCTCAGTGCCATTTGCAAGAATGCAACTCTTACACACTACATCTACCTTCATCCTTTTCTTATTATTCCATCCATTGTAGTAGCACAATTTTCTGGTGTCTGTGCAATCCTAAACACAAATTAAAAATGTGGAACCTGCAAGAGACTGGCCAGTTACTTCTTATTTATCAGGGCACCTCCCAAAAAATATTGGGCTTTACTTTTTTATTATTATAAAAATAAAGCCAATATTTAAAATTTCTTGTAGAAAATACGCAGTAGTATTATGTATATGAATTACTATGGGTAAAATGTTAATGACATTTTTCATTCCCAAGTAAAAATATTTTTAGTAGGATCCTTCTAAACAAGAAAGTCTCTTAGAAGATAAAAGTTGTCTCCAGGAAACCACTGAAAAGTTTATCCCACCACGTTTAAGTGACTTTCACAAAATTTTAGAGTGAGTCTGATACCATACAGATAAGGCAAGCAATAGACTGAAAAGAGAAGATTTTTATCTTCAACGAAAAGGATCAAATTCTTACTTGTTTCTTCAGTTTTATCTTGAAAAACTGAAGTTATTTCTATACTTCCTATACCTGCTAGTGTAAGTGTTAAAAGAAATTGTATGAAACTGGTAGAAGTATAAATAATATCACCCTTCCGAGATGCAACTGGTAACAAAGTTTGTAATTTTCTATGTATCTTGAGCCAACAAGACTACCTCTTAAGACCCATCTGAGGGACATATCCTGTGCTCAGAGATGTGAACAAATATTTGGTCAGAATGGTGTGCTTTAGGCACACAAAAAAGTTAAACATAGTGTAAAAAAAAAAGTGTAAAAATAAAAGCTTGAATAAATAAACTCTGGTAACATCCAAATACTGGAATGCTACACAAAAATAAAAATTATACTGTGCAAGAATAGTATTGTTACTGAAAAATGTTTTTATATGCTGCTTAATGAAAGAAGCATGGTTAAAAACAGGATGTATAACATGATTCTATGTTTATTTAAATATATTTATAAATATAGAAAAACGTCTGGAAGGGCATACACAAAAATGTCAAGAGAAATTTACACAGTTCTAGGATTATCTAGGGAATATACTGTAATGGACAAAACAGACCAAATTCTGATTATAATGGAGTTTGTATTCCAGTGGGGGAAAGACAGAAAATAAACAAAATAGTAAATTTACAATAGTAAGATATAGCATGTCATAAGATAAGGAGTACAATGGATAGTGAATGCCTAGGTGGAGGTAGGGGGGTTGCTATCTGTATAAAGTGGTTAAGACTTCACTGATAAGGTACCATTTGAGTAGTGACCTAAAGGACCTCAGGAACGTGATGGAAGGGACATTAGAGTTTCTATTTTACAAGATCCTTCTGGGGACTTCCCTGGTGGTGCAGTGGTTAAGATTCCGCCTGCCAGTGCAGGGGACACGGGTTCGATTCCTGGTCCAGGAAGATCCCATATGCCGCAGGGCAGCTAAGCCTGTGCGCCACAACTACTGAGTCTGCACTCTAGACCCTGCGAGCCAAAACTACTGAGCCCACGTGCCACAACCACTGAAGCCCGCGTGCCTAGAGCCGGTGCTCCACAACAAGAGAAGCCACCGCCCTGAGAAGCCTGCGCACTGAGGAGTAGTCCCCACTCGCCACAACTAGAGGAAGCCCCTGTGCAGCAATGAAGACCCAACAAGGTGGAAAAAAATAAATAAATTAATTAAAAAAATATATAAAAGATCCTTCTGGCTGTTAAGTTTAGCCTGGACTGTAGTGGGATGGGGCAAGGGCAGAAACAGGAGGGCTGGGCAATATTTTGACAAGAGATAACGGTAGCTTAGAACTAGGGCAGTCAGATGCTGGCTCCATTTTGAAGGCTGGACCAGTAGGAGATGCTGGTGGCTAGCACGTGGAATGGCTGTGGGATGCAAAAGAGAAGGTTTTATAGCCTCGACAGCTGCGAGGATGGGGTTGCCATTTAGTGGGACAGGAAAGAACATGTGGGGAGCAGATCTGAGGGTCAAGTCAGGAGTCTGGTTTTGGATTTGTTATGTCCGAGATACCCACCAGAAATCAATATGGAGACCACATATGATGAAGTTAGTATGTGGAAAGGCTTCTCTGCAAGAGCCTTCCCTCACCCCAAGTTTGAATTAAGTGCTCTTTCCCTGCGGGGCACCACCCACCCCCACCCCACTCCCACACTCCCCTTGCATGAGATGTAATTGTTTATGGATCTCTCTCCACCCACTAGACTGTGAGGACTCTCACTGCATCCCTGGCACCTCCTACAAGACCTAGCTTGTCGTAAAGCACAATAAATATCAAATGGGGGTTTGAAAACCCCCAGAGAGAGAACCGAAGCCTGTGAACATCATCATGGGTCAGTTTTACCAATAGGATCAATATCTTCTATATTTCATTTAGAAAGATCCTACTAAAATATTTTTACTTGGGAATGAAAAATGTCATTAACATTTTAATAGCTTATTGGAGTCTCATAGTTATGTGCTGATTTCTCCCCAAACTTCACAAACTAAAGATCTATAACCAAAGTACATAATCTGACTGTCCTCATGCTACTCTGGTTTAAAGGAAAGACATTAGAACTTCCGATTTGCTGACTGACTCCACAGGCTGCCAGCGACAGACAGGCCTCGGCACATTTCTGCCAAATCCTAATTAAGATCTACTTATAACCCCCTTAAGAAGTTTCATATTAAAATAGTTATTGAGACTTCTGGCTATACATGACAGATGAACAAATGTATTTTCTTAATTTACCGTTCCAAAATGCTACTAAGTGACAATAAAGAGATTTTTTTAAAAATATGCTCCTGAGGGGGTAGAATAAGAAGCCTCTGGATTTTGGGGACACCAGCTGAAGGTGGGGATTCAGAGAACAAGGAGACTAAAGGGAGTTCACACATACTGATATTCTTCAGCCTTCTACTCCTTCAGATTCCCAGACTTTCCTCCCAAACAGGAGATTTGAAAATATTCTTTGTCTGTCTGACCATCTCAAATGGAAGGATCTGAAGATGCTGACATCAGGTGATAATTAATAAGCATCTCAGTCAGGTCACCACACAGTGAAGCCTCTCCCATGGGCTCAGGGATTCCCATCAGCTTTTGTAACATACTTTTAGAAATGAGATGACCAAGAAGTATCACCAGTCCTCTGAGGAATGTCTCTAACATAAAGAGAGAAACCAAGGCAAGCAAACAAATAGAGAAAAGCAACCTGGAGGAAACAGATGATTGATGCAGGGAGAACATTAAAAAACAAATTACCGTCAGTATCTTCAGAAAAGTTAAGATTTTGCAACCATAAAACAAGAGCAGAATGTTATGAAAAGAGAGCTGGTGGGAGGCAAGTGAAAAATAAAACAAAGCTTATGGAAATTAAAATTGGGGTAGACAATGGCCAAAGCTGAAACAATTTGAGTAATAAAATAATGAGAGCATTGGCTTATATCTCATAGAATAAAATAAATATTCATGAGTTGTGATAACCATTTAGCTATAGCTTTACTCAGCATGACTATAGATAAGAATACCAGCAAACAATCATTGGAGCTTAATGAACATTTTTAAAATTAAGTACCAAGGCCTCCCCTCTACTTGTGAGTTTTGAAATCGTTTTGTTTATTTTCAGGGATACTGTTTAATTTAATTGTATGATTTGTCTGCACTCAGTTTATTTCCCCTTCTCAAATCTCAGCCTCATGTTGTTCTTTGTTACTGTCAGAGCCTGGTGAGTTGTTTTGAACAGAACTGGTTTTTTTTCCTCCCTCCTGTAAGACGATGTTACTGCACAAGAGCACTGCAGGGTTTTTCATAATAAACTTGTGCACTAAGAACTGAAAAAAAAAGGGGGGCAAAATAGTAACTTTATAGTTGAGAAACCTCCCAAAGACTAGATTACTCAAGTAAGGTGAACACCAGCAGAAATAAGACACAGCAACAACAGGAACCCCCTGATATGAGTCACAGAGAAAGACATATCACTTCTGTGGTATTCTTGCCAAAAATGCACAACCTCAATGTAATCATAAGAAAGTATCAGACACACTCAAACTGAGACACATTCTACAAAAATAACACAGTAGTACTATCTAAAAGTATCAAGGTCATGAAAGACAAGGAAAGAATGAGAAACCATCACAGATTGGAGAAAATTAAGGAGATATAACAAGTAATTGCAATGTGATATCCTGGACTGGACCCATTAAAAGAAATAGGACATGAATTAGTGAGAAGAAAAAAACCCCAAACTGGTGAAGTCCAAACTTAAGTTTGTAATTAATGGAATTGTTCCAATGTTAGTTCCTTAGTTTTGATGATTACATTATGGTCGAGGAAGATACTTACATTAGGGGAAGTTTGCTGGGGTACATGGAGACTCTCTGTACTCATTTGGCAACATTTCCGTAAATCTAAAACTATGTCAAACAAAAAGCTTTCTTTTAAACTTAGTATAAATGTTGGAAATATAACGTTAAAGAAATCTCTCAGAAATCAGATGAAGAGGACAAAGAGATGGAAAATAAGAAATGAACAAGAAATTTAGAAGTCTTGTCGAGGAAAACTGGACAAAGAGAAAAAACAAAGATAAGGAATCATACATGAAATAAGAAAACTTTCCAGGCCTGAAAGACATAGTTCCCAGATTGAAAGGACCCACCAGTTTGCAGTACAAAGACCCACACCCACACATCATCCTATTTCATTCAGAACATGGGGCTGAAGAGAAGACTCTTCAAGCTTTAAAGAGAGAAAAATATATGGGCCCCACATAAAGGATCAGAAATCAGAACCGCTTTAGTCTTCTCCAGATACTTCAAAATTGTGAGATAGAGTATAGGTTTTTTACCATCTGCTTATTCATATTTTTACCCTGAAAGCAGATGTGAGGTCTCTAGAGGAGAAATCAAAGTTGTTATTACTTAGCACCAGTTCCCTATACCTAGTACCCTACAGGTGACATGATGGGAGCCAGGTGTCACTGCACACAGGTCTGCCTGAAATGACGAATCTGGGAGTTTATATAGACCCCCAAACTGCCCCTTCCCTCCTGAGAGAAGCAGAGAAATTTTGCTCCCTAGTTATTAACAATCTTTCGGAATGTAAATGACTGGCTCCGGGATCTGTGGTTCAACACCTTTGAAATATAAACACATTGGGAGATAAGAATCCCAGGAGGTCTCTGGCTATTCAATTACCCTTCAGCTTCCCAGGCTAGTTTTTCAAGCCAGGTGTCATAAAAAGTTTGCTCAGAAAACTCTGTGCAAAAATATGAATTTTTCACTTCCTGGCAGATTGTCTTCCAACCTACAATTCAATCCCCAGCCCAACCATCAATACGCGTGAAGGTAAAACGGATCTCACAAAGCTCACTCCTATTCTCTCCTCAGACTGAGCACGTGCTCCTCCACCAAAGCAAGAGAATAAATCAAAAGACAGCACGGGGGATTCCCTGGTGGCGCAGTGGTTGAGAGTCCGCCTGCCGACGCAGGGGACACGGGTTCGTGCCCCGGTCCGGGAAGATCCCACGTGCCGTGGAGCGGCTAAGCCCGTGAGCCATGGTCGCTGAACCTGTGCGTCCAGAGCCTGTGCTCCGCAACGGGAGAGGCCACAATAGTGAGAGGCCCGCGTACCGCAAAAAAAAAAAACAAAAAAAAAAACAGACAGCATGGGATCCCGGAATACTTTTTAGAGTAAGATTTATGTTTCTTTTAGATGCATCTCCAAAGGCTGAGAATGTCCTTAAAATAAGAGAAGGAAAGCCCAGGTTTAGTGACATTTCATCGTGATTTGAATGATTCTACTAGGAGTTGTGACAGGGTGGGTGGAATCATCCATATCCCCTTTATTTTGAAGTGGCACAAACTTAAGTGATGTTCACCAGCTTCCCAACACCCCTCTCCTACTACCTCTCATAGGTATTGAGGAACTTGGACCTTGGGATCACCTTTGGTGCCCATTTGGAGTTAGAAGGCAGGCAATTCAAGTAATTACCTTAAAAATGCCTAAAGGATCATCAAAAGGAATACAAACAACAAATGTTGGTGAGGATGTGGAGAAAAGGGAACCCCTGTGCACTGTTGATGGGAATGTAAATCGGTGCAGATACTGTGGAAAACAGTGTAGGGGGTCCCTCAAAAAACTAAAAATAGAACTACCATATGACCCAGCATTTCCACTCCTAGTTATATATCCAAACAAAACCCAAAACACTAATTTGAAGAGACTCATGCATCCCAGTGTTCATAGCAGCGTTACTTACAATTGGCAAGATATGGAAGCAAACTAAATGTCCAACAACAGATGAATGGATAGAGAAGAATATATATATATATATATATATATATATATATATATATATATATATATATATATATATATAATGGAATACTACTCAGCCACAAAAAAGGAAATTTTGCCATTTGCAACAAACATGGATGGACTTAGAGAGTATTATGCTAGGTGAAATGTCAGAAAGAGACTAACAAATACTGTATGATATCACTTATAATGTAAAATCTAAAAAATACAACAAACTAGTGAATATAACAAAAAAGAAACAGATTCACAGATATAGAGAACAAATTAGTGGTTACCAGTGGGGAGAGGGAAAGGGGTAGGGGCAACATAGGTGCAGGGAATTAAGATATACAAACTATTATGTATAAAATAAGCTACAGTGATATATTATACAATACAGGGAATACAGTCAATATTTTGTAATAACTATAAATGCAGCATAACCTTTAAAAATTGTGAATCACTATACTGTACACCTGTAACATATAATACTGTACATCAACTATACTTCAATAAAACAAACAAAAAATGCCTAAAGGGTATTATCCCAACTAATTAAATAATTACAGAACAATAGACTTGAAACCTGAAATAAACTTAAAGATCACCTAATGCAACCCCTCCTTTAAATCAAGGACTCAGGAGGATAAAATCAGTTACTCAAAGTTCTCATAGCAAATTTAAGGCAGAGAGGAGACTGAAAGCCAGGAGTCCCATCTTTTCATTGATAGATAGGAAAATAACAATAAAATACAGCATTCATCATGTGTAGAAAACTTCCATAGATTATTTCACTTAATTCTCATATTACTAGTGTCCCCTTTTATAGGTAAGAAAACATAAAACTAGAAAGGTTCAAGTATTTGTCCCAGGCCACTGAGTGGTGGAACCAAAATTCACATGCAGCTCATCTAAATACAGGGCCCACACTCCAAATTACTGTACTGGATGGTGTCACTCACAGAAATATTTTCAAAGTTTTTCAGTTGCAAAAAAAACCCCACAAAACTAATTTTAGAGATTTTACAGTCATAAGTGCAGTGCACAGCTAAAAATTCAGTTACTATAGAACAAGAGTAGAATGGATACTGGAAGATAACTAGTAGACAGCCATACACAATAAAAACAAAAAACAACAAATTTAGGAACTTGGGAGTCTGAAATCAAATCTTAGTCTTTTATATTAGGAAGTTTTAAGAAGAGCCAAAAGTTTTATATAAACTAAATAGACCGTGTACATACTTAGTATTCTACTTCAGGCTGCTTATAATTCAGATATTAATGTATATTAACTTACCAGAATCAAAGAACCTAGGTTTGAGCCCATTTAAAAAATTTTTGTCTGTAAAATGACAATAATATCTATCTCAAAATACTGTGAACTAATTAAAAAAATGTAAACTGTAGCGCCTTCTGTAGATGTCAGATATTAATTAGCATAAGTCGAGTTCCACTCTGTCTCCAAAGTTAAATTGTTTTCGGTGCATTATTAACATATCGCTTAAAAAATGAAAGCAATACAATAAGAGTTGGGAACTTTAACACCCCACTCTCAACAATGGATAGATTATACAGATAGAGAATCAATAAGGATACAACGGATGTGAACAACACTAGAGACCAAATGAACCTAACAGTCATATATAGAACATTTTAATATAAAACAACAACAGCAAAATACAGATTCTTCTCAAGTGCCCATGGAACATTTTCTAGGGTAGATCATATGTTAACCTACAAAACAAGTCTTAGAAAGTTCAAAAAGATGGAAATCATAACAAGTACCTTCTCTGACCAAAGTGGCATGAAACTAGGAATCAATAACAAGAGGAAAACTAGAAAATTCGGAAACACAATGGAACGTGAAACCAGAACTTACAGGATGCAGTAGAAACAGGTCTAGGAGGGAAGTTCATAGCAATAAACACCTACATTAAGAAGCAAGAAAGATCCCAAATAAACAACTTAACTCTACACTTTAAGGAACTACAAGAAGAAGAACAAACTGAGCTCAAAGTTAGCTGAATGAAGGAAATAATAGAGATGAGAGTAGAAATAAATAGAGAACAGAAAAACAATAGAAAAAATTAACCAAACTAAGAGTTGGTCCTTTGAAAAGATAAACAAAATTGACAAACACTTAGCTTGACTAACTATGGGAAAAAGAGAGAGGACTGAAATCAACAAAATTATAATTGAAAAAAAAGGTAACATTACAACTGATACCACAGAAATACAAAGGATCATAAGAAGCTACTACAAACAACTATCTGCCAACAAGCTGAACAACCAGAAGAACTGTAAAAATGGAAACATTCTTAGAAACATATAAATTACCAAGGCTGAATCAGGAAGAAACAGAAAATCTGAATAGATCAATTACTAGTAGGGAGAAATTTAAAAATGGAAAAATCTCAGAAACAAACAAAATACCAAGGCTTAATCAGGAAGAAATAGAAAATCTGAATAAACCGATTACTAGTTGGGAGATTGAATCAGTAATCAAAAATCTCCCAATGAAGAGAAGATCCCAGGATCAGATGGTTTCACTGGTGAATTCTACCAAAATTTAGAAAGAATTAACACCACCTTTCTCAAATTCTTCCAAAAAAATCAAATAGGATGGAATATTCCCAAACTCATTTTATGAGGCCAGCATCATCCTGTTACCCAAGCCAGATAAGGACACTACTATCCCTGACAAATATAGATGCAAAAATCCTCAACAAAATAAATAATAGCAAACTGAATTCAGCAGCACATAAAAAGGTTCACCGTGATCAAGTGAGATTTATCCCTGGGATGCAAGAATGGTTCCTCATATACAAATCAATCAATGTGACACATCACATTAACAGAATGAAAGAAAAGAATCAGACGATCATCTCAATAGACACAGAAAAAGCATTTGACAAAATTCAACATCTGTTCATGATAAAAACACTTAAAGGTAGGCATAGAAGGAACATATCTCAACATAATAAAGGCCATATATGACAAGCCCACAGCTAACATCATACTCAATCATTAAAATTTGAAAGCTTTTCCTCTAAGATCAGGAACAAGATGAGGGTGCCCACTCTCACCACTCCTATTCAACATAGTGCTGGAAATCCTAGCTAGAGCAATTAGGCAAGAAAAAGAAATAAAAGGCATCAAAATTTGAAAGGAAGAAGTAAAACTGTCTCTATTTACAGATGACATGATCTTATGTACAGAAAACTCTAAAGATTTCACCAAAACACTGTTAGATCTAATCAATAAATTCAATAAAGCTGCAGGATACAAAATTAACATGCAAAAATAAGTAGTGTTTCTATACACTAACAATGAAGTATCTGAAATGAAAAATATTTAAAAATTGACCCCATTTACAATAGCATCAAAAACAATAAAATGCCTAGGGATAAATTTAACCAAGGAGGTGAAAGATCTCTACTCTGAAAACTATAAGACATTGATGAAAGAAATCAAAGAAGACACAAGTAAATGGAAAGCTATCCCATGTTCACGGATTGGAAGAATTAATATTGTTAAAATGTCAATACTAGCTAAAGCCATCTATAGATTCAATGCAATACCTATTAAGATTCCAATGGCAGTTTTTTTTTTACAGAAATAGAAAAAAATACTCCTAAAATTTATATGGAACCACAAAAGACCCAAATAGCCCAAGAAATCCTGAGAAAGAACAAAGCAGGAGGCATCACACTTCCTGATTTCAAGCTATACTATACTATACTATAAACCTATAGTAATCAAAACAACATGGTGTTGGCATAAAAACAAATAGACCAATGGAATAGAATCAAGAGCCCATAAATAAACCCAAGCATGTACACTTAACTAATATTTGACAAGGAAGTCAAAAATACTCAATGGAGGAAAGACAATGCCTTCAGTATATGGGCTGGGAAAACAGGATATGCACATGTAAAAGAATGAAACTGGACCCTTATCTGACACCACCCACAAAAATTTACCCAAAATGGATTAAAGACTTGAATGTAAGACTTGAAACTGTGAAACTCGCAGAAGAAAACGTAGGAAAAAAGCTCCTTAACGTGGGTCTTGGTAATGATTTTTTGGAAACCACACCTAAAGCACAAGCAACAAAATTAAAATAAACAAGTGGGACTATATCAAACTAAAAAGCTTCTGCACAGCAATAGAAACCATCAACAAAGGGAAAAAACCCTACAGAATGGGAGAAAATAGTTGCAAGCCATATATATGATAGGGGGTTAATATCCAAAATATATAAAGAATTCATACAATCAGAAAACCCCAAATAGACTTTGGGATTAGCAGATGTAAACTATTATACACAGGATGGATAAACAACAAGGCCCTACTATATAGCACAGAGAACTACATTCAATATCCTGTGATAAACCATAATGGAAAAGAATATTTTAAAAAAGAATGTCTATATGTATATAACTGAGTCACTTTGCTATACAGCAGAGATGGGCACAGCATTGTAAATCAACTATACTTCAATTAAAAAAAAATAAAATTAGAAACCTAAAGAAAAAACACCCCAAATAATCCAATTAAAAAATGGTCAAAGGACCAGAATAGGCATTCTTCCAAAGATATATAAATGGCCAACAGGTACATGAAAAGGTGCTCAATTCACTACTTATTAGGGAAATGCAAATTAAAACCACAATGAGATATCACCTCATGGCTGTTAAAATGCCTGACTTCACTTATATGTGGAATCTAAAAGATAAGGGAACAAACACAGCAAAACAGAGATGGAGTCATAGATACAGAGAACAAACAGGTGGTTGCCAAGGGGGAAGAGAGAAATAGTTGAGGGAAATTAAGAGGTACAAACTTCCAGTTACAAAATAAATGAGTCACAGGTATGAAGTGCACAGTGTGGGGAGTACCGTCGATGATTATTTAATATCTTTGTATGGTGACAGATGGTAACTAGACGTATCATGATGATCGTTTTGAAATGTATAGAAATACCACATCACTATGTTGTGCACCAGGAGCTAACACAGTGTTGTATGTCAGTTATACCTCAGAAACAAACTCATAGAAAAAGAGATTAGATTTGTGGTTATCAGAGGTACGGGGTGGGGGAGGGGAACTGGATGAAGGTGATCGAAATGTACAAACTTCCAGTTGTAAGTACTAGGGATGTGATGTACAACATGACAAATATAATGAACACCACAGCATGCTATATATGAAAGTTCTTAGGAGAGTAAATCCTGAGAATTCTCATCACAAGGAAAAAAATTTTTTTTCTCTACATCTTTAATTTCGCATCTATATGAGATGGATGTTCACTAAACTTACATGGAAAAAAAGTTAGAAAATTCTTATGATCTCATAATTCACAGAAGTGAGTTTGGGAAAATAATGATTAATTATATAGCACCTAAATTTAATTCATTGCTACCATTTTTCAGTCCTCATTTCTCAATGTCACATTTTGTTATAGACTATTAAATATAAACTTTTTGGTTTAAATTAAGTAGGTCACCATTTTTTTTTCTTTTTTAATATTTATTTATTTATTTAGGCTGCACCGGGTCTTAGTTGTGGCATGCATGCAGGATCTAGTTCCCTGACCAGGGATCGAACCCGGGTCCCCTGCATTGGGAGCACGGACTCCTACCCACTGGACCACCAGGGAAGTCCCTATTAAATACAATCTTGTCTACACTTATCAGATCAACTGATCCCATAGCCTTCCAATCTGGTTAATACTTTCTGTTTCATACTGGCTGAAAGCTTGTTGGAAGATTGCAGAAGAGTAGCTAAAATATTCCAAGAATTAGAAAAACCAGTACTAATACACACAAACTTCACTCAATTAAATGTAAACAGCATAAGAATGAAGTGCAATTAAGTTCCCTTTTACCCTCTAACCTTCTCTATCGGTCATCCTGAGGTCGGTAACTTTTTAAATCAATTATATCTGATCTTAAAAAAAACATTTTAAAGCTAAATTTCCTACCTGTTACTTATGCAAAACAATGAATTTATCTTTTGAAATAATAAGTAAGAGTGGGGTAAACTGGGCAGGCAATCACTGTTTGCATTTTGGCTGAAGGAATTCAAGAGATTATATAACCAGCCCAAGGTGGTGACAGCTTGAAAGCAGTAGAGGTAGAACCTGAATTCAAGTTTTCTAGCACTTTTCAGAGAGAAGGGGGTGGGTGGGAGAACTCCTGACATAGATAACCATTTTTATAAACACAATGAGTTAATTTTGGCACCAAAGTAGATGGCCTCTGGTCTGGTGGGACTTCCCTGGCTCACTGCATGATGGAACGTGTAAAGAAAGCAGACGGGTAGCTTTGTTATTTTGCAATCATCCATGACATTCTATTTGCAGTTTTCCACATTATTTGGGGGCAGCCTCTAGACCGGAAGAGAGGCAAAACAATGTTGGTTAGTAATTCGGGCCCTCGGATGGGAAATATCTTACAGAAATTAAAATATTGAGACCAATTTATTATACAAACTCAGGGGCAGCTATTTGTGTAAATGCCCCCTCTGTCCTCCAGCTGCTCTCCCTAACAGTGGACTGAAGGTGGTAAGAACATGTGCACGGCCAGAGCTGCTCCTTTCCTGGTTTGAGGGCATATGAAACGGTGACTAAGCGCACAGTCCCTGGGGGCGGGCTCGTTCTTGTGTCCTGGCTCTGATAACAACTTGATATTGGAGGCATTTTTAACTTCTTTGAATCTTGGTGTCTTCATCCCTAATAATGTGTAACCTGAGAGTTGTCACAAAGCATACAAAGAGACTGTATACATAGTGCCTGATACCTGGTAAACATTCAATATATGCTTGTTTTCATTATTAAATTCCTGACCCTCTTGACTATCCAGTGACCGAAGTTCAACCCAAGTGAAAGCAAATAAAAAGAAACAGCCATGATCTACAAGAATCACTTATAGGAATTATCTAGAAGGCTTCTGCCCTCCGATTGAAAACAAAAGATAACCACATTCCAAATAAGTTTACTAGCACAGGATGCTTTCCACAGAACTCCCTCGAAATGACAGTCCGCCTTATGGTGATCTAAAGCTAAGAGACGAAATTTTTTTTCAGGTTTCCCTTAGCTTACTTGCTACCCTACCCTGATCCATGGGCTCTAAACGAGTACCTGCTGAATCTCAGTTGGATACCTTGAATTGCTCATGGAGGTCCCTCTTTCTGAGGTACTAATATCCTTGTTCGAAGCTGCAGGAAGCCAAGGTTACCACGCTTTTACTCTTCTAATTTTCATCAGTACCCTTTCCTGATGACAGGATCCATTATTTTTTTTTAATAAATAAATAAATAAATTTGGCTGCGTTGGGTCTCGTTGCTGCACGCGGGCTTTCTCTAGTTGCGGTGAGCGGGGGCTACTCTTCGTTGCAGTGCACAGGCTTCTCATTGTGGTGGCTTCCCTTGTGGCAGAGCGTGGGCTCTAGGTGCGCGGGCTTCAGTAGCTGTGGCTTGCAGGCTCTCTAGAGCACAGGCTCAGTAGTTGTTGCCCACGGGCTTAGTTGCTCTGCGGCATGTGTGATCTTCCTGGACCAGGGCTCGAACCCGTGTCTCCTGCATTGGCAGGCAGATTCTTAACCACTGCACCACTGGGGAAGTCCAGAATCCATTATTTTTAAGAAATAAACCACAGTCTCACTTTACACTCCTGTTTCCAAAGTCCAGTATCAATGAGAGAAGTTCAGAACCATTGAAAATGGTAATATTGTAATACATTTTCTCAGTACACATTCAAAAAGTCATCTGAGAATGTTTCTTTTGGTATGACTAAATTTCATGACTATGTACTAAAAATGCTTATTTACCTTCTAAAGTATATTCCATGAACTGCATTGAAATACAGGTCACAGCAGAGCTTTTAACGCATTTTTCATATTTATGATCTTTTGTTAAATCTTTGTAAAATTTTGTAAGGCTTGGAAAAGTCATCGTTTAACTGCATTCTGGACCGTAAGCTCCATGAGGTTGAGAATGGTGTCAATGGCATTCACTGTCGCATCCCCAGCCATCCGGTCCAATGCCTGACACACACAAGACATGCAGTAAGCATTTGTTGACTGATATACTTTAATCTTACGCATACAAAGTACTTTCATGTAAGATGGATGGAAATATCCTCCAAAAGAGAGCAAAGTGATTCAGTAAACTGGTATTCTGGAACTAAAGGAAGATCAGAATTCTCGTGCAGTAGATCCAGCCCCTTTGGGGAGAACACAACAGATCATCTTGGAATTCATACAAACCAGAAAGGGAAAGGTCAGGTGTAGACTCAAATACACTCAATTTCTGAAAAGCAAATGTAAACATATCTCCCCAAATGCACGATTTCAGAGATGAAACTCAAAAGCCAGCTCTCAAAATTGCAATTCTGACTCTGCCATCACACATATTCCCAAAAGAACAGCAGGGAGCCACCCAGAACCCGGCGTTTACACTTGACTACACTCCCACGACCTACTTAAAGGATGGGGGATTACAGAACCAAAGACAACTCTAAGAGGAATACAGGAGTTTGTGAGGACAAAGCTGTGAACTGGTTGAAGATTACAGAAAGGCTAAGATAAACACAGCTTCTGTAGATATCACAGAATGAGGTCTAGGTCTACAGCTTGGAGCCAAAGATGGACAGATGTCAACGTCAAGAGAAATTCAATCTTGCTTCTGCTTCTGTATTGAGAATGCCCTTTAAGAAGCAGGGAACGTTTACAGTGCACCTCAAAAGTAGTAGGTGTGGGCTTCCCTGGTGACGCAGCGGTTGAGAATCTGCCTGCTAATGCAGGGGACACGGATTCGTGCCCCGGTCTGGGAAGATCCCACATGCCGCGGAGCAACTAGGCCCGTGAGCCACAATTACTGAGCCTGCACGTCTGGAGCCTGTGCTCCACAACAAGAGAGGCCACGATAGTGAGAGACCTGTGCACCGCGATGAAGAGTGGCCCCCACTTGCCGCAACTAGAGAAAGCCCTCACACAGAAACGAAGACCCAACACAGCCATAAATAAATAAATAAATAAAATTAAAAAAAAAAAAAAAAAGTAGTAGGTGTGTACTGGTTACCACGCATCTTCACAGCAGGCCATGAAGTAGACATCCCCCTCACTATTTTAGAAATAATGAAATGAAGGGTCGGGGCAGCTAAGAATTTGCCTAAATTTATACGTTACTTGGAAAGCAGAGCCAGGATCCAATTCAAGTTCGACTTCAAAATTCTTTCCACTAACCCACCCTCTCTCCTTGTTATCTTGAAAAGATTTATGTGAAGAAGGGTAATTGGGAGCATCTCTGGAAGATATCATGGAATCACACAACTGCTGAAATCTGTCGCAATCCAGAGAAATCACATCCAGGGCCCTTGAGAGACGATCAGTATGGCGACCTTTAAGGAATCAGGAGCAAACGCCACCTTCAGCCCAGGTCCTCACACACAACGCTCGAGACATGCTGAATTAAGGACACACTGTCTTCACGTATCTGAAGCTTTGTCAAGCAGGACTAAACATATTTTGAACAGTTCCAAGGGGGAGAAAGTTCCCAGTTACAAGGGGGTAGGCAAAAAACAGAGACAGAATGCAAGGCACAAGGAGCAGTTAGATGTTTCAGGATGGCAGTGGGCGTTCATTACATAGGCAGGGAATCCCCATCCCTCATGTGCTTACAGCTTTCGGTGAAGTATTAGAAGGAAGCAGGATACATTTAGGCCCTGGTCTCTCACTGTGATGATTTTCAACGGTTACCTTGCCTCCAGCTGGACATCTTATTAGTCTCCCATACATTTGGTAGGGGTGGTGTGCTGGGTAAAGGAGAAAGGCAGGCAGATGTTCAAGGTAAAGGGAAGACAGGAATGTGAGAGTTGTTCTCTCCCTTTCTCTTTAACTCCTAACTCAGAACTCCAGACTAGAACCCTTATCAGACTAGTTCAATTCCACTTACACAAAGGGCTTCTACATCTGCCCCGGAACTAATCACCACTAACAGCATTACTCCGGAAAATGAACTCCAGGCTCCCAATGACTCAAGTTACAGATAACCTTACAGGACATAATCCATTCAATTGGAAACTGCATCAACGTGCCTCACTCTCTCATCACAATTTTTTTCCCCCAACACAATAGGAGGAATTTGTTAGTATCTGCCTCACTTGATGGTGACCTCTGTAATGTCTAAAAATTCTGTATTTGTGATCAAGTTAATTAGCAGGTAGATAACCTACATTTTAGACTTCCCAAAATTCCCTTCCTCAATCACTGCCAATGACGTGCAAGTTGGCATAAAAAGCTAAATCAAGTTTGTAGACATTCTCTTCGGACAAATAGAAAAAAGGTAGGTGGTTTTTGTATAATGAAAAAGTGGTGACGTTGACACTGGAATTTCCTTCCCTCTCACAAGGCAGATTCAGTGTAAGCATGTTTCAGAATTACCTCGCTGTGATGGCAGGTACCCTTGAACTGCTAGACATGAGGGCTTCATCATCCAGGGGACACTAGAGCCAGCTGGGTGGAGAGAGGCAGGCTTAATGACCAGGAGACAGGACAGCTGCCACGTCATGACTTTGCTGCTGCCCAGAACACAAGGAACACATGCACAGATGAACCCAGCACCGGTGCCAGAAATTAAAACACAAATATATTTCTCATGCAAAATAGGACAAATGACACATATTTACATGATGCAAATAAAGTGCTGAATATTACGCTTTCTTTTTGGGGTACCACCATGCTTAGGTGGTTTCAATGAGGGTTAATGCCACATGGTGAACTTGCAATTCTATAAAACCGGGACAAAGACAGTATAGAAAATGCACTTTAGTAGAAACCTGGGTATGTGACAGGTTGCTAAGAAAAAATGAAAACAGGAATGACAGAAGTATATTTTCTTTTATATACAAAAATGAAGGCCCCAAAAATGATTTGCTGAAGTAGGTATCCACAAGATGTTAAATTATTTTTCCTTTGCTTTGGTTAAAACAGTCTAGGAACAGCAATCGGTTCCCTTTCTACTAATAGTATATAAACACAGTGACAGGACCACTTTTAGGAGAAAATAATCAACTTTTAAGAAAAATAATTAAATTAGTTTTAAACTAAATTAAACATTTACCAATAAATAAGTTTCTTAAAAAGGTAGCATCTTCATCCTACAATCTTGGGCATAACATATACACCAATTTAAAAAATAAAATTTATCTCACAATTATAATTACAGGTGTTAATGCAACAAGCTAGGAAATGAAATTACTTTAATATATCTTTAAAAAAAAACCCTAGCAACCAAAAATAAATTTTAAAAATTGATATTTTTCGAAAATGGTACATTCTAAAATAATTAATACTTTATTACAGAACATAATTCAAACTATTGATGGTATTTCAATATATTCCTAAAGAATGTTTAAAAAGAAGTTTCATACACCAGAATTGGAACAGCACTTATAATTCCATTTACAGCTATGAAAAGGCAGTCAACTTCCACTTAAAAGTGTAACCAGTGATGAAATATACTTCAAAAACAAAAACATTTGGTCTGACAATCTTTAATACTGGTTAAAAACAGACAGATGTTTGTTGCTGATGGAAGTAACTTTAATCCAATGTGCAAAAAAAGTGCAGCTGTCTACTTGTACTTGAGATACATAAGACCAACGCTTCTGTACTATTTACACACTTAAAAAATTTTAAACATATTGATTTAAGGAAGGATACTGCATCTCCTTAATGGATAAATCACGTGCTACGGAAAGCCCAAAAGCTTGATGACACTCTTTTAAGTTACACAAATGTATCCGAAGAGGCATACCTGTTCTTGTCTTAATTTTGATCCTAAACAAAAATCCAATTTCAAAATCAATCAGGAATTTCTTTGATCTAGAAAAACTTGGAATTGTTGCAAATGTGCAAGCCTTGTCTCTGAGAGCCAGATTCCTATATTCCTTTTTCTAACCCTCTCATCACTGGTCCATCCCACAAACCCCGTCGGCTGCAGAGTGGCAATGCCCAAAGTAAGAGGAATGAAAAAACTCAGCCCTCAGACCACCAACATGCCTTCGGGACGTGTGATGAAACCTTTGCGGGGCAGGTATGGGCAGTCAAAAGGGATGAAGAAACACTTCAGCAAAGCAACCATTATTTGTCCACAAAAATCATGAAAAACAGTGATAGAAAATTAACAAACCAAGTATATAAATCTGAGACCATTTTGCATTCCTAGAACTTGTTTTCACATCTGCGCACGCAGGGTTCTTGGTCAACCACCCACCCATATTTTCTGCGTCGACACAAGGTACTTTTACCAAAGTTCTTAAAAATGCTGTTGTAACCCTAAGTCACACAGAACGGTGATGATCAGGAAATCAATTCACTCATTTATCACTCTGTGCAGTGCACTCCCCGGTGCAGCAAGCAGAGAGAGGAATTTAAAAAAGGGACCGAAGTCTCTCACTTCTGAACTGGACACGAGAGTTCTCAAAATTAAAATCAGAAATCATAAAAAAGTGGGGCGGGGGGTGCGGGTGCTTACTGGCAACCTTAATACTAGACACCAGACGGGACAGTGAAACTGTTTGGTCAGAACCAAGGAACAGTATTTCCTTGAAAAGTTTTCAAAACACCCAAGCAAGCACTGCCTTAAGTCCAGCGAGTACAATGCTCCGTAAGTTTCCACCGAAATGCAGCGGCTGGCGTTCATGGGTCAGGATGCAGGATGCTGGCGGAGCATCCCTGCCCCGAGCATCCTGGTCCCCCTGCTCTAGCTGCAGGCGATGGTCTCCAGCTGCTGCTCGGCCTCCGCGGCCATGGCCGCCGCCTGCAGCTGCTCCGTCTCGCTCTGCATGGCGCTGGGGGTGACCTGCTTCCGCTCGCTGTGCATATTGTTCTCGTGCCGTTTCAGATCCGACGCCTTGGCGAAGGCCTTGGTGCAGGAGCCGCACACGAAGGGCTTCTCGCCCCGATGCCTGCGCTCGTGGTCCTTGAGGTGGGACTTGTGTTTGAAGGCCTTGTCGCACATGTGGCAGGCGAAGGGCCGCTCGTTGCTGTGGACCCGCTCGTGCTTCTTCAAGTCCGGGGCGCGGATGAACGACTTGCCGCACACCTCGCAGCTGTAGGGCTTGTAGCCCGTGTGGATCTTCAGGTGCTCCTTCAGGTGGGCCTGGGTGGTGAAGCCCTTGGTGCACATCTCGCAGACGAAGGGCCGGTCGGCCGTGTGCAGCTTCTCGTGCTTTCTCAGCCTGCCCTCGTCCGAAAACGTCTTCCCGCAGGCCTGGCAGGCGATCTGCTCCCGGTGGTGGCCGTACAGCAGGTACTCAAACTTCATGTCGCTGGCAGCTGTGGTCCAGCCTGGTGTCTGTTCGTCCTTCACTTCACTCATCCCATCGTTAAATGTTAAGGCTTGAGGGGTCTGGGATCCCAGATCCTTGGACTCGGGGGTCTCCATGGATTCGACTTCCTGGCCATAGCAATTGACTTTCCGCACCTCCTCACTCCCCAGCTCTTTCAGGATCGCTTCCTGGACCCTGAGCGTCGTCGTGGGCGACTTGCCGTCCTCCTGACTTGGGGGGGTGCCTTCTACCGTGTCATCCGAGGGACTGTCATCTTGGTCTCCGATTTCCTCCACATCATCATCCTGAGTGTCAGCAGCATCTCCAATGGGGCGATTGATCTTGAGGCAGTACTTGCTTTTGGATTGGCCGTTATTTTCGTCGGGACTGGACACGTCCCGCTTCTGAGAACAGAGTTTATCCAAAAATCGGATACCAAGAATCTGACCCGATGACATCATTAAGTTAACATCTTCTTTTTTCACAGAAATCTTTGCTGTGTACATGTAATTCAGGACCTCTTCAAATATATCAGAACGGAGAAAATCTATTTCTATTACTGAAGAACTATCGACCTCAAGCTTCTTGAAAAGCTTTTTAAAGTAGGTGCTGCAGGCGGCAAGGACACACCTGTGCGCCCTGAACTTGACATCCTCCACCACAATCGCGATATCGCAAAATTCTCCTTCCAGGCGCTGCTCGTTTAGGGTTTTCAGAAACAGAGTTTTATGATCATCGTCATTGTATTTAATGGTTTCAGACATACTGATGAAAAACTCCTACAAAAAATGTTTAAAGAAATACTTTGGTAATTATGCACAATACTTTTCCATACAGAAAATACAGGGAGATTCTCATTTTCTGATCAATTTCCGGTCCCTAACAATTTCAGAAAGTCAATGCCAGGAATGGTTCAAGAATATGAGGAGAAAAGACGGATCCCAACTTAGGGATTTCCATACTGTTCCTTCTACTTATCTTCACTGTACTCCGCATCTGCCTACTCATAATAACAGCAACTTCTACCGAGCACGTAATACCTGCCTGGCATTGCGCTATGTGCTTTTCTTTCCACGTCTTCACAAATGCAATGATCAGATGGCCTGGAGAGATAGGTATTACTACCCCCACTTTATAGATGAATTGAGGAACCTGCCCAATATTCTAGTTATTTAGTGGAGTATCGGGGCTCAAATCCAGGCACTCTAGCCCCCAAAGCCGTGCTTCCTGACAACTACGGGTAATAATGACAAATAACTCAGCTTCAAGGTTTAAGAAACAGGTCTCCGGCAAGCATCCACCAGTGCCATCTGCTGCGTCTACTCTAATTTCACGCAGAGGAAGATTCAGGAAAATTTCACACAGAGGAAGATTCAGTAAAATAACTAGCAGCTCTCAGTGTTCTGCTTCCTTGACGGAAGAGACAAATCGCTGCTGCAGAACCAGAGAGGGATATCATTGCCAGAACATTCCATTCAGTGTTGTCTTCTAGTTTTTCCACACCAGTTTCGGGCCACTTGTGAACAAGTGTCAAGGTTTAACAAGACCCTCAGAGAATCAGATGACATTTGGGAAGACAGTGACGAGAGGCTTCAGCCCCTCTGGATGCCGACCTATCTGCCATCCAAGTTGGATGCACTTGACAAGTGCTGCGACCGTTTTACAAGCAAAAGAAATCTAGAACTGGCACGGAAGACACCTGCCGTGTGTTAAAGTGATCTTTTTAAAACAATGTGTCCTGTTGCGTTTCTTTTCAAAAACATTGTTTCTTTCTTTTATTCAACGAAGTATAAATATGAGGAAAATACATATGTCCCCTAAAGAATGCTAACACATAACCGAGAGAGAGACATTTTAAAGCTAACACCAAACAATATTTTCAGGACATAATATCCAAAGTCATAGTTACCATGAACAACTCAGGCTATTATCTTAATGCTTTAAACACCAAATTCTTCGGATCAGAATACCTCTGATCAGGGGCACGCCAGTCCTACAAGAGAAAAGGACATACAAGAGTAAGGTAGGCTCTTCCCCCATCCCAAATTCTAAACAAGAGTGTTTTCAAGAATTGATTTTTAAAAAGAAACTTTCCTTTTTTGTCTTGCCATTGGCACCTGTACCTATTTTCAGGTTGGGAACAGAGAGGAGGGCGGCTGGCAGCATCAGGTCCAGCTCTGAACAGATACGAAGGAGAAATGGTAAGGGCTGGAGCACTTGCAGCCTTTGGGGGGGGGTGTGTGCCAGGAATGGGAAGGATGGGTTGGAGAACCACTGAGGGATTTCCCCTCACAAAGCCTGTGTCCGTATTTGTAAGGATGTTGATTGCGGCACAGATAGAATAAAAGCCAGTAAACGCCCTCTACCCCTACCGTTTCCTGCTGGATACACAGCCTTCACATTTTTCTCTAGGCTCATATAAACATAGAGTATATACGCTTTTAATAAATATAGACAAAGTTAGAGAGGTACGTACACCCAACATTTAACGTCGGAGCAGAGGGAACAATAGCTGCTTTCTTCCATCCACACTTGTGTGTGATGTAACATACATTACTCAAGCTACTCTGGTCTTGAAGCTTGCATTTGAGAAATCCAGGTGTTTTTGCCTCTATCCCTACAGGGAAGCTCAAAGGATTCTAGATTTTTGCGAGTTTTAACTTTTACCAGAAGGACTCCATGCGGCAGCCTAACATCGAAAAACATAAAGTCTCCTCTACTGAATGGTGACCACACAAACTTGAGTGTGGTAGGACCAGAGTCCTGAAAACCCTCCAAAGTTCCCTCTACGGAAAAGTGAAAACACCGTTAAGCTGCCTGAAGTGGCAGGCTGTCTTCTTATCTGCCAAGTGTGAGGGTTGAGCAGAATTATTTCTAAGGATGCTTCCTACCCTGCCTGTTCCCTGGATGCACCCCAGCCTGTAGTCACCCCCAACGGAACGCAGTCAGGCGAAACCTTCCTACCGGGTCACTTCCTACAGTTGCCAGTCGCTCTCCCTAGGGCTTGTGGGATAAAAGCTCAAGGACCAGGCCTAGGAGTGGTGTACAGTACCCATGGCAACACAGGAGTGTGTTGGATTTTTTCTTTTTCCTTTTCTCGTCAGTGTGTTATTTGGCCCCCACTCTCTCTCCAGATCTCTAAGGACCATTTTTTTCTGTTGAGATGCTAAGTTCAGGTGAGTCAAACTGGAAGATACCCGTGGCCAGTATCCCTGTAGGTAGGGGGAACGATGAAGGCCAACCACACCTCCAGAACGAAGCTGCCCCTTTATTACGCTTCTCCAAACCGCCGCGCAGGGCCGGAGCGAACTCCTGTAAAGCCAAACTTACATAAGCGGCGGCGGCGGCCGCCTCCCCGACCCCGGGGCCGCCGCGACAATGGCGGCGGCACCACTTCCCGGTCGAAAGCTGGCAACTTCGGGATGCGGAGGAAGCAGGGAACGGAGCGGAGGACCCAGGGAGCCTCCAGAGCCTCTCCAAGCCTCGCTCCCATCTCTTTCTGCCCAGGAGGTGGGGGACGGAATCAAGCCGTGTGCATTGCTTCCCGAACAAAAGCTCCTGCCCGGGTAGCCGGGAGGTGCCAGGGCCGCTTTCCCTTTTAGAATCCGGCTTTTCGGCGCGGGCTGGGGCCGCGGCTCCGAGCGCGGGAGGGAGGACCCACGGCGGCCCCGGCGGCGGGGAGCGGGAGCGGGCGTGCGGCCCGGCTCCGCAGCCCCGCGCCGCGCCGCGCCCCGCCCCGCTCCGCCCGCGAGCCCGGAGCTCGCGCCCCGCGCACTCCCCGGCCGGCTCGCGCCGGGCCCTCCCCCGCCCTCCCGCGGCCGGGGGCGGGGGCGGCGCGCGGCCGGCTTCCCGAGCTCCGCGGGCGCTCCCGGGAGTGCGAGCGCCAGGGTCCCGGCCCCCTCCTCCGAGGGCGGCTGGGGGCGGCGCGGCGGAGCCCGCGGAGCGGAGGGGCGGCGCCCGGCTGGCCGCGCTCGGCGCCGGGTTCCCGGCCGTCCCCACCCCCACCGCGGTGCACTGCGGCGGTGCGAGCGGGGGCGGCCATGAACTCCGCCGCCGAGGCTCGGCGAGCGCGCGCGCGGGGCCGCCACTGCCGCCGCCCGGCCGCTGCCCGAGCCCGCTCGCCGGCCTGCGCGGCCCCCGGAGCGCCCAGGCCCCTCGCCCGGCCCCGCTCGCGCCGCGCCGCCGGGACCGCCCGCACATCCTGAAGCTGACTGGTGCCCCAGAGCGCGGCGAGAACGCGCTTCTTCCGGGCAGCCCCGCCGCACCAGCCTCCGGCCTCCCCCGCGCCCCCGCGCCCGCCTCGCGGCCGGCCCGGGCCCCTTCCGCACCCCCGGCCCGCGCTTACCTGCAACCTGGCACAGCCACAGACACTTGCCGTGGGTTCCCCGCGCTCACTGCACGCAGGCCGGGGACGGGATGGACGCGGGGCGCGGGGGCACGGTGGGTGGCAGTGTGTTTTGGATTTTTTTTTTTTTTTTTAGTTTGGGGAGGGGGCGGGGTGGGGAATCGTGCACGTCCCTGATGGTAGGAGCCCTCCTCCTGCACGAGCACAGAATGTCTAGCCGGCCGTGAACACCCCCACCGGCAACCCCCCCTTCCCGTGCATGCGCGGTGCGGGCGAGGGGGAAGGCGCGCCGCCGGCTTGCGCAGGCACGGAACCCGACTGGGCCTGTAAATGGGTGAGCAGGGAAAGGGTTAATCCGGGACCTTGCGACGCTTTCGTTGGAGTCTACGGGGCCGCCCCTGGAGGGCCCTGGCCTGCGCACGCGCGCGCACGCGCGCGACTTGGGGCGCGCGGAGCCCGCGCGCGGGAGAAGCGGGGGGCGGGGCGGGGGCGGGGCTTCGGGAGCGGTGGAGCGAATGCACGAGCGCCGCTCGCGGGCACCCGCCCCGCCTGCAGCTCCCGCCTCCCGCTCGGACTCTCGAGCTCCCGCCCGCGCCCGGCGCCGGCACAGCCCCGAGGACGCGGGAGCCCGGCGCTCCCGTGCGTGTGCATGTGCGTGGGCAGTGCCGCCTTCGGGCGCGCGCAGGCCGGGCGCTGCGTCTGCGGGGCTCTCCCGCGACTCCAGGGCGGGCGACCTGGGCACACCGGAGACAGCGAGACGCGCGCTTGCGGGCGTTGAGTCTTAGCTGCTACCGCTGCCACATTTTTGTATATGGGGAAGTGGTAGGCGCTCAATAAACATTTGCAGAACAAATGCAAAAAGTGACACGTTTCATCCCCCAGTCCCGCATGAGAAAGGGATCACCCCTAAAGCTCTGGATCCAGCCAGGGGCGCGCCCACGCTCCCGCACATCCCCGGAAACTCGCAAGGAAAAGTCGGGGGGGGGCTGGAGGCTGTAGCTTAACCCTGGCAGTGGAGCACCTGGGCTCGGTTTCATTTGCCGCTCCTCCCGAGAACTCGGATGACTCAGGACTGTTTCCTACATCCCTGTTCAGCAAAGTAATGATTCCACTACTGTGGAAGCATCGTCGCGTCCCCTCTAACGCGGTGACGGACCTGGGAGGTCCCTCCTACGCCCGCGTTTTCTGCTCACCTGAACACAAGAAGCTGGACGGCCCCCCAAGGCTCCGTAGAGTCGCTTGGGGGGCTTTATCACACTTGCTTTAACAGCGTTTCGCCAGAACATTCGTAATTTAATCTAAAAATTAGTGCAGGACCGTCCACGGGGGCTTGTATGATGATTACAGAAGATAATGCTTGTAACAGGTACATAAGGTACGTAAACATTAAAGAAATTATATTGTGATTGTGTTAAATTCCAGAGAAATTCTGTCCGAGGTGATTTTGTAGTACTAATTGACGTTGGTTTCAATATTTCGAAAGGTGCTTTTTATACACATCCTTTTTGATGTTCACAAAAGCATGGGGGTTAGTGGGTCTATTGAATGAAGCAGGGTAGAATAGACCAGTTCTAGAGTCAGACATATCCAGCTCAAATACAGGGTACATTATTTAACTTCTCTAAACCTCACTCTTGTTCTCTGATAAGAGCAGGGAATTGTGAGGATTAAATGGAATAATGCTCAGTGAAGTGCTTAGCTCTAATACTAGCCTGATGGTGTTAAATGACCTGCCAGCTCTCTGTGGATAGCGGGTTTAGGTGGCAGGGGCAGAACCGGAACCACCAGAGTTCAGGCTCAAACTTGACACCTAGGTGGCCATGTTCCCTCTGATGCCATGCTGGGCCTGGTTATTCATACATAGCTTTTAAGGTTACACGTCAATCCTGTCTGTGTTTTTAACAGGGGGACAGTAATAGTACTATATCATAGGATTATGTTCTCAAGCACTAAAACTGTCACTTCATTTAGCAGTGTGTCTGAAGCATCCCCCTTCTCCCATACCACTTAATTGCGTAGGTTTATACACTCATTCTGCATATATTTATCTGTCTACTATGTAAAGACTGTCTTTTTGCATATGGCTAGGTAAAGTCTTCTCAGGATTTGACTAATTCGATCCAATTAAAATAGTTTCGAAGAGTTCTCAAGCACTAGAATGCATTTCTCAAGTGACAGGTTCCATGACATCTTGGTTTTGCATCAATTAATCCTCCTTTTCGTTTGCTTTATGTGCTAGTCACTTGGTCTCTGCCTGGCTGTCCCTTACTTCATGGGAATCATGGGATGAGTCTAAATGAAAGGGGACACTCTGTGGGATGGAAAACTACAAAGGAAGGGCCTTACCCAGACCTGGCATCTCACCTTAACCCAGCAGCCTTACCCGGGCGCCGCCCAGCATTCATTAGGCCCTCAATAAATACGGCCGTACAGATAAGTGACAGCCCAGAACTCAATACCATGGGGAGTTATAAGGACACACTGTGGGGTTGATGGGGGGGGGGGGCGGGTCAGGACCTTTCTGAAATACACAGACCTGAGGCTGTTGAAGGAAGTCTTCTTGCCTCTCCTGCCAGGAATGCTGTCACTATACGTGGGGCTCTCAGGCTGACAACTCTGCTGGGAACACCTGTTCCTCACCTGGGACGCCCACAGCCTCCTCTTGAGTGGAGCCTGCTTGTTAGGATTGTGAGGCCCGGAATATGGGGCCTGTGGCAGGAGTCTGAGGTGCCAGGGTCTACAGTGGCTGTGAAGCAGCCCCCAAAGGACACTGGTAATGTTAGATCATTTGGGTGGAGTTGATTTCTCCATCACACTGATCTTGGGCCCTCTGACCAGTGGAAGATGGGCAGACAAGAGGGTGCATGAGTTCTGAACAGAGGCTTTGAGAAGCAGCCTGTGTTCCACTCTCCCACCAGGGCTTGTGCAGTCCGCCGTGAGGGGACCGGGCCCTGGTTGCCACTGCCTCTTCTGTCTGGGCCCTCAAATGACAAGCAGGTCTCAGAGAATGAAGCTGACCTGAAACCCAAGCCCAGCTAAGCCCAGGCAGGCAACAGCTCATCCACAAACCCATGAATGAGAAGGAAATGCTTGCTTTGTTAGGCACTGGAAGACTGTGTTTTATGCTTTGTTATTGCAGACAGACCTAAAACACCTGCACAAGGAAAAATATCCCACCAAATGCCAAGAGCACCCTCCCCTTGCTGCTCTGAAAACACTGGACACAGTAAATGAACAAGAAATAGATCGAATCCCTGATGACAGAGAGGTATGGATACACACATTCAAATATAATCACATAAATAATTATACAATTGCACACTGTGATAATGCTACTAATGAAAAGGTACACATCCCAGAGCGTTACGGTAAAGAGGAACTCATACTGATTGAGAACTCAGTGAAAGCTTCTCCAGAGATGTATATTTGAGACCAGAAGGATGAGGGAGGACAGGCATCTTTGGGGTTGTGGGTAGCATTCAGGCAGAGAGAGAACAGCATGAACGAAAGGGTGGGAGGGGCTTGGTAGCTTGAGGCTCTGTGGGAGGACAGAGTGACCGGAGCCCAGTGGGCATGAGATAGGTCAGTGGAACGGTGGAGCTCAGCACATCTGGGGCTCTGGTCCATAGTGAGGGCTGTGGATTTTATGCTATGCATAGTGAGACCCATCAGAGGGCTTTTCTTTTAAACTAACGTTTACTTAGGCAAGCATGTTAGTCTCATAACTAGGGTAAATGCAGCCCTTGGAATGCAGATATGGTCTTTGAATTTCAAATACCTCCAATGGCACGACTGCTCGTAGAAAACTTTTCCCATAGCTCAGGTTATGGGGAATATTTTCGACACCATCAACTGAAATACTATCTTTCACTATCTAGAAATAAAAGTTAACAATTTACTCACGAAATTTACTTTTGAATAAAATACATTTATCACACTATCCTAAGAAGTATTATAATATGATTCTGGTCAGACTTCCACATGAGCAACTGTATGACAACTTAGCAGCTTTGAAATGACATGAGGGAAAATGGTAAATTAGCAGAGAGACAAAATATTGCTCTGTTTCTGGGTCAAGGGAAGAAACTTGTTAAATGGCAACAATAAAAATACTATACACTATCCAGAAATGAAATTTAAAAAAGCAAATTACTAATGAGATTCACATTTATAGAATATACATTTATGGAATATTATCCTAAGAATTATGATCCCATGAAGTTTTCACTGGAGTTACTGTATAATCACTTAAATAATAGCAATGAAACCAAAAGAGAAAAAGCTCAAACTTATTTTAGAAGAAAGATAAAAAATCATTATTGCTTTGTTTCTGAATGATTTTAGGGGTCTTGCTAAGAACAAAAATATTGTAATTATACTACCTACAAATAGAATAAAATGGAAGCAAATAATTGATGATTCACATTTAAATAATCTACAGTTATAAAACGTTATTCTAAGAGTTGCAATTATACCAAGCTTACATTTGAGCCATTGTATAATCTCTTAATTAATAGCAATAAAACTAAGAGACAAAAAAATCAAAGTTTCTTTAGTAGAAAAGGGGAAAAAGCACCTTGCTATAGTCCTGTATCTTCAGAAATAGGCTTATTGGAAGGTGGGTCTGCTTACCAGGTAATTCACTTCTGTTTTCTGGCTTTGTAGATACAAGATTGAATCGAGCCCTTGCTATGGATATTTCTTGTTGACCATTTTGGTTGTGCTGGGCCAGGGAAGTCCCTTGGTGGAGCAAATTTCTGAGGAGGAAGAGAAGAACACGGTGTCCTCAGGAACTGCCCCCCGGGACTTCTCTGTCACATCTGATCTCTGAAGAGAGAACCTGGGCTAGCAGCTCCCTTTCAGGAGGGAGGGTTGAATCAAAAAAGTTCTGAACATCTTCCAAGGTAAGGAGCACGAGGACAAGCTTTGCCTTGCACTTGGGGAAGAACTGCTGCATAAGGATAGAGTTGGCTGAATGAAGGGATCCTTCCCCTGTGGGTTTGAACTTGGTGGGGCATCTGGTCTACCCTGGGCATCAGACCCTGGATCCGCATGCCAAGATAGCCTTTGCTCCTCCTCCTCTGGAAGCTGGTCATCCAGAGGATCCTCTCATGGTTCTCTTCGGTTAACATTAGAGGGAGCTGGGTGAAGGGTTTAGAGGAAAACTGTTTCTTTTTTTTTTTTGGCGGTCCGCGGGCCTCTCACTGTTGTGGCCTCTCCTGTTGCGGAGCACAGGCTCCGGATGCGCAGGCTCAGCGGCCATGGCTCACAGGCCCAGCCGCTCCGCGGCATGTGGGATCCTCCCGGACTGGGGCACGAACCCGTGTCCCCTGCATCAGCAGGCGGACTCTCAACCACTGCGCCACCAGGGAAGCCCCAAACTGTATATTTTTGATAACTCTTCTGTATATGTATTATTTCAAAACAAAAAGGTTTACTGTATAGGTAATTATTTTTCTCTGGTTACTTTCAAGATTTTTTTCCTTGTTTTTAGTTTTCAGCATTTTAGTTATATTTCTGGGAATGCATTTTATTAAGATTATCCTATTTGGGATTTACTGAGCTTCTTGACTCTGTAGGTTTATATATTTCTCTAATTTGGGGAAATTTTCAGCCATTATTTCTTCACATTCTTTTTCAGCATCACATTCTTTCTCCTCTTCTTCTGAGACTCCAATGACATAGACAATGGATTTTTTAAAAATTTCTCTTAGGATTATAATATTTTTCATTTTAAAAATATTTGTTTCCCTCTTGTTCAGATTGAATAATTTCTGTTATCTATCATCAAGTTAACTGATTTGTCCTTTTGTCATCTCCAATCCGCTATTCAGCCCATTCAGTGAGATTTTTCATTTCAGTTGTCTATTTCAGTTCTAAAATTTCCATTTTCTTTTTCTTTTAGTTTTCTCTTTCTTTTCTGAGACTTTCTATTTTTTGATTTGTTTTAAGAATGTTCATAATTGCTTGTTGGAGAATTTTAATAAAAGCTGCCTCTAAGTTTTGTTATTTAATTCCAACATCTTTGTCATCTCACTGTTACTTTCTGTTGATTGTCTTTTCAAAAGTCAGTTGAGATTTCCTGGGTCTTTTCATATGGAGTAATTCTGGATTGAGTATGAGGTATTTTAAATATTACATTACAAGACTCTGGGCCATGTGAAATCCTATGGAAAAATATTGATTTCTTTTTCTTTAAATTTTAGCAGACAATCAGCTAGGTTAAGTTCTGGTCACAGGTTTTAACATACGTTCTGTGGGCTCTTGCTTGGTATATTTGCATGCTATTTGGATGTGTCTCAAGTATTTTCAGGCACTGGCCAGTGTAGAACCTGGGCAGCAATCTGCTGGTTCAGTTCTCAAAGTCTTTAATGTGCTGATTAGGATCAGATCCACACATGTGCAGCTCAAACGTGAACCTAGGATTTGTAAACAGCTTTATGGCTGTTGCTTTCCTGGGTTTCTTCCTCTTTGTGACTCCCTGGCACCTTCTGCCTTACTGGGGCTCCCTTTTTCTTTCTTTCTTTTTTTTTTTTTTTTTTGCGGTACGCGGGCCTCTCACTGTTGTGGCCTCTCCCGTTGCGGAGCACAGGCTCCGGACGCGCAGGCTCAGCGGCCATGGCTCACGATACCAGCCGCTCCGCGGCATGTGGGATTTTCCCAGACCGGGGCACGAACCCGCGTCTGGGGCTCCCTTTTTCTATCCTCAACCAGAAGGTAGGGGAGCTTGCATGACTGCCCCTGCATCTAGAGCCAAGTGGTTGGAGAACCAGAAGGAAAAAAATTGGTAAACTTGTTGCTGGTTTGGTGATAAGCTTGCTTGTTTTCTGATACATTTATTTTAAAGAGCTATGCATTTCTTCCTCGGGACTGCTTTCCCCTTCCCCATGTATTCTTCCATGTAGTTTTATTTATATTCAGTTCTATGTATTTCTTACGTTTCTTTATGCCTTTTTTT
Organism: Pseudorca crassidens; assembly: GCF_039906515.1. Taxonomy (NCBI): domain Eukaryota; kingdom Metazoa; phylum Chordata; class Mammalia; order Artiodactyla; family Delphinidae; genus Pseudorca; species Pseudorca crassidens. The sequence goes on from NC_090307.1 coordinate 59,144,961, forward strand.
TTTTTTTGCGGTACGCGGGCCTCTCAGTGTTGTGGCCTCTCCCGTTGCGGAGCACAGGCTCCGGACACGCAGGCTCAGCGGCCATGGCTCACGGGCCCAGCCGCTCCGCGGCATGTGGGATCTTCCCGGACCGGGGCACGAACCCGTGTCCCCTGCATCGGCAGGCGGACTCTCAACCACTGCGCCACCAGGGAAGCCCATGACTTCCTTTTTTAACCCATGTTATTTAATAATCCAAGTGTCATAAATGTTATTTTGTTTCTAATTATATGGGAATTTTTTTGACCTATCTTTTTTTATTTTATAACTTCTTATTTTGAAAGAATATAGTAAGAATTCCTATATTCAGTTTACCTTTATCCAGATTTACCACTTGTTAACATTTTACCCCCATTTGTTTAATCATTTGCTCACTGGCTCCCTCTCTTACTCTTTCCCCTCTCTTTCCCCCTCTCAGTCTCTATGTACACACACACACACACACACACACCCCACACACTTTTTTTTCTGAACCATTTTTTAAGAGTAAGTTACAGATATTATGCCCCCTTTCCCTAAATCTGTCAGTGTGTGTTCTTAAAAATGAGGACAATCTCTTCCATAACCACAGTACTATGATGGAAATCAAGCATTTAACATTGATACACTATTATCTAATCCACAGCCCGTATCCAAGATTTCACCAATAAGGTCCATTACAGCCTATACCTTTTTTTTTTTTCCTGGTTCGGGATCCAGGGTTACCCATGGCATTTTTGAATTTAGCTCTTATGAAGCTGTACTTTCATCATTTATTTCCTAACCTTTTTTATATGCTTCAATACCAATACTGGTCCTTCTTCCAATTCTGTGATTTGTATTATGCTAAAACATCTCTCTGAGGATGTTTTGTATCTTTTAAATTTTAGAATATCAGAGGCAAGACTCCTTCTCTTCCCTGCTGTCATCTTCCCCATTGTCAGAGAATGCTCTTATCTTCTTACAGGCCGGCATTCCTAAAGCCTCAGAAAAATTTTGGTTGCCATTTTTTCTTCTTCTCTTTACCTTGTGTCAGTTGCAAAGCTCAGCTACTTGATTTACAACAGAGTAGAGCATTGATCTACACTTGAGAGTTTTCTTCATTTCCGGAGAACAAACATTAAGATTTGACTTTTGTCCTTGAGCAAAGAATATTTCATCTGCTAAAGTGAAACACATATTCTTATATTACCATTAAAAATATTTTATTCTCCTTGAGCTAGCATGTTACTGAAGCTGAAATTGGTCTCCTCTGTTTTTTTTTTTTAAAAAGGTGAACACTTTTGATGTGTGGTACAGCTCTTCATCCAACATATGGGCTGATGCTTGTCAATTACCCTTCTCCAACTCCAGTGTCTGGACACGTGACACTCCAGGCTGTCTGAACTATTGCACTCCAAAAGAATGACACTTTTCTAATTCGGAACTGCAATTCACACAAAATCTCCTATTAATGATACTAGAAAGAAATATCTACCAAATTCTATTTATATCTAATTCCTTTCTCTGTGACCCAAACTGTTTATGATTATTTTCCCACTACTTTTTGAAACTGGTCTTCTACCATGTTGACATTATAAGCCTAAAATATGTAAACTATGTGTTATATTATTTTTGATGTTTAGTGAGCTGTCTAGTTTATGGATCACATATAGAATCATCATCAGTTTGCTTTAGAATTTAATGTTTTAATTTATCAAAATTATCATCATGATGCCAAATATTATTAAAACATTTCAAAAAAACTGCAAAGTATTTAACCTTAGTTCTGGTGAGCTAAAGTTATAGTTTCCTTTTAGGTACAAAAAGTACATTGGTAAATTGTTTTCTCAGTCATAAGGACTTCACGTTCACCTTAGTAACTCAGTGAAAAACTGAAATAAAAATTTCTCCAACTGGAAGAGGGAGCCTCCTACACTGTTGGTGGGAGTGTACATTGGTGCAGCCACTATGGAGAACAGTATGGAGGTTCCTCAAGAAACTAAAATTCAAATTGCCATATTATCCAGCAATCCCATTCTTGGAAATATATCCAGACAAAACTATAATTCAAAAGATACATGCACCCCTATGTTCATAGCAGCACTATTCACAATAGCCAAGACATGGAAACAACCTAAGTGTCCATCCACAGAGGAATGGATAAAGAAGATGTGATACACACACACACACACACACACACACACACACACAATGTAATACTACTCAGCCATAAAAAGGAATGAAATAATGCCATTTGCAGCAACACAGATGGAACTAGAGATTATCATACTAAGTGAAGTAAGTCAGAAAGAGAAAGACAAATACCATATGATATCACTTATATGTGGAATCTAAAATATGATACAAATGAACTTATTTACAAAACAGAGACAGACTCTCAAACATAGAGAAAAACTTATGGTTACCAAAGGAGAAGGGAGGGGGGAGGGATAAATTAGGAGCTTGGGACTAGCAGATACAAACTACTACATATAAAATAGATAAACAACAAGGTCCTACTGTATAGCACAGGGAACTATATTCAATATCCTGTGATAAACCATAATGGAAAAGAATATGAAAAATAATATATATTTATTTTTTACTGGATCACTTTGCTGTACACCAGAAACTAACACAACATTGTAAATCAGCTATACTTCAATTAAAAAAAAAAAGAAAAGAGGCTCCTGCTTCAATTTATTCACTTCACAAGTGCACATGGAGCACCTTCTATGCATAAGGGGTGGAGGACATAGCCATGAGCAAGACAGACACAATCCTGCTCTCAAGGAGATTATAATTTAGTCACGGAGGGGGAGGAGGGTGGAGAATTTGGTGTGGTAGAGGTAAAACAGTCTCACGATACCAGAACAAAGGGGTCAGTTGCTGAAAAAAAAAAAGATGTAGCAAATTGTAGCTGCAAATAAAGTCACCCCCAGTAGATTAATAAGTTCACAATTAAATACTAGGTAGGGTCCTGGTAATGTTTTAGAAGAGACAGTCATCATGACTGTGACAGTAGTAAGTACCGTACTAATGGCTAAGACACAATGTAAGTTTCACTTCATTTCTAATATTCCTTAAAAAAAATCTTTCTGCCAAAGTTTGTTTCTCATATTTCAAAGGGAAAGGCCTTTATCACATCTGTATTTTAGGGGACGCAAACTGCAAAGTGTTTGAAATCCATGAGGAGACACATTTGTTTCTGGCCCCAAACAATTCTCTATTCCCCAAAGACAAAAATTTCCAAATGTACCTTACAACGTCCTGGCAATCTCTGGAAGCTGAAAATATTCTAATACCTGAGATTTCAGCTAAAAATAATTCTTTGATGTTTCTCTGCTGACAAGAGGGAGATTATGATATCTTCTTTAATAGATAAAGGTCCACGGAATGGGCGATATCTGATAACTTATCTTAAAAAATCTTCATGTGGAATGCTGGCTTTATTTTGAACTTCCAATCCAGCTCATGGGCATGCATGCATACTGTTCAGATTTCATTATTTATGATTCTGACCTAACTTTAAGAATAGGCAGTTAGACAGGAAATAGAAGCAATTATTTAGCCTCCTAGTCAGCATTTTTATTTATTGATGCTGACTCATAAATTCCTTGATATGGTCACGTCTAGCCAACTCTTCCTTAATTTGCACGCAGTCACAAGAAGGAATTACGACCCTGAAATCACAGCCGGATATCTCTCTTTCAGCTTTCGTGACACAACAGGGCATCCATTGATAACTGGCTTGTCATGTGCTCATTTTTACCTTTGCTATTATTTTATCCCCACACAAATCGCTTGCCAGATGTTTCTGGAAGCAGCACAGTTGTTTTCACTTGAAACAACCCCCTGCTGGATGCTTATATTTCTTCTGCTATCAAATTCAGTAACTTGGTCCGAATTGCTATAGCTCTAGTCACAAGTAAATCAGCGCTTCATGTGAAAGTTCTCATTTTTATTGTCGAGGTATTAAACGCAATCAAGACTCATAAAATGACTTATTCCCCTGTGGAGTAGAAAGGACAGTAATCAAGTATATCCAAAATCTTTATAGTCACCACAGCAGCCAGATTGAACTAGAATCCAAATGATCGCTAGACTCCGTCATGCATCCTAAGTCCTTTTTTCTCTTATATTTGCTGGTCTTAGAGAAACAAATATTCATCTCAGTAGCCTTTAGTTGAGGTGGTCATTATGATTTTTGTACAGTGCTATGAAATTAACATTCACATGTATATTTCACGTGGGTCCCCTGCATGTAAAAATGCTTTGGGGAGAGCATTGGATTGGGAGAGTCAATATTTCTTTTTTATTTATTAATTTATTTTTGGTTGCGTTGGGTCTTCATTGCTGCACGGGCTTTCTCTAGTTGTAGCAAGCACCACTCTTGTTGCGGTACACAGGCTTCCCATTGTGGTGGCTTCTCTTGTTGCAGAGCACGGGCTCTAGGCGTGCGGGCTTCAGCAGTTGTGGCGCATAGACTTAGTTGCTCCGTGGCACGTGGACTCTTCCAGGACCAGGACTTGAACCCATGTCTCCTGCATTGGCAGGTGGATTCTTAACCACTGCGCCACCAGGGAAGCCCAAGTTAGTATTTTAGAAATGGAGAAAACAAGACTCGGAAGCTAAATGACTAGTCCAGGATGATACAGGTACCAAGTGGCCCTGCGGATGCTGGAATCCTCTGACTCCCTGACAAGACTACCCTCTCTGTACTCCCCTCAACAAACCAAATAAAACAAATGAAGTTAGAAAGTAGAGGTGATGTGTCTGGCAATTGACAAAAGGATCTCCTTGCTGGGATGGACAAGCAAATGTGACCTTTTGTTTGGTTCTGTTAAAAAACCATGATCCTGGGCTTCCCTGGTGGCGCAGTGGTTGAGAGTCCGCCTGCCGATGCAGGAGACACGGGTTCGTGCCCCGGTCCGGGAAGATCCCACATGCCGCGGAGCAGCTGGGCCCGTGAGCCATGGCCGCTGAGCCTGCGCATCCGGAGCCTGTGCTCCGCAACGGGAGAGGCCACAACAGTGAGAGGCCCGCGTACCGCAAATAAAAAAAAAAAAAAAAAAAAAAAAACCATGATCCTCTGTCTTCCATTTGATGTCTGTAGTTCCTGGGGTTTCTTCCACGCCTTTAACCAATTCCATCTGATAGAGATGCCCTTTTGTCTAACGTTGCTTTTACTTTCAGACAGTGAAAATAGTACGGGGTTAGAAATTTTACCAACCTAGGTCTGAGGGTCAATTCTGCTACCATTTGTGTGACCTAAAGGCATGAAAAAAAATCTCTCCCAAGCAAAACAGTAGCTAAATGAAAATTTACCTCGTCATTGAACTGCTGTGACTTTTTAATGATAATTCCGTGTATGCATAGTGCCTGGCACAGCTAAGGTAATCCACAAATGCCTTTCCTTTGATATGATCACATTCTGCCTTCTGTGTGCATTTAGGTTACATACTTGTTTCATAGTTACAGTGCACTGCAATGATGGCCAAGAGAATAAGGGGAAAACGAGGCTCAGATGGATTCAATACACATCCTCTAAATGTAATAGTTATCTGGTCTAACATCTGTATCAGCATGATGAATTTCAATTAAAGCGTCCAGAATCTCCTACTGGAGCAAAAAGCTCTTAGTAATCTGTAAGGCCAACTGGCCCGAGGCAGGGGAGCGCAATCAGACTCACAGGTTGCATCAGACCGAAACTTTCCGGACCACCCAGTTCCAGGAACTGACCTGGGGGCTTTCCACCCGGCCCAGCCTTCCCGCCTTTCGAGGAGCGGGACTAACGGTCCCAAGACTGTTGCGACTGGCACCAGATATTGCCACGATACCCGAAAAGACCACCAAATAAGGAATACCCTGCGCCCTACCGGATTCACCACACCCCTTTCCCTTCTTCCCCTATAAATTCTGCCCAAACCCTCGCCGAGAGCGCGACTTCTCTGGCCCCTTTCTCTCGGACCAGTGAACCTCTCCCGGGAGCGTTCCCAAATAAAGCTTGTTTAAGCTCTCCCCCGTTTCTTGGTGCCGTTCCTTACATAATCTATACGTGCAAATTATTTAAACCTTATATTTAGAAAATGGTGAACAATACAGAGATTCTTTTAATCCAGTGCCATAGACTCAACGTGAAAGGATGCGTGAACCTAAGTGTGCCTGGTTAGCTACCATTCCCTCATTTATTAAATAAACATTGATTGAGTTCCTTCCTGGAGCCTGTTAGTTTCCAGGTAGAGAAGCAACCAAAAGTTACCACGGCATTCTTGAATCCTAATGTGTCTCTAATGTGGGGAAAGATGGGTTTCAAGTAAACTTGGAATCCATATAGTTTCAAAATTGACCCGACACTAAGGATTCCCTGCAACGATCAAGCTATTTCATGATGGCAGGTAACCGGAAGAGGGAGCTAGCCCCTTCTGTTCAGTGTCACCAGTGTTCTTTCTACCACACTAAAGGGGTTACCTATTGTGAAGTGCTGCCTTCCAGCCAGCTGTCTCCAGACTCCTGGACACACCTGGGAAAATGGGAACATGACATAAGAATGTTCCTTTCGATTTGGACTCTGATTTTAATCACGAATGTCAAAGGTAAAAGAAGCCTTAGATCATCTTATCCATGCCTCTATTTTACAGATGAGGAAACTGAGGCCCAGAGAGGCAGAGCCTTGACATATGTAAGTGTGCATATTTATACTAAATATTCGTTGTTTATCTGAAATTCAAATTTAACTGAGCACCCTGTATTGTTATTTGCTGAATGTGCAACGATGTCCAACAAAATAAAATGTTAATCCAATGTAAGCCTTTAAACAGTGTTATCAGCCCTGTTTCTATAGTCATTTTCTTATTTTTAAAGGTCTCTATAGTATTCCTAATTCATATTATTTGGGGATCTGTAACTTCAAGGATGCCTTTCATTTGTTGGAGTGGAAATGATTTTAATAGTGATCTGAGATCATTTATATAATTGTAATTAAGCTTAAGTAAAGTACTTGAAATAGGTATGCCCCGTATTTAAGAGTAATTCTAATTGGTAGTGGGTCCTTTTCTTTTTCAGATTTAGCCTGATAACCACTGAGAAAGGGAGAGACTGAGCCTACACTCAATTCATTACAAAAGCCATAATCCCAGTAACGAGGATTTCTTCTTGTAACAAAGAAGACAGTAAAATCAAAGGGGAAATATTTAAAGTGGAATGAAAGGAATTGGCACTAGAAAAGACGATGTGGTGACTGGAGAAAAACAGGAAAAGATTTTAGGAGTTCTCCATTGTGGGGGGACTCTACAGTCACTGGCTTTGTCTCTTATCCAGTTTCCTTCCCTATTGTACTGACCCTGTGCTTCCTGGATGTCTGCTCCAAACCAGCAGAAAGAGGAAAGGTTTCCACATGCTAATATGTAAATCCAAGCAGCCCGTGTCTGCACGGAGCAACCAGTGACTCCGTAATGCTCAAAAGCAAGGTCAGAGGCAAAGCAAGCCTGCCTTCCCCCAGATGCTTGGTGACTGTGTCCTAATTATCCACCCTGAAAGTCAGTGCCCGAGGGCAAGTATGCAGCAGAGAACAGCCGGCACAGAAATACCTCAGTTCGTGCAGCGGAAAAGACAGACGGTCAGAAGTTCTAAATCTTGGACACCACTCTACCAGCAACGAGCTCTCATTTTGGACAAGTTCTTCATCCTCTCCCTTTATAGAATGAAGACGTTGGACAAGACTAAGCTCCTTATCCAATGGAGCTCCAAAGCACCTTAATTGAATTACCTTTTCCCCCAAACCCTCACTTGCCTTGCCCATCTTTCCCCCCAAATCTACCTAGCACAGCTCTAACCCTCAATCAGCCCAACTCTTCTAATCTTTGTGTCGCTGCCCCCAAGCAGCTGAGAAGCACGGGAGAAAGTGTCGCAACTGGGAAGGTGGGTGCCACCCCGGATCCAGAGCGAGCAGCCTCCCCCTTCATGCAGCAAAGGTCCTCCCTCAGTTTAGAGAGAATAGAGGACCCCTCGGGTCCCTGCCTTCTGCCTGCTCTGCAGACTCACTGCCGCCACAAGTGATCTCCTCTTCCCATCTCAGTAGAAGAGGGATCTTTCCCTGGACGATGCTCCACTGATTAGCATTTCTATGAGATATAACTTTCTTCCATTTTACTGAGGATTTCTTCAGCATAAAATGCTTATACAATCTATTATTTTTTAAAAGCCCTCCCTTGTGTGTTCTGAGGGCCGTTTGCTTTCTTGAGTTAAGCTCAAGAAAGGGTGGTCTGTGACAATCATGCCCACTTTCTTTCTTTCTTTCTTTCTTTTTTTTTTTTTGCGGTACGCCGGCCTCTCACTGTTGTGGCCACTCCCGTTGCGGAGCACAGGCTCCGGACGCGCAGGCTCAGCGGCCATGGCTCACGGGCCCAGCCGCTCTGCGGCATGTGGGATCCTCCCGGACCGGGGCACAAACCTGTGTCCCCTGCATCGGCAGGCGGACTCTCAACCACTGCGCCACCAGGGAAGCCCATGCCCACTCTATCTCAACTCCCTCCTTCATTCACTTTTACCCGGCTTCTGCCCCGGCCACCCCAAGTGAACACCCCTCTCCAAATTATCACCTGCCTTATTGCTAAAGCCAGAGGACAGGTTCTAGTCCTCATGCCTAATAGCACTTGCACTGAAACGTCCTTTCCCTTGGCTTTTATAATCCCCCTCTCTCTCTGTCTCTCTCGCTCTCTCCGACTTAAATGTCGATCTCCCCCATCGACAGTGTCTCAGGCTCTTCTTTCCTGATTGGATGGATTTACCAACTTTCTAGATTTCGTTTTTCCAAAACCGAACCAGTCATCGTGCTCTCTAAACCCTCTGTGTCCTTCTCAACTTGAGGTACCAGAAGTCACTTTATCACCAATATCAAAAACCTTAACCCCATTCTTGAATTCACCATTTCTTTCACCTTCATTATAGTTGGTCATTGAATCACATCAGTTCCACCTCTGTAATGTCACACTCGTTATCAGGCAGATCTGATCTTGTCATCACCCCCAACCACCTCTGAGACACCACACTGAAAGTTTTTAGAGGTTCCAGAGCACCGACAAGATACAGTGCAGTTCTTTGCCATGGACCTCAAAGCCTTCTGAAAGCCGTCCCTTACGTACTGCACTGATCTCACGTCCAGCCACTCTGTGCTGTTGCACTCTGTATTTCTGTCAAAACAAGTGCCTGTGGTCTCCAGAATATCTCATGCTGGTACTCACCCAGGGGCTTTGCACATACTTCTCCTTCTGCTAATTTCTCTTCCTACTCCTCTGCTCCCCATGTCCGCTGACTCGAGTCTACCTACACAGCTCCACTGTAGGTAGACTCAGCTCCGGTGTCTTCTCCACAAAAAGTCTTTCTTGGTGGCCCAGTCTTTGTTGGTCTAGTCCACTATCTGGAATATAGCAAAACGTTTCAATGTTTTTGAAAGTTCAATGATCTGCTTCAATGATTTTCTCTTTTATTTTATTTTTTAAAATTTTATTTATTGTTATTATTTGGGGGGCTGCACTGGGTCTTCGTTGCTGCACGTGGGCTCTTCTCTAGATGCAGCGAGCAGGGGCTTTAGGAGCGTGGGCTTCAGTAGTTGTGGCGCACGGGCTTAGTTGCTCCGTGGCATGTGGGATCTTCCCGGACCAGGGCTTGAACCCGTGTCCCCTGCATTGGCAGGTGGATTCTTAACCACTAATCCACCAGGGAAGTCCCGTGATTTTCTCTTTTAAACAATTCAATTTACCCTAGTTTCATACGCCTGACCCCTAAAGTACCTCAGCTTTATTCGTGCTTCACTTACTCTTCTTTGGGTCTTTATCCCATTTTCAGTGTATCACTTTTAATTCCGTCTTAAACAGTTCTTACAAAATATTTTCCAAATAAAAATGTTAAAGAGAAGCAGATGAAGGCATGGGATTAATAGAAAACTGTAAAATGAAAACGAGATGGGGCTGGGACCTAGTTTACCATGGAATATCTGGCCCTCCCGCTATTTCCCCCATGTGATATTTCCAGAGCTTCTTCAGTTACAATTCCTTAAATTTTAAATATTGTATAAAGCTTCTAGCTGCCTTGAATGTAGGAGTTTTCAAAGAGGGCATAAGTACTATCAGGGTGTGTTTAAATGTGAATATGAGTGTTAGTAAAGATACAGGCTAAGCTTCTGTGATGAAGAAACTCAAAAAAAAAAAAAACCCTGGCTCCAACAAGGTAGAAATTTATTTCTCATATAATAGCTGTAGCCAGATAGTCCAGGGAGGCTGCGCAGGTCTACACAAGAGACCCAACTTCCTTCTGCCCTCTCGTTCTGCCATGCTCTAGAACTGCTCTGTCCAATATGGCATCCACTACCCATGAGTTCCTACTGAGCTCTTGGAGTGTGGCTGGTTCAAACTAGGACACGCTGCAATACATGTACAAACACAAACCAGTTTTCAAAGACTCCGTAAGAAAAAAGAATTCAAATATTTCATTAATAACTTTATATTGATTGCATGTTGAAATAATATTTTGGATGAATTGGGTTAAGTAACATATGTTATTAAATCTCATTTTATCCATTTTTTTTGTTTGTTTAGAAAATCTTTAACCACACTTGTGGCTCACATTATATTTTGCTTGGACAGTGCTGTTCTAGAATGTAGTGTATTATCTTCATCTATATGGTAAAAGCTGGCTCACAGTACCACATATGTGGTCAGAAAAAAGCAGGAAAGAAAAATAGTAGAAGACAAATCTCTAAGGAGATGATGTGCGATCAGTTCACTCAGATTCCATTGGTGAGGGCTTAGTCACGTGACCCCATCAAGCTGCCCAGAATATAAGGAAACGTAGTGTGTGGCTGGGCAGCCATGTGCTGTACTGGAGAAAAAGGAGGGAGAATGGATTCCAGGGTAATGTATACTAACTACGTGGTCTCTGTCACGGGTATGTTTCTAGAAAGTGTTATCAGAGTTGACTTTGAGTAGAAGGGCATTGAAGACGTTCCCTTGGTTGAGGGGATGGGGAAAAGAGTAGAAGGACATTCAGACATCCAATGAAAAATAATCAAAGTAAGATATTTCAACACCTGGTTTGAGAAAGTAAAAGAAGGAAGAAGAGGTAAACAACGGCTCCAGGAAAATAGGGGGTTGGCCAAGCGGGAAGATGTCCTTATGTTCAAGGCAGTGCTTAATAGAAGAAGGTAGGAGGGTGAAGGTAGTCAGCTTTCTGCTTCTGTAAGTGGGGCGGAGGAAGGTGGGATATGACTTTGCTCCCACATGTTGGAGAATTGATATGGGAAATCAATAGTCAACTGAGATCCTAAGAGGCTCAAGAACTCAAGACAGAGGATGATGAAGAGAGCATGTAATGGGCACAAATGCACATGGATGAATCTCCCAGACACACTGTTGAACGACAGAATCAAGACACCAAAGAATATATACAGTATCGTTCAATTTATATAATGTTCCCAAAGTGGCAGATCTAATCTATGGTTATATACAGCAAATGCTGATTGCCTTGGGGAAGGGTAATTCATGAGACAGGCTTCTGAGTTGCTGGTAATGCTCTATATCTTGATCTGGGTGATGTTTATATGGATGTGTTGCTTGGTAGTAAGTCATTATTCATGTGTCAGTGCTTGTCTGTATTAATATTATATTCAATAAAAACTATAGGGGGCTTCCCTGGTGGCGCAGTGGTTGGGAGTCTGCCTGCCAGTGCAGGGGACACGGGTTCGAGCCCTGATCTGGGAGGATCCCGCATGCCGCGGAGCAACTGGGCCCGTGAGCCACGGCTGCTGAGCCTGCGCGTCTGGGGCCTGTGCTCCGCAGCAGGAGAGGCCGCGACGGTGAGAGGCCCGTGCACCGCGATGGGGAGTGGCTCCTGCTCGCCGCAGCTAGAGAAAGCCCTCGCACAGAAACGAAGACCCAACGCAGCCAAATAAATAAATAAATAAAATTTATAAAAAAAAAAAAAAACCAAAACTATAGAAACAAACAAGCAAACAAGGGGATGGGTGACTATGAGTGATAGAGTGCCTACGTTATAGACCAACCATGATTCATTCCTTGGGACTGGGGAGTGGCTGGCATTACCTGAGCACACTGCTGCTCACTTAATACCTGAATGAAATCAAGGTTCTGTTTACAGGGAAGCAGGGGAGAATGGCTGTTAAGTAGGCAGCAAATAGTGACTGATAACATGCAGTTCTTTTTCAGATGACTTCACTTCATAGCCATTGACCTGGGTGAATATCCACCATGAAGTTTGAAATAAGAAAGATAAGATGCTAAGTAATATTCTCATTCTACTAAAATTATCCTTCCCATATATGGAGAGAGACACACCAGGCTATCAAAACTGGGTCCCTGAGGACAGGTGGATGGGAAAAATGAGGGGCAGAGCTTGGAAGGGTTTTCTTGGTTTTGCATTGTTTCACTGACTATAGGAAGCATGTGCACTTTTATATTTTTTTTGAAGCAGAATTTACTAGGAAGTTTAAAATGAAAAAAGGTTCAATAATCTGGTCAATTAGAAACGAAGGTACTAGTGTAACAGAAAAGAACAAACCTGACTCCATATTAGATCTATTTCCTTTAGCTTTAACTTTGTGCTCTGTTGCCTGTGCTTAGTCATGCTGGCTCTCCACCTTTTGTAAAACAATGTTGCCTATAGCCTGAAATATACGTGGTAGCCCATTCTCAAGGCCCTCTGACCCATAAACGTGTCACACTTTTCCATTCATATAGAGATAAAAAGTTGCAGAACAGAGAATACAGTTGTCTTGTTGGAGGTTTATAGGCACATTGTGACCAGACCTATATGGACAGCTGTAAGAACGAACTGGAAGATAGTTCTTGGGACACTAGCCCACCATCTTCTCGGTCTGCTGGCTTTCCAAATAAAGTCGCTATTCCTGTCCCAACACCTTGTCTATCCACTTACTGGCCTGTCGTGTGGTGAGCAGTACAAGCTTGGACTCAGTAATACTAGGAATGGGTGAATTTCATAAAGCAGAGTAAGGATAAGACCAGACTAGACTCGAAGGCCAGGTAGCAACCCTTTATCTTTTGCTCTTATTATGTCATTAAAAGAAGCACTGTTTTAGCTGATTGCCCCCTTAAATAAGCCCCAGAACCAGATGGTACGGTGCTTTCTAAGTGCTTTTGTTCCTTAGAACGAGTTCTTGAGTAACGTTTGAAAACTATTAACACAGAACAGAATTCTCAGCAGGATTCAATTTCTTTCTGTCTTAAAATCTGTGGAGAAGGGGGAAGTGGGAAAAAGTCAATTTTGTCTGGCAACACCCACCTGTCAGAGGCATTTGTTTCCCGGGAGGAGAAAAGGTACCACCATTCTGAACAAAATCAGTTTTTCAGCAAATCTGATTCACAGATCTGAGGATTCAGGGCATTCACACAAAGCTTTTTCATTAGTTATTTGGGCATCATTACCACTTCATCTAATAAATGCTAATTAATACTGACACTACAGTGTCAGATTCACCTTCAGGACTTTTCCTCATTTGTGGAGGTTGCCTTAATGTTTTCTCAGATGTGAAGCAAACAGCAGTAAAAACGTTAAATTCTTCTGTCATTTGTTTAGTACTGAAATTACTCATTTTTGCCTTCCTTCTTGACTCAATTTCATATTCAGCTATGCGTAAAACAGCTATGCAAATACAATTAAAAATTCACTGTCAAACTGGTATGCATAGACTTTTTTTTAAAAAAGAAACATTTCTAGAAATATTGGCTTTGGAGTCTTCAAATTAGAGTCAAGTCCTTTTAAACAATGTGACAATTTAAAAAATTATACATATATCATTTTGCACGTACTGTGTGACTGTATCTGTAGAATTACCAGAAGTGAACGTTTTTACCTTTTTCTTTTTTTTTTGGTTTTATAGGATTTTTTTCTTGATTGTCAAAGTACATACTTACTATCAAAATATCTATATCTATATATATGTAAGGTGAAAAGGAGCAGAAAATAGTCCATCACACAGATGGAACCACTGTTAATATTTTAGTTTATTATTTCCAATCATGTATCTTTTCTTCTATAGGCTTTGGAGTCAAATACTCCAGACTTTTGCTCTACTGATGATTAGCTGTGTGACCTTAAGCAAACTATTCATTAACTTGAGCCTTAGTTTCCTTATCTGTAAAATAGGGAGTATCTATCAATACTTATAATTGTTATGTGAGTGGACTGGAATATGGTATGGTAAAGTCACTGTCTCTTTTAAAAACTCAGGTTTACTAAGGATAATTTAGATAGTATAAAATTTACATTTTGTAGTATTAATTTTTTTAAGTTTTGACAAACATATACAGTCATGGAATCACTACCATGATGAAGATATAGGGAGTTTCTGGCATGAGCAATAACTAATCTAATTTCTGTCTCTATAGATTTGTCTATTCTTGACTTTCCATAGAAATAGAATCATACAATATATGGTCTTTCATGACTGATTTCTTTCACTTCGCATAATATTTTAAAGGTTCACCCATGTTGTAACATGTACCAGTAATTCATTCCTGTTTATTGCCAAATAATAGACTTCATTGTATAGATATACCATATTTTATTTACCCATCAGCTGATGGACATTTGGATTGTTTCCACCTTTTGGCTATTATGAATAGTGCTGCCATGAGCATTTGTGTAGAAGGCTTTTTTGTGTGTATGGGGAACATATGATTTCAATGCTTTTGAGTATATAGCTAGGGGTGAAATTGCTGGGTCATTTGATAATTCTATATTTAGCGTTTTAAGGGACTGCCAAACTGTCTTTTAAGGCTGCTGAACCATTTACGTTCCTACAAGCAATGTGCGAGGGCTTCTCCCACAACATAGTCCATATTTCCTTTGTCCTCAACAAGCACCTCGGTTGGTTGTGGCTTTTTGCCTGGTTGGGTAAAACAAACATTTTTTCCTGAAGGGTCTGGGCCGTTAGTATTCCTGCGCGTGTTGGGTTGCTGTAGTTTTCCATTGACTTTAATTCCAGGGCACAGTAGTAATAAGGGCTCACCAATACTCTAGGCGTACTCTTTCTTACTCCCTTGTGGAATAGCAGTCCACTTCCCCCTTGGGAGGTAGGATCCATTGCCCCAGACAGCACAGTATCTCTTTACTGTGTCTATTGATTTAGAGGCAAGACTGGCTGGGTGGCAATCTTATCTTCCAGTTCAGTGGAATCGTTGTTGCATCTTCTGGTGGAAGCATTCCTCCCTTTAGAGTAAGACCTGCAGGCCAGCAGAGCATGAAGTCAATGGGAACAGGAAGCAAAAATGTTGCTACTATATCATTAGGGGTAATAGTAAGTGGTTCTACTCCCATTTCCACCCCTTGATGCCTGGACCTGTGAATCCTGGCTAGGACAGAAAGAACATCACGTATCGAATGCTGACTCAGGACAAGGTCAGCCTCCTGGAGAACCCTGCCCCAACCCTGCTAGGTATTGCCACCTAGCCGACATGATAACTGAGTCTTCCAAAGGCCATCCCGCTGTTCTATGGAGACAGCTGCTTCAGGATGGTGAGAAACATCTTAAGACCAATGAATTCCCTGAGCTTGGGCACACTGCTGCACTTCATTTGCGCTGGAGTTCCTTGGTCAGAGGCAATGACAGTGGGTAAGGCACTGTGGAAGCCCATAGAAGGTAGTTTTGGCAGAAGCACTGCGTGCAGGGAAAGCAAACCTGTATACCAAGTAAGCGTCTATTCCAGTAAGAACAAAACACTGCGCTTTCCATGATGGAAGTGGACCAATGTAATCAACCTGCCACCAGGCTGATCACCCCTGGGAATGGTACCATCTTGGGGGCTCAGTCTTGGTCTCTGCTGCTGGCGGACTCGGCACTCAGCATTGGCTGTAGCCAAGTTGGCCTTGGTGAGTATAAGTCCATTCTGCTGGCTGCTTATACAACCCCCGTCCCTGCCACCAGGGCCACTTTGTTGATGAGCCAATTGGTGGATGGCAGAAATGTCTGGGGGAAGAAACTTGACTGGTATCCACAGAAGGGGTCATCCTGTCCACTTGATTATTAAAATCCTCCTCTGCTGAGGTCACCCTTTGATAAATGTTCACATAGGACATAAATATCTTCATGTTTTTCATTCATTCAGAGAGGTCTCCCCACATTCCTTTAAACCTCCTTGTCACCAATTTTCCAATCATGTTCCTTACAAGTCCCTGACCACCCAGTCAAACCACTGGCCACAGCCCATGAATACATAATATTCAGCTCAGAATGTACAATTGCACATCTAGCCGTTTCTCCTTCCAAGAAAAATGAACAACCAGGTGCACTGCTTAAAGTTCTGTCCGCTGGGCAGATTTCCCTTCAAAATTGTCCCTTAGGGATGTCCTAGAAAGGGCTTCCAGAATGCAGCTGTCCACTTTTGGGTGGTTTCTGGGTATTGAGCAGAACCATCTATAAACCGGATCCAAGTTCTCTTTTGCTCTGTCAGCTGATTGTAGGGAAATCCTCACTCCTCACAGGCACAGGCTGGGAGAGCAGGAGTGGAGGCCACGGGCATTTGGGCCACTGCTTCCTGTAACTTACTTGTGCCGTCAGGGCCCACTTGAGCCGAATCTTGTATATTCCACCTCCACTTGATGGTGGGGTGCTTCTGTGAACCCCCGACGTTATGGCTTGGTGGGTCAGACAACACCCGCAGTACATGATGGGTAGCACAGGGTCACACAACTTGATGGCCCATGGTTAATTGTTCAGCCTTTACGAAGGCCCAGTAGCAAACCAAAAGCTATTTCTCAAAAAGAGAGTCGTTGTCTGCAGAGGATGCCGGGGCTTTGCTCCAAAATCCTAAGGGTTTGGGGACTTCCTTGGTGGTCCAGGGGTTAAGACTTCACCTTCCAGGGCTTCCCTGGTGGTGCAGTGGTTAAGAATCCACCTGCCAATGCAGGGGACACGGGTTCGAGCCCTGGTCCGGGAAGATCCCACATGCCGCGGAGCAACTAAGCCCGTGCACCACAACTACTGAGCCTGTGCTCTAGAGCCCGTGAGCCACAGCTCCTGAAGCCTGCACGCCTAGAACCCGTGCTCCACAACAAGAGAAGCCACCACAATGAGAAGCCCACACAACGCAACGAAGAGTAACCCCCGCTCACTGCAACTGGAGAAAGCCCGCACACAGCAACGAAGACCCAATGCAGCCAAAAGTAAAATAAATAAATAAAGTTTTAAAAAATTAGCCCTTCTGATGTATATGTGTGTAATGTACAGTGTATTGTTGTTGTAATTTGCATTTTCCTCTTTACTGATGGTGTTCAACACTTTCATGTGTCTTTTGGCCATTTGGGTAGCCTCTCTTATGGAGTGCCTATTCAAGTGCCCATCTCCGTTTTTCTTCTGGGCTGTTTTTTCTTTTTTTTGTAGAAGTTTAAAAAATATATTTTCTAAATTAAAGTCCATTGTTAGACATATGTTCCCACTTTCTGCTTTGTTTTTAAACTCACAGTGGTGAATTTGGTGAATAAAATTTCTTACTTTAAATGCAATTCCACTTATTCAACTTTTCCTTTATAAGTATTATGGTCCCTGTTGATGAAGCCTTTCCTTATGTCATGCTATAAATTTGTATTATATTTTCCTTTCACATTTATATCTAAAATTCACCTAGAATTGATTTATGTGTATATTGTGATGTAGGGGTCAGGATTTATTTTGTATGTTTGGATGTTCAGTTGTCCCGAAACCTTTTATTGAACGGGTCATTTTCCCACCCTGCTCAGCTGTGTGACCTTTTCATAAATCAATCATCCATGTAAGTGTAGCACTGATTGTAGATTCCTTTCCTGATTGTAGATTCTGTCCTTTGGTGTATTTGGCTATCTTTGCAGAAAAACAACACTCCCTTAATTACTGTAGCTTTATAATAAATCTTTTTATCTGCTAGAGTAAGTCCTCCTGTTTTTTCCCTTCAACATTTTTTTCAATATTCTTGGCCCTTTGCGTTTTCAAATAAAATTAGAACTATTCTAATTTTATACAAAAGAAACCTGCTAGCATTTTTAATGGGATTTTATTAAATCTATAACTCTATTTGGGGAGAATTGACTTCCTTAACTTTAACCCATTAATATGAGTTCCAAGTCTTAAATCAATTAATCCAAGTCTTTAACTCATTAATATGTTATGTCCCTTCCATTTATTTAGGTCTCAATAACTTTTTTTAGTTTTTGGTGCAATGGTTTTTACACAGTTTTCATTTGATTTATTCTTTAAAATTTCATATATTTGATGCTATTTTGAATTAAATCATTTAAAATTATATTTTCTAATTGTTTACTGCAGGTATGAAGGAATACACTTGGGTACCTGATGATATTGCTAAATTCTAACAGTTTTTGTCTTATTCTGGATTTGACGTGCATAATTACGTCATCTGCAAAGAACACTTAATTTTTTATTCCAATCATTATACCTCTTCTTTATTTCATTTATTTGTTTGTTTGCTTGTTTACTGCCTTACTGTGCTGGCTAGGACACATTACAGTGTTAAGTTTAAGTGGTAAGAGTGGTAAGACTGAGAACCTTGTCTGGTTCCCAACTCAGAGGGAAAGCTTTTGTTTTACCATGAAGTACAATGCTTACTATAGGGGTTTTGGTACTCTTTATTTAGATTAAGGAAGTTCCCATCTATTCATTGTTTGCAAAATGTATTGACCTTGGATGGTGAGTTTTATTGAATGCATTACTGTCTATCTTTTTTATGACCATATATGATTTTTTCTTTATTAAAATAAAGAAACGAATTGTAGTCATCACTTCTCGAATGTTAAAACAACCTGTGTTCTTAGAATAAACCCAACTTGTTAGCAATGAATTATTTTTATATAACTTGGACTTGATTTACTTCTTTTTTTGTTTAGGATTTTACATCTATGTTTATAAGAGGTATTGTCTGTACGCATTCTTTGATTTTATTTCAACTTCCCCATAATGACAACAACTTCTTCCCAACAAGACGTTCTTGGTACAAATGAAAATGTTCTCATTGGCTATGAACTGAATTGTGTCCCCCTCAAAATTCACGTAAGAACACTAACCCCCAGTGTGACTATATTTGGAGACGGGGTCTTTAGGAGGTAATTAAAGTTAAGTGAGGTCCTAAGAGTGGGGCCCTAATCCAATAGGACTGGCAGCCTTATAACAAGAGGAAGATCTCCCTCTATCCCCTGGTGCATGCACTGGGGAAAGGCCATGTGAGGACATAGTGAAAGGCAGCCATCTACAAACCAGGAGAGCACTCACCAGAAACCGAGTTTTCCTGCACCTTGAAAATGGGCTTCTAGCCTTCAGAGCTGTGAGAAAGTAACTATTTGTTGCTTAAACCACCCAGTCTGTGGTCTTTTGTTATAGCAACCTGAGCAGACTAAGACATCACCTGTATCCAAGAAAGAAAGGTATAAAATTCCACCAGTTACATATCTATCCACCTCTGGGTGTTTTTTTGTTTGCTTGTTTTTTTTGGCCACACAGCACGTCATGCAGGATCTTAGTTCCCCGAACAGGATTGAACCTGTGCCCCTGCGGTGGAAGCTCCGAGTCTTAACCATCAGACCCCCAGGGAAGTCCCTCTGTGTGTTATTAACTAACGGGTTTCCTAGCTCATTTACGAGCCCACCTGAGTATGCTATAATGCAAAGACTAAACTGCAAAGTCAACAACCATGAAATTTCTTTATACCAAGTAATATAGAAAAGGAGGATGATGGCAGAAATATTCAAAACATGCCAAGTCATAAAAACAAGCAAGAGAAATAGGCCTCGCGGCCACAGTCTTCATTTCTATTGCTGACTGCAAGGCTGTAGTTGATAATAATAATTTCATTTTATTCTACTAACAATTCCATGGTTCCTGGGCCCTCAACCAGCACCTAAGCTAGTTGGGAATTTTTACTTGGTGAAGTAATCTGAAGTTTCATTTCTGAAGGGCTTGAGTTCTTAATGGTTCTGTCTTTGCTGGGTTGCAGTGGTTTTCTGTTAACTTTTATAAATGGACAGGGAAGTAGTAAGAAGTGCCCCCAGGGAAAGTCTTCTCAGGTCCACATTTTATCCGCTGATGCCATTTCATAATAGGAATCGACATGGCACTGACCTGGTTATCAGAATCATTTTCCCCAACTAGTCTCTGTTAGTTCAGGGACATAGGACCTGAAATGGCCAGATGGCAGACTCTACTTCCAATCCAACACATCCTTTTATTGTGTCTCCTGGTGGAAGCATTCCTCCCTTGGGAAGGAAACCTTGAAACCAGCAGAAGCCAGATGTGTAGGAATTAGAAGCAAAAATTCTGGGAGTGGGTTTTAGGTTTGATAGTGAGAGGAGCCACTCCCACATTCACCTCTTAATTTCCAGACCAATATATGCCAGGAGTTACAGAAATGGCATCATATATTGGGTGCTGCCTCAAAGCATATTCTGTATGATAATGTCCAACATAAGATATGGGGGGGGGTGGAGTAAAAGGATAGAGTTTTTGTATGTGATCAAAGTTAAGTTGTAATCAGCATAAAACAGACTGTAAAATCTATAGAATGCTTTATGTAAGCCTCATGGTAATGACAAAGAAGAAAACCTACAGGGACTTCCCTGGTGACACAGTGGCTAAGATTCCATACTCCCAATGCAGGGGGCCTGGGTTCCAACCCTGGTGGGGAAACTAGATCACACATGCATGCCACAACTAAGGAGCCCACGAGCCACAACTAAGGAGCATGCCTGCTACAACTAAGACCTGGTACAACCAAATAAATAAATAAATAAATAAAATATTTAAAAAAAGAAAAAAACCTACAGTAGATAAACAAAAGACAAACAGAAGAGAATCAAAGTATACCACTATGGAAAATCATCAATTCACAAAGGAAAATAGCAAGAGAGGAAGAAAGGAACAAGACAACTACAAAACATCCAGAAAACAATTACTAAGATGGAATTAGTAAGTCCTTACATATTAATAATTACTCTAAAGGCAAATATATTAAACTCTCCAATCAAAAGGCATAGAGTGGCTAAGTGGATTTTAAAAAAGGACTCAACTATATGTTGCCTACAACAGATTCACTTCAGTTTTAAGGATATACCTAGGCTAAAATTGAGGGTTTGGAGAAGGATATTCCATGTAAATGGAAAACAAAGAGATTAGTGGTAGCTATAGTTATATCAGGCAAATAGACCTTAACTCAAAAACTGTAACAAAAGACAAAGAAGGTCATTATACAATAATAAAGGGGTCAATTCATCAAGAGGATATAATAATTGCAAATATATGTGAATCCACCATTGGAGCATCTAAATATATAAAGCAAATACTAAAAGATCTGAAGGAAGAAATAGAAAACAATGCAACAGTAGGGGACTAGAATACCTTACTTTCAACAACGGATAGATCACTCAGACAGAAAATCAACATGGAAATGCCGGATCTGAATTATACTTTATAGCAAATGAAGCTAACACACATACGCAGAATATTCCACCAACAGCAGCAAAACACATTCTTCTCAAGTGCACACAGAACATTCTCAAGGATAGATCACAAAACAAGTCTTAAGAAATTTTTAAAAATTGAGATTATACCAAGTATTTTTTCTTACAATAATGGTATGAAACTAGAAATCAATAACAGGAGGAAAACTGGAAAATTCACAAATATGGGGAAATTAAACAACACACTTCTTATCAATCAATGGATCAAAGAAGCAATCAAAAAAGAAATTTAAAAAATCTCAAAACAAATGAAAATGGAAACACAACACACCAAAACTTATGGGATTCAGCAAAAGCAGTTCTAGGAGGGAAGTCTATTGTGGTAAATGCCTACATTAAAGGAAAAAAGATCTCAAGTGAACAACCTAACTTTACACCTCAAGGAAGTAGGAAAAGAAGAATTAACTAAGTTTGTTAAAGTTAGCAGAAGGAAGCGTATAACAAAATCAGAGCAGAAATAATGATATAGAAACCAGAAAGATAATAGATCAGTGAAACGAAGAGCTGGTTGTTTAAAAAGATAAACAAAATTGAGAAACCTTTAAGCTAGACTAAGAAAAAAGAGAGGACTTAAATAAATAACATCAGAAATGAAAGAGGAGACATTACATAGATACCACAGAAATACAAAGGATTGTAATAGATTACTATGAACACCAACAAATTGGAGAGCCTTGAAGGAATGGATAAATTCCTAGAAACATACAACCTACTAAGACTGAGTCATAAAGAAAGAGTAAACCTGAACAGACTAATAATGAGTAAGGAGATTGAATCCATAATCAAAAACTTCCCCAAAAAGAAAATCTAGGACCGGATGGTTTCACTGGTGAATTCTAGCAAATATTTAAAGAATTAATACCAATCCTCCTAAAACTCTTCCAAAAAGTAGAAGAGGAGGGGACACTCCCAAACTCATTTTGCAAGGCCAGCATTACCCTGATAACAAAGCCAAAGACACTGCAAGAAAATAAAACTACAGGTCAATAAACTAATGAATATAAATACAAAAATTTTCAACAAAATATTAACAAATAGAATCCAATGAACATTAAAAGGATCATACACAATGGTCAAGTGAGATTTATCCCTGGGATGCAAGGATGATTCCACATACACAAATCATTCAATGTGATACACCACATTAATAGAATGAAAGATAAAAACATATGATCACCTCAACAGATACAGAAAAAACATTTGACAAAATTCAACATTCCTTCATAAAAAAGTTCTTAACTAATTGGGTATAGAAGGAACATACCTCAACATAATAAAGGTCACATATGATAAGCCCACGGTGAACATCATACTCAGTGGTGAAAGGTTAAAAAAATTTCCTCTGAGATCAGGAGTAAGACAACTCTGCTCACTCTTACTACTCCTATTCAACATAGTACTAAAAGTCCTAACCCAAACAATTAGGTAAGAAAAGGAAATAAAAGGCATCCAAATTGGAAAGGAAGAAGTAAAATTGTCCCTGTTTGCAGATGCTATAATCTTATATGTAGAAAATCCTAAAAACTCCACCAAAAACTAGAAGAACTAATAAACCAATTCAGTAAATTTGCAGGATACAAAATCAACATACAAATATCAGTTGTGTTTCTATATACTAACAACAAATTAGCTCAAAAAGAAATAAAGAAAACAATCTCATTTACAATGTCATCAAAACCAATAAAAATACTTAGGGATAAATTTAATGAAGTAGGTGAGTTATCTGTACACTGAAAACTGTAAGACTTTGATGAAAGAAATAAAAGAAGACACAAATAAATGGAAAGATATTTCATGCTCATGGATCAGAAGAATGAATGTTGTTTAAATGTCCATACTACACAAAGCCAAGTATAGATTCAAGGCAATTCCTATTAAAATTTCAAGGATACTTTTCACAGAGATAGAAGAAAAAAATCCTAAAATTTGTATGGAACCACAAAAGATCCCGAATAGCCAAAGCAGTCTTGAACAAGAACAGTGGTGGTGACCTTACACTGTCTGACTTCAAACTACATTACAAAGCTGTAATAATTGAAACGGTATGGTACTAGCATTAAACAGACACATAGACTAATGGAACAGAATCAAAAACCCAGAAATAAACCCTTGCATATGCGGTCAAATAATATTTGACAAGAGAGCCAAGAATAATCAATGGGGAAAGCACAGTCTCTTCAATAAACGGTGCTCAGAAAATTAGATAATCACATGAAAAACAAAGAAACTGGGTATCTATTTTACACCACTCATGTAAATTAACTTAAAATGGATAAAAAACTTAAACATTAGACATGATGTTGTAAAACTCCTGGAAGAAAACATACAGAAAAAACTCTTTGACATGGATCTTGGCAATGATTTATTGGATATGACACCAAAAGCAAAGTGACAAAAGCAACAATTAGTGAGGGGGACTACATCAAACTAAAAACTTCTGCACCACAAAAGAAACAATCAAGAAAATGAAAAAGCAAACTATGGAATGGAAAATATCTGCAAACCATCTATCTGGTAAGGGGTTAGTATCCCAAATATATAGAGAACTCATACAATTCAATAGCAAAACTCCAAACAATCTGATTTAAAAAATGGGCAGAGGAACTGAGTAGACATTTTTCCAAAGAAGACATCCAAATGGCCAGAAGGCACATGAAAAGATGCCCAACATCACTAATCACTGGGAAATGCCAATCAAACCTACAATGAGATACCATCTCATGCCTGTTAGAATGGATATTTTATATATATATAAAAAGACAAGATGGTGGTGAGGATATGGAGAAAAGGATGCCCTTGTGCACTCTTGGTGGGAATGTAAATTGGTACAGTCACTATGGAAAACAGTATGGAGGTTTCTCAAAAAAATTAAAAATTGAACTATCATAAGATACAGCAATCTTGCTTCTGGATATACATCCGAAGGAAACAAAAATAGGATGTCACAGAGATAACTGCTCTCCCATGTTCACTGCAGCACTATTCACAATAGCCAAGAATGGAAACAACCCAAGTGTCCATTGACAGATGAATGGATAAAGAAAACGTGGCATGTATATATACAATGGAATACTATTCAGACAAAAAAGAAGGAAACCCTGCTATTTGTGACAACATGGATGAACCCTGAGAACATTATGCTAAATGAATAAAGTCAGACAGAGAAAGACAAATATCGTACAATTTCACTTATATGTGGAATCTAAAGAGTCGAACTCACAAAAACAGAGAGTAGAGTGGTGGTTACCAGGGACTGGAGGTGGAGGAAACGGGGAGGTGTTGGTCAAACTGTACAAACTTCCAGTTATGAGTGAATTCTGGGGATGTAATATACAGCATGGTGCCCGTAGTTAACAATACTGTATTGTATTAAGAGAGTAGATCTTAAATGTTCTCCACACATACCAAAAAATGGTAACTATGTGAGGTGATAGAGGTACTAACTAACCTTGTTGTGGTCATCATTTCACAATATGTATGTATGTGTATCAAATCATCACACTGTACACTTTAAACTTACATATATGTCAATTATATCTCAACCAAATGTAAAATAGCTAGCTAGTGGGAAGCAGCCACATAGCACAGGGAGATCAGCTCGGTGCTTTGTGACCACCTAGAGGGGTGGGATAGGGAGGGCGGGAGGGAGGCTCAAGAGGGAGGGGATATGGGGACATATGTATGCATATGGCTGATTCACTTTGGTGTACAAGAGAAACTAACACAGTACTGTGAAGCAATTATACTCCAGTAAAGATCTATTAAAAAAAAATAAACAGAAGAAGAGAAGAAAGAGGCCTAGGATAAACCCTAGGGAGAGAAAAGGAAGCTTACAAAGAATTAGAAAAAGCAGCCAGAGAAACAGGGGAGAAACAAGAAGAGTAGGCGTTGTGGTAGCTAAGGAAACAAACTATCTCAAAGAGGGAGATTGCAGTGGTGTCAAATGGTGCAGAAAATGAGGAATGATTGGGGAGGTCTTTGATGACCTTGGCAAAAGCAGTTTGGGGGAATGGTGAGGGTGGAGACAAAAAGGGGAGCGGTGGGGGGGGCTGAAGTCGGAGAGGAGGCGAGGTGGTGGGGCAGCTGTGGTCAGAGTGGGGCGTGTGAAAGCCAAGTCAGTTTCCTGAGTTGCCTTTGCAGTTCTTTCTCTGCCCACTGGCTCCCACCCCCGCCTCACGCCCACACACGTGCGTTCCTCTACAAATACTGCTGGTGGCAGGAGCCCCGTACATCCTGAAATTGGGTGGCAGACTTCCTAGATGTCTTTCATCCTTCATCCCTCAGGTCCACCCCCCGCAACCGCAGGCGCAAATGGGTCGTTATCCGTAGCTTCCCAGCCGGCTTCCCCAAAGCTAGTTTTGTTTGTTTCCAATTTCACACGCCACACTGCCATCAACATTTAAAATGCAGATATGATTATCTTTTCCCTCTGATTAAATTAAGGACACTCCAGTGCGTGTAAGTTATGTGCAAATTGCTCATCATAACCTCATAGGCTTTCCAAATTCTGGTTCCTGCCCCTCCCTCTCCTCTTGGCCAATGAAGCTTACGCTCTTGCAACTACAGCTCCTCAGACTTTTTTCAAACTAGCCCTGCTCTTGTGTCTTTTCCTTTTTCCAGGTGTTTGGAAGAGTTTCTACTCATCTTTCAAGATCAGCTTCAAGCACTTCTTCCGCGGTAATCCCCTCCCTGTCCACCCCATGATCACTCCTGTCCTTCATTCTTTATTTCTGTTATTGTTTGCTACTTTTTTATCCCATCCATCCTTTATTGTGCTGTATGTTTACCTTCCCCAGCAGACTATCACTTCCTGGATCACAAAAACTATGGTATTCATCTTTGTATTTCTAGGATTTATGACAGTGCCTGGCATGGTGAGTGAATCTTAAATTGCTGTATCAACTACAACTAGGGGAGCAGTACTGATATTTCTGCTACCTCTGTTCCTGCTTTACCAATATCAGAGGTCTGTCTGCAGAGCGATGAAGGATGTGTGCCTCATAATCACATTAAGTCCCCAGGGCTCCAGTGTCCCTGGGCTCCAATGAGCAAGCATCCTCTCCTCAGCAGACCTGGGTCTTTTGTTCAAGTCCACCTGAGATATCAAAGACCTTTCTTCCCATTGTCAGGACCCTGGAGCTCTTTTCTTGGCTTTTCAGTCCAATCGGCTTCCTGAGGATTCTGCCCCAGAGACCCAGAGGGAGCCCCATGGCTGGGTACGAATGGGATGCCAGATGGCTACTCCTTCTTGTGCCCCGACTGTGGACTCAGGGCTAAAGGCGATATCTGCTTCTGGGAAATATCAAAAGATGGAAATAACAAAAGCTACTGTGGCACCAGTGAGGCCAGTCTAGGTAACACTGAAAAACAAGAAGTACTCCAAATGCACCTATCTTTTACTCTTTCTTCCATCTGATTATACTTTTTCTGCTTTTATCCTGCTCATATCTGCTTTAGACCAGTTGACAGTGTGTACAAACAATTTTCTTCTTGGTCACTTCTTTAAGTAGATCACATTTTCACTTGGTCTGGGTTGCTTTAAAAGTTCCCCCATTACGCGCTATTACAGTTTAATTCTTGAATTCTGACAGCATAAAAAGAAAACGGCTCCACGCTTGTGTCCTGCTTGAGATCACTTAGGCGCGACCGAATTCCCATCCACTAAATTGATACCAATAGGAGTCACGGAAGATCGTTCTTAACAGGCCAGTCTGTAGTAACTGTTCCTGCTGTAAAGGGATTTCCACTTCATTTATATAGTACTTCATTTTTTAATGTGTTCTAAGGAATAATCCGACAGGGTCTAATTCAACCATTTCTATAGATCAGTTATTTCAAAGGTAATAACCTGCCTTATAAAGTGACTGAAATTATTGTCACCTCCACGTGGGTTTCCCAGAATGGCACTTTTTGAACGAAACAGGAACATCATTATGTACTTGGGTCACGTACTCCATGTTTCTGTGTCTTTCCTCCTTGGGCAGATAAGACTGTAAAGGTAGTAGGAAAACACAGGCAACCAGTAACGAGGGCCTGGGGCCATCATGTAAGGCCAGACTCTTTCTCCCCTAATAGCCCAAATGGGGTACACTTCGCTGCCCCACTGTGTCTAGCACGTGGGGTTCTCCCTCTCTCTGTGTGTGAGGATTATAGACTAGGGTAGGGTCATACTCCAATGATGTCATGAGGGTGGCAATCTGCTTGTTTACCTGGCCAGTTTCACCCCTGTGTGGTGCAGGGCTCAGGGTGAATTGCTATTTACCTGTCTACAGGTCTACTTTGTTATTCTCTTGTTTCCTACATCCCAGGCTGATTTGGGCAAAGTTATGTTTCAAAGTAAAAGTTGTCATTTACTGAATTACTCAGTAGCTCCCAAATGACTTTAAGGAAAGAATTAGTCATACTCCTTCCTGAGTGGTAACAATGAATCTTGACATAAAAGATGTGACTTCCTAAAGCCAGTGCTGCTCAGGACTGCCCCTAAGAGTCCCTTCACCAGGGCCACAGGACCCAGGAGGCCTTCAGGACTGTGACACCCAGCAAAGACACTGGCCATCTGCAGAGGTGGCCAAATTGTCTCTCGGAAAAATATTGCTCTAGGGCCTTGGAGCTTTCAAGTTTACTTTCGAGAATTCTCATTTCAGACAAACTCAGACCTATTGACTTGTGAGATTTGAGGAAAACAAAGATAATGTAGCGGAGATTTGCAGAGGTACCTAAAGCAAGTTCAGCAAGTGTCTTATTACTTTAGAAAAAGAAATGCCACGTTCTTGGGAAATCTAATTTGTTCAATAACAAATCATCCCAGAAAAATGACAACTCATGCTTAAAATGTCACAAGACTTGTACAATATTCCGGTGTTGAATCATTTATTCAGTAATATTGACTGTCACCTAGAGGTTATAGCCGAAAGGAGAATATCAAATTATGCGAGATTTTATCTGTAGTGCATATGTCAAGCTCAAAAGGAAATCATATTAAAGCAAAACCAAAAGCCTTTGAATGTCTTTCTGGACACTTGGAAATGGCAAACTGCTTCTTATATTCAGATTATCATTCCCAGGTGATGTCTTTTAGGTTGATTTCCAGGTTAATGTCAGAGATGATACCACAATCCCTCCATTCAAAGACTTGCCTAGTCTTGGATTGGAAGAAGGATTTACAGTTTCCAATGCCAGCTGTGAATGAAAAATGTTATGTCATGTTAAAGTCTCTAGTCAAGTAGAAACTACAATTAAGTTTGACCCCTGCTGTGCACCAAAGGAATAAGAACTCTACTGATAGATAAAGAATCTGGCACAGGGAGTGAAAATAATTTAGTGGAGCCCAAACCCATATCAGAAATACTATTAAATAGTCATTTGTATGTAGCCCAAGGGTGAGATTAGAAAGGCCCAGAGGTGCATTTTTATACCTCTGTCCTCATTTCTTCCAATGGCATAAAAGTCAAACATGAAATGAAGTGATAAGAGTTAACATTAACATTAATGTAATTAACATTAAATGTTAACATTTTCATGTTAAGAGTTTTTTCAATCATACACTCTCTTTAGGACATAGCAGGGCAGGAGGCATGGAGGTGGGAGTGGGGTGGAAGGGTGAACTAACCTATTGAATAAAATTCCTAAAAAAATTACAGGCAAATTGGCTTCATCTCTACACACTGACAACTAACAATGTGACCACCTAGAGGGGTGGGATAGGGAGGGTGGGAGGGAGGGAGACGCAAGAGGGAAGAGATATGGGAACATATGTATATGTATAACTGATTCACTTTGTTATAAAGCAGAAAGTAACACACCATTGTAAAGCAATTATACTCCAATAAAGATGTTAAAAAAAACAGTTCTATTTACAATAGCATTAAAAAAATACTTAGGAATGAACTTAACCAAGAAGTCAGAAGACTTGTACACTGAAAAATATAAAACATTGGCAAAAGAAATTAAAGAAGACACAAATAAATGGAAAGACATCCTGCATTCATGGATTGGAAAACTTAATATTTTTAAGATGTTAATACTACCCAAAGTGATCTACAGATTCAATGCAATCCCTATCAAAATCTCCCAATGATGTTTTTTTGCAGAAATAGAAAAATTCATCCTAAAATTTATATGAAACCTCAGGGGACTCTGAACAGGCCAATCTTGAACAAAGTTGGAATTCTCATACTTCCTAATTTCAAAACTTACTACCAAGCTACCATAATCAAAATAGTGTGGTCCTGGCATAAAGACAGACATATAGACCACTGAAATAGATTAGAGAGCCAAGAACTAAATCCCCACATATATGGTCAAATGATGTTCAACACAGGTGTCAAGAACATTCAATGGGGAAAAGAATCTTTTCAACAAATGTTGACAAAACTGGATATCCATATGTAAAGGAACAAAGTTGGACTCTTACCTTATACCACATGCAAAAATTAACTCAAAATGGATTAAAGACCTAAAAGTAAGAGCTGAAACTATAACACTCTTAGAATAAGACATAGGGGAAAGACACATGTCATTGGATTTGGCAATTAATTCTTGGATATGACATCAAAAGCACTGGCAGCAAAAAGAAAACTAGATAAATGGGATTTCATCAAAATTAAAAACTTTTGTGCATCAAAGGATACTATCAACAGAGGGAAAAAGCAACCCACAGAATGGGAGAAAATGTTTGCAAATCACATTTCTGATGAGGGGTTAATATCCACAATCTGTAAAGAACTCCAACTCGACAACAAAAAAAACAAACGACTTGATAACAGGGTAAGGACTTGAAAAGAAATTTCTCTAAAGGCATGCAAATAGCCAATAAGCACATGAGAAGATGTTTAATATCATTTATATTTAGGGAAATGCAAATCAAAACTACAAGATACCACTTCACACCTATTAGGATGACTGTTACTAAAACAACAACAACCCCTGAGCCAGAAAATAACAAGTATGGGTGAGGAATTGGTGAAACTGGAACCCTTGTGCACTGTTGGTGGGAATGTAAAATGGTATAGCCACTATGGAAAACAGCATCTGATCTAGCAATTCTACTTCTGGGTGTATACTCAAAAGAACTGAAAGCAGGCTCTCAAAGATATATTTGGATAACCATGTTCATAACAGCATTATTCACAACAGCCAAAAGGTGGAAATAACCCAAGTGTACAACAGATGAATGGATAAACAAAATGTGGTGTAATGGAATATTATTCAGTCTTTAAAAAGAAGCAGATTTTAACATCTGCTACAACATGGACAAACTTTAAAGTCATTATGCTAAGTGAAATAAACCAGTCACAAAAGGACAAATACTGTATGATTCCAGTTATATGAAGTACCTAGAATAGTCAAATTCATAGAGACAGAAAGTAGAATGGTGGTTGTCAGGGGCTGGGGGGAGGGAGGCTGGGGAATTATTGTTTCATGGGTACAGAGTTTCTGTTTGGGATGATAAAAAAGTTCCAGAGATGGATGGTGGTGATGGTTGCATGCTATGTGAATGTATTTAATGCCACTGAATTTCACACTTAAAAATGGTTAAAATGGTAAATTTTATGTTACATATATTTACCACACATACAAAAAAAATTGCAGGCAACCCTATAAGGAGGGTTTAGGGTATAATCAGTTAAAGATGATAACTTGTGCATTCTCTCTGATAAAGTAACACAAAAAGTCCTCTGTAAGTAAGTCATGTATCATATTTTCCTTGGAGGTAAAAGTATTATATTATCTAAATATGTTCTGATTTCTAAATTTTAACCAAAGGAATAATAGAAGGAAGTTAAACATTATTGACTTATTGTTGATTCCCATACTTATGTTGTGAAAGCATTAGAAGCATGAATGCAAAACGTCAAGAATTAAACACATTTCCAGAATAATCGGTAGCTGAAAGAAAATGTAGCAACAGGAAGAAGTAGATTTGTTTCTGGAGAGAAGACTCAGACTTCCGAGCCTCGGGTTGTATTGAAATATCTCTGGGAATGTTGCCTTTAAATATGTATTCAGAGATGCTTCTGGGCCACTGAGGAAATGTGTTCAGGGACAGGAAAGACAGAAAAATAATTGATCAATAAAACTTTTAATTTTTTAATGTAACACAGAGTTTCTTCATAGCCATATTTACAATTTTTATGTTTTGTTTAGTCTCTCCTGTACCAGAATACAAGCTCCACGAAGATAGAGTTCTTACCTGCCTAAATCACAGGCGCCACTCTGTATACAACAAAATCTAGCATGTAGAAAACATTTATTATATACTTGCTGTATGAAGGAATAAGTGACTCTCTATTTCTAACACTACCTAACACAGTGCCTTATGCGTGAAAGATAATAGATAATAAATAGTCGTTGACCTGGTTACATATGCAAAAAGAAGACTGATGTGAGTTGAGTTACAAGTTGACGACGGCACACTAGGGCTTTTGCTAGGATCTCAAGGAATAGGTATTGTATTTTACTTAAGGCTCCATTGATTGAAAGATGAACGATTATTTTAGGAAAGTTTAAGAAAGAAAAAAATTTGCTGATTAAGCCATGACCAAACATCAGTTGTATTTGTAAAATCTCTCCCATCTTGACTGCAGAGATTTTAAGAATACAAAGAATGCGCATCTTAGGGTCTAAGAGATACAGTGTATAACACAGAATTGCCCCTAAGACCTACTGTGACATGCCTCTCTTTTCGTGGAAACCTTGGACTGAAAAGAACCCCGAAAAGGGCATTAGTCTAAATTTTCGTACAGTGCTAAGGCAAACATTTGTTCATAGAATGATGGGAATGAAATGTAGGTCCATATAAGCTCAGTTATGTTTAAGCAGCATTTGAGATGTGGAAAAAGATGGAACTGAAATGCTTTTCCTCTTCAATCCTTACTCCTTTATCAGATTCCAAGCACACATTCTTATGAGAAGAAAGAAGGAAGCAGCAGCAGAAACAGGTGTGAAGGGAGTCTGGCGGGAATCTTCTAAAGACCACCTTGTACCAATGACAGGTGAGAACCCAAAGAAGATGCAGGGAGATCAGCTAGGAGGCTCCCCAGTAAGTGATGCTGGTAGCTTGCACTAGGATGGTGGAAGTGGGGATGCAGATTCAGGAGACAGTGTAGAGGCAACATGGACAAGATTTGGTGATGCATTACATTGTTATTCCTTCCCCACCCCAATCATGTTTTTTAATTGTTTGGCAAGGACTTGTAGTGATAAATGCCTTTGATTCTAAGTTTAATTTTATTTATTTATTTATTTTTGGCTGTGTTGGGTCTTCGTTTCTGTGCGAGGGCTTTCTCTAGTTGTGGCAAGCGGGGGCCACTCTTCATCGCGGTGCGCGGGCCTCTCACTGTCGCGGCCTCTCTTGTTGCGGAGCACAGGCTCCAGACGCGCAGGCTCAGTAGTTGTGGCTCACGGGCCTAGGTGCTCCGTGGCATGTGGGATCTTCCCAGACCAGGGCTCGAACCCTTGTCCCCTGCATTAGCAGGCAGATTCTCCATCACTGCGCCACCAGGGAAGCCCCCTGATTCTAAGTTTAAACAGCAGCACACACTAGGAAACATTCCATTATTTTTATTTTATTTTTTTTCGGTACGCGGGCCTCTCACTGTTGTGGCCTCTCCCATTGCGGAGCACAGGCTCCGGACGCGCCGGCTCAGCGGCCATGGCTCACGGGCCCAGCCGCTCCGCGGCATGTGGGATCTTCCCGGACCGGGGCACGAACCCGTGTCCCCTGCTTCGGCAGGCGGACTCTCAACCACTGCGCCACCAGGGAAGCCCCGACATTCCATTATTTTAAAAAATGTATATTTGACTTAAAGTTTCTTTCAGTAGCAGAAATAGCAAGATTCCCATATTTCTGAGGATATTTTTCATTTAATTAGTTTATTTTTATTTATTTATACTTTTAAATAAAATTTTAAAATGAATTATTTTTGGCTGCATTGGGTCTTTGTTGCTGTGCATGGGCTTTCTTTAGCTGCAGCAATCAGGGGCTACTCTTCGCTGTGGTGCACGGGCTTCTCATTGCGGTGGCTTCTCTTGTTGCGGAGCACAGGCTCTAGGCATGCGGGCTTCAGTAGTTGTGGCATGCAGGCTTAGTAGTTGTGGCTCGCGGGCTCTAGAGCGCAGGCTCAGTAGTTGTGGTGCACAGGCTTAGTTGCTCCGCGGCATGTGGGATCTTCCCAGACCAGGGCTCGAACCCGTGTCCCCTGCATTGGCAGGTGGACTCTCAACTACTGTGCCACCAGGGAAGCTCCCAGTTTATTTTTAAATACTAAAATTTTAAAGACAGAAAGAGTTCCCAGGGTCCGACTGGCATAGAATGATAAAGGTGTGCTGTTTCTTAAAGGGCCTGGCTTCAGGGGGTATTTAGAAATTAGGGGCTTGTACCCCTAAAAACTGTCGTTTGTGCTCACCGCACTGCTGTGGTCACGACCAAGTTGAAGTACCTTCTGTATGGACCCATGCAGTAAATTCTCATTGTACTCACTGTGAATTATCTATCCACCTACTGATAATCTCTAAAGTGCTAACAAAGAAGAAATAACATAAAATTCCAAGTCTAGGGGTTCTTTGCACAATTACTATAAAAGGTAGAGGTAACTGTAAGGTCGGGACCTCCATCGCCACCTGTGTCCACCTTTTTTCCTTTCCACACACTCTATTGTATTCTGACCTAGATTATGAACAGATTGAAAGATCAATTGTAAACTACAGTAAACAAAATTACATTTGTGTGTGTGTGAGATTTAAGAGTAAGATTTTCAAGAAGGAGAAGATTGAGTAGCATAGCTCCTACTGAATTAAAATGATATAGCAAGTTAAAAACAAGGGCAAATTTATATATTTTAATAATTCTGTGCATATAATACAGCACTTACATAGGAAGTAGAAAATGCTGGAAGCCATTCATTCCACTCTATTTCCACTGCCTCTAACTTCAGTGACATCTGACAGAGTGGGGTGGACTTTTAAAGACACAGTAGAACCAAGATCTGTAACTGGACAGAGAAAAAGCTAGCATTGAATCCTCAGCTCTAGCTAGAGGCTTATGTATGAAAAGGCTTTATAGAGATCCATATCATTGGGACCGTCAACAATTGGATTTTTTACTTTCTCCCTAATTATACTCTAGCTTTAAGATTTAGGATTCTGGCTTCTACCTCATTCCACTTTATTTTCCCTCCCTTAATTTTTAATCTTGACTTAAAAAGAAAGACTTTAAATATATTCAAACACTGAATTCTACTTGGGCTACAGCAGGTGTGTTATTTTCAAGAAGATAAAGCTCTTTGCTCTATAAACATCTGTTATGGAGTGAATTGTGTCCTAGGACGCTTAAGTCCTAACCACCAGTACCTGGGTAGGGGAAGTAAGGTCCTGCCAACACCTTAATTTCAGGCTTCTATTCTCCATAACTGTGAGATAATATTGATACATTTTTGTTGTTTGAAGTAACCCAGTTTGTGGTCCTTGTTAAGGCAGCCCTGGGAAACAGATAAACCCCTCATCTATCCATCTATTTATCCTTACGCCCATCTCCTCATTCATTCATCCATTCATTCAAATAATATTTATTTAGCACTTGCTGTGTACCAGGCAAAGTGCTAAATATTTCCAAGGAGGCAAAGAAGAGAAAGAAATGATCTCTGGCCCTAAGACCTTTTGATCTCAGGAGACAAGAGACTTTGGGACACAAGGAGGAGGGACTGACTCTTCCTGGCGTGTGGAGACGGGGATGGGTGTTGATCGTGGAATATGTAACAGAAAAGAAACTTAAAGAGTGGCCTTAAGACGGTGATGGTGGAGAAAACTTGCATTTCAGATATAAGAATTTAAGATACAGTGAAGGGAATTTACAGTTTAATTTTTTTAGCTCTAAATAAAGGAGACAGATGCCCTTACAGCCTGTGACTGGCCCAGCATCACACAGCTAGTGGTGGAGCCAGGAGGAAAATTACTGAGAAGAAAAGCTTCTATGTGCTACCCACAGTGCAGGGGCTGTACCTGCACCATCTTCCTTAGCCCTCACCTCAGTCCTCCTTTTCAAAGAAGGAATCTTAAGGTCCAGAGAGGTGATGTGATTTGTCCAAGTAAACTGAATTGTCTATTAAATGGCAGAGTCCAGGTCAGAGCTGCCTTCGAACTCTTAGGGCCCTGCATTATACAACATACCCCAGGTTTTAGAAATTCCAGATCTACTTTTCTTTCCACTCTCCCACATCTCCTTACAACAATTTATAAAAGATCACATTAAAATGAGACAGTTCCTTGTAAAGTCAATTAAAACTCCTGGAAAGAAACTAGAATTAAACATGTAATTGTGCCTTTAGGCCTCACATTCTTTTAGCCTCAACGGAATGTACTATTCATAAATCATGTAAGTAATACAAGCATATTCATGTATTCATATAAATATTGAAATTAAATTACCATTCCTATTGTCATTGCAATCGTCACAGACAATAGATAAGATTTATTTCTCTTTCAAATTTCAGAGGGAGAAAAATATAATGAAAACTATTGTTCTACATTGATGTCCAGAGTGGTTCTGATACTAAGATGATTTAGTCCCAAGAATATTTCCAAACTGATTACAGATGCATACTGATGGTCTTAGGGTTCGTACATATGTACAATTTATATGGATAGAGAATAACTGAATTATTCAACAAATATTGTCATACTAGGGTAAGGGGGTATCCCTTGAAACTTGAAGAAGCAAACTGAGGACTAATAAAAGTAATTCAAACTTTACAGAGCAATAATCAATTTACAGATGCATTGTCCTAGGAGGTAAAGACAGTATAAACAAATTATAATGGTGTCATCATGTCCTGGGACTTTTCATGTTCTGGTCCATGGGGTCCAGGGGTAGGGCTGCCATGTTTACCAAAGGCTTGGGAAAATACATGGGAAGGAGCTACAGAGAACTTTTGATCCTTAAGTATCTGTCTCAGTGAATCTCTGTAAATCTTCCTCCTGCATCTTCAGGGGGTGGCTTAGTACTCAGACCCTCTCAGTTCTGTTAAATGAGGCCATCTTAGCATCTACCAAACATGGGTCACTTCAAGGACACCTACATTATTGGAATCTGTAGCCAAAGGAAGGAAACCTCAAAAAAAGAAAACGAGTTCCTCTTCTGACCTCCTTGAAGCCTCCCATTCGGAAGCCCCCAACCGCGGAGGTTTTGCTCCACCCAGAGCTCTCCACTGGGTTGGCCGGGACTCTGTCACGTCTGCAGGGCGGCTGAGGCTCTTCCTGACTCTTTCCTTTCACAGGTGTCAGGCCTCTTCAGGGCCTGAAGGCTTCCTCCCTTTCATAGGCATTCTTTCCCCTTCCCCTTCCCCCTCCCCAAATTAACCTCTTGTGCTCCTAACTCTATCTCAGTGTCTGCTTTCCAAGGACTCACACTTACACCCAAGGTAAATTCCCCTCCCCTCGCCTCACCCTCTCCTTCTTCCCTTGGCTAGCCTTGGTCTTTTATTCTTCCATATACATATGATCAGTGTACTACAGAATTATTTCCATCAAAGTTTGGGGGGCTTCCCTGGTGGCGCAGTGGTTGAGAGTCCGCCTGCCGATGCAGGGGACACGGGTTTGCGCCCCGGTCTGGGAGGATCCCACATGCCGCGGAGCTGCTGGGCCCGTGAGCCATGGCGGCTGAGCCTGCACGTCCGGAGCCTGTGCTCCACGACGGAGAGGCCACAACGGTGAGAGGCCCGCGTACGGCAAAAAAAAAAAAAAAAAAAAGTTTGGGATTATAAATTGAATCGCATTGAATTTAGGTGTTAATTTTGGGGAAACGGACACCATTTGTAATTATATATTTAACTGTGTATTTGCTTTATGTTTACATCTCCCACTAAACTGTAAACTCCATGAGAACAGGTATTTTGTTTATTTTGTTCACCGCTCTGTGCCTAACGCATATCCCAGTGCTGGTTCGTAACAGATACATGATAGATATTTGCTGAATAAATGAAATAACCAACATCCAAGGCTTATTACTTTAACAGGTGAATAAAGACACTTAAAGCAGGGACTTCCCTGATGGTCCAGTGGTTAAGACTCTGTGCTCCCAACACGGGGGGGCTGGGTTCCATCCCTGGGCAGGGAACTAGATCCCGCACGCCACAACTAAGACCCAGCACAGCCACATAAATGAATAAATATCTTTTAAAAAGACATTTAAGGCAGGCAATATATGGTGAGGAGAGTAGTTGTTACTAATAACATTCTTTGGTAATTGAGCAATATATGATGCTGTTTCTTTTCTCCATAACCAATTGCCCAATACGAATGGATTTTTTTTATTTAAAAAATTTCATTTTAGATATATTAGCCAGACTTGGAATACATTTACCTACGGAAACAAAATTTATAAGTAGAAGTTAGATTATTATCCTATTCCACAGTGTACGCAACTCAAAACTATATTTTGGCTTAAACAGGCTTCTGTGGCACTGATTGCTATTTGGAAAAGTACTATAATAAGAATAAAAGCATTAACCAGTTCAACTGGGAAGACAGGAGATATCAGTCTGCTCTCTCCTACCATCCCCACCACTTACAACAGGAAAGGAAGCATAGCACAGGGAAACAGCAGGTTCAAATTACATCCGCCTCACTCAGTGGCCAAATGACCTTGCAAAATTGACCGTTCAGTTTCTAAGCCTTATTTCTGTAGTATCTGTAGTGACGATGATGTTGTCTTTCAGCTCTTGTTCTTCATTAGGCGAGCACGCATCCAACTCACCTGGAGAGATCTTTTGAACCAACACACAAGGGCCCAGATCCCAAGCTGGGATGGGGCCCAGGTATGTGGATTTAAAAGTCTGCTCACGTGACTCTGATGGGAACTTGCTCTTATCAGCCGGGAAGGTCTAAGTTATGCTGTAGTAATAAGAAATACTGAATTTCCTGTGGCTTAACACAAAAATTTATTTCCTATGCATGTTACATGTCCCATGTGGGTTTTGGGGGGTGGACTGCTTCACAGTTATTCGGGGCTCAGAATCACAGAGGCTCTGCTGTCTGGCACATTCTCAGACAGGACAAAAGAGGAGTGTCATGCACAAGCAATTAAATGTTTGTCCTGAAAGTGACCTACGTCACCTGCTCACAGCATTTTGGCCAGAAGTAGTCACGTGACCCCGCCTCCCCACAAGAGGGCTGGGAAGTGCCTTCCTCTGGGTGCCCAGGAAATAAAGAAGAACCTGTCTGGTGAGCAAGAGTAATGTCTACACACAGACGTTGCTAAGAATGAGCGCACTCAATTTGCTAGTTAAATGAGATACTAAAAGTATGGAATTACTTATCTATCCAATATGGTAATCACTGCACATACATGGCTGTTTAAGTTTGAACTAAAACTGAATACAATTTAAATGCAGTTCTTCAATCACAGTAGCCATGTTTCAAGTCCAAAATAGCCAGATGTGGTTTATGGTTCCTCCACGGGACAGCTGAGATGTGAAAGACTCCCACCACTGCAGAAAGTTCTGTTGGACAAGGCTGGTCTAGTCCACAGTCGGTCTCCTTCCCTGTGTGCCATCCTTTTATTCTATACCCGCACACGGCCACTAGTAGAAACTCTGACAACATGTTGCAACTGCTCAGGAGCTCTCCACATGAAGGGCATTTGCAAACTAGATGATCATAAGGTAGAGAATGTAGGCAGGGGCCGGGGGAGGGTGTGGGATACATTTTCAGGTTAGCAAAGCTAATGATAAAGGGCTAAAGAAGGATAGATATACGTAAAAAAGGGGTCAAGTGGAAGACGTGTGGGTCAAAAAGGGGATAAAAATGGTTGTCAAAGCAAATCTGTAAGGATTACGATTAAGCACATCGAGAAGGCAGGGAGAATTGATTTTCCACGTTTTTACAAATAGGAATTGTATGCAGAGTAAGTGGAATAACCAACCTTCATCTCTACTGAAAACAGAATCAAAGGTGATGGGATTAAATTTGATTTATGTATAGGGTAGGATGTATTGGGTGAAAAATAGCTGATTGCAAATACTTATCTATAGTATTGTAAAATGGAAGCCGTATTATATTTTTATAGTTTGGAGAAGACTGTACCCTTTGAAAATGTGGCACAATACGGTGTAAAATTTTGCTGAATGACCTCTCGATGCCTCTTCTAAAGCTGTGATTCTGTTTGGGGGTCCCTCACATAGCCAGTGACCTATGATTCTGTAATTGTTTAGGACAGTGTCTCAAGTGTCGCCTGCAAGCTCCAGGAGGTCCCCAAGAACTTTCAGCTCAAACTGTTTTCCTAATAACACTGTTTTCCATTTTCAGTGTTGACACTTGCATTGAAGGTGCAAAAGCATTAGTGGGTAAAACTGCTGGCCCTTTAGTACAAATCCAGCCAGTGGGACAAATCTGTTCTAGCAGCCATTGTGTTCAATACAATGCACTTGCAGTAAAAAAAATAAAAATTTTAAAATGCTAGTTTCACTGGGATGACCTTGAGGAAGCAGTAAAAACTACTAAGTTTATTTGATCTTGACCCTTAACATAGCTCTGAATGTTTTGGTGGTGAAATTGGAAGTATGTGAAAAGCACTTCGGCTGCTACAGGTGCACGATGGTTGCCTGGTGGCTGTTTGAGTTTATCTCAGGGACTTCCCTGGTGGTCCGGTGGTTAAGACTCCGCACTTCTACTGCAGGGGACACGGGTTCAATCCCTGCTGGGGGAACTAAGATCCTGCATGTGATCCCACATGTGGTGAGGCCAAAAAAAAAAAAAAGTCAATGAGCTGCGAACCCAACTAATGGTTTATTTTATGCGACATGACTGACTGAGAGACAAACCATAGCTAGTCAGACTTAGGGATTTGGCAGGTATTTTCTCAAAAACAAAAAGAGGGGGTGAGGGGAAGATGGCGGAAGAGTAAGACGCAGAGATCACCTTCCTGCCCACAGATACACCAGAAATACATCTACACGTGGAACAACTCCTACAGAACACCTACTGAACGCTGGCAGAAGACCTCAGACCTCCCAAAAGGCAAGAAACTCCCCACATACCTGGGTAGGGCAAAAGAAAAAAGAAAAAACAGAGACAAAAGAATAGGGAAGGGACCTGCACCAGTGGGAGGGAGCTGTGAAGGAGGAAAGGTTTCCACACACTAGGAAGCCCCTTCGCGGGCGGAGACTGCGGGTGGCGGAGGGGGGAGCTTCGGAGCCGCGGAGGAGAGCACAGCAACAGGGGTGCGGAGGGCAAAGCGGGGAGATTCCCGCACAAAGGATCGGTGCCGACCGGCACCCAGCAGCCCGAGATGCTTGTCTGCTCACTCACCAGGGCAGGCGGGGCTGGGAGCTGACGCTTGGGTTTCGGAGGTCAGATCCCAGGGAGAGGACTGGGGTTGGCTGTGTGAACACAGCCTGCAGGGGGTTAGTGCACCACGGCTACCCAGGAGGGAGTCCGGGGAAAAGCCTGGAGCTGCCGAAGAGGCAAGAGACTTTTTCTTGCCTCTTTGTTTCCTGGTGCGCGAGGAGAGGGATTAAGATCGCTGCTTAAAGGAGCTCCAGAGACGGGCGCGAGCCGCGGCTAACAGCGCGGACCCCAGAGACAGGCATGAGACGCTAAGGCTGCTGCTGCCGCCACCAAGAAGCCTGTGTGCGAGCACAGCTCACTATCCACAACCCCCTTCCGGGGAGCCTGTGCAGCCCGCCACTGCCAGTGTCCCGGGATCCACGGACAACTTCCCCGGAAGAACGCACAGCGCGCCTCAGGCTGGTGCAGCGTCACGCTGGCCTCTGCCGCCGCAGGCTCGCCCCGCACCCCGTGCCTCTCCCTAGCCCTGGCCTGAGTGAGCCAGAGCCCCCGAATCAGCGGCTCCTTTAACCCCATCCTGTCTGAGCGAAGAACAGGCGCCCGCCCTACACGCAGAGGCGGGGCCAAATCCAAAGCTGAGTCCCTGGGAGCTGTGAGAACAAGGAAGAGAAAGGGAAATCTCTCCCAGCAGCCTCAGAAGCAGCGGATTAAAGCTCCACAATCAACTTGATGTACCTGCATCTGTGGAATACCTGAATAGACAATGAGTCATCCCAAATTGAGGAGGTGGACTTCGAGAGCAAGATTTATGATTTTTTCCCCTTTTCCTCTTTTTGTGAGTGTGTACGTGTAT
The DNA here is from genome assembly GCF_039906515.1 of Pseudorca crassidens. Classification (NCBI taxonomy): domain Eukaryota; kingdom Metazoa; phylum Chordata; class Mammalia; order Artiodactyla; family Delphinidae; genus Pseudorca; species Pseudorca crassidens. The sequence goes on from NC_090307.1 coordinate 59,186,626, forward strand.
GCTTCTGTGTGAGATTTTGTCTGTACAGCTTTGCTTCCACCATTTGTCCTAGGGTTCTATCCGTCCATTTTTTTGTTTGTTTTTGTTTTTCTTTAAAAAAGTTTTTTTCTTAATATTTTTTATTTTAATAACTTTATTTTATTTTATCTTACTTTATTTTATTTTATCTTTTCTTTCTTTCCTTCCTTCCCTCCTTCCTCCCTCGCTCCCTCCCTCCTTTCTTTCGTTATTTCGTTCTTTCTTCTTTTTCTCCCTTTTATTCTGAGCCATGTGGATGAAAGGCTCTTGGTGCTGCAGCCAGGAGTCAGTGCTGTGCCTCTGAGGTGGGAGAGCCAACGTCAGGACACTGGTCCACAAGAGACCTCCCAGCTCCACATAATGTCAAACGGCAAAAATCTCCCAGAGATCTCCATCTCAACACCAGCACCCAGCTTCACTCAACGACCAGCAAGCTACAATGCTGGACACCCTATGCCAAACAACTAGCAAGACAGGAACACAAGCCGACCCATTAGCAGAGAGGCTGCCTAAAATCATAATAAGTCCACAGACACCCCAAAACACACCACCAGACGTGGACCTGCCCACCAGAAAGACAAGATCCAGCCTCATCCACCAGAACACAGGCACTAGTCCCCTCCACCAGGAAGCCTACACAACCCACTGAACCAATTTTAGCCACTGGGGACAGACACCAAAAACAACGGGAACTACGAACCTGCAGCCTGCAAAAAGGAGACCCCAAACACAGTAAGATAAGCAAAATGAGAAGACAGAAAAACACACAGCAGATGAAGGAGCAAGATAAAAACCCACCAGACCTAACAAATGAAGAGGAAATAGGCAGTCCACCTGAAAAAGAATTCAGAATAATGATAGTAAAGATGATCCAAAATCCTGGAAATAGAATAGACAAGATGCAAGAAACATTTAACAAGGACCTAGAAGAAATAAAGATGAAACAAGCAATGATGAACAACACAATAAATAAAATTAAAAATACTCTGGATGGGGGCTTCCCTGGTGGCACAGTGGTTGAGAGTCCACCTGCCGATGCAGGGGACACGGGTTCGTGACCCGGTCCAGAAAGATCCCACATGCCGCAGAGCGGCTAGGCTCGTGAGCCATGGCTGCTGAGCCTGCACATCCAGAGCCTGTGCTCCGCAATGGGAGAGGCCACAACAGTGAGAGGCGCGCGTACCACAAAAAAAAACCCCCAAAAACCAAAAAACTCTAGATGGGATCAATAGCAGAATAACTGAGGCAGAAGAATGGATAAGTGACCTGGAAGATAAAATAGTGGAAGTAACTACTGCAGAGCAGAATAAAGAAAAAAGAATGAAAAGAACTGAGGACAGTCTCAGAGACCTCTGGGACAACATTAAACGCACCAACATTCGAATTATAGGGGTTGCAGAAGAAGAAGAGAAAAAGAAAGGTACTGAGTAAATATTTGAAGAGATTATAGTTGAAAACTTCCCTAATATGGGAAAGGAAATAGTCAACTCCAGGAAGCACAGAGAGTCCCATACAGGATAAATCCCAGGAGAAATATGCCAAGACACATAATAATCAAACTGTCAAAAATTAAATACAAAGAAAACATATTAAAAGCAGCAAGGGAAAAACAACAAATAACACACAAGGGACTCCCCATAAGGTTAACAGATGATCTTTCAGCAGAAAGTCTGTAAGCCAGAAGGGACTGGCAGGACATATTTAAAGTGATGAAGGAGAAAAACCTGCAACCAAGATTATTCCACCCAGCAAGGATCTCATTCAGATTTGATGGAGAAATTAAAACATTTACAGACAAGCAAAAGCTGAGAGAGTTCAGCACCACCAAAGCAGCTTTACAACACATGCTAAAGGAACTTCTCTAGGCAAGAAACACAAGAGAAGGAAAAGAGCTACAATAATGAACCCAAAACAATTAAGAAAATGGGAATAGGAACATACATATCGATAATTACCTTACATGTAAATGGACTAAATGCTCCCACCAAAAGACACAGATTGGCTGAATGGATACAAAAACAAGACCCATATATATGCTGTCTACAAGAGACCCACTTCGGACCTAGAGACACATACAGACTGAAAGTAAGGGGATGGAAAAAGATATTCCATGCAAATGGAAACCAAAAGAAAGCTGGAGTAGCAATTCTCATATCAGACAAAATTAGACTTTAAAATAAAGACTATTAGAAGAGACAAAGAAGGACACTACATAATGCTCAAGGGATCGATCCAAGAAGAAGATATAACAATTGTAAATATTTATGCACCCAACATAGAAGCACCTCAATACATAAGGGGAAATCGACAGTAACACATTCATAGTAGGGGACTTTAACACCCCACTTTCACCAATGGACAGATCATCCAAAATGAAAATATATAAGGAAGCACAAGCTTTAAATGATACATTAAACAAGATGGACTTAATTGATATTTATAGGACATTCCATCCAAAAACAACAGAATACACATTTTTCTCAAGTGCTCATGGAACGTTCTCCAGGATAGATCATATCTTGGGTCACAAATCAAGCCTTGGTAAATTTAAGAAAATTGAAATTGTATCAAGTATCTTTTCCGACCACAATGCTATGAGACTATATATCAATTACAGGAAAAGATCTGTAAAAAATACAAACACATGGAGGCTAAACAATACACTACTTAATAACGAAGTAATCACTGAAGAAATCAAGGAGGAAATAAAAAAATACCTAGAAACAAATGACAATGGAGACACGATGACCCAAAACCTATGGGATGCAGCAAAAGCAGTTCTAAGAGGGAAGTTTATAGCAATACAATCCTACCTCAAGAAACAGGAAACATGTTGAATAAACAACCTAACCTTGCACCTAAAGCAATTAGAGAAAGAAGAACAAAAAAACCCCAAAGTTATCAGAAGGAAATAAATCATAAAAATCAGATCAGAAATAAATGAAAAAGAAATGAAGGAAATGATAGCAACTATCAATAAAACTAAAAGCTGATTCTTTGAGAAGATAAACAAAGTTGATAAAACATTAGCCAGACTCATCAAGAAAATAAGGGAGAAGACTCAAATCAATAGAATTAGAAATGAAGAAGGAGAAGTAACAACTGACACTGCAGAAATACAAAAGATCATGAGAGACTACTACAAGAACTCTATGCCAGTAAAATGGACAAACTGGAAGAAATGGACAAATTCTTAGAAATGCACAACCTACCAAGACTGAATCAGGAAGAAATAGAAAATATGAACCAATCACAAGCACTGAAACTGAAACTGTGATGAAAAATCTTCCAACGAACAAAAGCCCAGGACCAGATGCCTTCACAGGCGAATTCTATCAAACATTTAGAGAAGAGCTAACACCAATCCTTCTCAGACTCTTCCAAAATATAGCAGAGGGAGGAACACTCCCAAACTCATTCTACGAGGCCACCATCACCTTGATACCAAAACCAGACAAGGATGTCACAAAGAAAGAAAACTACAGGCCGATATCACTGATGAACATAGAAGCAAAAATCCTCAACAAAATACTATCAAACAGAATGCAACAGCACATTAAAAGAATCATACACCATGATCAAGTGGGGTTTATTCCAGGAATGCAAGGATTCTTCAATATATGCAAATCAATCAACATGATACACCATATTAACAAATTGAAGGAGAAAAACCATATGATCATCTCAATAGATGCAGAGAAAGCTTTCGACAAAATTCAACACCCATGTATGATAAAACCCTGCAGAAAGTAGGCATAGAGGGAACTTCCCTCAACATAATAAAGGCCATATATGACAAACCCACAGCCAACATTGTCCTCAATGGTGAAAAACTGAAAGCAATTCCACTAAGATCAGGAAAAAGACAAGGTTGCCCACTCTCACCACTCTTATTCAACATAGTTTTGGAAGTTTTAGCCACATCAATCAGAGAAGAAAAGGAAATAAAAGGAATCCAAATCGGAAAAGAAGAAATAAAGCTGTCACTGTTTGCAGATGACATGATACTATAAATAGAGAATACTAAAGATGCTACCAGAAAACTACTAGAGCTAATCAATGAATTTGGTAAAGTAGCAGTATACAAAATTTATGCACAGAAATCTCTGGCATTCCTATACACTAATGATGAAAAATCTGAAAGTGAAATCAGGAAAACACTCCCATTTACCATTGCAACAAAAAGAATAAAATATCTAGGAATAAACCTACCTAAGGAGACAAAAGACCTGTATGCAGAAAATTATAAGACACTGATGAAGAAAATTAAAGATGATACAAACAGATGTAGAGATATACCATGTTCTTGGGTTGGAAGAATCAACATTGTGAAAATGACTCTACTACCCAAAGCAATCTACAGATTCAATGCAATCCCTATCAAACTACCACTGGCATTTTTCACAGAACTAGAACAAAAAATTTCACAATTTGTATGGAAACACAAAAGACCCCAAATAGCCAAAGCAATCTTGAAAACGAAAAACGGAGCTGGAGGAATCAGGCTCCCTGACTTCAGACTATACTACAAAGCTACAGTAATCAAGACAGTATGGTACTGGCACAAAAACAGAAAGATAGATCAATGGAACAGGATAGAAAGCCCAGAGATAAACCCACGCACATATGGTCACCTTATCTTTGATAAAGGAGGCAGAAATGTACAGTGGAGAAAGGACAGCCACTTCAATAAGTGGTGCTGGGAAACCTGGACCAACCAATGTAAAAGTATGAGATTAGATCACTCCCTAACACCATACTCAAAAATAAGCTCAAAATGGATTAAAGACCTAAATGTAAGGCCAGAAACTGTCAAACTCTTAGAGGAAAACATAGGCAGAACACTCTATGACATAAATCATAGCAAGATCCTTTTTGACCCACCTCCTAGAGAAATGGAAATAAAAACAAAAATAAACAAATGGGACCTAATGAAACTTTAAAGTTTTTGCACAGAAAAGGAAACCATAAACAAGACCAAAAGACAACCCTCAGAATGGGAGAAAATATTTGCAAATGAAGCAACTGACAAAGGATTAATCTCCAATATTTATAAGCAGCTCATGCAGCTCAATAACAAAAAAACAAAAAATCCAATCCAAAAATGGGCAGAAGACCTAAATAGACATTTCTCCAAAGAAGATATACAGACTGCCAACAAACACATGAAAGAATGCTCAACATCATTAATCATTAGAGAAATGCAAATGAAAACTACAATGAGATATCATGTCACACCAGTCAGAATGGCCATCATCAAAAAATATAGAAACAGTAAGTGCTGGAGAGGGTGTGGAGCAAAGGGAACACTCTTGCACTGCTGGTGGGAATGTGAATTGGTACAGCCACTATGGAGAACAGCATGGAGGTTCCTTAAAAAACTACAAATAGGGGCTTCCCTGGTGGTGCAGTGGTTGAGAGTCCGCCTGCAGATGCAGGGGACGTGGGTTCGTGCCCTGGTCCGGGAAGATCCCACATGCTGCAGAGCGGCTGGGCTCGTGAGCCATGGCCACTGAGCCTGTGCGTCCGGAGCCTGTGCTCTGCAACGGGAGAGGCCACAACAGTGAGACGCCCATGTACTGCAAAAAAACCAAAAAAACAAAAAAAAACTACAAATAGAACTACCATATGACCCAGCAATCCCACTATTGGGCATAAACCCTGAAAAAACCATAATTCAAAAAGAGTCATGTACCAGAATGTTCATTGCAGTTCTATTTACAATAGCCCGGAGATGGAAACAACCTAACTGTCCATCATCGGATGAATGGATAAAGAAGATGTGGCACATATATACAATGGAATATTATTTAGCCATAAAAAGAAACGAAATTGAGCTATTTGTAATGAGGTGGGTGGACCTAGAGTCTGTCATACAGAGTGAAGTAAGTCAGAAAGAGAAAGACAAATACAGTATACTAACACATATATATGGAATTTAAGGGAAAAAAATGTCATGAAGAACCTAGGGGTAAGACTGGAATAAAGACACATACCTACTAGAGAATGGACTTGAGGATATGTGGAGGGGGAAGGGTAAGCTGTGACAAAGCAAGAGAGTGGCATGGACATATATACACTACCAAACGTAAAATAGATAGATAGTGGGAAGCAGCCGCATAGCACAGGGAGATCAGCTTGGTGCTTTGTGACCACCTAGAGGGGTGGGAGGGAGGGAGTCGCAAGAGGGAAGAGATATGGGAACATATGTATATGTATAACTGATTCACTTTGTTATAAAGCAGAAACTAACACACCACTGTAAAACAATTATACTCCGATAAAGATGTTAAAAAAAAAAGAGAGGTTCCCACTTCAAGGAAAAATACTTCAACTGAAATTATTTTTGCTAATAATGCAAGTCAAGCTTTCAAGTGAAAATGAGAATGGAAAACTTGTCTTTGCCACTGTAAGCTTTTCAGCTCTCTAACCCTTGAAGATTTTAAATATTGTGACATTAGTGGTTATACAAATGAAGGAGATTTTTTGGTATTGTATAATGAAATATGTCAGTGCTTAAAAGATCTGCGTAACCCAGTGAACGGTATTTTCCGAATGACCAATGCATAATATTACAATCATCACTTAAATCATAAGTGCAAGATACAAGTCAATGTACAATAATGTGATAGAGTGTGAGAAGTATGTTGATACGGCTTCAGAGTCCCCACATATCACGTGTGCAGTTTTGGTGTCATATTAAAGAATGCAAAAAATTTTGTGAAAAATATTCTTTCCTTTTCCAAGTATTTCTGTGTGAGACTTGATTTTCTTCATATACTTCAACCAAAATAAGGTATTGTAACAGATTGAATGCAAAAGCAGATATTAAAACTCATCTACCTTTCTATTATTCCAGACATTAAAGAGATTTTTGAAAATGTAAAACAATGCCAGTGTTTTCATCTTTCGGTTTTGGAAAATAGACCTATTTTTAATAAAAATATGCTGTGTATGTTAACGTAAATTGGATTTATTATTTAAAAATAGATGCATATTTTTAACATTTCTCCCTTTAAATTTCTAACAACATAAATATTAGTAGATATAACTGACATAAAACACCTCTCTTTGGGTCCTCAATTATTTTTAAGAGTGTGAAGAGGTCCTGAAACCAAAACATTTGAGAACCACTGGCTTGGGACTTACTCTGCACTTTACAAAACAGAACACCATGGACAGCTCCTACAGCCGCTTCAACACCACAGGAAATACCTAAGGTCTAGCACATAATAAAAAATGATAGAATTCCATGTGTTCACTCTATCAATCTTAAACATTGCAGGCCAGGACAAACTTTTCAGGGAGTTTTAGAAAAATATTTCAGAACTGAACTTAGGGAATATTTATTGCTACTGATCTGTTCCTTAAGTGGACATTAAATTTATTTTTATTTAAAATATCTCACTAAATGATCTAAAACTGCCAGAATGACACGTTAGGTGATAGCATGCTATATTGTTCATAAATATGAATAAAACGTAAATCGTGTTTAAAAGGCATAGTCATCTGGAAGAATAGTTTTATTTTAAAAAATGTACTGGAATTATAGGAACAGATGCACTAATTGCTCTTTAGTTGCTATGCAAATGTTTTTAGGGTAAATTTTATTGTTATATAAACCTATCTACTACTTGTAGCAGGTGCTTATTTTTTTTAAATTTAAAGCCCGCATCACTGTGTAAGAATGTGGAATGAAACAACATGCACCGTGATTGGATAGGACAGTTGTTAGTTGTAAAGTCAGGCACACTAATAAAAGCATCTAAAAATAACTACCCCAGAGCGCTTCCTTCCAAACTCTTCAAGCTGCTAAGAGTTTGCTGTTATCTCTAGATTAGAAATGGCTGTGATCATTCTGGTTTTTTAAAATGGCAACAATATCCCATTTCAGTAAATTCACTATTAATATTTTATTTTAAGCATTTCCCCCATATCATTAGATAAGACATATATGAGAAATTTCCAAATGTTGTTAGATAATTACCTCCAAAAAATTGCATCTAGTTCACTTTTTTGAATTACTAAGCTGATCTTCTGTGACCAAAACAAGTGAGATAAAAAAAAGAAAATATGGATAATATTAAGCAATTTTATTATACATGACCTTTCCAAATGTTGATCTCTTTGTTGACTTCTGGGGGTTGTAATAACCATCAAATTATATTTACATGTGAGTGAATAGAATGATATTGACATGGAGTGTATAAATATCTAAATATTGGCTTTTATGACAGTTCTAACATTGAAGCTTCAAAGATACACAGGAACAGGCTTTGGAAAAGAGGAACCAAATATACTGAGGTCATTTCCTTTTGGAATTACTCTGTTATCGCTGTGGGTTTCCCTTTAGTCACTGGAAAGACATTCATGTAATACTGAATAAAGATTTTCATAATGAGATCTCATGTTTTTAAACCATATTTCATCCAAAGAATCAAATCTAATCTTGAATGTTTACTAAACAATGTTCAAAATCGCTCCCTGAAGCAGAGAAACTTAACTCTTCTTACTTAATAGAAAGAAAACTAGAGATCATGAGACAACTGACAAGTACTTGCATTACGGTGTGTGCTCATTGCCATGCTAGGTAGATATTGCTAGGTTAACCCCTATATTGAACATATTCAATATTCATATATTGAATACATGACCCCAACCTGCATGAAACTTACATCTAGTTGAGCAGTAGATGAAAAACATAGAATAGAGACAACTTCCATCCTAAATCTGATTAAGAACACAGACAAGGAGGCAATCAATTTGGATTACTTTACACAGCTGAATAAGCTTTACAGACCGGGAATCCGAGTTCTGCAAGCATGTATTAAGTGGGGCAGGACATGGGAATTTAGAAGTAGACGGGATATCCACTCTGACCACTGAAACCTTAGAGTCTGGTGGGAAAGACAAAGCAATGCCTTCAATAGAATATTCTACAACTAACAGCAGACGAATGCAAAGGGGCCAGTTTGGGGTGTTGCCCATGATGCCTGGGTCAAGCCCTGAAGAATGAGTAAAAGTTAACCCATTAGAGAAAATGGGACAGAGGCTTCAGGCAGAGGGAGCAGCGTGGATAAAGTCGCAGAGGCGTGAGATGGGACTTAGTATGTAGAGAACAAGAAGTTATTTACTTTAGAATAAACGCAGGCAAAGGCTGATGCCACATCTACATCTGGCTGTGCAGGTAGTGGGCAGCGGGTCAATGAGGAATGGGGGTCAAGCTGGAGATGAATTTGGGTCAGGGCTGGGGGGACCAAGCCTTTGGAGGGTGACAGGGGACTCCTGGTGTCCTGAGCTCTCTTTGACCCAGTCACACCCTGCACTCACATCTACATAATATTCTAATTATTTCAGGATCTCGGTTGAGAAAACCTGAGACTAAATGTTCTTGCTGGTAGGAATGGGGGGACCACACAGAGGAGGACCCAGGAGCCACTTTTCCGGGTGGGACAAGTGCAAAGGCGGGGGGGCAGAGGTGGCTGCCTCAGTCTGAACTTCCCTAGGGATGAGGATACAGCCTGATGCTGTCCCTTGTACGTGAGAATAAGCAGAGCGAGCTTATTCGTGAGATGCTGGGATGCAAGAAAAATCATCTCATTTCAATAATGTCGAAGCTCAAGAATCCTGGTGTGAGGGTTCAAACTTGGTGCTTTGATTCGCGGTCTCTGGACTCCCGGGAAATTAAAACCTGAAACAGTTAAGGTCCCTCTGGGCCTGCTTCGGCCTAGTCTCTGGGTGCTTCAGAGCAGAACTTCCTGACGGGTACATGGGAGCAGGTGTGGTGTGAAATGCTGATTCTCCAATAGTCTCTCGTCTTCGGCCTGGATTATTGTGAAGGCCTCCTAAGGCCTCTTTCTGCTGCAATCCATGCCCCTTTGTAATCTGTGATGGTTCATTTTCTGTCAGCTTCACGGGCCGAAGGGAGGCCCAGGTAGCTGGTAAAACATTTCTGGGTGAGGATGTTTCTGGAAGAGATTAGCATTTGATTCAGTGGGCTGGGTAAAGACATGTGCCCTCACCAGTGTGGTGGGCATCACCTAAGCCACGTGGAGCCTAAAGAGAAATCAAGGTGAAGGGAGAGCGAATTTTCTCTCTCTGGAGCTGGAACGTCCATCTTCTTTTGCCCTCGGACACCAGAGCTCCTGCTTCTAAGGCCTTTGGTTTCTGGGGCTTAATACCAGCAGCCCTCTGGTTCTCAGGTCTTTGACCTCAGACTGGGAGTTACACCACCAGCTCTGCTGGTTCTCTGGCCTTGGAACTTAGAGAATGACACGCTGGCTCTCCTGGTTCTCCAGTTTGCAGACGGCAGGATGTGGGGCTTCCTGGCCTCCGTAACTGCCTGAGCCGGTTCCTGTAGTAATAAATGTCCTCTTCCACATACCCCTGTATGTCCGTCGCTTCTGTTTTTCTGGAGAACCTTGAGTAATACATGCTCTATCTTCAACTAGCAGAGAAAGTCATCCTTTAAATATATATATGTTTTATCCCCCCTCCGCTAACGCCCCGCATCAGCTTCTCACCCAGTTTAGAGGAAGTCCTCACAGGGGCCTACAGAGCTCTCTGTGGTCCGACCTCCGTTATGTCTCAGGTTTCATGTCATACTACTGCCTGCCATGGTTATTCGGCTCAATCTATGACTGTCATCAGCGTGTTTCTGGACCAAGCTGGACACACTCTTGTCTCACACTTTGCATATGTTCCTTATGTCGGCCTGGAACGCTCCTCCCACACAGCCTCATCTTTCCTGGGTCTTTGTCCAAATATCACCTTCTTGGTGAGGTCTTCCTTGACCATCCTATTCAAAATTGGCCAGCACCACCATTGCTAAATATCCCCCATTTTTTTTTCTCTGTATCATTTACTACCATATAAACATAATAAATATTTATTTTGTTTATTGTTTGTCTCCCCTGACTAGGATGTAAACTCCATGAGGGCAGGAATTTTTCATTATTGTTTTTGTTCAGCACTGACTCACTGGTATCTAGAACCTGACAAAGAATAAAAGATCAATAACTTTTTTTATATGAATAAGTAAATCTGACCTAATTGATATAAAAAGTTCAACTGGATTTTAAAATCCATTAACCTTATCACAAGAACTTAAAAATTACACTTGTCGGGCTTCCCTGGTGGCACAGTGGTTTAGAGTCTGCCTGACGATGCAGGGGACACGGGTTCGTGCCCCAGTCTGGGAGGATCCCACATGCTGTGGAGCGGCTGGGCCCGTGAGCCATGGCCGCTGAGCCTGCGCGTCCGGAGCCTGTGCTCCGCAACGGGAGAGGCCACAACAGCGAGAGGCCCGCGTACCGCAAGAAAAAAAAAAAAAAATTTACACTTGTCAATAGGAGAGCTGTTGCGATATTTAAATATAATATCCTTATAATATAAATTACATAAATTTAAATATAATAGCCTTATAAATTAAAAAACAAATTTCACAGTGGCTTTATTTATTTTCAAAATTTATTTATTTTTTTGGGCCACATGGCTTGTGGGATCTCAGTTCCCCAACGAGGGATTGAAACCGCACCCTCGGCAGTCAAAGCACTGAGTCCCAACCACTGGACTGCCAGGGAATTCCCGCCTTATAAATTTTGAATGATTGTAAAACCAATGACTGATACATTTTTCTTACCTATTGATTTAAAAAAAGGTTCTCATCAAGGGAGACTATTAGAATTTGAAGAAATCATCAATAAAATTTCTTGTTCAGGAATAACACGGAAACATTTCAAGCATACAGATATTAAAAAATACATTCATAGAAATATGAAACCATGTAGTTTATCACTAACACTGAAAATATTTAAAAATATTATTTAAAAATCAGAATTATTTCCCCTAATATACTGTCTTTACATTTTATCATGATTCTGTAAATAAAAAATATTTTTTTCACAAAGCTCTACAGACATCCTCAAATCCTTCCATCTTACCCCATTTGCCATGCAAAATTATATGTGATGTGTGCTATTAAGTAAATAAGGTAGGGATGCACTAACATAAAGGGCTCACCATCAATGTCCTGACGTGTGAATACAGGCTTGAGAGATGGGGACCCAATGTGTCTACACTCTAGGTCATGGGGTGGGCTGGGAAGCCTGTGGTGTTGAAGCTGAGAAGGTGGGTAGGCTCTGACTGTGCGTGGCCTTGAAGGCCACGATGAACAGTTCGGACTTTATTTTATGGGGGTAGAGCAAGTGGTGGCAAATGATGTTCAGAAAATATTAGACCATGTCTACAGCATTCCAAAGGCCAAATGATCTATCGACATCCTCACAGTGGTCATTATTTGCATAGAACGTGATTTTCATTTCATTGAGGCCATTTCATAGGTCTCACCCTTTCGGATTCAAGCCCAAATCCACTCCCTGCCCCTAGTCTATACCGTACCACCTCCTGCACGAAAATCAACCCGATAGAGACAGCTGTCTTCTACGTTTGTCAATTAGCCTTGACCACAGCCTGTTTAAACTTGGAGGGCCATGTACCCAGAAAGCCAAAGCTGCTTGTTCTTCTTGATAAAAGTATGAGAAGGTTCTCTTTGGGGAGGAAGGGGCTCCCATAAATTCTGCTGTGATTATCCAAGTATGGGAGATTTTGCTTCAGGAAAGAAGTGGCCCTTTCAAGCGGAGTCCAGGCCTCCACGATCAGGACATTAGCAGCTATTCCAAGAAAGGAGGCTAAAAGAGGGAGCTGCCAACCTCAGAAGCCCGGACGGCATCCTGCAGTTCCCTACACTGTAGCCGACCTGAGTTACCACCCCTGAAGGCAAGGAGTCTGTAAGCGTGGCCCTGTCAGGAATTAGAGAAAAGCGTTAGATTTCAGGTACTATAGAGGATGGCTAGGAATGCTGTCCCTTCCAAAAGACTGGAAAAGTTTCTAGGAAAAAGTAAGAGCTGGTGATGTCCAGGCTGAGCAGTCCTGATGAAAGACAAGGCACCTGGTGGAGGAGACGGGCCATCACCGGATTGAGCTGATTGATGACAAGCTGGCCAGTTGCAACCCTGAATCATCTAGGGTGGTCTCAGCGCATACATGAAATCAGAGTCAAAACCTCAATCTAGACAAATAGCAAAGTGATGATCTTGACATTGGGCCTCAAGATTCCGGGGCTGGATCATGTTGAAAGACTTGGGAGAACGGTGATGGCCCCATGGGTCCCCCCAGGTGTAAAGCTGCTTGGATTCTCTCCAGAATGCCTCTGGGCCCTTGATTCAACTCAGGTGGGCCGTCCTTCCTGTCCGGGAATCAGGATCAGATCTCATCAACTTCAGTGATCACTTCAATGGTTCAATAGACATACGTATGTCAGGCATTGCCTTTGCTGCTGTGAATGCAAAACATGATGTAGTGTGTGTCCTCTCAAAAATGGACTGCCTGGTGGGATTCTAGACTGCTGACTGAAGACCAGTGACCGATCCTGCTAGGGACATTGGAGCGGGAGGGGGGTGGTGAGCCCCGGGAGGGAATTGGCTCCATGTTCACTTTGAAGAGAGGTATTTTGAGCAGGATCTTGGCCACCTCCACGTGGGTGAGCTTGCCAACTTGTGGATTTGAGGCTTTCCTACGCCTGGGCAGCCGTGGTGACTGTACATAATCCAGACTTAGGGTCTAAAGGTGAACCCTGGTGATTAGAAGCTTGAGATTTGCTGATAAATAGCTTCTTTCCATTTATGCTTTGCAAAAAAACCCTCAGAGTTGAGCCACACTTCTTGAGTAGCAGTTCAGAGCTAACTGTTAACACCTTATCAACCAGAGATGTACCCAAACGTTGGCCAGAGACATTTCAATATTCACTTACATAACACATCGTCAGCCGCAGGCGTTAGTTTCTGCAAATATCCCCCAGTCAGTGGTTAAGAATTTGCCTTCCAATGCAGGGGACGCAGGTTCGATCCCTGGTTGGGGAACTGAGATCCCACATACCACAGAGCAACTAAGCCCACATGCTGCAAACTACAGAGCCCATGGGCTCTGGAGCCTGCACGCTGCAACTAGAGAGACGCCCTCGCGCCGCAACGAAGAGGCTGAGCACTGCAACTAAGACCTGATGCAGCCAAAAAAATAAAAATAAAAATACAGCCCAATACCTGAGGCTAATAAAAAAACACCTTGAAGTCATCACGCAGTACTAAGTCTGAGCTTTATGAAAGGCCAGACTCAGGGTAGCAGTTAGGCAGGATCCCCACACTGAGTCGGGAGGCAGCCAGCTAAGGGTCCTTCTGGTCCCAAAATACCTTGTTATCATTTGGCTGCTCAATACTGGATGACAGCTTTTCTGAAACCAAACTAGGTAGCATTCCCCAAATAAATTCAAGCCTCCTGACAAAACTGTTGAAAGCAGAGCAAAACGATCCCTGAAATATAGCAATGTCTTGCAACATTGCTGCAAATACCCTGGAAAGTGAAACGTTATATGAATCTGACAACATTTAAATTTAGAATGCATGTGACATGTGCGTGGGCTAAACCTCCATCAGGCAGAAGATGCCTAGGGAGACACTAAAATCTGGTACTGGTATTTTCTCTTCTTTGAGTTAGGAAAAGGAATTACACCACTGTTTGAATTACCTTGCATATGCAAAATTATATACTCTTAAAATACATGAGTACGCTAAGTTTGCATTTAAGATATCGTTTGGAAATGCACACAAACTTTCTCTGTGTAAAAAGGAATCAAATTTATAAATCTACAATGACCTAACTGAATGCAAAATGAAAACGTTGATGGGGGGACGAATTTTCATAGGCAAAAAAGAAAAAAAAGGTAATTGGGTGAGTTGGTTTATCAGGCCCTATCTCATTCCCAGAACCAGCTGGATAAGTCCATGAGTTATGTTTGTTGAATTCATTCTGAATTATGTTTGCTGTTAACCTCTTCCTTCCACTCACCCTATACCCATAGTATAGGTGGGGTGGGTGGGTTTTCCATCTCTTAGCAACAGTGCAAAAAAAGTGTTTCCACTTTAAACTAATTAATATGCTCCACCAACCCTGGGCTTCTCTTGTTAGGAGTTCATCCCTAATGTATCAAAATTTTGCTGATGTGAGAAGGAAGCCATTGATCCTTCCAATAGCGGGACCCCTGAAGGATGCCCAGCCTGCAGAGTGTACGTGGCTGGAAACTGTTTCTTTGACAACAGACTTAACAAAAGTAAGGGAAGGTTTGGCCTCATTAGTACCATTCTTTTTTTTTTTTTTAAAGCAAATAAAAAAGGCACCATCTCCTTTGCCTCCTTTGTCCTTCAGCATATTATTTCAGAAGTTCAAAAGGGTATGGAGGTGTTTTACCTTTAACTTGTCTTAATTCTTCAAAGTTACAGGTCTGCTTCAGTTCTTTAATATTTCATTTTCATAAACATGTTCTCAATTTAATTCAAAGGTGAAGGGAACTAGAACCTGGCTGGGACCTAGTATTGAGGGGCAGCATTCAGAAAGTTTATGACAAACCTAGACAGTAAAGAGGGGCCTCAGAGAGGTTCTGATGGTATTTAGAAGTGACAGCTTACGTAGGAAGCACAGAGTTGGAAGACCTAAGCTGCAAAGAACTAGGACAGTCGGTGGAGGTACAGGTACACATGCATGATTTCACTTATCTGGAGTATTCCTATCCATGGAAAATTATCCCCCCAACACACCCCTGGACAACTTAAGCTACGCGCTAGTTTTGTGTGGGTCACATTCAGTTCATCAGATAGCTCAACATCCCCACCCCTTAAGCCCTGCAGGTTACATTTAATTTGTAAGAAGTATGAAATACAGAACACAAGTTCCAAAAAACCAAAATGACGCAAAGGTTCTTGAACTTATAGGCCAGCGCACAGAACCCCACTTACGGGGGTAACTGCAGCGGAGTCAAGTATTAATGTTACTAAACCAGGTTCGTTTTGCCCAACGCCCAGCGAGCCAAACGCTGAGATGCTGAGCTTCGCAGCAGTGAGAGAGGGTTTATACACAAGGCAGCTGAGCACAGAGACGAGAAAAGAAAGCCTCATACCTGCCTCCCGGAAGTAAGGGCCTGGGGTGTTTACGGGATGAGCTGGCGTCTCGAGCGTGGGGAGCGTGGGGAGCGTGGGGGGCGTGGGGGGCGTGGGGAGAGCGGGGGCGTGGGGAGCGTGGGGAGCGTGGGGAGCGTGGGGGGCGTGGGGAGCGTGGGGAGCGTGGGGGGCGTGGGGGGCGTGGGGAGAGCGGGGGCGTGGGGAGCGTGGGGGGCGTGGGGAGCGTGGGGAGCGTGGGGAGCGTGGGGAGCGTGGGGGGCGTGGGGGAGCGTGGGGAGAGCGGGGAAAGGTGATGGGAAACAGGTGCGTCATCCTCGTTCTGCGCAGGCGCAGCTCAGCCACCGCCTCTGCTTGTTCAAATACCGAGGCGCTTGGCTCCATCTGAGGGTGGTTTTGAGCCCTCTGACGTCAAAAGGTCATCGAGCGGACATTCGCGCATGCCCAGATGGAGGGTCAGGGGTCCTATTCAGTTTTAACCAACTCAGCTCCAACTAGACACAGCTGATCCAAGTCCCTGGAAGACAACTTGGGCAAACGTCTCGTTGTTTATAAACTCCGTGCAGCTCGAGGACAAGCAGGTCTTTTCCAGCAACCATTAAAAGGACCTTGATTAGTGAAGGCAGGTTACAGATAAAATGGATTGAACTGGTGATTACCCACGATTTCATCACCGTGATGTAACCGTCAGGCAGAACATTTCTAGGAAAACATTCTGTTGCGAGATGCCAGGAGCACACTGCCCGCCACAATGGGAGTGGGGGGGGGGGGCCTTGCACTAGACCAGCGGGTGGTGGGCATGGAAATCCCTGGAGGGCCAGGCCAGAAGAACAGGGCCATGGGGTTGAAAAGCAGTGCCTCTTCCCTTCCTAGGGTTTGAATTTGCCTCTGGGCTCGGTTGGAAAGCCCTGCAGTACCTGAGCGGTGTCTGCCTGGGATGGGGCAGGAGGCAGCATCACAGACTGCTGCCGTTGGGCAGAGACATCATTGATAGCACCCGAGCATCCTAACTAGAAAGGCGCTGCTTACAGCTTGCCGGGCACTATTTGAATCGTTTTACATTGAAGTCATTCTCACAGCATATGACACTGCCATTTCTGTAGGTCAGAGCGGGTCACACATTGTCATTTGACATTGTTCAGATGAGCACTTTACCGACTCCACCTGAAGATGTGAAGGGAAGCTCTTAAATAACTGCCCAGCATCACAGAGCTACTAGGTGGCTGCACAGGTCAAGTGTTCTTGCAGGGACAAATGGCGCCCTCAGAAGAGCATGACGGAGACATTAAGGAAAGACTGTGTACAGATGGGGTTAAGTGAACTCAACAAGAATGGGGAAGCTTCTGGAAAAGCCATCCTAGAGGGGTGTGGTGGGCACCAGCAGATGGCTGGAGCTGTAAGCAAAGGGCTGAGGGGTGTGTGTGTGTGTGTACGTGTGTACGTACAGGAGGGGCGACTTATAAGTCACCTCTCATTGTGCATGGCCTTATAAATAGTGCTAACATTTTTCTTGTTTCATGTCAAAAAGGGCTGAAGTCAGGTGTTTATTCTTTATAACATATAGCACCTGTCAAAAAATTCTGTAGGAGCCATTCTGGGCACAGCAGGGCCATCTCATGGACCACGGCAAGGGAATGACAGCTAGATATTAGTCATGGGTTCTTAAATAACACCCACTTATCATCAACCCTTTATTAATGGGTACCCAACTGCCTGGCACACTCAGCTAGACTTCTGCCTCCCCTTGGTCTCCTGCTCCTGCCAGATCACGTGTAGGAGGAAGGGGGATGAAAAGCAAACACGCCAACACCAGAATTTTCAAAAGCCGTCTGCACGCAGAGCAGCCAGTCCTTGGTAAGTTTTTGGACTCTGCCCATAAAGCCCGACTTCCCTCTCAACCTTCCTACTTTACTCCGTCTCTTGCCAACCCTCCTGCCGCTCTGACTTGCTGTGTTTGTGTGCTCTTACCTGTGACTTTCACCTGGCCCCGGGCTCGCAGCATCCTCTGATTCCTGCCAGGTAACTCCAAGCGCAGACCCAGGCTATGCTGGCTGGTCCCTCTCGTCCCGGTACCCACCTTCCAACATGCTCCCTTCCTCCACCGACTCCCACCCACTAACCCTGATGGATGGAAAAAGTTCACTTTCTCAGAAATGACTAGAAGAAACCTGAGAAATGATTCCTACACAAGGAAGCCAAGCTGCCCCACCCTGAATGTTTGAGGATGTCATCAATCCTAAGGGTAATTTCACCTGCTTTAGAATCTAACCGAACATCCCAGCCAATACCAATGAGACCCAAAGCTGGCTAGATTTCCCCAGATGCTCCTGGTAATAGAGTTCTCTCCAAACAGTAGGGGGAATGTCATGCTTCAAATGGATCACCCCTGTATCTTTTTGTAGGAAACTCCCCTTCACCTTAAATTCAAGTTTTTAAAAATTCGAAGTACCTAATGTTTGCACTTTTCAGAAAGTCACGTAACAAACAGGCTGTTACAAGGAATTTATTCCAAAAAGTAACTTTCAGACTCTGAGGTCAGTGACGGCCATCTCCTTCACCTCCTGTCTCCACGACACTGTGTAGTGAGCAAAATAATATATGAAGGCTCTGAAACATGGAAAAATCCTTAAAGAGTGCTTTGAATTCTCAAAAGAGAAATTATTCACAGTATTATTGGCATTAAGTATGTTACACGGTATTGTCAGCCTTTAAACATTAAGTCATGTATCAAAGATATGGCAAAAACTCAGACTGTCTGTCCCACCTATTTCTGGTAATTGAGAGGTTTTATACAAAAAATTCCATTGAATTCTTAGTTCTCTCTTTTCAAAGAGTTCCGATAATTCTCCTTGTACTTGAAGAACATGCTCTTCTGTTTTTAAACTTTCCTTACATGGCAAGTTACCACTTCTGTAGATCTAGAATTATAAAGCTGGAAGAACTACTGGATAAGAAATTCAATCCAGCTCCAAGCTTCTTGCAGGGTATCCTAAGCCAGTCCCCAGAGCTGACATCTTTTGTATGTTTTGCTTTTCCTCACCATTTCTAGAGAGGAGATTCCCCACGACCTCCATCAACTGCTCCAAGTTACAAAAACCCTTTCTTCGCCCCCACCTTTCTCTTTACAGCCCTGACTTTGGACTTCAGCTGTGGCTCCTTCTGGGGGTGGGCACTGCAATCAGTAGCCCTTTGGTGACTCTTGGTCACTTGTACTGGCATTGTCACTCTGGGGGCATTTCCCTTAGACCTCTGATGGTATCCCTTGTCATTTAGGTTAACGTTTCCGCAGTTACCAGAGCAGAGGACAGAACTGGTAACAGACGGCTATTTGGAATCATGAAATGCCAGCCCGAGGAACCATTCCTGCATGAGAAGCTTCTAGCATTTCCTGTGTCCAGGTCCTCACCTTCCCACCACCTCCTTCGTCTGGTGTCCGGTGGACGCTCCACATCCTTTAAGGGTCGATCCCAATGTTGCATCTCCTATCCCACCCTGGAGAGGCTCTTTCTCCTTTGGGCTAATGGTCAATCACCACTATTACCCCTCCCATCACATCTATTGCATACTGATTTTTCTGTCTGCTTGCTCACCTCTTTACGAGCGTCCTTCTGAGTGGCCACGATTGGTTCTTCTCTAGTGTAGTTTATTTCAAGGCTTTCTGAGCCTATAGACCTGTCTTGGGTGATCATAACGATCTAATGCTGAAACACTGTGAGGTGGGGGGGCATCACTGCAATATTTTAAAAATCATTTTTGGTGCCTCTTTTGGAAACTTCCTACTTTTCTGTCACTGTGGTTATTCTTATCAATGTTTACAAAGCAATTCCTGATGCCCCTTAAACTTACAATTTCTTCGGCCGGAGTCGTTATTTCCAGCCTAACTACAGGTGGTACTAGCGATGCCTTCATGACGTTACCATAGTGCTTCTCTTAGGGTTCCTGGGGGCCACCCCCTCTGTATCTCTCAAGCTCCCAATACGTGGGGGAGATAATAGTATTGCCTTAGGCTTATTCAGCACTAGAAACATTCCTTATGTGACTCTGAAAACACTGTCTCAATAAATCTTCACAGTAATTTGTATGTGGATAAGTTAATTTCCTTTTCTAGAAGATGAATCACAATAGGTCAAGAAACTTGCCACCCAGCTGTTCTCCTAAATCAGTGCTCTTTCTACCAGGCCAGTAGTTGTCAAAGTGCCATCTCCAGATCCCTGGCATCACCAGCACCTGAGAACTTTCTAGAAACGCTCATTCTCAGGCCTTGCCCCAGACCTACTGAATCACTCACTGGGGGGCGTCCGTGTATTCCGACGTATGCTTGGGTCTCAGGGCCCCTTCACGAGGCCAGTGAGTCCCCATGCTGGCCGTCCGTGGCATTTGTCTGCAATCTCTCACAAAGTAGTAATGCTGGGTCCCACCTCCAGACCAATGAACTCAGACTCTCCGGAAGCTCAGACTTCGGTATCTTAAAAAAAAATCCCCAAGTGATTCTAATGGGCATTTAGGCTTAAGACCCACTGCTCTGGAGGACGCAGAGCCTGTGCTGCCCGTGAATTCCTTCTTAGTCCTTGGGAAGCCTCCCCAGGAAAGGTGTCGGACGTGACCCAACTCAAGCACACAAATGTTCTGTTATCACTTATCAACTCTCTCTCTATTCATACAAAAAGGGCCCATGCAAATATACAATCCCTCTACAGAAAATTAATATAGTTAACCCACTAATATGTGCACGCCCTTACACACACACACCTTACCTGACAAGTCACGCAAGAATCTTACGAACGTGCACGTGTAGGTTTTGGATTCATGCTGAACGTTGCGAGGCATTGTGCTGGCTGCCTCGTGGGCATGGTTTCATTGACAATATCAGCTGAATTCTCACCATAGGAAAGCATGAGGTCATCATAAACACGCGTTTCTTTTTTGCCCCTCTGAACAAAGTGAACATTGACCTGGATACAGGGAAGGATCCTAGCTAGGGTCACTCCCATTGCTTGAATCCTAACAAGAAAAAGATTTTTGCAGCTTCTGAATTCTCCCCAAGCAGAGAGCTATTTTTTTCTCAAGCAGAGGCAATTTGCTTTTCCTGAGATAAACTAGTTTGGATTCTCACGTACAGAATAAGGGATGCGCAGCGTGGAGGGGAGAGGGGGACAAATCAAGTCATTACATCAAACTGCCGTCTTCTATTTTACAAAGAACTTGTTCGTGTGTTCCTATTTGGTAAGGTACTTAGTCAAAGAACCGAAGGGTTTTCACCATAACAACCCTGGTAGTTGGCTACTGTTCTCTTTTTGAGTCAACCGAGGCTCAAATGCTTAAGGCACTGCCTTAAGGTGACAAAACTCATTACGTGGCAGCGACTGCTGAGTCCAGAGTTTATGGGTTTTGTTTTAGTTTTTGTTTTAGGCCATGCTTGCTTAAAGAAGACAGCGCTGGTGAGAGGTTTACGGAGAGAGAAGTAAAAGTTAAGCAAACCCAGAGAAGCGCTACCTTTCAATGATACTGTGGTAACACTTAAAGATTACTTGCATGGTATACTAAATTACTACCCTTAAAAAGCAAACGCACTGCTGAAACCAGTAATGTGCAAATCCAAGGCAAAGCTTATTCATTTGGAAAGATCTCACACAGAGTGTTACTATAAATAACTTTAATATCTGTAATAGAAACTCATCTATCACCATTCTAATTAGAATGTGACTAAAGAAATCAGTATTGAACAAAGGCGTTTGTAACATTTGGTGCGGGTAATAATGGCTTTGAAGTTCCAGGAAAAAGTCAGTTTTCCAAATTTCTCCTCATTTACATCTCACTCGGTTCCCAAATAAACTGCTTTTAAAAATATGTATAATGTGACAGACACTTGAAGAAACTGGAAAAGTAGAATCGCACAAAGAAGAAAACAAAAATCATGACATTTTCCCCTCAGAGAGAGAAAATCACTGCTACCATTTTGGTAGATGTCTCTGCATTTTCTGTGTCTAGATAAGCAATTTTGCCTACTTAGCACCATAATGTATAAACTGCTTTTCCCACTTTTACACTTATTAGGATTATTTCCTCTATCACGTTGGTATTCTACAATTTTGGGGGCTTGCACAGTATACTATCTTATGTAAATATCATTATTTATAAATTTTCCACTGTGCTGAATATTTAAACACTTTTCTATGAGCAACACTGCGTTCAACAGCCTTATACGTTAATTTCTGTAAAGCTCTGTGCCTTATTTAGGAAAAATTCCCAGAAGCGGATTTGCTAGGTCAAAGGTTTGTGAAATATTGAAGAATATATGTCTTAACTGATTCTACCGCAGACAAATTACCAACCTACAATCCTACCACAAGTGGCTTTTGCTTTACATCCTCCCAAAGCTTAGAATTACAATGATGTTTTGGCCAACTGACGGTTGGAAAATCATACTGCATTAAACTCTGCATTTCTTTATCATTGCTTGTCTTCGGGGATCATTTAGATTTTTTTTTTAACATCTTTATTAGAGTATAATTGCTTTACATTGTTGTCTTAGTTGCGGCTGTATAACAAAGTGAATCAGCTATAAGTATACATATATCCCCATATCTCCTCCCTCTTGAGCCTCCCTCCCAGCCTCCCCATCCCACCCCTCTAGGTGGTCACAAAGCACCGAGCTGATCTCCCTGTGCTATGCGGCTGCTTCCCACTAGCTATCTATTTTATGTTTGGTAGTGGATATATGTCCATGCCACTCTCTCACTTCATCCCAGCTTACCCTTCCCCCTCCCTGCGTCCTCAAGTCCATTCTCTACGTCTGCATCTTTATTCCTGTCTTGCCCCTAGGTTCTTCAGAACCATTTTTTTTTTAAGGTTCCATATATATGTGTTAGCATACGGTATTTGTTTTTCTCTTTCTGACTTACTTCACTCTGTATGACAGTCTCTAGGTCCATCCACCTCATACAAATAACTCAATTTCATTTCTTTTTATGGCTGAGTAATATTCCATTGTACATATGTGCCACATCTTCTTTATCCATTCATCTGTTTACAGACACTTAGGTTGCTTCCATGTCCTGGCTATTGTAAATAGAGCTGCAATGAACATTGTGGTACATGACTCTTTTTGAATTATGGTTTTCTCAGGGTATATGCCCAGTAGTGGGATTGCTGGGTCATATGGTAGTTCTATTTGTAGTTTTCTAAGGAACCTCCATACTGTTCTCTGTAGTGGCTGTATCAATTTACATTCCCACCAACAGTGCAAGAGGGTTCCCTTTTCTTCACACTCTCTCCAGCGTTTACTGTTTGTAGACTTTTTTGATGATGGCCATTCTGACCGGTGTAAGGTGATACCTCATTGTAGTTTTGATTTGCATTTCTCTAATGATTAGTGATGTTCAGCATCCTTTCATGTGTTAGTCGGCAATCTGTGTATCTTCTTTGGAGAAATGTCTACTTAGGTCTTCTGCCCATTTTTGGATTGGGTTGTTTGTTTTTTGATATTGAGCTGCCTGAGCTGCTTGTATATTTTGGAGATTAATCCTTTGTCAGCAAATATTTTCTCCCATTCTGAGGGTTGTCTTTTCCTCTTGTTTATGGCTTCCTTTACTGTGCAAAAGCTTTTACGTTTCATTAGGTACCATTTGTTAATTTTTGCTTTTATTTCCATTTCTCTAGGAGGTGGGTCAAAAAGGATCTTGCTGTGATTTATGTCACAGAGTATTCTGCCTATGTTTTCTTCTAAGAGTTTTATAGTGTCTGGCCTACATTTAGGTCTTTAATCCATTTTGAGTTTATTTTTGTGTATGGTGTTAGGGAGTGTTCTAATTTCATTCTTTTACATGTAGCTGTCCAGTTTTCCCAGTACCACTTACAGAAAAGGCTGTCTTTTCTCCATTGTATATTCTGGTCTCCTTTATCAAAGATAAGGTGGCCATATGTGCGTGGGTTTACCTCTGGGCTTTCTGTTCTGTTCCATTGATCTATATTTCTGTTCTTGTGCCAGTACCATACTGTCCTGATTAGCATAGCTTTGTAGTATACTCTGAAGTCAGGGAGCTTGATTCCTTCTGCTCTGTTTTTCTCTCTCAAGATTGCTTTGGCTATTGGGGGTCTTTTGTGTTTCCATACAAATTGTGAGCATTTTTGTTCTAGTTCTGTGAAAAATGCCATTGGTAGTTTGATAGGGATTGCATTGTATCTGTAGATTGCTATGGGTAGTACAGTCATTTTCACAATGTTGATTCTTCCAATCCAAGAACATGGTATATCTCTCCATCTGTTTGTATCTTCTTTAATTTCTTTCATCAGTGTCTTACAGTTTTCTGCATACAGGTCTTTTGTTTCCTTAGGTAGGTTTATTCCTAGGTATTTTATTCTTTTTGTTGCCATGGTAATTGGGAGTGTTTCCTTCTCTTTCAGATTTTCATCATTACTGTATAGGAATGCCAGAGATTTCTGTGCATCAATTTTGTACCCTGCTACTTTATCAAATTCAGTGATTAGCTCTAGTAGTTTTTTCTGGTAGCATCTATAGGATGGTCTATGTATAGTATCATGTCATCTGCAAACAATGACAGTTTTACTTCTTTTCCGATTTGGATTCCTTTTATTTTTCTTCTCCTACTGCTGTGGCTAAAACTTCCAAAATTATGTTGAATAATAGTGGCGAGAGTGGGCAAGATTGTCTTGTTCCTGATCTTAGTGGAAATGGTTTCACTTTTTCACCATTGAGGACGATGTTGGCTGTGGGTTTGTCATATATGGCCTTTATTATGTTGACATACATTCTCTCTATGCCTACTTTCTGGAGAGTTTTTAATCATAAATGGGTGTTGAATTTTGTCAAAAGCTTTTTCTGCATCTATTGAGATTATCATATGGTTTCTATCCTTCAATTTGTTAATATGGTGTATCACACTGATTGATTCGTGTATATTGAAGAATCCTTGCATTCCTGAGATAAACCCCACTTGATCATGCTGTATGATCCTTTTGATGTGCTGCTGGATTCTGTTTGCTAGTATTTTGTTGAGGATTTTTGCATCTATGTTCATCAGTGATATTGGCCTGTAGTTTTCTTTTTTTGTGACATCCTTGTCTGGTTTTGGTATCAGGGTGATGGTGGTCTCGTAGAATGAGTTTGGGAGTGTTCCTCCCTCTGCTATATTTTGGAAGAGTTTGAGAAGGAGAGGTGTTAGCTCTTCTCTAAATGTTTGATAGAATTTGCCTGTGAAGCCATTTGGTACTGGACTTTTGTTTGTTGGAAGATTTTTCATCACAGTTTCAATTTCAGTGCTTGTGATTGGTCTGTTCATATTTTCTATTTTTTCGTAGTTCAGTATTGGAAGGTTGTGCATTTCTAAGAATTTGTCCATTTCTTCCAGGTTGTCCATTTCATTGGCATATAGTTGCTTGTAGTAATCTCTTGGGATCCTTTGTATTTCTGTAGTGTCAGTTGTTACTTCTCCTTTTTCATTTCTAATTCTGTTGATTTGTGTCTTCCTCTTTTTCTTGATGAGTCTGGCTAATGGTTTATCAATTTTGTTTATCTTCTCAAAGAACCAGCGTTTAGTTTTATTGATCTTTGCTATCGTTTCCTTCATTTCTTTTCCATTTATTTCTGATCTGATCTTTATGATTTCTTTCCTTCTGCTAACTTTGGGTTTTTTTTTTTTTTTTGTTCTTTCTCTAATTGCTTTAAGTGTAAGGTTAGGTTGTTTGAGATTTTTCTTGTTTCTTGAGGTAGGATTGTATTGCTATAAACTTCCCTCTTAGAACTGCTTTTGTTGCACCCCATAGAATTTGGGTCATTGTGTTTTCATTGTCATTTGTTTCTAGGTGTTTTTTGATTTCCTCTTTGACTTCTTCAGTGACCTCTTGGTTATTTAGTAGTGTACTGTATAGCCTCCAAGTGTTTCTATTTTTTACCATTTTTTTCATATAATTGATATCTAGTCTCATAGTGTTGTGGTTGGAAGATACCTGATATGATTTCAATTTTCTTAAATTTACCAAGGCTTCATTTGTGACCCAAGATATGATCTATCAGGCTTCCCTGGTGGTGCAGTGGTTTAAAGTCTGCCTGCCAATGCAGGGGACACAGGTTCGTGCCCCAGTCTGGGAAGATCCCACATGCCACGGAGCGGCTGGGCCTGTGAGCCATGTCCGCTGAGCCTGCGCGTCTGGAGCCTGTGCTCCACAACAGGAGAGGCCACAACAGTGAGAGGCCGGCGTACAGAAAGAAAAAAAAAAAAAAAGATATGATCTATCATGGAGAATGTTCTATGAGCACTTGAGAAGAAAGTGTATTCTGTTGTTTTTGGATGGAACGTCCTATAAATATCAATTAAATCCATCTTGTTTAATGTGTCATTTAAAGGTTGTGTTTCCTTATTTATTTTGATTTTGGATGATCTGTCCATTGGTGAAAGTGGGGTGTTAAAGTCCCCTACTATTATTCTGTTACTGACAATTTCCCCTTTTATGGCTGTTAGCATTTGCTTTATGTATTGGGGTGTACCTATGTTGGGTGCATAAATATTTACAATTGTTATACCTTCTTCTTGGATTGATCCCTTGATCATTATGTAGTGTCCTTCGTTGTCTCTTGTAATACTCTTTATTTTAAAGTCTATTTTGTCTGACATGAGAATTGCTACTCCAGTTTGCTTTTGATTTCCATTTGCATGGAATATCTTTTTCCATTCCCTCACTTTCAGTCTTTACATGTCCCTATGTCTGAAGTGGGTCTCTTGTAGGCAGCATATATATGGGTCTTGTTTTTGTATCCATTCAGCCAGTGTACATCTTTTGGTTGGAGCATTTAATCCATTTACATTTAAGGCAGTTATCGATATGTATGTTCCTATTATCATTTTCTTAATTGTTTTGGGTTTGGTATTGTAGGTCTTTTCCTTCTCTTGTGTTTCTTTTAGCATTTGTTGTAGAGCTTGTTTGGTGGTGCTGAATTCTCTTAGCTTTTGCTTATCTGTAAACGTTTTAATTTCTCCATCGCATCTGAATGAGATCTTTGCTGAATAATCTTTTTTTGTAGGTTTTTCCCTTTCATCACTTTAAATATGTCCTGCCACTCCCTTCTGGCTTGCAGAGTTTCTGCTGAAAGATCAGCTGTTAACCTTATGGGGTTCCCTTGTATGTTATTTTTTGCTTTTCCCTTGCTGCTTTTAATATTTTTTCTTTGTATTTAATTTTTGATAGTTTGATTAATATGTGTCTTGGTGTGTTTCTCCTTGGATTTATCCTGTATGGGACTCTCTGTGCTTCCTGGAGTTGACTATTTCCTTTCCCATATTAGGGAAGTTTTCAACTATAATCTCTTCAAATATTTTCTCAGTCCCTTTCTTTTTCTCTTCTTCTTCTGGAACCCCTATAATTCGAATGTTGTTGCATTTAATGTTGTCCCAGAGGTCTCTGAGACTGTCCTCAATTCTTTTCATTCATTTTTCTTTATTCTGCTCTGCGGTAATTATTTCCACCATTTTATCTTCCAGGTCTCTTATCCGTTCTTCTGCCTCAGTTATTCTGCTATTGATTCCTCCTAGAGAATTTTTAATTTCATTTATTGTGCTGTTCATCATTGTTTGCTCTTTAGTTCTTCTAGGTTCTTGTTAAACGTTTCTTGTATTTTCTCCATTCTAGTTCCAGGATTTTGGATCATCTTTACTATCATTACCCTGAATTCTTTTTCAGGTAGACTGCCTGTTTCCTCTTCATTTGTTAGGTCTGGTGGGTTTTTATCTTGCTCCTTCAACTGCTGTGTATTTTTCTGTCTTCTCATTTTGCTTAACTTACTGTGTTTGGGGTCTCCTTTTCGCAGGCTGCAGGTTCATAGTTCCGGTTGTTTTTGGTGTCTGCCCCCAGTGGGTAAGGTTGCTTCAGTGGGTTGTGTAGGCTTCCTGGTGGAGGGGACTGGTGCCTGTGTTCTGGTGGAGGAGGCTGGATCTTCTCTTTCTGGTTGGCAGGACCGCATCCGGTGGTGTGTTTTGGGGTGTCTGTGAACTTATTATCATTTTAGGTAGCCTCTTTGCTAATGGGTGGGGTTGTGCTCCTGTCTTGCTGTTTGGCATGGGGCGTCTGGCACTGTAGCTTGCTCGTCTTTGAGTGGATCTGGGTCTTAGCATTGAGATGGAGACCTCTGGGAGAGCTCTCGCCAATTGATATTACGTGGGGCTTGGCGGTCTCTCGTAATCCAATGTCCTGAACTCGGCTCTCCCACCTCAGAGGCTCAGGCCTGATACCCGGCCAGAGTACCAAGACCCTGTCAGCCAAACGGCTTTGGAGACTGGTATCATGAACACTTACTGCATCATCCTTGTGTTCAATAGTCAAACATGAGGTGACTTGACTTAGCAAATGTCTTCTAAACTTCATGTTTTCAGTGTTGCCTGAGACATGACATTCATAATTATCTATCTCCCAAGCCTCCAGTAAAGACTCATAAGATGTATGGTAAATCCTTTTAATTAGTCAGTTTTCCTATCACATGCATGTCACGGCAAGGTGACTTAGATTTCAGTATTATTCAAAGAGAGTGCGTAAGCCGGAAATTCAGCCCCCAAATACTGTGGTTCCTCCTTGTTGCATGGGGTGCTGTGAAAATCCCCATGTTATCTTGGCTGATAAGCTCGCAATACAAGAACCTGTTCAATCTCTTAAAAGATTACATTTATCTCAAAGAAATGTGAGAGGCTATTGTGAGTGTGCACGCGTGTGTGTAACCACACTCGTGGGGAAGCATTAACTCCGACACTCTTCCTCAGAGTTAATCAGCTCTGATAAGAAGCGATTTGTCAAAATGAAATGTCATTTCTGAGAATACAATTTTACATGCACCAATGGCCTGCCACAAAAATGTATTTATAAAAAAATGGAATAACCCAGTTTTACTTAATGAGTAAATGCTCATTCAAACATGAGGCCGCCTCTGTGGCAAGGTCACAGCAGACACTTCTGACACAGGTTAATTTACTGGAGTGAGAAAGATAAAAGAGCATTTGTGGAGGTACAGCTAACCCTCGTTGGTAAGTTAGAGCAATTTTAGATCCCTGTTCTAGACTCCATGTTGATTTTTTAAAAATAGCTAGGATTGATCCTGACTTAGAAAATAATATAATAGATGTGCTAGAAGGAATGAAGGAAATGGATTAGAGTAATTGTTAAAAAAAAAAATGGACTGAACAATTCTATAAGTTGCATGATCTAACTCACTGTGTCCAGCAGGAGGGACATGGTGGTTCTGGGAAATCTGAAAGGAACAGGGAAGAGAGAATGGGAAAATTCTTCTGGGAGAGTGAAACTGCATGACATCTCCACATTATTAGCGCTGCCCTCATTTCTCTCGCTGGGGCAGTGATGTCTCAGCATCAGTGTAGCTCCATCCATTAATCGCAATACTGAGGAAGGAGCAGAAGCGTCCACACAGGCTGGGGCCTCACTACTGGGTTGAGCTCCATGCTGGCCGCAGTGGACAGAAAGCATGCAAGGAGGGCTCTTCCCTCGACTTGATAATTCACTCTATGACTCCAGAGAAAACATCATGAAGATTCTGAGGGCTTGGCAACTCCACAACGAATGTTTCTGCAGATCCCTGTGTGATTATCATGGAACTGCAGGCTATCAGTAGGCTGGACCACAAAGCCTTTAGGTTTGAACTTGTTTTTCTGCTCATT
Source organism: Pseudorca crassidens (assembly GCF_039906515.1). NCBI lineage: Eukaryota > Metazoa > Chordata > Mammalia > Artiodactyla > Delphinidae > Pseudorca > Pseudorca crassidens. The sequence goes on from NC_090307.1 coordinate 59,216,321, forward strand.
TGAGAGACCCACAAATTCCTGTTTTCTTATGACTCTAGACCTGAATCTTAGAGCAAACTAAGAAGCAAACATTTCTTTTCTGGGAGGCAAAGAGCTAGCTGTAGTAGAAATCTTCAGTTTCTGCAAGTGTAGTAACTAGGGTATTTTATTCACCTCACACAATGCAACAGTTTTCTGTATTAGTAGTAATGGCTAAAAACAAATGTTCTGAGATTACCTAAGAGTTTAGCAATAAGCACAAGCCAGTTTTATACATTAGTGGGATCTAGCTTTAAAACTGTTGGATTAGGGAATGTGAGATAGTGACTGATTAATCTCCAAATCTGAATTTTAAATTTGTTGGTGCTGTGAGCAGAACCGGTGACTTGCTTGTGATCAACGGACTATGGCAAAGGTAATGGGAAGCCCCTCCCTTGATTACGTTATGTTGTATAATACTCTGTGTTTTGCTAGCAGACTCACTCTAGGGTGTCCTCCTCCATTTCTGGCTTCAAAGAAGCAAGTGTCCAAGGGTCCTACACAACCACAAGAAGATGAATTCTGCAAACAACCAAAGAGAACTTAGAAGTGGATTCTCTGGGGCTTCCCTGGTGGCACAGTGGTTGGGAGTCCGCCTGCTGATGCAGGGGACGCGGGTTCGTGCCCCGGTCCGGGAGGATCCCACATGCCGCGGAGTGGCTGGGCCGGTGGGCCGTGGCCGCTGGGCCTGCGCGTCCGGGGCCTGTGCTCTGCAGCGGGAGAGGCCACAACGGTGAGAGGCCCACATACTGCAAAAAAAAAAAAAAAAAAAAAAGAAGAAGTGGATTCTTGGGACTTCCCTGGTGGTGTGGTGGTTAAGAATCTGCCTGCCAATGCAGAGGACATGGGTTTGATCCCTGGTCCGGAAAGATCCCACATGCCGCAGAGCAACTAAGCCTGTGCGCCACAACTACTGAGCCTGCACTCTAGAGCCCGTGAGCCACAACTACTGAAGCCTGTGCGCCTAGAGCCTGTGCTCTGCAACAAGAGAACCCACCGCAATGAGAAGCCTGTGCATCACAATGAAGAGTAGCCCCCGTTCTCTGCAACTAAAGCCCACGCACAGCAACGAACACCCAACGCAGCCAAAAATAAATTAAAAAAAAAAAAAAAAAAAAGAAGTGGATTCTTCCCCAGTCAAGCCTCCAGATGATACCCCAGGCCCAGCTGACACCTTGAATGGTAGCCTTACAGAGAGGACCCAGTAAAACCATGCCTGGACTCCTGACCCACAGAAACTGTGAGATAATATATGCATGCTGTTTTGTGCTGTTAATTTGTTACTAAAGCAGTGAAAAGAAGAAACAGATTTTGGTTCTAGAAATAGGACACTGCTGTCACAAACACCCAAGTATGTGGGAGTGGTTTGGAAAAATTCTGAGGAGCATAACAGAAGGAAAAGAAAGCTGAAAATGTGTAACTCCCTTGATAATGTAGAATTTTATAAAAATGAATGGGACTTCCCTGGTGGCACAGTGGTTAAGAATCCACCTGCCAATGCAAGGGACACGGGTTTCAGCCCTGGTCCGGGAAGATCTCACATGCTACGGAGCAACTAAGCCCGTGCGCCACAACTACTGAGTCTGCGCTCTAGAGCCCGTGAGCCACAAATACTGAGCCCACATGCCACAAGTACTGAAGCTCACATGCCTAGAGCCCATGCTCTGCAACAAGAGAAGCCATCCCAATGAGAAGCCTGCGCACCACAACGAAGAGTAGCCCCTGCTCGCCACAACTAGAGAAAGCCCACGCGTGGCAACGAAGAGCCAATGCAGCCAAAAATAAATAAATAAAAATAAATTTTTAAAAAAATTGTAAAAAAAAAAAAAAAAACCCAAGAAAGAATGAGCCCTCACTGCTGAGGACAGAGAAACCTGAAAACACTAGGTTTGGTAAACACGGCAAACATGGACAGCATGGTGACTATAATTAATAATAGAAATATATAGTATTATATATTTAAAACTTGCTGAGAGTAAACCTTAGAAGTTCTCATCACAAGAAAAAAAACTGTGACTATGTATGGTGACCGTGGTACCCAGCTTTATTGTGGTGATCATTTCAGAATATATACACAATATCAAATCATTATGTTGTACCGAGAAAATAATATATGTCAATTATACCTCAATAAAAATTTTAGAAAAATAAAAGAGTGAACTCTTTGGACACAAAGTAAGCATATCAGATGCAGGCATATCAATAAAGGGTTAATTTTCATATCAAAAAAGTGTTAATTTTTCTCAACACGTTTCTTTGCATTGGCTTTAAACACAATGAAAATGATGCTTCAGTTCCTAAAATGAACACTTAGTACTGACAGCAAGGACAAACTGAGAACTCCTTCAGAGATAAATGACAAGACTGACGCCCCTCAGTAAAACTCAGTAAAAGCTCTGTGGTCAAATCTAGTAATTTTCTGAGGAAGAATAATCCAGAAGTGAGGTAAGAAATGGCAGCGACTGCATTTAGGCGTTAGGTGGGCGGTTGGTAACAGAAAGGCTGATTCTTAGTCCCCGGCATGCGAGCAGCTGGATGTCAATGAGCTGCAGGAACACTCATCGCCCTGCAGACCCAGCTGCTAACCTGCTCGTCTCTGGAGAGGATGTGAGGCAGAGGTGTCTCTCTGGTAATTAAAAACCCCCAGAAACACTGGGATTAGAGCACAGCCTCTCTTCTAACAGAAAAACGAACACTTTGAAAATGAGATTCTGTGGTGCCAGTTGTGCTTTTCAAGGCCTGCACAGGCAACCCACCATTTATCTACACGTACTTTGTTCCCCATCTGTCTACACTTTTTATCCTGGAAAAAGACAGGCTTTCTCTACCCTGAAGATGAATGAGGCCTTTGATGGCATGCAAATGTTAGCTCTGGGCCAGACACGTACAATCCTGAAAGTAGTACACTTAGAGAATAAGAGGTTTAAATGCATTTACCATTTTTATTTTGCTATGCGGAAACATACATTCACCATGGCTGTGCGATGTGGTTGACAGTGAAATGGAGAATATAACTTTTTGAAGGCTATTTATAACTAAACACTAAATAGTTTTATTACAGTGGAAATTCTGTACAGTTTAAGGCTTGGCTCTGAACTAGACTGCAAATATGGACCAGATTTGGAAATAAAACACTTTTTTTCAAGTAAAAGAAGAAAAATCCATTAAAAAAAAATACAAGGACGAAGAAATGAAGAAAGAAAACAAAGCAACAGGAGCCCAACGGGTTTTCCCGGAGTGAAATTTCATCATACGGTGAACTAACAAAAATACAGGTCTTCTTTCCAAAATAATGACAATTTACATATTTAGGACTTGTTAGGGAACTCTGGGAGGCTTTCCAGACTGAACGCAGACCAAAGCGGACGACGGGGAAGAGATCACACTGATACGCTGAAGTCAGTACTACTTTCTAACGGTTAAATTAGATGACACAAAGCAGGATTGTGAGCGCTAAATATTTCCAGAGGATCGGAGAGTCGTTACTGCTGACAGGTGAGAGTAATAAACCAGAGGAAACAAGTACAAGATTCAAGTTATTTAATGAATAAACTCGGTTATTGGCACATCTAATCTGGGAAAAACCTGACACACGGGACTAGACAGCTTCTAGCAGTTTAGGGTAATCTTTGTTGATCTGTAAACAAAAGATCTGTCACCTAAGAAACTGCAATTTTGTTTAGACTTTAATAATAATCAGCTATGAAAGGCATGGATTGCTTTATGTGTTACATGAGATCACGGTTTCTACTGTTGGTTATGAACGTGCAGGTGTAGCTGAGAATTCAGACACTGTGTGAAACGTAAAAATGCTGCTTGTTTTGTAATTGTATCGTTGCTTCATGCAATGTCAGTTTAGTGAGCCTGACTCAGATTGCTTTATTATGGGAAGGTCTCTGCCAGCGTCTTTATTAAATGGTCAAGGTCAGTTCTTCTGGATTGAAATTGTCCATGGGCAGATGCAAATCAGTGGGTTAGAAGAGGAAACTCCACATAGACTCTGGGTTTTCTAATGGTTTGCGTGACTGGCTTCAGGTGCAGCCTAGGTTATTCCTGCAGAAGAGAGATTTGATCAGTTACTCGTCTGAAAACACCTGAGAGTTTCCCTCAGCTCGAGGTCATGGGAGAAGTATCTTGTACGGTTATGAAATGCTCTTTTTGACAAGATACTGTAAAATACCAGTGTACGCCACTGACAGGCTTTCTCTGAAATAACCACATCGTCACCCAAGTGGCTCAACTCGCTGAAGAGAACCTTCTTTTGGTTTTTTTTTTTTTTTGCTTTCTATCTTCCAAATTACCTTCTTAATTTGAATATAATGAGTGATGTTTATATTTTTTCCCTTTGAGAGAAGCCACTCATCAGTCAACATTAACCAACGTTAGAGAACGTACTTATTTCATTTATACATGTAAAGCATTTAAGAGACTTTTATCACATAACCAAGTGTGCAAGGAGCTGCATTCAGCATTCAAAGCCTTCCAGGGATGCTCAGGGCCCCTCGAGTTCTCGAGGGGCGGGTTAGTATGCATGACAAGTCTGTGCACACACAGAAGATGCTGTCTGCTCATGATGTCGGCCAAACAGTGGCTGGAAAGGCACGCGCTTTCTGGAGGAAAGCAGGACCACAAGACTGCATTTTTGCTTCCTCCTGAGACACGATACTACACTCGGGGAAAAAATCATCCCAAAGAATACAGGAAATAGATGACATCCACAATGAGAGTGAGTGCTCTGGTCTCAAATTGTAAAACAAAGCAAAAACAAAAACATAAACAGGCTAGCACCAAACACGGTGGAAGAGAAAGCTTACAATGGGATAACGCAGCCAACAGGAGAACAGGCTATATTTTATTTCCCTAGTATTTGGAACACGCGAATTGCACCTGTCAGAACAAAACCATCTTAGCTCTGATTAGGCTACATGGCAAGTGAAACCAGATCCGACCTTTCAAATGTGGATAATGGGAGGAGCACAGAGCATGCATTAAGAGGGAACATGCGCAGGACCAGGCAAGCAGACTCTGCTTCCTCCTTATCCTCTAACTGGCAGGGGAGGTAAAAAGTCCACAGTATGGAGCCTCCAAATATGAAAGAAAGCAGCAGCCGCAAACCAATTTTCCATCCTCTTGATACCCAGAGCCCTGCAAATGCCAGTGAGAGAAAAAGGAGTGGGAAGAGGCAGGGGGAGGGGGAGAGGGAAGCCCTGGGCCACATGCCAGCCGAGGCCAAGCCTAGAGAACCAGCGCCGCCTCTTACCTGGGCTCAATCCTCTCCATCTTCAGGGGTGATCTCTGTCTCTTTATGGACCACTACTTTGGTCACTGACATGTCAGGGTGCTGCTCTTTGGCCTCTTTAATTGCCTGAGCCAGTGCCTATCCCCAGGAAATCACAGAAGGGCAAAGACAAAAAGGAGGCGGGACGTGCAAGATCAGAGCCGGGTGGAGACTCGTGAGCAAGATCTATATACACAAGTTACAAATGGGATACAATGACTGCAAAGAGGGTCATATGCTGCATACTGCAAAGTTAATTCAGAAAACTGTTTAGACTACAGGCTGGACTAGAAGGACAGCTCTGGGAAGAGTACGACCAGCTAGTGTTTCTCTGTCTCCCTGCCGGGGTATCTACCCTCTGTCACACGCTACCTGGTCATGGTCAATGTCCGCGTCTCCCGTGATGACGATTCGCTTCTCGATTCTCGTCTCTGAAATGCCTCCTTTCACAGTCTGAAAGCGACACATAAGCATTATGAATTTGCCGTCACTGTTGACCGGGGGCAACGGCGGGAAATGCCGACACAGCTTTAAGCTGCGTCATTCATTCTTTAAGAACTGAAACAGAATCCTATGGCAGCTATTCACAATGGTTCACTTCAGAAGTGAAGCCAGAATAGAGTCCTTCGGGTTTTGGCTGGCTGGTGTTTCCGGAACATCTACCATATGCTATGCATTGGAGTTAAGGGTTATGCAAAGGGCATCGGAATGCATATTCTTAAACGGAACCTGGCATGTGAGGACAGATGTACCACAGATACAGCAGCCGTGAGAGCTCCAGTGCAGCTGCCTGGCATCCTGGTATTCACCTATCCGCTGGTGCGGCCCAACACAGAAGCTCTGAACGGATACCTTGCTGTATCCGTTCCCGCTCCACTTACTTTGGTGATGTGGGTGGTGGTCGTGGTGCCAGTGGTTTCAGATGTGATCGTCTGTGCGCTCATGAGCACACCTGGCTCCAAATCGGCACCAAGATCAACCTAAGCAAGCAAAGGGGAGACGCCACTTGAATATTGATGTCACCTCTCCAGACGGCTGCTGTCTTGGGTTAGGGCATGGCGATGAGTTAATTATCTGCACAATCACTGTGCTGCTCCATCAGCATCCGGGAGCTGCCACAGACTAGGGACCGAATCAAACTTGGCCACTGTTAACCCTCATTAAAAAGCTGGGACTTCAGAAATGTGAGCAGGGGCTGGCTGAGCTAGTGTTCTTCCTTATCTATGGCAGGGAGATAGATTTCTGAGCCCCTTTCTACATTTCAAGTTATGTGAAGACCTGCTTAAGTCACCTGCTCTTCCTTGATCGGTAATAAAATTACAATTACTGCACCGTTCTTGACAGAGACAGTTGGGTCCTCTGAGTCTCACAAATTAAATATCATGTAGTGACACTTAAATGCATGAAGCCATTCAAGGGGTAAAACAGGTGCCAGGGCTCTGGCCTTCATAGACTGTCTTACCTGTGATGATTCATATGTTATGGTTTTTGTTTCTGTGTGAACTACAGGCACTTCCTTGGTGGAAATTTCTAGCTTTACTCCTCCTGGTGAAACACTGCCAAAGCTGACGGTTTCTGTCTTCACAGTAGATGACTATACCAATGGGAAGCAGGCAGAGTGGCTATTAAATTTTGCAAACACATACCTTTGTTTTTTTCCCTCCCCTCTTGGTGGATATATATAAGCACAGGTTGGTATGAAATAAATGTTTACATTTTACGTGGAGGGCAGTTGGGGAATGAGGCACACAACAGATACATGTCAGTCTCCCAGAATTCATATGGAATGTTTCAGGTACAAGAAAATATTTCGAAGGAAATGGAAAAAACCCACTTTTTTATATTCCCTCTCCTCTATCTCATAAACTAATTTTAATAGATTAAAAAATCATAAATTAGCCTTTTATTGAAAAACTTCTTAGACAGAAGGAACAAGTAATAAGACATTGAACTACCACCCCTCACCCCGCCCCCATGTACTTCAGGAATTTCAATAAAAGAGAATAAAGAATAAATTCTAGCACTTGGTGCCTGGGCAAGCCTGGTTTTGGTCCTTCTGGATAAGTACACTGATCAGAAATAAATTTATCAAGTTTTCTAATATCTTGGCAGGCTATGCATCTCCCAGATTTATTGCCAGTTACGGTAATTGCAAAGAGAGTGGAAACCATTTCCTGGAACTTTAGATTGTGAATAATCATTATATGTGTTTGCATGGGACCCCAGACCAGCATGGAGACCCCATAATTGCCATGCAAAAAGGCAACCAGAGGAGAAACAAACTGCTCTTGGAAAAGGAAGAAAATTAAACCTAGCCCTGCCTTTATGCTTAACTAAATTTCAGGGACTTACTTCAGCACTAAAAGTAACATTAACCGCTAGTTACCTCAAAATGAGGTTTTTCTTCCGAAGCTTCAGAAACGTGGATGGCTGCACTCTGCTCCTCCTCTGGCTCTTGGGAAGCAGCTGCCATCTCTCCCTGCTCAAGGACAGCTTTGTCGGCCACCTCCCCTTTTTCCTCCTTCGCTCCCTCAGTCAGAGCAGAGACCTCCTTCCCTTTCACATCAGATACATCAGCAGATGCTGCCTGGGTCACAGCATCCATGTCATCTCCAGCTGCGTAAGAAGCATCCCCACTTGCATGCGCATTCATCACCTGTCTTTCCTCCACCAATGCCGTTTCCTGCACAACCTTCTGGGTGCTAAGTGGCTGGGGGTGCTGGGTTGTTTCCGTCTCTATTTTGCCAGACTCCATCTTGGTTTCCATTTTCTGCATGGAAAAAAAGTTGTGGTGTCAGTGTGACTTTCCACAAAGCAAAGGTCAGAAAGCAAAAAAAAAAAAAAAAAACAACAAAAGCAGCCACTCACCAGGGTACCTAAAGCCAGTACCAGTGCTTATAACCAGCAACGCTTAGAGAAAATATAAATTAGCTTTCATTCCCCCCACCAGAGTCTTTGATGCCTGCCCTCTGCCTGACACATAGCCTCGAACCTGTGCTGCTTCTTCGGATGTTGCAAAAGAAACGAGAGTGCAGTATAAAACGCAATTAAAAAACCAAAACAAAATCAAAGCATTGGAGCACATGCATATTGGTTTTGGCTGCTTCCTTAGACCTAACAGGTGACATAAAATGCTTTAAGAAATTAAATGCTGTTAAAACGTCTCAGCACGATTGCTTTCTGAACATCTGAAGTATGTTCTTGTAATGGAACTAAAGACATGTGATGCAAACATGGGACAGGCACAGAGGGGTGTAAGTGGAGACCCCTCTCAGGTGTTTAAAGCAAAGCCACTTGGATGCAACACACACACACCCCAAAAAGGCACAAAGAAAAGGCAAAGAGGCAGAGACAGAGACACTGAGGATGGAAACAGATGGCCACCTGCACCCAGCTTTGAGAAGTGGAAGTAACCCCTCCTATGAATTCTGTCGGTTTTCTCGCAGACTCTAATAAGCTGAAGATTTCAGAGCCATCCATGAGCTTTTCTCCAGAAGACTGTTTAGTCTGAGTGGACAGAGAAATGGAGAGTCAAGCACAGAGGTCGGGACACAGGAGGGCATGTACTCATTCACAGCTGGTTAGACAGAACTGTAGGCGCGGGACCCAGGGCAAGGGATGGAGGGATCTACAGACAGATTTGGAAACACATAGGGATGGGAAATCAACAGCAAATTGGGGTGAGCAGGGGCTCTGGTTTGGTAAAGCGGAGAGAGTTCCTGGGGTTAGGGCGGTGCTGGGTGAAGCGGATCCCTTCACCCGGCACCGGCACCTCAAGCCCCGGCAGCACCACCCCACCTCGGGGACAAGAGCTGGAAATAAAACGGCAGGTATCTCAATGCTCACGTCAGACCGCGGTAGTGACTTAACCATGAAAACAACAGAAAAGCTTGGGTTGGCGGCTCTCAACATAAGCCAAACAGCAAGAGAAATGGAAAGGCTCGGGGTGGAAGGGCTGCCTTGGCAAACGTCATGCTGGAATCGGAAACGGCGGCCCAAAGGCAGCACCGGTTACCACGACTTGGGACGTGGCCGACTCTGTGACAACGTATTGGGTGGTGGCGACGGTGATGGCCGGTTCCTGGGAGTATCTCCACTGGGACAGGCTCTTCCTGCGGGGACTGAAGGGCCCCACCTTCCAGGTCTCGGCCTCGGCCTCGGCCTCGGCCTCGGGCTCCGCTCTGCCCAGCCGCTCGCCCTCCAGACTGGCATCCCTCCCGGGCACGTGGCTTTTCTCAAGAGCATCATCCTCGGGGCTCTGCAGCCGGGACTCGGCTTCCCTGATGGGGGCCAGCGACTCCGACAGCCTCCGCTTTGGAGTGTGGACCTCAGGCCCCCTCCTGGTCCTGTCCTCGGTGAGGACTCCCAGGACCTCGAACTCTGCCAGGACACGGGGGGTCTTCGTGAGCTCGGCTAGCCCTGGCTCAAGAGGGGAGGGGGACACCACCTTCTCCCCTTCTTTGACTTTTCCTGTCATAGTGACAATTTTTCCAGACACGGTATCGTAGGACTTTCCGAGTGTGTATACTTTCTGTTTGTTCTCTTCCTTCAAGTGCATTTCTCGGGCCAAGTCTTCAAAGCTCTGCGCTTCAGTGGCGCTAGATCCTGACGAGTCGGCGGGGATGTCATCGGTTCTAGCGCTCACGGTCACCACCTTGTACGTCACAATCTTTTTCGAATCACCATCAACTACCTCAGTGGGTATTCTGTCTACAATAACCCAGTCCTCTGTGCCCTATATTTGGAATATAAAAGCTAAATTAGAAGTTCTGATGGTATCTCATTTCTAAAATAAGAATCCTTTAAGGCAATCAGGGTGAGAGCTACACTCAGGCCTGGGAGGTGACTGCACAGGGCTGGGGTTATTTTTATTAATTATGGCTACAATCTCTTCCCATCTGAAATTTATTAACTCTAACCTGCAACTTGGAATACGGTCTGCGTGTACACTCGCAATTTCAGATTTCTTGAAATACTTTGGTGGTAAATTTTGCAAAGACTATATCTGATCTTATGCTAAATGTCTGATCATTTTGTATGTCAAGATTAAACAACATTTTTGAAGCTGTTGTACAAGTTATTTAGCTTTACTTGTGTGGACATAGAAAAGACAGTTTTCCATGTGAAATAGAACACTGTGCTTCATATCTGTTGTTCTCACAAAGAACGTGCCAGCATTTCCACAAATTTCTGTGAAAACCATTTTCCATGTTTGTGAATTATACTTCCTTATATGGGAGGACGGAATCCACTCTAGCACTTATTATCCAATAAGTATTCAGTGCACCTGTGTTCCAGGCATTGTAATAAACTATTTCCCACTGTTAGGACACTGTCGGAGCCTCTTAGAAACAGGTCACAGTGGTCTGTACATTGTTCCGATTTTATTTACAACCGAAGTTCATCGTCTCAGGAGTTTCTTTGCCAGTTTCCTTAGTGTTAGTTCCAATAAGGCAGAAGAAATGCAAGTTATGAAACTTCTGTATTTGGGGAGCCTACCAGGACGTTAGGAGGTAACTAGTCTAACAGGTTACAGAGGGAAGAGAAACCAAGCCAGGAGCAAGGGAGCACCTTGGTTTACATTTTAAACTTGGACGTTTGCTACTTTCGTATTTATCCTAGCCTGAATCTAGAAACAGGTGGGCCTTAAGAAAAAGGAGTACAGATCCATCTATAGGCTGGTGCCGGATTAAACAAAATGAAGTGAAAAATAACCTCTAGGGTGGATGGGACAGTTTTCTGGAAAATGATTTGACGAGAGGTAACCACAGAGCCTCCTTCCTGAATTCTCTTTATCACACTCGGCTAGTGGGAAAACCAATAAAAGTTCAGAACTTTCAAAATCAGTCAAGGTCATCTAAATAAGCATCACTCTATGGGTGAAAGAGGTACTAAAAGGTCCAGTAATATCATTACAAAGTATAATCATAATGCTTCAATGACCACACACAGATATAATCACCTAGGAGCAAAAGCCACAAAGAAATGATAGCTAACGGATAACTAAATTAGTAACAAAATTCCCTACTTCCCTCCCCAGAATCTAAGCAAAAATGATATACCTACCTTAGTGGCAAACAAGGTAAATTTTAAAAAGAAAGGAAAAACTACAGACATTTTAATGACACTGAAATCTGAAGAGCAATTTCCTTCTGGAAAATTCCTTAATGTTTTTTACCTGAGACTCAAAGAATGGAGAGCTTCCTTGCTGCAAAAATAGAACCTTTTCAGAAATCTCTCTTTCTTCTTTGGTCTGTTTGAATAAAGGGGGTTGGGTTGGAGAAGAGGAAGCAGACAGTTTCCAAAAAGGCAAGTTAGGAAGAGAGTTCTTTTCTTGTGCTACACATATAATACTCATTCATTTTTTTTTTCTGAAGAAGTAAATTAGTGCCTATTAATTTGGAAAATGGTCGGAAGCCATCTCAACATTTAACAATTATTTCCAAGGAGTAACAGATTATGTTTTGAATCTCCGGTGTTTTTAGGATTCAAACATTTCTCATTTCTACAAACACAGAATATGCAAGAGTGGCATAAAGAGCTTTCTGGCATTTCAGTAGTGTTCATATGTCAGTGATCTGCAATACTGTAAAAGTGAGTATTAAAATGAAAATGTTAAGATTTAAAAAAAATTAAGTGAGGAATAAATTCTCACTTCCATGTCTGACAAATTCTTGATCATATTCCCTACTGAAGTGCCGCCTGATACAGAGAAAGGAAACACACGTGGGTCACTGCATTAGCTACTAATCTCAACAACCCAGTTATGCCCAGATTGATGTCTTTATTCCACAAATAAGCATAAGGTTATAGCTTTATTTGAACTTTTATAACATGGCAAATAATCCTGAAAAGTCAACTTCAGAATATCTTGGTGAAGAAATTAAGTATTTGAAGTCATGCTTGTCTTTAACATATAAAATTTAAAAGGACATTACGTACGTTATGTTAGAACAGTTTTTTTCCTTTCATCTTTTTATTGCTTCCTTTAGTATTAAACAGGCATAATTCAAGGGGCAATACGTTAGCTACCGAGCCTGTCTCTGTGTACAGCACACGACTGCATAGAATAGTGAACAAAAGGATATTTTGGTAAAGTCATCTAAAAATAATAATAGAAAAGTTCAAAGTTTCTAGACGAATGGAACTTTGAAAATAAACCCTCTTGTTGATGATAAGCAATATAATTTTATGAGAGGTATTTAAAATTCCTAGGTATGTATCTACAAAGCTATCAGTACTATATTTAATCGTTTGCCTGCAAGAGGTTATAGAGGAGCATCTGGAATGTTATCTGGAATGACCTGCTGACAGATTTTGATAGCATCGTCCTCATATGCTCCTTTTAAATGAGCAACAAATAAGACATTTCAAAGGGGGAAAAAAAAATCCCTGTCCTGTCCCATTTTGGAGAAAGATATTGCAAGAGACAAAATGTACCATGTGGAATCATTCAATGTGGATTTATTTTTTAAACTTTCAATCATAGCCTCTTTTATAAACAGAAATAAGAAACAGGAAGTCAAAATTATAGACACTTTTCAGAATACCACGGCTAGGCCTCTAATTATAATCACTGAACTAAATATTTTCCTACAATGAGAGCTTAAAAAAACAACAGCAGTAGTTTTCAGCATATCCTGTTATCTGACATCAACTAATTTTAAAAACGTCTGTGTCTGTAAGTAAAAATGTCCACACTGTCTGCATCCAGAACTGTGCATGTCCCATAATAACGGAAAAGGGTAACATAAGGGGATAGATGTTATCATTAAATCCTGTAGACTGTCAACCCCAATCCAGTGAGTTCTGCTAAAGTTAAGAGGTACTGATAAAGAAAAGCTGATAATCTAAACATTTACTAGGGGTTAAGACAGAGTCAGATGCACGCCCTGACTATTTCATTTAGTTCCTTAAACGTTCATGCCTGTGTCATAATTGGGACACAAGGCCCTACAGTGGCATGCAAAATTCACAGAGGTGTTACTTGCTCAGATGATTAAGGGTCTCTATGGAGCTGGGACTTTCGTTTCTGCTCGGGCCAGGGGTTCTCAAATTGGGCTGTGAATTAGAATTATGTGGAGAGCTTTTAAAAAGAGTAATGTGTGGGGTGCACCTCTGACTAATTAAATCAGATTCTGAGGTAGAACCCAGGCATCGGTATTTTATAAATCTTGTAGGTGACTGTAATACGCGTCTACAGTCACACCCCAGGGTCTGAATGGAAAGTCACAGAAGTCAGATTCACAGAATGGAGATAATTCTCTCTATCCATGAATAGATGATCCACAGTGAATGTGTATTTTGCCCAATTTAAGGCCCATCCAAGACCTGAATAGCAAAAGTAAAGCTGGACAAGAAAGCAGAAAAATGCATAAAGAGAGTGGATTCTAGTTACTTATGGCAGTTGTGTTCTATAAAGTTGCTGTGAACACTGAATTACTGAGTACTGAACCACAGCTCCTAGGGGAAAGACAGGGTCAGGTTCCTGGGAGCTTCTGGTCATGAAATTTTTGTCAACTGATCCATGCATAACCTTGTTTTATGTGTGTTTCTGTTTAAAGACCCCTTATTTAATATCTATTATTGATCCATTAACATCAAACTCACAGCCAGCAGCACTATAACTTATCCTGAACAAAGCGTATCTGACACACATATTTTCCTATAAGGCACATCTCAGCCTTCTTGTACTTGGGAACACTAGACAGCACTTCAGCACTATGCCTGGAGATCGTTTTAAATAGCAAAATCACCAACAAAAAACACAAAAAAGCAAAAATGTGGCACTAAACAGGCTGTTGCCTGTTCACCTTACCTGGGAAGGTGTGCCTTGAGCAATTTTTTTTTTTTAGGCCGTGACAGTGAGAGTCCCGCGCACCACGATTTAGAGTGGCCCCCGCTTGCCACAATTAGAGAAAGCCCTCGCACAGAAATGAAGACGCAACACAGCAAAAATAAATTAATTAATTAATAAACTCCTACCCCCAACATCTTCTTTAAAAAAAAAAAAAAATCAGGAGTCATCACATTTTTTTCAAAACAACATTGTATCACTGAGATTCCCCAAAAAATCCAACTAAGTGTGGCGTCACTGAATCAGTTTCTTTACCCTTCTGACACAAGCAATATTACTTTGAGAAGTCACTTTAAAAAATTAAGTTACATATTTTCTTTTAGAAATAATTGGACCTCTTTCTAAACTGGCCAATTATTGTTTAATTAATTTAAAGTGGGTCATATTAAATAAAAGGATAACATCAAATGAGTAATTTACTTAGAAAAACACCTCCCCTCTAAAATGAAAATCTTTTGTTTAGGTGTTTTTAAACAAACATGCTTTGTGTATGCCTAGCTGGCTGGGAGGATAAAATTATCTTTTGTGCTTTTCACAAAACCAATAACAAAAGCCAATATTAAGTTTTAATATAGAAATGAACAAGAATTTGGAGCATAAGAACTTGCCGGGCTGTTTCCAGGGCCCTCAAATGGAGGATAAACTGGGTGTCACCAAGGGCTCCGGGAGAAGGGTCAGATGGGAGCCCCAAGGCGAGGGAAGCGCGCATAGCCCTGACCTCCCAGAAGGGACCTCTCTTCCTCTGGGACCTGAAGCTCCTTGGAGCTGCTTTTTCAGAGCCCCTCTGATAACCAGGGTTATTAGCCAGCCTTGTTTTTAAGAAGCTCTTCTTTACATCTAGCAAGTCTCCCAATAATTTCCTCCCTTGCCGGTGGCAGTGGAGTCCTAAGGTACAGCTTCTGCTCACCACTCAGCAGACACTTGAAAGCAGTTACTAAGCCAGCTGCTGGTCTCCAGTCTACGTAACCAAACCACTTTGTGCTTCTGCAGAGGACGTCTTTCCTCCATCCTTTAATCCTTTTAAAACAGTCCTTTCTTAGGTCTACTGCAGTCTCTCTGCACCGACAGGGATAAGGCATCCACATCGAGGGTAAGTTCAGCGTATTCAAAGCATCACCTCTTAAGTTATTAACATTCTTTGGGGTCATCACCGTTATTCTCTAAGAATCAGAGCATTTAATAAGTGAAAACAATTTCTTTTACTAGTCTAATGACCTAGACTTCGACAGTCCCTTGTTTATTATCACCACCTTTAAACTTCTCCAAGCAACTACCCGAACTTCCATTCAAAGGGCTGCTACCTCGCGTGTCCCTGAGTGACAGCAGGGGAGGAGAGGCCTGACTTTTTCAGTGGCTATTTATTTTGTGTTTTTGTAACGTAATCCAGTATCTGCCATCTTCAGAGCCAGCACGTCCTTCCTTATTTCCAGCCCTCGTAGAAACAGGGTAAACCAAACTTGACCAGTTACAATAAAACTTATCTGACCATAACTCATAAGTGGCAGTCTTACTAATGCAGGAACTACAATATTTAAATCAATCAGGAAAATCTGAAATTTTTGTGTCTTGAAACTCAAACACTCTGAATGCAACCGATGTTTAACGGTACAGGAATACTTTGGTCACAGGACTTTTCATTTATTCTGCATAAAAAGGCCCTTTACAAAGTAATTCAAATGGTGATATACCTTGTCATTTTTTTTTAAGTGGGATTGGAACTGTCATGAACATCGTGATTGTGGTCACTTTAGATAAACAGCTTTCAAGGGAAGAAAGAAGTTAATATTATACTAGAAAGATGCCATTTTAAAAACTACTTCTTTTGAAAGACAGATAAAGTAAGATGATATGTAACAGCTGACAGTAAGATTAGTACCACTGCCACTGTGGGTCCCACACAATGGGAGCCTTGAAGTAACACCAGCTGAATCCACTATCTTGCTGTACATTTAAAGAGCGATTTCCAACATGGAAGACTTACTCAAAAAGACATTCTGGCCTTTACTTTCCCCATTAAAAACCAAATAAAAACTGATTATAAGTCATAATATAATATATATGTTTATATATATAAATCAGTTAAAATAAACAATTTTTAAAAATATATGTATATGCTATAAATAAAAATGAAATAAAAAACTGAGTATACCCGTAAAAACCTGGTGTAGTAGTCCCAGAGTAAAGTATGCCCTGAAATGTTATCAACTTCAGAACACTGTTTAGTCAAACATTAGACAATCTCAATAGGCATGCTCATCTTGCAACTGATGAGAAACAGTCATGAATTTTCAAGGCATTTCTTAAAGTAGCGGAAGTACATTCAGAAAAACTGTTGGTTCATTAATACAGTAGGTCAATGTCTCCCAGCTGTGAATCTAGAATAAGCAGATCTGAACCAGAGTTTCCTTGTTCGTTCCAAAGCACCACGGGATGCGATTACTCACTCCTTGGCCACCTAACATTGTACTGGCTATACACAGACAAGGGGTGAGATTCTCTACTCAGAATCCTGCCACATCCTTTCCCTGCAGACCCTGCAGAGGAGCGAGGCTAGTGGACAGAAGACAAGTGCAACCCAAAGCCTGAATACCGACCTCTTCAGGTACCAGCGGCTCGATCATGGGTGCCTCCTCCTGCCGGGCGGCTAGTCGCACGGGGGAGGTGGAAAGCCTCTTTTCCCATTCGTTCGTGATGGCAGTGTCTGTGGAGGTTTCTAAAAAGGTTCTTTTCAGCTCACTAATATTGGTCTGATGTTTCATCAGGTCATCTTGGGTTTTATCTAGCTCCTATATTCAGAACATAAAGAATCCAACAGTCAACGTTTTACGTTTGTTTTCCTTTCTGCGTGCTCTCTCTCGTTTTAAAAGTTAGGTCATTATCTCATTAGTAGTCAAAATAAAAGAATTCTGATCAGGGCTCATGACACTACCACAAACACTCTGGTGAAAATGTGATATTTCCGAGGGAAAACAAAATCTAGTTCACGCAAGCATAAAAATCAAAAGTTTCAAAGGTCGACTGTTAACAGTGTAATTCACATGTAACCAGAGAATTAAAATAAATACACACGGAGGAAAGGGGATCTACGTCTAGGAGAGAGGAAGGAATCAGAGGAAGCTGAGAAGTCAACCGCAGGTATTCACAGGTGAGGACACACCCTTCATGCATCATGGTACGAGCCCACAGGTTAAGCCACTAAAGGAAAACCAACACACACAAGCATGCACTGGTATATACCAATACCAACCTCTAACATAAGATTACTATGTTTGACATACACATTTTCACCCTTTATTCGCTTAATCAGACTATTCTGAAAAAAGTGGAGAAGAAAGGAAGGTAAGGGACATGATAGTCACATGAACAAGTGTCATCCTCCACACTGCACCAGCACACAGTCACCACCACAGAGCATGCTGCAAGATCTGGACACCACAGACAATGACTTATCACACGCTGGTTTCTGCTTTTGTGTTTGGTTTTGAATTTTCTACCTGTGCCTTGAGCTCTGCATCTTCCTCCTGGTCCGACTGCCAGCATCAAGAGAGAGTGGGAAATAAAGTCTTACCATGCCATCGACTCTAAGATGGAAGGATGGGTCTACATAAGCCAGCTACACGGGGGTGCTAGTTTGCTCTTATGTGAGAAGACATTTCTTTCTTATACATAAACCACAACGTTCTCACACACAAATTGTGAAGCTTAATAAGAAGACAGGAGCAAAAGATTCCTTGCCCCTTGGGTGTTTGACATTTTAACCCGGACACTTCCAAGCACGATGAGCCCACACGTGTGCTTGGGAGGACTTGGGAGGACAGCTAGGACTTGGCGGTCTGTCCTTAAAAGACGTTAGCAACGGTTCAGGAAGTGGGGGAAGCCGACATCGAAATTAAAATTCACAGAAACGGCTATGAATACCCAATGATGAGAGCTCCCTTGGAGTGTAGGAGTCCTCACAATAATCCTATGAGGTTAGCTATTATGATCCCCAGTTTGTAGACCAGAGAACTGAGGCACAAAGAACTTAACACAGAGGCTGGAGAACTGAGGCACAAAGAACTTAACACAGAGGTTCCCACATTAAAAAATTTCTTGGATCTTTGAATTTCTTGAACCCACCTACTTAAAAACAAATTTGGGAGAGGAGAGGGCTGATACGGATGGGGTAAGTGAGGAAATTAAATAGACTACCATCAACTACAAAAATCAACTATAAGACGTGGTCCAGAGTGAAATTATGGGTGACAAGTGGGTGATGCCAGAGCACATGGCCTTCAGCAAATGGATCACTTTGTCTGGGTCTCAATGGGGACCAGACTCTCTAACCTACACATCCCACCCTGCACTGCTGTTACACTGGCTCTGGAAAAAAGAGAAGGGGGAGCGTTTATAAGAAGCGTTAGAGGGCTGGAGGCATGCTGATTCTACAGAGGTGGTGGGTTCATAGCTCTTCATTTTATTTTTAAGCTTCATAACCTACCTATGTTATACGTCTTCGTTTGCATGCTTAAAATGTTGTATAACAAAGTTTAAAACTGCTAGAGAAATTTATAGTATTTTATTTTCTCATAGCTGAGTCATTTGTTTTTAACATCTTTATTGGAGTATAACTGCTTTACAATGCTGTGTTAGCTTCTGCTGTACAACAAAGTGAATCAGCTATATGTGTACATACATACCCTCCCTCTTGAGCCTCCCTCTCCCCCCCCCGCCCCATCCCATCCCTCTAGGTCGTCACAGAGCACGAAGCACAAAGCTGACCTCCCTGTGCTATGCAGCAGCTTCCCATCAGCTACCTATTTTACACATGGTAGTGTATATATGTTAATGCTACTCCCTCCAATACCGTATATTAACGCATACGGATGGAATCTAGAAAAATGGTACTGATGAACCTAGTGGCAGGGCAGGAATAGAGACGTAGAGAATGGACTTGTGGACACGGGGAGGGGGAGGGGAGGAGAGGCTGGGACGAATTAAGAGAAATTTAAAGTAGTAGTATTAAAATATTTTTCATTTACAGCATACCTTAGGATTACAATGAAATTTACTGAATGTATCAGTAGTTACATATAACTAATTCTTACAAAATTAAGATGCAATTGTTATATTTGGTATAGAAAATGATTACCCTATAATCAGTTTACATGTGACTGCTTAAAAGAACCAGTATGATAGTTTTACAGTATTATCTCTAAATTAAAAAATGATGACTTCCAAACTTTGAACTGAACTCTGGCATTTCCAAAGGAAGAAACAATTAAACTCCATTTTGAAATGTTTTTCTGAACATATTTTCAATGAAGTGATGTGTAGATACTACCTATAACATTTTTAGTTCTTCCTAAATACCCAACTAGAAAATATTGTTATGACTGGATAATGGAAAAAACAACCTAATGTTAAACACTATCACAAAGTAAAAAAAAAAATTCTGTTATTAGCACTTTAGGAAATGAACATCTTGACTTCCACTGCTATAGATAAATATTGTTTTTACAGAAATTTTAATTAGTTACTGGTAGAGAAGATTTAGAAAACAACGTAAGCCATACACATATTTAATGAACCCTAAAGAATTAACAAAGGATAAATAAGAGCATAGTATCACTGGTCAATGTGATAATTTTTTTTCCAATAAAGTACTGACAGTAATTTGTTCATTTTCTTTTCCTTGGAAAATTCATTTCTTTTGAGTGACCCAGACTACATCCAGGCTATGAAAAATGAGTTAAGAGAAGTAGTATAATGTTAACAAGCATTTTGACCATTTGGGATTTTAAATATATCTGTATCTAGTCAATAAGCTAATTACATAAATTGTACCACCCACCCCCAATTGTGGCTATCATGCGTAAACATTTGGGATAAGGGAATACATTTAAAAAAATATACACACTACTGCATATAAAATAGACAACTAATAAGGACCTACTGTATAGCACAGGGAACTCTACTCAATACTCTGTAATAACCTATATGGGAAAAGAATCTAAAAAAGAGCGGATATATGTGTATGTATAACTGGTTCACTTTGCTGTACACCTGAAACTAACACAACACTGTAAATCAACTCTACTCCAATAAAAATTTTTAAAAAGGTATTACCAATTTAGCCAAGGGTTCTCAAAATGTGACCCTGAAATGGATAGAGTCACTGTCACCTGGGAACTTGTTAGAAATGCAAATTCTCCAGTCCTACCCCAGACCTTCTTCTGAATGTGAAACAGGAGGATGGGCACCTCCAGATGACTCTGATGCAGGCCAGAGTCTGAGAACCACTGGTCTAGGCAGCAGAATATATTTAACTCCTACTGTTAAAAGGAGAATTTCTCTCCACCCTAAAAGGCAATATGCAAAGTTCCTAAAGGCAGAACCAGCATTTTTGTTAGGCAACGGGCGGCACCCACAGTGACTGTACCAACCTCAGTGGCGGTGGTTTCCCCATCAGCCGCGGTGTCTGTGCGCTCACTGTCGGTCTGTGGATCACAGAGGTGATCAGGTTCCAGGAGGAAGGCAGGAAGAGAAAACAAACCATCTCGTCAAGCGGGCAAGCCTGGGGCCTACAGTTCAGTCCCTTTTTCTGTGATCTGTATCGCACTACCTTCCCAACAAGAATGCAGGTTCAAACAAAAGCCAAAGAAAGGCCAGAGCTAGGTTCCATCAGCAGAGACACTCAGAGGAAGACCAGAGGCACACGGCCTGCGTAACCACAGGACGTGTATTAGCCAAGCTGACATGTCTGCTGCCATGTCATTCTTTCCCCCATTTTTAACTGAAACCCCTAGAAAGAGCTCCTAGAAATGTTTAATGCAAATAAAATTGCTGTTTATATATTTTAAAAAAAATTCTAGGAATAGGTCACATTTGAAAAGTAACTTAACATGTCAATTTAAATAAAAAACTACTATTAACAGTCACTGGACTTTCAGCCCCTCATTTACACCATTTTGGTAATTTGCATCCATCTGAGACCATCAGGCTGTCTGCATTACCTTTTGATTATAAAAAGCACATGCCAGTGACTCACAGGCATATGTTTTATATATGAAAAATGTAACTCAATTCTCAAGTAGGATTGCTAACTAGATATTTTTTAAGACTATATGTTGTTTATTTCGTCCCACCCTCCAATAGAAAGAGGTATAGAGAAGTATGTAATTAAATATCTTGTTCCAAAATAAACATTCAAATGAAGCAAATAATAGTAATGAAAAATAAGGAGAGGAGGAGGGAGAGAGACATCTACTTGGACACAAATAAAACAAAGCACAGCATTTGACAGAGCCTAGGTTTTCAAGGGAGAATTACAATAGTAATTTCAAGACTGATTTTTAATCTGTTTTTATAGCGGTTTATGATTTACAACAAAAACTCTTTTTTCTCTGGAGGAGAGATGAGCCACAGCCATTGAAATTGGGACATCTCAACGTCCTATATAATATTACCTGACTTTCCCTTCTCAACTCTCAAACTAGTCATTATTAAAAGTCCTTCGAGCAAAGTTGTGCGATTAGTAATTTGTCAACAAAAATCCATACTGGGGGCTGTAAGGTTGTGAATCTGTCTCTTAAAATAATCTCTCATTGCAAAGACCATGGATTACCAGCGGGAGGGCTGAGACAGTGCTCTTTATGTCTACATGACTCTGGCTGGGTTGAATTCTTGATCCTCTCCCAAACTTTCCTTTTCTATATTCCTAAAGGAAAAGGAGTTGGAACTCATGCTTGGCCTGTGCACCTGAGGTCTCCATCCTGGCAGACCTGTGCCTAAGAGGGAAATCCTTTTCAGTAGGTTGGTAAAGAAAGCATGCTGAGAGCTTTCATGACCCGACCACCTTGGCAACACCTGGAAGGGGGTGGCTATTAATTTTCTTATCAGGGTGATCACTGCTAGGGCATTAGCATGGCTTCACCAACTGACAGTCTAGGGCAAGGCCAGTTTGATTTAGGAAGAGAAGCAGGTGACTGTTCAAGGGTATGGGATAACCCGAGGAAACCTCAGGCTTTCAAGAACCAGTAAGAACGACTTGGGCTCAGTGCGCTAACTAGTTGTGTCAAAGGCCTCGAAAGTTCTTGAAAGTTTTTCTCCTCCTACTTTGATTATCTCCCTTATGGCTTTAGAATTCACTTCAGCAGCTTTCCAGGCATCTTGGCACTGGAATTACCGCCATGGTTAAGAATGAGGGGGTCTCAGGACAGACTGACATCAGCTCAAATCCTTGCTATTTATTTAACTCTGTGGCACAGGGGGCAGGTTTCATATTTTAATCCCAATTTCCTTCTTGGAAAATGGGGAAAACCATAGCCCTAACTGTATCAGGTAACAGATACTAAGTCTTTATGTGATGCCTGACACATACACACAGCTAAAAATGCCTATAAAAATCATAAATATTGATAGCAAAACGTTATTTCCTAAGTATTGCTATTATTTTTCCTAGCTATACACAAATAAATAGCAGCTTAGGCCATATCTAAACTCCCTCAATCCCCTACTCAGCACCTAGTCAGTCAGTCATTCAACAAACATAATGCCTGATCAATATACAGTTAATGACTGAAGTCTTAAAGGCTGAATAAAGCAGCTTTTATAGCAACTTTTATTTATATAATATCCTATGTCTAAGAAAAACTGCAAAATGTATGGCATGCCATGGACTATCATATAATGTGTTTACACCATCTAAAATGTTAAATCAAGTGATCAATCTTTTCCTCTAGACTTCATCAACCTCCTTTCTTGGTATTATCAAAAAATTCTTCACAAGTTGACACATAATTACGGTGAGCTAAATTCATCTTACGTCTCTGGACAGATGTCGATGATTTAGCATTCGGCCCCTCCTTATCTGACCAAAATTCTAGAAGGACAAATGAAAAAAAAAAAAAAGCTAACAGCTCTGTAGTTTGAAATGATTACAGCTCTCTGCACTGGGTTTCACTCTTGAGAAGGGCTGGGACTAATTAAGCCACTACCACACGTGACAGATGTAAGCAGTGATGATAAAATATTTAAAAAGAATTAGAGTCATTAGTGATTTTGCAAAACCAAAGTGACGGAGCTGAACCGTATGTTACAGAGTCACTCGGTTTAGCTGCCAAAGCGCTTGAGGCCCAGGGACTAAAACAGGCCGTGTCAACAAATGGCGCGTGTTTTTTGTTTTGTTTTTTTTTTTACCTGAATGACCTACATCTGAGTTCTCTAGCTCAGCTTGAACCAGAGCTCACAGCTCTTAACACATGGGGTTGAGACGACATTGAACAGATGGCCAAATACAAAGTCATGTGGCAGGAGAGCCGTCATGGGTGACCGAGGCTGGAGCGGAGGACAAGAAAGGCCGCCTCGGCCAGAGCTGGTTCACGGTCTCAGAGGAGGGTTTACATGTGGGGAACACCAGCCACGCGGCCTCCAGCTTGCGAGGAGTAACTGCTGTGATTTGTTTTGCTGATGTAATGCAGACATGCCCAAGTTGAACATTAATTTTCATGCACTGATTACAACAAGATGTACACCCTGGATTAGGCACAAGATCTGTGTGGTTTGCTACATAAAAGTTCAGTTATTTAAAATGCAGAGAAACATAAAATGGCAATCTTTTCGCCTTCTGTTAGCTTGATGCCTAGCTCCACTGCTAAAGGAACAAAGATGAGCAGGTTGGAAACCAGCTAATATTATAAACAGTTTTTGTAGATAATACTGCGTTCGTCATAACTGTAGGTTTGGACCTACGTTATTTGATTATGTTGCTACTATGAGAAACGGTGATATTCAAACCTAGGATTTAGAGTGGTTTTTCTCTTAAAATATTTTCCACGTACGAAAATAGTTACACATAGATAGATTTGGAGCTAAGTCACAGAGGATCCAAGAACCTTGCAAAGGGCTCTTAGGCAACATCAAATTGAAAAGCCTAAACTTTTCTTGGGAACGTCTTGGAGACCATTCCCACTTCTTTCCTGCTGCTGCAAAGAAAGTCATAATACCACTAAATATAGATACGTACCTCACAATGCTATCTACTCACAGGTGCAGCTCGGATTACCATTTCTAGCTGAGCATAGGACTGAATAGACTTTCCTCTTTTAGTGCTGCTTTGACTTTGCGATTTTCTTTTTGAATGCTAGGTGTATTGGGTTTGGCTCCTGACACAAAACCCTCCAGAACTGCTGGAGGAGCGGGGGGCAGGCGTAGGCAGGAGGGTGGGTCTCAGCCAGGGGCCTGCTGGCACTTCTGTTCTTTTTCCCTGCGTTCTATTTAAAGGCTGCACAGAGGGAAACCGCTGGGCTCTTCACAGGGTAATGGAGTGGAGGGAATGGGGAGCAATTAAGAGGAAACACTACCTGCTAGGATGTCACCTCCCCCAATGGCTCGGATGAGGGACGGGGGACTGACAGGCAGCCTGCTTTCACGGATGGAGGCTGAAGGCTCAAGTCCTTTCCTGGTCGCTAGCCGCAGAGGCCCATCCAGCTTCCCCAGCCTCACGCCGGAACTGAGAGAATGGGTGCCGCCCAACACATGCCTTGGCATTGCTCGTGTTCATGAAATCTCAGCCCATTTTTACAGCGTGTGGAAACCTAACAGGAGTCTTTCCTGATTGTGTTTGGAAACTGCTGTTTTCAACTGCCGCTCTTTCTGGTCCTGTTTCTGGCCCTGCCAATGACCAATGTCACGGAGCGTTTTAAACTGCTCAAGCCCCTCTTTCTGACCCAACACACCCACGGGATCGGGCTCCCCTCATGGAGTAACAATGACGGTCTGGTAATGACAATCAAAGAGCAGCGGGGGCATTTCAGATCTCCAGGGAGGAGAGGGAGGCATTTACAGTCTTGGAGAGCTGCCCCGAGGGTGGTGGTGCACCTCGACGGCGGTGCTCTCTACCGCCGCGCCCTGAGCATCTTTACCTGGTGCGCATCACCACTGTGCGTCATTACAGCAGGGTACATTTTGGTAACCTGCCGCCAATCTAGTTGAAAGTTACTCATCCGTCTTCTGTGTCATTCCCTTTATTGAATGAGAACTGAACAGAGCCTTTAAGTCGACCCTGAGTTCTTACGGAGCTAACGGGTTATTTATTTACAATTGGCTCACGGCTGAGTCCTTCCCCACCCGCTGGAGTCGGTGGGCTGGCAGTACGGTTCCGGGCCGGGCTCAGCCTGCTGCATCCACATGGTGTTGTGCCTAACCCCGGGGCCGGGTCGCACCCCCTGCACACAAAACCTCTGCACAGATTGGCACAGACGATAAATGAGGCTCTGAAAGTAGGACCACTATCGCAGCAGCCGTCTGAGACTGTTTCGGACCGCGGCCCCGAGCACGACAGGGACGTGTGTTCTATGCCGCGGTACACACCTCTTCCTCTGAACTGTCACTCGGGTCATTGTCTAGTGAGGCACTCAAGGAGGCCGCCTTGGGCTCCAGGCAGCAGAGGCACAGAGCCAGAGGGAAGGAGAGAGTGAGGGCGTATGGCACTGAGAAGGAGGCGGAGAGCAGGAAGAAGAAGATGAAGAGCACGCAGGGCACCAGAGAGGGCGAGCGGATGGGGAGGTAATGCCGCAAGCTCTGGGGCAGGAGGTGGCTCTCGGAAAGGTTGGGGAAGGACAGGTAGCCATCGTCATCCAGGAGAGAGGGGAAAGACTCGGGGAGTTGCAAGGAGAAGGAAAACAGCGTGGCCCCTCTGCCCGGCCGCTGTTTGCAGCTAAAAGCCACATCATGGTCCCCCAGGCACGGCTTCCCTCGGCCATCAGAGTCCGAGGCGGGCTCCCCGTGCAGGTGCCCGGGGTCTCTGGCCGGCTCGACCCCCGGCGGGGGGTGCCCGTTCTCCTTACACCTCCTGCGGAGCCCTGTGGGAGATGCAGGGGGAGAGCGGGCTGATGGGGGGGAGGGGGGACATGAGTCAGTGCCAAGCCCGGGTGACTGATGTGAGAGAGACAGCGAGAGAGACAGAAAGCAGCGAACAGAGGTGCAAAAGGACAAAAAGAAAACTGCAATTAGTTAATTTTCTTATGGGTACCGAGAAAAAAGTCGTCAAACAAGAATTTCAGCACTAGGGTTGTTGGTGAATTTTAAAGTATTCAAGCGGCATGCCAACGCTGCCACGAATGGCCATCGTCTTCCCATTAGACCCTCAAGTCAAACACAGGGTGGGCTTGAAAAAAAAATCAGAACCGAAGATATCTGTGGGTAATCTCAATGACTACGTTTCATATGATCCAAAACTTCTGTTTAGACCAACAACTCTAGAAATTTTTAGGATGCTGAGAGCAAATGTAACTCTCTGATAACTTAAAACCAAGACTTTCAATAACTTCTCCTAATCTCCAGCGACCAGATCTGTTACTAGGGTTCAGTTAGATTAAAATGACAATGAATCCAATTTTAGATTATTAAAACCAAAATCTCTAGCATTACTTTTCCTTGGTTAGTCAGTCATAGCCAAAGCAGGTGGGTTTCCAAATCACCAAGTTTCTGACCCCACTCCTACCCATAAGCAGCTCCAATTAGGGAATTCCACAATGAACTCCGCAGGAACCTTACCTCTCCATAAAGCACCGAGGCTCTTCTGAAAACGACTATGTTGGCCCCTTACCCATGATGTACACGGGGGAGCTTAAAGAAGGGTTTCAAACAAGCCAACTAGCAAAAAAGAACGTGTTTTCTTGTGATGTGGTTTACCAGCACTTACTTTGTATTACTTGTGGTCCGTAAATAATAGAAAGATACAATTTCCCCACCTTCCGGTTTTTCTTAGAGGAGCCGTAGGCTTAAGCCGCCTGGTTTGAGTCCTTAAGGGGACGATCAAGGCAGGCAACCCCACAATAGTGCTCCTGGGGAGGGGCATGCAGGCTTGTGCAGGGCAAGTAAGGTTCTTTACACCCTTCCTGGTCCCCGCAGTCTCCGTGACCACAGCCAGCTTTCTCTGCAGGTGGTGGAGGGATGCTGAGCGAGAGGGGTGGAAGAGACAAGCAAATGCCAAACAGGACCCAGGGCCAGCGTGGAAGCTGCTATAGCCGAGTTCAAGACAAGGTCACCTGGAGCCTGAAGATGACTGAACTTCTGCTCGCGTGTGTGTGTGTGTGTGTGTGTGTGTGTACTCACATGCGTGTTTCTGCCTAGTGTCCTGAGAGCATGGACATTATCTGGTCTGCTTTGTGACAGTAATCCAACCCTGACTTGGTAAATATAGAGACAGAGGGTAAGAAAATGCACAAATAAAATTATATCATGGATCTAGTAGAATGTAGAAGTGTCTCTTTTTCGGTATCAGACAAGTATGTCTTTTCCTAATACTCACATCTGACATTAAACACTGTGTCTTAAACAAGACGCTGCACAAATCTCACTGAGCTGAGAATAATGTACAAGTTACAAGCTGCCTTCTGCCCGTGGAGGCTGCCCCGTCACCTGGGGTGATCGTGAGTGGGGAAACACACCTCCTCTCAAAGGAATCTAGGGACCAGTCGCTTAAGAGCTATTTTCAGTAATACATTTTCATCTTGGTTAAAAAATAAGCGCCCTCTACGTTACTTTTTGAAGACAGAGAAGAATGAAATGACGGCTTAATCTTCCATGTTGCTGATTAGAGTGGTTTTTAGAGCGGCTTTTTTTAAAAAAATTAATTTTATTTATTTATTTTTTGGCTGTGTTGGGTCTTCGTTGTTACGCCAGGCTTTCTCTAGTAGTGGTGCGCGGGCTTCTCATCGCGGTGGCTTCCCTTGTTGCACAGCATGGGCTCTAGGCACGCGGGCTCCAGCAGTTGTGGCACGCGGGCTCAGTAGTTGTGGCTCATGGGCTCTAGAGCACAGGCTCAGTAGTTGTAGCTCACGGGCTTAGTTGCTCCGCGGCATGTGGGATCTTCCCGGACCAGGGCTTGAACCTGCGTCCCCTGCATTGGCAGGCAGATTCTTAACCACTGTGCCACCAGGGAAGCCCTAGAGTGGTTTTTAAAGACAGCTTTGCAGCGGGGGAGATGTAGACAGCCCTTCAGCTCCTTCAGCACAAGGCCTCAGCCACGACCTCTCAGAAGGCATCAGGGTCACAGTGCTGGCTTCTCAGAGGCTCCGACTCTAAGAGAACAGTCTTCTTGGTCTTTCTAATCTCCCATGGCATAAAAGGCACCCAGTGATGCTGGCTTAGGGCTCCATCTCACGTAAACAAATTGCTGATCTTTTAAAATCAAACAAAGTGGGAGTGGAGCGTTTATGGAGCAAACGACAAGTCATTTACTTTTATGGGGCACTTAATCATATTTACACAGCCCTCAGAATGGAGTGTTGGCCTGGGCGACTTTCAGAAATCATGGGACACATTGGCTTTTCAAGTATATCATCTTCTGATCGTGACCCAGTTAGAACCCGCCTTAAACGAAACGAGTGTAAAAACAAAATTCAGAACAAAGCGCATTTTAACAGCAAAAGTGATCCAAATATCCTTCCATTATGTCCTATCCTGTTTTTATTTTTGTGTTTGGCAAATAAATAATCTTACCCTAAAAAAGGATGATGGATTGGGTCATTGGGATAGTCTAACATAAACAGAATGATGATACGTTTGCCAATCTGCCCATTTAGAGGTCACTGTTAAATTCTTATCCAAAGGAGCATTTTTCTACAGAGCCCCAGCTGATTCTCTGCCCCGTACTCTGCATTTGAAGAGCCCACGTGCAAAAGAGCACTTCTGAATCAAATTTACCTAAGTTTTAGCATAACCTCTAAGTTATACGGCATTTTTATTCTGCTGTTTCCTTTCACTCTGTACTCTGTACATTCCAAGACCCACTCTTGTTTTTCCATTATTATTATGTATAAACCTCCCGGCATGTTCTTTGACTTTTAGGGAGCTGCTCTGCGACATACAAAATCCCGAACCAGAAGCAGGTTGTCTACATGTTTTTTGACTTTCATTTTCCTGGAAAGTTGCTTTATAGTGATGGACCTCCAGAAATAAACATAATATTTAAAAATAAATTGACTTTTGGATGAAATGAAGTGACCAAGTTCAATGAATAAAACACCCTGGAAAAATTACTGCCAAGTTCGCCCTCCGTCTTCCCTTGCAAACTTTGGCCTTAATATCCCTTTTCCAAAACACATCCACTGGCTACTCTGATGGTTAGGTTAAGATGATAAGACTGAGAGAGAGAAACAGTGGAAACTGTGTAAGTATGCAGGCTGTGGTCACTCAGCTACCGGCGGTCAGAAGAAGGGCAAAGCAGTTACTGTGCATCTAGACAAATACACAGCCCTGGGTAGGAGGATGGGGCCAGAAACAAAGAAAACAGCTTTAGTGACAGTTCTGAATTGTGAGCCCAAACAGAAAAGTGTAATTCACTACCAAACGTATTTCTAAGATCTACAGACAGGACAGCTGTCCTGAAAGTCTCACGTAGCACCTCAGTTGTTCAATAAGAATTTCCCGAAAGTTAGAAAGGGCTTTTGCAGAGGAAAAGTGTTGACAGAGGACATACTAATTTAAAAGTTGACAACATGAAGGTGACTAATGCTGAGATACGAATTAGCCTAAGTCTTATTCACATTCCTGGCTTACGTCCTCAGTCTTATTCAGGAGTTCTTTAGAGAGTGCACAGGTCGGGGAGACAGCGGGGAGATGTACCTTTCCCTCGGGCCGTACGGCAGCGACGGGTGTGGCTTCCTCGGCCTTTTGCCGTCTGTCGTCTTCCTCGCCCCGCTCCTCCTCTGCCTTTTTCTCCGGAGTCACAGTGGTGATCAAGTTGGTCTGAGAGATGCCCTTTGTTGTCATGTACTGGCCAGTACCAACCTCTGCAGCAGACACAGAATCCTTCATGTATATTTCATGGTTTTCATTCACTGATGCTAAAAGCAAATACAATTGGAGAAATAAAGACCAAAACAGTTAAGTCAGAAGACAGACGGACACCACCGATTGCTCCCGTTACAGCAAAAATCCCCCCATAAAATACCAGGTTTCTCTTCAAAAGACAGGTCAGCCCTGCAGGTACTCTCATCTAAGCAACGCCACAGATTCATCCTTCTGTTGTCACCCATAACTGCGTTTAAGTGTGATTTCAATGCTCGTCTCTCAAAGCCACCAGAATAATTTCCATCCACTTCTCAGGCTCTCTGGTGAGGATGTGTGTGAGGGTGGAGGTGAGAGGAAGGATGGGGGGCTGAGTGCCACCGAGGCTGTTACCCACAGAGTAACTGGCGGGGCACCAGCACCAGACACTTGGGGCAAGTTCCACAACTAACAGTAGACAGACAACTGCCCTAGTGCACTTGACTTTAAACAGAGCTTTGCAAGTGCCACTCATTAAGGAGCACTGAAATGTTTTTTTTAATTATTATTACTATTACTACCACTATTAGTGCTTGGAAAGTCTATCATTTCTACAATATAAAAGCTACATAAGTAATAATGAAAAGTAACCAGTTACTGGACAGAGATTATAGAATTCAGATGGTAACTCTGTTCAACTGAAGTGCAGAAATGTTTTAATTTCTACTGTGCTTTAAAAAGACTACCACGATATGCATACATTCATTCATCTCTAGTATTTTGGGAAAACAAGACAAACGCTGCTAATGAAATTCATGCAAGTGCAAAGCACGCAAACGTAAGAGAGAACACCCAGCCTTTCGTCCCAGCTAAAATGTCTCAGTGAAAGAGATGCTTAATTTAGTTAGACTTTTGAAATTTGGTACTCATTCTTTTAGGTTTTAGGTACCATAAAATTTACTGAAATTTAGAAAGGCTGCTTTTCAAATCGTAGGCAAAATTTAATCTGCTTTCATATTTTAGGAAGTTTAAAACATAAATGTAAGAAAAAGCTCTGAAATCCTTTGAATAATGAACCGTTTTACTAAAATACCTTCACTAAGATATTTTACATCTCTTACTGATGATGAAAAAGCTCATATGAGACACAGTTTCCTAAAAGGCTTGTTAGGCTGTTCTAACAGACGATGCAACCTTGCAAAAAGCAGTTTCTATTCCAACATGCAGCCATGGCCCCCCCGAGCAGCAGCTCAGAAAACATACGAGAATTGGCAGGACCCCAAGGAGTGAGAGACAACACATACTAACATCACTTTGGGGCAGGGAGAAAGAGACAGCATGGAATTAGTACATTGATTTCACAATTGTCTTCTGTCTTCTCAGCAATCATTATCACACAGAAGGTCACAAGGAAAACAACATTCACAACAAGTGTGTCCCCTTGGGTTCACATCGCAGGACAGAGTGGATGACATCCGGGAAAAAAAGCTGTGATTCCACACAAGCTCCTCCAGCACTGACTTAGAGAACACACACCAGTTTACACAGACTCTTCAAGGAAGAGGAGATGAGGCGCCGCCAAAAGAAAGTCATTGTCAATGTGAATTTTCCAGTATCTTAATCTGACTCAAAATGGTCCTAATAAACAGTTTTCCCCAAAAGTTTGGCTCTCAGAGATTCTAAAAACGGGACATTGTTATAGAAGGTAGAGAATGGTAAGACTGACTTCCTAGGCCAGCTCACAAAAGCCTAAAGAATGATTATCAATATACCTACTGAGATCATTATGATTACATCTGTAACAAGACTGCTTTCACCTACGTCTTATTCACTCTTCGCAACAACCTGTCAGAGGTGGCCTCGATCCCACCTTACAGATGACGACTAAAGCTGGGACCTGCAGACAGTACTTCATCCACCCACCGCTGTACAGAGAGACGGTCTGGACATCGGTCTGAACTTATCTACCTACGCTAGGCGAGCATTCTTCCCACTTCGGTAATATAATTTATAACAACGATACAGCACTAATAACACAATTTTTACTTCCTCTAAGTATCCCTTTGGGACAGTAAAGTCTTCTAAATCCGGCGATCCAGGGAGTTCGCTTCCCTACAAGCCACATCGGGGTTTGGCCAAATGGAAGGAAGAACTGAGGCTCCATGGTGAGTGGGCAGCAAAAAAGGCCAGGAGGGAGGTGATACCAGGCACCTGTAACTTTTATTTGTTTCTATTTATGCTTTTGCTTATTATTAAAACTGTACACATGCTAGAAACTTCTCTTTTTATGTGCCCAGGATAAGTCTCCTATAAAACATCTCACCCCCAAGGAGCTCTGGATTAGGAGGCAGAGGTCTGGCCACAGTCGTGCCCTGGTGTCTGGGGGGAATGGTTCTGGGGCCCCCGTGGATAACCAAAACCCACGGATGCTCAAGTCCCTTACACAAAATGGTGTACGTCGTACAATGAATACAGTTGGCCCTCGGTGTCTGTGGGTTTCACATCTACGGATATAGAGGTTCCGACTTTCCTACAGCTGCCATGTCTTGGAGCAGAAAGTACATCTGCATGTACCTCTGGACAGCCACAGAAGACTGCTCCACAAAACAAAAGCCTGCAAAAACCTCACTACTATGCCTTAAAAATGCTACTTAAGTGATGCAGTGACTCTCTCCCTGTGGTACTCACACATCTGACTTCACGGTACAGAATATTTACACAGCAACGCTCTCCCAGTCCAGCTGGTGTAGTAATTAATATTAACCAGGACAATTTCCTTAGAGCCCTTTGCTCTGTTATTTGAATGTCATCCTTTCTATCAGCTATTATTCACTGACTGATAAAAGTCACGTTCTATTCATAACATTTTTAAAGAAACAGAGATAAATCTAATGCACAGTTTTCTTTCGGAAACAAATCATCTAAAACCAACCTGATAATCATTTACCATCTGCTGAAAAGAGAAACAAATTACTTATAAGTATGTGATTGCTATATTTAGAATGAGAGCACCCTTCTCCAAATTCAGGGTGCCAGCTTATGAAAGCCACTTCATTCCCCAAGTACCATTCTTTTGTGTGATTTTATATAAACCCACCAAGAACAGACATAGGACTCCCACAGGCACCTTTTCTGGGGGGTTGGTTAAAATGTGCCACTCAGCCGAAGAGCAACGAGTGCTCTTCCTTTCATGCGATCGCAGAGCACCTGTGTCCATCAAAGGCTCGCGATGGTTTCTCGCTGCTCGGTAGCCACTAGCAATCATTAAGGGGAGCAGTGCCTACCTCCGTCCAAGCTGCGAGACATGGTATAACGTTTGCTGGACGAACGCTCGAAGTAAGGGGCCGGGCGGTCTATCAGTGCACTAGCTCTCCTGGTTTGGGCTTGTGTTCTGCCACTGTAACGAAACTTGGACCCCAAGGTAAGGAACTTCTTTGGAGGTGCTTCTGGTAACAACAGTCTGGAGATATTAAAGGAAAAACATCAGCAAGACTATTAAGCCACATACTAAGAAGGCTAACTTATCACTCTGTTCTGAAAGGTAAAGTGCTTTGTGTACTCAGGGTTGAACCCCCAACCTGCCATTCAGTGAACCTGGTTTTATAAGGAAAAAAAAATCACTTCACACAGTGTATATCAACTAGGGATGTTGTAGAGAGGCTAGAAGCACAACAGGGGTGGAGCTGGACTAGGTGAATTTGAACATCCTATGGAACTGGAGAGTCTGTGGTTCTACAAACCCAGAGAGCAATTAAGTAGGGGATGTTAGTGAAGAACAGTGACCATTTATTACTTTGTAGACACAAATCTGAGGGCTTTAGTACTTACTGGATGTGGGCAAAGGGGTGCATGGTATTGAAAAGCTACTGAAAGAGTAAGGAAGGGATTGGACATCTGAAGTGGATGTTCTAGAAAAATAATGAAAAACCTCTCAAGATAATGAAGGGGAGATGAGACAGATAAGTATCCAACAAATTAAGGAAAATCCTTCAAATTTCGTCGAAGTTCTTTTAGGATTTATCAAGAAATCTGGCGGCAACGAACTTGAAGGAATAGAAAGGATCTTGTGGTCACATTCTTCTTTCCAACAACCTCTTATCAGTGTAGGTGATTCCAACCATTCTACTTCTTCCTTAGGAAAGACCAAAGTGATCTCTACCCACCTGAAAAATGTATGGTGTTCCACACACACTTTCCACAAACGCTTGGCCGCTCTATGGTTGGGCAGCTTAAACCCAATGGTGCTTTCAAATTGTTCAAACTAAATTTAAAAGACATATTGAAGAGTAGAGTGAAGTTTGCAATCATAAATAACATGAAAGAAAATAATAGACAAAGTCAAAATACCACCCACAATTTTTTTCTTTACTCCCTAAATCAATTGCTATACACAGATTTCATGCTATACACATTCACTCGTTTAAAAAAATCTCCTATCTATCTCCTTAAAATGCTGCAGGTACAGACAACCACATTATGCATGTAGTAAAAGTTTCATGTACAAGGATGAATCTTATGAAAACTAAATGCAAAAAAAGAAGAATATTTGTATTCCTTCCAGAGACCAGTTTGTCCTGATCTGATTTCTAAGCCTAATCGTCATAGTTTCTCTCTGACATCATGACTTCAGCTGGAACGCAAAGAAATGAATAAAACAGCATTCTCAGGATGACATTTTCTCCTTGTATCTGGTCTGGAAATATGCGCATATCCTAGGTATTTGATGACTTGGTATCAGATACTGCTGATTTTATTTGTGCATTCTAATATAGATTATCATGTTAAATGCTAACGTCTCTCAATATTATACAGTCATCCCTCAGTATCCAAAGGGGATTGGTTCCAGGACCCCTGTGGATACCAAAACCTGTGAATGCTCAAATCCCTTACACAAAATAGCATACTATACACGCATATAACTTATGCAGCCCTCCCATATACTTTAAATCATCTCTAGACTACTTATAATGCCTAACACGATGTAAATGCCAGGTAAACAGTTGAAATACAATGTGAATGCTACGGAAACAGC
Organism: Pseudorca crassidens; assembly: GCF_039906515.1. NCBI lineage: Eukaryota > Metazoa > Chordata > Mammalia > Artiodactyla > Delphinidae > Pseudorca > Pseudorca crassidens. The sequence continues at coordinate 59,251,262 of NC_090307.1, forward strand.
TGCCTGCATGCAGCAAATTCAAGTTTTGCTGTTTGGTACTCTCTAGAATTTTTTTCCCGAATATTTTCAATCCACAGTTGGTTGTATCCACAGATGCAGAACCCTGGGATACGGAGGGCCGACTGCATAAGGTCAGGGATTGGGAGAACACATTTTCATATTTTTCAGCATTTAGAGTTCAGATGATACTCCATCAGCCATCTGCTTTTTCAGGGTGAGGTAGCTAACTTCCTGAGTAATATATTTTCATATTACTATGGCAGATACGCAAGAAATATTTTTTATTTTCTGAATACATCAGGCCACCAGAGGGCAATCATCTTAAACAGTAAAAGCCTTCCCCAAAGAGCTCAAACCCCCCAGACTACTGGTATAATTGATAGCAAAAGTAATTTATGCGGCAAAGAACCAAGGGGAGGGGTCCTGTGCGAGGTATGTGAACTTTAGCTATTCCGGACCTCTGTTTCTTGTTCACTGAGTGGGACTGGCCAGGGGGAGAAGGGCAAGTACATGACGGGTGGCTCTAAATGCAGTCGCCTTCCCCATTTTCTCCCTCTGTCTGACATTCCTGTCCAGGGACGGTCATGAAACTCACCCCCGTCCAATGGACCCAGTCAACCGACAAGCCAGAGGAAGGGACCTTGACTAAATCATCCACCATTTATTCATCCTGCATCTCACATGGACGACACGCCATGCTAAGGCCAGGGGTTTTACAGAAGAGTCAGCTAGCTCTTCCCGGAAGAAGCGGGAAGCCGGGAAGATTCTTACTGCTCTGTCCTACTCAGCACAAAGATGAGAGAGATCCCTGCACTTTTTGAACGTTTATCTCTCTCTCTCTGTGCTCTGTATCCACTTCTTCCAACCGCTTCAGAGCCTTCGTGCCACCAGTAATTCCTTCTCCTTCTCATTCTTCTCAGCCTATGAATATGGTTGTAAAAAAGGGGAGGAAAACGACTTTCTCTGAGCGTGTTTCTGCAGAACCAGAATCACTGCTAAGTGTCAGGAAGGGAAGCCGCTGCTACTTCACTCCTCACCTTGCTGCTACCCGCCGGGGGCTCTAGCTCTTTCCTGAACCCTTACTGCCGCGACAAGACCTGATCGTCAAGTTCAACACACTTTCCTTAGTTCTCATCCGAGTGAACCAGGCTCCCTGAATCTCATCTTCCTTATTTATCATCCATGACTCTTTCTGGCCCTTCTTCTCCTCTCTGGTTGTTTTTCCTCATCTGCCTCTGGTCCTTTTCCGCCTACCCCTCCCTCAAAAAGTGGTATTATCCAGAGTTTCTGTTTTAAGAGTTTTTTCCCGTCTAAATTCCTTGTTCTTGGTAATTTCTTCAAGACCTAAGGCTTTGAATAAAATGTATTATACAGCTGATGACACTGTTTAAATCTTATATTTCTTACTATGCAAGGATCACCCCCCCGCCAAATTCTGTCCCAAAAGGAATTTCAATCTTTTTTTCTGAAATTCTCCCTTTTTCTCTCTAGTAATATTATCACCATTGACTTCGCTCATGCAAACCCAAAACCCTCTGATTATCCTGGACTCTCTCCTTTCCTCTTTTTTTTTTTTTTTTTGCGGTACACGGGCCTCTCACTGTTGTGGCCTCTCCCGTTGCGGAGCACAGCCTCCGGATGCGCAGGCTCAGCAGCCATGGCTCACGGACTCAGTCGCTCTGCAGCATGTGGGATCTTCCCAGACCGGGGCACGAACCCGCGTCCCCTGCATCGGCAGGCGGACTCTCAACCACTGCGCCACCACGGAAGCCCTCTTCTTTCCTCTTTTGATCTCTGCCCCATCCTGTCTCCAGGACCTACTGGTTCTGCCTCTGAAACCTCTCTCTCAAATGTGCTTCTTCCATTCTATTCCCACAGCCTCTGCCCTAGTTTAGGTCCTATCACATCACATTACTAAGCTGCTGAATTTCATCCCAAAATATCCACCGAGTATGTCACATCCCAGTTTAAAGTTCCCATGGCTCACTGTGGTCTCATGATGCACTGCTCCAACTTCCCCTTCTGGCCCCTCACAACATCTACGCTCATTTCACGTCTACAGAATATTATCACACTTGCATCGTGATGCTGTAATTGCAAGTGTATGAGTCTTCTCTGCTGAACACAAACTCCCTATAGGACAGGAATAAGGTCGTATTTATCTTTCTATTCTCAATGCCCAACACAGAGCTTGGCAATATATAGATGCTCACTTAATGTTTCATAAATCAAACGTATCTTGGTTGTAAGACATGCAATCTTTAGGAAATATTAAAAAATGACTTTAATTTCAGATAGCTCGTAGAATATTTCAGTCTTCATAGACAAGTTTGATTTTATATTTACGTTAAACACGACTGCTTGCTTTATAGTCGTAGTCTTTAAACTTTTTTTGTACTGAGATACAACTGACATATAGCATTATATTAGTTTTGGATGTACAACATGATGCTTTGATATTTGCATATTTTGTGAAATGACCACCACAATGAGGCTAGTGAATATCTATGACCACGCAAAGTTACAAATTTTTTTCTTATGATGAGAACTTTTAAGATCCACTCTCTTAGCGACTTCAAATACACAATACAGTGTTATGAACTACAGTCACCATGCTGTACATTATATTCCATACAGTGATTTTTAAATTGTGTTTTCCACCAGTGGTGAGGTTAATTCTGAAGACAGGAGATAATTCTATATTGTACCAGAAAATGTTCAGAAACTAAACGAGCTGCAGTCTTAGAGCTTCAACTGCCTCCATTATATTAACTATACTAATTAGAACTTGGACATTATTTATTATCTATTATGAGAAAACAGCAGATATTTACTATATATTATGTCAAACCACTAAGGAGGACATAAGTTGACCATGGATGGATGCTTCTGCCTAAGGAGCAAGGATTAATTAACAATTTTGATTCTTTCATTAGCCTCTCTTGATTGAAAAACAAAGGGGAGAAATACATTAGGCTACAGAACTTGCATAATTTATACCTGGTGTCACTTGTTCTAATCTTTCTTATACTTTGAGGCATGTTACCTCTAAGCTATTCCCTTTAGGGTACTATCAGATTTGGAGGACAAGAGAGGAGACACGGAGACAGATCAACAGGACCGATGGGAAGAAACCTATTCTCTATTCACAAAGAGGTTTAGCAACTAAGAGTTTCTTTGATACCGCAGCTTGAAAAATACAAAACATTATTCATGAATCTTGATTTTCCGCTGAAATATGTAAAAAGGAAAGCCTTTCAATTAATGTATGCAGTGGGGAAAAACTAGAACAACACAATAAAAAAGAAGAGAATATCTTATTTATTACTGTTTATTGGACAAACCTACAATAAGTTCTCTTAGGCATTTAGCTATAACTCATTATGTCCTGCCATGTTCAGAACGTGTGAGCAGGTAATTTACGTTTTTGTTTGCTCTTGGGTAACTTTCTTCCCGACATACATGCAAATTGGGGTCTACTCACCTCTCCCGGCCGGATCTTAATGTAAAAGTTGCTCCGTTTGTATGAAATCTTTAGAACCTTTGGCCAGGCAAACCTGTTGATGCGTAGTCGGTCACGATATATCAACAAGCCACTTGCACACACTCCTAACATGATTTCAACTCCCTCAGAATCCTGGAAAATGGCAGCAAGAAACGCTGGATGAGCATCTCACCTATTTCCACTTGTGGCGGGTACACGATTTAAGCCTCCAGGTCAGAACCTGTAATTAGCTACCTGCAGCTCTCATCTAAATATGCAAAGTACTGTAGCACTTTAAAAAATATTCCCACTAAATAACAGCCTTTGAATGAAGATATTTATCACTATGGAGGTTTGTTAGTGTAAACTCTGTTCACCCACGGAACTTGGACTTACACAGCATGTCAACACTGCACACAGAGAAGGTCACCCAGGTGAAGTGTGTTAGTAACAGTAACGATCAGAGCCTCAGTTCTTATTACTGAGTGCCAGGCACGGCTCTGACCACTTTACGTACATTGTTCATCTTCACTAGGATAATTCTGAGATAGCTGCTATTATGATTCCCACTTTACAGGCAAGAAAACTGAGGCACAGAAAGGTTAAGTGTCCATCCCAGTTGAATATGGGCAGCCTGCTTCCAGGGGCAGGGCTTTTAACTAATACGTACACTAATAGAGAGACCCCCATCATTTCCGATGAGTGTTTTGGGGTTTGTTCCTTTAAAAAGTCTTGATTCTCTGGGGGCTTCCCTGGTGGCGCAGTGGTTGAGAGTCCGCCTGCCGATGCAGGGGACACGGGTTTGTGCCCCGGTCCGGGAAGATCCCACGTGCCGTGGAGCGGCTGGGCCCGTGAGCCATGGCTGCTGAGCCTGCGCGTCTGGAGCCTGTGCTCCGCGACGGGAGAGGCCACAACAGTGAGAGGTCCGCGTTTTTTTTTTTTTTTAACTTTATTTTTATTATTTATTTAATTATTGGTTGTGTTGGATCTTCGTTGCTGCGTGTGGGCTTTCTCTAGTTTCAGCGAGTGGGGGCTACTCTTCGATGTGGTGTGCAGGTTTCTCATTGTGGTGGCTTCTCTTGTTGTGGAGCACGGGCTCTAGGCACGCGGGTTTCAGTACTTGTGGCTGGCGGGCTCTAGAGCGCAGGCTCAGTAGTTGTGGCACACGGGCTTAGTCGCTCCGTGGCATGTGGGATCTTCCCAGACCAGGACTCAAACCCGTGCCCCCTGCATTGGCAGGCGGATTCTTCACCACTGCGCCACCAGGGAAGCCCTTGATTCTCTTTTTGTATACTGTTACTGTCAGAGTAAAATTTGAATATAAAATAGTCTTTTTAAAGTACAAGCGTACTCCCCAACAGCACCCCAACACACACTCACCACCCAGTGGTGCTCACTTAACCACTTGGCTCACATATATAAATATAGATGCATTTAATATATGCATATAGATTTCTTTTCCAACAAAAGTGGGATCATGCTATATTTGCAACTTTCTTTTGTTGCTCGCACAGTCCATCTCTGGGTCATCTCCTAGGGATGTGCAATGAGGGGTCCCAGAGGTCACCAGAGATGTTATATAAAGCTCAGGAGATACCCCACGAGCAGTCTATGCCCCCTCAATATCGTGTCCCAGTGAAATTAGCGTAAAGAGAACATCTGTGGTGGTCTTGAGTGGGGTGAGAACAAAGGACAGAAGGCGGTGCTGTGTGTGATGTGCGGTCCCCACCCCCCGTGTCTCACTGGTTGTTGGAAGCAGGGTGTTGTGGAGGCGAAGCTGAGGTCTGAGACACAGTCATCGGCGGGGCTGTCCCACTTTGAGTCACTGCAGCGCCAGCAAACGCGGGGAGGGAGACATGAAAGAATCCAAAAGGGGGCTTCTGACTCATCTGTACGGGAGTGGGAGGGACCGACTTCCTAAATCCCGCCAGTGCAAAGCACAAGACAAATATTTCCAGAATCAGAAATAAATATTTTGGTCCCTCTCTGGGAACTGTGAGGTTACACATACAATTTAACTGATTTAAAATGAAATATTTTTCCTTGGAAACGTATCACTCCACTAGACACGAAAATCACTCTATGGAAGTGGAAGGACTTGACGGCAGGATATTACAACATAATCAGACTTGAGGGGAATTCAAAGGCTCCGCCACCATTTATCAAGGGTTTTAACCTGAAAGAGCAATTTACAGAGCTATGACCTGATGCCGGAAGTAGGGCGGTGGGTGGGGGGCACGATGGACCCTGAGATCTAGCCGACCTGCTCCCAGGACCACACAGGCGACCCCCCAGGTCCTGAGCAGAAATGTCTGCGCGAGCAGGGCTGCTGGGGTAACGGCTCCTTGAGTCACTTTCTTTGTGATGAAGAACGTAAGTGTAGCAAGCACTCTGGGCATTCACAACCTCTTCCATTATTACCTACTTTAAATCACTCCTTAGTATCTTTGAATCACAAGAAGGTGGAATCCGTTTGTGGGGAAGATGGGAGGCTCCTGCAATGCATCCTCCCTTGCCGTCTCCCACACACACTTCTCTGGGTCCCCACAGCATTAATATCATCAGCACAGCCCGAAGCCCGAGCCAGCGGTGCTGCCACTAACCCCATTCCTCTTCCTTCTCCAGACCCAGGCTGGTGGAGAGCAGCCTCTGTTTATCCTACTGACCTGGCCACGTGGTCAGCACAGCGCCTGCCTAGCACGTGTTAAGCCACTACTTGTTTGCCGGAAGAAAAGGCAAACGAAGAAAGAAAATGGCAGGAATAAGTGGAGCTTAAAATTGATGATCGCTTCCATTTCACTCATGGCACAGCAACCAAAAAAAGGATACTTTTGATATCAAGGTTACTGCCGCAGCCCATAGCATTGAGGTAGTAGCTTGATAAATCTTCTGTATCAAAAGCTATGACCAGGGCTTCCCTGGTGGCGCAGTGGTTGAGAGTCTGCCTGCCGATGCTGGGGACACGGGTTCGTGCCCCGGTCCGGGAAGATCCCACATGCCGCCGAGCGGCTGGGCCCGTGAGCCATGGCCACTGAGCAGCCCGTGCGTCCAGAGCCTGTGCTCCGTAGCGGGAGAGGCCACAGCAGTGAGAGGCCCGCGTACCGCAAAAAAAAAAAAAAAAAAAAAAAAAAAAGCTATCATCGTGGTCTTTCTTGGGGACATGTGTTTCCCTATCAATAAACATATTTAAGGCTCCCTTTAGCAGGGAGCATTGAAGGAAGCCCTGGACAGCCTCAGCCTATCTTAATTAAAATAAACGAAGGTACTATTCTCTTAACTTAAAATCGCTGTTCCAACTTTCCCATCCTTTATTATCTCCTGGTCCACGGGATACCCGATATGGATTTATAACTACATTTCAGAGTCTTATATGAAATAAATGACTCTGACAGAGCCTATTCAGAGTGACATTAAATGACAAACAAGCAGAGACCGTCTTCCTAAGACATTTAGAACAGGTTTTCCAAACCAAGGGACCTTCTTCACCTAACATGGATATTTATTCTTCATACAGAGCTGTGGAGTCCAAGATCACAGTTCCGAATTTCTAACTAGGTCCTAGAGCCCAGGGCCTTTCAATACTACCAACAGAAGAGAAGCATCTCACTTATTAACTGGAAATTAGCTCTAATTTAATTCAGTAAACTTCCTTCTTGAAATGATGGAGCGCGTCTGCATGAGAAAATGAAGTCCATAACCAAATCATTTGTTATGCTTAGTATTCACATGAAATCCTATCACAGGCTGCATTGGCACTTCCTTAATTCTCTCTCTTTTTTAATTGGTTTAATTGGCATAATTTCAAATCACATTATTGAATGACAAAGCAGCCATCTATTTTAATTCAGTCGCTGCAGCCATGTTAAGTGATTTCATTTTTCCTGATAGGAACACAGATACATGCTGAGTTGCCCTTCTCCTACATGGAGGCCCTCACCTTTTATTTATTTATTTATTTTCCCCTGGGCAGTAACTGAGTCGTCGTGTGTAATGTAACTCAAAAACAGCTTTCGAGTCACGCAAATTTCCAGGCTACCTTCATTTCTGTCTTGTTTCCTTATCTTTTAGCCACGTAGGGAAAAACTCTAAGAGAAACACAGTCTTAGTGCGTGTCCTTATTTTCTTTTTAAATCCTCATCCTACCTTATATCTGGCATAAACTATAAAATGCTATGTTATCCGAGCACAAAGTAAGTGAAAACATGTAATAATTAACTGGCAAGTAAACAGAGCTACACCTGCTGCTGTAATTACACACAAATGTCAATGAGCTTGGCTCTCCGGTGCCAGCATCCCTGGTGAGAGCCAATCCTCAGAGATTCTGCTCTTGTGGAGGCCTTCAGGCCTCAGAAGTGCTCACCCTGAGTGATGTACAAAATGATCCACAGACATAACCAATTCGACCTGCGTTCATGTGATCCTCACCATCGTCTTGTCCAAACTCACTTTCAATCTGTCAGGTCCCCAAATGCAGCAGCAACAGAACGTAGACATCACAGATTTTCCTCCTAGGGGTCCCCAGGGTTGTTGAGACGTTTGCCTAAACAAAGCTGGCTGAAACCCTCTTCATTTCTTGGCCCCAAACTTGACTGTGTAAGACACTCGCTCGGCTGGCAGCCTGTTAAGTGCATGTTCTTGTGAGCCCCGGACTGTGTGATCATGACCACTCTGTCCACCCGAAGTAAAGCCACATCCCCACCCAGGAGCGACATCCTCGTGTCAGCCCAAATCAGAAGCTGTCCCCGAACTTCAAGTACTGATCTTTTCAGTGCTGCTGAAGTACCAGAACCTATCCCTAAGAGCCTAACACACTTCCTATGTTTTGCTGATAGAAGTTTTTGGGAAACCTTGCCTCTGCTTCCATGGCACTTCTATTCACAGCTGTTCAGATAATAGACTAACAGTCCATACGCTCACTCTCTCACTGCTGAAAGATACAGAGATTCTGGAAGAAGTGTGACGTGGAGTTAAAGCTGCTGACACATCCTCCCAACCCAATCCTCCAGCCCAATCCTGACTTCTCTCTTCGCAAGACTCTGGAACCAAGATACAGCCTCAACAATTCACCCGTCGACTAGGCAATCTTTTCTTTTTTTTTTTTTGGACAGGCGGAGAGGATTTATTTGTAGCAGAATTATTTATTACAGAGAATGTCCTGAAAATAAACTGACCAAACACTACAATGAACGTGCTGTATGTAAGGATGGAGAATCCGTTTGATTACACGCAGTGACTGAGAAAGTTCAAAACAAAACAAACCCAAAACTATAGTGCTTGTCCAGTTCTCTCTGCTCTCTTATCTCTTCCCTCTTTTTCTTTCTTTAAAAGACAAGTTAGGCAAAAAAATAAATAAAATAAAATGGTGACAGTGACGAGATGGAGAGCAGGGCTATTCTGGAACTCAGAGCTTTTATCAGCTCAGAAGATGGATCAAAGCTGTCCCCAGGAGAAGTCACAGAACCACGGCGACAGGCTAGGCAATCGTAGCCTGGCTGGTTAATGTTAACTGAACTTCAAAATAACCATCTTATTTCAAAGCACTGATGATTTGTCACAGTATCTAAACTTTATAGAGAGCTTTTAAAATTGAACATGAATTTTCTGAGTGCCTGGTGGGCGTCACACACAGTACTTGGCATACAACGTTTGTGACAACTGGGTCCTGGACACTGTTAAATAAAATTAGATAGAAGGCCTGGAGTTTAAAATATGCGTACCTTGGCATGATGCAAATCCACCCCATACATGGAGAGCTTTTTGGCATTTTCCAAGAAATACATCTCTGCTTCTGCGGGCGTCATGCCTCTGATAAGGAAAAATGAGAGGTATTACAATGCTGGTTTTTTTTTTGTTTTTTTTAACCTGGTGGAACCATAATATTTTCCACTTAGCTCCCTTGCAAGTTCCCACAGAGGCACCAAAAGATTTGTACTCTGGGGGAGGCGGGGGGAGAATACCAGGAAAATGGCTTTTAGCAGAAACATCACAAGGACGACCCGAGTAGGAGTCTGACTACCCAGAACTGTACCAGGCCTAGAACCTCACTCTGCTGAGTCCCACCCTTAAGGCACTGACTTCAGTCCCGGGAGAAGCAGGTGGTGCAGGGGATGCCCACCCACTGAGCACAGCTTAAACGGACGCTCTTGGGGTTCCTGCCGCTAACCTGTGGCTCTTGTGCAGCTCGATGACTTTGTCTTCTAGTTCTTTTGTGTGGTTTGGCGCGAAGCGGAACTCGTTGATGTAGTCACTGCCACACTCATCTGGGTCGTAGTCTCCCAGTTCTGACTGGACGGTGTACGAGCCCAACGTGGCAAGGGTGACAGAGGAGCAGGGCAGCCTGCCAGACACGATGTCATCGCGCAGCTGTAAGCAGAGGTAGTACCTTCCAGGAGCCAGAGGACGGGCAGAAAGCCAGCGTTAGGAGACTGGAAAGGAGACTGCCCAGTACAAAGTGGGCGGCAAGCAAGCTCTCCCTGCAGAACAATCCACTAGGACACATTGTCTAGCATCTGGATCTGGATCTATATACCAGGGGAAGATACTTAGCTACAAAATACAATATCTAAGGGCATATAGAGGCAAGTTCATAATAATACAGGGATTCATTGATGAGACACAGAATAAAAGAAACCTACAGACTATCTCTCTAACATTAAGATAACGCTGAAAGTCAAACAAAATCTCTGGTGGCGGAAGTTATAATATAAAAATGGTGCTCTTAAATATAACGATTAGGCCCCAACTACCTAAAGGAAGTCTCATTTTGCTATCTAGACGAAAGGTCCTGCCACACGCCCAAGACAAACTGCAGGTAACTCAACGGCTGCGCCGTCATGAACACTACCTGCCACTTCCTGCGTTCCTGACGAGAGGAGCTTTCTCCTGGGTCAAGGTCTCATTTTCTTCTTTAGATAACTTCCTAGAATTCAACCGTTACGAAGACTAACTTTGAAGAATTATTACCTTAAAATCTCATCACTAAAAGCAAACAATTCTAAACTGGGGGACTGTGAAACGTTTTCCATAAAATTTTGCCAACATCATATGCAAATATCTCCATTAATAGCTGACTTTTACCTTCCCTGTTATTCTGCTTCTAAGAGTGACAGATATACTAACAGTAGAAGACTCCAAGGTAAGTGGGAACATTGGTGAATTTTATTAACAGTCTTCATGGCCCAGCATACGAGTATAAGAATAAAATATACCTTGTACCTTTCACACAAGAAACGAACCGTTAATCTGTTGAAGCTGAGGACTATATGATAAAGCGTTAAGGTCCCCTCTAAATACGGTTTTAAGCTGATGATGGGAGTAAATGCCATGTAATCCAGATACAAAAATTCCTACACATTTCATAGGCCCTACACACACGACACAAATGGAAAGGAATCATGCACTAGATTCCAACTCACAGTGTATATACGCTCTCTACCCATAAATTAGCCACCATTAAATAGTCCCTCAACTACTAAAAAGTATCTTTATATAAGAAATTACAAATTGTGTTTTGATTTAATGAAAATATAAAAGAAATCTTCTGGACCTAGTTTTTCCCCTTCTCCTAACATGTCTGCTGAAACGACTTTTCATCATAGCAAGTGACTAAAGCTTTTTGAGCGATTTCTCTTTCCTGAAAAGCCTGCCAAGAAGGGTTGTAAGGCCACACTGCACAGCATTACTCTGACTGGCTATAAACTGACTACGAAACACAGTGAAGAAACCAAGGATTCCAAAGTAGAAAGCATTAGAAGAGGCCTAGAGGGACACACAGCAAACCCAGAATGGCTTCCTAAAGAGATTCTTCCTTATACTCAAAGCTCAGTCACCAGGCCAGACTGTTAGATTCCCTTCTTGATGCCTTTTCTCTAAAACGAATGAAACGTCTTCCTTGTATACAGAAGGTGTGGAAGGTACACTCTTAGGCGTGCACGTGTTTATGTGCATTTGTGTGTGTGTGTGCACGCCTGTGTGATTTTTGAAAACAGCCACCACGTGTCAGACTGGTTATACAAAAAGGCATAAGCATCCGAAGACACACTTTTGCTCTAAGTTTTGAAGGAGGAGCACTAGGAACTGTCGTATCATTTAAGGCTGAATCCCGTCGAATTTGACTGTGGTGGGTAGACGACAGCAACTCAATTCTGTGTGTTTTCCCACCAGGGTCAGGCAGAGGGAAGTACCAGCTTAGCACCAAAGATTCAACTGGGAACAGATACAATCTGGCAAATCTTCTCATCGGATGTTTGCTCTCATTCAGTTGCCTTCTGTTTGCCATTTCGGCATGGATGACTGTAAGGTCACCAGATGTAAGCCCGCCCTCCGCCCGAGAATTTAACAGGAGCACGACTCCCAACATGCCTGCCTTTTTCACTGCCAACTTTCAAATACCTGGTGATATCTTCAGAGAGCTGGGAAGGGTCTGGTGGGTAAAATTTCACATTAAATGAAAAGTGCCAAGCACCACCTGCGGAGAGAAGAAAAAATCAGAATAAAGTCTCAGACGATCCCTTTGTACTTATTATACTAAGCGGTGGCTAGAACGGCCCTAACCCCAGTCACTAGCACCCAGGCAACTTTTAATCATCAATGGAAAACAGGGAAGTCTCCTTTCAGTGAAATTCACAGGTAACTCTGAAACTTCCTCCAGTTTCTAATCTTCTGCCCCATCAAATCCTTTGCTGGGGTTTATAACTAGCAAGGAAATTGACTAAACTTCCTCCCTTTCTCAGGGACAAAGGCCTTGGGAAGAGGGAAAAAAAGTAAACGAGACAGATAAGCCTCAATCAGACGAGTCTAGGGCTCACTGGACCTATTCTCTGAAGTTCTGGAGAGCTCACATACCAACATTACAGACAGAATCCCATTTCCTTTGTCCTTTCTGCTTTGTTATGACAGGTCAGATCCCATAATAATACATGTCAAGGATGTATTTATTTTATGGGAAAGGTTTGCTGTCATATTAAGAGATGAGCTGCTCTGTGGGCCATTCGGAAAGTTCTTTTCTTACTTGGGGAAATTTCTGATGGAAGAGACAGTGGGGGTATGTACTGTGCATTACCAAACCCAGCCCTCCACCTCAGCCCCTGATCAGGACGGTCCTCACTGCACGCGGCCGCCGCTCCTCCTGTGGCATCTCCTATGGCCTCTCCAGAGGGGAAGGGGGTCACCCAGACGCCAGCTCACAGGCACCTGCTCCCCAGACCGTCCGTATGTAAACGTGAGACATTACAAGCCTTCCTGAGTGCTCCGTTTTATCCATGCATTCTCTAGTTGTGTATACCTAACCATGTTTATCACCGTAAATGAGAATAAAACCCACCTTTTCTTCTTTTCGACATTTACTCTCTCTGTGATCACCCCTGTCACTTATTTTCACCTTGGTCTCTCTGTCTGGCCTTTCAATAAATGCGGTCCATTACTGAAGCCTGGGGGCTCCTTCGCCGGGAACTGTTTCCATTTCTTACCCCCACCCAGTAAGCACACTCCAAGGGCCCAGGCCCTGCTCGCTCTGAACAGCGGCTTGGAGGACCCTCCTGGTCTCCCAGCTTCGGTGCTGGAGGCCTTTCCTCCGAGCCGTGGTCTTCCTTTTGCTCTGTGATTCGTGACCTCGTGGTCCAGCCCTCATGCTTCAGATGCCCTCCTAAGACTTCCAAACACCCCCTTCTCCCATTCAGTGACTCCTGGAAGCTCCATTCTCTCCCGAGTCCTTCCCAAACATTCACAAGAAAGGGACAACACCCTAAGTACCTCCCGGCTCCTTCCTTTGAACTGGTCTCTTGCTTGAGTAGCAAATACTTAGCTGCAGAGGTCACCTGTATTCCTGTCGTCCATGGCACAGTCCGTTCGCTAATTCTGGTTTACTCTGCACACCACTACTCATATTACACTGAGAGGTCCACCTGGCAGGGACACCATTTGAGCTGCCTTATAAAGGACTTGGTATAGGGACCGGGTATTACTGGGTGTTTCGTGTCATTTCTAAACCACTAAGAAAATATTCCCCAAACGTGGGCTGTAAGAATTACGAGCCATAAAATATCTGGCAATCAAACCTATTTCTAGCGATTATTCTTCCCACTGTTCTCAAAAACGTCCTCTTGTTGTTCTAAAATTAACAAGTCTGATTTGGTTTTACTTTCCTATTGATTCCTATTCACCTCCTGCTAAAATGGAATGCTTGCCAGCCATGAGGTTCATAATGAGAGCTGGTCTCCCCGCAAGCAACTGGAATGAAAGCTAATGGATTCGTTATGGGAAATGGATTTATTGCTCTTTTATAATTTTTATCCACTTCAAAGTGAATCCAATGAATCGTTTAGCAATGCAATTAAACTCATAATAAATTCAGGGTAAACACTTGAAGTTGGAAACTAAGAGGGAATAAAAATAGAAGAAAGATATTTCGATGCAAAAATCCTCATTACAGTAAAGTGACTTTCAAATGATCGTGGGCCTAAGAAGCATCGGAGGGGCTTGTTAAAAACGCCAGTCCCTAGGCTCTACTCAGAGGTTTTTATTCCAGAGATGTGCATTATGGTCCAGGAACTTGTGATTTTAATAAACACCCTAATGGTTCTAATACACTTGACCGTACTTTGAAAATCACTAATCCCAAGGAATCTACTTTCCTAAGGTTATAACCCAATCAAATATGAGGTTTTGCAGGACATTATTTTGAAACGGTGGGAAAGTTTATGGAAAACACAATCTACACCACAATCAAGGAAAAAAAAAAAATCCAGTGAAATGAGGTGTAACATTTGAAATTAATGAGAGAGGCAGATTAAAGCGGAAATACATATCCTCGTAAAGAATCTGGTGGAAACGTATCACTGGGAGGCTATAGTTATGCCATAAATAGGTTTGCGAGCCTGTGTCTGATCAGATGATGGCTCTGGTTAGGGACGGAAATGCAAGAGCTTGAATGCATTAAAATGACATCTATAATGCTGATATAGGATTTTAAATTCCAAATTTATGATAATCAGAAAACTGTGACACTGAAGAGAATTCATTCTTATGAAAAAGTTCTAATTTTAGTCTTCTATGTCTGCCAAATCTTAAAATTTCTAAATATACTACAGTTATAGCATAAATCACTATATATCATATATTCTATATCATGAAGTTACTATATCATAAATATACTCTATATCAGAATATATTTAGAAATTTTAGATCTGCTAGGCGTAAAAGATGACTGGAATAAGAATTTTTTCATAAGAACAAACTCTTCAGGCTCAGGATTTTCTATTTCTCATAAATTCATAACTTAAAATCTTTTTCAGCTTGACTGCCATTTGCCATTCTCTTGAAGATCTCATTCTAGAGACCTACTGTGGACCTACAGCATAAAAATAATGGAAAGATCCTTTTATTGTTGATATTTATGTTCAGAAAGAGGAGGTGATTGTACAATAATTACATTAGCTCTGATAATACTTTTCTGCCTTGATAGAATGTCCCTTTTGTGGAAAGAAGGCATTTTGTGCATGGGAAACAATAAGGAATATAGATAAAAACACCAAATTCCATTCCTAAAAATTTCCAATTTTTTCTTGTCTCCTCCTTTATCTGCATGATTGTCACTTGGTTTTCTTTATGTTGCTGTCACAAACACTGCCTAAACTACATGAGGAAAATATCCTTTAAATCTCATGTTCCAGTTGTCCCCTAAACTTCATCTCTTAGAAAGGAAGGCCGGAGACAGCATAAATGGGAAATGAAGGAAAAAAAGAGTTCCATTAACAGCAGAAAAGAAAATTAACTGTTGTTACAGCCTTTCTTGTAACAGTATAATGACTTATTCTTGAACATGTAATATATTTTCAAAGTGCTCTGTAATTATAAAATCAACCAAGTACGAAAAAGCGTTTTATTAATTAGGTGAATACAGGGGACTTAAAGCACATGAAATGTTAAGATATTCAGCACATCTGCTTTTAATAACTCCATAAAAAGATCCTTAGAACATATTCATCATCTTCAAGTTTTTACTAGGACTCTGAAGTTTTCACCTTCTTATCACAACTGTAGCTGTCCCTGGTTTTAATCCCAATTTAGTTCTATCAAACTACTTCACTATCAAGTTTCTGATTAGTGACCACACCAAATTCCTCTCAAAAATATGGTAAAGATGTTTTCGTTGTACAAAGAATCATCAGACTCTCTAATATCTAGAAGCATAGTGAATTTTTTGCTTCTTTTGAGATATTATCTAGTATTAAGCCATTTCAAACTGCTCGCTACTAATTACTTTTTATTAGCATGTAGGGTATTTTGAGACCTCAGAGCATTCAAAGGCACTAGAAAGATTTGCTCTCTCTTTTAATAGTAACTTTGATGGGAATGCTGTTCTTATTAATAAATTGGTCTTAAGTTTAATCTTCAAATAGAATCAGTTGTTCTGGAAAATTAAACTAGATTTTATTGATAAAAAATGAATTGCTTGAAAAAAATTAACTAGTTAGTTGAAATTATAAAGTATATCCATGTTTTACCATTTATCCATAGTAAAAAGCAACAGCTACAGAAAAGGCTTAAAAATAAAAATGAAAAAATTCCTCTTTCTCAACCCCCTACCCTGCAGTGCCACTTCTGGAGGTACAGGTATTTCCACATACCTATATATGCATAACTCATTTTAAACAAATATGAATTATTTCTCTAAGGTCTCACTAATGAGAGCTAAAACATATTTATTCTACCTCATTCTGTTTAACAGCTACCTAGTATTTCAAGGTATGGCTATTTCATGATCGATTTTATCATTTCTTTATAAATGGATATTTAAGTTGCTCTGAGTCTTCTTCTATTGCCAATGGTATGATAATGAACTTTCCTACATGGACACATATGTACACACTCCTCTCTTAAGCAGACACTGGATATATTTCTACAAGTAAAATCAGGGGTCAAAGAATAAGCACATTTTAAATTTTAATAAAATCTGACACAAAGTGCCTTCTTAAAGGGTTATATTTCTACCAATTGTGTACAAAATTGCCAGTGTAGGGCATCGTTAAACTTTTAAAATCTTTGCTAATCTGAATAGGTGAAAAATGTCACATTTTAATTTGCATTTAATTATTACTAACGCTTAGCACCTTTTCTAATACTTATTAGCTACCTGTATTTAAATTTTCTGAGTGGCTCATGTAATTGATTCGTGCGCTAGGAAATGTCCATTTCTTAAATTGCCTTTAGGGCTAAGAAAAGAAGATGTCATCAGACAGTAAACTGCAGTCTTACTGGTTACCCCATTTCTAAGCTATTAAATGACTATTACTTTTACTGCTTGCCTTGCAAACTTTGGTGGCAGTTAGGCTTAATACAACATTAATAATTAAGTCTGAAACTTTTAGATGATTGTCAACGGGGGCATCACTTGATTAAATCATATCTCACATCTCTGAACAGGCAAGGAAATAGGTCAAGTGTCATGTCATTTTATTCCCGGGTCGCAGTAATTGCTAATGGGTATCTGAGCGAGACCAACCTGCCAAAGATAAAATTTGAGATCTTAATCTGTTTTTCAAAATACCGTATTCACACCAGCCATGTGGGTATGAGCTACCATTTCAGATAACCCCACTCTTTGAAAATCTTCCTATT
This sequence comes from Pseudorca crassidens, assembly GCF_039906515.1. Taxonomy (NCBI): domain Eukaryota; kingdom Metazoa; phylum Chordata; class Mammalia; order Artiodactyla; family Delphinidae; genus Pseudorca; species Pseudorca crassidens. The sequence goes on from NC_090307.1 coordinate 59,268,363, forward strand.
TCTACACATAATAATCCAAAAGAACTTACTTCGAATCTGTTTTTTAATTTCCTTAGCAGGGTCCAACCAATTCTGAAAAAGAAGTGAGAGTCTGAATATGAATCAGAGAAGAATGGAGATGACTTAGTGTTGACTGGGTAGAGATGAACTAAACGTATTTGAGAAGGAGTGGCTGCCGGAAGGGTCCCCCAGCTGGGTCCTTCCCCTACATCTGGTGCCCCTTCGCTAGTCCTGCGAGGGCCCAGGCTCTGGTCTAATGAGAAGATGTGTGTGCACACAACTCAGGCTTGACAAAGTTCTTTTCTTTTACAACAAGTGCCTTCAGGGATTCAAGCTAGCACAGAAACAGAGGAGAAAAAATGGTGGATTCTATGTTCAAACAAGTTACAAGCATGAGCTAAAGATACAGTCATCCTTTGGTAACCACAGGGGATTGGTTCCAGAACCCCAGGTAACACCAAAATCTGAGGATGCTCAAGTCCCTTATATAAAATGGCACGGTACTTGTATATAATCTATGCAACGCCCCCATATACTTGAAATCATTTCTAGATTATTTATAATACCTAATTCAATGGACACGCTATGTAAATACTTGCTGGTGCACTGGAAAATTCAAATTTTGCTTTTTGGAACTTTCTGGAATTAAAAAAAATATTTTTGATCTGCTGTTGGTTGAACCTGCACATGCAGAACCCAAGAACACAGAGAGCTGACTCTGCATGTAACTTGACCACTGATGTCCTGGCCGTTCAGTCCCATGCAGCGACTTCTGTGATTATAGATTTTAAGGCACCTTCTCAGAATGCTTTCCTAACAAACGAACACTTGCCACTTATGACTTTCCTCATTAGAACACTCAGGTGTTTAATAACGAAGTTAGACATCATCCATGGAATTCAGTAAAGATAAAGTATGATTCACTAACAAACGACAACGGAACAAGCGACATTTAATGAGCACAATTGCTGTGGCTCAGTTGCCAGCATTAAGGAAACAATTTCTTCCTCCTTATCTTTCAGGCAGTTGGGGGGATAAGTGAGATAAAGGCCTGAAGAGACTGCAGCAGGTATAAGAGTCTACAGAGGTTTTACATGTATCATTAAACGCGGACTGAATACATTAACTGCTTGCCTCGTACATCAGGTCTGTACATGATTCATCTCACATTGTGATTCAGCAAGAATATGAAAGTGTAATAAGATGAATTAATAAGATGGCATCCAGTGAACATGTTTTCCGTATAATTATCAATTTATGTGATTCCCATTGGCTCCAATCCATGGAAATGTATCATCCCCCCAAAGCACCATATAAAATGCTTTTCTGGAACCATAAAGAACTCAAGCATGAAAAGCAGAAACACTGACTGACTGACTGTTTCCAAAAGACTCAAGATTAAAGGAAGTTGTCAATAATTTCCTTCATGAAGAAATAAGGTGATTAACAGCATTTAGGGCCTTGGATAATAAATCTGAGGGCGTGGGAGTACGAGGGGAGGTGGAGAAAACGATTTACCAATTCAGTTTCAGTTCACTTTCTTGCAGTGAAGCGCAGTTGAAGCCGCAATACTTTGTACTGCTTTCAACCACTCACCTTCTGGCTTTCAGCATCTCGATATGTAAGCCCAAAATAGTCTTTTTCTAGCAAATTCAGATGTTCACATACTTTATCAAACAGCACTTGGCCTCTGGAGCGTTTCTGTGGAGAACAAAACAGAAAAACAAGTCAACACACACCAAAAATGTTCTCTCAATTGCCACAAACAAAAATGGGTAAAACGTAAAATATTGCTCATCGTAACTGTTCAGTAAACAACAAGCAGGTTTGATCACTTTACCAACTCCTTTTTAACTAGAAAAAAGGCTCAATAAAGTGGACCTAATCCTATAAGAGGCAGCTCCTACAGAACAAACAAATAAATAAAAAAATAACTCCTGTCAGTGAGTAAGTACAGGCGACCTGCGGATGATTTCGAAACGGAAGTAGTTGGGGAAATGAAGTGGTGCTCGAAGCCTCAAATATGTTGTGAAACATGAAAATCCTGACGGTGAGAGCATTAAAGGGCCGACCACAGCGGTGTTTCAGAATACCCACGCTCACTCCCCCCCGTGATCAGGTTCTGAGCCTGAGAAGAACTAACCCCATTCCTTGTCTCAGGCCGAAGTCCCCTGCAAACTTTCTACCCCAGTCCTTACTGAGAAACTCTAGCTGTGGATCACTTTCTGGAGCCCGTTAAACTTCATTAGTTTTTGTTTACAGCCACAAATTTCAATTTTGTATCACAGAGTTCAACTTTCTCTGAATTTTTTTTTTAGAGAAAATCCTTCCTATTAAACATAACAAACATGTTCATTAAGTTTAAAGATTTAAATGATCATTTATAAATGTAAGATGTAGACATATGTGCTGTATTTTTGGCCATAAAGCAGTCGATTGGAGAAAGAAAAAAGGCAGTCATCTGGGGAAAAAAATCCATCAGCTTAATTTATGGTGATATACAGTATCATATTTTCATCAAAGGTCTTTTAAACTTGGCCTTGGAGTCTGAGATGGATTAACTGGAAGCAATTAAGCTAAAGTACATTTTGTTTGTGCAGTACCAACATTTCACATCTCGTACCTTAAGTGTATTTGTCTTTAAGATTTAATGTAGTAAGAGAAAAATAAGAAAACTGATAAACAATGGGCATACCAAAGAGTACGTATCCAGAAGACGTGTAAGTGGTATGTATTACTGTGCAACCGCAAATATACTGGAAATTACTTAGTCCCCTCAAGCATGACTATTTAGGAGAAAAGATAAATGTAGGATACAAAACTGAAGCCTGAATTGTAACCAGCTGAATAATCAATGTTGTATTTGAAAGAAGTTTAATAATGTATGAAAATAAATTACATGTTAGCTAAACTGTGTAACATTGTTCAATGGATATAAATAAATGGTATGACAATGAAATGCTGCTCGCTGGTTTAAATCCTTTATTTGTAAATAACAGCATATTGCTTCTGAATAACGCTTAACAAATTATAAAGTTTGCACCAAAAAAAACTGGTTCTTCTGATGCTTCCATTGGTATGATGTCCAGTTTAGAGATAAGAACACAGAGGTCCAGAGGAGTTACATGGGAGAGGCAGTCTTAGTGCTGCCTATGACGGTGGCTTTAACAGGTAAACCTGGCTTTGAGTCTTCCTTATGTCCCTTGCAGCTGTGCGGACCTCGAAGCTTTCCCTCTGTAAAACAGGTATGAAACCATCTACTTCTTTGTAATGGTTGACATTAAAATGAAACAAAGTATTCCAACTTGGTCCAGTGATAACACGTCAAGCATCCCACAAATGTCAGCCATTGATATTATCAGCCTACGTGATTGATAAATGGCAGAATACGTAATACAGAACTCACTAGGCATTTTTGTGGTAGGAGCACATATATAGCTCCTTGTGGTACCAATAAGCATCCTTAGTATTAATATGCCCTGCTCTTTCTTCAGATATCAATTATCTGCTTACTGTCTAACTGCTTTAACTACAACACAACACACACACACACACAAATACATACCAGCGTCTGGCCAAGTACTTTCTCAATGAGTAAAAACAAACCAAAACAAAACAAATACAATAAACCTTCCTCTACAAAGCCTTCTACATCCTCTGAGCCAGCAGCAGACCCCAGCCAGGCCCTCAGTGGAGGAATTATTCTGGTCACGCTGCCGGCGGCCTTGGGCATTGTTTTATTAGCTGTCTTCTGGCTGCTGTCTTCTTCCTTTTGTCTAACAGGTGGAATGATTAGCTCAAGCACAGACCACTGTACTAACTGGTTCTTAATTTTCTGGCTTCTCACCATTTGATTACTATTAATGAACCACAGCTCTCTCTTGAACAGACCGGATTTTTTCTTACTATTTTAAACATATTTGAACACTATAAACAGTCCTTAAGACAATAACATAGTGGTCCATTCTTCTCTCTGAAGGGTTTTTGGGTTTGTTTCTGTTTGTTTGTTTTGGCCCTAAGAACTAAGACGGGTTGTCTAGAATCCGCTATAGATGGTTATATGTAAACAATGAAATTCCTATCTGCCAAACATCACCATGGCCGCCGGCCAGCTGGATGACACTGGAAAGGTCTCTCACGTTATGTGGGCCTTCACCTTCTCATCCTTGAGTGAGGATATATGACTCCATGGAGCCAGGTGATCACGGGCTTGAGGCTGTAACTGGGCACCTGTGCTCATGGCCAACATCACTAACGATCACAGCTCACTCCCCCGTGCAGCCCAAATGCGGCTTCAGAGCCCCACCGCACACGTGATGACAAAGACCCTGGCGATGGATGGAGTCAGTACAGGACACCAAATGGGACTATTCTGCAGCCCCAGACAGGATCCCCTCCGCAATCACTCCCAACTCCCCCAGATTCTTGATTCTTCTTACTCAGGTCATTTTTTTCTAGTGCATTATCTAACTTCTCAAGTCAATTATTTCTACATGTTGACACTGTGTGCATCTTTAGGTAGTAACATCTAAAATATGACTGAAGCTCAACCGTCACTGGGCCTTTTAGAGAATTTATGTTAAATATTCGGTTCCCAAAGATAGGATGTTCATTAAGTCATCAAATCTGGGCATCTTACTTTCATTGGGTATGTTTATAACAGCTATAATGAGTCAAGAATTCAGTAGAAGATAGTGGGAAGCAGTTGCATAGCACAGGGAGATCAGCTGGGTGCTTTGTGACCGCCTGGAGGGGTGGGATAGGGAGGGTGGGAGGGAGGGAGACGCAAGCGGGAAGAGATATGGGGACATATATATATGTATAACTGATTCACTTTGTCATAAAGCAGAAACTAACATACCACTGGTAAAGCAATTATACTCCGATAAAGATGTTAAAAAAAAAAACAGAATTCAGTAGATTAAAAAACATTTTTTGGACAGAGGTATTCTAAAATCAATGGGTAATTTACTTAACTGGAGACGATGAACAGCTTTTAGTCTCATTTGCTGTTTCCTGTGAGTTGTTAAGTCACGTCTCTGACTCAGATGCATTCGCAGTCTACATAACCATTGACTTTTAACACCTGGACGTTAAGGAAAGTGGACTTTGCTTTCCTGGAGTAACAAACCAATGGTGGACTACCCTCTCTCTACCCTCTTTTTCCACTTAAAATTGGGTTTCTCTTTCAAATAGAGAAGACGAGGATACGTCCATCATCACCACTCAAACACAGCAGATGAAATAAGCTTTTCTGCAGCATTAATGAAACTTCCTGCAAGTCCAAGATAATTCAAGATTTTTACAATGTTGGTAAAACACTGGTTTTCAAGGTCTTATCAACCGGCATCACCTGAAAGTTTACATTAAATTTTTTATTTGTACTTTTATTTGTCTAACAACTTAAAAAAACTAATTTCAGAATGTTTTAGGATGGGAGAATTTCCAACATTTCCCAAAGTAGAACAGCATCACGAAAGCCTGCATACTCATCACCCAGTTTTAACAAATGCCTCTGAAGACAATTTTGGTTCCTCTGGAGTTCTGCTCCACTCATCCTCCCCCTGGGTACTCTGAAGCATCTCAGCAAATAATTGTGTCTCTATTTATCTTAGTATGTAACTCTGCTCTTTTAAGAAATGTAATCTCAATAACTTCATCACATCTAAACAAAAGTAGCAATCAGTTCATAATATCACCAAATATCTAGTCAGGACTTTAATTTCCCCAATTATTTCAAAGATTTTTTTTTCTTTTTCATTTTCTTTGATTAGCCCATACACCGCAATCGGCTGACATATCTCTCTGGTCTCTCTTAATCTGCAAGTTCTCCATTTATGTTGGTTTTCCCCTTGAAATTAACTTGTCTAGGAGACCAGGTCATTTGCCTGTAGAGTTCGCTCAGTCTAGACTTGCTGTTTGCATCTCCATGGTGTAATTTAACATGTTCTTTTGTCTTCTGTATTTCCTGTAAACTGACAGTGAATCTAGAAGCTTGACCACATTCTTGTTCGACTGGTTTCCATAAATGACGCTGTGCAATTTCACCACGAGGCATAAAGTTAACTCTTGCCTTTTTGTGATATTAGCAGTCACTAACGATCGTTGCCCTAGACCCATTAATCTGAGGTGGCAAGATGGGGATATTCGAATCCGAACCTTGGTCCCCCATTTATTAGTTGGAGTATGTCTATGAAGAGACACTTCTCTTTGTCAGAATTATTTATCTAGTGACACAGTCTGATGACGGAAGCCAGGATCAATGCTCACACCTTTTCCTTTACCCAATTTCAAGATAACGAGTTGGCTTTCTAGCACCATCCAGGAGTCACCAATCAGGATTTTTGTCTTATATCATCGCTATGAACCCACGGGCTAAATCAGGCTTGACGTGTTTCAGTCCATTACAGGTGTTACCCATATTGATGCTCTAAATGTCCCCAGTGCTCTGCCTTACATTTTGCCTGTCAACTCTCATCCTTCACAATGCTTCTCCAGTCCCACTTCTTTACAGCATTTCCTGTCCTCCCAGCCAATTGTGACTTCTCTCACCCTTGGACATTAGAGCACTTTATGGTACCAAGAGGGCACCTTCTATATTCTGCCTTCTGTCACAGCTGTCTCTCTGTGCGCTCGCCTTATATCCCGACTGACTATAAAGACACTCCTGGTGGCAACGTGCCTCCTATATTTATTTTTTATGGAGCCTCATTTTGGTCCAATGCCATTAAGAGAATAAAAAGGTAACGTGATGAAACTTAAAATTTTTCTCACTAGCATATCATAACCAATGTTGCCAAAGCAAAATTTTAAACTAGTGGTTTTTCAACCGTGGAGCCTGGGAGCATCTAAAATATGCCAATATCCAGGAACCCACCTCAGGTCAAATAAGTCAGAATTTCTGAAGGTGGGCACCAGGCCTTTGTATGTTTTCAAGATCTCATTTGCAGGCATGGTCGAAAGGTACACTTAAGTTTACAACTTAAAAATTCTTAAATGGAGGACTCTAAAGCAATTTTTCTTTTCTTTTCTTTTTTTTTGAGGAAATGTGTAACTTCTTCAGATTTAGATCCACACCAGTTTCTTTCAGGCCTTCTTGTACCAACACTGATAGCTGCATTATGATCAACTTTATTTACACACACACACAGTCTTAAAATCTTAAGACACGCTTTCCAACAAATTTTCTTAAGAAACGTTAATTTCTCAAGAAATGAAAAACGAGCCACATGCTGAAATAAAATGCTACAAATGAGCAATGATAAACCACCAACCTATAAAACCAACCAATAAACCAGCCAAACAATGAACCTGCATTTAAAGCTATGAACGAAATACACAAAATAGAAATGTTTTTGAGTTCGAATTTTTTTTTTTTTAGCTCTCCCTCGGTAGAGCTAAAACATACAGACTTTAACTCAAGAACCTGCTACCTTACTAAAAAATGACCCAGGTAGGTTAACAAATGTCTTGATTTCCTCTTTTGTGAACAAGTAAAAGAATTCACATCTTCCCCAGCAGGTTAGGGAGGTGATGGAGAGGAACAAACACTGGGCACTGAACCCAGGGGAGGATGGAGGGAGGAGCTGCTGTTGATTGACAGCTGACCAGGAGACGGCACACCTGTGGACGCGTCCTCTGAAAATGAGCGCCGCCTTGATCCTCAAGTCCCTGGAAATCGTGTCTTGGTCTGTGCTCAAGTCATGAGCGCACAAGCAGGTAGCACAAATTGTACTAAACCCCAGCACAAGACTTCAACAGAATCTGTCTTTTCTTTCAGTCTCACAAAGCTATGAATCAGCCTGGGGAAAGGCTAAAAGCTGAAATTAGAGAAATTTGTAAAGTCAAGTATAATCTTCTCGTCTTAGAAGGACGGGCTGCAGTTCTTATTTATCTGAAGCTGCACTATCACAAAGAAAATGAGGCAGAGCACGTCGTTCTGCCTGAGAACTGGAGCTAATCAATGGTCCCTACTTCTTGGGCGGGGGGAAATGCGGAGGGGCAGGGGAACCAAAGCCATCAGCACCAGGGCGTGTGGATATATCCTTGAGGCTCCGCGGGATCTATGTGCGCATTTCTTTAAACCGTCACTGAAAAAAAAGCCTCTTGTTACATTGGTTCAGGCTTATACCACGTGCGTTAATACAAGGAAACATATAATATTGAGACCCTTCGGGGAAATGGACACTTCCGTACCCTTATTTCAGCTGCTTTGAAATTTGAGGGAGCGCCAGCCTGTAAGCACTTTATTCTTTCCATCATATATCTTCTTCAACTGGACTGCTGATTTTCTTCTGAAATTATATCTTTCTGTGTATTGTTGCACTTTGTGAACTTGTATTTCTGCTCCCTGAGGACAGGAAACTGTGCAACCTTTTTAATGCCCCCGACAGAGTGTCCTAAACACAGAAGACATTCAACATATGCGCCTAATAAACACTCCGGGCATGAATCTGAAGGAGGAATTTCTCCTCACATTATCTTCGATTAATCTCGATGAAAAATGCCATCATTTTTTTTTCATGCTTCCTTCCCTAATTGCATATTTCCACACTGAATGCTTTTCCAGTCTCCTCACTTCTCAAGGTCAACTGGAATTCTCTTCATTTCTAAACGATGGCAACGCAATTTGCCTGGTGTTATAGGAGCACGTGGAGAGCTCAGCAAACTAGCTAAGCTTAAACTTGAGCCTAAATCGGACACCTGGACTCTGTGTAGGTTATTTTTTCCTGGGTCTTCTTTTTGCTCTGTCAGATAGAAAAACGTTCTAACACAGTCTGCCCTGAAATTTAGGTGGATTAAAAAAAAAAAAATCTACACTTAGAAAATACCAAGAGGAATAAAAGATGATGATGGTGTCTGGTCTGTGACAACAGTCCAAAAACACTTGCGATCTGAGGCCAGGAAGGTCTAAGAAGCAATATATGGCCCCAGCTGCCCTGTGCGCATCTACTTCCATTTGGGGCTTTCTGTCTCAAGTGTACTTTCAATGCCAAGTTTAATAAGCACAGTAGGAAGTCCATTATCCCCGTCACTACTGCCAGGATCCATGCCCAGAGGGGCAGGACCTAGTCTATGTACTAAATCCCAAGCGTGATCCGGGCAGTGAATTCAGAGGGCTGATGTGAGAAGCAGAGATGATATTTTTCTGCCTAGATGTTACATATCTTGCTAGCTCTTTCTTTAAATTCACAAGCAATCAGCTTTTTAGAAAACCATAATAGTTCTTTTCACATTATTAAGTCAATCAATGATTATTCTGTCACTTTCTTAAACTCAGTTCAGTTAGCAATAAAGATCTGAAGTGGCCTGTTAAAATATGAACCTGGGACCACTTCCTGGTCTTGCTAAGTTTTTAAACACAAGAGTGATTTATTTATTTATTTATTTTTTGCGGTACATGGGCCTCTCACTATTGTGGCCTCTCCCGTTGCGGAGCACAGGCTCCGGACGCGCAGGCTCAGCGGCCATGGCTCACGGGCCCAGCCGCTCCGCGGCATGTGGGATCTTCCCGGACCGGGGCACGAACCCGTGTCCCCTGCATCGGCAGGTGGACTCTCAACCACTGCGCCACCAGGGAAGTCCCACAACAGTGATTTATTTCCATGTCTCAACTGTCTAGAAACTGAGAATTCATCTAGCATTATTTAAATATCTTCAAAATGTAATTTTAAAGATATTATTCCTATCCAGTTCAAGTCGGTTTTCCCACCATTCTATTCTAAGTGAGGCACATCAGACAACCCCAATGCTGGACCCTGGCTCTACAACTAGCTGGCTGTGAGGTGAGACGGTCACTGAACCTTTCTGAACTTCACTGCCTTCATTAAAAAATGGAAATAATATTGGTCCTTACTCATAGGATTGTTGCATTAAATAAAACACAGGAAAGCATACGTATTGCCTAGCCCATGGGAAATGATAACCAATAAATGCTGGCGATTATTAGTAGGCCCTTTTCATAAGAAGCCCAATACACTTAGGTTTTCTAATGCTGAAATCTGGTATAGAGATTGACATACCACTGATGCCTATTTCATCTGCAGTGAAATCATCCCATGTCTCTTGTGAAAAATAAATCTCACTGTACAGGTAAAAGGGAGAAACGGTTGAAAAAACTATTATTATCAGTAAACCAAGGGTACATTCAATTATCCTTTGCAAACACAAACAAAATGGTTTTCAGCAGGCACTGGGTATACTGGCACATTTTAGTACATCCTAGGCCAAAACATGATAGTTACATATTATCATAGACATGGCGTGCAGCACAACCAAAACAAGTAGGCAGAGTTCAAATGCAGTAGAGTCGACCTAGGTTTGACAGAGATTCTCTGAAAAAATACTTTTAGCACATACACGGCAAGAGTCCATTTGCGCACGTGAAGCCCCTCCGCCTTTTTTTAGAAAGATGCCTTTTTCTTTCAGCCACAATCTGTTCCTGTCTTCATTTGTTGTCACCATTTCAGCCTCTGTTTGAAATCAGACTTTTGTGCCCAGAGCCATGTACCGTGGTAGATGATAGCTTTTCAGTGAAGCGTGCTTCTTCCTGGCAAAAACATTGGGCTCGCTTTTTCACAAAGAGTTTCACATCACACATATGAGATGTTGGCAGCGTGCGGGCAGACAACATTTCCTGCTGTTAATCTGCTAAGGATTCAGGTCACTAAGCCAATGTGTGCCAAACGAATGCAGAGAAGGAAGCCCTCGGGAAGAGGGATGTTTGAAAGAGACAGACTTAAACCTGAATCTTGTAAAAGAACCTCAGGGCCTAATTCAGAATGATGTGGGACCTTGTGAAATTCTTCCTGGGAGAGGAAGTACTTATTTCTCCTTCCCAAGACAATTCTCAAAAAAAAATCAAACAAAACCCAAATTGTGGTTTATAACTCATTTGGTCAAATAAAGCACTGTAGGCAATGCAAATGTTGACAGTGAAAACACAACTTTTAATGATATACATTTAACGAGTATGGATTTGTAGAACGGCCACTTTTCAGTCCTATAAGGCACTGAAGATCAAAACCATATAATAACAGTAAGTGCTTTAAACAAATAAGTCTTAAGTGAACCAGTGTCCATCAGCTGTTTCCTCTTATTAACAGGACGAGGCTGTGAGTAAGCACACAGAGGAAGGATTTCAGGGTTATCATGCAAACTACTCACATAATTAAAAAATGTAATTCTATCATTTCGCTAGTTAAAATAGAGGTTTTAAATTAAAATAATTGTAAAACCTATGAAAGACCTATAATGAAAACATAAATAAATAAAAAAATAGGACAGCTGATGACACTTTCAATGACACTTAGGGTCGGTCTGGCCTTCACTGAAAGCATATCATCTTTTGGATTAGTATTTAAAATCCAGTAGCTGGGGAGAAAAAGCCTTTGTAATCATCTAACTTTTTGATTCTACTCACATGTTCTCCAGCTTTGTCGGACACGTGCAATAGCCGGCGTGGACCACCTGGGGTACCAGCAGGTCTACACGTCCAAGGCTGGGATTGCTTTTGGACCTCGCTGTCTCTATCGGGGGCATCCTGAGCTCCTGAGCTCGCAATCCTGAAGAGCCAGCATTAATCCTATCGGCCCAGCAGTTCCCACACCTGGGAGTGGGGGTGGGAGGAGCCTGCTCTGCCCTGTGAAGAAGCGAGGCCCAGGTCTCATTCTAGAACCAGAGCAGACTCGCCCCCTCGGGTCAGCACAAGGTCCCCTCACTGCAGCCGTCCCAAGAGCTGGGAATGTTGGTCTCTGCTGACTCCTGGATCTCAGATGGTGATTTCTTTGAGCTTTGTGGTTATTTACTTTTAAAGCATGAACTGCATCAGCAAATGGCAGTAAATAACACTCACATAAAAAACTGAAATGGTTAGGCAAACTGAATCCAGAAGACAAAGGGCTTTCACAGCAGGTACAGCCCTTTGCCCTAACAAACAGCTGTAATGTTCTTTCACTGACAGGAAAACTTCAAACCGTTCTGTTCAAGCAAAAAGTAAAGTACGACACACTCAGATTATTCTGATTTTTCTTGGGCTCACAAGAATGCCACTGTCTTTCCTGGATCTTATCGGTGTTCAGAGCTGAACTGGGAGGTTCGGGGCTGAGGGACTTTGGGAAGTTCTTCGGGACCTGAGTGATGCTCCCCCTTCTCTGAAGGTTGAGCCTCTAAGCCAGTCCTGCCAGCTCCCTCCTGGCTTAACAAGGACTGAGGGCAGCAAGACGCCTGCGATCTTGGGGGCTCAGGAGGATGTCAAGTGAAATTCAAAGGAGATGACCCCGAGATTTTATCAAATGTACTTTCACTTTTGTCTTTACATTCAAAAACTCTTTGTGAGAATACACCCATGTGGGAAGACCAGAAGTTGGCTATCAGACTCAGCAGTGAGAGCACAGACAGCCAGACTGAGGATGCGGTCAGACCCCATCATCACGGTGGGGGAGGTCCCGCCTGCCTCTTTGGCTCCCACCGCCGTGCCCCCTGGCCTGCCCTGACCCCCTACTCCATCACACAACCTTCCTCCAGCCCCTCTCCCTAGGCTTCCTCCTGCCAAAGTCTGCACAAGCCACCTTCACACCCTGGACCCTTCCACCCGCCCAGCCTTCAGATCTCTCCTCAAGCACCCCTTCCTCAGGACTCTGCCCCCCCCCCCCCCACATCCAGGACCAGGTCTCAGAGAACGGGTTTTTATATCTTCTGCATCGCACTTGTCAGGGTGGCAATTTCACGCTGCTTTGTGTTGTAATTTGAGTAATGGTAATGCCAGCCTCTCAGGTAAGCAGTTTCTACCTGCAAATGGATTCCCAACACGTACCTCTGAGCCTGGCAGAGAGCAAAATTAATATTTTTTGAAACAGGAAAGAAAATCAAGCGAAATAAGTGCATCTGGGGTTTATTTCCTGTTTCAAAGCTCTTCAAAAAACTGCTACGTTCTTTGAAATTTATTCAGGAGCAGTTTATTTATATTTTTCTACCACGTGGGTATAATCTGCTCTGGCCAGATCTAGAGTGTTGGATTTTTTCCTAATTTCTGCAAGAAGACAATATTTCATCCCCGCAGGTGGTAGACCTATTAGCTTTTTTTTTTAAACATCTTTATTGGAGTATAATTGCTTTACAATGTTGTGTTAGTCTCTGCTGTATAACAAAGTGAATCAGCTATATGCGTACGTGTATCCCCATATCCCCGCCCTCTTGCATCTCCCTCCCACCCTCCCTATCCCACCCCTCTAGGTGGTCGCAAAGCATCGAGCTGATCTCCCTGTGCTATGCAGCTGCTTCCCACTAGCTATCTATTTTACATTTGGTAGTGTATATATGTCCATGCCACTCTCTTATTTCGTCCCAGCTTACCCTTCCCCCTCCCCGTGTCCTCAAGTCCATTCTCTACGTCTGTGTCTTTATTCCTGTCCTGCCCCTAGGTTCTTCAGAACCATTTTTTTTTTTTTAGATTCCATATGTATGTGTTAGCATACGGTATTTGTTTTTCTCTTTCTGACTTACTTCGCTCTGTATGACAGACTCTAGGTCCATCCACCTCACTACAAATAACTTAATTTCGTTTCTTTTTATGTCTGAGTAATATGCCATTGTATATGTGTGCCACATGTTTATCCATTCATCTGTTGATGGACACTTAGGTTGCTTCCATGTCCTGGCTATTGTAAATAGAGCTGCAATGAATATTGGGGTACATGACTCTTTGAATTATGGTTTTCTCAGGGTATATGCCCAGCAGTAGGATTGCTGGGTCATATGGTAGTTCTATTTTTAATTTTTTAAGGCACCTCCATACTGTTCTCCATAGTGGCTGTATCAATTTACATTCCCACCAACAGTGCAAGAGGGTTCCCTTTTCTCCACACCCTCTCCAGCATTTGTTGTTTGTAGAGTTTTTGATGATGGCCATTCTGACTGGTGTGAGGTGATACCTCATTGTAGTTTTGATTTGCATTTCTCTAATGATTAGTGATGTTGAGCATTCTTTCATGTGTTTGTTGGCAGTCTGTATATCTTCTTTGGAGAAATGTCTATGTAGGTCTTCTGCCCATTTTTGGATCGGGTTGTTTGTTTTTTTGATATTGAGCTGCATGAGCTGCTTGTATATTTTGGAGATTAATCCTTTGTCAGTTGCTTCATTTGCAAATATTTTCTCCCAGTCTGAGGGTTGTCTTTTCCTCTTGCTTATGGTTTCCTTTGCTGTGCAAAAGCTTTTAAGCTTCATTAGGTCCCATTTGTTTATTTTTGGTTTTATTTCCATTTCTCTAGGAGGTGGGTCAAAAAGGATCTTGCTTTATGTCTTGATTTATGTCGTAGAGTGTTCTGCCTATGTTTTCCTCTAAGAGTTTTATAGTGTCTGGCCTTACATTTAAGACCCATTAGCTTTTAAAATTCCACCTCAAATGTTGCAGGTTAACTTCCTGATAAATTTCTCAATTTCTCCTGAAGGGCGAATGGTCCTGAGCTGGGGCTTCACTCCATTACTTTCATTTGATACACGCTCTACCCCTCACGCTGAAATAGAAAAACCCAAGGTGGGTTATGGTTTCTAAGGACCTTCCGTGACTAAACTGCATGAGATCAGCCTGAACTCCCAGGTATCAGTAGTCCTGCACCTGCTCAGTAAGTCTGTCTGATGAACGTGGAGAGCACTTCCATGCATAGGACTGGGATGCGTCCTGGATTCTCCTTTAAAAATTCTTTTTAAAATGCCTGGTTAAGTAGCAGATTAGAGAGTTAACTACTAAGCGTGCAATTGGTCCTGCCACCTAAAAACTTTTCTCAAACTGAAGTCAATATTTTCGTAGGAGTCACAATATTTAACGGCTTACAGTTAATAATCCTATAAGGGGAATGAACTCATTCACACACCTAGGCACAGATTTTCCTGTGAGGTTACCTTGAAGAGTACAGAGGAACTTATACTGCTCAAGCTTTAAAGTTTTTCTGAGCTGAAATCATTGAAGTCCTGCTCTGTCCACAGTGTCAGGGCCCTGGGCATCCTTTGTGTCCACACTGGCCTAGATCCAAATGTTTGAGGTGTGTCTTAACCTCACCCTCAGGCATTTTTGTGGCCACGTCCTTGGAGAAGGTGGGTGACAGTCTTTCTGCGAACACGCTCTCATCAAGCCCTCACCTCTTCTGAGATGTCAGTAGCATCCCTAGCTCTCCTGTTAAAAAATATAGTTCTCCACTGAGCCGGCAACTTAGAAAGCTGCACATCTCGGATACTTAAAGAGAAGCATCATCTCAAACAAATCGTTACTTAGCGCTTCTTTTTTTAAATTTTATTTATTTATTTATTTTTGGCTGTGTTGGGTCTTCGTTTCTGTGCGTGGGCTTTCTCTAGTTGTGGCGAGCGGGGGCCACTCTTCATCGCGGTGCGCAGGCCTCTCACTGTCGTGGCCTCTCTTGTTGCGGAGCACAGGCTCCAGACGCGCAGGCTCAGTAGCTGTGGCTCACGGGCCTAGTTGCTCCGTGGCATGTGGGATCTTCCCGGACCAGGGCTCGAACCCGTGTCCCCTGAATTGGCAGGCGGATTCTCAACCGCTGCGCCACCAGGGAAGCCCAGTTAGCGCTTCTTAAAGGTCTGACTGAGAGAATCGACCACCACTGAGACTTTCCTGACGGCTATTCCTAATCTCCCAGAAGAAGCTGACAGAGAGCTTCTCTCAAACGGCGGAACCCGGAGTGAAAATTCTAGCCAGCAAGTGGAGTGCTTTTACTGTGTGGACGCTGTGAGACGAGCGCTCTGAACACACGTTCTGTGGGTTCATCTCTTTCTGGCTTCTTCCTCTCATTTTCTCTTGGCCCCGCTTTCTGCCTATTTATCTTCTTCTCATTATATTATGTGTATTTCTGTAAAACACCTTAAATCCTCGTGAGAACATGGCTGGGTATACATCGTAGAAGCCCCAAGTTAAAATCAAATGTTATTTCTGAAACAAAGTACCTTTACAATTTGGACGGGGTTTTTTCCCCTATGACGACGACTTCTTGACTATTAAGGAAGCTCAGCAAAACCTGATATTCCCGATGGTGCCTTTTTTTTAAAAAAAAAAAAGAATAACTGGAGATATGAACTGAAGCATTTTGCTTGGGGTAATCCTTGAAAACCATCCCGTGTGCTTTACAAGTTCAGTATAGGGGCATCTCCCTAAAGAACGTGGTGGCTCTTTCAGTGACTTTATTTGCCGTCACCATGGCATCCCATAAGAAATAACAAGTCTCTTTATTCCTTCCAGTTTCCCAAACACCATCCTAAGAACCAATTCTTGTGTTGGCTGTACATCCGCATACCATCGCTCATGCTTACACGCAGCCGCGGGGCGAATGAGGTGCATTTCGAAGTGTAAATATGACTTCGAGATCAGAATTTCTTTCACCCGTATTAGAAAGTGACCCCAAATGTGCATACCAGCTAAACACAGCTGTCTGTCACGTGTCCGACACAGCCAAGATGTCTTGTTTGTCAACGAGAAGAAACCCCCACTGATCAAAGCCTTTCATGAATTAATACCTAACCCGGCCATTTAAAATTGCCATTTGTAGAGACATCCTGGACCCGAACTGCAGGAAACAGTCACTAGGCAACACCAACAAAATAGATTGGTCTTGGCAGGAGAAACAAACGGAAGACCCAAATTCCATTTATCTAGAAATAAAATACCCACAATAGTCATCTGACAAGGGAAATCGCACCAGGTTATAGGAAGCTAATGTTCTTGATGGAAGTGTGATGTGTTCCAACAAAAAGATCCCATAACTTAGAATCTGTGACCTCTTCTAGAAGAAACAAAAACTTGAAAGTGTTCTGGCTGGTCAATACAACCCACAAAATTGAAGAGAAAAAGGGTCCTTGGCTTTTCGGCCGTCGAGAGAGGGAACCCGGGGCTCAGCACTAGATGCCCCTCGGCCCCGGACCCGAAGGAGGCGGAGGGTGGGGTATTTCCTGAATGAACAGCAGGGCGTGACCACAGCCCCCGAACTGGAAAACTGCGGGCGGCTACGTATGGGGGTGAGGGGGGCGCGTATTTTTTTCTAATCTGAGATTAAAACGTTCAAGAAAACTTTCCGAATACACCATCCCCTTCACAGTTACTTAAAGATCACGATGACACAGCACGCTAATGTAAAATTCGTCCTAACAGCCTTCTTACATTGTTCCAAGAAACAGGGATCAGTCGTTCCTTACAGGAAATATTAATGTTACAGTTCTTAACACTTTGTATAACTGAAATTCTAATGTACAAAAGACAGCAAAAAGCCCAACTAAAGAAACAAAAGGGTGGCACGAGAATCCATCACAATGAGCGACGCTAAATTACTTCTCGGTGGACAGCGCCTGCGGCAATCCCGGCCGCCTGTTTTCTACGTTCAATAGCGCCACGCCTGGATGGCAGTTAGAAAGTGACACTGGGAACGCCGGCCTGTGTAGATTCTCTCTTGGATCTGTTTGAAGGAGACCCACTCGACCATAATCACTGCTGTAATGTCCCCATGGGGGTCAGGCACGCCCGGTTCCTAAGCTGGGCTACACTCCCCACCCCAACTCTAAGCATGAGTGTTGCCCAGAGCTCTGCTGTTGATGCTCTTCGCACTCATTCACTGGCCCTCTGCACGATCTCATTCACTCGTGCATGTGAATTAGTGTGAGAGATACTGGCTCCCACAGAGCCTACCAGCCTGACTTCTCTTCCAAAGGCCAAACAATGTATCCAATTGCAAAAGCAGATTGCTACTTTCATATTCCAAGCACCCTAAGTTCAATAGGTTTAAATTAGATTCACTATCTTCCCCCACAAACTCTTCTCCTTATACTGTATTCTGTAAATGTGGACGCCATTATCAGTTACTGTCTCTTCCACTACCGGCATCCCTGCTCACCCATCCAATTAATCAAGTTTGCTCATTTTCAAGACAGTTCTTTAAAATCCATTCTCTTCCCTCTGTCCCACTTTAGTAGAAGTACGTTTTCAAAACACAAATGGCCAAATAGCTCCCCTCAGAAGCACCCCATCACCTATTGTGATTTCTCCTCTCCCTGGTGTACACGCCCCACGTGATCCCTGGGACTGCGGATAGAGTGGATCTTACTTTAATCTAATGATGAGGTTACATTAGCTGGCACAGCTGACCTTGTGATAGGGACATTATCCAGGTAGTCCTGACCTAATCGGGCCTGAGCCCTTAGAAGCGGAGAGTTTTCTCCAGCTCATAGCAGAAGTGGGGTTGGCAGAGAGACCTGACGTAGAGGGCTCTAAGGTGAGTGAGGTTCTCTGTTGCCAAGATGGAGGGAGACTCACAGACCGGACAGCCAACTCAGGAGCCCCAAGTGGTCCCCAGCTGACAGCCACCAAGACAGTGGGGACCTCAGTCCTACAACCAGGAGGAAATACATTCTACCAACAGCATCAAAAAGCATGAAGATGCATCTTTCCCTAGACCAGCCTCCAGACGAAGATGTAACCAGTGCCCAACATGATTTCTGCTCTATAAGACCCTGGGCAGAGGACTAGCCAAAAACTGTGAGGTGATAAATACGTGTTGTTTTACGTCTCTAAGCTTATGGTAATTTGTCACACAGCAGTAGAAAACCAACATATACAAACGATACCCAACCTTGTTGGCAAGTCAAGCCCATCCTCCCTCATGCGCCCTTGGTCTTCCTTTCCAGCCTCAGCTGCTCCTGACATTTCAAATTCTCCCTGTGTGCTTTTCACATCTCCTTATCTGCCCAAATTCTAAAGAGAATTATGTAAATATCCTGAGTGTAATTAGAATTATTCTGGAAATATAAAAATAAGTAAATAAGGGAATGCCGCTTGACTTAAATATCACTGCAGGGAAAGTCAGCCAACATATTCTAATAATAAATATCTATCTGCCAACAAGTGATTGGACACGTGCTCACCATTTTTAACAGCATGAACCCCTGTTGAGGAATCTTTGCTTGTAAGGAAGTATTTACAGACAGCTAAAGCTCTGGAGTCATGCTTTTTATACATCAGCCCTATTTCAAAACCTAGATCCTAAAAAAGAAAGAAGAATCCAAGAAACGTGCTTCAAACAGCCACTCCCGATTTCTTCAGGCAAGAAAGCTCTCTACAATAGCAGAGGATCCGTCCCAGCATGAAATGGAAGTGAGCTGAGTAGATTTCCAACTCTTCCCTTTTTCTGAGTGGCTCCTATTGTGTCCCTAGTTATTTTATTAAAACCCAGCACATCACAAAACTCCTAATAGGGTAAGAGTCAAAGACTCCCCTATTCTCTACTTGCTACACAAGGGCAAATACAGGATGACCTGCACTTTATAAGACACTTAAAACCGAATAGTAAAGAAGCCTCTTCGAATACACTACTCAGAGTTGCTATGAAAGAAACCGGAAAATACAAAGAATCAAGGCTTAGTGGAACTAGAAAGACCATTAAGGGACTTCTGAAGGGAACGAGCGTGAAGGAAAAGCAGTGTGACCTCGTCAGACCCCTTCTCTAATACTTTCCTATACACCTCGAGGAGTTCATCACCGAAGCCAAGGACCACTGCCTCCTCACTCACCATGAAGTGGGAGTCCGCTCAGGAAAAGAAGCTAGCACTGAAAGCCAGAAAGGGGGTGTGTATAATTATTTTCAGTATATATTCAGGCTTGTTAAACACCTACTGCTTCTGACACAACAGCAACAGACCCTTAGCTGCATCTTCTGTCTGATCTCAGCAGGTGTAAGCCGGACAGTGTGAGAAAAGCAAATTTCCTGTTTTCTAGCTCAGTGTCTTAGTCCTAACAAGCTTCTAGGTAAATGGGTGTTAAATCTTAAAACACAAGCACAGTTACCTCCTGTTCCTATTTAATACGATCATTCAGCATTTCCCGAACTGTCAGATGAATGATTAGCTGATATGGAAGCACTGATAATATTCTTTCCAGGTTGGGGAAAAAACCCTAGAAAGGGAGA
Organism: Pseudorca crassidens; assembly: GCF_039906515.1. Taxonomy (NCBI): domain Eukaryota; kingdom Metazoa; phylum Chordata; class Mammalia; order Artiodactyla; family Delphinidae; genus Pseudorca; species Pseudorca crassidens. The sequence continues at coordinate 59,288,316 of NC_090307.1, forward strand.
GTCAAGATGAAATTCACTTTCTTGCACTTAAGAAATACTTTCCAGTGTCTAATATACTATTAGGTGATAAGAGTTAATCTCTAAACAGTGTGGAGGCTAGGATCCTGTGGTTTTGTTGTTGTTGTTGAAAAGACTTAACATTTTTAGAGCAGTTTTATTAGGTTTGCAGCAAAACTGAGGGGAAGGTACAGCGATTTCCCACATACCCCCGGCTCACATATATACCTGTGCCCAGCCTCCCCCATCATCAACGTCCCCCACCAGGTACATATATTACCATTAATGAACTTACACTGACACGTAACACACCCTAAGCTCCTAGTCTGCATTACAGTTCACCCTTGGTGGTGTACATTCTATGGGCATGGACAAATGTATAATAACATCATTGTATCGACAGTATCCTACAGAGAATCTGCACTGCCTGAAACATCCTCTGTGCTCAACCAATCCATCCCTCCCACCTCCGACCCAACCCCTGGCAACCACTCATCTTTTTCCTGTCTCCATAGTTTTGCCTTTTCCAGAATGTCCCAGAGTAGATGGCATCATACAGTATGTAGCCTTTTTCAGATTGGCTTCTTTCACTTAGCAACATGCATTTAAGGTTCCTCCGCATCTTTTTATGGCTTCATAGCTCATTTCTTTATAGCGATGAATACTATTCCATTGTCTGGGTTCTAACACAGTTTATTTATCCATTTACCTATTGAAGGATAAAAGCAAGCCTTTAAAATGTATGAAGCTATGACTCTGTTTCTATGTTAAAAACCTACCACTCTCTATACAGAGTCTTTTATATTTATATTCTTAGAGACAAGGCCCAGAAGGATCGGCCTTAATGCTTTATAGCATGAAAGGTCCATAAGGTTAGCGAGCCTTTCAAATTAGCCAGTCACTGTAGGTCCAGCAGGGACCTACATTACAAACAAATGGCAAACCAAGATGCCACCCAGGCTGGCGCTACTATCACATACCGCCTCCCACAGTTTAATATTCTTAGGCTCAAAATTCAATTCTTGGGCGCAATTCTGGTGGCACAGTGCTTAAGAACCTGCCTGCCAATGCAGGAGACACGGGTTCGAGCCCTGGTCCGGGAGGATCCCACATGCCGCAGAGCAGCTAAGCCTGTGCGCCACGACTACTGAGCCTGCACTCTAGAGCCCACAAGCCACAACTACTGAGCCCACGTGACACAACTACTGAAGCCCGCGCGCCTAGAGCCCATGCTCCGCGACGAGAAGCCACCACAGTAAGAAGCCTGTGCACCTCAATGAAGAGTAGGCCCCGCTCGCTGCAACTAGAGAAAGCCCACGCGCAGCAACAAAGACCCAACACAGCCAAAAATAAATAAATAAAAGAAATAAATTAAAAAAAATTTTTTTTTAATTCACTTTTTTAGAGAGTCAACTGAGAAAACGTATTCTACTGTACAACAACTCTCTGGTCTGCTTTGATTCGTGATACCTTGATATATATTCAATTATTAAGACACCTGTACATTATGAGTTTCATAAACACATTTGTAAAAGCCTGGGTGTGAGTGATCCTTTTTACTAAAACACTACATGCCGGTTCCACTGCTGGATGAAGGGATTAAAACTAAAATTAGAGTTCAACATTTCCACTATTCTTTCATGGACATATTTCGAGCAGTGCAGCATATTTCGAGCACTGCAGCATAAAAACTGACAGGGCAAGGACCTACTGTATAGCACAGCGAGCTACATTCAATATGTTGTAATAATCTATAATGGAAAAGAATCTAAAAAAGTATATACATATATATCAATATATGTATAAGTGAATCACTTTGTTGTATGCCTGAAACTAACACATTATAAAGCAACAATATTTCAATAAAAATTTAAAAAGAAACTGACAGAACAAGTGTCTTAGCACAAGTCCCCAGTTATTTAAGAAAGTTAGAAATTTGACACAGCTGTATCCAATTTTAAATTAATTTTGAATTTTTAAATGGCCCTCTGTTTACTGGAGCAACTATAGATGATCTGAGCATGTCTGTCTGGTACAGAAACCTTGAGAGAATCAGTAAATAGAAGGAAAATATAAAACCTTGGCAAGAATGATTAATAATACCTTTTCCATGTATCGATATCCCCAAAGGAAGCTTGCATTTAAAGCTAATACACTATTAGCCTCGAAATAAGTGCCCAGACTAGCCAAGGTAATTTATTAGTTTATGGCCAATAAATGTCAGGCATGGCATATGTGTTACTAACAAAAAAGCAGGGAAGGAAGCTCTTCAGTTTCACTAGGTAACATTTTAGCAGAGCTTTTCCCTCTCCGTATTTCCTCATTGACTTCCCCATCTCCTATTATTTATTTGCCATATCCAAACAGCAGGACGACTGGGCTGAAATATCACTAGGATGGATTTTCCCTTCTTCCTTTGCTATAGACATTAACATGATCATAGGAATACCACAAAAGGTATTCATGAGTGCAGTTGAATATCTCCTTTTAAGTTACAACATTTTTCAAACTAAGAAGTCCGTATTCACCACCTTTCTTGTGCCAATGAGACGCTGGATCATAAGGCGTCGGTGGCAGCTAAATCCTGACGCTAACTGCTGCCTGTGTGCGCTTCCCTTTTAGACCAGATCAGCTGGTGCGTGGATGCCAGTAAGTGTGTGCAAGCTGGTTCTCTGTAGCTATTTCACCGTGTCCCTATAACAGGGCCTCAACATCACACTGTCCTCCAGGCTTCCTGAAACTACCTCTGTATTTTGTTGGAATGTGTGTGTACACACACACCATGTACATATTTTGCAGGACTGAACTAGAGTTCACGCCCTCCTCCGACCCTAAGAACCTGTGATTCTACAAGACTTCAGCTCTGTAGTCAAAGAGGTCATGGGCGCTGTTCGTAGGCGGTGGAATTTTGAGACAAGGTCAAAGACACCCGCCTCTGAAACTGAAGGTAACAACGATAAAAAAGGTAATATCAAATTCAAGAGATGATCCACCATGTAGAGATCTTCTCAGGTTATTAACTAACTTTGAAATGATTTTCCCATCTTGTAGCCGATACCAGTGGTCTTCTTCCTAAACTTCCTGCAGAGCCAAGACCACGTCTGTGAAAAGAAAGGCATCTATTTAAATGCTAACTAAAGGGAGATGCTATTATCTTGAAAATTACAACCTGTCTTTCACGGGGGAAATGCTGTAATTATGAAATGAAGTGGCAATTGATCAGGAAAACTAGAAAAAAAACATCACTGGTGAAAACTGCTTCTCTCCAGAAGGCATGGAGACTATGGGCCCAGTTCAGACTCTGAGCAGGATGGTGTAACAGCCGTACAACTTGCTGCAAGTCATCCTGTGTCAAGGCAGCGAGGGGAGTCGAGCCTGGAACTCTGCTCCCTTCCCCACTTTGAAAAGCTTCTGCATCATACCTCCCCAGCTGTCTTCCCCTTCTTACTCAAAATATTATTGTTTTTCTACTCTTCATAGAGTATCTTTTTTATTTTTTTAATTGAAGTATAGCTGATTTACATACAGTGTTGTGTTAATTTCTAGTGTACAGCAAAGTGATTCAGTTACGTGTATACACACACACACACACACGCGCGCACACACACACACACACATATAAACATATATATTCTTTTCCAGGTTCTTTTCCATTATAGATTATTACAAGATATTGAATATAGTTCACCGTGCTAAACAGTAGGTCCTTGTTGGTTATCTATTTTATATACAGCAGTGCGTATATTTTAATCCCAAACCCCTAATTTATCCCTCCCCTCTTTCCCCTTTGGTAACCATAAGTTTGTTTTCTATGTCTGTGATTCTCTCTCTGCTTTGTAAATGTTCATTTGTATCATTTTTTTTTAGATTCCACAAATAAGTGATATTATACGATATTTGTCTTCGTCTGACTTGCTTCACTTAGTAGGATAATCTCTAGGTCCATCCATGTTGCTGCAAATGGCATCATTTCATTTTTTTTATGGCTGAGTAAGTATTCCTTTGTATATAAATACCACATCTTCTTTATCCCTTCATCTGTCAATGGACACTTAGGTTGTTTCCATGTCTTGGCTGTCGTAAACAGCACTTCTATGAACATAAGGGTGCATGTATCTCACAGAGTATCTTATTTCATGATAGTACAGCCGAAAGCAAAGCCTTGGCAATCTTTTTGCGAAATTAGGTTTAAGAAGCCTTGAGAAGGTAACATCCTTTCTACTGACTCAATCTGTCTCCTGGATAAGATCTGCCCGTAACCTCAGGGCCCTTTTGTTTCCAGGGAGGAGGCCTAATTACACCACTTCAGGCCAGAGTCAAGTTGCCCCATTTATTAAAAGGAGAGCCCCTTTAGCGTGTCTGCTTCCGGCTGCCAGCAGAGGGGAGGGGAGGAGAGAGAAGGATGTAGGGGTGAAGCGGGGGAGAAGGAAAGGAGATGAGAAAGTGAACAGAAGAGGAAGCCCAGTGTGGCCTCACTTCCTTCTCCTTACCCCCAAACTACATGCATAATATAAAAACATAAAGTAGAACTTGAAAGTTTCATCACAAAATTTAGAAAAACTGGTCCATTTGATGTCAAATGCTCACAGAATTAAAACTAAAGTAGATAGTTAAATACATTATTAAATAATTTGAAAAGCGGATCTTTCTCCTTCTATTTCTCTTTGTGTCCTACTATTTCACAAGTCCACGCTGGCAGTAAATACTATATTTCGGTTTGTTCTGTCTGCTGCTACAGACTTTGGATGTTGTGATGCCCCCAGTAAAGAGCGTTCTGGAGCAGAGGGTAGCAGATGTGGGTTCTAGCCCTTCTCGGCCCTTTCTGGGCTGTGTGTCCTCTGGCACACCATGAACTGCTCTGGGCCTATTTCTTCTTCAGTGAAATGAGGTAGGAGACAAAGTTATCTCCAATGTCCCTTCCAGACCTAAGACTGTGGACCCTATGAGGAAGACACTGCCCTATCTAAGCTTGAAGTCTTTGTCTCTCTTGGTTTTCAGTGCCTGGAACGTAACAGGCCCTCAAGAAATACTTTATATCAAAGCCTCTGCAAAATTGGTAAAACTCCTTGGCATCTTTTGTACACTGTGTGATGTCAGTTCTAGGGACTGGAACTGTTGTAAACAAGAAAAAAGAAGGTTCGTTAAGACAAATCATAATTAAAACTTGAATGAAGTGCTCCCTTGTTAAAAACTATTTCGGTGCCTGCCACGTACAAATTGATCAACGTCCTCAAGAAAATACAGAGATTTGAATGAGGTGCCTGGTGGAGACAACACCTTAAGAGATTTTTGGAAGCTGTAATAAAGGTCCAGTTCTAGGAAGAAGGCTGAAGAAGCTCACTGGTGGCAGAGACTCCTGTCCGGCTTGGCCCTGTGTGACTGCGAGGCTGTGGTCGCTATATGAGGGATCGGCTGCCGTCCAACAAGCTGGGGAATGAGAAATGCCTTGGACTAAAGCAGGGAAGAACTTCCCTTGCTTCTGGGGCTATGGCTGAGTTAGAGTGGACACGAGCTGGCACCTGGCATGTGAAACAGAATGGTGCCAGGCAGGATGACGCTGATTAGGAACTCAGGAGCAGGGTTTCGGTCCTTCGCACCTAAGAATAGCACTTGGAGTAACACGTATTCTTTTTTTTTCCCCCAAAGATCAGGAACAAAACAAGGATGCCTACTCTTGCCACGTTTATTCAACATAGTTTTGGAAGTCCTAGCCACAGCAATGAGAGAAGAAAAAGAAATAAAAGGAATCCAAATAGGAAAAGAAGAAATAAAACTGTCACTGAGTGCAGATGACATGATGCTACAGACAGAAAATCCTAAAGACGCCACCAGACAACTACTAAAGCTCATCAGTGAATTTGGTCAAGTTGCTGGACACAAAACTAATATACGGAAATCTGTTACATTTCCACACACTAACAGGTAATTCTGTCTTTTATATGCTCTTTCCCCAAACCTCAAGTTAAGCCTGAACCCAGGTGTGCTAAGGGGACGTATTTCTGGAGAAGCAGCCACGAGAGCGCGGGACCCTCCTCCGCTGAGCCCAGGGGAAGGTGTCAGTGGCTGATCCATCATCGCCTAAGGCCACAGAGTAAAGGAAGTTAAAAGATTTTTTTCTAGAGCACATGTGAAAACTCTCAGAGGGGGAAGATGCTGAAGGAGGCAAATTTTAAGCAAGTCAACTAGATATAAAAATACCAAGTAAAACCTCAAAGTTCAATCACACGATGGTGAGAACTAGAAGACTTGGATTATTCTTAAACCTGGAAGATTGCTTTCTTCACCAAATAGGTAATGAATACCTACTATGTGAAAGTCAACCACCATGTTATACGAAGGACAAAGATAAATAAGACACTGCACACTGGAACAGGTAAAACTATGCATGCACATTTCGCTTACGAAGCCCCTCTGCCTGAACGCAGAGCACGGAAGTTCATTTCATCAAATCAGCAACACAAAGTAGTTGGAAAATACAACGAGACAGTCAAGAGTTAAGGGAACAGCAGAGTGAAAAAGCAAACCTGGGGTTTCGGCACTGCATGTCAGAAATATTAACACCTGGAAAACAAATCTCCCATCGGGCCTTCACTCCATTTGACAACTGAGAGTGAAGTCAAAAAGAACCCCCCAGGGATTATTACCTTTGATAAACAATCACCCCAGTGCGCACTCAGGTTCAAATTCACTCAGCTTCCAAAACATAACCCACGGTATGTGATATGCCTCAGGGTTTTACTAGTTTTATTTCTCGACAAATATACTTGTGGTTTTTTTGCGGCACGTGGGCCTCTCACTGTTGTGGCCTCTCCCATTGCGAAGCACAGGCTCCGGACGCACAGGCTCAGCGGCCATGGCTCACGGGCCCAGCCGCCCCGCGGCACATGGGATCCTCCCGGACCAGGGCACGAACCCGTGTCCCCTGCATCGGCAGGCGGACTCTCAACCACTGCGCCACCAGGGAAGCCCCTTATACTTGTTTTTAACCTTCATACTATGTAGAGTGTTTACTAGACCATGCCTGCACTCATGAGGGATTATCAGTCTGTTACTTTTTGAAAATGAAAACCAGGAGAAAAGTTTTAACAATTTTAGTAAAAGGGTTTGTTTTTCTTAATCAAACCTTCACGAGGTCATATCTGAACACCTTGGGAAGGCTGAACATTGACTATGTCAGGTAAATAAGCAGGTGCCTGTTAACTGTCCTTGTGTGTAACTGTTCCTATGGTTGCACCAAAGAGTCATCACACAAGGGAACCGAGTTAATTAAAGCCCTGCCATGGTCGGGCGTCCCCGGGGCCCCTGATCTTCGCAGGAAAGCTGCTGCTGCAGGACCGGGCCACTCGGTTACAGCACGTGGCAGACGGTCTGGTGTAGTAAAGACATAAAGTTGAGCGCAGACCCACTGAGAGGTTAAATCGTAATTTATACAATTACACAGAATCAAAACCTCTGACTTATGTAGTTGTTGAAAGAACAATACTTGCAATAACAACAAAAATTCTTATTTTGAATTTTTTACAATTACTATTTCTTATAATCCATGAAAGGCAATAGGTGTTCTAGTCAACTTTCTGGATTATGGCAATTCTATTTGCTGTCTAGTCAAGAACTTCTGAAGGGATCATAAGGCATTTTAATCATGTAACCTAGAGAAGCTGGAAAACTCAGACACTGATTTTGTTTCTCCAACCAAATCCCAGTTAGTGGAATACCTGAAACAGAAGTATGACTTGAAACGCCAATTGCATCACGGGCAAGGCACAGCATTTAGAGATTTTTTAAACAGTCCCTCCCTGACCAGTAGTCAAAAGGTGACACAAGCACATTTAGGGGACGGAGTGCCATAAACTCCCTTCTCTCTGGCCCCTTGGGAGCATCTCTGGGTGGCATCCAGAAGTGCTTTTTGGAGTGAACGCCACCGTTTCTCCGATTCCGGCAGGATCTGAATGGTACTCAGTCATGGAGCCCATCAACCAGCAGGCCTCTGGACACAGCCAAACCTGAGGGAGGGGGTGGGACAGGCTTTTAAGGTTTTACTGCTGCACTTGAGTAGCTTTCAGATTTGCCCCAATCTGGATGCAAGGGTCTCTCCAGCGTGGCTGAGTCACTGGCATTTCCCTGGAGTTCCAGGCCCACGTGGGGTCGCCTGGGGTTCAGAAGCACTGAGTCTCGCTCACTACTACAACGGCAACGTGCGGGGCTCAGGAGAGAGCGCCCAGGTCCCCGCACACAGAGAAACAGGGTGGAACCTTGTGAGAAACACCCGGTCCACCTTCCGTCTCTTTTGCAGTTATGCTCAAGCCTCCTCCACCGGTGAGGTTTCGTACGGAGAACAAACCAAACTACGCCCCAAAATGGCTTAAAATGTTCCTATGTGCAGCTGCACACCTATATTAGGAAATATGGACTCGAACTTCAAATCCTGACTTATTTTCCTAAAACCATATCAGACTAGATATGAATGAAACATTTCTAACTGGATGGTCATCAGGAAATTCATCATACTCTAATCAGACTCAGATGAGTCCAGGAACCCAGAAGTAATGGGATTGAAATAAACGTGAAATAAACATGGTAAGCACTGCTTCCACTGCTGCTGTGAAGGGGGTACTTTTATTTTCTCTTTTAAAATTCATGTTCAAGAAATAAACAGCAATGATGATGACAAACTGGCCATAGGAAGTAGCCTGCATTTTCTAATGGTCCAGTAAAAATGACAAGAAGGGAACAGCAGTATTAGCGATTATGCTGGCGTATGTGACAATCCGGGAGCTGCAAACGTTGCCCAAACGTGTATATCAAATTACTTATTGTTAAGACCCTTTCTTGTATTTTACTCATAGTTAGATCTTTTTTCTTTTTTTAATTAATTAATTAATTTTATTTATTTTTGGCTGCGTTGGGTCTTCATTGCCGTGCGCGGGCTTTCTCTAAGTTGAGGCGAGTAGGGGCTACTCTTTGTTGTGGTGTGCGGGCTTCTCTCATTGCGGGGGCTTCTCTCATTGCGGTGGCTTCTCTTGTTGCAGTGTACGGGCTCTAGGCTCAAGGGCTTCAGTAGTTGTGGCACGCGGGTTTCAGTAGTTGTGGCTCGTGGGATCTAGGGCGCAGGCTCAGTAGTTGTGGCACACGGGCTTAGTTGCTCTGAGGCATGTGGGATCTTCCCGGACCAGGGCTTGAACCCGTGTCCCCTGCATTGGCAGGCGGATTCTTAACCACTGTGCCACCAGGAAAGTCCTGCAAGATCTTTTTATATTTTAGATAATCAAGACTAAGAGTTTGAAAAAAAATTACTGAGGAAAAACATCTCTCAAATGGAAAAACACCGAATGCCGCAATGATCTAAGCCTATTGCTAGAGGGAAATTCGAAAACTCCAGGACAATCGGTAAGGTCCTCCCATCAGAACACCGGGGGCGGGAATTGCAGACTTAATCAGTGTCCAGTCACTGCTCTCAGAAAGCAACTGCTTCTTGTGTCTTGCTTTTCAGGGTCCTGGCTTTCTACCGCTGTAGCACTGCTGGGCAAGGGGAAATGCTACCTTGTGCTTTCAAAAGAAAAGAGAACTATAATGAAGGCATAAAATAAGCCACAGGGGAATAACAGCTAGGCATAGAGAGTTCATTAAAATAAAATGCCTTTTTTGATGCCTTATTCAATGCAACAAACGTTATGCCTGTTATTGTCTCCTGCATCCTGTTCGTAATTCACAACCGCACGTGTTGGGGGCAGGGGTCTTGGAGGCCATCCTGCTTCTTCGTTCAGAGCTTGGTGCCTCTTCTCTCCGGGATCTTAGAGCAGGAAGGGGTATGAGAAGCCACTGGGTCTGAGATTACACCCAGGAGCTGCTGGTTACCAGAGATGCACCTGTGCTTTCTGCTGGAATCCCAACAGCAGAGCACACATCATCACGAGGTTGACAATGACCACTTTAAAACATTCTTTTTCTGCTTATTTAAAATCTGACTTCCTGTAACTTCTTCCTAAGTTTTACTTCCTATACGTTAAAAAATGTTATGACGTTCAATGACAACCCTTCCAAGTAACTGGAAGTAGCTATCCTGTCTCCTCCTAACCTTTTTTCCATCTTCAACACATTCTTTCTCGAATCATTTCGCATGGGAAGGTTTCAAACTACTCACCATCCTGTAATTCTCTGCTGAATAAGCTTAAGTCGGAGTTCACTACTATTATCGTTGTTAAACTGGTACCATTTATCAATAATCTGCTACATCCCAGAGAGTGTACATCAGTTATCTGCTTTCATCTTCCCAACAATGCCTTATTTCACCCCTATTTTCCTGGTGAGGAAAATGAGGTTCAGAAGATTCAAGAAGTTCCTGGAAATCACTCCCCAGTCTGGCGGCTCTGGAGCATGTGTACCACGTGTGAATTACACAAATGGGACCTCCCAGCAGTGGAACGGGGACTACTCACTGCCTTCCACAAACTAGACACTACACTCCCTGGAAGCAGCCTGTGATTTCCAGAACATTCCTGACAGCCACACTGCACTGCTGGTTCCTGCTGGGTTTGTAATCACCTGAAACCCAAAGTTGAGTTTCACCCGAACTGTTACTAAGTCTGCCTGGCCCTTCCTCCAAACCTATTTCTGTTTTGCACTTGATCTTTAAAAACAGAGAGAAGTTTTACCTCCCCTCCTGCTAAATGTTATCTTGCTACTTTGCTTCAGTGTCCACACCATCCATTTAAGAAACCTGGGTTCTGACACATGGGCTGTTCCTTGCTTCTAAAGCCCTTATCACTTAAAAAAGTTGTCGAGCTGTTTTTGCGTGTGTGCTGTGCCTTCACCCAAGATTCAGTTAACAGCTCAGTTTTGAGGAGAGTAAAGGCTGAAGGACACCTTCTCTAGGACAATGTTTTTCAACCTCTGTTTACCTGCTAGACCCCGTGTACCTCGCCAGCAAAGCTTTACTTTTCATAGTTTGTATCTAAAAGCAGAGGCATTTTGTTTTTGTTTTGTTTTGGTTTTTTTTTGGTGCGTTGGGTCTTCGTTGCTGCGTGCGGGTTTTCTCTAGTTGCAGCAAGCAGGGGCTACTCTTCGTTGCAGTGTGCGGGCTTCTCATTGCAGTGGCTTCTCTGGTTGTGGAGCACGGGCCCTAGGCGCACGGGCTTCAGTAGTTGCGGCACGCGGGCTCAACAGTTGTGGCTCGTGGGCTCTAGAGCGCAGGCTCAGTAGTTGTGGCACACGGGCTTAGTTGCTCCACGGCATGTGGGATCTTCCCGGCCCAGGGATTGAACCCATGTCCCCTGCATTGGCAGGCGGATTCTTAACCACTGCGCCACCAGGGAAGTCCAGCATTTTGAATCTGCTTTTTCAACTAGCATCTCATTGCCACCTTGAGAACCACGTCACCGATTCACGACCCATTTTTCTTATCCAGCTAGTAGGTGACAGACAAACCCATTTCACTTTAGCATCTCCATCTTCTCCATGGCTGTCAGGATGTCAGTAGCGGCCACACCTTCTTCTGCTGTGACACTGAGAATATTCTGCTGACAAGGATTTGTGTGTCCCAGAAAAAAAGTTACTCTTAAGAATCTGTCCAATTCATAAAAATACCTTATTATAAAAGAAAATAGCTGACCAACATTGCCATGCCACTCACAGTCTTCACAGTGACGTTAAAAGTAACACTGAATGGTACCCAGAGTTAATTACAAACCAAAAATGCTGTACTGAAAAACACAGATTAGCTGGAATGACTCTGCAGCACGGGATATAAAATAAATTTAGCAAAAGGATCAGCATGACGTGCACTGGGGTCAGCCCTGAGGCATTTATTCTCCCTACAGGAAACACTATCAACTTTCTTCTAGACTGTTCTTTAGAAAACTCTGGTAGTCGTGACCAGAGGACTGCCAGGGAACCCTATTTATCCCATTACATAAATACAATCGGTAGAAAGACTTGCCTCCAAGTTAAGGAAAAAAGCTCCTCTTGACTTCGATGAATTTTTCCGGAAGGGAGATCCACACTGGAAAAATGCAACCTCGCTAAAGGTTACAGAAGTGCTTTAAGCTTCATAGTAAAACCCAGGTAAAAGTAGATTATTGGATCTTCTCATTTCCAGAATAAACATCTAAATCAATAATCGAACACCTTGGGCTAAGAAATTAGCCAAAATCAGAGCCAGCGAAATGCAAGAAATGGACCTGTGCACTGCAAACCTTAGAACGCATATTTTATTCCCTGTAGTAACCCACTAATATTTGTCAGGTTATAGGATAACAAAAATTCTCTAAATTAATATATGGTAGACTGAATCTCTTTTGATCTAAGAGTTTATCTAAAACTTTTTTTCTACGTCCCTGCAATCTGTAATAATTTGATAACCCACCCCCACCCTAAATCACGTTATCAACGTGAAATGGATTTGAATCTTCTGTTCCAAGAAAAGCACTGGTGCACGAGTGCATTATGCAAACTATAAGGAATGAAACGGGGGCTGCAGGCAGAGAAAGAGGAGACAAATGAACGTGGACCATGTGGGATCAGGTGGGCTTACTGCTGGCTGTGTCTTGAGAAAAGAGAAAAGGAAATGCATGACCACACACAGATGTACGCTGGCTGCGGAGCCAGCAGACTCTCAGCACCCCGGGCAGAAGAGGGGACCATTGGAGGCATGTGGTGGGCGGGGCTGGCACAGAGGGATGTGCGATGCCCATGTAGGACCAAGGGCAAGGGGATGGAGGCGGGAGAGTAGCTCTCTGAATGAAAATATTCAATCTGAAATGGAATCAACTTGCAGAAAGAGCAAGATGCTCCCTCCCAGCTGGGGGAAAAAGACGCGGTAGGTGGTGGACAGGGCAGACCTGGTTCTCCGGCCAGAGTTCACACCTGGCCTGTGTCCCCGTGATACCTGGGAGCTCAGCAACCATCCACTGCCGCCACTCTCAACAGCCTGTGTCGCTCTCACTTGTTAACTTGGTCTGGCCAAACATCTCTGACAAGAGTCACTCACCTGCCCCTTCTCTCAGAAGAATTTTTGTTTTCTTTACAAAGAAACACAGAGGAGCACACCCCTCTACACTCGAGCTGCAATGCCCACCACCACGTGCATTTTAAAAACTACCCATTCTCCAAGCAAGAAAAGGACATTCACAGTTCAAATCATCCTACCGCTCCTGTATACAGAAATCTCCAAGTTTCTACAAATTAACAACTTGGCCGTAAGTTACGCAAACAGAAAAGGTAAAATTCATTTAAATGTTAGCTCATAGTCAAGATATTAAAGAACACTTGATTTCTAAGGCCTCCAAAATGTCTTTCCTACCATGGAAAGTATTAGAGATTTCTTCTTCTTCTTCTTCTTTTTTTTTTTTTTTAAACACCACATTTTTCTCTCGATTGTAACATTTTGGGGACTTTATAAGTATTTTCAGTAATTTGATCCTCTGTGAGAGACTTCGGAAATAATTTTGTGTTTAGAAACTGGGTCTGAGTAATTTTCCAGAGTTCTGGAAAAACAAAGAGGCATCTTGTATGCTTTACAGCAATATTTCCCAGCTCTCAATATCTGGGACAAAAAAAAGTTTTAAAATATACATTTACCTCTACATCGCAGGTATATTCTGATCCATCCAGAAGTATCACTTTGCACTGCATGCTTTTAGGCTTTTTGACAATCTTTAATGGAGATCGAGATAGTTTGCTGCTAGATGATTTCTGGGAAAGTTTATCGTCTTCAAATTGCTGATATTCGGGCTGTTTGGCAGGTCCGGCGCCAAACTCCTGGTCCTTGTCAGTGACCTGCGAAGAGCAAACAATGGACAGTTTTCACTGCAAGACAGGAAATAAATATTGCATTGCTCAGGCAATAACAGCACACTTTAGAAACAGGCTTTCCTATTTCCTAAAGGATGAGGGATGTCTGAATTAGGATATTAGGAATGGATATACATATACAAATACTTAGAACGCTAACAGTTACACTTAAGTAACTCCTGCAGTTTAAAAGTACCCATAGGGCCTTATTTCAGTTTGACTCAAGGATTTACATTAGCAGTGCTAAGCTCTTAGCAAATGCCACCAAGGTTCCACTAAGCAAAGGCGGGTACAAAAGTGGGCTCCTGACTTTCTAAAAGGCATCGGCTTCCACAGACACAGTGAGAGGACTTATGGTTACTGGAGGGGAAAGGGTGGTAGAAGGACAGATTAGGAGTTTGGGATTAACGAAGATACACTACTATACATAAAACAGGTAAACAAGGACCTACTGCATGGCACAGGGAACTATATTATCTATAGCAACCTATAATGGAAAAGAGTCGGAAAAGGAATATGTATATATATGTATAAGTGAATCACTTTGCTGTACACCTGAAACTAACACAGCATTTATACTTCAATTGGGGGGAAAAAAAGGCACTGGGTAGTATAAGCCTTAAAAACAAATAAAGCATCTAAGATTTAACCTAATGTATTCTGCTTCTTTCATTCACTGGATCCTCCTTTATTCCATGACCCATAACTGTCCCATAAACACACCAGGTATCTTATAAATTGTAAGGCGTACATAGATTCAAGTATTAATCTTCTCAGTAATTTTACAACTGTTAAAATATTTGATTTAGCTCTAACTCAATTCAATGTAGCCAGCAGCACTGAAATTCACTACAAAGTAATCCCTTAAGTCTGCTTCCCCCTTCACTGTAATGAGCTAGTATAAGAACAGATCAAACCTGTCCAAAAGCTTTAATCTGCTTTCAAATCACAACAGTCCAGTCCAAGCTAGACTCAGAACTGCAGAGGACATCCTATGAACAATAAAGTCCTCCCCTCAGTCAGTCCCCTTGGCAGTCTCCCTGTGCACTCCCCTCCAACAACTCTTTTTCTGCCCTTTTTCTATGTATTAAATGACCGTCAACGCACATTCAACCCAAGGGCCAGACCACAGCTTCCATGCTTCCATGGTCTGCAAATACACTCTGAAAGTCCAAAGGAAGATATGTTTTGAAACTCAGTTTGGGCCCCTTACATAAGCACGAAATTTCCTCTCTCATGAATATACCACCACCCTGGTGGCTAAAGTTCATGGGCTGGAGAGTAAGACCATATTGAGAGTTGCAGCTTTCTCAAGGTCACCAAACTAGTCAACTGGAATTCAGATCCAGCCAAAGCCCACACTTTAATCATCACGAGATACCAAAGCACACTTCATTCTACCTCGAACATAACTGGGCACCCGGCGTGAATGAGAGAATCTGAGAGTGGAAGAATCTTAGAAAATTATCTTTTCTGATCTCTTCGTTCTGTAAATCAGTAAGCTGAGGTCCAGAGGACTCGGAAGAGTTCTGAGACAACTGAGATAACCAGGGGGGAGGCAGGGCTAAAGTCTCGTGACTCTGCCGCCAGTCACCTTTCCCTCCAGTGGCTTCGAGTCACTCCTCTTTAGTTTCAAACGTCTGACTACAGAAAGTCAATCCATTTATTAAATACACATGTCTAATCGTGCCTGGGTATGGAAACTCTTCCTTCTCTCCGATTTCCCCCACTTTCACGTTTATTTCATTTCAGAGTTAGGAAAGAAGAGAGAAAAATCCAGTCTAGTAACTTTAAATTTCTGAAGATCTGAAAATTAACAAACAAAACACTACCACCATCACGTCTCCACAAAAAGAAAAGATAAAGGAAAACCATGATGACAGCACCTGTTCCTTTGACAGGTTGAAGGATAACCCCCAGCTCCCTGCACAAAATGTCTGAGATCAGACAGAGCATCTATTTACAGAGCATGAAAATAAACATTACTCTTTATACCATTTAAAAGCGGAACTTAAATACCATGGGAAAAGAAATAAAATAATCAGGCTGTAAACACACAGTAGTTTAAGGCTATACCAATGTGTTGTGTTTTCCAAAGACATGCCACTTCCTTCATGTCTCTTAACATCTTCTAGAATTTCTGGCTTGACACAAATACTTCCAACCTGTAAGAGGTCAACCATGTGTAGGGACTCCCAGATTTCCTTAACCCATGAGTCGGGACCCTAAAACATGCTGATTCCTGGTTTGAAGTTTCAAGCCAAAGAAATTTAAACACGGATTCATTCAAGGCCCAGGTATAAATCGTGCTTTATATTTTGTAGGAAAGCTTTTAAAAGGAATAATCACATATCCATGACAACTTAAACATGTTTAGGTAACAGAGTTGAAAATAGACATGTCCACGGGAGATGGAAAGAGGCACAAACACCCACTGTAAGTAGCTGGCAACTTTGGGGTCAGAGTGGCCCCAGGGAAAAATCACAAGAGCTCTGAACCCAAGGCTTAAATAAACAACCGGGCACATAATTAGAGCCGCCAGAGCAGTGTCTAGCCTCCCCGTAAACCCAGACAAAAACCACTGACCTGCAGTCCAGATTTCAGTGTGAGTTCAAATGCTTTCATCAAAGGAAGGCGTCACCAAGCAAGGCTGTGGAATGTCATTCACTGAAAGCCTTAAAATAGCCTAACTTTCCATCTGCCCAGGACCAGAAGGGGCCAAGCAGATGACCCCTGGTGGTTCTCTCTAGTGCTAAGAGGCCAAGGTCAGAGCAGAGCCTGGAAAAGCTCAGCAAACATTCTTTCATGGGTTTTGGCGGGGGGGGGGGGGGGGGGGGGATGCTCGCAAGTGCGGGGTAGTCCAGGCTCACCTCCTTCCTCACGGGCGTGCTGTGCGCTGCCGCCTCCTCCAACTGCTCCAGTGCCTGGGGCTGCTCTTCACTGCCTGGCTCAGCTCCTGGCTGCGCCCCCAGCTGTGCCCCCGCGTGACCCTCCTGGGGCTCGGCCTCCGGCTCCGGCTTCGATTCCAAGTCTGATCCCGATTCGGTTGTCATGGTCGATTGTTCTGCAAGCAGAAAACGGGAAGGGCCCATCACTTGGTGCCGTGACCTCCCCCAGGCAGGCAAGAAAGGCGGGAGGTTACAGTGAACGGCTGAAGGAAACCAGCACAGGAAAGATGGAGAAACGCTAAGAACCAAAACACGATCCCACCACACATACCTAACAGCCTTGTCCAATTCACCACAAGGACGGGTGCCCGTCGACGTCTCAAAAGGAACATTTAGTAGTAAATGCTAATTTGGAACGATCACAGGCTTTATCCCTATTAGATTTTTGCCACAGATGACCGTGAAATGACATCACTGTCATAATAATTACCTAACTTAGATACGTTTAATTTCAGAAAAATGAATTTTCTGAATCAGCTGGAGATACATTTCAATCTCTGGCAACGATGATCTAGTAATGGAAGCGGATGCTCTTTCTCATTCCCTTTCCCCTTCCCAGGGGCCCTGCTCTGCCCTTCCACACCCGTGAATCCATCCATTCTTCTGCGAATAAACACCCTCCCCCTCTGTGATTTTCCCGTAAATGTTATTCCCTTTTCTTCTTAAATAAATTTATTTATTTATTTATTTTTGGCTGCATTGGGTGTTTGTTGCTGCACGCGGCTTTCTCTACTTGCAGCGAGCGGGGGCTATCCTTCGTCGCGGTGCGCAGGCTTCTCATTGCGGTGGCTTCTCTTGTTGCGGAGCATGGGCTCTAGGCGTGTGGGCTTCAGTAACTGTGGCTCGCAGGCTCTAGAGCACAGGCTCAGTAGTTGCGGCGCACGGGCTTAGTTGCTCTGCGGCACGTGGGATCTTCCCGGACCAGGGCTTGAACCCGTGTCCCCTGCACTGGCAGGTGGATTCTTAACCACGGCGCCACCAGGAAGTCCCTGTTATTCCCTTTTGAACGAGTAACCACAGTACATCAGCGGCTTCTTCGGTGTTGAGGAACCTGTCCCGCACTGGACCACCCCTGGCCACGGTGGAGGGAAGTCGGGTAGCATCACCTCTCCCGCTCATCACAAGTTCACTCTCAAAGGCTTCTTCCTGGTTCCCTCCTATTTCCCGTGAGTGTTGAAGAAGTTTGTCCTTCTCATATCCCATCAGGAACTCAAACAACAGATCCTGACATAGAATAATCTGCTCTCACATCCTAAAAAGGATGCCGTAAAATATAACTGCCATCTCCTTATAACTTACTCGTCAAGACATAAGTATTTTGTGCCTCAGTTTCCACATCTGCCAAATGAGATGTGATCTCATGTGAACATCATCACATCTAAAGAACCTCTTTTTTTTTTTTTTTTTTTGCGATATGCGGGCCTCTCACTGTTGTGGCCTCTCCCGTTGTGGAGCACAGGCTCCGGACGCGCAGGCTCAGCGGCCACGGCTCACGGGCCCAGCCGCTCCGCGGCACGTGGGATCTTCCCGGACCGGGGCACGAACCCCTGTCCCCTGCATTGGCAGGCGGACTCCCAACCACTGCGCCACCAGGGAAACCCAAGAACCTATTTCTTGCTGTTACCTCTTCCTACTACTAATAGACATACCACTATAATTAAAGCCATTTTTTGCTCTAAGCAGCAAGAGAGCTGCTATACCAGTGGTCACCATGTCATTTTAAGTAATTTCTCATCTTAGCTATGTGGTAAATATCTCAAAAATGAATATCTCAGATAATCACATAATTTCCCTTCCTAATTCTAATTTTATGGTAAAAATACCATGAGCAAAGGGCTAGTGTAATACTTTAAGCAAATGATACACCCGTTAGTATGAGTAGAATTTTTATGAAAAATAAAACTCCGTAGTAAAACTACCAGTTAGTTCCTATTTTCACAATACACATTGGAAGATGCTTAATAATTTGAAGAGGGAAACATTACAAATACCAATCTATCTTATAAACTAAATGTGGTATCTGTGCTTTCTGTTTAAGGTTACTTTTTACAATCACCAGCTATTCTGTCTGTTGAATAAAAGACCTGTCAACCTGGCATGTGCTCAGTTACCCAATGTAAATGTAAATATCAAGTCCAAATGCAAAGCCAGATAGGGATCTACATAAAACTAAAACATGTTTTCTTTCCTTCTTACATTTTACATTTTCAAGCAAATCTTGAAGGCAAATATGATATTCGCATTTTTATGCTTATACCGCAAAGTGTCAAGTCTACAGAAAAAACAGTGGAGGGGGAGGCAGAGGTGGTGACTGTGTAATTCAGAGCCTATGGTTGAATTTTACCATTTAGGAGGGGGAGGATTAATTTTAATAATCAGTTCAACTCACCCAACCCTTACTGAGTACCAAATATAAGTCAAGCACTGCTCCTGGTTTAGAGGCAGAGATAAATATGTTGTAACTCCCTACACCCTACCTACCTTCAAGGAGCCCAGAGTCTGTGGCTGAAATAGACTCTCTCCAGAATCTACTTTTTCCATCTTTCTTTTAGTAATCAAATTTTCCGTTTCAGCTGGCACGCCTCCACCCAGGTGGAGACCACAGTGAGTTGGGCCGTGTGATTAAGTCTGGACCCATGATACAATGGAGAAAATGTATTCAATATTTAGGTTATCTTCATAAAAAGAAAGCCACTTGCCCTAGATTTCCCTTTCCCATTGTCTGGAAAATACTGACTGATGTCATTACTACAGACCTGATCATGGAAGCCCCAAGTTGAGGAAGATGCCAGAGCCGCCCCCCTCAGCCGGGGTCCCGGGATGACCTCATGGAGGGCAGCCCACCTGCTCTGGATGGTCACACAAGGCAGAATCCTTCTGTCTTGTTTGCACCTCAGTAAACCAGCCAACACCGAATCTAATACACATTCTACAGATTAAAATTCTACCCAAACCCAGACTTGAGTGGCTCCCATCTTACTAAAACAAAGTAGCCTTCTCTTGATCTCACATCCTCTGGCAGCTACCACCATATTTCCCTGCTCTCTACCCATAACTTCTCAAAAGTCTTGTCGACCCTGTCTCACTTCCTCATTTCTTCTTCCTCTGCCACCACTCCAGCCTGATTCCATCGGGGCTGCTCTTGTGGCCACTACAGAGGATAATGCACTCTTGCCTGTCCTTGTCTCACCTGACCTCATAGCAGCCCCAACTCAGGTGATGAGACTTTACTTGTCAACATGATTCAGAACACCCCACACTCTCCTGCTTTCTCCTATCTCTCTGGCGACTCCTCTGCATTCACTGTTACAGGTTACTCCTTGTCCAACCTCTAAATGTGGGAATGTCCCAGAAAACTCACTCCTAGGCCCTCTTCTCTCCTCTATATTTTTTTTTCCCAGAGCTTTAAATACTTCCCACATGCCAACGGCTCGCATATTCACATCTCTGGTCCAAACCTCTGTCCTGAGCTTTCAGACTAGTGTCCAGCTGTGCACTGGACGCTCCTCACTGACACCTCACAGGCACCTGCTGATTTCTCTCCCCTCCTCAATTTCCCCACCTCAATAAGTGGCAATGCCATTCCTTCCAGCCAGAATTGCAGAACTCACCCCTGACATTTTCCTTTCCCTTGTCTTCCTTATTAATATACAACAGAAAGTTCTGCATCCTTCAATAACTCCCTTTTCACTGCCTCGATTCCTATCCACCTCTATTCTGTTGACCTTCATAAAACATAAATCCAGCCACGTCACTCACCACAGAAAATCCTTTAATAACTTCCCAATGTGCTTGAAGTTAACATCAAAACTCTTAATTCCCATGGCCTTCATGGCTAAGCTGAGGCCTCAACACCCTACCGACACCCAGCGGCATGCCCATCCGGCCATCCACCTGAGATCCAGCCACGTGGTCTCCTCCGGTGTGTAAACCACATCAGGGCTTTGTTCTGCTTCAGGGTTTTCTGGACACGCTGTTCTGTTTGCTGAGAACATTTTTTCCTCTGCTCTTCAAGCGCCTGACTCCTCATTCCTCAAGTGTTGGCTGAGAGAGGCTTTCCCTCGTTGCACAGTTATCCTAATTGTGCCTCATTGTTTCCTTCCCATAACGCATCAAATTTTATTATTACCCAGCCATCTCTCAACCTCCTCCTCATATACTCAAGGGAGGAAATCACGTTTGTTTATATCTGAAAACTAGAACATAGTGGGTATTTCAATAATAATTTAATGAATGACTAAATAAAATCAACCCCATTTATTATATAACTATGCATTTAAAAGTGTAATAACTCTTCCTTGTAGTTTTTAACCACTGTAAGATCTCTCTTAAGTGGGTGGGTAAAGAGTAGATATTTCTACTCTTTAGAAATAGAAAACGGAACTCAGTTACAACTTTCAAAATCAAATCTCTCAAGGTAATAGACACTATTGTTCTGTTCACAGTCTAATGCTTTTATCAGTAGTTGTAAAGGTCTTCCAGAAACACAAAAAAGAAAATGTTCAGGTGGTTTAGAGAATCTCTATAAAAGAGTAACCTAAAAGCCACTAGGTCATGAATTTACAAAGTAAAACATAAATGACTATTAGAAAAAGCATATTTTAAGAAGATGCTTAGTTTTTCCTAGACAGGACAGTTCTAGCATATAAATCATATTATTGAAGAAATTTGAATACCTTCAATATTTTCTATCTTCTATGAATAACCTACTTAGGGTTCTCTGTTGTTATTATCTGTGTTTCAGCAGATAATGGCTATAACTTAGTAATTAGATGTCAAAAGTGTCACAGAAGCAGAAAACCAAAATCATATCTCAAAATTTAAAAATTACTTTAAAATCTATGTATAATCTTTATAGATACAATACAAGAAAATAATCAGCAGCAAATAAGTTGCCATGTATGGTCTTGGGTGACTAATTTTTTTTTACTCTCCCACTTCCCCTTCCATAAAACAAGGGGTTCGGACTAGAAATCAGTGATGACTAAGTGAGGTGGGGGTAGGGGATGGGCTGGGGGTGGTGCAGGGGGCAGTGAAAGGCCGGAAACTTGAGATCTTCTTTCTGGTTAAGCTGACAAACCTGTTGCCTCTTTCACCATCTTCTCCCAATTTCCTTACTACTTTTTAAACCTAAGGACTTTTTACACGAAAGTCGTTGTGGTATTATACATCTCACATCAGTGCACTCTAAACTTGAAAATGTGGTTAAATACGTGTTAAAATAAAAACCTTTCTAAACATGACATTAGCCCCAGGATTCACTATATATGAAATAGAAGAGCAAAATCAGTAAAGGAATAATCCCAGTTTTGACTTTCACTATGAAACCATTCAGTACCTGGCTTTTGTCTTTAATTCTATACGTTGTCCCGAAGGCAGGGAGCCAGCTCTACAAACGCTGAATAAAAATGCAAAATGGACGTAGCCCAGGAACCGCCTATCAACTACTTAAACAGTAAAATAATCTACCATTATTTTCTACCTATGAATACACCGTATAAAACCTTACCTGTCACACATCACATAAATCACAGAACCTCAAACCTCAAATAAAATCCTATGCCCTTGTCAAATATTTCCCAGGTATATCATTTCCCCCAGCACTATATGCATAATACAAGGAATAAAAATCATTGCTGTTTTTTTGACTAATTGTAATAAAATAAAACTTCCCTTGATGTTGAGAGAGAGTAAAGTAAGAAACCTTAAAAATGTAAGGCTTTTAAATTCTGGAATCTCACTAGAGTCAATATTTAATTCCACATATCTGAAAGGGCATACGTTTACCTATGAGTAAACAGTATCGACAGCCTCAATCGGTAAATTCAATTTCAAAACATTTTTTTAAAATAATCTTCCTCCCTACCCACAGGCCGATATAAGCAAGCAATAAACTGATTTTTAAATGGCACACAATGAAAATCATAAGCATCTAAATACAGTCCTTACTTTAACTCATTACTTTAATAATTCTATAGTGTACACCTCCAATCTTATACCCAAATGCCAAAACATTTTTTAAAATGAGATTTTCATATTTACATTGTTTTGGGTTTTGTTTTTTTTCCCTAAGATACTCATTCCCTGCTTTCTTGGATGACCCTTGCCACTTGAAATTGCACATTTTCCTTTCCGACTCACTACAGATGACTATTTTCCAATGTTCCCTTCTCTTCTGATAGATTCACTCTGGACTACCTATAACTGTCAGTCATTTGTTACTGGAAGTAACACCATCATCTGCAATCACAAACGGAAAGTGAAACAAAATGCTTATGCTTAGCTTTGGCTTAAACTGTGCCCTTTCTTTATATTAAACTTACCTTGTTAATTGTGTTTTGCTTCAGCTTAGGAAGGTCTGGAATCCCAGGAACTCCAAACCCTAAAAGCTGGCGTAAGGACATTTACTACGTGTACTGGGATAATGGCGAGAGGAGTCCTTTATCTTTTCAAGAAACATAAATTGTATTTCATTATGCCTCTCCTCAGGGATGTATTTATTAAATGACTACCAAAAGAAATGGTAGTCAGCTTAAAAGGCGGCATTGTGCAGGTGTGAATGAAATCATGCCCAATTCCCAATTCATTTCACCTATAAAAAATGGTCATTGGCATGCGTTTCAGGCTTTGTTCCTTTTCAGCTCTAATTTTTTACTCTGCAGAAGAAAAAAGTCAGTTTATCCTCATCTTTTCCACTTTTAGAAGTAGCATCTCTAAATTTAACATCTCCTAAAAAATGACTGCTAAATTAGCTTCTGCATTCAAATTTACGTATCTACCTCTCTTGCAGATAAGAAAATTCAGTGACACAGGAAAATTCTATTAAAAGACACAGACCTAGGACTTTAGTGCAGGAAAATGCTCCATAAAAATCTCTGTCCTTTACATATAAAACAGGATTCCTACAGAATAACAAAGCACTTCATAAAGAAAAACCCTTCACACCAGTTACCTGCCTAGAGGACTGTAAGACTAACAGATAATTCTTTTTTTAAAAAAACACAAGCTTTTCTCCCCCCTTTTGTATTTCAAACATAAATGTACAGAAGAGAGGCTAGTAGACCTTTATATACTCAGCGTAAGTATTTGGGACTCCTGGATACCATCCACTGATCCACCAAAACCACCAACGTCAAGCAAGTAAAAGACAGTAATATCCCCTGACCCCTCTACCGGATTCTATCTGCATTAAACAAAAGCCCCAGTATCACCCATTAAACACACACACACACCCCCCACACACTCACCCCAAACAACTGCTCTTGACCTTGCCTTCTACCCTCCTACAACCCCCACTTCCACCCCTCCAGGATGGCCCTACTTCTCTCCTCTTCCTCACAGCCATACTTCTGGAAGGAATTTCCTCCCTGTGCTGTCACCAGGCCCTCCCTCCCACTCACCGTTCAGAGTATTCCCCATTATTCTAGTAAATCTTACTAAGGTTACCGGCCACCTCCCTATACGGCAATAAATCCATGTGACGTCCCTTCCCATCTCTGACTTCTCCGTGTTTCTGACACACTCTTGATGTTCCTCCTCCTTCTGCCTCACTTCCATTTGCTCTTCACACCCACCTTCTCATCCTGTTTCTAAACTCTGCAGGTCTTTAGAATCAGAGCTCCTTCACTCAGTTTCAAATACAACGGCACATCCAAGATACAGGTTCCTCACTCTGACCTCTCTGAGCTTCAGATCCACAGATATGACTCCACTGCTCTCCTCGCTTCCTTGGGTGTTTCAGAGGCACCTGACACTGAACACTTCTCCATCCAAAGCACTGACCCCCACCCCCGCCCCCGCCCTCCCAGCCCCCCATCTGCTCCACTTCTGTCTTCTCCATGTCAGTAGGTGTCCATCTGTCCAAGCACAGGCCAACAATTAAATCTGAGTTTCTGCCTCTGATAACAGAGCTCTTTCTTCCACGCAAGTTCTGCGCTTCGGTAATAGCAATAAAACCTACTCTTAACCTCCTGTTCTTATTTCAGAAGTAGACAGCTTTTCAAAATCACTGTCTTATGTGATCATCTATAATTCACGATGCTGATACGCTACCTTATTCTTTTATTCAATGTAAATCAAACATGAGTAAATTTAAACTTCTGTAACATTGTATTTTGTTTTACACACTATTTTCACTACTACTTACTTTTCTTTATGCACTTATCTTTACTACTTAATCTATCTATATCTATATATAAATATAAAACATCACAATTCTAGTTTCTCATCTAGTGCAAGCCCTTGAGATTCTATAGCAGGCTGCCAGCTAGTTTCTGGAAAACAAACAAAATGATCATTGTTGCTTCTAGAGAAAATACGAATGGTACCTACCCTGCTTCTAGAGTCTCAACAATTATTAACTTTCCACTGATGGTGGCTTTAAGCCTCAAATGGATGTCTAGATTTTTACCAGCTCCAACTTTAAAAGCGTTGTTTGTGGAGGGCCTCAAATAGACAAGATGCCATCAACATACGTTTCAAGTTATAACTGTCCGACTCCATTGTTTAAAATTTTCAAGAATTCAATGGCTAAAATTAAAAGAGGAGAGAAAAGGAGATGATGTGTTTCTTCTGTACTGCTGGCCAATTCTATCTCTGGCGAAGAACTTATTAGCAAAAATATATCTTTGGCACCTTAATGCAGGAGCATATTTCTCTATTACCCAGCATCTGACTCTGCATCTGTGAGAAATGAGGTGTGAACCAGAGAGAGTGAATAAATTAAAACAGAGTCAGACCCTGTGTCGTCGTCCACCACCGACAAGAGCTGCCTGGCTCTTTCTGAAATGGGTCTCTCTCCCCCAGAACCATTCATTTTCAAAATAGGGGCAAGGTTATGGCCAAAACCCCCAACCTTTGCACCTTAGTGAGGGGCAGCATCCCCTCTGGTATCTGGGGGTACCTGGTTGAGAAGCCAGGGTTCAGGCTTCTCTAGAGGCTAGGGTTCAGGACAGCTGGGACAAAAAGGGCTTGTCTCAAACAACCCTTGAGACAACCCTTGTGCTCTGATCGCCTGTTTATCCAGGAAAATGCTTACAACCAGATGTTGAAAAAACGAACGAACGAACGAACGAACAGTATGTGTTTCTGGGCCTCGTGAATACAAGGCTGGTCTTCCTTTCACCTAAGTGCCCCGAACATTCAGATGAGCAACAGAATGCGGATCTGGCGGATTCATTTTCTCAAACTGCACGCATGTCTCAAGGCTTTTATCTCTGTGGTTAGCTCCTAATGGCAAGCTTCATGCAGGCACCAGAGGGAATAGTCACCAGAGGGACACGTGGTGAGAATGAGAAGGGAAACCAAGGGGAAAGTAGACGCTGTTAAGGACCCGGAAGGTAAGCTGCCTGTAAATATTTGTATCTTGCCTTTTAAAGGAGCCTGGGTGGTAGGGATTTGAAGACTCACAGGGCACAGATAATGTTTGATCGAATCAATAAAGACATAAGGAGAAAAAAAGGCATTTCCAGTGCTGAGAAAAGGAAATCAAACATATGGGAAAATTCCCGGCAAGCCACTATTGTTTCCATTTAATACTTACAAGATCATACAAAGTAACCATTACTGTCAGCCCTGTGGTCATTAAATACAGGCAGACCTCACTGTATTGCTTCACTTTGTTGGGCTTTGTAGAAAATGTGTTTTTTTACAAATTGAATGTTTGTGGCAACCGCGCATCAAGCAAGTCTGTCGGCACCATTTTTCCAACAGCAACTGTTCACTTCGTGTCTCTGTGTCACATTTTGGTAATTCTCACCGTATTTCAGACTTTTTCATCATTATTATATTTGTAGGGTGATCTGCTGAAAGCAGCCCTTTACCCCGTTTCCTGTTTGCCCATTTCTATTCCCTTCTAACCTTGAAAGAACCTAATTAACCTGTTGATTCTTTTCCTAGATAAAAAGATGAATGAACAACTCAGGAGTTCAAGAATGACTAGCGCTCTTCCCCCAAAAGCCCACTAAGCAATCTGAAGGTAGATCACATGGCTAAGACAACATCTGAAGAGAGGGTCAGCCAGCCTGCGCGCAATGGAGAATGATGCAGACCCCAACCTCTTGCCTGGATGATTCACTGAGATTCTTCCACTCCCCGCCCCACCATTTTTCCGTTTAAAAACTGTCATGGCTGAGCAGAATCTTGGGAGTTGGTCTCTGGACACGAGACTACCTTCTCCCCAGAGGGCCGGCTTTTCTGATTAAAGCACGTTTCCTTTCTATTGACACTTGCCTCTTGAATTACTGACTTTCGAGCAGCGAACAGCCCAGCCTCAGTTCAGTAACGCTGTGATCTGTGATCTTTAATGTTACTATTATGACTCACTGATGGCTCAGGTGATGGTTAGCACTTATTAACAATAAAGTATTTTTAATTAAGTTTTATACATATTTTTGTTTATTTTTTATTTATTTATTTATTTTTTTGCAGTACGCGGGCCTCTCACTGTTGTGGCCTCTCCCGTTGCGGAGCACAGGCTCCGGACGCGCAGGCTCAGCGGCCATGGCTCACGGGCCCAGCCGCTCCGCGGCATGTGGGATCTTCCCGGACCGGGGCACGAACCCGTGTGCCCTGCATCGGCAGGCGGACTCTCAACCACTGCGCCACCAGGGAAGCCCTATACATATTTTTAAAGACATAATACCACTGCACACTTAACAGACTACAGTACAGTATAAACATAACTTTTATCGGCACTGGGAAACCAAAACACTTGTGTGATGGTGCTCTACTGCGGTGGTCTGGAACCAAACCGGCAATATCTCCGAGGAATGCCTGTATATGAATGAATGACTGAATACATCAGCCTCATTTAACATAAATGTCCCCTAAGTCACGTGTCCACAAATAATGTCTTGGGAACTCAGATCCAATTGAGTCCGACTCCTAAACCCCTGGGCTCTTTTGTGGTTTACTGCAATGTACAGGAACAAATACAGGTTAAAAGCTCTCAACTCTTCCCCGCATAGAATATGCTAAATTCGATCAGTTTCCCTTTTAATGCTCACATTTTCTGGGACATATATGTATTCCAAAGCCAAATTAATAGAATTCGGTTTTCACCACAGCTCCATATCATGGAGTCTCTGCCACCGCACAATTAACTAAATGTTCCCAACTCTTACAGGGAGGAGGAAATGGGCGCTCCTCTGGCATTCTGCATCCTTCTGCACTTTGGGATCTGATAGGCTGTTGAGTTTTTTCATCCTTAAATACAAATGTGAGGCCAGGTATTTAATTATTCTGTTTTTACCGTAAAGTCATCAGCTTTTATCTCCATGCTAGCAATGGATGAAGATTACAAAGAACGTTCTTAAAAGAGCTCCCTGGCACACAAATGAGCTGCTTGGAGACAGTGCCTGGTCCAGTTTTCTGAAGGCGCTGATAAAGAGGATTCTCTTTACTCCAGGGCTGTTCCCTGGGTGCCTGTAGCACTGAAAGGGTTCTCCATCTGCACCACAAATCCTGTGTAATTAAAGCTTTAGGAGACTGGCTCAGCCACCGCCTTCCCCTCCTGCACACATCCCCCACCTCCCCGCTCCAGGTGACTCAGTAGATAAAAACGCAGCCTGCTGGAGCCGCCTTCCAATCAGATATTCTGACTGGGGGGTTGAATTTCCCACCCAATGTACTAAAAATGACAGGGGTGAAGTTCCATTCAGATTCTTTTTCTCTAACGGGGAAGTAAGCCAAAAAATAGCTCTTTCAATTTTTAAATCCACACATTTCCAGTTCAGTGCGGATTAACTTAAAACCTTACAGACAAAAATAAATTTGAAGAAAAACAGAAAGGCTGAAATGAAGTTCATCTTTAAAAATTTTCGTACATTCTTTATGGTCTAGGTTTTCAGAAAAGGTTTAATCACGGCAGAACCTGCTTCACTTCAAACACTGATAATTTTTTAAAATGACTGCACTTTTCACAATGAAATTACTTTTAAATCCTTTAACCTGTCTGTTTAAAATGAAAGCAAAATAAATCTCTCTAGCTGGCAGCTTTACATGCAGTTAAAGAAGCCACAGGAAGTCCTTACTTTAAAACTCAAATAGGCTGGGAAAGGGTGTTTTCTCCCTCAAAGTAGACTCTGCCAGGGTCCGGCTGTGAAGATGATAAAGGTCTCAAGCCAGGGTACAAAAGCAAAATGGACCAATAAGAAGAGAGGATGACGTCGGTTCTAACACGTTTACCAGGAAGCTCTATCTTTACTGGAAAGAGTCACACAAGTTCGGGACGGAATGAGAGCTTTCCGGCCTCCCAGTGATGTTTCTGACCTACAGTAGGAAAAATGAAGGGACAGAGGAAGATAAAGTATTCTCTGAGGTCGGGGAGGTAACAATGCTTTCTGATGGAAGGAGTGGGCGAGCCATGGAACCCAGACAGCTGGGGAGGGTAGTGGTAATGACTAGCCCTGGTAAGGCTACAGATTAAGCCTGGGGTTTTCAACATCCAGACTCACCAAGACAAGACATATTTGAGTGATAAACCAAAATGTTAGGAGAGATCATTTCTACATGGGTGACTCTGTCTTTTTCCGTTTTTGTACAACAGTATTATTTTTATAACCAGAAGAAAACAAATCAACAAAATATTGCTTCTTAAAGAGATGTTTATGACATCTTTAAAATACTCTTTTATCTAGGTGACTATCCTAATATCTTTAGTTTTTTTATTTAAAAAAAATGGATTCGTTCTAATATAATTTTGTTTCAACACTTCGGAAATATGCCTATTTATCCGTCACTAACATAACTTGGTTCCACCATTCAGCGGCGAGAGCAAACCAGTGAAGGCTTAAGGTTTGCACAGGCTGGTACTCAGACCACTTGGATCATCATCGCCTGGGGCTCTGGTAAACTTCCACAGTCCTCAGAATTAACCACAGGTACAGAGAATCTTCCTCACACAGATGCCTGGGTTCTACCCCCACAGTTCAACCAGAATCCCTGATGGCAGGTCTTAAAACCTCGTTAATTTTTAAAAACTACCCTGGGATTCTAAAATGCAGACTGGATTGAGAAGAGTGAGATTAGCATTTCTGCACTTTTAATAAGCACCCAGGTGATTCTTGCACTGAAGTTTGCTAATCAATGGCCGATCAGGAAACTCACAGCCCGAAAGTCATTGAGCGACTGCATTTGGAGACAGAAATGACCAGTAGATCACAATAGCTCCTTGGCCCTGGTCAAGGTCATCAGCTTCTGCTTACTTTGATTACGGTCACAGAATCGGCCCAGCAACCTTACTGTGTTTTGCGTCTCACGTATGTATATGCCATTTTGGTTTTGCTAGTTTACTCAGAAGGTATATGCAGACTATATGCTTTTGAATGTTAAGATCTCCACTTCGATAAGAAAGCAAGGCTCATTCCAAGCTCTATTTCACAACAGTTATGTTCTGTCTCAGTCACACGCAGTCTTCTTCCTAACAGACTATTAAGCAGTAACTGATGGAACGAGTATTATCCACCTGTGTTAGCGATGACGATTACTGAAACAAGGTTGAGAACATCTGACTTGCTTAACGTTGAGTGAATCTTATTTCCTCTTCTTTCCAAAGAAGCACCTCCCTTAACTTGAAATGGGCTCCCAGTGAGGAAAGGATGAACGAGGAGTGGACAGAAAAGGGAGGAAGGAAAACCCTGCTCATTAAAATTCAGAGGCCTCCTTCAGTTTCCGCCGTAGTGAAATCTGGACACCTACCAGCCTTTAGCCCGTGTTTTCAATTCAATTCCACATAAACTGCTGAGCACTTACCCCTGAGTCAGGGTCTTGGTCATCTAATAGAAGAGGTAACAGATACATCAGGGTCTTTTTTTAAATAAAAAGCCCCCACAACCAAAAACCTTTTATTTACCCAAGGCTGAACGTCAAGAAAACCAGACATGGGCTGGGATTATAGCTCGAGGCCCTGTGAACTGTGTGTGCTTGGGCTGCATGACCGCCCGAATCTCAGGTTCTTCATCTTTAAATGAGCAGACATCCACCTTAAGAGGTTGTGCAACACCTGGCGTGCAGCCAATTCTCCGTACATTATAGCTATTGTTGTTGTTTCTCCTACTAATTTCTCAGAATGTTCTTAGGAAATTACCCACTGTGGACTACTCCTTAATAGAACAGGGCGTGGGACAAAAGTCTGGATTTAAAAGAAGCTTTGGTCCAGTGTGAGAGAAAAATATATCTGGGTCCTTAGCCAGAGAAAGCACGGTCACTGTTATCTCTAGTGGCGACACCTTGGAAATTGGAGGAGCGGAGCCGGTTCCTCCAGACATGTCTCAGAATCACAGACGTTTCCTCGACTGGCATGGGTTCCTTCTTTAGGGCCCCTCTGGACCAGGCCTGAGAGACAGCATGAGGGTCTCCAGAACTGAGACACTCATGCTCCTCAATTCCATCTCTGAGGATGGTCCCCAAATGCCTGGAGGCTGCAGGGCAGTCTGGATGCGTTGAAGGAGGCCAGGCCACTGGACAACCCAGGGAGTAGCTGGAATTAAAAGCACAGTTGACCCCTGAACAACGTGGGTTGAACAACAACCCCACACATAACCACAGTCAGCCCTCCGTATACCTGGTTCCCCGTGCATCCACAGTCCTGCATCCCTGGATTCAGCAAACCTCGGCTGAAGGAGTAGTATGTACCACTCAAAAAAGTCTGCATGTAAGTGGACTCCGTGTACTTCCAACCCACGCTGTTCAGGGTCGAAGTGTCCTTGTACACTAACCATGACCCCTATCTCATGCAGAACGTACCACCTGCTCCACATTTATCTAAAGAGGAATACTCCTTTCTGTGTAAAATCAAGAAGGCAAAAATGTCTATGATATCCAGAAAAATGCTATAAAGAGTGACCCATCCATCCCAGGTCCTGACCCAGTTTCGGTTATGACACAGGCAGATCACTCCTGGTCCAAACTCATAAAGAACCACAGAGCAAACAAAGGACACAGAGAATATCGATGTGAGGTCCAAGAGGCAGAATATAACCCACCCTGCCCATATTCAGCGTTAACAGTTTGAGAGAAGCCTCCTCTCTTTCAAGGGGATTAACAATAAAAGGCAAAAGGACATTATTAAGATATTTTGAGAGATACTAATAAGCACAATTAATCACTCTGGCCAATTGGGATCCGTCACCGATCTCCTACAAGGTGTTCAAACCTAACAGATTATGTTAAATTTGAGCTTTGTCACTTACCAGCTCCGTGAACTGGAGTAAGTTACTCAAATTCTCTAACAATCCATTTTTATCAATTGTAAAATGTAGGTAAAATACCTCTCATGCTTGCTGAGAATTAAGTAAAATAATGCATATAGAGTAGCATTTAATACAGTCCCACACACACACAGAGCATTCAATAAATGGACCATCATTTTGAAACCAGTCGAGCAATTCCTGTTGTTACTATCTCCTGGTTAGAATTTATTCCAGTATTAGTGAGGGAAAAAAATTAACATTTTGTTAAACTCCAACGATGATTTGGGCAAAGTTCCTTAAAACTTATGAAATGTTATCTCCTCCTTTACAGTTTCATAGGATCGCTAGTGCTAATATATTCATAATTAATACACCAAATGAAGGGACAGGTTCAATTCTCTCCTGGCTACTCTGTCAGAAAAATCACAGCCGCATCTATCACTTCTGTGCACTTGTCATTTCCAGTAATGTGCTTACATGAGCTCCGCTGCAAATCTGAGCTTGGGAGATAATTATCCACCCCAGGACTCTCTCAGGAGAGAGATAAGGAAAAGGAGTTCAGACAAAGGTTACACAGAACAATGATGCCCTTGGTCAGCCAGGAAGACGATGAAAATAAATGTTCTGGGTATCCAGGAACCACAACTATGAAATCGTAATTACTAGAGTCTAATCCTTATCTGGTCCTAAAAATATTTTGTCTTTTTCATTCAGCTTCCAAAAGCCATGATAAAACAAAAAGAAAACATACTCCACTTTCCAAGCTATGTTCTCCCCCTGGTGATGGGGAAAAAGAGAACAATTCACTGCAGTATAGTTTTTTATTAACACTGTCCACAGCAGAAGATACACCTCCCACTAAAATCTCTTCCGTTTGCTCTAAAATTTTTGCAAAGTATTCCTGTCTTCCACCTTTCTGTTTTCCCCAT
The DNA here is from genome assembly GCF_039906515.1 of Pseudorca crassidens. Classification (NCBI taxonomy): domain Eukaryota; kingdom Metazoa; phylum Chordata; class Mammalia; order Artiodactyla; family Delphinidae; genus Pseudorca; species Pseudorca crassidens. The sequence continues at coordinate 59,321,169 of NC_090307.1, forward strand.
ACATTCACTCATTCCCCATCACCATGTCTCTGCTTCTTCTGCAGAACCGTATCTAAGAAGAACCACAGCTATTTGATGTGTCCATTTCTTAAGTCTGATAGCAACACACAGACTAGTGAAGCAAAGATCACACGTAAACATGAAAAAGCACACGGCGCTCAATCGCGAGAACAATGATGATATTTATTCTAATCAGCGCCATCAGCCCTGGAGAGCTAAAAGGTCGCCCATGGAAGGATCACAAAGACCAACCTAGAAGAGGCCAGATTTCAGAGTCCAGTCAGGCAATACCTCAAGGTAATAAAAGCAATAAATTTCATAATCAGAGACCAGCCGTGCTGAGAAATTCTTCACAAACATTCGAACTGCCCGAGAGGACGCTTTAACTGTGAGAAGAGCAAATAAACCAGAGGACACGTGAGGCTGTTCCAGTGGCGGAGAAGGGCTCAGGTCCTCACCGGGCCCAGCAGCCCCCCTCCCGACCTCCTCCTGAGCATTCACTGCCTCGGACGGAGGACTGGGTCCTGAGGGTCCGCAGCAAGGCGTCCCCTCCTGGTGACACTTGGTCCGTCAGAGCCATGGCAGTTGCCTAGGACAGCAGAGATCTGAGGGAAGAGAGTTAAGTGTGGCAGGAAGAAAGGAACAGTTGGAGATGTAAACAGGAGTGGAGACATTCATCTTCCTACTGCACGGTTTGCTACTCTGGAATCACGCTAATCTGAAAGGAGTCGAAGGAGATCAGCAAGTTAAGTCAGCAGGCCCCCAACCGGATGTGCTTAGACCAGGGGCAGCACTCACACAGAGAAACCGTGAAACAGCCTCAGATGGCTCTGCTCACCTGCTTTTCCAGAGCACTTTGGGCAAATTTCAACTAATAGGATTTTTGTTGTTTTGCTATTATTCTGCTCTGTTTCGGTTTGTAAAATAATTATTCTAATCATTCTCTTTAGAGTCTCCCTTCATTCTGAACCATTCATGCCTTCAGTCTATCATTCAGCAACATTTATACGCTATATGCTGGGTCCTGAAAATATGAGACTGATATCTTATTTTTGATTTGGCTATTTTTTTTTCTTTTCCATTATGGTTTATTACAGGATAGTGAATATAGTTCCCTGTGCTATACAGTAGGACATTGTTCATCCATTCTATACATAACAGTTTGCATCTGCTAATCCCAAACTCCCAATCCTTCCCTCCCCCACCCCCTCCCCTTTGGCAACCACAAGTCTGTTCTCTATGTCTGTGAGTCTGTTTCTGTTTCATTGTAAGTTCATCTTGTCACATTTTAGATTCCACACATAAGTGCTATCATATGGTAATTGTCTTTCTCTTTCTGACTTACTTCACTTAGTATGATAATCTAAGTCCACCTATGTAACTGCAAATGGTATGATTCCATTCTTTTTTATGGCTGAGTAATATTCCAGTGTGTATATATACTACACCTTCTTTACCCATTCATCTGTCAATGGACATTTAAGGTTGCTTCCATGTCTTGGCTATTGTATACAGTGCTGCTATGAACACTGTACCTCTTCAAATTATAGTTTTGTCTGGATATGTGCCCAGGAGTGGGACTGCAGGATCATATGGCAACTCTATTTTTAGTTTTCTGAGGAACCTCCATACTGTTCTCCACAGTGGCTGCACCAATTTACATTCCCACTAACAGTGTGGTTGGGTTCCCTTTTCTCACAACCTCTCCAGCATTTGTTATTTGTAGACTTTTTAATAATGGCCAATCTGACCAGTGTCAGGTGGTACCTCATTGCAGTTTTGATTTGCATTTCTTTAGTAATTAGCAATGTTGAACATCTTTTCATATTGATTTGGCCTATTGTTTATATTTACCACTAAACAACATGTTATACATACACGGTAATCGTTAAAACAGCTAAATACATCAAACAAGTTACTTACAGCTAACCATCATCAACCTAGACCTAGGTCAGGAGGTACCTGTACTCCTAGAACACACATACTTACCCCTTAATACAGAGGCAGTACTTTAATATGGAAATCAGGGAAAGCTGATATTGTAATATCGGTTTTAAAATAATATTTGAGGGCTTGTACTTCTGAAAAAGAACTCTTTTTCACATCAGGAAAGGTGTTAATGTGATGTGACTACATATGAACTATATGATTTTGTTACGAAACTAGTATTGAGGACCTAGGGGACGCTTGCATCTCTAGGTTATCTGGTCTACCTACAGGCCCCATGTCATGTAGTCCAAGGAGGGTTAAGATCTGACACACTGTGCTCAGGAACAGTGATAAGAGGCCCCAGAGGTCCCAACTTCCTTCCTTAAGGACCCAGGTGAAGCATCAGCCCTTACATAAAACCAAGCCCAACTCCCAGGCAGCTGGGGAGCCCCTCCCCTGTGCTCAGGAGCGGCGCCCACATACTTACAACAACTGCTCTGCCCTTACCTAGTGCCCACCCTGACCACAGCCTCTTCTTCAGCAGGAACAAGCAGCTTTACCTTTTTATTCCAGTGCTTCGTACCCAGATCACGTATTTGTTCAGTAAATGTATAATGAAAATTATTCTAGTAGTTGATTGATTGATTGATTGATTTTTGCGGTATGCGGGCCTCTCACTGCTGTGGCCTCTCCCGTTGCAGAGCACAGGCTCCGGACACGCAGGCTCAGCGGCCATGGCTCATGGGCCCAGCCGCTCCGCGGCATGTGAGATCCTCCCAAACCGGGGCACAAACCCGTGTCCCCTGCATCGGCAGGCGGACTCTCAACCACTGCGCCACCAGGGAAGCCCCAGTTGTTTTATTTTAAAGTAGACTTAGCCTCAAATTTTATCTGATAAAATGTATTAAATATATATCAATATTTTTTTCTTAAATGTTAACTCCATTCACCTATTCATTTAGGAGAGGAATGAAACATTCATTGCAGGAATCAATCTCCTAAAAAAGGAGTGTCTGATGGGACAATACTTGTGTGTTGTCCCTTTATGCAAGTGGGCAATAATTTGGGTCCACAACCAGTCAGCATTCCACAAGTCCTGAGATACGTGTTACACAGTGAAAGTACAAAGAACTGACAAATCTATTTTGACCAGAGACCTTCACTCCTAATAAACCCAGGGGCAGACAGTGGATTGTCACCCACGTGCCTCCTCCAGTGCTTGCCTGCTGTGGACCTTTTGTTGAGTTTGATGTGTACTAGCACTTCCATTATAAGGGAGGGGGGAAAAACAGGAAGTGTGTGAAAATCAAGTGAATTAATCTGACTTTTCTCCAATATCTCCTCAGAAAAACTGAGTTGAAGAGACAGTAAGAGACAAAGGAACTGAGTCCCACCATTTTTTTTTTTTGTCCGCCTTTTATTTTTATTTTTTTTTAATTTATGTTTTTTTGGCTGCACTGCAAGGCATGTGGGATCTTAGTTCCCCGACCAGGGATTGAACCCGTGCCCCCTGCAGCGGAAGCGCGGAGTCTTAACCACTGGACAACCAGAGAAGTCCTCACCTTTTCTTTCAATGGCTTTTTTCCCTATGTATTCCCAACGTTCCCTTATCTGCAGACATAATCAGAGGATCCAATTCTGGTTTTTCCCGTCTTTGAAGAGAGGAGACTTGGCTCTGGCTGAGATTTCTGAGTTTTTTTTTTTTTTTTCACAAAGATTCTAACAAAATCAAGATACGTTTCAGTCAAATATGTAATCTGTATTTCACAATACTACACTGAAGCTTTTCTCAGGTTTCTTTTTCACATTTACCATCTGAAACACTGACTAATTTTCAAAGTGGTGACTTTTTAAGGGTCCTCAACATCCCAGCCTTCCAGACCACACAGGATGCCCCCCGGGTAGAAATGTATGCCAGGAACAGGGCTGAAAAATCAGGAAGGGCCACCTGGCTAGAGATGAAGAATGTATGGAAACTAATCTGTACCCACATCATTTCAAAAGGTTTTCTGAATAAAGTAATATCTGAGAATAGCTTTTAGTAAAACAAGGAGATCCTGGAGGAGTTAGAACTTTCTTTCGGTCAAATTCCGCAATACAGGAAAAGAGGCACAGCTTTGGAAGAAGAACGAGGGGGCCAGCCGACTGGATTCCACTGCCTGCTCAGAGCTCCTTCAACCACCTCTGCACAATGTGCTAACGCGCGGGGGACAAACGATACACACAAAAGACATGGATATAAATGCCCCCGCCCCAAAGATCTCATAGTCCAGAGAGAACACAGACAAGCAAATAGTTCTAAAACAGAGCTGAGAAATGCCTCGCGGTGGGGACATCCCAGATGCTGGGAGACGTGGGGAAGGGGCACCCAGCTTAATGAGAGACCAGGAATTCCTTTCCAGGGAGAGTGAAATCTGACACCCGAAGAAGAGAGCAAGGCCAGGAAAAGAGTGTCTGGGTTTGGGTAGGAGGTTGAGGGTGAGGAAACCCAGGAGGCTAAGGAGGCCCCAGGAGCAGATCACAAAGGGGGCTGACTCAGCGCGCATCAGGATCAAAGGAGGACAAGTTCGAGGTTTGAAGGCTTGGAGTAGACAGGCCAGACTGGTGTGTTAGACACAGCACACAGGCTCGAAGGTGCAGAATGGATTAGGGAGTAGACCTGGGGTTTAGCCCAGTGAGGAACGTGTTAACGGCGATCCAGGCAAAAGAGGAGGGCCTTGATAATAGCATCGTGGAAGTGGAGAAGGGTCTGGGGTGGGGAGAGCAGGAAGGACGGGGAGCTTTAGCTTGCCCCCTCATCCCCATCATTTACAAATCCCCCCACAAGCCACCTCCCTCCACACCCTCCCCCCAATAATCTAAGTGAAAAAGGGCTGGCTATGCAAATGCAGGTACAAGACAAATCTTCTAGTTCCCCACTTCCAAAGAGCGTACCTGGTTACACCACTCCAATATAAAAATGCTGGAGCCGCCAGTCAGGGGACAGGAGTGTATTCTGCAGAGAAGGGATCCACAGATACAGCGGGACAAGGGAAACGGCAACAGGCAAGGTGCCCGGGCCTCAGTGGATGGTGTGTGTGGAGCTCCTGTTTGGGAACTTGGTTGTGCAGTTAGCAGAGCTCTCTCCCAACTAACTCTCGTTCACCTCTTTCCAGGCGCATAGTAAGACTGCATATCCTTGTGAATCTGGGTCCCTCAGTTACTGCCTTGAGTAAAGACATCTTGCCAAACCACAATGCACATATAGCTCAAGCAAGAAATGAACCTTTGCTCCGTTAAGGTGCAGAGATCTGGGGTTGTTATAGCAGCATCACCTTACCTACCCTAACTGTCTGAGCATGAAGGCCACACGTCTGGTGTAATGAGGGAAGAGAAAGCCAGGTATGTTTGCGCTGGGTTTCAAGGACCCAGGAAGATGGAAGGGTGGCATGACCAGATAAAACTGAAGGTGGCAGCCTAGCAAATGGAAAGACTTTTCCCTCATTCAAATACTTATGGAGCACCTCCTCTGCAACTGCAGCAGGGAACTGCTCACACCATTTATTGGTCTCTATGCGTTATGAAGACACAATACAACAGAGAGGGTATAAAACCCTAAAGTCAGACCACCTGGGTTCAACTAGCTCCATGATTAATCAGCTGTGTAACTTTGGGGAAGCTGCTTAACCTCCCTGAGTCTTAGTTTAGTAAATAGGAATATTAGTCAGATCTGCCTATCTCACCAGCTCACGAGAATTAACTGAGATAATTTATACAGTCTGGCACATGTAAGTACACATTAGGTACTCAAACGTTAGCCATTGTCTGTCATTTATATTTCAGATTTCTAAACCCAATATGTACAGAATACAGTATCTACAGTTATAACAGCTGATCCCAAGTAGAAAACAAGATAATTTTCATGTATGGCCTAACAGAAATCGGATGATAGAAAAGACACGGCAACACTAAAGCTGCATTTTTAAACTCGAAACTTCCTTCAATCAAAAAGTAATAATGACTTTGGTTTGGTTAATGCAGAGGCAAAAGCATAATTACAAGGTTGCAAAAGTGGAAGAAAATGAGCATTTCCCTCAGTGCGTCTTGTGTATTAAATTACAGCGACATTGCTGACACCGACACTTATGCGCTGATTATTTCAGTATGAGGCACTCTTCCTTCCTGCCCCAACCTAACCGAAACAGAACGCCAGAGCAGCTGCTGGCACAGTACAATCCTCACCACTGATTACACTGCGAGGTTCATTTTCCCTTTACAGGAGAAAGCAACAAGAGAAGTGGCGTTGATGTGCATTTTGATATCTGAGGCCAATCACAAATGGCGTAAGTGTTCTTGCACTTTTTACAAGAGTAATTTTGACAACATAACCAAAGTAAGACATCACTTCACGTAAATGGTAAAAATACACATTATAGGAAAAGATCACTCTTGAAATACATCTTCTCCCTCCATTTATGCATAAGCATTACAGTCCACCTGCAAATAATTATTCCTTTTATTTCCAAAGTAGTTTTCTCCTCTTTAAAAGACAAACCTAGCCTTACTTGCACCGCACATTATTAATGTACACATCCACTTTACTTTTATCAAGGAATGTCAACACATTAAGGAAAGTTACAAAGAAACAATATATTTTCAAATGAACCTCCTATGAAAAATGCTAATAAGCCCAAGAAATGTATTCCTTCCGAAGACTCATTAGCACTTTCTTGGTATGACTTTGGTGCTGGTGGGTTGTTTTTAAAAAAAACAGAGGGACTATTTCTCGCACCATATGTTTCTGACAAGAAGGTGGGATTTCCTCGGTCCTAGAATCCATTAGTGCAGCAGGGCGCAGCTGCACCCAGAAGATTCTGATATTCCACATCACAGGTCTAGAATGTTGACTTCCTCCGCTATCTTTAAACCAACAGACACAGAAAAGTGTCTCAAACACACAATTCTGGACACTCAAAGGAAGGGACATGTTCTCTTGCCCACAGGGTTTGAGGCAAAACTACTACAGTGATGGACCACCGATGTATTATCACTAAGGAGGGTAATTTTCACATGTCTAAGGCCAACATCTGCTGGACAGGACACTTTATTTTTACTCTCTCTGCACTGTGGCTCCCCGGTGCCCAAGGCAAACAGCTGTCATCTACATGCAGGCCTTCTGCTAATACTTTCTGTAATTCCTCAGGGGCTTCCCAGCCTATAATTAGACTTTCCAGCTGCTGCCCTCAAGGCTGCTTGAGGGGAGCTCAGAGAGCTGTGCCGTACAGAAGTCCCTAAAATGTCCCCTTCAAGACGGTGCTGTTGGAAGAACACGGAGTGGAATTCGGTCTGGAGAGCAAGTAAGCATTCTTCCACCGCTTGCTATGGGACAGATCTGTGCTACGAGCGGGGTCTGCTTTAAAATGCACTGAGCCAGCCATGTGGGTAGGGACTTGAAACTAGGCATGAAAAATGGGTAAGTGCGGAACCATACGAGAAACTTCCTGATTCAAAGCTGCAGAGCGCACCGGCACTGAACCCACTGCGACAGCTTCCTTGGCCTTTTACGTAATTCTCCTTTCCAGGCACCATCATCAAGGTTAACCAAAACAGCACGGCCAGGAGGAACTAAGAGAAAGCAGGCAAAAATCCCACCCTGTCTCAAAATCCTCAAGGCCAACAGCATTAGAAACGAGAATAGTAAGTCAAAAAGTAAAGGAAGGCAGCAAGCTTTAAGCTGGAGTAAGTCTTTCAAACAAAAAGCGGCCTGAGTTTTAAGAAAATGAGAACATTTTCAAAACACAGAGCACCATCCACCACCACCCCTCTGATCTACTCCAATATTCCTAGGAAACAGGGACAGAAGTAGATTTTCCCAACAGAGAAGGACCTGCTGTCCTTGCAGAGGGAGACCTGTGCCCAGGGTCAGCCTCAAACTCACGGAATCACTGTTTCCCTGACGAGAAAAATGACTATTACAATGGACCGAAACTCAAATGCCCATAAAAAGTCAGATACCCCAAGAGCTGATGACTGATACAGGCAGGGTCCTCTGGGCAGTGAGATGCTTTGCACTCACAAACATTTCGGATGCTACAGATGCCTCTGGTCTGTGGACCACCCTCAGAGCCCCAGGCCCAGGGGTGGATTTCACACAATCTATGGATGCTATCCTCCTGGGCGACTGACACCCGGGCACAACTGGGAACATACCTCACTACCGGCTTCTTCAACTTGAAAGCACAAGAAGACAACAACTAAGACCAAGGGCTCATCCATGTTGTGGGCTTTTGAAATGCCAAAGACAAAATTAAGAGGATACTTTAAGGACGTACTGAAAGAATGGATGTGAGGACCAACCCTCCCACCCAAACAAGGACCCCGCTACCGAACTCTGTTCTAGGAAGAAGGCATCTGGAAATTCTTGTTCCACTCACTTTACTGACCGGAAGTCACATGGTCAAGGAAACACTAGAATGTCCATGCTGGTTCCTGACATTATCAGCTGTTTCCCATGTGAATGTTTCCATAAACTGAGGTTTTTTTCCTTCCAGTCCCAAAAAAGGGCTTTAAAACCATCTTTGATGTTAAGAACTCTCAGTGTTCCTTATAATCCATGACTCCCTAAACCAGAAATGTTCAACACTGAACTGCCGGGACCCCCTTTCCACAGCATGTGGCTAGACTACTGTCCTGGGTATCGGATCGTGTGAATCTGGGGAATGTAAACACAGCTTAAGATTTACCTAACTAATGAGAACCTACTGTACAGCACAGGGAACTCTACTCAGTGCTCTGTGGGGACCTAAATGGGAAGGAAATCTAAAAAAGAGGGGATATATGTATAACAGATTCACTTTGCTGTACGGCAGAAACTAACACAATATTGTAAAGCAACTCTACTCCAATAAAAATTTTTAAAAAAAGATTTGCCTAAGCAAAACAATTGAGACAGATTTTATTTTTTTTAACTCCAGCGGTCAAAATTCATGCATTTACACTACTACGTACGCCTAGAAGGAGAGATAACCAAGAGTGGACTGTTTTACAAAATCTGCTGAATAGATTAGTTAGAACTCGAGTACGGGCATTTCCCAATTGCCAGTTAGTTATAGTCCAAAATGTAACCTGTAAAGTGGTGGTTTCAGCGGTTGCCGAAAGCCCCAAATCCTGTTTTCCACACAGATTACTAGTGTCTTAAATTACAGTTAGGCTTCAAGGACTGCCTATAAAAGTCTGAAGCCAGAACACGCAAGAGAACTGTATTTTGGTGGAATCCCAAAGACCCGTGGGACTCCTTAAACCCAATGGAGATGAGTCATGGGGGAGGAGGGCTGGGTATTGCTCTTAAGACAAGAAATGTCGCTGTGCCTCTGGCTTACGGCTCCATCACCAAACATTTCAAGCAGTCCTCGGCACATACCAGGCACACAGTATTTGTGGCAGCGTGAACGAATGAATGAGTGAATGAATGAATTGCACCCGTGAGTCTGACAGGGTGAGGGTCTGGCATGATCCCACAAGAAGAATACCTCAAAGCAGAGCCAAGGGAAGAAAAGAGGAGAGAAAGCCAAGGGTTGCCGTCAACTCCCACGTTCTTATAATGGAAACGGCTTAAAAACTATGACTTTTAAACTGAAAAAGTCTCTCTCCCCTCACTGGAGCCCCAGTAGGCCTCCACAGGGGACACAATGTCAAGTCTTTTGGGTATTTCCCCAGAAATGTTCTAGGCATAATGGAGCACCAATATGGATACAAACCCCTCCCCTTTAAACAAAACAGAAGCATCTTGTACACACGACTCTGCACCATGCTTTATCCATCACCCGCAAGGGGCACAGTTATCACCCCCCTGCCCTCCAGACACTTGCTCCTTTAGGATTCCTGGCCCCAGGCTCCCGGTTTGCCCTTCCTCTCTGACTGCTCTATGGTCTGCAGACAATGGAGAGCTGCAGGGCTCAGTCCTTAGAAATATGCTCTTCTCCACCTACATTCAGTCTGTGAAGAGCTCAACCATCCTGCGATGCTACCCTGGGATGCTTTTCCCTCCACACCCACGGGCCTCCCTGTGTCCCCTTCAGGCTTTGTTCAAATGCAACCTCTTTCCCTGAAGCCTTCCCTGAGTACTGCACTCTCTCAAAAATGCCAACCCGCCCTTCCTGTCTCCTCTCGCCTGCTGTGTTTTGTCCGTAACACTAAACAGACCTCGAATACCCTTTATTAATTTGTTTGTTTTCTAGAGTATAACTTGCAGGACAGCAAGAATTTTTATTTGCTTGTTCCCATTTCTGTCTTGGGTTCCCAGAATAATGCGTGGCACTCGGTAAATCTTTTCTGAATGAATTAATGAATAAGCAACATGTTTTGAATACTATTTCTTAACAGTTTTCTTATTAGCTGGAGAAAATGATCTCCATGCATTTAACATTTAACACTGCCTCGTTCCCCCACCCCAGGGATGGTAAGCATTTATGCAATCGGTCCCCTCTGGATGGACCTTTAGGGTGTCTTATTCTTTCGCTACTTAGAAATAATATAAACTTCCTTCTATGTGGACACATTTGCAGATAAAAAGGAAGATTGGAATGAAAAGAGTTGAGCTTTTTCTTTGGGTACAAATATCTCAAAAGGTAACACGAATAAGCAGAGGCTCGCTCAAGTGTCTGAACCCACTTGTTGGGCAAACGAGCAGGCAATGTTTTTGCTCGGCCAGCACGGCAGCTCAGATGTGGGTCAAGTGACAGCCCACAGAGAATTATTACAATAAAATTATAGGGTTGATCAGAGAGAAAAATTGCAGGGAAGATGACTCACGCTAGGCTTTGAGAGAGGAAAACAGGACTGAAACAACAACAGACCCTCAACAGTTGTTTTCTGGTGAAAGCACACAGCATGTTCCTAGCAAAGCCAGTCCATGTGGCAGTGCGGCGCAGCCCGTCCGCAGGTCCAGATGCAGACGGCACGTGTATGTCCTTGGGAAGATGGTAACACAGCCCAGAACTTCCAGTAAAGAGGGGACTGATGATGACGAAACCCTTTCCTCTTCAGCCCTGTTCTCCTCTCCATCTTACATCTCAGTAACTCCTGATATGTCGTTTCCCCTTGTTTTCCTTTTCAAACATTCTCGGGGAAAACAGTCACTTATAACCAAGAACTGCAATAGAACAAATCTAGCGCCACATACATTTAAGAGCAGAGGGTGGTGCCTCTGAACTGCTGACCGCCTTTGTCAAGAGAAAGTGCCGAAGCCACCAGCTGTGTCCTGCCCAACTCGGGGTCCCTAAGGAGGCTCTGCAGAGCACCACGGGGACATCCCGCCTCGGAGGATGCCTCTGCAGGTGTCTCCTCGCTGAGTTACTGCTGGACCTCTGCTGCACGTGACTGTGGGATCATCTTACTTTCAACCTCGAGGTCCATCTGACACACAGGATGGTCTTTGTTCTTCCTTAGAAAGGATTTACCCTCCTTTCCCTGCACTGAGGTGGATTCAGCTGAGCATCCCTGATTCCCTTCCTCCCATGGTTAGTTATCCCCCAGCTTCGCTCTTCCATCTTCAGGGAAACACTGGGAGGGCGAGTATCATCCCTGCACCACGCTCCGCAAATGTTACAAACGAGCACAACCCAACCTAACGTGTCTTCAGGGATCAAAGCCGCAAAGGCGGCTCAGTAATGGGATTGTTTCCTTTTGAGGCAAGTCAAGGGTCCTGTCCGTGATCCCTGGCTGCAATTCCTACTTCCCAGCTGGGCATCATGAGATGCTAATAATACTATCTAGTAATCGACGATGTTTCAAAGGTGTCAAACCAGAGATGCCCCCAAAAGAAATATGCTTTAACTCAAGGAGAGAGTAGCAAGGCCAAATAAACTAGGTCAGTAGATTTATTCCTGAGTTGAAAAAGTTGGACGTGTTACCGAGTCACAGAGTATTAATCAAGGAGAGACAGTCAAGCTGCTTGCCTCCTAAAAGAGAGGACGGATCCAGGTCAGGGTGGTAAGCACTTCCCTGGGAGTCAAATTCTGCTGGTTAGAAAATGCCCAGGTATAATAATATGTTTTCCATCAGAATACTGTTTTGTTATTAAGTTTACTGCCCATCAAATAAGAAAAGATAAGTAATAAAGTGTTCTTCCACTTAAAATATCTTCCAGGAATTTAAACCTGATGTTTCCATGATCAAAATGCTATTTTAAAAAAATTATCTAAAAACTGGTAATGTGAAATCCGATTAATAATAAAATAGGTCAAAACACTTTAAACTAGCTCCTCCCCAACTATGTTACACAGGATGATGTTCTTCTTGACATATATTATTGGGGGGAACAAAATTAGAAAATGCTGCACTAAATAACTTTGATTTTATTTCTCTTCCACGTAACATCACCCATGCACCCCTCCCCCACCGCAGGGTAAAAAAGTATAAAGCTGGAACTTCCACTCCAGACTTACAGACAGGGGGTAATACCTGTCCAAGAAAGGTATTGCAGGCTTAGAGATAACAGGAGATTAGACTAGACTATAAGCTCCATGTAGGCAGAGATTTTCTGGGTTTGTTTTTTTGTTTGTTTGCTATGTTTTTTGTTTGTGTTGTTCACTGCTAAGTTGAAAAGTGTCTGGCAAATAATAGGTACTCAAGAAATGTTCCATGAATGGGTGAATGAATGTAGATGACTAACACAGCTGGCACTCAAAATATTACTGGGATTAACTTAGTCATAAAATATTGAAATACTGGCAACTATTCTCACATTAGCCATAAAAAAACCCCTTAATCATAATATACGATATTAACAGTTAAAAAATTAACTTGTAGCAAGAATGCAATTAAACAATCAAACAGGGGACCTCAGGAGGTTGTTTACAAGTAAAAGAGTTATCTTTGTAGAGCAGAAACATACTCCTTTCAATGCCAAACAGATGTTTATAGTTACAGTATAATAAAATAATCAATGTATATCTCTAGATATAAATGGTGATCGAGATGAAAGAAGGTATTGGTCATGCAAAGTATACTCAACAGACTACCTTTCAGAGACTGTATACATTTTGTCGTTTTTGCACTCTACTTAGCTTCAAAAGTCATCAACCCTCTCATCACACAGTTTCCCTAGAGTTCAAAGCCTTCCGAGCACACACCTATTCCTTTAGTTTTCAACCCGGGGCTAATTTCAGTGATCTGAAAACATGAATAACTAAAATTGCTCTTAAAAGTCATCCCAACTGGGGCCAAATCTTAAACAATGAAACATAACAAAGCAAAGCGACAGATACAAAATAACAGGCAAGTTTTCTATTTGATTACATACATCATAAATCACGTTATATTTCAATATTGAAAGATAAGTAATAGTAAGGACCTAGCATCAAAAACATCATAGGTTTAGCAAACAGGGACATACAAAATGAGTAATTCCCATTAAAATCTTTGATAAGGACAGACATAGATACCATACGCATCATACAAGGGCCACAAATGTCATGAAAGCAGTGGTTTCCATACTTTGATTTCACAAACCGGAAACTGACATTATTGAACATGAAACGGTGTCAGATGTAGCTGCTGAACCCAAAGTCACCTGTAATGGTTTCCGAATACAAGCTGCTCAGAAGTGGGTCCCTTCAAGTTCTCCCGTGCCTTCCTCATCCTCCTCTGATTCGGGGCTACCACGCCTCCTCCTTGTGAATTCTCCTCTTTTATTCCTCAAACTATATAAATTGGGCTTTTGTCAACTGAAACAATAAACCAGCACTCCAAATCGGAAAAGGATTAATACTATAAAACTGATATAAATAAATTATGTATAATCTTGCTGCAAAATAATGTAATTTTTCTGTTTGAATTTTTAAAATATATCCAGCTTTTAAAAATTTTAATACCTGTTGGTATAAGCTTGATAACCTAACATTTGGAAGAAGGATTGTCCAAGATCATGTCCTTACTACTTTTTTAATTTTAAAACCTTTGTTAAAAAAATAATTTTTTAAGTATGCACGCATCTTTAGAATGCCCCCCAAATATTTAAATACATATTTTAAATGTGCTTTATATGAAATATGTATATACATATATATGTGTGTGTACACACACGCAACACACACACATATTGCCCTAAAAATGTTAACTCACTTAATTCTCACAACAAACCTATGATGTGGGTACCATTATTTCCAATTAAGGAACGTGAAGCACAGAGAGGTTAACTTTCCCCTGGTCATGCAGATAGAAACTGGCTGGGCTCTATATTATATATACTATATATATGTAGAGTGTGTGTGTGTGTGTGTGTGTGTATATATATATAGTATATATACTCTACATATATACAGTATATATATACTATATATAATATATATAACTATGCTATATAGTTAATATTATATATTATGATTATACATAGTATACTATATTATACTGTTAGCAGTTGTTTTCCTACTATCCTTAGAAGATATTAACAACAAAAGTTTTGGCCATTTCCACTGGTCATTTGCAGGAAACAGAGCAGTTCACCAAACACCTCGGGGATTCTACTTGGCTAATAACACATAATCTCACCTCTCTTGTTGACATCACGCTCTCTTGGCCAAGCAATAATGTCACTTTCTTCGATCTCAACCACTCAGAAAGTTAAAGCCACCTTCCTCTAGCCAAATGGAAGATCCCAGGGGAACATCACATACCCAGGAAAGAAGGAGCCCAATGCCAAGGCCTGGGTCACCTGCCTCTCATTTAGCCAGGGAGCAGGAGGCCAGTACTGACAGCCCCAAATTATCCCAAGAAAGGAGTGAGGAGCAGTTCTCCAAAGCCACGGGGAGGAGGCGTCGGTCAGAAAGAAAGATGCCCACCATGAACGTCGACGGTGTGAGATCAACCGTCCAGCTTTTTTCACTTCTTTACCTTTAAATCACTCATTGTAGGAAACCCAGTTTTAACCCAGATATGCCATATTTCATTTCATTCCACGTACGGTGATACACAAACATGAGAGCAGCCAAGCAACAGAAGTCCCCCCATTCTGTGCCCTTTCCTACATTTGCTCCTTGCTGGGCCCAAGAAGGCCTGACGGCCCTGGGGCCACCTGCTCTGAGCGGTCAGCAGAAGGCCCAGTCAACCACAGCCACGGGGAGTGTATCCGAGAGGGGCACCATGGCCTAGGAAAGCTTTCACATGGACCAGCACAGTCCTGGGGACTGGCATTCTGAAACCAACTCTGCAAAGTATTAGGAATATTAATAACAATCCTCACAGTAACACAGTGAGGTCAACTTCACCACGATTCCCATGTTGGATCTGCACTTTGCAGCACATAAACTTCACATGCACCCAGCGAGGCTAGTATTACCAGCCACACTTCATAGGCGAAGAAACTGAGATGAAGAGACATTAAGGAACTTGCCTATGACTGCACTGTGAGTAAAAAGTGACTGAGCTGGGATCACCATATAACATATAAAGGTAATTTACTGCATATCACAATTCTGAGCTAAAACTTCCACACTGATTATAACACCTAATTATAATCGTAACACATATATGCAAAATACAAGTGATTATTATATATTCTTACATATGTAAGAGATAAGAAAAATATATGAAATAAAGATTGACAAATATCTTCTCAGAACTTAAAGACGTGAGGAGAATGGTTTTAGAAGGCATACAGGCCTCCTAACTCTTCTGCTATTAGAGAACACCCAAATTGATATTTACTTTACCATGCAATCCTCCCTTTTTCAGACGTCTGGATTAAAATCATTGCACTGTCCTCGGTACATCCTCCAAGAAGACACCTTGTATAGGAGAAAGAGTCAGTGCACATTTAATGCTTACAAGGACTGTAATGATGCTGGTATTTCTACTGAAACGGTTTTCCACCTCATCCTCTTTCCAGTATCAGATAAAGAACGCCAAGAAACAAGACTGCTCTGTCAGGTAATCCATTTCACTAGAAAGCCACAAAAACAATTATCTCCGTCATTACAGACTCTTTAAAAGGAGTTTCAGAACATCAAAGTTGCTGATCTGGGCCTGAGACAAAAACCTGACTGCTCACGCTCAGGAATAATGGCTTCAAATTGAGTCCTGGCTGTCATTAGACCTCCTCAAGTCAGAGAAGCCAAAGACAGACGGATCCCAAGAGGTGGGGCACCTGTGCATCTTGCTCCGAACTAGCCTGTGGGTCGTGCACTGAAGCAGGTCACGAGGAAGGATGATGGCGGCGGGGGGGGGGGGGGGGGGGGGGGGGCGGCGGGAGTACAGGCGTCCAACATCCTCAGTTATTAGAGAATATCTAAGTTGCTATCATCTTTACCACTCAATCAACTCCCCTTTATCAACCGACACGTTCAACTCATCTCGCAGATCGCAAAGGCTCATCCAAGAACAAGTCACCACTGACATTGAGAAGAAAGGAACAGAAGTGAAAACAAATCTAACAACGATGAGAAACCATTCCATTTCACCTGGAGGTACATAAACGCTTCCTGAGTACCTGGAGGTAGATAGAGGGAAACTGCAGATCTCTACCCTCGTGAAGTCTAGACAGAATACTCAGATTTAGAGAAAATTTTCATTTTTTACAAAGAAGTAGAAAAAAGGCAGTCATGAAAACTTTCTTTTAGATAAGAAATTCTTCAAAACCAAGTTATAAATGATTTTGCCGATAGGACAACACGACTATCCATCCTTATATGTCAGTCATTATCTACGGCGGCCCAAGTGGACGTTTATCATTCATTTTTCTTTAATTAGGATGCACACCTAATCAAAACCTCTCTTATCTACTTCATGTTCAAAGAGCTCAGAAAACCAACCATGCTTTGATTTTTCCCAGCACTGAATACAAAGAGTGAAAATGAGAGGTGTGCAAATTATCTTCCAAATTACAAGAAAATGGAATATTCATTGGTAAGGAAGGGAAAAAAAACCTGTTTACCTTTGACTGTGCTAAAAATGGAAGGGAAGGAAGGGGGCAGGCCAGATGGCATGTCTGGGAAGATACTGATGATGCATAAGTGTTAATTCCTGGGGAGGGGAAAAATTACTATACTCTAACGAGCGTAAAGAATTGCAAGTCCAAACTAACTGAAAATGACTGGAACCCAACTGTCACTCTGGGAGGCATGGCCGAACTCACCACTGATCAGAGCAGGAAGGTCTTGATCTGGTTCACATACCAATTCTCTCACATCCCAGAAAGACCCTTCAGGCCACACAAGTGACCTCTTCTCATCAGGGAGTCTCACTTGTTAAGGTTATATTTACAACTTGACATTAAATCATTTTTCACAAAATCATATCCACTAAATGAAAGTTAAAAGTGGATTGAGAATTCTCCTTCATAAGGTCAGATCACATTTTAAATGACTCCTTCATTTACTATTTACTGAGCACCTACAACGTGTCCAGCACTGTTCTCAGAGCTGGGGTCCACGGTGAACAAAACAGATTAAGTCCTGTCCCCATGAAGCTGATATTCTGGTTGGGGAATGCACACAATAAACATAAATAAGTAAAATAGGTAGTGCCATGAAGAAACAGCAGCAGGGAAGGGGAACAGTGCTGGGCGGGGTGAGAGGTGGTGGGTGCGTGTGTGTGCAGAGCAAGCTTTGTAAACCTGCTGGGGAGGATGTCCAGGCTGAGGGGCAGCAAGGACGGTCGTCCCTTGGTGTCTTGGGGGGGGTTGGTTCCAGGACCCCTTCGGATACCAAAATCCACGGTAGCAAGTCCACGATGCTCAAGTCCCATAGGTAAAATAGTATTTTTTTACCTAAGCGTAGTATTTGCTTAACCCTCTGCACACCCTCCCATATACTCTAAAACAGCAGTCCCCAACCTTTTTCACACCGGGGACCGGTTTTGTGGAAGAAAATTTTTCCACGGACCGGGGTGGGGGGTGGTTTTGGGATGATTCAAGTGCACTGTATTTACTGTTCACTTCATTTCTATTATTATTACATTATAATATATAATGAAATAATGGTACAACTCACCATAATGCTGACAGGAGGCGGAGCTCAGGCAGTAATGTGACTGATGGGGAGCGGCTGTAAATACAGATGCAGCTTTGCTCGCTCACTCGACCGCCACTTACCTCCTGCTGTGCTGCCTAGTTTCTAACTGGCCTGCTACCGTGGCCCGGGGTGTTGGCGACCCCTGCTTTAAATCCATCTCTAGATTACTCACAATACCCAATACAATGCAAACGCTATGTAAATAGTTGTAAATACAATGCAAATGCTATGTAAATAATTGATGGGGTAAATTCAAGTTTTGCTATTTGGAACTTTCTGGAACATTCTAAAAAAATATTTTTCAATCCATGGTTGGTTGAATCCAGAGATGCAGAATGGGAGGATACAGGGCAGCCGGCTGCACCACGTTCTGAGGTGGGAAGCACAACCTTGTTCAAGGCCTGGGGAGGAAGCCACGAACCATGGTTAAAGCATCGGTTTTCACACATAAGAACTACACCGTGGGCTCCTGGAGGTGTCAGCAGACAGGAGACTCCAGCATGTGCTGCATGAACAAAGCAAGCTGCAGAAGGACAGGTACAGGACACCGTTTAAAGTTGCGTAAACGTGAAAAACAACACCACAAATAATTTAGTGATGCTATAAAGAGTGAGTGGGAAAGGAATAAAGAAATTTTATGGTTACGATAAACACCAAATCAGAAGAATGGCCGATTCTAGGAGGGAGGGAGGTACAACTGTGGAGGAGAACTTGGGGAGATAAGCAATTTGGGGTAACATTTTATTTCTTAAACTGGATGTTGGATACACAGGTGGTCATTATACTACCTTTCAACCTTTCGTGTATCAGAAATACTTTGCACTATTTTTTAAGAGGAATCTTCAACCCTATCTCAGCATCCTCTGGTCTCTTAGTTAACCATCCGTGGGTCATCCTGACATGGACCTCTGCGTAACGGACAAGGCGGCACCAGTATTTCTGTTCCGCTGTGATTAAGAATACTGTACCACCGGTGGAATCATTTCTGGTACGAGGAAAAAGGGAAGAAATTAACGGAATGAAAAAGCTGTCATCACTTTTCTAGCACTCTGAAACTACACATTAGAACCGTTTAGGGTCTACAGAAAAGGCTGCATAAAAGAAAAAAATGGCAAATCTATGTTTAGTGCTTTAAACTGAGCTGCCTGTCACCAGTTTAGACACAGCCCCTTATCTACATAGGAGGGAGGTATTTTTAGCAATGTCACCTTTGCTTCTCAATATACTTCTTTAAAAAAATAAAATGCCACGGATAAAAGGACATCATATATCATATACACATGTGTATTTCGCAGCTCACCGGCGTGTGGAAAAGCAGCCGTGTATCCAGGGCTTTTCCCTGAGGGATCCCTGGGGGCACTGGCTCCCCTACTTCCTGCAGTCTGCTCCATCCTAAGGACCACAGGAAAGTGAACAAGCAGAAGCAGCAGGTGCTCCCTGGGGAAATGGGTCCCGCACTCTAAGCCCCTCGCCGTGAGACCACCAACATCATAGCAGCTGAACCAAAGGTGTTTCAGGCACAGAGAGGGCCTGGGTGCCCGGGAGCCCTGGGCACTGCTCCTTCCAAAACACGTTTCCAGGTGTGATGTCACACTTGCAGAGGAGGGATACAATCGAGAAGGAAGGACTTAATAAAATGTTAAACATCCCCAAATGACAGTATCTGAAGTAGCCCTCTACACCCATCGACACCGTGACCTAGTCCTGCTTCAGAGCATTCATCCTGATCTGAAATCATATTTGTTTATTTGTTTATTGCTGGTCCCCCAGCTTAAAATACAGGGTCCAGGAGAGCCGAGGCTTGGTTAAGTCCTGTTCTTTGCTATAACCCTAGCACCGAGCAAGGTGCCAGGTACCTAAGAAGCATTCTGTAAGTATTTGTGGAATAAACAGATAGATGGCTAATGAAAAAAGGAAGAAAACTTTACAAAGGTTCAAGGTGTCACATCATCAGTCTTTCCAGTTTAGAACTGGATTTTGGTATATGTTAGTGACTCTTTTAAAATAAATTATTGCTATTGGCAAATGAATATCATGCCTGGAAAAAAAATCATAATTTCAACGAAGTCTCTTGCTCATGGCCAAGCAGTAGATAAGAAACACTGGCAGTAAGCTTTGGGGGGAAGCTGCGTTAAAAGATGGGTTGGTTTGGGGGCTTCCCTGGTGGCGCAGTGGTTGAGAGTCCGCCTGCCGATGCAGGGGACACGGATTCGTGCCCCGGTCCGGGAAGATCCCACATGCCACGGAGCGGCTGGGCCCGTGAGCCGTGGCCGCTGAGCCTGCGCGTCCAGAGCCTGTGCTCCGCAACGGGAGAGGCCACAATGGTGAGAGGCCCGCGTACCGCAAAAACAAAAACAAAAACAAAAAAAGATGGGTTGGTTTGTTTTGTTTTGCTTATTTTGTGAGGCTGGGAGACACTGGAACTGGATTCATTTGGAAAAGAGAGAATTCGGACAGAAGCTGGTCTGAATGGAGAAGATGTGGATCCATCCTGGGGGCCAGTAAAACAGTCACTGAGGTAGGGAGGGTGGGGGGACGTCCTTCATCTGACCAGCAACACAAGCTCTTCAGGACTGAAATGGCAAGGTCAAGGGCGTTTACAATTCTAGCCAGGAGGAGGGCGAAGGCAGGGAGATCACCAACTTGCAATCCAACCCTTAAATAGGAGCATTTAGAAATAACAGGTATGACGGTAAACCGATAAAGCTGATAACTGTTTCAGAGGAACATTCTGCCAGAAACTGAGTAGAAAAAGAGAGGTTACGAAATTTAGTTTCCTAATCTTTGTATATTACATCCTTTACCTTTTACATACATTGTCCTAATGTTAAAACACTCTGAGAGGTGACTCCAAGATGTGTGTCTGAAGGTGACTGGAGAAGGTGCAGTGAGAGGGAGAAAGGCAATGCCTGATGGGGTTTTGATAATTCATCTGACTTACTGGCTCTCTACCGAGACAGGGCCAAGCTCTCAGGAAAGCTTCTGAAGACTCTTAAGCTGCAATGCAACTGGAGCTCCAAAGACTGCAAGCTCCCTCTTGAATTTGTCTTTGGGTCCTAAGAAATCGATGCAATTTAACGGTTTTGTTTTGTAGCCCCTATATGAAAGTTAAGAACTTCAAAATATCTTGAAAATATCTGTAAGATCCAAAGTACTCGGTATGATTTTGATCAGCAGAATCACATTTACTCATAGATGCATCTCTTCTTCACTGATTTCACTCCATTTTTCTATTATCAATCATAAGGAAAGAAAACTAACCCCAACTGAAGATGTATTAGAGAGCCACATATTTTCACTTAAGATACTCATTTCATACTCCCAACCTTTATGCTAAATAATTACTATCATCCCTATTTAACAGATAAGAAAACTAACCTTTAATCCTACTTCCTTAACCTTTTAAATTTTACATAATTTCCTGGGGCCACAAAAGTGGTAAGTGGGGACTTCCCTGGTAGTGCCATGGTTAAGAATCCGTCTGCCAGTGCAGGGGACACAGGTTCGATCCCTGGTCCGGGAAGATCCCACATGCCACGGAGCAACTAAGCCTGTGCACCACAACGACTGAGCCTGCAAGCTGCAACTACTGAAGCATGCGCACCTAGAGCCCGTGCTCTGCAACAAGAGAAGCCACCGCCGTGAGAAGCCCGTGCACCACAACGAGGAGTAGCCCCCGCTCGCCACAACTAGACAGAGTCCATACTCAGCAATGAAGACCCAATGCAGCCAAAAATAAATACGTAAATAAATAAAAACAAAAATAAATTAAAAAAAAAAGTGGTAAGTGATGGACCAACCATAGCAAAACCCAGGCAAGGCTCTTTCCTCTATGCTAAGCGTTCTCTCGACCATTAGTACCATTTATTTGCAGTGTATTATCTTTCCAGATGTTTACCAGACACTAGCCAGTAAGCTGGAAAGTCACTGAGATGATTCCTTAAGACAGTGATCTCAGGATGCGGTCCAGGGATCACTGCATCAAAACCCACTGAACTTGCTGGACATACAGGTGCCTGGACCCAACTCCAGATCTACTGAGTGAGAACTGTGGATGGGTCCTTGGACACTGCTTTTTAACAAATTCCCCAGGTGACACTGTTTCACATGAAAATTTGAAAACCGCTTGTGGCTAATTCTCTGAAAACTTCAACTATTGCTATTTGCAGTTTCAAATTTGACAAAATTTTGTGTTCTCATTGAGGGTCATCTTTTGGATGATGGAGCTTGTGGTGGAATGTTACAAAATTCCATAGTCCCCTTGAGGATTTATCTTTAGAGCCTCACAATTAACGTAGGTCCCTAGGAACTTGCAAAGCAGGTAAACATTATGAGCTGAAATGGCAGAACATTTATGACATGCCTACTTGGACTCCACACTGCTCTAGATGTCTCCCAACACAGAAGTTTCCTTTCACCCTTGAGGTTGCACCAGCATCACCATTTCATTGCCCAGAGAAATGGAGTAACCTGTCCAAAGTTACACACCTGAAGGTTGACAGACGTTTCAATGTATCTCTTCTAAATAGCTGTATTTCCTTTGTTCTACAACACAGCTCCTCCCCATGAATGACTGCTACCCAGGGTTTAAGAATGAAGGGGAGAAACTTTCTAAATGTCCTGAGCAGACAAATCAGTCAACCTCTATTTTTCCAACTTTATACGCATTCCACTAAGAGTATTCCTCTTAAACTCAAGTCAATAAAAGTCAAAATCTAATAGCACAAAAGAATGGTTATCAAGTGGGGGAATTCTCTGTAAGGATATTACCAAAACCTCTCTATATCTCTGTGATGTAATTCTCCATATGAAAACTGCGTAAGAGCCGGCCACTCCCAAGCCCGTGCCGAAGCTCAGAGTCCACAACGGCGGGGGCTAGGAGAATTCCAGGTACCATGCCCCACAGCGTCACCTTCGGTTCATAAAGCTGTCTTCCTCAACTGCATGAACGTGGGGGAAAACAAGACTGGATTTCAGGTAAATCTAAGGTCCATCCAAACCATGTGCTTTTCAAGAACGTGACAGAGCAGCTCATGCGCCTGGAGAATCTGCATGGAATCTGTGAGGTGAGCCTGACCTCTGCTAACCCCCTGCCGCAGAGGAGAAGGGGAGGCTTTGGAACTCAGAACAAGGCCAAAGGAAGCTTAGTATTTTCTATCTCTGGGCCAGCGCCCCCGTAACTCCTAGTATATCCCAGCCTCTGAAGCGTCTTGACTCCGAGTTCAGGCTGGTTTGGGTTCAGGCTGTGGTGTCTGCTGCCCCTTGGGACGTGCAGGAGGCACGTGGGAAACGGTGGGCACCAGCCCCCCATGAAGAGCCTCTACACAACAGTTCCAATTAAGAAACTGGGAAATAGATGGCTGAAGGCTGGTTGTTTCAGTTAAGACTAAATGTTTACGCACAACATTGAGATGTACACAGTCATCGTCAGGGACTTTAATTTTGCGTGAATGTCCTGCTTCACCACAGCTCTCTGATGGCTGTGCTGCAGGACAATGATGAAAAGTGTAGGCAGTACATAGCAGGAGGGGGAGGGACTGGATGACAAGGCTTCCCATCGACATCGTCAAGATAATGATGCTTTACCAGTATTGCACAGGACCCAAAGAAAGTATTTATCTCCCATTAAAAATAATGATGCAGATAAAGACTGGTATAGATGAAAAAGCTCCCCAGAACATACTGTTGCATAAAAAAGAAAAAGGTTACATATTAGTATTTAAGTCAGAAGTCTCCTCATGCCAAATATGTAACTGTCTACAAATCTGTACTTGTGTCGAACAAAGCTATTGCTATTAACTAGGTACTTGTGATGTACCAGGTACTATGCCCAGTGCTGTGCATGTATTATATATGTAATCCTCATGTCCTTGAGGTTTAGGCACTGCAGCCATTTTGTAAGTGATTAGACTCAAGAAGTCAAGAGAGGGCTTCCCTGGTGGCGCAGTGGTTGAGAGTCCGCCTGCCGATGCAGGGGACGCGGGTTCGTGCCCCGGTCTGGGAAGATCCCACATGCCGCGGAGCGGCTGGGCCCGTGAGCCATGGCCGCTGAGCCTGCGCGTCCGGAGCCTGTGCTCCGCAACGGGAGAGGCCACAAGAGTGAGAGGCCCGCCTACCGCAAAAAAAAAAAATAATAAAATAAGTCAAGAGACTTGACCCATGACACAAAGCAACCACATAGGAAGACTGGGAGCCCAACCCAGGTCTGTCTGATTCCAAGACCCACTAGAGTCTATTACACACTCAAAGAGGCAGCTTTGGGAGGATTTTTGCCAACATATCTTCAGTAGCTATCTCTAGACAACAAGATTTCTTCTTCTTGTTTTTCGATATTAGAAAATATTTTACAGCGAGTATGGATTATTCTTAACACCTGAAATAACAAAGATGTTTTAACTGGAAGGAT
The DNA here is from genome assembly GCF_039906515.1 of Pseudorca crassidens. NCBI lineage: Eukaryota > Metazoa > Chordata > Mammalia > Artiodactyla > Delphinidae > Pseudorca > Pseudorca crassidens. Next base: position 59,345,490 of record NC_090307.1, read on the forward strand.
AAACAGGATTGAAAATCATTCTATCTTCTGAACATCTCCTTTTCCACCCTAAACGGTCCAAAAGTAATATTTAATCTTCAACTAAATATGAAGTATTTAGTAATATTTAAGTAATATTTAACCTTCAACTAAATATGACCACAAAAATTATATGTAGTGAATTGCCAAAATATCCATCATTGAGAGGAGTTAGCGTTACAGTCAATTTCTGAAACTTTCTGGATTACTCCATTAACAAAAGACCATCTGTCTCCAGACTCCTGTTCTTCCAATACACCCTACATTTATCACCAAGCATCTTCTTTCCGACTCCACTACTTTCAATGGCTCCCCAGTACCTAGCAAAGTCCAAAATATCCCTTAGCTTCATATCCACGATCAAGCCCCACGCTCCTTAGACTCATCTCCTAGTACTCCCCAGGATAAAGGCTACATTCCAGTTAAATGTAGGCCTCTTGACTTCTGGAGTGTTCTATCTGGAATGTCTGCTCAATGACTAGTCAAAGTCCAACCATCTTCCAGGGACCAAATTGGAAAAGCCAAAGCAGAAAATGAAGACCGCTCAATCGATTTTTCCTACAAAGGGATGCGCATAAGAAACATAGTTACCAATACATAGAAGGGGCCATGTGAATAAGCACTGAACATTATAAAACATTTCTTAAATTTGCATAGCCAAGTGACAAACCATATTTCATAAAATTCATGATACCGTTAATTGTAAGAAATAACAAGATATGTAGCACTCTGCAAATTAAGAGGTAACTCAAATGTTGCAATTTTAATTTTCTATTTAGAGAACTCTTTTAGATTTATTTAGATATTCTGTGCATGCAAAAGAAAAGAGAAACAAAACATACTGGCCAAGATATTCAAAATAATTCTTTACAAGGTCAGAATCCAACTCTCTTGAATTGCATGCCGACTCAGTTACTGTGCTCTATGTTTTTACACAATACCATCTATATTTCTTCATGGGTGATGCACTATTTCTTAAGAGTGCTCCATTACTGTCTCCAAGATTTTCTTCCAACCAACTGACATCCCATCTCCAATTTTTGATGCGTGTGCCCCATCAACGAATTCTGTTGCCAGCTTTCTCTCTGCCATATGGCTGAGAGCAACGGTAAGACATTTCCCAATTTCAGAGATGTACAAATGTGAAAAAAAATAGGTTTGTTTTAGAAAGGATGAAATGTGGGGCTTGACTAAAACACACAGAAAGTCACTGTTGGAGAATGTAAACACTACATAGAAAATGACCAAAGAAGAGAGATCTACAAGGGAAAATAGTTTTTCTCTTTTTAGTTCAACGTCAAGATCAATATCACGGCCCAGCCCTAATTCAGCTTTTGTCACTCCCCAATCTGATCCCTTTCCTCCTCTTCTGAGTATTTCCCCTCTACTGATGTCTTCCGTGACACCAATTAGAGCTGGCAGGAAGGGAAGCAGCCCACCTGCACATCTTCTCTCAAAGATCCCATTCTTTCTTCTCAGGGAACCTGCAGTATTCTCTTCTCGGATCAGACAAAACCTCTAGAATCTGTCTAATCTGAGCTATGGACAGAGCAGCAAACTTGTTATGAAGAGGATGGTGCCCTTAAAAATAACAACTGCATACGTGAGTCCGATAATACTCAGTTTCAAATAAGTGGCCGTGCTTTTTAAGCCTTTTCAAATATTTTTTGTAGGGAAGCGTAAGTCACACACGGCCTCATTTTTTAATTCAATTCCATAAATATTTACTCAATACCCTAAGTGTTGAGACCCATACTGGTCTGGGGATCAAACTCCAAGGGAAATAATTTCCTCCAAACAACAAGCACTCGCTCAACGTAAGTGGAGAGCAAAACAAGCACACACGGCAGAGTAAACATCACATCTGTTTTCTAGATTTAATAGAAACCTTTCTGCTTTCTCTTTCTTTTTTTTAAGTTTATAAGGAAGGGTTAAAAGAACAGTGTATCAAAATGTCAACCACCTAAAAATTAAGTTGTCGGCTTTTTCTCTGTATTGCAAATTACCAAAGAATTAGGGGTTTGGTGCTAATAGAAGCTTACAACTCTAAAGTGTGCAATTTAACCAATCACTGTAAAGTCTAAAAACGCAGTACCGAAGACATTTCAACCAAGCAAGCTGCAGGTCTGGTACCTAATTTCAACTTCTCTATTTGTGCCATTCCTCCCTTTTTCTTTTTTCCTTCCCTTTGCTTTGGAAATGTGTTTTGGGACAGTGACATGGTTAAGTGAGAAGTGCTCAGAGGTCCCACATTCATAATACACTCATGTGAAAAACGGACAGTCATCCAACCAAGGAGGGGGAGAGAAGACCTCGGGCTGCGGCCGTTCTCGGGTCTTCTTTATGCTCACGTCACATTCAATTCTGGACTCAAAACACGAAATTTGCTTTACAGCTTCCGAATTTCAGACTTCCTTTTGCAACTGACTCATCACTAATTGGGGTGCAACGTGTCTGTGATCATCTCTGCACTAGAATTCTCACTTCAGAGAATTCTAAAATGCTAAATTATAAAATAATTTGCAAATAAAGCAAAAACTTAAACAGAAATCAATTACCCCAAATCACTGCAGATATCTTCTACACTTGTGAAACCTCTCGCTTCCCCCCCCCCATTTTTTCTAATTGCCAACTGCAAACACATCACTTAAAAATAAATCGGAAAGAACACTGCCTACCCAAAAGAGACTGTATCTTGACAGACAACACATACTTTTGAAAGCCAACACCAATAACCTAAACCGAGAATATAGCAAGATATTTGGGTACAAAGGAGAGTAAGAAATATACTGACGCTTTACATCAATATAGACTCGTTACTTAAATACAATTTTTAAGTAGCCCTTTAAACAATATTTTCCTCAGTAAGAAGAATATTCAATGATTTCTACTACTGCACACACAAAAAAACCTCTTCCCTGATCTATGAAATGCACTTTCCCATGCAGGCTTGCATCCACGTCTAATTCTCCAAACAATAACTTACTGCGCAGTCCAACTTGAGAAATGAGAGTCTCATTCATTTACCAGGCAAAGTTAAAGCCAGCAAGATGCTTCAGATGGTCTGGTTTTGCCTGCCCCACCCTTGTTTCCTTGGAGCCATTGTGATGTCACAACACCAGGCAGGGTAGTGACTTCACTGCTCCAGCCCCTGCTTCTGAGCACACAATTCTCTGAAGCCCCGGCAAATCAAATGACAGCAGAGCCCTCCAGGAGTGCCGGATGAATTCCCAAGAAACTAGCAGCTACGGAGCCTTTCGAAAGAGAGGGATGTTGCAGTGGCACCGTCAAAGATCTCTCTCCAAATGAAGTCGTGCCAAAGAGAAATCTGAGTCATGGTTTTCAATAGTAAGTCTATATTCCATAATAAAGCTGACATTTAGAGGAAGACTGTGGTTGGATACTTGGAAGAGGCGGGGGAGGAAAGATGACCAGGGTACTCGAGGACTTAAGAAATCTCTCTCCATTACAGTCAAATTCTCATGGAAAAGAAACATGTATTTATTTTTCAGCCTACTCTTGGAGTTCTATTTTACTGGAGAGGACTTGAATTCTAATTCGTGAATTTTAGGCTTTTTAAAAAAATCACTAACTTAAAAGATAAATATGTTTTACAACATGGAAGACAATACACTGGACAGCATATGCCTGTCCTAAACCAACAAACAGTAAATCCAGAAAGGATTCACAAAGTACTGACAATATCACATCTCCTGGGACATGAAGGGCTGCCCCTCTTCTACTTGAGTGGCCCCTGGATGCATCTGACCAACCGATGTTTCAAGACCAATGTCTAGATAAAATAGCATCTGATCAAGTAAAAAAAATCCCAGATCTATCTGAACACAATTCAAAGTTGGCCCAAGTCCAAGCACTGTGCAAGAAATGACACAAACTACTTTTAACCTAAGTTGCATTCGTGCAGAGGAAATGACTTAAAAATTAAATGTAGGGCTTCCCTGGTGGCGCAGTGGTTGAGAGTCCGCCTGCTGATGCAGGGGACACGGGCTCGTGCCCCGGTCCGGGAAGATCCCACATGCCGCGGAGCGCCTGGGCCCGTGAGCCATGGCCGCTGAGCCTGCGCGTCCAGAGCCTGTGCTCCACGACGGGAGAGGCCACAGCAGTGAGAGGCCCGCGTACAGCAAAAAAAGAAAAAAAAAAATTAAATGTAAACAGTTCCCTGTGATAGACCTTTGACCTCTATCTTCTCAATCCTTCACCTCAAAGGGGTTTACAAATTAAATTAAGTGTCTTCTCTTCTGCTTCTTGATAAATCATTCACAAAACATGTTCTGTGTTGCCAAAATTATTTGCCTAAAGTGTATTAGCTCCATAAACTGTATGCAGTAACTGGTGCATCTGGTATTTTGCTTTTCTAAACCACCAGAAAATCATAATGCAAATGAGACTATTTACTATTCAGCTATTTTATTTTCATCAATGCCTTCTGAAGTTAATAAAGTCACCCTTCTCAATGTAGAATTTATTTCCTCTCACAAGGACTTTGTTACTCCAATTAAAATTTTAAAAGTCTGCTACCAAAATTAACATGCATTTTTTTAAAACACTGTTTGAGCCACGATACAAATCAGCTCCCATTCCCCAGAGTTCACTCAAGCTTTGATGTGCTCTTTTTTCTTAATAGGGCTTTTCTGCTTAATTTTCTGTAATTGGTGCTGCGTTCAGGGCTCCCAGATCATAAATGGATGACCATAAATTATCATTTTTGTTTCCTTGAGACATTAAAAATCAGTGTAAAACTCAAAAAGAACGTTTTCAGCACTGGATTTGTTGACTCTACTGCTAGGAAAGTTAATGCTACCAGGAGAAACTCCAACGCACACCTGGCCGCCCCAGAGAGCCTAAAATGGGCCAAAAAAAAAAAAAAAGGACGGGCAGGATATCTGCAAAAGCAATTCCGCAAGCCTAATGTAAAAAATCTGAAACCCCAACTTAAACACGTAATGCAAGCGCCGCATCAGCAGGAGTGACTGACCCTCTCAGGATTTCTCAGGCCGGCCTCCACGCGTAATTAAAACCACATGTTCTCTTTATCTTTCTATTTGTTCTGCAACAATCTCTCCCTAACTTTAACCCTAGGCTGGAACTGGAGAAGAAACCCCTAGACAACTTTGTATCCGGAAATCTGAAAACCGAAAAGGAGAGAACGCTCCGGCGGCAAAGGACCACAGTGTCAATTTACTAGGTAACCACACCCACCGCATTGCAGAAGCCGTGAACTTGGCGGTTGCGGGGGGGGCGGCGGTGAGATGGCGGGGCGAGTTGGAGAGGGGACGGAAAAGGGGGAGGGAAAGGAGGGCGAGAGACGAGGGGAGACCCCAGAAAGCCGGCCCCCGCCCCAAGGAGCCGGGAAGCACCCGCCAGGAACTGGCTGAGACCCCGACTCCCGCGATTCCGAGCCCCGGCCCCCACCCCCCGGGCTCCCCGCCCCCAGCCGCCGCAGAGCCGCCCGCGCACACGCCTCCCGAGGTAGCGGAGCCTCGTGGGCGCCAGGTGAGCAGCGCCGCCCCTGGCCCCTCGGCCCCGCAGGTGCCCCAGCCCCGAACCAACCCTTTGAGACGCTGCCCCCTCCTCCCCGGCCGCCCGGCTGCAGCCCCCGCCGCCGTCCGGGGGCCGCCGCCCCACTTCGGGGAAGCGGACAAGTTACATAAAAGCGGCCAGCCGCTCCCGAGCGGGGATGCTTTGTGCGGGCACACCTTACCGGCCCCGCGCCGCGCCCGGCCGCGCCGAGCCTGCAGCCGCCGCGCCCAGGCCCCTCCGCCGGCCGGCCCCCGCCCCGGGCGGCGCCGCAATGTCGCCCCCGCGCCCCTCCCCCACCCTACCCCGAGGGGTAACTCAAAACATGGCGCCCGGGACGGTGGGGGGGTGGGGGGCGAGGAAACTGACAGAGCCGGGGCGTGGGGAGCCAGCCGCCCCTCTCGGCCATGGCTCGGAGGGAGGACCCCAGGCCGGAGGCCAGGGCTCAGGCTGCGCGCCGGCCCCGCGATGCTGCAGCGCGGCCGGCGGAGCGGGCACGTCCCCGGGCGCGATACGCGGCGCTCGGGCTCGGCCCGGCGGGGGTCCCCGCGGGGGTCCGGGCGGGGCGGGCGCCAGGCTCCCGCGGTTCGGGCGGACGAGCGGCGCCGGAGCCACGCGTCCGCCGGGCCGCCCCGCGCCCGCCCACGGCCCGCCGTGCGCACCTCGCGACCCCAAGCCCCCCTCGGATCCCCTAGCTCCGCAGGCAGAAAAGTTACCTGGCCTGGGCCGGGGGCCCGGGCGCGCCGCGGCGTAGGGACCGGGCTCGGGCGCGCGTCCTCTGGGCGCTGCGCGGAGGCTCGGGCGTGGGGAGGAAGCCGCAGACTCGGGCCGCTCGCCGCGCTCCCCGCCCCCTTTTGCAGGAGCCACGGAGGCTCCGCGGGCTGCGGCGGGGCACACGCCCAGGGACGGCGCCCGGCCAGGCTCGGCCGCGGGGGAGGGGGCGCCGCGGGACTTCAGGACCGTCGCGCCGCGGCTGCCTTCCCCATCGTGGCGCAGGGTCGCGCTCGGGGACGACGCCTCCAGACCGTTGCCAATCGCGTTAGCCTTTGGATTTCCACTGCGATTTCTGCCCGGCTCTCTATCCCTCCCAGGCACCCCCGGGAGAGTGGGGGGAGGGTTTTCTGACCTTCAGGTGAGTTATTTATTGGCTTAGGGACTGCAGGGTTTCCCCCCCCCCTTTTTGAAAGAAAAAAAGAAATCAAATTGGCGGCGTTTTGCACAGGGTGGGTGCCCCAGAAATACTAAATTAATGGAGAAGATCTGAATTGAAGGTTGAGGGAGGAGGTTTCCTGTCTTTGGGCAGCCCCCGCCTCCCCACTGTCTCCCCCTTCCCCACCCTAAACCTGCAGTTACAGGTGGTCTCCTGGGCTTCCCAGCCTAAAGAGAAGTCATTATTGATAACGCTTCCCACTGAAATGGAGGGCGGGGTGGTGCACAACGACTTGCGGGCAAAAGAAATTATTCCTGGTCTCTCACAGAATCTAAGCTCTAACCAAGTAACCAAGGCACCTTTATGAAAATGTTAAGGGCCTCTCCATTTACTCCTAGTCACCCTTCCAGGAGCTCCCGACTCATTTAGGGAGGGAAAAAAATGGATTTACAGAAGTATTGCATTTGCAATCCAGTGCCAAAGATGTGGTGCAGAGTTAAATGGCTGTGGCAGAGCTTCTGGACCTGCTCTGTCGGTGAGGCCCTGGGAGGTGGGAAGACTTGGCCTGTGTTTCCGGGACAGGGAAGATGGCAATAGGGAGTGGGGGGGCTTATAGCACAAGGAACTCTATACTCTATTCAATATCCTTTAATAAACCATAAAATGGAAATGAAAAAAAAAAGAAAGGGGAGGGGGCATTGTTCACATTTTTCAGGTTGTGTAAGAGAGAAGTTTGGAAAATTGTGGTTCCTATGTTTCTGTGGAGTTTATGGATCTGTATTCTGTAGATAGGCAGCTTTGAAAAATTTTTGAGGAAGAAAATGTGACTTAAGTCATGTTATAGGAAAACTATTCTGATAACACTGCAAAGACTAGAAAGGATGGGCAAATACCAGAAGCTGACAGGAGGTGACTATGGCATTGTTCCAAGTACCAGAGATAACACAGACCTAAACTGTCTTTCAAGTGACAGGTAAAGGGTCAGTTCAAATACTGGATGCATTTGTGGATGATGACCTGTGTTAATTTCCTATCGGGGGCCACAAGTGTTAGACATATATATATATATATATATATATATATATGTATCACATCTGTACATATATGCTGGTGTGTGTTGCATATAAGATCTATGAATAAAGAAAGGATTTATTTTCCTTTTTTGATATGCACACTAAAGCACTTTCCTTTTTTTTTATTTATGTAGGTTGTTTATTATAAAGGATCCATTGTTTTTATTAACTGCATAATGTTAGGAAGAAAATGCAAGGAATACTAGGATTAGGGACAGAAGTAAACCTGTAATACCAAGCTAAGCCTGATATCACATAAATCCAAAGTAATTCTCAAAATTGTTTTCATATCAATTTATAATTCTCTTTTACATGAAGCAATATGTTTCTCTTTTATTTTTTAAATTTATCTATTTTTTTCATTTTTTTAACATCTTTATTGGAGTATAATTGCTTTACAATGTTGTGTTAGTTTCTGCTGTATAACAAAGTGAATCAGCTATATGTGTACATATATCCCCATATCTCCTCCCTCTTGCATCTCCCTCCCACCCTCCCTATCCCACCCCTCTAGGTGGTCACAAAGCACTGAGCTGATCTCCCCGTAAAGCACTTTCCTTTAAAAGTGGAGTTGAACAAATTGTATTGTTTACAGTATACACCACATTGGCATTATCATTCGAGACAGAGATGGTTTCATATTCTCATTCATTTTATTGCTGTATTTTTTTAAATTGAAAGCGAACTGTTTTCTCCCTGACTCATGAATCTTAATCTTTCTAGTGATGGAAAAAATCAGCAATAGTGTATGAATGTCTATTTTCTTGGGAGAAAATGTTCAAATACTAAATATTATTTTTTTAAAGTTAGAAGTACCTAGCTATTTATCCTAATACTGCATAAATTCAAAATTTGGAGTAAAAACCATACTGCTTCACAGTTTAACAGTAAATGTGAGAAGCAGTTACTATGAAACCTTTTGGGTTTGACCAAGGCTCTCCGCTATTCTTTTTTTTTGTTTTTCCTAGCACACATATGGAGAAAAAGAAATGCCAAATGAAAATTCATGAGCAGCACAAAGCTAGCTCGTCAGTAACTTGCCTGCATCTCTGTAATAAACTCTCTTCCTTCTACCTTGTGAATATCCTGCCAAAGCCGCTGCTAGTCATCTGTCTCCCCACAGTGCCTCACTGGGTACATTGCAAGCAAGCATTGAACACTTTTGCTAAATGAATGAATGGACGTTGAATAATGAACTAAGTTGTCACTTGACTTTGAGGGTTCCATTTCCTCACATATAAAATAAAGGACTATTTCCAAAATTCCTTATGTTTCAAAAATACTAGGGTTCCATAAAATAAAAAGACATTAACACATATTAATACCTGCTGAGTAAAAGCAATAAGGGAAAACCTACACTTTAATGCTCATCAGGAAATAAAATAACGAGCTCTTCCACATGGAAAAGAGAAGGAAAGTAACAAAGGAGAAGACAAGGTGATGATACCATTATAGTTGGATCTGCTTTGTTTCATAAAAGACCAACGTCACCCTGCATCCCTCTCGCTATCAAAAATAAAGCCACTGTACCCCCAGAGAACTTTTTATTCTTCTCAGCGTGAGACCCCTCATGGTGCTGTTTCAGTGGGTTACAGAAAAGTAGTTCTTGGATCAAAGGAATGCCTTTCAGTCCCAGAGGGAGTGCAGATTTGGCCTGAGAACTCAATCAGATTCTAAATTTTCTGTGTTCACACAGGAAGTACCGAAATACTCCATGAAATGTGGGGAACGAGTCCATGACTCCAAGTCCAGGTCTCAGGATGCCCATTCTGGTCTCTACCACCATAACTAAGGCTTACCCTACAATAGGCTTCCTGAAATTGATCTACTGTAGGGAAGATACATCACTGAAGGCCAACAAGCCATCCAGAGAAAAGGGACACAACTAACTTTAGGTAAGATAAATGTGTAACTTCATCCCAAGCTGTAGAGACAAGATTCCCCACGAACCTCCATCCAACCACAAGCATCCACAGCATACCGACTCCTTGGTACTCACTGGTACCCTGCTACCTGATGAGCAACGATAACTCCAGGGCATTCCCTAGCGGTCCAATGATTAGGACTCCAGGTTTCCACCGCAGGGGGCACCGGTTTGATCCCTCGTTGGGGAACTAAGATGCCGCAAGCCGCATGGCGTGGCCAAAAAAGAAGAAGCAAAAGAAAAAAAAATGTTAACTGTGGCCTGACAGCCAAGGCAAGGGCAGCATTTGCCGGTTGTATTAGAGCCTCATCAACAAGATGTCAGGGTGTATTGTCAACCTCATCAACAAGACCCCAGGAAGAGATGATGGAGAATCTATCAAGTGATCCCATCAGAACGCTGCCCTCCAACACGAGGACTGGGAGAACACTGAGGCTTGACCAAACCCTACAGATGCAGCAGATCGAACAGGCATGCAGTCCTGTCGACAGTCTCAGACTACCCTTCATTAAAGCATGTGGTATTTAAAAAAATCTCCATATTCTTCAGTCCTTTAAGTTGACTGTTTCTCATAGTCAGTTGCCTTAGTAAAATGTTAACAACAGGGCTTCCCTGGTGGCACAGTGGTTGAGAGTCCGCCTGCCGATGCAGGGGACATGGGTTCATGCCCCGGTCCGGGAAGATCCCACATGCCGCGGAGCGGCTGGGCCCGTGAGCCATGGCTGCTGAGCCTGCGCGTCCGGAGCCTATGCTCCGCAACGGGGGAGGCCACAACAATGAGAGGCCTGCGTACAGCAAAAAAAAAAAAAAAAAAATGTTAACAACACTTGCAGTAGCTAGTTGAGACTTATTCTATGCTCAGGATAATGTCAGGCACCTGAATTGCATATCAAGTCCTTGAAATGAGGACACACAGTCTTTAGCCACGGCATTACCAGGGACCATAAATAAGGGAAACACAGGGATGAATGCATAATTCAAAAGCAACAAGCTTATTCTTCTGAAATAAAAATTCATTTGAGAGTTTCCAGGTTCTAAGAATAGTGTCAAGTTAACAGCTCATCAAAGCTTCCAGATGCTTCCTTCATTCCAAGTTTGTATACATCATTTCAGGGGTCTGCATACATGCAGAGCACAGATGCAAAATGAAAATTTAAAATGCCAATAAGTACAAATGCACCACAAAATATACAAAAACATGTACATATGAGAGGAAGTACATATGATGTACTTCCCCCTGCTAGTACATCATTAAAAAATCGTTCCCCACAAGATTCAGAGCTCTTTTCTACCTTTTTTGTTAAGATATGGAACAGATTCAATGCCTTCAAAAAATCAAAACATAATCTTAATGGAAAATAAAATGATTTATATGCAAATCAAAACTACAGTGAGGTATCGCCTCACACTGGTCAGAACAGCCATCATCAAAAAGTCTACAAACAATAAATGCTGGAGAGGGTGTGGAGAAAAGGGAACCCTCCTAAAGTGTTGGCGGGAGTGTACAACCACTATGGAGAACAGTATGGAGGTTCCCTAAGAAACTAAAAATAGAACTACCATGTGATCCAGCAGTCCCACTCCTGAGCATATATCCAGAGAAAACCATAATCTGAAAGGATACATGCACCCCAGTGTTCACTGCACTGTTTACAATAGCCAAGACAGGGAAGCAACCTAAATGTCCATCAACAGAGGAATGGATAAAGAAGATGTGGTGTGTGTGTGTGTGTGTGTGTGTGTATATATATATATATATATATATATATATATATATATATATATATATATATATATAATGGAATATTACTCAGCCATAAAAAAGAATGAAATAATGCCATTTGAAGCAACATGGATGGACCTAGAGATTGTCATACTAAGTGAAGTAGGTCAGACAGAGAAAGACAAATCTCATATGATATCACATATATGGAATCTAAAAAAAAATGATACAAATGAACTTATTTACAAAGCAGAAGTAGACCCGTGCACATAGAAAACAAATGTATGGTTATCACAGAGGAAATGACAGGGGGAGGGATAAATTAGGAGTTTGGGACTAACATATACACACTACTTTATATAAAATAGATGATCAAGAAGGACTTACTGTACAGTGCAGGGAACTCTACTCAATATTCTGTAATAACCTATAGGGGAAAAGAATCTGAAAAAGAATGGATATATGTATATATATAACTGAATCACTTAGCTGCACACCTGAAACTAACACAACATTGTAAATCAACTATACTCCAATATAAAATTAAATTAGAAAAATAAAAAATCATTCCTATTCATCAAAATTCCATATTTGCCTCCTTCCTGTCTTTGTACTCTTGTAAATATATTAGTCAAAAAGATGGGACTAATATATATCATGTAAGTTTCATTGCATTAAAATATACCCTTATTAAATAATTTTTTACTTTCTCCATTTGTAGTAAATTTTAGAAATCTCAGCCCTTTTAAATAGAATAATTTCTGGTGAATTCCCTAGTGGTGCAGTGGTTAGGACTTCTTGCTCTCACTGCCAAGGGCCTAGGTTCGATCCCTGGTCAGGGAACTAAGATCCCTCCTGCCGCGCGACGCGGCCAAAAAATAAAAATAAATAAATAGAATAATTTCTAACAATACAATTTTAAGGGTTATTCTAATCCTCAGTCCTTTATAAAGTTTAAACGCTGAATAACTATCCTCTTCCCCTTAAGTAAAAATAAAGAATATTTTATATTTGGGCATTTTGTATATAGTGGCAAAATATAAGTAATGGAAGTTGGTAACCTGTAATATTAGGAAATTCAACTCCCAAGCGATTCACCATCTGAGACCATATTGATACCCCACACAGATGCTCACTACTGTATGATGCCAAGACAGTTAACATTTTAATCACTTCCCCCGAAAAGACATAAAATGAATGGCAGCGAGCCCCTCAGTCTCCTGTAAAGTTGTAAAGAATCCTAACTAGCTATTGCATCCGAACAGCAATCAGCAAGAATGAACCGAGGAAGAAAAAAATGGTCATAAGACACATGCAGATGTCTGGTTTATTAACTTGTTGACTCTGTCTCCAGATTTATGTTCTCCTCTTTAGGCAAACACGCCATAGTTAACTTTGTAAACTGAAGAAACATGCAGCTATGACTACTCCAAGAAAAACGTCAGCTTTGCTGCTCACTTTGATTCCTGTTGTCCAGGACTTTTATTTGCTATGTCCAGTGTCTCCCTGTGCATGCATACTTAGCAGTGTGGGTACAACCTGAAAATAGTCCACAGCTTCCAGAATGTTCCGGGAATCAATGAAAACATCATTAGACTATCTTTGCCCCTAGAAATAAATTTGGTGCTTAATAGGTCAAAGCCATCTTAAAGAAAGCTTCTGCTATTGACTCTCTCCTGTTCAAAATGTTTATCAGGCACTTGTCAGAACATCAAAAAAAGGGCTTATTTGCAAATGATAGAAATCTGAGAAGGGCGCCAGAGTTTCTCAATCCAGGTGGTTTGTGAAGAGTTTAAGTTTTATACTTGCGTGTCAACAATAATCTTGGAAAGCAGTAAAAGCACCACTTACATCAGAATCCCTCGGAGTACTTGTTAATAATGTTGATTCCTGGGTCCAGCCCCTGGAATAAGCAAACCAGAACCTCTGGGGTGGGATCCAGAGAGCAGGCACTTTTAACAAGCTCCCCAGGTGATTCAAAATCACACTTGGTTTTGAGAACCATTGATCTAGGTGAGCAGGGTACAGCAATAATGACACAGGTCAAAAAGTTGGTGTATTGTTCACACCAATGTTTCACAAAAGGTGGGACAGAGAAAAGTGAGAAGACAGCCTCATTCAGCCACGTAGGTGCGCGGAACTGTAGGAAGCCTACACTATGGCAGTCAGCACACGTTTTGCCAGAAGAGTTACTGTTTGGATCCTGTCGTCGTATGCATCAATTTGCAACAGCAGTTCATTTGCAGTAAGTACAGTAATAAATAACAATGAAAGATTGTTCTGTACCCAGTTCCAGCAATAATTGGATTTGACGCCCATTTATCCAAGGTTGCAATAACACTACAACTCTGACCTTAATTTCCAAGTACACAAAACATCTTGAAAAAGTTGCCAAGAAATGTCTCATTAAAATGGTAAATGGAAAACTAATTGTTGGCAGTTTGAGTTAAGTTTGAGATTTGACTTTCCCAAACCCAGCAAATGGAAACCTTAAGTTATTCATACCTTTTGCTATAACATACATATACAGACAGGCATACCCTGTGCTGATTAGTGAAAGCTAGTGAACCAAATTAAAGAAATCGACCAGAGGCTACATCTTTCTACCCTTAAGCACAACGTGAGGGATTTTATTTGGGAAAAGCAAGATCATTAATCCCATTAGTATGTTGTTACTTTATAAGTCTTGTATTTTTCATATCATTTGTAAGGTTAGTTTGGTTTTATAGTTGATGAGAACTACAGCATGATGAATTTAAATCTAGTTTTACATCTGTATATATTTAAGTAACAAAAATAATATAAGGTAATATGGGAGGCATCAGAAATATTTTCTTTCATTAAAGCGATGTTAAAGAATGAGATTCCAGCTCAATAAAAGATAATACTAATATGGACCCGCTGTCTTATGAGCAGTGGGCTCTCCAGCTAGAAGGATCAAGGAGACACCATGTGACATCTGTCAATAATGCCCCAGAAGAGATTCCTCTTACAGATGGGCAACTGGGCAAGAGCATATTTAAAGTCCTGTCCATCCCTGAGATCAAATTGTTTTCCAAGTGTTTGCCACCCAGGAACCAGGGCTTGCCCACTATTTTTCATTGTTTAGGTAGCAACTCAAATCTTGACTTCATTAAGATATACTGAGATATATATAAACACATACGTGTGTGCGTGTATACATATTATGGAATAGCCTACAAAACTTCTCCATTATAGGTTGAGATTAATCTGCCATTGGTTCATTACTTTTTCTCCATGAATCTGAAGATAATTTCCATGACCAGTTCCCTTCCTACATGACCTCCACTTGTCCCATCCTTGCTCATCAGACTTTTATCTCTGAGTTAGGTTTTATTGCGTTGCATCCAGCGGGTGGGCACCATATTGTTTGAGTCAAGGTCTAAAGATTCTAAACAGGAAGCCATTATATTTCTAAGCCCTTTTCTGACATGTTCCCAGGTGTTCCAACGCCCATCCCCAAACTATTCCACTCTTTAACAAAATCAAGCAGGCACACACTTGCCATACCACATACGTGTTCAAGAATGCCATTATGGCTTGATGAACAGAGGACTGAATGATGTCTTAAAACTGTTGTGTGGCCTTGAACAAATTTCAGCTTCTCTTTTTATTTTTTTGGCTGTATCATGGGGCATGTGGGATCTTAGTTCACTGAACAGGGATCGAACCCGTGACCCCTGCAGTGGGAGTGTGGAGTCCTAACCACTGAGCTGCCAGGGAATCCCCATATTTAAGCTTCTCTTGATATCAATATCCATTAGAAATATTCCTTCCATTTTCTATCTTATTAGAATAGAGCCGTGGTTCTCAACCATGGCGGTGCATCAGAAGAATCACGTAGGGGAGATTTTAAAAAATAGCAACTGAAGTTCATTATCATGGTGGCGTGATGAATACATGTGGGCTTATTATTCTAATTCTCTGTACTCTGTGTACATTTGAAATATTTCATAATAAAAAGTTTAAATTTAAAAATATTTTAAAAAATAACTGATGCTTGAGATCTCCCCGAAACCAATTAGATCAGAACCTCTGAAGAATGAAGGGCAGGCATCAATATTAACATTCCCCAAGTGGTTTTTAAGGGTAGGCAGAGTTGAGAAACAAGAGCAAGAGAAGACTGAAGCATAAAATTAAGTGAATATTAAGAATTCCTCAAAAGAAGGACGCCATAAAAATAAAAATTCATAGAGGTTTATATCTGTTTATACCTTCAAGCAGAAGCCACTGGATTAAACATGCATGTACCTATCTGTCCTCTGTGAAGCTAGTTGCTTCTTGAACACATCTTCAGTTTCCTTAGCAGTGCCTGCCATCAGATTTGTTGATACTCACACTCTTTAGGGGAAACTTATTACTGTAGCTGGCTGCCCGTTTCATAGTAACGTGTCAATAAAATGCTGGCATATTTAACAACAGGCATAAAGAACTCATAACAGTAAATACCATGACTAGAATTTCAACAACTCTTCAAACACCCCAAAGGAAAAAAAACATCATTCAGTTTTATTCCAAGTTCCTCTGTGAAGTAGAGAAAATACACTTACACACTCATAAGTATCTTAGGTGGTGGATGATAGAAGATTCCAGCATGTAATCAGAGGGGTCTAGTAGGGAATCACGTCTGAATAAATATAATCTTAACATTTTATGAACTGGAGCTAGTGATTTCCCCCAGGGGTGTTCAGGCATTGGGCTTCAACATCATGGTGCCTAGCCCAGGGATCACTATTTTTACTAAGAGCCAAAATTTACGGAGCATTTACCTTGTGCAGGGAACTGTTTTACGAGCTAGTCTATGAGAATACCTTGTTTCACCATCATGAGAAGCTTATGAGATAGATCCTATGATTGCCCTTATTTGACAGAAGGGGGAAATGGGGCAGAATCAGGTTCAACAATATGTCCAAGGACACGGCCATGACCAGTAGAGCCAGGATACAAACTTGGGTGGTCTGACTCCCAAGCTAGACCCAAAAGGCTTCTACCTCTACAGTCAAATGTACATATACGCACACATACGCATATTTGGTTAAATCTCATGAAATCGGCAATCTTCAATTGTTTTTTGACTTTCAAAAACAGTAACTTTACAGTAATGTATGCAATGAGAAGACACTGCATTAGCTATGAAGCCAGAGAAGCATGGGGTTAAGGAATGACTATTTCTACTACCATGGACATATTAGAGAACAGGAAAAGTCCACTGAAAGTCTCTAAGAACGTGAATATAGAAAGAATACTCTGGTTGTTTTCAGTCTAAGACAATTCTAAAAGAACTTAAGGCAAACGCTAGTAAAATAATTATTACTAACTTTTCTTTAATACCTACCATGTGCCCACACTGTTTTAAGTGCTTTATATCTCTATTCCTCACAGTTCTGTGAGGCAGGAACTCTTATGATCCACATTCTAGAGATGATAAAACCAAGGCCACTGAGCAACTAAGACACTTGTCCTGGTCACACTTTGGGAAGTCGTGGACCTGGCAATTTTATTTTGGAGGCTGTGCTCTTAACCACAATGCTCAGTTGTTCCTACAGAATTCCATCAGTTCAGCTGAAATTTCCTCTACATAAAGGAAAATATCAAATTAAAAAAGCTGTACCCCACATGGAATCCATGTATACAGATGGATCTATTTTACTAAGAAGTGCATTCTATTGCTATTTCGAGTCTGAGAAAAAGGCCAAAAGGGAATGCTCTAATCCATGAGTGAATTTTAGGGGCTCTACCCTCAAAATCTATCCAGAATCCCACCACACCCACTGCTAGCACTCTGGGGCAAGCCATCACCATCCCTCTCTGGGTTCCTGCAAGAGTGTCATCACATCTCCCTCTTCTGCCTCCCTGGGACCTTTGTTGTCATTCTCCAAACAGAAGATACTGTGATCTTAGTGAAACAAGCCAGATCACGTCACTCACATCCAAAGCCCCAAAGGCCTCCCGACTGTACCCTCTGCCCTTACTGTTCTGGCCTCTTCTACCAACCACACTCCCAGTGCCTCGCTCACTCTCACCTCCTTGTAGATCCTCAAACAAGCCAGGCACAGCCCACCCTCGCCTGCTCTCTCTGCTATGCTGACATCTCATCTCCTTCAAGTCTGATCACGTGCCACCTCCTCAAAGAGCCCCTGCAGACCTGATTATAAACTGACCCAGCTAACCCAGCACTCCCACCCTACGCTACTTAAAAAACAAAAAACCTAACATACCCAGCATTTCCTTACTGATTATGTTTACTGTCTGTCCCCTGACATTCTCAATGTGAGTCCCACAAAGGCAGGGGTTCTGGGGTCCCATTCACTGGGTGTCCCAGCCACAGAGAACAATGCCTGGCAGAGGGGAGGCTTTCAATATGTGTTTACTGAATGAAGGAATGAAGAAAGGAGCAGGGATTATAAAAGATGGGACTCTGGGGAGAAGAGTGATTAGAGGGGCAGAATCACAGAGTCAGGTTGCCCAGGACTGGGATTGAACACCAGAAGGAAGAGATCCAGAAGGAAAAAACTAACTATAAGGAGGAATGGATATATGGTCCAAACGTGTGCAGAGTTATATGCAGCATACCTCCTCCAGATCCACTAGTGGAGCTGATTTGGGCAGAGTCTCCCCACCACCCTAAAAGATTCCCCATCCTTACCCCAGACCAACACAGAGGACACCAGCAGGATGCATCTCTCGCCACATCCTCAGAGAAGAAAATAAAGAATGGTGTAGCCACCTCCCCAAATGCCACTTAACATCAGGGGGCATTTAATGGGCACTTGTCTTCTCAGGACAAAGGAAAATATCACAAGGCCCAGGTAGGACCCTCCTCACTCATCTCCGCGAACAATGGAAATGACCACTGCAGTGGGAGTTGTCACATCAGCTGGAGCAGAAGTGTCCAGGCCAGTACCGTTTTTCATATCAGTGGTTGCCATGGTGATATTAATAAAGATGTAGCAGTGATCAGGCAGTGGATACTTTTAAGAGGCTGCTGGAGGGAAAGAAGTCCACCCTCCGTCTTCACAAATCACTCTCATCCCACTTGCCCCCAATAAATGGCTCAATTCTTTTGACTGCACTTGGCATGCCCATGAAAGGTGAGTCTTAGATTCTGTAATTTCAGGCTGGAAGCCTGTACCGTGTTTTTCCACTTGGCCTGCATTATGGTCTTATTCAGTGATTCACAGCACCTTTTGACCTTTTCAATATGATCACCAGATCATCCCTTTACCTGCCAATAATGTCTCCTAATCCCCAGCCTCTTCCTCCCCCAGGGCACCCAAGTTCTAAGACCTCCCAACCCCTTTGGAAGAAGCATCTTTGTGTATTACCATTGCCAAGTTTATGCCACAGCCATACTTTAAACAAATCTTAGGAGACAGAATAGCTTCAACACTCCCTCCCCCGCTCCGTGATTAGATTGCAAGCTCTGTGAATGAAGCAGGTATCTCTTTCTCATAGCTGTACTTTCCAGGATGGGTATCATGGCACATTAACCCTAAATAAAAGCCCTGAAATAACTCCTAGCACCAGGTACTAGAGGGCTCAGTGAATGACCCCACTGTCTCCAGTCGTGCAAGTCAGAAACCCTGGTGTCTTCCTGGCACCTTACTCCATCAGCTCCTTTACCAGCTCGGTCACCAAGTTCTTTGCATTTTACCTTAATCTCCTGGATCTGTGCACATCTCCCCTCCCCACCCTCCATCCTGTAATAGTCCCTTCTCGGGTCTCCAATTCCCCTCCCCCCCACACAACAGTGAGCTCTCAGAGACATAAGTGGGATGCTCAGAACATCTGCATCTCAATGTTCTGAGGGCAGGGACAACCCCCTCTAACGCAGCCTCAATGCCCTGAGTTCTCGCCGGGCTCCTGAACCACGCCCCCTTCCTCTGCTTGGTCAGACTGGCCCCTTTCCATTCCTCTTTTCCAACTGCCATAACTGGGTCATACACCCTCGTTCCGGGCTCCGGAAGTACCACCATGGCAACTACGCATTGTGGTGTGTTTGATGAACCACCATCTCCCGTCACTAGAATCAAACCCCAGGGCTGCTGCTCACCACTGTGTCCCCACCGTGCACACTGCCTGGCACGTCAGAGACGCTCAGTGAACATTTATGACAAATGAACGTCACGAGACTGTCGTCATTGGAGACGGTGCGGCCCATGATGGTTAGGTGTCTGTCTGCACAGGTGGTACTGAGGGGCTCACTACTTCTGGATGCAAAGGAAAAGCAAATGCATAGACCCAGACTCAACGGGGACACTTAAGTAAGGCTCACAGCAGGCACTCAAATATTTATCCATATCATTTGCAGACAGGGACTGAGCAGGAGCTAAAACCTTGCCATTTCTCCCAGCGGTGTGGCGGCAGTAGGAACATGTGGCGCCCGAAACGCTGTCCCTACGGTGGGGAGAATGACGCAATTCTTCCTCCGCCCAAAGCATCAGCCTCTGAGCTTCGCCACTGATTCACATTCACTGTCTGCATTTCAGTGATCAATCCAGTTAGAGGAATTAAAGGGCAGGCAAAGAGGAGCCATCGGTACGGCCATTGGGGATGGACTGCGGGGAAGCCTGGCAGACACCGAGTCTCTCCATCTGTCCCTGGCCCTGTGTGCTGGACAGAGCATCGGGCCTGGAGTCAGTCCACTGGCTCCTCCATGCGCCTGCGTCCCTGACCTTGGCCTGGGCCGTGTTGCTTCATCTCCTTGTATCTGCTTTCTCATTTCTAAACTGAGTGACTAACCTGCCTCAAGGACCGTCGAGAGGACTGAATGAAATAATGTAGAAAGCACTTAGCTCTAAGTTCATGTAATGGTGGTGGCATTATATGCAGTTATGAGGGTAGCTCACAATAATACCTGTTGGCCACCCTGCCTCGGCCAGTGCAGCCAGGAGCCCCTGAGGTCTCCCCACCTCCGTCTCACCTCAGTGGGCTCCAAGATGCAGAGCAGGGTGCCCCTGGAGAGCCCGCCTGCTTGACAAGGTGAAGAAGGATGGCTCTCGACCTACAGAACGTGTGTTGAACTCATAAATCCAGTTCACAGAGGAGCTGGGAAGAAGCAGCCAGGAGCCCTTAACAGCTAATCTGACTTGGTTATGTTGCCCGATGGAGAGGGGTAAGTGCAGTTAATCACACCTGCTTCGAGCTAAGTGCTTATATATTAACACGTGTGCTGCTCCTAATAAGATTTTTTTTCCCCAGTCTTGTCGCCATTGCTGAAAGCATTTTTTTTTTTTTTTTTTGCAATACTTGGGCCTCTTACCGCTGTGGCCCCTCCCACTGCGGAGCACAGGCTCCAGACGCGCAGACTCAGCGGCATTGGCTCACAGGCCCAGCCGCTCCGCGGCATGTGGGATCTTCCCGGACCGCAGCACGAACCCGTGTCCCCTGCATCGGCAGGCGGACTCTCAACCACTGCGCCACCAGGGAAGCCCTGCTGAAAGCATTTTTAAAGCACTTATCTGAGAAGTTCTCAAGCGCACCTGTCTCAGTGTTTGGGAGCCCCATCAAAAACTGCAAATACTCATGCTGTTGAAGATGGATTTTTTTTTTTAAGGAGGCAAAATGATTTAGCACCAGGCTAATGAATAAAGGGGTCAACTGGGATCAGAACCATTGGCCATCAAAAAAAGAAAAAGAAAGACACAAAACCCTGAGTTTTAACTATAAACACTTTCAACTGAGTTCTTAGAAGAGGTTAATGTGCTAGTTTGGAAGGAAGTTCAAAAAGCAGTTGCAAAAAGACTTTGACCCACAGAACCACTCACGAAAAGAACTCTCATTTATTGAGAACTAGCTATCTGCCAGGCACTTGGTAAGTATTTTACAATACACTCTATTACTTAAGATTCAGAAAACCCCTAAATCTATATTATACCATTTTTCTTTTAAAGCTTTTTATTCTATATTGGAGTATAGCCGATTAACAATGTTGTGATAGTTTCAGGTGCACAGCAGAGCGACTCAGCCATACATATACATGTATCCCTTCTCCCCCAAACTCCCCTCCCGTCCAGGCTGCCATATAACATTGAGCGGAGTTCCCTGTGCTATACAGTAGGTCCTTGTTGGTTATCCGTTTTAAATATAGCAGTGTGTACATACCATCTTACAGTTGAGAGGTTCAGCACCTGCCCAAGGTCACAACCAGGTAAATGGTAGGACTGCACTTGTCTGCAGAGAGGTGTTTACTCAAATCCCTCTCTCCTCTCCAAGAAGAGAGCATTCCTTTGAATGAATGCACTCTGATATATTTGTAAAAAAATTTTTTTTAATCATATAGTGGTCAAGCTTTTTTAATCCATGCCAAAACAGAACCCTGCAATAAACATGCAGGATTAATGGAACCTGGGGCCTAAAGCACTTGGAACAGGGCTTTGCAAGTGGACAGAAATCCTCTGAGACCCTTTCAAATGGGAAGAAGAAATGAACCTAAGAAAAACCCGGAAATGGGTAACAACAGGGAATGGCATGTGTATCCAGGTACCATTATGCTTATGTGGAGCGTTTAAGCTGGTAGTATGGAGAATCATTATGTATTAGATTTAATTATATAGAAGCTGCACAGTCTAGGTGTTAAGAGCTGAGTTTAAACCTGGCTCTGGAATCTCCGGGCTGTGCACTAAATTATCCAAGGCCTCAGTGTCTTTGATGCAGAGTGGGAATGACCACGTCACCCTCTTCCTGAGATTGCTTGAGAATCAATATGTCAAGTGTACCTAGCACAGAGGAAGCCCACTGTAAATGTTAGCTATGATTATTCACATTGATGTAAAAATACATTCATTTTCCCCAAGGGTCATAATCTGGCAGAGGGTACCACAGGACAGACATTTATATTCTACAAGTGTACTTAGTTTTTGACAGTGGTGCTTTAATTCAATTAGACTACATCAAGTCTGAGTGTTTTGAACTTTAGGAGAATTTTCCTTGCCAACATTACACAGTGTCTGAAATTAATTAAATGATAGTTGCTAAAGTGAAAAGTTTCCAGGACCCGTTTCTGTAGAATACCTCAAAAAAGAAAAATTTGGCATGCACTCCTTACGAAGATGAATATACATTTCTTGTTTCCTGCGGAGGACTTTGTGATCTTCAAAATATTTGGCTACAGTTTTAGTTTTATGAAGTTGAGGCAGCCACAGTTACTCCAAAGTTGGAGATCAATAGAACAGACGATGGTGTTTTCTACCATGAAATGTTCTCATATTATTAAGTCTGAACTTTTAACAGCCCTATTTTCAAATGAATGGAGAAGAAAAATTTCCCTGGGTTCCTCATTTAGAACACTGATTTTATGCAAAAAGAGAGAGAGACAAAGTTATGGGTACCTGGAGTATCTACCTCGACTAGAGGAAGTCCCTGCTTTCATCAGAGTCCTGCTGCTTCCCCCATCTTAGGACACCAGGAAAATATTATATTGGGGCCACCTGTGAACTCCTAGCTAACTCAACCTCCACCAGAGATAGGACCCCAAAAGCAAAGCTTCGTAGCAGCCATGCGAAAAACATCAATTCAGTGGAAGTGAAATACTACAGTTTATCCATTCTTCAAATGCATCGTGGATGAAACAGACTTCCGTCCAGTTACCCGGGAAGCCAACCACTACAACAATCTTTCTATGGGAGATTGTCTTCTGAGTTACAAATAATCAATCTACAAATGAACTTATGGCTGTAAGTGTTTATAAATTCATGGTTCTTTGGTTTAATTTGAAATCTTCTTGCAGTTCATATCAATCATGCAATATTTACTTGGTTGCTTCTCTAGAAAAAACAAGGAACACTAAACACAATTACTGACAGTTTAATTACTATCTCAGATTCTTGGTATGTGATCTAAATGAAATATTTTTCACCTACCACATAATTAACAGTTTTTCTAGTAATACGAGAGAAAATTCATTATACTGCACGTATATTATGACATCAGTTATTATACTCAAAATTTCGCCTTTATGCATGCTAAAACACGAACATCTTATTTAGCCTACCTCTACAGATAGGCTAGTTTTCTTTTCCATCTTATTTTGATCTTTGTCTCAAACACTATGATACCATCCAGACATGAAAATATATGCACCTCCACGGACTGTCCCCAACATGCTCCTGTCCCTACAAATCCTCTCAAAATCTTGTGTTCTCCTGCAACTCTGAGTTTCAGAAATGTTGAAAGTAATCTAAGGTGTTTGTATAAAAGGGTAATATAAAAATGGAGGTAGCACAAGAGCCGATTAAAGCTGAACCTAAAATTAGGTGGGTTCCCGTGATTAATTGCATAGCAAGAGTCTGATGAGTGATGGATGGGGGACAGCCACAGTCGACATCAGCCTAGATTCAGTAACTTTAAGAATGAAGAACTGTCGTCCGTAGCTTAAAATTAATTTGTAAGTAAAAGCTCCCCAGGGAAGCATTTAGGAGGACGAAACAATTCGGGCAGCACAATCTGCCTGATGAGAGCAACTTTTTAATTTTAACTTTTTCAAACTTAATTCAAGAGACAACGGGTCACTGAACTAAGTCAAAGCCTCAGGTAAAGTACAAGTTCATCTAAATACGGGAATTAGAAGTTCCTAAAAGCGGATCCTAAAAGTTCTAGACAACACTGCAGGATACCCCACTGCACCCTTCTGAAAATCTACATTTGTTTGGGTACATTGATCAGGAAGGAGAACGTCTGCACGTTTATTGAAAGGAAATTGAATGGTAGCCCTTGTTATGTGGCTTGAATGTTACATTCCATACTTTACAGAGTAATTTCCATGACTTTATATTGGGGGAAAAGAACAAAGAATGTAGTATCTTCTGTGGCTTTCTTATGGCCGCAGGAGGTAAATCCTTCATAAGAGGCTATCATTGGACTTAATGAGGTGTCCAATGAGAAATTTTAATTTTCAAGTAGGATACATAGTTGTAATTAACGTAAAAAATGTGCTTCATTTGCTGAGCCTGAAGCATCCTTAGGACTTTAAGGTCAGAAAGTGCTAAAAAATAAAGTTGGGGGTCATATGGAAGGGACACAGGAGCTCCTAATGGCCAAGGCTGGAACAATCTGAGCAAAAAAAAAAAAAAATAAGAATAGTATTGGATTATAACCCAAAGAATCAAGTAAATATGCACGAGTCTGTACTATCATAAAAAAATGACCAAATAAATACATGAAAGTAGAAGGAACAACTCTTACAGAAGAATTCCAACTAATAATTGTAGGCTGAATGAAGGGAATAGAAAAATCACCATTAGAAAGCCACAGGAATAATGGCTCCAGGCAGGATCAATTGATGAATGCTAAAATTAGGGGGTAAAAATGTAAGTTGCCTAGTTTCCAAGTATCCCTCCACATATATTTCTTAACTACAAAAGGATACGTGCTATCCTCACAGTCAGAACCACCCTGACCAACTGATGAAAGTTAACATCATCAATAATAAGATGTTAACACAGAGGTCACGGGCCCCCTGACATGATGCCCTGAGAGGTCACGTCACCTATACAGGTTTTTCTCCTAAATGCATAACCTCAGTCTAATCATGGGAACACGTGAGACAAAGCCAAATGGAAGGACGTTCTACAAAATATCTAGAGTTAGTCTTTCAATGTACCAAGGCCATGACAGACAAGATTAGAGGAGATGAAGGAGGTCGCATTAAGTCAACTAATGTGCAAGGTGGGATCCGGAATGGATCCTGGAACAGAGAAAGGACATCAGTGGAAAACTGTGAAATCTGAGCAGTCTGTAGTTCATAGTATTGTACCCACGTCTTAGTTTCGATTATTGTACTATTTTTATGTAAGTTGTTATCATCAGGGGTAGCTGGCTGTGGGATACACGGGAACTTTCTTATTATTTTTACAGCTCCTCTGTTATGTCTAAAATTATTTCAAAATAAGAGTTAAACAACAAAAGAGTTAAAAATTTTGCTTAGCTGCTCTGTTTACAAACTGAATTGTTTCTTGAAGGCCGAACAGGAGTTAAACAGTGAAAACGGGGATCGTCACTAGCTTAGATAAAAGAAGAATTAGTCATATAACCCACTTCCATTCCTCCCTCAACCAGTTAGGAGCTGTGTGACCTTGGGCAAGTCACTCAATCTCTCTAAGGTTCAGTTTCTTCATCAATAGACAGGGGACAACTCAGGGTACCTACCTCACAGAGCTAGAAAGATGATTAAATGAAACAAGCCGTGTCTGGTACATCACAGGGACCCAATCAATGTTGACTGTAGTGATGGTGATGACAGAGACAACATTGACAATGACGATGATGAACAGCCTGTCTCTGACTGGCCACCCTGTGATATCCCATCCCCATCACTCAGCCACAGAAGTCCCCAAAGCTCTTGTCTGCACGCCACCACTTCGGGGCCTGTCAGAGCCCCCTGGCACCTTCCCAGCCCTGTCTCTATGCAGTTTTCTTCTGATGTTTTTATTGAGCATTTACCATGTGACTTAGTACTACTTAGTACTTAGCAAGGACAAAGAGAGCTGGTCTTTGGTGGGAGAAATAGACTTGTTACTTGTCCAGTGGGAGAACAGACATGTGAACAAGTCCTTTCACTTCACTTGGGGATGCTCAGCTGGAGGTAAGCCAAGGTGCTATGAGAACACCCAGCCCAGCCTGAGCTGAGTGTTACCGGATGAACAGGGGTTTAGACAGAAGAAGGATGGGATGAGGATGGGGAATGGCGTTCCAGGCAGAAGGAACAATTGAATTAGAAAAGACACAGGATCTTTGAAACAGTCAGGAGTATGGGGAACTCTGTGAGAAGGGAGGATGGGAAAAAAAATTGAACAGAGGCAGGTAAGGCCGAGGTGACTGATGATTCTGTATATTAAGGTAAGTCCTTGAATTTTACCTTTGGGTGATGGGTGGTAGTCAGGGGAGCAACGGGATTAGATGCGTATTTCAGAGCTATCATTCTGAAGGCATTTGGGAGAAAGGATTGTTGAGATTAAGACTGCTTAGTGACAGGGGCCCCAAATAGAAGAGCTCTGCTATCCTTTCAGCAAGAAATAATAACTCATAATGTTAATAAATGAGTTATCGTCATGGTTATATTAAGTTATTATTAGGGCACTAATAGTAGGGATGGGAAAAATGAGATGGATTGAGAAATATACAGAAGGCAAAACCAACAGGACTTGATGTCCCATTTCTTGACACAGTTTCCACCCAAGGCCCAGGTTTTGACTGAATTAACTGTGTGACTATGAGAGGAGGGATCTGTGATGAATCTAGGTGTCTAGCTTAGGGGACTATGGTTGGTGGTGGTGCCATTTATTGATAAAGAAATGGGGCGGGGCTTCCCTGGTGGCGCAGTGGTTGAGAGTCCGCCTGCCGATGCAGGGGACGCGGGTTCGTGCCCCGGTCCGGGAAGATCCCACATGCCGCAAAGCGGCTGGTCCCGTGAGCCATGGCCGCTGAGCCTGCGCGTCTGGAGCCCGTGCTCCGCAACGGGAGAGGCCATGACGGTGAGAGGCCCGCGCACCGCGATGAAGAGTGGTCCCCCGCTTGCCACAACTAGAGAAGCCCTTGCACAGAAACGAAGACCCAACACAGCAAAAATAAATAAATTAATTAATAAACTCCTACCCCCAACATCTTCAAAAACAAAAAAAAAGAAAAACCACATCTTTAAAAAAAAAAAAAAAGAAATGGGGTGAAGAAATACGTTGTTGGGGGAGGTGGGAAAGAATGTGAGATGAATGATCAATTACGTTGTGTCCGTGTTGAACCTGAGTTGTGTGCGAGGTATTGAGCTCATATTTCTGACAGTCAATAAAATATTTGCTTGAAGATCAGGGGATATTAGGATCACAGAGGCAACATGGATAAAAATAAGGATCTGGGCCAAAGATAGAACCCTTGGGGTCACTTACGGTCAGGGGTTGGGTATGAGAGAGGATGGCTGTGAGGAAACCCAGGAGGAAACTGTCAGGGAGAGACTACGTAGGGCTAGTTATGTCATCCACAAAAATAGGGATTGAGAAGAGTCCACTGGATTTAAAATACAAGTGTCACAAGTGGCCTTGCCAGGGCAATTTCTCCTGACCTTTGGGGATAAATAATTCAGTGGATTGAAAAGAAAGAAAGAAAGGCAGACATTTAAATATCCATAAACTTGGCTAATAAGAATTGCTAACCCGTTGACGTCTTACAGGGGAAGACAGGGCTCTGGATCTTCTGCACGTATTAGTTCATATAATTCTCTCAGTAACTCTATCATGTAGCTACTATTATTACTGCCATTTTAGAGATGAGGAAGTAGATAAGGTAAGGAGAGAGACAGTTGCTAGTAAGAAATGGATCAAGGAAAGGGGTTGATGAGGATGAGATAGCCTTGAACGTGATCGTACCTCAAGGGGAGAGAACCACAGAAGAGAGGGTGGAATAATGGAGCAGGTGGTGGGTCCCCGGGCAACATTCTGGAGGAGATGGATGGAGGACAGGTGGAAGCAACGTCCTTGAGCTGAGAACGACCCCTCATCCTCAGAAATGAGAGGAAGATGGGCTTAGGTGTAATATATATATAAGTTTATAAGTAATGGGTCAGGAAGTCGAGGAAGCTCAACTTTGTCACCTCACTTTTTCATCTAAGTTTCCAAGGGAACAAAAATTCTCATTTCCTTTCCCAACTCCTCCACTCCTACTAAATTCCTTTGTACCAGTGGAACCCCGATTCCCTGAGCCTTTCACATCCTCTATCAAGTTTGTGTATTGAATAAGAGGAGCGGGGAGACATCGGACAATGTGGGGTGGGACACAGACATCAGAATTCTACCTAATAGGGCTTTTTTTTTCAAATAATGGTGACATTGATAGGACAACTAAACACATCATCAGAACTTTTCCCTCAAACAAACTACTGCATAGCAAAATATTTATCATCTACAATAATGCTCTTCAAACTGGAATACGGATGCCTCCAGGAGCACACAAAATTATTTTGAAGGAAGATGCTGCCACAGTTGTAAGGGACTCAGTTTCTGGATTCTTAACCTCCAGACCCTAAAACGGATCTGCCTGAGAAAGCGTCTGCATTCTGAGGTTCTCCTTTCTCACCTCCTATTTCATAAGCCCCTTCCTCCCACTGGACAAGGCAAAGGCAAACCAGCTCCCATGCCTAAGCTGTGTAGCATGTCATCCCAGGATGTTGACCCTCTGGAGGGCAAGAAAGGGGACTAGCCACAGACTGCCAAAGTCAAGTTCTTCACTGATTGGAAATACTTAGGTGACTGATTAACGAATCTTTCACAACTCAGGTAAATTCTCATCTTTTCCACTCAACCAAACTGAGGAAGGGCAAAATGAAGTAGCTCACATCATATCATATCATATATTATATATATTATATTCAAAGAATTGGGGAACATTTGCTGTAGTATGGTTCTTCTTCCATTTACATCTACTTTTGTACCTCAACAATTTTGATTGTGTTTAGCTACGAAATGGAGAAAGAAAAAGAAGAAAAAAGGAAGGAGGGAGGGAAGAAGGAAGGATTTTGCTGAACCTTGTCTCATCTTAGCACTATGTAATATTTACCCACAAATATATAAACTAACAGAAAAAAATGCTCTGTCTTATAAAGAGATTAATTTCCAATAACATTTTACTTTTTATGCTTGTTTATCATAGTATGTAGTATATTGGTGTTGTTTAGATCAAAGCATCTACTGCTAATAATTAATCGCTTAATCCAGAAAATATTTTTCAAACTTAGAACGTTATGGTCACATAAAACGAAAGTTCAAATTTCAATTTATATACCCATTTTTTGCAGACAATTATGATAGGTAATCAATAAAATACTTTCAAGCATAAAAATATCACGTGAGGGTTATATTCTGTAGAGGAAGTAGAAAGAAATAAAAGTTTAAGGAGAAAAAGAAATGATGCAAAATACCTGTAAGAGAAAAGTTTGTTCCTGTCATAAAATAGATGATGACAGATAGCAAATTGCTATGATATTGAAAGATACATATAAAAGAGTGATGTACTTTTTTGATTATGAAAAGTATAATATATGCATGATAGCTGAAACCACATGCTGTATAACCATTTAAATTTAACATAAAAGCATTTAGGTGTGAGCCTAAAAATGTTCAAGGGGTACGTAGTTTTTCAAACTTTTTTAAGGTGAGACAGAAGCAAACAAATGTGAAGACTGCTGGTCCTCCATGGAGTACCATCCCATCCATACTCAAAAGCTTCCCATCTCCTTCCACTATGGTTTATACCAATTCTTCTAGACGGTTAAAAAGAAAAAAAAAAAAAAGTCAGGTATGAGAGAAAGCAAAGGCTTTGTCGAAATATCAAAGAAAGTTTTTGAAACACTCAGTGTGAAAATATGGATCTAGATTTCCCAGAGGTATCTCCGTGTTTGCTAGGAGGCTCCCCAGGGAGCCCTGATTAAATGCAAAACATCTGTGGGTGATACTGATTATTTGTCAACAAGAGGAGAGACTAAGGAAGTTCCAGTAACCTTCCCCAAGGCATCTTCCCAGCAGTATATATACAGATTATTCCCAGGTTCTCTAATGGAGGAACCAAGTGAAATATTTTGCTCTTCAAGTCCGTATTTTCAGACCCCTGAATTTCCAAATTAAGAAGTTGTGATTGAATACATTGTTGTGTGTTAACCACTTATTCAAAGAGCCCTGGCATAGCCCCGACATACTTTGAACTTACAGAATTCTTTAAGAAACTCAAGCTGAAAAATTAGAAAAAGAAAACCAAGACTTTCGGTTATAAAAACTTGAGGAACTGCTTAAAAGACTGAGCTTAGTGCTGGTTACGCCATCTCCTAAGGAACTTTTCCATAAATACAATTTTATAAAATGTATCTTTTTTTTTTTTGGCTGCACGACTCTGAATGTGGGATTTTAGTTCCCACAGCCCCTTCATTGGAAGTGCGAACTCTTAACCACTGGACCACCAGGGAAGTCCCTATAAAATGCATCCTGATTATAATCTGCAGATTTGATTGGGTAATGTTTCCTTTCAACAGGACTGCACAGCTTTTTAGGACAATTTTCAGTAATCTGGAATAGGAATGCTCAAAATTAGCCCTTCAGATCTAGAGGCAAACTAAAGGAAAAAATAAGGAGACAAAATAACTGCAGAATCTGTTTTGGTGAGCAGAACATTTTTAGTTGGATGGCTGCATTTTAAACAGGGTAGTCGGCTCCCTCCAAATATTTTTACCAAGTATTGGTACTTATTGTATGAAGTTAATCAAATGTTTCAATCACTCACTTTTTGTCAATCACTCACTTTCTAATTTGGAATCACTGTCACTGCTGTGTGCAGGACCAAAACAGCAATTAAGAGTCAGCAAGGCTTGTGAACAATTAGATTAAAATGTTGCTGAGGTGTAATATACAAAGCAGTCCTCAAATCTGGGATACCCCCATTGTGAATGAGTAGCCCACCTGAGGGATGAGAGGGAGGGATGAGAGAGGAGCATATTCTTGGCCTCTTAAGGGGTAAATGTATTTTACTACACAGTTCATAACACTAGGTTTGGTGACTAACCCAGAGATGTGTATTTCTCTTCTGCAGAAGTGAAAATCTTGCTTCTTTTCCTCTGTGTATGTCCCAAGAGGAGACAGCTTTCCATAGCTAACTTTCAACGCATCTGAGTGGAGGATGTTTATCTGGTATCCCTAGTTGGAATTCTTAATATATTGATATTTTCCCATGGCGATATATTGGTATAATTCATACCAAATCATTGGTATAATTAAATTGTGGTACTTCTATAGCAAAGTCCAGCTATACAGCTAGATGAACTTGGCTTACGGCTGAAGACACACCCCTTCACAACTTGTAGTCAGTGCTGTTTTATATATTTACTATTTATGATTCAAACTTTCTAAAATGTACACTGAGTCTTTTTTTGTGCTCAAAACATTGGAATTTATTTACTATGATCAATTTTTTTGATAATTCACTCTTTTTAAATTGAATTATAGTTAATTGACAACGTTGTGTTAGTTCCGAGTGTACACAAAGTGATTCAGTTATAGATACTTATATATATATTTTCAAATTATTTTCCATTATAGGTTATTACAAGATATTGAGTATAGTTCCCTGTGCTATACAGTAGGTCCTTGTTTATCTATTTTATATTGATATATAGAAGTGTGTACATGTTAATCCCAAACTCCTGATTTATCACCCCCACTATCCCCTCTGGTAACCATAAGTTTGTTTTCTATGGCTGTGAATCTATTTCTGTCTTGTAAATAAGTTCATTTGTATCATACTTTTAGATTCCACATATCATCATATGTGATGTCATATGATATTTGTGTTTCTCTTACTAATGAGTCTTTAAAAAGAGTATTATTTGTTAGTTAT
The DNA here is from genome assembly GCF_039906515.1 of Pseudorca crassidens. NCBI lineage: Eukaryota > Metazoa > Chordata > Mammalia > Artiodactyla > Delphinidae > Pseudorca > Pseudorca crassidens. The sequence continues at coordinate 59,377,301 of NC_090307.1, forward strand.
GGTACAGTTGTTATAATTCTCATAAGGAGGATGCTTAGAGGTAGAGGGGTTTACTACCCATCCTATTCACTCTGGCTAGGAAAGGTGCTACTTTTCAATCCTTCAAGAGCATCGGGAATTGAACAGACTTACAGTGGCTGGCTTGGGTGCTGAATGGCCACTGATAATATTTTTAACATGAAAAACAGTATTTAAAATTCTAAATGGGCAGTTCACCCGCTTAAAGAATACAACCCATTCTTACATAGGAAACTTTCCTTACTCACACAGGTTTTATTTCTCTGCTGTTGCCTGGCAACAGAGATGTGGTAAGAGATGTCAGGTTAGGGAGCAGACTGAAGTCATTATGGAAAGCAAGCTTATCAGCATTTTCCATCGAACTTCGTCATACTTGAAATAAAATAGGTTTCATTGTATTGAATAGTCTGTATTTCTTTCTTATCAAACACCAAGTTTTTAGAGACTTTCTTTCTTTCTGAATATAAGTGCAGTACACATGGAGAATTTAAATTATGTGCGTTTCTTTGAAATGGACTTCTCCATTACACTAGCACACTTTGAAGGGTAAAGTGGAAAACTTCTGGCATTCTGAAGTTAGGTACTCTGAGAAGAGTGGTTGTGAACACGTCTGAAAGCATTCCAAGAGGTATCAGAAATACATATGGGCTCTAAATTTCCTCACCGTTGAACCATTAGTTTATGTCAAATAAAATTCCATTTTCAAATACACTGACCTGCTTATTAAAAAATTATTCTTTAGAGAAAGGAATGCAAACGTTCTATAGGTTGGCTTGCCTGTATTTTGAAATGAGCAGGAATGTGATCCAAATTTAAGCATCATGTCTGGGAGTTTATTTTTGCAGCCTGTTCTGTACCAAATGCTAGCCCCTGAGGATTCGTTCCTCATGGGTAGTTCATTGCATTTCAGCATGATGCATTTTAAGACTTCCTTTCCAGTGGGCATAACATACTGTGCTTTTAATGACATTTCATTTCTGAGCAATGTGGTTGTTCCGTGATTCCTAGCCCAAATTTTTAACTTTTCCAAATAACTGCTATAAAGGTAAGACAACCTGAGATAGAATCATGTTCTCTGTTGGTTTGAAGTGGATCCAGGACTATTTTTGGAGGAAGATGTTTATCTCTGCTATGGGTCCTCCCTTGTTTCATCCCTGAGTGAAGCCACAGTGACCATCCATTTAGAGATGTGTTCTTAAATTTTGCTATAGAAAATTAACTGTGTCCTTCTGTAGCCGAGTAGGACCCTATGGGGCCTTCCTGGAACAGAGCTCCCCCCCACCCCATGTCCTCCACCTGCCTCTTGCCTGTAGAAAAACTAGCCTCCTAGGCCTTCCCCGAGTTCCAAAGAGTAAATTTAATCAGAGAAGTGAGAAAATGCAGAAAGAAAGGTAAACAGTCAAGCAAGACACAATAATAATTGTTTAGCCATTAAACAAAGTCAGGGACCTTTACTTCCTTCTCAAGGGCTATAGATAATATTCTGAGCCATGTTCTTTGAGCAGTTTTGCAGATACTCAAACACCCACCAGGTGGAAGAAGCTAACTGCATGCTGCCCACAAGTGTGCGGACCCCAGACCACTTGGAACCAGAAGGTTGATGATGTTGATTCCCGATTATCTCACTACCAACCAAGCAGAAGACTGTCCACAAGCTGATCACACACCCCACAAGCCCCCTCCCCTCCCCTGTCTTTAAAAAATTTGCCCTGAAAGCTTTGGGGAGTTCAGGCCTTTTGAGCACGAGCTACCTGGACTCCTTGCTTGGTGCCTGCCATAAATGCTGCACTTTCCTTCATCAGAACCGGTGTCAACAGATTGGCTTCACTCAGGCGAGCGGACCCAAGTTGGGTTCAGCAACACTTCCTCCATTGACCCCCAGATACTCTGGCAACACTGCCACTCCTGGTTTTAGTCAGAGATAATAAACCAATATTCTGTGTTGAGTAATTCTTATTAAAATCCCAGTTGGGAGAAATACATCCATGGATATAATCACCCAAAGGATACAGGGCTGCCTATTCCTCTGAATTTCCTTAATTTTACTTTTGGGCAGGACTGTGTACTGGGAATCGGTGGTCTTTTTAGAACTGCTTCTGCTCAAGTAGGTTTGTGCAGCATATAAATAAGCATATATTGATGCCATCCTGGCCAACAGCCATATGAGTCTCACTATCTGTTACAGGGTGCTGGTGAATTACTGTCCTTTACCCTTAAAGAGCATCTACAGAAGAATCTCCTCTTGGGTTTTAGGATTTGGAAAACTTGGGTTTTTATCTTACAGATATTTCAAATCTGTCACTGATCATGTTTTCCTCTTCACTTTCCCTGCTAGGAACCTAAGAGCCAAACCTGCAACCTACCTCATCCACAAGGCATGAAGGTATACACCTCTCAGACTCATCTAGTCCTGGCTTTGCTTTTTCATTCCCATATTGTCTTTTAACTCTGACTTCCTCAACCATTTATTCTATTTGAACAATTGGTGTACCTAATTCAAGTACTTAAGAGCAACACAGGATGTGAGTTTTAAAAATTCACAGCAAACAAAACAGTCTCGTGGAAGATAAAGAAGATAATCTTCTTCCTGTTTTTACACCTCCACTTTGTGAATCCAAGTAGAATGAAGGATGCCCCATCCCACCCCCCACTTACGGGAGTCCTGACATTTAAAGCAGATGGCAAGAGTTCTGAGGAACAGGAGTAGGTGGGGTGGGGAGGCTTGCCAGAAGGAAAGAGAAAAATCTCACTCTTGAGCAGCAAGGAACTGAAAGTAAGTTTCCATAGCTACGTGGTCACTTCTAAGGAAAGTCGAGAAAATGCCAGTCAGGAATTTCTTACATTAAATCCGAAGGTGACATTTAAAATCATGACACATCCAATTTGTATAACATAAGAATGTCGTCTCCACAATACATATTTAGGAAGTAGTTTTGCCCAACTCCTGCATCACATGTGTCCCCCACACATGCAAGTCTAAAAATTATCCCAAACCTGTTACTATACTTTCTGTGCCCACAAGTGAGAGAGAACCTTCATTAAAAAAAAAAAAAAAAAACATGTAGAATGAAGAAATGTTGTTTTGGCTAAGTGAAATGATTATTTTTCTGATCAAAAGCAGTTATATTATAATCAATATATAGGACTTGGATATTTAATGTATTAACTATGGGGAGGAAATATAACTGTGGACTCTCAGAAGCCATGTGGCTGGAGATACGGCACAGAAACCTCTAGGGGATTGCTCACAGGCTACTTCTTTCTTACTTGCAAACACATAAGAAAACATGAGCTATTTATGTTTTTAAAAAAATCAAGATGAGATTACACAGCTCAGGTAAAGCGTTCCAACTGTCAATGAGTGGTAAGGAGAATAAAAGTTGCTACAAATAAATACTTTTAAATGACGTGAATACTATTTCTAGGTTAAAATTATGTCTGTTAACAGTGTCTCCTTCACTGCTACTACAAGTCAAATTTTCCTCTCAACACTAATTATTTTATTATGCGATTTACTCTACTTGTCTAATCATGACACAAGAATATACTATGGACGTGAATTTCATGCTAGAATCAGTTTTTTAAATAATTTACCAATATCTTGAATGTATTTCATTGGTGGTAAAATATGCCTATTTTATAATATATACAATAAATATACATATACTTTGATTACTTTATAATATATAATATACATATTATAATATAAATATATATTCTAAACATAATATATATGATTTATATATCAAATCAATATATCCAGAATTTAGACTGTTTCCCTCCCCACTGAGTGGCTCTACCTAAGTAATCCTCTTCTGCCAGAAAAAGACCTACCAGGTATTTCTTTTCCCAGACTTGAAAACATCTTCCTGTTCCCTCCTTCCTTATCTCCAAGCCATTTATTCTCCTGGCCAACTATCTCTCACATCTATCCCTCCTCTTTTTATTCTCACACTGATAGCTGAGATTTGGACTGGATTATTTCCAATCTCCCGGCTCCACTCTGTTCTCCACTCCACTCCAGTGGAATCTTTTGAACCATGGTTTTCAAGGTCACCGTAGCTGTTCAATAACCTACAACAGCTCCTGTGCACAGCAGGGCTGAGATGCTATCCTTAGAAAGCCCTGCTCGCAAGGGTGGCCCTTGGCTGGTGCTTGATTGGGAAAGAGTTCCCTTTGCTCCCAGCTGATCAGGTGACTTGCTGGGCCCAAACTGTTGGTACAAACGATGTGGCTTATGCCGAACGCCCGCTTTCCTTCTGGGAGCCTGGAATTCTGATGGGTACTCAGCAGAGGATGTCCACGGGACCAGCCCCCAATAAAACTCCTGCGCGTGGAGTCTCTAGTAAGCTCCCAGGTGGACAACATTTTCCACGTGTTGTCAGTTTGTTGCTGGAGGAATTAGGCATGTCCTGTGTGACTACATGGGCAGAGGACCTTTGGAAGCTCAGGGCTGGTTTCCCCAAGGCATCACCCACGCACCCTTTCCCTTTGCTGCTTTTGCTCTGCAACATTTTGCTGTAATTAATCTCAGCTGTGAGCACAAATGGATGCTGAATCTTATGGGTCCTCCTAGCAAGTAACTGAATTTGGAAACCCCCTGACACAACTTTTCTCATTTCTAGCCTCTTCCATCCAACTTGTAAAGCCCTTCATAACCTGACTTTATCATAACTTCTCCAAGTGTGCCCACCAGATTCCAGTGCATGCCTACTACTTCAGTTAGACCACACTGGTACCGTAGGGCTGGCAGCTGGTGCCGTAGGGATGGCTACTGGTGGGGAGAAAGTTCTCAACCTGGAGGGAAGAGACTGCTTTCTGTTCTTAGGTCCCTCTGTTTGTTCCACTATTTCCTGTTTAATTCTGAGTCATGCAAACCTCTCTGGTTCTTATTCTCCTTACACATAAAGTGTGAATAGGGACTTCCCTGGTGGCGTGGTAGTTAATAATCTGCCTGCCAATGCAGGGGACGTGGGTTCGAACCCTGGTCCGGAAAGATCCCACATGTCACGGAGCAACTAAGCCCGTGCACCACAACTACTGAGCCTGCGCTCTAGAGCCCCCGAGCCACAACTACTGAGACTGTGTGCCACAACTACTGAGCCGGCACGCCTAGAGCCTATGCTCTGCAACGAGAAGCCACCGCAATGAGAAGCCTGCTCACCACAACAAAGAGTAGCCCCCGCTCGTGGCAACTACAGAAAGCCTGCACACAGCAACAAAGACCCAACACAGCCAAAAATTAAGAAATAAATAAAAAATAAATAAATAAAACCGAACTTTTTTTTTTTTTTTTTTTTGCGGTACACGGGCCTCTCTCATTGCCGTGGCCTCTCCCGTTGCGGAGCACAGGCTCTGGACGCGCAGGCCCAGCGGCCATGGCTCACGGGCCCAGCCGCTCCGCGGCATGTGGGATCTTCCCAGACCGGGGCACGAACCCCTGTCCCCTGCATCGGCAGGCGGACTCTCAACCACTGCGCCACCAGGGAAGCCCAAAACCGAACTTTTAATAAATAAATACATAAATAAAGTGTGACTAAAACTACAGGTACCAATAACAACAAGGGGCAAGATGCGGATTTTCTGTACAAATAATTTCTCACCAATTTGAAACTAAAAGGTACATTCTATCAAAGTTCATTTGAAGCAAAACAGCTCTATTAAGAGAGGCCTATTTTCTCTGTAACTTCCATAAGAGAAAGTTAATTTTTGTATAGTTTTGCAAAAATTTCTGGATTCACTGAAAAATTAATGTAAGAAATATTTCAGAAGCAGACAATCAAAGGAAAATATAATGTGGTACAATATAAGGATAATACTCAAAATATCACACCAAAATCTCCCAGCTAATAATAATGTTTTTGAAAGTTACTATCAGAAAAGGAAAGAATTAAGAGAAATTAGCAACTCAGTAGTTGGCAGGAAAGGGGTTACGTTCCTGTTCATCCAAAGCCCCGTGTCTCTCAGGATGAGGAAGATGACAGATAGGAAGCAGCCCCTTTGGAAAGATTAAGAACCCTCTTGATTAAATACATGTCAAGATCAATACATTTCAACAGGAGAAGAGCCCACTGAAAACCCTCTCTGAGTTTCTGTATACATACCTTGCTAATTAGTCACTTCTAACACCAATTATTGTTAAAATTCATTTTCCCAATGATCAACAAAAGACCGACAAAAGCCACCGAGGGAGCCAGACATGAGACTCTCCAGCCTGAAATAGGTTCCTGGCTTGACTGACAGCTTCATCCCTTTGAGGTATATGTATCATCCATGTTTTAATGAAGTTGTTTTTTACAATTACTTACGAAATAAGTTAAGTTATATTTGACTCTTCGTCTGTGTAATTCTTGGCACAAAGGAAAGTGAATTACAACTTGGGAACCGCAAAACCTGGGCATAAGCCCGTGGCATTCTTGTCTTTGGAGAGCATTCAAACTTTTCTCTTAACCATTTCTTCAGCTGAAGTTGCCATCACAACTAAAAGCTGTTTCCAAACTCTCTAAGATGTATCCTTAGAGCAAAGAGTTTCTGATGAATCAGACTGGCGGAGACTAAGAAGGACAAAGGGAAAGGTGAGATGACATTGTGGCTAAACCTCGTCTGTTCCGATTTCCAGATTTTCCTACTAAAAACTGAAAAGCAAAGCTTTTAAACCAGAGGAAAACTAGAGAACAATCAACATAGCAAAGTCATGAATGAACCAACATTTTCAGAGGCATCGGGCACTAAAGAAGAATTTCCACATTTCCCTGGTTGAATTTACATGTGGACTTGCTTAAATATTTATCCAATTAAGAGTAAATCCCTGAAAACGGTCATCTCTCGTAAGTACTATTCATGTTAGGAAGACGAAAACGTTACCTCCAAATCCTAAGAGGGACTTTGAGCACAGATAGAGGCAGATGAAGGACGGCATACTGCAGTGCAGTGATTTCAAAGTGACCGGAGCGCTGGCATCCTGGCTTCTATTCCTCCAAGAATAGACTCAATGATACACAAACAGAACCACGGTAAAGCAATTGTTTTCCTACCACATCCAGCTACTCTCCTTGAATTCAGCGCTTGAAAAACAAGCCAGGAGCAGGCAGAAGTCACTGCACAATATCTTACAGTGTCTTTCAGATCTGTCTCCTAATGGTCTTGCTGGTTCCCTCGGTAGCTTCTCTGCATGACTGCAGCACTCGGAAAAGTGCTGTGGAAGGAGCTTCAGCAGCAGCAAACAGAACACCTCAAGTCACATAGGGCTTCCTATGACCTCCGGCTCCCAAGCAGCACCGCAGAATCTTTTGCTTAGTATCGAATTTTCAGTTTAACTGTGTAGATGAGCATTTAAAAACTCCTTAGTTTCCCCCATTGCCATGTGAATACACACTTCAAACATCTACAGACAGGGCTATTGAGAGCAAAATGGAATAGTGACACTGATGTTTTTTCTCCTTCATTTTTCCAAGGACTCCACTGAAGTTCTGCCCTTCCACTTTCTTTCCCTGTATTTCTTCCAAGGGAGTTTGAGTTCATTGAACTGCTTTATTCCCTAAAGTATAAAAATATTAGGAGGACTACACTGCCCAGGCCAATAAGCAGAGATTCTCCAACTAAGCAAATGGGGCAAATTCCAACAAAGCCAGTCTACCAAATGGAGGGTTCAAAGTTAGTTTTTGCTCACTAAAGCAGAGAGCAAGAACTAACTTTCTTTTTTGATCATCTGTTGTGCTCTATGTCAGCATTTACGGTACCATATGTAAACATGAATCCGAAAATCAACCTTCTGAACACCGAATTATCATCCCCATTTTTTAAAAAAATAAATCTGTTTATTTTTGGCTGTGTTGGGTCTTCATTGCTGCGCGCGGGCTTTCTCTAGTTGCGGCGAGTGGGGGCTACTCTTCGTTGCGGCGTGTGGGCTTCTCATTGCGGTGGCTTCTCTTGTTGCGCAGCACAGGCTCTAGGCACGTGGACTTCAGTAGTTGTGGCATGCAGGCTCAGTAGTTGTGGCTTGTGGGCTCTAGAGCTCGGGCTCAGTAGTTGTGGTGCACAAGCTTAGTTGCTCCGTGGCATGTGGGATCTTCCCGGAGCAGGGCTCGAACCTATGTCCCCTGCCTTGGCAGGCAGACTCCCAACCACTGCACCACCAGGGAAGTCCCATCCTCATCTTTGCAGATGCAGAAATTATCTCAAAAACGATTAAGTAACTTGCCCAACATCTCCTACAGACCGGTAAGAAAATGACAACCCAAGAGAAAAGTGATCAAAATATATGAAGAGACATTTCATGGCAGAACAAAGACATACGGCCAATAGCATGAGAAGAAGTATTCATCATCATTAATTGTCAGAGAAACGTAAATTAAAACCCCAATGAGATAACCATTTTATACCCATTCAATTAGCAAAAATGAAGAAGTCTAACAATTCCAAGTGTTAAAGGACTGTGGATCCATATTCCAAGGAGAGTGACAATCGGGGCAACCAACTTTGAAAAACAATTTGGTAATATATCCTGAAGTTAAACATTCATCCACCCTATGATCCAGCAATTCCACTCCTGTCCAAGAGAAATTCTTGGACATGTGCATGAAGAGTTATGTTCAACAATGTCAAAACAGCTCTCTCCACAACAGTAAAATCCTGAAGATACACAAATGCCCCATCAACATGTGAGTGTATAAATAAACTATGGAATGTCTTATACATTTGAATATTAAACAATAGAACAAAGTAAATGTAGTACAGCATATCAGAATGGAGCTGAATCTCCCCAATAAAAGGCTAATCTCAAAGGATTACATGCAACATTATGTCCTCTTCAGAAAGTAAAAAAAATCATGATTAAAAGTGTCTTTTTCAGAATACTTATGAATGCAATAAGATTGCATGTACAGGAAAATAAAGGAGTAATAAACGTGAGATTCAGGATGAGGTCAATGCAGGCGGAGCTGGGATGACATGAGGGAACAGCCCAATGGTTAGATGGTTTACTGGGTTACTGTCAAATCCTAGCTTTTGTTCAGGAACGTGGTCTCATTGCATTTAAAAAATAACCAAATAAATAAAGAGGGAACACAGATGAGAGTGTATCATTAACCAAGGATTACTAGAAGTCCAATTTGTACATCTGAGGTTCTAAAAACACCCAAAGAAGCAAGAAAAAAGCAACAAATAAACAAAAGTTGGGCCCAGGTCATACAGTGCTACATTAAGGACTCAAATTCAGGTCTGGTGGACTCCAAAGCCCACACTGCCCAGGAGAGGGACCATTGCCCTGTTCTCAACTAGAGACGTACAAACAGTGCAAGGGACTCCCATTCACCCATGGTGATGGAGCAACCTTGTCTACAGCTCATAACCAGAGCCATCAACTTGTTTTTTCCAGATCGTGTAGAAAGGCAGCAAAGATGTCACAATCTAACAGATACTTCTGGGCAATACACAGACCAACCGAGGCTAGCATCCTGGACCTACAATGTACCGCCTGCGTCACTGGAAGGGGGTATCTCACTCTCACAGCCTCAGCGTCCTCAGGACACGAGGACTAGAGATGGCGATGAAGGTGACGATCGTGATGACTAATGCTTTTAGCTGCTTATAAGCCAGAGCATTACCAACATCTTTCGATATGCCCCTCACTACAACCTCTGAGGCATGAATGATTATTATGTCCAATTTAAAGATAAAGTGATTGAAAGGAAAAGAGGTCAAGAAATTTCTCCAAGGTCGCACAATTATGATGGAAGAGTCTTAAACCCAGTTCTGTCCTGTTCTATTGCCCAAGCTCTTAATGGCAAAGATACACACATATATATATATGCAAAGATACATACATAATACAGATACAAATATCCATACATGAATAGACACACAGCCATAGAAATGCCTAGATACACACGTGTAGACACACTCGTACACACGTGTATGGACACTATATGTATAGATACACACTCATACGTATGTACAGACATACATACATGTGCATAAACACACATGCACAATTTGTATTCAGACATACATATATACACGTATAGGCACATATGTATATAAACTCAACAACAGATACATACTCATGAACAGATAATACTCATATGTATATGCTTAGACATATGTGTAGACACATACCATATACACATGTATAGACACATACATGTACAGGCACACACTCATGCACTCATACGTACAGACACAAACACACAAAATGTTGCGGAGCTTTTCCAGCACTGCTCAAGACTCATTAATTATTATCAAAAACTACTGTGTTCCTTCCCTCCTCCAGTATATGTCATTGAGTTGTCCAAATGAGAAGCAACTTGGCTTACATTGAACACGATTCCTTTGGAGCACCTGGCCCATGACTTTCCTCCTGGGGCTCCTGGTTATAATCCTTGTTTGCATTTTCACATATGCCTCCCAAGCATGCCTGTCCTCCACATCCTCGAGCCTTGGAGCCTCTGGTCGTACCTCACTTTCTGCTTCTTCAGAGGGTCAGGCCCACACTTGCCAGTGGCCTCACAGAGCGACTGAGTGCAAGCGTATCTGTCACTATTTGTAATCAGATCTCTTTAAATTGAAAACAATCCATTAAGCCTTTTTGGTATGACGCAAGCAAACAAAAAAACATTTCGCTTTATTGTTACTGATATATAGCAGATGGAGTCTGGAATGTAACCAGCACGTAATGAATAGTACCAATTATTATTATAAAAATAAGACTCACTATTATCATCACTTATAGAGGGTCTAGCCTTCCTAAATTTGGTTTCTGAGATCCTATTTTTGGAGGCTTTTAGGTTGGGGCATTTCCCCTTACAGCGTCTAAATATGAAGTTCTCCCTTGAGTTTAAGTTCAGTTATAAGAATATTCTCTCAAATTGGATTTTAAGAGCTAGGCGTTCCAGAGAATAATGAAAGAGTAAACAGGTTACAATTTTCAGTACTTTCTGTTGATGTAAATAAGTAAGATGGGTATGAGAGTTGGAAGTGGGATGCAGAAACACACACACAAAACAAACAAACACCAAAAAACAAAAAAAAGCCAAAAACAACAACAAAAAACCTCTACAAACTTTGAATCTTTAAGATAGGTGAGAACCAGATATATTTACTACTAGGGGAAAAAGTGCATGGGACCCACTTTCACCCATTTACACACACATGCGTGCACACACACACACATACACACACACTCTTCATGATTTAGCTCCGTGACATTCCGTCAAACGTCACCCAGATCTTCAAAACACAGAAATTTAACCTTCTAAAAAACTTAGATGTTGTAGTTTCACTTTGTTAAAAAAAAGAGACAACAGGCCCAAAATGCAGTCCCCTGTACTAAGCCTCACATAAGCAAACCGAGACTTCATTCCCAACCTAACTGCAGTTTCAACTTCTCCCAGGACTGTAAGCTTAAACCAGTCAATCTGGACTTGCCTGGTCAGCAGTAGTAGGTAATCCACTGATTACGGTCCCACCCTCCATCCCCCAAAGGAAGTGAGGGAATCTGCTCTTTCCTCGGCCCTGCCCCCTTCTACTTTTAAAGATCTCCCATTTTGTTCAGCTCCTCGGAACATTTTTTCTCTTTGCCAGATGGGATGCCTCCTGATTCATGAATCATTGAATAAAGCCAATTAGATCTTCAAATGGACTCCACTGAATTTTGTTTTTTTAACAACCTACACCTTTCATAGAAAAGGCAGAAAAGGAAAAGCAAAAGAGAATAAAGATTTGGAATGTTGAGTTTTTACATCAAACTAGAACATTTTCCTTCATGGCATCTCAGTAGAAAGCCCCCCCCCCGCAGTGATTTCAAATCCAAAGACCATCAGGGTTTGCTCTCAAATCGAATCCCGAGGCCACGGGTGTCTGCAGCCACTGTGTTTTGCTCTTACATCAGAGAGTAAGTGCAGTGGGAGGCTGTAAAATGATCCCAGGCTAGAAAAAGTGCTAAACACAGGAGAAAAGAAGACACCTGAGCCGGAACAACTTCCCCAAATCTTCATCCCACAAAGACCAGAAAACAGGTAAAGGAACACAGAAACCTGGGCAGCCGCCTCCAGTCTGGTTAGAGATCTAGGCTTTAAATAGATGTTTCCACAGACAACAGGATCACATCTGCAGCCTACAATTTGATTTCCCCCAACATCAAACAGATGCTTACTTTTAAAATGCTAAACAGCATACGTTTAAGGAGATTCTAAAACTGTTTTCTAAATATGACAAATGTGACTTCGTATTTTCTTACACCAGCCAAAATGGTTTTAACTCAGAGAATGTTAGTGCTGGAAAGGACCAAAGAAATAAGCTCTTCCAGCCCTCATTTTAGGAAGGAAGAACTGAGACCCAGATAGTTAAGTGACTTATTGACTGTATACAAGTAGTTTGTGACTGAGCTGGAAGTGATGATTTTCACTTGTTTTAACCTCTCATAAAAACTTAAGTGTCCCCCTGGAATTACAGGAGCTGTCATGAAAGTGTGAATGCCAACTAAAAGCAGTCCCCCGGGGATCCCTGAGGGACGTGAAATTTGACAGCACTGATGCTGGAGTTTCAGCAAGGCCAGCGAAGGGTCCCCAGAGAAGTCGCTGGCCTCTGCCAGGAATTGAGAGCCACTGCTGACGTCATGGCAGGGACCCAGAGCAGCAGAGGGGAAGGTGGCAGATGCCACAAGGTAACTAAGGACCCCAAGCCCATGAGATGTACCTTACATACTCCGGAAGAATGATGGTGACTAGAAAGAAGAATCTGGACAGGGTTCTGGAATTCCTGAGATTCAGGCAAAGAGTTGAGTCAGGGAAATAATGTTTTCTGACTCTTTTAGTTACTGTTGACTCCCAGGCAGGGTGGCTGAGACCAACAGGTCATAAAACCATCATAGAAAATGTACAGCAACAGTCGTGACCACCTGGCAGGGTACCCCACCCAGGTGAGCTCTTCTAAATGTCCATCAGCCTTACAAGCTAGGCCTTCATCTGCCTGCTGTATTCATGAAGCCTGGGCAAGTTCACAGGCATTGTGGCTGAGCCTTGATTTTAATCCAAATCTCGGGAGCCAGCCCAGGAGAGCCCGGTGCCCCAGGCATGACCCATTTACCCATTAGAATCACGGTCTAAGTGGGTCATCCAGAACAAATTCAAAATCAAGAGGACATTTTCTTCCTCTTTTTTTTTTTTTCAGAATTCATCTGGATACAGCTGACCACAAGGAACAAAGTTTACTTCCAGAGAATGATGTCACAAGAACTCTTTATTTCCTCATTTCTACCATGTGCTTTTCTCTGAACATTTCAATATCGCTGAAATTGGGATGTGAAACTAATTCGTATATATAACGTGATAGTGTTTTCTTCCCCCCGAGCTGTTATTAAATCAATGGGCTAACCACAGAGCATCTGAGAATTGAAGAGACATGGTATGTTTTTAGAGGATAAACGCCTCTGAAAATTTCAGATTAACCATTTTAAGGGACATGGTCCTAGAAAATAATTCTTACATGCTTATATAATGTGTTTCTGACCTGGACCATGCCTTGTCTATAGGTCTCTATCCATAAACCACTGGAAATGAGGGTATGGTATAAACTGGCGAAAAGCTGGGGTCTTTATTTCCTAGATGCAATCACTATGGATCAGCTAAGGCCTGTCTGTGGCAGATCCCAAATTCGTTGAATGAATCTGTTGCAGTAGAATGTCATCCCATTAAAACAGGTGTGACCAGAAAGACTTTGATGCGTGGGGTGAGGCATATTTTGTCGTTGTCCTGGTACTGAGTTAGTTTAACATTAGCAGATCATCTCATTTTTATTGGAGAGACAGCAAGGTTTAACTTAGATATTTGCTTCATTTCATAGTTTTACAATGTCACTTGAGTTCTCTCGATCTTTTTTACTCATCTGTAAAGTGAAATTAATCACGCTTACAGCATAGAGCCATGGTAAAGATCGTGACCTGTTAACAAAATTATTCTAAGCTTCTTTGTGAAATAAAATGAAGGATACAGAACAAAGAGAGAGATGAAAAGATTGTGGAACGTAATAGGTGTTCAGTAAATGTTAGTTACCTTCCCTGAGTAATATTTTATGCTTCTTCCCATCAGAAAAGGGAGAATTTCAGCACTCTAATCAATAAATATACAAAAATAACTCCCAACCACCAATGGCAAGACACCCCAAAGTATCAAAGTATTTCATCTCCTTCAAAGTGAAAATCTGTAGCAAATTAAAACCGAAGGCAAAGAGCTTCAAAGAGAAGGCTGACTTGAATTTAAAAAGTGAATATAATGCTAAGTCCAGCATGAGAGGATGACTCAGAAAATTGGACCGTGGTATGTGTGACTCTTACTGTATAGTCAATGGCTGCCTTGTGTAGGGGAGGGTGTAATCCCCCCAGATTAATAGAAGGACCCTTTTATTCCTTTAGGAATTGTGTGAAACTTTTCAAGAAAGACAACGTGCAAACTGAAATTTAAAAGAAAGGGGAAAATACATAAACATGCTAGTTGCAGTCTGCATTTCAGTTTTTGCTCTTTTTTGAGTTCTGGTAAGTTCACTTAATTGGCTTCTGCAGTTGTAAGTTACAAGAAGTAGATGCCGTTGCCAATAAATGATCATCTCTCTACTTGTCCTGCTACTCAAATAATATAGAAAGATCTTAAATATGTATCTTTGAAACAAGTAATGCAAGTACAGAGCTATTTAAAAGATACATGATTCTATTGCGTACTGTCTTCTAAACATGTTTACCAATAAATTTCCTCAAAGGGAACCTCAAAATTCTATCATGCTACTTATTCTAGGGACCCAGATCCATTTTCTACTTTGCTTTGCTTGGTACCAGGGAGTTGGGGGTTGGGGGTTGGGGGAGGGTCCACTCCTAGGACCTGCATCACTCAGGCTGCTGGACCCTCTGCTTGGGTTGGCTTTGACATTGGGAGGATGGGAGATGGTGTCAGGACTCAAGCAGAGGAGAGCGAGGCTGGGGTACTTAACCCCGGCTTCCTCCCTGCTTTGGTGCCATGTGCCCCCCAGGGGCAGCATCCGTCTCCAAGGACCATTCTTGTTGGACGGCTTCTCTCCTACCCTTCAGCTCATGGAGGGCTCTGTGAACAGCTTCTTCCCCTCACCATTTCAGCCAGGGGTGGTAACTACTGGCTACTCTTCTGGTCCTGATGCCTCCATACCCCTTGTTGGCTTCTGTAAAATTCCCTGTGTTACCTTCTCCAAAATTCACAGTTGAGTGTGCCTCCTGCTTCCTGGGATGGTCTTGATTCATAAATCCATGAATCAAGCTAATAGATAACTAAAAGGTGTTCCCTACTTCAATCATTCAGTTAGAGCAAAATTCTGTATTTTGTCATATGGCATTTTTTTTAAAGTCATTTATTTGACCAAGCCACATCAGACAGAGAAGCTGAAAGATTCAAGGATCATATGTTATGAATCAGTAGTCTAAATATTCTTAAAATATCAACGAACTGTATTGCATTGTGTTTTTCTGTGTGGGGTACTGTTTATGATAAACAGGCTTTCCTCGTGGTCATTTAAATGATTTCCGAAGATAATTATTTGGCAGCTTGGTTATTCGGTGGGTCCATGAAGCCTGACAACGTGACACAGCTGGTATTCGAACCCTCAGTGTCCCAGGTAATTATAGTCATTTTTTATCTCTTCAGAACCTTCACAGTTCTTTAGCTCTTTACCTGCACAAGAAGGAGCAGCAAGACCTCAACTTGTTCAAATGTCCTGAGCAAATGTAAACAAATTACAGATTTTGCTTCATAACATTTAAAAAATTCATTAGAACAGGTTTTAACAGACATCTTGGAAATGAAATGTAAGCCGTATCGGTCACCATCCATGTCAGAAATCATTTAGTAAGGAGAATAATTTTATGCAACTTTGAGAAGCAAGGATCATCAGGAAGCAGGTAACGGTAGAAATTAATCAAATGACGATGGGCCTTAAAACCGGAAAAAGACCATCCCGGGGTAAGTGCCCCAGCAACTCAGACCACGCACAGCCTTAATGGTCCTTCTTCCCTTCCTGATTCTGTTTCCTCATGTGACATCCATGAAATTTCCATATGATGTAAAGGCAACCAATGAAAGCTTAAAAGCCTGAGAGAGAGACCGGAAAGGGGGAGTGAGCGAGATAGGGAATTTTAAGTCTGGAGAGCAGCTAGAGTTTGTTTGACTCTTTTTTTTTTTTAATTAATTTATTTTATTTTATTTATTTTTGTTTGCTTGGGTCTTTGTTGCTGCACGCGGGTTTTCTCTAGTTGTGGCGAGCGGGGGGCTACTCTTCGTTGCAGTGTGTGGGCTTCTCATTGTGGTGGCTTCTCTTGTTGCAGAGCCCGGGCTCTAGGCGCGCGGGCTTCAGTATTTGTGGCTCCGGAGCTCCACAGCATAGGCCCAGCAGCTGTGGCACAAGGGCCTAGCTGTTCCGTGGCATGTGGGATCTTCTGGGACCAGGGCTCCAAACCGTGTCCCCCACATTGGCAGGCGGACTCCCAACCACTGCGCCACCA
Organism: Pseudorca crassidens; assembly: GCF_039906515.1. NCBI lineage: Eukaryota > Metazoa > Chordata > Mammalia > Artiodactyla > Delphinidae > Pseudorca > Pseudorca crassidens. The sequence continues at coordinate 59,393,832 of NC_090307.1, forward strand.
GGGAAGCCCCTGTTTGACACTTATAATCTATTAATGGCTCTAACTTAATGAAATAAAATAATTCTGTAGGACATGAAAATGAGAACTAAGATGAAAATAAAAACAGATGCAATGATCCAATAAATTTCTCCATATTATGAATGTAAACCTCTTAGAAATACCTACTTAAATCCTTTAAGATAATATCTAATCTCAGCTTAACAAGAGTAAAATGCAGCTCACACCCAGAGGCACTAAAATAACACACTTTGAAATGATATTCAGCTTCGCAGACAACGAAGGCAACACACATTTAAATAAAGTACCATCTCACACTTACTGAGCTGGGATTCGCAAATTAAAATAATAAATATAATGTTGGCAGAAGTTGCTAGGAGTCCTATAAATTCCTGTAAAGAGTGCAATAGGGACTTCCCTGGTGGCACAGTGGTTAGGAATCTGCCTGCCAATGCAGGGGACATGGGTTCAAGCCCTGGTCGCGGAAGATCCCACATGCCGCGGAGCAACTAAGCCCGTGCGCCACAACTACTGAGCCTGTGCTCTAGAGCCCAAGAGCCACAACTACCGAGCCCACGCACCACAACTACTAAAGCCCGTGCGCAGCAACGAAGACCCAATGCAGCAATAAATAAATAAATATTTTTTTAAAAAAGAGTGCAATAAACTTGGGAAACAACCGTGCAATCTTCAATAAGAGTCAGGATGTTGATCACAGGCTGGGACCCAGTAATTCCAACTTTAGAATTGGTACCCTCTAGATGCAACGGAAAGGGAAAAAAATTGTATGTGTAAAGATGTTTTTAATATGCCTTCAGTAATGTGGAAATGGCTGTTTTCCAACTATAAGTAACCTAAGAATGATATATTGTGATAAAATAAAATAATTTGAAATTTGAAATACATGAGCTATGTACATCCTGGAAAAGTATTTATGAAGTCATTTTGAGTGAAAAAGAAAAATTTAAATGGTAGATCCATTCACTTATTCAATAAAAATTTGTTAAATGCTTACTACTTGCTCATACCCCGGGGATTTAATTACATATCCCATCCTCATTTGCCATGAATATTTCCACGTTAAGCACATAGACCAAGGTCACAAAGGTTTTGGTGGTGTGCAAACATGAGGAATCATTTGCTTGGGAGAAAAAAGTGGAAGAAATATTAGGAAAGTAAAATTTCAAATGGCATGTGCAATGATTGGTAAAAGTTTGAATATGTCATTTTTCTTTTGTAAAAACTTGTGTGAGAATCTCACCTTTATTTGACTACTAAGTATAAGGTAAAAAGAAATGTCAGGAGTGAAAGAAAAATGGAATAGAACAAAAACTTTCAAAAGGTTTCAATATGTTGTTTTCCGGAAAGGGAGAACACCACAAAATAGATGCGTGATGTAATCTTTTACAGCCACTCCCCTTCCTAGAAAAATGAAAGAATTGCCTATGAAAGAATGCTAAGCTAAACAGGGACTAGACTTAAATAAAAAAATTTTTTTTTTTTTGCGGTATGCGGGCCTCTCACTGCCGTGGCCTCTCCCGTTGCGGAGCACAGGCTCCAGACGCGCAGGCTCAGCGGCCATGGCTCACGGGCCCAGCCACTCCGCGGAATGTGGGATCTTCCCGGACCGGGGCACGAACCCACATCCCCTGCATCGGCAGGCGGACTCTCAACCACTGCGCCACCAGGGAAGCCCAAATAAAAATGTTTTAAGCAACAGTGAACTTCCTCATTGTCTCTCATTTTTGAAAAACAAACAAAAATGAGCTAATTAACTATATAAATAATTTACCTAAAAAGTTATGCCACCAAAAAACTCTAGAAAAATCATTCTCATCTTTAAAAGAGAAGCTAGATAGACTGCCAACCGGTCATTGCAAGAATGGCCCTCAGATGTCTGGGGATCCTGGCGGGACTGGCGAGGGAGGCCCTCAATGGTTCCTCCGTCTAACCTTGCAGCACATACCCAGGAATGTGTTGGAGGAGGGAAGGTTGCACCTGCAGCAAACAGGTAGCCAGGCCCCCTCAGAACAGAGGGGGAGGGGCATAGGCATGGGAAAGCAGGAACACAGAACTCACGGAACAGTGATGCTCTCTGCGCCCAGAGACACTCACTCCACATGGGCGTCATCAACCCCAGCTGTCCATCACTACCGGGAACTTTGGGGGCCTGGAAAGTCATACCTCTGGCAACACGCCACATTATCTTCTGCTTTATGTAATAGTCTCTGGATGTTTTCGAATCAATTGCCATTAAAGAAAAAACATATTTTCTAGTTGTAGCTGTTGGCATCTTTCTATCACATCACCACCCAAATGTGACAACCACGGCAGGTCTCAGGAAAACAGTACATCTCAGCAATAATTGCACTTGAGAATCACCTGGGAGCCTTTATAAACCAACAACAGGGCCCAGGCTTTGGAGATATGGACTTAATTGATGGGACCCAGGCAGCAATATTTCTAACTCGCGGGTTGATTGTAATGATGAGAACCACTCACAACACCATAGACCATATACGGTTTGATATTTTAGCATCCTATAGACATGGTTCCAATCCATAACTTATCCCTACTACACTCTAAACATCTGTTACCCACTTTTCCTATGTTGGTGCTAATACTTCATTAGGTAAGACCTTGGGATTACTTTTAACTCACGCAAGTAAGGCTACTGGACTTCCTATTCTGTTTGACCTAGTATTAACAGGTGGAAAGAAAAACACTTTTTATTTTAAAACCTTGGACTGTAATAAAATGTACCAAAAGACATAATTTGTATCTTCCATAAGAGTTCATTTAATTGGTGATTTTAACACAGGCTATTTAGCTTTTAATTATGTCATCCTGAATTCTGATCTTCCACCTTCAGACAAGGCAATAGCATCATTTTCCTTCACTCAACTTTTAGGAAGAAGACTCAAAAACAGCCCTTTAAATTGTTGTTCCCCTTGCAGGGAATTTAAGCAGTCTCTGTCAGTAATGAAGTCCTAATATAATAGTCTGGCAGTGAATACTAAGGATGAAGATTCAATCAAATCAGAAGACGCTTTTGCACTGCCCTATTTCTTCTGAAATTAAACAACCAAGAAATGATGGGCTACATGAGGTCATCAAGACAAAACTGCTGTCATTAGAACTGAAAAGGTCTAAGAAATGAGTAGAAAATTATCTTTCTTGCAAGCATTAATTAAAATCGTGTTAAAAGACTAAAAGGCAATGCCTTATGAGCACCTGCTAAGTACACAGAATTAATCAATTCACACGAGGCACACTGAGAGTAAGCAAATGATTAATGACCCAACTTTTAGCTTCTTGAAAGTTGAAGTGAAAATAGAGCTCAAAAGTCTAAGAAATGTGTTGTGGGCAAATGGTTATAACTTGCTCTTTCAGGAGAGCAGCCCAGTTTAAGATCCAATATCCTCAGTTGCAAGACATTGTTTCCAAGAGAATCCTTGGCGCCAAAGCAGAGAAGTGACAACTGTGCATGTCAACATGAGTGAAGGAAGGAAAGGATTCTACTTCATCTCTTTCTAGAGATTTCCATGTAGCCCCTGAAGAAAACTCAGGAGCCATGGGTTCTTTGTGGAAAGCTCCTCCATCCATTGGGACTCTCGAACGACCTTTGACCTCCAGCTTTCCCTCCTGCCATCCTCTCAGCTCACAAATGCCCATCTAGCTCATCTCCAAAGACCAATTCACGTGCCATCTCTTTTGGGAATTCCCGCCCCCCATTATATTCTGGCAGAAGGAATCTGTGGCCCATTTGGTACTTGTTCTGGCCACTTTTGCATATAATTGTGTGAAAACTCACAGTGAATAGCATATATCCCACCCCAGGACTTAGAGCAGCGCCTTCCCTATCAGTAAGTGTTTAAAACGGATTTGACAAACAAATGGAAACTGGAGGAGATGTATCGAATGAGTCTCTCCTTTAGAACACCTGGAAAAGTGCTTATACTTTCCTTAACAATTTACTGAAAATTTTCTAAGTCAGTTTTTCTTAACCAAGTCTGTGAGGACCAGGGATGGGTGTTAGGGCATCTGTGGACCTCTTGAAATTGTGTATAAATTTAATGTTTATTCTAGTATGTGGCTCTCCTCCCCTCCAACCTCCCCACTGGAGAATCTTTACAGCTTTTTTTGAGTCTTTAATGTAACCATAATCCAAAAATCAATTTTAAAAATCAGTCCTACATATATTTTTATATAAACAATAAAGTATAAGAGCTTCTTGAAACCGTTAAGTAATGCAATGAGCCACCTAGGGCAGTTGCCACCTTGGATATCTATTAAAGAAAAACAATTCTCTGTTCTGATTACTCCATACAACTATTCCCTGAGGGCCAGAATGAACCACATGACTCAGGATCTTCTAGTATTGAAACTAGAAGGGGCCTTAGAGGTCAGCTAGTCCAGTGGCTTGAAAACTTTAGAATGCACAGAATCATCTGGAGAACATGTCAGAACACTGATTTCCGGGTCCTGCTCCTACAGTTTATGCTTCAGTAGGTCTGGGAGGGGGCCTAGGAATGTATTTCTAACCAGTTCCAGGGGCTGTTGATGCTGCTGGTCTGTGGACCACACTTTGAGGACCAATGATCTAGTCTTATTTCCTACTGTATATATGACAGAGACCTTCAGAAGCTGGGTGTGACCTACCCAAAGTAGCACAGCCAAGTTGGAGACCTGGGTTCTAACCACACTCTGATTAGCAGGGTTCTCTTAGGCAGGTCACATCTGGGTCTCTGAAGCTTGTAGATGACTAGCACAGACACAAAAATCTGTCTTAGCTGGAGACATTCATACTGGTTGGCAATACTAGTTTCACCTGAAACCACAGAAGTTATGAAGAGAAAAGAATTTCTTATTCCGCTCATCCCAAGCAGAAAATTAAGTTTTGTTGATTTTTTTTTTCCTCTAAATGATAAATCTCTGTGGCAGTTTTATTGCTGTGGCTAAAATGTTCCTTTGAAACAAAAACATTATGTCATCCTTCTGACAATGCAATAAGAATATTCTTTTCAAGGGGTCACTTTCATAGTGTTCTAATAATGACATATTTTTCTATAAACCTTTTAGATAACTTTTTTTTCCCAATTATTTTTAAGGAGTATATTTTCCAGCATTTGGAAATATCCTCTCCCAGTCCTCCCTATAACTAAATAAGACCATAGATAAAAGCATGATCTACAAGATTTGGCTTCAACCAAAGTTTCACCTCTGTCTTGTCCCATCTTAGACTGCCAGGGGTCTAACTTCAGTCTACTGTTTGTTCCTAACCTCCCCCTCAATGCCACCAGACCCTTCCCAAGCCTGCTTTGGTTTACACGCATTGGTCTTCCTGCTTCTAGGATCTCTGACCGGTATTCTGGACCTGTCTTGTAACCCTTCTGACTCAGGACATGCAAATTCATCTTCCTGTAATACGACTTGGCTTTCAGAGGAACAGACTCCATTGTCCTGCTTCATCCGGAATATAACCTTTTAGTATCACGTGTCAGACTGACAGTACTGTTTCCAAAGTGTTGTAGAAGAAAATGAGCAGAGCACATTATAGTTGAAATGTGCTTTACTCAACACTACCACGTACGAAACTGCTGAAAAGCATCTGTAAAGCCTTCCCAGAATTTTTAAAAACTTGTTCCAATCCCACAGTACTCATTCTCTACCGTTTATGAAAAATTGCAATTATTCATTATACTTTAAACAGTGAACTTCATATCAAATGTGAATATAAAATACGAAACCCCATCTCTGTTATATTTTCTTCCAGTCATAACCACCATCACAAGTTCTCTAATGTAGTGTATTCAGAATTTAGGAAGATTGTACGAAAAGCCGGCAAATCAGCCTCATCCTGGATGGGAAGGATATCAAACTGAATGGACCAAGCTATATAACCTAGGAATGAGACGGATCCTGCTGTGTCCATAGTATCATTGTCTTCCACAGAGTTTTACTTCTAGGCACCCCTGAGCTGAGCATGACTTTGTTTTCTGACTCTGGGCTTCACATCACCCAAGACCAGGGGAACAGCAGCATTTTATTACTGATATCACATCCACACCACAACCATCTATTTGAGTGCCTTCTCTGTGCCAGATCCTGTGCACACATTGCTTCAAAGGTTAAGTCACTTCCAAGGGCTTCAGATCTGGGAAGTGACAGACCTGAAGTGATATTTGAATCCAGGTCTCATCTCACTTAGACTAGCAGTTCTCAAAGTGAGGTCCAGGAACCCCTTGGGGGGTTCCTCAAACACCCTTTCATGGATCAGCAAGGCCAAAAGAATTATCTGAAAAGGCTATTAAAGTACTTCTCCCTTTTCCAACGATATTTCTGTGTGAAGCTGGATTTTCTCGCCAGACTTCAACCAGAACAATGTATCGTAACAGCTTGAATGCAGAAGCAGATGAGAATCCAGTGGTTTTCTTTCTATTAAATCAGACATTAAGAAGATTTATTAAATATGTAAAACAATGTTACTCTTCTCACTCAATTGTTTGGTTTGGGAAAACAGGGTTATTTTTCATAAAAATATGTCACTTGTGTTAACATGTAACACGGGTTTACTAATGTTATTTTTAAATGGATTAATGCATATTTTAAAATATTATTAGTTTTGGCTTCTAAAGTGGTAAATATCAAAAGGCATAGATTACTTTAAAAAAAGCTCTTTGTGGATCCTCAATAATTTTTAAGAGTGCAAAGGGGCATCAACTGCCCAAACTTTGAGAATCACTGCTCTTATATAACACTCTGATTCATCTTGTCACCTCCATTGTAGAAGGAAAGTTCTCATTGCTGGAGAAGGGGGTGGGTAGGAAAGAAGACCCCTTGCTTTTAGAAATCCAAATTCCTATTGCACTTATTATGTAGACCATACACCAGGCACTTAACTAAATGTAGAAGGGAATAAATGGTCTTAGAAAATACACCTGTGCTCAGCCCCTTCAGCTAAATTGCAAGTTTCCCGAGGACACAATAGTATTAACTCCCTTGGAATCTAGAACATATTCAGTCTTGAATAAAAATAGTGATTAACTGGAAATCTAAAAAAGAGTTGGCATCATGAAGGATTTCATAAGTTTTACATAGGTTCATAATAGGCTGCCAAGGAAAGAACACACATAGTACGGAGAGACATAGTCTTGAGTTCAAATCCTGACACACCTGGATAAGTTATTTGATTTCTCTGAGCCTCAGTTTCCTTATCTGTAAAATAGATCTGTGTTCTTAATTCACAGGGTGTGAGGAAAAGTAGATACATTGTATATGTATAACATCCGTCATGTAGGAGGCACCAAAGAAATATTATTCCTCCTGGAACCACAATGGGTCAGTTCTAGGGCAAATGCAGCACATCTGAAAATCCAAATACTCGAGGGGACGTTTTTCTCAAGTGAATTTCTCAACTCTCTGCATCTCTTGGCTGTTGATGTCATCAAGCTAGGTCAATTTCCTGCAGGTGTCACTTCAGTCTAGTTTTAGTCCTTTAGAGACATACACACATTCTGCTCTTGGAACTCACTGGCAATAGATATAAGCACTGGGAATTCCCCTCTATGAGAACAAAATATAAAGAAACTGAATATTACACTACAGTGATCTTTTCAAAGTTGTAAAAAATTATATTATCGACAGTAATACAACTCCACTTAGCGGTTGCTAAGTAAAAAGTCGAAATCTTAAAGCTGGATGCAATATAAACACTTTCAAAATATAATCAAATGGTATTATGGAAAGTATTAAATTAAAATGTTAGCCTAAAATTTAAGTCCCTGTTTATTAAAAGAAAAAAAAAGCAATTTCAGGTAGTAAGTCTAAGTTCACCAACTGTGAAGATATCCCAAAGTGTTTTATTTAAGATTCTTGTCTTGTTACACCACCGGGAAATTGGATCTAAATCCATTTACCATAGGCAAAGAAAATGTTTACAACCTAAAACTGTATTTACACACAGCTGTAATGTAATTTTGCCTTAAAAAAAAAAGGTATAAAAGTAAGAATTTGTGAGGGGCTTCCCTGGTGGCGCAGTGGTCGAGAGTCTGCCTGCCGATGCAGGGGACACGGGTTCATGCCCCGGTCCGGGAAGATCCCACATGCCATGGAGCCTGCGCGCCCGGAGCCTGTGCTCTACAACGGGAGAGGCCGCAACAGTGAGAGGCCCGCGTACCACAAAAAAAAAAAAAAAAGTAAGAATTTGTGGAAAACGAGGGAATGAAAAAGAATGTTTCTATGTCCCTAAATTCCATGAAGCATTTGGAACCACAAAAGCATTTTATGAAATTATCACTATCTTTTGTTTTGCATTCATATCATAAAGGAGTCCATTCAGCTAATGTTTGCCCTTTCCTTATAGATATACTATTTTTTTAACCTAAAACTTACACTAGGTGGAGCCCCATGTACAAGATTTAGAGTGATTTAAAAAAGGGAAAGGAAAAAAAAATTAACAATTGAAAGCAAAACCCAAAAGGCACTCATATTTTCTCATTTTTTAAGAACGTACCCTCAAAATCTACAGTACCATCAGAAAAGAATTTTTCTTTCTAACAATTAAAACCATGACAGTGAACAGGACCATCAACATTTATTACAGAGAAGCACTGAGTGCAAAGCTGCTGGTACAGTCAAGAGCTGTAAGGTTCTGAATTCAATGCAAACATCACATTTCCTCTGGGGAGGAGGTATACGGGGCATGGGAGATAAATCTTTTCTGGATCCTTGTAAAAATATTTTGACAATGTTAATGTTCTCCCATGTCTAAAGTGGGCACAGTCCTCAGATCCGTCATGACATTCCAATTAGAGATACACTGTTGTGAAAAACAAGTCTCTTAAAAACATCAGAGCATGCGTAAAAGAGAAAACATCCAATATAACAGCACAGGGAACTATATTCAATATCCTGAGATCAACTAAAAGAGAAAAGATTATGAAAAAGAATGTATATGTACGTATAAATGAATCACAGTGCTGTACAGCAGAAATGAACACAACATTGTCCATCAACTATACTTCAATAAAATAAATAAAAAAAACAAAACAGAATACGTTCAAACCTCTAAGCTGTCCATGACGCAGAAATGTAGGGAGCCCTAATCACACATTTAGGAATGTCTGAGGGGCTTCTGAACTGAAAAAACAAAAAACAAACTATTGCATGTTCAATTATGGGTCGGTAGGACTTGCTGTTAAAAATAGGTTCTAACTACTCTAGAGCCTCTCGGTGGACTCAAGCTGGAGGAGATAAGGCGTCAGAGATAACCCGCCAAACTCAGTCATCACTCACTGCAGATGGATAAAGGCACCACGATTGCCCCACAAATATCTCCCTTCATCGTTGCTAGGTCAGCTCCCCCGTGCGCTATCTCAGGGCTGTCTTTCCAACGCAACGTGCTCGAAATGCAAAGTTCAGGCCAGCAGCAAGAACCCTTGCCCAATTCCCCAACGCTTGTGCTGACACAGCTGACGTGATTCTGTCAGTTTACTAGGCAGTAAAATGTTGCAGAGTCTCTTTAATTTTTTTTTCCCTAGACCTATACAAAATCTTGGGCCAGGCCGGACCTAGTTCTGCTGACAGCTGAATTATGTAGCAGAGTAACCTTTGAACAAGTACAATTCATTGACCTCACATAAATTCTCCCCCAGAAAGTCCAAGAAATGGGTTCAATCAGGGTCAGGTAGGCATGGAGGCAGTTAGCACCTACCCCAAGAAACCAGCATCCATCATAACTGGGGATTTATACCTGTTCAACCAAACAGTTATGAAAAAAAGAAAATTATGTTCTTTGATGTTTGCTTCGTATTTTCCACAGGCAAGCTGATTTTGTCCTTTGCAAGCCATTTACTAAATTCAAATTATTCTGCTACATAAATAATTTATAGAAGCAAAGCTAATAGGAGTAAAGACGAATAGCACTTTGGAGTGGATAATCTTTGATGACAGAGGTGATTTTTTAAAAAGAAGAGAAACTATCTGAGCTTTGGGTTCTCAAGCCATTCCTTGGTTAAAACAAAGACTGGATGAATTGGACAAACTACATTAAATAGAGAGCCTTTTTCAATATCTATAAAACTGACAGCTTTTATGTAAAATCAGTCATTCAACTTTTCATATTTTCATATCAAGTTTTCATGTTGATGCAAAGCTATTTGTCCTTCTCCTCCAACGTGGTGGAGTTTTCCAATTAGTTTTTCAAATGGAAAGAGGGTGGGACCTGCCCTGTGGCACAGAAAATACACACTAACACATTTCCCCCAAACACTGCACTTTCCCCATCCCTCTTGCCAGTCTTGTAGCCAGTATTAATACTATGATAATAAGAGTCTTACAGAGTAAAGCTTATATTGTAATTGTTCCCTAAAAGATAGAGGTTAGCCAGGCACCTTGTATCTACTTCCGGCATGATGGATACAAGGGAAGTGATGCTAAATCCAATAGGGAAGATCAATACAGACTCGACAGATTTACAGCCCTTCAGCCCTCCTCTCTTTATCTCAAGGGTAACATCTTCAGAAGAGTCAGCAGAGGAGAATGGGTAACTGATGTTTTAAAACTTTTAAATATGGGACTTTAGGACCATCAGAAAAAAAATGGTTGATAGAGAAAACTACAGACTAAAGTAGACTGTAGAATAACTTTGCCGAGCTAATAATCTCACTCTCTATATGCCAGGGAGGGAAGAACTTGATGAATCAATTGTTTTCATTTTGCTGACACTCCGTATTCGTCCTGAGAACAATTTCTTTCTAAGCAAAGTAATGTTTAACTACTTCCTTATCACCAACACTGCCTTATAAGCATAATTTAGAACTCTGCTATTATAATTCAGTTTGCTTTTTTTTCTTTTCACTAAAGCTTTGAGAGAGAGACAATGTCTTCTTCATCAGCACTGTCATCATCTTAGCAATTAAAGATGAGGTAGAGAAAACAAAGGAACTACATGTACATAGAAGTCATTAAAAGGAAGCAGGGGTCGCCTTTAAGTGAAAGGTGAACAAAGACACTTGCTTTTAAAAAGACAGTGGAAATGAGCTGAGGCACACCTCCATCCTGCACGGGGCTCAGAGTCACCGGTGGGGACAAGGGTTCACAGTGAACCTGGGAGGTGATTAGAAGCCAACATCACAAAGCAAGACCTGTAGGGCTTCCCTGGTGGCGTAGTGGTTGAGAGTCCGCCTGCCGATGCAGGAGACAGGGGTTCGTGCCCCGGTCCTGGAAGATCCCACATGCCACGGAGCGGCTGGGCCTGTGAGCCATGGCCGCTGAGCCTGCGCGTCTGGAGACTGTGCTCCCCAACAGGAGAGGCCACAACAGTGAGAGGCCCGCGTATCGCAAAAACAACAAAAAAACAAAAACAAAGCAAGACCTGCAGGCGGCTGTAGGCCCAGCCCTGGAACTGAAATATAGCCCCATGTTTGGTGATTTTTTTCCCTACAGAAACCAAGCCTGAGAGGCACAAGCATTATTTCATTTTCAGAGTCTGGAAGTGGACTAGAGAAGAAAGAGTTATGATTCTCATTTCACTGGCCATTGTAGGTTTTGATAAGAGCACCCCTCCTTCCAATAAATAAACGTCATAGGTTGTAGAAGCTATAAAAGTTGAATGAGATATTATTTCAGGCAGAAAAGTAAAAGCTACCATTTCCTGGAAGAGTCAAACTCAAGTCTCTGGAGGTTCAAAGCTCAGCTCGTATGACATCTCATTCCAAAGTTTCATTCTGCTTTGCATTATGATCAATCCTCTAGACAGCTTTATCTACCAATGGTTTGAAATCTCCTTGATATTTGATTTTTTCTTTAAACAATTTTTTTGGGTCCCACACTGGCTACTATAGTGCTGTGTATCTTTCGGGGAATCAACAAATATTTATGAAATGAGGAGCAGAAATGTCAGTATTTGGAATAGTTACAAACAATGCATTTGCTGCTTTTAGGGCTGGAAGCCTTAAAGCTTAAAGGGTCTTAAAAAATCGTATCTCCTTATTCAGAGAAAAATCCATTTTATTAAAACCATTTCTATTAATAGAGCAGATAGAAATCACCCACGTGTTTCATTTCCTCCTCTTATCCCCAATTTCCCAAATTCACAGGCATTTTCTCTTCTTCAGTTAATTTCACAAAAAAGTTCTGTGCCTATACGGTGGACACCATTGATATCCTGCCCAGATCCCCTTACAGGGACAAAGGATTTATAATCCTCCAGCTTCTAGAAATGCTGCCAAAAGGCAGTCTTCAGCTGTCAGTCCTTTGTGGGGTTGCCTCCACTGAAGAAAACTGTCTTGCACAGGTCACACCTCCTTCCAGTAGGGGTAAGGATGCTCGGGCCATCTTGCTCTAATTGGGAACCACCTGGAGGTCATTCCAGCTATAGGGGTCCCCATAGGGTGAGCTGAGACCTTTGTGGGGATCACAACTTCTCCTTCTTCCCAGTCCTGCTTTCCTCCTTGGCCTTGGTCCCAGGAGCTCTTGCTAAGAAACACCACGGCCGCCAATGTCCATTTCATAATCTATCCTCAAGAAACACAACCCGTGACAGCCCTGCAGATTATAGGCGTTAGGCATAAGGAATTGTTAAAGATGAAATCCCGGTTCTTTCTGATTTTATAAAACCAAAGAGGGCATATATAGATAAATCCATCACTCCCTTATGACATGCAAAGACACAGGGAGACACATGCAGGGTGCTGTAAAAGTCTGATGGATTCTTATACCCAGTAGGGTGGGAGGAGAGGATGCTTATCTGGTCAGAATTCTTGCAGGAGCTGTGTGTAACAGACAAGCAGAAGTTACTAGATAAAGACGAGGGAAGGAGCGGGAAGCAGGAGGAAGAAAATGAGAGAAATCATGGATACATGTGAGTTCCTGGGATACTAATGGCAGGGACACAGCAGGAGTGACAAGTGACACAAGTCTGGGGCTAAAAGCAAAGTGGCAGATGCATCTGGTAGGTGGTAACAGGATCGGGGGAAACTTGTGGGTCATCCTAAAGAGCTTTGTTCTTGACCTTTTTTTCAGACCGAGACACAAGACAGATGACTTTTCATGCATCTTATACTTCCTGATTTTTCCAACTCCTCACCTCTAGCAAAATTACTTGGGAATAGAAAGCAAAAAGCAGCACAGACATTTCAGGAGGATGAGGGTGGTAGGGATAACACCTTATATAAACATGTAAGTACTAACATCATCTACTATATACAGAATCAGTCATCTTATAAGACAAACCTTCAGTGCATAAGATTTTTCAAAATATCTTGTTTTATTTTGAAAGAAGAACCTTGCCTTTTTTTTCAGACCTCCATTACATGGGTAATATTAAAAAAGTAAATAAACATGGGCTCTTGAAGAGTAACTATGTTATTTTTTGTTATTGAAACAAATGAAATGTACAGGTTTTAACTTTTTAGTTATATGATTTTTCCTCCTGCAAGTTCTACTCCTTATCACCACTTTGATGTTTACTTGGTCATCAAAAATTACTGTCATTACGGGTCAGAATGTTCATAACATCACTGCATACAACACAATGTCGGAGCTCTCTTAATCTATCCTTGCCTTCCTTCTTACCTAGAAATTTTCCACGAGTAAAATTACATTGCCCAAGTTAATAACTACAAAATCACAACTCACAAGCACTACAGAAACTCTTGATAAACAGAATTATTAGCTGGACACCAGGAACCATTAGGTGATAAGACAGATAAGGAGGGCTGATGATTTTATACACAATCCCCAGCACATAGCCAGATGTGGCATCCGATAGCTAGACAGACAGATAGATCTTTATCTATCTTACACACAGAAGAAATAATATGGAATAAAAGTGAGTGCAAATAATAGTGCCATAGAGGTAAACTTGAAAACAGTCTATTTTACTTAAAAAAAAAATACTTTTTAAACTTTAATACTTAGACTTATTATTAACAGCCCCTTACCTGTGACACCCAGACAAATGATTAATGCTCACCAGGCTGTTGCCAAACTACGGTGGAGAGGCAGTACCAGAAGCAAGATGGAACCACTGGGGTGCTTAAAGCAAGAGGGAGGCATGGGCAGATTTACAGCTTGGCTATGTCTCTCTGGAGCAAGATGGAGGATGGTATAAAGATGAAAAGAAGGGTTTGGCAAGCTGCTGCAAAACTCAGGTAAGATGTTATGAGTATCTGCACACCTTGGGTAACTGGAAATCCCAGCATCTTGTCCAAGATGTCTGTGGCCAGGCTCCAGCAACTCCTACCCTTGTCAATGGAGACCCTTGGGAGATTCAAGCAGGGTGAGCTAGGCGACCAAGATAACTTTCTGCTTTTTATGTCTCTCTGATTTTGAGAAGGGTCTTATTACCCTGACTAATAAAGCAGAAAATTAGCTATTAGAGAAGTACTCATGATGGATTTAGAAGCTCAATAACCCTCAAAAGCAAGAGTTGGAAATCTAAATGGAATTTGTAGGTACAGGGTTTATATGAATTGGGAAAGAATTAAGCTTCTGTTCGATTTTTTTTCCTGCAAAACTACTATTAGTTCTATCAAAATATGATTATATTGTCAGATACAAAGATATCAACTCCTCTTGAAACAGAAATCTCTTTCATAGGGCAAATCACCCTACTAATTGACAAGTCTTTTACTATAACCACTCCTGCCCCCACTTCACTCCCTACCATGACTCATGAAAGAGCTTTACATAACTGCCGGATAAAAGACAAATTTCGTTGTATGGGACAAAGTATTGTCTGAGATGCACCAAAATTCTGTCTTTGAAGGTACAGAAGAGTCCAAGAGTATATTAAAATGGTTAAAAGGAAATGTGTCTAAATGAAAAGATTTTATGACTAGGACCCTGGTGGCCTTCAGGAGGTCAAGCTGTACCTCAGTTTACTCATCCATAAATTCAGATGATAAAAAGTTCCTGTGTCATGAGGGTGTTAGGAAGATTAAATGAGATGCATGTGGAGTCCATCAGCCAGCACCTGGGAAAGAGGAAGTGATGAAGGTGAGGCTGAGAATGAGGGTGCTGATGACATGTGATTGTGCACATCCCCAAAAGTAAACCATGTCAGGGTGACAAACCCACTAGCTATTTTTTTTTTTTTTAAGAAAACGATCCCATATTGACCAAACCAGTAACTCTTTAGGCTGCAGAGCCAACCTATCCCCTCCCTATAAATGGAACAAAAACAGATTAAAAAACCAAATGACCCCACACATCAAAAGATTCCTTAATAGACTAGAAGGGAGCCTTAGAAAGTGAAGGAAAAGGAGAGGCTGGTGGGAACACACATGCCCTACAACAGAGTCCGATGAGAAATAATAAGCAAACACCCTGACTTGTACTTTGCTGCTTTTAGGACCAGAGATTTCTGAAGATTCCCAGAGCATCTCACAAATACAGTGTTATCTTCAGAAGGCTTTCCAGGTCCCAGACAAAAGAAGAATTCACAAGATGTGGGGCATGATTAATTTAAAAGAAGTAGGTTCTGGTTACTGATTATTATTGGAAGAGAAAGTGAGATTTTAAGGATGGTTGACCAGTGGGGTTATCATTTACGAGAAGGAGGGCGATGGAAAGACCCAGAGAGACACACAGAGGAAAACACACAGTGTGAATCCCAAAAGGAGATTTTAGATGCGGAACTGAAAAATGATAGCATAACCCAATAGGCAAAATAGCTGATTAGGTGGTAATTGTGTCAAATCAACTACTCACAGCTGAACAGAGTAAACTCAAATGATACATATTCCTTAGGATATTTACGGGCAACTAAATCATCTAAGATAAGGATTCGCAAATTACTTACACCACAATAGAAAATCTTACAACCATCCATGCCAACTTTCATGCTAACATTCAATATAATTTTAGAGATTCCAGAAATAACAGATGGCAATAACAAATGTATTTGCTCCCAACAAGGGAAATCCCACCAGCTCAACTGGCTAAGATGGCAGTCTGAAATTTATTTGAAATTTATGCAGAGGGAGACCCAAGATGAAAGGGGAACTGATAACCAAGACAGTGATTTTCCTATGGAAATATACCCCAACTGATTTCTTTTTTCCGGGAATTAGCCATGCTAAGTACTTTTAAAAATGGATAGAAGCTATTGGACCAGCCACTTCTATAATATCAGGCTAATCAAAGGCTTTTTAAAAAATCTTGCTTCCCACATGCTTGATAACTAGAAAGAAATGTAACTAAAAATCTATTTTTTGTATTCAAAACCTGCCTGTCGTCTGGTCTCCATTCCACAGCAAGAAATCCACCAGCAGACATCAACCCTCTCTCCCTTCCCTGGTCCTGCATGTGCAATAGGTGAGTGCCCAGTACATCCTTATTGCCCAGTTTTGGAAGAGCAAAGTTAGAATTTGATATTTAACAGTGTTGCTACCTTGCGTTTTGAAACCATCGACTGAGAACCAATTAAAGTGGGAAGATTTCATGTCAAGATTCATGACTCATTTAATATAAATACATCAACAATGTATCATTTCCAATGCCTTTATATTAAAAACGATCCCAGCATTACAAAAACAAACACATTTATATCTGCCGTAAACGGTAATTATGAATATTTGCAGTGTGTGATTTATAGAAACAATTGAACAAGAGCCTTAGAAAATTCCATTTGATTTGTTATAAAGAACTATTCTTCAAAAATCATATAGGGCTTCCCTGGTGGCACAGTGGTTGAGAGTCCGCCTGCTGATGCAGGGGACACGGGTTCGTGCCCCGGTCCGGGAAGATCCCACATGCCGCGGAGCAGCTGGGCCCGTGAGCCATGACCGCTGAACCTGAGCGTCCGGAGCCTGTGCTCCGCAACCGGAGAGGCCATGACAGTGAGAGGCCCACGTAAAAAAAAATCATATAAACCTTCCCCTTCCAAAAATAAAGAAAACCAACGGCAAAACATTAATGTGCTTGGGGTGCACGCACATGGGCATTAAGATGCTAAAGATATTGTCGCATCAAACAATTTCACTTGGCAATTTTTTTCTTCCCCAGACAAGAGAGAGAAATCAACAGCTTAAACATTAATTTCAGGACTCACCCACATTGCCCGTGTCACATGCAGAGATAACAGTTTTCCAGGTGATGGGCAGGTCACATGCCATGTTCCGAGGGGCAGCAAGACAGGGAGGGTGAGCAAAAAGGAGAAGAAAACACAGATTAGAAATAACCCAACAACTGGTGGTAACTCACCCCTATTCTGAGCATGGTAATACGAGTTCTCTCCTTTCTAAACCTGCCCCATTGCCAAGACACTGTGGGTTAAGGACAAAGTTGCTATAGAAAAGCAAAGGTAGATAATTCCCAAGAGATACAAAGGGATCTCTTGTTAACATTTTCATTGAGCAGCTGCAAATGAGAGAAAATGCATGCAGACCACATTTGAATATGTAATAGATGTTTCCAGAAAGAGACCATGAAAGAGTTGTATGAACATATAGGGACATAAAAATAATTAAAGCAAGTCTGGACTAGAATGGGGGGGACGGGGAGGGAGTTTGAGACTGTGGCCAAGTAAAGACTTAGGCTAATTCAAAATCAAAATCAGAAAACCCAGTAAAATTATTTACACGTTCCCACAAGCATTTGACTAAAATAATTCCAATTATACATTTTCCAAGAATATAAATTATAACTCATTTTAGAATGTGCTGAAGGTCAGAGCCATAAAATATAATTTGAATTCATCAATAAAAAGACCAAAGAAATAAGTTATTATTATCTTTTTTATAGAGGCCATGAAAAACTTTTACATGGCATAAAATTTCTAGGCTATGTTGTTTTTCAACCCTACAAGCCATAATAGTTGCTCTGTTAGGGAAGAAATTTCACAGCGTAAGGTCACATAAAACATAATATCAAGTAGATGGAACTCCCCAAACAGGCTTCATTTAAGACAGAGCATCTGTCACAGGCTTTCCACATGACAGTCACCTTGGAAGACCAGGCAGTGCCAAGGTCATGCTAGAGGAATTCTGTGATCCTTGGATCAACCAGGGCCTCCTGGGCCTCTGCCCTACAGATGTAAACTACTAATCCATGACATCAAAAGCTACTATCAACTCAGAAGAACTGAAAGCAAGGTCTCGAAGAGACACTTGCACACTTGTGGTCATAGCAGCCTTGTACACAATAGTCAAAAAGTGGAAGCAACCCAAATGTCCATCAACACATGATGGATAAACAAAATGTGGTCCGTACATAGACTGGAATACAATTCAGCCTTAAAAAGGAAGGAAATTCTGACATGTGCCCCAACATGGATGAACCTTGAGGACATTACACTAAATGAAATAGGCCAGACACAAAAAGGACAAATACTGTGTGATTCCACTCCTACGAGGTCCCTGGAGTAGGCTCATTCATAGAGAGAGAGAGTAGAATGGTGGTTGCCAGGGGCTGGGGGGAGGGAGAAATGGGGAGTTGAAGTTCATTGGGAAGATGAAAAGGGTCCTTGGGAGCAGCTGCACAGCGATGCAAAAGGATGTAACGCTGCTGAACTTAAAGATGCTTAAGATACTAAATTTTATGTTATGTGCATATGACTACAATTAAAAACAAAAAGCCGGGCTTCCCTGGTGGTACAGTGGTTGGGAGTCCGCCTGCCAATGCAGGGGACACGGGTTCATGCCCCGGTCCGGGAAGATCCCACGTGCCGCGGAGCGGCTGGGCCCGTGAGCCATGGTCGCTGAGCCTGCACGTCCGGAGCCTGTGCTCCGCAACGGGAGAGGTCACAGCAGTGAGAGGCCCGCGTACAGCAAAAAAAAAAAAAAAAAGAATTGGGTTTATGTGGCATGGACTTTTATTTGTAAGTGAATTAAAAATAAGTATTTAAAAAATTTCTCAGCTGTATTTTCCAATGCAATACATATCAATAAATATACCATGCATAAACAAAGTTTCCTTGTGGTCTTCCATCATTTTTAAGACTGAACAGAGGTCCTAAGACCAAAATGTTTGCGAACTGCAGTGTCGAGAGCACAGATCAGGAGGGCAAAGGATGAGAGACCAGGCTGCAGAAGGAAGCAGGAGACCCCAGAAGCCACGTGTGGGACTCTGGTCTTTACCTAAGAACAGGGTCAGACTAGTCTATACGTGTAGAAGGCTGCAGTCACTGTCTCTTTTCTGGTACGCGATAGATGTACAGAATCACTCACTGTTCAACCTACGTTTCCAGCCTCTAATGATTCATTATAGAAAATGAATTCATAAGGCTCCCACATAGAGCTTCATCAACCTATAATGAATCTCAAGGTTGCTTTCAAAAAGAATAACTTCCTCTACATGGTCAGTGCAGTGCCTGCATTGTGCTTACCTTTTAAAACCCACGTTATGGTTAATTGGGAAGTGGCAAATGTTTATAGAGGAGCCCACATTCCAGTGGAACCAAAAATCAGGCTCAGAGCTCTAAGGATGCTCTGTGGGGTGGGAGGAAATGGAGCTTCCTGACTTCAGTGAGGCCCTCCCCTGCTGCTTGCAAACCTTCTCTGCTTCCTTGTTGGCCTTTTGGTACCTGTCCCCTCAGAAGTGGTTGCAAGCTTTATCCACCCTCAAGTCCCTTCTGCATTCCCCTAACTCTTAGGGAAAAAAAAACCTCACTTCTCTTTTCACCCAGGAGCTAGAGGCAGCCAGCTATGGGGTTAATATCCATGACTATAAAATAAAATTTATGAGTTGTTAACTTTAGTGTCGGCAAGATAAAAATAATCTTAATATGCAGTTTCCAGGAATAAGTAGCAACTGAAAGCATGATTATGATTTTAATAACAAGAAAATAATTGTATGTTCGTAAAATCAGTGAGAGAAGACAGATCTAAGGCATGTCAAGGTAAGGAAATGTGTGTGAAGGGGACGATGGAACACAGCCAGGAAACAAGGCCAGTCATAGCAAACATTCTTATCCAAGTACATTTCCAGGGACGCCTGCCGGAACAGCATCACTGAGGGGACAGCCTGTACCTTAAAGAGAGCAACCGATAAGGTGCTAGAACCTTCCATCAAGACTGAGATGGTAGAACATCAGGAGAGGAGGGCACGTCTTTAAAAATGCTAAAGACATATGAGCAAAAAATGCATGGAGTTAAACTTCTCAATGGATCTAATTATAGCTTTTCTTTAAAGGTGCTTTGTTTTAAGGGTTAGGGGTAGGGTTAGGGTGTGAAGGAGGGAACCGGTATGATTTCATAGAGATAGTCTGTATTTGTGTGTGTGTGGGGGGGTGCACCACGTGGCATGCAGGATCTGAGTTCCCCCACCAGGGATCAAATCCGTGCCCCTTGCAGTAGAAGCGCGGAGTCTTAACCATTGGACCACAGGGGAAGTCCCAGACAGACTGTATTTTTGAATCAACTTTGGCTTGGTGAGTCACTTGCTCTGGGCAAGCCTTGATTTTGTTGTCTCCACATTACTACAGAGGTGTGGGAAAAGCCAGAAATAAAGGCATTTTTCAGCTCTTTGATCAGAATACTTGGAGCATAGTAGGTGCTCAGTAAATGGCAGTTCCTTTTCTTGGTTTCTTCCCTTTTTTCTTCCCATCACAACTGGCCATCCAAGAGCTGCTCAACTTTTAGGTAACTACGACGTATATGTAACAGAGAGAGAAACAGAAACGGAGTGAATGAGTATACAGCGAAGACGGATGCCTGTAATTCATGAATAGACTAAAAACAGAATCCTCTAACCCGTGATGATTTGGTTAAAACGCGCGTGCGTTTATGTGTGTGTGTGTGTGTGTGTGTGTGTGTGTGTGTGTATATATACATCACATCTTCTTTATCCATTCATCTGTCATTGGACACTTAAGATTGCTTCTCTGTCTTGCTTCCAGTTCATAGTGCTGCTAGGAACACTGGGGCACATGTATATTTTTGAATTAGAGTTTCATCTTTTCCAGATATATGCTCAGGAATGGGATTGCTAGATCATATGGTAACTCTACTTTTAGTTTTTTAAGGAACCTCCATACTGTTCTCCATAGTGGCTGTACCAATTTACATTCCTACCAACAGTGTAGGAGGGTTCCCTTTTCTCCACACCCTCTCCAGCATTTATTATTTGTAGACTTTTTGATGATGGCCATTCTGACCAGTGTGAGATGATACATCATTGTGGTTTTGATTTGCACTTCTCTAAAGATTAGCAATGTTGAGCACCTTATCATGTGCCTGTTGGCCACCTGTGAGACATTCTATTTTTTAATGCAAATAGCATGAAGGGTTATGGGGTTATCAATCCCTTGCACACATACAAAAATATGATTAATTTAATCAGGTGGCTTTCCTACTATTACCAGGTTAGAGCAGCAGAATTAAGAAAATGGTAGTTTTATTTGAGAAAGAGAGAAGGTAATACATTTGGAATGAGGAATGTATTTTGGGAAGAAAGCCTAACTATAAGCATAGAAGTGTGACTCAAGATAGTATGTGGACATCAGAGCCCAGAGAAATGGGCAGAAGATGGATGAGGGATTCAGGAACGGATGCTATCTGTGCATCCAAAGATTTGCGCCTTCAGCTGCCCCCATGGCTTCCTGGGGCCCCACTGGCTTCCTGTCTGAGTCCCACCACTGGCACTAATAGTTTCAAAATTTGCTCATGACATAGATTGAGTATAGTTGTCTGAACTAGCCTGGAAACCTAACCATAATTTTCAACATCTTCTCTCCGGGCAAAGAATTCAAAATTCCAAACAAATACTGACAAATGCACTTTTGGAAGAAGGATTCATCTGTAAAATGGGGAATGCCTATATTCCAAAAGTAGGTCTCTGCCTTTTATCAATCTAATCTTTTCACCCGTAGGACCGAAAAAGCCAAAGGCTGAAGAACACAAGCATTTCTATGCTCTAAAAACCAAAATGCACTACAAACATTAAATGACCCTGTGATCATTGCTTGCCTTCTGCTTTGAAAAATAACTCAGAAAAGGAGAGTCAAAACTTGCCAAAGTATGAGATTTGCGGGCATTCCTTATGGGGGGAGGTGCAAACGTTCCAAAGGCCATGGGCTCAAATGAAAAGGAAGACTCTGTAGGCAGCATTGCTCAACCTGTTCCAAAGGGCACAGGACTACTAAAGCCAGGCTTCTCCCCGGCATGAGTGCAGTTGAAAAATGAAAGGCTTCAAGATGTTCAGAGGTCACTGACCTTGTCCTGTCCATATCTTTGATGCTGGCTTTCATATCAGGAGCAAACTGATACTTTAGTAGGTCAATGCCAAAAAGCATATTTCTGAATTCAGCGTGTCTCTTTGTGAACAAAGAGTCAACACAAAGTGGGGGAGAACCACACCATAGATCTTGAGCAAGCAACCCCATGCGGACAAATTCAGCTTGTGGCTACAACCAGGAACGCATCGGACCTTGAAGAGAAGGCATCTGGAATGCAGCTCAGTGTTTTCAGCCCGGGTGGAACGCATGTTCTCACAGCTCTCTGACTATTGGGTGTTAAGGGAAAATCAACCCCCTCGCTGAAGTTACAAGGAGAGGTTTAGCAGAGACAGGATCTTTAAACTATCACTCTGATGCACTCAGCCACTTAAACTTTTTTGAAAACGAGTGAACGGATGTGCTTCGTTTCCATCCCGGTTCACGACGCTAAATCAAGTCACTATGGTTCTTTGCATTTATTGAACACCCACTACGTCCTCTATGTAAAAGGACAGCCCCACAAAAATCTGGCTCTTGGCTGTTATAAGAGAGTTTTGGGATCAAGAGGTAGAAACTTCCAGCTGTAAAACAAAGGAGTCATGGGGATGAAATCCACAGCACGGGGAATACAATCAGTCACTATGTAACATCTTTGTGTGTTAACAGAGGGCAACTAGACTTATCGTGGTGATCGTTTCGTACTGTATTGAAATACCGAATCACAATGTTGCGTACCAAGAACAGACATAGTGTTGTAGGTCAATTATACTTCCAAAAAAAAAAAAAACAAACTGAGAAAAAGAGATCAGATTTGTGGTTACCTGAGGTGGGTGTCGGGTGAGAGGGGGAAATTGGATGAAAGTGGTCAAAAGGTACAAAGTTATGAAATAAGTAAATACTAGGATATAATGTACAACATGATAAGTACTATTAACACTGCTGTATGTTATATATGACAGTTGAGAGAGTAAATCCTGAGAGTTCTCATTATAAGGAAGAAAAGGGTTTTTTCTCTTTTTACGAAGTAATGGATGTTCACTAAACTTACTGGGGTTATCATTTCATGTTGAATGTAAGTCAAATTATTATGCTGCACACCTTAAACTTTTACAGTGCTGTAGGTCAATTACATCTCAATAAAACTGGAAGGAAAAGAAAAGAGTTTTTGTTTGTTTGTTGTTGTTGTTTCAAATTTATTTTATTTATTTATTTTTGGCCATGTTGGGTCTTCATTGCTGCGCATGGGCTTTCTCTAGTTGGGGCGAGCGGGGCTACTCTTTGTCGCGGTGCGCGGTCTTCTCGTTGCGGTGTCTTCTCTTGTTGTGGTGGCTTCTCTTGTTGTGGAGCACGGGCTCTAGGCGTGCAGGCTTCAGTAGTTGCGGCACGCAGGCTCAGTAGTTGTGGCTCATGGGCTCTAGAGTGCAGGCTCAGTAGTTGTGGCACATGGGCTTAGTTGCTCCGTGGCAAGTGGGATCTTCCGGACTAGGGATCAAACCCGTGTCCCCTGCACTGGCAGGTGGATTCTTAACCACTGCACCACCAGGGAAGCCTGTTGTTGTTGTTTTGAGGTAGGGACTAGGGCAATATTCAGAGGCAGTGGGCAGAGAAAGAGGGAGAGCATATTTATTTGACACTAATTTTCTATGAACACAATGCAACTTTCTTTATTGATACCCAGCACTCACTTTCATTGGCATCCAACACAGTGAAGTATAACGTGAGAGAATGGTTATTTTCCTTGTTTCATTTTTTTTCTATTCTCAACTCTCTTTCTCAATCTTGTTAAAATTATACTTTTGGTCAGAGCAATAATTTTATGGGTCAGATACTTTTTCCACATCCACTCATTTCCAGGTAGTAAGTGAACTGCACTCCGATAGGATGTCACCGGTGGCTCAGCCCAGCTGTTCTTTGGAGCATCATACAAGCAGCTCACCACTAAAGCCACTTGCTACATTTCCAGCCCTGCCCAGTGGATCCTTACCTTCCACTAGACTAACAGCTGTCAGATGTAACCAACACCCCATTTCCTTAGGCCAAATGGAGTCCAGGAGAAAGCATTTTGAAAGATGTGCTATACTTTAGCCTGTGCTTATCACTTCAATAGATTTTGGTGAAAACCACACAGATAAATCATCTTGCCAGACTTTGTAAAGATTATTCAGAATATCTCTGAGATCATCCAAATCTAGGCAGAGAGGTGAAAGGAGAGGAAAATAAACATGAAATCCTGGGTAACATGGTTAAACAGGGAAAGTGCCGAGCCAATTCCAAAAAACGAGACATTGACTGTCGTCCGGCTAATGTGACCAATTATCCGGAGAACAAAAACTATATTACCTGTGCTCCTAATAATGATACTATTACTATTATTATTGTTATTAAAGAATTCTTTAGTATATATTTTGTCTTGTTTCATTTTTTATTTTATTGAAGTATAGTTGATTTACAATGTTGTGGTAATTTCTACTACACAGCATACTTAGTATTTTTGTACAGCAGACCCTGTGCAAAGTGATATTTTCATTTCCTTGGGCTAACATTGTGTTTCAATAATGCTAACATGTAAAATCTATCATGAAGTTTATGTGATGTTATCAGGCTTAAAAAACAAAAGGTTTTTAATTCATGATGATGCTTTAGGATCGTGGATTCGAAAGCTGGAGCCGCTGTAACTCCATCATAAAGATGAATAGACCATCATCTTAGGGAAATTAAGTGCTGATGAACCCACAACCTGGAAAATGACATCACTGCTTATTTTTCCTGAAACACACTCAGTTATCTTCTAATCATATCTAGGGGCGAGCAAAGCTACACTTGAGACAAAATACTACATGAAATAACCTGAAAGACAGGCATATACTCATATATCAAAAGTACGAGACATAAATCAAAACATCGTGATACTTTTTCACTGAGTGAAAAGGTTTTGACATCTGGGTCACACATACACTTCAGCAGCATTACTCACTGTTGAGTTACCTAATTCATTTTTATCTTTAATATGTTTTTCAAAGGAAGCAAATAGCTAAGAATAGCACAAGTTACTCATCCTTTATAAATACAACGTATTCCATAGATGACGTTGGAATATGATAATATTCCCCAAGATTCATAAAATTTGTGAAAGTATCTAAGCCACCCAACCTTTGAAGAATGAGATCTTGACATTTGTAGCTTTTGTTATTCCAACATCTAACCATAGGAGAAAAAGTTAGGGGCCTCCTGGGAAAGAACCCAGGTCAAAGGAGAAGAGAATCAAGGTCCCAGGTTAGTGTGGGGTGTGGTGCTTAGGTGGGAAAGCTTCCTAGTTGCCCACCTAGCTTTCTGTCCTCTTACACCATCAAACTCACCCCACCCATAGCTAGAGTAAGTTTTCTATTTCTAGCCTCCTGTATTACTCTTCTGCACACATCCCTCCCGTGGTTCCCCACTGCCTATTTGATCAACTCCAAGATTTCACAAGCTTGCAAGGTGGGTACACCTGTTCACGCGTTTGCTATGTGCCAAGGATTTCATGTGAAACCCTGAAAGCTGGAACAGATTTGGAGTGTGCTACAGAGTATGCCTGGCTCCATCCTCCATCCTGACACCCAGATGCTCGTGCCTGGGTCCTGAGTGAAAGAGCCACTTCACCTCAATCCCAGAATCCACCAAGTGGCACTGTTGTGTGGTGGTGTCTCCAAGAAAAGGGGATGAATGCCGGACCTCCCGGGCCACGGGGATAACACAGCCGACTGAGCAGTGAGCCAGAACCTGCACCCAGTCCAGACCTCAGGAGAGCTGAGGTCGCCCCCTGGCCACGTGGGTGCCTCTCTGTTGGGTTCAGGCCACAGTGGGTTTATCAGCATCCTTTGGTGCATCTGGGATCTTTAGTGTCAAATGTCACTAGCGTGGCTTGAATAAAAGCAAGTGAAAATGGGGGGGGGGGTACAGACAGCACAGAAGGGATGTGGTCTTGGAAGCAGGGGAGGGATTCCCCAGGGATTCCTAAGGTCAGTTAGGAGAAATCTGACTCTGTTTAGAATTACCACAATTGCAGGTGGTGACAGAGTCAGTTGTCTTAAAGTTATTAAGCTTTTTGGCCTGGAAAAAGTTATATCCACTGATATAGCCACTGAAAATTAAACTGCTCTTCCAAGAAATAGATCAGCTCTGTCCATTTT
The DNA here is from genome assembly GCF_039906515.1 of Pseudorca crassidens. Classification (NCBI taxonomy): domain Eukaryota; kingdom Metazoa; phylum Chordata; class Mammalia; order Artiodactyla; family Delphinidae; genus Pseudorca; species Pseudorca crassidens. Next base: position 59,420,160 of record NC_090307.1, read on the forward strand.
ACCTAATTATCTTGGTGATTAAAGGGTCAACGTTCATCACCTCAAGATCAAGGCGTCCACATGAACTTGTCATGGATCATCTTACTGCAGACAGAGGATAAATGTCTACGCCACTCATTATTGCAACATGAATGAGGCACATATAGAGAAGGTATGAACGATGCATCATTCATAACAAATAATAATAATATAACAATAACAATTGTTATACATGACAAAATAACAATGTCTAATTGATTTTAAAATGCAGAAACTTTTGCAGTAGGATTATCACGTTTATCTTCCTAACTGCATTGTACTTTGGTTATTCTTTTTTCTTTTTTTTGCGGTACACGGGCCTCTCACTGTTGTGGCCTCTCCCATTGCGGAGCACAGGCTCCAGACGCGCAGGACCAGCGGCCATGGCCCACGGGCCCAGCCACGGGGCACGAACCCATGTCCCCTGCATCGGCAGGCGGACTCCCAACCACTGCACCACCAGGGAAGCCCTGGTTACTATTTTTTCAAAAAACTTGAAAAATGCCAAAAAGAAAATTACATTTAAATATACTCAGGATTACAGTTCATTTTTTAATGATTAAAAAATAGAGTCAGAACCAAAAGTCTGAGACACAAATATTGAGACTAAAATTTGATTGGTTAAATACAAATTTCACGCTGAATTAAATGTTAATATAATATACATCATAGGACACAAAGGAATGGGTACACTTGTTCAAGCACTTACTGTATACCAGACATTTTATAAGTATTTTTCCTAGTCCTAATAACAACTCTGCTAGGTAGGTATGACTAAACTAGTTTTGCAGAAGAAACCTAGACTCAGAACACTTAGGTGATGTGTCCCCAGACATTCAGGAGAAGCTGCGGGCACAGGAGTGCAGCTGGGTGAGTGTGGCAGCTTGACTGTCCCCACTTGGCACTCAAATCCTGATCTCAGGCTCTGTTTCCAGAGAAATCCAGAATAATATATCTCCACAATATAGAGACACTGACATATGTGTATGGGCAGGGGATGGAAGCTTACTTCACAGACGTGTAGAAGAAGGTGGGTGAAAGCAGGGAGAATGCTTTCCAAAAATGACATTACTGTATTTAAACAGTTTCTAAGGACCCGTGTTGAAAGTCATTGTGAAGACTTCGATAAAAGGGTGTTTCAGGAATTGGCATGAAAGGAAGACACTGAGATACAGAGGGAAAACAGGCAAAGTGTGGTACCTCATACGTGTTCCCAGCCCAATATCCACCCACATATGATCGTTGTTTTCCCCTCTTTCCCAAAAGGTACGCTCCGTAGAGCTCCTATACAGTGGGATGGGCACTGACCATAACAGCAAGGCTCTCCTGCTCATTTTATGTTGTATCACCATGTTCACACTGCTCTTTAGGGTCTGCACGTGATGCATTTTAAACATTCTCATTTTGTATAGATATTATCTTATCTATAAGACAGATTTCTATAAGAAAGATAGATTTTGGGTTTTTCACAACCCAAACTAAAAAGGGCATCCAACATTTAAAAAAACAACTATCTTCGGTGGAATGCAAATGTATCTCGGTCTGTTTTAACGCAGACCTCTAGCTTATCCAAACAGTCTTTGCCCGCACGGGCTCCTGGTTTGATGATTTGGCGCTGCAGAATTTTGTGGCTGCTGGGGGGAAAGAAAGACGTTCTCTTTTGAAGGTGAATATTAGTCTCTGACTAGATATTTGCTTGCATTTGTGCACCCCTATGTTCACGGCAGCACTATTTACAATAGCCAAGACATGGAAACAATCTAAATGCCCCTCGACAGATGAATGGATCAAGAAGATGTGATATATGTGTATATATACACACACACAATGGAATATTACTCAGCCATTAAAAAGAATGAAATAATGCCATTTGCAGCAACATGGATGGACCTAGAGATGATCATACTAAGTGAAGTAAGTCAGAAAGAGAAAGTCGAATACCATATGATATCACTTATATGTTTAATCTAAAATATGACACAAATGAATATATCTATGAAAGAGACTCACAGATATAGAGAACAGACTTGTGGTTGCCAAAGGGGATGGGGGGTGGGGGAAGGAAGGATTGGGGGTTTGGGATTAGCAGATGCAAACCGTTATATATGGAATGGATAAAAAACAAGGAGTAGCACAGTGAAATATGTTCAATATCCTATGATAAACCATAATGGAAAAGAATCTGAAAATGTATATATATATATAAAACAATCATGTTGCTGTACAGCAGAAATTAACACAACATTGTAAATCAACTATACTTCAATAAAATTTTAAAGAACAAATATTTGCTTGTATTTGAATTAGTTCATGTGAATCTTCCATGATGGACTTTTATATCGAAGAGGTTAAGAGATAGAGAGATTTGTACGGCGAAATGCTGATTTAAAAAAAAACAAACACAACTATCAGACTAGTAATTAAAATATTGTGTCTCACTTTGAGATGCCATTTAGTTTTTTCATTTTCTCTGTGATATAGTAACGCTATCGTTTCCATTAGCCAGTATGGAACAGTGTCCTGAATAAGAATCACACATGTGGCCAAATGTTTTCACCCAGTGGATGACCAACATCTTTTCTATTTTGTAATATATTTATGTAAACCCTATAAACACTATGTGTGGGGACTTCCCTGGCGGTCCAGTGGTTAAGACTTTTTGCCCTCCAGTACACGGGGTATGGGTTCGATCCCTTGTCAGGGAGCTAAGATCCCACATGCCTTGCAGCCAAAAAACCGAAACATAAAACAGAAGCAACACTGTGACAGATTCAATAAAGACTTTAAAAATGGTCCACATCAAAAAAAAAATCTTTAAAACACCATGTGTCAAAAATTATATAGCGCAGATACAACAGCCCTTGATCACTTAGATCATCCAATTGCTCAGATTCTAGAAGAGGTTTGAGAGTATAATTCCAACATTATATAATAAGTGTCTTAGTCCTAACTATTCAAAACCTCAGCACCTGATCATGTCCTATTTTTTTTCCTACTTGTTCCTTCCTCGTGTGCAATGGCTGTTTATTTGATGAGGATTGATTTATCCTCTGAAGTTTGAAGGCTTGTATATTTAAGAGTGTTTGGAAGCATTTCTCTTCCTAGAACAAGCAAGCTGGCAAGCTTTTTATAATAATTTGTTTTTCCACCTGTCCTCAAACATATTGTATACACAAGAGGATTGGCTTGGTCTTTTTATTCTTCTCGATCAGAAACATTCTGACAACTACCCATGCTAATTAACACATGCATGATTATATATTTTGATAATATAGTATGTATATTTTGCAAATCAAGGAGCCATGAGAGGAATCAGATGAAAAGCTTCCTAAAAGGAATTCTACATCAGACAAATTCATGAGCCCCAGACAAGAATTCTTCCCTCCTTCTGGATACGTTCAGCATTTACAGGCATCTTGCCCAGGATATCTGTTTTCTTTCAGCCCCAGTCACTGTCAGCTTTGGCTTCCCCACATTCTGGTCTGTTTTGGAAAACTCCGTCCAACTCACATGACTTAGAAGCTCATTTCTACAATGAAGAATGTCAATAATGACACAGATTCCTCCAGCTACCAAAGCTTAAGTTATTCATTTAATTAGACAAAAAGGACGTAGAGGGTAGTGTGTGACTTTCAGATAATTGCCTCTCTTTCACTTCACCCTCGAAGACCCGATCAAGGGTTGGCTGCTTCTTCCTCCCTACGGACTTGACTTGGGTTTGGAGCATCCTTCTTTCGTTGTGTTTCTCAGGCATCACAACATAACCATTCAGTGAATGAAAAGTGATGGATCCTCCACTCTGGGCACCACTCAATGATGAATACAAAGATGAATAAGTCGTCCCATCAACAGGAACACACTACAGAATAAAGACCTGGTACGTGCCACATAAGAGGAAAACGCAAAGATCTGCTGAAAGGGGAGGGAGCCCTTCTGAGAACGATCAGGGAAAACTTCAGAAGGGAAGTGGTATTTGAGTTGGACCTTGAAAAACCGGTGGGATTTCAAGATGAAGATATGGAGAGGAAGGGTATTTCCGTTGAAGGAAGTGGATGGGCAAAGGACGTGGAAATAAAATTTAAAGGTGAGCATCCAAGACGGGGACGGGTGCGATGGGTTTCCTGCCAGGGCCAGCGGGAGATCACACTGAGTGTTGGACACAGGGCTGTGAACACAGACCTACAGGGTTGAGATCTTATCCTTCAGGAAATAGGAGAGACCTGAAGTTTGGAGCCAGGCAATGACGTGATCAAAACTGTCCAATCAAAGGACTGAGCTGGAAGCCCGGGTTAGGGGGCTGGGATGAGAGTGGGATGGGATGATGACCACAACGGTCCAAGCAGGAGGTGACAAGAGTCTGGGGAAGGACTGGTAACAATAATATAGAAAGGAAGTGACAGTGGGAGTCACCACAACAAGACCATTGGCATTTCTGTGTGTCTCCAGGGCAGCAACATTAGAAGAAGGTGTAAAAAATGAAGACCAGGCTTCCTGCCTGGCGACTCAGGACATGTACTGGGATAAGGGAGGAAAGTAGGAAATTGATGAATGAAAGTTTTAGACCTATTCAGTCTGAGGTGACTGTGGACCAGCTGGGTAAAAATATCTACTTGGCAGTTGGAAATGTGAGACTGGATTTCTAATGGAGGCTGAAGAGAAAGACCTGGTGATAATTCATCCAGCCAGCCTATACTCCTGGGTCTACCAAACCGGAAGCTTGTTGCCAGGGTAGCTAACCTAAGAGCCAGAAATAACACGCCATAATAACAAGTCAATGTGAGGTATTTACATGTGATTGATTCCTCACCAGGAAGTATCCTTATCCCTATTTTACTGATGGGGTCACTGTGGCTCAGAGACGTTACGTAACGCGATGGAGCAGCAGTGAGGGGTCTGAGTTCTGAGTCCTGCCCGCGCTTCCCCACCACACTGAGACACGGCAGCTCTCTCCCTCCTTCTGTTTCCGAATTCCCAACGTGAGTACTACTGGGCATTCCTTCGCCCATTCATATCTTTCCTCCAGTTCTGATCTGGGTTCATGCCACTTGACTGAAATCCTCCTAATCGACCCCAATTATATGCAATGCTATTCCCTATCACATCACCGCGCTTAACCTAGTTAGCTCCTCACTCTCTCGCTACTGAGGATTCCAAGATACTGTACTTCTAGCTCCGGTGTCCTGATTTCTGTCCGCAATCCCACCGGGATATGAGCCTCTGTATTAGCTTTGGGCTCTGTGACCGGTGGCCCTTCAGCACACAAGTGGCCCATCTATCAGGCCTGCTTTGTACCTCATGTCATCATGACACTGAATGCTGTCAAACAAAAGCCTCACGTGCTACTCAAGTAGCATTAAAACACAAATGTTTTCTTCCCCTCAGTAATCTGGTGGCTGCTTTGATTTCTCTATAGCCATTTCCCTGAGTCCCTGGCAAAATGACAAATCAGAAACTTTCTAACAGCCATTGGTGTTCCTCCATCTTTACTGTGAAGAGCACGGTTCGATAGCTTTTACAATCTCCAGCCCCTTAAGCAGCTCTCCGTGGAAAGTCGTGTTTTCTAACTAATTGTGGGTCTTGCTGTTCTTGGTTAACTGGTTCTGAACTGGAAAATTCTACGTTCCATGTGCTCGCTCTCACAGTCTCCATCCCACTGCCTCTGAGAACGCTGGAGTCATAAATGGGTTCTCACCGTGTGGCAGGTGAAAATGATGAGCAAGTGGCTGCCCACAGTGGACCGTGACTCATCCGGCTCCCTGGATCTTTTTTTTTTTTTTTTTTTTTTTTTTTTTTGCGGTACGCGGGCTTCTCACTGCTGTGGCCTCTCCCGTTGCGGAGCACAGGCTCCGGACGCGCAGGCTCAGCGACCATGGCTCACGGGCCTAGCCGCTCAGCGGCATGTGGGATCTTCCCGGACCGGGGCACGAACCCGTATCCCCTGCATCGGCAGGCGGACTCTCAACCGCTGGGCCACCAGGGAAGCCCATCCCTGGATCTTTTTAATGAACCACTCACCGCCAACCGCCCTGACTTCAAGTTCTACACAAATCATTCCCTGCTTGAGTTTTTGCTCCTCTTTTTTCTTTTTTTAAAAATTTTCAGAGATAGCATGTTAATATTCAGTGTGTTGTGAGCAGAGCTGGCAATGCGGTGTTGGGGATAGCATGAAGAATCTTAGGATTCAAGAAGAAAAGGAACACAGAGGCTTGGAGACGGCTCTTACATGTAAGAAGCGTGGGCGTGTAGGAGAGAGAGAGGGCTGAGTGTTATAGCTCAGGAAATGGCACTGGAAGGAACAGATAAGCAGGCCGAGCTTCGAGAAAGTTCTTATTAGTTTATAGAGTTCTCTTCCCCCTCCAAAGCCAAAGCACAGGACCATCCTCAGTCAAGTGCCCCTTGCTGCTGCCACTCAAAGCGCTGAGATCCCTTGACTTTCCCCCGTTGTCTACCCAGTAGCACCAAAATCACATTTCCTTTTTGGCCCTGCCAACCAGCATGTATGGGCAGAGGCCCTGTCACGTTCAACCTTGAGTTCCTAACATTTGAATAATGAGTTTACCTAAAGTGGATAGAACCCTTGTGAAAGTAGTGAGATCTCCATTTCTAGAGGTATTCAATCCGAGACTGTCACAGAGGGACTTTAAACATGCAATGGTCGTGCTGTTATTTCTAAACTTCCTAACACCTTAAGTGCGTTTTTATTTAAAGTGATTTCACAAATCCCAAATAGTTTAAAAATACAGGTAACCAATGACATTTGGCCTCATAATGACTATTATAATTGGTTTAATATTCTGATTTTGAAAATGACTGACCTTAGAAATTATTAAATGTCTTTTCAGGCCAACATTTTAAATGATAAGCATCAGTCTGTATATGTTTGTTGAACACCTGCTATATACCAGGCCCTGGGGGGAAAACGTGAGACAGAGCCCTGCTCTCAATAACGTACACCACAGTCTGGAGGAAACCTCCCTTACTGGGGCTGAGGTATCACAGTCTAGTTGTGAAATTCCGCTTTCCACCCCTGCTCCTCTGAACTGAGAATGTTTTCCTGAGGGTACCACAGCTCTAAGAATCCTCTTTAAAAGTCCTCTTTGGAAACTAACGTTACAGGAGAGGATCTTTAACCCCCTGGTGTCGCTTAAGTCTCTGAACGTATGTAATTGATCCAGGTGGGAAATGCCTGTGGCAGGTAAGAAGGGGAAGAAGGCCTGCAAGGTCATTTCCAAACCAACCTGAACTTGACCGCTTCCCTGCTGTAAATTAAGGGTATGTGCACCCGTACTCCCACCCCTTCCCAACCTCCACCTGCAGCACAATTCCAGCTTGGGAAGGACGAGCCTTGCCGGGCCCTCCAGTCACTGTCATTAGGAGAAATGCACCCAGACCCTGCGCTACCAGATTAGAGTCTGTTTCTAATCAAACGGAATTTAGATTTAAACCGGAATTATATTTGGGATTTACAGTCCTTTCTACTTTCATTCATTTCATGGATTCCAGCCCTCTCCCCGCCCAGTCTTAATCCAATGCACTCCGGAGGGAATTATACAGTTGTCCACGAGCCCGGGCTGGGGGCGCAGGAGGCTGGAACCCTCGGTCCCCTAGGGAGAGCGGCGCAAAGGCCCAGGAGCCGGACCTCTTGCCTGGGTCAGCCTCGCCTTGCCTCGGGGATCTTTGGCGCTCAACGGCTTTACCCGCCGGATCCTGCGTTCTCCCTTTCCGACTCTTTTCGTCGCCGCCCTCGCTCCCCGGAGGATTTCGCCTCCAGCACCCCTGGCTTTCGGGACGCAGAGGCTTTACTTCTGCAGAATGAAAAGCGAAAGCCGCGGCCGGCGGGCCGGGGCGCAGACCGAACGCGCCACGTGGCTGCTGCTCGGGAATCCGCAGGGGCCGGGAGGGCTGTCACCACGCGGCGCGGACCCCGACCTCAACTTCCAGCGCTAGTCGGGCGCCCCCGAGCCCACCGGCAGCCCCGACGCGCCCTCCCACGCCGGCGCCTAGCCCTCCGGCTCCAGCGGCCCGGGGCGCCCTCCGGCAGCTGGTCCCCAGCCTCCTCACCGCCCGCGCAGCGCGTCCGCACGCCAGCCCCCGGTTCCTCCGCCTCCGCGCAGGACGCGCCAGAGGCAGTTCGGATGCTCAGCGACCCCAACTTCGGCTTCCCGAGTTACACGACACCCTCCCTGGGGTGCGGATTCGCCTCCACCAGCCTCTACCCGAGGTCCTCACAGCCGAGCCGCGGGAAGATGAAATGCCCGGCGAGCGGCGTTCCTCTGGATTTTGGAAACCTGTCCCATTCGCCTCGGGAGCGACTCGATTCCCCCACCCGCACCCTCCGGCCAGATGATTTTCACCCTGGGTCGCGCCTAGGTGGGGGGCGGGGGGGGCTAGCAGCTAGAGCGGGAGGAGGAGAGGGGCCAGCAGCGCTGAGTTGCTGGCATGCAGCTGCGCGCCGCTCGCGGCGAGGGGCGGCGGAGCCCTGCGGCGCGGCGGGGCAGGAGAAGCGGGCTCCTGCGCCTCTGCCTCACGGAGGATCACAGACACACACACACAGACACACACACACACACACACACACACACAGACACACACACACTGCCGCCAGCACCCCCATGCTAGAGCCCGTAGGCGGAGGTCAGAGCCAATGTTCACTTCACGGCAGGGGCTGAAACGCCCAGATGGAGGCAGAGGCTCCCGCCTCTCCTTCGAGGTTTGCAACATCCTAGGAGGCCCCCAATTTCCCAGAGCGAGCAAGGTCTGGCTACAGAGACTCCGCTCCCTTGGCCAGCGGTTCAAGCTGCAGGGGGTTGGGGATGGAGACAGCGAGCACTGGAGAGCGAGCCCGCGCCCACCCCCGCCCTCGGCGCAGAGAACTGGCCTGCCCCACTCGCCCTCAGCGGACTGCTAGGGGAGGCAGACCCCGGGGCGCTCCATCTCCGGCGAGGGTTAGGGAGGGGAGTGACAGCAGCAACGACTCCGCGCGTTGGCCAAGACACGGAATCTCCGAACAGGCTGCGCCGCCGGCGCGGAGGGGTGGAGGCGAGAAGGGGCGGAGGAGGAGTTGCGGGGCAGAGAGGGATGACGTCCTTCGGCACTCGGGGCTCGCAGGGACTTAAGATTCGTGCGCTCGCCTAACCCGGCGCGCTCACTCCGAAGGTTCGCAGAGGCGCCGCGCCCGGCTCCCGCTGCGGCTCCCGAACGGCGCGCACGGGGGCGATTCCGGCCCGCTGCGACCAGGGTGTCAGCCCTCCGGCCACCGCCGAGCCCTCTCTGTCCGTCCCTGCGGATTCCAGGCGGGCCCGGGAAGGCAGCCCCCGGCCGGGCCAGCCTCGCCCCTTCCTCGCCTTCTCCCTCCTCGACCTCGAGCCAAGGGCAGGCGCCCACGCACCAGCCCCTGCCCACCCGGAGAGCTGGAGTCCCGACCTGCGACCGTCTACGAAGAGGGATGGGGTAGGGGAAGGAAAGGGGCTCACCTGGGTCACCGGGAACGTCCCTCTCCGGCCCCTCCCGGAGCCTGTTCGCCGCTCCCCGGCACAACCTTCCTGGAAGAAAAAAAGTAGCGCAAGGGCAGAGGAGAGGTAGGGCTGCTCACAGGTCCCTGCGCAGCGGCTTTTTCCTTCGGATTGTCCCGGATACGGACTCGGGTTCGGCGGCGGGAAAGGGCTCCCAGAGGTTGGAAGGGGCCTCCAGACCCGGGCCCTCTCGCGGCGGCGGCGGTGGCACCTCCAAGTTGCCACCTGCAGCGCGCGCCGGGCGCCTGTGACTGCCCGCGCCCCTCGGCCCGCGCCGGCCCGCCCTCGCCGGCCGCTGGTTGGCTGCGCCCCGCGCCCGGGCGGTCCCCGCGCTCGGCCCCGCCCCGCTCCTGCCCCAGAGCCGCGGTTCGCGGTGCCCGGCTCCTGCCCGGCCACCCCGGGCTTTATAGCTGGCGAGTTCTAGGAGCTGCTCCGGCTTTTGCAAGCAGGGCAAGGATCGGGCACACATACTAAAACACGCGTAATTTTGTGTCGGCTGCGGATTGGAGGAGAGAGAGAGAGAGAAAGAGGATGTGAGAAATGCCCTTAGTGTGCCTGAAGGGGACCCTGTAACTCGGTTTCGTTTGCTGGTATTAAATGTGTGCAATCCCTGAAAAGAGTTAAAGCCACAGAGGCAAACATGCAGGGATGTGAGTCGGAGAGTGGTTGGAGGTTTTTGTTTTTGCTTAAGCTTCGCACAAGTTCACACGAAGCGCTAAAATATGAAGATAAGTCCTGGGTCGCAGTTTTTTCTCACCCAACCTGCATCAGTGCCGCGGAGGAGCCTTGGGCTCCAGCGGCCCCTGAGCCACCCACCCGCACTGGTGCCCACGGAACCTCCAGGCCTGAAGGCCCAGCGTTATCAGCCACGTGCTTGCTTGATTCTACGCCTCGGAGTCCAGGCCATGAAAACTCCTGCCGGTGCACATAGGAGGCCTGCGTTTTGCACAACTCTTGGGACTTTTAAGTAAACAAAGGGCACATTATCTTTCTTTTCCCTCCCACTGCTGCTCCAAAGACTGGGACAGGAGTTCACTGCGCCATCTCCCAGGGCATTCATGCGCACTCTTCCCTCTGCAGCTTACTACCTCCTGAAGTCACGCTTTCTGGAAAATTCAGTGGGTAAAGTCTACCGGAGGAGAAAAACATATAAAAAAGATGGAAGTACCACTCTGGAAAGCTATCCAATCAACCCAAAACGTCTCACTCCTAGGTGTATCTATGGGAAAGAGGTACATTGCCAAGTACCTATTAGTTTAATAACATTTCAAAATTAACTTCCAAATAGCACATTTTATAGCCCATCAGGGACACGCCTGTGTTTTGTGAGCACAGGTGTGGCACTGTTAAGCGTGACAAGCGCGCACACGTGGTCGTGTCTGGCTGTGCTTTGTAGACTCCTCAGTAGGGGGAGGGGGGAGGAAAGGGGATTCATTAAAGGAAGTCAGGGGGCAGTTGGCACCGGTCAAGTAGCCACTTCCTGTCAACTGTGGCTAAGTGACTTGGAATGCTGCTTCATGGCACTAGTTCCTTGCATCTTAAGGCAGATTTTGTTTCATGAGATCCTAACATCTTGGGTCCCCTTTGGAAAATAATAGCCAACTTTTTTTTTTTTCCCTGCAGCCAAGTGCTAACGTTTACCTCTCTCAAGAAGAGGCAAGCCTGTCCTTATTCATCTTCTCGAAACCCAAGGAGACTAGGGCCACGCAATTCAGAGGCAAAGCATTCACGAGGAGATATTTCCATACTCCACGTTAAGTGCTTGCTAAATGCACTGCACTTTGACCTAAACTGGCTGAATCCCTGCGTAGAATGAAGGTGTGGCTTGGCTCAAGTGTGAGTGCAGCTGAACTCAATACCCGGAGGTTTACCTGATAAGAGGTGGGGTGGGCTGGGGTGTGGATGGCAGCCGTAGTGATATTAATCCATCTAAACATCTGATGTGTGGACAGCCAGGGAGGCACAAACAACTAGACAAGATGCACTTCCTTCATAGCGGGGAAGGAGCTTAAAGGCTCAAGTGGATGAGAAAGCAACAAGAGAGAGAAGTGGAGCATCTGTGGACAGTGAAAAGAAATCAACCGATGGTCTTTGGTCCATTGAACATGCCAGTGGCTCAAGATTCTGAAGGAGGAGACAAGAGAGAGTTGTTGGGACTCAGAGGCAGGAAATATGAAGCTAAGAGTCCTGGAGTGGCATACAGAGTCAGCACACATAGGGCTGACTCCAGGCTCCAACACTTCTGTGTGATGTGTTTGGTTTCCAAGTGAGACATGCTGTTTAAGTTTCATTCTCTTCATCTGTGTGAAGGGGATCAGGGTGCCTGTCTGCTAGAGCCGTGGGAAGGATTAACTGAGATAATGTGTCTGTAACGCTGGGCATATAGAAAGCGTTCAATAAATTGTAGGTGTTATTGTAAAGTGTTTAAAAGGGGCTTAAAGGTCACCTAAGACTTTTAATATTTGTTTCTGATAGAATATTTCTGGCAGGTGCTCACCCTGCTTCTGCTTTCCCTATGATGAGAATCTCACTAACCCCAAATCCATTCCCTCTCCCTTACTTGAAGATGAAATGTGGAAGAGTACTTTTTTTTTTTTTTTACTGGTTGGTTCTGTTTCTACCCATGGTGGTCGTATAAATGTCTAAGCCCTGCTTCACAGGAGAGCACTCCAGATCGTTTAAGACAAATAACAGGTCCCCTGCGTGAGTTATTTTGTCCAGACTAAAGTGCCCTGGGCTTCCAGCCTTTCCTCATATGACCTGGTTTCACAATCTTTCACCATCTCTTACCCTCCAAATTGCCTCTGACCTCCTTAAAAAAGAACGCAGTGCTCCAGCCCCATCTGCCAGCAATACCTTTCTCAATGTCTTAGCGAGGCCTGCATTTTTGTACCCATTTTGAATGGGAGATTGACTCTTTTTTTTCTCCTCTTAAGTAAGTATTTAATACATTGGTTTTCAGACTTTAGGCCAAATCTAACAACTTTGTTTGTAAACCTAGAAAGCTAAAACTAACCATGCTTTAATATTCTTGACTTAGAGACTGCAAACTATTCCTTATGAGCTAAGTCCTCATTTTTTTTTTTTTTGAGGAAACAGTTTCCCTAATTGTTACCATTTTACATTGATCTCTCTTTTTCTCTAGATGGATAGATACTCATGATCAATATTCTTTTTTCCAAACCATTTAAGAGCAAGTGTAGACATGATGCCTCATCATCCTTAAATACTCCAGTGTGTATATTTCCCCCAAACTGGAATTCTCTCCCACATAAGCACAGAACAACCAATCCATAGAACCCCTTCAGATTTCACCAACTTTCCACAGAATGGCTCTTTTTCATTTTTGGTCCCGAATCCAGTCTAGGATCACACATTACATGGAGGTGATGCGTCTGGTTCTTCTCCTTTAACCTGCTACAGTTCTTCCATCTTTCCTGTCTCTCATGCCCTTGACAGCTTTGAAAACTACATGCCTTTCATTCTGTAGATTTCAGAGATCTCAACCTGGATCCATGTGATGTTTCTTCATGTTTGACCCAGGTCATACATTTTTGTCAGGAATAACAAAGAAATGATACTGTACTCTAGGCAGTTCATTTACATTAAGAAGTATTCCATCGTTGTGATATTAACCTTGATCACCTGGCTTGGCAGACGCTGGAATCCTCCAGTATGAAGTCAGCATTTTGCCCTGTAATTGATAAGTATTTTGTAGGGATATACTCCTAGGCTACATCAATATTCTGTTTCTCATTGAAAATTCACTCAACCAGACTTAGCAGGCATTGATGACTCCCGCCTGAATCAGCACCCACCCCCACCACGATGGTTGCCAAATGACTATTCCCCATTTGCTTCATTCCTTTTGCAACTATTAATCGGCATTCTTCTGTAGAAAATATTTCCCTTCCCTGCATTTATCTATTTATGTCAGTCTAGACTCAGGAATTCCTATTCCATCCAATGAATCATTTTGTTACTTTCATTATTTATCTTGATGCTCAAATCACCTAGATTTGGCCAAGGGGTGTCTCTTTAAGATGACTCTTCAGTCCCTCTGGCATGTCCCCATTCTTTGGGTACCTTTGGGTACCTTCTAACTTTCTGGCACATCAAGATGTTCTAGGATCATTTTGGAATCAGCTCTCCAAGGAGCCCTGGTTCCTTTCCATGGAGGATGGCATTTAGGAATGAGATCTGGGCACCCAACATGCTCACTGCTACTGGCATGTCGTAACCTCTAGGTTCTCTCGGCGGACAGAGTAGGAAATAATTGACAAATGTTTACACACAGGCACACGTGCATTTATGTCTACTGCTATGTGTGTGTCTATCTATGTATCTATTTCTCTATATAGCCATTTATAACTATATACCTATGGAAACATATAGAGGGAAATCTATCTTAATATCTATTATATAGAGATATATAGATAGCACACCAATGTTGGACTCCTGTGTTGGATCTTGCTTTCCTAAAGACTATCGTCAGCCCAGCAGCCTAAATCATGCTTTCAAAATATGTCATATCATTTTCACTTCCCTCTCCATGGCTTCTACTTTGTCAACATAAAAATTCCAAATCCAAACAGATCTGCCTCTTTGGTCTCAATGCCTCTTTTTCCTCATGTCTTCCTGCTCTCCACCTTGGGCACCCACTCCAGGTTACTGGCTTCCAAGATGCTCCTGAAACTTGCATTCTCCTCCTTCTACCTGAGATGCTCTTCCTCAGGGGTCCCTCTAATTTCCACCATCTCCAGGTCTTTGCTCAAATGTGTCTTCCTCAGTGAAGCCTTCTCTGGGAGCCATATTTGAAATTATACTCCCTCCTTCCAACCCACTCTCTCTCACTGCTTGATTTTTCTCAATAGCATGTATTATAGTCCAACATTGCATGGATTGTCTTATTGACAGTCTGCCCCTCCCCTGCCATGACTATAAACGCCACAGAAAAGGAAATTTTGGTCTCTTTTGTTTCCTGCTACACCCTCAGTGCCTATATCAGAGCCTGATATACAACAGACCCTCAATAAATATTTGTTAAACGAATGGGTGAAATTCCGGGAACACATAAACACATTTACAACTGACTAGATACACCCACAGGCTAAGTGGTTGCCAATGTGACTTGAGAAATTGAAGCCTAATTGTGTAAACGTGAAAGGTTTCATAGAGAGGCCTATATAATTAAAGCAGAGTAAATAAAAGATTATCAAGGGTGTAAAGACAGAAAAGGACTACGTGTTTGATGAATATGAGGTAAAGCAGGTAATCTGGAAACAAAGTGTTGTTAGGTATCATCTGACCATTTAGTGGACCAAAAGGTGAAAGTACATACCACCAGACATCAAAATGAAAAGTTCTACAGATATTTCCAAATATATTCTTTAAGATCACGCAGTCTGTTAAGAGGAATTTGGATATTTTCCTCTTGTGAAACAGGAGTCTTTTGGAGCAGAAAGAACTCATTAAAGGGGTTAATGATATTTCAAATTTAGCATCATCTTTTTCTAAAGTGGCAACTCAGCTCACAAGGGAAATGAATCCCTTTCTCCTACTATTAAAGCTCTGGGTCCAACTTGGGCCTTATAAGCTGAAAGTCCTTAGAAAACATTTATACAAAATGGAATGGAAACTCATCCATATTGGACACATTTTCAGCATCAATTAGTCATCCAACTTTTAATGTACCTTATTCTGCATACTTTAGGAGAATCTGAGTGTACATTTCAGAACTGTTCAGAGAGCCAGGTTTGACTGAGGCCAGTCCTACTATTATTTGACGACTCTGCTTGGAGACAACACATATGATACAGTGATTTATATTTGGAATTGCAAAAACAGTTATTTTTATTTTCTGTAATTCCCTCAAGGTGTCCGGGTAGATATTGCAGTAGAACACAGTGAATTGAATGAAAGATACAGCTCCGATAGAAATTTTAGGTGTTCTAACTTTTAAAGTTTTTCAGCACATCCTTAATGGAATGAGATAGTTGGAAAGAGGTTTATTTCTCTTAAATTCATCTCATTAGTGGGAGCCTTTGAGATGAAGTTTGGGTTCTGCAGAAATAGCTATCTGGCTTATGCATTCTTTCGAAAGGAAGACCTTTCCATGTTTTCTCGAAGGAGTCATCCTTGCTAACACAAAGGCTGGCAAAACTCAAGGCCTCCTGATGCACAAGCTGGAGACTGGCCTTTGCAGCATAAATCTTTTCCTCCCAATACTGATGTCCTGCTCCTTCAAGATGTTAAGCAAAAAGTCAAATAAAGTTGTGATTTCTTGGAATGTCTTGCAACTTCTTCCCCAGTGCTGTTTTTTTTTTTTTACCAGCAGTGTAATCTCAGGATTAACCTCTCTGAATCTCAGTCTCCTTAGATAAATTGGGAACGGCATGGAGGACCTCATCCAATAGGTAGGATTAAATGAAATAATTTGATGAAAGGGCTTCGAAACTAGAAAGAGCCCTAAGAATGACAGTGTGCTGTCATCACCGCCCACCATCTTCCTTCTCAAGCCACTTGTATTGAATAACAGCTGAAGTTTAAAAACACGGATGTGAAGCCTGTACTTTTTTTCTTTTTTTACAGTCAGATACTCCCATCCTCCTGACCAGCTTTTCCCCCAAGTGAAATCCTACTGTAATACTTAAAACCATCGAATCTCCCATGATTCCTCCAGAACTTGCTAGGTTTGGCATGGCATAAACCAGCCCCAGAATGGTTTTCCTTTAAAAAGAAAAACAAAAAACTATACATCATAAATAAAAGTTTCACCAAGTTGCTGAGAGCAGAAAGTTCCAGAGTATGCTCTGCCCTTGGCAGAAAAATATCAAACAGCAGTGACTGAGCAATAAACCTTCCACACAACTGCAGATCATCAACTCATTGTAAAGATTTAGGACCTGACGCTTCCTGCTTCTTGGCTTGATGCATGCCAGCCTGTGAAAAAAACACTCTAGATGCAGAAACTGTTTAGGTTATTTTCTGATCTGGGGCAAGGCATACGAACTGAGCAATACGTTGGAGTTAATTATCTGAAAAGTGAATTCTTTGCCACGTTTTACAAAGCAAGAAGTTTTCGAAATACAATATAAGATGGATTTAAAATGGGCCGCTGTTGCCATCTGGCTCACCTTAAGCCGGTGCTGATAACTGGACTGAATATTAATCTGGTTTCTACTTTTGTCTTTTTCAAATCAGAGCTACATTCTTTGCCATGAGGAGCCACGTACTGTAGCTGGTTGGTGATGTTTATTTTCATTAAGTGAGATTTAGTAAGGCTCCTGGACCTTGTCAGTCTCTGTCTCTGGCCTCACCCTGGCTCTTTTCATCCTGTCAATTATTTGGGTGCTGGGGCCGTCCACTGGGGAGGGGCCAGTGCAGAACTTTGCCAGACCCAAGGTGCCACAAGAAGGATCTGACAGAGGTCTGGCTCAGGCATCTCTAAAACACGAAGGGCTCCTTTGGAACAGTAAGGAACTAGGTTATAAAGAGTTTCCTAGGCAGATACTGTCTGAGTGACACCTGAAAAGGGTAGGATTTGCTGCAGAGGTTTGCTCCATCATCAGATTTTAAGCAAACTTGTTAACGTTCTCTTATTTCACATATGGTTGATCCATGAAAAGAACAATGCTGATTTTAAAAATAAAATCCAGAATTTCAAATCTGTAAGAAAAGGATATTTACTCCAGTGTTTCAGGGTTTTCCTGGGGCTGCCTCGAGTCACATGGAGACCTGTCAGGTTTGGCCAGATCCGCCCCCAGATCATTTCCTTAACGTGTCCACCTCTTCTATCGCCACGGTTTCCAAACCCCCGTCTTCCCCTGCCTGGGCTGTCAGTAGGCTCCTAACTGCTGTGGGGTTTTTTTTGGGTTTTTTTTTCCACCCTTGCTGCCTCTGGCACATTCTTCTCATACCAGCCCAGGGATTCTTCCTTTGCTTAGTTATTTTCAATGACCTTCGGTTCACCCTAGCTAAAATTTGAAAATGCCTAAAGCAACCTAGTCTGGGATTGCTGCCAGCCCACCCAGCAACTGTATCTCCTCCCACTGCGCTCTGCCCTCGCTTGGAGTCCAAGATGGCAGTGAGCGCTTGCCCACCTTTTCCAAGCCTCCTTCTCTGGACTTGCCCTGTTCCTTCTTTTGCCATCTCTTCTTCCTGCCAAAGCCCCTTCAACCCACGAGGCCCAAATGAAATGCACTTTTCTGAGAGGACTTGCCTCATGCCTTGCACCTCTCAATTTAAATCAGATTCCACGTAACCTTCTGTGCGGTTTTCCAGCACTCACCATTCAGTATTGATTGATTGGTGTGCTTTTCAGACTAGACAGTAAGTTCCGTGATGACAGAGATGGGATGGGTTTTTTTGTTTGTTTTGTGTTTCCCTTTATCTACAACTTCTGAACCTAGAAAGAAGCTATCCTGTGTGGATTCTCACCCAGCTCTGGCACCAGACTGCCCCCAGGGTGAATCCTAGCTCTGTCTTTCTGACCTGGGCTAACTGACCTAACACCTTTGTTTGTCAACTTCCTCAGCAGCGAAAAGGGACCATTGAAATACCTACTCGATTGGATTTACCCATCAAATTGGGACACAGCAGGAAATTGTGAGGGTTCACTTAGTTTATAGGCACAAAGCACCTAGAAGAATTCTCTGTGCATGAGAAACAAAGTTATTATTTCAGCAGGCGCTCAAAAATATTTTGGATAGAATGGATTCATTCATACTACTTTGGTCACAGATTTCCTCATCATTTGGGAGAATTCTTCCTTGATTTAAATTATATAATACAATATAGGGAAAATAAAATTCTCCTGGTAAACAGAATTAAGGGTGACAACCTTCCCTTTATCAAAAAAGATAAGCACAAACAACATCGAAAGTACCAGATCTGCCATATACGTCAATTCATACGTGGTCATGGATTTTTTTTTTTGACCCTTTCTTTACCTTTCCTTCACAAACGAAGCCTAAAATGGCTCCCACAGAATCCCAAATTTGGCAACTTTTTCTTCCCCAGCTTTATTGAGAGACAAATGACATATAACATTGTGTAAATTTAAGGTGTAGCACGTGATAATTTGATACACGTATTTATTGCAAAGTGTTTACCACAATAAGATCAGTTAACATATCCTTCATCTCACAAAATTACCATTTTATTGTTGTTGTTTTAGCCAGAATATTAAAACTCTACTCTCATGGCAACTTGCAAGTATACAATACAATATTGTTAACTATAGTCACCATGCTGTTCCTTAGATTCCCTGGAACTTATTCATCTTATAAGTGAAAACTTCTACTCTGACCAGCATCTCCCCATTTCCTCCACCCCTCAGCCCCTGGCAACCACCATTCTCCTCTCTGTTTCCATCAGTGCAATCTTTTGGATTCCACATGTAAGTGAGATCAAGTAGTATTTGTCTTTCTCTGATTTATTTCACTTAGCATGGTGCCCCAAAGATTCATCCATATTGTTGAAAATGTCAGCATATCATTTTTTATGGCCGAGTAATATTCCATTGTATAGACAGACAGATGGATAGATAGATAGATACCACATTCTTGGAGCCCTTGTCAAATATTAGTTGACCGTATATGCGTGGGTTTATTTCTGGGCTCTCAGTTCTGTTCCATTGGTCTTTGTGGCTGTTTTGTGCCAGTACCATACTGTTTTGATGATTTTAACTATGTAATAAAGTTTGAGGTCAGGAAGCCAAATTTGGCATTTCTTTTGATGAAAAAATGAAAGAAGGGTCTGGAAAATCTCAATTAATAAAGAGAGAAGAGATATTTTGTCCTTTTTTTCAGATGATTTTATTGTCATCACAATGTATTTATTAGAAACATTACCGTGGAGAAAATCAAGGACAAGCTGCTGGCTTCTTGGCTGATGTCAGGAAAACCTGCCTCAAGTAATGTTAATGACCTATATTTTTGATATTTCTTTTTCTCTTTAAATGAATACATCCATGACATGGATTGGGAGAAAACTGTAACAAATAACATTTGTATTGCTCAAATCTTACTTCTCCAGAGTTGTACTGCCTCTTTTTAAGCTCAGTGCATTTCTTATGGTTATTTTACAAAACTTGTCCATTATTCATGACAACATATTTATCAGTTTGTAGTTCACAAAGTTTAGAAAAACCATTGTGACCCTTAATGCTAACATAGCCCGTTGTGTTGGAATGGCTTTTCTAATAATATACTGATAGCTATGATTTAGATGTACAATTATATACCTTAGAATTGGGCAAAATGATTGAGTAGTTTTTAAATGCCATTATACCATACATCCTGGAACAATTTTTTAAAAATAAAAAGCGTACATATTTGTGAGTAGACTTCTCACTGGATATTGAAGAAAAATATCCTCTGATTTATAATGTTAATAGTTTCCAAATTCTCTTAAGACATGAGTTAGTTGTCTGCTTTACCACATTTTGAAAAGCCTTTTGTATATAAAATTATACCTTAATTTGGGGCTTCCCTGGTGGTGCAGTGGTTAAGAATCCGCCTGCCAATGCAGGGGACACAGGTTTGAGCCCTGGTCCAGGAAGGTCCCACATGCTGTGGAGCAACTAAGCCCGTGTACCACAACTACTGAGCCTGTGCTCTAGAGCCCGTAAGCCACAACTACTGAGCCCACGTGCCACAACTACTGAAGCCTGCATGCCTATAGCCCATGCTCTGCAACAAGAGAAGACGGCAATGAGAAGCCCGCATACCACAATGAAGAGTAGCCCCACTCACCGTGCAGCAACTAGAGAAAGCCCATGCGCGGCAGCGAAGACCCAGTGCAGCCAAAAGTAAATTTAAAAAAAAAATTATACCTTAATTCAGTGAGTCAAACCCACACCTATTTTGGTTAGAAGACTGGAACACAATTAATGTCCTCAGTTGTTGGCTGGTTTATCCTTGGCTAAATTTAGATGCGTAAAATCATTTTATATTAAAGGCCATTTTACTTGTTGTTTGGTAAGTTCCATTTCTGATTTAAAATAAGACTGCATATCTTTCCACACTTCCCACTTCCCATCCGCAGATTATCCCACTATCAAAATTGCTGTTTTAAATTTCTGACAAGCTTGTGCTTGTATATATTTTTCTAAATTCAATAAGAACGCTGTTTTACTTATTTTTAAACGCTGTAGCCCTGCATCTCAGGCCATATTTCTCAAGGGCTCAAGTGTTAGAATACTGACTCTGCAAATCGATACCTAGATATGAGTCCAAATAGTCCAAACAGCTGCACAAGTGTTGCAGTCAAACCTGGATGATAAGGATGGCTCATACAAAGTGTTAGATTGTGCAAATAGCTCCCCAGTAAGGCAAGGGCAGTCCAGGGTGCAAAAGTCTGTTGTTCACTATGTGATGATTTTTACAATACCTACATATGCGGTGATTAAAATAATCTCCGTGTTCAGAGTACAGATGTATATCTATTTTACTGCCCCAGTGTGGATCTATGCCTGCTGATATCAGGCCGTATCAAATGTGGTTTGGCGTGTTCCACCTGCCTAGCCCTGGAAATTGTCTTGATTTAGGCAGCTCAGAGCAAGGTTGGAGTGGTTTTCCTTTGCTACAACTTGAGTCCCTTCTTTTTTATTGTGGTGTAATGTACATAACACAAAAGTTACCACCTTAACCATTTCTAGACACACGGTTCAGTGGCAGTAAGGACATTGACATTGTACAACCACTGCTTGAGCCCTTTTGAGTTAAGTAGTAAGAAGACCATCAGGGTTTCTTTGGGTGCCTTTTCTCTGTCCAGCAGTGGTTGCTGAGAACACACAGCTAACCACAAATACCTGGAATTTCTGGATATTTGAAATGTCCTTCTGCATAAAGCATTCCTGATGTTGTCTTGAATGACTGTTTAGAATAATTTGGAGTTTCTCAGTTACTACTTAGAGGTACAGTTGACCCCTGAACAACATAGGTTAGAACACAGGTCCACCTATCTGTGGATTTTTTTTCACTAAATTTGAACTACATGATCTGTAGTTGGTTGAATCCAGGGATGTGGAACGTTGGATATGGAGGAACCACCAACTGGAAAGTTACACGATTTTCAACTGGGGCAGGGAGAGCGTTCGGCCCCCCAAACCCTCATGTTTTTCCAGGGTCAACTGTATAGAGCTTTGTAGAAAGCTGATAACGTTAAGTACATCCATCAATACCAGGAGATAGCTTTCACTTTCCCTTAAGAGTGGAGAGAACCATAATTCAAAAAGATACATGCACCCCAGTGTTCATTGCAGCACTGTTTACAATAGCCAGGACATGGAAGCAACCTAAATGCCCATCAACAGAGGAATGGATAAAGAAGATGTGGTACATATATACAATGGAATATTACTCAGCCATAAAAAAGAACAAAATAATGCCATTTGCTGCAACATGGATGGACCTAGATGTTGTCATACTGAGTAAGGTAAGTCAGAGAAAGACAAATATCATATGATATTGCTTATATGCAGAATCTAAAAAAAGGGTACAAATGAGTTTATCTATCAATACAAAACAGAAATAGAGTTACAGACATAGAAAACAAACTTACCAGGAGGTATGGGGGGGTAAATTGGGAGATTGGGATTGACACATGCACACTACTATACATAAAATAAATAACTAACAAGGACCTACTATATAGCACAGGGAACCCTTCTCAATACTCTGTAATGGCCTATACAGGAAAAGAATCTAAAAAAGAGTAGATATATATGTATAACTGATTCACTTTGCTGTACACCTGAAACTAACACAACATTGTAACTCAACAGTACTCCAATAAAAACTAAAAAAAAAAAAAAAGAGTGGACACTTTATTCTCAACTTCCCAAAGTTCTAAAGAAGTTAATACATCAGGGTTACTTCTTATTTTATCAGATAATTGCAACCTTCGGTGCAAACAAAACCACCAAACGTAGTATTGTTGTTTGATGGCATAAAGAATATCTAATCAGGCTGCTTTTGCAAGACAGGCGATGAGGCAACCTTGAGAAAGAACTGCTTCACTCGTTCTAGGAGCGCCTTCCTCGACAAGATGGAACCGGCAGGCTCTGCGTAAAGGCAGCTTTCCTCCACAACTGTCATTTGGAGGCAGGAAGAGCCCGTGCCAGGCAGGCATAGCATTTGCCTCTGATTTGGCTTCTGGACTGAGGTGCTGCAAAATAGACCCGCGTCTCGGATTGCTTTCCGGGACTTGTGCGTGGCCAAACGAACCCAACGTGTGTGGACACGCACTTTCATTTGAATTTGTCATTTGACTTCCCCGTCTAGATCCACTCACTTTTGCTGAGTGTTTGCTCTGAATGAGTGTTCAGATCGTAGGTAGATTACTGCTCTTTTCTTTTCATCGCTTCAGTTTGCTACTGTGTGTGCAGAGAGCCTGCCAGAAGTGCGTCCCAGCCCGATGTCCTCGGAGCGTCTTTGGGAATACCGGAACTCATATTACTTTTCCTCCTGTGACCTTCACCGGACTCACCACCATGGTGACATGGTACCTTCTTTCGGGATATTTCACGAGATACCAATTTCTAATGAGCAAGTCTTTCTTGGAATAGCAGCTCGCAGACTTTGGTTTTACAATCTTTTTACATTCTTAAAAAACTATTGGGGGGGCTTCCCTGGTGCCGCAGTGGTTGAGAGTCCGCCTGCCGATGCAGGGGACACGGGTTCGTGCCCCGGTCCGGGAAGATCCCGCATGCCGCGGAGCGGCTGGGCCTGTGAGCCATGGCCGCTGAGCCTGCGCGTCCGGAGCCTATGCTCCGCAGTGGGAGAGGCCACAACAGTGAGAGGCCCACGTACAGCAAAAAAACAAACAAACAAAACAAAACAAAAAACTATTGGGGATCCCAAAGAGCTTTTGCTTATGTGGATTATATCCACATTTATCATATTAGAAAATAAAAGTGAAAATTTTATTTATTTCCAGTTTTATTGAGAAATAATTGACATCCATCACTGTATGAGTTTAAGGTGTACAGCGTGATGGTGTGATTTACATAAATTGTGAAATGATTTCCATAGTAGGTTCAGCTAACACATCCATCTTGTCATACAGATACAATAAAAATAAAAGAGAAAAGAAAGAGAAAAGGAAAACAATTTCCTCCTTGTGGTGAGAACTTTTAGGATTTGCTCTTTCCAACTTTCCTGTATATCATATTGCAGCATTAGTTACAGTCATCTCATTGTACATTACATCCCTAATACTCATTCACCTTATAACCAGAGTTTGTACCTTTTGACCACCTTCCTCCAATTCCCCCTGCCCATCCTCTGACTCTGGTAACACAAATCTGATCTCTTTTTCTATAATCTTGGAAGTTTTTTGTTTGTTTGTTTTCGATTGCACATATAAATGAGATCATACGGTATTGTCTTTGTCTGACTTATTTCACTTAGTATAATGCCTTCAAGGTCCATCTATGTTGTCAAAAATGATAGGATTTCCTCATTTTTTGGCTGAATAATATTCCATTTATATATATAATGTGGTGTATATATATACACACCACAACTTCTTTATCCATTCATCCATTGATGGACACTTAGATTGTTTTCATTGCTTGGCTACTGTAAATAGTACAACAATGAAATGGGGTACAGATATTTTTCTAGTTAGTGTTTTTATTTCCTTTGGGGAGATATATATATATATATATATATATATATATATATATATATTTTTTTTTGCTTTATGTGGGCCTCTCACTGTTGTGGCCTCTCCCGTTGCAGAGCACAGGCTCCGGACGCGCAGGCTCAGTGGCCATGGCTCACGGGTCCAACCGCTCCGCAGCATGTGGGATCTTCCTGGACCGGGGAACGAACCCGTGTCCCCTGCATCGGCAGGCGGACTCTCAACCACTGCGCCACCAGGGAAGCCCTGGATATATTCTTAAAAGTGGAATTACTGGATCATATGGTAGTTCTATTTTTAATTTTTTAAGGATCCTCCATACTGTTTTTCATAGTGGGTGTACCAAATTACAATTTAAAAAAAACATCAAAATACAAGCTGTCAGATGATGTCATTCCATGCCACGTAGCCTCCAGAAAACTGGATTGTACTCATGAGAGAATAAGGGTAAAAAAGATAACAATGTCTTAATTTTGTTGTGAAGGTTGTTTGAACTCAGCAGTCGCCCTGAAAGGGTGTCAGGTACTGCTCAGGGTTCCCAAGACCACACTTTAAGAACGATTTTCTGGGAATAAATAAATCCTCTTCTTTTTTTCCCTTTCCTTTTTTTTTTTTTTTAAAGCTCTTTATAGTCTTTATAACAGTGCTATTTCACAGACTCCAAAGGATATATTTTAGGAAAAGATATTTGGTAACATTCTTCTTAACTTGGAATGTAGGTGGGAAAGGTGTTTGGAAAAGGAAGATTTTTAAATAACCCTTAAGATACTTTTCTCATAGTTAGATGAAGTCTATTTTTTTCCCACCTCCTACATCTCACAAAGTTAGTCCTCTGTCAAGATCAGAATCTTCATAGTTAAAGAACTCTAGTATTGAAATAGCAGATAAAAATTCATAGAAGCAAAACTTCTTAGTTTTACCACTGTGTTGAAGTTCAGTTAATGGGCTTTGTGGCTATTTGAGCCCTGTGTCTGAAATGCCATCAAAATAAGGACAAAAAAAGGTCTTCCTTTGATGCTCATTCTGCAGGGAATGGGGGATGGGTGGGAATTGATGACTTTTCAGGAAAAAAAAAAATGCCTTCAGAGCTGCTTGCTGCTGGAGATTTCACGGAGAAGCCACAGGGAACCAGAAGGGACTGAGCTGTAACAGCGACAACAAACTCAGAGGAAAGGTGGTGGATTTAGGAATTAGAGGGACTGGGCTAGCACGTGGTGGGGGGGGGCGGGGACATGTGTGCACAGATCTATATTTATACACAGTGAGTAGCCACTCAATAATGCAGGTGAGAAGTAGCCTTGTGAAATGGAAAGATTTGAGTTTAGAGGTCAACCTTTGACTGTCTTGACTTCTACTTACTAACCGTGTGAATCTGGACAAGTGACTTCGTCCCTCTGAAAGTATTCTTCTCACCTGGAGAATGGTGTTCTGATATGTGCTATGCCAGGTGATTTTAGAAAAGGTGAAATAATAGTTTCTGCACAGGTAGATGCTTAATAGGTGATAGCGGGGAAGATGGCCAGGAAATGAAAAGCCACCTGGCTAAAAAGGATAAGCCTGATTGTCTACTCCCTACCTGCCCCTCCCCCCCCACCAGACCACCAGAAGTCTAAGGGACAGGGGAACACTAGCAACTTCACTGCCACCTAGGTCCCCAACTTGGCCTTGACCACCTGAGATCATCCCCAAGATTCTACAGGCACAGCTGAGCCCCGTGCTTCTCTGCATGATGTCGGGCTGAGGGGTAGATAGCGAGGGCTCACACTGTTGGAATCTTCCCAAGACCAGCTCTGCAGGGGCCAGGAGAGTGGCTCCTTCCTAGCCAGACTCTGCCTTCCAAAGTCACGTGCAAAATCACAGTATTGGTTGGTAAGGTTCTTTCGCTAAAAGGTCAAGGCATCAAATGCCTCCACTGAAAATGCCACAGGCCAACCGCCCTGGCATTTTACACCAAGAAATATGGAAACCAGGTCTTGCTGCAGAGTTTTGTCCTCCCTGGCAGGATTATTGTGTGTCTAAGTTAGGGTGCTAATCCTTCAGATGAGTCACTCATGTCAATGGCTAGACATTTTCTCATTATTTATTAAGAACGGTGTGACTTTTTATTTCCTACCATCTTCCTTCCCTCTCTGAACCCTTGGCAACGATCTAATTTGTCAGCATTGGCAAATTTCACTTATGTGCTACTTTCTGCATCCCTCAGATAATTAACAGGGTGTAAAACATGAAGGGGAGACCAGAAAGAAGTGAGACACATTTGGGGAGTTTTTAATGACCTAAGACTACATTTAAAGATGTGAAAATGACTTTAAGAAAAAAAGTGTACCTCAGTAATAGGACTCTCAACTCTTTCCAGCCAAGGTTATTATTCTGAGCAATGATTAACTGAAACTTTTCTCAGAGAAAAGGCATGACTGTAAAACATTAGATTGTTCATTAGATGTTGGTCAGGGTGCACAGTGTCAACTTTCCTCTTGCTAGGTGATTCAGGAAATGACACCTGACCCTCAGGTAATCTAGGGACATCTATACAGGGTTCAAAGAGAGGCAGGGAAGAGATAACAAGTGTTGGTGAGGGTGTGGAGAAAAGGGAACCCTGGCGCACTGTTGGTGGGAATGTACGTTTGTGTAGCCACCGTGGAAAACAGTGTGAAGGTTCCTTAAAAAACTAAAAATAGAAGTCCCATATGATGCAGCAATTCCACTTCTGGTTGTCTATATAAAGAAAATGAAATCACTCTCTGGAAGAGATATCTGCACCTTCTGGTTCATTGCAACATTACTCACAACAGCCAAGACTTGGAAACAGACTAAGTGTCTGTCAGTGGATGAATGGATAAAGAAGATACGGGATGTATACAATGGAATATTATTCAGCCATGAGAAAGAAAGAAACCCTGCCAATCGTGACAACTTGGATGAAACTTGAGGGCATTATGCTAAGTGAAATAAGTCAGATAGAGAAAGACAAACACTGCATGATCTCACTTACATGTGAAATCTAAAAAAGCCACATTCAGAGAAACAGGGAGTAGAGCCAGGGGCTGGGGGATGGAAGAAAGGGGGAGGTATTGGTCAAAGGGTACAAACTTTCAGTTATAGCATTAACAGGTTCTGGGCATTTAATGTACAGCACGGTGATTATAGCTAACAGCATATTAGATTCTTGAATATTGTTAGAGGGTATGTCTTAAATATTCCCACTGCAAAAAAAAGAAATGGTAATTATGTGACAGGATGGGAGTGCCACCTAATGCTAAGGTGGTAATTATTTTGCAATATATGAATGTATCAAATCAACACATTGTACACCTTCAACTTACACAATGTTATATGTCAATTATATCTCAATAAAGCTGTGAGAGAAAAAAAAAAGAGAGAGAGAGGCAAGGGAGATGGGAAGGAAATTTAAAAAGTCAGACCATTCTCAATTCACCAAGACTTGGTGAAATATGTTACTCTCTTTTTGGCTGCAAGTCAGACTGTTCTTTTGGAAATGTCCAGTTTCACAGGAACTGGCCAAGTGACACGGGACACATGAACTACCTGGCTTCCCTTTGAAGTTAGACAAACTGAGATCACTACCATCTCATTTTATGCAATGACTAGAAGCTATGATCCCACAGTAACCAGCAGCCTTGAAACTTAACTTGTCAGCTGAGTGCAGTGGACATCAGTGAACTTGCATCAACAAAAGACTGGGCACCTCCTATGTGATATTCCATTTTTGCCACTGAAAAGACTTATTCCCCTTAAGAACATACAACATATTTTTAAAGAATGTAAAGTAGGGGCACATGACAAACTGGACAAGGATAGTTGTCCCTAAGGGCTCTCAGGATGACTTTTGTGTGTGTGTGGTATGCGGGCTTCTCACTGCTGTGGCCTCTCCCGTTGCGGAGCACAGGCTCCGGACGCGCAGTCTCAGCGGCCACGGCTCACAGGCCTAACCGCTCCGCGGCACGTGGGATCTTCCCGGACCGGGGCACGAACCCGTGTCCCCTGCATCGGCAGGCGGACTCTCAACTACTGCGCCACCAGGGAAGCCCTCTCAGGATGACTTTTTGAGGTGAAGGAAGAAAAGACCAGAAGCACCAGTTTTTAATTTCAGTGAGAGCTGAAGGAGGGCAGGAGAGGAAGAGGTCAAGGTGGGCTCAAGCCAGGAGGTGAGCAGGGGTGGGATTTGAATGGGCAGAAGAGAAAGGGGAGAGTATTCCAGTCTAGAAGACAACATGAGCTGAAGAATGGAGCTGGGTGGCCATCGAATGTTCCTGAGACCAGGAGGAGACTATCCAATCTAGGGAGGAGGGAACAGATTTGAGAGGAGAGGTGGTAACAGACCAAGGTTTGTAGCCAGGAGAGCACCTGAACCATTGCTGCAGGTGAGACCTCACAGGAGGACATAAAGAAAAGAGAGATTTAGTATTTAAGAGTTTTGAACTTGGCTCTGACAGGTTGAAAGTCATGATTAAGGAAAACTCACTGGCCAGCAGAATAAAACCTGGGTCGAAGGGGGAGGCACGAGGTAGGGATTTTCAGTAGAAATAATGGACAGAAAGTGGAAGCAGCTGGTATCCAAGGGGTAAAGGAGCAAGGTGAGTCACACATGGTTCTGGGTTAGGGTCTAAGATTATCCTCAAGTTCATTGTCCAGGAAGATCCACCCAACAGAGGACAACAAATGCTGAGCAAGCCCAGACGCTGAGTCAGATAGACCCACTTCTAAATTCAGGCTTTGCTGCTTACTCCAGCTCTGTGACTTAAGGCAAGTTACTTTAACCTCTTCAAGCTGTTTTCTCATCTGTAAAATGGGGATAATAGTGCCCACCTTGTGGGATGATGTATAAACGAAATGGGAAGGTGCACTTAAAGCCCTCTCAACATACTTAGCGCTCAGTACGTTTCTTTTAGAATTTTTAATAAAAATTGATTTTAATTAAAACAGCAACAAAATATAAATATTAATTGGATTAGATGCTCTTTGAAGAAAACCGAAGAGACACTAATTTTCTATTAATTTAATTTCTATTTCTTTGGTTTATTTGTACCAACCATTCCATTGCATTCAGAAGGCAATGGTTCATTTTCACTCACGCTTTCTTGTTTGAAAATCCTGCCCCACTCCCACCTTCCTCCGTGGGCTCCTATTGCATGAGTGGTAATGGCATTCATATTTACCAGGTTCTTGAACTTCAGCAGGGCTCATTAAAGCATAGATTGCTGGGGCTCACCAGGAGTTTCTGATAAGATCCCAGGCTATGCCAGTGTTGCTGTCTGGTCAGTCTTTGAGAACCACTGCTGGAGAAAAGGGCCCTAAGGTTTTCTTCCCAAATTTTCTTCAGCTGATGGAACGAGGGAGTTAACTCCCTCGTTCCATCAGCTGAAGAAAATTTGGTGGTGATAGTGTTTCATGGGGGAGAGAAAGGTGATGTATTGTTTTTACTTCCTTGGTCTTAGCTTTGCTACTCTTTCTTGTATGTGGAAAAGCAGAAAAAACAGAAATGCATGTACACTTTTTTTTTTATCACATGGGACAGTTACAACAAAGTTTTGTTTTTCCATCAGAAAGTAATCTCACATACTATACATAGAGAATACTAAAGATGCCACCAGAAAACTACTAGAGCTAATCAATGAATTTGGTAAAGTAGCAGGATATAAGATTAATGCACAGAAATCTCTTGCATTCTTATACACTAATGATGAAAAATCTGAAAGGGCAATTAAGGAAACACTCTCATTTACCACTGCAACAAAAAGAATAAAATACCTGTGTATAAATCTGCCTAAGGAGGCAAAAGACCTGTATGCAGAAAACTGTAAGACACTGATGAAAGAAATTAAAGATGATACAAACAGATGGAGGGATATACCGTGTTCTTGGATTGGAAGAATTAACATTATGAAAATGACTATACTACCCAAAGCAATCTACAGATTCAATGCAATCCCTATCAAACTACCACTGGCAGTTTTCACAGAACTAGAACAAAAAATTTCACAATTTGTATGGAAACACAAATGACCCCGAATAGCCAAATCAATCTTGAGAAAGAAAAATGGAGCTGGAGGAATCAGGCTCCCAGACTTCAGACTATACTACAAAGCTACAGTAATCAAGACAGTATGGTACTGGCACAAAAACAGAAAGATAGATCAATGGAACAGGATAGAAAGCCCAGGGATAAACCCACGCACATATGGTCAACTTATTTTTGATAAAGGAGGCAAGAATATACAATGGAGAAAAGACAGCCTCTTCAATAAGTGGTGCTGGGAAAACTGGACAGCTACATGTAAAAGAATGAAATTAGAACACTCCCTAACATCATATAGAAAAATAAACTCAAAATGGATTAAAGACCTAAATGTAAGGCAAGACACTATCAAACTCTTAGAGGAAAACATAGGCAGAACACTCTATGACATAAATCACAGCAAGATCCTTTTTGACCCACCTCCTAGAGAGATGGAAATAAAAACAAAAATAAACAAAGGGAACCTAATGAAACTTAAAAGCGTTTGCACAGCAAAAGAAATCATAAACAAGATGTAAAGAAAACCCTCAGAATGGGAGAAAATATTTGCAAATGAAGCAACTGACAAAGGACTGATCTCCAAAATTTACAAGCAGCTCAATATCAAAAAAACAAACAACCCAATCCAAAAATGGGCAGAAGACCTAAATAGACATTTCTCCAAAGAAGATATACAGATTGCCAACAAACACATGAAAGGATGCTCAACATCACTAATCATTAGAGAAATGCAAATCAAAACTACAATGAGGTATCACCTCACACCAGTCAGAATGGCCATCATCAAAAAATCTACAAACAATAAATGCTGGAGAGGGTGTGGAGAAAAGGGAACCCTCTTGCACTGTTGGTGAGAATGTAAATTGATACAGCCACTATGGAGAACAGTATGGAGGTTCCTTAAAAAACTAAAAATAGAACTACCATATGACCCAGCAATCCCACCACTGGGCATATACCCTGAGAAAGCCATAATTCATAAAGAGTCATATACCACAATGTTCAATGCAGCTCTATTTACAATAGCCAGGACATGGAAGTAACCTAAGTGTCTGTCAACAGATGAACGGATAAAGAAGATATGGCACATATATACAATGGAATATTACTCAGCCATAAAAAGAAACGAAATTGAGTTATTTTTAGTGAGGTGGATGGACCTAGAGACTGTCATACAGAGTGAAGTAAGTCAGAAAGAGAAAAACAAATACTGTATGCTAACATATATATATGAATCTAAAAAAAAAAAAGGTTCTGAAGAACCTAGGGGCAGGACAGGAATAAAGACGCAGACATAGAGAATGGATTTGAGGACACGGGGAGGGGGAAGGGTAAGCTGGGACAAAGTGAGAGAGTGGCATGGACATCATATATACACTACCAAATGAAAAATAGATAGCTAGGGGGAAGCAGCCGCATAGCACAGGGAGATCAGCTCGGTGCTTTGTGACCACCTAGAGGGGTGGGAGGGAGACGCAAGAGGGAGGAGATATGGAGATATATGTGTATATATAGCTGATCCACTTTGTTATACAGCAGAAACTAACACAACATTGTAAAGCAATTATACTCCAATAAAGATGTTAAAAAAACCCAATGATGTAATATAGAATTAAAAAGAAAATCTATATTACATAGAACTTGTGATGCACATTTTGTAGCATTTCTCCAGGGTCCTGTTCAGAGAACCTGGAAGCAGTTTTTAAATAGATTTTAAGAATATATTGTGTGTCCAAACTGCAAACAGAATCAGAAATTGGAAAATAGAGATTGGGGAGACAACAGAAAAGACTTCATTCAGTTGATGTACTGAAAAGCAGTACTGGGCATTAAAAAATGGTATCACACCTAACACTAGAACTTTAAGGAAGCAGATCTATGATAGTAATAGAATTCCCACATTGTTGTGTGTTTTCGCATACCAGCAGAAGAGGCATGGTTAATGAAGAAGGAGTAAAATATAATCTTTTTCCTCCATCATCCCCCACCATTTAGTACCCATGTCAAAGGTTTAAAATGTCTCATTGTTAAACGCAGTCTGTATAGCAGGTGTTAATACAATGCCAATGATTTCAACTAAGATGCTCATCAAAATTATGTGGAGTCTTTTTTCAAATACACAGGTGTGACCCCCCACTGTCAGGAATGTGGTTTCAGTAAAACTCAAGTAAGAATTTGGACATCTCTTGTTGGCGAGTTTTTTAATGTATTAAGACAGTTAAGATATTACTTTTTTAGACTAGTTTTATGTTCACAGCAAAATTGAGGGGAAGGCACAGAGATATCCCATATCCCTACGCTGTCATGTGCAGTCTCCCCCACTATCAGCATTCCCCACCAGAGTGGTGCACTTATTACAGTTGATAAACCTACATTGACACATAAGTATCACCCAAGGTCCACAGTTTCCATTAGGGTTCACTCTTAGTGTTGTATATTCTGTGAGTTTGGACAAATGTATAATCACATATACTCTTCATTATGGTATCATATAGAGTGTTTTTAGTGTCCTAAAAATCCTCTGTGCTTCTCCTGGTCATCCCTACCACCACCACCCTCCACTTAGCAACCACTGATCTTTTGACTGTCTCCATAGTTTTGCCTTTTCCAGTGTCATACAGTTGGAATCATTCAGTATATAACCTTTTCAGATTGGCTTCTTTCATTTAATAATGTGCATTTAAGCTTCCTCGTGCTTTTCCATGGCTTGATAGCAAGGAATTATATTCCACTGTCTGGATGTACCACAGTTTATTCATCCCTTCACCAACTGAAGGACATCTTGGTTGCTTCCAAGTATTGGAAATTATGAATAAGGCTGCTATAAACATCCATGTGTAGGCTTTGTGTAGACATAAGTTTTTAACTACTTTGGGTAAATATCAAGGAGTGAGATTGCTGGATCATATGGTAAGAGTATGTTTAGTTTTGTAAGAAATCACCAAAATTCTTCCAATGTGGTTGTACCATTTTACATTCCCACCGGCACTGAATGAGAGTTCCTGTTGCTCCACAGTCTCACCAGCATTTGGTGTTATCAGTTTTCTGGATTTTGGCCATTCTAATAGGCGTGTAGTGGTGTCTTGTTTTAATTTGCATTTCCCTGATGACACATGATGTGAACCATTTTTTCATATGCCCATTTGCCATCTGTATATGTTCTTTGGTGAGATGTCTGTTAAGGTCTTTGGCTCATTTTTTAACTGGGTTGTTTGTTTTCTTATTGTTGAGTTTTAAGTGTTCTCCATATATATTGGACAACAGTCCTTTATCAGATGTGCCTTCTGCAAATATTTTCTTCCAGTCTGTGGCTTGTTTTCTCATTCTTTTGCCATTGTCTTTCACAGAGCAGTTTTTAATTTTAATGAAGTCTAGCTTATCAATTACTTCTTTCATGAACTCTTGCCTTTGGTATCATACCTAAAAAGTCATTGCCATAACCAAGGTCATCTAAGTTTTCTTATTTGTTATCTTCTAGGAGTTTATAGTTTTGTGTTCTACATTTAGGTCTGTGATCCATTTTTTTTTCTACTTAATTCAATCCTTACAACTGCCTGGAAGTTTGGTATTATTATTATTAATTAATTAATTTTTAAAAACATCTTTATTGGAATATAATTGCTTTACAATGGTGTTAGTCTCTGCTGTATAACAAAGTGAATCAGCTATACATATACATATACATATATCCCATA
Source organism: Pseudorca crassidens (assembly GCF_039906515.1). NCBI lineage: Eukaryota > Metazoa > Chordata > Mammalia > Artiodactyla > Delphinidae > Pseudorca > Pseudorca crassidens. The sequence goes on from NC_090307.1 coordinate 59,454,074, forward strand.
TCCCCTCCCTCTTGCATCTCTCTCCCACCCTCCCTATTCCACCCCTCTAGGTGGTCACAAAGCACCGAGCTGATCTCCCTGTGCTATGGGGCTGCTTCCCACTAGCTAGCTATTTTACATTTGGTAGTGTATATATGTCCATGCCATTCTCTCACTTCATCCCAGCTTACCCTTCCCCCTCCCCGTGTCCTCAAATCCATTCTCTATGTCTGCATCTTTATTCCTGTCCTGCCCCTAGGTTCTTCAGAACCTTTTTTTTTTTTAGATTCCATATATATGTGTTAGCATATGGTATTTGTTTTTCTCTTTCTGACTTACTTCACTCTGTATGACAGACTCTAGGTCCATCCACCTCACTAAAAATAACTCAATTTTGTTTCTTTTTATGGCTGAGTAATATTCCATTCTATATATATGCCACATCTTCTTTATCCATTCATCTGTCGATGGACATCTAGGTTGCTTCCATGTCCTGGCTATTGTAAATAGAGCTGCATTGAACATTGTGGTACATGACTCTTTTTGAATTATGGTTTTCTCAGGGTATATGCCCAGTAGTTGGATTGCTGGGTTGTATGGTAATTCTATTTTTAGTTTTTTTTTTTTTGCGGTACGCGGGCCTCTCACTGTTGTGTCCTCTCCCATTGCAGAGCACAGGCTCCGGATGCGCAGGCTCAGCGGCCATGGCTCACGGGCCCAGCCACTCCGCGGCATGTGGGATCTTCCCGGACCGGGGCACGAACCCGTGTCCCCTGCATTCACAGGCGGACTCTCAACCACTGCGCCACCAGGGAAGCCCTATTTTTAGTTTTTTAAGGAACCTCGATACTGTTCTCCATAGTGGCTCTATCAATTTACATTCCCACCAACAGTGCAAGAGGGTTCCGTTTTCTCCACACCTGTGATCCATTTTGAGTTTATTTTTGTGAAGGATGTGACATCTGTGTCTGGATTCACTGTTTTGCATGTGGCTGTCCAGCATCATTTGTTGAAAAGACTATCATTGCTCCATTGTATTGCCTTTGTTCCTTTATCATAGATCAGTTGACTATATATGTGGTTGGCACCTGTATTTTTAAAAGGCCTCAAGGGGCATTCTATGAGCACCTTCTAGGTGCCCCAAAGGAAAGTTTCGCCAGTAAGAATTATAATAAATAGCTGTTCACAAGTCAGGAAATAATAGAAAGAAGAATGTTTTCTCTTTTACTTAAGTCAAACTTGGAATACTTCAGGACATTAAAGATAGATGCAGTAACGTTATCTGCTATATTTGGATGGAATTGAGCAAATCTAAAGAGCATAAGTTTTGCAGGTTATTCTTGGTGTCATCTTTGAAAGAATTACATAAGGCACATGAAAATATTCCTCTGATGACAGATAAAGGACCTAAAAATCCAAACATGCATTTTATTCCCTTTCAGACCCAGTAAACGAGAAGCAGATTTCAACCACATACAGAATTTAATATGCACAGAGCTGCCTTCACTCCCTGGAGGCAAATCTAGTTTCTGGTTGAAATCATGTTACCATTGTAGCTGTTTCTGTTCTGCTTATCGAGAGGGTTCTTGCCACAATGGTAGATGCTAAAATAGACTTCTCATGAGCTGGATCACCATCAGACAAGAGCAGTAGAGGTAGAAAAGGCCCTTGTGAAAAATGAAGAGGAAAATCAACTCCTGACCTAGTTCCCATATATCTTTTCCTTCTGGGATCAGCATCTTATTCTCAGTTTGCACATTTGTAGAGTAGCCCTCTCCATGGAACTTTCTTGACTGTAAGAACCAGCTACATGAGTTGGTTAACTTAGTTACTTGTTCCATTTGAACAGTCAAGTGCAAACCAGGAAACAGAAAAGGAGGGTAATCTTGGAACCATAATGATGTCCTGACATTCAAAAACTTTAATTCCTATTGCTTCCATTACCGAGTGCCAGAACAGAGTCATCAATGCAAGTGATCATGCCTGAAAAAGCTCTTCCCCAGTGGCATAAAAAACTGAGATCTTTTATATTCATTCAATGCTTGAGAAATGGGTGAATTAAGTTTTGAGTGTAGAGTAGTTGGAAAATATTCTAAAGCTAAGATGATTGAAAAGATTGGAGATACAGATAAATTCTGGAAACTTCATAAGTATGAAATGATATAGCTTTCAAATATTTTATAATATCAGAAAATCTTACCTTATAGTTTTTTCTTGGCCTGCAAAATCTTTCCCAACAATCTTTGATTTTCCAGTGTTAAGACTGTCTGGTAAATTTGTTATCAGGAGAAATAGAGTAGTAACGCTGACAGATGTTACATAAACTTCTATTAAAATCATCTTACAACTTTTAAAGTTGAATTAATATCTTTCAGACCATGAGCCTGATTTCAATTGCACAATGGTTAACATTTCTCTGTAGACAATGTCTATGACGAAGTGTGAGATTTTTTTTGTAATCAAAATGACATTAACAATGTTATTATGATATTTATTTATGCAGATAGTCCCAGTTTTAAAGCAGTACCTTTGAGATACAGGGGAGCAGAACAATGTAATTTTTTAAACTGTTATATATCATTCATTAAAAGTAGATATTCCTCTAGGCTATTAGACATGGTTAAAACTCTATTTTGAGCTCATTTTCTGTTTCAATGGAATCCCAAACAAAATATTAGAGGGTTCAGGTCACACTTTCTTAGGGATTTGATCCCATAGCCCTTAGAATGATAGATGAGGAGACCAAGACATCTCACTGTTGTCTGTAAGCTCATCACGCATTATCTGCTTTCCATAACTCTTTCCCTGGACTTAAATTCTATGGCAATGACCAGAGGCCTCTTCACACGGAATGGGCCAAAAATCTAGTTCCATAGAACTAGAGTCCTTTTTCACCAGACTGAAAGGGATGTGATGGAGTGTTAGAAATTATTTTGGAGCGAGATCTAGCATATTCTATTCTGATTCACGCTCTGAAGTGAGCTGGACGAATGCATGCTTAAAGCTGGACAATTTATGAATAGAATAAAATTGATAACACTGCCAGCCTCAAGGCATTCCTTTTCTGGAAGAACTGTTTCTAGACCAGAGGGAATACAATGTTAAGGGGAAAAGGGAATAAAAATAAAGGGAAATGGCCAGTTTAAGTTGCTGCAACAGCCCGTAAATGTTGTAATCTACCAAGAACATTTCTTTGCATGAAGTGGAAATGGCTGGATTATATGGTAATTCTACTGTAAATTTTTTGAGGAACTGCCGTACTGTATTCAAGGGAAGATTTTTTTCATAAAGATTATTTTTGTGTTATTTTATTCCATGTTTCATCTTGATAAGACTTCTATGTGTTGCAGTTCTACCATCCCTATTTCAGCTTAGATAGATGACAGTACTTGAGGTTGACGCTATTAATTTTTGCGATCGTTTCATGACAGAAGAACTTCGGTGGTAAAAACCTAAATAGGCTGAAGGAAATATTAAAATGCTACAACAAGAAGAGCGGAGACACTAGGACATCTGGAAATCATTAGCATCCATCAAGAAATTGTTGCTTTACAAATCTTGCTCTGAGTATTCCTTGTCAGTTATAAAAACTAGCTATCTGGGAGGAGAAATGAAAAGGTAGTTTTGCTGAGTTAAGAGCAATTAGCTTAGACCCCAAGGAGAGCAGATGTTGGCTTTCATTTTTTAAATACCAGACTGGAAAGTCTTGTATTATGGGATCAAATTATGATATTCCAGGCAAGGCACTGCCAACAGTGTTCTCAGATTATTTCAGAGTAGAAGCTGTACCACCTGAGGTCTCACGGTGACACATAATCTGAATGGAACCATGTAGTAATAGCAAGGGGCACATACAGGAAGTCCTTATTTTTGAATTTTTGGGAAAAAGAACAAATGTCCATTAGGGATGAAGCCAATTGATAACCAAAAAATCCACTTTATTTCATCCAATCAGAAATTTATCTGAAATGTCACCATGGTGTTGAAGTGTACACTGCACATGAAATAAAGAGAGATGGGGTGGTCTTCTTCCTCATTAGAGGAGAATTTTAGGTGCATGTAATTTTTGTTAAATCCTTGGATATTTTGTTCCGTAGAAAAGATCAAAGTGGAGAATTCAATGTTTCCCGATTTTGTTGAATATGTATTTGAAACATCTCAATTTCCAACTTCCAAAACAAGCTAATGACTTTTCAAATGGCTTTGTAACCTTTCAACCTTAGACAAAGACGTTTAGAATTGATTTTTCATAGGAGGAAAAGAAAAGGAATTTCATAGGAGAAAAAAAAAGGAAAATGTTTCTGTTAAAATCACTTATTGTAATACAGTAAGTCATTAGCTTGTTTTGCTTTTCTACGGAGGTGGTTGGCAGTGAATAAATTTCGGTTCCAATGTGGACCTAGATTCAGTTCTCAGTGGTTCACCTGTAACATTGTAACTTAAAACACTGATGCAGACTCTCAAATCTCAGCCCCAGAACATACTCAGTCCAATCATCTGTCCTGGCAACTTCTTTTCTTTTCTTTTTTCTTTTTTTAACTTAAATGTCTCTCTTTAAAATTTTAAAAAAATTATTTTATATTGGAGTGTAGTTGATTTACAATGTTGTGTTAGTTTCAAGTGTACAGCAAAGTGATTCAGTTATACATATACATATATCTATTCTTTTTCAAATTCTTTTCTACAGAGAAAATCTACAGGACATTGGCAGTCACAGAGGGAGATTTCACAAAGGATTATTATTTGCCACTTTAATTCCCACAGAAGCGAAAAGAATATTTAATAAGTCCAATTATTAAGGTTATTGGCAAAAAGTGTTTTGGAAATATATATATTCACATACACACTGACTACATTCTGCTAAAACACTGAAAGGTGTGGTTGTGTCTATTTGTACAGTTAGTGCTGGCTCTCATTAAGTATCAGAAAGGGAAGCTTTACGGTGTTTTATTTGTAGCTATTAAATAGTTAGGACTGAAATATGAACGATTAAATGATATGCTTTTTAAAAACGTCCCCCATCTTAAAAGTTGGAAATGGTTGATTTTACAGCTTCAGTGCTTCCTGTAGGAGCCCTTCACATCATGCTGTAGAGTCTGGGGAGAATAGTCCATTTTTATAGCTGCTGAGCAGATGCAAAGGAGTACTTCAGTGATGGCTTCAGCAAGTTGGCTTCACCACCACCCAGCTGAGCTTCACAGCCCCACCGCTCTTCTCAGCTGCTTGTTGACTGACCCAGACATTTAGAAATTAGTCCTTGTGAGCCTGCTCTGTACCGAACACGACGGCAGCTGCTGAGTCACAAGAAAAACAAGGGAGGAACCATGCCTGCCTTCAGGGAGCTGGCGGTGGACAGAGAACTACAGCACGTAAATCACATCCCTTGCTGAGAGCTTTGAAGAAAGGGTTCAGGGGCTTTGGGAGTTCAAAGAAGGGGGCATCCAGTGCAGAGAAGAGATTGCAAAGTGGACACCTGTTGGGAAGCCGGGAAGAGAAGCCCAGTGTGTTGCTCTAGCAGTTTTAGAATGTAACTCTTCCAGGGCGACTTGACTGAGTTGAATCTCCTGAACCACAGGGCAGAGTGCAGGGGGGTGCCCTGGGGCAGGATGGCCTTCTCAGAGCCCTTGTATGCAGCTCTCTGTCCTACTCCACTCTGGGCCACCTGAAAAGCGCTCCATCCTTCCTCTCAAAGGTCACCAACGTCACCCTAGATACAGATTTCTTAACCACTTTTACATCTTTTACATAGTTGAATACTTAAGGTCTGTTCTCAATTTTAAACCTAATTCTTATCGGCAAAGCACTTGAGGCAAGTGCCTTAGACTCTCACAAAATCAGATTCATTTGTCCGATGAGGCTTTTCTTTATTGTGGTAAAAAATATATAGCACTAAATTTTCCATTATAACCATTTTTAAGTGGACAGTGCAGTAGTGTAAGTACATTCACACGTTGACAGCCAATCTCCAGAACTCTTCATCTTGCTGAAAACTAAAACTGTACCCACTGAATAACTCCCCATTCCCTCTTCCCCGCCAGCCCCTGGTGACCACCCTTCTACTTTCTGTCTCTATGAATCTGACAACTCTAGGTCTCTCATGTAAGTGGAGTCGTACAGTTTTTGTCCTGGCTTATTTCACTTAGCATGGGGTCCCCAAGGTGCACCCATGTTGTAGCATATCTCAGAAATCCATTCCTTTTGAAGGCTGAATACTGTCTGTATGGACCACATTTTTTTTTCACATTCATCCGTCTATGGACACTTGGGTTGCTTCCAACTCTTGGCGATTGTGAATAATGCTGCTGTGAACATGGGTGAGCTGGTGACCTTTTTTTTTTTTTGATGTGGATGATTTTTTAAAAGTCTTTATTGAATTTGTTACAATATTGCTTCTATTTTATGTTTTGGTTTTTTGGCCACGAGGCATGTGGGATCTTAGCTCCCCAACCAGGGATCAAACCCACACCCCCTGCCCTGGAAGGCGAAGGCTTAACCACTGGACCGCCGGGGAAGTCCCAGCTGGCAACTCTTTAAACAATCATACACCTGAGTGAGTTTTCACCTATACGTATAGAGTCAATGGATGAGATAGAAAGAATTGTTGGGGAAAAGATTCAGGAAGGTTGAGTGTGAGATCCAATTGGATCTCCTATTCGATGTGTGACTTTGGCCCAGGCAAGCCCCTCTTTGGGCATCAGCTTCCTCGCCTAGGAAAGCTCCATCGCTAAGGTCCACACATGAGACTAACCAGCACTCAGAAGGCAGTGTAGGGGGTAGCAAATTAAGGGCTGGGTTAACATGGACGCCATAGAATGTCTTTATTAATTGGGCTGTCTTTAAATGACCTCATGCACATGTGAGTCTCTTTTTTTTTTTTCTCTTAATCTTCTCATCCTGGGAAAGAAGGGGGAAATTAAGGTCAGCAACTTTTCAAAGGAATTTGGAAGTGAGATAATAGGAGCTTTTTTCTACGTGGGATCCTATGAAAAGAATGATCCTTAACTTCCCCTTATGAAGTGACACATGCTTAAGAGGGTCTGTCTAATAGTAAAGCAATTTTCATTGGAATATAAGTGGAATCCTTTGTCTCTGTCAAATTCAGTTTAGTGAAATGGCTACAAAAAGCCCAAATTTAGAGCATATGACAGTCCTAGTTACAGACCCAGCTAAGATCTTCATGGCCTATGACTTGCATTAATCCCAGAAGACTGGATCCTCGCTCTGTTTCACAAGTTGTGAGTGAAATGGAGAGAGAACCATCTTTTCATGCAACCACAGAATCTCCTATTTGCCCTTACAGGTTCCTTTAGTGTTTTTCCTTGAAAGATGGTCTATAGGCTCATTTCCTAAGAATCAAGCATGACACTGTCCTGTCAAAAACACTCTTCTTACACACAGAGAGAGGCTACATTTCAAAAGAAAATATTCCAATAGTTGAAATTTTCTTGTGCAAAAACACAGAATGTCAAGGAAGCCAGACTTACTGGGTTTGTATGTTAACCTTCAATTTACAGAAGCTTTCGGTTTGCCAGCTAAAATATAGGACACCCCATATGAATATCAGATAAATAATGAATTTTTTTTAGTATACGTATGTCCTAAATAGTGCGCAGAACATACCTATCCTAAAAAGCCGAACTGTTATTTATCTGAGATTTAGATTTAACCTGACATCCCGTATTTTTACTTGCTAAATCTGGCCACCCTGAGGCTGTGTGAAACATCATGGTTGATTTGTTCAGTTTCAGAAATGTCAGAACTGTTAAGAGTAGGGGATTTATTATCTAAGAGGCCCTCATAAACATGTATACTCATTTAAACCACGCTTTACTGATTAAGACACAAAACTGTAGCAGACTAAGACTTTTGTATGAATTTTAAAATAAAGGCTTTTTAAAAAGATAATTGAAAATCACAGTGCAATGTATAAAAATAAATATGCCTGCCACACTAAAAAATACCCAGAGGAAGTGCAATCAAAATCAGGTAGAAGAATTGTTCTAGATTCTATTTCCTTTCTCTTTTTTTTTTTTAATGGAAATCTACATTTGTGGAGTAACTCTAAACAACAGCTGAAGACAGATGTTTCTCTTCTCTTAGCCCAGAGTTACATAATGAATTAGAAAGAGTATAGAATACATTTTAAATGGAGAAGATGGTTTTTATAGATGTAAAAGTTTGTGGTAAATGGAACAGTCAAGGGACTAATAGCATTTTTACAAACCAATGATTTAAAGATTTTCAAAACCACCTGAACAGGTGCCTCACAAGCAATTCGCTGTTGCAGAATAGCTCAGAATATTTGACTTGGTCCGTGCATCAAGTTCCAGCATCCCCTCTACCTGTTTGCAAGTCAACTCTTAGAAGCTTGACCAATCCTTCCAGCCAACGATGGGCTCACAGCTACAGGACTGTCCATTAGTCGTTGGTGATAAGCCAGGACTATAGCAGACAATGTGAGATTCCTTGAGCCCAAAACTACAATTGAATCAAAAAGGGACACACTCAACTGCATAGGCTGCATTACTGTAAAACTATAGGCTCCCAACCTGGCAAAGAAGGAAGGGCCCTGTCCCTTTGGAATGCCAACTTTATGGATGGTGCAACACTGATGGGAACGAGGTCTTGAGTTTTAAATGTTTATTGATCAGCTGTGTCCAAGAGATGAGCTAGCATCTGTTTCAAGCAGGAAAAGATTCTGGTTCTTCCCCCCTTCTCATAAATGAAATGAAAGGCTGAAGAAGGCTGAGCCAGTGACGTACACCTCACTAGGCACCCGATATTAACCAAAGCTAACCCCCCAGCCTAAAGCAGCTTCCTACTGGGGAGTAGTATAATGAATGAGTATGACAATGAATGTCCTGAGAGTTCTGGAAAGATTTTGTGTCTTCCTTTCTGGGAGGGTGAGGAAGGGGAGGGGATTCATAATGAACACTTTCAAGATCAAAGAAAGGGGAAAGGGTTCCCTCAGTCCTTGGAAAAGAAAATGCAATGAACTGCTCAAGTCACACAGCTCCCTTCATCCTTGACTCCCCTTCACTCTTAAGCCTCTCACCCAATATATCTCTACATCTCTTACTCTCCTCACGAGATTCTCTCAGATACACCCCATCCTCTCTGCTGGCCCTTGCCTTAGACCAGCCCTTATCATCCGTTCTGTGACCTTCCTCAACGGCCTCCTTATCAGCCTCCTTCCCACAAGGTATTTCCACTCTTGTGTACACTACCTAGTTATTAAAATTACATTTCTAAACAAACTTATGGTTACCAAAGGGGAAAGGGGGGGAGGGATAAATTAGGAGATTGGAATTAAAAATATACACACACTACATTTAAAAGCGATAACTGGGGGCGGGCTTCCGGGAAGATGGCGGAAGAGTAAGACGCGGAGATCACCTTCCTCCCCACAGATACACCAGAAATACATCTACGCGTGGAACAACTCCTACAGAACACCTACTGAAGGCTGGCAGAAGACCTCAGACCTCGCAAAAGGCAAGAAACTCCCCACGTACCTGGGTAGGGCAAAAGAAAAAAAGAAAAAACAGAGACAAAAGAATAGGGACGGCACCTGCACCAGTGGAAGGGAGCCGTGAAGGAGGAAAAGTTTCCACACACTAGGAAGCCCCTTCGCGGGCGGAGACTGCGGGTGGCGGAGGGCGGGGGAGCTTCGCAGCCGCGGAGGAGAGCGCAGCAACAGGGGTGCGGAGGGCAAAGCGGGGAGATTCCCACACAGAGGATCAGGGCCGACCGGCACTCAGCAGCTCGAGAGGCTTGTCTGCTCACCTGCCAGGGCGGCCGGGGCTGGTAGCTGAGGCTTGGGCTTTGGTCGGAGCGCCGGGAAAGGGCTGGAGTTGGCGGCGTGAACACAGCCTGCAGGGGGTTAGCGCGCCACGGCTGACCGGGAGGGGGTCCGGGGAAAAATCTGGAGCTGCCGAAGAGGCAAGAGACTTTTTCTTCCCTCTTTGTTTCCTGGTGCGCGAGGAGAGAGGATTAAGAGCGCCGCTTAAAGGAGCTCCAGAGACTGCGCGAACCGCGGCTAAAAGCGCGGACCCCAGAGACGGGCATGAGACGCTAAGGCTGCTGCTTCCGCCACCAAGAAGCCTGTGTGCGAGCACAGGTCACTATCCACACCCCTCTTCCGGGGAGCCTGTGCAGCCCGCCACTGCCAGGGTCCCAGAATCCAGGGTCAACTCCTCAGAGAGAACGCACGGCGCCTCAGGCTGCTGCAACGTCACGCCGTCCTCTGCCGCAACGTCACGCCGACCTCTGGTGCAACGTCATGCCGTCCTCTGCCACCGCAGGCCCGCCCCGCACTACGTGCCCCGCCCCCCCCCCCCCATCCGGCCTGAGTGAGCCAGAGTCCGCGAAGCAGCTGCTCCTTTAACCCCGTCCTGTCTCAGCGAAGAACAGACACCCTCCGGCGACCTACATGCAGAGGCGGGGCCAAATCCAAAGCTGAGCCCCTGGGAGCTGTGAGAACAAGGAACAGAAAGGGAAATCTCTCCCAGCAGCTTCAGAAGCAGCGGATTAAATCTCCACAATCAACTTGATGTACCTGCATCTATGGAATACCTGAATGGACAATGAATTATCCCAAATTGAGGAGATGGACTTTGAGAGCAAGATTTATGATTTTTTCCCCTTTTCCTTTTTTTGTGAGTGTGTATGTGTATGCTTCTGTGTAAGATTTTGTCTGTATAGCTTTGCTTTCACCATTTGTCCGAGGGTTCTATCCGTCCGGTTTTTTTTTTAAATTTTTTTCTTAATAATTACTTATTATTTTAATAACATTATTTTATTTTACTTTATCTTCGTTCTTTCTTTCCTTCCTTCCCTCCCTTAGACAACGAGTCATCACAAATTGAGGAGGTGGACTTTGAGAGCAAGATTTATGATTTTTTCCCCTTTTCCTCTTTTTGTGAGTGTGTATGTGTATGCTTCTGTGTGAGATTTTGTCTGTATAGCTTTGCTTCCACCATTTGTCCTAGGGCTCTATTCGTCCGTTTTTTGTTTCTCTTAATAATTATTTTTTATTTTAATAACTTTATTATATTATATTTTATTTTACTTTATCTTCTTTCTTTATTTTTTTCTTCCTTCCTTCCTCCCTCCCTCCCTCCTTTCTTTCTTTCTTTCTTGCTTGCTTTCTTTCTTTCTACTTCTACTAATTCTTTCTTTCTACTTTTTCTCCCTTTTATTCTGAGCCATCTGGGTGAAAGGCTCTTGGTGCTGCAGCCAGGAGTCAGTGCTGTGCCTCTGAGGTGGGAGAGTCAACTTCAGGACACTGGTCCACAAGAGACCTCCCAGCTCCACATAATATCAAATGGCGAAAATCTCCCAGAGATCTCCATCTCAACACCAGCAACCAGCTTCACTCAACGACCAGTAAGCTACAGTGCTGAACATCCTATGCCAAACAATTAGCAAGACAGGAACACAGCCCCACCCATTAGCAGAGAGGCTGCCTAAAATCATAATAAGTCCACAGACACCCCAAAACACACCACCAGACGTGGACCTGCCCACCAGAGAGACAAGATCCAGCCTCATCCACCAGAACACAGGCACTAGTCCCCTCCACCAGGAAGCCTACACAACGCACTGACCCAACCTTAGCCACTGGGGACAGACACCAAAAACAACGGGAACTACGAACCTGCAGCCTGCAAAAAGGAGACCCCAAACACAGTAAGATAAGCAAAGTGAGAAGACAGAAAAACACACAGCAGATGAAGGAGCAAGATAAAAACCCACCAGACCTAACAAATGAAGAGGAAATAGGCAGTCTACCTGAAAAATAATTCAGAATAATGATAGTAAACATGATCCAAAATCTTGGAAATAGAATAGACTAAATGCAAGAAACATTTAACAAGGACCTAGAAGAACTAAAGATGAAACAAACAATGATGAACAAAACAATAAATGAAATTACAAATACTCTAGATGGGATCAATAGCAGAATAACTGGGGCAGAAGAACGGATAAGTGACCTGGAAGATAAAATAGTGGAAATAACTACTGCAGAGCAGAATAAAGAAAAAAGAATGAAAAGAACTGAGGACAGTCTCAGAGACCTCTGGAACAACATTAAATGCACCAACATTCGAATTATAGGGGTTCCAGAAGAAGAATAGAAAAAGAAAGGGACTGAGAAAATATTTGAAGAGATTATAGTTGAAAACTTCCCTAATATGGGACAGGAAATAGTTAATCACGTCCAGGAAGCACAGAGAGTCCCATACAGGATAAATTCAAGGAGAAATATGCCAAGACACAGATTAATCAAACTCAAAAATTAAATACAAAGAAAGCATATTAAAAGCAGCAAGGGAAAAACAACAAATAACACTCAAGGGAATCCCCATAAGGTTAACAGCTGATCTTTCAGCAGAAACTCTGCAAGCCAGAAGGGACTGGCAGGACATATTTAAAGTGATGAAGGAGAAAAACCTGCAACCAAGATTACTCTACCCAGCAAGGATCTCATTCAGATTTGATGGAGAAATTAAAACATTTACAGACAAGCAAAAGCTGAGAGAGTTCAGCACCACCAAAGCAGCTCTACAACAACTGCTAAAGGAACTTCTCTAGGCAAGAAACACAAGAGAAGGAAAGGACCTACAATAACGAACCCAAAACAATTAAGAAAATGGGAACAGGGACATACATATCGATAATTACCTTAAATGTAAATGGACTAAATGTTCCCACCAAAAGACACAGATTGGCTGAATGGATACAAAAAAAACCCCCATATATTTGCTGTCTACAAGAGACCCACTTCAGACCTAGAGACACATACAGACTGAAAGTAAGGGGATGGAAAAAGATATTTCATGCAAATGTAAACCAAAAGAAAGCTGGAGTAGCAATTCTCATATCAGACAAAATAGACTTTAAAATAAAGACTATTAGAAGAGACAAAGAAGGACACTACATAATGATCAAGGGATCGATCCAAGAAGAAGATATAACAATTGTAAATATTTATGCACCCAACATAGGAGCACCTCAATACATAAGGCAAATACTAACAGCCATAAAAGGGGAAATCGACAGGAACACATTCATAGTAGGGGACTTTAACACCCCACTTTCACCAATGGACAGATCATCCAAAATGAAAATCAATAAGGAAACACAAGCTTTAAATGATACATTAAACAAGATGGACTTAATTGATATTTATAGGACATTCCATCCAAAAACAACAGAATACACATTTTTCTCTAGTGCTCATGGAACATTCTCCAGAATAGATCATATCTTGGGTCACAAATCAAGCCTTGGTAAATTTAAGAAAATTGAAATTGTATCAAGTATCTTTTCCGACAACAATGCTATGAGACGATATATCAATTACAGGAAAGGATCTGTAAAAAATACAAACACATGGAGGCTAAACAATACACTACTTAATAACGAAGTAATCACTGAAGAAATCAAAGAGGAAATCAAAAAATACCTAGAAACAAATGACAATGGAGACACAACGACCCAAAATCTATGGGATGCAGCAAAAGCAGTTCTAAGAGGGAACTTTATAGCTATACAATCCTACCTTAAGAAACAGGAAACATCTCGAATAAACAACCTAACTTTGCACCTAAAGCAATTAGAGAAAGAAGAACAAAAAACCCCCAAAGTTAGCAGAAGGAAAGAAATCATAAAAATCAGATCAGAAATAAATGAAAAAGAAATGAAGGAAATGATAGCAAAGATCAATAAAACTAAAAGCTGGTTCTTTGAGAAGATAAACGAAATTGATAAACCATTAGCCAGACTCATCAAGAAAAAAGGGAGAACACTCAAATCAATAGAATTAGAAATGAAAAAGGAGAAGTAACAACTGACACTGCAGAAATACAAAAGATCATGAGAGATTACTACAAGCAACTCTATGCCAATAAAATGGACAACCTGGAAGAAATGGACAAATTCTTAGAAATGCACAACCTGCCAAGACTGAATCAGGAAGAAATAGAAAATATGAACAGACCAATCACAAGCACTGAAATTGAAACTGTGATTAAAAATCTTCCAACAAACAAATGCCCAGGACCAGATGGCTTCACAGGCGAATTCTATCAAACATTTAGAGAAGAGCTAACAGCTATCTTTCTCAAACTCTTCCAAATTATAGCAGAGGGAGGAACACTTCCAAACTCATTCTACGAGGCCACCATCACCCTGACACCAAAACCAGACAAGGATGTCACAAAGACAGAAAACTGCAGGCCAATATCACTGATGAACATAGATGCAAAAATCCTCAACAAAATACTAGCAAACAGAATCCAACAGCACATTAAAAGGATCATACACCATGATCAAGTGGGCTTTATTCCAGGAATGCAAGGATTCTTCAATATACGCAAATCAATCAACGTGCTACACCATATTAACAAATTGAAGGAGAAAAACCATATGATCATTTCAATAGATGCAGAGAAAGCTTTCAACAAAATTCAACACCCATGTATGATAAAAACCCTGCAGAAAGTAGGCATACAGGGAACTTTCCTCAACATAATAAAGGCCATATATGACAAACCCACAGCCAACATCATCCTCAATGGTGAAAAACTGAAAGCATTTCCACTAACATCAGGAGCAAGACAAGGTTGCCCACTCTCACCACTCTTATTCACATTGTTTTGGAAGTTTTAGCCACAGCAATGAGAGAAGAAAAGGAAATAAAAGGAATCCAAATCGGAAAAGAAGAAGTAAAGCTGTCACTGTTTGCAGATGACATGATACTATACATAGAGAATCCTAAAGATGCTACCAGAAAACTACTAGAGCTAATCAATAAATTTGGTAAAGTAGCAGGATACAAAATTAATGCACAGAAATCTCTGGCATTCCTATACACTAATGATGAAAAATCTGAAAGTGAAATCAAGGAAACACTCCTATTTACCACTACAACAAAAAGAATAAAATATCTAGGAATAAACCTACCTAAGGAGACAAAAGACCTGTATGCAGAAAATTATAAGACACTGATGAAAGAAATTAAAGATGATACAAATAGATGGAGAGATATACCATGTTCTTGGATAGGAAGAATCAACACTGTGAAAATGATTCTACTACCCAAAGCACTCTACAGATTCAATGCAATCCCTATCAAACTACCACTGGCATTTTTCACACAACTAGAACAAAAAATTTCACAATTTGTATGGAAACACAAAAGACCCAGAATAGTGAAAACAATCTTGAGAAAGAAAAATGGAGCTGGAGGAATCAGGCTCCCAGACTTCAGACTATACTACAAAGCTACAGTAATCAAGACAGTATGGTATTGGCACAAAAACAGAAAGATAGATCAATGGAACAGGATAGAAAGCCCAGAGATAAACCCATGCACGTATGGTCACCTTATCTTTGATAAAGGAGGCAGAAATATACAGTGGAGAAAGGACAGCCTCTTCAATAAGTGGTGCTGGGAAAACTGGACAGGTACATGTAAAAGTATGAGATTAGATCATTCCCTAACACCATACACAAAAATCAGCTCAAAATGGATTAAAGACCTAAATGTAAGGCCAGAAACTATCAAACTCTTAGAGGAAAACATAGGCAGGACACTCTATGACATAAATCACAGCAAGATCCTTTTTGACCCACCTCCTAGAGGAATGGAAATAAAACCAAAAATAAACAAATGGGACCTAATGAAACTTCAAAGCTTTTGCACAGCAAAGGAAACCATAAACAAGAACAAAAGACAACCCTCAGAATGGGAGAAAATATTTGCAAATGAAGCAACTGACAAAGGATTGATCTCCAAAATTTACAAGCAGCTCAATATCAAAAAAACAATCAACCCAATCCAAAAATGGGCAGAAGATCTAAATAGACATTTCTCCAAAGAAGATATACAGACTGCCAACAAACACATGAAAGAATGCTCAACATCACTAATCATTAGAGAACTGCAAATCAAAACTACAATGAGATATCATTTCACACCAGTCAGAATGGCCATCATCAAAAAATCTAGAAACAATAAATGCTGGAGAGGGTGTGGAGAAAAGGGAACCCTCCTGCACTGTTGGTGGGAATGTAAATTGATACAGCCACTGTGGAGAACAGTATGGAGGTTCCTTAAAAAACTACAAATAGAACTACCATATGACCCAGCAATCCCACCACTGGGCATATACCCTGAGAAAACCATAATTCAAAAAGAGTCATGTACCAAAATATTCATTGCAGCTCTATTTACAATAGCCCGGAGATGGAAACAACCTAAGTGTCCATCATTGGATGAATGGATAAAGAAGATGTGGCACATATATACAATGGAATATTACTCAGCCATAAAAAGAAATGAAATTGAGCTATTTGTAATGAGGTGGATAGACCTAGAGTCTGTCATACAGAGTGAAGTAAGTCAGAAAGAGAAAGACAACACATATATATGGAATTTAAGAAAAAAAAAATGTCATGAAGAACTTAGGGTAGGACAGGAATAAAGATGCAGACCTACTAGAGAATGGACTTGAGGATATGGGGAGGGGGAAGGGTAAGCTATGACAAAGCGAGAGAGAGGCATGGACATATATACACTACCAAACGTAAGGTAGATAGCTAGTGGGAAGCAGCTGCATAGCACAGGGAGATCAGCTCTGTGCTTTGTGATCGCCTGGAGGGGTGGGATACGGAGGGAGGGAGGGAAGGAGACGCAAGAGGGAAGAGATATGGGAACATGTATATATATAACTGATTCATTTTGTTGTAAAGCAGAAACTAACACACCACTGTAAAGCAATTATACTCCAATAAAGATGTTAAAAAAAAGTGATAACTAACAAGGACCTACTGTATAGCACAGGGAACTGTACTCAATATTTGTAATAAACTATAAGGGAAAAGAACCTGAAAAAAAATATATGTATATATAACCGAATCACTTTGCTGTACATCTGAAACTAACACAACATTGTAAATCAACTACGTTTCAATAAAAAAATAATCTAAGAAAATTACATTTCTAAACTGTATGCTGGGTCATTAGACCCATTTTCCCATGAGGTTCAAATTCCTCATCATGACTGTAGAGCCCTTTCTTACCTTTGCAGCATCTTTTCTACCACTACCCTCATTCCTGAATGCTATGCTCCAGGTATTCTAAACACATCCCCCAACTGTGTCGTGTTCTTTCAGGCACAATCCTCCCAGCCCTCTGGCCTCTGATGAACCGGTTCTTCAAAACTCGGACCAACAGCGTAACTCCCTGGAAAGCGCAGTTACAACTCTCCCCGCTGGCCCTGCAGCTCCCTCATGGTTCTCAGATTGTTTAAAAACTACTTGTAACACACTGCACATCACAGGCCTTGGAGAACATTTGCCACAATCGAGAAATAAATCTTGATTCTTTATTACATTTCCTCTCTTAAATGCCAGCTTGGTGGTAAGATGTGTAGGAAGGGCCCTTATGTGTTTATGCCTCCTTGATTCTCCTCTGCCTTCTCGCCTTCTCCCCAAGCCCTTCCTTAGCTTCACCTCCAGAATCAAGTGGCCACAAGAGTGCCCTGCAGATTCTTTCTGGAGCATCCTTACCATTTTAGCTCCACTGTCCCCCCCCAGCCCTGCTGCAACTCACATTTCTTATCACCAGGGTGTGTAACCTGAGGCTTGGAGCCAGAGTTGGACGGGGGGCATGGTATCCTCTGCCGCAGGGGTTCCCAAAGTCTGTTAACCATCACTGAAGGAGGGAGCAGAAAGGAAAACACCCAGACAAGCCAATGGGATGGGAACTAGGGAATCAGCTCATCTAAAGCCGAGGGAAGGGAAGCCAGACAGAGGGGTGGTTGCCCCTGCTTTTTGGTCTCGTGGGGATTCCGGCGTCAGTGGTGTAGTAGCTGTTAATGATGCTAACCCAGGATGGATACCTTTGGTGTAACCCAGCGTGCCAGCAAACACTATTTTCTGCCTGCATCTCAGTCACCCTCAGAGATTCTGTCTTCACTTCGCTGCAGAGCTTCACGTAGGTCAGGTCCTGGGCTCACATATTCTTGTGAGATGAAAACAAGATACTTTCCCGCAAATTCTGCAAATTGTTTTAAAACCCGGTCTAACGGACAAGGACGTGAGTCCCCTTTCAGCGTCGGGCCACCTGCTCTGCGAAGTTCAGAATGGAATGTAAAAGATGGTCCCTGCAGCGCTGCGCTGGGGAGAAAGCCGACACCCGCCGCGGCTCATCCTTATGAGCTTTGCACGGAAGCAAGGTTAATAGTATGTTTTACGCAGCATTTTTAATGCCAAATTTACCTCGTCGCGGGCTGGAGCTGGAGCTTTTGGACACAAACACGAAGGCCCAGGTCTCTATGTGGCCTGGCCGTAGGGAAGTCGGTGAGCGACCAGCCTGGGGCAGGGACGCTGCTCTCTGGACGAACTTCCTGCCCTGCTTAGGATCCCGCCCCCAGAAGGCCAGTGGGAGGGGCCAGGAGGTCACAGCGCGCCTGTCCAGTCGCCCTCGGCCTCCCGGGGTCAACGTGCTCACCCTCTGAAAACCATCAATGGGAGGAGAGTTTTATCTCACTTTCCCTCTCAGATAAGTCTAGGTATAAACTCACTCAGGGACTCTGCGATGAGTCCCTGAGTGAGTTTATACCTAGACCATGGTCTGGGGACCATCAAGTCTTTGTTGCCAGATGTGCAGAACTGGGTTCCTACGTGGGGAAAGAATCGCGGAGGCTCTGGGCTTTCTCAGAGGGTGGGTCCTGCCCCTATGCTGGGCTTAGGGCTGCCTCACCCATGAAGAGGCTAGACATGAGTATAACTGGAGAATCCAAGGACTCACAAACATCGCCCGTTTGAAACTCTTATTCATAGATTTGGCCACATGGACTTTGTGAGGATTTAATCATACAAAATAAAAATTTTGAGGCTCTCATGGATAAGGATAGGGTAGAGAGTGACACTGATTACCTTTTGTGAAAGGTTTGCATAAATGAGAGCGTCACGAGCAAAAAGAAACAGGATTTTCTGTCAGCAAGCTTTGGGCTGACGGGTGCTTCTGGAGTGAGTCCTCTTCCAAGCGGGATCAACATGGCAGCCAAGGTCATCTGAACCTGGAAATGCTCTCTTGACGGGGCTGCTTCAGAGTGTCTTCTGTTTTCCCAGCCTTGGTATAGAGCTGCCAGGATCCCTAAGGAACTGAGAACCCACTCATCATGTCTTTGTGTTTAATAGGGCTCCCTTCCCACTGAGACTTACCCAATCAGACAAGCCTCCCAAGACCCAGATGGGCTTAGTGAAGAGCAGATTTCCCTAATTAATTGTCTGATGTACTTGGCAGGTCAAAATGTCAGTTACCGTCTTCTACGAGTAACGCACCCTGATTGTGCTGATCATGAGTAGACTCATTGAGAACAGAAAGAAGTCAAGTGGTTTCTCTCTTAATTTTCACCCAAAGCTAGATTATTTCTTACTTTTCCTTCTTAGCTCTGCATATTTGCGGGGATTCGTTTTTTCCTGAGGGATAAATCATAACCACCATCTTGGCTCATATTCCCAAATCTAGACCTCAAAAGAAACTCAAGGAAAGATCTTTCTTGCTCTTGATATTATTCCTCTTCTAGTTCCGTTCAAATCCGTAAGGGAATTTCAGACCTTCATTGTAAATCTTATTGACTAGGTCTGTATGATCTCTGTGTGCCTACTGTTAGAGAAAACTCATGATAGCTCTGAGCTTGCTGGCCTGAAGGGCATGGGGTAGATGGGCAGATAGGGACTTGTTCTGGTGTGTGTGTCTTCCAGATAGCACATGCTGTGTTGTCTCTTTTAAATAAGCCACACCTGTTTCTCCTTCTATTTTTTTTTTTTTATCCCTTATGAGGGATCTGAGAGGGACAAGAATGCCCCCTTCTCTGTAGTTCCAGGCATCAGAGGCACCACCACGGAGTGCAACACTCTGGGCTTCATCTAGGGAGAAACTGGAGCCCAGCCTCTGGTGTGATGGGATTCTCATCTGTGGAGATCATATGCCTATAATCTCTTAGGTACCTAAAGAGCTTTCAGGTTTATCTTCTCATGACTGGGTATCGCTGTCACTATGCCGCAGGATGAGCTCAAGCTTGGGTCTCCTGATTCCAGATCCAACGTCCCTTTCCACTTCTGGAGAACACTTGCCATTAGTGGAAAACACACAAGATGAAGGAGCTTCTCACTTCAACGCAACAAGCACTTGCTGAGTTTGGGGCTTGTACACCAGCAGGGCAGCAAGTTTTGTCCCTGGGGGAGGCCCCAGTTGGAGAGAGACAGGCAAGTAGGCTGTTAGGTCAAGTGACAGGTGCTACACCTGAGTGGGACAGGCGAGGGCCAGTGTGACATGAGCACATGAAGAGGGACGATTGGGGCACGGGGAGGCTTCCTGGTGGACAGGAGGGCTCAGGACACAGGGCACGGACAGCATGGGGGCTGGGAGACTTGCATCTAGCTTTCTGTGGGTCAGAGTGGAGAATCTGGGGGGTATGGAGTCTGGAGGGGTGACCTGGATACATCATCCAGGTTCTTTTCAGCCAGGCTAATAAGAGCACAGATTTTATCCTACAGACAGAAGGGAGCCATAAAGCCTTAAGCAGGGGGTGGCTTGAGCAGGATAAAGCTTTGGGAGGATCCCCCAACCCCAAGGAAGAGCTCTGCTCCTCCTGTTGGCTCACAGCCCCTCGCAGCTTCGCAGGGCTATGCTTGGTGCAGGGGTTTAAGCATCACAAAAGTAGTCTGGAATCAGCCAGAAGAAATAAGAGACCCGTGACCCGCATTAGAGAAAAATTTCTTAAAAAATTTTTTCTTTATGGTTAAAATGTTATAGTTTCTTTTTAAAAAAACTTAAATATTTTATGCGTGTCTCTCCTTGGATCATGTACTCCTTGCATTACGCCCTCTCTACCCAGCACAGCACCCTAAAAACATAATAAATATTTCAGAATGTTCTATATTAGATGTCAGAGACTGAACACTGCTCTCCACCCTGGCCTAACCCAGCCTGGGAGCTCATGGGAGAGGGTCAGGGGCGTCTTCTCTCTGCACCTCCCTCCCATTCCCAGACCCAGATCACTGAGAGGCGAAGTTATTCCTACCAAGGGAAGCGTAGGATCTTAAAGTTATGAATTAAGTTTTCTCTCCTCTCCATCTGCAGCTTCAAACCTAAATACTATCTTGTACTCAGTTGTTGAGGCCATCGGATCCCAACATCGTAGTAAGGACAGTGAGGCCCAGAATTAGGAGAGCAAAGGGTCTTAACGTTAAATATAGAGAGGTTTTATGTATTGTTATGATTCGATGGCTTTCTGAAATATGATGGGAAGGGTTGGATTAAATGGAAAGCTCTAGAAGAAACAGACATTAAAATGTAATTGAAAAAGACTCATCAAGCCAATTGAACTGTAAATTATGGTTGACACTTGAACAGCAAGGGGGTCCACCTGTATGGGGACATTTTTCAATAGTAAGTTTCACAGTCCAAAATGAACCATATATACAAAGGGCCAACAATAAGTTATTGGAGGGCCCGTGAGCCATGGCCGCTGAGCCTGCGCGTCCGGAGCCTGTGCTCCGCAACGGGAGAGGCCGCAACAGTGAGAGGCCCACGTACCGCAAAAAAAAAAAAAAAAAAAAAAAAAAAGTTATTGGAGGATTTCTGACTGCAGGGAGTGTGGGTGCCCCTAACCTTGCATTGTTCAAGGGTCAACTGTACTTGTCTTTCCCCCTCCCTGCAGCTCTTCTTAAACTTGCTGAAATTGGAAATATGTATTCACACACACGTGTATACTTACATATGTCTGTCTCTCTCCCTTCCTTTCTTCCTTTCTCCCTCCCCTTCCCTTTCCCTATTTCCATCTTTCCTTCTTTCTTCCTTTCTTCCTTTCTTTCCTCCTTCCTTCTTTCTTCCCTTTCTTTCTTTCTTTCTTTTTTTTTATGAACTATTGCCCAGCCATAAAAAAAGAATGAAATAATGCCATTTGCAGCAACATGGATGGACCTAGAGATGATCATACTAAGTGAAGTAAGTCAGACATAGAAAGACAGGGGCTTCTCTGGTGGCACAGTGGTTGAGAGTCCACCTGCCGATGCAGGGGACACGGGTTCGTGCCCCGGTCCGGGAAGATCCCACATGCTGCAGAGCGGCTGGGCCCGTGAGCCATGGCCGCTGAGCCTGAGCGTCCAGAGCCTGTGCTCCACAACGCGAGAGGCCACAACAGTGAGAGGCCTGTGTATCGCAAAAAAAAAAAAATAAATAAAAAAAATAAAGAGAAAGACAAATACCATATGATATCACCTATATGTGGAATCTAAAAAATAATACAAATGAACTTATTTACAAAACAGAAACAGACTCACAGACATAGAAAACAAACTTATGGTTACCAAAGGGGAAAGGGGGTGGGGAGGGATAAATTGGGAGTTTGGGAATAGCAGATACAAGCTATTATATATAAAATACATAAACAACAAGGTCATATTGTATAGCATAGGTATCTATCTTCAATATCCTGTAATAAACCATAATGGAAAAGAAGAAAATTAAATTGTATTTACACAAACAAAAGCTAAAGCTATTGCAAAATCTTGGTATTGATTTTTCTAACTAGGAACCTTAGCAAGGTTTTTCTTTAAACTTAAAAAAGGATTTTTTTTTAACTTGAAAAACGAGCTCAGTATCAAAATTGATTTCAAAATTTAAGAGCTTTATTTAATAATCATTATAGATCTAGATGCCTTTATCTTAAAGTAGTCATTAAATATGATTAGCATAAAAGTAGATAGCTAGCAAAAATGTCAGTGTGACTTGATAGATAGAACTCCAAATTATCAATAATACTGCAAGTGGCCACAAACCCAAGGTTCCCTAAGTGCCGGTTAAACAAACATGAACTTGATTCTCTGTGATCTCCCCTATGCACAGAAATGGGGAACATCTCTGAACCCCAAACCTGTTCTGTAAATCCAAAGCGAGAGGCCTGGAACCAACACAAATGTGTGTTTTGCAAGGCAATCCAAGGAGAAATGAGGAGAAGATAAATGATTTAACAAAAAATTTCTGGCTGTCTGTGCCTCTCTGTAGGTGTCTGAATCTTTGGAGTATACATAACTCCATCTCTGCCTGTTTGGGTGACAGCCATGGAACATGGAGGGAACATTCTTGGAGCAGAGCAAGAGGAGGTTTTCTGCTTCCAAAGTTTCCAGTCACTTCTATGGGGGCTACCTTTCCTTTTTCACAAAACACCTTTGTCTTGAATTCCTATTCCTCAATGGGGCTTGCTAAGATTTTATTTTTATTATTCTGATGATTTTACAAGACATTATTTTTAACATTATTTAATACTGGAGAGTGGCCTTATCACTGGAAAGTGATATTATCTCATCCAGGTTGTCCAGGCAATTGCCACCTTCTGAAAATAAATAAGAGGGAAATTTGCATAGAAATAAGGACCTAGAGGCAAAAATAATTCCCATTTGTCATCACCACAAATGAATCACTTATTAGCATGGGATGAGGTAATAAGGATCGTCACCCCTGATATTGAAAGGCATTTGCCTAAAAAGCTAGCATGTTAGAAAGTGTAACATTTATGATAGAAATTCTCTTAATAGCTCTGAATATGAACGATTTCAGAGTACATTTGGGAAAACATCCCAAGGATATCAGTGTTTTATTTTATAATTGTTTTGGAACGAAATAGAATTTGGTGCCAATGTTTTTACTAATAAAGGAAGGATTCACCTAAGCAAATAGCTATAGCTGTGAAAAAGTCTATTTGAAATCCTTTTCAATGGTTAAACGTATTAGAGGCAAAGTGTACATTTCCCCCGCCCCCCCATGGCAAATTTTCAAATGTTCAGGTCACAGTGATGCAAAGAATTTAAGGTAGAGGTCTAGCGATAGCAAGTATTAGTTATATTGTCAGGGTCTCATTTGGCTGGAAGAAAATGGACTTGTCAGGAGCTCTGCCATTTTGCTATAAAGGATTATAGCAATTTCACTATAAAGGATTAGGACAGCTACCTGTTGCTGGGAAAGAAGAAGTGTGAGGACATTCCAGTTCAGCGCTTTTTCATAAAAATGCTCTGTTGCTTTCCAGTGCTCTAAGGTCTCCCCAGAGACTCTGAGCCCTCTCCCTCTCCCCTTTCACCTTTAAATATCCTGCAGCTCAGATGTTCAAAAACCCTGGAGCCACCTCTAGCAAAGTCAGAAATTGTATAAAGAACGTAGATAACATCTAGTTTTCAAGGCATGTGAGTTTCTGAGTCTACTTGAGCAAATGACTTTTCACCAGCGTCAATGTCATTTGTATTGATATATTCCAGGTACCTATTGTCTTACTACTTCCTTGCTACCCAAATTGTTGTCCATAGACCAAAAGCATCAGCATCCCCCAGGAGCTCATTAGATGTAGAACCTCGGGCCCCATCTCAGACACACTGAATCAGAATCTTCATTTTAATCAGATTCATATCACATGCATTTTAAAGTTGGGGAAGGCTTAGTCTTTTTGACCTCTGGGATTCTGCGCACTTCTCTGTCTCGGCCCCTAAAACTCGTCTTCACTTTCTAGTATGGACCCTCACATGCTGCTTACCATAAGCTTGGTTTCCTTTGGACCTGTAACAGGAGGAAAATGTGTACCTGTTTCCAGTCATGGACCAAAGCTTCCCTGTTTTTATTCCTTTACTTGAGTCATAGAACTCTCTCACCATCTAGATACATCTGAACCCCAGTTACTTGTAACCCTATTGAAGGCATATCCCATGAGATGTGTGGTCAAGAGAACATAGTTCAGTGACTAAAGAGTTCTTTCAAGATAAATTTCTAATTGTATTTCTTAAATATCATGACGTGTACACTTTAAAAAATTCCCTTTTCCTCTCACATCTGTTTTCTTCATAGACCATCACCGTCTCACCCCCGTCTCTACCTCACTCCTCCCAAAACTCTCCTCCTTCAAAGCTGAACCTAAAGTTTCTCCCATAGACCTAGCCTGCCTATTTTTCCTTCTAGCCTTTTTATCTTTTTTTCCCTCCATTTTACATCTAGAAAGATAAAGAAACCAGTTGGTCCTGATGGAATCTTCTGGAAAGGGATGGGGAGGGGAAGGAACAGAATGAACTAAGGCCACGAAGCAGAGAAAGCCTGGGAACACCTGTGTGTTACTAACATCCTCTCTGTCCCTCCCACCTCTTCCTGTCGGTATTTCTCTCTCATTTCAGCTCTCATTAGATTTCAGTTCTTTTTTCATGAGCATTCAGCTAGAAGCATTTCTCAGCCTCCTGGATTCTAGGTGGGGATATATGATTAGTTCTCAGCAGTGAACTGTGAGCCCAAGTGGGGGGTGTCACCTAAGGCCGAGGCATCTATGAGCGATGGGCCTTTTCTCTTGTCTTTTATTAGTGGTGAGATATAGAGGAGCTAGTGGAGGACAGTGGTCCTAGGGCACTGGTTCTTAAGCGAGGGTGGGGGAATAAGGCGGTGGGAAGGTAGGAAGTGGTTTTGGACCTCATGTGACATTTGACAATATCTGGAGACATTTCAGGCTGTCATAACCAAGGGTGCTACTGGCATCTAGTGGGCCGAGGCCAGGGATGCTGCAAACATCCTACAATGCACGGGACAGCCCCCACCATAAAGAATGTTCCAGCCCAACGTGTTAGTAGTGCTGAGTTTGAGAAGCTCTGTCCTGGGAGAGGGCAGAACCGACAGATGGCCGGAGCCTGGGTCCTCCCGTGAGCACCCCAAAACCCAACTGCCGCCACACAGAAGTGTGAGAGCAGCAAGAAATGAACCCTTTGTGGGTGAAGACACTGCACCTTGAGGATTGTTCGTTTCAGCTGTGAGCCCCCTCAACTGATAACCCAGAGTTCTACCGAGATCTGGGTCCCGGTGTGATCCTGCTGGTCTGCTGTGCAAACACACCTGTGCAAGCTTTATTGCAATGGCCCATTTTATCCAGAGACTTTGGAACAAGCTGGGCACTGTTATGAAAATGTCACCTTTCAGTTAGAAGCAGCAGACATTCACCACAACCTCTCCCATTTCTGTCGCTGCACACCTGAGCCCACTCCAGGGCTGCGGGCAGGTACATGTGGTTATTAAGGAATCACAGGGACTCAGGACCTCTCTGTCATCTGCACCCCCATCCTTAGAAAAGTGTGAGGCTAACTGATCCCAAGTGCCTGTGTGAAGCGGCTTCATTTGGGCTTAACATCACGGTGCCACCTCCATTTCAATACTTCCTCCAATGAGGGAAGGCATATCCTTCTATGGATTCAGACTCAAAATATTCATTTTGTCTTTATAAACATCACAGACAAGTGAAATGGAAGACACGTTGTCCGCAAGCTTCTGTAGCTTGGAAAATAAAAGGTGACCGTCTTGCCGCGGTATGGCTGTAATTGATGGCCATGGACCACCAAACTGACTCCTCGTTTTTAGATGTAAAGAGAGTGATGCCAGGTGGCCAAGGGACTCACCGAAACAGGAGGATGGAGGTCAAACCCGACATCTCTTAACAGCCCCCGTTGTCCTGGTTACTTTCAGAAGCAACGGTCCTGTTATCGTGTTTGTGCGCCTCATTTTTTCACGTGTGAAGAATTTTGCTGCTCCACAAGGCAATTAGAGAGGAAGGCTCTGCAGCGTCATATTGATCTCTCCTGTTCAGATGTATGATTAGCTGTTAACATTTCATTACCATCAACGCTTTCCCGGGTTCTCCATGACCCTTGTCTCACGAAGTCCCCAGACCTCTGAATGCTGTGAGCTAATTAATTTTGCTGTCTGATGTGAGGATGTAAAACATGGAGCCCAGAGTCTTGATAGGAAGGTCGTATTGGATAATCACATTATTCTTCATATGAAGTGAGCTTTATTGGGAACCCCGGCAGAGAACCGAGTTAACGAAGCAGCCCTCTCTGGTTCCAGCAGAGAGGCATGAGGCTTGCAAATAAATGCTGATTCCAAGAAGTGTTATACTGAGTTAGATATGAATGTAACTCTTGAGTGTCATTCTTATGGAAGGGAAAAGACGCCAATCACTTAAAGGAGAGGAATATTCTGCTGCGTTACTTTGAATGTGGAATGCGGTCAGGCGTATACACTCAGGTACTAACACAAGTCTCTCTTAGTTTCCCCCCAAGGCGGGTGCTAATGTCAGCTCCTGAAAAGGGCAGGGCAGGTAACAGTTAGTAACTCACTCAGGACAGGATCCCGTGATGGATTATTAAGAGCAGACTCTAACGTGTCCTTTGAATTCAAAGATGACACTGAAGCGACAGCAAGAGGGTTCTTCCAGCCCTTTCCACACTGCGCAGGTGTAGACGTCCTGCATGTTCAGCCACAGCTGTGTTTTTAGCATCTCTGAGGTCTATAGCTCTGTCCCTCTCAGGAAGCCTCTGATAAAAACAAAACCTTGCTCATTTTTTGATGAGGACAAACTCGTCTGTATGATAACTTGGCTCCGCTGGCTTTTCAACTCTACTGCCCAATATGAGTGGTCTTTTTTCCTGTTTATACCTCTTGTTGCAAACTCAAACTCAAAATATGCCTCCCATTGAATGAACAAACTCATCCAGAATGATTTGGGGTCCAATGCACTGGAACTGTGCAGGAGCAAAAAGGAATTTAAGGCAAGTCAACTGGACACAAACATTTCAGGTGTCATTGTGGGAGATTGTGGTATTCACGTAACATTTTGTATGGCTTCCTGCAAATTCTGATGAAACTGGGGAAGAGACTGAATGGTTGGGTATATTTAAGCCGTACAGAAAATGGGCCAGCTGAGGACAGGGTAAGAGGCTATATCTGAATGAGGGATATATTGGCTTGATTGGTAAATTGGTGTACATTATAGGGTGGGAATGGGTTGTTTAAGAAGAGAAAAGACAAATATCATATGATATCACTTATATATGGAAACTTTAAAAAAGGATACAAATAAACTTATTTACAAAAAAATAAAAGAAGAGAAACATCTTAGTGCTTAGTTAGCTCTCGTTGACTAAAGCTCAAAGGAGAGCTTTTGTTTTATTATATTTCCCACCCCTGCTGTCCTTTCCTCTGTCCCTTTTTCACTTCTGGAATGTCTTCATGGAAATGTCCCTTTCCCCAGCCTCCCCACTCAGGCATCCGTTACATATGCTTACCACCTGTGGCTTTCTGGTTGGATGTGGAGAACTTAGAATATTCTGGAACTCTGCCTTGGGAAACAGACCCATTTATTTTGAATGCCAGTTTTACCGCTTAGTGGCCATATGTTCTTAGATCAGCTATTTAATTTTTTTTTCTGAGCTGTTTTTTCATCTGCAGAATGTGCATGATAATAGCATCTACTTTGTAGACTTTTTGTGTGAATTAAAATAATGTGCACAAAATGCTTAGCAACAGGCCTGGCACATAGCAAGTATTTGACAGACAGTAATTGTTGGTGGATTCAGCTTATGACTATACTATTGTAGTTGTTACTATCATGAGACTGGGCAGCTCAACCTTCAAAGTGTATCTGGAATCCAGCCACACTCACCTGCCTGCAGGCTGCCATCCTTGCTCAAGGCACCATTGTTCCCTGGCTTGGACTGCTGCAGTATCCTTCTAACCCGACTTCCTGCTTCCACCCTTTCTTAACTATTTCCCATACGGCAGCCAGAGCTCTCTTTTATCGATAACACTTGCTTTTGTCAGATCATATGACTCTCCTGCTAAAATCCCCATTGCAGCTAGAAGCAAGTCCATCCTCTTCCCTAAGGCCCCGGCATGCTCATCTCAGGCCATGCCTCCCTCCCATCTCTCTTTGATTCCCTGTGACTTGGCAGTCTGGCCCACCTGCCCCTCCATTCTGCATATTCCTCCTGCCCTGGCGCCTCACACATGCGTGCTCTTCTCTTGTATTCGCGTGCTTGCGTCTTCCTGTTGTTGAGTAATCAGCTCCAGTGCCACCCCCTCATCTCATTAAATAACAGGTCGGACTGGATGAAATCGCTGCTATTTCTTGACCTACACTTGACCTACAAAAATGACAGTTTTATATGATTCACCCTAATAACTGTCCCCTCCACCCCTCCATCACCACGCTGTCCATATGGTCTTTTATTCTATGTTTTACTTTGTCAGTGTGCTACCTGCACATCATGCAGGTATGATCCATGTCAGGAATGCAAATAGATTCCATTTCCTATAACAGATCTTATAAATGGGTACTACCTGTTAATGCACCATGTTGAGAAAAATTCTGAGGTTGCAGTCAGACTCAGCAGAAAGAATCCCATGATTGGTTAGTACCAGGATCTTCTGTGGCCGAGGCACCCCCCATTCCCTCTCGGAGGAAATTGCGTGTACGTGAGGACTTTCATCAGTGCAGGTTGGGACAGGGTCTCTGCCCCTCTCGCCCAATGACAAGTTCACGGTGCTGTCTTATTTCTGTTGAGTAGCTGTGTCTTCTTACCCACGCACTTTGAAGGCCGCTTACTGGTTTCCAGTGGCACGTATGTAACTTACTTGGAAAACTTCCAAAAGTATTTTACTGCTTGTACCTAAAGACCACAAAATATTCTAAGTCTCCAGATAATTTTCATATGACCCCCTAAAATTCCTTTAAAAATTAAACATTTTATGCAAGACTGATTTTATTATTAAGAAGGGTGGGTCAGATAGGACACCAGGGAGATTTTTAAAAATTAGTAAGCTTCTTTCAGCAGCCACGGTTGCTTAATAGCTTCCAGAAATTATCCTTAGCCTTCCTAGAATAAAAGGTTTAAGGTACAGTCATGGAGAAAATGTATTGTTTCATACTTCCTGTTAGCTAATTGTTGTGTTCAATTTCCATCAATTACGGAAAAATGATGCAAAGCATATGATTAATTTAAAACATCGATTGAATCTGTTTAAACCTTGAATCCAGTAGACACCCAATGAAATAGACTTGGTCTCATTCACCATGCTTCAGACACAGGTCTTTAGGATTTATTTTCCCCTTAATTGTGATGGCCATGTAAGTTGGGTCCAGGGAAGTTGCTAGTCACAAACACTCTGGAAACACTGCCTGACAGGTGTGCTGTGATGCCATGTTTTAAATGAGTACTTCCAGCCTACTCCTCTGGGCTCCTGTCCAAATTCTGTGTGAATTCGCCTTCACTGGGACAAAGGAGGCAGATGGAAAACCTGCCTTTCTCCCTCATTGCCCGGCAGGTACTCCTGTCTCAGTCAGATGGCTGTGGTCCCTTCCCCAGCCCTACCACGTGCCTGCCCTGTTCACCTCTGCTTTGCAAGAAACCTTCATTCTCACTCCATCTAAGCTCTCACCTGACGAAGCACTCAGCGTGATCCATTGCAAGTAAACACAGCTCCTCTGTCTCTTTTATGGTCTTTCCATAATGCTCATTTGTTTAACTGGCTAGAGAGTGAAAAGCCTTCCCCAGCGAAAAGATGATCTCCTTTTCCTTTGGGCGGTCTCTAGACAACCTGCTTCCTTTCCATCTATTTTTATCCTGCTATCTTGTCACGTCTCTTCTATCTTGTAATTTCATGCCATCAAGTCTTAATCTTGGGTTTTGACGTTTTGTGTGTGTGCCAGGGTATTGCACTCTATCTGGGTCCACGTTCCTGGAAGCAAGGGAAAGGATCCTGCTTTATATCTTAAAACAAGTAGCAGAGTGCCAATGGGCATAGAAGATTCTTAGTTAAATCACTGCAGGAGGTAAGAAATAAAGAAGAGAGAGGAGTAAGGAAGGGAGAGGAGGGGGGAGGGAAAAGAAAAAGGAAGGGAGGCCACGATTTCTCCTGAAACCCTAGAACAGCACAGTGCTTGCTTTAAAACAGATGCCAACACGTGTGTGATTAATATACAGAAATACTCAGTCTGGCCAGTGTCCTAAAGTTGCAAATCCAGTTCTCTTTCTCTCTCTGAACATACAAAGTATCTGATCAGACTCCACTTCCAAAGTGACAGTTCCTGAGGATACCAAACAGACTAACAACAAAGCAATTAGACCTCGGGAGCTGATGACCCTCAGCTGAGGATGGGGTGCGTTTAACACCCACATGAACCACGTCGCTGCTGAGTTAGAAGATGCTCATCAGATTTCACATCTGAGAACAAGGACCTTTTAAAAGTGAGAGCTTCAGAGTTGAAAATCACAAGTTCAACAACTTTTCAATCGAAACATATGAATGTATTTATCGAAGAGGGAGAGCTTGTAAAAGAGTCTAAGTGGAGGAGTGTTCTCAATTCAGTGAACCAAGCTTCTTTCGCCCCAGTTAGGAGCAAACTGGTGGAATGAGATGTCAGTAGAAATAGAAATAGAAGCCCCTGGGACACTCAGCATCAATGGTTCACCAGGACAGATTCACAGAGTCCAGAGGTGTGTGTGTGTGTGTGTGTGTACACGCACAGGTGTATTTGCTGGACTATAAAAGTGCACACACTCAGGCAGGTTCATTCCTGAGCTGTCCCAGAAGTTGTGACTTCAGGCACAACAAGTCTAGTCAATTCAACGTTTACTGAGTGTTCTGCGTGACGTCCTGGAGAAGTTTAAACCGATGTTTCTTTTATGTGGGTGCAGCTACCAACACCTTCTCTCCAGACCAATGTGGTCCCACCCCCACTCAACACAACGTTCCCATTTCACCTGCCCGTTTGGGGAAACAAGGTTTTTCCCCCCTAATTACAAGGGTACTATCTCCCAGATGAGAAAATTTGCCAACTGTATGCAAGCACCCAGGTAAAAACAGACAAATGCATAATCTTACCACCAGAAGAGATCTGTTGTTTCTCTAGTTTATATTTTGATGTTTGCTCTTGGGTGGTTTTTAAATATAACATCATGATTTTCCTATAATGTTGTTTTCTGTTTCTTGGAAATAGATTATATGGCAGGAGGTTTTAGCTGATTATAAAATGGGATTCTGTCTGAATGGTAATTAAAACTATGGGTACACCCAATGCACTTTCAGGGGAGAATTTGGTCATGGCCCTGGGACCAAGCAGGAAAACAGGGAAATGAACTCTGCTGGGTGTGTCTGATGGAAGATTTGTGGTATGGGAAGTCTTTCCCTGTTCCAAAGTCACAAAATGTTCTACTGCATTGTGTTCCGACTACATCAGAGTTTCTTTTTTGGCTGCATTGGGTCTTCGTTGCTGCACGCGGGCTCTTTCTAGTTGTGACAAGCGGGGGCTACTCTTCGTTGTGGTGCGCAGGCTTCTCATTGCGGTGGCTTTTCTTGTTGTGGAGCACAGGCTCTAGGCACGTGGGCTCAGCAGTTGTGGATCATGGCCTCTAGAGTGCAGGCTCAGTAGTTGTGGCGCATGGGTTTAGCTGCTCCACGACATGTGGGATCTTCCCAGACCAGGGATTGAACTCGTGTCCCCTGCATTGGCAGGCGGATTCTTAACCACTGAGCCACCAGGGAAGTCCCATGCATCAGAGTTTTTATATTACACTTTTAATCCATCTGGTATTGGCTTTGCATGTGGTATCAGGGAGGGATTCCATTTTAATTCCCCCATTTAGTGAGCCGGTGTCCCGGCCCCATCCCTGAACAACTCATCCTGCCCCAGCTGATCTGTGAGGCCACATCTGTCCCCTATGGTCATCCTGTATATGTGTGTGGATCCGCCTCTAGCTCTCTTTTTGTTCTTATCCCCATATTCATGTCATTATTACCATGGCTTTATAATGTCTTAAGAAATCTGCTAGATAAGTTCTTACTTTGTACTCTTCATTTTCAGAGATGAGTTGGTTATTCTTGGGTTGGTATTCTCATATAAAGTTTAGGCTAAGTTCGTTGAATTAAAAAAATACAACTGGAACTTTAAATAAGATTATATTTAGTTTGTAGATTAATTAATATGCGAGTTGGACCCATTTATATTTATTGATTACTATAATATCAGGGATTGTTTCTGCCGTTCTTTTTCGTGTACTCCATTTTCATTTTCTCTGTTTTGTTTCTGTTTTCTCCTTTCCTCTTTTCCTTTAGATAGAGTGTTCTTCTGATGTTTTAAAAGCTAAACATTCTGTTTTTGTCCTTGTGTGTCCTTAACCTAAAATTGTTCATGATTATTTACCCCTATTGATTTTTTCTAAGCTCAACAATATCTTTATTTCCCCACTGACTAGTAAGTACTTGAGCACGTTCTCATGTCCTTCTGGTCTCTCACTCCTCCAGCCCTCTCTCCCGTCAAGTTACTATTGTCTAGAATTCTAGCTGTGGGTTGTAATGAATATTCTGTCTTGTTTCCCTGTTTTCTCTTTTTTCATCAACTCATCACCCCCGATGGTGTCCTGTTGATACAGTGACCTGGACTGTGGCTGCTGACTTGTTGGAGAAGGTGTCTCAGGACATCTCAAGGAAGGATGGAGAGTAGGACCTAAACTCTTCCCTTATCCCATTATCTCATTGCTGCCTCCAGTCACTTGCTCCCACGGACATCAGTTCAAAACAACCTTCGTCCTCCCAGGGCTTTTCTCAATTTTAAAAGTTCCTGGAGCACATACTTCCCTCTAGCTTCTGTAATTTCTCTAGGGTTGATCCTGGGAAGAAAGCCAGCTTCTGTACAGAAATCTGACAGTTCGTATTTCTTTATAGAAGAGGGTACGACTCCTCTGGGGAAGGAAGACCTGAATAGAACAGAGCCTTCCTCAGCTCTGCTTTATGGCTTGGAGGACGTCAGAGAGACTGCCCTGAGCAGGGCAGAATTCTTGTCCTAGTGCTCCTGTAGCTGTGGCAGTGGTGAAGTACCCGCTCAGGAGAACAACAAGGAGACAGGAACGGAAGGATATCGACAGGTTGGCTTTGCTTTGTTGTTTGTTTTTTTACTGAATATGTGAGAAACCTCTTGGAAATTCCCCTCTAAAAACCTGGGGGGAGTCTGTTGAGGGTGAATGGGTGGGCATATATTCTCCCTGAAGTTCTGTGGCCATGTAGGCGGGGGCTATTAAGGCTGTGAAATGTAAATATTGTTCTATCATTAGCACTAATGTATACTAGGTATGTCCTAATTACTCTCTCTCCATCACTTTCCTCTCTCCCTCCAACCTCCCTCAACTGGATTGCAGGCTCCAAGAAGGGCAGGATCCTTCACAGATTTGTTGACAGTTATATCCCCAAATCTGACCCAGTGCTTGGCCCAGACGCATATGTGCTCAATAAATGTTTGCTGAAACTGTACAAAAATTGAAATTTTTCTTTACTAAACCTATGCTCCTATCAGTCCCATATGAGAATGCCTGTTTTCCCAAACCACTACCAACACGTTATTATTACTATTCTTTATAAATATTGCAAATTAAATAGATATCAAATAACATGTCATATTTTTAATGTGCATTTTTCTAATTCCTGTTGCAGTGGAATATTTATCACAGGTTTAGTTTTCATTTGCACCACCTCTATTGTGAATTTCTCGTTCATTTCTTTTGTCTGTTTTCTATTAGAGTGTTCATTGTTTCTTACTGATTTTAAGAGCTCTTTCTATAAAAATAGCAACTCTTCTTTTTTAAAAAATTAATTAATTAATTTACTTTTGGATGCGTTGGGTCTTCATTGCTGTGCACGGGCTTTCTCTAGGTGTGGCAAGCAGGGGCTACTCTTTGTTGCGGCGCGAGAGCTTCTCATTGCGGTGGCTTCTCTTGTTGCAGAGCATGGGCTCTAAGCATGCGGGCTTCAGTAGTTGTGGCGCATGGCCTCAATAGTTGTGGTGCGCGGGCTCAGTAGTTGTGGCTTGCGGGCTCTAGAGCGCAGGCTCAGTAGCTGTGGCTCATGGGCTTAGCTGCTACATGGCACGTGGGATCTTCCTGGCCCAGGGCTCAAACCCGTGTCCCCTGCATTGGCAGGCAGTTTCTTAACAACTGCGCCACCAGGGAAGCCCAAGATAGCAACTCTTTGTTATACATTTATATTCAAAAGGTTATTTTTTTCCCCTGCTGACCGTTTGCCTTTCAATTTTGTTTTTTGATAAAGTTAATTTTTTACATTATCAAATCTATCAAAAGTTTCCTTTATAGTTATGTTCCAAATATACTTTCTTGAATTAATCTTTTAACTTTCTTTCTTCCTTCTTTCCTTCCTTCCTTCCTTCCTTCCTTTTCTTCCTTTCCCTCTCTCTTTGTCTCTTTCATTTTTCTTTCATTTTTATTAAAAACGTTTAACACTCTAAAATCTTTTACCAATTATTCTGGCACCATTTTTCTTGGGCATCATTTCCTCCACTAATTTGAGATTTCAGTTTATTGTGTTCTAAACACAACAAATTCAAACTTAAAATTTTCAAAAAGGAACCTGAAGCACAGGAGGAATAAGCCTCTGTCTCCAGTGATGGGAGCAGCTTTGAGGTTGGGCAGCTTGGCTCAATGGCCTGCATTCTTTACTGAAATTAGAGAATGTTGTTAGAATGAACGAATTTACAGTTTGTTATGAGAAATTTCTGGAACAGAATAAACGAACTCATACAATGATAGGATATAATGTTTATTTCAACAAACGGACCCCCCGCTTTGCCCGTCTTTTAAGCTGGTTGCACGTTCCTCTCTTGTGTGTGCTGCAGTGCATGCGTTTCTTATGGCTTCAGCACTGGTATGTCAGTCGGTTTCTAAATGTCTTGTCTGAAAGACACGTTCATAGCTACAGTGGGTGAAGCAAAGCATCTGAGCAAAGTACGCCAAAATTTAGAACAGGTTCAAAGAAAAAATAGTAAGAGTTGGTGACAGTTAGTGTGGCAAAGGTTGTAATTTACAATAGAAATGCAGGCTCCCAGTGTGGCTCTGGGTCCACTCTGATGGGAAAGAGTCACCAATGGCTCAAGTGTCCCAGGCCCCCCTTGACACGCATTCAGGTTAACACAGGGCAGTTCAAAGCCACTGACTCCTGAAGGTCACAGAGTTTGGAGTGACAGCCTTCCTGGTAAGCAAGGCCAGGAAAGAATACACAGAGGTAACCTCTGAGGAGCTTGGTGGCCCTCCTGGCATCTTGACAAAAACCACGTGAACAACGCGTGTTCATTTATTTATTTATTTATTTTGAAGGAAGTATTATATTTTTATTGAAATGTATCACTTAAAAATCCAAAAATGTTAACAGATAAGTATAAAACTTGAATGAAAATCTACTTTTTGAACTAAAATTTGCTTTTTGAACTGGGTAGCATTATTATTATTTTTTTTTTTTGCGGTACGCGGGCCTCTCACTGTTGTGGCCTCTCCCATTGCGTAGCACAGGCTCCGGACGCGCAGGCTCAGTGGCCATGGCTCACGGGCCCAGCCGCTCCGCGGCACGTGGGATCTTCCCGGACTGGGGCACGAACCCGTGTCCCCTGCATCGACAGGCGGACTCTCAACCACTGTGCCACCAGGGAAGCCCAAGGTAGCATTATTTTTTATGAACTAAAAAATAATGCTACCCAGTTTCACTGAGGTTACCTTTTTCTAGTAAATCACTTCTTTTTCAAAATACTTCTCACTTTATAACTTTCCTCTGTTTAAAATTTCCTAAGTGGGATTGGGTTAATTAGCTTAATTCTTTAGGATGAATATGATGGATGCAGTTTGAAGGTTGTCTTTATGGTCCCTCTGAGGCTGTTAGCTTTTTACACGGCAAGCTGCTGGCTCTGTCCAAATCCTTTACAATTTAATTTATTTTTTGATTGGAAAAAAAATGGGATAAGAATCTAGACTCCTGGCTTACTGTAATCCATTGATACTGTTTGGAAAGCAAATGTCTTCACTTAAAACAGCCTCGGACAACTGTCCTGCAGGAGCCCTGTCCTGGAAACAAGAGACAGCACACTAGCCGTGCTCACTTGCCCGTAAAGAGGCCAGCTATGAGTCTGCCTACCCCACGCCTTTCGCAGCCCTTCCTTCCCCAAGATGTGGCCTCCATTAGCATGAGTGATGGGCTAGCTCACAGATGAGGGACCTGCAGTCAGATGGCCAAAGGCAAAGTGCTCTCTCCCATCAGCCCATTAGCACAGGGCAAGGGTCTGCTCATCTCTGATCTCTTGGTGCCAGAGGGAGTGATGTTCGGGCGAGCAGCTCTCCCCAGGTAGACGGTGTCACTAATACACCCTGATGGTCACAAGACATCTGAGACCCCCGACTAGGAGGCCACCCCAGCATGACGCCGCTCAGAGCTTAGGCCGAGGCCAGTGGAGACTAAAGGGCAGGGCAGGGCAGTGTCATGGAGAGGGACAGAGCAGCAGTCAGGACCCCCAAGTCTCAAACTTGCCCTGGGCTGCTGGCCTGGACATCTGCACAGGGAGTTCTGCCCTGTTACCGGATAAAGCAGGCTCTGTGTGGGGAATCAGTGCCAGTAAAGAATCAGAGACCTGAAAGAATAGGGTGAGAACTGCTGGTCCCAACTCTGGGTCCAGAAAGGAGGGTCACCTGTGGACGTCACACATCTGTGGGTGGCAAGGCTTTAAAGTTCTTTAAAGTTTGTGGCTCTGGGGGTGCGGAGAGCACAGCTGCTCTGCTACAGCGGAGAAAGCTCCCCTCCTGGGTTCCACTGATTTTCCCCCGCGAGGTGAGACGAGAGCTCTGCATAAAGGGCCACCACTGGTGTGAGAGCGAAGCCTGCAGTTTCAGCCCGGCGCTTACGGCTTTGCTGCCCATGCATGTCCTGCAACCTCACCTACCCCATCCTTGCCCCAAACATCTCGGTCACTTCAGGACCATTCTTTCAGCCCTCCCATGGTCTCTGAAACCTGCCCCAGCCATCTGCTCCGACCTCTTCTTGCTGGTGTGATGGAGTGATTTGAGGTGGGGAAGCGGGGTGACTGGGAAGCAGGCTGATGGACCTCGCAGCGTCCACGTGGGGCTTGGACTCAGCGCGGCCCTCAGCACTTGGTCTCCTCATTGCCTCTCCGGCGGGAGCCTGCTGCTTCTGTGATCATGTCTGATGTCAAAAACGGGTCACGCCTGATAACTGAAGGAAGGAAAACTGTAAATCCCCAAAAAGCTCATTAACAAAGAACACAGGCTTTGACTGTCAGCTACCGGGTCCTAAGCAAAGATGAAGCCTTGTTAAATCGAGTGCAGTATTTGGAGAGACGACCCACTTCAGTGCAGGCGCCTTACACTGCAGTTCCCTGCTTGCCCTGGGTCAGCCCCACCGCAGGGCGAGCTCTCGCCCGGGACAGGTTTCCTCTTTACCTTGTCTGGCCTGAAAGGCTCAGCAGATTTCTCTGGGAAGGTTCTGAGATGTGTAGTTCTCACTCTGACTGGTCATGACTAAGCCGCAGACTCCTTTCCCTCCTTCGTTCTCTATTTCATGTGACAACAGAATCTTGTACTATGTCTAGGTCAGTGGTGCTCAAACTTAATTGTGCGATCCCATTCCTGGGAACAGGTCCAAAGGAAACAAAATCTCTGTCTCAGAGAGATTTGGGTACCCTCATATTCACTGCAGTGTTATTTACAATAGCCAAGACATGGGAGCAAACTAAGTGTCCATGAATGGGCTGAATGGGTAAAACAGTTGTAGAATACGCACAGTGGAATATTATGCAGCCATAACAAGGAGGAAGCCCTGCCATTTGTGACAACACGGATGGACCTTGAGGGTATTATGCTAAGTGAAATAGGTCAGATGAAGAAAGACAAATATCTCACGATCTCACGTATATGTGGATTCTAAAAAAAAGCAGAACTCATAGATACAGAGACTAGATTGATGGTTGCCAGAGGTGGAGGTTAGGGGGCGAGAATGTGGTGAGGAAAGCGTAAAAGTGGTCCGAAAGTAAAAACTTCCAGTTACAAGATAAGTAAGTCACAGGGATGTAATGTACCGCATGGCGACTGTAGTTAACAATACCCTATTATATATTTGAAAGTTGCTAAGAGTAGATCTTACAATTCTCATCACACACACACACACAAGTGGTAGCTACATGAGGTGACAGATGTGTTAACTAAACTTATGGTGGCAATCTTTCTGCAGTACATGTATACATCAAATCATTACCTTGTACACCTTAAACTTATATAATATCATATGTCAATGACATCTCAGTAAAGCTGGAAACTAAAAGAAAACAAGACGTGAAAAACCAATCATCTGAAGGGCTTGTTAATGCAGAGTTCTGGGCACCCCCTCCCCTACATGGGTTTCTGATGTGGTAGGTCTGGGGTGAGGCCTGAGGATCTGCATTTCCGACAAATTCCCGGTGAAGTTGATGCTGCTGGCCTGGTGCCCACACTTTGAGGATCACTGACCTGGATGCCGAATCCTGATGACGTCAGTGCAGATTTGTCTTTGTTGGATTTCTCTCGGGAGCTGAACACAGGCAAAATTTCCAGGGCGGGGAATGTGTTTGGGAGACGATCGTAGGAAGCCCTGGGAGCGGCGCGGGGATGAGAGAAAGTGAGGGGGGGAGAGGAGGAAGGTTGCCTCAGGCACAGCCTGCCGCCATCTGGGGCAAAATCCCACTGGGGAGTCACAGGAGACAGTATAGATCAAGCTTCTGAGTTCTCCCAGCAGGGGGCAGCCCGGGCGATGCTCCTGCCAGAAATCGATTGACGGCTTTATTTGTCCCGCGCTTGTGGCCCAGGCGGTGCAGGCTCTGGCTCAGGGGACGGCCACCTGGAGGCCACAAACTGGCACCTGCTGTGTGAGTCAGGGGTGCCTGGAACCGGGAGGGCCTGCTGGGGTGCTGACAGGCATGGCCACGCAGGCCTTCTAGGAAATGATATCCCACTTGGGGAAATAAATGATACACACAGGAATTTTTAATAATTCCAGACAGAGAACTTTAGCATTTCAAAATCAACAGCCATGTTAAAAAGTTTCCTGTGGGATCTCGGAACATAGGGTCGGGTTTTATTTTTGGTGGCCAAGCCCTTTAATTCTCTGGGAGCGAAAACCACCTCCCTTTGGCTCCAGACCCTTCCATTAGAGACTGGCCACCATGGAAACAGGATACCTGTTTCCAAAATTAGGACAGAAACCAGGGATCCCTCCCAACGTGCCTCCCCAACCACGCATATCTCCACATCCATGGTCATCACCACCACCGACGTGTGTACACAGACACACTCACACGTGCACACACAGACATACGTGCACGCACGCGGTTACTGGGCTACTTCCTCTCCTTCTCCAGCGCCAGTCTCTGTGGCTGATCAGATTCTCCCAGCCCTGCTCTCCTCACACCCAGGAAACTGGCCTTTGGGTGCCCCAGCTTCCCCCATTCCCTGTCACCCTCCTTGACGCAAACCTGGTCTGAGGTTGGGTGAGGCTGGCGAGACCAGAGGCTGATGTTAGGTTGAATTAAATCTTACGTTTCTGCAGCTTATGGGTTGCATGACCTCCAGACAAGTTCCTTGGCTTCTTAAACTTCAAATTTTTCATCATAAAGTGGGGAGAAGGATTGTTCCCTCTCTGGGGAGTTGCTGTGAGGGTTAAATGCCTTGGACTAAGTGATCACTAAATCTTAGCCCCTAATTTCGAGCCCAGT
The DNA here is from genome assembly GCF_039906515.1 of Pseudorca crassidens. NCBI lineage: Eukaryota > Metazoa > Chordata > Mammalia > Artiodactyla > Delphinidae > Pseudorca > Pseudorca crassidens. The sequence goes on from NC_090307.1 coordinate 59,494,513, forward strand.
TTCCCAAAGCTGTTGTAAGGGTTAAGTAACACGAGGCCTAGGAAGTGACCAGCCATTCCCAGCTCACAGGAGGTACTTCAGAAACAGTAGGTGTCGTTAATAATCATTACTCTCCAGAAACGCGGAGTAGAGGGAGTCTTTGCCCACGGGTTGGGCTAAATTCACGTAAAAGGTGCCAGCCCTCTTGGAGCTTAACCAGATCCCACAAGCCACGACTTGCTTCTGCCCGAGGCCCAGAGTACGTGGGCAGCTTTAAGTGGCCTCAGGGTGGGTGAGTAGGGACCCTAGCAACCTCGCCACCGTCATTGTCCTGCCAGCAGACAGTAATTCCTTGTTCATAAGAAACTCGCTTTTGCTTTATGAACGTGCATTAGAGCACGCCTTAAAGAACAAAATCAACATTTGGCTGTCTTTGCGGACTATGAAATTACTCACATTTTAATCTACTTGTTACGCTAAGAAAAGAGACTTCTAATTTAATAGGTTCCACAAAAGTAAGTAATTCAACAACATGTTCTCAAACTCTTTGAAAACAGAGGACGGCATGGAATGATGTGCTAGGAAAAGCCTGCCAAGTCACAGTGTGGGGATTCAGGGTGCGAGGATGCCCAGCCCACCTCCTGTCCCCACCCCAGCAGGGTGGCTCTGTAATTGGACTCCCTTGTAAAGCAAAGGCTCCTCTGTGGGGTGTCAGTCTCCCGTCCCCTGAGTAATACAGGACCAGGTCCTCTTGCTCTTAGGCAAAACGCCAGCTGGACCAAAATATGCACAAATATCTATGCTCTAATCTCTTCCCCAACACCAGACTAGAGACTTCCTGTAACCACATTATAAAATCCAGAATGAGGAGATGTTACTGTATTCTTCCTGTATCTCATCACGGGGCAGAAATACGATCACCATCTGCTGAATGGCTGGAGCTGTCTGCTATCAGAGAGGCATGCGATGCCCGTGCATGCGATCAGGGAGAGTCGATGGAGGGGGTGGCAGAGGTGTTTAGGCTTCTCCGGCTCCTGGAAATGACTGCATTGATGGCCTGAGAGTTTGTTTAAGGTATTCATTGCCGAAGAGAATCTTGAGTCTATTTTTAAGGTATAATATACAAATATCAAGTGCACACACCTTAACGATATAGCTTGATGAGTTTTGTACCTATCTGGGCAGCCGTCATCCAAATCAATATTTAGGATACGTCCATCACCTCAGAAAGTTCTCTCAGGGTCCTTTCTTGCCAATACCACCATTCCACCCTTGCAGCGAGTCGCTGTTCCGCCATGTACCACTGAAGTTCTTGAACTTTGGGATGATCGAGTATATATTTTCTCATATACATGGCTTCCTTCATTTAAAATAACATGTCTCAGATTACCTCATGTTGTTGTATGGAACAGTAGTTCTTTTTTATAGCTGGGCAATATTCCATTGTATGCATAACCACAGTTTGTTCATCTATTCACCACTTGACAGACATTTGGTCTGTTTTTAATTTTGGGCTCTTATGACTAGATCTGATGTGAATATACTTTTTTACAGTTTCTCATATTTTTAAACTTTATATAAATGCCATTGCGCCATATTCTTTGCCACACATTACGTTTGGGAGATTGATTCACCTCGATATACAAGCCTCCCATTAATTCCTTCTTACCGCTGGATAGAATGGGTAGTTTTTTTGTTTTGTTTTGTTTTTTGAATTTTTGATTTTATTTTGTTTATTTTTTTATACAGCAGGTTCTTATTAGTTGTCTATTTTATACATATTAGTGTATATATATGTCAATCCCAATCTCCCAAATCATCCCCCACTCCCTGCCACTTTCCTCCCTTGGTGTCCATACGTTTGTTCTCTACATCTGTGTCTCTATTTGACGTGAATATTCTTGTACAAGTCTTTTTTGGGGGGACATTCACACTCATGTCTCTTGAGTGTATATGCAGGAGTGATCTTGCTGGGTCACACGGTAAGTGTCTGATTAACTTTTTCAATTTTCCTAAATGGATACAGCACTTTACACCTCACCAGCGATGCATGGACAATTCCGGGTGCTCCAGGACCTTGACAAGTCAAGTCCAGCTTTTTATTGACATATATACACTAATATGTATAAAATGAATAACTAAAAAGAACCTGCTGTATAAATAAATAAATAAAATTTTAAGAAAAAAGGCCAGCTTTTTAAAAAGTCAATCAGTGATCAAGACAGTATGGTACTGGGACAAAAACAGAAATATAGATCAATGGAACAGGATAGAAAGCCCAGAGATAAACCCACACACATATGGTCACTTTATCTTTGATAAAGGAGGCAAGAATATACAGTGGAGAAAAGACAGCCTCTTCAATAAGTGGTGCTGGGAAAATTGGACAGCTACATGTAAAAGAATGAAATTAGAGCACTCCCTAACACCATACACAAAAATACATTCAAAATGGATTAAAGACCTAAATATAAAGCCAGACACTATAAACTCTTAGAGGAAAACATAGGCAGAACACTCTATGACATAAATCACAGCAAGATCCTTTTTGACCCATCTCCTAGAGAAATGGAAATAAAAACAAAAATAAACAAATGGGACCCAATGAAACTTAAAAGCTTTTGCACAGCAAAGGAAATCATAAACAAGACAAAAAGCCAACCCATAGAATGGGAGAAAATATTTGCAAATGAAGCAACTGACAAAGGATTAATCTCCAAAATATACAAGCAGCTCATGCAGCTCAATATCAAAAATAGAAACAACCTAATCCAAATATGGGCAGAAGACCTAAATAGACATTTCTCCAAAGAAGATATACAGATTACCAACAAACACATGAAAGAATGCTCAACATCACTAATCAGTAGAGAAATGCAAATCAAAACTACAATGAGGGGCTTCCCTGGTGGCGCAGCGGTTGAGAGTCCACCTGCCGATGCAGGGGACACAGGTTCGAGCCCTGGTCCGGGAAGATCCCACATGCCGCGGAGCAACTAGGCCCGTGAGCCACAACTACTGAGCCTGTGCGTCTGGAGCTTGTGCTCCGCAGCAAGGGAGGCCGTGATAGTGAGAGGCCCACGCACTGCGATGAAGAGTGGCCCCCGCTTGCCACAACTAGAGAAAGCCCTCGCACAGAAACGAAGACCCAACACAGCAAAAAAATAAAATTAATTAATTAATAAACTCCTACACCCAGCATCTTAAAAAAAAAAAGAAAAAAAATTAAAAAAAAAAAAAAACTACAATGAGGTATCACCTCACACCAGTCAGAATGGCCATCATCAAAAAAATCTACAAACAATAAATGCTGGAGAGAGTGTGGAGAAAAGGGAACCCTATTGCACTGTTTGTGGGAATGTAAATTGATACAGCCACTATGGAGAACAGTATGGCGGTCCCTTAAAAAACTACAAATAGAACTACCATATGACCCAGCAATCCCACTACTGGGCATATACCCTGAGAAAACCGTAATTCAAAAAGAGTCATGTACCACAATGTTCATTGCAGCTGTATTTACAATAGCCAGGACATGGAAGCAACCTAGGTGTCCATCGACATATGAATGGATAAAGAAGATGTGGCACATATATACAGTGGAATATTACTCAGCCATAAAAAGAAACGAAATTGAGTTATTTGTAGTGAGGTGGTTGGACCTAGAGTCTGTCATACAGAGTGAAGTAAGTCAGAAATTCTGAGAAAAACAAATACCATATGCTAACACATATATATGGAATCTAAAAAAAAAAAAAGGTCATGAAGAACCCAGGGGCAAGATGGGAATAAAGACGCAGACGTACTAGAGAATGGACTTGAGGGCACGGGGAGGGGGAAGGGTAAGCTGCGACGAAATGAGAGAGTGGCATGGACATATATACACTACCAAATGTAAAATCGATAGCTAGTGGGAAGCAGCTGCATAGCACAGGGAGATCAGCTCGGTGCTGTGTGACCAGCTAGAAGGGTGGGATAGGGAGGGTGGGAGGGAGGGAGATGCAAGAGGGAAGAGATACGGGAACATATGTATATGTATAACTGATTCACTTGTTATAAAGCAGAAACTAACATACCATTGTAAAGCAATTATACTCCAATAAAAATGTTTAATAAATAAATAAATAAATAAAAATAAAAAAGACATTGGTGACTTACAAAAGAAAAGCATCTCTTAAAAAGAAAAAGAAAGGAACACAGCCTGAAGAAACTTTCTTGGGTAACAGTGAAAGTGTTCTGTTTCTCAGTTTGGATGGTGGTTACGTGGGTATATACAAATGTCAAAATTCATTGAAATGAACACTTAGTATCTGTGTATTCTATTGTGTGTTAATTATGATGCAATAAAAATTAATACAGAAAAAAAAAAAAGTCAATCAGGGGCTTCTCTGGCGGCGCAGTGGTTAAGAATCCGCCTGCCTATGAAGGGGACATGGGTTTGAGCCCCGGTCCAGGAAGATCCCACATGCCGCGGAGTAACTAAGCCCGTGCGCCGCAATTACTGAGCCTGCGCTCTAGAGCCCATGAGCCACAACTACTGAGCCCACGTGCCATAACTACTGAAGCCTGCACGCCTAGAGCCCGTGCTCCGCAGCAAGAGAAGCCACCACAGTAAGAAGCCCGCACACGGCAACGTAGAGTAGCCCCCGCTCGCCGCAACTAGAGAAAGCCCGTGTGCAGCAATGAAAACCCAACACAGCCAAAAATAAAGAAATTAAAAAAAAAAAAAGGAAAAGGACTTCTTTAAAAAAAAAAAAAAAGAGCTCTAGTCCAGGTGGGTTAGTAGAGATCGCTTCCCCAAAATGGTGTGTTAGTCAGGGTTCTCCAGAGAAACAGAACTGACAGGAGAGAGACATGGGAATCATTACAAGGGGTTGGCTCACGAGATGATACAGGCTGATAATCTACCATCTGTTGAGTTGGCGCCCAGGAAAGCCAGTGCTGGAGTTCAAGTCTGCAGGCCTGAGGACGAGGGGAGCGATGGTGTGAATCCCTCTCCAAGGGCAGGAGAAGACCGATGTCCCACCTCATGCAGGCAGGCAGAGAAGGGGCCGATTCTCTTTTCCTCCATCTTTTGTTTATTTCAGGGATAGGATGTTGCCCACCCACATTGGGGAGGGCAATCTGTCCTCCAGAATCCACCAGAATCCATCAAATGCTAATCTCATCCAGAAACAGCCTCACAGACACACCGAGAAATAATGTTTAACCAGATACCTGGGCATCCCTTTAACGATCACAAATAGAATCTTTGGCAGCTATGACCTGAGCAGGCAGCATTACCATTCTACGACAAATACGAAGATTATTTGGGTTTGATGATAAAATATATGATACCATTCGTTTTTATGTTGGGGTCGGGAAGGAGATCTGATTTTCTTCGTCAACCACTAGGGACCAGCCTCTTACACACAGCCTTTCATTTTTTTTTAATTTTTATTTTTTTGCGGTACGCGGGCCTCTCACTGTTGTGGCCTCTCCTGTTGTGGAGCACAGGCTCCGGACGCGCAGGCTCAGCGGCCATGGCTCACGGGCCCAGCCGCTCCGCGGCATGTGGGATCCTCCCGGACCGGGGCACGAACCCGTGTCCCCTGCATCGGCAGGCAGACTCTCAACCACTGCACCACCAGGGAAGCCCTACAAACAGCCTTTCATTTAATCTTTACCCTGGCCCTAGACGGGAGGGATTTTTATCTTCATTTTTTTCAGATGACAAAGTCGAGGCTCAGAGAGGTTAAATGACTTTCCTATGGTCACGCAGCAGGAGCAGAGCGGCAATTTCACTTAGATCTGCCTCAGTTCAAAGCCAGAACTCAGTCTATTATATTATGCTGTCTCTCCAAAACAGACATTTTTGTATCACATTTAGATAAATTAATATTACTTGCTTTAAAAAAGTCACAAGTGTTTTAAAAGCCAGTATTTTCCTTAATGTACAGTATAAATCAATCTTGTAAAAAATTATACTTAATACTCTCTGGACAACATTCATTATTTTTATGAGGTATTCTTATCTACAGAAGAACACAAGTCTATGGGCTCAAGAACCTGGAAAACGGTATTCGTTTAATTAGAAAATAAATCAAACAGCTGTTCACTAAGATTCTAAACGAAAAGCAGAAACTCCAATGGTCTGGCCTCCAACCCATCAAGACCTTCAATCAACAAGAGCCTCTTCATCCCCTCAACAGCAAATTACAAAAAGAAAATGGAAAGACTTATTTTAAAAGCTCCGCTCCTGGAATGTATCAGGATTTGCCCACATCCAGGTTCTATACTTTCCAAACCTACATGAATCATCTTATCATCGGCGTTCAGGAAGGCTGGCCAAGATTTACTGCCAAACTTTCCATCTCCCAAGGAAGATTCTGCGGTGTTGTTCACTCTTCTATGCGTACAAAGACAGGAGAATGGAGTAGCTTGTTTGAGAAAGGTTTTCAATCACAAGGATCGAAACGGAAAGAATTTCTTACTTAACTCTCAGTTTCGTAGGACATGAAATTAATCAAACTACCCCATTGACCAAACATTTCTCTGAATCAAGGTTTTACTGTGCTCCCCTACTTGCTGTGTGTGTGTGTGTGTGTGTGTGTGTGTGTGTTTTAAATCAAATACATCATTCTGGTGACACCGACAAATACAGAAGAAAAGGCTGATGTGGTGCTCCAAGGACAAAGGACAACCCTGCCTGAAAAAGTGTCAGCGTTACACCCCCTACCGGACTCTTACTCTCCCTCCCCACCATGTTGCGATGGTTACGAAATTCCTGAGCCCACCTGGGCGATGCCCACCTGGGCAACGGGACTTGTCCCAAATAAGGAAAGGCATCTGCCCTGTCCCACTCCCACCCTACAGATGGAAGGTATATGTGCCTCGACCAAGCAGTAAACGAAGGTTTCACCTCGGACCATTCCTTTGTTTTCTGGCTATAAAAACTGATCAATAGCACATGTTCAGGCTTGACTCTCCTAGACTACTAGGAAGTCGGCCTGTTGTTCTGACAGCGACCCTTCCCTCTAACAAATTCTATCTGCTTTACATCTTGCCTTATGTCTGGAAATCCTTTACCTGCATTCGGACCACGATAGCTGAGATGTATGGTGAACTGAGCAGACCTGGTCACAGGTGTCAATGGCTCTGCAGGTCAGTGCAGAGGAGAAGATGACGAGAAGCCAAAGGCAGCAACAAGTAGCCTCTCAGAATTATTTCCCTGGCATGTGCGCCGAATTTTTTAAGCTGGGGAAACACGCTTTCTCACATTTCTTTGTGGAAAGCCATCAGAAATGCTTTCTTTGTCACTGAGGAGGGTGCAGAACAGGGCTGCTCATTCCCGCCAGTGACAGCTCATCCTCAGGTGAGCCCGGATCGGATAGTTTTCTCCTCAGAGATGGGCTTTGTGGTTTCCACGATGGCCCTTTGTTTTATAATCTGAAGCAGTAGAAATTAGGTAGGCCCTTCAGATAATACTGTTCTCAGATGTCCTCCTGTTGGTTCTTTTGAGCTCTGTGACCCTGAGCAATTTACTAAGGCTCTCATCCAACTACCCCACCCAACTACCCTTCAACTTCCTCCTCTGCAGAATGAGGATGTCACTACCCATCTGGTGAACGTTCTGCGAGCACAGGTGAGAGGTGTAATGAGTGGGTATCACAGTGGATTGGTACCCAGTGAGCCCTCGGGGAGTCGTGGTCACCACCGTCATTGCTGTGATTACCCCGATCCCACTTCCTCTTCTCACTCCCCCTTCAGAGCCATCCTGCCCACTGGCCCTGCTTTCATCTTCCTCAAGCACGGCTCTGCTCACCTCCCCACTGAGGTCAAAGCGTGCGTTGGCTCCCCGCTGCAGAGCCTTCGTCTAGATTCCTGTCTGTATGTAGCATCTGTCTTGGGTGCCACGTGCCATCTGCCCATGGGACTTTGCTCACAGGCTCACTGACCTGCATCTAAGGCCTCCCAAAGTGGGGCCTCAACAGCTTTTTTAAATTCATGCTGAACTGTGGATTAAAAATGTGAACTACTCTAATCCTCATCCATTTCTTGTATTTTTCAAGCAATTTCAAGGAACGAGAGGATTTTCTCCTTTCATTTATTCACTCGTTGAATGAGTGTTTGCTCTGCAGCAGACATTATTCTAGGTGTTGAAGATACAGAAATGACAAGACAGATAATGTTTGGTCCTCATGGAACTTACAAGAAATGTGCAATAAGATAAGCAAGATTGTTTTAATTTGTGTTGAGTGCTACGGAGAACAGTACTGTGGCAATAGGCTAGCAAGTGCATGGGCGGGGTAGGCTGGGTTGGCTGGGGAAGGCTGAATGATGACCAAATGAAGAGGTGACAGCCTTTATAAAGGTCAAGGGGAAGAGCATTCCAGAGAGATGGTGGCAAATCTCAGGGGACACAAAGGAAAGCTGGGGCGAGTCAGCTTACTGGTGAGAGAAACAGCAAAGAAGATTGTAGGGGCAGGTCATTTAGAAGACGGTAGGACAATAAAGCCTTTCGAAGATTTAACTCTTTGCTGTTCTGTGCAAAGCCTCTGTCTTTAGTGCCAGCACGACCAGATCGAATCACTTTCAAGGTCCAACTCAAATGCATTTTCTCCGTGAGACCTCCCCTCATCTTTAGCTCTCCTCTCTCCCATTTCTTGTTAAAAGCCAGTTTTTTCGCAACATGGATAGACCTAGAGATGATCATACTAAGTGAAGTAAGTCAGACAGTGAAAGACAAAAAGCACATGATATCACTTATATGTGGAATCTAAAATATGATACAAATGGACTTATTTATGAAACAGAAACAGACTCGCAGACATAGAAAACAAAATTATGGTTACCAAAGAGGAAAGGTGGTGAGGGATAAATTAGGAGTTTGAGATTAGCAGATATAAAATAGATAAACAACAAGGTCCTGTATATAGCACAGGGAACTGTAATCAATATCTTATAAATAACCTATAATGAAAAAGAACATATATATGTATAACTGAATCACTTTGCTGTACACCAGAATCTAACACAACATTATAAATCTACTATGCTTCAATTTATAAAAATAGTAAATAAAAAAAAATTTTAAAGATGTTTTTGCCACCTCTATACTCACAGGGTAATTTATTGATCCCAGGGGTTTGCATCTTTTTGCCTGGAGAAATATTTCCCTAGTGGCTGAATGATTTCAGTTCTATGAAACAAAATGTGTGTGATCAAAAGATGTCCAAACCTTAGGCATTTCTTTAGGGATAGAAGTAAAAGCAGTGATGACATCTACCTATAACTTTACTCTCAAGCCATAGAGGACCAACTTCAGAAAATCAGACAAAAATATTTCTAGAAAATGGTACAAGCTATTCAATGTCTTTGGTACAAAGGGCTGGAAAAAGAAAACTACTTGGTTTGGACAGTTCTTTTTAAAAAATGTTTTAGCCAGACCTTTCGCCAAAGGCCTTTCTCCTTTTGCATATTTCTGAGTATTCAGCTGAGTAACAAAGCTTAGTAAGGAAATAACAGCTGTATGTTTTTCAGTTGCTCTTTCTAATGACTTTTCTTTATGGTGTCTGAGTTAAGGTTCTTTAACACACACACACACACACACACACACACACACACACACACACACAATAAAACAAAACAAAGAGAAGCCAGTAAAATGAAATCATCCTCGGCATTTCTGGGCCTGAATATAAGGTTGCTTCATTTTTCTTATATAGTTCACTGGCTTTCTAGTGAACTATAAGCTTTCTAATCTAAATTAATGACCATAGAAAGCTTCAGAATTTGTTGTTTAGTTTTTCTGGCCTCATTGTGCCTGGGGCTTGATTCTCCTACCCAAGCCCACAGTTGCTATTATTTATTAATATTCATCGAACATTAGCAATGCACTTAGATGCCACTGGGAGACCAGCATCAGCTGTGATCACTCTCCGGTGAATTCAGCCTCTGAATGAGACAGGACTCAAAGCAAAGAAGGAGCCTATTTCCAGAAAGCAAGGATGACATCATGCATCATGTCAATATCATAAGACCCACCAATAGCAGGGCTTGGTAGGACACAGCGTGCCAGGCTGGCCCTGCTATATGGGTGGGTCTTATGATATTTCCAGGTGAGCAGTTTGGTTTTGCTTGGTTTCCATGGGAAGTAGTGGGGAGAAGGAAAGGTGGGTGGCGTGTGAATCACTGGGGGCACATTTCTTAGGCTGCAGAAAGAATGTTCTCCAAGCTTGCTGGGAAATAAGTCTTGAATCTATGAATTTAGTTTATTGCATCTTGACAGTAGATGTGCTTGGAATGAAAGAACAAATGCAAAGGGCATGAGGGCCCACACTGTGGCAGCTCACAGAACAGGGTGGGGTGCTGGGAACCAGAAGAGGAACTCTCAAAGCCAGGGTTATAGTTTGTAGAGATATTAGGTCCTAGCAAAAAGCGTGGAAGGGGAAGTTTTGTTTTTTAAGAAATACGTTTTTATTGAATTATAATTTTCAGTGAAATTCCCAGAGCTTAAGTGCACACGTTCAATGAGTTTTGACAAATGCACACACACCTGTAATGCACATTCCCATCAAGATATAGAACACTCCCTCCGCCCCTGAAAGTTCCCCTGTGTCCCAACTAGTCAATCCCAACTCGCCGCCCCCTTACCTACCTCAAAAGACGCCACCATTCTGATTTCTGTCTCCATAACTGAGTTCTGCCCGCTCTTGAATTTCACATAAATGCAATCACCTAGGACATACTCTCTGATGTCTGCCTTCTTTCACTCGGCATGTTTTTGAGTGCCATCCATGTCATTAGAGGTATCGTTCCTTTGTAGTCTGAGTAGTATTCCATTGGATTGCACTTTGAAAATCTATTTTCCTTTTGATGGTCATTTTTTCCGCAGTTTTGAGTACTCTCAGTAAAGCAGCTGTGAGCATTCTTGTAGAAGTCTTTTTCTTTCTTTTTTTTTTTTTTTAGGATATCTGATTTTATCGATATTTCTCTTGGGCCATCCCTGGGAGCACAGTTGCTGGGTATAATGTAGTTACATGTTTAGTGTTATAAGAAACTGCCGAAGAGTTTCCCAAACTGCCTGTATTATTTCACACCCCTGCCAGCGATGTATAAGCATTCTAGCTGCTTTACCTCTCACTAGCTTTGATATTGTCGGTCTTTTAAATTTTCATTCCCCTGATGACTGATGATGTTGAATAATTCTTCAAGTGCTTTTGGCCGTTTCTATGTAGGAGGATTTTTTGTTTTGTTGCCTTTTTTTTTTTTTTTTTGGCAGTATGCGGGCCTCTCACTGTTGTGGCCTATCCCGTTGCGGAGCACAGGCTCCGGACGCGCAGGCTCAGCGGCCATGGCTCACGGGCCCAGCTGCTCCACGGCATGTGGCATCTTCCCGGACCGGGGCACGAACCCGTGTCCCCTGCGTCGGCAGGCGGACTCTCAACCACTGCGCCACCAGGAAAGCCCCAGCAGGCAGATTCTTAACCACTGCGCCACCAGGCAAGCCCTTTTTGTTGCCATTTTTTAATTGTTGTTTTTGCTTTTTACTATTATGTTGTGAGAGTTCTTTATGTATTCTGTATACAAGTCCTTTGTTAGATTTATCTAATAGGAATATTTTCTGATAGTTTATGGCTTGCCTATTCATTGTCTTCATGATTCTTTCTTGTTGAGTAGAAGTTTTTAGTTTTGGTGAAGTCCAATTTATCACTTTTTTGGTAGTTAAGATTTTTGGGGTCCTAAGAAATATTTACTTACTTCAAGGTTACAACATTCTCTTCAATGTTTTCTTCTAAAGATTTGTAGATTTAGCTTTTACGTCTAATTAATTTGGGGGTATGAAGATTACAATCGTGAAGCCAGGGTTAACGTTCATTTTTCCTCCATATTGATTTCCAGTTGTTCTGACACCACTTTTGTGGAAAGACTTTCCTTTCCCCATTGGATTTCTTTGGAGCCTGGTAAGTCCAGCATCTGTTAGGAAGAAGTCATTGGTGACCTCAAAAAACTGGGGGAGTCTGGAGGGATGCCAAGAAAAAGAGAAGAAAGAGCCTTAACTAGACAGGAGAGAGTTTTAAGAGAAATCGATTAAAGCCAGATTATAGAGTACAGGAAGCAGATACTATGGAGAGGGTAGATATAAATCACACATCTAAGGAACTTGGCTATGAAGAGAAAGGTAAAAGTAAGACCAAAATTCAAACAATCATGTTCAGGTCAAGCAATCAGAGGGATATTTATTATCAACAACAGGTTAGGGAAATAATAATGTTCACTTGGGAATTTAAAGGGCTCTGGCTGGAAAATGACTCAGATGACCTCGTTTTTTATAGAGACCTGGCCTCTTGCATAGAAAGTTCTCTGGCATTACAGTGAAGCCAGGAAAACTTACTGGAAAATACACACTGATTGTGGAAATACCTATTCAGTATACAAGGCTTTCTCGGCAGAAGTAAGGTATGGATGAGTGAGTTGTCTGAGTGAAACAGCTAGTCCACCCAGCAGGCTGTGAGCAGAGCACCCAGGGGCTGCTGTGTCTGAGCCCTCATGAAGAGGGACAGCTACAACCGCCTGCTTTGCTATGTGAAAGTCTTCCTTAAACATTCACATGGATCAGGAGAACTGTGCAGCTATGTTCTTCAAACCCTTAGCTACGTGCTGTATCCCACATGGGACACTATAAGGACCTATTACAATTTGTTCCCCAAAGCAACTACTAGCAAGAAGGAAAGGAAAGAATAATAGCATTTCCTGATTATTAACTGTATGCCAGGCAGGACTGCTAGATACTGTTGCACAGTCTGTGCACTATACAACTGCATAACCCCAGGGGGCACTATTCCCATCCTAGCTCCGGGTTGTGCAGTACAGTGACCTTGGTATCAAATGCTGCTCTGTGCTCTTTGTAAAAACAAGTTCACCGAGTCCTTGAAATCACCCTGTGAGATGGGCATCACTGTGTCCATTCTGCAGTTGAAAAAACTGAGGCTCAGAGAGGCAAAGCCACTTGCCCAAGGTCATTCAGCTGGTAAGTAGCAGAGCTATAATTTGTAGATCTGTTGGCTCCAAAACAACATCTCTGTGGCCTTAAAATGTTGGGACTGGCAATGATCATCCTTAGAAGGCAGGTTAGTACACTATTTGGGATGGAACCAGCGGCCTTCAGGAAGGGTATGGAATAAAAAACATTGGACTGGAAGAGAGAGACGGGATGCAGGAGTAGGAGCTAGCAGTGTGGCTAGCGGGTGATGGTGAGAAATCTGGGTTTGGCAGAGGCTGGAGGCAGATGGTCCGGCCACCCAGGCACACCACACACACACACCCCACCCCGCCACGTGGGAGAGAAAAGAGCCAGCTACAAGGTATCCAAACTGGTCCAGCCATGATTGGCTTAGGAAAAAGCCCAGGTGAGTTGATCCACTGAATCAGGGGACCCAAAGGGGAGTGGGGGCTAAAGGGGGCTGGCCCATTGCTCCAAACCTGGAGCAGAAATACCCAGTTCTTGTTGGGATCCCACTGTGTCCTCTCAGAGAGGAAACCTGGCTCAAAAACAAAAATAACGGCTTACAATTTAGAGATCAAATTCTGATTCCCACATTTGCTGGCTGTGAGACTTCAGGCAAGTGATTGAATCTCAGTTTCTCACCTGTAAAATGGGATTACAGTATCAACCTGGGAAATCGTTCTGAGGATTAAATGAGATGATGTAACTTGGGGGCATAGTCAGCATTTGGTAAACGTCAGTCACTCCGTGGTTCAGGGCATGTTTGATGAGACATGATCCTGGTGATAACAGTCCACTTATGGAATCTTCGAAGCTCCTGGCTTGCTGGCCGCTGCATTGGCCCCCGTCCTTCAGGTCCAGCCCTGGGAACTCAGATGCTGCGAAGTCCACAGCGGGCTATTTATGCTCCTCTTGACATTTTCCTTTATCTGTTCCCACTCGACCTCTCTTTCCAGGACACAGTGCACATCAAGACAGCATACTTCTGTGGCCCAGTGACAAGGAGAGCTGTGTCATCTCAACTCCTGGTCTGAGCACTTCCAACTGTGAGCTCCTGGAAGGGGCAGTTGGGTCTCCTTTATTTTTGCATCTTCAGACTTGGACCCTCAAAGCCCCCCACCACCACCCCATAAACGTTGACTGGACGAATGGCCAGTTAGTGCACCCACTTGCCCAGGCCCTGCATTTCAGGTCTGGTGTGAACCTGGGGCTGGTGAGTTTCCACGGAGTCGGGTAAGGAGGCACTGCCGGCGGAGAGCACCAGTTGGACGGGGAGCTGGATTTAGATATCTGCTTCTGAACCAGACCCTTGTTGCAAACCATCCCTGGTGGGTGCCCTCTGCATGCATCAAAACCATCAACTGGATAAGCAGCTGCCTGGCAGTAACAGGCTGCCCGATTTCAGATGGCAACCGAGCCCGGTGGGCACCTGGAACACGCGTCTCCCTCGCACATGAGCGGCTCTGTCAGGCACAGACATAAACCTTCCCTTTTCCCGGGCAGTAAAAGAACAGAGCTTCTGAAAACGGTGGAAAAACAAATCAAGCAGGGCTTGCACTACCGCGAACCCTCTCTCTCTCTTCATAAAACAAAACGAGACCGGCTCTGCCATTCCATCTGAATTAGTCACTGGCCAGTGCCAAGGTGACTGGTTAAACACTTGAGGGAAGAGATCAGATCCACAAGGTTAAACAGTAAAACTTGGGGGATAGCCTCTCATCAGAGATGAGGTAGGAAATGAAGAGTGTTTTCAGATTTCCAGTAAATGGGATGCTAAAATATTCAGCCATTTGGATATTGCCATGTTATCAATCCAATTAACCTTGCTTCATGCTACAAACTGTGTTCACTGATACTGATGTGGTACAACGTGATATGAAATGCCCCATTGCTGAGGATGGTCCTGGATAGGAGAGAAAATACAGCTCTCATAGTCCTGAGTTTGGAAAAGAAGTGAATTTCAATTCTCAAGTTATGAAGGCAGAGATAACCTATGATGTGGTTGCAAACAAAGACGATTTTCATTTTATGAGCAACATAAATTTGTCAAAATCATCAGCACGTAGGACTCCGTATTCTGGATGATTAACAGTGATAATGGGAAATGAGTTTTAGTATTCCACGGTTGAAATGACCCTGTTAGTAATGAAATAAAATTGGTGCACTAAAAAGTTTTCTTGAAGAAAGGTTATCTATTGAATAATGTCCACTGAATCTTATTACATTTTTTTTTCAATTGCTTTGTAAATAGAGAAACAGATGTTTCTTTTACAGGAACTCTGCTTTCTCACAATTACTTTTTTTTTTTTTTTTGCTAACGATAAGAAGTATAAACAAGTATAAAGTACAAGTTAAGTGTGTTACTTGTCCTACTTCTGCTGTGTTTGAACATTTCCAGGAGTTGATTTTATGAATATTTTACTATCAAAAAAAGACATGCAGGAGGGAAACTACCAAAATATTCAGGTAACTATTAGGTCTTTGGTTTTGTTTCAATTTAATTTATCTATCTCTTCTTCTATTTATCTATCTTTATATGTAATAGGAACATTTCTCATACCTCACTGCATTGGTGACTCTTCTATAAATATGACAGTGGCTGTATTATTATTATTTTTGCGGTACGTGGGCCTCTCACTGTTGTGGCCTCTCCCGTTGCGGAGCACAGGCTCCGGACACGCGGGCTCAGCGGCCATGGCTCACGGGCCCAGCCGCTCCGTGGCATGTGGGATCTTCCAGGACCGGGGCACAAACCCGTGTCCCCTGAATCGGCAGGCGGACTCTTAACCACTGCGCCACCAGGGAAGCCCTGAAATTATTATTAATATATATACTTTCAAGGTTCTACGTGAAAAACTCATTAAAATTTTGGCAAGATTGCACAGAATCCAGAAAAAAATTTTGATTTGGTATTTCTGTTTCAAATAAATGCAATTTATACACCAGTTCATCGGCAATCTTCAACCAAAAGCAAGGTGAAAACTTTGAAAAATATTTCCTAAAGTCTATGGAATTTATGGGACTTCCCTGGTGGGGTGGTAGTTAAAAATCCGCCTGCCAATGCAGGGGTCATAGGTTTGAGCCCTAGTCCGGGAAGATCCCACATGACGCAGAGCAACTAAGCCCATGAGCCACAGCTACTGAGTCTGTGTTCTAGAGCCCAAGAGCCACAACTACTAAAGCTCATACGCCACAACTACTGAAGCCCATGTGCCTAGAGCCTGTGCTCTGAAACAAAAGAAGCCACGGCAATGAGAAGCCCACACACCACAACGAAGAGTAGACCCCGCTCGCCGCAACTAGAGAAAGCCTGCGGGCAGCAACGAAGACCCAACTCAGCCAAAAATAAAAAATTAAATAATAAGATAAAAATTAAAAAAAAAGAAAGTCTATGGAATTTAGGTGTCTGCTTTGAAGAAAAAAGGAAGTCGTTCCCATTTAAATGGTTTCCAAAGTCACTGGAAAATAAAAAACCTATTATATTTGTGTGACTTATTTCAGGCTTAGGAAGGAAATGACAGAGTTCAACCTTTTCTCATAAAATATTATCCTGTAGCTTATAAACCTGACTATTACTACTTATGGAAAATGAGATATTTTCCTGACATGGTTTATAATTTAAGTATATGTGAGAGTCAACATGACTTGATATCCTGAGATAAATCATTACAGCTCTGGCTTTAGTAATAAAAGGAATTTATGGAATTAGGTGGTGGCTTGTGCCCATGAGTCTAGCTTTGAACAGCGGAAATGCCAGGGTGCATTTACAGTGGGAGAAAGAGCCAGAGGAAGGAAATACTTCTCTCCGTGTACAATCAGTGATGAAGATGCAGAGGATGCCCAGGGGATGAAGTGAGGGGGACCAGACCGAGGCTGGGCAAGGTCGTGATGACATTTCCTCACTCACCTGTTCATTCCAAATAAGGTCATCAACGCCTGTGCCTTGTGGGGTGTGGTGTCTGCGGGTTCCACACCCTCTTCTCATCCGTGTCCTCTATTCCCTGTTCACCTGGGAGACCCTAGAGCCAAGAACCCTTATGTTGTATTTCTTAAAATTTTATTGAAGTGTAGTTGATTTACAGTGTTGTGTTAATTTCTTCTGTACAGCAAAATGACTCAGTTACACATACATATATTTATCATATTCTTTTCCATTATGGTTTATCACAGGGTATTGAATATAGTTCCCTGTGCTGTACAGTAAGACCTTGTTGTTTATCCATTCTATATATACTAGTTTGCATCTGCTAACCCCAAACTCCCAATCCTTCCCTCCTCTACCCACTCTCCCCCTTGGCAACCACAAGTCTGTTCTCTATGTCTGTGAGTCTGTTTCTGTTTCATAGATAAGTTCATTTGTGTCATATTTTAGATTCCACATATAAGTGATATCATATGGCATTTGTCTTTCTCTTTCTTACTTACTTCACTTGGTATGATAATCTATAGGGCCACCCATGTTGCTACAAATGGCATTATTTCATTCTTTTTTATGGCTGAGTAATATTCCATTGTATATATGTACCACATCTCCTTTATCCATTCATCTGTTGATGGGCATTTAGGTTGTTTTCATGTCCTGTAGAGACAAGAACCTTAACTGTGAAAGCCTGACACATTGCAATATTCCAGAATAAATATGTATATGTCCTGAGGACTTCACTAGTCATGATGGGACATATAGTAAAAGACAGATTCCTACCAATAGAAGCTCACAAGCCAGTCAGAGAAAGAATGCAGACAAAATCAATCAGTAACACAAGGTGGGATGTGGTAAATCCCTGAAAGATAAAGACCTGAATTATTACAGGAACGAAGAAAATGAATGGGGAGAGGAGGAAGAGAGCGTAGAAGTTATCCAATAGATGGGGATCAGATGTCTGATAGACATCGTTTTTTTTTTTTTTTTTTTTTTTTTTTTTTTGCGGTACGCGGGCCTCTCACTGTTGTGGCCTCTCCCGTTGCGGAGCACAGACTCCGGACGTGCAGGCTCAGCGGCCATGGCTCACGGGCCCAGCCGCTACGCGGCATGTGGGATCTTCCCGGACCGGGGCACGAACCCACGTCCCCTGCATCAGCAGGCGGACTCTCAACCACTGCGCCACCAGGGAAGCCCTAGACATCGTTTTTACGTGCAATATAATGACACCATCAATTGGGAGTTAACTGCTTAGACTACAGATTCTAAGTGTTTTTTTCCTCCTTGTATCTCTATTCTGCCTGTCATTCAATACCTGTCCAAAGCAACACTCTGTAAAAATCAGGTAGGCTGAATACCTGAATGTGGACGGAACCGCTGACAGTGGATGAGGGGTCAGACTCCCCGGGGGCTGTAGGGAGGAGGTGGGCACCGGGCAGGACAGTTTCTAAGCAGAGGAAACGACTGCGGTGTTAAGAGAGCTGCAGAATGCTGCTGGACAGGAGGGCTGGGGGAGGGGAGGGCGGAGTGGAGAGGAGGTTAGGAGCTCAGGACAGACGGTGGAGGATCCTGACCCCCTTTGTCAGCCGGTTCAATTACACTCCCCCATCAGGACTGGCTGTGACCTGTCATCCCCTCCTCGGAGCTCCTCTGACTCCCAGGGCTAGGCTGGGCGCCCCTCAGCACCCCGGCTCCCCTCCCCTTGCACCCATCCCGGGCCCAGGCATGCTTTATTCACTGGCTCGTCCCGTCCCCCTCCTGGTGAGACCGCACGCCTCTGTGGACAGGCACAGGGATGCTCTTCACCTTCCAAGTCTCAGCACCAACCAATGGCTGTTGAGTGAACGAATGAACACCAGCGGTGGGTCCCACGGACATTTCTGAAAGAGGGAGGGGGTGTGATGGGAGGAGTACTTCCAGGAGGTTTAGCGGAGGCAGGAGACAGGGCTTCAGGTATAACCTTGAACCTTGAAAATAATCTTGAACATGGACGTCCGTGGAGCAACTCATGGCAAGACCTAGGGCTGAGCTGATGTGGGCTTAGGGCTGATGGGGGTGGGGGATGATGAGAAGAGTGGGGCTGGTCACATTGGAAGAACCAACAGAACTCGGTGGCTGAGAGCAGGCAAAAATAGGCCAGTGGATAAGGCCCAGGCAGACAGTCTGACTTCAGCAGTGAGGGAGACAGAAGAGCAAAAAAGCAAGCTGAGAGGAGCCGGGTATCCAGGGAAAGGAGCTGGCGGCGGAGAGGGAGCAAGGTGGGAGAGAGAGCAGGGTGGCCCGAAGGAGTCTGATAGAACGCACCGCCCATCTGCAGATGCATAGGGAGGGATGGGCGGTCCAGGTGGGGGGAAAGGAACAAGGGTAGGGACCAGGTGTCCTGGAAGTCCTGCAGCAGAGCCTCGAGTGTGTGAGAGCAGGAGTTCTCCAGCCCCGTCCTGCGTCACCAGATTCCTGCTCACCCCGAAAGGAGGCTGTCTTCCCAGTCGATAGAAAATGGAAGACTCATAATGGTCTTTGCATCGCAACAGGGAACAATAAATAACTGTAATTTCCAAGAGCTTGTTTTTCTTAAGGGAACATTCACCAGCAGTTCTAAGCCTTTATCGTTGGATTGCTTTGAGTTCTGCTGGAAAATGGTGCGGAGTCGACCTATGGGGTTTATTTTTAGTTCTTGCAGGGATGAATGACCATCCCCTGTGATTTAACGGTTATTTGAGTACCCCTTTTGGTAGTACCCTGCAAAATCAATCTGTGGTTAGCACAGCTTAGCTGTTCAAAAGTGCTCATTTTAAATTCTATTTCAGAAGAGGGGAGGCAATGGGCTGGCACGTGGGAAGGGACGCTTGCCCCCATGTCCAAGGAGTGGAGGTCTCAGCCGTGCTGGGCCTCAGGGGTCAGCTGGTTCTGGACTCTGGGAGGGGCAGGCATCCTCTGCCCCTGTGTTTATCCATCTGTGAAATGGGACACTGCTTGTCCTATGCTCCCTTTACAAAGAAAGCACAATGATGTATAGATCCTAAAAGAGGGTTCTTTCTGTCCAGTCCCTAAAAAGAAGGGCATGGAACTGCATGAACTGACTTAGAAAGATGTGCAGGATAACTAGGGGTAAAAAAAAAGTATATACATATACTGTCTATAATATATATACACATACGCTATGATAAATTTTATAAAGTAATGGTAATTATTATGTAGATATTCATATATGCATAAAAACTCAAGGAAGTCCACATAAAATAATAACTGTGATTATTTCTGGGGTGCATGATTACAGGGGACATTTGCTTTTACCTCATATTTTTTACCATTTGTATTTTTACAAGCTTGCATTTCTTTCATAATCAGAAAAAAATTTTGATGCAAGTATAAATAGATCAATGAAGAAGGTTCTTGGCCTGCGGAAGCCCATTTTGGTCCAGTGATCAATGGATACTCTTAATCACAGGCTTCATCGTCTCTGGAAAAACTGACACAGCTAGGGTTGCAAGACCTCCAATAGCCTTTCCCCCAGACAATTTACTTTTAATGTTCCCACTTCTTATCCTGGGGCTCTAATGCCAACTGGCTGTCAGAGTCCCGCTGATGTCAGTTCATGCCAGATGCCCACACACAATGGGAGTTTGTCAAACTTTTAAAGCCCACTATGATTTTCTCTTATGGAAAAATGCCTCCTCCCCAGGACTAGGCAAGTATTTAGAAAAACACATTTCCTTGCCTAAAAATGGCTGGAGAGCAAGTGTTTTTTGTTTTGTTTTTTTTTTAATGCCAAGAGATTAAAAAACTAAGATTTGGCAAGATTTGTGTTTCTCCAAACAGGAGTTAAGAATCAGGGCAGTGGCAGGCACGTGTTAGGATGCCCTAGGACCCGGTTCTGAAGGGCACTGCCGGGCTCATTGGAGCCGACTCGAGCTCTGCATTATGCGTTGTCTGGGTCTGTTGTGAGTTGGGGTACAATTATGACGAGTAGGGTGGAATTAGTGCAGCTTTGTTTGTCAATTACTGCTGACTAAAGGGAATTCTGGTGTTTGGTAACTAGGCTGTAACTTTTAAGATACTTGGGAGGACGATAAAAACACATTCATAATACTCCCCGGGCGTAGGGAGGACGGGCTGCGAAGGAGTGACAGGAAACTCACTAGTTTACTGTATGAAAGTATCTGAATCTAGCTACTCACCGTGATTCGTAGTATTCAAACTTCCTGCATCTCTCTTTCCATTCTGCTCACTGGGACTCACAGAGAAACGCTGCATCTTACGACGTTCATGTCCTTCTTAGACTCTGAAAGTTTGAGGCGGATTTGATAGTTGAACGACATCTTCTTGGAAGTCTAGAGAACCTTTATAAAGCACTAGTAAAAGTTGGTGATCGCCACAAGAACCCCTGAGAGAAAAGTTTCATTTCATACTAGGTTTAGTGTGAATGACTTACAGAACACAACATTTTTAAAAAGCAGTTGGACGCATCTCTCCTTCCCCCAATTCCAAACGAAGAACACTGTCAAAGCATCACATCTTCTAGCAACAGAGCCACCAACAAATCTGCTGTCTCAGTGCAGACTAAGAGGGCTGCTTGATGCAAAGGTGATTTGCAGCATCAGATGGGCACGAAAAAGGATGTCACTGGGTCGCAGAGACTGAGGCTTGAAACTGAGGGATTTGGTACACGTCACACGGTCTGTTATTATCCAGCCGGGAACGGAACTCTTTACCGCTCAGCCAGACCTCCTTCCGCTGTGCCAAACTGCCTGCTTACCAGGGGCGTGACTCGCTACCCCTCTCGGGAACACTGGCATTTTCAGCAAGGCCTCCAGATGCTGACTGTGGGAATTTCAGACATCGAGGAGGGGCTGCACAGGGAGATTTCTGGGCTCACAGACCTCCTGGCGCTCTTCCAAATCCCTGCCCTGGGTGATTATTCTGCTGTGTTGCTTCCCCTTGGAAAACCATGGCTCGCTTTTCAGCAAGGTTGGATTTGAATGAGACATCATGTACTCGGGCCTCCAGAGTTGGAGGATGCACACTCAGTTTTCTTTGATTAATTGGTAAGAAGGTCCAGTACTGTGTATGTGGCCTTTATCCTATTTCAAGGGTAACTTTTCACATCATCAACATTTACTCGAGGCAGTGATGTATTGGAGCTGATTCCTGCCTGATCACCAGAGCCCAACTGTGTATCTCGCTTCAACTCCGGTTCAGTGACTTCACACGGGTATCTTGAAATCACACGTGGAGAGAACACTTACATGACGCAAAAAATAAAAGTGAAAATCAGGGATTTTTCTTTTCCTTAGAGAACCTATTTACTAGCACACGATTGGCCCCAAGTATGCATTTTTCTTCTAGAGCAAGAAACTTTATTCATTTGGTAAACCATTACCAAGTTGTGCTTGATACACAGTAAGCACACGATGGATGTTCGTAAAGGAATGAATGAATGAATGAATGAATGGGCCCCTTCTGGATATATACAGCATTCCATGCTGGTTTTTAAGACTCACCTGGGTGTGAAACTATGCTAATTTTGGATTCTCCATCCCTTTTTGTTTTATCTTGTATTCATCTTGGTCTCTCTAATACCAGTTCAGGATGTGGGGGGCTTTCCTACAGATGTCTTTCCAGTGTCCCTTTTTCAGGCAAGTGAAAAAATCATACATTCCCTCGACTAAAATGAGGAAGCATGATTGAATTGTCACAAAAGGTAATTTTGACTTTTATGGTACAATATGAAGGAAAACATTTTTAGGTATTACAGGTTATTTTTATTTTTAAAAGCAGAAGCAAATTCCAAGTGGAAGAGCTAAACTATCTGGCATAGTCTCATTAATATGCTGCCTCTCTGATTACTAGCTCCAGAAATTATAAAGAATCGGTTTTAAAACTGATGTTCAAATTCAATATGATTGTGCTTTGCGTCTTGTTCCAGTAGAGTCTCTTGCTGGTTTGCTTGCTGGGAGCCAAGAAAAGCAGCAATTTTTGCTTTGGAAAATCCTGTGAATATTTATATAGCGTCTCTAAGCTGCAGGGAATTTAAGAAGCTCAGAAGAGTTTTGCAAAGTTTTTAAAGCAGGGAGTCACTGTATTGCCATGACTAGGAATACATTGTGTCAAACTTGAAATTGTGTGAGTGCTTTCCGTTATTCTCTTGGACCTGGCCTTTTGAACGTTCCTGAAGTAATTTGACGTGGTGGTTTCTACTTCCTCCAAGTATTCCATTCAAGGTTATCTGCACTAGTTTGCTAAACTTCCACCAATAAAGGCTGAGAGTTTTGGTTTTGGCTTTTTATAAATACTTGTCAAAATCAGGCAACGTCTCCACCTCCAAAATAATTATAGACCAGACATCACCGCTCATGTAACTTAGCCTCAAAATTCTGTTGTTCTTGGTTGAGTCTTACAAACAGAATATTGCTTGAAGGAAGCTGGAGACGAAAGTTTTTATACTATATTATCCCATTTATATAAAGTTCAAAAACAGACAGAATTAATCCCTGGTGTTAGACGTCCACATAGTGGTTACCCTTTCGGGGACAGGGACAGAAGTGACAGAGGAAGATTTGTGGAGTTCAGGTGATGCTCTGCTCCTTGCTCTGTTTTCTGGTTATACAGGTGTGTTCACTTTGTAAAAATGTATCAAACTACAAACTCACGATCTGGGTACGTTTCTGTATGTAACTTACATTTCAATACAGAGTTTACCTTTTAAAAAAAAAACAAACTGGCTGATTCTCTTTAAAAAAAAAAACCAAAACTGATTCTCTTTGAGATTCTGAAGAGTTTCAAAGAGTGATTCTAAGTGGACAAGATTGGCTTCCAAGAGGATGTTACTGCAATGAGCCAGTGACTGAAAGGGGAACAGAATCCCTACATAGAAAGACTTGGTTGTACCATACGAACTCTGCCACCTGACTCTATGAAAGAAAAACTTGTACTGCGTGGGGTTCAGCGATTTTTCTCAAGGTACAATTTCATGCTTCCCCACCCGAGGGGTTGTTTGTGATTAAGAACCCAACATTGTCTTTCTGCTCTTTAAAATATGATTGGAAAATAAGAAAGACATTTAGGGTGTCATATAGAAAGACATTTAGGGGGTCATATAGATAGGTCTGTGACAATATCAGAGGCTCCTGTCTTTTCACCCCATCCTAAAATCCACTCAGGAACGCTGAGCTAACTAGAAGTGGCCGGCTAGCATTAGTCAATAAGTAGCTTGGCTCAGCTGAAGGTTAAAGCAATGCCAGATCAATAAGAACTCTGAAAATTATTTCTTTATTTCCTTCTATGGTCAGTAGACATCCACGAAGGACAGACTGTCAGCCTTCAGTCAAGGAGGCCTGGAACGTTTCATTATTCGGAATTGAGACGTTGAGAGAGAGCAAACGTAAACAGTTCCAAGTTCCTTCTGGATGTGATGTCAGATTTTCATTTTCAAATGGAAGAGGCTCGGAGAAGGTTTGGCAAAAACGGCCCAGTCCTCTCAACCAAAGTTGGTTTTTTTTTTTTTTTTCCTGGAGGGAGACTTAGAAATGAGGACCACGCTGTCATTTAGAGCTATTAGCTGAAACTGCAGCTTTTAGGAAATGATAGGTGGTTATCTTTCATAATCTTACATACTCAAGGAAAAATGAAAAGAATATTGAAAGATAGGAGGAAACACTTTGGAGGAAAGATATTAACCGTTTGGTCCGTGTGACCTTCTAGTAATTCATACGGATGGCTCTTCGGTTTCAAGTTTATGGCTATATCAGACTGAAATGAAACTCCTTTCAGTACCTTGTGACCTTACAGCCCCACTGTTCACCATGACCTGGCTGCAAGGGCTTCGAGCCTCGGGAAAGTAACAGCGCAGGTACTAAATGGGGAATAATATACTTCCTAAAATAACCCCTCCAGCCAGTTAGGAAGTCCACTTGGACATATGATGGCTGTCGTGACTTTTGAGAAGTGAGGGGAGCGTAAAATTATAGAGTCATCGCGGATTTCTTTCTTTCTATGATTAACCTCAAACTGATCACTGAAGCCGATGTCTGTGCCCTCGTGGTCCGAGGGTTCCTTTTCTGAATGTCAGGTGTGGAAAGACATCTACACCTCAGGAGCAGTTCATGCCTGCTTATTTTCCTGGAAACTCCGGGCTGTTGGATGCCCAGCAACATTTCCTGAGGGGGAAGCAATCTGGGACCAGAGAGTGGTTGGCTTTTCTTCTTTTATTTTAGGAAGATAAAAGACTACAGAATTTCTCTATCTCAAGACAAAAGTAAATTCAATTACCGTGTCATCCAGCCAGGAAAACCGCAAGGACAGGTCTATCATTTCATCCATTTCCCAAGTGGGCTTGTTTGATTCTTTCTCCCCCAGAGCTTTTTTTTTTGTTCTCGCATTCTCTCTGTACAATCCTGATGGAATATTGGCTCGCTGGGAATGAATTCTCGGCATTTCCCATTTGTTTGTTTTCCCCAAATTACTCAGGAGAGTGGAATGGTGTGTTCCAGCACAGGGATGGTCTTCTGTGGTGACGGGTGAGTTTTCGGAAAGGTGCAGCCACGTGAGCACCTGACTCCACAATCTCGTCAGACCGTCAAAGAGCTCCGTGGAAGCCAGGCCTCCCAGGTGAGGGTGGGGCCTCCAAGTTTCACTGCTGCTTGTTTGTCTTCCATGGTCTTCCCAGCTCTCTTCCTCTGACCCCCTGCACTTGGGACAGATTTCAATTATAGCAAAGATTGAGTTCCTGTGCACAGGCTCTTTCTGGGCCCCATCCAAGCTCTCTCACACTTCTTCTAGCTATAATACCATAATAGTATTCATATACATATACATATATATATATACATACATACACACCACAGCTTCTTTATCCATGCTTCTATCAATGGACGCTTCGGCTATTTCCATGTCTTGACTGTTGTCAATAATACTGCTATGAACATTGGAGTGCATGTATCTTTTCGAATTAGTGTTTTTGGTTTTTTGGGATATATACCCAGGAGTGGAATTGCTGGCTCATAGGGTAGTTCTATGTTTAGTTTTTTGAGAAACCTCCATACTGTTTTCCACAGTGGCCGTGACAGTTTACCTTCCCACCAACAGTGTATGAGGGTTCCCTTTCTCCATATTCTCACCAACATTTGTTATTTGTGTTCTTTTTGATGATAGCCATTCTGACAGGTGTGAGGTGATATCTCATTGTGGTTTTGATTTGAATTTCTCTGATGATAAGCCATGTTAAGCATATTTTCATGTGCCTGTTGGCCATTCCCATGTCCTCTGGACAGATCTCGATTACAGGAAAGACTGTGTTCCTGTGCAGAGGCCTTTCTCTGTGTCCTAATCACGCTCTCTCACATGTCCCCCAGCTAGCTCTTTGTTAAGTCCAGTTCTCCACTTAAATATCACGTCCTTTGGAAGGCTGTCTTGGCCTCTCTCTGTGGAATTGAAGTCATGGGTCCTGTTATCTTGGGAAACTCTCCCTTGGTTTTTCCTTCACGGTGCTAACTCTTTACATGCCTTTTTACTTAATTGATTTTGTCTATTTCCCGACCTAGAGTGCAAGGACCATGAATTCCCAGACTAGGCCTCTTTGTACACCGTCCTATCCAGAGCCTGGCGTGGTGCCCACTACATGGCAGACACTTGGCAGGTACTTGCAGACATTTAATTTTCCTCTATCACCTACATGAAGGCTGTAATTCCCGGACAAACCAAATCCGTCAGGACACTCTACCAGGAACAGTTAGAAGCTGGCCAACAATCATGTGACAGACTTCAGCTGCTCTTTTCAAAAACAACTTTTTGGATGAGTAAATTCAACTTTATAATTTTTCAAAGTGATTGGCTATGGACTTTAACCAAAGGTACCAAACCTTCCTTCAAATTTTATCTTCCAGGTAGGGCTAGTACTACTACAAATGCTCTACTCATTCTACTGCTGATTAAAATTGGGTTTTACAGAAATAGACGCATAGACATAGAAAACAAACTTACAGTTACCAAAGGGGAAGTGGGGGGGAGGGGCGGGTATTAGGAGTTTGGGATGAACATATACGCACTACTATATATAAAATAGACAACCAACAAGGACCTACCGTATAGCACAGGGAACTACACTCAATATTTTGTAATAACCTATAAGGGAAAAGAATCTAAATATTCAGAATATAACTGAATCACTGTGCCGAACCCCTGAAACGAACACAGCATCGTAAATCAAATATACTTCAATAAAAAATAAATTACGTTGGGTTTTAAATTCATGAAATAATAATTGTTTCTGATAAATCAAGTAAAAGTAATGAATTTATACAACTTATGTCCCTCTGGTAACAGGCCTGGCCAGACAAGAGTAAGACAGTCATTTGTCTCTTCTGCACCAAATTTCCACCTTTCCTTTCTCAGTGGCTCCCCTCCTCTTTCCACTTCCCTCTGGTGCTCAGACCTGTTCTTGTGTTCTTCCTCTCTTTTTCTTTTTTTTAATTAATTAATTGATTTATTTATTTTTGCTGTGTTGGGTCTTCGTTTCTGTGCGAGGGTTTTCTCTAGTTGCGGCAAGCGGGGGCCACTCTTCATCACGGTGCGCAGGCCTCTCACTGTCGCGGCCTCTCCTGTTGCGGAGCACAGGCTCCAGACGTGCAGGCTCAGTAGTTGTGGCTCATGGGCCTAGCTGCTCCGCAGCATGTGGGATCTTCCTAGACCAGGGCTCGAACCCATGTCCCCTGCATTGGCAGGCAGATTCTCAACCACTGCGTCACCAGGGAAGCCCTCTTCCACTCTTAATATAAAAATTAGTCTTTGAATCCTTTACTCACTCCAAAGAATGCATAACTTCTTTAAAAATCATTGCCCCACCTCAGGATGTTTAGACTATTAGAATCGAAGTGACATAATGGATTACATACGCGACCTCCTCGTTTATTTGTCCTGATTTGCATTTTCACATGCGAACATGATGCTATGACTCCCTCATACAACATCTTCCCCTTCGAGAATCCTCTGCCCTGCAGAGCAGGGTCTTGGGCCCTGGCTCCCTGCTGTGCTGTGTGCTCGGGACCCTTTGCCAGGTTGTGATGAGCTCATGCTTGCTTCTCTGCTGGGTGCAGACACCTTGCTGCTCCCCGGCTCACTCCTGTGTGTTAATCGCCTGACTACTTGTCTGTCATTCCCTGGGACATGGACAGATTCTCATCTTGCCGCCTGTACCGCCAGCCCAGCCCAGGCAGGGCCTGGCGCAGTGTAAGATCAAAATCAACACAGTGAATGAAGGAGGCTAAAGACAGGGAGGGCTGAGGGTGGGATTTCAGGGATCAACCAGAAGAAAAATATAATTTTCTGGGGGCTGAGATGTTGAAACCCCCAACACTTGTACCTCCTGGCAGCTGCGTACTTTGCCTGTGCTCTCGGTGTTCCCACTTTGTCTGGACAGTTCTTTTTGAGGATACGTGTCACACACACTTGGAGGGCATTGGCTAGGGTTCCTCCATTGGTCAGTCAATAAGTGTACTTTTTATTTTCTGCTGTACATCCCACTAAGTAATATTTAGAGACTCAGGCTAACTGTCTCTCTCCCCCGCCCCCCAGAGACTGCTGCTGCAATCAGTACTTTATTCGCGCCGCACTTCCTCGGCTGCACGAATCTGCCCCGTCTAGCTGGGGATGCCTCTCTGCCACCCTAGCCTGACTTAGGGTTGGGAGCGAGGCGGATAGCAGTTTACCTCTGCTGTCTGGAATGTCCTCCCCGCCTCAATTGTTGTGCCACCAGATACTTTTCCCTTTGGGATTTGAGCAAGGAGACAACCTGGAAGAATAAGCAGAGGATGAACGTTAGCAATTTGGTTCCACTGACAGTCCAATGAGGAGGAAGTAGCATGGCGGTCAGGGGACCTGGTGGCCACTGAGCCCTGCTGCCTTCTGTGATCTTGGGCACAGCATCTAAGCTCTCTGTGGCAGGAGGATGAGGCCAGGATTCTTACAAGTCATGCAGGAGGCGGCACAGTCCATGTGACTGGCCTGGTTCACGGTCAGTACTCTGTCATTATTCACTTCCATCCCTTAAAGGGGACACCTGGGTGCTGGAAGCCATGAGTTCCTGGATTGGACAAAAATTTTCCAGATGCCAGGATACAGTTAGCACTGGACCACACTTATTTGTTCTAACTTTTCCCCTTTTCCCTCCTTTAACTGAGATACCAATAGCCTTACACAACTTAACCCTCTACTCACAAAACCTCAAAAACCTCCTGAAAATCCTCTAGCATGACTGCCCCTACCTGCTGAGAGTTTGCAGTTTCTTCAGGGTACCTTTCTAGAAGCTAGCTAAACTTCCACGTGTCAAGTTTCCAACTGTATGCTCTTCAGGCAAGAAGGTGGCCCTTTCACCTGCTTTTGTTGTTATTCAGCAGAGATTCATCCATTGTAAGGCAGCTTAGACATTTGTGACACTTTATGAATGATGAACAATGACTATAACTTTGCCAGAGCCAGCAACCTGATGAGTCCAGCTTGGGTAGAGCTCTGACTGTGTTTGTGTGTATGTGTAGGGGGGGTGTGAGTGTGGGTGTGGGTGGAGCCCTTGACAACAGCTCTAGGGACACAGCTACATACTTACAGTTGTGAAAAATTCATCTTGTCTCCTCCAAGTTCCCATAGAAAAGGTCACCAGACTCTTAGAAACACGATTTGCCTTTGTGGAACTTGCAGTTTCCATCACAGTTTTCATGCAATCCTGTCTTTCCAGGAGTGAGTTTTCTTGCTGACGATGCTCCCCCCGCCCCAACTCCTCAGAAGACTCAGCAAACTTTTTTCTGCCTGGTCTTTGAGGCTTTATTTCTGGAGAAGCCACACCTCCGCTCCCCCGTGGCCTCCAGGAGCAGAGGGAGAACAGGACACCGGTTTGTGGAGTCACCCTGGGCAGCCCCTGACCCCCTCATCGCGTTACCCCTCACAACAGTGCTGTGGAAAAGGTACTTTGTTTTGTGCCTTGAAGGCCCAGGGAGCACAGAGCTGGCTGGGGTTACAGGATGGCCTGGGGCAGAACCCGGCCATGGTTGACCTGGAGTCCCTCTTCTTAGCCACTCCCTGAGATTTGTGGTTCTGGAGTGAGAGGTAGGGCAGGATGGGGAGTCAGGTTGTAAGGAAACTCAGAGGACACCAAAGCTTCCTTCACTGATGAGGAAATGAAAGCCCAGCTTGGTGACTTCTGCAAAGATGCACATTTCTGAGGGCAGAGCTAGGATGACAGCATGAGTCCCACTGCCCAGTCCAGGGCTTACAGCAGGTAAGACCCCACGAGCCCATCCTCCACCTCTAGATTGGCTGCTGGTGAAGACCTGTGAGATGAGGCTACTGCCCTTGTTTGTGCTGTTGATCACTGTCACGGCCACTCTAGGGCCCACACTCTTCCTGGTCAGCAGAGAACAGGCCCTAGGATGGCAACAAACGTGGAGTAGGATGCCTCCCCCTGATGCTTTCAACCTGAGCTGAAAGCTCTGAACCATGTCGTGAAGTCCACTTTACGGAACATTTGTTTTCTTGTGCTTGTAGCAATTGTTTTCTTTCCAAAGAAAATGAGGCTTGTGTGTTCACTGTGGAGTACAGATTTCATCTGTGGAAAAGAATCATAGTAATAATGGTCGCAGTAATATTGAGGTGAAGTTTTCTAGCTTATCAAGGATGGGGAAGGCCGAGGAAGGTCATTGTCTCTGATCAGCTGAGAGAAGAGCTCCGTCTATGATGGAGAGAACCCAGTTCTTCCCTGTTTCCACTTCAAGCTGCTATGTTTTCAGGAAAGAAAAAAAACATGCAAGAGTCTCCATGCAGATGGCTAAGACTCCTTCCATCATGTTGGTTTCCAGTGGGCTCTACTTGACAACAAGGGCTTCTAGGTGGGGTGGAAGGAAGACAATGACACCCCCAAATAGGCCTCCCTCTCCTGCTGGTGCCTTCATATTTAGAGCTGGTGCTCACTGGGCACCAGATTGAAGGGGATCTGTTTGTTCCTTATGTTTTATATTAAAACATCTATTTAGTCACATTATAATATTTTAAGACCCGAAGGAGAAATCTATAAATGATGGTTCTTCTTTTATCCACCCATGTCTGCCTCCTTACCCTCCCAGCCTCCCCGAAAAATTCCAGAGGGGATGTGGACCACTGTTCACACAATAGACGTGGAATCAGGCTGGGGATTCTGTGAATAGGTTCACAGAGCTGAGTGGGGCTGCTTTGAGCAACAAGGTCAACGACCATAACCATGTCTCAAGTCCCTATCATGTGCGGTACAATTGCTAGGAAATTTGTGCAACACACATTTCATATTTACTTAAATAACACGTGTATTATAGAATTGCTTCTCCTCTTCTGCAAATTCTGTTTAAGTGAAACAATCCTTTTCAAGCATTTCAGCTATTTCTTCTGGCATTTTTCTCCATTTCTCTAAATATTCTACTTGTATTGTAATTCATTGACTTTTTAGATTTATTTATAATACACTGATTTTTTTTTTTTTTTTTTTTTTTTTTTTTTTTTTTTACTGTGAATGGTAAGGGTCTAGCTCCCTCCCTGTCCCTGGACTACATACACATTTCCCTTCACCCATCTTCTCCTGGTAGTTAGATCACAGTTTCTGGTTAAATAAATATGTAATGCTTATATTATTTATATGGACATAATATTATATATAGTGGAGCAACATAGCATAATGTTACTTCTTTCTTTTACAACTTTTTTTTCACCTCTGGAGTTAATATGGCTGTGATTTTGTTTGTTTGTTTATTTTTCTATGGACCTATCACTAATTCATCTCTAACACCATAGTAAATATCTTCTCAGTATGTTACAATGTACCAGACAACATATGCTTCCTTTTTTCCCCCCCTTAATTTGATGATACTCTTTGTGAAGCCCACCATTCTGCTACATGCTGGATTGGACATTCCTACCCTGATGCATAAATACCATCCTGGGACTTCTCTTATGGTCCTCCCTGACCTTTTCTCCTGTACTAAAACTATCTTCAACTTCTTTTTTCTTTGCTTCCCCTACTCCCTGCCTTATGTTACTATTGTTGAAAGAGAATTAGTGGCTAAGTAAGAAAAGGCTCCTGGGAGGTAAATTTTTGAGACCTTGACTATCTGAAAATATTTTCATTCTACGCCTATGTTTGATTGATAATTTGAGTATGGAATTCTAGATTGGAGGTAACTTTCTCTTAGAATTTTGAAGGCATTGATCCTTCTAATAACTCTGAGCATATTAATGATAATTTGTTTGAAGTTTTCTTCTGATCACTACATTATCTCTATTTCTTCCAAGTTTCTTTGTATTTTTATTTGCTTATTTCTTTTTCTTTCGTGTTAGTAGATTTCCTCAAGCATCTGAAAATTATTAGCTGTCTGTATTTATTTAAAAGGGAGGCATTAAAATGCTGGGTGGAGGTTCTTTTGTGTAGATGAGAATTGTCAGCCAGTAGAATTAGCAGTAGGGATCATGTCATTTTGTTGGAGGACCCCTGAATCAGTGCCTGTAGGTGTTTTTTCATTGGCTGAATTTACCTGAAAGGAGTCCTGCTGTCCCCTTCCTTGTGGCACGATAGCAATGGAGGGGGGCAAAACCAAGCAGGACTCTGTGGGGTTCCTGCTGTGTTCACTCTTTGCCTGGCAAAGAATAAAGCTACTCTTTCTCTTTCCTACAAAACTCTCTTTGTATTTCTGTTTGGCATTGGTGTACAGAGAGACAATATTTTGGCATCAGGGAAAGGGTTAGGGGAGTGTCATATCCCCATAAGTAAAGTTTCACTAATTCTTCTGAGTTTTGGCATGGGGCTGTACCCCAAGCTTGGCTCTGCCTGTGTCCCAAGCCCAAAACATCTCTGGTTCAAGCTCTTCAGAGAGGAAATCTGGAGGTTTGATGTTTTGATTTTAAACCTTACCCACACCTTTGTCTTCAGGGGTTCTAGGTACCTCCAAGTTTTTGAGCATTTTTGCAGGCCAGTGTAATGAGTCAGCTTGTTCACTATTGATTTCTTCTCTGCCAGCTGAGTTCCACAAAATTTCCAACTTCCAAAAAATTTTTAACCACTCTCCTCTGCTGTCACCTTTGTTCTTGTAAGTATATCACCTCTCTCATTCAAAAATTTGAAAAAACATTTACTGTAATTATAATAGAATTTTAGGAAGAAGTGGCCTTAATGTATATTTCATTCTGCCATGTTTAACTGGACTTACCCTCACTTGACTCAAAGAGATTAAGAATATGTGTAAGGCCATACAGCTCAGTATGTGGCATGGCTGGAATTTCAACCCTCTAGGAAGGAAAGAAAAGGAAGATAAAAGAAATCAGGACTGAGACTGTGCATGGTGTCTAGTTAGAGAATGATGGGTAATGGAGTGATGAGTTGGTCATAGAAGGTGTTGCTGTGAAATGTGAATAGAAGTGAGGGAGCAGCTACATGTAGTGTCCTTGGACAGTGATTCCGCCTGACTTCTCCCTTCTTCCTTTCATCTGTTTCTCTGTCCATCTTTTTTTTGTCTTCTACATCCTTCCCTCCGTGAATGTGTGTGGAGAGACTCCCATGTGTTAGGATTGACGTTAACACACAGTGGTTCATAAGACAGAGTTATGCTGCCTGCCCTCAGTGGGCTCACAATTTAATGGGATTAAACAACATTTACAGGACAGCACACTCAGAGCACAGAGGAGGAACGGACATGTAGCCTAATTTTGAGTGACAAAACAGTTGGCTTTTCTGACTACTGCCAGAGTTCCTTGTCCTTGGACCCATTTGTCCCTCGTGTCAATATCATCTTTGTCATGACAATCATCACTGTTAGCATCATAGCTATTTATAGAAAGTCTACTATTTGCCTGGTACCACGGTAGACACTCTATGTAGCTTAATTTAATTCTCACAACAATTTTATAAGATAGTTATTATCAACTTGAGAAAACTGATGTTTAGAAATTACATAGATCATCCCAAGTCACCAATCAGGAAGGCTTTCTGGTGTGCCCTTTTCCTCTGACTTTTTGGATGTGCCTCCCTAGTACCCAATGAAGGTCATTATCATTGTGCTTAGCCATCACAAATTTAAACATTTTTAAATGTATGTATATTTCTAGACTGTGTGCTCCTGGGAACCATTCCATTTTTAACTGTGTGTGCCTAATGCCTAACTCAGTATCTGGCACAGGACTAGAACTCATTAAATAAATAATTGCTTACACAAGGCAAAGCCAGAATTTGAACCCAGATTTTTCAAATTGCAAAGCTCATGCCTTTCCATTGTGTGACATTGTCCTCCAACTTCTCTCCTCAGTATTCCCTCTCCTCCTTATAAGTGAAGGTTCACCTTTCTCTCACTCTTACCTTCTGCCCCATAAATGCTGAGCCCCAGATGACAATCATCTTCCTGTCTCTCCAGGAAGGCTTGTGATTAAACCAAAAAGCACAGACACATCTTTTTCAAAACCAAATAAATGCCTTTTGGAAAAAGCCTTCATTGCCTTCAAATGCAGTCATAGCATACACGTAAGCATCAAAACAAACTTTTTGTTATAAATATTTACTACATTATGGATAGAGACCTAGGATTCCTTCTGTTCTAAGGGATTTTCATTTTAGTAGACTCTTTTGAAACCAGATTCACAAATCATTGTAACTATTGGCCATGCATGGAAATATCTTGCTTAAACAGAACCCTGTGTTCAAATGGCATCTGTTCTGAACCTTTAGTTTGCCTACACAGAGCTGCAGAAGGCAACGCAGATAAGTGATGGTGTGGACCTGACGCATCAACAGTCAATCAAGAGATTGCCTTTCCTGAAAAACTCCCACTAGTTCACAGGAGCTTGAAACTCAGGTGAAAACAGCAGGTGGAACAGGTGCTGGTACGAAGACACTGTTGCCTCCTCCAGTTCTTTGCCAGGTCCTTTTTCTTTGCCAGGTTTTTAAATGCTTGCTTTTGGAGGCAGAATCACAGAGGAACAGACCTGGAGTCTGGGGACACAGAGGGCTGGGTTAGATCTGGCTGTGCATTTGGAAACTGGGACATTGGCAAGTGTGAAGCACCTGAATCCTAAATCTAGATTTCCTCATCTGTAAAATAAGACAGTGCTGCAAAGACTGAATAAAGAACTCATGTAAAACATTAGTGCCCTTTGGGGCAGGTAGGCGTTGGGCAAAGACTCTTCATTCCCCTTGAAAGGAGATAACGAATCACACATGGTGATTCCACAAGCCACCCCCAGATATCCTCATTCAGTGTGAGGCCTGGGCTGAATGTCTCAAAAGTGTCCCAGGAAAATCGAAGCGGAGGACCACGGCCTTCAGTGGGGTGTGGAGCCAGTTTTCTCAGTTGAGACACATTTTTTGGCTCCCAATCTGGGATTAGGTGGATCATCAAGCTTGTAACAGGGAAGAACAAATCTGACCCCAAATTGGATCTGTTCCTTGCACTTTAACCTTTGTATTCCATTGCTTTTGCTGCAAGTTAAGAATGCTGCCTAGAGCCTGAAATATACAAGACAGCCCATTCTCAGGCTCTGACCTTTAAAGGTAAACACTTTTCCATTCCTCTCCAGATAAAAAGTTGCAGAACAGAGAATAACATTTGTTTTGTTAGAGGTTTACAGGAACATCATGACCTGACCTACATGGACAGATGCAAGAACAAAGGATTCTGAAACCAACAATTTTTCAACAACAAACCACACCCCCTTCCTTTTTAGTATAAAAGGGGCCTGACTTCTAACTTGGGTAAATGTTCTTTGGGACATGAGTCCACCATCTCAGTCTGCTGGCTTACCTAATAAAGTTGCTATTCCTTGCCCCAGCAACTCGTCTCTTGATTTATTGGCCTGTCGTGCAGTGAGAAGATCAAGCTTGGACTCGATAACAAGTTCAGGATGCAGTGTGCAATATCACTCTCTAGTCATAAAGTGTTTTACAAATATTATGTTTATTCTTTCTATATCCTTGATGGTAAGTTTGGCTTTCTGAGCCGTACTTTCTCCTTGAGGATGCAAAGATAAAAAGATTAGTTCAGAACGTCAATGGCAACAACCAGGTTAGAATCTGGAACCTTTATCGTCTATGATAGCTGAACCTTATGGTCCTTACGCAAGCAGAATGACTACTGACAATCTGAATAATGACTGCACTAAAAACGTCAAATCAGGCTCATACATTATGTTTTAATACAATATTATAAGTTGGCCGCACTAAAAAGCAAATATCAATCGTATGGTTTGTATTTAAGAATAAGTTGAAAATTTCATTCACTCATTTATAGAAATTATTAAGAACTAGTCCTCCAACTTAGATGTTTTTAAGTGGGAATAGAGTCGAACTCAGAGATATGTACAAGGGGAAAAGAAAATTGTATCAAAAATAGGTTTCTAGGTACAAAATAGGAAAATGGTAATAAGAGATCCTGGGAAATTCCAGAAGTTTTTATTTAAGTGAGAAAGTGATCAAGTTGCTTTAGTAACTGACCAGGAAGCTCTTCTCCCAAACGGCCAATCTTATGCTGAACTCAATGAGAGTTTAATATTTTGGGTCTTGTTTTCACAACTGCTTTATCTAAAAACACCCAAATTAGAAAAATAACAACAGACCAGTTATCTAGACATGATCAGCTGCTGGAGATTTTGTTTAAATGTAATTTGCTCCCCATTCTTCTGTCAATAGATGAAAGACATGGAGACAATATACAACATTGTGCAAAAATCAGTTGCTGACGGTTATGAAGAGGCTAAAAGAATCCAAATAATAAAACTCCTCCTATAACACAACGACCTTTCCATGATGCTTTTGTCCCATTCTTCCTCAGTTCCACAGAAAGGAATAAAAAGTATAGTGTCCACCACTGTAGGTGCCCCGGGTATAATTTTTGCAATGAAATATCATGAACTGTGTCATAATATAGAGGCCTTTAATTATAGTCATTTAACACATTGTAACTCACCAATGATTTTTGCATTCAGCGTGTTTCAAACAGCTGAGCTTTAAAAATGAGGAGATTTGTTCACCACTCATTATCCACAGGCCTCTGCAGCTGTGCAGCCTCCTAAATATGGTTTTCCTATGGAGCTTAGTGACTCCTCAGAAGCAAGATGGAACCAAGGAAACAGCAGCAAAAAAACCACCCAACTGGAGAGGGAGTTAGTCCAGGCATGAAAGTGGGACCGTGAATAAGCCTGAAGCAAGGCAGGCAGTGAGCCACAGGGCAAGTGGGCCCTGGGCCATGGCTGAATGTCATATGCCCTCTTACCTCTTATCTTGGGTTCCTGGAGAATCTGTGTAGGTTGGGGAACTCAGAGGGTACTTTTGACAGAGCAACACCCACCAGTCCCAAGCACAGGTGTGAATTGCATGGTGAGGCCACAAGATGACTCATGCCACTTCTAGCTCCCCTAGCAACCCCCAGCCTCCTCTCTGACATGACCCACCCAGTGTTGAGGCCAGTCCCCTAGCAGCAATAGGACAGGGAAGGCCACTGTCCCCAGAGGGAAAATATTACCTGAGAGGGACATCAGCTCTCCCTGAATTTCCCTCTGAATTTTTTCCTGAAATATATTTCCCCCCTTGTCACGAAAACAAAACAAGTTTTCACAATAATTTAAATACAGATAAGCAAAAGAGAAGGGGAAGAAGAAGAAGGAGAAGGAGAAGGAGAGGAAGAAGAAAAAGGAGAAGAAGGTACGAGAAATCCCATTAATTCCACAAGTCTGATATAAGCACTTTTAGCCTATGAAGTATGTCCCCTCAGCCCTTATTCTTGGTGAGAACAGCCTTCTACATAGACTTTATGCATATATATTATCATTTCCTTAGGATACAGCCCTGCAGGGGATTTCACTACCTCAGATGCTATGCATGCTTTAGATCTTTTTGATAAATATTACAGAATTGTCCTCTAGAAAACTCATTATTTTATATTTGCATCAGAAGGACATGAGTGACCATTTCCTAACACATTTGCTTACAGGGAATATTATATTTAACTTGCTAATTTGAAAGTTGGAAATCATTTCACAGTTGTTTGACTTCATGTTACTTTAGCATTCCCCTTCAATTTCCACCACCCCTTTCCATCCCCTCGGGGGTTGGTCCTCCGGGAGATGCTCTGAACAGCCATCCCCTTTTCTTTCAGGCTGACATTTTCAGAAAGGATGTTACTGCAGAATGAAGTAGAAACAAGAGGAAACTATTATAGAAAATTTAAACAGCATAAAAATTTAAAAGTCTGAAGACTAAGCTATTCTAACTTTGCTTACCTCTTTGTGGAGAGAAATAAGAACATGGCAGAGCCATGGGAAAGCTCTCAAAGCTTGTGTTCAGATGAACACATGTTCTTTCTGCTTCCGTTCCATTGGTCAAAGCAAGTAACATGATATCAATGGGGACGAGGTGCTTAATCCTCTCATAGGGAGACATCCATGGAAAGAGGCATATGGGCAGAGGAATCGGTATTTTGAAATATAACATTATCCACTACATAGTACACAGGTGTCTGATACTTTTGTTCTTGCATATTTTGATAAGATCTGGGAGATTAACAGAAAGTGTGATGACTCTAATTTTACTCTTGGGGAAACCAAGACCCTGCAGGATGAAGCAGCACCCACATTGCCTGGGAGAGTGAGTGTCCTGACTTGTCCTCCAATACATTGCCCCTTCTTGGGGTTTTATTTCCTTTTCACCCAGGCCCAGACCTTCGATTCATCTTCTGATGCTTTATGATATCCCCTGATAATGTTTTTACTTGTGGGAGTTCTCTTAATATTAAACGTAGGCCTTTCTATTGAAGAAAGAAAGAAATGCAAATGGAAAGAAAACCCAGCCTTCTGTTTCTAGTCGAGAAGGCCTGTATTTAACACCTTCTACAGACCATTAATATCTCATTTCCTAGGAGAACATTGAAGTGTTCAGCTGGGTTGGTCCTTCCGTCACCGTTCTGACTTCTGCTTCCGCCTGGTTCTGGTAGAACAAGACTCTAACAGGGAATTAAAATCAGGCCTCCAGGGTCAACCTCATCCTTTCCTCATTTTAGAGTGAAATGGACAGAAATGCTGAAGAATTAAGAAGCAGGTGAGAACCCAGACAATATACAATCTTCAATGAATATCTGCTTTGTCAGAAAGGGTACCTAAAGTTTTTCTGGCATAATCTGAACTTCCCTTTGGAAAGGGGATTGTATTTAAGGAAAAAAAAGTGTGTGACTAGAAATGGAATCGAATGTGGCTGAGACAAAGCTTGGAGGTGTTAAGGAGCCTCTTGAAAAATGCCCATGGGCAACAAATAGAGATTTTTTTTTTTCCTTCTGGCAAGTGAGACTCTGATTCTATAAACTTCATACATATTTAATAGCAGTTGACTTGAATTGACTCCAAAAACCTTCAACCTCATTTAACTTACCTCTATTTTGCTGAAAACATAAACTCAGAGTTCAAACTAGAAGAACATGTAAGTGATAGCAAAATAGGCTGAAAAGGCAGGAATCATGTAATAATAATTTGGAAAGCAGCAAAGGTCTGTAGCTATGATCACCAAGGGGAATATTGAAGTAGTGGAATGTCTCTCCATCTTTTGGATATGCCTGCATTATGCCAGGTACTGCTTATAAAACACTGAACTATTTCTGAACCTTCAGAGAAAGATGGTCAAATAGGTCTTCATTTTATTAAATTTTCTGTTTACAGTTTTATCTCTCTTTGTTGTTTACTACCAGAGAAAAGACACATCATTTTCAAGGAATACCCATGGGAGGATGGTTGTTTCTGTTTGAGACCAGGAACACCCACCAGTGAACTACGGTGTCAGACATTGAAATAAACAAGAGATCAAAGTGAATATTCACCCAATTTTAAATGTTTTGAATAAGACTATTCCCTTGCTGAATCCCTTGGTGTGATTCCACTAAGTGGCATATAAATAAGAAAAAATCTACTTAGGAGCAAGAGTTAAAGAAATTGCACAGAGCGGATACAGATGGATGCTGTGATGACTCATAACACTGGCTTTAAGTAGTCAGCTTAACGCTGATGTCCTCGTAGGTTTTTGAGAACTCAAGTGGCAATTTCATGTTTGCACAGCACCCTGGAGTCTCAGACTTCAGGTGATCTCCCCATGCTCTTGCTTTCTTCTGTTGGTAGAAACTACTTTACATATGAGGGTTGAAATTTAGGGGTGAAATTGACTTTTTTAAGATGTTTAATTAGATTTTACTGCCTTATTTGCATAAACACAGTAATGTTATTCTCAGTTGTGGTAACTACTGTAGGATACAAATCTTTCTTCCAATTGCTCTTTTTTATCTAAAACTGCCAAAGCTAGCTATCATATCTTTAGTCTTCACCTATGCTGTTCTTGTTTCCACTTCAGCTTTATGGCCAGAGAACCTTAACACCACCTCCCCTACAATGATACACACACACACACACACACACACACACACACACACACACACGCACACAAAGAGTCACCACCACCGTGTCTAAGAAGGCCACGGTAACATTATTCCATTTTCTTTGTACTTCTGTGTAGCTCGTATTCCACCTTGTATTTTAGAAGTCTGGCTACATGATATGTCTCTCTCTCACCAAAAAGGCACTATGCTGTGGTGGCTTATATCAAGGCTGGCAAACACTTTCTGTAAAGGGCCAGGCAGTAAGTATCTTAGGCATGCAGGCCATGTGGACGACTTCTCAATTTGGCTACTATAATGCAAAAGCAGCCAGAGACAACTTGTTATCAATTGGGCACACCTTTGTTCCAATAAAACTTTATTGACAAAAGCAGGGGGCTGACCAGATTTGGCCTGTGGTCTGTAGTTTGCTGACCCTTGTCACAGGGTGTGAACTTTGGAATCACACTTCCTCACTTTCTGGCTCTGTGCCTTTGGGCAAGTCACTAACCCCTCAGTTTTCTCATCTTCATGGCAACAATGATCACAACTGCTTTACAAGGTTGTCTGAAGGTTAAGTTAGCTGATAAATGTAAAGTGACTAGATTTATGCTTGGCTAAGGATAAAGTCAATATAACTGTTTGCTATGGTTATAACCAGCTTGAGTAAAACATACATTATATTTATTTTGATACTTCTTTGTACGCCCACAATCTCCTCACTATCCGTAGTGCATAGAGTACAAGTTACACAGATGTTCAATAATTATGTGTTGAATTACTCTTGCTGAATTATTCTTGCCCTTACTTCTTTACAAAGAATAACTCACTACTTTATTTTCTTACTCTTCCCTCTGATTAATAGATCATGTATATTTATTGCTTTCTTACTCCTTCAGCAAAATTTTATTTTGAGCTGCTACAACCAATATGGTTCCCCCCCCCCTTTATGGTTTAGACCTAAACTTTTAAAGGGGGCTTTCCTAAACAGATTGAGTCTTTTGTTCTGACTAAATATTTTCATGGTGCTCAGAGTCTAAGGTATTCCCCCACTGATCCTCCCCTCCTGGCATTAATGCCCACCTGTGATCCCTTCCCCATGAGTTTAGGTGGGACCTGTGACTTGTTTCTCAACAGTAAATTATGGCAAAGGTGATGATATGTCACTTTCATGCTTGTGTGACATAAGGTTGTAATTTCCATCTTGCCAGTAGGCTCTCTCCTTTGATGCCTCCCTTGAGGGCTGATGAAGTAGCTGTCATACGGAGACACGAGACAAGGAACTGAGAGTGACTGCCAGCTGATAGCGAGCAAGGAACTGAGTCCTCAGGACAAGAGCCCACAAGGAACTGAGTCCTCAGGACAATAGCCAACAAGGAACTGAGTCCTGCTGACAACCGATCGAGCTTGGAAGCAGATTCCTTCCCAGTCCAAATTCATATGAGACCCTGGCCCAGGCCACACCTGGTAAGAGCCTAGTGAGGACCCAGCTCACCTGTGCCCCCTGACCTTCAGAAACTTTGAGCTCAGACGTGTTGATTTAAGCCACCATGTTTGTGGTAATATTGTTATGCAGAAATAGGTAACTAATACAACACTGAACTATTGGATTATAACAGCAGTTATTGAGCATAATTACAGTGGCTTCTTATCAAGGATTTGGTTTTTCAATCATCAAAAGTATTTACGAATTGGTTTTTAATGGCATCAGCTCATCAGCTTGGTTCCCTGCCAACACCGTGATACTTAATAATCTACTAAAGCTCATGCATAATCCAGGCTTCTTGGAAACTCAGTTCTCAGGAAGAATTCTAAACCTAGAGGACTGTGTCAGAGAAAGGACAAACTCAAAATTTTGTGAAATAAAAGAACTAAAAAAAATTGAAGATTGAAACATTACTATTGTTCTGTGACACGGAAGCAAGGAGTTACTCTTGGTTCTAAATATGGACAAATGGTAGCTGGGCTTGTGGGCATGCAAACCATCGATACTATTCCTTCTAAACATGCCTCATACATAATAATGCATTATGTACAGGGCATATCCGGTACAGCAATAATCCTCAGAATTAGTATGCTTGACCTACTTGCTTGAATATATACCGACTTCCTGAGCAGCCAACTTCCTACTGTGCAGTGCTTAAGCACTGAGGGAAATAGATCCTAGGTAACTAGTAACAGTAAGTCCTATTTTCTTTTCCCCGTAAATGACAAAGCCCGTGCGTAATCATGAGTTGCATGGACGAAATCAGTTTCTCCCATACTTGCCAGTGGTTTCCCTCAATTTCATAACCCAAAGGATGACAGGGCCATGTTTAAATGGAGTGGGGGTGATGCTGTAGACTTAGGACTTGGGGGTGGCTCATTAATTATAATGTGTATTTACTTGTGTATAGGGAATGGACCACCAGAGGAGCTGCTGACAGAACGTGAGTGCGATGAGGATGCTTGAAAGCATGACCTCATCACCTATCAGTGGAGCATAAACAGCTGGGCCCATCTCTCAGACAACTGGCTAATTTTATGAGGCGGCTGGGCATTCTCAAATACAGGATGATAAAACCCTCCTGGATTGGACAGACTCATGGAGGTGAAGAGAGCTTTTCTCTCTCCTCCCTTAGACTCTTAGGGGACACACTCCTAAGAGAGGGGGAAAGGAGGTTATGATAAAAAATGACCTACAAAGCCACTCAAGGCTCCACGTAAGTCTGAAAACTGAAACTTCCCCTTGATAAGGCGACAGGCAGAGATCTGACTGCTGGGAGAGTGACTTCACGTATAATCAAAGGTCACAGAAGG
The DNA here is from genome assembly GCF_039906515.1 of Pseudorca crassidens. Classification (NCBI taxonomy): domain Eukaryota; kingdom Metazoa; phylum Chordata; class Mammalia; order Artiodactyla; family Delphinidae; genus Pseudorca; species Pseudorca crassidens. The sequence goes on from NC_090307.1 coordinate 59,537,591, forward strand.
AAATTTTCAGCCAAGCTTTCTATAGAATCATTTTTATGGGTTCGGGGTTCGGTTTAACTGATTAATAGCTTCGAATCTCCACTTAGCTTTGTCCTTGTAAGTGGAAACTACCTAATTGTGTCTCTGAGTCACATTACTTCAGTCCATTTCTAATTGGAAGACATTTTGTTCTGCCACAAGCATCATTTACAGTAATAATCCTTGGAGTCATCACACCTAGACTATCAAAACTCACTCTACCTTCTTCTGACAGCACGAAAATTGTAGTTGATTAATACTGGGAGACCCTTCTGAATAAACTTCGAAGCTTGTCCTGATCAAATTCGTTGCTTGCTGCATCGGTTTCCTGGTTGATTCCAGATTCAGCTCAGAGCTCCGAGCCTTGTAGCTCCAGGCTGATGTCCAGCAGAGTCCCTGGAACCGTCTTACCTCTGCCCTCTTTGTGTGAACTAGACTGGAAAGGTCTGCTTATCTGAGACCTCTGTGGTGCCCAGACCCACTATCAGATCCAGTGGGGCTCCCAGCATCCTTATTGCAAAAAGAAATCACAACTGGCCGTTGGCCCAAGGCTTCTCAGCTGCTGGTAATCTAATTCTTTTCCAACAGTTGTATTGTTTTTGAAAGAATGTGCTTTCCGTGCAGTGCGGGGGGGTTAGCCTGCCTACACTTTCAGATAACTAGAGGAGAATCTCTAGGAAAGTTATTTGAGACAGCTCGTGTGAGGCTTTGATTGTGTGTGTAACTGAGAACACGAGTGGTAAATTCTGGTTTTTCATGCCAGCAATTGGTTGTAACTTTTTTTTTTTTTTAAAGAGTACTTACATAAAATCCGTTCCTGGAGCCATCAGACCATGAAGTGCCCTAATTTAACACACGTGCTTTACTGCTCGCACCACCAACCCCAAAGGTTAGAGATGTGATGTGTTCCTGTCCCAACAAGCTGGTGTCCTCTCTGTTCAAGCCAGTTGCTTCTCTAACTCTGGGGTACATATGTCACCCCCAAAGGCAAGTGTCTCTAAGCTTCCAGGAAACTTTTCCAATGCCTGGGTAGTCTAGATCAACCAAAATGCTACCTGCCAGGCTGCCTATCTCCTCTGTCACACCTCCCTGTCCCTCCAGCATCCACTTTCCTCCCCATCTCTCACCTGGAAACCTGAGTCAACCCCACTAACAACCCGATGGAATGAGACAGCTAAAAGGAGGCCTTTTCGTGAATCCCACACTCCATTAACAACAGCTCAAGATTAAGGATGAGCAAAGAGTGCCAGCTGTCAGGGGAATAGCCACACACGGGGCAGCTCAGTCATGCTTATCTCATACCCACTGGGGCTTCCAAGGAGCCATCCGGATCACATGCTGCACTCATGCTATAATTAGAAGAGGGGTCTAGTCACGGTTTGATATTTTCTCTTGTACCCCCAGATCCTGTTCAGACAAAACACATTTCCTTTCTTTCTGTTGGTGATATAATAGCCTTCTGTGTTCACTCTTCCCTTTCTGCAGAGTTCTGAGATTAAAAGAAGTTCAGTCATGCTGCCCTTGATGTTAAGACATCCCACCCCCCTGCCACCACCGTTGGCCATTTCCTAGTCTGTTCCCGAGTGGATTGGGTGGGCAAAGCCCAAGTTCTAGTCTCAGGGTGATTAGTGGTCGCTCACGGTGTGTCGCAGTGAGTAGTGTATGCTGGACACTCCCTACCACTACGTGCAGGGGAGAGCCGGTCAAAGGAGGAGTAATGGAGACTCTTTCCTTGATCCCTCCAAGCTCTTCCTCCTTTAAGAAAGATGTCATGGGTAAACTAGAAGCACTTGGGGCCCCTGTGAGTGTTTCCTACCTATGGCATACCAGTTTTAGAAGACGCCTTCCTGTCCTGCTGGGCACCCTTCATCACCCTTTCCGCCTGAGCCCAGGTTCGCCTCCAGTAGGAGACCTCCTCTGACCCCTGCCGGCTGGGATGGGGGCTGCCCCTCCCCCCATTCCCCCCCCGTGCCCCTCCCCCATTCCCCCCGTGCCCCTCCCCCCCATTCCCCGCCCACCGTGGGCTGCACCACTCACACTGTAGTATCCTCCTCCACTCCTGGGTCTGTGACCTCCAACTGACTGCAAGCTCCTGAAAGCCAGGCTAATTCATGTCCTATTCATTTTTATATTTCATGCCTGGCACACAGTGGACCCTCAACAAATATTTTTAAGTATGTTAATAAAAACATGACAGCAAAGAATATCCAAAGCAAACTGCTCCTTTGATGAAAGGAAATGTTACAGAATAAAACTGCTCGCCGGCAACACCACTGACTTGCCTCTTCATTTCCTGTCTGGTAGGTTGGGGTTTCCGGTTTCCTGTGAGCCCTGCCTCAACTTTCCACCCACTACATGGGAATAATAATAATAATACTTGCCACCCTTTTACCACTGATGAAACCTGGGAATGGTTGAGGTTGGAGGAAAATAAATAAACAGGGTTTTGATTTTCCTGAATACTATCTAAACTTTTTTCTTTTCTTTCTTTCTTTTTTTTTCAGCCACACTATACAGCTTGTGGGGTCTTAGTTCTCTGACCAGAGATTGAACCCGGGCCCTCATCATTGAGAGTGTGGCGTCCTAACCACTGGACCACCAGGGAATTCCCTGAATACTATCTAAAGAACAGAGACACATGATGAATCTTCTCATTTTTATTATCACTCTCCCTCCCATACTCTGGGCAACTGCTCTCTCTCTCTCTTTTTATTATGTAGCTGAGATTTTGTTTTGTTTTGTTTTGTTTGGAATATAGTTGACTTACAATGTTGTGTTAGTTTCAGGTGTACAGCAAAGTGAATCAGTTATACATATATCCACTCTTTTTTAGATTCTTTTCCCATATAGGCCATTACAGAGTAGAGTTCCCTGTGCTATACAGTAGGTCCTTATTAGTTATCTATTTTATATATTGTAGTATGTAATGTCAATCTCAATCTCCCAATTTATCCCTCTCCTCCCTTTCCCCCCTGGTAACCATAGGTTTGTTTTCTCTCTTCTTGTATTCCTTTCCTCTGAGCTCAGGCACAACCTTAGGGCCTCCACACCCAGGCCAGGCAAGTCCCCCAGGCTTATCCCCTCCCAGGAGCTTCAGGGCACACACATGACAGAGATTTTTCCACTTGCAGGATGGCTGCCTCTGAGACAGGCTGGGACCTGGGACCCTTTGCTGCAGTGCTTGCAACTGGACAAACGTCTCCTCAAGCAACAAAATACAAAGAAACTATAAGGGCCTAAAAATAACTGCGTGCATGCACAGTTGGGGCAAATTCTGGACAAAGGATACAAAAAGGCCAAAAACCCAACTGCCACTTGTGAGGTGTCAGGAACAAAAGCAGGGTCCCATGCATGATCCTCGCACACAGCACCATCAAGGGGGTGGGTAGACCACCTAAGCCTCCCCTCTGTCCCCGCCCATGAGCCCACCCCTACACTCACCCTCATTCAGGGATCGAGCAAGGTCACCTGTTACTTGTTTTCACTCCCTTGCACTGCAGGACAAGCCCCGATAAAGCCTTGCCCCATTTCTCATTTGGCTTCTTGTCAATTTCTATTGATTAAGAAGTCCAAGAACCCGGGGCAGTAACACCTCCAGCTGGGAACCACCCCTGCTTGCAAGGAGCGTGTATACTCAGCTATTCCCAGTTTTACAAACATGGAGGGATGGGTGCCCCTTCCCTTCTTTCTATACCCCACTAACTGCCCTTGGTTCTAATCTCCCTAGGGTAGAAGTTCCTCAGTGTTAGAACTCAGAAACTACTGCTAACTGTGAAAGCTGAAGGGGGAAAACTCTTCCTCTCCCACCCACTGGTAACCAGGGTCTGGGCCCTTGACCTTAGACTTGGCCAGAGACACTTGGAATGTATACTCAGCTGTTCACAGGAGGGGGTGGGGTTCAGCGGTGGAGGCAGCATGCTGGCCACGTGTCCGGGTCCCTAGCCTCTAGAGTCCCCTTAATTCCCACCCACTTTCCAAGCCTGCCCTCCCCAGAGTCTGGGAGCCCTCTGTATCCTTCCAATAAATGCCCCAAATTTTGTGTTAACGTGCACCATTTTGTTCTAAAATACTTATTATTATAAAATAGCAGCCCTCTCTTCTGCCCATACACACCCTTTCGCCTGTCGTCGAAATGTGATTTATTTCATTTTTGGTTACACTTTCAATGTTTATATTATTAGGAGCATGAAAAGTTATTTATAGCTGAATATTTACTATACCACCGTTACCGTCCCCACATTTTACAACCCCCCCACCCCCCACTGGAGTTAATAATTGCCTCATTCATTCCTTTGCATGTGTCCCATTATCCATCACTACTGCCAAACCTGTCAGTAGGACTGGATCTCTCTTCTCAATACATTAGAACACATTAGGGAACACGTCCTTTTGGTCTATCATTCTTCTTGGAGACATACTTTCTGAATCCCTCTACTCTTTTTTATATTTCCTTCATTACTTGCTTTCCAGGCCTGATGTACAGGGTTTCTCTCTCTCTGGTATTAGACCCCCTGTTTCCCGGATACCATTTCTTTTCCCCTTCTTTCTTGGTTGACTCTCCTGTTTGATGGAATAGTAGCTTTCTCTCCAGTAGCTTCAGAGAAAGAAGTTGTGAGGTAAAATTTTTGAAACATTTTATTCACAATTGATGGATAGTTTGGTAGGGAATAGAAATCGAGATGAGGAAAACTTGGCATACGATTTCAAAAACATTGACTCATTATCTTGTATCTTCCAGGCTGCTCTTAAGAAGCCTGGTATCATTACAATTCCTGACATTTTGTCTATAACCTATTTTCCTCTTCCAGCACCTTTAAAAATGTTCATTCTGTCTTCTGTGCATGTTTTCATGATGATACGCTTTTTCTGGGTCTTTTATCATACACTGTGCTGGGCAATGCCTGGACCCTTTCAACCTAGAAGCACAAGAGCTTCAGTTTGGGAAACATCCTTGAAGTACTGCATCACTGATACCCCTTTGTCCATTTCCTCTGTTCTCTCTTTCTGGGGCTCTTATTTGTATATCAGACTTCCAGGTTTCTCCTCTGATTATTTTTTTATATTCTCTTTTTTAAAAAATCACTTTGATTTTTAAAAATCTGTCTTCTGGGGAACGAAGCCAACTTATCCCTTTTAATATTTCCGTTCAACTTATAAAAATATTTAAATTTTGTTTTTGATTTCCAATAGCTCATTTTAGTTCTCTGTTATTTTTTAAGAGCACACAGTTTTGGTATTATGGATGGAAAATCTCTCTTATCTCTTGAGGATATTAACCATAGTTGGTTTTTTTTTATTCCTAATTTTTAATCTTAGAATTTGCTTTTGGTTTTGTTCCCCCCAAGTTTCTTTATCCTTGTTATTTGCCTTGGGCTCTGGACTATTGATAGTTTGCTAGGGCTGCCATAACAAAGCCCCACAAATTGGAAGACTTAAAACAATTTAAATGCATTGTCTCACAGTTCTGGAGGCTTGAAGTCTGAAACCAAGATGTGGGCAGCCTTGGTTCCTTCTGAGGACTTTGGGAGAAGGATCTGTTCCTGACCTCTCTCTATGGCTTGTACGTGGCTGTCTTCCCCCTGTGCCTCTTCACATTGACTTTCCTCTATGGGTGTCTCTTTCTCTTCACATGACATTCATTTTATCAGGGCATCAGTCATATTTGATTAGGGGCCCATCCTAATCCAGTATGACCTCATCTTAATTTATTATATCTGCAATAATCCTCTTCCTAACTAAGGTCACATTCTGCAACACCCAGGTTAGGACTTCAGCATAGAAATTCGGGGGGCCGTACGTTTCAACCTATAATAGTCTCCGAGTTTCAATTGTCTGGTATATGAAAAAAGAGGCTGTCCTCCTGTACATAAGGGTAGGGCATTAAAAATTGAGCTGGAAGCCCCATATGGGTGAGTTCCACCTGGGCTAGTGTATTACTATGTTAGCATCCATAGGTCTATTCTTGTGAGCTGATCAAAAACAGCAACTTTCTATCCTCTACTTGGAGGGTATAAGCCTAGGTGCCAGCATTCTGGGAGCTAATTACAGGAAGAGGGCTGAGGTTTCCAGAATTCAATATATAACCATTTATTCAATTCTTTGTTTTACAAAGATTTTCCCACTGTCATCCGTGCCTGTTTTCCTCCAACCCAGAGATTCTTGTTTTGCCTTCTCCAAGGAACAAATACCCAATCTTCTGATGGGTGGCAGTGAGGATTGTCAGCTGTCTGACTCTTCAGAGCAGAAGGGGGATTTGGAGATCCGATTACTGCTTAGCGGATTTTAAGCCCCACCCTGACCCCACTTCCAGAGTTACCTTGTGCCACCAATTCCTGAGCCTTTGGGTCTTCTGGGGTGTAAATCAAATTGTATAACAGCTTTTTCCTACCTCTCTCTCGAAGGAATTCTCTTTCCTTAGGTCTTCTGGTCAGATGACCAGTAAACCATTTTCTTTTCAGCTTCTAACAAATTTTTGATCTTATCTCTTTTCCTATTTTCACTGTCCTTGGATATTTATACCATTAAAAAGTACATATATATATGATATATTAATTTTATTTCTTTACATAAATTGAGGAAGAAACATAAAACCAAATCTAAATATATTACAAGGCATTCAGGGAGGTGTGTTTTGTTGCCCACCAGAAAAATTATCTGAAATTTACTTTTGAAATTAAGATAGACTTATTTAAAAGCACTATCCTGACTCCTTTTTTGTTTTGAATATATCGAGACTTCGTTTCTCAAAGTCTCAGTAAATGGATTGAACAAATTCTGTCTTACAAGGTTAACATTCCAAATGTTCCAAAAACTCATACTCAACACATTCTTCCAGTTGCTTCAAAACTCTTGGGCTATCTGCGACAGGAAACTCCGAGAGTGGAGGGCCTCGGGGGTCAGCAGGCGGTCTACTTTGGTATACACTGACTTACTATGTTTTTAATGGAATTTCAGTAGGGAGCACAGGTAAACACATGAATTCAATTTACCTTGTTTAACTAGAAACTCCTTAAACCAGTTTTGGGCTTAGAACAGCCAGAATTGGTTTCTGGTACATGTAACCAAGAATCCTGGCTGTGGGGAGGACAAGTGGGCAAAACTGAAGGGGGCCTGAACGAGCGCTGAAGCCACTGCTCCATCTCCAGACACGTCCACCCTGCACTTCGGTCAGAATTTAGCCAAACTGGTTGCAGATGCCCGGCTGAGGTCAGGCTCTTTCTTTCCCCTGTGTTTTTGCTCACGCTTCTCTCTGCGTCTGGACTAATCTTTCTGTTTCCCCTTCTCACCCCTGACCGCCAGGTAAACACTCACCTGTCAAGAGTCAGTTCAAGACTGACTGATTTCATCAGAGCCTATTCTAGCCCATCAGGCAGAATTGGTTCCTCCATACTCCCCACCAACACACACCACATGCATGATGTTAATTTCTTTGTATTTTTCTGTTAACCTGTGTGACTCCCTCTGGACTCTAGGCCCTGCCAGATGGAAACTGTTTTGTGTGCAGATTTCCCGAGCCTGACATATAGCAGGTTTTAAATAATCTTTTGATCTTCATGGACCAGTGAATCCATGAGGAGACATATCCCAGAGAAATAGGTTCTAGTATGCTTTCTGGATCTCATCGTGGGGATTCCACAGGAAGAGCGTGTTTGTACCCAACACTGTAGAGCTCCTGGACAGATGAGGCATATTCTATTTCCTCCTCGGTCTGAACTATAATTTGAAAGCTGTAAACTGCCTCCATTTCTCCCGATCGGTCTCTCTCCGGAAGGTGAAAAGGAGAATGGACCACAGGAGCACATGGCTTCCTGCCACCTTCTTCCTGGCTCTGCAGACACACCAGAACTTCTCCGAGTCTCTTGGAGAACACATGACAGTATCCATTTTGGCATCATCGTCCGAAGAGAAATAGAGGTCATTTCCTTGAGAGGGTCCCTCGGATGACAATAAATTTTATCAGACTAAGGTCACTTCTGTCTCTGGGTCCCAGATCTTTTAAGGCCAGGGCCACGGTAGCCCTCGCAGGCCCAGCTTGGATGGGCTGCGTACACCAAGGTGCTGGGGGCAGGGGTAGGGAGGATGCCTCTGAACTCAGATGGCCTCTATCTGTCAGAAACTTCTGATGTTGATGATAGTCACTAGCTGGTTCCAGCCGTGATCAATTCAGTGTGTCATTCGTGTATCACCCACTCACCCCAAATATACTGACCCTCTGTTGCTCACTAGACAAGCTGTTAAACATTGAGATAAAATCATTAAAATTGCCTACCATTAGTAAGTGTCCACTATGGGCCAGGCATCGTACTCAGTGTTTTATGTGGTGATCTCATTTCATAGTAACCATCCATGTGCAGGGAAGCAGAGGAGGAAATGAGACTTAAATCAGGTCAGTAACTCAGCACAGGTGATAGGGATGGAGAAGCGGTCTGATTGCAGAAGCCCGGTGCTCACGGGCCGTCCTCAGCTGCCTGCTGCTGACGTGGGAAATGGTCCTTTCCCTTAGGAAGCTCCGCCCCAGCCCTTTCTGACCCACGGTTACCTCCTTGCTCACCTCCTTCTTACCTCAAGAAGATTCGATTGAGAGAAGAACATTATTCTTTCGGGACCAGAGAATTAAAAACAAGAGCCCATGAGAAGCCCAGTCATTAAAGTATTCAGTTTCACGTCGATGTCATCCTGAGGCTAATAGAGCTTTTCAGGATGAGGGCCGCACCCTCAGCACCAACTCCTCTTTGTCCTAAGGCCTCATCGTACCCAGTGGATGTGTCAGTCAGTGGTCACCAGTTTCCATTTGAAAAATAGTACGTCAGAGACTTTAAAAATCCCTGACACTTAGAGATTAGCTGGCATGTTTTGACTTTTAAGGCCAACAATGGGGGGCTCTCGGGATTATGTTTTCCACTTTCAGAAGTGGACATGTACACGCTGAGAATTGATTTGTCACTGCCTGGTTTTACCTTTCTGCCTGGAAAATAAAGATAATCACATCCCCTTCTTGATTTCAGCCAAGTCAGAAAACAGTAAGGGGCAGGACCATCTTGTGGGAAAAACCACCAGTCCCCGGGGACTTTATGTTTTAGATGCACTGGTTTGAGCAATTTACAGAGGACGTCCTGTCTCTCTCAGAGACCCCACTGTCACTTTCATAAAGCCAGACTCACACAGGGGTGCGAATGAGGACAGGTGAGGAATGAACAATAGGGTGGCTTGGGGATAAAATAAAATATTAGTACTTAAAAACAGAGGGCTTTGGGTTAGATCTGTCATAAAATGGTACAGATCTGCAAAGTCTGTTTACTTCTCTTACTAAAGAAAGGACTATATTACTCTACAATTGAGTGTAGTGGTTAAAAAGAAAGAAAAAGAAATAGGAAAAAAGGTATGAAATAGAGCCCCAGCCACTCTAGCTATCACTCTTAAACAATTAACCACCTCCGTGGGCACCTAACTGAACAAAGCAGAAATAATGAAAAAAAATGACATTTTCTGTAGAAGTCAAATGACATCAGTATGTCAGAAGCCGTTTCAAACACAAAGCTCTTCATCTTGGAAATCTGTGAGCGCCTCTCTTGCTCAGTTTGGGTCTAAGAAAAGATTAGGATGCTGCAAAATTGTCTAACCTAGATTCAGGGCTTCATGACACGCAATGCAGCAAACAGATTTGCTCACACTCACACCCAAAGGGAAAACCACGGGACACATGTCAGGAGAGAAAATTTGGTGGCAGGTGGTCAAATGCCAGTACCTGGATCTGTTTTGTTAAATAAATAAAACTAAAAATAAGTTTTATGTTCACTCTCAGAAAAATAGATTTTAAATAGCTAACACTTTTATTGTGTTTCATGTTTCTAAAGATTTAATCAATCAATAAAATGTGGCTAGGATTGTTCCTGAGACTCCACAGCTAGTTAGTAGCTGAGCCAGGATTAGTCTTCTGCTTCCCATCCTACTTCTGTTGTCCCTTGCCACCCAAATTCGGCCAACTCTTCTTATTTCGAGTATTTTTTCTTTGGTGATTGCTGACTTTCCCATATTTTTGAACAGCATCTCCTCCTAATCTTTTCTGGACATCTTAAAAACTGGAGCATGTTTATACACTCAAACATTTTCTCATTTGACTAAAAAATAAAAAATCACTAGTGAACTGTTTCTCTTTATGTTTTGCCTAATCCTGTGAGCGGAGAGAAGCAGCCCCTGCCTTTCCTCTGACTTTCTCTGGCACAATCCAGCCCACCACGGACGCACCCGGAAAGGCTGGCCTGCTGCCTGCTGGTGGGAAACTAAGCTGCACGTTGATGGGTGGTCACTGGGAGCACCTGGCTGGCTTCTGGTCCATCTGTACTTCTTAACGATCCCACAGACAGATAGCATTTTTAGTGGATAAGAAACTGAGGTTCAGAGAGAGGTTAAGTTCCCTGCTTAAGCACACAGCTAGGAAGCGGCAGAGCTTGCATTTTGAACACAGGTCAGCCTGTCACAAAAGGAAGTGTGGTTTGCACTACATGCTGCTTCTCCTTGGAGGGGTAGGATGCTGAAGGGAAAGTGTAGGGTTCTGTGTTAAAGCTAGGCATCGATCTTTCTGGAGATTATGGTCTAAAAGGGATAAATAATAAGAATAAGAATGATGTCATATCTATATATAGTTACCATCTTGTGCAAGACAGAGTGAGACCAACGTAATATCTTTGATGTCCAGCAGACTGCAGAAGCTCAATAAACATTCAATAATTACAGAAAGGAAGGGAGAGACGTAATCCAGAGGTGAACAGGACGCTGTGTGTACACTGGCACGTCTTACAGTCTGGCTAAGGAGACAGAAGCATCCCTAACTGGCTCTATTCACATTAGAGCAGGGTTTCTTAACCTTTGATGCATATTAGATTTACATAAGGAGGGCAGTGGGCAGAGCTTCCGAAAAATACCAACGTCCAGCACTCATCCCAGGCCAGTTAAAGCAGAATCTCCCCCCGGGTGGGACCTGGTGGGTATTTTTCAAAGGCTCCCCAGGTGGTGCTGATGTTTACCAAGACTGGAGACCACCCGTGTGTACACCCTGCCTCTGCCATGAGGGTCAGAGAATGGAGGTATCAGTGCAGCATGACTGTCACGGGTCTGATGGGATGAGGTATTGGAGAGGGTCTGTAATTAACACCAGTGACAGGGCCAAGAGATGGACATTGACCAGGCAGCCAAGGAGGAGCAGGGAGTCACCACCAATCACGGGTCGAAGCACAAGCTCAGGTCTAAAGTCCAAACTCGGGACCTCCAGGAGGCCACTGCTGACCCCAGGATGGCAGGTGTGGCAGGAACACAGCGCGAATTCAATTTGATGCTGGACTTTGAGATGCCAAAGGTAACTCCCTGCGGGCAGCTGGAACTGGTCCCTGGGAGCCTGGCATGGACTCGGCATGCATGGAGGTGAAATAAAGTTGTGCCCTGTCTCCATCCCTCTGGGACTCAAGGGCCTCCCCTGTGAAATAAGGGGGTGGCCTCAGAACAGCACTTTTAAACTCTGCTTTTGGAGTAATAGGCAGTGGTTCTCCAGTTTTATAAATAGGTGATTCAGTTGAGGGTTTTAGTAAAATGAAGATTTCCAGGCTCCCTCCTGGGACTCTGATTTGGTGGGTTGCAGGTGTGAGTGCAGAAGGCAGAAGTCTGGGACTCCTGCAAACAGCCTGGGGCCTACTTTGAGAAGCATGGCTTTGAGACAGGCTGGAACCTGGGACCCTTTGCTGCAGTGCTTGCACCTGGACACACGTCTCCTCAAGCAACAAAATACAAAGAAGCTATGAGGGACTGAAAATAACTGAGTGCATGCACACTTGTGTGCGAATTATGGACAAGAAGATATAAAAAGACCAAAAAAACCCAACTGCCACTTCTGAATCAGGGTACCGCGCATGCCCCCTGCACTCAACATGCCCCCTGCACCAAAGTGGTGGGCAAGCCGCCTAAGCCACCCTTCCAGCCCGACCCCTGGACACATCCTTACCCTCACCCTGTATAAGGAGCCAGCTGGCCCCACCTCGGGAAGCGAGCAAGGAAGCCTGTTACTTGTTTTCACTCCCCTCCGCTGCAGCAGGGGCCCCCATAAAGCCTGGCCTGAATTTCTTGTCTGAACTCTGATCAATTTCTATTCGTTGGGGAAAAGGCCAAGAACCCTGGTGGGTATCCGCTTCTCCATTGCCCCCTCCAAAAGTTTACTTCATTTGCCGTGTATTTTCAACTTCTCTCTCTCCTGTTACCTTTTGCTTCCAAATATTTTCAAGTCATCTTCTCCAGATGGTAGGAGCCTCAGGGGCAGGGGCCCTGGTGTGTTCATCTTCATAGGCCATTGGCACCGAATGCATAGGAAGCAACCGTACGTGCTTGTTGGATTGAAGCCTTCCCATTTCCACGTGTATTATCAGTATACCTGAAATTTATATCCTAATTAAAAACTGACCTTTGGCTAAGAACCCGTTAACAGGGAAAGGCTTTTATCACATTCATTGGAGTCATTCCACTGTGAAGTTTATTTGCTCATCTGAACTGAAGTTAACTTAGATTTATGCTATCATTACTACTACATGATAACGAGCTTGAATTTCACAGATATGTGTAAACTGCATTTTCAATAATAATTGTTACTGTTGATAGTTACATGTCTTTTATTCCTACAATAGGCCTGTACTGATTAATATTTTTTTCATACTAACAGTTGTCATGAAGTAAAAGGTCTCAGGGTAACTCCTGGTGAGAATCATTTCCACGTGTCCTTCCAATGGGCACTTGACCTTGGGAGTGCTCCGGGCAGGAAGTGAGAACGCAGGCAGAGCTCAGATCCCCTCGGACAGTAGAGGAATTTGTCGAGGGAAATAAAGCTGCTTGAAGAGGTGAGGTTTGAATTGCAATTTAAAGTTGGGGGGGGGCGACACTCAGAGCCACATGCCTGACACCCAGCGCGAGAGCTTGTCAGGAAGCTCAGAGCCCTCCTGGAGAGGGTGACACCAGCACTCAGATGGATGGCTCGTCTCGTTAATGAAGTCCGGGACCATATTCTTTCACGAACCTCTGCCTGTTGGGCTGCTTCCACACGTCTGCTTCTGAGCTCATTACAGACCTGCTTACAGCCTATTCCTGCATCTTCAGAAAAAGCATTTTCCCCCATTTCTGCTCCCAGCCCTTCCGGGTTCCCTCTGATGTGTCTGTGACCTAGTGTGACAACCTGGTTACCAGGTGTCCACCCACAGCTGGGGCTTTCTCTCCTCTCCACCTGCGACTCACACTTGGGCCCCGGGAGGGGGACGCTCCTGGATTCAGGACACCGAGTTTCCTTTATCCCGCCCTCCGCTGAGCCAGGGTCGGCGAAGCCTCCTTATTTCCAATGACAGTGCCTCTCCACCCTTTTTGTCATTTCAAGTCATCAGGTTTTTACTTATCTTTCTGGATCTTCTGAGGAAGATTCAGGTCAGTTAGACGTTGGGGCCCCACCTTGTTTTTTTCTAGGCTTCCTGTGGCCTTTCCCACTTGCCGCAGAGCGAGTGGGCAGCCTCCAAACGCCTGCGGTCAAGTTCCCTCCACATGCCCGAAGGCCACCTGGGGCCCTGCAGGCTCCCTGCCCCTGGCTGCCCCTGGCTGCCGCTCTGCCCACCTCAGCCTCTTTCCTGCTCCCGGCCTCCCGGCCCATCCCTGCTCCCCCCTCGCCTATGCCGGGGACCTTCCACAGGCCTCCTCTGGTTTCTTGGGTCCCCAGAGCTCTGTATGAGTCTGTCTAGCTTCCCGCGAAGTTCTCACATTGAGTGAGTCAGAGAAGAGAGATGGACACGAGGGCATAAAACATTCAGTGGATGCAGCCCTTCCCGGCAACCGTCCTGGGATGTGGTACCCGCCAGGCCCTGGCGCCACCTGAAGGGGTGCACGTGGATGAGGAGAGATGATGTCACAGCCATATGTCTGCTTGGGGGCTCCTCTCTCACAGCTCTGGTACCTAAGACTTTCCGGAAACGGAAATCTTTCCTGGATGCCGTGACCAGCCACGTTTGTGGTACCTGGATTCTCCCCTTCATTCAGCAGAGTCGCTGCTCCCCCAGCTTGTGAGGCCCAAGTGTTGCGGTTCCAAAAAGAAATGCCACTTGCAAACGAGAAATCAAAGACAGTGGGGTTTTTGTGTGTGCGTCTTTGTTTTGATTTTTACTCAAAACACTTTCATCTTCTGGATTGAAAATGGGGAAAGCCTCTTTTTAAAAACTATGCCATGTCATTCCCAGTTCATGCATGAACGCTGGGGGAGGAGGGGGCAAGCCAGCATTTGGTGAGAGAGAAAAACAGATTATCTTTCATCAGCACTCAAGAAGTAAAGACCCGGGCTTCCCTGGTGGCGCAGTGGTTGAGAGTCTGCCTGCTGATGTAGGGGACACAGGTTAGTGCCCCGGTCCGGGAAGATCCCACATGCCGCGGAGCGGCTGGGCCCGTGAGCCATGGCCGCTGAGCCTGCGTGTCCGGAGCCTGTGCTCCGCAATGGGAGAGGCCACAACAGTGAGAGGCCGGCGTACCGCAAAAAAAAAAAAAAAAAAGAAGCAGCAAAGACCCTTTTTGAGCAGGAAATAGACTCCTCTGCTGAGGATGCAGCCTTGGCAAGAGGTGTTTCTAGAGCTCAGAGTCATGAAGTCACTGCCTCGGGCCTCTAGGTAGAATGTGAGTCTGCAGGAACCTTCCACAGGATTCGGGGATCTCCAAGTCATGGTCCCCCGTCTCCAAATCCTAGCACAGCACAGGAAATGCAGTTTTTTAACGATGGATGGATGTCACCTCAATGGGCTTTTTTCATCCTCTTGAAATTTCTGATCCTGAGTTTTTATACCAATATTCAGATCCTGCAGCTACACCCCCTACCTTAGACAGCTGAATTCCTGGCCTCTCCGTGAGTTCTTCTCAATCTGCCGTTTCAGAAGGGATCTCAGGAGCTGCCTTTATAGCAAACATCCTATTCCTATTCCTGCTGTGATGCTAATAAGTGGGCCGATTTCCTTGCCTTTTAATAAAGTCATCAGCAGAGACAAGTGGGCCTCAAAGGGGGGTGCAGAGAGGCGTTTATCCTCCATGGGGCAAGGGCTCTCTTCTGCATAACTGACAGTAAATAAAACTAATGTCTAATTAAGAGGTTGATATAGCTTAAAATAGAGCTCCTTGCTTGGGAATTTAATGCCTTGGATCCTGGTTTAGCGGAGCTCTGATTGGGCACATTTTTGTGTCCTGATCCAATCAGTCAATGGCAGCGGTCCCCAGAAGGGACCTCAAGGTTCAGGAAGGAAGGATGTTGAGGTGGACATGTGCGGAGGCTTAGGCATTTCTGGCAGCGAGTGCCAGGTGGCATGCACAGTGACAAGCAGCCAGCACTGGGGCAGACAGGTGGCCAAGGCCAGACTTCAGTTCCCAGGAGGACAGGTAGGAACAAGACAGAGAAAGAGAAGCCTCCATATAGTTCAGAGAATATGATAAAGATCGTTACCGGATAAGCAAGAGCTTAGTCATAAGGAAGGAAATAGGAAAAAAAAGCAAAGCTTGGTTTCGGGAACTACAGAACAAGGTCAAGGGCGCAAAGGACAGCCCGTCCTAAGTACCACACTCCACCCCAATGCACACCCACCAGGCCAGACACATGCGCTGTAATCAGTGACCACGCTGAGTGAATTATCCACGTGCTGTAGCTCTAACCTGCCTTTCTCTCCAGCCCCAGGGCACAGCCCTAGTTTAGACCACCCGCACCCCTCCCTGGACACTGGGACAAGGCTTCCTCCCTCTCTGAAAAGACACCCCCCCTCCCCAATCCAGTCCCTCCGAGGCAGCCGGGAGGAGCTTCTGAAGACGCAAACCCCATCAGGTCAGTTTCCTGCTGAAAGCCAGGCTCTGGCTCCGACTCCTTTATCAGCATCCTGGTTCCTGCCCCTTCCACCTCTACCTCGGGGTCTTCTTCCAGCTCCAGGAAGCTTTACACCTTCTTTCTTGCTCACAAGACCTTGCAGAGCAGTTCTTGTGGCCCAGAGTGGACCACCTCTTCCACTGGTAACCCCTGGTGTGGTCGGTTTCTACTCCAGCCTTGGAGACCAGCTTAGCCTTGTTTTCCTCCAGGAAGTCTTCCCTGATCTCCCAACTCTGAAACAGGTGCCCGTAGATCCTCCTACGACCTCTCAGTCACACGTATAGCACGTGCTATTGCTACCCTCCTAGCAGTTTCTCCCACCACCAGGCCTGGAGCCTTGCTATCAGTGTGTGGTCTGTGGACCACCAGCATTGGCATCCCTGTCAGAAATGCAGAATCTCAGGCCCCAGCCCAGACCCTGCTTTCCAGCCGGGTCCCTGGGTGGTTCACACGTGTGTTAAAGTCTGAGGAGCACGGCCCTCGAGGAGAAGCCCCCTGAGAGCAGGCATCTGCTTTGCTCGTTCACTGTGATCTTCACAGGGGCCACACGATGGCCACACAGTACATGCTTCTTTAAGAGGTTAATTAATTAAGAAGAGGGAATTGGTTCTGAAATCACCCTGAGGTTCTTACCTCTCCACATCTGGGAGCAAGGTTAGTCCAAGTGGAGGCTGGAGACCGTGGGGCGGGACCCGGGCCCTGGAGGACCCCACGTAGGTGGTGGCGCAAGGGCTTAGTGGGGCAGGGGATTTGAGTCCTGCCTGCACCCAGTAAGCCAGCCGAGTCACACTGGAAAAATCCCCTTAACTCTCTCTGGGCCTCATTTCTTTATCTATAAACCACATGAAAATATCTTGCTGTTCTCCCCGAAGACTTAGGAGGATTCTCTGAGACAACTTTGTAAGCAGAAATCAATTACACTCGGGCGAGGGTGAGGAATCCTTGTTTGATCTTCCCTTTGATCTTGAACCCCAGCCCTGCACCTGCCCTGCACAGTCATCAGCCTGCAGTGGACGGGGCCGGGCTCAGGGGTGGGGCTGGGTGCTGGCCGGCCTCACAGATCCCCAGCAAGGCCAAGAGCTTCTCAGGAGCACCGTGCCAGCTGCAGAGGAGCTGGTGGCCCTGCCGTGGCCTGGCATCTCTCCGCATTGAATTTATTCCAACCATTCAATAGGGATAATGAGTAACAAGAAATCTATCAGCCCCACATCAGCCCGGTAATGCTGACCCCATTTGGTAAATCTGATGATACTTAGCATATCAGCCTGTTTGCTTTCTTTCCAGCAAACAGTCATACATGATTAAACTCTCTCCTCATTTCCATATTAATAGCACACCCGTGTGAAGAATTCAGGAGAACACATTTCTGGAAATCTCAATTTTGATTTAAAATTTTCCAGTGTTACCGCCTTGCAGAATATCCTCTCCCGTCACGGGCTCAGAGGAGATGCTGCTCCCTTTCTGGCAGCTGCTTCCAGGGCTCAACAGCTCCCTCACTAAACGCTTTCTTCCCCATGGGTTTCTGAGGTCTGCAACTCAGACATGCTTTTTGCTCTTCTCTCCTTATTGGGAACAGAGGAGAGAGTCTCCCAGTGATCTGGGTAAGATCTCTCCTCATATCTCACAGTGATAATAAAATGATTCCATCCCCTTCCAGAATCTGGAATCTGAGACCCTTCCTCTTCTGATTGGATGGTCCCATTTCCTCTCACTCTTTTTCTGAGTTTGGCTTGAGACCAGTTTGTGGTTAAAGAATAGAGAGAAATAGGGGTCCAGCTGAGTGCCAGGCCTCCCTGCTTGCATCTTGCAGGCTGACAGCCGGTCACGTCATCTTGCTTGCGGAGATATGGCTGCTCTAAAGCCCCATCTTCACCTCTTCGGAAACCGCCAGGAGGAGGCCACAGCTGCAGGCTCTGAGGGCGGGCAGGGCAGGGTTCGCGTCTCGGCTCTTTGGTGGACAAGCCGTCTCGTTTTGGGCAAGAAACTTACCTAACGCTGTTTCTTCACCCATCAAAAGGGGAATCAGAATAATACCTGCTTCATAAGGTTGCTGCGAGGAATTTTAAATAAGTGATACATATAGAGCACCTAGCTCAGTGCCTAGAATACAGTCAGTGCCCAGTCAAAGTTGGCTATTGGTACTTTGTTTTTGTTGTATTAAGTAGTGTATCACCATTCACTGTTCCTCTCAGCATGCCCTCAACAGTGGTGAAGAGAAAACACTTCCCAGCTACCACCCATCCCTCTTGGTCTCCCCTGCAACAGGACTGGGGTAGGGGTAGCGGGGGGAGGAGGAGGGAAATTACAGGGAAATGAGGCAGGCTCCTTCCACCTCTGCTCTCACGCTGTGTTTGGGGGACGAGGAGATGCACTTTTTAGCCCCACTCGGTCTCCTAGCATGTGGGCAAGTACTCAGTTTCTTAAAGACCTAAAACTCAGGGATTCCTCAGAACTTGCTTCAAGTTTCTTGTATTCCTGGATTGGGTGTCATGAAAGATGGTTATGGAGGGCTTCCCTGGTGGCGCAGATGGTTGAGAGTCCGCCTACCGATGCAGGGGACACGGGTTCGTGCCCCGGTCCGGGAAGATCCCACATGCCGCGGAGCGGCTGGGCCCGTGAGCCATGGCCACTGAGCCTGCGCGTCCGGAGCTTGTGCTCCACAACGGAAGAGGCCACAACAGTGAGAGGCTCACGTACCGAAAAAAAAAAAAAAAGATGGTTATGGAACCTCAGCCTACTTCTGAACCCTGCCATCTGCACTCCAGGTTTTTTACTCCAGATGATTCGTGACTCTTGCTCTGTGAATCATTCCAAATAATTTGGGTTTGTTTTTTCTTAATCACAAAACACAAAGCAGTGCAAAATAGCCTTCTTTGGTTTGGGACTGGGAGTAAAAGGATGAAAGCAGGAAGGAGAAAGAGGACCCCTCTATCTCTGCTCTGTTGTTGCGCTGATTCTGTCCACACTAATTTCTGGATCAGGGATCCAGGCTGTGCCTGCCTGAGCCCACCCCAGTGAGGCCGCGGGGGACCCTCCCTGCGGCGACCACGGAGCTGTTGCAGCACCTCTTCAGGGATCTGCTTCAGGCTCACAGGTCCCTGTGCCTCGGGATGTCTGCCTGGGAAACACCATATGTGTGAACTAAGTTTATAAAGCAGGATGTTTAAGAATAAATTTCAAGATGCTATTTTTCAGCAGCCTATGAATCACTTCAACTCATTTACAAAAACAACTGTCTGCCAGAGGAAATTCATCTTTGATGACTGTGGAGAGAATGAAAGTCGTAATACATGGGGCTTTTCCCTCCTATAGTCATGAGCTATCCTGCCCGGAGGGATAAGAATGGACAGCCATATAACTTACAGATACAAACTCCGGGAAATAAAAATATATCTCATGCAGAAGACAGTGGACGCATCCTCTGTTTTTCAGAGCTGCATTGTGTTTTATCAGACATCGTGGACCTTATTCTGATCTTTCACCAGAAGTAGGAAGATGAATATAATTTTTTGAAAAAGATTTGATAGAGTTTCTCTGTGCCTTGATTGACCAAAGAGCTATTTATCTCACCACCTAGAAAGCATGTCTGGAGGATACTTCCCCGGGATGAATGTGAAGTGAGGGACAGGGTGCTGATAGAAGGTGGTTGGTGAGTCCTTGATGTGTGGAGAGAATTCACGTCAACAGCAACCGAGATTTTCTACCTAGGGTGGGTCTCAGATGCATTGTTTTTATTTTATCGGATTTTGCTGCCTTTTTGTGTCTCTGGGATTGTGCCTCCTGAGCTCTCTCTGCTCAGTGTTTTTTTTTTTTTTTTTTAAGTGTGATTTTTTTAAATTGAAATATAGTTGATTTACAAGGTTGTGTTAATTTCTGCAGTACAGAAAAGTGACTCAGTTATACACAAATAGACATTCTTTTTTATATTCTTTTCCATTACGCTATCATTTATATGTGGAATCTAAAATACAGCACAAATGAACTTATCTACAAAACAGAAACAGACTCACAGACATAGAGAACAGACTTGTGGTTGCCAAGTGGGAGGGGGTAGGGAAGGGAAGTGTTGGGAGTTTGGGATTAGCAGATGCAAACTAGTATATATAGAATGGATAAACAAGGTCCTACTGTATAGCACAGGGAACTATATTCAATATCCTGGGATAAACCATAATGGAAACATCTGTGGCGTCTTGATCTGGAGCAGGGTAGCTGGGGCCAGCTCATGATGATGAAAGACACGTGGAAAAAGCAATCAGCTCTGCTTCATCAGGAGTGAAGCCAGGATTTGGGTCACTCATTCCCGTGGATCCACTGCCCGTGGAAGCAGTGACTTCCTCACTTCTTCAGGGAGCATCCCAGACTGTGCCCGGGATTGTCTCGTGAAAATCAGCATGTCACAGAAATGTGCACCCGGGAACTGCGGACCGCTCCAAGATGGATTGCAGCAGGACTAATAAGTTGCCAGAATCGTCCTGTTCATTTGCTGCAGTAATTGTACAAATTGTGCTACCATTCCTTTTCTAGCATGTCTTTTTGTTTTTAGTTAATTAATTTGTTATTTTTGGTCACGTTGGGTCTTCATTGCTGCGTGCAGCCTTTCTCTAGTTGTGGCAAGCAGGGGCTACTCTTTGTTGCCGTGCGCAGACTTCTCATTGTCGTGGCTTCTCTTGTTGCGGAGCACGGGCTCTAGGCACGCAGGCTCAGTAGTTGTGGCATGCAGGCTCAGTAGTTGTGGCTCGTGGGCTCTAGAGCGCAGGCTCAGTAGCTGTGGCACACAGGCTTAGTTGCTCTGCAGTATGTGGGATCTTCCCGGGCCAGGGATCGAACCCGTGTGCCCTGCATTGGCAGTCGGATTCTTAACCACTGTGCCACCAGGGAAGCCCTCTAGCATGTTTTCTTTTAGCAATTCCAGACAGGGCTGTGTTTCTAAAAATCAATCCAGTTTGGGCCACCAGAGATTAAACCTGTCAAACTGACTTTACCGAGTGATCAGTAGATAAACTCTGTGTGAGACCCGAGTGTTGGAAGTGTGCTGTGAAATGGGGTTTAAACACAGGCCCAGAAGGGAAGTGGGGTATTGAGTGTGGGCTCCAAAGCAGGTCCCAGGTCTGTGCTGAATAGAAGTCAGCTGCTTCTGGCTTTCCTGCTGACCCAAAGAACACCGTGGCGCAGGCTGATGAGGTTCCACACAGGTGAGAGGGTTGAAAGCAACTTGAGTTTGGGTTTGACTTAACCCCAGCCTGCATGCCTCGCTGGTCTGCAGTGTGAAAAAGTTTTGGTTTATTTTAGGTGTAAACAATGAGATAGCAGGAGGCAAATCCTGTGTTTGGTGCTCAAGGATCAGTTACAAGTTATTTTATTGATTTAAACATTTTGTTTTACTCTCTGGGTGGAGAGCTGGGGGCGGGAGAGGGGAGGCCCTGGGGAGCTTCCCAGGCAGCAGTTTCCTGTGAGCTTGGAGTTTGGAGGTCGGGTTAGACCCCCATCCATCGCATGACATCGTCGAAAGCCCTGTTTTTGTCAGCACGATGGTGTAGTAGGACACTAGGTGTATGTCTACACATGTCCATGTATGTACCACTCGATGTAGTACGAGTGTGGGTGCACCTATGATACAGCACTTGACACACACAAAATGCTGGCAGTCCACAGTGCTATCCCTGAGGATGGGGACTGTCTTTCATACATCTTTGCACATCCCAACGGCTAACACAGTGCTTAACCTCAATGAGTCACAGAGATAACACCAACTTAAAAGAAAGAGGCTCAGAGTTATAGCCCTGAGTTAACTTTTTTGCCAAAATACAACCCCTGTGCACAAATGTAACCAATTAGCGAGGAAAGGGACCCTGTAAACAGGGATCTTTTATGGGTTGAATGCAAACATGTGCACTAATGACATTATTTGCCTCCCAACATGATGTGATATGAAGCACACAACATCTCCTGGGAAGGATTCTTTCCAAACAACTGGAATTTAATTGACCTTTAGATCTAACTTTTACTTCATAGGAAGTTCAGAGAATAGAGGAACAGTTAAACAACACCAAAAGGAACAATCCTACAAATCCAGACTTGGGATATTCTATAGGACAACTGGCCTAGTCTCCTAAATAAGAGACAACTATCATTCTCAAAAAGAGAGGAGGGTGATGGGCGAAATGTTCTAGATTTTGAAACAGACGTTAGAGACTTAAGCAAATGTAACGTGTGTTCCTTCACGTGGGAACCTGGTTTGGAAAAAGAGAAAAGCCATAAAAGGTATTGGGGCTAAGTGGTCAAAGGGAAACCTGAAGTTTGCACTAGATGATGTTAGATTATCATTACAAATGAGAAAGCACTTGTTGGATCTGGGTGGTAGGCAATCACTGTACCAGTCATTCTATTTTTCTGTGTGCTTGAAAATTCTATAATTGTTTGAAAAGACAGTAAAATGCCAATTTGATAGAAAGAGAAAGGACTTTCTAAGGCTCTAAGACACAGAGTAAGAACCAGTATACTGGGTTCTGGGACCTACAAGGAACACGAGTTTGGAGACTGGTGAATCCAAGTGAGCGCTGCAGCCAGAATGGAAAAGGCAGGCAAGACCCACTACGCTCTGGAGCTCGGAATTTCTCCTGGAAGCAAGAGGGGCCACTGGAGGCTTTATTTTTTAATTTTTAAAATAGATTTATTTAATTAATTAATTTTTTGGCTGCGCTGGGTCTTCGTTGCTGTGCGTGGGCTTTCTCTAGTTGGGGCGAGCAGGGTCTACTCTTTGTCGCAGTGCAAGGGCTTCTCATTGCAATGGCTTCTCTTGTTGCAGAGCACAGGCTCTAGGCGCGTGGGCTTCAGTAGTTGTGGCGCACGGGCTTAGTTGCTCCGTGGCATGTGGGATCTTCCCGGACCAGGGCTGTAACCTGTGTCCCCTGCATTGGCAGGCGGATTCTTAACCACTGCACCACCAGGGAAGCCCCTGGAGGTTTTATTTTTAAATAGCTTGATTGAGATACAATTCATATACAGTGAACTTCACTCTTTTAAAGTATGCCATTCGGCGGGTTGGGGTGGATTCATCCATCACTGCTATCTAGTTCCAGACGTTTTTATCACCCCTATTTGAAACCCTGTACCCCACTAGCAGTCACCCCCCACCCATCCCCCTTGCAACCACTAATTTACTTTCTGTCTCTAGGGATTTGCCTATTCTGGACTTTTCATATAAATGGAATCACAGAATATATGGCCTATTGTTTTCTGGCTTCTTTCGGTGTTCACTCATGTTGTAGCAGGTATCAGAACTTTGTTCCTTCTTACGGCTGAATATTTTATTGTACGGATATACCACATTTTGTTTATCCGCTTATCAGTTGACAGACACTTGGATTATTATTTTTTTTTTTTGGTTATTATGAATGATCTGCTAAGAACAATCACAGACAAGTTTTGTGGACCTTTGATTTCAATTCTCTTGGGTATAGACCCAGTAGCATACATTTTAAGGAAGTGCCGAAGTCTTTTCCGAGGCCGCTGAACTGCTTCATTCCCACCAGCAATGTATGAGGTTTTCAATCTCTCCACATCCTCGTCAAAAAACATAAGTGTTTATCCTTTTATAATTATAGCCATCCTGACGGGAAGTAGTATCTTGCTGGGGTTTTGATTTGCATTTTCTTAATGACTAACGACTTTGAGCATATTTTCGTGTGTTTATTGGCTGTTTATAATATCTTCTTTGGAGGAACGGCAATTCAACCTTTTTGTCCATTTTTAGATTGCGTTGTCATTTTGTTTGTGTCGTAAGGAAAAACAATGTTATTTTAAAATGGGGGGTTTTGATGATTAGTCTCGCGAGGTCGTGGAATAACACAGAGAGATGTGTGAAAGTGAAAGCTATTACACTCACAGGTCCTGGAAGAGGGAGGCATGGCACACCACCCAGGGGCCACATGCAAGGATTTCCCTTCTATTCCTACTTCGCTGAATGTTTTTATCATGAAAGGATGTTAGATTTTGTCAGGTGTTTTTTCTTCAGCTATTGAGATGATCATGCGTTTTTTTTTTTCCTTTATTAACGTAGTGTATTACATTGATTAATTTCCATCTGTTGAACCACCTTTACATTCCTGGGACAAATTTCACTTGGTTATGATGTATAATCCTTTTAATCTAATGGTGGATTCTGTCTGATAATATTTCATTGTGGATTTTTGTGTTATATTCACAAGGAATAGTGGTATGAAGTTTTCTTGTGACATCTTTGGTCTTGATTTCAAGTTAATACTGGCCTCAGCAAATGAATTGGGAAGAATTATCTCCTCTTCTATTTTACAGAAGAGTTTATGAAGGATCGGTGTTAATTCTTCTTTAAATGTTTCACCCTTGACA
Organism: Pseudorca crassidens; assembly: GCF_039906515.1. NCBI lineage: Eukaryota > Metazoa > Chordata > Mammalia > Artiodactyla > Delphinidae > Pseudorca > Pseudorca crassidens. The sequence continues at coordinate 59,561,880 of NC_090307.1, forward strand.
GAATTCATCCGTAAAGCCATCTGGGCTTTTCCTTGTGGGAAATTTTATTTTGTTACTAATTCAATCTTTTTACTTGTTATAGATCTATTCCACTTTTCTATTTCTTCTTGCGTCAGTTTCAGGAGTTTCTGCCTTTCTATGAAGTTGCCAATTTCATGGAGGTTATCTAATTTGCTAGCATACAATTGTTCTTATAGTTTCTTATACTCTAGTAGTGATATTCTGTCTTTCATTTCTGATTTTATTAAGGGGTCTTTTTCTTTTTTTTCTTGGCTCATCTACCTAAAGCCTTGTCAATATTGTTGACCTTTTAAAAGATTCAACATTTGGTTTTATTGATTTTCTCTATTGTTTTTCTCTTCTCTGTTTCATTTATTTCTGTTCTAGTCTGTCACGTCTGCCCTTTTTCTTATTTGGGGTTTAGTTTGCTCCTCTATTTTTCTAGTCTCTTAAGGTATAAAGTTAGGTTATTGATTTGAGAGCTATCTTCTTTTTCTAGGCTCATTCACATTCTGAGCTTTAGCTGTGCAGGGGAGGATGGGTTGTTGGCAGAGACGGGAGAGGTGCACGCCTGTCCTACCAGGTTAGCAGTTGTTCAGTCACAGGGATGCCTGGTGGCAATTCACGAGAATATTTTTATGCTAGAACGAGCCTCAGTGGCTCTCTCATCCCCTTCCCCTCTACTTTCCAGGAACCTGAGGCCCAGAAAAATTAAACGGCCCTCCCCAAGGTCACACAGTCAAGGACAGAGTTAGCACTAGTATCTGTGCACATCAGTCTAAGCTTTGGGATTGACTGGACCATGTCTAGTGTCTATTAACAGACAATAACCACCTCCTTACACGGAAACCTCTCCATGTCAACCAGAGAAAACCAAGGCCTCAGAGCAATCCTGTAAGAATCTTCTGCCAATATTCTAAAGAGGGACAGACCCAGAGTTCCACTTGAGCCAAAAATGGGCTTTTCTTCCCTAAAGACCTTTAATCAGAATCTTTAGACTATAATAATTGATACTCCCAGATGTGGGCCATCATGGAACTTAGGGAACAGAGTGTTAGGCAAGAAGGCTTGTCTCTAGAGGGATCTGCGTTAAAAGGGCCATTTATACATCCTCTGCTGGAGTCAGAATTAGTCCTGGAGTCTCATACAGGGCTGAGCCCCAAGGTGGAGAGTAAGTTGATGCAGCCATCCAGGTGAAAGGCAGGTCAAGTAGTGATGCCATATACCCTGAGAAAACCATAATTCAAAAAGAGTCATGTACCCCAATGTTCACTGCAGCACTATTTACAATAGCCAGGCATGGAAGCAACCTAAGTGTCCATCGACAGATGAACGGATAAAGAAGATGTGGCACATATATACAATGGAATATTACTCAGCCATAAAAAGAAACGAAACTGAGTTATTTGTAGTGAGGTGGATGGACCTAGAGTCTGTCATACAGAGTGAAGTAAGTCAGAAAGAGAAAAACAAATACCGTATGCTAACACATACATATGGAATCTAAAAAAAAGAAAAAAAACTGGTTCTGAAGAACCTAGGGGCAGAATAGGAATTAAGACGCAGATGTAGAGAATGGACTTGAGGGCACGGGAAGGGGGAGGGGTAAGCTGGGATGAAGTGAGAGAGTGGCATGGACATATATACACTACCAAATGTAAAATAGATAGCTAGTGGGAAGCAGCTGCATGGCACAGGGAGATCAGCTCGGTGCTTTGCAACCACCTAGAGGGGTGGGATAGGGAGGGTGGGAGGGAGACACAAGAGGGAGGGCATATGGGGATATACGTATGCATATAGCTGATTCACTTTGTTATACAGCAGCAACTAACACAACAATGTAAAGCAATTATACTCCAATAAAGATGTTAAAAAAAGTAAAACAATAAAAATAAAAGTAGTGATGCCAGGTGTCAAGGCAGTAAGAGAACAGAGAAGGCAAAGGAAGTTCTCTTTTCCGAGAGAATGCAGAGCAGCAGAAATGAGAGGCCAAGAGAGGAGCGTAGAAGCAAGGACTTGGGGAGGTGTGGGGCAAGATTGAAAGCAGAGTGGGAATTACAGGGGAGGGAGGCACCAGGGACTGACACCACACCAGTTGGACCCAAGATGCTATGGGACATGAACTTGGCCTCCAGGAGCCAAAGGAGACTTAAGGAAATAATTTGGCTTTGATGGGAGTGGAGTGGGCCAACCAGAAGCTGGTCCAGAGTCAGGGTAAGGGGAGTGAGCATTCACCCTTGGGTGTCCAGTGCCCGCCCCAGCACAGGGCTGGGCATTCCTCCTCCATGTACTTCCCCACGTCCTGCTAGTTGAGCAGCCTGCCACTCACGATCACAGGGTCCCCATCTCCTCGTACCGACTACTCAGCATTATCAACTGCTTTTCCCACATGTCAGTATGCAACTCCAGAAAAAAACAGATCTGAGCCTTAGCTCTCTCCCTGCTAGCCCGGGGGAAGGATTTGGGGATCCAAGAAGGAGAAGCGGCAAGAGAAGGCCCCAGTGGAGCTGTAGACTCTGGTGCTAGAGACCTGGGTTGGGCGGAGTCATAAGGAACTGCACTGGACAGAGCTGATTCCAGAAAGGCCCTCTTCTCTCTGCTCGGCAGCTTCACGGCGACTGTGGCTCACACATCCGTGTCTGAGGCCCCGCTCTGGGGGTGAGGACACAGAAAGGCTATTCAGGAGGACATGTGCTTGATCTCTGCCAGAGGCCTAGGGAACTGGTCACAGTAGAGGAGTCTTGGGGGAGGGGACCCTGCATTTCTCCTCGAGCATCATTTTATTTGGATTCAGCCTCCCCCTCACTGGTTTGCCCCCAAGGGACAGTGACAACACCAACTCTCTCCTAAGAGGAATGGAGACACAGTTCAGTGTTTCAGCTGGAGCTTAGTTTGCTTTTGTATCACAAAGCAGGATGACTTCTCCAGGGGCACCTGCTCCAGCGTGCTCGCAAGAGTCTGTTGACAGTACGGTTTGTTTGTTTTTTAAGAGTTTTTTTTTATGTGGACCATTGTTAAAGTCTTTATTGAATTTGTTACAATATTGCTTCTGTTTTATATTTTGGTTTTTTGACCACAAGGCATGTGGGATCTCAGCTCCCAGACCAGGGATGGAACAAGCACCCCCTGCATTGGAAAGTGAAGTATTAACCACTGGACCACCAGGGAAGTCCTAGTAGGGTTGTTTTTAAGGAAATATTCCTGCTTCAGTTCTTATTCTACCTACTTCGAAGTAGCAATTATGAACACATTGGAGTAACTGCCAAGATGTTAGCAGGGAATCATTTATCACATTATCTGTAAATATTCACCTTGAGTACCTTGGGACACTGTGCAAATGGTACCTTCTATCCTGATTAAGGCAAGCATGGAGGTGGGGATAGGGCGGGCAAGAAGATGACCATCTGTGGCCTGGAGAGAAGATGGAGCATCTCTAAAATAAGACTGTAGGAAGAGATTACACGTCGTCATTTGCTGTTTCTTTTCCCCCAAAGAGAATATTTACATCCATGATATTTCTGCCTCAAGATGTATTTAATTTCTGGCTAATTGAGTCAGATTACAAATCAAACCTGCTTTGTGTGAACAGAAACCCAGTTAGGCTTCAACCTTTCACCTGAGTCACCTTGCTAATTAAATTCCTGATTTACCAGCCTCTCTCTCTCAGTCTCTCCCTCAAGTCAGATGGTCTGTGGTCAGTTCACCCTCACTTCCCAAGGTGGAAGCCAGCCTGATGGACGGCCCCACACATCCGGCAACCCTAGATGCTCCAGTTTAGGGGGTCAACACCTCAAAGCAATTCACTCCCCTAACTTGATTGGCAACATGGCCAGGACAGCCCCACACGGTGAGAAATACTTCAACACATGATAGACTCCATGTCATTTTTTGGGATGTGAATTTATTGTTGAAATACCCTTTCCAATGTATACAGCACTGCTCCTGACATTAAAAAGACACTGTGAGTTAGGTGAACAGGGCGCTATTATTATTATTGTTGTTGCTGGAGTTCAGGGAGGTTAAAGGGGCTGCTGAATGTCGCAAAGCTAGTAAGTGGGAAAGCTACAAGTACAGATACGATGGTCTCATTCAAGATGCCACGGTTTGAGTTTTTTTTCTTTTTAACTACATCACTAAAAAGATAGAATCCTACTAGCACTAATCATAAATCTTAAGAGAATCTGATTTTGTAGGTAATAATCTGAACCTAAATAACGGATGGAGAGAGCATCTGAAAGGCTGGTGGAGTCCTCTTGGGTCCCCCAGCTTTCTGTCAAGTCCATCTCAGGGTACACGATATGCATGTGGGAAGCAAAGCATCTCCTCTAGAAAAGGAATGTGTTTGCATCCATTCCTGAGCCTCCAAGTTCCACCCAGACTGGACACGCTTGCCTTTGGTGGGTTCCCTGGTGAGGACAGCATGCTGGATTCATGTCCACAGGTGACATGAGTCAGACCACACAGCAAAAAGGCACACACAGCTGTCACCAGTGGAATCTTTCTACAATACCCTCTACACACGACACTGCAGTGGCTTTGCTGCTGTCTGCCGGCACCATGCAAGCGTCACCTCGCGTTCAAGAGCTCTCCTTGGAAATCTTTTCCACTACTTCATCTCAACACGAAATTTCAGGCATGCGTTGTTCAGCCCTCCCCTAACAATTATTTGTTCACCCTCTTCCTGGCTTCTCTGGTCCTTACTATTGCGTGGTTTTCCTTCACAGCTCAAATGCTACTTTGAGTGGAAGCCTTCCCTTTACCCTCACACAATTTCCCCCTTCTGAACACCCATGGCTTTCTGTCCACGTTGGACTTGTTGCATTCTCACTTTTTATTTGTTACTTATACGTATACCTCCTTATCCTTGTTGAACCATACAATTGTCGGGGGTGGGTTTGAATCTAAAACACTACATTCATTGGTTTAGCCTTGCTCATGGCAAGCACCACACACCATGCCTTGCACAGGGTGATGTGGTCCCTGAATAACGGCTCCAAAGTACATCCATGTCTTTATCTCCAGAACCTGTGAATATTAGCTTATATGGCAAGAGGGACTTTGTCATTAAATTATCTTGAGATGAGATTATCCTGGATTATAGGGTTGAACCTGGTGTCATCACAACAGTCTTTATAAGAAGACAGAAAGAGCCAAACCAGAGGAGAAGGTGATGTGAGGAAGGATGCAGAGGTTGGAGGGATGCACTTTGAAGATGGAGGAAGGGGCCGCAAGCTAAGGAATTCAGGCAGCCCCTGGAAACAGAAAAAGGCAAGGAAACGGATTCTCCCCTCTGAGCCTTTAGGAAAAATCTGTCCTACAGATCTCTTGACCTTACCCCAGTAAAACTGACTGAAATGCCCACTTCCAGAACTATAAGAATAAATATAAGTCGATTTATGCCACTGAGTTTGCAGCAATTTGTAACAAGAAACAAATACGGTGTTTGAAGAAAAGTTTGTTGAATGAAAAAAATAAATGAATGACTATGAGTAAGTGAATGAATGAATGAATTCAAGAGGTTCTGAAAGGAACCCCTGATCTATACCTAGTTTTCCTGCTTCCTACGTCTAATTCTAATGGACAGCAAAGGGCATTCTTTAGTGGTCCTCAATATTTCTCTGGAGACCCAATTGAAATGCAAAGGTTTTAGCTGGGGTTCTGTGAAGATGGTGAACTAACCTCCCCACACACATTGGCTGCCATTGTAGATGGGGCAAGATTGAGAGAACGAAAGGGAAGGCAGGACTCGGTGGGGATGGAGGATTTGAAGGGCCTGGTGAACTAGGTCTCTCTAAGGCAGGAGGGGAGGTCTTGGTTACACAGAGGGTTGCCCAGTGCAATATCCCGATGGCCCAGCCTTGACCTGGGAAGGCGACCAAGGGCAGGATGGAGAAAGACAATAGTCATCAACATCACCCCGCCTGCCCCCAAATTTTTCCTTGGCTGCATTGGGTCTTTGTTGCTGCGTGCGGGCTTTCTCTAGTTGTGGAGAGTAGGGGCTACTCTTTGTTGTGGTGCCTGGGCTTCTTATTGTGGTGGCTTCTCTTGTTGTGGAGCATGGGCTCTAGGTGTGCGGGCTTCAGTAGTTGTGGCGCGTGGGCTCAGTAGTTGTGGTGCATGGGCTTAGCTGCTCCGTGGCATGCGGGATCTTCGCGGACCAGGGATCAAACCCATGTTCCCTGCATTGGCAGGCGGATTCTTAACCACTGCGCCACCAGAGAAGTCCCTCTTATTTCTTTCTAAGGACAAATTCTTATCAATTTCAGGGACAAAAGTTCAGGATAAAAGTATTTTTGTTCAATATACATCTCAATTTCCAGTGACTGACATGCCCTCTTTTAACGTTAATTAGAAACCAAACTGAATAAAATACTTGACTTTGACATATTGTAGTGATTTTAAAAGACTTTTCAACTCCAGTACCAAAAAACACAAAACAGTAATTCAAAAGGCTATTAGCATGGCCCTCCCATCACCTTGCCGGCACAGGGAAAGGCTAAATTAATCAAAATGGTAATTGTGCCACAAATCAATTACTATTTAGGGTTTTTCCTACTGAACCTGACCAGAAATTCTTCACATCCACTAAACCACAATCTTAACTTTTTTTTTTTTTGCAAAAATAAGCCATGTCTTATAAGACACACACACACACACACACACACACACACACACACACACGCACACATCATGGGTTTTTAGCCGAAAGGTGATCATCTCCCTCATTTTCTCAAACAGCATATATCATTCACACAGAGCCAGAGCATAATTTGAATGAAATAGAATGCGATTTTCCTTAGCTTCAAATGAATTGGAGTGGGAGATAATAATGTTTTCTATTTTTTTCTTCTCCAAAAAGATCAGCATTTAGCTCTAAAAAAAAAAGAAAAACCTCCCTAAGTGTCTCAGATTTAAATACATTATATTTAATGCAGTTTCTAAATTTTAACTACTTCTGATTCTTTCAACTGTTCAGAAAGGCATACCAAGACCTTCAGATCGCCCAGTCTAATGAAAATCAAGCCCACAGGCATCAGCAAAAGCAGGATGTCACCTGACCTTTTCAAAAGGCTCTCCGGGCCTCCGGGTCTCTATGCTGGAACTGCATCTCTCCATCAAGCTAAAAAAATATAAAAATTAAAATTTCAATCAAATCAAGTGTCTTCTGAGAAAGAGAGGGAAGGAGAGAGAATACTTGGGTCCAAGTTTTAAGTGAACCATCCTTCACACGTAGGTATAATTTTACGCTGGACTGGAGTAGTGTTTCACTTGCTACTATGATCTATTTTTTACCAGCCCTAAGAAAACTCTAATGCTCTGGGGAAGAATAAGCAAGGACATTCTAAATTAAGTTGCATAAATAATTGTTCACACTTTCTACTTGAGCGTCTGTGTATGCATTTCATTGTCTTTCATGTTAGCTATGAAGGGGCCAACAACTATTTTCTACCCTTTGCCTATGCAGATACTGCTGGATGGTTCAAAATTGCAGCTCCTGTTTTCTTAACTAAGTAATGTTTGATTCTATGCCTCTTGGATTTCCTCATCTCACAGATTTTGCTCAGTTCTCCAATTCCTGTTTCATTCTTGCCCATAAGTCCGTAACTTTTGGTTTATTCTCACTGGGAAAGTTACCCATACTTTATGTGTACTGATAAATTATAGAATGTCTGTTCCTAGCCTGGTATTTCTTTAGACTGCTGATTTGTCTAACAACAAAAGTGACGTGACAGATACTTCTATAGCAAATGAGAATGATCTTCTCTTAAGATCACAGGTTCAGTGGGGTCAGAGGAAGGACAATATGCTTGGAATAATCTATTTTACTACAAGTTCTAGATTTCTTTAAATAAAAATAATATGCTATTAGGCAGAAGTTTTTAGCTCTAAGGCCACAGGCAAAAAATGTGTTATCTCTTATCTTCTCTTGAATGTTTTTACAATGCTTCTCTGACCCCAGTGTTTTAGTCCAAGCATATGTTGGCAGTCATTTGCACAGTGACACTAAATATGAACTTCAAGGGGAAGAAAGCCACATTTGGAAGACAACTCATCTACAGACTTTAAACGTTTCAGAGCCACTGAATCACAACCCCCAGGGGATGGGGGTGGGGAAAGAGGAAGAGCCCAGCGATCCGTGTTTTAACAAATTTTCCAGGTGCATTTCTAACAAATGTCTGCAGGAGGCCGATGTTGCTGGTCTGAGGACCACACTTTGAGAACCAGTGGATTGTGTTAAGCTTCCTGGGGAAGCTGAAAATGCAGATGAAGAAGTTACAAAGACATTTTTGCCTGTGTCAACAAATTGAATGATGGGGAAGACTACCTCCAGACGATATGTTTTGTGTTGGTGAAACCCGTCTCTATCAAAAGCAAATGTCGGGCTTCCCTGGTGGCGCAGTGGTTGAGAGTCCGCCTGCCGATGCAGGGGACATGGGTTCGTGCCCCAGTCTGGGAGGATCCCACATGCCATGCAGCGGCTGGGCCCGTGAGCCATGGCCGCTGAGCCTGCGCGTCCGGAGCCTGTGCTCCGCAACGGGAGAGGCCACAACACTGAGAGGCCCGCGTACCAAAAAAAAAAAAAAAAAAAATGTAGACTCTTAGGTTCTACTGAATCAGAATATGCCAGAATATTGAGAATCTGCATTGTTAACACCAATTCAAGAGATTCTTTTGCCTGTGGAAGTTTGAGAATTGCTGATTTAGGATAGTTTATTTTCAGATTTGTCACTATAATGCGATATTTCAAGCTCTGTATTTGTGTTTGCCAATTTTGTTTAATAAGGAGAGATTCCCCACCCCACCCCCTCCAAGTGACTAAGAGTATCCACGGGAGGGTGGTTTTAAAATTATTCTATATAAGACCACAATTATAAATTAAATTACGTCCCTCTTAAACTCTTCTGCTTTATATTTTTATTTAAGAGTATATTGATGTAAGTGACTGACACATTCTCTATCTCAGCTTTCAACCTTAATTTCCACAAGTAATGCTGGACTTGACACTTCCCTGGAGGAGAAACTGGTCAGTGCAAAATCTAATCTAAGCAGGGGTATGTTAAATCTCAACAAATCCAGTTCAATATTCTGTAAGGGGAGCTGGCGTGGAGCCTAAAAGAAAATGTTTAGCCATCTTTGAAAAGAGAAAGGTTTCTACCGGAAGTGTTGTAATGTCCTGTGATCATTCCAGGATGTCTTATTTATTATGACTCACTCATCTGCCATTACGGTTGTAATGCTTTAAACAAATTTTGCATCTTAGGTAATGGAAGAGAGTATGGATGGAGGGGAGGGGACTTAAATTTAATTTTCATGATTGAATAGAGAAGTTAATGGTTTAACACTATGCCCTGCTTACTAAAATTGAACAGCAAGAGGCCATCCACATTTATGGAAAAGGACTCTTGACTTGGCGAGAACATTGAGGTTGACCTGAAGGAAGAAGTGAAAGACCTGAGTTTAAAGAGAAGTTGATTGAGACTGTTGGTTAGGATTCTCTAGGGAAGTGATGGAAGCAGGGTGCAGGGTTGGGTTAGTTTTCTTAGGCTGCCATAACAGAGGACCATAAACGGAGTGGCTTAAACAACAGAAGTTTTTCTCACAGTTCTGGAGTGTGAATGTCCAAGATCAAGGCACTGGCAGGGCCGTGTTCTCTCTGAAGACACTAGAGAACATCTGTTCCAGGCCACACTCCTGGTTTCTGGCAATTCCTTGGCTTGAAGCAGCTAATTCTGGTCTTCACATGGCATTCTCCTGTTTCTGTTTCTCTGTTTCTCTCTGTGTCCAAATTCCTCTTTTTATGAGGGTACCAGTCATATTGTACTAGGGCTCACCCTATTCCAGTATGACCTCATTCTGACTAATTACATCTGCAATGATCCCTTTTTCCAGATAAGGTCACATTCTGACCTTATCCTGGGGGTTAGGACCTATATGGATTTGGCAGGCGGGGGGAGGACAAAATCCAACCCATCACAAAGTATATGAGAATCTGTGAAATAGCTTCAGAAAAAAAGGATGTGAACAGTACATTGATGGTGAAAATTTCTTCTAATTTCTCCAGTGCTATCCCAGGGTTCATTTTTCCATGTCTTTTTGAAAAGAAATATTCAATACTAAAGTAGAAAGTTCCTAACAGTCCATGTAATTTTCTATCTTATGATGTAGAGGGGAAAACCGAAGCCTCCAGAAGTAAAGCAAGGTGCTCAGAGTCAAACATTATAGTAGAAGATCTAAAACTTGAAACTGAGTCTTCCTATTCCCTAGACTCTGTCACCTTACAAGGAGCTGGTATACTGTGAACAGCTTTGCCCTTGAAACCAAACACTGGCTGTCATTCTCTGCATGTTAAAGGCATGGGCCAACACTTTCAGGAAGTAAAATCAGGCATCTCTTAAGTTGCCCCTTTCCGTTATTCCACTGCATGGACCATATGACACTCCAAGGGCACAGACTGAAGTCTCATGCTGCGGCTCGGATGGTGCCCTGGGCTTTACACATCTCCCCTCTCTTCTCCGTCTTTCCTTTCACAAGTTCCCTGTCCTGTTGTCCCAGAGCCCAGCCCAGCTCCAGGATGGGCGATAGAAAATGTGTTCACCTAGCTTATTTGTTTCCTAATAGGCGATAGACGCTATTTTAATGGTAATAAGCCAGTTCTCCACTCTCTCTCCCTTTCTTCAGAGTCTTTTGGGTTTTCGGAGTGCCTGTCTTTGGAGAATATGATAAGACTTATCATTTCTGTGGTTCATTTTGGCCAAATTGAAGAGCTCAGTGTCATTAGGAAAGAGCAGGCAGTCATCATGGATGACTTTGCACCTTCAAATTGCAAAGAGTTGGTCACCGTATCTTTTGTCTGTTCTTAAGACTTTGGTGCCTTGTGTGGTCTACAGTGAATTTAAGACTTTGAGGGGTCTAGAGCTGCTATTGCAGTTGGCATGCTGTTCAGCTTCAAGACTTGTCTTGAGCTGTCTGGACAAACTCTACAGTATATTTAATCACACGGCGGTTTTTTTTTTTCCCTCCCAAATTTCATCTTTTTCAACCTATTCAAAGATAAGCTTGCAACAATGCTTTCACGCTGTTTTCACGTAACTCTCTCTGTGCATAGGATTTCAAAAAGCAAAATATTGATCAGAACAACTCTCCTGGTTTGTCTCAGAAAATATCCATTCCCTGAAACAAGTTATTACCTCCAGTTGCTTTGGAAGATGCATCAGATTCACTCTATCAAATTTATAATTGGAAAATGGCATGAGATTAATTATGGAAATGCTTTTCAATTTTAATAGTCAATTAACAGGCAACTGTATGAAGACCACAATAGTTACGCTGTTCTATAAGCATTGCACCAGAAGTCTTATTTTAGTATACTTAGACTTTTAAAAGAGAATCTGATTAATTAATCTGATTGTTTAATGAATTTGACATTCAAGGGATGCATGAATTTCCTTTGGATGTTGAATTATAAATTAATGCTTATCAAATTAACATTGATTTTCTTTATCTAGGACCATCATCACAGAGACATTTTCCTGCATGAATGTCTGCCATGGTTGTCATTAGGTTTAGGCATAAGATTTCAGAAGGAATGTCAACTCCCACGGACCCTATCAAATGTATTCCTTCCTCATATTCATGGGATCTTTAGGTCTAAAGATCTATCCTATTCCCTTCAATGTGGAAATTGTTTTTCTCTTCTTTGACCAACAGGGAATATAAGTGCTAGCACAGGCTCCTGAAGTTGGCCCTGGAAGTGTTCAATTTTAGTAAAGCTTAGGACTTATTTTGATATTATAATTGTATGCTGTCAAACACAGATGCTAAGTGTACAGTTAGATGAATTGTATAACCGACAGATGAATTGGGACAAATGTATAACCGACATTCAAATCAAGACAGGTAACATTTCCACCACCCTAGGAAGTCATATGACATTTTATAGCAGTATCTTGATAAGAGGTCTCTCTCTACACAGACCTACTGTAGCCCAAACTGCCTAAGAGTTTGCAGTTAATTGCCTCAAGGCTGTTATGGACTCATGTACTCATTGGTGCCCTCCCATCCCTTGGACCTTTGCTGGAGCACTGACTTTAGAGTCTAAAGAAACTAGGTCTCACCTCTTGGCTCTGCTCCTACTTAGAGTCATTTAGAATGTCTGAACTTTAGTTTCCTTATTTGTAAGCTGAGGATGCTAAAACCTCCCTCATAAAGTTGTTGTAAAGATTAAAATACATCAAAGCACCTGACGTTCAGAACATGCTCAGCTGATGTACCATTCCTCCTTCTCTGGCTAAAATCGTGGGTGCTAGGTATTTTCTCTCCCTCTGTCCCACTCCAAACAACCAATAAAAAGGGTATATTCCAGTCCTTCAGGATAATGCATTTGAAGGAGATACTTTTCGAATCAGAAATCCTTGCTGATGCATTAATAAACTTGAATAATTTAGTGTTTTCTCTCCCAGGTAACATTTGCATTTTAACTTACGCCTGTAAGAGATGCTGTTTTGACCCAAATAACGGAGTTTGAGCTGAAAAAGTCAGGAGATTGGGGAATGGTGTAATATTTGAGGCCAGGCAGCTCCATTTCTAAATTTCAGACAGCCATCTGTCTGTCTGTGTGCCTGGCTGCCTGTGTTAAATGTAGGTGATTTTTCTCTGAAAAAGATGTGTACACGTTGTGGGCAAATTTGGAACAAGCTGGTTTAAACGGGCTCATGCAGGCATTAAAATCAGCACATGGAATCTAAGTGCTGTCGCAAGGAGGCTGCCTTCTCACGGTTGAATGGCAGTCGTTGCTTAGCGGGTGAGAGGTAGAGGCCAAAGATCAATGCCCGGGAGATCCGGGCAGCAAGCAGTGGCCTCTCCCCCATGTGTTCCTGTTGGTGAAAACCGCCCTGTGGTTTCTGGAAGCACAAAGAGTGTACCCGGGAGGGCCGCTGATCAGCTTCCCATTTAAGGACTGGGAGTTTGGGGTTAGTAGATGCAAACTATTACGTGTAGGTTGGATAAACACCAAGGTCCTACTGTATAGAGCATAGGGAACTACGTTCAACATCCCAAGATAAATCATAATGGAAAAGAATATAAAAAAGAATGTTAATATATGTATAACTGAGTCACTTTGCTGTAGAGTAGAAATTAACACAATGTTGTAAATCAACTATACTTCAATTTAAAAATTAATAAAAAAATTTTTTAAAATGTATTTTAAATTCAGGACCCCCGATGAGTGCTATCAAAACATTCCAGATGAACATAGAGGAGGGTTGCCCCTCTGTTTCCCTACCTTCCAATCCCTGAGCTGATGCAGTGCTAGCCATGCCTTTGTTTTTCCTCTTCGTTTCTTATAGAAAGTGGTTCCTAGCCTCAAGAACCTCACCATGTGGCTGTGGCTGTTCGGAGTTCTGCCTTCCCATCATGGATTTTAAAGCCTTCTTTGCCATTGGCTAGTCCCAGATTTTGTATCAATTACTTCTCCGTGTAGATGGATACCCGTCCACCTTTACTTTCATCTTCTCCTCTAGAAAACAATACGATTTGTCTTGGTCACATAAGATACTCTATGATTGAAGCAATGTAAGTTTTTCTTTCCTTTTTCTCCTTGTGTGACTTTGTAGATTCTGGGTAAGATTAAGAACTTCAGGGAGTTGTGTGCAGTCTGACCCCAAGCCGCTGCAAGCACTGATCCCAAAGCAGATGACTCTGGTCCCCATTATCCCTCAGCTCGAGACTGATGTGTGATGTTCAAAAGTGAGAATTCTTTTAGCTGTACACAAATGTCGTCGCAAGTATGTTTTCCCAACTTCAACTGTTTTAATAAGTCATTAAAGGAAATACATTCAGCCATAACCCTCAGCTTCCCTTCTTTCTTGGCAGGCATCTGGAACTCACACTTAACAGGAATTCTCACAATCAGAATACCTATCAGGGGGCTTCCCAGGTGGCGCAGTGGTTGAGAATCTGCCTGCTAATGCAGGGGACACGGGTTCGAGCCCTGGTCTGGGAGGATCCCACATGCCGCAGAGCAACTAGGCCCGTGAGCCACAACTACTGAGCCTGCGTGTCTGGAGCCTGTGCTCCGCAACAAGAGAGGCCGCGATAGTGAGAGGCCCACCCACCGCGATGAAGAGTGGCCCCCGCTTGCCACAACTAGAGAAAGCCCTCGCACAGAAACAAAGACCCAACACAGCAAAAATAAATGAATTAATTAATAAAACTCCTACCCCCAACATCTTCTTTAAAAAAAAAAAAAAGGAATATCTATCAGGGAGCTGGATGTGTATGACCATGGGCACAAATGTAGTACAGTATAAAAAGTAAGAAAAATCAGATACCAGCACCATTAAATCCTTGGCTCTAAATTGCTTTCTTTACACCTGTCTATTCAGTACCAAGTTGTCAACGGAATATATGGAGGGAAATTTCAGCTTACAGAAAATAGTTAATTAGACCAAATGCATTAGGGACTGAGTGGAGGGTGCTCAGCGGAACACTGTGTTCCCTTGGCCATTAATCTAGTTTATGAAGAGCTGCCCCAGTGCGGATTTCTTCGTATTTTGCTTACAATACCTGCATCAATTGTCAATGTCAATGGCATTCTCCAACTAGGCAACTAGGCCAAAGCAGATTTTTCTTTCTTAATGTGACTCAAGCCTCCATTTTACTGGTGTCAAGAAGAGGCAGGATGGTGATCGATGAATCTGACGAACATGAACAATGTGAATGACCACTGAGTAATCAATCTCGCAGCTTTTCTTTAGTCGTCTCGGAGCAATTATGTGAATGCAATTCACTGCGTGTGTTACTAAAACATAAGCTTAGGGATGTTAGCAATATTCATTTTGAGACAAAATGCCAAGAAAAAATAGTGACCATGAAATTCTTGAAGTTTCTATTTGAAAATAGGCTGTTCAGTGTGTCAGTGATAATCGTCACTGCAGAACTATTCCATTTTTAAGGACTCTTGGCTAATTTTAATCCAGCCACCTTCAGATCCCTGGACTTTCTGCATGGGCTGTGGGATAATTCTGATAGTTTAGAGTGAAACTATTCAGTATATGTAAGCCGGAGGCCACGTGTTGACTCAGTACTGGTGCCCCAAACCTTGGCAGACCTTATTATGGAAGATAAACAAGAAGTGTTTCCCACCTGTCCTTGCTTTCCACAGAGTGAACTTTAAATCAAATTTTTAGCTTTATGTCACTTGAGGGAGCAGTGGGAAGGGCTTTCAGGTGGAAGGAGGGCTATGATTAAAGCTTGCAAAGGGCTGAGAACAGATACATGGTAAACGTATTGGCTTTTTTTTTTATTCTTTTTTTTAAAAATTGTGACTGGGATTTAGAGTAGACAGCATTAGCTGGTGCAGAAGAAGGCATGTGATACACTCAAGGGTAAGAAGGGGTATATGTTTGATAAAGAACAGTTTCCTACCATCCAGAAAATGAATTTGGTGGGCAGCTCTTCGCCACGACAAAGCATCAGGGAAAACAATGTAGGTGGAACCCGATACACCGAAACAATAGTGGATCAAATACCATCGCCAAGTGCAGGAGAGAATTCTGGAATAGGAAATAAAGAGCATCAAGCTTAGAAACCTTGCCTCTTTGCTGGAGTCAGGGGCCAGGGCCCCTCTCCGGGAGACCAGTGGGCCTCTGTGGACACCTCAGACCAGGTGTTACACTTTCGTTCCCATTCAGAGTGAGGCGGGGTTCCCAGAGACTCTTGGGTGCTCCAGGATCAAGGGAGCATGGGATGACTGAACCTCAAGTACCAAGCTTTTCCGTCTCGGGAAACTTAGAATGGAATGCCTGCTGATCTGTCTCTACTTTGATAGAAAACCAGTAGGAGAGGAGGTGGCTCTGGAGTAAAGACCGGTCATCAACCTCCTGACGTTCAGACAGTAGAGTGAGATTTGCTGGATTCACTCTGCTCATGACCCTAAGCATCTTCATCAAAACTTGTGCAGATTTGAATTCATGCCCATCTCGTCTGTGCTGACGGGTACGTGTTTGTGGGTGTGAGTACTTGAACTTGGGAGCTCCGTGGTGTTCTTTTACACTCATACTTTTCTTTCCATGGATTCATATGTAGAGTTTCTTATTTCAGAGTCTTTAAAGTACATATTTTACAGGGTATAGGTAAAACTCTTCAGGGGTTCATGAGAAACATAATGTGGTCAGGTACACGGTTAGAGGCCTCTTCAAGAACCAAGGCAACAGACGAGCTGAGAAGCAGATTGCACGGCCCCAAATGCCCAGCTGGGGAAGTGCGTGGGCTGAAACCATATAGCCCTCACCTGGCCATGCCATGTGCCAGGGCTGCACGCCATGGAGGGAGGGGCATATCTTTGCAGTTGAATACATGCATGGTACACTCAGGTGGAAGCCTGGCTGAGAAGCCCCTGCTGTCAAAGGAAAAGAAGCCACTTCCTTCAAGATGAAATGGAAGATCAAAATCATCTCTATCCTGTGTGGGTTTATGAAATTAACTGGATACTTATTTACTCACTCATAAAGGTTTTGAGTGCCTCCGGAGGGCCAGGCATTGGACTAGGTGCTTGTGGGGTCCTTACTGTCATGGGCAGCACAGGATCGGAGGGACAGTCACATGAACAAGAGAAGTGATACTATTGAATCAGTGTTGTAACCAAATTTACAGAAGATGCTAACGGGGGGCCCAGAGGAATTAGAAATGCAACAGTAGTTACCAGCAGTTAGGGTGGAGGAATGTAGGTCTCCTTCAAAAGCCCTGTTCTTGAGCCTTCAAATCAGGAATTATGTGAATGGTACAGCCACCTGCTTCCAGTGATCCTATCCCTCGTGCAGCCTTTTATTCCTTTCTCTTTGGCTGTTTTCCCCTTATCCCAGGGACCAATACCCAAGCAATGAACCTCTACGGTCTAATCAAGCCCCATCAAAGGGTATCTATTGTGGGTCCCAATCCTTCAGCGCCACCTAAGAGAGAGATGAACTCATTGGACAAATGAGTTTATCCTAATAATGAGTCATTGTGTTCTATCCATTATGTCTCTGGGGTAACATGCATTTTAATGAGGCCCTCAAATCCTTAACCTAAGAGATTCACTCATGCAGGGGTGATAAGCTGGCAGGGAAGGTGTCTGGGAACAACTGGTCTTCGGTCATCTGAAATCACAGCACATATGGAGACCTTTCCTCAAGCAAATGAAGTAATAAAAAGTTTATCGCAAGCCAGGAAAAAAGTTCCGATTTAAAACTACAGAGCTCAAACACTTATTAGCATAGTTTTTTTTGGATTCCTCAAAAGAATTACTAGGAAGGCCTTTGATGTATCAAATATTAAGCCTTTGATGTATCAAATGCTCTATGCCTGGAGGGATTAGTTCTGATTAGAAAATGCTGGTCTCTGGTCTCTCTCCAGGCCTTTAATGACTTGTGTATCCTTTCAATAACAGGCAAGTGGCAGCTGGCATCGTTTGGGGATGGTGCCGTGTTTGCAGTGGCGTGCCGTGTGTCCGTCCATCAAAGACAGTTCAGCTCCCATCCTGCTGAGGGAGCTTAGTGGGGCTGGCAGGAGGGCTTGTTGATCTTGGGAACGTTGTCCACAATATTATGACTGGGTGTTTTCATGCATCTTTTTAAGGATGCACACTCCTTTCTGGGTCCCTGGTGCTTATTGAACCTCTGTTTTCTGTCTCCCAGGAAGGAGGGACAACCTGGTGGCCTTCAGGTACCTAATGCTTCTCCTTTTGTATGTGTCTTTCACCTGGGTTCTTTGGGTGTGGGGCAGAGCAAAACTAAAGTAGAAGGACTTTCACAGGGAAAACTTCTTAATATGACATAATGTGTTGGACCGCTTTCCCAGCTGAGTGGTGTATGTGAGGGCATCTGGGGAAGGACAGTGGACGCTGGGCAGGGCTGCGGGGAGGGAAGCTGACACCCTGATGTTGAACGGCCATTTGTGTCACATCAATCTTGGTTCATCTACGATCTGATCCTTAAAGAATGATCTGAAACAACTCTGCTTCAGTATTGTTCGGTGGTCATGCCCGTATGTAATTTTCACTCTGGAGGAAAATGAAAACATACCCTTCCAGGGAGAAGTTTGCCCGGTGTTCTGCAGAAGTGTTATCGGAGATGCTGCTGACGTGGGTCTCAGTGATCTACCCCCCCCACCTTCTTCTGGCGGAAACCACTCTGGGTTCTGCTGTCCCACAGAGCCTCCACCCACAGAGAAAGCAAAAGCCAGAAGAGTTCCAGGTTTGGGCCACTCTCTGTGAAGGCTGCTGCTCACGGGCCTCCGCACGGCTTAGCTAAGTAGCAGGTCTCTTGCTAGCTAGATGCAGTGACTCCAGCTCTACCCTCCCAGTACCGCTTACTATTTTTGAGTGAACACGTTAAGCCATGCTTGGGTTTACGGCTCACCAGGTGAAGCGGGAATGGCGGATTTGTTCTCCCTAAATAACCGCTTGCCCTGCAGAGCCGGAAGCAGTTTTTTGCCTCTCGGTGAATGCAGGGTAGGTTTGTGTTACTGATGCCCCAGGAAGCAGCTGTTGGGTGGCATGAAAGCACCCCTCAGAGGTAAGTTAGAGCTCTGCTTGGTACTTTGGACTCATCATTTGGACAGTGGAAAAACACAATCTCCCTGTTGTGAAGATTAATTGAATAAGGGCTCAATGGGCCCACGCACATGCCCATTGCACATACCTGATGCTGATATTAACCTGATATCAATGCATTTCAGCTGGGGATGAGAGCCAGCTTCAGCCTCCCTGGGAAAGTGCTGAGTGATGAGACTGTGCCCAGGGTGGAGGTGGCCAGGGTTTGGGGACTGATTCCAGACCTTTGGCAGATAGCTCTATTTTTCCTCTAGGCCTCAACATGGACTGGTGATTAAGAGGCCCAGATGCAAACCCTACTATCGAAGGGATTTCCTCCAAGTAATGGAATTACATGGAAAGCCTTTTTGAAATTGCAAGGGAGTAACATATTGAAAACCAAATTCTTATGCAACCAAATGATGACCTGGTCATCTCACACGTTCCCCAGAGCTTGTTGAAGATGTCAGACAGAGGATGTGGGCTGTGCGGGGGGCCCATGGCTGCGTTCCTCGGCGCCCGGGAGGACTTCAAGGCCCTGGGACCCGAGCTCCTGGGCCTCCCGGGGACTGCTGCCCCGTGCTCAGAGCAGCAGCTGTCTCTGCCGAAGCCTGTGCCCTGAGGCTTAGAGTGTAAAAACTGCTCCCCAAGGTGCCGCCTTTAAAAACAGCAGAGCTTCAGTGCTGACAGCCCCCGTCTTATTTATAGCCAACCCTCACGCTAACTTGGAGCAGGGAAACCAAAGGAGTTGTTCTAGTTTACTGTCGAGCAAATCAGAGGCCCAGGCCCCACCCAGGCTGACTCCATCCAGCCCTGAAGTTGGGTCCTTAGATGAGTCAGGTGAGCAGCCCAGGCTAGGAGCCCCGGGAATCAGCTATAGGATTAGCAGTGATGATCCCCCATTTTCAGTATGACAATGGGCCATTTCTACATGAGGCAAGGAGAGGATTTCTGCTGCTTTTGCACTGCTGTCTCTAAAGAACGAGCCAAGGTCCACTGCAGCAGCTGGGAACCTGGGCATCCTTCCCGGGTGGTGAGCTTCACTCCCGTGAGCACAGGGTCATTAGAGAGTTCCTGGCCCCTTTACTTGGAGAAACCCTATTGTGAGCACATCCCTAGTGAAGGAGGGGTCCTAATCTCGGCTACCCCCAGTGTAATCACATTGAAATACCCAGAAAATGTGGCAGAGGTTGATTGCATTTAATGGGCCTCCATCAGCTGCGAGCTCACAGGTTTGCCTGCATCACTTCAAAGCTACCAGTCTGAATGCCAGGCGGCCAAATGAGACCTGCTCAGCAAGTTAAACCCGCAACCTCATTCTTCGACAGCTGGTAGGTCCCTTGTGATGGTTTGCACTATGCAGGCCAACCGCAGGAACCCCTTAGATGCTCTGTTTCTCCAATGCCATATTTGCTTAGGAGGTTGGATGTGGCAGACATAACCTGTCTTCAACCACCAGATTGTTCAGACAGGCAGAGAGAATTGACTAGAAACCGTTTTCTTCTGCAAGTGGATCGTGGACAGAAGTGTTCTTGCTAAGGGGCTATCACACACTTGGCTATAACATACACGAGATTCCTCTCTGGCTTTGTAGTGACCAGTGACCTTTTCTGACCTATACCCATGCAAGAGTAATCTCTGAAATTTGAGCATCTGACCCAACAAGTAGTTTTCGTTTCTTCGAATCCATGGAATCGTGGCATGTGGACCTTTGAATCATTTTAGCTCAATTCCCTAGCTTCACCCCCGAGGGAGCAGAACTCCCCGAGTTTTGTCAATGATTAAAATACAAGTGCATATGCAGGCACGCACAGATCTGACTCCTGATCCAGTGCTTTTCCTATGACGCCACGATGCTTCCCATCTGACGTCTGATCTAACGAAATGAAAACGTGACATCCACGATGTATTAGTCAGGATAGGCAGCGTAGGCTGTGGTAACAAAACCCCTCAAATCTCAGTGGCTTAAACCACAAAGACTTATTGTTCAATCACCTCCCAGGCGAGGGGCAGAGAGTTTCACTCCTTATCATTGCTCAGAAACCGAGGGTGGAGCCCCTGGGTGCAGTGCTTGCCAAAGTGCTGTGACCTCATACATTCTAGGTGTTAACCTGGAAGCAACAGCCTTCACTTCTGCTCTCATGGAAAGACCTGCACGTGGGCCCTGATTGCAAAGGCCTAGGACTCGTGTTCCCTCTGAGCACTGAGGTTGACACCTTATGGGGTCTCTATTTTACAAGCCTTCAGGGCACACCTGCTCTAGGCCACGTACTGCATGAGCTGCTGAGACCATTAAGAGAAGTCCTTATGCTGGAGGACGCATAAACTGCAGGGAATAAGGGGTGTGGAGAAAAGGGGGTTAGACTTGTAGGAAGATAAGTTACAACAGGACAGATGCCATAACGAAAGTGCTGGTGGAGTCCTGTTCAGATAAGAGAACATAACACGACTGAGGAAATTGAAAAAAGCTAAAAAAGTAAGTGACATTTGAGCCGGGTCTTGAATAAAGACCAGTATATATTCCTTAAGAACACATTGTAGTCTCATTTGAAATAACGCCTTTGCCCTTGTGAATGTTCTCAGAGGTTAGCTTTAGTCCTGTAAATTTCTTGACAAAGGTTCAGCATTCTCTGCAGCCTCAGGGCAAGACATAGATTACCTTCCAAAGAATTGAGAAGTAATCCATGAGCACAGCTGTCTCACCAGTATGAGCTGAACTGTGTGACCCAGAAGGAGGTGGCCAGGGACCAGGTAGGTGCAAATAGGAAGTGAGCTAAGATGGTCATGGTCTTAACATAGAATCAGAACAGGATTTAAAGGAATTTGTATTTCCCTTGCACGAAAAGACCATCTAGAAGATACAGTTTAGACGCCCTAACTTAAGAATTTGAGACATTCCAGAGCTTGTAGCAATAGAGGAAAAGAATGTTAACTAAAATGATCCCAGAAAATCTAAGATTCGTTGTCACTGAAGCAAAAAATACAGCTCATGACAAGCATTCGTTTACTGAAGCCTTTCCCACTCAGGACAGCTAACAGTTAGCATTTGCTGCTGCTTCATTTTCCCTTCCTCCAGAATAAGGAAAATTCCTTTCTCCTGTTGTCCTCACCCAGATTCAGAGAAGTGGTTTTAAAGGTGACGAGTACTACAAGCGTAATTCTAGGCACACACAGACTCATACTCAAACCACCCTCATTGTAGGAACCACCTGTGTCTTTTTTTTTTTTTTGCGGTAGGCAGGCCTCTCACTGCTGTGGTCTCTCCCGTTGCGGAGCACAGGCTCCGGACGCGCAGGCTCAGCGGCCATGGCTCACGGGCCCAGCCGCTCCGCGGCATGTGGGATCTTCCCGGACCGGGGCACGAACCCATGTCCCCTGCATCGGCAGGCGGACTCTCAACCACTGTGCTACCAGGGAAGCCCAACCATCTGTATCTTTAACTTACAAACTAAATTATAAGCAACTGCAGAACTAGGGCTTGAACCCTGATAGGCTGACTTTCGAGCCTAAATTCTTACTCATTCCACTACATCTTTCATAAAATGCTTTAGCCTAAAGAAAAAGCGAGTGACAGTACTTCTTCCTTCATTAAAAAAAAAAAAAAAAGCTGGTAGGTTGGTTTTAAAGTTACTAGGCTGCAAGTTTTTTTCTGCAGGTACCTAGGTGTATACAAAACTTGTCTTCGTTAAAAATGACTTGTAGGGCTTCCTTCCTTCGTGCCCTGGTCCGGGAAGATCCCACATGCCGCGGAGCGGCTAGGCCCGTGAGCCATGGCCGCTGAGCCTGCGCGTTCGGAGCCTGTGCTCCGCAACGGGAGAGACCACAGCAGTGAGAGGCCCGCCTACCGCAAAAAAAAAAAAGACTTGTAATATTTAGCCATTTTCAAACACTTCCCTCGGTCTCCGAGGACTTGGCTAAACAGATTCTGATAGATACTGCGTTTGTTTGAAGTCCGGACCCGCTGTCACTCTGCCACGCAAACCAGGTTCTTTTTGCCCCGACGCCCAGCGAGCCAAACACTCAACCTCCGAGGTTTGCAGCAGAGAGGGCTTGACGCACAAGCCAGCCGAGTGCAGCCAGGGGAGAAGCAAGTCTGAAATCCGCCTACCAGAAGCCGGGGCCTCCGGCGGGCATTTACTGGATGAGCTGGCGTCACAGGCGCAGAGCTCGTGCGGACCGGGAAAAGATGATAGGAAACAGCTGAGCCATCCTCGTTCTGAGCACGCGCACCTCAGCCACAGGCCTCTTGCCCATTCAGAAACCGTCTTCCGTCCTCTGAGGTCAAATGTCATAGGGCACTCGCGCATGCCCAGTTGGAGGATGGGCGGTCCTATCCGGTCTTAACCAGCTCAGCTCCAGCTAGGCGCCGCTGATCCAAGTTCCTGGAAAATAACTCCGGCAAACATCTCATTTTTAGGCTCCGTGCAGCTCGGAGGAGGAGCGAACTTTCTGCAGCGACAGTTAAAAGGACCTTGATAAGGCAAATGGCCTTTGATAAGCTTGTCAGGTGGATCACCTCTATCTTTGTCGCTGGTACCTTGTCAGTTCCCTGCGAGCGTTTTAAAATACCTACTGATACTGACTACTTGACTTCAGTCAAGATGTATCTATCTGTTCTACCTTTCTCTTGAACTCTGGAATAACTACATGTAATAAGTTGCTACTCACATTACCTTTCCAGGATAGTATATTTTCTTAAGCTACTTAAGCTTTTTAAGAAGCCATCATTGACCAGCTGCCGGTAGAAACTTCAGGTGAGTTAGGAGGGAGGCGTTTTTTCGTAAAAACTTTCTGTTGTACCTTTTCCTGTCTATTTTGTTAAAACACTGGTCTTTTTCATGGAATTGTAGGTATTGGAACCTAGAGGCACGTTCTGCGGCCCCCATCACTCACATATGCATAAGCTGCAGGACCTGTTTCTGGGCGCCGTGTCACTGCTGCCTACACGCATCTGCCACCACTCTCAGCAGGGACCCTGCACAAGCCTGCATATTGCACACGGCAGCGCAGGCCAGGCTTTCCCACAAATCCAGTGTCTCTGGAAAAACAGAGCTGCTTGAAGAAGTTATCAGAAGAAGAAGTTGCCGAGAAGCAACGAGTCTCCAGTCAGAAGTTCCTGAGTGGCTACTGATGGTGAGTGGGGATGAAAGGTGAGGTGGGGGACAAGAATGCGGAAATGGGGTTCCCAGCATGTCAGCCAGGCTGAGGGGGAAATCCTCTGCTTTTTCCAAGGGTATAGGTGAGGATGCGTCAATCAGAGAGGATGTGTTACAACAAAGTAGTTTTATGTGGCACTGCACTAAAATGAAACTATGCTAGCTTTGACTTTTCAGTGTATAATAACTTTGGCTGTTCAATTGATGGGTCATGTTGTCTAAATGGTTGGAATAAAGGTGATGAGGCAGCCCTGCGCCCCACTTCGGTAACTTTTGGAATCCCTTGTTTACCCCAAATTCTGGAGGGAGCTGTTGGTGAAACTAGCACAGATGTCACAGGCAGCAAAGGCTTCAAATCCCACCTGACGGTCCTCAGGCCTCCAGAACAGCTTCGTGGAGAATGATAATTACGTTGATTGAATCCTCATGACTGAGCTCCTTTTTCAGCTGCTTTGATTTATTCTTTTGAGTATAAACGAGTTTTCAATGAGCATTACAGAATCGGCAATACCAGAGAAAAAGAGTGGCAGTAGGATGTATAACTCGAGATGCTGTTCCAAACAGCTATTGAATTCCTTGAATTATTCGCGTTCTAAAGCCCTGTCCCACCCTCCCTAAACCCACAAGCAGTTGTGATTAGGGAGGAAGACTGGCATCACAGAAAAGCTCCTGGGTCTCCTGGGAATGTCACCCTGACCCTCGTCTAAGTAGCAGCAGCTTCAAGCAGTAGAGCCCCGTGTCGTGTCTTGCCCGTGATGATTTCTTATATGATTAGAGTATAATAAATAATTTTGAATGAAGCCTTCATATCCTAAAGTAATAGCCTCTTAACAACAGGGTCACCAACTAGTCCAGGTTTGTCCAAGATTTGACTACTGGTCTTGACACAAAGTTCAACATCCGGGAAACCCCTCAGTCTGGGGCAAACTGGGATGATTGGTCCCCCTCCTTAAAAGGCATTTAAAATGCATCTTCCCTAGGATCCAATGTGATTCTGTATTTGTTCTGTGGTCTAGAGTTCTTGTTACATCCATATTCTACAGGCAGTCGTCTGCATTATCAGAATGGCACCAGGGAACGCACCTAGCTGAAGGGAGGGCTGGGTATGTGGTGGGCAGGGGGCTTGGATCAAGTTTGAGAGAGCAGGAAGATTAATGTCATATCGGAGTCAGACTGCGTGGCTTCTTTTACACTATAAATATTGGATGAAGTGCTGATGTAACCTTTCCTGCAGCATGACATGGGATTTGGCTGTTTTTATGGCTCGTGATTAAAGTAAGAAACAAGTCTCTGATTAGATTATTCTTTTCTCCCCGCAGACCTCTGTCCTTCCCATTTCCAAGAATGCTATTTTATTTATACAATCAATCTAACTCAGACTCCAACACCAAAATACGTGGGTCACAACCTAGAAAATGTATCCTGAGAAATATTCTATTTATTCTTTGCTCCAAATTATTTATAAGCTCAGATACTGACTTTGATATGCACTTCAGGGGAATAAGAAGAGCTGAGACTTGTAAATTCTGCTTCCTTTTAAAAAGTATTAGTATCTGTGTGTGGTAAAATCCACTTGAAGTTCTCTTGAGGTTGCATAAGAAAATAGATGGGTTTTTAATGATTTTAGTTTGTTGCAATTGCAGGTAGCTAAATACAGCCGGCTGAAAAGCAAATTGAGCTCTAAGGAACAGAATTCTATCTATTGGCTTTCTCCTTCTGGTCTGTCCTACACAGTAATTTAATTATTTGTGAAACTTTTGAACTCAATTGACTCCCATGGAATTTATCCACATTGGAGGGTGTTTAGTGTTATACTCATTGTATCTTTTGGGCTTGGTCCAGCAATTAGCAACTGGGCTTTATTTAGTCATAAAGAACTAAGTATGTTTGAAATGCTTGTGTGCAGTGTTTCATGTCTTTAAATTATGTCTGTTTTTAAAATTCAGAACATTTCGTCTGCTTATTATGCTGAAATACGGTAGAACTATCAGGTTCAAATAGAGGGAAATTTTTTTTTTGTCTCTTGTAGCCCTTTAGACAGATATATTGGGTGGGAATTTAAAAATTCAACTGTGAGTAGAGCTCAAAATCAAAAAGATCCAGTATAAATAATATCAGAGGGTGAGCCCTCATAAATCAGCAAGTCTGATGTGAAAAATAGGTATAAGTTTAAAATCTTGCTCTGGCTGTTAGATGCCATCTACTGGCCGTAATTACTGTCTGATACAACTAGCCATCGTTTCAACGCAGAGGGAGAATCCTCAGGACCTGTTGTTAAAATTCAAGTAGCATTATAGGGCGTAGTCATTTTGTGCAAATCAGTCACGGAATAAGCATAGCTACATTTTGAAATTCAGATTGCATTTTGAAAAAAAAAAACTACTATGAACTTAAAGTCTTGTGTAGATTTTACTTGGTTTTTAAAAAAATTCTGATCTTCCAGGAATATCTGAAGAATATCTGTGTTACAGGACCATCTAACTGCTGTTGATTCTATAACCTAGCTTTTTTCCAGATGTATTATCATGTACAGGCATCAGGATATAGTTCTATGGTCATTATATCTTAATACGTTTTGTAAAATCGGTCAGATTCCAGCTATTGTCTGTGTAGAATGCGGCAGGTGCCAGCTTAGATGGCTCACGTGCTATTGACGGACACACACAGGCTCTATCTGCGTTTCTACATTTAAGAATGATTAGCACTGGTATCCAGCGTAGAGGAAGTTAAATATATAAACCAATCTCTTGCCCTTCACATCTATAGATTCTAGCACTTGAGTATGAGGACTGTGCTTGTGCTCTAGGTAGGAATAATAAGGTACAGTATGAACAAAGGAGTTAACAGTTCCTTGGGTATCTTAAATTTGAGGGAAACACACATATAGCGTATTCTGCTAAAGTTCTAGAACAGGTGTTGCTTAACTACAGCCAGCAAACTGGATCCAACCTGCCCCCTGTTTTCGTAAATGAAGTTTTATTGGCACATAGCCATGCCCATTTGTTTACACATTGTCTAAGGGTCCTTGTGCATTTCTAGGCGGGCTGAGTCATTGAGACATACCCCAGGGCCCAAAAAGCCTAAAATATTTACTTTCTGGGCTTTCACAAAATTTTTGCTGATTCCTGTTCTAGAAACTTAGACTCTTTATTTCATTAAGGCTATCTTTTATTTAAAATTCTAAATCAGCGTCTTTGCTTCAAGTAGCAGAAACTTTGCCACAGCTCTGGCTTGCCGTGAGAGATGGTTCCACCCGAAGGGAGGGGGGACCCAGGCTGCTCCAGGACAGCTCCGCTGGATGGCCCCGGCTGGCCGGCTCCAGGCTCCCAGTGACAGCCCAAGGCTGCCCTCTAGGGCCTAGTGCAATGGGAAGGTTTGTTCCTGAACAGAGCAGAGGGGCCTTTTCCTTCCCCTTTTGGTGTCCAGTGGCTGAAACACATGTAGGAATGCTGGTAATAAAATTGACCTTCATGTTCGTTAAGCTAGAGCTACCAGAGGCTGTGGAGAGTCGTGCTTTCTAACAGTTTGGCGAATTGTCAGCAGCTTTGCATTGTGCAGACCATAACCACTTAGAACAACTTCACGTGGCCCAAGGATCAGAGGGGCCAAAGGGGGAAGCAGTCGGAAACATTGGGCTGGCCAGAAAGTTTGTTCAGGTTTTTCATAGCATCTTACAGAAAAAACTGAATGAACTTCTTGGCTAACCCAATATATGAAAAGCAAAAGCCCACTTGTCTTTTTTAAAAAATAAAGGCAAATAGGCCAATTGACAGGGATTTGGGGAAGTGATATTTTCATATACTATTATAATGTGGAAAAGAGATTCAGGAAACCCCTAAAGGTGATTTTTCAAATGCCCCATTTATACTTGAGACCCTTCTTTTTTTTTTTTTTTTTTTTTGCAGTACGCGGGCCTCTCACTGTTGTGGCCTCTCCCGCTGCGGAGCACAGGCTCCGGATGCGCAGGCTCAGCAGCCATGGCTCACGGGCCCAGCTGCTCCGCGGCATGTGGGATCTTCCTGGACCGGGGCACGAACCCGTGTCCCCTGCATCGGCAGGCGGACTCTCAACCACTGCGCCACCAGGGAAGCCGAGACACTTCTTTTTGTTAAAACTACCTACATTGGTGATAACAATGGAAAAAGTAGAATTTATATAATTTCTTTCAAGGTCCTTTTGGAGGCATAATCATTTACCCTAGAACATGTTCTATGGTAAAGAGAGGGAGAGCTATCATTTACCTCCAATTTTAGTGAAAAGAAAGACAAGGTTCAGAACAGGATGTGTCAGAGCTGAACTGGGTTTGGACGACAGCTGACTATTTCCTGGCTGTGTGATGTTGGGGTAAATTAGCTCTTGGGGTTAAAAAGTCTCTAAGCCTCAAATTCTCTCAGCTGTAGAACGAAGATACTCAAAGATGTATGCGAAACAGCTAACACAGTCCCCTCCCATGTGTGCAGTAAAACGTGAGCCGTGGTGATGAGTTACTAGATGTGTTTGGGGACCTCAACACACTGTATGTAGTTTCCTCGTTTTAATACTAACTTGACTAGCCCAGTTGTTTGAACCTCAGCTGTAATTAGAATTACCTGGGAAATTACATACATACACACAAACCCCTCTGACTGCCTGCACCCTGCCTCACAACAGTCAAATCGGGATTTCTGTTGTGTAAGACCCAGGTATCAGTATCTTTGGTTCTGACATTTCCATTAGGTTCTTTTATTGTTTTTTTTTTTTAAATAGTTTCTATGTCTTTGTGGAAATTCTTCTCTTCAGGCATGTTGTCAGTCTTTCCCACTAGATCCTGTGGCATCTTTTTTTTTTCTTTTATTTATTTATTTATTTTTGCGGTACACGGGCCTCTCACTGTTGTGGCCTCTCCCGTTATGGAGCACAGGCTCCGGACGCGCAGGCCCAATGGCCACGGCTCACAGGCCCAGCCACTCCGCAGCATGTGGGATCTTCCTGGACTGGGGCACGAACCCGCGTCCCCTGCATCGGCAGGCGGACCCTCAACCACTGTGCCACCAGGGAAGCCCTTTTTTTTTTCTTTTAAATGTTATCTTGGAATCATTTTAGATTCACAGAAAAGTTGAAAGGACAGTACGGAGGGAGCCTGCACACCCTTCACACTGCTTCGTCTGATGTTCACATCGTGCATAACCAGAGTCCAATCACCAAAACTAAGAAATTCGTAGTTGTACATTATTGTCAAGTAAACTACAGACCTTGTTTGGACATCACCAGACCTTTCCAGCGATCTCCTTTTTCTGTTCCAGGATCCAGTCTAGGGTCCCACCTTGTATTTAATTGTCAGGTCACCTGAGCCTCCCCAGTCAGTGACAGTTCCCCAGTCTTTGTCTTTTATAACCTTGACAGTTTTGAAGGTACTGGTTTTTGTAGATTACCCTCGATTTGGGTTTGTTGGGTGTTTTCTCTTTAGACTGAGTTTATGCGTTTTTAGCAGACACTGCAGAAGTGATGCACTTATCCCAGTGTATTATAACAGGGGCCCATCATGTTGCTGTGTCTTACATTGCTAGGGATACTACCCTTGATCACTTGGTAAAGGTGATGTCTTCTGGGTTTCTCCACTGTGAAGTTATCATTTTTTTTCTTTGTAGTTAATAAACCTCTTGGGGAGAGACATTGAGACTAAGCGAATAGCCTGCTTCTCCTCAAACTTTGTTCACTGACTTTAGCAACCGTCGGTGGGCCTTGCCTGCAACAATTCTAACTGTTGTGTCGAAGGATAATTTTCTGTTTCTGTTATCGCTTCTACGTTCATTCATTAGAATTGCATAAGAAGGCTGTTTCTTCCCCCCCCATTTATTTCTTCAGTTACCTGTTGTGTCAGTATGGACTCATGAATATTTATTTTATTCTGTGGTTTATAATCTAACACCATCGTCATTTATTTTGTTGTTCAGATTGTTCCCGCCTCGACCGTCAGCAGCTTTTTCACGTTGGTGCCTACGCCTTTTGACATATCCCGTCCTCTCTGAGTACTTCTTTCTACAAGATGCTCTAGTTTCATCTTGTATTTTCCCCGCCCTGTGCCTACAATCAGTCTGTTCTGCAAGGAGCCCTGATTCCTTCTCTTGGAGAATGGAATTTAAAAACCAAGACCTGGGCTTTGAGCGTGCTCATTGCTGCTGTGGTGCCCTTGCCTCCAGGTGCTCTCAGTGGATGGAGTTTGGAAATACGTGTATGGATACTAACCCATCTCTGAATTTCCACCTCTGTCTGCCAGATACACCCACACACATTCATACGCATGTCTCCAGTTCCCATCCAACACCTCAGGGTCGTTCTCGCCTTCCTCCGTTCCTAATTTGTAACTTTCTTCTCTGCCGGTGAGAAACTTGACTCTCCTTATCAGCCCCAGGACACATATAAAGTAGTTGCAGAATTGCTGACATTTTGAGAAACACATTTACTAAATGGAGTTCAGTATTTGTGTGCCGTTCTTTGTGTCTTTATCCTGTGGCTTCTTTGTCAGAGTTCTTTTTAAAGTCCCTGTCTGGTCATGCCCACGCAATGAAGCCATCTGGGTCTGCTTCCTATGACTCTTTCCTATTTGTGACCATAGATCACATTTTCTTGTCCCTTTGGTGTGTCTTATAGTATGGCTTTTATTTGAATACTTTTTTTGTAAAAGAATGGTAGAAATGAAAGTAAATAGCATTTACTCCACATAAAGACACGTCCCTTCTTGGTCAGCCCGCTGGAGTGAGGGGACGGGCTGACTCAGTCTGACCTTTGGTTGAGCTGTTCTCAGCCTTGTGGCAGCTTCACTTTGGTTCAGTTCATCACCAATTTCAAATGCTCTAAAGCAGGATCAGCACTTGTCTTACTAAAGGGCCTGAGAAACAAGCACTGGTGACATGCCGGGGAGCTCTTTTGCTTGACAGCTGAACCGCCAGCTTCCTGGGCCGTGGGAGACTTTGCTTTCCGTCCTAGCTGCTGGCTGCTCTGGACCCTTGGGGAGGTTTTGTTCTCTAGTCCTGCCCCCTCCACACGCGTTCTGGACCACTGGAGGGCTCTCCCGCCCTGCCGCCCAGCACAGCCTTACACTCTGTGGAAGCCTCAGATACCTCCAGGGTATTTGGCCTCCCATCGCCTTTGGTGGACCCGTGCCTTGTGCTTGGGGGGAGCGTTTCATGCTGTCGGGGGACGGCTCTCAGATCTCTGATGCTGCCCCTGCCTTTGATATGCTCACTGTGATAGGCAGGTTAATGGCCCCCCAAAGACGGATGTCTGAATCCTAATTCCCAGAAGCTGCAAATACGTTAGATTACATGGAAAAGGGGAATTAAGGTGGCGGATGGCATTAAAGTTGCCAGTCAGATGACAATAGATAAGAAAGGAAGATTATGCTGGATTATCCCGGTAAACCCAGTGTAATCACAGGGGTCCTTCAAAGTGGGACGAGGAGGCAGGGGCCCAGAGATACGATGTGCTGGCTTTGAGGATGGAGCAAGGGTACCACCAGCCAGGGATGCAGCAGCCAGGAGAGGCTGGAAGAGGCCAGGCGTGGACTCCCCCCTTGAGCTCCAGAGTTTACATGCCGATTTACACATTTCCAATAATTAGTTCCTGAGTGTCTCTTTATTTAAGGGAGAGGGCCAACTGTGTTCAGAAGTCTGAACTCCTCACTCAATTAGTGAATGAGTATCGTTATCAGTAAAGTTAGACTAACCCAGGAGGTCCTCAAAGGAAGCGGCAAAGAACAAAGTATCTAGGCATTGAAGAGATTTCAAGGTCATGAACATAGAGATGGTCCAGACTCAGTTACCCTCTGCAGAGGCAGAATACGTCTGCGGAGGCCCATCCCTGAGCTCTGTGTGTCCCTCTCGTCCTTCGGCATTTCCCAAACTGTCATGTACTTCCCCAACCCTCAGAGCAGACATTCACAGTCACCTCTGGTGGACCACATCCATGCTGGTTGTGCCCTGCAGGTCCTCCCAGCGGGAGTCAGCTTGTTCTCAGACGGTGGCTTGGCAGGCAGGGTCAGGGCAGCAGCAGAGCTCAGCAACTCGGTCGTCGTAGAGCCGTGACGGTCCCCACTGTCCACCTGCCAGAGGGGTTTGAAATGGCCTGTCTGCTGGTTAGGGCACTTTGACCCCAGGTCACAGAAAGAAATGGAAACCCTTGCTGTATGGTCTCTCTCTCTCTCTCTCTCTCTCTCCTCTCTCTCTCTCTCTCTCTCTCTCTCTCTCTCTCTCTCTCTCTCTCTCTCTCCCTCCCTCCCTCCCTCCCTCCCTCTCTCTCTCTCTCTCTCTCTCTCTCTCTCTCTCTCTCTCTCTCTCTTTTTTGGTATTCCAAGATAACTTTGGATATCTGTTGGTCTTTTAAGCTAGGATATAATGTATTGATTCGTTTTCTTTTAAGTCACATTTGTTTACGTAATTGCACTGACTTTTATCCCAACTAGAGTTTCCCAATCTCTTCTATCAAGCATTTAGAATTTCTTGGGTTACTTCTGGGAAAGCTAACTTCTTACATGTGGATTTCCCAAGGTTTACATTTAAGAAAATCCTATTGAAATAGAACCTGGGAGCTCCTGTAACAATAATTGTTACTATGTAATTACATAGTAAAGTGCTAAGAGCTATTGGGTTCTTGCCACTTGCCAGATTCAGAACCATTTATTTCATATCTAGTGTCTCGTTTAATCCTCAAAACAAACCTTGGAGACACAGGAATGCTTATTTTCCCCCATTTTATAGATGTAGAAACTGAGGTTTAGCAAATTGTAGTTGCCCATGTTTTTAACTGCTGTAAGATGTGGTCTCTACCCACCAGGATGGGCATGATTGGTTCCATTAGACCAAAATTTCAGAATCAGGCATTATTTTAAGTGGTGGATAAGATATAGCTTGGATAGCTGTATAAAATGTAATTTCTCTAAGTTTTGGGATGGACTTAAACGTCTGTTTCAAAACTAACCATGTTTCATTAGATTGTTGTTGTACAGGTTTTTGTATTTCAGGGGCATGATTTAGCTCTTGGCATATCCAACGCCATGAAGCAAGGAAAGCTTGTTATAATAGAGTACCATTGTGTGTATTAACACGCCCATTAGAAAAGTTTCCTCAGAACTAAAGGATTTATAACCCTCATGCTTAAACAGAATCAGGCTGGAGACTGCAAAAGAGCTGTCATATGGTCTAATTTGATGGACACTTCCTGGATACTTTGAGCCTTAGGGCCTCTGCTTCCAGGAAATGTATAGATAGACACTCAATGAGGGTACCTTCAGAAGGCTCATGTCCAAGAACCTGACAACATAGCCCACTGGAGACCTTTTTTTCTCCTTTTATCACTCAGAATCTGCCCAATAGGTCAGTGGTTCTGGAAGCAGCTACTAGCAATGACCCATGACAAGTTTCCACCAGTTCCTGGTTTCCTATAAAGTAAGAACTATGTACTTGGGAACATCTCTGTTAGAATATTTGACTAATGAGTCCTATGTTCAGGCCCCAGGCTTTGCTGGGAGAATGTCTGGAGTCTGTGATCGTGAGTTCTATCTCAGTTCCCCATTGCTGGAAGAAATATTTTCATATTCCCCTCCAGTTTTCAGTTCTATGTTTTTTGCGTCATGTTTGAATTCCTTTGATGTTTCTCTTACAGTGATGTTGTTTGCAACCTAAGTAAACCCACCTGGATTCTGGATAATAACTCGTATCTTACTGTTTTCGTTCGTTAATATTCATATATAATGACCATGATTCTCAACAGGGGGGCAGATCTGCCCCCATGAGACACATGGCAACGTCTAGAGATATTCTTGATTGTCACAATAGAGGGCAGAAGTATTCCTGATATCCAGTGAGTAGAGGCCAGGGATGCTGCTAAACATCCCACAATGCACAGGACACCCCCGAACAGAATGATTTGGCCCCAAATTTCAATAGTGTTGGGGTTGAGAAATCTTGGCTTAGGGAAAGCACTTCTAAAAACATTGTGTTTTTAACTTATGCTTAATTTTAGTTTGTCTACATGCAGATTTTCATCATGCATTAATCTTATTAATTAAATCATGCTTGTTTACGTTTCAATTAGCATTAAATAACTTTTCCTATATTCATGGCTATAGAAAGATTTGTTCAGATCTCTATAAAGACTATGATGACAGTCCCTTTGGGGCAGAAATCTTAAGTAAAATTGATCTGTGCTCCAGGCACAAGAAACAGCAGGAATCTGGGTGCCATCACTGTGAATATTCCAAATACCAAGCTCCTGGAAGCATAAAGCTAGATCATAGGGTACCAACAAAGACATTATTTGGAAGACATAGATGCAAAGTGTATCTCAGTCCAGTCCCAGAAGCCAGAGAGGTCAGTAGGTGCTGCTCTGTTTCCTGGGTAGCAGAGGAGGATGATAAGCCAAACGACAATATTGCTGCAGTCGAGACTGAAAGAAGGCAATTCACGAGTGAGGTGTTCATTTCAAAGGAGATCTTCACTATTGATGGAGAGACTGCACTGCCAGCCAGCCCCTGAGCTTCTGCCGGTTCAACCAAATGTAATGAAGGAAGGAGATGAGGGATTAGAGAGAGCAGCGCTGACAGACGGCAGTTTGCGAAGAGTTGAATCAGCATAAATTATATCTCATCAGTGAGCAGGGAGGAGGGAGGATGTGCTCCAGGGCTCGGCTCACCACTGAGCTGGCGCATGCACCAAAGCACAGCCAGCAAACCGCCAGGTGTCTTTCAGCGTTGGACTCAAGTGCAGGGGTAGAGAAATGCCCTTGGTTGGAAAGCCACCTGGATTACAAATCGTGGGTAGAAGTCTATTTGAAACAATACAGTACTAAACGACATGAATATTTGGGATATCGGAAGGCCTCAATCGTAGACTACAGACAACCACAAGAAAAAGTTGCTGATAACTAGATGTGACTAATACACAGATACTAGTTGTAGGTATCTATATAACTAAATACTTCAAAACAAGACTCACCAGTTCAAAATCAATCCACCTGTTTAATAGTGTTTGAAATAAATGTAAATATTATTTTCTGAGGTTGAGGAGAGTTCACCTAAACCACATATGAAATTTTCAAATAATCAAATTTTTTATCCTGTAGATTTGAAACTTGCTTCTTGGAGATTACATAATTAAACATTAACGTTAACTTTCCAAAATTTCATAACTATCAAGGGAAATAAAAAGTCAGCCTGTCAGCCTTAACACATTATAATAACATACAATACAAAGTAATATAACAGATATGAATAGACATATGAATGACTGGGAGTCATGGTAATTATTGCTTTGGGGGTTAAGTAATGGAAATATGACAAATATCAGGTGCGTGTGAAGTAAAAATCGTTTAACAAAATCTCTGAGTGAAGATTTTTTTCATTGCTTTAAAAACCTGTTCTAAGTTTTCTTCAGTGTATTGAAGCTTACAAACCAGAACCCAGTCAGAATGTCCAGACCAGCAGATGGTACTAATAGGAAAACCAATGGTCCCTGAGATTTTTCAAGGGAATTTAAGAATTATAGAAGGGGAAAATTCCAAAGTGAATGTCAAATAGGTTAAAATCTTGTACTTCCATTATGTACATCAAAGCAAAGGAATGGATTTGGGAAAAAGGAATGTAAGGCCTATGACATAGCCTCCTTTGTCTCTCATTTTGAATTATTATTGACTGTTGGGCAAATTTTACAAGCCTCGAAGATTGTTTCTAATCCACAAATACGTTGTCTCAAGCTTCCGCGAAAACCAGTATTAGAGATGCTGTCGTAACAATTGTTCAAACTGGACAAGCAGCCAGTGGGTCATTACTCACGGGGGACCAGTAGCACAGCAACGGGCTGACTTTTGCAAGGAGCACTTTGCAGCTCAGAATGAGTTTGGTTGCCCTCCTGGACGCTTCCACCATTTGAGGGTTTTGTTGTGAAGGCAGAAAACAGTATTTAATATTTAATGAAGTCATTCTCTGCTGATGTTTCATGGCAGATGTGCTCTACTTAGTAGACTGTCGGAAAGAAAATGTAGAGGCAAACGCATTAAAAATTATCAGACATTTTCATAGCCTCTCCCGAGGTGTCTCTGAAGGGTAATTACCTTGTGCACAAGATGGAAATGAAATGGGGAAAAACATTTTTGTGCAAAAGTACAAGAAACGATTATACTGTTGGCAGGAATCCTAAGCTCCAGATGCATTATTTTTTGCTACTTCCAGCTTTCTTCTTCCCTTTTTATCCAGATGAGTTCTGCATTATGTGCATTATATGCAGAACTTACAGGACTTACAGAGGAACAATAAGAGACTTTAATAATTCATATCTGAGAGGAGTGAAAATAGAAGGGCACATCTTATTATGAGGACATCAAATAGGTTACTTATTCGAACACATAGAAAATGCTACAAACCGTTCTAGTTCCTACTAAGAAGGCCCATTCTTCTCTGTCTTGGAAATTTCTGATATTGGAGGACCCAAGATTCTTGGACAAGAACCCCTTCATTTCCTAATGGTTTGTGCCCCTTTGGAGTTTAATGAAGATCTGGACATAATTTTGTCAGCTAGCAAGAGGAGAAAGGGAGGGGAGGAGAGAGGAAGGAAAGAAGCTAGGAGAGTCAGAAAGGTCATTTCCCCGTCATGCTCTGGGCGTGCTCTGATGGGCACTGGCAGCAGACTGTCGCCCCAGGAAGCAGCGTTGTAAGTGGCCTAGCCCAACATTGTTGAACAAACTTAAAGTGTGTGCTGCTTCCCCTGGACCACATTCTGTCATTTGAATCTGAAATGGCAGCTGCGTCAAAACAAGTTTGCATTATGTAGACCTAATTCCAATTTTTAAAATGCTGACTCAAAATCCTATGTAACCAGCAGCAATCAATTATATTTGTCAGTTTCTTTGAATACGGTTTATGAATTTCTCAACACACCAGGACTAGACTCCATGCCGCCACATGAGAGAGAAGCTGTGTGTTCTGAATCAATAATAATGACCATTTACTGGACTTGCAACGTCCAACAGTATGGCAGAACAGACATGAGCTGGGGATTGCAGGGGAGTGTTTGGTCAGCTGAAGTCCTGCTGGATTTGGAATAGATTCAGACAAACACACTTGTTCAAGCAGTGCTGAGCTTGTGAGCAAACAAGGGGAGTCTTCAGTACCAAAGCATGCAGACATAAACAAAATCCCCAAACAAGAAAAAGGTGAAGGTGGGCTGAAAATGGACTTGAACATAGGCAAACCCCAAATAGGTGAAGGTGGGCTGAAAATGGACTTGAACATAGGCAAACCCCAAATATGGATTCTTTTCCTGGAGTCCAATGCCCACCCCAGCAGTGGATTTGGAATTTAAGCCAGGGACCCACAACGAATGGAACAAACTTGAAGATGTTAGGCGTTCCTGCAGGCACCTTCTCAGTGGAGAAAAGCATCCCCAGGACTCAGAACTTTCATGGAATATGTGGTCAAAGATAGTCAAATTAAGTGAAATATAATCATGATATGCCCAAGGAAACAAACCACCATTAAGTGATGACAGTCAGCAAAACAGTCAGTCTGGATACTTCACCTTTTCGGGACTTGCCTGGCGGTCCAGTGGTTAAGACTTTGCCTGCCAATGCAGGGGGTGCAGGTTTGATCCCTGGTTAGAGAGCTAAGATCCCACATGCCTCGCAACCCAAAGAAAACAAAAATAACAAAATAAAAAACATAAAACAGAAGCAATATTGTAACCAATTCAACAAAGACTTTAAAAATGGTCCCCATCAAAAAAAATCTTATAAAAAAATAAACGTTCCACCTCCTGCACAAACACCTCAAATTATTGGAGTGGTCAGATTTGGAATGGGAAAGAACTATGATGACAAAATGTGGATTAAGAAAGACAGGAACAGGGAGTTCCCTGGTGGTCCAGTGGTTAGGACTCTGCACTTCCACTGCCGAGAGTGCGCGTTCATTCCCTGGTTGGGGAACTAAGATCTGTAAGCCGTGAGGCGTGACCAAGAAAAAAAAAATCTTACAATTAAAAAATTAAAATAGAAAACAGGAACAAAGGATCATCAAAAACATGCAGATGAAAATTATACTTCTTGAAATGATCTAAATAGCATATTTTACACAAATGAAGAATGAATGTTATTCTTGAAATGAAAGAGTAAGCCTTGCATCTCCTGAAAAGAAGTGTCAAGAGATGTCAAAGTTACCCAGAATGCAGCACACACACAGACACACACACGCACAGAGGACAGAAAGAGAAGGCTTGACATAAATTTAGTCAGTGTTTGATAAGAAAATGAATAGGACAGAAGGAGCAGAAGAGAAAAACAATTTGACTGCAGAGGTATCAACGGATATAATAGAAGCAAAATACCAGGGAATAATATCTTCAAAATGCTGAGAAAAAAATAACGGCCAACTCAGAACTGTATGCAGTGCAAATTTTTCTTTTAATAACTAGGATGAATAAAGACATTTTCGTATACACAAAAACAGAGATTATGATCAGCAGAATTTTATCAAAGGGATTCCTAAAAGGTATATTTCAAGAAGAAAGGAAAATCATCACAGAAAGAAGTTCTAGTGGTTTAGGAAGAACTGCTTAGTAAAAAAAATGGTTAAGTACGTAGGAAAATCTAAGTGAATATTTTGTATATAAAATGAAAATACCTAAATTGTGGGGTTAAATAATGAGCTAAAATACTGATTTTTAATACCATAATACCATATAAGTTGGAGGGTGATCATTAGATCTGGCCTTCTAAGGTCCTGTTATTATTCAGGAAGAATGTTAAGATGGTGATGCATGGTAACATTTTGAGGATGAACACTAAAAGAGTGGAAGCAATTGATCACAAATCCGTATAGGGAAGAAAGAAGAG
Source organism: Pseudorca crassidens (assembly GCF_039906515.1). Classification (NCBI taxonomy): domain Eukaryota; kingdom Metazoa; phylum Chordata; class Mammalia; order Artiodactyla; family Delphinidae; genus Pseudorca; species Pseudorca crassidens. Next base: position 59,600,466 of record NC_090307.1, read on the forward strand.
TAAAAATAAAGCAATTCAAAGGAAGAAAAAGGGGAAAGAGGTAGAAGAATCATCAAAAAGCAGGACAAACAGAAGGCACACCAAGTAAGAACCTTGTAACAAGTTTAGGATTTTTATTCCCAGCTGTACAAAAGATCTGATACCTGGAATGACTTGCTCAATATGAGCGAGTAGAATTTTGGACAAAATGAAAATAAATTATTTAAATACATGGAATATGAGATGGTATAAGATTAAGAAATCCACAAGATCCCAAAAGTTGAGTGAGAGCAGGAGCCCAGAAAGGAGACACCACAGCCAGGTTTCACCCTGAGGGTTTCTGCTGGACTTGTGCCCTCCCCGCTTTGGCCACTGCACAGGGATTATGCGTGAGATCCCAGGGCCTGTGTGAGGTAGGAGAATCGAATAGGAGCCATCTGCATACATCTGTGACCTACAGAACCACACCCTTTGTGTCAAGGTTAGCATGAAATAAACCTACCACGCAGAAGAGGCCAGCAGTGAAACACCATCTTGCCCTTGGTACTGGGTGAAGAGAGGAAATCTCCTCTGAGGATTCATGTCTGTAAGCTTATCTTCATGAGGGCTTTTGGTCCAAATCCGTATTGCCAATGTGTTCCAAAGAGACTGCAGACAGAGCATTTAGAACAAGACGCTGTCTTAGAACAAGACACTGTTAGCATTATACTCAAGCACACAAATACTCCCTGGAAGAACACAACTTCAAATCAAACCTGAAAGAATTCCTAGCGATTGCTTTCTAAGGAAAGTAAGCCGCTTCCAATCTAAAGCAACACTTGTGGATGAGAAATGCAAAATGAACAAACAATGGAAAGAGACAAAGACTTCCGGTATTGGAGCCATCACACCCAGATTACATGATAACTTTAATATGCTTAAAGAAATAAACAGAAGATTGAAAGATGAGCAGAGGGCAGAACCTACCCTGTGGATTAGAGGGAGAACTAAACAGAATTCTAGAGCTGAAAGATATCGTGATTAAAAATATAAAACTTGGACACATTGAACAAATCATGCTGCTGAAAAAACTTGCAAATGAGAAGATAGTTCAAAAACACTATCCGGAATTCAGTACAAAATACAAAAGAGGTTAAGAAACAAGGAGACTTGAGTAAGATTTGACATATTTAATCAGGGTTTCAGAAGAAAAAAAAGTTTCAGAAGGAGAAAAATCAAGCAGAGACAAAATTGGAAGAGAGAATATCAGATCCAGGAAACCCAGTGACAAACAAGAGACATAATTAAAACAAACAAACATCTAGATATATAATGAAACTTCAAAATACCAAAAAGAGAAGATTTTATAGAAGCCAGAGAGGAAATGGAGAAAATGAACTATTAGACTAATGCTAACTTCTCAAGCAGAGTGATGGAAGCCAGAAGACAGTGGAATAATAGTTTTGGGGTGGTGAAAACTGACCATCTGGAATTCTACACTCAGAATATTTTTCAAGAATGAAGACAAACTAAAGCACAAAATGAACAAACCGACAGCTTCCCAGGTTTACTACCCAAAACCCACATTAAAAGAAATAGTAAAAAAAAATACACTTGAGTAGATTTTAAAAATTCTAGCCATGCTCTGTTTACACCACAAACATAAGAATGCAAAGGTTGACAGAGCATGGAGAAAGATTTACCAGATAATTATCAACCAAAAAGATACATTTTAATCAAATATTGCCAGAAGATAGTTGACATAGCTAGTTAACATCTGATAAAAGATTTCAAGCAAAAAGCATTACTAGTGGTAGAAGTTCAAAATGATAAAAAGTTCAATTCAGGAAGATATGAAATGCTAAAATTGTAATAGCATAATTTTATTTTTTAAAAATAAAACTGCAGAGAGAAGACAGATACATGTAGGAGATTTTAACGTATTCCCCCCAGAAATTAATATTTCGGACAGACAAAAGTGAGTGGTGATTGATATAGAAAGTTTAAACAGTGCAATGAACAGGTTTAGGTGTGTGCAGTATTGCCTGCAACAATTAAGGAATGCACATTCTTCCAAACACATGGGAACGTTTTCAAAACTTGATCACCTGTGAAGCCATAAAGGTACCTCAGCAGAGACAAAGGACTGTTATCACAGAAACCATATCCCCTGACTAAAATGCAACTAAGTTCAGAATAAAACTAAAAGCGTTCCATATGTTTGGAAATACTTAAAACTTTTAAATACCTCATGGGTCAAGGGAGAAGCAAAGTGCTATGTGTCAAAAATTGTGAAATGCTATGATACTAGCAGGGAAATATACAACCCTTAGTGCCTTCATTGAAAAGAAAAAGGATTGTGGGCTGGCCTCCCGCAGGAGTGGCCAGGCTGGGCATTACCCAGCAGCACCTCGCGGGGTCCTTCTTCTTTGAGTCCTTCTGCTCCACTGCATTCCCCGTCTTAGCATTCTTGTTGGTTTCTTCTCCAATCACACGTAAACCTGGGTGTTTCAAGTCAGGCATACCCCATTCAAATCCCAGCTCCTCTATTTCCTTCCTTGCTGAGCCTCCGTGACCTCATCTTTACAACCAGGCTGCCAATCTGTACAGGCTTGTTGGGAGGACTTGGTGAGAGTCTGTGCGTGAAGTGCCTGGTTCTTGATAAATACCTGGTATGTGATAACCCAAGGCCACACTGTGTGGCCAGAGGTGATTTCTCAAAGTGCTGATGGCTCTGCTGGAAGAGGCCTGCTGCCCCTCACGTGGTCAGTGGGCTCAGCAGCACTGACCCCTCCTCCCATGCCCATCCCACCCCTCCATGCCCTGGCTGTATCTAGCATATCCCAAATAAAGTGGCACTGTGTGCAGAGTCTGCATCCCTGGGGGCAGAGGGCAAGGGAGGAGTGGGAGTGGGGGTAAAAAAAAGAAAAAAATTAAGTGAAAATAAATAAAAGAAAAAGGATTAAAATTAAGCCACTAAGGATCCAACATAAGAAACAAAACCAAACAAAAACAGCAAATTAATCCCAAAGGAGATCTAATGAAAGAAAGTAATCATAAAGATAAAAGAAACCATTGAAACAAAAAACAATTATAAAGGAGAGAATTAATGCCCAAAGTAGGTTCTTTGAAAAAGATGAATAAAACAGAGAAGCCTCTGTAAAGGTTAGTCAAGGAGAGAGAAAGTAAGATATTAGGATGAAAGGTGGACCTAACTATAGACACTTCAGAGATTTAATAGTTAAGGATTACTATGGCCCATTTTAAGCCCAATAATTTGAAAATTTAGATGGAATGGATTAATTTTAAAATAAACTTGCTGCACTGACTCTAGAAGAAATAGGAAATCTGTATATTCTTACAATCACTAATAAAATTGAGTGGGCTTTGAGAGATTTGACTCTATTAAAATTAGGGACTTCTGTTTATGGAAAGACATCAAAAAGTGAGTGTTCATACCAACCACAGACTGGGAATAGAAATTTACCACATGCATAATAGACAAAAAAAGATTATCCAGAATGCTTAGTTGCTGCTTAAAGAGATGGGCTACAGACATGAACAAGCATTCCACCAAGAAGAAAATACAACAGATCATAGGCAAACGACAGGATACTCCTCCATCTTATTATTAATTAGGCAGGTCAGAATTAATATTCCAATATTATTTTCTTTCTCAATCTTCAGATTGGCAAAAAAGTTAGAAGCCAAATACCAAGTATTATGAGGATGTGGAGCCAAAGGAACTTCCGTCAGTTGTAATGAGAGTGTATATTTGTATAACCATTTTGGAAAACAGTTTGGCATTGCCTGGGGAAACAAAATAAGCATGCATACAGGGCTGCAGTTCCACTCCTAGAAAATCCTGCACATGTGCACTGGAAACACACAAAAGTATTGATCGTGCTAGCATAAATGAGTGAATGGGTATATAAACAATGCACAAGCAAATACTGGGAATAATGCAAATGTCCATCAACACAATGGACAGATAAATTTGGGTACAGTTGCAAGAAGGACTATATGTACACAGCTGAAACTGAATAAACCATAGCCTCACACAATATCATGTATGAGCTTTAAAACATAATGGTGTATGCTTATAAGAAACAAATTCAGAAAAATCAATTCCATATGATTGCATATTTGTAAGTTCAATAAAACACTACACAATGTGTTTGAGGAAGCACATGTGCATGGGTGATAAAACTAAAAGAAAAGCAGGGTAATGGTTAAAACAAAAAAGAGATTGGTCACCTTAAGGAGGTGGGAAGAAGAGTTGCAATTGGGGGTGGGAATATCTGGAGTAATGACAAATTCAATTTCTTTTTTTTTTTCAACAAGGAAAATAGTACATAAACTTCGCAGTGTGGCTTATAATTTCTTAAAAGGGAACCGTTTACATAGACATCAAATTAACATTTGAATGTTGATATTGAATCACATACCAGTTGACTTCTACAAAGTTACTTAATACAACATTCTGTTTTTTTAAAGGTAAACCTATCAGAATCATACATTATTGTTTAAAATTAATTTCCTCTCCATAATTGATAGTTTATTTTGTGATTTTAAATTCTGCCTAGTTTCAATGATGGTGGTATAAAGTTCAAAGTGAGTATTTCTGAAAGCTGTTGTTATTGTTATTTAAGAAAATGCATTATTTTTAAGGGTCAGTAAATTTTCTGCAGCATTACTAAGTCTTCATAAAATGACATACTTTTTTTGAACAAAAAGACATAAACAAAGCTAGAATAAAGTCTGACATTCAATGCTTGTATAGAATTATAATTTATGAGGCAATTGGATGTTCATGAAATTTATACAAAACAAGTCCTTTTGAGCTTATGCACTGCAAGCATTTTTTTAAACAATTGCTGGCGTTTTTTGTTTTGTTGCTCAGTAATGCACCATTTTTCTTCCTTATTTTGACTCCCTCCACCCCTTTCTCCCCACCCCCTGCTGTCTTTGGCAATCACCAGTCTGTTCTCTGTATCTATGAGTTCTTTTTTTCAAGGCTCCCACATAAGAGAAATAATATGATATTAAATATTTGTCTTTCTCTGATTTATTGCACTCAGCATAGTGCCATTGAGGGCCTTGCATGTGGTCACAAATGGCATGACTTCATCCTTTTCTATGGCTGAGTAATATTCCGCTGTGTGTGTCTGTGTATACATACGTATATGACATCTTTATCCATTCATCCATTGGTGGACATTTGGGTTGTTTCTGTATCTTGGCTATTATAAGTAATGTTTCAGTGAACATGGGGGTGTGGATATCTTTTCAGTTAGTGGTTTTGTTTTGTCTTCAGATAAATACCTGGAAGTGGAATTGCTGGGTCACATGGTAGTTCTATTTTTAATTTTTGAAGACCCTCCATACTGTTTTCCATAGTGGCCAATTTACATTCCCACAAACAGTGCAGGAGGGTTCCCTTTTCTTCACTTCCTTGCCAACACTTATTTCTTGTTTTTTTGATAATAGACATTCTAACAGGTGTGACGTACTATCTCATAGTTTTGACTTGTATTTCCCTAATGATTAGTGATGTTGAGTATCTTTTCATGTCAATATGTGTTGGCCATCTGTACGTCTTCTTTGGAAAAATGTCTATGCAGATCATCTATTTTTTAATCAGATTTTTTTGTTTTTTTCTATTGAGTTGTATGAGTTCTTTGTATATTTTGAGTATTAGTCCCTTATCAGATATATGATTTGCAAATGTTTTTTTCCATTCAGTAGGTTGCCTTTTCAGTTTGTTGATGGTTTGCTTTGCTGTGCAGAAGCTTTTTAATTTAATGTAGTCCCACTTATTGATTTTTGCTTTTGTTGTTTTTGCTTTTGGTGTAGATTAAAAAAATCATCCCCAAGACTGATGTCAAGGAGATAACTACCTATGTTTTCTTCTAGGAGTTTTGTGGTTTCATGTCTTACATTCAAGTCTTTAATCCATTTTGAGTTAATTTTTGTGTATGGTGTAAGATAGTGGTCCAGTTTCATACTTCTGCATGTGGCTGTCTGGTTTTCCTAACACCATTTATTGGAGAGACTGTCCTTTCCCCATTAGGAAAGTTTTCTTTGTCATAAATTAATTGACCATATTTGCGTGGGCTTATTTTTGGGCTCTCTCTTCTGTTCCATTGATCTATGTGTCTGTTTTGTGCTAATACCATACTACTTTTTTTTTTTTGCGGTACGCAGGCCTCTCACTGTTGCGGCCTCGCCCATTGCAGAGCACAGGCTCCAGACATGCAGGCTCAGCAGCCATGGCTCACGGGCCCAGCCGCTCTGCAGCATGTGGGATCTTCCCGGACCGGGGCACGAACCCACGTCTCCTGCATCGGCAGGCGGACTCTCAACCACTGCGCCACCAGGGAAGCCCATACCATACTATTTTAATTACTATAGCTTTGTAATATAATTTGAAGTAAGGGAGAATGATGCCTCCAGCTTTGTTTTTCTTTCTCAAGATTGCTTTGGCTATTCAGGATTTTTTTGTGGTTCCATACAAATTTTTAGGATTATTTGCTCTATTTCTTTGAAAAGTGATACTGGGGTTTTGATGGGGATTTCAGTGAATCTGTAGATTGCTTTGGGTGATATGGACCTCAATAATACTGATTCTTCTAATCCATGATCATGGAATATTTTTCCTTTGTGTCTTATTCAATTTCTTTCATCAGTGTCTTGTAGTTTTCAGTATACAGGTCTTTCACCTCCTTGGTTAAATTTATTCCTAAGTATTTTATCCTTTTTGATGCATTTGTAAATGGGATTGTTTTCTTTTTTTTAGAAGATGTTGGGGGTAGGAGGTTATTAATTAATTTATTTATTTTTGCTGTGTCGCGTCTTCATTTCTGTGCGAGGGCTTTCTCTAGTTGTGGCAAGCGGGGGCCACTCTTCATCGTGGTGCGCGGGCCTCTCACTGTCGCGGCCTCTCTTGTTGCGGAGCACAGGCTCCAGACGCGCAGGCTCAGTAGTTGTGGCTTACGGGCCTAGTTGCTCCGCAGCATGTGGGATCCTCCCAGACCAGGGCTCAAACCCGTGTCCCCTGCATTAGCAGGCAGATTCTCAACGACTGCGCCACCAGGGAAGCCCCCTGGGATTGTTTTCTTAATTTCTGTTTCTGGTAGTTTGTTATTGGTATATAGAAACAATAGATTTTTGTGTATTTATTTTTTTATCCTGCAACTTTACTGAATTCATTTATTAGTTCTAATAGTTTTTTGAAGGAGTCTTCAGAGTTTTTTATATATGATATCAGGATCTTCCTGCAGCCGAGGGACAGTCTGTGGACGAAATAGAGGGGTGTAGGAGATGGGGCGATGGGGGGTGCCTCCCATATAAATGTACTCAGTGTAGAGGTTCTCCAACTTTTGGTCTCAGGAATCCTTTGCACTCTTAAAATTACTGAGATCCTAAAAAGCTTTTGTGTTGTGTGTGTGTGTGTGTGTTTGTGTGTGTACTATGTTAGAAATTAAAGCTGAGGAGGTGTTTAAATGCAAGCCTTCCACTGAGAGTGTAGTAGAATATCTTTGGAGAAAAGTTTGGTGATAGATGTAAGATAATTAAAATGAATACCCCTTAATCCGTGAATTCATACAGAGTCTTAGCATAAGGAAATGATCTATGACCACAGGTATGTGTGTGTTTGTGTTACACAATACAATTTATGATCCCCAAAGGAAACAACAACTATTAATGTGATAACAGTGGCAACAAAATAAAATGTTTATGTCTGATTCTGGTTCCACCACTTAGAAAAATTATCAATCCTCTATAACATCAATACCCTCATCTACAGAATGAGAATAATTATGATACCTACTTTATAGGGGTGTTGTGAATATCAAATGAGATTAGCCATGTCAAGTACATCACATAGTTCCTGGCATACACTAAGTGCTCAATAAATGTCACATATTTTTACTGTTATTGCATGTGAAATACCATTCAATTGTATAAGCAATTAAAATGGTATACAATTAAATTTATTTGCATCAAAATGCATTCATTGTATACTAAGTAAAAGGTTAAGAAGACAGCCTATACAGTCTACTTCCATTTTTGTAAAGAACAAAATCTATCCAAAATTCTTTGAATATATACACAAGTCATTAACATTGAGCCGTGCAGGTTATTTATGCATTTTTTTTTCTGTGTATCTGTATCTTCTAATTTTTCTTCAGTGGCAATGACCTGCGTGATAAAATGTTTTCCTTTGGAACCGTACAGTGTACTAACACCAGAGGGCGCTGATGCTTGTGAATTCCCCCCCCCCCCCCCCCCCCCCCCCCCCCGCCCCGTGCTAACTTGAGGGTGGAGCCCACGGTGAGCTGTCCAGGGGCTGAAGAAGGCGAGAGCCTCAACCCAGAAGAAAGAAAGAATAGTAGCGTCCCTCCAACAAACAAACAAATACCTGCACATTAGGAGCTACTGATGCCAGGATTCTGTCCCCGGCAGTTTCTGTTAGACTTTCTGGGGGTGGGTTCAGATATCAGCATTAAAAAAAAAAAAAAATTCCTAGGCATTTCCAGTGTGTAGCCAGTATGGCGAATCCCGGATGCAAAAGGAAAGTAAAAGCCACATGATCCCAGGTGCCAGGAAGGATTGGGAGGAAATATGCCTGTAGCTCTCACTCCCTCCAAGACTTGGTCCAGCTGCCCCTGCTCCACAGCAGTGAGCCTCCTTCCTGCCTCTCCTGGCCCCTCCTCGGCTCTGGGAAAGACCGAGACTCCCAGGTCTCCTCCACAAGCCCCAGAACACAGAGCGGGGGTGGCTCTGAGGGGCTGATGCTCCACACAGACTACAGTCCACGCTGCTTCCTGCAGAGGCGCCATGTAGTGAGTTCTGCCCAAAGCTGAGGCTTCCTCGTTCTACCACAGACCCAAGCTCCAAAAGATGCTCATGTCATGATGAAGCAGCTTACCTACAGCTCCCCACAAGCCCTGCTTCTGTCTACAGAGAACAATGCCTGGAGCTTGTGGTGGAGGGAACCGTGCAATCTGATTTCTTGGCTGCATGATTTGGGGCAAGCAGGACCCAACGGCCCAGGAAGCAGGAAAGGGAGAGAAGTAAGGTTGAGGGAAGAGGGGAGTGCTGTCAGCCACAGTGGGCCATAATCCTCTGCCTGCAGAGTGCGGAAGACTGGCCCTGCCCCTCTCCAGTCCCAGCCCCCTTCATGCTGCGTCCGGCTGGTCCTTGGCCTCTTGCTGGGTGTATGGTTTACCTGGGTGGGAGTGACCGTGGAGGATGGACGTCCTGAGGCCTGCAGTCCCCTCATTCTCCTGGTGTGCATGAGTAGAATGTCAGTCTCTCCTGGGGTTTTCCAGAGAGAAAACCATGGAATGCAGGAAGGATGTAACGCATAATGGCTTGTGGAGATTCTCGATTCTGCGCTGTGATTTGCTTTCCTATCCTCTTCTCTCCCCTCAACATACCCCGATTGATGCTGACTTGAGTTGAGTGGAAAGAGAGCAGGGCCCAGTGGTGGTTAGAATGTTTTCACTAGTGAAGAGTGTTTTCCCCAGAATTTCACTGGTTTGGTTTCATCACTGAAGGCAAAGAAGCAGTAGCTTTAGCTGCTGTCCTCTCCGGGACCACTTCCGGTAGGTTTCTGGTAAAGGTCTGGTGGACCGTCGCTCGGAGAATGCTGGAGAAAATAAGCTCCGCGTATCCCCCAATTAGTCACCAATGGCTGCGCGGCATACCAGCCAGACCTTAGTGACACGAAAGAGCCAGTTTTCCTTTCTCACCATGCTGTGGGGTGGTAGGGACTCATCTGCTGACCTCGTGGGTACAGCTGGGACAGATGGGTCTTTCTATCTACTTGATCTTTCATCTTGGGCTTCTTCCTGGCATGATGGTCTCAGGGCAGCAGCCTGAGATGACCTGGCAGATGGTCGCAGGGAGCACAGGAGGAAGCTAAAAGGCATCTTGGGACCTCAGCTCTGGAATGTGAACATCGGTTCCACTGTCTTCAATTGGTCCAGGCCAGCCACAGCGGGAAGCACTCCATCTCTTGATGGAAGAAGTGGCAAAACATCTGGGGCCATATTTAATATATCACAGGATTTCTAGTTCTAGGCACTAATCAACATTTTGAGTCAATTAATTCTTTGTTCAGTGGGGTGGGGAACAGGGGAGAGAGGACTTTCCTGTGCGTTACAGGACGTTTAGCAGTATCCCTGACCTCTGCCCACTAGATGCCAGTAGCAGCCCCACACCCCAGTTGTGACAACCAGAAATATCCCCAGACATTGCCAGATGTCCCCAGAAGGAGGCAAAATCTCCCCCCAGTAGAGAACCACTGATCTGCTCCAGGTGTTGATTTCTTTTTCTAAGATGGATTCTCTGTTTCTTGGTATCAGCACCTACTTTGTCAGAACAACACTGACTCAGATCTGCCTGTATAAATTAATAGCCCCATCGAGACTAACTCACTTGGCCAGAACAAGAAGTTCACCAGCAGAGGTATGCCCCTCTGCTGAGCAATATGAAACGCATCATCACATTTGGACACTTGTAAGCATTAGGAAGCAATCAGCTTTTTTCTTTCCTCCCTCCCTCCCTCCCTCCCTCCCTGCCTCCCTGCCTCCCTGCCTTCCTTTTTTCTGTTTCCCACAATCAACATCCACCGATTTTGTTGGGCTCTATGGGGCCACGACAAGCTGGTGGAGGCCTCTTCAAATGAGAAGGGAAAAGAGTTTCAGTGTGTGGATGGGAGTGGAAGAAGCATTTTACAATTTGCTAGGCTTTGAGTTCATTTTTGTTCACATAATAGAAAGATTTACCAGCTGTGACATTCCTAAGTCACACAGTTGGGGGTAATATTTGTAGAATGGGGCTTTTTATGGCAGCTCTTTATGATTTCAACAATTGTTTATTCCCAAGCAATGATTAATTTTTAGCTTCTTTATTGTTCCCTTCCTCAAATATCAGAGATGCAGTAATCATTACCAAATAACAGGCAATCTTAATATCTCCAAATCTTAATATCTCCAAATATCTTAATATCTCTTAATAGCATCCAAATGCTGGATGCATTTCTGGTTTGAAAATGGCATATATGCCCCCGCTTTAACAACCCAGCTTTTTTTCCAGCTCGGTGGGGCTGTTTGTGCTGATGCTAACGTCACCTGAGAGGTGTTGCTGACACCATTATTTCTTGAAAGAGACTGAAGGACCCAGCATCTTTATGTTCCGAAAGCATCCCATTTTGTCATCTTGGTTCTTTGATGTTGCCAGGCATTACTGAACTGTGAGAAGCTGAGAGGAAATTCATATTCCACAGAAAATTTACTTTGCACAGTAAAGAAGGAACATAATATTGGGGTAGAACTTTCTGCTTACGGAACTGGACATGCAGAGCGGCCAATGGTGAAAACCTCCAGGAAGATGCCTTCAAGATGCCTTCGTCCCACGGCGAAGCCCTTGCACCACTTGCCTTATAAATAAAGGGCTCCCCAGATTTCTTTGTTGTTGAAAAAGCTGATTTGGGGAACTGGAGCCAGGTTGCTCGAGTTAGGTGACGCCGCTAATACAGCTACAGCGCTGCCTTCACAGCCCTGATGAATTGCTGGCAGATTGTAATTGGAACCTACACATGAAAAAGACTCTTTGACGTCCATAAATAGTCACAACACAGCGGAAATGTAGCAGCTATGGAAATAGTTACAGCAAATAAGAACTTCCTTTAGAAAGCTGCAAACTCTTTTTCCTTTTTTTTCTCTCTTCTCTTCACCCCCCGTCAACTCTTCGTGTCAGTTCATATACCTGCTTCCTTGTCCCTAGAATGATCCCCTAATCTGCGTTTGCAGTACTGTCCATGCAATATTTGCTCACTTCTGTTTTTCTCCAAAACTGGGCCAAGTTTCTCCAAAACTTGGTTTTCAAAGGCTCTGGTGTATATAATTAAAATTTTCATTTTTGTTAATGTATTGGTTTAGGTCCTTAAGTTCTAGGGCCCAGAGAGCTAGTGAAATCACCTGACAGGTGTTTGTTATTGTTCCTCCTCAGGGGTTGTTTACTGTACCCAGGTGTCATTCACCCCAGCTGTAAACCTTCTAAATCAAGGGTCACGTTAGATCTTTGAGATAGATGCTGCTGGTTAAGGGGTTAAGACTTGCTTCTCAAGAGCCACAGCCTCTTACAATACTTGGAGAACCCAAGGGCCCCGCACCAAGGAGACTACGTTGACCCAAAATAGTTTAACATCGAAAGATCTCCAGGCAGACTTGGGCCCTCATCTTTAAACAAAGCATGGGCTTCACTTTTGAGTTCCTTGTTTTTCAAATGGTTAAACAGTCTTGCCTGTAGCCAGTTGCACCCATTTCACCAGGACCAGCATGTTAGGGGGCTCAGTATTTTCAGTCATATGAGACGTGATTGTATCATGTTAGGCAGAAGCATGGTTTTCTTAAGTCTTTATCTGGAAGTTAAATACGGTCAAAGGGGCGCGTATCAGATGGCAAGTCGAGGACAGATGGACTCTGGTGTTTTTTCACCTGTGTCAACTAGGTTAAGTTGGATCTTTTTTTCCAGAATATACTGCCCTGTATAATTCTGAGTTAGGAATTGGCCAAAAGACCAATTTGCAGAAGGAGGAAGCAAAGCAGCTGCCATTATCCTGGGAAGGTGAGATGATGTTGCAGCAGACGCAGAGGTGCCGGGGGTCCAGCTTGCCTTTGCTCTCCTCCATCCCACGCCCAGCTCTTCCTGACTGATGACTGGGGGGGAACAGCGGCAGCTCCAGGCCCACCCCCAGACACTTGGTGGTGAACCCCGTGGGTGTTGGTACACAGGAACCCTGCCTAGTTCAAAATGATGTGTCAAACCAGCTGAAGGAATTTTGAGGCGTGAGTGGGAGAAGAGTGCTCATTTCAGGAAACCCAGACAATTGCTGATGACTATAACACCGGTCATAATAGCTGGCATTTACTGATCACCAACTGTGTGTCAGACACAGGGCCTTATATACCGTGTATCACTTATTCCTCGCAAAAACCTTCTGAGGGAGGTACAGTTGTCATCCTATTTTGCACGTGAGAAAATTTCGGGGGTTAGGTCAGAGCTGAAAATGCGTGTTCTTAACAACTATGGTATATATATATATAGATATAGATATGTCACCTCTCCACTTGTCACACGTTGAAATTATTTGTTTATGTATACGAATCAGTGTCTGCCACTAGAGTATGATAGTCCAAGGTCAAGAAGTGCATCCTTTTCATATTTTCATTGTTAAAATACATGGTCTGAAAACTAGAAAGTTTATGATGAACATTTGCTGAATAAATGGACACATAAAAGGGATGGTGGTGGGAGATGTGATCAGCCTTGGTACCACAGGTGAAGAAAAATTGGCAGGGACCCTTGCAGTGGACTTCTGTTCACGTTGTCAGGATGTGAGCCTAGCTGCGTAAAAGAATTCAGAAAGAATACAGAGTGGGCTTATGCTATTGACGGGCATAGTGATGATAGAAAGAAATGTTTATTTTCTGGGTTGCCTCACATTTTGATCAAGGGGAGAGGGGCAGCCGGGGAGGGCATTCATTTTATAGAAAAAGCATAGAATATCTTGAAACATGGCAGTGATTTTTACTTTAGGGAGCACGGATATCTACTCAACAGTAGGGGGAGCAAGATGCAGAAAAATCTAAAATTGTAGCTCACTAAACAAAAAATGGGAAGCTCTCTGAGTTACCTGGGGATAAAAGCACGAGCAAGTGATTTTACAGAAAGCAGTCTGAAAATGGGGTGTTGATAAATTGTAAAGACTGACTCTTCTGTTCAATATGGTTTTGGAATTGCTCACCAGGACAATTCTAGCACAAAATCGTTCAGGGAAGATTTCACAAGGATCAACATAGGTGTTCAATAAGGATAAAGCAGGATAGATTGTTTTTAACCTAAATCAAATGATTCATCCTTTGACAGTGGTAAAATTCCCACCACGTTTATGCCAATTAGACCCAGCCTTGAACCCTTTATTGCGGTCTATGGAAAACCAGAATTGAAGTGAAAATTAATGATGCTATTTAAATGAACTACCCTAGGCATACAATAGCATGATAAGATAAAATTTGCATTGCTATTGCTGTGTTTTGCTTAGCACTATATTCTACCTTGAAATCTGAGAAGTTCATAGACTGGTTCTAGGAAGACTAAACCAGAGAAAAGCAAGTTCACATCAAGTGTGTGAACTCCAGCAACGACTGTTTATGGTGTGACACTTTGAGTTCTTCCAACACTCTCCCTAGCACATCTTCCCTTGAAAATGCCCCCAACTGGCAGTGGAACAAACATAAGCTCTTTCAAAATGATTTTGACCATCTCTGAATTTCCTAATTAGAGTCTAAGAAAAAAAAAATCCTGTCTGTTTAAAAGGAGCAACTTAGTTGCATAATGAATTATTCCTATTTTCTTTTATTTTAATTTAATTATGCAAATTTGGTATGAAATCAATTCCAGCGCCTGTAAAATTGACATTTGTTTGTTTTGTTTTACTTTCAGGGCTTCTTTCTAGTTTCATTAAGCCCACTTGGCAAGGCCCAGAGCTTCTAAAACATTCAGGCCTTCACTTATGCTCATAATATTGACTATAAAGTGCATAGTGAAAATATAGGCTACTTGATAGGAAAATCAAAATATAATACCCAAAGTGGCCATGAGCACCTTTTCTCCTAAGCCTGGGCTATGACAGAATTCTATGATGTAGAAATTAAGTTTTGGTATTTGGTGATTTTCTTAAGGTTGCAGTCTGTGTCATAAGAACTATTATCTGCCTGAAGCTAGGTTTTCCTACTACGCTGCTTTTGTTCATGGACCTCAAGATAATGCAGTAAGTTGCAAAAATGATCTTGCTTCATGTTGCACGGGGACCACTGGTGCCCACGAGAATACCTCTGAGATCTCCATTCCTCTGTCACTTCTGCAACTCAAAGTCCTAGGAATCTTCCCACTTGATATTTTTATCATCAGTCCTAATGTTCATTTCAACAGACTGATTCCCAAATCTATTGATACAATTCCAGGCCAAGATCCGGACATCAATCTCAGGCACTCATATCAGTTTCAGGAGATTATTAAAAATGCCCCAGATTTTAAGAGGTCCTCTGGCTTATCTTCTCAACCATCTTCCCCTCTTCTGCCTTGAAGACTGACTGCATGGAATACTTACCAGTCAAAAGATACAATGGCTGGATTATTTATTCTGAGACCCTGTTTCATATTTTATCACTGTCTTTCTTCCATGAATTAAGTGTGCTAAACAATACTGGGCAAGAGAGAAAGCATTTAAGTACAGATCTGCATTGCTGTTGAAGTTGTTCTTCCTAACGTGGGCAAATGAAATCAGAGTTGAATGAAACAGGACTGTGACACTTCTAGGACCTCATCATTTTCAGGGGATAGAAACGGCTTTGCATTCAACCACCAGCTCCAGGGCTTAGAATCCAAAACAGCCTTTTAGAATTGGAACTTACAATTGCTTTCCAAATGACTGTGGGAGCGTGGCTAAATAATTATACCTCTCAACCATTGTGTAAACCAGTTTAATCAACATTTTTCAGGCATGTCACAGTTATACAATCACCAAATAATTTTCTAAAATTATGCTGCATTAGAAATCGCCACACATCAACTTAGATTATTTTTACTCATGGCTCTAATCATGCCTGAAAGAAGTTTCTTCTTTTCAGACCATTTTATTTACTTTTTTTTTTTTTTTTACTATTATTTGGTACTTCCATTGAAGATGATTCATCCTTACAGACTAGCCGGATGCTCTGTTCACTTTATTTGTGTTCTGCTTAATTGCCATTGACTTAATCAAAGATGGCAGATCTTTCAAGCAGTTATAGCATTATTAAATTTCTTTTTCATTTGCTTTATAAATAAAAGAAATCTTGGAAAGCATCCATCCCTAAATCTTGACTTAGAATATATCATAAAAATAAAAGAAAGTTTTTAGGGTCCAACGTCCGTGGGATTAAGAAAGGAGGACATTGCAAACATGCATTTTAATTGTGTTTTGGTAGCACATGTTTCAAGAAGATATCATTCAATTTACTCTCTGAGAAGATATAGAAAACTGGGCACAAATAATTACTAGGTTATTAGTAAAGTACTCAGATTTCTCTTTGGGCTCCTTTAAGCCTATTACAATTATTATTATGACTGTTACTATAAATGCTTTCATTTTTTTTCTAAAATAGTAATCCCAAGCAAGACTGATAAATCAAGAAATGTTCCGAGGAATAAAGCTGAAATGAAATTAGGAATACGAATGGGAGAAATTGTACAACCGCATGTGCAAGCACCGCACTGATATTTTGTGCTCCAAACACATTGAGATGTGTGCTTATATAAGCAGGAGGATCAGCATTTAGGTCACCAAATTAGTCTTTCGAATTTTCTTGCTCTATCAAGAATTCTGTTTTCTTCCTGACATCTTTTACCATGCCAAATTAACTGTAGCACTTTAGCTACCAGTATTTCCACATTTTAAATCTCTTACCGATAAATACATCTCTATGAAAGATTTATTTGGTGGCTCGGATAATGACACTGCAGTTGATAATACATCCATTGAACTTGATCTGTAATAGAAAGTGCTTTTGCAAAGTTCTCACTTTGATGGATTAGAAGAAACAATGAACACACTGTATTTTTGCCTTGGCTGTTTACACACTAAAAAGATTTTGAAGAAATCAGAATGTGCGAAATTCAAAGGAAGAGAATAATACTTTTTTTTTTTTTACTTTATTAGAATATTTGTATTGAAGAAAGTAGATTTTCCCTCTGTCTTTTAGTTTGCAGCTTTATGTGTAAATGAAGTATTAGGCTGCATTTATACAGTGCCAGACCATTATTCTGGCTGAATCTGGTTTCAGTGACTATCCCCAAATGACTGGCTACTTAGAAATTTAAAAGCATAGTCTTGGTGCTATAGTCCGTAAAGAATACTCAGACTTATCTCGTTCTTATTTGCATCCGAGACAACTAGGCCTTAGATAATCTTTCCTTTTGCCATAAACACTGATGTGAAAAAAAATAGGAATGGGATGCTTTATTAATAAAGAGAAATTATCTTTGCTCTGATATAAATGATGTTGCAAATTAATGTACAAATGCATTCATTTATCACGTCTAGATTCTGGAAGAATGCCCTGCAGCCTTGATAAAATAGCCCCGAGTTCACGCTGTTTCCAGTCCTCACAGCATGTGGGTCAGCACGACATTATCCACCATGCTGGAAGCACACGCACAGCACTGCCACGTGGCTGATTCCCCTCGCAGTCTTATCCCCTTTATACCACACCGAGAGAAATGATTTCCAGAACTTGAACATTTAAACTAAATGGTTATTTTAAAGCAATATATGATTCAGCAAAAGTAATTCTTGCTCATAAAGACAGCTTAGGTCCAATGAGAATATGGTGAGTTCCCATGTACTGATACTTCACAACTAAAAAGTCCTGCCTGTCAGGTTAGTTATAAATGGGGCATAATTAAATGTCTAATAAGCATCTAATGGTAGAGAGTATATATTTTAAGTACTTTAATGCCCAAATTACTTTAATCTTGATTCCAAAAATGCTTCTGCTAGTTATAAAAGGAGATACCTATCTTATCTGTCCATAGATAGTTTTGTTGTTTTTCATTTTTTTTGAAACAAACACCTCGCTCTGTCTGCAATTGTGGGGAGTCTCGGAAAAAGACACATTGTGTTATGACGTTGTGTTATGACAGTATAGCTCGTTAAATGGTGTTTTCCCTCCATGAAGTTGCTCAGGCTGGTCCCACTGTTTGACACACCTTTCGCACCTTCTTGCACCCAGCTGACATCTTCATTTCTCAAGATTCAGCTGTAGGGTCCACATGATAACTGTCATAATTCTTACATTGTACTGAAATGATTGGTTACGTGCCTGTATCAACAGTACTACCGCAAACCCCGTGGGCTGGAACTGTGTCTGCGTCATAGCTTCACTCCTCACACCTAGCACCATGGTGCCTGCCTGCCTCCTGACCCTCAGTTAAAAATCTGAACTGATCTGAAAATGAATTAGGTATTTTACCCAAACAGCAGCAGCTTCAGCTAAAGCTGTTTATTTCTTCAGGTGAAATTATTTTCTTTTAAGTTATAAGCTATATAAAATGGAGTAAGGCAGTTACCACATAACGCAAAGGAATGGCCAAAGTCCTGCACTGAGACAAAGTAGTTTTTTGCCCTGTCTTGCTTTGATGGACCTACTACACCAGTTATAATAACTTGTGTACTTTCTCCCTTTGAAAGTATAGACATAGTTAAAGATAGTTGAGTTTCTCAACATGAAAGCAATTTGTAAATGTGCAGATAAGTTTCTCTTCTTCATTATTAAACATTATCAGACGTTTGGCAATCCCTAGCATCAAGCAGATTCGTGTCAATGGTACAGTGTTATGCTGAATTTCTTAAATATTGGAAAATATACTCCACCATACATTTGCTGAAATAATATTTTCTAAGGAATAGAAGTTACCATAATGTTTCATTGTGAAACGCTCCCTGGCATACAGATAATCTGCAGACAAGAGTAACCAAGTGCTCATGTGTGAAACAAAAAGTTTTCCTAGCCTAGCTTTTTGTTTTTTGTCTTTTTTGCACGATGCTGGCTCTCCCACGTCGGGATCTGCCCCCTTGTTTCCTCTCTTGTGATTGGCAGTCAGCCTTCTCGCCCTTAGCAGGCCTCAGTCACAGTGTGGGATGAGGAAGCCAGGTAAAGGTGCTGAGTCAGGCACAAGCTTTACGATACTCTAGGTGAATCTGCTTAACTTTTTTTAGTCTTTTGACGGCAATATTATGAGCAGAAAAAACCCTGTTATTTTAGTAATGGTTCAGCCAATGCCCTACAGGGCCATTTTAAACTTGAATAAATATATCTGAGATGCTAGAAACCTGAAAGGACCCTGGCTCAGGGGTGTAGCCTAAATTCCCAGGATGGGGCCATTTATAACTCCTGCTGTGGCTCGTGCCTAGAGGGACCCACCACCTGACCAGGGCTTTTCTGCCATCAGAGAGAAACAGCACACACAAAAGAAGTTGCTCCCCGGGTCTCTGGAGGTGGCAGGTAGCTGTTTGACTAAAGTTGTTAGTGCAGATGGACTCCCCATTTTGTGGTGACTTAAATCACATATAATTTTCATATCCACTTAAAGTCATTCCTTTCGAAGAAAAGACCTAGGAGATGATTTCCCTAGAGAGAGACAGGAAAAAGAAGCGCCTCAGAATCCTTTTCAGAGTCTGTCATTCAAAAAGTGAATTTTGGGGCTTCCCTGGTGGCGCAGTGGTTGGGAGTCCGCCTGCCGATGCAGGGGACACGGGTTCGTACCCCGGTCCGGGAGGATCCCACGTGCCGCGGAGCGGCTGGGCCCGTGAGCCATGGACGCTGGGCCTGCGCGTCCGGAGCCTGTGCTCCGCAACGGGAGAGGCCGCAACAGTGAGAGGCCCGCGTACCGCAAATTTTGAATTTACTTATTTATTTTGGATTTTTAGTCCAAAATAAATAAGTAAACAAACAAACAGTCTGGGTCTATAGAAAACAAATTCCACAAAGATCAGTCCTATTCTTCATGCGACTATAAAATGTGTGTGTGTATATATATATACACACATATATATATAATATCTTGGCAAAAATAGTATTCTGATCAAAATACAAATTCATATACTTCGTTCTAATTTAATGTTCTTGGCAGGGCTTTCCTTTTTTCCAGTTCTCTAACTCAAAAAAAATTTTCAAAACTGCAGAAAAACTAGCATAGAAAAAACATTTGTTGAGACAATTTTTAAAATCCAAACACATCTGCTCGTCACTTTAAGTCTTCATCCAGCCTTTCTCCCAGCCCGCTCCCCTCACAGAAGGGGGTTGGGACCACGGGGGCGCGGGGAGAGGGGGGATAGCCTGGCCCTTCTGATGTGGCCAGCCTTCATAATCATGTCCAGAAACAGCCAAGTTACCCGGTTTGCGTATTCACTGCTTGTATATAACATTCTGACGCCAAGACCATGAAGAGCACACATCCAGCGCTCCTTCATTCCATGGTCTACTGGGGGCATTGCAGAGGCCTCAGTCCTCACTTCTTAAGTTCTCTTCTTTCTAATATGCCTGAATTATAGAGACTTTTCAGTATACAGTAAGTTATTGGTTGTCCCTAACAACTGAGCAGTAAATTTAGCCTACTAATTACCTTTCTCTATTTTGCCTTTAATAATAGTAGTTAACATTTACTGAAGGTTTATTTGTGCCAGGAGTTGTTCTGAGTTCTTTAAGTATATTAGTTGATGTACTTTAATAATTAATTCTGTGCATTAGATGCTCTTTATTACCTCCACTTAACCCCGGTCCAGTGTTCTAATCCCCACCCCGCAAGTCAGGCTTCCAGCCACCATGCTGTGTTGCCTTACTCTTTAGATTTCAAACCTAACATTATTCTGTTAATAAATAGGAAGGCCATACGAAATTATTCTGTTTAGCAGTTGATTCTATTTTAACTAAAACTTTAAAAGCTTTTAAAAACACTTTCTACGTGCCAAGGTCGTTGTAAGCACTCTACACAGGTGTGAATTCATTTGATCGTTGCACCAGTCCTATAAGGGCAGGTACCATTATTAATCCCATTGTATGAGGAAGGAAATGGAGACACAGAGACATTGAGTAGCTTGCCCATGGTCACCCAGCTAGTATGATAGAAATCCAGGGTGTGGAGGCAATGCATGTGCCAATTGTTGCAATTATTTTAACATTCTAGTCCTGCCCCTGCTGTTTGCCTTCGAACAAATTATTTCATCTTTCTGATTCTTAGCAACCTCATTTAGGAAGGAGGGGGGCTGATTCCGCGATGTTTTAAGATGTCCTCAACAAACCCTGCAAAGTCGCACTGAAAAGCCTCGTTTATGCCAGTCTGAAGGCTTAAGTGCAAACTCCACCTTTTAAACGGCTGTGCCTTCTGATTCCTCCGGATATCTCCAAGAATGGTTTCTGGAAAGGGATCAAGCAGGATGCTAAAAATGTAGAAAATATTTCGATGGTCTCCAGAAATGCCAGCTTCAGCTCAGCATGTGCCAGTGGGTACAGATAATCCCTAACACTCTGTGTAAATCCTGGCTCCACCATCCACCAGCTGTGTAAGCTGGGCGAGTACTCCATCATTCTGATCTCAGCGTCTCTCTCTGTAAAGTGGGGATAATAATAATCCTACCTCGACAGAGCTGAGTGAGGATGGAGTGAGGAGTCACCGAGATCATATGTCCAGAGCGGGCAGAAGAGAACTTGGCCCACAGAAAGTAGCAAGTAAACATTTAACATTATTATTGCAGAAGATCTCTGCTCCTATGAAAGGGAAGGATTGCGAATCACTATGGTCATAACTGCAGAGGATTCCTTTCTGAGGTCTGATGGCAGCCCAGCTCCTCCCAAGATTTGGAAAATTGGGCTCATTCTTTACCTCCAGCTTAAAAAAAAAAAAATCCAGTTAAATTGCTTAATGGTTAAGATAGATGTGACTTGATACTGAGCTAAATTAGTTTGCTGAAGTTACTTAATTTCAGAGGGCCTGTGTCCAGATCAATACGAGCTAGAAGTTTTTATTTAATCTGATTACTATAACAAGGCAATCAGCGTTGTTAAGCCTAGTTAATTGGTTGGACTGAATTTTCTAAAGTTTGTAAGACATAAATATTCTGCCTGCCCCTTAGTTAAACTAAGAGGAAGTGGCTTAATTATTTGCTAAACGTTTTATAGTATATTTTCTGAGGACTGGAAATAGCATTTTAGAGGACTAGAACCTATTTTCCCTTTTAGACAACTCATCAAACTCTCTCAGTATATAAATTACCCAGTATGCAAGGTAATGGAGAAGAAAAACTAGGAAATTTTGAAATACTTTTGTAAGTGTGATAAAACAATTGAGACTTGAAATTTAACACTACCTGGAGGTATGATTATACTCGCCTGTCACCCTTCTTAGAGGAAACTCACTTTTGCTCTATGGAAGAGCCAAATAAATTAATCCACAGCTTTAAAGTGTGTTATTAGCTTAATGCAAATTCAATCTGGGAAGAAATTAGGTCCTTCAAAAATTGATCACAGAATGTGACACTTAATGGTAGTTTATGAAGTAGTATATTCATCTGGCAAAGTTGTATGTACAAATATGATACGATTATATCCGGGACAAAACAAATACCCTGAATTTAAGTAAAGCTTTCAGACCTGAAGGCAATCAGAGAGATTATATCTTCCACCAGGGGCCCAGAGGGATTAAGTGATTTGCCTAAGGTTACACAGATAGTAAGTGGATATTCCAGATTTGAGCCCGGGATTTCTTGAGCTAAAGGGGAGGGAAGGCCCATTCTTCTCCAGCATGCATTCAGACACTGTTATAATGGTAGCAATTCCAGTAACCACTGTCTTTGAGTACTCCTCTGAGCCAAGCACTCAACCCGGCTCTGTCCACAGGACCCCTTGTCCCACCTCTCACAGCTCTATGAGGTTTGTCTAGTAATTCTCCTTCTATAGATGGCATCACTGAGACTCAGCATTTGTGACTTGTTCAAGGCTATACAGCTAGCAAATGCCAAAAGCTGGGGTCCAGCCTCACTCATGAATCTGCACTCTTTCCAGTGGACCCGCTGTTTCACTCATGGGCGCCGATATGACCATACCTTTGACAAGGTTTTCCTTGAAGATCAGTATTTTAACTTCCTGCCGTGATAGCCTGAGCTGTGCGTAACTGTAGATCTTGTAACCGAGTAGGTGAAAAAAAGCCATACCGTTCCCAAGATGCTCAGCTCAAACTCCACGGAAGAGGGCATCAGAATGGTACATTAATTACTGTTTGTCTACTGGTCTTGAAAATTAACTAATTGACTTTTAATAAAGTCAAGCACAAACAATCTACCACATTATTAAAACATCACCTGCTAGCCTATGTAGGCCACGGATTCAAGATCATGAACTTAAAAGAAAAAATCAAATGGTCAACTCCAAGAGGATGACAGCAGAACATTAAGCCTGATGCTCTGTAAATTAATACTTAGAGGTAAACTAGAAATACTGTAGAAAATTACTGTTTATTTAATGTTTCATTCTCTTTGAAAGACACACTCCCAAATGTTCAGTTCTACCCTACATTTAAAGATAAAAATATGATGGAACTCGACCGAGTGAGGATGGTGCTGAGCACGTTGCGGGAAGAGAGCTAGAATCGCAGTAGCAGGATCACAGCAAAATATCTTAGATTTACCAGCTCAACTGCCTAATGTTTTACGTGTGTTAGAAGTATTAGTTCCAAGGCAAAATGAGGGAGTATTATGTTTGTTTGTTTGGAAACTTGTTTTATTAAAAAAGATTTTTTTCATGTTAATGCTATTTTCAGTACAGGTGTGATAGTACTCCATAAAGTATCGTGTACTTGATATAGTAAATTTAGGAATGTAACAGTCCATCTAGGTGCTGGCCCCCTCTGGTCTCCATTAGACGCCCTAGTAGCAAAATGTAAATTCCCTTTTCAAAAATAGAGAGGCCTTTGGGCAACTGGATGAGCAGAGTGGGGTGGGGCGAGGAAAGTGCTCTTTCCCGACAAACTCATGCTTTTGGCTTTGACTTCCTTTAGTAATATCAGTTCTCAGAGAACTGAGATAGACCCTTCTATGCTCCGCAAAAGCATAGGAGGCAAAAAGCTTGTCGTTCACAAGCAGCTGTGGACAAAACCAGCGGCAGAGTACAGGTTAGGGAAATTAGGGATCCAAAAAAAAAAGTTGGAGTAAAGTGCACAGTTACTGTCAAAAATATATTATTTTGATCCTAAGAAAATTCAGAGAATTTTATCCATGAACTAGATTGCTGACCTTTTAATACATTTGGTTTTCATAGAACAATCACCATCGGACATATAAGACTAGTTTGCTTTTTTTAAAAAAAAATTGCTTGGAGTTATCTACAGGAATCTCGTGAACGCAATTCAAGGCTAACATTCTGCAGCTCTTTGGGTAGTGGACGATTTCCTCGGATAAATCCCCAAGGACAGAGGGAACTGTTAAGCTCACTGCTTCAAGCGGGCGTTTCTCCCATTTTCTCACTCTTTTCTCGCCTCCTCTTTCCCTAAATGCCAGTAGTTTCCAGTTCTCCGTCCTCGACCAATGGGGCGTGAGATCGGGAAATCATGAAGAGTTTCTCCTCGTTTGTAAACTGCCTCTGCACCCGCTGGGGGGGCTCGCCCGCTGGGGGCTTCTGGCCAGGACCCTCGGGGGGACTCTGCTCCGCCCCCGGGGAGGTGGCGGCATCACCGTCTGGACTTTCACCAGCCACCGGGTCCACCACCGACTCCAGGGAGGTGCCGGCCTCCCGCAGCGGGGTGTAGCCCTTATTGCTGCAGGACGGGTCATCCGACTGGGAGCTCGGCGAGTCCGGCCCGGCGGGGGGCGAGCGCTCCCGCCGCAGCGGGGGCTCGGGGGAGGAAGCTGGGGCCGGGACGGTCGAGTCCAGGTCCGCGCTGCGCGAGGCGGGCGGGGGCTCGGGGGACGAGGGCGCCCGGTAGTCCGGGAGCCCGCTGGTGCTGCGGCGTCGCAGGGCCGCGTACCTGCCGGTCCTGGGCAGGCGGCCGCCCTGCCCCCTGGCGGTGCACGCGGCCGCCGCGCCCGCCGGCTCCTCCGGCTCGCGGGGCGCCCAGCGCGCGCCGCCCCGGGCGCCGCGGAGGTCGGTGAAGCTCAGGTCGGGCTCGCCCCGCGGGATCTCCCGGGAGCCGCGCTCCCCGGGCGGCCGCTGCCAGCCTCGGCTCGCGCCCGCTGCGTCCCCATCCCCGTCGCGGTCCCCCGGTAGGGGCAGCAGCGCGAAGGCGCTCAGCGAGGAGCCCACGAGGGAGCTGGCGGTGCTCTGGCGGCCCCAGCTCTCGGAGGGGCTGCAGGGCGCTGGGCTGCTGCTGCTGCTGGCGGCCGCGGTGGCGGCGGCGGCCCGGCGACGGCCGGCCACGCCGGAGCGCTCACGGTAGATGCTGTACACGGCCTCCGCCAGGCTCTGGGGCTCCCGCGGGCGGCACGGGGACGAGGCCAGGTCTGGGGGGGACGCGGCGCCCCGGGCCCCGCCCCCGCCCACCGCCGCTGGGTGGGGCCACGCACCCCTGCCCAGCATCGCCGTCGCCTCGAAGGCGTCCCCGGCGCCGCCACAGCCTCCGGGCTTCAGCTCCAGGCCCCGCGACTGCACGTAGCTGAGGAAGCCGTTGAGCGGCGCGGCCCCTGGGGGCGCCGAGGCGGGGGCGGAGGACGAGGAGGAGGCGGTGGCTGCCGCAGCCGCGGCGGCTGCCAGGTCTTTGGCGCGGAGGCTGTGCACGTCGATGACAGTGGAGTAGAGGTCCCGCAGGTTGATGATCTTGGTCTTCTTGTCCCGGTTTTCATGTAGCACTGCGTTGGCGCAGATGAATAGGAAGATGCCGATGCCCATGATGAGGGGCCCAAAGACCTTGAGCTTGTCCGAGTGTAGGTAGCTGGAGAAAATGCGGAAGAAGAAGCCCACGGACGTAGGAGAGGACGAAGAGGGTGCGGAGGACCGTGCTGGAGGCGTGCTCCTGGACGTGCCCACGGAACTGGCGGTGACATCCTCCGGAGGCCCCGGGTGCTTCCTGGACCGGTTTCTGCTGCCACTGCTGCTGCTGTTGGTCATGGTGGGGACGCGGTGGCCGCTGCCTGCGGGCGGCAGCTGCTTACCCCCCTCCCTGTTGGTCCCGTTGGCCTTGGGCCAGTAGCCCACCACCGCCAAGGCTATGCCCACCAGCAGCACCAGGATCCCGCAGAGGGCGATGAGCCCGGAGACGGAACAGAGCTTCAGCTTGCCTTTCACCACCACCACGTCGTTCTTGCGCCTCTTCTTGGCTTTCCGCCTGCGCTTGGGGACTTGGCTTGGGGGGCGGAGGGGATCCTGCTTTCTGGCGGAAATCCTCAGCAGGCCGCCGGTGGCGATCATGGCGAGCGGGTGCAGTGCGGGGCTAGCCCCTGGGGCGGAGGCCTGTGCTGGGGCGGGGGCACCAGCTGCCCACTAGCTGCTCCGCCACCTCCTCCCACTGCAAAGCAGAGGAAGACAGTCAGAGGGTGTAGGCTTGGCTGCAGCAACATCCCACGGGCTGCCATGGTCTCGCTCCCGGGTCCCACCACGTGCGTGTCCCTCGTCCCAGGGCCATTACCCGCTAACGGGAGTGCCCTAGGTAGAGACCAGGGGGTGCAGGAAATGGATTAGGGAAGAGAAGCGCTGTTGCAATAATTGATCAGAGACGATAAAACACTTTGAGAGTCCACCTCCTTCTCCCCTCCCCCCCCCCCCCCCCCCCCGCATCCTTCACTCACTCTGTAGGTACTATTCCAGCAGTGCTCATTTCAAACGCTCCTGCCTGACAGCCAACGGCATTCTGACCATTAGTAAAAGCTATCAATAAATGTGGGACTCGGCGGTAGTGGGCGAGGGCTTTCCTGGCTTTCTCAAGGGAGCTGCCCCAGAGTTCCAAGTCTCTGACGGAGCACAGAGATCTGTCAGTGTGGGGCCCACAGTCCCAAAAACAGTCACAAAAGTTACTGATTTATAAAGACAAAAGGAAATCATTTCACTGGATGGGAATTAAAAGTCATATCCTGGCAGACGGACTATTTACCCGAGATAACTAATAAAGAGTTCATGGCTAGGAGAACAGTAGAGAACTATGTCAGTGCTCTGACCATGGATCCATCCACCAACTGGTCTCTCAGCCATCACTGTTCTTACAGCTAGAGGCACGCTGATCCCTCTCACAGCTTCCTCATTTCTCTTTTGCAACATCTGGACAGCTTCTTGGGGTGGAATATTTAGGTTTAGGTAACTGGTTATGTAACTGCGCTCTTCCTTCTGGCTTCCTCTCCTCCCTCAGAGGAACTCCCTTAAAGGTATCATGTGCTAGATCTCATCAGGGAATTTGAGAAGTCCCCCGGAATCTCCAAGAGAAAGATCTTTTTCTCATATGGGAAAATTCAAATCTGAAAACAAAGCAAAACAAAAACTAAAAAACAAACTCTGCCATAATAGCGTTCCGACCCCTTATTACTGTGCCAACAGCACATTCTAAACAATCCAAATATTCAAATGAGGAGGCAGTTAACTAGGTACAGCAGTCTACATAATAACGATTTGTAGAATGACATTTCCCCAAGTGAGAGCTGTTTTCATCTTTTTCTTATGAGGTCATTTTTAGGAAAGGAGGACAGCAACAGTCAATGGACTCTCCTATAGGAAGTTTAGTTGTTTATAATAAAGCTTGGGTAGGTAAATGCACAGACGCATCTCTGTGGATATCTGTCAGCTTCTAAAAATTTCAATCCTACTGGATCCCCAGAGTAACACATTTTCTGTTCCATTGGTTGTGTTCCCTTCTATAATAGAGATGTTAAAATTAAGGGCATTGTATGAAATTGAAAGGCTTAGATATCACTCACAAGCCTTTGGGAATTATATCCTTTATAAAATAATGTTTTAGAATAAATTACCCTTTGGAAATGTGGGATTACTTCGGTAGAATTTTGCTTTTAATTGGTGCCTGGGTGAAGAGCTTTGGCCCTTGATTCACCTCCATCATACCAGTTCAGGCAGGATCATTCCTCCACTGGTGGAAAATCAAATGGTAATCAACTATTTCTAATGTTTGTAAATCAGTATCTTCTCGAACTTGGTTGGTTTTCAGTAAGGAGGAACGCCAGGTGGGTTAGAGAGGGGTTAAACATGAGGTAGGTTACAGAGGGTTAGTAGAGAGACATCTATAAACCTTTTGAATTTCGTTTTTAAGGAGCTGCACCAGTAAGTACAGATTGAAAAAAAAAAAAAAAAAAAACCCAAAACCAGAGTAGCTTACTGTCCATCCCTTCCTCCCACCCCCAGATGAATACATTCATTACGTAGTTGTAACACAAAGACTGCTTAGACTCTAGCATCTTTAATGTAATAATCTGAAGACCTGTGATGATTTTAAGAAGGATTGAGGAAGCCAGACATTTTAGAAGCAAACCCAGACTCAGTTGGCAAGGTGGCTTTCCCAGAGGAGAGAAAGGCTAACATTTTGTTGGGCATTGATATGGGTGCTGGACGTCTTGGGAGAGGAAGGTCCACACCTGTATTTCACCTCAGCAAGGCAGCTTTGGCTCTGGGTGGAGTGTAAGGAAGACTGGAATGGGTTTCAACAAATCGCTTACAGAAGATCTTTAAAATTAGTTTAACAGCTAGTAATTAACTCCCTAGTTTATTATTCCTTCAGCTCTGCTGAAGCCTGAACTCCTTTATTATGTATTTCCATCTGACGGGAAATACTGATAAAGGTCAGATGGCACGGAAAACCCACCTTTGAGGTTTTCTTCATACAGAACGAAGGAAAACAAACTTATCATTCGAGCTTGGCTGCCCTAGCAATTTACTGCCTAGTGCTGGTCTTTGGGTGGTTAAGGAATGGAGGATGGGGAAGCAAAGGAGGGATGTCTAAAAATACGACCGCTTCCAAGAGAGACATTCAAGTTCTCGGCTCATGATGGATTAAGCCCCACTCGGTGTCTGAGGCTCAGAGCCCACAGGACTGGGAGCGCCCTGCCCTGCCCTGCCCGGGACTCGACCCAGGTCCTCGACCCCCGGTCCCTCACTGGCAGGGCAGCGAGCCCCTTGCCCTTCTTATTAGGTCTGCTTATGTATGTTGGAGTCACATGAGTGCAGCAGCTGGGAGTCCGCCTCTGGAAAGAAAACAGGCAGGAGCGAAGTGAGGGCAGTCCTGAACTCGCTTTTATCTGGGCAGCGCATGCCGTGTAGCCCGCCCAGGAAAATTACTCTCCCGAACACCCGCCCGGGGGACCCGGGCTCGGGCAGGAGGGCTGGGGAGGGGCCGCTCGGGGGCCGGGGACAGACAGAATTGCTCAAAATGGCAGCACTGTAAGCAAACAATATCGCTCACTTACCCGGGAAGACTGGGGCAGCTCGCAGCCAGAGAACGGGCGCTCGGGCTACACAAAGGAACCATGGAGAAACTTTTTCAGCCCGAGCCGACGGCGGAGCGCAGGGACAGCGCCTCGGGGCCCTCCATCCGAGCGCGGCTCAGCAGCGCAGCAGGGGCGAGCGCCCGCCCGGGGTGCGCAGCCCCCTACGGTGCCGGGGCGGGAGCCATTTCCAAGAGTTTCCAAGAAGTGTCAGGTCCTCCGCATCCTGCATCCTGCCTGGAGCCGCTCTCCCCGCCGCCGCCGCCGCCCCGGTCCCTCGCCGTGCCCTCCCGCGGCGCTCCCGGCCGACCCGGCGCCTCTTTGTGTGGCTGCCGCGCGCCGGGCTCCGCCGGGTGGAGTTGAGCCCGCGGCGGCGGCGGCGGCGGCGGCGGCGGCTCGCTCGGCTCGGGGCGGCCGGACCCGCGGCTGTTGCTAAGAGACCGGAGCCATGACACAGGGAAATTGCTGCAGGATGGCAGTCGGTACCCGGCCCGACTCGGCAGCTCTGGGGCGCACCCGCCCCCCGTCCCCCGCCTCCTCCCCGGCTCCCCGCCGCCGCCCCCCCGCCGGCCTCCCCCCGCTCCCACCACTTCCTCTCCCGCGGGCGCGCGTCTCTTCGGAAGAACCGCTTCCCCGAGGACTGGGAGGCGTGAGGGGAGGCGGAGGAGCGGGCCCGGGCCGGGGGCGCGCGCGGGGAGGGCAGGGCGCCGGGCGCCTCGGCCTCGGCCCTCCCATACCCCGGGGCGCCCCGGGACCGCTGCCTGCCCTGGCTGGGAGCTTTGTTCTTTTTCTCCCAACTAACCTGTCTGACCAGCGGGCCGAAGGGGGCCCAGAGAAAGGGCCGCCGCTCCGGGAGGGGCTCCCCATCAGCATCCGGGGGGTGCTCTCGGGGAGCACGGGGTAGCGCCCCCGTCTCCTTGCCTCCCTCCCTCCCCGCCTCCCCTCTTCTCTCTCCTCTTTTGTTGCCTGTACTGTCGGACGCGACACAGCTTTTGCTGTTTTCCCCCCCCTCCCACTTGGGAGTTGGCAGTGTGGACGCAGAGCGAACACAGTAAGTTGTCCCCCAGCGAACTCGGGCCCGGCGGAGTGGAGCCGCCCCCGCCGAGCTGCGCGCCCCGCGGGGCTCGTGGCAACCGCGGTCCGCTGTCCTCGCGCTCCAGCCCAGCCGGGCTTTGTGGCCGGCCTCCTCGGGACCTCGGCCGCTCCCCCGGACGCTCCCCCGGACGCGGGCAGCTGGGGCCCATCGGAGATTAGAATCGGCCCCGGGGCTCTCGCTGTGCGGCAGCCCCTCCTGCTCCGACCCGCGCGGTCATCAGCAAACATGGAAAGGAAAACTGTCATTCTCCAGGAATCAGGGTTAGAATCAGAGGGGAGGTGGGGGTAGGGAGGCCGTCCAAACCCCCTACGTCATTTTTAAAAAGCGAGAGGGAGAGAGAAATCCTGTTTCCTAGCTCGTCCCTGCTCTCTCAACTGTAAAGTAAAAATGACAGGGAAAAAAGAATTTCAAAGTGGAATTTCCCCGTGGAGAATTGAGAAGAAAGTAAGAAAGTTTTAAATTATCTATTGAAATGGGGCAGCCGAGGTTCAAGAAGAAAGTAACAGAAGAGCAGGTGCTGTCTGAACTTCGGGGTCCAGACAGAAATATTTGGCTGGGGGCGCTGTTGTATATTCTGAGTTTGGCTGGCTGTTTAAGGGTCCACGGATCCCACCCAGGAGGGCTTTGCCGCCCACAGTTCCAGTTACAAGATTGTTCCTCAAGGTGCACAGCATTCTCTTGTGTTTAAAGCTAGAGCTTGCACTTTACAAAAAGAACAATAAGGACCAAACATTCACGGGCTTCAAGAGAGAAATGTGATGATACGGGGATGGAGATGGTGGGGAGACAGGAGGGGGTGGAGGAGAAATGTTTCCTCAGAGGAAACCTCCTGCACCTGCTTGTTTGGAAGGTGGCCTCTGTCCCCCTTTCCAAGCAAATAATGAAGCTGGATGTTGATCAGGGTGTTCAGAGCCCACCACCTTCTACCTCTCTGTTCCTGCTCAGGTTCAGAACGCTAGAAAACAAGCCATAACCAAGGGGAAGTTTTCAATCCCACATTGGAGTGTTTCCCTTTAGAGAAATCACTGCAAAGAAGAAATCACTGGGTCTAATAGTGATTTGAAAAGGTTTTTGGGTTTTTTTTTTGTTTTTTGGCTCTGAGCATCTAGACTTCTTGAATCCCAGTAATAAACTGGTGTTTTGCACAAAGATTGGATCTAAGATCTCATTACACAGCTAGCTGCCAGGGGCCACGGGGGACAACTCCTATCCTCGTGGGCCTCTGTTTGCTGAGCTGTGTAAACGGTAATCATGCTGCAGAACTTCAATACGGTCTGAGGTGGATTAAGCCGTTAATAGTTTCAAATTTCTACATAAATCATAGCCCTCATTTGCACAGTTAAAACTCATTTGAGGGATTTGAGGAGAAAAGAGAAGCATCCTTTTCTAGACAAACAGGCCTTGGGACATATTTTTCTTATGTTGGTGACTGCAATAAAATTTATGGTTTATTATCCAAAGGCTTCCTTCCAAACTAAGTTCTTTGGAACTTTGAACTGTTTCATTTCACCTGAGTGTTATCACCTTCAGTAATTCTGTTTTCAGCTCAGGGTATCAGAGGAAATCAGATCACATCTGTTTCCAGTGGAGTCCTTTATCACCTCTGTAATAATATATCAACATACATTCCCACGGGTTTCCAAGTTACGTAGTTATTTTGAAAGGAACAGTGATGCTCTTGGCCCTTCTGGAGTTACTTTCTTTCTAATTACACTGGCCGTTCAGTTGGGATGATTTCTGAGATTGTGGGACACTCCCTTTCGCCCTGCTGGAAACTGAAGGGCCAAGGCTACCTAATCATAATAATTCACCGGTGTCTCAAGAACTCGGGGCTCAGCCCAACGTACATTCAGAACATGTGGTAGCAGGACAGTAACGAAGGCCTTGGGAAAAAAGAAGAGGGAAAAGATGAGCTTAGTTTAGTTGGATTAAACTCTGACCTGAAATCTTTCATCTGCTCTTTCTTAAAAACAACCCTTATGTAATGTATTCCGTTTCATAAGTAATTCACAATCCATTTACTGACCCTGATCACTTCATCACCCTGGGCTGGCGGCTTGCCTGCCTGTGTTCCTAGGGCCGCTCAGGGGAGACGCCATGGTGGCTGGCCTGCTGTAGGCCCACTCAGGCCCACCTTGGTCTCCAGAAACGTGCAGTGGGAAAGGCTTTGCTTGTGTCAGCCGCTCAGCGATTCCTACTTCTCCCCATGCCCTGATCGCACAGATTGTTCAGGCTGCAGAAACAGAGGTAGTTTAGGGCCGTATATTCTGGAACCAGTTTGTATCCTCCACAAACTAACGATGTAATTTAATCAGATAAGTAAATGATGTAATCTTCTCTGCCTCAGTTTCCTCATCTGTTATGGGGATCATGACACACACCTACCTGATAGCATTACTGTGAGGATTAAACAAGGTTAGTTCATGTTCACTAACGCTTAGCGCGTGGTAAACACTCATTACATTTAGCCATCATCCTCGTTAGCCTGCACATCTTCTCCCAGCTTGTTACCCTCACTCTCCCGTTGTGTTCACATTTGCCAGCATCTACATGGGAGGTCCCTGCACTTAATCACTCTGATGTGGAGTTACAGGATCAGCTGTGGTGATTGCACGACACCTGCCCTTGTGGCCCACGTGGCGATGGCCCAGTGCCACTCAAGAAGCCCACTCTCCGGGGGAGTGGAAACATTTTCCCCATTGCTACCTGACTCATTTTGCAATTACAAGGGCCCTTTCATTTCAGTTTGCTGGAGAACCCAGATTTCAAACTCATGTCAGTCTAGAGGCAAATTAGGAGTTTTCAGAAACACAACCAAGAGGACAGTCTTCAGACTGGAGGTTGAGGACTTCACAGAAGGACTCTAAAGCCTTTTTCTGGCATCTCTACAGCAGAAGAAGGAAACCACTATCTCGAGGTTGAACATGGGACACCAAATGTCTCACTCCTCCTCTCTTTATTTATTTATTTATTTTTTTGTGGTACGCAAGCCTCTCACCATTGTGGCCTCTCCCGTTGAGGAGCACAGGCTCCGGATGCGCAGGCTCAGCAGCATGGCTCGTGGGCCCAGCCGCTCCGCGGCATGTGGGATCCTCCCGGACCGGGGCATGAACCCGTGTCCCCTGCATCGGCAGACGGACTCTCAACCACTGCGCCACCAGGGAAGCCCTCCTCCTTTCTTCTTGTTCCCTCTTCATACCCTTGCTGATAAAAGACAATAGGACAAACAAAAACACGACCAAAGAAAACAATACACCAAGCAATAGATTTAGCAAATAAAATCTCACATGGAACATACGCTCAGAAGCTATGTGTTGTTTAGCTGAAATTCCGATTTCAGCGGGCACAGTCTTTGATCTTTATACCCACCATTACATACCTTGGTAGCCTCACACTTTTTTCATGGCACATGCAAA
The DNA here is from genome assembly GCF_039906515.1 of Pseudorca crassidens. Lineage (NCBI taxonomy): Eukaryota > Metazoa > Chordata > Mammalia > Artiodactyla > Delphinidae > Pseudorca > Pseudorca crassidens. Next base: position 59,633,953 of record NC_090307.1, read on the forward strand.
GGACAAAAGAGCCTGCTAAAACAAAACAGGAAATGCAACAGTGGATTAAAGCCCCATTAGATTTCTTTTGGAACAGAATAGGCAAGAAGGAAATCACCCAGCAGAGCCTGGGTGGAGCAATAGAAGCCCAAGGATGGGAAAGCTTTGGTTTCTCACAGTTAGAGGTTACGTGGTTTGTGTTTCTAGCCCTTCCCCACGGACACTGCTGTGCCAGAAGGACTGCGCTTGCCTCTGCCTTTATTCCCCAGAGTCCCACAAAGGAACCTCTGAGAGAAGCAACTCAGCATCACTTTCAAGAACTTCTGTTTGGAAACTAAGGGTAAACTCATGCTGTGTCAAGGTCACGATCCAGCCTGTTTCTTGTGTTTCTGAAAGTTGTCAGTGTTCGAGCCCAAATGCTTACACCACAAAGGGAAGGAAATGATGAAACGTCTAAAGAGGCTTCCGTAGAGCACATCGTACGGGGACCTTTACCTCCATTCCAGACAAATGGCATGTGACAGAGACAGCCTTCGCGACTGCCTTCAGCAGCATTCGTTCTTAATTTTGCAAATCACCAGGCTCTAGGGCCCAACCAGTGGTTGTTTTCTCTAATAAGTAGGTTCATTTTTGTACATTCAGTTTCCCCCTATGGCCTGCATTTTCTACCATTTTCCAGGTACACCGTCAAAGCTGGATTGTGTGCTTCATAAGATAATTGAGGTCTAAAGTGAGAAACCAGGGTGTGTTGGCAGGCCTGAAAGCTGATCAAAGCCGAGCTTGGAAAGGGCTTTGCAGACAGGGCTCCATCAATGGAACAGCCAAGAAGAAACCCACAGCTTGGGCTTCCCTGGTGGCGCAGTGGTTGAGAGTCGGCCTGCCGATGCAGGGGACACGGGTTCGTGCCCCGGTCCAGGAAAATCCCACATGCCGCGGAGCGGCTGGGCCCGTGAGCCATGGCTGCTGAGCCTGCGCGTCCGGAGCCTGTGCTCCGCAACGGGCGAGGCCACAACAGTGAGAGGCCCGCGTACCGCAAAAAAAAAAAAAAAAAAGAAACCCACAGCTAAATGTGCCCTATGTTCCCAAAACATCTCCTGAATGTCCACACTGACACTGCTCCCGGTATTTCTTGTAGTCCACAAGCTCTACAGGTAGAAGACTTGTCCTACTGAGAACTAATAAAAACTCACATGTCCAAGCTCCTTTCAAAATTAATTGTGATGTGAGCTGCTGTGAGTACCCAGCAGGAAAGGAGAAGCACAGAGAAGGAACTCGTTTTCAAAAGTAAAGAAACATAAGATTCCAAGATTAGTGCTTGCGTGACAGGTCTCTGACTCATCCCACAACCATTTTCTTAGGGCCTCTTGTGTGCCCAGCTCTTTGATTCTTGCGTTTATTCACTCAACAAATAACCTACTATGTTATAGTTACCATTCTAGGCACCGGTGGGTAGAGTGGTGAACAGTGTAAACAAAGTCCCTCTCTGGGGTGGGGGGGGAGGCAGGTAATAAACAAGTAAGTAAACAAGTGAGGAAATTTCAAACCTTGATGAGTGTTACCGAGAAATTAAGAGAGGGTGCTGTGACTGGTCAGAGGGGACATCGAGAGAGAATAACTTCTATCGGTGTTCAGGGAGGGCCTCGCCAGGGAGTGGGGTTTGCACTGAGAACTGAAGGCTGAAAAGGAGCCGACCATGTGAGAGTATTCCTGGAGAAAGAAGAGATTCGGGGCCATGGCCCTATTAGCCTGTAATTTAGTTAGATTCATCAAAAAATAACCAGTGACCAATGCAGGCAAGAGGGCAAAATCTCTAAGTGCTGGAGGACTTCAGAAGAAAATGATCACTGGGGAGAAGAAAACCAGTTAAGGAATACCTCGTGGGTATGGATCCCACCCTTGACCTGGGGTAGATTTGGGCCAGTGGAGGGAAGGTGTTGAACTGGGCTGTGAGCATAATGACCTGAACATCACCTTTCTGATGGGTGTCAGGGGCCCAGGGAGTAGGGGCCAAGCATGCCATCGACGGAGATGTTAAGATGCTTAGAACGGGAAGGAACCTTCAGATGCTCTAGTCTCTTGCTTCTCCTTGCGTGGTCCATGGACCAAAGGCATCAGCATCACCTGGGAGCTCGTTAGAAACGCTGCATCTTGGGCTCCATCCCAAACCTGCTGAATCAGAATCTGCATTTTAGCAAGATGCCCAGATGATTGGTGTGCACATCAGACTCTGAGAACCACTGCTCCAGCCCAGTCCTCTCATTTGAGGGATGAGGGGACAGAGTTCACCTCATCCCCATCTTTGTGTGCATCCGTGTGTGAGAGAAAGAGAATTTTGCTTTTAACTCTGTTTCAAGTAGTGCACCCGGAAGTACATAACATCTGTGGCCAAATATGTGTTTCTTTTTTTTATATACATTTATTTAATTAATTTATTTATTTTGGGCTGCCTTGGGTCTTTGTTGCTGTGCGGGGGCTTTCTCTAGCGGCGAGCGGGGGCTACTCTTCCTTGTGGTGCATGGGCTTCTCATTGCAGTGGCTTCTCTTGTTGCGGAGCACGGGCTCTAGGCACATGGGCTCAGTAGTTGTGGCGCACGGGCTTAGTTGCTCTGCGGCATGTGGGATCTTCCCGGACCAGGGCTCGAATCCGTGTCCCCTGCATTGGCAGGCAGATTCTTAACCACTGCACCACCAGGGAAGTCCCCAATGTGTGTTTCTTACACAGGGCAGCAGCATGTTTTTTAGCTCAAATGGAAGAGAAAATTAAAACTTGGTGGCTTTCGCAGGTGTATGCGTCATTCTAGGAAACAGGTTTGGCGGAGGTGAGGCCTGAATCCAGCTTTCTGAAAGATCAGGTTTACTCTACTCTGGGATTACTCTTTGGATTCAGACCATTTACACTGAAGTAGCTCTGCCCCTTCTAGTTGGGTATGAGATGGGTGGTGAGATGCCTGAGTGTCTTATTGCCTGACCCCTCCCTCTCAAGGTGGTTGTGGGGAAGAAGTGAGATGGCCAAGAGCAGCGCGGAGAAGCGGGTGTGGGGAAGAGGCCCTCCGGGCCCCCATCATCACCGCCACCCCAAGAAGCACCCCTAAGTGAATATAGGGAAGTAAAAACTGAGTACTTGCTACGGAAATGCTCCTCCCGCCATCGTATCGTTAATCCTATTCTATATAGAAATTTTGGAGCTGCCACTGTAGGTGTTGCTTGGGGTACAGGTGTGGAGGCCTGTGCAGCCTTATTCAGGTGTTAGTGGTTGTGATGATGGTGGTGAATCCTTACAGGGGGCTCATCGTGCATTGGGTGCTGGAGATGCAGTGGAGGGCAGAAGCTCCCTATGAAGCTTGGGTCGGATCCAAAGACAGGGAAGCGTTCCCCAGGGTGCTTTGCGGTTCCCAGTGAGTCCCAGCCAGGCAGGGGGCAGTGACTGCCGCTCTCACCTCCTTATCTTCTAATCTTTGATACTCCTGCAGTCATTGTGGGGGGGTTTTTTTTGTTTATAAATCCTGAAGTGTGCTTTTCCTTTGCCTTTGGTTACTAAGCTTCACCAAGATGGTCACTTCCTCCATAGGTGGGTCTGGAAATGGCTTTAATTGCACTTGTAAAGCTTGGGATCAATTTCTTCATTTTCTCTCTGATGGAAGTAAACGGCATTTTCATACATTTCTCTCCTATTTGTTGTCCCAGAAGGCAGGGTCCGGATCCCTTTCACTTCTGTGCTGTTCTCTAGTTTCCAGCTTAATTCCCTTCAAAGGAGCACATCTGTGCTGCCTGCCCCGCTACCCCTCCCTGAAAAAATAGTTACTGAACAACTACTTGTGTGGGAGCCAGATACTGTTCTAGTCCTATGTTTGGAACAATACAAAATTATATATTTTTTGTGTATGTGACTATGGACTTGTGAAATTAGATTGATTGACTAGGGTGACTGAGGAGACCTTTATACCTGTCCAAGGACAGAGTATTGACAAATAAAAAGGAGCGTTTCCCCTTAAGTATCACTGTGAAAGGAGCCCTCGCCAGACTGTAACTTGAGTTCGTATTGGAAACAGGTTATTGCTTCCTTTCTAAAAGAAAGAGTGGGAAAAAGTTATGCATGTTATGTCAGGAGAAAAGCTGATATTATAAAGCCTATATATTTTATTCAAAAGGATTAAGATAAAATTAAAATGTATCTACACTTGGAAAATATGTCAGATATTTTGAGAGTAATTGTGTTTTGAAGTAGGCCTGGGTTTCCTCAGCCTCACGCCCGGGGCCATTGCGACCATCATGTGAGTCCCATGCTTTGCTCCACTGTTCAGGAATCCAGGCGGTGCGCCTCATGTGACCTCACCCTGTTTTGGAATCCCCGCTGCTGACCTACTGAATGTGTAACTACAGAATCTTAATGTTTGGGGCTTAAGATTGTTAGAAGCCAAACGACCACAAGGAGGAATTAATCTTACATTTGAAGGGGGTGCCACCCAATTCATTTTTTAGTACACACTCCTTTCAGATGACCCCATTGTAACAACTGTAATACATTTAAATCCTTCTAGAGTATAAATAGAGCAAAAGAGAAAACTGCCTGCCCCATACGACCATCACAAAGCACATAGATGTCTAACACATAAAACCAATAAATCAGCCCTGATAGAGTGTTTTTACCCAATGAAGAACTCTTATCAGAACCACAAAAAAAGTTACATGATTAATGCGGGCTCGAAGTAATATTAATATAACTTTTTTTCTGAAGGGGAAAAGCACACACATTTTACCACACTAAATTTAGTTTCGAATTTCTATAAAATCTTACTGAAAACAATCTCAGCTGGCTTCTTTATACTGAAGAAGACAGAAGTATCATGACGTCAGAAAAGCATCACAAGTGTTAATTTTCTAGCGAGAAAGATGCCAACATGATTCCTTGACAGGTGAAGTAAAGTGATTACACAGCTTTTTACAGAGCTGAAATATTGGTATGGTAACTGGAAAATGATATGCAGAAAAAGCAGAGATAATGCTTCAAAATACTTCTGGTTTTTATTATTCTCCAAAGCCACTTCCTCCCAGGATTAGGGTTTGGCGACACAAAGGTCTGTAGTGCTCGGAATATTTACAGCAAATCATATAAGAGTTTAATATATTCAGCTCACTGAAGGGCAGCTGTGTCACAGATTGCCTTCCAATGCCTCCCAATCACTTATAACTTCTGGCTTTTGATGACATTAATATGAATGCAATGATAGAAAAATTATCCTTTCTGGAAATTTGATACCAGTCAGTGTTCCAGCTCTACTTTTTTTTGCCAAGGAAATGATGTTTTTCCCATTTACAGAGATAAGTCTGTTCTGATCAAGGCAGAGAATTCACAGAGCAAAGGAGGAGAATGAGAAAAAGTGGTCATTTGCAGCAGTCACTTCAAGAGCTTATACATCAGAACATATATTTAATGGCTTACTTTAGAAGTACTAGGACTCGGAGAATATCTGCAGCTTCCTTTTGTAAGCAGGAAAGGAATCTCTCCAGGAGAGGCTCCTCCAGCAAAGGCTGAGGGCACAGGTGAGGGGGTGTGGCCCGAGGAGGGTGGTGGTGCACAGAGTTGTGGATCTCGACTCAGAGGAAGTTACAGAGCTCCAAGGATTCCATCAGTGGAAGCAGCTCTCGGGTTTTCTGTGCCTGTCTCTACTGGCACGTAGAGACATCAAAAAGTCAGCTAGCCTTTCCGTCTCTGAGCAAGATGGGGTTCTAAACCACGTCGAAATGATAATTTTTGTACCCTTTTCCTGGGTGATCCTTAAATGTCCTATTTATTTAAATGATGTGGAAAGTCAAACTAGATAATTTGATTCCCTCTTTGCCTTTGCAGCCATAAAAATCTCAAGGGCATAGTGCATAACCTCTTGGATACCATGCATATTAATGCAGTATTTAAATGACGCATAATGTTGAATAGTTGGTATTGAATGATGGGATTTGAGGAAAGTACTAGCTGGCTTTTAAAGATTCCTTACCGTTTTCTGGTCCTTCATATTCTCACTTAAAGCTGTGGAAACCAGGGATAGGTCATTTCTGGAATGTTTATTTCCCAGAAACACTGGTTTGTACAAAACGTAGTAAAATGACAACGTCCCAAAGCAGAAGCTATTGGGTTTGGTTTTATCCTGCTCTGGACTTTGCCCTCACTTGGATTAGATTCTCAGACTTCTTCAGGAGGTGGGATGTTTGAAAATCTCAGAGCTCTTCTTGGACTATTTTCAGATAGCAAACAAAATGAATTCACGTATGCTTTTCGATTGAATCACAAACCATCTCACATTAGATTTGTACATAAGCATAGAGCAAGCATCAAATATTGAATACTTATGGAAGAAAACTTTAAAACTATGAACCTGTGTCTGATAACATTTTTTTCCCTAAAAATTGGAAAAGAACACAATCATTTATTTGTACCACGGGACACTTTGACCTAGTTACAAACACAAGTATTCTCCAAGAGTATAATTTTAAAAACATGGGCTTAGCTATCATAATGGTTAGATAACTAAGAATGTTTGTCTTCAGCCATTTATTTTTGCTTTTGCCTCTTTGACCTTCAGGATCACCCTGCAAACACATACCTGTTTCTTCTTCTCTCTCTGCTCTGGCCTCTTTCAGCAACACTGCTTTTCAGGTTTCCCTAGCTCACTAACTACCTTGTTTCTCTGGACAATACCCCAGAGGTACGCGGTGACACTTTTCCTCAGTTGAATCTGTTTCTTCCCCCGGCGCATTTTCTTTATCCAAGCAAATCCTTTGCTATCATTTCTCTATCCTTGTGGGTGTCTATACACCTCCTTCGTTTGGTCTGTTAGTGAGGGTACTGTGTACTCCCTTCTCTTGGTCATTAGTGAACCCGCAGAAGGTTCAGGATCACCGGGGGAATCGCTCTTCCGGTTATTTGTATTCAAAACCTGCCTATCGTCAGAGGGACAAGCACCTAGGGGCCTGTATTATTTGAAGACAGAGAAAGGGTTTAACCCACTCTGAGTCCATCTCTGAAGAAACATTTCATGAAATGGACTCTACGTAAATCAGGTACCAAGCTCACGTTGCATTCTAACAGCTGTCTCTCTTTCCCTCTGCAGCATTGTATCAGGAGTGTTCACTCCACTGATTATCTAACACTTTTTCATCACAGGATCTCTGTATGAGGTGGATGTGGGGGACTAGCTGTTTGTAAAAATCTCTAGGAGGTTTTCCGGGGGTGGGGGTTTTCTTCCTCCACCCCCCCACCCTTGTGGGATTCTCAGACAGACGGTCTTCAGTCTCCAGAGGGAAGCCCCTCTTCCTTACCAACGTCCCTTCCTCGCTGTGCAGCCTCTCTGGCCCCCTGTTCTTCTTCTTACTAGCAGGCCCCAGGAATGCTGCTTACCTTCTCCTCTTAGTAAGGAGTACTAGTAGGACTAGTACTAGTAGGACTAGTACCCATCCACTCTCCTCCTTGGGGTTTTTCTCTCTCCAAACTCATTCTCGGAGTGGGATGTTTCTTCTTGGCTACCACCTTTCTCATACCCTCCAAACAAGTACATTCGTTAGAGTTTTGCTGTCAATCACGTGGGCCAAGAGCCTGCTTCATATAAATAATACACCTGAAGAATTTACAGGATCTTACAGACTGATGAGATTGTCATGGAATTCTCATTGGCTTTGTCACAGGGTGTTTTATCTCTGAGAGTGTGGCACCCATCGTCCCCTCCTGGCCTATAGTCGGCAAAGATGCACAGATCCATTCTCCAGCGTAGCCCCTCTTCCCAGCACCGTGGACCCGACGAATGAGGATAGAATGTTAGGTGCATGCTAGTCTAAAAAATCTGGGTCAGTCGCATCTCGGAGAACTTCTGGATTGGAAAGATGGCCCCGGCCTCTACCTGGAACAGTGATTCCTCCACTTCTCATTCTCACTCACTCATTCCTGTCACTGCTCTACCACTTCAACAGCTATTTTAAGATTTCAGGCAAATTGTCCCTTCATTCAGCTAGAAAGTAAGCTCAATGAGAGCCGCTGCTAGGTCTTGTTCACTGCCATGTCCTTAACACCAAAGAAAGTGACTGGCGAGTATCTATCATGTACTTTCCATGTACAAGACAGTGAATGGATTTGTGGGCAAAAGGGAAGTATACAAAAATGAAATGGAAATTTAAGGCAGCATCCCATTAACCTAAGTAGAAAAATTAGAAGGAGGTTCTAACATTTGAACAACTGCAGGAACACACCATTTTTCTGGATATAAAGACTCAATATTGTAAAGATGTCAGTTATTCCCTTAGCTTAATGCAATTCCAATAAAAATCTGACTGGGATTTTCCTCTTAACATATCAGCTTTATTCTAGGGGTCTACTCAAGAGACGTGAAAACACATTTCCACATAAAACTTGTACGTGAACGTTCATAGCAGCATTATTCATAATAGCTAAAAAGCAGAAACAACTCAAATGCCCATCAAGTTGTAAATGGGTAACCAAAATGTGGAGCATCCGTACAATGAAATACCACTCAGCGATAAAAAGGAAGTATGCTGGCACGCTACAGCATGGATGACCTCAGAACTATCACGATCAGTGAAAGAAAGCAGATGTAGAAGGTCAGATATTGGATTCTATCACTCCGTTAATATGAAAAGTCTAGAAGAGCAAATCTAGAGAGATACAAAATAGATTTGTGGTTGCCTGGGCCTGGGGGTGGAATTGAGCAGTGATTGGAAATAGGTACAAGGTCTCTTTTTAGGGTGATGGAAATGTTCCAAAATGAGACTGTGGCGATGGTTGTACAACTCTGCAAATAAACTGAAAACCATTGAGTGGTACACCCAAAGTGGATCGATTTTTTGTTATGTAAATTATGTCTCCATAAAGCAAAAGAGAAATTGTTAAGTTTTTATATAAGAATGAATAGAGAGGTATGTGGAGCCCAGGCACTTTTGGAAAAATAAAGAAAAAAAAAAGCTGTGACAGGGCATTAATCATTTCCTTTGGGAAAAGCCTTAGAAGGAGAATTTCAGGATTAAAGGATATACACAAAGTGAATAATAACAGTAATTGGATACCATACACCCATACTGATAATAAACAAACCTAGGTCTAAACTTCACACCTTAAATAAGGTGTAATCTAAAACATATTAGATTTAAAGTAAAATGTAAAATTATAAAATGTTTAGAAGCAAACATAGGAAAAAAATCTGTGGGACAAATTTGGGCTTGTGAATAGTTCTTCAACATCAAAACCACTGGGAAATACAGGGTGAAAGGTACATGAGACCTCTCTGAACTATCTTTGCAACTTCCTGTAAATGTATAATTATTTTAAAATTAAAAGCTATATTTAAAATGGATAACCAACAAGTACCTACTGTATAGCACAGGAAACTGCTCAATATTATGTAACAACCTAAATGGAAAAAGAATTTGAAAAAGAATAGATATATGTATATGTATAACTGAATCAATTTGCATACACCTGAAACTATCACAACATTGTTAATCAACTATACTCCAATATAAAATAAAAAGTTAAAAAAAAGTTTAGTAAATTGGTTAAAAAAAAGTGTGCAGATACGAATGTATTGTAAAATTATAATTAGAGTAAATTAGTAAAGTTCTAATAATAAAAATAATACAAATAATTTAAAAATATATAGATGGCTAAATCAATGAACGATTTTTTAACATGTCAAAAATGATATTTTTGTGGGCAGGTCAAGATTTTTTAATCTTGCTAGATTAGCTATTCAGTTTTTAAAAAAAGAAGTTAGGTCCCTGCTTCTCACTATACTCCAGAATGAATTCCAGATGGATTAAACATTTAAAAATTAAAAAAAAAAAAAGACCACTAAAAAATTAAAGAAAATGTGAGTGAATATATATTGGATCACAGGATAACAAGATTCCTTCAACCAGGAATCAAAGACCAAAGTCGTAAAGAAAAACAATGGATAGTTTGCACTACATAAAAATTTTAACATTTTAATTAATGAATATCAAAAAGAAAATTCAAAAACAAAAAAATGAGGAAAAAAGTTTCAATATAGTCACCAAAGAGCTGATATCCATATAACATATAAACATATAAAACATACAAAAACATATAAAAATGTTTCCAATACCTAAAAAAGATCTTAATTAGAAATAAGGGATAAAGAGAAAAAAGCTAGCAATTCCTAAAATAAGAATTTCAAATATCAAAAAGGTGATTAATTTCACTAATAACAAAAATAGCAAATTTAAGAATATAATTTTATTTATCTCACAATTAATTAATTGTATTTCAATACAATTATTCACCTTTCAAAATGGCAAAAAAATCCTTTTTTTTTCCTGAAAGATAATATTCACTGCTGCTCAGAAATTAGGAAAACCCATTTGTGGGCAATGTAATACAAGTATTAAAAACTGCATAGTGCTTCCCTGGTGGCGCAGTGGTTGAGAGTCTGCCTGCCGATGCAGGGGACGCGAGTTCGTGCCCCGGTCCGGGAAGATCCCACATGCCACGGAGCGGCTGGGCCCGTGAGCCATGGCCGCTGAGCCTGCGTGTCCGGAGCTTGTGCTCCGCAACGGAAGAGGCCACAACAGTGAGAGGCTCACGTACCAAAAAAACAAAAACAAAAACAAAAAACTGCATATTCTGACCAATTTCATTTTTAGGGATTTAACCTACCACTAATGATGAAAATGACCAAAAAAATTTTTGCAACTTCAATAATAGCTGATACGTGTGGCACTTAACTATGTGCAGGCATTTTTCTAGTCACTATGCATGTTTTAACTCACCTTATCCTCACAACACTGAGGTGGGTTTTGCAGGTGAGAAAACTGAGGTCTGTAGAGGTTAAATCACTTATTCAAGGTCACACAGCTGATGATGGGAAGAGCCAGGATTTGAACCTGGCAGTCAAGCTCCAGAGAACATGCTGTTAACGACTGAACTATACTCCCTGTCTTCCTATGAAAATAATTAGAGATCAATGGAAAGATGTATGTACAAGGACGTTCATCACCATTTTCTTTACAATGGTGAATGCTAGAACAACTTTAGTATTGAAATGCAGAAAATTGGTTAGCTAATTGAGGAGCTATATCCATCCATTGTATTGAAAGTCAGCATCCATTAGAAATGATGCTGTTGAGTTAGGCTGGCAAACGTTTTCTGTCAAGGGCCAGGTAGCGAGGACGTTGGCCTTGCCGGCCATATGGCTACTGTCAAGAGTTCTCCAGTCTGTTTTTGCAGCACAAAGGTGCACAGACAGTGTGGGGACCAGTGTGTGTGGTGGTGCTTCCGTGAGATTCAGGATGGTGTCTGAGACAGCTTTTATGTTATTGATGAAAGGACACCTATTAATAAGCCTGGGGAGGCGATCCCGCTTGCTCAGGATAGTAGAGCACAAAAAAGAGCCTGAGTCCCCAGTGCATCCCTGAGCCAGTCAGTGCCCCAGTCCTGCCCTGCCAACTCCTTGCATGTGAGAAACAAAATCCCTGCCCCCCATATGATTAAGCCTTTATTAGTTGGATTTTTGTAACGCGCATCCAAAAGCATTCCTTAACTCATACAAAATGGAAGGGAAATTAAACATTTACAATTTTTCTTCAGATGAGCACTGAACTCTCAAAACTTCAGTCTTCTACTTGATGGAACCTAGAGTGAAAGACAGTGTAGAGAAACACATCAAAATTGCACCGTACTCATCTCTTCAGTGAGGGGACTTCATAGGTAATGTTTCTTCCACTTTTCTTTTTTTTTTTTTTTGGGGGGGTACGTGGGCCTCTCACTGTTGTGGCCTCTCCCGTTGTGGAGCATAGGCTCTGGACGCGCAGGCTCTGGACGTGCAGGCTCAGTGGCCACGGCTCACGGGCCCAGCCGCTCCGCGGCATGCGGGATCTTCCGAGACCAGGGCACGAACCCACGTCCACTGCAAAGGCAGGTGGACTCTCAACTACTGCGCCACCAGGGAAGCCCTCACTTCTTTCTTTGTGTATTTTTCTTTTCTTGTCAAACATTTCCAAAGCGATCATAGATACCTTTTGTAATTATAGAAAAAAAGAAAATAAGAACAGATCTTGTGAAGGAATTCTTGAACTAACTACAAGATATGAAATGTCAAATCTGTTTACAAATGAAGAAATGGACACAATTATAGAAATAGAGAGCAGAGTAGTGGTTTCCAGGGGTTAGAGATGGTGGGGAGTGGGGAGAGGTGTGGTTATAAAGGAGTATCCTAAAGGAACCTTGTGGTGATGGTGGAGTTAAGTATCTTGATTGTTGTGTTGGTTACATGAGACCACAGATGTGATAGAACTGCCTGCAGCTACACACACACACACACACACACAAGTACATATTTAATCAGTGAACTTTGAGTAAGCTCTGTGGCTTGTACCAGGGTTGGTTTCCTGGTTTTGATATCATTATATATAGTGATGCAAGTGTTAACACTGAGCGGAAGCAGGGTGGAGGGTTCACAGGACCCCTCTCTACACTCCTTTGCAACTTCCTTTGAGTTTACAATTATTTCAAAATAAAAAGGGTTTTAAATACCTTAAAAATGTAGAAGAAATGGAGGTACAAGGAACTTCATAGTTTAGCCGAAGTCGTTTTAGGATCCCTCCTCCTGTTTCTGTCTCTTAAAAGTGCCTCCAGTCCACCCACCAACATGGTGAGCCTTCTTGGGTGTGTAGGTCTTTCCCTGGCATCTATTGCACTGAAGCTTAGGTGCCAGGAAGATTCCTGAGAAGGAACATGATTCTGAGCTTCTGAGAGCACAAAATACATTGTTTTTTGCTTGTCTTAGGCAAGAACCTTAAAGTAGGAGAATACAGGGCTCCCTTCTTACATCTACAGCCTTCCTGGCTTTATCCCCATAATTCTAAAACGGGAAAGTTAATATCCTAAAATCCCACCTCTCATCCACTTGCGTCTGGCTCTTTGTGACTTCCTAGGTTTCATCCCGTGAATTTGATCAATTAACCCATACTAATGGGAAACATCTGTACGCTGGTCCTGGAAGACTCGCCAAAGCCCTTCTGGAGACAGCATCCCTCCCCCTCCTCTTCTGGATGCCTAACCCCAAGTCACTCAACTAATCTGAATTTCAGGGGTGGGGAGAGGTGGGGTCAGGCTGGTGGGGAACCTATTTTAAATGTTGGCAGACACATCCTGGCCAGTGGGTCTAAAGAGCTATTTGAATTTTCAGGAAAAAAATGCAGTACGCCGGAAAGGCGCCAGATGGACTGTGAAGCAGTCCACGTAGCCACAGGAGCGATACTGCATGACTAATAGGTGCTCTGCACGCCTTTTGTCAGCGTAAACATCATCTTGTCAGTCTGTTAGGACAATGCAACCTAATAATAATTCAAAGCATTTGTCAAAGGCAGAGAGCTTCACACACCTAGGTTTATTTTCAAGACAACGCTGTCAGTGGGCTTTGATTATTTCCATTGTACACATGGAGAAATTGAGGCAGCATTTTACAGAGAAAAAGATGAGCCAGAGTGAGAATTAACCCAGGGGACAGTCTCTATACTTCTTCCCTCTGAGTTTGCTACAAAAATATTATTTACGAATTGTGTGGAATGATGATAGCGCCAAGACCACCGATTCAATCAAGAAACAGCACCTGTGTTGTAGCCCCGTTTATTTTTCACTGACCAGAGATAGCTCTGAGCAGCAGTTGAAAAGGTGAAAAGTTACCACTTCCCTTAACCATCTCTCGGGCTACCTACTGAAAGCAAAATGTCTGAGAGCTTCTCCTTCTGGCTTTGGTTAGAAGTGCTTCCTTCTCCCAAGCTCTGAGCCTTTTCCCAGAGGACTTCCTGCTTCTTTGCTTAGATATCTCCAAGCAGACGTGGGCATGCCATGTTTCCCAAAAGAGTTGCCTAAGACCCAAAAGTTTATTTTAAATAAAAATATACAGTCAAACTCATTAAAATAATGGCAGAGGGAAAGTAGGGCAGAAGGCGAGGACCGATGACTGAGAAATGGCCGTTACCATGGTAATAACAGGGTGGGCGGGGCTAATTCTGGCCCCTCAACATTTACTTTAAATCACTGGTTCTCAAATGCTAGGGTGCATCAGAATTTCCTGGAGGGCTTGTGAAGACACAGGTATCTGGCCCACCTCCAGATTTGCTAATTAAGTAGGTCCAGAGTGGGATCTTATACTTTGCATTTCTAATAAGTTCCCAGGTCCAGCCGGAGGGCCAGATCTGTTTTGCCGCATGTTTTGGTAAGGCCTGCAAGCTAATAATGGTTCTTACACGTGGAACCTTTGCAACTGATTCCATGACAGGAAACACTAACTTCGAACCCCAGTTACGGGAAATGCTGCCCCCGCGAAAGTAATTTCGTTCTTCTCATTAGTAGATCTGTATTACAAAAAAGTATACTCAATATTATAGTTTGCATTTCATCAATAAAACTGGGGAATTTTGATTTCTTCCCTTGTTACATAAGTACCCAGATAATATCCTCAATTTTGCCTCTTGGCTCACAAAGCTTAAAATATTTGCTCTCTGGCCCTTTTCAGAAAATATTTGCAGGTCCTTGGTTGAGCAGATGCTGCGCATCTGGGAATGACTGAGGGCCACTGCTCCAAACTGACTTCCTAAACGCCCCTTCTGCTCCTGGCACAGCTGGCCCTGGCCTATCACACAATGTCCGGAGACACGCTCCTCAGCGTTTATTGTTCCACTCAAGGCAGGGAATCTGCGGAGCTGAACAGAATGTGGCGAATGCCTTAGCATTTGTATAGAAGAGAGTGGAGAAAAGGGATTTGAAAAAATACGGTCTTTAGCCCTCAGCAGATTTTACAGGAGGAGAAATTTGTTTGGGGTGTGGTCCCACCTCTTTCTATAAGCCTTGTCTCCTTGGTATCCCAAGAGCTTGGTACTCTGGGGCTTTTCTGACTGTTCAAGGTCCCCAACTTCTGCCCTCCACGTGGACCCATCCCTCCCCCCCACCCCCCACCCCCCACCGCTCGCACCCGCGGCTCTATAATCCCCTCCCAAGCTAAGTGGTGGGTACCTGGTCTGAAGAGCGACTCTTCTGAATTTATAAATCTGTGATTCATTTCAAATATTTGTGGCACATATACTTCCTTCCTTTGTCATTTAATATAGAATTGTATGTTTTTATATATATATATATATTTTTGGCCTCGCCATGGGGCATGTGGGATGTTAGTTCCCCGACCAGGGATCGAACCCGTGCCCCCTGCATTGGAAGCTCGGAGTCTTAACCACTGGACCTCCAGGGAAGTCCCTATGTTGTAACATTATTTGGAAATGATTGAAAAATGTCAGCTTTTTAAAGAATGTTGACCTTTTTTCTTGCCCCCGCTCTCCAGCAGATTTTTGGTATTAAAACCCGCTGAAGGTTAAGTTTCCTTTCGTAGCTTGTCTTGAAGAAGGAGCGCCACCCGGCTTCTGCCTACTAATGGAAACCGGGATTTTCTCCAAGAAAAGCTCCGCCATCTTGACTCTCCTAACCAATGAATAAGTCAGCCGGGGTCTTCTTCCACCCTCTTCCTTGGGCTCAGACTGCAGGAAAACCCCGAGGAAAGCGGAGCGATCTCACAACAGGATGCAGATTGCTTTCACTATCATGTTGAGCATGTCCCATGGCAGAAAATTACTCACCGCTTTTCCTTTTCCTTTTTAAATTTGGGCCCACAATTTGGAAGCTCCTGGCTTTTGTGAAAGCTGGGAGAGAGAGTATAGTGTGGTAGTTAAGCGATCTAGAGTCGAAAGACCTAAATCTGAGTCATCACTTTATCACTGAGAGTGTGAGCTCGGGCACAAGGCATGGGTGCTCTTCACACCAGTTCCCCATGCCTGCAATGGTGTGACATCACAGCTACTCAGAGGTGAGTGCCAGGATTAAAACAGGTAATTTGAAGAGTTTGTAGAACAGTACCTGGCACATAGCTTAGTGAGGGCTCCATAAATTGTAGCCTTGGTGTAAGTTTATATAAAGTACTGTATTAACTGGAAGTTAATAATTTATGCATCTGTGCTCCCCACTAAACCCATCCATCCGTCCATTTACTTGATAAATATTTTTGAAGACCTATTATAAGCCAAGCACTCACATGGATTTGGGGGTACAGTGTGAGCAGGCCAGATGAAGCTTCAGGCCTTTCATGGCTACATTTTAGTGGATTGTGGATTCTCAAAGATGGAGATCCTGTCCATGCTTCTCCATCTTGAGCCCAGGATAGCACTTAACCTAGAATAGATGCTTAAAAAGTACTTATTAAAGAATGACTGGGTAATTGACACCTCTGAAAATGCAGAGTCAGCTGTGGTGAGGCCTCCTCTTGACTGGGACTTGGCCACCACTTGGAGCACCATCTCTGCAATGTGCTGTTGGACGGAGATCAGAGCTGGGCGTCCTCGGAGCTCTGGTGCAGTCTTGCTCTGGGGGCCGTGCCAGGAACTCTCTTCCCAGGGAGCACAGAGGGGAAGTGATGGCCCCCAGAGAGACGGCGGTCATTCAGCCAATGGTCTTCTTATTAATTGCAGGATGTAATTCCTTACTGAATTCCAAGTGGCAGCAACACGTAGATTGTTTTCCTACCTAACTCGATGCTCTTTTCATGGCTATGATGAATCGAACTAACTGTTCAGCTCTTAGTGAGTTCTGGGGAAGGAAACACAGTATTAGGCTGCTTTGCACATTGAGAGGCAGAGAAAGCTTTCAGATTATGGAGCAATTAATTAAAGAACAATCATGAAAATGTTCCTGATAATTCCTATCAAGCAGCTACTCACTGTTCCTTTATTATTTCGGATAATATTCATGATCATTGTTTAATTTGTTTTTAATATGGATATACAGTTTTATGTAATCCCTTTGTAATTGTGAAGCACTTAGAGGTCGAGGTGCTCTGAGATACTTCTTTATTCAATTATCCAACTTTTAGAAGAATCCCATTATGCAATTAACCCAGCTTATTAACAGACATACATTTTGTGTCTTTATTGCATGTAAATATAACTATAAACTTATCTGATTTAAATTTTAAGCTTCACAGCAAAAGCCAGATTGCCATCTCTGTGTGAGTCTAACTAATGTTAATGCGGCCATGGCTCCTACTAGGGAAATCTACGAGTAGTCAACAAATATTTCTTGGGCAGTTACCTTGTATAAGGTATGGAGTTGGAGTCTGGGGGCTAGGTATACAAAGAAATTTGTCAAGGTTTGTTCTGGATCTCTAGGCACTTTTAGTTTTGTTTGGAAAATAAGACAGATAGCATAGAATGCTAACTAATCACATCAGGCAATATGTGTTGAGTGTTCAATGATAAAAACAATTGCTGTAGAAGTTCACAGGAGACGGCAGTCTTGACGGTCACACTGCCTGTGGAAGCCTTGCCCACTTAATCGCATCCACTTCTTGCAAGTTTGCCCGATGAAATAGAAGGATGGCAGGTTGAGTCTACTCCTTTGCTACTCGAAGTGTGAGCTGAGAACCAACAGCTTCAGGGCCACCTGAAAGTTGGTCAAAAATGCAGAATCCCAGCACTGCCCCAGAGTTTGAATCAGAATTGGCCTTTTAACAAGACCCACCTCCACAGTGATTCACAGAACGTAAGGTTCTTAAGAACATAGCCTGCACACTGATAAATAACTTGCTTTGTACCTGAGTGAAAATTAGACTAATGTTTGCTAATCTCATTCTCACTCCAATTAAAAAAAAAAAGAAATTGAAGGAAATCATTCATTCAGCAAGTCTCTCTGTACCCTCTGTGTGCTAGACACTTGGTATTTGTTCTGGTTATACTCTAACCATAGGTAGCCCCATTAATTCTGGTGACAGCAGAAGACTCCAAGGTCTGAAAACCAAATATATTCTTAACACTCAGGGATCTTCTCTCATCAGCTAGCAAACCTGGGTCACCCCAAGAAGTGGGATAAGTTAGAAACGCCTGTGGGCAAAGGGTGATGCCCAAGGAAGGAGGGACTGTAACATAGGTGACAGTCCCGCAGCAAATACAATTTTGTGTTTGGTTTCCTCCTGTGCTCAATTCTATATCCAACAGCCTACTGGACATTTCAACGTGTGTGTAACAGCTTTCTTAATCATAAAGCTCCAAAGAGAATTCTTAATTTTCTCTCACAAACCTGTTTTCCCTCTGATCTTCCTCTTCTTGATAAGTGGTACTGCTATCCACCGAGTTCATCAGCCGAAAAGGAGTGATTCTGAACACTTCAGTTTTCCTAGCCACATTGCATCTGATCCATGAGCACTTCCTGTCAATTCCACCTTCCGGATATGATCTTGGCAACATCCCCTTCAGTTCTTCTCCATGGGCACCACCCACCATCTTGCGTGGGGGGCTGTGCTGGTCACCTAAGTGGTCTTCCTGCTTCTGCTCTTGTCTGGTCCAATCTCATCTCCACAAGGCAGGCAGCATGGTCTTAGAAAAATGTCAGTCTCTTCATACCATTCATCTGCCCCAAACTCTGATTTCCTGTTTATCTTCAAATTAGGTTTCACATAGACACACTACCATGTGTAAAATAGGTAGCTAGTGGGAACCTGCTGTATAGCACATGGCGCTCAGCTCAGTGCTCTGTGACGACCTAGATGGGTGGGATGGGGTGAGTGGAAGGAGGTCCAAGAGGGAGGGGATATATGTATACGTATAGCTGATTCAATTTGTTGTACAGCAGAAACTAATACAACACTGTAAAGCAATTATACTCCAATAAAAAATTAGAATAGAATAAAACAGCAACCAAGAGACCCTGTTTGATCTGGGTCCCGTTGCCCCTCCCCCTTCCCCCACCTCCCACTATGTCCAGCCAAACTGACGTTTTACTTATTATTTCAATGTGTTCAGCTCTTTTCTACCTCAGGACCTTTGCATTTGTTTCCTCTGCCTAGAACGGTCTGCCCAGCTCTTCACATGGTTGCCACAACCTCGTCCTGCAGAGCTCAGAGTAACTGTCCTGCCTCAGAGAGGCTCTCCCTGGAGTTCAACTGGTCAGCAACTCCAGCCCCGTTTGTTTATTTTATGGTCCTAATGACAATCTCCAATCACATTTAAAAAATTTTTGTGTGTTTTCCTTATTTGAGTCTGCCTTTCCAAACCCGAATATTACCCCCCAAGGGCAGAGACCTCATCTCTCTTGTTCATCTCTATTTTCCAGCATACAAATGTGTGAATGGATGAAAAGTGTAGGTTCTAGATCTGTGTGACTGTGTTTTTGTCCTCTTTCAGAGTAAATCTGAAATGCTTCTTTATTTAATGACCCAACTTTTAGAAGAATCTCATTATTCAATTAACACAGATGATTAGCACAGGTACCCACATTCTATCTGTGCACACATGTATGTGTAACATGGAGCCAGATACATTTTGCAGGTAGAATAGAGGTGCCTCAAGCTAGCTCGTCATCTAAAGGAAGGAGCACATTCCCAGCACCAAACTCTCTGCAGTGCAGTCAAGGGTTTGCTTCTGGGATCCATTCCAAACAGCACTGTGGCCACTTGTGCATACATGAGCTTCCCTGAATGGAACACTAATAATAGAGGTAAGAGAGGGCTGAGTCCCTACACCCGGACAGGAAGGGTGGGTGAATCTCCAGCCCTGCCAGGAAGGGGGGGTGAATCCCTACATCCTGACTTAAACATGAAGGAAATAAGCTTAAATTTCCTTAAGTGGTTTGAATTGTTAGGTCCTCTTGACCTCTAAGAAAATTGGTAATAAAACATAATTGTAAGCACCTCTCTGTTTCCACGTCTAACACAATACTAAAGAGGCTCACATTGGCAAGTGTGATGGGCAGGGTAATGCACCCTGCCCCCCACAAAGATGTCCACATCCTAATTCCCTCCAGAACCTGTGATTATGTTTCCTTACAAGGCAGATGTGGTTAAGGACACTGAGATGGGGAGATTATCCTGAATTACCTGAATGGGCTCAATGTCATCACAACGGTCCTTAAAAGTGTCAGAGAAAGAGAAGTGATGACAAAAGCAGAGTGTGAGAGTCAGAGAGATTCAAAGATGCTTCTCTTCTGACTTTAAAGATGGAAGGAAGCTGTGAGCTAAGGAAAGCAGCATCTTCTAGAAGGAACCAGCCCTGCTGACACCTTGACCTGAGCCTGGTGAGACCCATTTCAGACTTCTGATCTCCGGAACTGTAGAATAATAGATCTGTGTTGTCCTAAGCCAATAAGTTTAGAGTCATTTGCAGCAGAAGCAGCAATAGGAAACGAATACAGTGATAATGGCTGGTAAAGATGCATCCCTTCTTAGTTTTCTTTTTCTTTAATAAAGTAGTGCCACATTGACACATATACATTATTGCTACTATGTATAAAATAGGCAACTGATGGGAACATACTGTAGAGCACAGGGAACCCTACCTAATGCAGTGTGGTGTCCTAAATGGGAGGGAAGTCCAAAAGGGAGGGGAGATCTGTATGTGTATGGCTGATTCATTTTGTTGTGCACCAGAGGCTAACACAACATTGTAAAGCAACCACACTCCAATAAAAATTAATTTTAAAAAAGGTAAAAATTAGAGAAAAAAAAATAAAGTAATTCCAGTGTTCCAAAGCCTTCCACATGGTCCTAATAGAGATTCTAAAATTTAAAGCACTTTAACTGGAAACAGAGTCACCGCATCCCTCAGTCAGAATCCCCTCACTCTTGATGTCACACGCAATACTCACAGCTTTGTTAACTAGTTATCCAGCCTGCAGCAGATTTAAAATAACAAATGAGGAATTTTTGGAGCAAAAGTGGTGCCAGTTACAGTATGTGACGATGGGTGGCCTGGCTGTGAGAGAAAAGATAGAAAACGCACAGAGAGGCCACAAGAGGCAGACGCTTAGGGGTAATGGACGCTGAGGAATGTGACAGCTCCTGGAGGAGAGCTACTCACTGACATCACAACTCATTACTCACTGTTTGACTCGTGACCCCGAAACGTGGAAAAAAGGCTCAGTCATACGTAAGATACCTCCCCATATGGAGGGAAGTGTGCCCTACATTTAAAAGAGATATCCGTCAAACTTAATTAAAATAAAACTGCTCTGATGCTTCAAGGTAGCCAACTATCTGGAAAGGATTCTTCTCTAATGATACTGACTAGCGTGGTATTTCGAAGGGCGTCTCTTCTTCTCATAAAAACGATCATCTGACATGGTTTTCTAGAAGATAATGAAGGGCCTCCCTGTGGGACTTGACTCCTATATCCTTTCTGGAAAATGGCATGAAGTGATGGATGGACTTTTGATTGCAGTTCGAAAAGGCTGCTTCCGCCTTCTCACCATCCCTGGAGAATAGCTGTCGACTGAAAGGGATTCTCAGCAAGCTTCAGCGCTAAGTGCTTACAATACGGTTAGGCGGAGTCATAGTTGACTTTTAAACATTTTTCATTTTTCACTTTTAACCACGCTGTAAGCATTCATTAATTAAGCCTCATCAGGCACTGAGGCGAAAGAATTGCCTCCAGTATTCTATAGATGAAAACAGTTTGTGGGATACTTCAGCAAGTTCACCTAATGATGCAAAGGAGGGAGGGGTCTCCCACAGACCCACTGCAGTGTTTTAAAGCAGGGCTTCTCAGGAGGAGCCTGGTGTTCCTGAAAGGAGCCTATGTTTCCATACATGTAACCCAGAACGTCCCCTGGAGACTAGTTGTTGCCATGCGTGTGGTCTCATCATGTGGACACTGGGAACCGGGGTGGTACACATACTGTGGCACATGCCCCCCTGCTGCTCTCCTGTCTCCTCAGCTGCTCCTACCCTGGGCCACGCACCATCATTTCTCACCTGGACGCGGGCAGGAGCCTCCTGACAGACCTCCTGCTGCCCCCCTTGCCCCTACAGCCTCTCTCCTCACAGCAGCCCAAGCGATCTTGTAAAATCTGAAATCGGATCAATGCCACCCCCCTGCTTATACCCGCCCCCCCATGATCCTCACCGCACTTACAATCAAGGTCAGTCTTCTTACCTGGACTCCAAAGCCCTGTGGTGCCTGGTCCTGGCTGCCTCTTGAAAGCCAACCCCTGCTCATTACCCTGGCCTCTTTCTCCGTGTTGAACATCGCAGGCCCGTTCTCACCTCCAGGCCTTTACATTGGCTGTTGCTCTGATCTTCCCCCAACAGCTTCTTCCCGTCTCAGCTCAGATGTCAGCTCCTCAGAGAGGCTTCTCCTCCAGTCTACAGAGACTGGGGGGCCTATAGGAGCACCACGGTGATTCACAAAATGCACATTAGTTTGAACATGTTGCTAAAGGCACCATGGGTTTTGGTCATTGGGAATTTTTTTTCCCAATTTACAGTGGTCCGTGAAAGTGTCTGGCATTAAAATTTGGTCCTGATACTTGAAAAATTGTAAAAAGGATAAATTCCAGTATGAAAGAGAAAATAAGTATGAAATGAGGACACAATTCTTTTTAAAAAGCTACTTGATACTAAAAATGATTCCACCAGTATATCCTGAGGTTGTTATTAAACATAGATACTTAGAACATTTCTCAAAAGTAATTACGTTCTGGCTTTAACGCTGTAGATGTAAATACCCAGCACAGAGTCAAGCATTGATTAATGGTAGTTCCTTGCCCCTCAGCTATGGGAGGACCTGTTTTCCTAAGCTTCTCAAAGCCACATGAGACTCTACGTTTATTCCTCAGGGCTTAGAAAAGCTTCACGGCAATCAGGGCCTATGAAGAAGAGAAAATTACTATCAGCCTTACTGCAGGCAGTTTAACAATCAGTCAGATTGTGAAGGATAAATGTATCCTGTAAAATTTCCATTTGGGGAGCAAATAAGTTTGTTATGTCAATGAAATGTGACACTGAAGCTGCAAAAATATTGGATGGTCTCTGGCAAAAAGTGAAAAAGATGCAGAATGTTTTGAAAAGATTAAAAAACCCCAAACGGGGAAAATGTATACTGTGTGATGGGACAGTAATGTGTATAACCACATTGTCTCTCTGAGGGAGTGGGTCCCTGTAACCTGCGATGCTATTGTGTGTGGAGCATCTCCATGCGTTTGGGAGAAGGACCTGGAAAGGGCGGAACTGCTCTGCACACCTGCAGGGAGAGATGGGGAAAAGAATTCAGAGGGCGGTCCAGGAAGTCAAGGGGTGGGACTGAGGAGAGGAGTCTGGGTAAGGGCTGAGGAAAGGGTGGTGAGAAGCCTCCTTGATGGAGACGGTGGACAAAGAATGGCCAAAAGGATATTTAAGGACAGGAAGATGTACTGTGGGATGCTCTGTCATTTGACATATGTTGAACACGTGACCTTTTCTCATGGTCCTCCAGCCTTCACTAGAGCTGGCTTTGTATAACGGGGTGTGTGTGTGTGCGTGTGTTGAGTCAGAAGCTGAACTTCTCATCTGTTTAGCAAGACACCAAGTGAAAAAGTGGCCATGAAAACATAAGCCTTTCAGGAATTCAAGGTTTCTTGGCTTTACACTTCCATAGGGAGTTTAGCCTGACCTGATACGGTTCCTAAGAGTCTGGGAAAGCCACAGTGATGTCTGGGTTATGACTCCTTAGAAGCTTCCAGGGGCTTGTGGGTGGGAAGAAGTAGTGAAGGACTTATTTTCGCGCCTCCTTATAATGAAAGCTGTGTGCTCGCTGATGGTAATATTGAACCGGGAAGCCAGAGCTTTTCTCTTATTGTTTACGCATCTTTATTTGGAGGACAGGCTTCAGTGCTGCACACCAACACCGCAACACTTTTCATTCTGGTTTTACTAAATTCCTCCCTGGGCGCGTGTTCAGGAAAAATAGAAACATAAATTTAGTTTCATTGAAGAAAATTCCCTGAGGTGTGATAGGATGATGGTTTCACAAACGTTTGAGAAATAACAGTAAGTACCAGGGAGAGAGGTGTTGCTTTTTCAAGAAGTCGTTGGAATTTTCGATACTTTGCCGAACTCAACGTGGTATAAAAGGCAGCTGCAACAGATGTGAAGTCATCGTATTTTAAACCTGATGCAGTCTATTCCACACAGCACATTTCTATTTAAGTGGGAAAAAAATAGTTTTGAAGTCATCCAGTTAAAGATTCTTCCCTGGGGCAGCACCTGAAAATATTAGAACTCAGGTGGATGAGAAGTGAGAGAGGGTCTTCATTTGGGCTTTAGTCTGAATTTCTAGTCTGTGAGTTATTGTGGTTCTTTATTAAGCCAGCCTGCTGGCTTGAGGCTTGTAATATCTCCAGTTCTCAATGACTTTATTTCATATACATTTCATATATTTTAAATGTGCCCTTTGAACACATTATTATGAAATGTTATATGAGAATGTCAATCTCCCAATAAAAAGAAAAGAAGGTTTCAGTTTTGAGTTTTGTGTTTGGGAAGATGACTCAGTGACTTGGAGAGAAACCTACTGCTGCACACACAGATATAGTTCTGGAAGAACAGGCTGCAGTTACAGCTCCTTTCCTCTAGGAAGAAATCCTTCTGTTTCCTATAGGCTACAATGACAATTATATGAATCTGTACGAGGTTCTGAAAATAGGCAGACGTATGCAGTGGGCAGGTTAGCTTTAAAAGGGACCACTGCCTATGTAGAGAATGAAGCTTCCATGTTGGTTGGAGTTTGAAATGAGTCATCTTTATCTGTCAACACTGAAAATTAGAGAATGCTCTTGCTTTATCAAACCTAACAGTGAAACTTTCTGGAAAAATGCAGCTAGCAAGGTAGCACATAAGTGGCGATGGGGAAACTTCTTTAAGAGGAAGGGAAAGGAGACAGTGATGAGATTCCCTGTGGCTCCCCTGCCCCCCTCCTTCCCTCCTGTCTCCCCCCCCGCCCCCCCCCCCCAGTTAGTTCCATTTTCCCCAATTAATTGGATGCCCTCAACCCCGCCCCCCGCCTCTGGCACACATGCGTTTATTCAGCCTAGGAAACTCCTGGCCAGAGAATTCCTAACAGCTGTCTTTCGGTTGAAAGTCTCTCTGTCCAGTACCCATGGAGGCTTAGGTTACGCCACCTGATTGTGAAGAGTGTGAAACTCCTTCCAAACCAGCTTCCTCTGTCCACTGGAGCAGGGCAGTGATTTCTCAGGGACAGATCTGCATTCAGCTGGACAGCACACTGTAGCCACCACTGAGTCACACGGACAGCTTTTCCGTGGTCTGTAAAGGACAGCTGACGGTCCACAAGCCGGCTTCAGCGGCCTCATCATTATCCCTTGGGATCCCACACCTCTTTCAAAGACTTCAGAGGCGCTCTGAAAGGGACCCCTGCTTATGTGGAGAGTGAAGCCTGCTTGTCTGTTGAAGTTTGAAAAGCCATCGTTATCTATCAAAATTGAATGTTAAGGTATGTTGCTGCTTTATGGAACCCGGCAGTGCAATAAAAATGAAAAAAGCAGCAAGTTCTTTGCATCACTGGAGCACGGTTAATGTCAACGTGCTTTTTTTTTTTTTTTTAAAGAAGTTTGCTGCAAATCAATGCTTCTGGCTTCAGATATAAGGATAGTTTATATTTATCGAAAACCTATCATATGTCAGATACGCTGCTTGGCATTTGGCGTACTTGATCTTATAAGATCACTGCATCCTTCCTAAGGATAGATGTGTTACCTTCACTTTACAAATGAGAAAACTGCAGCTCATGGATGCTGGGTCCTGCCATTGACAGATGCCCACGCAGGTGGTTTTGCTGCATAATCTGATCTTTCCATTATATGATGTTTCCCTCTTTATAAGACAAGGAATATGCTGATGAAAAACTGTGGAATAGTCATTGGCCACCAGTCAGTGGGTAAGTGGGGGTCGTATTTTGTTTTGCTGTAAGTAAAGAACTGGCTTAGTAGGAAATCAAAACTGGAGGAAAACATTTGCTTTTCCAGATGAAAAATTGTTACAAGTTTATTTAATAGTTTTATAAGTGACGTGGATCAGAGAGTACACAGTGAGATCTCCAGAATTAAAGATGGAAGTGAAATGTCAGACTGACAGGGATAAACCATAGTAAGATCTCAGGAGGTTTCGTGAGTGGGTAGAGAAATAGCAAATGAGCTCTAGCGCGGGTGACTGTAAGGCAATATATTCAGGGAAAATAATATAAACTTTGCTTATGATATCCCTTGGTTTCAATACAAGTAAAGAAGCTTAGAATCAATATAAAATATAACATACATAATATTTCATATTTTTATTTTATTTAAAAAAATTTTTTCTATTGGGGTATAGCTGTTTTTTTTTTTTTTTTAAATTAATTAAGTTATTTATTTTTGGCTGTGTTGGGTCTTCGTTTCTGTGAGAGGGCTTTCTCTAGTTGCGGCGAGCGGAGGCCACTCTTCATCGCGGTGCGCGGGCCTCTCACTGTCGTGGCCTCTCCTGTTGCGGAGCACAAGCTCCAGACGCGCAGGCTCAGCAGTTGTGGCTCACGGGCCCAGCCGCTCCGCGGCATGTGGGATCCTCCCAGACCAGGGCTCGAACCTGTGTCCCCTGCACTTGCAGGCAGGTTCTCAACCACTGCACCACCAGGGAAGCCCCAGTATAGCTGTTTTACAGTGTTGTGTTAGTTTCTACTGTACAGCGAAGTGGAGGTCCCTGTGCTATACAGCAGGTTCTTATTAGTTATGTATTTTATACATATTAGTGTATACATGTCAATTCCAATCTCCCAATTCATCCCACCACCACCACCCACCCCACGATCTGTTATTTTTTGACCTTCATAAGGAAGCAGGGAGATATATTAATTTTTAATAACACCATTTTATAGAGAAAATAAAGACCTAGGTGGCCGCAGTGGCTTCCCAAGGTTACTCTGGTAGTTAGTAAATGACCTCTGGCTAGAAACCAGTACCACAGAACGCAGCCCATGCCCTTCCTCCTCCTTGGGTTCTTCTGTGGAATCAGAAAGCCAGTAATGAATGTGATATTATCATCAGGAGACATCATCTCATCCTTACTATATCAAGGTCAAGGGCTCTGGCTTTGGAGTCAGACATACCTGGATTCTACACTACTTGCTAGAATATGTGTCACAGGAGAGATTATTTAAGCTCTAGAGAGGGTTAGTTCTTCTTGTCTAAAATGGAGATGCGGAACAGCACCTGCCTTACAGAAGCATGTTAAGAATGACATGAGGTAAGAGATGAAAATACCAGCACAATGCCTGGCACATAAGTATTTAATGAACGGTCATTTGCTTGTTGTCAATGGAGAGGAAGGTGCAGTGAATTCATGCTTTGAGTCCTGTTGGTGCTCCAAGCACATGGCAATGATTGATGAAAAAAGAAAAAGGTGAATAACCACAGCGGGCTAAACATTCAGCATACACCCCCCCTACGCCAGAAATGCAACAACAATGCAAACAGTGGTTAGACTGTAGACGTGGGCCTGCAGGGGTCTCTGGGACAGGAAGCAGGCAGGGGCAGGGGGGCTGCTGCAGGGGAGAGAAGACCACAGCCTTGCCGCCGAGGGGGGCTGGCAGCAGGCTGGGCGCCTGAAGCCTGGGGCTGGGGCGGTGCTAAGCCGTCCCTTATGAGAGGACAATGTGGAAAACTGCTGCGGAGAAGCTGCTGCTTCAAGGAAGTTGTGGACCAGGGAGAGCAGACCCAGGGGCAGGGAGGAGCCTCGGGAAACCTCCCCCTGACTGGGAGGCTGAAGCTGAGATCGTTGCACGGAACAGGAGGTCTGAAAAATAACCCTAATCCTGGGCAGTGGGTGCAGGCAGGTGGGTGAGGGTCACCCCCACCTTATGGACAGGGAGTCTGGAACACAGAGGAAGGAAGAAAGAAACACAGAACAAATAACCAAATCAGACACCTCAAAATGATCCTGCAAGTCTGCTGGCTTCCAAAAGTTTTTCGGTTTGTAAAATGCACAAAGACTTTTGAAGCTAAGAAAGAAAACAAAATTGATAATGAACATGAATTAAGTCCTGGAGTTAAAATGGTCTGTCAGCCTGAGAAACACATTTACAGGTAAGTTTAGAATGCTGCAAGAGATAAACACAGGAAGAGCATTCATAAAAAGAACAAAAAATTGTGAAACAAAACCCAAGCAGAAATAAAACAAGGTCAAGTAGATATGACTAAGAATCAACTTGAAACTTTGGAAACAAACAATGTTGTTATTGGAATTAAAAACTTAATAGACAATTTAAACAACAGACTGGACACAAAGAGAGAATCAATGAACTTGGGGATAGTGCTGAAGAATTACCCTAAATGCAGCACAGAGAGACCAAAGTCAAAATAAGAGACGTTCAGAGGCATAGTGGATGAACTGATAGAATTAATGGCTAAGAGCTTTCCAGAACTAAAGAAAGACGTGTCCTCAGATTGAAAGTACCTACCAATTGCTAACAAAGCTAAATGGAAACAAATCTAAGGCTTGACATCAGAGTGTAAACATAGAATATCAGGAACAAAAAGAAAATTATGGAAATCACCAGGGAGAAGAGACAGATTATTGGCATAGGCGTAGCAATTAAGAGAGACTTCTCATCAACAATAGATGCCACTGGACTTCCCTGGTGGCGCATTGGTTAAGAATCTGCCTACCAATGCAGGGTACACAGGTTTGAGCCCTGGTCTGGGAAGATTCCACATGCCACGGAATAACTAAGCCCATGCGCTACAACTACTGAGCCTGCGCTCTAGAGCCCTTGAGCCACAACTGCTGAGCCCGCGTGCCACAACTACTGAAGCCCGTGCACCTAGAGCCCATGCGCTGCAACAAGAGAAGCCACTGCTCACCACAACTAGAGAAAGCCAGCGTGCGGCAATGAAGACCCAATGCAGCCAAAAATAAATAAATAAAAACAAAAAACCAACCAAACAAAAAAAGTAGATGCCAGAAAACAGTGGACTTCAAATACTGATGGAAATCATTTTCAACCTTGAATTTTATACCTACCTAGACTATCACTCAAGACTGAAGGCAAATCAGAGACATTTTAGACACATAAAGACACAGACCTTCACTGTTAAAGGTATTATCAAGAAGAAAGGGAACCTGAAGGGAAGACATGAAATGGGGGGGGGAACAATAATACATATGGGAATTAATAGAATATGTCAGTAAATGTTATTAAAAATAGACTATAAAATAGATAACTATATATTAGATAATATAAAACAGATAACTAGGGGTATGGTTTTAGTTTTGCAAAAAACTTCTGAATAGATAAATATGCTAAATTTATAGTTTGGTGTGTACATTATATATTTTAAAGTAATTACAAACATAATATAACTATAATCTCTAGTTTCCAAACTGTCCACGGGAGACAAAAGTTGGACATATAGAAAATCATATTCAGTAGAAATAGGAAATGAAGTGGACAAAAGGGATGATAAAAGAAAACAGTGTGATATGTAGATATTAGTTCAAATGTAAGAGTGATTACAGTTATGATTATAGCTACCCATTAGCGAAAGGCAGAGGCTATTGGAATGGTTGAAACAAAAATCCAGCCATATGTTGCTTTTAGAAGTCATACATAAAACAAAATATTACACATATGTGGAGGATGAAGATAAGAACAAAGATAACCCAGGTAAATAATTACTAGCCAAATTTAAAAGGTAGCTAGTGTAGCAATATTAATATGAGGCAAAATAGAATTTAAGAGAAGAAGCATTAACAGGAATAAAACAGCAGCAAAATATACAGTCAGACAAGAAGCTGTAACAATTGTGAACTGCGTAATACAGAGATTACAGCTAAAAGACATGATTAGCATTTATAAAACTATGTCCATTGGCTTCATTTTTGTTCAGTGCAATACATTGTATTAAATCTTAGCTCACCTGAAGTTTTGGCTAAACTTACCAGGAAATTCTTTTTCTTTTTTTATGGAGAGTGTTAAAATTTGGCTGACATGGTCCATCTTGGCTGAAAAAAATAAATACGGTTGGAAAAGTTTAGTCAGGTAAATGAAATACAGAGCTAAACTTGTTATTTAGGAATTTTTTTGTACACCCTTAACCCCAAATGTTAGGATTTAAGAGGGCAACCAAGCTCTTCCATAAAATATCTGTTTGCTCTGGTGTCAGAAGCAGAAGGTTGTTCTGGATCATTTTTCTGACACGAGATCAACATTCCTTCTGTCGTTGAATGTCTGTGTGATGAAAGTACGTAAACCGCAGAAGTCCATTCCGTGTGACCCCTTGGTACTGTTACTAATGCCCATTAATAATTCACGCAGAGCTCCACGATTCTGGTCCTCCCTTCTGGGAGGCTGAGTTCTGAAAATCCGACAAGCCCTGGGTCAAGGACAGACATTCTGACGTCGGGGTGGAAACAGGAAACAGAATGAACCCTGAAGTACACCACTCTCCCCTCAACCAGCTCCGTCCATGACCTCTTTTGCCTAACAAGCACCTCGCCAGGCTTACACACCAAACCCTGGGAACTCTTTTGTGGTTTTTAATGATTGTTGTGCATGAGTACTAGCAATGAGGTGTTCATAACCTTTTTGGGTAGGCGTTTTCATTCATTAATTACAGAGGATCGATCGTTTCACAATACATACAATTATTGAATCCTCATGTTGTATGCCTGAAGCAAATGTAATGTTCTATGTCAATTATACCTCAATAAAAATAAATAAAACTGGCATTGCGTACACACACACACACACACACACACAAATAGCATTTTTAAAAAAAGAAAATAGTTGACACTAGGAAGTGACAACATTCTGCTGTGTAAAATTTCCCCCAAAGTAAATTATATATAATTTCCAGTGATATAGCATATTTCACATGAAATTCTTTGGGCTTCTTTGAAAAAAAGATATGCTCCTTGTACATTCACAGTAATTATTTTGGAATCTAGTCTATTTTTCTTAAGATTCCTGGGGGATATTTTTCTTAAGATTAAGATAAAGAAGAAGAGGGTCAGCTGATCAGAATGAAGAGGAACCCTTCGAGGGCCCCCATCCGTATCCCTCCTCTCTGTAGGTTCAGGAATTAGGCAGGGGTGTGTGGGGAGGGGAGGGGCTTTGAGGATGGAGAGCAGGTGTGTAGGTGCATGCCTGCTCCTGCACTTCTACCACTTGCAGTACACACACCAGAAGGAGATTGCTTTAAACAGACTGAATTGACTTGCAACAAGCTCTCCATTGTTTGAAGCTTGTTCCCCATTTTGCGGGTCACCAGACCCGGGCACTTTAGCACATCTTAGCTGGGCTCTGGGGAAACAAGGCACAGAAGAGTGTTCTAATGTTCTGATGGCATATCGGATGCCAAAGGATGTGGCCCAAGCGGAGGAGAAATCTTCAGATGACTGACCTAAGTGTAGATGCCAGCACATTCCTTGTTCTGCGCTTATCAGAATAAAAATCTCATGCCTCGAAGGAGCTAGTGGCCGACCTCCAAGGTCTTAACTGTCTATAATTGTGCTGTTCTGGCTCTCCTGGTACTCACATTAGCCCAGTGGGGTAATGAAATTTGAGACATCTTTGCAACTATAATACTGTGCAAGGGGATGCTTTATCAGCTGGCCGACTGGCCTGATGTTTGTATTCCATGTATCTTTTTCTTTCCGTAATGCTTTAAAAATAATTCTTGGTGCCTCCTGCAACTTCTGTGAGTCTCAGCCTCATGTTTCTGAAAGAAAAAACAAAAACAAAAACACAAAACCCCTGCCTTCCTCTGCAGTTTGCAGACCTGCTCTTTGGTAATCTACGAGGGGACAGCCTTAGAATCAGGGGTGCCCCGGAGCTGACTTGTACTGGCTCCAAGAGCAGATTTGGCCCGTCTCTTTCCAGTTCTGCATTCACTGATGTCATGTTGGTGGCTGGAGATCCACCATGATGGGAGTACTTAAACCATGGAAACTGGCACACACCACAGACCAGGGCTTTTTTTCCTGAAGCCAGTTGTTAAAGATTTATCAGCATTCCACTGCCCGGGATCCTCTTAGACCTCGGTTCATTTTCCCTAAGACAACCTTCCAAAGCCAGAGGCAGGGTCCTCTCAGAGCTTGCTCTGCTTGGAAATTTGTAAAGTCATGACAACAACTGCACCCCACGGCTTCTGGCATCTGTGTTTTCTGTTAGCATAAGAC
This sequence comes from Pseudorca crassidens, assembly GCF_039906515.1. Taxonomy (NCBI): domain Eukaryota; kingdom Metazoa; phylum Chordata; class Mammalia; order Artiodactyla; family Delphinidae; genus Pseudorca; species Pseudorca crassidens. The sequence continues at coordinate 59,665,965 of NC_090307.1, forward strand.
TGAGCAGGAAGCTTTTTCTTCCGGGGTTAATAGGAATAGAGTTATGCCTAGCCAACGGAATATCTTTTAAAAAATCCCAACAAAAATGTGTCCTTTGGCTGAAGTTCTTGATTCTCTCCTATTAAATATCGGCTCCTCACTGTAATAATAATTATAAATAAAAATAATACATTATAGTAATTCTTGCCAAACGTGCTTTTCCTGTCGGTCAAGGAATGAAACATTGAATGAGTATTTATCATATGTAAGACACAGTGATAGACAGTATGCTAGACACAGAGACAGATTGTGTAGCCTCAATTATCATCTTCAGGAAGTATATAATTTAGAGCAAGGCAACACATGCACACATGAAAAGTTATGGGAGAGAATTCTAGAACATGTGTAATTTGAATGTATCCAGTCACCTTAAGGTCAGTCTCAGTAGGTTGTTACATCAAAACACACACACACACACACACACACACACACACACACACACGACACTGTTGGAGATTCTTTATAAAGGTTTCTGAAGGGTGGACACCAGAAGACAAAGGTGGGAATTGCATTGCAATTATAAAGCAGAACTTTCTGAAACAGCAAAACTTTCTGAAAATCCTGTCTCTTCCTCCCCTTCCTTCTTGGCCTTTCTTTATCCTCTCTCAGGCCACATGTGTGTGTCATACGCTCCCATCTCTCCAGATATTCTTGAGAGTTTGGCAAAACAAGGATCCTTGGGGGAACCCACCGTCCTTAGAAGGGAAAGGAGAAAGAGGGTGTAAGTCCACATGATTTCATGGGCTTCTGCTGCAACTAAAAGACAACAATTCAACAAGTGTCATAAGGAATATTTGAAGTCAGAGGTCACAAGTTGGGAGTTTTAAATTCAGAGGGAGAAGAAAAGAGGAAAAGGCCATTTTGGGGGGTGGGAAAGCTTTAAGAAGGAGACACTGGTAGGTGAGTAGAAGGTCTCAAAATAAAGACAAGAGAAAAGTAGTGATCCCGGCTTCTACCATCTGTGTTACCCGGTGAGTCACTGAGGCCCCCGCGGGGAGGGTGGAGTCAACATTCCACAGGTGTGCATGGAAGCATCTCTTGCTTTTATCACTTGCTTCCACTTCCTCAAAGTGACCCCGAATCAACCAGCCTTTTTCCCTCTCCCCAAAGAGGAGAAGTCACTTGTGCTTCACGTAGACTGAGTGAAGGACAGACAGATTTCAGGACATCTAGGTTGGTACAGAAGTAGGCTCATACCTCAGATCTTTGGCCTAACCAGGGCTCCAACTGCTAATGTATTGAGTGGGAAAGTTTTTCCAAGTAACTTTACGATAACAGCATATTTATCAAAGAGATAAGCATGGGTCTCCCTTGCTGTGCACAGTTCTACACATGAACCTCAGTAACTGGCCAGACAGTAGCACTGCCAGGCTGTTCAGGTCACAAAACATCGGCTATCAAATTCAGTGGCTTTTTTTTTTTTCCCCCCCTCAGTTATGGACCAATCAACTAGAAAATGTTTCTAGACCAGTTTTTCCTCTTCTTGTCAATGCAGACTCCAGTGACTTTGGGGTAAAGGGGCAACTTGGCAATGAACTCTATTGTCAGAAACTTCGCAAAATTCCTGGCTTGAGAATTTTCAGCCTCCTCCTTCCAGCCCAGTTGGTAGCTTCCGAAATCTCACTGCACCGTTATGAGTAATTTTCAAGACCCAAAGTTACCTCGATGATTCTCAGACCTTCCCTTGTCTTTGTGATGACAGAGCTGTGAGCCTGGGACATGGGGAGTCTAAGGCATTATGAAATCTCTGTGTGAAGTCGTTAAATCCACAGCAACCTGATTTCCTTCATTTTCAGGCCTGAACATCTGTAATAATCTAAATAGCTTCTTTCCTGCTAACAATCAACTGAGAAGCACCCTCACTCTCTGACAGCATCAGAGGCACTTGAATCATTCAACCGAATCTCGCCGGGGCGTCAGAGATCACTGACTCATCTGGATTCTGGACGGTCTTTCCATCAGAAGCAGCAGCTCCTTCTGGCCACGTGACCTTGACTGAGTCATTTAACACCCTCCTGAACCTGAGTTTTATCATCTCCCAGTTGAGCTAAGGTCACATCTCATGTCTTCCCAGGCACTTCTGAACATCCAGACTGGCTAATACCTAAGACATCACTTGGAAACTAGAAAGCTCCCTACAGTGTATTAATAACTGATTCCCTTGGCTGATGAGAAAGGAAGACCACAGTGAAACGCATGCTGGGCCCGAGAGCTGGACTTCAAGGTCAATTCTCAGATATCCTCTGTAACGTTTTTAGGATGGGTAACCTGCAAAAGCATTAGGGGTTTTCTTAAGAAGGTTTCTTTTTCTCCTAGCTTCTGTTATGTTGCCCGCAAATTCAAGAAGTATTGTCAACATGGCGTATTATTATGCTTTCTGTGACACATATAAATTTTGGGGAAAAAAACAGGGATAAACCATTCCCCATATCTACTAGTATTTTTACAGAAAATAATATGCAGCCCCATTGAAGCTATGACTCACATGATCTAAACACGATACTACATGAGAGAGGCTACCCCAAGAAAGGACCACGCCATGAGAATAGACACATTGTAAAATAACTCAAGACGAGGCCTGTGGCAACTCTTCCGAAGTTTCTCTTTCTTTCAACCATCAGTAAGTTCTTCTCAATTCCCAACTGGGTGCCTCTTCTCTTTCTGCCCCCCTTTCTCCTATTCTGCCTCACACAAGGTTCAGCACGGAGCTGGCAGAAGCAGACTCTCCTTGGAGGGCAGGTGGAGAGGGTGAACCTGGTGGGAACGCCAGAACTTTCCTTCAGGGGTGAGGGGGGTGCTGGGGACCCCCATACACTCAGAATTTTGACTCATCACTGGTATAATGATGCGGCAAGAATTCTGGCTCGAATCACTTCAGGATTTAGACGTGGCAGGGACTGGAGTCTGGAGCAGGGCAGAGCCGCTAACGGTCTCTGTATGAGGGACCAAGGAGAACTCTGGAAGAGAAGGCAGGCAGAGGGAAGGCACAGCTGAGCCGGACACATTAACTGAGGTCGCAGGCGGGCTTTGAAGGGGGAGGCGATTCTAAATAGGGCAGGATATCTGCCTCTGCACGGTCCCCCCAGGAGCATAACTGATGGCCTTAGGGTCAGTGATGAGGGGGTGGCAGCTGGAGAGGAGGAGAAGGCCCAGAGGACCCCGCGGAACTCACTGGAAATATCCAGGTCACGGGAGGGGTTGAGATCCCGAGTGGTTCTCTGTGTCTGTGCCTTTCCATTCGTATCTTTTGTATGAGCATTTCTATAACCCGCACCATCGCTGCGAGCGCTCCCACGCCCCACCCCACCATGCTCTGTTCTTCTCTCCGGCCCACGCTGGGCTCATGACACGTGGTTTATCAGATGTTAGAGTTTCAGTTCTTAAAACAACTAGATAATTCTTTCAAAGGAAACACCAGTTAGAGACCATGTGAGACCGTTATGTCAGCAGATCCAACCCAGACGCACAATCTGGCTGAAGTTCTGCTCTTTGTTGTGTGTGGCCTGTGTGTCCTCCTTTGATACAGACGACCCAGAAGGTGCCTTTCAGCTCTCAGGGTCCACCTCCCTGTGTCAGCTGCCCGGCAGGTGCTGATTAGGTTCAGGGCAGAAGGTGGTTGGCACATTGAGTAAACAAAGATGAATAAAGATCCCGTGAGGAGGCACGTGGATTCAGGAGCCATCCACGAATGTGGAGGGACATTGGCTTGGAAGTTGCGTGAGGCTGGCTGGAATCGGGGAGGAAGGTCCTGTGCTGAGGGACAGAGGTCCCAGTGTTAGGTACAGGTTAAGGTATTGGTAGGGGTCTCTGGATTTAATAAGGAAACTGGGGAATTGCTTAGCAGACTTTGGTGTGGTGGGCACACCCTGCTGGGGCATCACAGCTTGTCCCTGGCACTTACTCCCCGAGTCCTATACCCACTGACTTGGATCTTGAGGTGCTGGGGAGTGGAGGGCGGGTGCCTGCGGGCCCCATGTGTGTTTCCAATTAGAACAGTGTTACTAACTAACGTTCAGTTAAGAACATTTGGAAAACAGAGACGAGTACATAGAAAAAAATGTAAATAACCCATGAAACCATTACTTATAGATAAAACTTATTAACATTTTGCCAGATTCCCTTCCTGTCTTTTCCTATACAGATCTAAAATATTACTAAATTGCTATATGTAATTTTGTCTCCTACTTTTTTCTTCCCTTAACACTATATGACAGAAAACATACGGCTACGTAGCATTTTTTTTTCACTTCGATTCATCATAATGAACTTGAACGTTCTTGCCCTATTGTACATTTAGGTTATTACCAGTATTTTTCTTTTATAAATAATTTTTAAAAGAGGCCAGTTTACAAGAATCTTCTAAGGCATTTGAGCATTTGGGCCATTAAGTTGGGGCCAATGAAATGCCATGGAAATGTCTTCAGCAGGAGAGGAAGGTGATCAAAATCTGTATCAATCTTCCTCTTGGGAGGAAGGTGGGAGAAGTTAACTGTGGTGAGAAAAACAGTCATTTCAGTAGGGCAATGCAGCCAGGGTGGAGGGGCTAGTTCCCAGGTTGCTCGGGGGGCAAAATGGATAGGATTGCGTCACCAGGGAAAGCAGGTGGACACAGAGTCAGGGGGCTCCTGAGTTTGCCTGGCGTGCCCACCTAACGGGGTGGGTGGTGATGCCAGCCAGGCTGAGGATCCGGCTGGGGGCCGGCAGAGCGCAGGGGCTATGTGCGTCAGGCATGTTGAAGATGCCAAACCTGGAGGGAAATACAAATGGGAGCAAAGGGAGCTTCTCCGTCTATAGGTCTGGAGGAAATACAGGCTCACTGATCTACACTGAGATGGAGGCCAGGTAGTTAGCGACCCAGGACCCCGACCTAGAGAGAGGCTAAATGTCACCAACAAGATAGAGAACAATGATATTTGCAAGCCCTCTTCTCAGGAAGGAATCTTGGGACAAGTCAGCTGGGATGAGGAGGTAATATCCTCAGAGACTAACAGATAATTAAATATCTGCTTTCTGAAGAGGATGTCTGCCCGACTATAGGGACTTGGGTTCTTCTGTGTGGGGCATGAAAACCTTGCCTTAAATAAATGTTGAGCAACTATTTAGAGAATACTTTGTCTGAAGGGGCAGCCTGGCAGATGCAGCACAGACGGGGCAGGCTCAGGGGTTCAGGGGCCACTGAATCTCTAACGCCACAGGCCCACGACTGAGGCACGGTCAGCCCTTCAAAGGTGAACTCGGGTGCCCTTGGCTTTAATGCGGCAGGGGGAAGCGGCCTGCGGACTGCCGTGTGGTTCTTGATGCCGGGAGTCAGAGGCTCGGCTCGTGAGCTCACGGTGGGAGGGAAGCGGACGGTGACGGATGCCAGTGCCACGGCCACCAGAAGTCCTGGGATGCTTGATCACGGCGGAGGCATCCGAGCCATCTCTGTTCACTGGGTCACTTAGAAACTTCTGCCTGAGCCCCAGCCCTGCACATTCACTGTTGCTGCTGCTGACCTTGATGGGGTTTAATCTGGGAAAGGAACCTGAAGTCCATGCTGGGAAGGACATCAGAGGAGGGGCCGTGGAATAAACTCACGCAGGTGTGCGGGGCCCAGCTGCAGCTCACCGCCAGCACCCGGTCACCTGGAACCGGATGTGTCACCCACCAGGCCCAGCACCGGGCCTGGCCCATCCTGAGTGCTCAACCAGTATTTGTGGAAGAAAGGCCTGGCCCCGGGTCTCTCTCCTGAAACCAGACACTGTATTATTCAGTGGATGTGCTTTTGGTCCCCTAACGGCCTGAGATTTGGGCTGCACCTCCTTCCCTTCTCGGGCGACTTTGCTGGGTGAGGCTGGGAGTGCCCCATGACGACGTGTCTCCCAGAGGTCCCTCTGGGCAAGGCTGACTGGCCTCAGCGGCGTTTGTCAGTCTCGAGCTGGGCCAGATCATCAGAAAAAATGTGAAGCGTGGGGATGGGTGGGAAGGTGGCAAATTTGCGTATCTGCTCAGAGTTTTTTCTCACAGCTCTTTGTTGCGGTGCTTCTAACATAGTGGTTAGCAGAGTGGTCCATGTGCTCAGAATACCTGGGTTCAGATCTCCCTTGCTACCTGTGTGACCTTGAGCGGGTGAAATAACCTTCCCCTGCCAGTTTCCCATCTGCAAGATGAAGATCATAAAAGAGCTGCTGTGAGAATTAAGGAAGTTGATGAGTGAAAAGTGCTGCTGTATTATTATTGTCATCGTTGTTATCGTAAGCAGCAGCAGCAGCTTATGCTCGGCTAATGCTCCTTCGTAAGAGCCTCCAAGAGAGGGCAGATGGTCCTGTAAACTCCAGGGGGTCACCCCTCTGGTCTCCGGCTCTGGGCATCCACACAGCTGGACCTTTCACCAGAGCTGCGCCCGCAGGACCGAGGCAGGCGGTGGCTGGGTTCCACGCATAGGCTTTGGAACAGAAGCCTTCGCTATGTTTGTTGTCCTGAAGGGACGGAGCGTCTGCTGGGCTGCCCTCGCTGCAGTGCAGTGATGATGCTGGGCTCTGAGAAGGAGCTGGCGGCTGAGCCCAGGAATCCAGTGAAGGAGCTTGGCCAGCTTTCTGCCTGCAGGGGAAGGGAAGCGGGGGGCGGGGGGGGGGGTTAGTGGGGGGAGGGGAGAGCTGGGTTCCCTCCACCTTTGCACCCATGGCCTGAGCTTCGAGGACCCTCACCCGGTCGGCTGGTGCACTCCAGCCCTGCCTTGCTGTGGACGTTTGGGCCATGTAACTTTAAACAAGTGTTTCGTAAGGGACAAAGTGACTTTCTCCTTTTTTTCACCTGTTCTTCCCTCCCATCCTGGGAGCTCGGGGGTGGGCTGGACACAGAGAAAAGAGTATTGTTCTTAAACCTGCCTCACAGCTCAAGGACCATGAAGGAACAGAATGGAATGGGAAACAGGAATTATTGCCTCTTTTGTTTTCTCTTTAAAAATATAAAAAGAACCCTGAAACTGTGGTCTGGACGACACCACATGACTTCTTCCTTTTGTCATGGAAATACTTTGCGTAAAAGACTTTTCTGGATTGGTACCTTCAGGCTGTCCATCTCCAGCAGCAGAGAACTGCTGTCATTCCTGGAAATAAGAAGGTCAGGCCCCGGGGGGTTAATCTGCCTGATTTTGCTTCTCCGAGGGTGACTGTGTAAAGTTCTTGGCTCTGTGGCCAAGCTGATGGCCCAGGGCAATGCTGCCCAGTAGAACTTTCTGCAGCTTTGCAAGTGTTCTGGGATCCATGCTGAACCCATGGTGGCCACCAGCCCTGTGGCTCCGGAGACTGAGGAACTGAGTTGTTGTTGTTTTGAGGCATAATTGACATACCACCTTATAGTAGTTTCAGGTGTCAGGAGCTGCGTTCTTTACTCTGAATTGAACTAGTTAAATTTAAACAGCCACACGTGGTCCGTGCTGTGGTCCTGGATGGCGCCGGGGAACGTTGTCATAGCGAGCTGCAAGCAGCACCCGCCAGCATCACCCGCGTAAGAGGGGAAAGAGGCCAAAGGTCCAGACCCTGAGGACCAGTTCTCTCGTCCACAGCAGCCGTTCACGTGGCAACTGTGGTTTCTGGATATTTATCTGGACCCTTTATTGCCTCCTCTTTCTGCTGCGGGAGTAGCCATCTACTTTCTTAAAGAGGAGTGAGGTCAAGACCATGTTACAACACAAAGGTGAGTGATCTCCTAGAGTAGGTAATAGTTCTACTTAGAAGCTCTTCCTTGAGCTCCCAAATCACAGGGTGGGATCAGTCACTTCTTCCAGGATTCTGAAGACGCCCGTGTGGCCCGTTCAGACCCTAATGAGCGAAAGCCCTGGAGCGTGTTGGATGGACATGGGAGACTGCAGTCCAGGCTCAGTGTAGCCCAGAAGGCGGCACATCGGGGCCAGCCTGGGGCCCTGGGGCCAGGATCCTGGTCCGGGTCCTGAATCAAAAGACCAAAGAAGAAGGGCAGCCTTGAAGAGAGAACAGAGGACGGCAGAGGAAAATGAGCCCTAGGGAAACCGGGATCTGGAGACCTGAGTGGATGGCAAGGGCGGGGTGTCACCTGCAGCAGTGGCAGCTCTAAGGTTCAGGGTGGCGGGTCCTCGTGACCCTTGTGACGCAAGGATGGAGGGTTAAGTAAATGCAGGGCCCATCAGAGAGCCCCTGACGCCGCAGGCAGGCACGGGGCCCACCCAGAGAGTGAGGACAGAACACAGGATGGGCTTGGACCAGGGCCGCGGCAGCCCTCACCCTGCCGTGGGCGGCCTCAGGGTCAGGAGCTCACTGGACCCGGCTTTGTGTGGGGTTTCGTCTGCAATGTCAGGACTGTGAGGCAGGTGGTATTCTGCCCATTTCACGAACGGATAAGCTGAGACTTGGGGGGAGCTGAGGTTCGATGTTCTCCTGGCTCCTGCCTGACTTGCCTGCTACTCCTTCTCAGGCTTCCTAATGAACTCGTTCCTCTCTGCCAGGTCTGGGAATGTGGGAGCCCCTTCAGGCCTGTTCCTGAGCCCCTTCTCTTCCCATTTTCCACTCTCCCCACACGGTTTCAACTTCTCGCTGGGAACTCCCCCACTTCTGGTGCAGCCTGCATTTCTCCCAGTCAAGGAGAAGCACAGTTACCCCAGAGAGTGGACTTGGAAGGGATGGAGAGACATTAACAGAAACAGTCCTAATTTACCGATGAGAAAAGCAGAACAAAATGATTCCAAGAGAGGCTTTTCCTTTGACCAATAAAATAAACTACAAACTGGCCCAAAAAAGAAAATGGGAGAAAACACAAAATTATAAATGAGGAAATACTGCAAGAGACCACTTTGCTCAAAGCTAGCTTGACCCCTCTGAAAACCTAAATGAAAAATACAATTTTCTAGGAAAATATTTATTACCGAAGTTCACACCACAAGAAAATCTGTAACTAGGGGGACCAGACTTAGCAAATAGAAAGATAGGACCCCCAGTTAAATTTGAATTTCAGATAAATAAGCCTTTTTTTAACATGTCTCGTGCAAGACATACTCATCCTAAAAAATTATTGGTTTTTTACTGAAATTCAAATTTAACTGGAGGTCCTGCATTTTATCTGGTAGCTCTACTTAAATAGATAAATTACTATGGAGAAACATGAGGAACTTGTCAAAGGCCAAAAAAGCATCAAGATAAAATGGTTTCAGGTGAATTATATGAAATGAATTCAAGGGATAATTTAAACTCTATTTAAATGATTCCAAACTCTATTTAAATGATGATTTAAACTCTATTTAAATGATATAAATGATTCCAAACTCTATTTAAACTCTATTTAAATGATTCCAAACTCTAAAAATAGAGTAGAAGCTCCTAAATTATTTTTATAAAGTTGCAACACACTGAAACCAAACCTGACAATGATAGTTAAAAAAAAAAAGTGGGCAAATCTGTTACGAATATCCATGATAAAATCTCAACTGTGATAATAATAAATACGGAGGAATGATATTTTTCTTTAAAGTTGACAGACTCTTAAAAAGGTAACTGAAAAGAATTATTGAAAGTGATTTTACCAAGTTTTCTATATTTTTCCTCAGTCTTAACATGCCTATATATAGTGTATATAATTCTTAGCTATAAGTTGTTATAATAATAGGTCATCATATATAGACTATTATTATTATTATAATAATAATAGATGTTACTTTCTGGAATCGCCTCAAATTAAAACTTGTTTTGAAAGTACTGATCAACACAATTAGATACGAGAAAAATATGAGGCATCAATATTTCAACTGAGGATACAACATTATTACTATTTTCAGACAATGTGTTTACACAGAAAATGCAAAAGGATCAATTGGGGGAAATTAGCAACAGATGATAATTCAGTTAGGTGGACTGGGTTCAAAATTAATATCCACATTCAGTAGCATTTCGATAAACAAGCAGTATTTAGCAATGAAATATAATGAGGCAAACTATCTCATTTATAAGAGTGTAAAAAAAAGAACACCTAGGTATAAACTTAATAAGAAATGTGTAGGTTACAACTGTAACACTTTCTTGAAGGACATAAAAATATAATTGAATAAATAAAAAGATCTGTTATATTTTTAATACTGTAAACACGTCAGTTTACCCTAAATCAATCCATAAATCCAGTGTAATCCTCATCAAAATACCAACAGTGACTTTTATAACTTGGCAACCTATTATTAAAGTTATCTGGAAATGTAAACTTGTGGAAACTATATAGATGCCCGTATCTGCAACAAGAGTTTTGGGGAAGAAGCTGTTAATAATGTTTAACTCCAGACAGTGGAAGTGAGGGGTAAGGAGTTGACCCAGAGTCTTAGTTTTTATTTCATAACCATCTATACTATTGAACTTTTCAGTATGTGCACATATTACTGATATGATTAATATGGTGGTTGTTTATTTTAAAAGAACATTCCTTATGATGTAGAGTGGTGATGCTAACCCCCGCTGCTCACTAGAATCACAGAGGGAGCGTTGGCTCAGACCTCACCTCCAGATTCGGATTCAGTTGGTCTGGGATTGGGCCCAGACATCTGATTGTTTTTAAAAGGCTCCCAGTGACTCCTGTGCAGCCAGGGCAGAGGGTCACTGCTGTAGTCCCCCATGGTGGTGCTTTGCAAACTGTGGTCACAACCCATGGTCATAAGAACAATTTAATGGGTTGGGACCAACAATTAAAAAAACCTACAGTTGACAGAAACGTGTCTGTATGTGTGTGTGTGTGTGTGTGTGTTTATGCCCTGGGTTGTGGTCTAAAGCATCTTTCTGTGCGATGAAATTTTAAAAATTCAGAAGGCCACTGCCTTATGCGATTCAAACATTTCAGACCTTCTGAAACAGTCTATCAGAGTTGGCGTGAACTATTAAAGGCTTTCCACAGTCTAAAAATTATATTCTAATTCTGACTTTTGTTTATTTATTCAGTCATTCAGTCATTCATTATTACAGTTCAAAGATCAAAAATACCATATGTAATTACTGGTGCCTATGTGATAAGCACTGTGTCTGACTTAAGTAGATGCTCAAAAAATGTATAATGAATGAAAGAGTGAGTGATTAAATTAATTATTAGGTAATGCTTTGCCTAGTCTTTCCAAGAGTTATTTTTATAAACTTGTTTCTCCTCTCCCGGCCAAGGCAGGACTTCCCTCTTTGCTGACATACTCATCCGAGTGAGGACGGTGCTTGGTTTGCATTGGGCCACACTGATCACACTGATCGTGGCCGCATCAATGTTATCGCAATCACGGCTTGGATCCATTGGCAGGACATAAATACTCATGGAAGACAGAACCAGAACTTGGCCAAAATGGGTTAGCTTTATTCAAAGCAAGTTATGTCTTCAGAAAGTGAGGTCTTCATAAAAATGTTCTAATCCTCTATACAACCAACTTCATGTAACTGAGAAATATATTACGTGACCACAGTCTCAGCCCTGAGCAAAGTGCTGCAGGGAATACGAGGAAGCATCAGAGTTGCTTAAACCAGGCCATACAAATTCTCTGTGAGAAAGAAATTCAGATTGGGCAGAAACCAAACGCAATGGGCCAAACAGAAAAGTCTGCCAACCAAACAGCTAGCCACATGGGACAGGAGCTATAGGGAACACAGTAGAAGTGCTCAGGTGACATCCTTAAGCCTGAAAACTGGATTCTAATTTGCCTGACGCCTCTTCCTTAAGGTGCTTGTTCTGTGTAACATTTTACAAACCATTAGCAAAATGACCATCCGTGGGAATTCTCCTCCAGGATGGCAGGCCTCCCATGCTCGTTCCGGGATTCATCTCATGGCTGCCTGACTCCATGGCTTTCCGGGCTGTTTCCAACCTTGCGCCCCACAGGTCACACTGTTTTGAGAGTTGACAGGGAGGAGGGTGAATAGACCTGTGGCACCACTAACTTTTAGCAGAAACAGGCCACAGGTCAGAGTGACAAGAGCTGGCTTCTCAAGGACTATGCAGAGGTCACGAAGGGAAGGGCTTTCTAATGAGGCTAACAGCAGTGGAGGTACGCAGGGACGAAGATAGAAAAAAGCAGAATTAGCAGCACAGGCATTTGAACATTGCAAAGTTAATCGATGAAGAGACTAAAAGTAGGGGGATTTAATCCAGAAAAGAGAAGACTAAGGGTGATTTCATTAGGATCTTCAACAGTATATGAAAGATGACTTTACAGGGACTGGAGAACTAGCTCTTTCACATCTTAAGCTGAAGTGTGAATAATCGAAGCAATATCTGAAAAAGTCCATCTTTCTTTATTTCTACTTTACTTAATATTTCTCAAATGCCTCTTCAACACCATCCGGTTGTTAAATATTAAATTCTATTGACCCGGCGTGGGTAAGACTCTGGGCAAGCACTGAATGGGGTGGAGAATTCTACAGCACATCATCTTTTTTTTCTAAGGGCTCCTGAATGAGCCTGTGAAGCGGACTGGATAATTGCTTTACTAGGCAGTTTTGGAAATGGGATAATGAAGGAGAGTGTAGTCACGTGACCCAACTGTTCTGTCACGTTCCATTCATCTATTACTTTATTTTCAGATCCTCATTGAAGTCGAGAAAGCGATGTAGTTGCTTCTGAGGATGGGTGTGTGTGATGAGTTATTGTCTCCAGAGAAATGGAAAATAGGGGCTAAACAGATTTGTGGAAGCAAATACTTGTTACCAGTTTAATACCAGTAAAAAATGGAGTACGGAACTTTGAGCTTGAGGTTTTGAAATCAGTGAGTTATTTCTTTATTGTTTCCTCCTGAAGGTATTTCCTTCTGTCTGCACAGAATGTAGACGGAATTGTGAAATGAGTTTCTGCAGCCCAGGTCAGCTGAGAGTGCTCACAAGTTCTAAAGGACTCTTCCAGTGTCAAACAGCTACCAGACGTGGAAAAACAGGTCTTTTCTCTGAAAGTTCATGATTCCAACTCAGATCACTGTTACACACTGTTATAGACTTTTCAGGTTAAGAGACCTTGCCTGGCATGAACTAACTATTGCTTTTCCTAAAATTGTACATCCTCTAAGGCTAATCAGTTTTCAAATTAACATGCACCCAAATGATTAATTTGAAAAATGGGGGCATTGAAACCAATTGTGACTTAGGACCTACTTTGGGAGTGTTGTGACTCACATAAAAGGTCAAGCCCTTCCACCTTCTTATCAGACCCATTTCATCAAGATGTTATCCTTTTTAGTTCAGCGTTGCACTCGACAATCACATTATTAACCTTTAGCTTCCCTCTGGGAGGGAATTATTAGTTGGATAGTTTTTTTTTTTTTTTGCGGGGGGTGGCAGGACTACCGAGCATAGCAATGTGAAAACATATTCACATCTAAAATTCTTCTGTATGCATAATAAATATTAGAACACCACTGAGCTAAAATTAATGAGTCTGTATTTAAAGCATGGCTGTACTTAAAATTACCTGCCTGATGACAGTTTTACTTAATCACATTACGAGTATCTCTGATTACTTCTTGTTAATTGCTGCTTAGAATCTGGAGGGAAAAAGGTCCAGGAATTTCCAGGTAACAGATTACTTAATTGCTAACATCAAGCTGGCACTCTAAATAATATTCCCACTCTTGACCCAGTCAGTCAGCAATGTGTGTGGGCGGTACCTCTGGTGGAAGATTGTTCTAGGTCCCGTGGGAAGGTATGAGGAGTTCTCTGCTGTTTACTATGGCAGAGCAAGAAGAAAGGCCTAGAAAGAGTAGCAGCAACGCCTGGGGCTGCACAGGTGTGTGTCGTGTGAATCCTATGTGGACCTGAGTGCCAGGGGACTCCACCCAGCGGTGCCACCTGATGGTGTGTCCTTGAGATCTGAGGACCATCAAGGTCGTATTTCCACTACACGAGACCCTAGACTTTTCTCCTTTTCCTCCCTCCTATTCATATTTTTATGCTTATGGTTTATTGTCCATCTCCACCCACTTGAATTTAAGCTCCACGGAAGGAGAGATTTTTATTTATTTGTCTGCAGATACATTCCCAGTGTTCATAACACCTGGCACGTAGTGGGCTCTCAGTAAATATGTGTTGAATGAATGAATGTAATAATTTCCACAATGGACGAAGATAAGGACCTCTGTTCAGATGCATTTGTTGATTCATTTGAAGAAAATATTCTGAATCAACATAAGATGTGTGTCTGGGATAATTTCCTTCTACTCTTCTACTTAACTTTCAAAGGCACGGGGGTAAATCTCTCTGAAAACCCAGGAAGGACAACCTCAAGTTTCAAACTGATAGGGTTCATAAAAAACAAATCTATTCTTAAGGAGAAAATGAAAAGGAAACAAAAAAAGTAAGCTGGCTGTTCCAGAGGCAAACTTTGCAAATTGGTTGAAAAATGAAATAGGAAAATTCAATCACCAACACCAAGTAACCTGACTGAGTGATCTTCCTTTAGTTAACCATTTTTTGATTGGCTTGACTCTCTTTTGGAGAGGCCGGGTCAAATGATACTCGAATTGCTTCTTCTTGGGAAAAAAACAAAACAAAACAAAACCTTGGCTGGAGCCTGAAGCACAGTGTTCACGCGGGTCCCAAGTGCAGATTATGGATGAACAACTGCATTGGTGGAAGCACATGTCACTCACACCTGACCTTTCTCACAACAAGGTGGTGAAGCAATTCTTTCATCTCAGGGAAACAAATCCTGTAAACACACTTTCTGTTTCTTTATTTTTTAAAAAATGAAGCTGAGCTAATATTTGCCCGTAGTTCTTGATATTTTTTTCCTACTAAAAGATCTTTCAGCCCCCAGCATTCCACAGTAAAATACTGGCCCTGTCTTTCCAAACAGTCCTCATGCATATTTAACACAATTGCTATCAGTTGCAGTTCAAGGACTGTGAAAAAGCCATTGTGGGAACATTCTGGGTTCAACCTGGGATTTCTCACCACTTTGTGTATGTCATGAATTGATTTGCCTTGATGCATAGATTCTGCAATCAAAGGGAACACGATCTGAATTCAAACCAAAGTGAATGGGGAAATGGATGGATGTTGTCTTGTAGGCAAAATTGCATGAAACAACTAAGCCTGATTGCCATGAAGCAGAACAGTTTGGGGAAAAACTCTCAATATTTTAAACTCAGTCTCATTTCTCCAACCTTTGGCTTTCCATTCCCATTTTAATGGTGGTTCTTGGTTCTGTTTTGTTTTGTTTTGACCCCATATCCCTTTTCCCTGAATTTCTTCCATCTCAGTGCCACTCCTTCGGCCACCATCAGCAGACAGTGATGTGGATACCGCAGCTTTGCCCCTAAAGGTTCTGAGGCCGCATGGGAGGGATGACGCATGCTGTCAACATGCCCGTAGCCCTCTGGGCTCACCGTTAAGGAACTGAGTCTTCACTTCTGCCTTTAAGGGCTCCCCTGTGCCTCCCAGCCTCAGCCCGGGCATCCAGATATCCATCCAGGGGCGGCTAGGCTGTGTTTTGTTATCACTGGATTCAACATCCATCATCTGTCCAAAGGGATATATGGGGCAAAGACTTGGAAGCAGAAAACCTCACTGAGAAATCAAGTTGTGATCACCACTTCATTAAATGGCTCACCAATGGTTAGTCGTTTAACTCTTGAATTATATTTACACAGTTTTCACTCTGTCTCCCCAGCAGCATTTTTTAAAAGTTAATTTATTTTATTTATTTATTTTTGGCTGCATTTGGTCTTCATTGCTGAGCACGTGCTTTCTCTAGCTGTGGCGAGCAGGGGCTACTCTTTGTTGTGGTGCGCGGGCTTCTCATTGTGGTGGCTTCTCTTGTTGCAGAGCGCGGGATCTAGGCGCGCGGGCTTCAGTAGTTGTGGCTCGCGGGCTCAGTAGTTGTGGTTCACAGGCTGTAGAGCGCAGGCTCAGTAGTTGTGGCTCATGGGCTTAGTTCCTCCGCGGCATGTGGGATCTTCCCAGACCAGGGCTCGAACCCGTGTTCCCTGCACTGGCAGGTGGATTCTTAACCACTGCGCCACCAGGGAAGCCCCCGGCAGCATTTTAAGGAGTTGGCCTGTACCAGCTCCCTGCCGCAGCTAGAAACTGAAGGGCAGAGAGAGATGGAGACAGAGAGTATAACAAGGATATATTTTTGAAGACAGACTTCTTGTGAATATATTATTCACTAATATATTTATTCATAGGAAGAATATATTTATAAAGATTCTGAATATTCAAAAATCTATTAACAAATAGATTCTTCATGAATATATTTATAAGCAGAATATGTTTTTAAGAAGAATTTATTTATAAGAAAATATATTCATGACAAATATATTCTTGAATATTAAGAATGTATTCACAGGAACACTTCATATTCAGGAATATATTTTTATGCCCTGGGAGTTGGAAAGATAAACTGAATATTCTTCAGAAGGATGGAGCAAAATGTAATGCAATCAAAATTATTTCAAAAGGAAGGAGTGAAGGTGGCAAGTTGGTCATTTGCTGGGTGGTTAAGAAACGCTTCCAGATCAGGCACCTGGTTAGACATAGGACTCAGGATTCAAGCCTGGGCTTGACTCCAAAGCCCTAGTACCTTCCCCTTTAATTCCCTGCCTCCAGCCCTCCCTCGGCAGATGGAGATTCCACAGACACAACAGGCTCAACCAAGAAATCCCACGGATGTCTGAGAGTCAGCGGTCAGCCAGGGGAAGATGTCACAGGCCAGAGCCCTGTGCTAACAAGGAGTCAATTTCCTGCGCTGTCACTCTTGCGATCTGTTTAGAATGTGGGTTATACAAGGTTAGCATCTAATTACAGCGGGAGGAAAGGGGGGTTCAGAGCTGATTAAGGATAGATTTTTCGTAGAATGTCTGCAGGTTGTTAGAAGTGACAGAAATTTAGTTTTGCAAAAATTACCTGAAATTACAGGCGTTTAAAGTCTACAGTCGCAGACATCCTAGCTCCCTTAGGATTCTTGCTAATGATCTCATTTCCAGCATCATGATATGTTGTATGAATGGTCCTTTGGGGGAACTCTTTCCAATATCCTAGAAGTTGTATTTCTTGATGCCCTGATGGCATTTTTTTTCCCTTTGTCCCTGACTCACTCATGTTTTGGGTGGGACTCAGGAAAAGAAACAGGGAGTAAGGGCTGAGGCTGGTACCCAGGGGCAGTGGAGGCCTTCACACCATCTGGGCACTTTGGGATGCTTCCTGACTGCTGAGCGTGGCGGGGGCCCTCCTGGCAGAGCGAAGGATACCCACTCCTAATGATGCAAGCCTTTCTGGAGAGCGTGGGGCGCGGGGAGGGAGCTGGCTGGCGCCGCTTCTGGGTGTGGTAGCCTGGAGTCCGGGCCGATCAAGGGCCCTTAGGAGCATCCCAGGGCCCGCCCCACGTGCTCCTGGACCCCTAACACGTAGCCACACTAAGAAGAGCGGGCCCCTTGGGGTCAGGCTTGATGCAAATTGGAATATGTACGCGGGAGATTCCTACAAGATTATTTAAAAAAATGGATCGCTGTTGCTGTTACTTTCCTGACCCCTATTTAGTGGCTACTAATAGCCACTAAATAAGGTGTCAGGCACCTTATTTGTGTGTTGTGTCAGTTGCAGTCACACATGCACACATCCTCAAAATCAAATGAAAAAACCCCTCGGGGGTAGGTATTATCTTCTCATTTTATGGAGACGTTACAACTATTTAGGAGGTCACAGAGCTGGAATCTAGATTTGAGTTTGATTGGTTTGCTTCGTTCATTGATGCAACAAATGACTTGCTGTGTGCCCATTACGTGCCAAATACTAAGCCAGATGCCAGGAAGAAGTGAAGAGGAAGAGGCCACGGTCTTGGTCCTCACAGACCCTAGACTAGTGGGGAGAGACAAGCAAGTAATAATAAAGACTGAGGAGCATAGGATGGGAGGCACGGCTGCTGCGGGAACCCAGGAGCTAAGGCGTTAAGGAAACCTCTGGAGGACGGGGGAGGGGACACCTCAGCGGAGGGGTCAGCAGATGCAAAAGGGGAGGCCCAAAAGAGGGGTGAGTGTGGAGACGAGGAGGGGGTTCAGTCTTGGTCCAGCTCAGACTATGTGTGTGTGAGACGAGAGAGAGAGAACAGAGCTGTGCTTGAGGGGACGGGGGGCACGTGAGAGCCCCAGTGCTGGCTGCCGACTGCACACCTCGCTGCCCATGTCCACGTCCAGTGATGCCGTGTTGGTAGAAGAAGAATTAGAGCCCAGAAGCTGACAAAGGGTCAGAGGATTCTAGTCTCCTGGCTCAGGCAGCTGCCCTGGAGATGGGTACTGTTCACACTGGTGGGGCCATTTGAATGTCAAGGTCGAGGCACTTGGATGACAAAGTGGGGATGTGCTGCAGCAGGCGGCTACACTCCTGGATCAAGCTCTTTCTGTCCGATCATACCGTCTTCTAGGGACACAACAGTTCAACCCTAATCTGGCTTGGAATTATCTGTCCTGTTCTAGATCCTTCTCTTAAAATGACATGTATTAAATATACAAACCACAAATCTCATGTCTTCCATGGAGCCTACATAAATGAGCAATTTTGAGGTTCTGTTTAATTAAAAAAACCTCAGACTTAAAACACTCAATCATTAATACCTAAATTTACTTCCCTGAGAAAACATACTCCAAAAGTGTTCAGAAGCGGCCGATTTCTCTACCGGCCGACGGGTGCAGGGCCACTGCCTCTGTTCCTTCCCAGCTGGGAAGACAACCTCCAGGCTATTACAACATATTCATAAAAGCAGTGAGGTGGAGGTCTTATTTTATCTGTTTATTATCATTTAAAATATATTAAAATTTTAACATAGAAGCAGGAATTTTAATTGTACATGGCAGTCAAAAAAAACAAAACAAAACCCAAACAACAAATAAAACATCACAGAAAGAAAAATGCACATTAACCAATAATACATTAAAATTCCATTTAGTTAAGGTGAGGATCTAAAGAATGAAATATAAGTATACCTCTTAGAGAAGAATTTTTTTTCCTTCGGTGACTTGAAGTTTGATAAACTCTCCAAGCAACTTTCTTAAACCGTAAGAGTCTTAACTGAAGCAAATAGGTACTGTAGGTCTGACTCTATTTTTTTTCTTTTCTCTCCCACCTGCAAAAAAAACACAACCCCTGCCACCCAAAAAAACCAACCAAAAAGATGGAGCTCCCATACCGTGAGGCTGACTCCACGTAACTTCAGCCGCAAATGTAGTCACTTACACAAAACAAATAAGGGCTGAGAACAAATAAGAATTGTTTGAACATATCCTAGACACCCAGCTCCCCACTTTAGAAATCTTCCCTTTAAATGGAGCGTCTCTGTAAAGATGTACCCAGGGCCCCCATGTAACACGGCTCGTGGCACACACGCAGACTGCCTGCAGGACAAGTCAGCCCCCCTGAGGCGACCCTTAGAGCAGAAGCTGTGAAGACGTCGGAGGTTGGGGGGGGAGGGAGGTGTGTCTGTGTGAGGACACGGGTCCCTGCGGGGACACTGCAGGTGGAGGGTCCTCAGGAGGGTCCTGCCAGCTTCTGCCAGGTGCCCGGCTGGCTGGGCACACTCGGGAGACCCTGGCAGCACAACTGAGAAACGGTTTGTGGAACACAAAGGAGAATTAATGGATCATGAAAACATGTGCTTATTACTAATTTTTTTAATGATCCATGCTTTCCTGAGTAAAGTACACAAATCTCACAGGAGTCTGTTTAAAGCACCAGGCCTCTATCTCTTAGACTCATTGCACCCGGAGGGCAAATCGCAGCCCAGCTCAGAAGCCGTTCTGGTGAAAACAGAACAACAATGTGTGTGTGAAAACCGTTTTCCTGATACTCTACCACTGGAGAGTTGCATCCTTGCAAATGGGAAGTGACCTCCTCCAGGGCGAGGGAGAAGGATAAAGGCGCGCGGGCTGCTCTGGTCTGGTCGCTGCAGCACGTCAGAGCCGAGATGAGGCCGGTGAGAAGCCTGCATGTGCCTGGGCCTCTGCGTCACTGGTGCCGGACCAGCCAGCAAACCCTGCAAACATAAAAACCGCAGCCACTTTACAAGGTCCAGATCACCTGGACGTGACCACGGGCACACCGAAATCAAGTTCATGTGGCTGGCGCTCCTGCTGAGAGAACAAGGCGTGGTGGCCGCAGCCCATCAGGTGCAGGCTTTCCCCCTGCCTTCCTGGCCCGAGACAGCACCTTCCCCGGCGAGGTCCTGGGAGCTTCTGAACATGAGGATGGAGTTATAAATCTTCAGGGCTGGACCCAGTTTGATCTTCATCACCTGGACAATGTCCTTCTGTGTCAGGAGCAGGAAGGCTTTGCCATCAATCTGCTGTAGATCAATAAATCAGCACAAATAAACATATCCTGCTGTTCAAGTCTGGTTGCCCTCCAGGGGCCCCTGGGTGCTGAGCTGTGTGATGGGGACGCGGTGGCCTACCAGAGCTTGGGGACCACAGACCACGACGGCATCTTAGTCCGACCACCATCAATTCTGTTTTCCCCAGAATGCTGAAGCTAAGTTAAATCAAAGAGGGGTTCATTCTGTTAAATGTGAATTCAGTGTACATGAACTGTCCCTAGGCTGAATTTCTATTGTTACGTTTTTAAAATTTTGGACTGAATTTGTATAAAGGGCCTTAACAATAACCCACTTTCATCTACCAAGTGAAATCTCCAGGAATGTTTCCCATGAGAACAATGAACAAGGAGCACGTGATGGTGTTATTTATAACAGTGCAGCACTGCAAACACCCGGGCACTCCAGAAACAGCAGAAGGAAATAAATTACAGTGTTACCTAGGATGAGGGACCAGGCAGTCACCAAAATTCATGTTACAATGAAATAGTTAATGATTTGGGAAAATTTTCATGGATTGTTAAGCAACGAAACATGATCTGATGATACAGAAAGATCTGTTTTAATTTGTAAAATTAAATGTGCACGACCACTGTAAACATACACAGAGTTAAAATACTTGAAGTCTTTATACCAAATGTGAAGGGGTTTCGGCCAGTGGCTTGGTTTGGTTTTTGTTTTCTCCTTTTAACCCTCCTGTATTTAAAATGACTCCTATGCCAAACACCATTATAAGCCGAAGTACATTCAAAATGAATGCTTTATTAACTTTTTTACAACATACTGTGGTCTGAAATGTCATGGCTTTCCTGAGGTCACGTGATGGCCAGTGCCACCGTGCAGGCCGTTTTTCTGGTTTCTAGAAGCCCCAGCGTGGTCTCAGAGTTTGAGTCCCGGCGACTGTGGCCTGTCCCACAGTCACGCTGTTTTCACAGATGGGCTCAGAAGGAGTCCAGGTTCCAGAACCAAGAGGACAGAATGAAGTTTGCTAGGATGACATCCTTCCATGAACCCAGCCCTGTGGTTCTAATCCTTTTTAGTTAACAATACAAACCATGGTGTCAGTGTCTCCCTGAGGAAGGAGGGGTCCCTGGGGACCCCACGTGGGGTGTTGAGAGTTTTAAAAGCTTCCATGTCTAATATATTGTCTAATGAAGAATCGTCCATCTAGAGAGTGGAATACCCTTCCCATGGGGTAACGAGCACATTCCCACAGTGGTGGAGAGCACCGCCCTACGGCCACACCCCAACCTTCAGAACTTCAGGCAAGACTCGCGGGCCAAGTGCCCGGTGCAAGGCCAACTGGCCCGAGGCAGGGGAACACAATCAGATTCACAGGTTGCATCAGACCAAAACTCTACGGACCACCCAGTTCCAGGAACTGACCTGGGGACTTTCCGGACCACCCAGTTCCAGGAACTGACCTGGGGACTTTGAACCCAGCCCAGCCTTCCCGCCTTTCGAGGGGCGGGATTAACGGTCCCCCAGGATACCCGAAAAGACCACCAAATAAGGAATACCCTGCGCCCTCCCGGATTCACCACACCCCTTTCCCTTCTTCCCCTATAAAATCTTGCCCAACCCTCGCTCGGGTGCGACTTCTCTGGCCCCTTTCTCTCGGACCAGTGAACCTCGCCCGGGAGCGCTCCCTAATACAGCTCACTTGAAGCTTTCCTCTGTTTCGCGGTGCCGTTTGTTAAGATCCGACCTCACATTTGGTGCCGAAACCCGGGAGGGGTACCAAGCCCCGCAGGTTACCGCGCAGGCCGCTCCTCCCCCAGGAGACAACCAGGGAACCTCTACTCATCCACCCGATCCGGCAGAAAACGGGGTAAGTCCCCCTCCCTTGTTCCCTCCGACCCCCAGAGTCGCTGCCCACCGGACTCCCTGTCCCTAATCGCGGCCGCGTCAGGGACTCCTCCGTCCTCTCTCCGGGCCTCGGGCAACTGTGGAGACGTCCCAATCGCCTGACCGCCCTCCGACCTGCCGTGAATTGGAGACTGAGACCAGGGACGCCTCTCTCCCTCTCCATTCACTCAGGGACAGACTGGGGGTCATGGGAACCTCACAATCGAAACCAGATGCTAAGACGCCCCTGGGGTGTCTCCTAGCCAATTTTACAGCCCTCGGCTTCTCCCAAGATCTCCGTTGCCGACGGCTTATTTTCTATTCCACTGTGGCCTGGCCACAATATCCTCTAGACAATCAGTCCTGAAGGGACTTTCGATTGTAACATCCTCCGTGATCTAGATAATTACTGCCGCAGGACGGGCAAATGGTCCGAGGTCCCCAGTGTTCAGGCCTTCTGGTATTTACGCTCCTGCCCTTCCTTCTACATCTCCTACATCCAAGCCCCTAATTTCCTTTGACGATGACCCCTCTCCACTAGCTGACCCACCCGAATCTCTCGCCTCTCCCCCCTCCAGAACTCCTCTCCAACCTCCACCCTACCCTGAAGCGGTCCCTCCTCCTCCCGAACCCGCTCCGGCCCCTCCAACCGTTCCCCCGCCTCCCTCGACGTTTTCTCTTCCCACGCCCCTTGCTTCGCCAGTTAGTGCACATACACGCTCTCACGACTCCCACGATCCAAATCTCCACTGCCCTCTGAGGGAGGTAGCAGGAGCGGAAGGATTAGTTAGAGTTCATGTTCCCTTTTCCCTCCAAGATCTCTCTCAAATAGAAAAGCGATTAGGCTCCTTTTCTGCCAACTCTTCCCGCTACCTCAAAGAATTTCGCTACCTCTCTCAAGCTTACGATCTAACCTGGCACGATACCTTTGTGATCCTATCTTCTATCTGACCCCTGACGAGAGGGAAAGAATTCAAACTGCTGCCCGAAACCACGCAGATCAGGTTCACCTTACCAACAACTCCATGCCTGTCAGAGCGACTGCCGTACCTGGCACCGATCCAGGCTGGACTTATCAGGATGGCCAAGATGGCCATCGTAAACGCGACCTCATGATCCAGTGCCTCCTGGCTGGCATGCAGGCTGCCGCTCATAGTCAATTTTGAAAAACCAAAAGAGAGAACCTAAGAACCTAACGAAAATCCAGCTATCTTTCTCAATCGCCTTACAGAGGCCTTAACTCTCTACACCCGGCTGGATCCCGACACCCCGGCAGGGGCAGCGGTCCTAGCCACCCATTTTATCACCCAATCAGCCCCGGACATCCGAAAGAAATTAAAAGGGGCAGAAGACGGCCCTCAAACCCCTATTCGAGATCTGGTAACGATGGCCTTTAAAGTCTACAATGGCCGTGAGGATTTGGCAGAATCCAGACGACAGGCTCGGATGCACCAGAAGGTGGCCCTCCAAACCCAAGCCCTCGTAGCCGCCCTAAGGCCGGCCATCTCCCATGGATCACAGCGTCCAGCCCCGCCGGGGGCCTGCTTCAAATGCGGAAAAGAAGGCCACTGGGCTCGCCAATGTCCCAATCCCCGACCTCCTTCTAAGCCCTGTCCCAGCTGCGGGCTAACAGGCCACTGGAAGAGTGACTGCCCTACGACTGGCCGTCCCTCAGCATCTCCACGCGGGGGGCAGGCTGACCCAACAGCATTACCACTCGAACTGCTGGGATTGGCTGACGACTGACAGCGCCCGGACTCGAAGACCCCCATCACCCTCGCCGAGCCCAGGGTAATGCTACAAGTAGCGGGTAAGTCCATCTCATTTCTGGCGGACACAGGGGCTACCTATTCGGTCCTGCCTACTTATTCCGGGCCAGTTTCTCCTTCCCAGATCTCGGTCGTGGGTACTGATGGCAAACCATCTCCACTCCAGACCGGTCCACTCCCATGTCATATCGAAGGACTCCCTTTTACTCATTCCTTCTTAGTCATACCACCCTGCCCAGTTCCCTTGCTAGGCCTAGATGTCCTTTTCCACTTAGGGGCCTCCCTCCAGCTGGTTAGACTTGACCCTAAGGTCCCCTCCTCCCAACTCCTGCTTCCCCTTCTCAGCCTGTCTCTAGAACCCTCCCCCTCTTATCCCCCTCTTCCAATCACACCGAACCCAATCATTCCCCAAGTCTGGGATACTTCTAAGCCCATAATAGCAACACACCATTCCCCCGTTCTCATCCGCCTAAAGGACGCCTCCAAATTTCCATCAAGGCCCCAATTTCCCATCTCTGAGACTCACCTTAGGGGCCTACAACCTAATATCACCAGACTCCTAAACCAGGGACTCCTTATCCCCACGGACTCTCCCTGCAACACCCCCATCCTGCCTGTCCGCAAGACCTCTGGGGATTATCGCCTGGTCCAGGACCTCCGACTAATCAATGAGGCCATAATTCCTCTCCACCCAGTAGTACCAATCCCATACACCTTGCTCTCCCATATCCCCCCATCCACAACCCACTTTACGGTTCTGGATCTCAAAGATGCCTTTTTCACTATCCCCCTTCATCCCGACTCCTATTTCCTCTTCGCCTTTACCTGGACGGATCCGGATACTCATACTTCCAGTCAGCTCACCTGGACAGTTCTTCCCCAGGGCTTCCGCGACAGTTCTCACCTCTTCGGTCAGGCGCTGGCACGGGACCTCACTTCCTACTCCCTTACCCCCAGCACACTCCTTCAATATGTAGATGACCTCGTCCTTTGTAGCCCGTCTCTCAGCCTCTCAAGACAACACATTGCAGATCTCCTCAATTACCTTGGCTCTCGCGGTTATCGGGTCTCCCCAGCCAAGGCTCAGTTATCTGTATCTTCTGTAACCTACCTGGGGCTCCACCTTACCCCTACCACAAAAGGTCTAACAGCCGACCGCACCCGGATTATCCGTGAACTCCAGCCTCCGGAAACAGTGGAACAAATTCTCTCCTTTTGGGGCCTTATAGGATTTTTCCGACACTGGATCCCTAACCTTGCTCTCCTCGCTAAACCCTTATATCTAGCCGCTAAAGAAACCCCTAAAGGACCCCTCACCTCTCCTTCCGCTGTTCGACAGGCCTTTCTCACCGTCCATAACGCTCTGTTATCTTCTCCTCCCATTTCTCTGCCCAACCCAAACCGACCTTTTCACCTTTTTGTGGATGAACGGGCCGGAATAGCCACTGGACTCCTTGCCCAGCCTGTAGGGCCTTCCTACCGCCCCGTGGCTTACCTCTCCAAACAGCTAGACCCAGCCATTCGGGGATGGCAACCATGCCTTCGGGCCCTAGCAGCGGCAGCCGAACTGACCAAAACAAACACTCAAACTGACTCTGGCCCACCCACTAACTGTGTTTTCCTCCCACCGGCTGGTCGACCTCCTAGGCCACAAGTCTCTCTCCCTCCTGGGCCCCTCCCGCATCCCGGAATTCCACCTGCTGTTCATTGAAAGCCCTGCTATCCCCCTCGACCTCTCTCCCCCACCTAAACCCGGCCTCCCTCTTGCCTATCTTCGTAGAGGCCCTCAGCCCGCCGAGAGAGGGACTCTTTGACACCCCTCTTTCAAACCCGGACCGCACCCTCTTCTTAGATGGCAGCTCAATACTCGGTCTCGACGGACGCCGACGAGCAGCCTATGCGGTGGTAACTCCCTCGCCTCCTCTCTCGTTGCTGCGGGCATCGGGGGAGGAGCCCTAACACACAGTGTCTCAACATCCCGTGACCTAGAACAGCAACTCCAGCTAGGCATCGAGGCTTCTGCCGCCTCCATCACCTCCCTCCAGCGCCAGATCACCTCAGTAGCCCGAGTTGCCCTCCAAAATCGACTGAGCCCTGGATCTCCTGACGGCCGAGGAGGTACCTGCCTCTTCCTACAGGAGGAATGCTGCTATTACATCAATGAAACAGGACTCGTCAAAGACAACGTAAACGCCCTCCATCGCTTAAGAGAAGAACTCCAACGCAAACACCAACAGTCCGCCTCCCCAATTCCCGATTGGTGGCGATCCACCCTCTATACCTGGCTAACACCAATCTTAGGCCCCTTAATTCTCATCTGTATCTTGTTCATGCTTGCTCCCTGTTTTCTTAGGTTCCTTCGCAGGCACATGGAGGAAGTCTCTCGGGTGGCCACAACCCAAATGCTCCTCGGCCCTTACAACTTGCTTCCTACAGAACCCCCCACTGGTCTCCCCTAAGCCTCGGACCTCTGGTCACCCGACTCCCCTTTCGACGCCCCCATTCAGCATGAAGTAGCCAGAGATCAGAACGCCGCCCCATTACACCAAAGATGTCGGGATGTAAGGCCAACTGGCTTGAGGCAGGGGAACACAATCAGATTCACAGGTTGCATCAGACCGAAACTCTCCAGACCACCCAGTTCCAGAAACTGACCTGGGGACTTTGCACCCGGTCCAGCCTTCCCGCCTTTCGAGGAGCGGGACTAACGGTTCCCTAGGATACCCGAAAAGACCACCAAATAAGGAATACCCTGCACCCTCCCAGATTCACCACACCCCTTTCCCTTCTTCCCCTATAAAATCTTGCCCAACCCTCGCCCGGGTGCGACTTCTCTGGCCCCTTTCTCTCGGACCAGTGAACCTCGCCCAGGAGCGCTCCCTAATACAGCTCACTTGAAGCTTTCCTCTGTTTCGCGGTGCCGTTTGTTAAGATCCGACCTTACAGCCGGTAGTCCTAAGAGTAAAGCAGTGATGGTGATGATGGGAACAGTAAGCGCTTACGGAGCTTTACTAAGCCTTCTCTGTGCTGATCCCACCAGCAACCCCGGAGGCAGATGAGGAAACCAACAGTTTCAAGGATTGTGTGGTTTCTCCATGTCCCCCTAAGTAGGGGCAGGGCAAGGACAGGTAGGACGGTCCTAATTCCACTTCGGAGCAGACAAGCCCCCCTTTTCCTGGGTGCAGGCCCGTGGCAGGTCCCCTCTGCCCCAGCGTGGCTGCAGTCACGATGCAGGTATTAACCGAGTGACGTGTCCCAAGACACGTCACAAGCGGCTGCAGAGATGAGGCTGCAGACTCCAGCGACAAAGCACAGCTCACGTCAGCGACCCAGACAGGCTGCTCCGCTGGGCCCCCTCCTGCCTGGACCTCTTTGTCTTGCCTCCCCCAAACTGCCCTTATTTACACTTAAGTAAACGGAAACAAAGCACTTCCGGGCCTAGTCGTAGAGAAACATATGTAATTTTTCCATTTCCTACCTCTTTCTTGAAGCACTTGGCATGCTCTTCGCAGCCCAGCAGAGACTGTACGAACTCAGCCACCTACAGCGCGAGATGAAAAGCCTGATTCAGAACGTGCACCGGAAATAATACCTTGGGTTGTAGTCATTCAACATTTGAGTAAAATACACTTTGCATCCCTCAAACGCTTGGGATTTAAACAGTAGCTATCAAGCCCCAGTAGCATTCGCCAGCTCGGAAATGAGACCAGCTCCTACTATCTTTTCTGGCCTCATTTCCAGGCTGACCTACATAGGGTTACAGTCACCATGGTGCCAATGACAGCCTCCATCTGTGTGGAGCCCTGGCATCCTGGAACCTTCCATCGTCTGACCCTCCTGTCCAGCCTGGGGGTCAGGGAGGGCAGGAGGCAGTGGCCTGTGCACAGCAGTGATGACAGGCACCGTCTGCCTTTCCAGACCTGGGCTGTCCCGCCTCCCGTACCCGAGTCTCCAGGGCCTCCCCCAGCGTCTGGCCAACAATGGGTACTCGGACCTCCCTGCGGAGGGAATTCCCACAAAAATGATGAGGAAGCTGAAGCCCAAAGAGGTTTAATAACTTCCTCAAGGCCACACGTGGCCAGTGAGTGCCCCGGGGGCAGCCCTTCTCCACCCTGGACATGCACTGGGACCCCCTGGAGAGCTTTAAACACGATGATCTCAGGCCCAGCTCATGCTGCAGAGATTCCGAATCAGTCAAGCTGGATCCCGTGGAGGGCTGGGCACGGATTCGATTCCCGGGTTGGTTCTAATGCGCACTCAGGGCCAAGGCCCTCCCCGCCCCCCGCCTCAGCGCTGGGGGCGGGAGGTGCTGAAGGTGAAACCCTGACGTGGGGTCACAGGGAACAGCTGGGGGCGGAGACAACACGCTCAAGGGGAGGTTTCCTGCCCAGTGCGACTCCAACGCTGGGCCTGATCCTTCTTCAATGTGGGGCTGCCCTGCGAACCGCAGGGTGTTTGGCGACATCCCCGCTAGGTGCCGGGAGCAGCCCCAGCGCGCACGATTGTGACAACGAAAAACGAGTCAGGGTGCTGGCGACACCGCCTGGTAGGAGCCACAGCGCTGAAGGAGGGCTCTTCTGGGATGGCTCTGTCACAGGAGGGGGCCGCGGGTCACAGTAGGGGAAGTGAACATAGAAAAGTGGCTCTAGGAATTAGCTAAAGACACACGCTGGTGCCTCTCAATCACTGGCTCCCCTGGGGAAGCCATGCCAGCACCAGGGCCCCCGGATGCCCGGCCCCCGGGGACAGGGACGCGCCCCACAGACAGTCTCTCGTAAACACACGCTCCAGGAACTTCTGTTCTCAAAACAGGGCTGAGTCTTGCTCTGATGGTTTTCAGAGGTTAAAATGTCCTGTTCTGGGCAAACAAATACAAATTTAAAAAAAAGGATCACGTTCCCTCTTCTTAGTATTGTGAGCCAAGAAAGCACTGTCCGTGTCAGAGGTAGATTGGATTTTAAGTGGGGATAAATAACGTGCTACACCAAAGAGTACACAGGGCTGCGCTGCGGGGCAGGTCCTCGCTGTCTTCCTCGGACAGTTTCGTTACCACGTGTCTGAAATTCTCTGTCTTTTTGGAAAGAGATTCTGATTCTATTCGACCTGCCTTTTTCCAAAGTAAAGAACAAGTTCCATGCAATCTACTGAGGCAGACCCTTCTGGCCCGGATCGTGATTTGGTATCATTATTCAGTACTGCCAGTCCCGAGAATAAATTCTATTTGAGCTTCAGTAGAAAGTCCATTGCCTCGCTGTAAAGTGGTGAACTTCACTAGACCGCAGAGCAGTAACGGAAGGGTTCCCTCTCACGTTCCCCTTCAGCACGTGCTTCCTTCTTCACGTCGTGGTCAATGTGGAGAAGCGTTCACACGGTTCCATGAGTCCCCAGAGGAGGAAGCTGCCGCCCCGTCCTTTGCCTCCACCCAGGACAGCTGTGTGGACTCGGCTGCTTTCCTCAGGTGACGGCGGCCCTGCTGGAGCCCAGGGTGGCCGGCCTTGACCTTGGCCTTGGTGGGGGCAGCACACCTGGTTCCCCAAGTTCTTGGGAGCGCAGTGTCCACAGCAGACACCCCAGTTTTGTTTTGGAAGGACGCGGAGTAAGTTAGTTCCAGGGATGACACAGCAGTTTGGAAAGACTAAGAAATGAAACTGCAGGCTCTGAGCTGAGCCCTTTACTCCACCCAACTTCCTTCCCGGGCAACCTCCTTTTCCTGGCATCCTCGTGCAGCCCAGCAGGCCTGCTTCCTTCAGTGCAGCTGCTGCTTCCTTAAATCTCTCCCGATGCCGACGTTCCCATCTTGCTGAGCCAGCGCTGGGTGCCTGACTGTCCTGGCTTCGGGTCCACTGGGGACCATGTTTCCAGCCCGGGTCTCATTTCTTATCAGTGGAATTTGTTAGTTGCCCTTTTTCAGCGACCGATTGTGTAAGGCTGCTATGCTTAGGTAGCAGTATCCTGAATTTTTCAAAACACTCCCTCCTGGGCAAAGATTGCTTGGAAAGCGACCACCATCTTTTAGATCTAATGGACATTTAGGGAGCCCTTGGATAAGGCCAGGGCGATTTATAGGTGCTGCTTTAAAAGGCATTTTTGAATGTAAGAAATAGAAGTACCCACATGGGCACCAAGCATCCCCGAGTTGCACCCGCGGCTGTAATGTGCGTACGTGTCGCATCTGCCCTGCGTGTGCCCACGGACGCCTGGCAGGAGGGGCTGCAGAAAATTCGTCTCCCAATTCATCCACTCACTCGCACATTTGTCCACCTGCTCTGGTGTACTTGCTATAAAGATGTAAAAAGATATAAAAATAATTTAGTCCCTACTCTTAGATGCTTGTACCCTTCTATAGAACATTTCCATGACCAGAGTAAGAAATACGCTCCCCAGGGACCACAGCTCGAGTGTGCGCACACTCACGCATTCCTAACGAAGGTTTCACAAACAGTAACCTCTACTACAATGATGTACTTGCGTCTGGTCTTGTCTCTCCTTTTGGAACCACTAAACTAACTTCACAGCCTGCCTGTGCTCTGAAAGAAATCGCTCTGGCAGAAACACCACAGAAACAGCAAAGGAGTTAAAAGCCAGCCCCCACCTCCGGGCAACGTGACAAAGGTCCGTCAGGTAACACAACTCAGAGCGGAGGTCTCCTCCCAGCCAGGACAGCTGACAAGAGGGACTGTCCTTGTGCTGCATCTCCTGCCAGAGACACTCACCCGCCTTAAGTGTCCCTGGATGGCACTTAGCACAGGGACCCACAGTCATTTTCCACACGCCCTGTCCCCTGAGCTCCCATTCCTGCCCCGTGGGAACAAAGCACAAAGGCACAGCCCCGCCCTGCTCACCCTGAACTGCCTTCTCTCGTCCTCACGACCCGACTCGCCACTCTTAGTGTAGCATCTGGAGCAGGCACAGTGGCCCCTGTGGCTGGTAGTCGCTGGGATCCCCCCTAGGGAGCCCCCTTATTTTCAACGATACAAACGCATCACAACGCCCACACTCTGACCACTCAAAGTTTCTTCTTGGGGACCAGTTTTTGTGCCAGGAAATGTGCTACAGAATGTGAGAATACAGAGAGAAATTTAGGATGTGGTCCTCGTCCTCAAGGGCATCTAATTAGGGAGCTATCAAGACAAAGGTACATCAACGTTAGGGAGTAACCCCGCCTGTTTTCTCTGGGATGCGTCCCGTGGGCAGCCACGGTCAACGAAGTGCTCCAGGCAGCCAGCCTCCCCGATGGCTGCTTCAGTTTTAATCTAGAAAATGTCGAAGGTCACCTTTGGCAGTAAAAGGCTGGGATCCCGTGTGTACCCATCACAGAGAACTCAGAACTGTGATCGCAGCTTCCTGATCATCCTCCGTGGCCTCTTCGGTCCTCCCCGCCCCCTAGTGAGTCTCTTCCTTCTGAGGCCCGCCCCATCCTAACGATGGACCCGCTACTTCCCTTTAATCACCCTCCAAACTTCATTTTGTTCAGTGTCAGACTTGAAACTGGTCAGATCAGAGGCCCCACCCCCGAATTTCCTATTTATTCCCTAATGTTCCTAAATAGTGATCCCTGCTCCTTTGGGGTGATGCCCCACCCCACCCCCCAAGAAGTTAATAAAAGCTGTGGCCCTCTTCTTATGGGGAAAAACACACATTTTGTACACAGTTTTCCCCAATCCCCTGAAGCCCAACCCCACAGCCCTAGCCGGGAACCCTGTGACCTGGGACGCTCACTTCCAGCCTCCCCCCAACTTCTCGCCCTTCCTCCTGCACTTCCGCCGTGGACCCACCGGCCTCCATCCCTGGCCGTGCTCTCTGGGGATCGTGCCTGGTGAAGCCATGTCTCGTGTACCCTGAGGGGACCCTAACTCAGAAGGTCCCAGAATAAATTCATCATCTTATCCCTTGGCCCCCAAACTGGATCCTGTCCCCGGAGTTCCGTTTTTTGACAGCACCACTCCTTTTCCATTCTTTCCGATGAAGTGTGTGGGCCTTGTAGTTCTCACACATCATTATCCTAATTAAGTACCAAACTGCGTAGCGCTGAGAGTATAAATGGAACCACGCTGGCTCATTTCACCTCCTCGTCTTGTGCCTCATCTATTTCCTGTGCTGTGGCTTCGTCTGCTGAGCCCGGGTGGCTCTGGACAGTGGCGCCCAGCCCGGCCCCTTCTTACTCTCACCCTCCTTGCTGGCCTGTGCTGTTTTCATCTCCCTGAAGCACCAGCTTCACAACATGACTTTCTGCCTTAGAACCTAAGAACCTGGTATTGCCTGACTGGTGCACCTGGCCCATCTCCCGCCTGCCGCAGGCCGCCTTCCCCAAGCCCCAGTGGGCGGTGTGCTTGGGGTGTGGTGAGACGTCGGCTCAGGACCTGGCTCTGACCGTGTGGCCTTAAGAGTTTCCTTAGTCTCCGGTGCCTCCACTTCCCTGTCTGTAAAATGGGCAAAATCAGCGTGCGTGCCTCCCTATCATTACATCAACACTGCTCACTACCATCATGATGTCAATGAGGGACACGTGTGTGTCTGTCATCCTTGCACGTGTCACACTCACCCCCACTCCTATAGTTTTCCTTCCCCGCATGGCGTCCCGTCTTTTCTCTGCTTGGACTGATTGCACTTTTGTTTCAAAATCCAGCTCAGATGCCCTTGCCATTCACTCAACAAACACTTACTGGGTGATCTAGTGCCAGGCGCAGTGAAAAGCTCTCAGGACACAGGCCAAGTGAGTAAGGTCTCCGCTCATGTGCTTGAGGTTCAGGGTCAGCAGAGTGAGCATCCGAGGTGCAGCCTGAGACTCTCAGAGGAAACGGGGGCCCTGAGGGACGTGGGAGCAGCCTGAGGGCTCCTGCAGGAGGAGAGCCTGCGCTGGGCAGGGGCTGGGCAGTGACCGTGCACATGTGACAACAGTACACGGGGACTAGGGAGGCGCAGGACGTGGGGCCCAAGGTCAGGGGTGGGCGGACAGCCAGGCAGGTCCTGCGGGCTCATCTGGGGACCAGGATGTGGTGCAGTGCTCGCCCTGCTGTGCCCACTCCCTCTCCGTCGGGATGCAGTCGCTCTGCACATGTGGGGCTGGGCTGGACGTCTGAGCAGGACAGTGACATACCAGGGACCAGGAGCACAGGAAGAAGAGGGGAGAGGGGCCACTGTCATCTAACTTAAACGGCGCAGAACCTCAGATGAATGGCTTGAAGGTCAAAAGAGAGAGAGACTGCCCTTGAACCCTGGGTTATTTCAAGGGCAAAACCAGCAGTGCTTTGATTACAGCTGTAAGGCCAGCAGGTCCGGGGAAGGGCCCAGGGAGCCAGACGGAACCCCCGCCAAAGTGGCTGATGCAACCGACACCTAACATTGCCACACCACTCAGCCCTGGTCTTCCCGCTCCCCAAGGGGTGGAACCAACGGCTCTGAGGCTGATGCAACCGACACCTGACATTGCCACAACACCCGAGAGATTACCAAAAAAGGGCTGCTTCACACAGCAAGCACCTCCCCTGCGTGCATCCCTATAAATTCTGTTCGCGCCCACACCCGGGCGCGACTTCTCTGGCCCCTTTCTCTCGAACCAGTGAACCTCGCCCGGGAGCGTTCCCAAATAAAGCTTGTTTAAGCTCTCCCCCGTCTTTGGTGCCGTTCCTTACAACAGCCACAATAGGTTTTAACTCAGTCGGCTTTGTAAACTGGTAAAAGTTCTCAGATGGGCAGGCGCAGACCATGAATACTCTCTAGGGAGCACGGTCACATTCAGTCACCCCCCCAAACAACCCCACAGCACCTGGCATGTCCAGTCACCTCTCTGTCCTGCGGGACCCACAGGGCCTTGGAAGGAGAGGGACCAGGCGGGCAGGCAGGGTGTGCTGGGCCCCGTCCACGCCGAGGGTGCCAGGTTGGGGGAACCCACCAGGCACACTCTGTGCGCTGCCTGGGAGGAGGGGCGGAGGCCCCCCGGACCTCTGACCTCTGCAGGGCCTTAGTCGCTGCTCCTTTTCTGGGGCTGGAAAGGAAGCCCCTGAGCGAGATGGAGTCCAGGTGACTTGACTGCTGGACATGCTCAGTGAGTATCCGTGACTAGTTTAACTGCAGCTCTACTCTGTCTTGTCAAAAGAGTGACCCATGCTTTTCTTTCATTAAAAAAAAAAACAAAAAAACTTAAGGCCTGATGAGTGAGAACAATACCTTCATCAAAAGGAGTATCAGTCAGAGTGTGTTGCTTTAAGTATGAAGCGTTTCCACAGCATCACAGGGAGCAACGGCACTTACCTGATTCTTACGTAAAACCAACGTTGTAAGGTGTGTTTCTATTACAATCAAATCCACTTTCCCCTCTGTTCGGCATCTTATGCAACACTGTGACCTAATTTATCCATAAACCTGAGGTTAACCTGATCCCCCGTGTCTGCGGATGGACACACGGCAGCGCGGTGCTGCCTGGGCGTGAGAATATGGGATCCCGGGGCCTCGGGGGCACCAGGAAGAGGGAGCCCCTTGGGCACAGAGCATGCGGGGTGGGGGGCATCGCCCGGGGCTGCCAGGACACAGGCATGGAGGCCCACACGTTCGTGTTTCCTCAGAGCAAACCTGTGATGCGGCGCTGGAGGCCTAAATCAGCACCCCACCCCGGGGGGCAGGCAGTGGAGACGGCGCTGGGAGAAGGCTGGGGAGGGCAGGGCCCCACTAGGGGGCTTCCCAAACGTCCTGAGCGTCAGCCTGCTTCTCCCTCAAGTGTGGATCTGGAATTTGGCACACGTGGACTCAGCACCTAAGAGAAACCCCGGCCCCGGGCAGCCGCTTACCTCATCCACCGTCCACCGGGCCACCTTGCCAGCCTGCACGTCAGCCACGCCGGGGAGCAGCTTGAGGTGCTGTTTGCGGCCCAGGGGAAGGTCCCGGAAAGGCTGGGCGGACGAGGACGACATGAAGACCGACTGGTGCAGGGCCTGCTGCGTCCGCGCGGCCAAGTGCTCTGCAAGACAGGCAGTTGGGTGAGGGGGGCAGCATCTTGGTGGCCCCTCCCCGCCGAGGGCCCGAGTCAGACCCCCTGGAACCCTGGACGAACCTTGGACCAATGGCATCACTGCCCAGGAGGCCCTCCCCAGCACAGCGACACCGCTGCTCTATTTCAAAACCACAGTCAGGAGAAACAGGAGTTATGAAGGCCCGAGAATGTGGCCGTTTGCTAAGCAGGATCGAATCATCTCTGTGACCCACTGATGCCAGAGAGGAGCCGGCCTGTCACTGCACCGGCCTCTCTCTCCCTGAGTCCAGAGTCAGAGCAGGCCCAGAGCCCCGCTGGACATGGCTCTAAGTGGATGGGCACACCGGCCACCAGGGATGTGCCCGCCCACGAAGCCCGGTTCCCTTCTGGAAGCCGCTGCCTGCGTCACAATGGGCCCAGGTCCACATCTGGCTTCAAGGGTCCCCTGGGGGACACCGTGTGTGGAATGCAGCTCAGGATCCCAGGAGAACCTAGGTGGCAGCTGCTACTGTTGGTCTCTGCAGGGCACGCTGGCCTTGCCGGGCTTGGGGAAGAGGCTGCAGCTGAGAGCTGGGTGCCCCCACCCCGCCCAAGCCCTCCTAACTGGGCCCTCCCTCGAGAGCAAAGCTCTGAGTGGCCAGGGTCCTAAGGCTCTAGGGGCATTGGCCGGTGTCTCCAAGGAGTCAGACTCCACTTCCGCCCACGCTCCTCCCCAGCCTTTCTGAATGAGTTTTCCACCTTCACGAGGGACTTTAATCTTCTGTCATATCCTGACATTTAGATGGAGCCATGGATCTCAATTCCCTCATTATTCTGCTTTGAATGTACAAATGGATAAGGACAAAACCACTACCGAGATTCTAGAGAAAATTCATGCCTTTGTAACGACATCTTTTAAGACACTTTCAACACACATTAGCCGAATAAAGCTGTTGATATTTTAAGACTTTGAAAGGAAAGAACACAAAAGGAAATGTTCTACGCCCTCTAAAAGTCTACCTTTCCTAATGCAAATGGCAGGGTAAGTAAGCAGTAGCTATGTAATTTAAAGTCTATTATGAAGGCTTGTGTTTTACTGACCATGTCTGAAGAGCTATTATGCAAGTATTTCCATCTCAAATTAACTAACAGTTGTTAGTAGGCGAGGCTGTCCTGCACTTTGCACATTCACATAATCGCCTACTGGTTAGTGACCAGAGAGGTTCTAAAGTACAAGGGAGCCTGTCCATCTCTGCCCGACTGCTGAGCACAGACATCCTGCATCTTTACCCATGTGTGCAGTCCACACAGATAAACAGACGGAAAAATTGCGGCCTTCTCCCAAATTCTTCTGCTCCAGTTGCAGGCAGCAGCAAATTTATCTCTAAATGCGGATTGTCCGACACTGACCTTTTTAGTATGTAAATAGGTTATCTCCTCTGTGTAGTTCAGCCAGCAGCACGTAAGGCTGAAACTTCACATCTTCTTCACAAAGCCAGTAGGTTTACAGGTGTGAATGTTCCTTAATGAAGGTGTCAGGTTGGACAGGAGCAGGTACAAAACAAGCCCCGGAAACCCAGGGAGGAAGCGTCACAGAGCATCTGCAGCTCCGGCCACGCGGAATCGCCAGGCTCTCCACGGAAGCCAGGAGTTAGAGCTCTGTGCTCTTAGGGATTAAGACCTGAGCCAAAGCCGGGCTTTATTCTGGAAAAGTGCCGCATCCATCAGTTGGTTGCTTTTGCTGAAATGGCATGGGCTTAAAAGACAAATCACATATGTGTCCCAAACCCATGCCCTAGGTAACCGATCACGTGTAGTTTCTGAAACATACAGGACTCTGAAAAGCCACGAGGAATCAGTCTTATGTTTGGGAGGCACGAAGATGTCTAGTGATGGTGACTGCGTTAATGCAAAAAAAACCCCGTGCTCCCAAGCAAGGGAATTTCCCACATGGTAATTTTGGAAGCAGATTGAGTGCTGAGGCAGCCACTTGGAAATGAACCCCACATGCGGTTGGCAGCTCCACCGAACGGCACTGGGTTCCTCCGTCCACTGCTGCCCACGGCTCTGGCCTCGTAGGACGGGGACTCAGTTCTAGTAGCAAGATGGCCTTCTCTGTGTATAGTATCATGTCATCTGCAAACAGTGACAGCTTTACTTCTTTTCCGATTTGGATTCCTTTTATTTCCTTTTCTTCTCTGATTGCTGTGGCTAAAACTTCCAAAACTATGTTGAATAAGAGTCGTGAGAGTGGGCACCCTTGTCTTGTTCCTGATCTTAGTGGAAATGCTTTCAGTTTTTCACCATTGAGGACGATGTTGGCTGTGGGTTTGTCATATATGGCCTTTATTATGTTGAGGAAAGTTCCCTTTATGCCTACTTTCTGAAGGGTTTTTATCATAAATGGGTGTGGAATTTTGTTGAAAGCTTTCTCTGCACCTATCGAGATGATCATATGGTTTTTCTCCTTCAGTTTGATAATATGGTGTATCACGTTGATTGATTTGCGTATATTGAAGAATCTTTGCATTCCTGGAATAAACCCCACTTGATCATGGTGTATGATCCTTTTAATGTGCTGTTGGATTCTGTTTGCTAGTATTTTGTTGAGGATTTTTGCATCTATGTTCATCAGTGATATTGGCCTGTAGTTTTCTTTCTTCGTGACATACGGGAAGAGATATGGGAACATATGTATATAACTGATTCACTTTGTTATAAAGCAGAAATTAACACACCACTGTGAAGCAATTATACCCCAATAAACATGTTAAAAAAAAAAAAAAGATGGCCTTGAGGTCACCACCCAAGGCAGGGAGGGAGCCGGCTGGGTGCCGTGCACTTGCGCTCAGGAGGCTTTATGCTCTCAGTGGCTTTGGAATTCGTTCTTTGTCCCCATTAAGTCAATCTATTTGTTTGGAGGGAGGTGGAGGCTGGATTTCCGGAAGGCTGAGCAGAGCGTGGTGGGGATCAGGCTCTGGATGCCAGAGTGCCCCCCCCCACCGGCTGGGTGAGATCCCCTCCTGGGGGAGGGCTCTTGCCTGTGTGCCGGCAGCCCCAGTTTGGGGGAGCCCCGCCAGAACTACTCACATGCTGACCACGGATAACATTTTTACTACTCTCAGCTTTACAGCGTGAGTCGGAAAGCCGGGAAGTTGAGTTTTCCTGCTCTAAAAGACGTGAGTTAGGTTAGGGAGGGAGGCCCTGAGCAGGGAGCTTGCAATAACCAGCTGCCATCGCTACGACACGACTGGAGGTGACAATACCTACAGCACAGAGCTGGTGGGAGGGGACGACAATGTGCCTTCAGTGACAGGTGCCGCTCTAAGCTCCTGAGGTCAGGCAGACACTCTATGCACGGAAGTGGCTTTATTCAAAATCAACACAAGGCAAGACGAATTCTCCATAGTAACACGAGAGAGGGGAGGCATTGTGGAGTGTTTCGTGGTGGTTGTTTTGCCTTCCTTGTACCATTTCCTGGGTCTGATTTCTTCCGGAGCTGAGGGTTTGGGGTGGATACTCAGTCTACCTGGGAGAGGACGGTGACAACGGGGGAAGGGCCGATCCCCGCCAGCTTGCCCGGGTATGAATCCTGGTCCCATGCAGCTGCTGAGTGACCTTGGATGAGATGCTTAACTCTTCTGTATCAACGTTTTCCATCTTTAAAACGGGGTAGTTGCAGTACTCACACTTCACTGAGTTCTTGGGATTAGAACGGCTCCCAGCACATAAATGTTCAGTGCACGTCAGACATCACACTACAGCCATCCCCCCTTCTCTGTGGGGTAGATGTTCCAAGAACCCCAGTGGATGCCTGAAACCCAGGATACTACCAAACTCTCTATATACTATGTTTTTCCCCTGTACATACATACCTATGATAAAGGTTAATTTATAAATTAGGCACAGTAAGAGATTAACAACAATAACTGATAGTAAAATACAATTATAAAAATATACTGTAATAGAAGTTTTGTAAATGCAATCCCTCTCAAAATACCATATTGTACAAATTTAGTGCCTTTCCCATCTTAACCAAGCACTTACTATGCACTGTGGGTATAACTTTTGCAGTTTGAGGTGCGACAGCAAAACTAGCACAAATTTCTTTTCTTTCTTCACAATTTCATGGAGAGAAAATTCGTTCTTACCAGAGATCTTAGCAACCTCAGCATACGATCTTTTTTCTTTCCTTACTAAGTTGAGAACATTAACCTTTTCACTTAAAGGAAGCACTTTATGATTTCTCTTTAGCACATCCAATTGCCAGGATCACTATCTTGTGCTTTGGGGCCACTGTTAAGTAAAGTAAGGGTCACTTGAACACAAGCACTTCGATAACACGATAGTAGATCCATAAGTGAGATGGATACTAAGTGGCCAAAGGGTGGGACAAAGGGATGATTCTCGTCCCCAGTGGGAGCAGGATGGTGGGAGATTTCAACACCCTACTCAGAAGAGCACCCAATTAAAAACGTATGAATTGTTTCTTTCTGGAATTTTCCATTTAATATTTTTGGACCACAGTCGACCACAGGTAACTGAAACCATGGATAGCAAAAACACGGCTGAGGAGGGACCACTGTACCGTTACAAGATACAGAGATACTCTAAGTTGTGACGACAGTGAAGGTGGGGACTTAGATTTCCAAAGCCATTGTGGCTGGATGTGCCTAAAACCTATGGAAGCTGAAATTCAGACTGAAACTCAGGATCCTCAGGGCCACATTCAGATCTCACACCCAAGTGGCCCTGGAATGACACTGCAGGGGTCACCAAAGTCATCTGTGGAGTCCTGGTGCGCATGGATCCCCTGGCCGAGGCCGACGGAAGGCGGGCATCTGTCTCCCAGGCAAACCGGTGCCCACGTGTGGCAGCAGATCATCCTGCGAACACGCGCTCAGCCTGCCAGCTCTGAAATTATGTGGCTCTTGACAGACTTTAGAATGTGGGGTGATCTGCATTATTTTAAATTCTGTGCATAAAATTAGACTTTTGAAAATATCCACTGAAAATTTTGCATACATTTTTTTTATCGAATATGAGCACACCGATTTTAGCTTTCTACCGAGCCCAGCATGGCTCACGTCACTACATCGTTGTAAATAAATTAACGCTCGTGCGCCTGTGATGAAGGTATTACTGTATTCTCATAAAATCAAAAGGCTCAGATTATTCTATCCTGAGGCACTCCGAATAAACACAGCCTTCTAGATTAGGAAAGGATGCCCACCAAGAAGAGAGGGCAGAAAGGTTCTCCTAACTGGGTAACATACATACATCTCACCCACCGGGCCCAGCTTCCAGCTCTGTGTGCAGCGGGATTCTTTCTGGGCGTTTCCCAGTTGTGTTTCCTCACTGCAGCAGTGCCTCCTACCCAGCTCCCCTAAGAGTCGCCAAGAAAATTCAGCCTGCAGCAGCAGCCCGACCACTGGAGGTCTTAGCAGTTTACTTAATCAAAATGCCTTTTGCATCAGAAAATGAAATGTATGTGTAATCCTGGCTTTGCCCCTAACACTAATGTGTGAGTGACAATAAACAAGGATATGCCTACACATAAGGTAGATGTATTTCCCCTTCCAAAAAGCAGCATGGAATGCTTGTCACCTCGGTGGTTTGCCATTTGTAGAACAGTTTGGTTGGAAGAATTTTTGTGCTATTTTTCTCTCCCTGGGTATTTTTTTTTGGGGTTTTATGCCTTAAAAAATATAACGAAGTGTTTAATGACTTCAGTCAAGGTGCTCTGAGATCTGCAGCACTCTCAGATGCCCATGGCCAGCATGGTCAACTCTGTGTCCAGCTGCAGGATCTAGGGAGGCCCCGACTAGAGCATCAAGACTTGGCCGGGGGTCTGAGTCCATCCAGCAGCCCTCGGAAAGGAGTGAATAAATAGTTCCATCTCCCAAAGCGCTACGTCATTACCTTTCTTGCAGATGCAGTAACTCGCCTGGAGTCCAGCTGACTCCTTGATGACACAGGCCTCCGTGGTGAGTGCTATTATCTGCCCTTGAACGGAAGACCCCAGCCCATGCAGGCTGTCTTCTGCAAGTCCATGCACAGCTGGATGGGCCAGCTCTGGATGGCATGTGACCGACTCAGGGGCGGCTTTTGGGGTGAAAGGACCTAACAGACCCATGGCCTGGTGTACAGCACAGGGCGCTTCCAGATTCCAGACCTAAAAAAGTCTTTAGAGACTAAAGGATTTTAATTCATCTGAAAATAACATGAAAGCGGGTCCCTGAGCTCTTCGCTAACCCTCTCTTCGTCCTTCCGTCCTTCTCACTTCTGCTCTACCCGCTGGAGGAGAAAAACCCTTTATGGAAATGCTCTTTAAAAACACGGCTGTTTCTTCACAAAGGCTCACACAACAAAACTGAAGCAAGTGAGTCAAAATTGGTAACCAGAGGCTGCATGGCTGGGCCTTGAGTTATTTTTAATCCCACTAAAAACAGGGGCTATTTCACAAGCACCCTCTTCAGTGAAAGGGGCAGGAAGTCCACCGTGCTCTCCATTCCAAAGAGGAGGGAGTAAAACATAAAATGGCGATGGGTCCCAACATCCAATTCCATGATGCCTGTCGCCTGCTGTTTAGTCTGGGACAGCCGCTGGCTTTCATCAGTTTACCCGGCACCGACTGAGCATCTGCTCCCTTTGCGGTGGGCGCGCTACTCCCGTGGTGACTTCCGCCGCAGAAGCAGGGAGAGTCAGGCCCTGCACTTGGCAATGCCTCTTCTCTCCACGATCACCGAGTTTCAAGGTCTTTGTAGTTACCATGCTTAGAGCCTTCATGCCTGGGCTGCATCATCTTCTCTTAATTTTGATGGCATTGGACTCAGACCCTCCTCTTTTCCATTTGTTCCCCGAAACAAAAGTGAGAAACAAGAGGAGCCCAACATGATCGGCGAGACAACTTTCTGGGCCTTCGTGGGAACAGCTCCTGAATCACAGGTGGGACGAAGTGCCCTGGATGGTCTACACCTGCACACTGTTCCCTCCCCCACGGGCCACCTGCAGCCACCTGAGTGGTGGGTGGTGCACGCCGAGAGGTGCTGGCGGTGTAAACTCCATCCTGGATTTTGATGACTTAGTACAAAAAGACAGACTGTAAAATACCTCCTTAATAGTTTCTCACATCTTGATTCACATGTTGAAACGATATTTTGGATATATTCGGTTAAATCGTCATTACAGTTTTCCAGGTGGTCACGGAGAGGCCTGGGCTCCTTGGAAGCCCCACCTTTTGGGCTTTACCACCGGGGACCTGTGCTCAGAATCCACTGACCTTCCTCTTCGGCCAGGCCCCCTCTTTCAGTGAAAAGCAGGGACCTGCTCTCGTCCACCCACCGCAGGCCGCCCTCCCCCGGGTGCCCCTCTCAGCCACCCTTACAGGCAGCATCCAGCTCACACCCTGCCTTTGGCCCCCTGTCACCCAGGGGCTCCCGCGGTCCCCCCTCAGCACCACCCAGCTGTGTCCACCCTGTGCTAGACACGGCGTCTCCAGTTCTCCCCCAGCTCGTCTGTCCCTCCTCCCTGGCCCCATCCTGGGATCTTAAGCCTCCTCCTCCCTCCTTCGGGGGCCGCCTCAGGGCGCCTCTGCCGCCCGCTGGCACCTGCTGGCCCAGGCTCCATCCACACAGGTGCCTCCTGAGGTGTGTGCTGCCAGACACAGCCGCATCCCGACAGAACAAGTCACTGAACAAGCAAGGCACACTTCGCAGAGCAGGGCCCAGCCCTCCCCGCAGGACGGGATCTAGTGTTCCTGCTTCTGGGCCCAAGGGCGGGCTTTTAGCTTCTTCTTTTGGTCCTCTGTAGCAAGCACTCTTTTAAGGGGTCTTGAATCCCAGGAGTCAGTCTATCGGTTCCCAGTCCCAGAGGCTCAGGGCTCCCTGGCACGAGGCCCTCAGGCCTCTCCCCTGTGCACAGCCCTCTCCCAGCCCGTTGCGGGATGAGCCCTGCCTCCTCGGGGTGCCTCCCATAGGATCCCCACCTTGCTGCCCTCTATGGAAATCGTCTGTTTGCTCTGCAGCTCCGTGAGTGGAGCATCGGTTCAAGGGCAGTCATTTGCAATGCAGCCTCACATCCCCACGGGGTGACGCAGACCTGACACGTGGTACCCAGCAGCACAGGTGCCTGCCACCTGATAGGGCTGTTGGACCATCTAAGGAATTTTACTGCAGAGACAAGCAATGCAGTGGCAAATGCTAACTTAGTCCGTGCCAGTAAACAATGAGTTTCCATCCTGTGGGCTTTCACTTGCCAAGTACACTCCTTACTGGAAAGGCTGGGAATTGTTTGTGATTCGGACTCTTACTCCTTAATTTGGTACGCGAGAAGCAGATACTCCCTGGTTTCATTTTAACAAAAATGCAGCAAAATCCA
This sequence comes from Pseudorca crassidens, assembly GCF_039906515.1. Taxonomy (NCBI): domain Eukaryota; kingdom Metazoa; phylum Chordata; class Mammalia; order Artiodactyla; family Delphinidae; genus Pseudorca; species Pseudorca crassidens. The sequence continues at coordinate 59,709,252 of NC_090307.1, forward strand.
TGTTAACTTTTGTTGTGTTAGTCATACAACAAAAGACTTCAGGGCAGCATGTTTTTTGATGGCTAAAGGGCGACCTTTTAGTTTAATATCTGCTTCACACAGCTCGAGACATCATTCATTAAGTTCTTTTGATTGAATACTACATCCCAATCACCCAATATGTCTTTTCTTTTTTTTCCAATCCTCTGCAAGACTGTTTTCCTTCACTCGCAAAGGTGAGACCAGAATTGAATGAACACTAGTATCAACTTGACCGAGAACTGGAGCTGCTCTTCTCAAAGCCAGCCTCCCCTTCCTGGGACCTCCCTGCCTCTTCCGCGGGTAGTTACCAAAGAGCGAGCCCTGTTGGGTTGGAGTTACAAATGGGAGGCCCCTGCCATCTTTACATATGTAAAGAAAACACTACTGTGCATGAAGAAACTTTAACTCCAGCAGTGGATGGTAGCACATCCTTGAGGCAAATGGATTTGGAAGCGAAGCCCCCCGAGCTGAGGGCAGCGGGTGGTCCCTGCTCCTAGGCTGGCAGCACAGTGCAACCGGGGCCAAAGCCCAGGCCGGTCTGCCAGCTGTGCTCTTATCACTTGGAGGCTGGGAGGGCAGTGAACTGATACAAGCACAAACCTTAAAACATTACACGGCCGGCCGACCTCTGGGGGGCAGATGCCTGGTGCTATTTCTCTAGCTCACCAGCACGGCACCTGGTCCATAGAAGGTGCTCCGCAGGTGTTTGTTGACAAGTGACAAGGCAGGTATAGGTCGTGGGAAGGGGCAGAAGAACAGACCCTCCTGCCTGATGGGACGCTGAAGTGCTCACCATGGACGTGCCACGAGTGACCCTCTGCCGGACCTGCCTCCTTGTTCTCTGTCCTGCCCTCTTCCCAGCTGCCGGTCGCACTGTCAAAGCAAAGGTTCTGTGGGTCCTCAACCTGATCAGAGAATCCCCAGGTCAGATCCGGAGAGAGGATTCCTCGGTTTCCTAGGCTCGCGGTGACGCCCCACGTGCCCGGGGCACAGCTCCGTGCCTGCCGTCCAGGAACACTCAGTCAGAATGACCAACGGCACACACGGGATGCAGCCGGGGTTCCAGGACCATGGGCTCCAGACTTGGGGCCAGCTGGGGACCAAGGGGACAAGCTTTTACTTTTTTAAAAAATAAATGTCTTTATTTTTGGCTGCATTGGGCCTTCGTGGCTGCATGTGAGCTTTCTCTAGTTGTGGCAAGCAGGGGCTACTCTTGGTTGTGGTGCAAGGGCTTCTCACTGCAGTGGCTTCTCTTGTTGTGGAGCATGGGCTCCAGGTGCCCGGGCTTTGGCAGTTGTAGCACGCGGGCTCAGTAGTTGTGGCTTGTGGGTTCTAGAGCACAGGCTCAGTAGTTGTGGTGCACGGGCTTAGTTGCTTCGCGGCATGTGGGATCTTCCTGGACCAGGGCTCAAACCCGTGTCCCCTGCATTGGCAGGCGGATTCTTAACCACTGCGCCACCAGGGAAGCCCAACAAGCTTTTACTCTTGATTTTATTTACCCCACGTGACTTCACGGGGGCAATGCGATGAGCCCTCTTTTACAGATAATACAACAGTCTCAGACCCAATCAATAACTTGGCAAAAGTGATTCCGACGCAGGGCTGGGAAACTCGGTTCTAAGCCATTCAAAGGCTATTCTTTTCAGTCTTCTATCTTCTCTCCCTAAACATCCCTTGAATCCCTCGATGTCAATATGCACAGATGACATATATGACCTCTTTTCCAATTTATTAGCATTCAAGAAAGTGGAAAGCTTTTACTATTCTCAGGTTGTGTGTGTGTGTGTGTGTGTGTGTGTGTGTGTGTGTACGTGTGTGTGTTTTAGGAAAACAGGAAAGGAAAAAAACCCTCCAACCATGTAAGCGGCAGGAACAAGCACCTGGCAACTACGAGGCACAGAGATAATGAAGGAATCTGATTGGCCACGACACTCTGCATTCCAACCTTCTTCTGCAAAGTGGGAGCCCTGCCAGTGGAGACCTCCACCCCCCACCGGAGCAGACCTGTGCAGGCTTCCCCCCTCCCCCAACAGCTGCCACCCTGCCCTCACATGTGTGTCCCACGTGCCTGAACAGCTGGCCTTGAGCCATCTCTTCTCATTTTGTCCTGCGTGCTGAGCTTATTTTCCAACCCCCCCCCCCCCCCCCCGCCCCCCTGAGCTGCAGGCACAGTCAGAGGCTGTTTTTGATGATAACTCAGCACAGGAGGCAAGCAGGGCCTCTGCCGCCTGAAATTCACATCCTTCCATTAGAATTCCCTGTGGAAGCCTGGAACCAGAACAACCCACAGAACCAGTCAGGAACTGGGCTGCACGGGGTCTGCAGGGGCCCGAACACGCCGGGCACACAGCCCATCACGTGCTTTGAGAAAGCACAGATTGAAAACTATGCTCTCTGCTGCTGGAAAACCTAGCCAGGATAAATCAAAGCTCAGAAAAGTACGTTTATGATCCTACTGCATTTGCAGTATACATTTGACTTAGATGCTAATTTTACACATTCCTAATATCTGGCAGAAATGACAGTCTCTCTGTAATTTCCAGTTTTAAAAAGTGCAAGAGATTGGATCAAATCTCTGGCATCTAGCACGTGCCTGTGTAGAGAGGTCGGAATGTGACGGGATAAGAGGTAGTATGATTCTCCCTGGAATGACTTAATGGACTCTTGTTTTCCATTTATGTGATTATATCAAAAGGTACACAATTTGGAAATTATATATTTTACACGTATCAGTAAAAGTACCTACTAGGCAAGTGTCTCCAGGAAACTTCTAAGTAACTACTCCAAAGCTATCACATCAGACGTTCCAGCAACAACCAAGGGGCACCTGAGGATGTGGGCTGGGCTGCGTCACCTCGGCAGGCAGAGGGCAGTCTCCCCGGGTCGCTTACCTCAGCGCACGGACAGACATGAGAAACACTGACGGGTCTGTTAGGGGAGCCCTGACCTGCGCATATGAGAGGCAGACAGTCTGTTGTAAATGGAGCCTCAGCTCCCACATGAAGGGGACTCTGTTACGACAGGGTAAGCCCCCTTCTCAAGCAAATGACGCCGCTTTTCGGCTCTGCAGGAGTGACTGCCTTCGGGATCAGGGATCTTGTCGGAAAGGCTACCTTCCACTGAACACCCTGTGGAAGTCACGAGAATGAGACTGTGTCTGAAGGACTGAAAGTGGTGGATTGTTCGGTCACAGGATTACCCATCACTGGTAATGAATTATGGGAGTAAGGTGGTTACCAACCAAATCCTTCTCTTAATGATCCACTATAAAAGGCAAGATGCCAAGATCTGGGTGTTTATGTGGGTGGGTGCGGATTTAAAGGCACAGCAGCGTTAGGGATGAAGAGAGCCGGTGTGTGGAGAAGACCCGCTCAGGTGAGCTGTCAGCACGCCCTCAAAGCCCTGCTCTTGTGATGCGTAACATTTAGAAACGTTCTGCAGCGCCTCTAATAAAGCATCTGCAAGAGAAGACACGGGGAACAAGATGGAATGCTGACAGAGGACAAATGGCAGTGATGGAAAATGTGCCTGAAATAAATGAAAAACAGCATGTTTCTGAGGCCAGACGACCCCTCCTGCTTCCTACGTCACCTGTGCGCGTTCAGAGAAGGAGCCCTCCCTCCTGGCCCAGGTCTCCTATGGCCAGCGTCCCCACCCCAGACACTCCTCCATCACGTGGTCAGGCTGCGCTGCGGCAAAGGTCTATTCTAACCTGGGCAGCGAGATCTGTTAAACTCTGTTTAAGGCCGTGTACCTCTACTAGGACACACCCGTGTCACACTCTGGGGGATGCAGGGATAAATCATTGTGGCAACACGTCTGCGGGATGAAAGTACCGCTGAACCCCATCACTGAGCTCCACCTTCTTCTAGAACGGCGCCCACCTCAGATCCGTTGCTGCCACTTTAATAAACCACCCCAAATGGCTGCACGTCAGCCATTCTCACGGCCTCCTCTTTTCAGGGGTTCCCACCGAGTCATTCAAAGTGGAAGGTGATGACGGTTGAATGCAAGTCCAAAGACAATGTTAAACACACTTCACCGTGTAACCGTAACAACACCAGACGTTCCCCACATAACGATTTGGGGAAAATGCCATTCTATTTCAGACTCTGAACAGGAAGGGGAGAATTCCAGGGAACCCTTTCCCACTCCTTATCTCTGCATGTTATTCTTTCAAAGGTTGGCTATTGTTGCTTATGCTTCCGTGCGTTTCTTGGTGAGAAAATTAATTAATAAGCTAAAATAATTTGCACTGAGTGAATCTGAACCTTGTTTCTAAATTATTTTTGGACTTTGGCTTTCCTGAATCATGGGTAATGATCTAAGTGTCCTTAGGAGAGTTTTTTCTCAGAAGAAAAAATTTTACAGGTGTAGATCAGTGGCCCAAATCATACTGGTAAATTCTAGGTGGGGAAAAGGAAAACTGCTGGTTGGGCCTCAAATGATGCTGCCTTAATGACTAGGACAATATAATTCGCAACTTTTCCTTTCTGGGAGCTCCAGACAACAGCGCCGCAGGGAGGAGAAACAATCTGACGAAAGCTTTTACCTGCCGGCTGCAACTAAGCAGCCCACTTATAAACTGCTCTGAAGTTTAAGCAGAAAGCTCTTACCTACTCTAAATTCAAATGACAGAGCTGGGCAGACGGGTGAAGACACAAAGGAGGAACACAGCCGGGAAGGAAACACATAATGGACTGAACCGAAGGCAATAACCTGACAGGCGATACGGGGCTCAGTGGAGACCAGAAGACGAATCCAGTTACGGCCGAGCTGTGACAGACCTGGGGCGGAGACAACATCGTGGGTAACGAGCGGCCTATCAAATACTGGGTGAGACGCTCAGCTCGCCCTGCCCCCAACTGCTAAAGCCCACTCCTCTTCCCCTCTGCCTCCCCAAGCTGACCCCACCCCACGAGGCCCAGCCCTCAGGCAGCAGTAAGCGCCAGGCACCGTTTTAAGCCACAAAGAGGAAGTGGAGTTTGCCTAAGAACCTGCTAGAAAGCGGACTCGCAGCTGGGCTGTCTGGCCTCCTGGCCTCCCTTGACCTCGACGTTACTCTGCCTTATGAAGGGACCGAGGGGTATTTAAGTTATGGAGGAATATTATCAACACATAGGCAAAGGCCGGTCTGGAGATGAAGGTTTAGTAAGAATCCATGAGGAGGAATTATTTACCTGCCTGGGATGTAGGAGTTAGGCCTTGAGGTGTGACACCTATGGGGTCAAGTCTAGGGCACAGGAGAACAGGGTAGAGGACACAGAACAGAGTGGATTTGGAGTAAGGGGCTTGCGGGGGGCGGGAGGGGCGCGGCGCATTACACACGCACCCCAGGAGACAGGCTAACTCAAGGGACGGATTCTGTGGTCGGGGTCGGGGGATGGATGCCACGGAGTGCCCACGTGACTACGTGTGCGCACCGTCCAGAGGGCCAGCCGGCAGCCAGGGGTGCCAACACGCCGTCTTGGCTTCGGTCTGGCAAGTAAGAGTGACCTGGGCAGAGAGCAGCCAATTCACAGAAGTGGTGTTGGTGGCGCAGCTGGGGCCCCAGAGAACAAAGTAAGAGTCTGAAGGAGATGCAGCCTTTGATCTGCTCCACTCCAACTATGGACCAGTAAAGGCACATGAACGCGAACACCTTTCACTGGAGATCCCTCCCCGGTCAGAAGTGCAGCTCCTATGCCGTGGTGGTTGAGCTCCACACAGCCTAGGGAGGTGCTGGGGGTCCAGATCTGTCCCCAGTCCCGGGGCCAGCAAAGCACACAGCGGGGGGATCAAAGCTGGCCCCTGACTCCCATCCACCTCACCACTCTTCCCATCAGCCTCATGTTGTTTTCTCATCTCTACAAGGTTGATGTGTCTGTGCTCGCCTGCAGCATCACAAATGAGGCGACCTTTAATAAACATTCCCTCGGAGCCTCTCATGGGAGTTTGCATCTCCCCTCTTCATCTCTGGTGGCTGTAAGGTTTTTCTTTTCTTTTTTTCCTTTTCTAAACCTTACAATGTGCTCTTAAGGAAAGATTTCAAAATAGGCACTGCTGGGCTTCCCTGGTGGCGCAGTGGTTGAGAGTCCGCCTGCCGATGCAGGGGACATGGGTTCGTGCCCCGGTCCGGGAAGATCCCACATGCTGCGGAGCGGCTGGGCCCGTGAGCCATGGCCGCTGAGCCTGCGCGTCCGGAGCCTGTGCTCCGCAACGGGAGAGGCCACAATAGTGAGAGGCCCGCGTACCGGAAAAAAAAAAAAAAAAAAAGGCACTGTTAAATTCTGCTAAGAGTAAAACTCTAACAGTTCTGAGCCAAAGAGTGCCTGTCCTCCGTCGGGAGCTGCCTGCAGTTGTGACCGGGCTGCTGTGACGCGGGGACAGAGCCGTGGACTCGGCAACAGGCTGCCCTGTGCACTCGCCGTGGGCACCTTGTCTAGGCGTGTGACTTCCAGAGCCTCAGATTTCTCCACTGGCAAATGGTGTGAGTTAGTAACAACACAGGATTGTTAAGGGAATTACATGGCTTGGACGGGGTAGCACTATGTGAATGATAGGAATGACCCCTTCTTTTTGTTTTCGACCCTCCCTTCCAGCCAGAGAGCAGGTGACTCCCAGGTGAAAGAGCAGATGGGCATCTCCTTTCGTGAGTGGGCAGGGCAGCCCCTCTGTTTCTGGGGCCTTCGCTGAGGCCTGAGTCTGGCTGGCTGTCGGGCTTCAGGTGCCACGCCTTGGGGGCCCTTGTAGGGAAACCGCCTCAGTGGGGTGGGGAAGGCTCTGAGCGGCCCGCACGCTGCTCCCTTCTTTCTGGCTTTCTTGCCGTCTCCAGGGAGAGACAAGGACTCTGCAGAGGGAGCGAAGGATACTCTCAAATGGGCTTCTTTCTCCAAAGCAGAATGAAAGTGAAGCCTTAAGGAATTCACATAAATCTTAACACCTCTCCACTGCCCTCCATCAGTCCAGCCCTGGCTGCTGACACCCCCCCTCCCAGGAGTGTGGGAATGTCACCGTCGGAAGCACATTGCTGCTTCGCTACACGGATGGGCCAGGCAGGAGGGGCTGTATGTCAGTTCCTGCTGTGAGTGTCCAGTGGAGTGTCCGCGCACAGTGGGCAGCACAGACGAGCCAGACTGAGACCCCAGCCTCATCCTGGCATTAGTTCCCCCTCCCCCTCCCTCTTTAACGATGATCACAGTAAATGACAGTATTTGATATACATCTCTCTGTATCTCCGCCACGCTGACTGCCTTTCGATAAAAGCTCATAAAACAAATCAGAAATGACCAAAAGTAGGTTAGGGGAAAGGTGAGAAATAACAACTCTGAAATAATTCTAAACCAGTGTATGATTTTAGCCAAGTGAGCTGATAAACTAGGCCATTCAAATATATTACACCAATATTTTCTCCAGCAAGAGACTGCTTGTTGGATTTGCATTGTTTCACTTTAGGACTTAATTCCTGGTTTTAAAAAAAAGAAAAAAAACGGGAGGGGAATTTTCCATTAGCTGTATTTTACTTAGACCCAGAACCAAAGCCTGGCCAAGGCGTCTTACAATATATAATCAAGCATAATTACATTCAAATATTAAACCACCATCAGCTGTTAGAAATAATGGAATTTCTTGCATGCAGTCATCGCATGAATTGCTCTGGCGATTGTCAGACTCCCTCATCAAGAGAATCTGCCTGAAGTTGCAGGGATTTCACTGGCCAGAGTGTCGCAGGCCATCAGCAAATCTGTGGGCTGGGGCAGGGTGGGAGAGCTTCCATCAACGCTGCAGCATGAGAGGAAGTTCTCTCTCTAATGACATCCTTGGATGAACACGTCTGTGGCATAAACAGCTGAATTCCAACAGTAATAAACATTAGTCTAAAGTAATTAACGTACTGGTAGAATTTTAGGCTATGTGATAATAGACAATGCAATAAAAGCAATTCTACGACTGTCGGAGGGGCCCTGTATGATGTATTCACAGTGCTTGCTGATATCCTCCAAATTTTTGTTTTTGTAATAGAGAATTTAAATTATATTTAGCTCAAGCGGGCATTTCAATTTAAATCCTAAAAAAAAAAAAAATCGAGTTTCTCTAAAGCATTTTAAAGCAGTCTTGCTCATAGTACTTATTTGCTTGGCCAACTCTTCGTATAGATAAGAAAAGTAAATGGCAGGCCATTAGACAAAACAGCCAATACTCTGGAATTACCCACGTCCAGGGTAATGAGGCGTCAGTGGAAATCCTGTCGATTTACGTGTGTGTATACGTATGTATGTATGCATATATTTTTCCCCTTCACTTTGGCATATTCCACTTCTTTGGGCAAGTTATGTGGATGCGTTAGCTTCGTGGTTCTCAAGCCAGATTAGAATCACCTGTGGAGACTTTTAAATCTGGTGATGCCCGAACCAATTAAGTCAGACTTTCTGGGGCTGCCGATGGGGAGTGGTGCTTTTACAAATCCCTGTCACCAGGGCTGAGAATCGCTAGCCTAGGGCCATATCTCCACCCTCACCACCCGTCCCGCTCTCTTCTCTCCTCCTGTCTGCACGGAGACCCCGAAGGGAACTATAAAGGCGGACACTCCCCGAGGCAGGGTCAGCTCTGGTGCCTCCAACTCCTGCCTGGGTTCTCAGGCTGCACAGTCCAGGGGGCCGAGCAGGCCTAGCAAAGGGGCCCGCGAGGTGGGGGGCTGGGTGGACCGGTGAGCACGCCCCCAACTTGCAGGAGGGGACCCCCCAGGGCCAGCCTGTTAGCCATCAGGAAGGTGAGCCCAGGGCTGCCCGATTTTCAAGAGGAGGCAGAAGTCTGGGTTTTCATGTGAAAACCTCTTGGTTTTTAAACGCTTGCAACGAATTAAACATTTATGAAAACTCTGTGCTGGCCACACAGGCACCTGCGCGGCCAAGCCTACAAATACCAATTTACAATGCGTGAGCGAGCAGAAATACCCTGGCTGCAAGGACTACTGGATAGATATCTGCAGAAGGAAACACGAGCAATGTCTGGAAAGTTGTCATTGTTTGAACAGTAGAGATAAATCTGCATTTGCTTATTTGTAATTTAGTGGTGCTCTCCGGCACCAAAGAGTATAACTTATATTAACAAGCCCTCAAAAAGACTCTGTTACATGAAGGACAATTTAAACCCATAGGTTTACAACCACTGTAAAGCAAGCCTACAAGCAACGCAAGCAACACACCCACCCAACTTGACTGTCTGAGAGCCTCAGGACAGAGCTCCTCACGCGGCCGTGTGATACGGCTCTCGTGGGCGTCTGGCTACTGCAGGATGGGTGGCGGGGAGCTGAGATTCTATCGTTACTACAAGCTCTCTGGTGATGCTCATGTGACAGATCTCAGGACCAGACTTCGAGAAGCAAAGCCTTAAAAGTCACGTAGGCTGGTTATAACCCCAGGACCCTTCCAAACAATAAGACTGATTCTCCCTGAAGGCCTGGCACCCATTAGGAGCTCAATAAGTACTTGCCAAGCGATGGAGCAAACGAAATTAACTTGGAGCATCCCCAGTGAAGGGCAAGCAAAGTGCTGGGCGGACGCCGCTGGAGGTGGGCACAGGACGAGGGGACGAGGCAGCAGAAGGGTCTCGCCCTCCGGCTGGGGAAGAGGCACGACCACAGGGCAGTGGCAGTGAGGTCGGCTTGCGGTTTCTAACTGGGCTGTCAGAGGTACCCCCAGAAGACACAGTGAGTCTCAGGTTGAGGCCTCTGAGAGTCGCTCGGAGGGGTTTGGCTTTGTCCCTTTGGCCGTGGGGAGCCAGGAGCGGCTTTTAAGCAGGGACGTAAGGTGATCAGATGAGGATTTTAAGAAGATCATCATGACAGTGATGTGATGGAGGGCTGCTGGGAGGAGACCCCCAAGGGTTCTTGTTTAGAAACTAAGTTCAGGATGGTGGGAAGGTTATGTGTACTGCCGGCTGCTGGGCCTTCAAATTTCCATTCCCGCTACAGAAAATAAACCTCCTAAGATGGCAATGGCCTTCTAACTCTGGTCTCGCTTAAGTGCCCAGTTACAGATGCCTGAGAATCTTTTACCCAAAGGAATCTGTGTCTCTTTGCAAGGAATAAGCCCGATGAAAACAATGATACAGAAAGAAGACAATCTCTGGTTGTTATTAATTCACATGGGGGCCTTCAGGAAACAGTGAAATCAGCTTGTAGAAGAGAACGCACCTGACAGTTAGCAAAGCTGAACTTCACCTCCAAACAAATGACATTTAGTCACAAGCCCAGAATGATCTCTTTCCCTACGAAAAAGGGCTGCTGTTAAGAAAGTGAGCATGTCCTGATCCCTACATCCCGTCATTATTAATTCTGCTTACGTGCATGGATAGGAATTTATCACATTTGTTAAATAAATAGGAACTGAAGTAGGATGAACAATACAAGCCAGAGCCCTTTCCTGTAACAGGACAGAGACCTTGCACAGAAGCCCAGCATTTCAGAGGGAGAAGGAGCGGAACCACCATTTCCCTGCAGTGGAGGCCCTGTAACATGATCCCTGTGCTTTCCGTGGTGGAATAAAGGACCCCTGCCTGTTCTCCCATAGCAGTGCTTACTCCTCCCACAGCAATTATTTTATTTTGCTCAAAGCGTACGGTTGCAGAAAGAGCAAGCATGGATTTTAGAGTCAGGTAGATCTGGGTTCCAATCCCAGCTATTCCGGAGTCAAGCTGTGTGACCTTGGGCACGTTACTTTACCTCTCTGGACCTCACATTTCCTCCTCGTAAAGCGTCATCTCATCTGAGATAGACATCAGTTCAACCTAAGAGTAATTACACATTCCAAGCCCTGAAAGTCCCGTAGATACCTTGAGAATCCATTTCAGTCTTCAGTATGTTTCACTTTTTTTTTGTTCAATGAAGGAAGGTGGGCTGCCCTTCCGTCCCAGGGTCCCGGTGGTCCCTTCACATGATAAGAGCAGCAACGGGTGGTTGGGGAGATTAAACGAGATACATGTGTAAAATACATGGCACCTAGGGTTAAATACATAATACTTTCTTTCTCCCTAATTTACTCATTGATGTCCCTACCTCTCTGACCTCATCTCAGCATTTGTCCATACCGAGTGTGAAGCTGAGAGCAGAGTGAGCAGGTCAGGTGGCCACCGTGACTGAAAGTTCTGGGAAAGGGGGCTCCTGGGCCTCGTGGCCTTGTTCTGTATCCTGAGTGCACGTCAGAGGTGTTTGAGGGTGTCTATGATGCATGAGAACGACTCGCTGATGGTCCTGTTTCCACACGGCATTGTTCCCATATAAGCCTCTCACTGGTGACTTCCAGCTCCCCAAGGAATTCTTTCCAAATGGAATGAATGTTCTAGGTAAACGTGGGGGACAAGCCCAGCCTGGGGCGATGGGCCAGGTGGCAGGTCTCCAAGAAATAACCAACGAAGGTTAGAACATTTCACTCAGTTTGAAAGAAAATATGCCCACTGTCGAGGGCAGCGAAAGGACAGTACAGCCTTTGGTATTTCAGCCTTTGTTTCCAAACTATTTTTTCCCCACATTTTAGTGATGGGCTGTAACCTGGACAAACTCTTTTTAAGCACATTGATGTTTTTGTCTGTCTGTCTTTTGTTTTTTCTGTTTTCTTAAGATTAGGCATAATCAGCGATGTTGATTTACACCAAATGAACTTAGCCATTTGTGGCTCACCAAAGAAAATAGTTCCACCGAGAGATCCTTCAAACAAAAATTTTACAAAATTATGCATTATAATAATAGTCATCATTTATACAACTTCTGTAGCTAGTTTAATCTGTGTAGTAAAAGTTATGAAAAAGTGGAATTGTGATTATAGCTATTATTTCTACAAGGACACAACCTGAATAAAAACTGTTTTTTCCCCAACAGTTTTATTCAGACAGCACAAGAATGGAATTTGCAACAATTCAAAAAACTTACATATACTTCTAACTGGATAAAGTTTTTATTGGGTAATTTAAAAAAGACATGTTTTTGCACTAAGGAGTTCTAGACCCTTAGCTTGTTAGTGAAGTTAAGTGAATGAGTGAATGAATGAATGAACGAGTCAGCGGCTGTAAAGAAACACAGCCCTAAATGAAGTGAGCAGGGTCTCCGAGTGCCCACGGCAGGGAGGACAGGGGATCGGAACTGTGGGCCCAGCTGCCCCGGTTCATACTGCTTTCTCTCCCAGGAGCAAGAGCCCACCATCTCCCCTCACCCCGGTCCCTGGGCCCTTATTGCCCTTCCCCTGGGTTCCAGGAGCTGCCGGGAGCCCCCTGCCCTGAGTTCCTGTCCCCGAAATCCTCTCCAGGCCACACTGGGCACCTGCCTGACTCCTTCTCCAGCATGAGCTCTGAGATGCGTGGAGGCTGGGCCCGGGCCCACCTCGTTTACTGCTTAGCACAAGAGATGTGCTCAAAAACGATCTCTGGTGTCTCTCAGACACCTTAGAAAAGATCTTCCTTATTCACATTTAAGAGACAGTTCCATGGCGCTTATTATGTCCCTGTTACTCATTGTTCTAAGTTTAAAAAATTTTCCAAATAGCAACCTCTCAAAATTATCAAGCCCATTACAGGGGCAGAAACTGCGGCAGAGTGGGGCTGGGTAAGTCGCCCGAGGGTCCAGGGTTGATCTGCAGGATTTGGAGCCAGCAGTGTGGGCTCAGACTCAGTGATGGCCGCTTGGAGGGAAAGGGGCCTGGGGTTTCTCATGATGCAGGAGCCAGTTTCCGGCGACAGCATCACTCCCACGAGGGAAGGGTCTGCCAAGCACGGTCACGCCTGCCAGCTGGGCTCTCCTTAGGGGGAAGTGAAATTGCCTCCTACACTTCTGTCCACTGGCCCCCTTCTGCTCTCTGGAATTGCCTTGAAACAGTCCATTTTCTCTTCCTCATAAAAAATCATGGTCTTATTGTCCATATAGATGTCACACCTTTACCTGCCTTTACAAGCGGTCCACAATTCAGCTGTTTTCCCCAAATGGAGATAAGGTTCATTTTCATCATTCTGATTTAGTGAGATTTTGTTATTGGTAGAACAGGGTGCATCCAGAAATGTGGTTTTCCAAAAGTATATTTAAGGCTAATTTTCAAAATGGTTGGAAAATTGCTACATTCAGAACGCCAGCCGGAGGAAATGGTTGCCTCCGGGAGGGCTACGGGTTTGATGCATGGGTCTGACAGTCACCATCTGTGCTTTCTGCAGGAGCGGCCACACCACGCAGGGATGTGCAAGGTAAAGATGCAGTCGAGGACTTTAAAGTAAAACAGCAGTGGGCTCACTGAACTGATTAAATCCCACTTCCCACCATGGTGTGTGTTCCACCTGCATCCAGCCTTCCCATCATGGAGCACTGCACGCGGAACCTAAAACTTGTTCTTTACAAAATTCGACGCATTACAGATAGGCTGTTTCTGAAAAGTTATTTACACCACGGCCTTTCCTATTTATGAAAATAAAAGGAAAATAGAAACTCAGAGCTCAGCCATTTCTACACAAGGTAGAAATGTAATCATCTGAAGAAGAGATAGCAAGTTAACAGGAAGAGAGGCAGAACACAAACAACAAGTAGAAGGAAAAATAAAACGTAACAGGAATGAAGATGAAACTGGAGGGAGCAGAAAGGGAGAACAGACCTAGTATATAATACAGAGCAAAAGACATGAAAGATAAAAATGAAAAATTCTAGCAAAGTAAAATTGAAATTAAAAAAAAGAATTTTTAAGGAAAGATTAGAGAAGGAGATCCACCAAATACGTAACTAGTGTCTCTGAGAAAAAACGAAACAGTAAAACAAAATAAATACCTGTATATATAATAAAAGATACCCTTTCCTGAACATTTTGAATCTATACGCTTAAACACACTTGAATCTATACACTGAAAGGGCTACCATGGGCCACATCAGGTGAATGAGAATACAATACCAGGATGCATCTTAGCAAAGTTATTGCAGTTTAAAGATGAACACTGATTTGGGCAGCTAGGAAAGCCTCCGCTCTCTCCTCAGATTTCCAAAAACAGAACCCAGGAATGGCAGGGGAGATGGTGAGTAGGAAGTGCCAGGAAGCCACTTCCTCTCTAGACAGCAACTGCACTGGCAGGATGTCTGATGTAACTATTTTGGAATTCTGGAGTCTATCTGAAGGCTTGCAGCTTCCAGGGGAGGCTTGGATGGTAGATCACAGTTAATTTCGGGTAACTCTGGCTCTTAGCGCAGCGGTGGCTACCCATTCCCCACCCTCGATCCTGTGGCAGGCAGCTGTGCCCACGTTCCTGGACCAGCTTGCATGCGGCCTGCAGGAGCCAGGTGGGCAATGAGGACCGTGTCCTCCAAATACCAGGACTCTGTGTTCTGGCTGCTTCTGACTGTGGAGCTGTGGGCACGGAGGCAGATGCTGTTGCTGCAACCCTCACTGGCCGAAGTGGTTTTCATGGTATTTAAAGAAGGAGCACCTTTAAGTTTTTTTGCCTTCATTCTCCTCTCCCCCTTTTATCCCTTTTGGGAGCCAGGTACTTAAGGATTAGAGCATTCAAAAGCAACTGCATGAAGGGAGAGTTTAGAAAGTCATTACACATACCCAGGGAAAGATGTGGCTCAGAAAAACCCTAGAAAACCTTACGTTTATACCTCAGGTTGATCCCCAGTACAGAAACACTCTATAATTATTAAAAACAAAAACAAAACAGCAAACCCTGGGCGAGGGGAAAAATGTGATTAATAGAGACACTTAGTATGAGATTCAAACGTCCAGTTTCCCACAAAAAACAACAGGGTATACAAAGAAATAGGAAAGTATGATCCATTCAAAGGGAAAATATAAACAGACAGAAACTGCCCCTAAGAAACTGTCTAGTAAGTCTGCCATCCTGCTCAGATGGCAGACTTACTAGATAAAGACTCTGAAATAACCATCTTAAAGATGCTCAAAGAGATTATTAGATGCTTAAAGATGCTTAAACAGCTAAAGGAAGATGTGAACAAAGTCAAGAAAACAATGTATTAACAAAATGAAAATATGAATACAGAGATAGAAATCATAAAAAACTAAAAAGAAATTCTGGAGTTGAAAAGTATAATAATTGACATGAAAAATTCACTAAAGGAATTCAAAAACAGATTTAAGCAGGTAAAAGGAAGAGTAAACTTGAAGATAGGAAAATTGAAATTATCAAGTTCTGAGGAATAGAAAGAAAAAAGATTGAAGAAAAGTGAACAAAGTGTAAGGGACCTATGGGACAGCATCAAGTGGATCAACATATGAATTGTGGGGGTCCCAGAAGGAACAAAAAGAAAGAGGGAGGGGAGAGAGAGAGAGAGAGAGAGAGAGAGAGAGAGAGAGAGGAATACTTGGATAAATAATGGCTGAAAGCTTCCCAAATTTTAGGAAAGATATGGATCTACAAATTCAAGAAGCTCAATAAACTCCAAGTAGGATAAAGTCTAAAAGAGCCACATTGAGACACACTGTAATCAAACTGTTGAAAGACAAAGACAAAGCGAGAATCTTAAAAGCAGCAAGAGAAAAGGAACTCATCATGTACAAGGGATTCTCTAGAAGATTATCAGAGGACTTCTCAGCAAAAGCCTTGCAAGCCAGAAGGTAGTGGGATAATATATTTAAAGAGCTGAAAGAAAAAACTGCCAACCAAGAATTTTACATCGGCTTTCTTTCAAAACTGTCTTTCCAAACTGAGGAAGGAACTAAGACGTTTGCAGACAAGCAAAAGCTGAGGGGATTCACTGCCACTATACCTGCCCTGCAAGGAGTGTCAAAGGGAGTCCTTCAAGTTGAAATGAAAGGATGCTAGACAGTAACTCAAAGGCATATGAAAGTATAAAGTTCCCTGGAAAAGATAAACACACAAATATTAAAATAAGTATTATTGTAATTTTGGTTTATAACTCTATTTCTTATGTTCTACATGAGTTTAAAGACTAGTGCATCAAAAACGATTATTAGTCCAAGTTTCTGAACACAGAGCAGAAAGATGTAATTTGTGATATCAGTAACTGAAAGATGGTGAGGATGGAGCTGCACAGGAGCAGAGTTTTTATATGCTGATGAAGTTACGTTGTTGTAAATTCAAATTAGAGTGTTACAATTTAGGATGTTAAATGTAATCCCCATGGTAACCACAAAGAAAACAGCTGCAGAGTATACACAAAAGGAAATGAAAAGTGAATTAAAACATTTCACAACAAAAAATCAGCTAAACACAAAAGAATACAATAATGCAGTGAATGAGAGACAAAAGTCCTATAAAGTATATAGAAAACAAATAGCAAATGGCAAAAGTAAATCCCTTATTATCAGTAATTACTTTAAGTGTAAAATGACAAACCTCTCCAATCAAAAAAATAGAGGCTGGCAGAATAAGTAAAAACCCACGATCCATCTATATGCTGTCTAAAAGAGATTCATTTTAGATCCAAAGACATAAATAGTTTGAATGGGAAAAGATATCCCATGCAAATAGTAACCAAAGAGAGTGGGGCTGTTATACTACTGTCTGAAAAAAAGAGACTTTAAATCAAAAAGGGTTACAAGAGAAAAAGGACATATATATTAAATTATATATAAACACTTACATACCTAATAACAGACTCTCAAAATATACAAAGCAAAAATTGACAGAATTAAAGAGATAAATAGTTTTAAAATAATCACTGGAGACTTCAATACCCAACTTTCAATGATAGATAGAACAACCAGACAAGAAGATAAGTAATGAAATAGAGGACTTGAACAATAAACCAACTAGATCTAACAGACATATACAGAACACTAGCCCAAGAACAGAATACACATTCTTCTCAAGTTCACATGGGACATTCTCTACGACAGACCCTATGTTAGGCCACAAATCAAGTCTCAATAGATTTTAAAAGACAGGTATCATACAAAGAATCTTTGTTAACTACGATAGGATAAAATTGGAAATAAGTAACAGCAGGAAAACTGGAATATTCACACATTTGTGGAAATTAAACAACATACTCTTTTTTTTTTTTTTTGGTACGCGGGCCTCTGACCGTTGTGGCCTCTCCCGTTGCGGAGCACAGGCTCCGGACGCGCAGGCTCAGCGGCCATGGCTCATGGGCCCAGCCACTCCGCGGCATGTGGGATCTTCCTGGACCAGGGCACGAACCCGTGTCCCCTGCATCGGCAGGCGGACTCTCAACCACTGCGCCACCAGGGAAGCCCAAACAACACTCTTAATCAATGAGTCAAAGAGTAAATCACAGAGAAAATAAGAAAATACAAGTATTTGTCTCTTGAAGATACAAATTTAAATGAAAACACAACGTACTAAAACTTATGGGATTCAGTGAAAACAGTGCTAAGAGGAAAATTTATGGCTGTAAATGCTTGCATTAAAAAAAAGAAGAAAACTCAAATCAACAATCTGCCTTTACAACTTAAGGAGCTGGAAAAAGAAGAACAAACTAAACTCAAAGCTGGCAGAAGGAAGGAAATAATAAAGATTAGAGTGGAGATGAATAAAATAGAGAAGAGAAAAACAATAGAGAAAGTCAATGAAAGCAAGCGTTGGATTTTTGGAAAAATTAACAAAACAGAAAAGATTAACTGAGAAAGAGAAGACTCAACTTACTGAAATCAGAAATGAAAGTGGGTAAATTACTACCAACTCCGCAGAAATAAAAAGGATTATGAGACCACTATGAATAGCTGTATGCCCACAAATTGATAACATGGATGAAGTGAAGAAATTCTTAGAAACACAAAACCTACCAAGACTGAGTCATGAAGAAATGGAGAAGCTGAATAGATCTATAACTAGTAAGGATATTGAATCAGTAATCGAAAACTCCTCGACCAAAAAAGCCCTGGACCAGATGGCTTCATTAGTGAATTCTACTGAACATTGAAAGAACTTACATATACTCTTCTCCAACTTTTCGAAAAACTGAAGAGGAGAGAACATTTCCTAACCCACCAGAAAGCATCTAAATTGGAAAAGAAGAAATGAAATTACCTCTGATGACATGAACTTAAGTGTCCATTGATGGATGAATGAATAAACAACACGTGGTAGATCCATACAGTGGAGACTTATTAAGCTTTAGGAAAGAATGAAATTCTGATACATACTGCAACATGCATAAACCTTGAAGACATTATGCTAAGTGAAATTAGCCAGACACAAAAGGATAAATACTGTATGACTCTTACTTATATGAAATACCTAGAACAGTCAAATACACAGAGACAAAAGTAGAACAGTGGTGACCTGGGGCTCGGGGGGAGGGGCACGGCAGTTACTGTTAGAGGAGGACAGAGCTCCAGTTTGGAGATGGAAGGTGGTGAGGATCCCACGACAATGTGAGTTTATTTAAAGCCACTGAACTGGGTACTTAAAAATGGGTAAAATGGTGAATTTACTATTATGCGTATTTTATCACAATAAAAAAACTAGAAGACAGTGGAGTTACATCGATCACACAATCAAGGAAAGAAAGTGTACAAGGGGATTTAATGTCTGACTAAATTGTGTCTCAGGTACACAGAGTCGGTGTTTGTCCCCTCCATCTCATCATGTTTCCCAAGACTCTTACATCCCAGTCATGACTATTCAACAAGGGTTTCTTTCTTTCTCTTTTTTTTTGAAGATGGTAAATTGAAAATGATACACTGCTGATTAAGAAGCCTCTACTTTCTCTTTCTTTATAAGACAGGCATTAAAATTTAAAAGCCAGAACATGGAATAAGTGCTAATGAAAATGTCAGCAAGTGAGAGTTTAGGTTTTAAAATGTCGAGAACAAGAAATACAGGATGAGTGTGAAGGGTCTAGCAGCTCTGTTTTATGCCTTTGAAACGTCCTCCAAATGTCACATAAAAAACCATTTGTGATTCATTTTCATGAATGATGACTTAAATTATTAAAAAAAAAAAAAAACCCAAATCTGGAAAAGTCTAATAGAAAAGCAGTGTCTATGGCTGGGTGAGTGGTTTCTCCAGTCAGAGCCACCTGTGTCGAAGACTTAACCCTGCACCGTTTCTCTTGTAAGACAGATCTGGTTTCAATCTGTGTTTCTTCAGTTTTTATCAGTGTTGGCCTAGATTTCCAAAGCTGAGCTAAAATGGAAATAGTCTTTTCTCCCTTTAACCCATCTGTCTCCTTTTATTTACATAATATAATATTTTTTCCCTGAATAATTGTTTTTTTTCTTTAAAAAGTCAAAATGGAAGTAGAATAAACAGAAACTTTTTCATCACAAAGGGAAACTTAGGATCTTCTCTTGGGGTTTATACTCAACAGGGCCTCAGGACTAGTCCAAGTTCAATGAAAATTAGCAGGAGGTGAGGCTGTAAAGCAACAAGGCCCTTTCTCTAAGGCTCCATCATCTCAGGCTCTCATTTCTCAAGCGACTAGTGACTCCTCCCAAAAGACAGAACGAAGGAGAATTTCTGAAAATCTGCTCATGTCGGCCTCCTTATTCTGAAGTGAGGAAATCAAGCTGGATAATTACTTTGCTAAGTACCAGCGAGGGACGGGTTTACAATTATGCGGGTTCTGTTGTTGTTAACTGCTGCCAACGGAATAATTTATCAAGTTACGGCATCTCATTGAGGGAACTGAAAAGCACATTACCAGTAAGAAATGATTTCTAAAGCAGACTTAATTACTACTATATGTGTTTTTAATGTTGGCTGAAGATACACAGGGAGACAGGCTAAAGTGGCATGTGACGAGTCCTCAGTTAGTCTGTCAGCCCTGAATGCATATTGAGAAAGACATAAAAAATTTAAGAAAGATCAAGACGTAGAAGCAGATTCCCTTGTCATCCCCAAATAAATGCAGTATTTGCCAGTGAGGTGAAGGTTCCGGCAGGCAGATACCTGACAAAGACAGTTCTGTGGACTTCAGCTGCAAATTAGGAGAGGGGCTGGGTGACAAGTCGGTGTGGAGAGATGTAGATTTGGTTGTGTTCTGACTGATCCACACCTGAATGGTTATTTAATCCGTTCCCATATTTCCAGGTCACCAAGGTCTTTTCACCTCCTACTCAATCTATTCAACACCCCCCTACATACACACATTTATTTAGCCTTGTGAAGGCGGCAACATACCACATCCTCCAGGTGCCTCCACCTTACCCACACCATCTCCAATGAGCAAGTGCTCCTAGCTATTGACAGACAGGCTCAATGGAAACACAGGGGCTTCAGGAACACAAGTGACCTCTCGGACACAGAGGACAGAGGTCAAACTGTTCTCCCATGTTCATAATTTCTTGTGATAATACAAACACATGGTCCAAAATAACAGAATGATTGGCTGATGGAGAACTCTTAAAGAGATTTTTAAGTCAAGGAAAAACCATTACATCCGGTTTAAACAATGGCCTGGGCTGCCTTTCTGATTCCCATTAGTAGTCAACTTCGCTTTTGGATGGAAACCTTTTCTTTCGTCCTTTGGCCTGATGCACATTAAAACCAAGTTTTTCTTAAAAACAGAATTTGTGGTCACTACTCCAAAGTGCCGGCTGGACATTTCCGGGGCTAGTTCAGGTGGCAGTGCTGCGTGTGGCATAACTAACATCTATAAACTGGATGCAGATTACGGGGAAGCAGAAATGTGATGTAAAGACGGTCAAAGAATAAACATGGTTAAGAGTTGAAGAATAGTTTCCCTGGAGAGCTGTCCGGCAGGGACACAGCAGTGCTCTGGGAAATTTAGTTATATTTATTTGCCTGTCAGTGAAATAAAGATCAGAGAGGAGAAGAAAAACCTCAAGGAACAAGGTGAGTTGTCACAACGGTCATAAAGAAGAATTGCAGGTTTCAAGCCCCTGGCATAGAAAATACATTTTGAAAACATACACAAGCGTCTGATTCTGATGTCAGTTTTGCCAGAAATCAACAGGATGAACCGTTTTTCTCTTGAGTAGTGGTGACGACATGAGGATGTACTGCATGTGCAGTTTCTCGTGGTCTGCGCCCTTGCACAGACGATTTGCTGCACTTTACTCTCCAGAAGGGCTTGTCCTCTTGTGCCACCCCTGACCCACTCTCTTCTCCCCCCACCGCCCCATCCTCAGGTCCCCCGGATCAGAGGGACCTGGCGGATCACTGGTACACACACTCCCTCTTCCGAGGGGATCTGAATCTGCAAAACTGCTGCAGCCGCCCCCTCGGGGCCCCCGCAGGGCCACAGGCAGAGAAGCCCCAGTGCGGAGCCCAGAGCTGCAGGGAGCCCAGGGTGCTGGGCCGCGGGCAGGGGTGCAGGCGGAGGCCAGGAGGCAGGCAGAGCTGGGTCCCCACAGCCCCCGAGTCCCCTGGCAGAGCTGAGGCACAGGGCCGAGGGGCAGGCCCACGGCCCACGTGAGCGGGTCTCTGGGGGTGAAGCCCGGGGACCCCTGGGGTGCAGGTTATCAGGAGCACACAGTCCGCAGGGCCCTGGTTCTGCCCATGTTAGAAACTGGGCAAAAAGAAAGAAGAAAACACGACAAGCACTGGCTGTCCTCAACAGAAGAATACATTTTTTCCCCTCGGAAAAATATTTCAAAAGCTGATGTTGAAAGAAACATGTAAAATGGATTTAAGGCAGTTTAAATTCAAACAGACGGCTCTGGACAGCGTAAGATGCTGGCCCCATGGCGGCCCAGGAAGAGGGGAAAACAACCTAC
Organism: Pseudorca crassidens; assembly: GCF_039906515.1. Lineage (NCBI taxonomy): Eukaryota > Metazoa > Chordata > Mammalia > Artiodactyla > Delphinidae > Pseudorca > Pseudorca crassidens. The sequence continues at coordinate 59,730,899 of NC_090307.1, forward strand.
CCTGGATCCTGACACTGAGTCACGGGAGAGCAGCTGTGGAATTTTATTTACTTTTTCTAGATTTTACATGAAATGAAGATGACCTGGCCCTGCCCGATACAGACCCAGGGCAGGAGCCGGAACACTGGCAGAGAGGCACACGCGGGGGAGCCCTGGATGCTGAGGGCGGGACCGGGAAAGGTGTGCAGAAGCCACATAGGGCTCCACTTCCAGAATTTCCAAATTATAATCTCTCGGGTGGGGCCTGAGCACGTGCATTTAAAAAAGGTTACACAGGTGCTTCTGATGTAGAGCAGGATGAGGACCACTGCACAGGCCACGTAGAACCACGGAGGCTCTGAAGAATCATATCCAGGTCCTCTTTCCATGGACACCCAAATCCAAGTCCTGATACACAACAGTGGTAGATTCTAGAAGGGTGATTCCCACTGACTATTTACCATAGAATTCAGCGGCATCTACTACATCTGAAAGTGAGAAGAGATATTTCATGTGCTGTGAGCATGCAAGGTGATTCATAAAAAGTGCTAACACAGGAAAAAGCCCTACCATTTTCTCCCCACCCTGAACTCTGTGGGCAAACTGGAATGTGTACTTCCTGCAAACAAACCATTTCTAACTAGGAACACTGATTCTCAGATAACCGGCTAATCCTTTAGAGAACCTCAAACCAACGGTATGCCTGGGCTCTGAGAGTTAAGGTTTAGAAAACACCTGAGAGCAAAGATTCTGACCAGCTATGCTAACGAGAGAGGGCTGCGAGGATTCCAGCAAAGTTGCCTAAAGCTATGCAAGTTCATAATGATTTAACCTTTTCTCAGGGACCCCAAACTAACTGCAATCAACTTGTTGGCATTAGGAAAGTGATGCAGAAGTGGGTGGCAGAAATTTTATATTACCTCTTAGCATTAAAGTCCTCAGATATTTTAGATCGCAAACAACATAAAGAATACACTTCCAGGACACAGCTCTTCTCCCGAGGAAATAAAATGTAACATGTGGCTGTTACCTATATAACTTTTGGTCAGAACTATATTTCGTAGCACGTGTCTTCAAATACATTTCTGCTGCTGCACAGACAGCCACAGATGTTATACTTTTAAAGTGTCTCTAAGTATCCCAGGCTGGAGAGGCTGAGGTCCAGGGAAGGGCAGCTTATTGTGTAGTATTTTGCAGAATCAAAATTGTGGACAAATAAAGATGGCTTGGTGCTAGTAAATCACCCTGCCCAAAGGCGGTAGCGCAAATAGTCCCCTCGGGTTGTACTAAGAGGAGGTTTCTAGTATAAAGGCTGCCCCTTTGGTCCTTAATAATTTATTATGGTTTAGTGGAAGCAAATGATAAATTATATATTAGGCCATAGTCCAGAAACTTCCCTCATGTACACCTAGGCTGAAGTTGTCATTTTAGTCACATTCAAGAAATAGATTCTTTTTTCCTCACTTGTCTTCAGGGGCATTCATTCAAGAAGCATTGAATAAACACATTTAAATTCATTCCAGTTATAAAATAGTCACTACCTACTGAGCACCGACCCATACCAGGTGCCATGCTTGGTATCTGTCATTTAAGTCTCTCTATTTAATCCTCCCTGCAGTTTTTTCAGGGGAGGGATTACTATCTTCACTTTTCTAGAGAAGGAAATTAAGGTTCAGAGACGACAGGCAATTTACCCAAGCTGAAAAGCCAAGTCCAAAGCTGGACCACCTTACGTTGGCTCCTTTCACATTTGAAAGACCAGCTCAAGTCTTCAGACAAAGCCAGCAGTGCCCTTGGTTGTGCTAATCTGGATGGTGTGTGTGTTTCTATGACTGCGTCTATTATGCAGTAATTATTTATAAACTTTTCTTCACGAGATGACAAGCTCCTCGAAGGCAGGATGCACGCCTTCTTGTCCGTCTCTGCAAACCCAGGGAGTAGCATCCACTCACTCCAAGTTTCCTAAACGACCACTGTGTGCTAAACGCTCACTTAGGGCTGCAGATGCAGGAATGACCAAGATGCATGTGGTCCCCGTCCCCACGGAGCTCACATTCCAGGGGAGGAATGGACAGTTAAACGAGCAACGGAGCATACTAAATGCTACAAGAGGAAAGGAACAGGGGTTACAGAGTCTGTGAGCTTAAAGCGCGGGACTGTTCCTATCCTACTGGGAGAAAAGAGGGCAGGAAGGGACCTGGTTCCCTTTAGTGGGGACAGTGGCTGAAAAGGGAAGATGTCTCTGTTGAGGTGAGAGCTTGACTCTGATTTAGCCAGGGACTGCGTGGAGGTGAAGAAGGCGGAGACGATGCTGGGAAGAGCAAACAGTATGAGCAAAGGTAGGAGGTGAGAGGAAAAATGAGAAGGAGGCGGTGGAGAAAGCTGGGGCTGCAGGTGTGGGCAGGACCAGACCAGGAAGGTCCTGGAAAGCGTTTTATTCTAAGGTTACTGGAGAGGCCGCTGAAGGGATTCACACACTGAGTGATACGATTAGGTTTGAAAGTTACTTTAACACAAAGGGGAGAATGAACTACATAGTGGAGGAAGCAGATGCAGGAGACCAGATAAGAAGACAGGCTCGGAGTCCAGGGGAGAGACCCTGGGGGCTGGACGAGGGCCTGGCAGCAGAGATGGAGAGAAGGCTCTGGATGCAGAATCAACAGGTTTGGTTTCTAATTGGATGGAGGTGGTCAGTGAAATAGGAGTGAAGGGCCGTCCTGGGACTCCGGCTCGGGCAACTGGAGACACAGTAGGTCACTTTCTGATTTAGATTGGAAGATAGGAGAATGAGCATTGTTGAGGACTAGTGTCATGCCTGGAGTGGACTCGTTCACTAAGAGATAGAGATCCACGGTGGGATGTGAATTGGACACAGGACGATGGAAGTTACCAGCTATCAGACTGAGTGGGATTTCGCAGAGATGGGTGGAGAAGAGAGCTCCGTGGAGAAGTGTCTACAGTCAGACGGAGAGAAAGGAGGCATCAGAAGCCCCCGAGAAGGAAGGCGAGGCCAGAGAAGAAAATTGAGGAGAGGGCCACGTCCAGGAAGCCAGAGTAGAATTTCTCAAGAAGGTGGGAGTGGTCTCACAGGGCCAAACATTTCTCCACGGCCAAGTAGGTCAAGTAGAAATTAAGGAACAAGCAGATTAAGTGACCTGGTTTGGGGCCACCCAGCTACAGTGAGCCAGAAGCCAGGCCCGGAGTCTGTGTATTTCCCAATGTTTTACTGTTTTTCACCTTTCCGAGTCAACAAGTGCCTTCCGCTGAGAGAGCACAGCTGTCACTGCCAGGCTGCCGGCACAGCAGTGGCTCCTGCAGCCTCACTCCGAGCCGGTGACCATGCCCTTAGGCCTCTCATTGCTCCCTGGCAAACCCGGGCGTGTGGGACGCTGTTAGGACTCAGTGAGATCATGGGATGCCTGGAGGTGGGCGGGGCTCCAGGTGGGTGAGGCCTCCCTGGACGCTGGTCCTGTGCTTCCCAACAAGGGTGTGCTGTACCGAGAGTCTGGAGAAGGCACTTTTGTGGCCACGCAGACTGACTGACGTGGGCAAGCAGACCCCAGAGCAGCTGCCCTTATTAGCTTTGGGGATGACAATAACAACTAGGAAAGATGAGAAAGGAGGACAAAGCTCTTTGCATATGACTGCACTGATTCTAGATATGCAGAGAGACGAAAGGAAGCTCCACTTCTTATAGCCCCTAAATGTCAAACGGAAAGGAAAGTAAAGACCTATAGAAAGTGAGTCAGCTTCGATTCCTTGGGAAAAAAGTAGGTATAAATGGCTGATTTTCTGTGAAAGAATTTGGCTTTCTAAGCAATGAGAAAATAAATTAATTAGGATTAAATAAGTCAACACGCAAAAAGTATTTACAAAGTACCACTTTTAGCCAAACACTACCCAGGACTTTGTGGGAAATACTTAAAAATAAGAGGGGGGGGTGACCTGTTAGAATTGCTTGGAAGATTTGTTAAAAGTAATTTTAACTGAAAACCATTTTCATATAAAATGATAATAAACTATGTGCCAAGTGCTGGGCTGTCCCCTCCCACAGCATCTCTGGGTCCTCAGTCCCAGGGGGAGTGTGATCATTCCTCATTCAGGTGGAAACTGAGGCTCAGAGAAGTGAAGGCGCTTTCCCATGTGTGTATAGTTTAAAGGTGGCAGATTGATGATGTGAACCCAAGGTGTCTTCCATCCCTACACAATGCCAACGCAAGTACACAATCACTATGCTTTTTACAAGTCTGCTCTTCTCATTTAAAAAAACTTACCAGTGTGGGCTTCCCTGGTGGTGCAGTGGTTAAGAATCCGCCTGCCAATGCAGGAGACACGGGTTCGAGTCCTGGTCCGGGAAGATCCCACATGCCGTGGAGCAACTGAGCCTGTGCACCACAACTACTGAGCCTGCGCTCTAGAGTCTGCAAGCCACAACTATTGAGCCCGTGAGCCACAACTACTGAAGCCCGCGCGCCTGGAGCCCGTGCTCCGCAACAAGAGAAGCCACCGCAACGAGAAGCCCACGCACCGCAATGAGTAGTAGCCCCCGCTTACCGCAACGAGAAAGCCCACGCCCAGCAACGAAGACCCAACATGGCCAAAAATAAATAAATAAGTAAATAATTTTTAAAAAACCCAAAACTTACCAATGTGCCTTATTCATATCATATTCCCCACGTTGAAAAAAGTCACATTGAGCTTAAAAATAAATGTACCTCCACTTTATGCAACTGAAAAGCTGGCCATGAATCAGCATTTTCTTCAGAGTGTGGATTTTTGTTGCTACCTACCACAGATTTACAGAAACAAACTCTCAATTTCTCATTTACATAAAATGGATAATTGTTACTACTCTGCTGTAAGGTCTCCCTGTTTTTTATTGGACAGTACCCTTTTGCAATGCTCACAAGTACCCTGATTTATTTATTTTGAAGTTTGGACGGTCATCTATGGAATTCCTTCAAATGGGGGCTTATCCACGCATTCTTTATACAGAATTAGTAATCACAACCCAGTTAGGGTGTCCTGATTTCCCCTCTCCTACTCTCCTCTCACAAGCACTGAATGAGGGGCAGGCAATTTCCAAGCATTTTTATATTACAAACACAGCATTTACATCTACATAAATAGCTTTTCAGGGCACAAAATACAAAATGAATCCGTCATTGTTATTTCCTAATACATTCCAGAATATTGCCTTGCTAAATCACAGTCCCTAAAACCCACAGAGAAAAAAATAACACCTTCCTTTTCCACTGTAAGGTACACAAGCTGAAAGATGCTGTTACATAAGCATGCCTCTGCTAATTAATCAGAGCTGGCCATACTCATTTTTCTAAAGTAAGGAATAAAACCAAATAGTGTCATTTACTTTTTTTTTTTGTGCCCTGCTCTAGTTAAAATTAAAAAGGCCAGGATAAACTCAGCTGAAGAATGTTGCTTACAATTCTTTTCTTCTAATTACTCAAATCAATGGGTATTTAAAAAAAGCATCCTCATATTCAGTTTGATTGTTGGTTTTATATGATAAGATGGCTAATTAAAACTACTGCACATGGGCTTCCCTGGTGGCGCAGTGGTTGAGAGTCCGCCTGCCGATGTAGGGGACACAGGTTCGTGCCCCGGTCCGGGAAGATCCCACATGCCGCGGAGCGGCTGGGCCCGTGAGCCATGGCCGCTGAGCCTGCGCGTCCGGAGCCTGTGCTCCGCAACGGGAGAGGCCACAACAGTGAGAGGCCCGCGTACTGCAAACAAAAACAAAAACAAAAACAAAAACAAAACCTGAGCAAAAAAAAACTACTGCACATTCTGGCACATTCCAGTACGCAGTTTATGATTGTGAAAAGGTCACACACTTGAGAACAAAGTTCAGTACGCCTCTCGCGTTTAGCTAATCAATCACAGAGGGTGTTTAAAAAATAATTTCTAGCCCTCTCTTCTGAGAAGCTTCTCTTCTTTTCCCTGTTTACTCATGATTACCCGTCAATACACCTCTCTTCCTCAGGGTGATCCTGTTTATGGGATCCCTCCAAATGCCTCAGCAACTTTGCAGTTCTGTGGAGGGCATTAGAAAACGAGGATTCTGGTTTGGTTCTGGTAAAAACAAAACAAAATCCTGGAAAAATAACATTCCAGAACTAGGATACTTAGCTAAGATCCACAAGATATCCGTGGCATTGATCTTATGGTAAATGAGACAAAGAAATATACTTGAAAGCCACTGCTCCTTGGTGAGGGAGAGAACACACCTCTGCCTCTCCTTGGAGGGTCTCTAAACGCAGACAGGGCATCTGCTGGCCCCGACCCCATGGCCCAGCCTTTACCCTCTCACAAAACCCAAGCTTCACCTGGTCTTTTCAAAATGAATCATAATTGCGGATGCCCAAATACCGTGTAATATGGCTTATATGTGGAATCTAGAAAAATGACACAGTTTAGAGACACAGATGTAGAGAACAAATGTATGGACACCAAGGCGGCGGGGGGGAGGGTGGTGGAATGAATTGGGAGATTGGGATTGATATATACACACTACTAGGTATAAAACAGATAACTAATGAGAGCCTACTGTAGAGCACCGGGAACTCTACTCAATGCTCTGTGCTGACCTAAATGGGAAGGAAATCTCAAAAAGAGTGGATATATGTATACGTATAGCTGATTCACTTTGCTATATACGGCAGAAACTAACACAACATTGTAAAGCAACTATACTCCAATAAAAATTAATTTTAAAAAACCCCAAATGAATCATAACCTCAAGACAAGCCTAAATCTTTTCATGCTACTGATGTCTGATTAACCCATTCGTGTAAGCACATACTCCAGTTTCTACTGTGTCTAAAAACATTCACTCTTTCAGGCTTCCAAACCCTTACTGTGTGTAGTTTCATACTGCTCAGCAGTTTCAGGACTCCTCCTCTGTATTTTAATGTGTTGGTGGTGGGCTTCCCCGGTGGCGCAGGGGTTAGGAATCCGCCTGCCAATGCAGGGGACACAGGTTTGAGCCCTGGTCTGGGAAGATCCCACATGCCGTGGAGCAACTAAGCCTGTGAGCCACAACAGCTGAGCCTGCACTCTAGAGCCCACGAGCCACAACTACTGAAGGCTGAGTGCCTAGAGACTGTGCTCTGCAACAACAGAAGCCACTGCAACGAAGAGTAGCCCCCGCTCGCTGCAACTAGAGAAAGCCCGCGCGCAGCAACAAAGATCCCACGCAGACAAATAAAGTAAAAAGAATAAAAATTTAAAAACTAAAGTGTTGGTGCATATTCTGCCTCTCCTCGGTCTCAGGTCTGGTAGGATAAGGAGTGTTAGTTAAGTAACATGACTTAAAGGACGTCAGCCGCAGATAAACAAGAACTCAGTGAGTTTGCAGACTCAGCATGGTGTTACTGACTTCTTACACATGGTTCTTCCTTCTCTCGACCCTTTTCTAGTCTTATACAGGGATGTAAAGATAGGCCATCATGAGAAAACTACAGCTAGAACAAGAGACAAATAGTTGTGTACTTGATTAGAGGAAAGGAAATGACTTGCTCTATATAATTTAAAGGAAATCTTGGTGACTGCTCCTTTCGACTTTTATTTCAAATAGGGTTTACTTTAATTAAAATATTTTATACACCTCCACAATGCTTTTCAATGCCAGTGTCTTATCCCTAGGAGGTCTACTTCGATTTATATTATTTAACATTTCCAATTTGCAATGACTTTAGCAAGAGGTGAGAGTCCATCCTTATCCACTTTCTGAGAAGGTGGTAGACAGTACATTGCAGAGGCCGCCTGATGGACGGACGCTGAGCTACAGGCAGCGGCTGAGGGAGAACCTTTGGCTGTGGGTTCTTGGCCCAGCTGCTCCTTCAGGCCGCTGCAGTTCCATGGGAGAAGTCCTGAAGACCAACCCATTTCCTTATCTAAAATGCCATATTGGGATCATAATAACCACGTGAGTAACAATATCAACACAAAGGGCTGTTAAGTGAGGCCCCGAAATAATGACTGTAAAATATGATGACAAATGTAAGTACAGCGATGAATACTTTTAATTAAGATCAATTATTAATTGATATTAAATATTAATTGAGTATTTAATAACAGTCACATCCCCAAATTGAAAATATCAAAGCAGAGAGGTTAAACGATTTGCCAGCGTTGCACAACAAGGTGATTTCTGAGCCAAGATGAAATCTGTAACTTCTTGCGTTAATTTTCCTCACCCTCTGTTCAATTCAAGTGCAATACAACCAAGCTTATCAATACTCTCTCAGGAGGGGATCGTAACTGCCCTGCACGCCCCCCAGTGCACAGCTGAGGTTCCCACTGGTGAGACCAGGGCACATGCATCCGGGAGCTGCCAGAAGAAGTCATGGAAGGAAGGATGCTGGCTCCTCCCAAGACTATTAACTTCCAGATAATGACAGTGCTCAATATTACAGGAATCTTCCATGTATTTTCAACTGGCCAATTTAAAGCTTCTGCATGTTAAACAGAATTTATAAGGAAACCAATAAAGTAAAAGTTTAAATCGCAAAAACCGGGACCAGCTCCTATCCCACTGTTCTTTAGTACTAAACAAATAGGAGAAATGAATTACTCTAATATCTTTTAGTAAGTAAGAGACTAACCAAACAAAATTAAGATAAAAGCAAAGGTAGGACTAAGAGAAAGCAGTAACAGGGTCCTTGTTGGTCCCAGGGGAGATGGGGTTCTGTGGTCTCAGAGAGACCCCGTTCCTCCTCGCCAGAGAGAAGCCTTACGTCTACCATCCAAAAGTTGCTGAGCTAGTCACTTCAGGGAAAATCAGAAAAAACAGCTTTTAATTGGTAAAATGATAACTATTTGTAGATGATCCTCTTATTTACTGGGAAAGCAATTACATGAAAAAATTACACATAAGAAGAGAATTTGACATGGTAGCAAAGTCAAAATTACTGTACAGAAATTGACAGCTTTTACATACAAACAACACTAGCTCCAGGGTATCAAGAAAGAAATGATTCCATTTATTGTAGCTACAAAAATGATGAAATGCTTAGGAATAAAATTCATAAGAAGGGTGCAATTTCTACACAAAGGAAACTGAAAATGCTATCAAGGGACAGGAAAGATTTGAGTGTGGGAAAGGCTCATTATGTGTAACTTCATAAAGGGAAAAATTCAAACTGAAGCCATAAATTTAATACAATCTCAGTAAGATTACCAACAGGATTTTGGTGTCATAACAGAAAAACTGATGCGGAAGTACATTTGGAAAAACAAACAAGCAAGAGTAGCTGGAGAAATTCTGAAAAGGAAGAATGTTAAGAGGAGCCTAGCTGCTATTTAGATTTTAAAACCTACTACAAAGCTGCAGCAGTTAAAACAATGTGGTACGAACACAGGCACAGACAAGCAGATCAATGCAAGTAAATAAAATACATAAGGGAATTTAGTATATGATGAAGGTGAGATTTCAAGTCAGTGGGGAAAAGATGGACCACTCAATCAGCAGAGTGTGGATGCCTGGATAAACAGCCAGGACAAGGATAAGTTACTTCTCCACCTCTAACACTGCACAGGTACAGAGGCCAAAGGGAGCAATACTTTCAAACTGAAAAACATGAAGCAATAAAATAAAGAAATGGAAGATTTCTTTTTTAAGGAAAGAAAAGCCTAAGTGGGATATAAAACTAGAAGCCACAAAGGAAAACACTGATATATTTGAATCCAAAAACTATATTAAAAAAACATAAAAAGTACTATTAGAAACTCCAAAGACAAATGGAAACTGAGAAAAAGTAGTTACAATTTGCAATACATAAAAGGAGCTAATTTCCCTGTATATACACACACAGAGCCACAACTAATCCTGTGGGAACAGGATTTAAACGAGTGTTCGTAGAGAAATGAGTACAAATGGCTCCTGAAATGTGAAAAGATGCTCACTCTCAGTCTTAAGCCTATTTTTTTTTAACCTATTTTATTGGTTTAGATGAAAAAGTTTCCCAATACAATAGATGGAAAGAGAAGCCCACTCACACATTGCTGGTGGAGGTATCTTGTACAAGTTTTACGGAGAAAAATCTGGCATTATCTAAAATGCACGTCCCCACTGACCAGCAATTCCACTGCCAGAACCCACTCTGTAGACTCTCTCAGTGTGAAATGAACGTGGAACACTCTTTTAAGCATTCTTTACATGGCAAACATGGAAAACCACCTGGATGGCCATCGACAAAGTTAGAGTCCATCCACGTGGTGAGCGAGGGCCAGGGTGCTCCCCATGCACTGATGCAAACCGTCTGCCAAACGTTATTGCTAAACAAACAAAGGGAAGTGGCTAACCATGTGCATGGCTGGCCATCAGTTGTGTCCACAAACACACACACACACTCTCTTTCTCTCTCTCTAAATAAGGAGAGAACAGCCCTGGCCCAGGGCAGGCGTGAGCTGGGGCTGCAGAACAGGGCAAGGAGGGGACATATTTTCCCCTCCTTGAAAATATGAGTTCATGAAGGTATGAACTCTTCATACCTTTTGAATTTTGTACCAAGTACATGTACTACCTATTAAAAAATCAATAACATACATTTTTGCCTCCTAAAAATTCTGGATTATAGACCTGTGGCTAGTAAAAAGCTAAGTCTGGGAGAATTAGATTGTTAAGGGAAATAATGCAAGAACACATACATATGTACATTTTCTGACTGTTTACCAAGTATTAATTCTCATTGTTTTACTAAATGAGTAAAGTATTGGGCTTGTTTTCACAAGCAAGAGGCTTTCATGGGAAAAAAGGTAACACAAATTTAATTTCTATGTGGCCTCCCTCCTCAGACTTGCGTGGGGTTCTTGTAACGTCAGTCAGCAGTATTGCAAGTTCATTACAGAGAAGGGAGAGAAAAGGGAGAAAAGAAAAATGACCTTTTCGATTCCGAAGTATCAAGGTGATGAAACTTAGTCAACAGTCTTATCTGAGCAGCCCCAAAGCATCTGCTTTTATCCTCGACTTCAACTTTTCCAAATTAAAAAACTATTTCAAAATTTCTTTTGTGTATTGCTCTCTCAATTTCTCTCTATTTCATGAGTTTTCTAAGAATTTTCTGACTTGAAATTTCACTGCATTTAAAACTTCTTATAATAATGAGGTAAAACATTTTAAAACAAGCATATGGACAAGGAATATACTATAACTGCACTGTATAAACCATAAACAGCCAGGCAGCTAAATTAAACCCGATGGCGTTTCTTCCTTTATAAATGCAGTAACTGCTTTGTTGCGAAATACTCAAAGTGCTAACAAACTCATTATTTCTACCATTTTGTCTTTATCGTTACCTAGCTGGTTCCACGTGTTTCAATTTTATAGTTGCTCTTTCGCTAGACTGACCCGTAAGAATACTTAATACATCCAGTTGTTATTTGTTAGGAGGCTGGAGTCTGTGATCATTGAGAAAAGCCTCATGCGACCCAAGTTCCAAGCCTGGTTGTCTTTCTGATTTCTGTCCGCGCCCCCCCCCCCCCCGCCACGCCCCTTCGCCATGGGAGTAGAATGACCATTAAGCATTATTTTAGTTTCTATTTCAAAGGGGCCTTTGTAAGTTGGTCCACCTGCTCCCAAGAAGCATACTGTGTTCTTGAGAAGATAAATCCCTTCTTTGACCTCATTTCAGAGAGGCAGAGAATATACAGGACATGCTACTTCTCTGTGCTTCTCTAACTTTTGAACCATTTACAACTTGCTGCGAAGAACCATCCTTCGCCTCTTGAGAAATTCACAGAGACCAGTAGCATCTCATTCTTGGGGTGGAGAAATTAATTGGGATGTAGTTACCATGCTCCATGCAGAGATGTGTGCAGGGCACCTCCCTTGGAGGTGTGATGCAAGACTGGAAACTTGATTTCTACGAATTCCAGATTAAATTGGCTTGATGTATAATACAGGCTAAGTTATCTTGCTTGCAATATGCAAATTGATAACTGGTAGAACACACATCTGTAACTCCAGCCACTTGCAACTACAAAGCAGACTGCTGCCTCTGCTAACACGGGCTTGAAGGATTATGGTTTAGGAAGCTCTGTTTTGTGCCTGTGTGTGATGACGGGTGAGGTCACATCCATCGCGGGGGCTTACTGATAAACGTTAGTGAGCATGTGGTTCTCTAGAAATCCAAGGGTGGTACTCACCGCACCCCCAAATCTCCCAGGCTCTCAGGTGAGGGCGCCACGGAAGTTAGTTAAAGTATAAAAGTGCCATTTTTATACAGAACAGTGAAATAAAAGGTAGGAGTAGGCTCCTGAAGTGTAGCTGGCCCCGGGAAGAAGGAAACTTGGAGAAAGCGTAAGAGGCCAAAATGACTGCTGCATCCACAGGTGGGAGAAAGAATACCTGGGAACACGTTAGGACGAGTGGTCAAAGGAGGAATTGGAAGTATGTGTCATGTTCTGGGTCAGTGACTTAGAAGGACAAGGACACGGCATCTGTCCCCCAGGCCACTAGTGGGCTTCACTCTCCCGAGGTTGGGGGCTGAGGTCAACCACACGTGACAAATGTAAAACACCTGAAAAATAATGTGTGACCAAGTTCCCAGGGCACTGCCTTGGTGGCAGGCCTCCACAGCACTGGTGATTCTGCAAATAACACAACTATACGCGGGGTGAATGGAATTACTGCCAAGGAGACATACTGCCACTGCGGAAGGTCTAGTACCAACACTTACTAGATAGATGACATTGTCTATTTTTATTATATTTACACACTGTGTGTGTGTGTGTGTGTGTGTGTGTGTGTGTGTGTGTGTGTGAGTTTCAGCAGAATGAATGGGCATCATCTAAAAACACTGCACTGTGCAGCTGATTCAGTATCAGCTTACTGGGGCCAAAGAGGGAGGGTCTATGACCCCATTCAGCTCAGGAGAGGCTGGAAACTGGCTCCACACCTGGGGAAGCTGACCCCAAGCTCCGCCTAGACTGACTCCAAGTATCATGTCAGATTTGGGGAAAGAGAAACTCGAGGATAGAGCAAGCAAATCCGATGCTCAGCTCTCTGTGAAAAACTCGGCTCTATATAAAGAAAATGCAACGAGTGTCGTATCCACAGGTGGCTTCTCCAGGGGAAGAAACTCATCTGCCTACCAAGGAGAAGCAGGATTTTCGAGAATGGAAAATGTATTTTTGAAATGATTCAAAATATCTCATTTTTGTTTCATCATCACCTCCTCCCCATTTCTCAATACTGATTATAGAATTACTTCACCTACATGCTATAGTCATACTTGCTTTCTCTGTCCTCCCAAGCAGTATTTTGGTGATTTGTGTTTCTGCTGTATTCTACTTTTGTCTTAGTAAATGAATGGAAGTGTGCACGGGTGTTATGGTGTTATACAAAGCTCCATAAAATAAAAACACTATGTAAATTCTTCAGCATTAATATACTGTTTTTCTGATTTCATTATAATGGAACCAAGGGATGAGCAAATAGCTTTCACTGTAATGAGATCTCACTGTATTGAATACTTGTGCCCCAATGAGATTTAACCAATATTAACACAGATAAAAATAGGTTACTTAGGGGCTTCCCTGGTGGCGCAGTGGTGGAGAATCCACCTGCCAATGCAGGAGACATGGGTTTGAACCCTGGTCCGGGAAGATCCCATATGCCGCGGAGCAACTAAGCCCGTGTGCCACAACTGCTGAGCCTCCGCTCTAGAGTCCGTGAGCCACAACTACTGAGCTCATATGCCTAGAGCCTGTGCGCCGCAACAGGAGAAGCCACCGCAATGAGAAGTCCACGCACCGCAACAAAGAGTAGCTCCCGCTCAACTAGAGAAAAGCCCACGCACAACAACGAAGAGCCAACACAGCCAAAAAATAAAATAAGTAAGTTTATAAAAAAATAAATAAGTTAGTTAAACATATTTTTAACAGAGACACTAGAAAATAATTCTAGAGGATACTAGAAATCAATTTCTAAGGTTAGTTTTTGACTGTTAACCTGACTTGGTCATCTAGTAAGAGACAGTAACACAGAAGGGGGAGTGGGCACACTTGGTACATAAAGATGGGAGCCAGGGCACATCAGTGTCGAAGGGGCATCTAACAGAAAGAAATCAACAACAAAAATGCAGACTTCCTACCGAACAAGCAAACTATTCAAGAGAGAGTTTTTGATCAAACAGTCATGCCTTATAAATAATGAGCAATTCTATCACCTGTTTTTGCATGTTATCACAAAGTAGGTGTTATGGACTGAATATTTGTGTCCTCCCAAAGTTCATACGTTTAGGCCCTAGGCCCTGAGTTGATGGTATTTGGAGACAGGGGCTTTGGGAGGTAACTAGGGTTAGATGAGGTCATGAGGGTGAGGCTCTTGTGATGGGATTAGTGCACTTGGACTAAGAGACACCAGAGCATATATTCTCTCCTTCTCTCCCCCCACCCCCCTTTTCCTCCATGCACACAAAGAAGAGGTCATGTGAGCACACAGCAAGTCGGTGGCCCCTATGAGCCAAGGGAAGAGGCCTCAGAATGAAATGTACCATCCTGGCACCTTGACCTGGGACTTGCAGCCTCCAGAAACTGTGAGAAAGAAATTTCTGTGGCTTAAGCCACTCAACCTGTAGTATTTTGTTATGGCAGCCTGAGTGGATTGGACAGTCGGTATCTAAGATCAAAGTGATGAAAATATCAAAAGAAAATGAAAAAGGAAATCTCTCTCCTGCTTTTGAAAATACACTGCTCACCCACATCTGAATGCCAGGGTTGTCAGCTCTTCAACACACATCTTGTCTAATGACTTCTTTTTTCCCTTCTGAATGTCTGTGCTGAAAGAAAGCCTTCACTTCTGGGTTAGCCCCCTCATTTAAACCTGTGCAAATTAAGGGGTGAGGAAAGAGTGCCCCAGATCCTTTCTTTTGAATCTTCCTTTGATTCGGAGTTTTGCAGAATCTCTTAGTCGACTGTTTTTTTTTAAAATCAAGTTTTACTGCAACTCTAATACATTATATACACACACCTTCTTCTTTCCTGTACTTTGGGTCTGGGGACTCCAAAAGTGTCACTTGACAAATGTGGTAATTCCAAAGTCATTTGATGTTGGAAAAGCTCCTGCCTTTATACAAAAGGGGCAAGTGTCTCTGAGAATGAAATCCAGTGCCTAGCTGACCAATGAATTTGGTCAACATCTAGAACTTGAATTAATAGATTATGACACTGCTGCTTGAAATCCTCAGAGTAATTACAATCACCTAAAGAACAGATAATTAAACAAAATTAATAATAATATAACAAGAAGAAGAAGAAGAAAACAATGTTCAGTGGCTTCAGTCTACATGATTGTTAGGAATATCAGGATATGAGGAAGAAATCAATTATACACTTAAAAAAATCATTTTCACGCATTAAACGTTTTTCATTCTCTCCCTGTTAAGTTCTAAGAGCAATACATGTACAATAAAGAAACACAAGAAATTTCAGAAGAGCAAGAAGAATACAGAAAGAAATTACAAACACTTAGAATCTCATTTCTCAGAAATAAACCCTGCAAGACAATTTGGGTTACAGTTCAGACTTTTTCCTCTGCAAATAATATAATAAACTTAAACAAAATTCGACACAGTAGATCACATTAAAGATTTCCTCTAATGCAGTGGTTCTCACCCAGAGGTGGTTTTGTCCCCCTCCCCCTGGAGACATTTGGAAATGTCCAGAGTCATTTTTGGTTGTTAGATCTTGGAAGGGGCGGGGGTGGCTACTGCCATCTATCTAGTGAGTGGGAGCCAGGGATGCAGAGGACGGCCCCACGACAAAGAATTATCCGGCCCCAAATGTCAAGGGTGCTGATGTGAGGAGAGAGCCTGCTCTGACCTCACAGACTAGGGTCCACCCCACACGACGAGCAGTTGCTGAGCGCCGGCCCTGAGTCTGTAAATTCAAAGACAAACAAGACCCAGGCCCACCTCCGATGAGCGTGGGTGACAAACAGACAAACAAACGGAAATGGGTGAGCTCTGTCCTCACACCTCTTCTGAGGCCAGGAGCCCTCCTTGTGGCCTGAGTCACCCAGTGCCTGAAACTTGATGTCAGTTTATGAAAGGAGCCTGAATTAGTCCTGCTCTGAAGGAGGAAGGCGCTCAGGGACAGCAAGCACCTAAGCCCCTGTTTGCAGGTCAGCTGGACCCTCCCTCTGGCTTCTCCTGGAGCCCTTCCCTGCTGGCTCTCGGGTCTCAGCTGCAGGGTCACAGGGAAAAGATTCATTCAACACAATAATACTGTTACGAATCACTCCACTTCTAAAAAATTCAAAATGTCTTTTTGCCTTGACTCCTACAATTAAAAATATAAAATAATAACAACAAAACTCGTGGTCTGCCTAGAAGAGCCTGTATCACAAGAAGAAAACAGCAGCTTCTGACAGTGACTAGATTCCCCATCAGGAGTCAGGCCAGGTGTCCTGTTGTTTTATACCAGGGACCTCATTCCACCCTCGCAACCACAGAAAGACAGCACGGTCTGCCCCATGGCTCAGATGGGCAAACTGAGGCTGGGGCTGAGCAGCCTGCCCCACACGCGGTCTGCAGACGGCGAAGGCAGCCTGCACCGCGGGGCCGGCTGTCCTGGGTTCAGCATCACCTCCTCGGGGAGCAGGACCGTCCTCCAGCCACGAGCCCTTGGGGACCAAAGCCACCCCGCCTGGCTCCCCTCCTGTCACCACTCGGCTCCCAACAGGTGAGCTGGACCTCGTGGGCATCGTCAAACCATTCCTTCCCCAAACTGCTCCCCATCTATCGGCCCCTTCTCTCCCCACTTCCCTCTGCTTAGAGTCTGTGGACATTCTTTAGGTCTTGCAGATACTTCACATGTTCTCATTTCTGTCTTTTTATTGACCTACAAAGGTCAATCTCCAGCCCAAACTTCACCTCTGAGCTCTAGACCCGTACCCTTGCTACGGAACACTTCCTTGGTCTTCTCAAAGGCCTTGCAAAACTCCGCATATTAAAACTTAACAATCTCACTCCTGCCCCCACTGTCCTCGAATCCCAAACCTGGTTTGTGCTCTTCAAGTTCCCTCATTTTAGTGAAAGACATCCCCACCTCTTCAGTGGCCCAAGTCGTCCTCAGCGCCCTGTCTCTCACCCCCAGTATCCAAGGCCTGCTGACTGTCACCTCCTCAGCAGGATGTCTCCTTTCTTCATCTCTTCCACACCGCTAAGCATCTCCGAACCATCACCACCTCCATCCTGGAAACTTCAGGAGTTTTCCAACTGGCCGACTTGTATCTACCCTGCCCAGGTCCCGTCATCCCAAAGCCTCGCCGTTGTGTTCAGAGCGAAGCCCAGGCTCCACTTCTCCAGGCTCCGCTCCAAGTCTGCTCTCCTCACAACCGCCCACTCACTCCACTCGAGTCCGCTGACCGTCTTTTGGTCCCGGACACTCTCTCTGTCCCGCTGTCCGCGAGGCTTTTGTACACTCCGCCGTCCCTGCCATGTTCCTTCTTCCCTCCCCTCACCGCATCCCTTAAAGCCAGATGTCCCCGTCCTCAGCAACTTCAGCTTGCTTCCTCAGTTACATCAAACAGACTCTTAACAGCCTCACATAAATTCTTCTTTATAGCACTTGCCACAGGTACAGGTTGGTATTTTAAAAACATGGTCATTTGATGAATCTGCCTTCCCAGCGGGAAGGTAACGTTCAGGGAGGGTGAGGGCAGTCTCTGGTTTGGGTTAGCAAGGTGCCCGCATGGGCAGCTCAGTGCTTGTTAAAGTAGTAGCAAGTCAATGAGCGAAGGGTCCAGGACTTGTGCTTTTGACCACGGTGCAAATAGAGATCGAAGTTCTTGAGTTAAATTACAAAGCAATGAATCCTTTTATCTCACTTCCAATGACCAGAATTTTCTAGAGCTTTTCAACTAAAAATTTTTTTGCTCTGTATTTCTTTCCTCTGATCTAGCTGCAATTTGGTTGACTGTTTGAAACTCACAGTGCTGGAAATGTAGTAATTGTTCCATGAGATGTTTGTTGAATGGTTGGTCTTAGAGCAAAAGTATCCTTTAGAAGGTTCGTTATTTTGTAACTTACTTTCATTGAATCAAAGTTAAATATGAATGTTTTCTCAGGAGCAACCTCCTAAGGGATGACCACTTTTGTTTTCAGGTGACGCTTGGAGGACACAAGATTTTGATTTGTGTTTGGAAAGTGCGTGCTCGGGTGACTGCCTGAAGAAAAATCCCTGTAAAATGCAGTACAAGAACATGAATATTGACATATGGCACTAGTTCTCTGAAGCAGAATGAGAACACTCTGCTGATTCACTGCCCTTTGATGAAAATACATTCTTCAACGGCGTCTGTGTTCATGCCATGACCACAAATGACCGCGGGGTGCTGGCCAATCCATCTCTCATTTTGTCTCAAAGTGGCTTTAAGAAGGGGCTTCCCATGCAGATTTAACGCAGGTTGGAGACCCCAGCCGCTGCTGCCGAACTACTCATCACCTCTCCGCAAGTATCGGTGCGGGTGGCAGCCAGCCGTTTACTGGCTGTGTGCCCCGGGGAGGTTATTCACGCTCTGTGCACTGCAGTTTCTCCATAGTTAAAAAAAGAAGAAGAAAATACAATGGAACTTGGAGGGCTGTGGGGAAGGAGTGGGAGAAGCGCGCGCTGGCGCCCGGCGCACGGTGAGCAGCCCTCGCCTTTGCCCGGGCTTCTTCCGGTCCTTAAGTGGTTCATCAGATGAGTCACTTTTGCCCCCAGAATCATAGAACTGGCTTTGCTTCCAGTTACCTAAATTTTGTTTTTTTCAGTTTGAGTCTTGACAGTAGATTTGCTTGGGAGTTGAACTTACATCTCCCCAGAAGACCTGATAAGGGTCCTAATAAGCTCCCAGGGCCCCTGGGGGTGCCCACAGCTCTCTGGTACATTCAAGAGCTCTTCTTACAGTGTAAGAGCGGCCACGCCTGCAGCTCAGCCAGCTTGAAGCCTTCCTCTCCATGACTCTGATGGTTTCTTGGAGAAGGAGAGAGCGAAAGCAACAATAGGAACTTTTTGACATGTGTTATTAAAGTGTTTTCAGAAAAGTAATTCTGCACAATAAGCCCAATTTGGAATTGCACCTATGCAATTCCAGCATGTTCTGTACTTGTTAATTTTTTTTTTTTTACCAGTCAAGATGTGAGCTAGCAAAATGCTGTTGAAAAACACAGGTGTGAGTTTGGGAAGGCAGTAAATGCAGTATTTTCGGTACAAGAAATCATTATCCACAACACTCCTGCTACTCAGCTTGGTACAATAATTATTAAGGGACCAAACTGTTAAAAAATCATTAAGACTTTATTCAATAAATGCTACAAAAAGTGACAAACTATTTGGAGGTCAAAAGATGGGCTCAAAGTTAATTCTCTGTATGCTTTTCCTCTAGATAAAGAACTTTGCATAATCTAACTTCTTGCCAAACCCTATTTTCCCCAATACTTTCCCAAAGTATGTCAGGGAAATTCTTTAGGACCATATAAAATCCTGCTATTCTAGTCCTAGCCTTTTCCTCCTTTAGGTAGAAATTGTATGAAAACCGCTTAGTCTTACTATTCTGAAAGGTAATTAAGCTTGTAGTCTCCAAAATGATGAAAATATTAATATTGTCACTGTGCAGTTCTTACAATTTAAGAGCAAAGTTCTGCAATTTTTATAAATGGTGATACTCTTCATTACTAACACCTGTGCACATTAATTCCTAAAGTATCTAATTTTAAACAACTCTACAAAATCAATGCCTAACATTTTCCAAAATGCAAATACGACCTGACTCCAGTGAGCAAAGAGCCCTCTGACGTGCTGTTTGACTAACAGCCACGTCGTCCCCCAGAGGCTCTGAGGGCTGCTGCTGTGAAGGGTACAACTTCTGGTTTTTAATGGAGTGGTTTTTTTTTTTCCTCTTAGGGCAATAACATGGGTCTGAAATGAGCTCTGGAGAGAGGGAGAGACAGTATAGGGAAAGATCTTTTTCTCCCAGTAAGTGACATGCTCATAATGGCGAAAGATTTTTTTATAGCAAATTTTGTTGCAGAACTCTTATTGACGTGCTCTTAAATTATCAGACGTTTTCTCAACATGCTACCTATTAAAGAAGCATGGACTTGTGATGTCAACACAGTTGGTAAGTTAGTTAGTCCCCTTCCAGGCTGTGATATTTGTTTTCCTCCTGCCTCTGGTGTCTGGGGGAAGGGGACGTGAAAGGCAGTGGTGGCCGTTGCTTTGAGGGTCTCGGTTTGGCCGTGAGGGTCCTTGATGTTGGTCTGGGGACTCTCAGCCTGCGACGTGGCAGAGGAGTCCTTCACAGAATGTCCTTGGTGACGCTCCCTGCACTCTTAATCTCGCTGTGGCTTCACCATATACAAGTCAACAGGACATACAGAGCAGGTCTAATCTGCTAGGCTGCCAGTGTGGAAAGATTCTGATTGAAGTCTTGCGGGCTCTGGGGCAATGAGATGCCTTCGAGAACATCACAGTCTGCGTTCATGTCTTCTTTCCAGACCTGGGTAGAAATCCTGGTGCGTCTCCTTGGTAGGGCAGACTCAGTGGGTGAATTCAGCCATTTCTTGAAAATTTCAGGTGTGGACTGAATTCACTCTGTAACTTTGATGGAGACGTTTTCCCTCGTCCTGGGGAGCAGCTCACCATCCCATATTTTGCTAGGACTCTGAAGGACAAGGGAGCCGTGCTGATGAAAGGTGTCCCAAGGGTGCCGTGCTATATGAGAGACCCCGGCACCATAAACACCTGATTTTTCATAAGCACCTGATTTTTCAGCAATGGCTTTCACTGTATTATATTAAAATTTCCTGGCTTTGCAGGATGTGTTCATCGTAGGGATGGTTGAGAGGGGCAGCTGTGGCTGCAGGAGCAGATACCACAGAGGCATCTGAGGGGTCCTGCAATGTTTTCCATCAGTGAGCTTCTCTGTCCCATTAAATACGATGGGGCGTGCCTGGCTGCTAGCTCTGTGCGATTACAGATGGGTCTCCTTCGAGGTTTTTCTGTACCGACACCGTTGTTCAATTATAAAAAGTGTAGCTCGGAGTTGTCTGAAAAGCAATTGGGGGTAGTTCCAAAGGCATACTAAAAAACTGCCTTTAAGTCAATTTCATAAACATTGTTTTCTTTGATGTTTTGGTTTAAAAATTATGGATATAGGTTGATAATGAGAGCACATTATCGATCGAGAATTCCTATTAACCGGCATTATCACATCACAATACAATTTAAAGTTACGTTAAAACAATGGCTCAGGAGTTTAGGAAGTCTCTGGAATGCCTTCTGAATCATAAAGCAATAATATCTTTGGCATATTTTCAGTATCAAATTAATTGCAATTTTCAGAATATGGCAGGGAGCTGGCACATAGCTGACTTTCAATTAATCAATATATTGGATTACAATAACTATGAATCAATGCCTACTCCCTGCCAGATGCTGGTCACAATGGACACTAGGACGTACTGTACTTTCTCTGCTTCTTGTGGACTAATAAGCATCAGTTTCCAGACATTTAAGCAAACGGCAAAAAAAAAAAAAAAACGTCACATATCCTTGTTTGATCTTTGCAGCTGAAAGGACAGTGAGTTCCAAAACTCACATGCATTTTTTTTCCCCATCTAACCTTCTGAGGTAAAAGAGAGAATCTCCCTTCAAGCTTTGCAAATACCCTGACTCTTCTGTACTTTGCCAATAGTGAAGAACTTTTTCTCTTTCAAGATTCAGCAGGCTAATGGGCATAAAGAATTCTGACAGTTTTTAAAGAACAAGTCAACAGGGCTTCCCTGGTGGCACTGTGGTTGAGAGTCCGCCGGCCGGTGCAGGGGACACGGGTTCGTGCCCCGGTCCGGAAGGATCCCCCGTGCCGTGGAGCGGCTTGGCCCGTGAGCCATGGCCGCTGGGCCTGCGCGTCCGGAGCCTGTGCTCCGCAACGGGAGAGGCCACAACAGTGAGAGGCCCGCGTACCGCAAAGAAAAAAAAAAAAAAAAAAAAAGAACAAGTCAACACACTGGAAAACGTACCGCGATGGCCAGAAATTGGACGATGCAAATAGAATGGCATGATCCCACCCTACAGTGCACACGGGACGGCTGGCAGAAACCATCTACAGCTCACGGAATCCCAATAGAAAGTTCTGTCAATCTACAGTCCCCACAACAAGTTCGGTATTTGGAAGAACAAGACCAATTTCTGAATGTGTGATCATCATCGCCCTTGTGAATGATGTCTTCCTATTTTCAAATGTTGTAAGGAGATTTCTTATCTATTTCCAGCAAGTGTTAGCTCTTTAAAATATACCATGCTGAGAGAGTTAAGACAATTCGTAATCTAATTATGTGTATTTGTAAAACAACTGCTTGCGTAGCTGAAATATAAATTCGATAAGGCGATAAATATAGAGAGAGGGGCAAGAGAATTAGTTCCAGAAATGCGGCAAAATGCATTCAGTACTGAGTGTCCGCTGCAGGACTGGCACGAGGCCAGGTCCACAGGACACAAAAACAAGCAGGTTCCCGGCCTGTGAGAAGGTCACGGTCTCGTGGGCACATCAACAACATGTGTTCAGGGCAGACAAACTCAGTATTATTCGAGAAGGGACTGCAAGACCGCTCAAGTCATGCGAATGGTGGTGCAAAGCCTAACTGACCGGGTCAGTTAAGCTCTGCCCTCCACACGTCGCTCTCCTGCTGATGCTCTGACGGGGGGCTGGCAAACGCACGCCTCATTTCCCACGTTGTTCCCCTGCCTCAGGAACAGAGGCTCCCAGGGCTCTGGTGGGTTTGCCCCATTCTGAGTCCCAGCATCTTTCCCACCAAGGACCCTGGAAACTCCCTCTTTACAGCACTGCACGTCTCAGCGTGGGAAGTCATGGGCTGAGACCCCTGACGCGCTCTGATCTTGGCAAGGGGACCGCCACACGCGTCACTGTCTGCAGCCTCCACGAGGCCTGCTGGGCTCACATTAGGAGGCAGAGCAGGGAGGAGGCCCAGGGTGGCGACTCGGCAGTAAGATGGGTTCGAGCCCCGGCTCTATCACCTTTAGCTGTAGGGCCAAGGATACAGGGACCTGGCTTCCTCTCGTCTGCAAGGCAGGGTACCGCAACATAGGCTGAAGGCTATTACGTCGATAATGCCTACACACGACTTAGCGCAGACAGTGCCCAAAACGTCAGCTCATGGAAACACGCAGCAGGCATCCTCCTCTTCTCCCCCTGCCCTCTGCCCCGCCCTTCCCTGAAGGCCAGTTCACTTCTGCTCCCCCTTCAGCTGTGGCCCCTGTCACTTCCTCAGAGACACCCTCCCTGACTTCTGGTGCCCTCTTCCCTGGACCTCGACTGTCAGCGGCTGTCGCTGGGCCGGGAGCTCGTGACGACTAAGTCCAGCTCTGCTCTCGTCCACAGCGGCCACCCCCGGCCTGGAATAATGGTGCGCGTGAAAAAAGAATGTGCTGAATGACCACGGGAGAAAGGAACGACTCTGGCACCAGGGAAACGCTTCTGCGGAAGGACCTCGAGGGCCCCGCGGGGTTAGGAAGGCGGCACCAGGCGGGTGGCTCGGCCGCCTTTCCCTCCGGCAGCTTGGCTTTCGTCTGTTTACTTCTGGGTTACCCCAGACTCCGCTGGAAAGCACTAAAATACAGTTTAGAAACTGCTTGTTTTCAAAGCTCCTTCCTAGGACTTACACCTTCTGCCTCAGGAATCTGTGAGATAATGTGACCAGAGACTTCCATGCTGTCTGTTACTGAAGAGGCAACTCATACTGAACACCTGTCGTGTTCATTACCCCAAGACACAGGATGGGGCCCACTTCACCTCCTGCGGCTTCTCCAAGGAATTCTCTAGAGGTGTTCAAAGAGGTTTTAACCTTCAGTACAATGGAGCCCTCAAAGAAAATTTCTGACATTTTGGCATTTGTTCTGAGATGGATTTCTCCTGATTTAATGACACCTGGTATTCTGTTCACGTCACCCACACCTAATGCTTTTAAGTCACTGGGCTCCCAAGGTGCTGAGCACTGGGTACAGGTGCCATGACCACCAAGACCACGCTTCAGCAGGTATATTTGAAAGTAAGGTTTCTTCGATAGCGTGCTTAAGATGCAGAATTTGGTGTGTGTGGGGAGGTTGATTTAGAAAGATTTTTCAGAAAGCATTTTTAATTTTGAGGCTAAACAGCGAAACAACACTCAAACAAGGATTCCTTTGAAACTTATTATTCCCCAACACCTATGTTCCCAGAAGTGAAAAAAAATCTTCTGATGTAAACATCATGAAGAAACAAACACCGCCCACCCCTGCAATTTAGTCAAATGCAACCCATCCTCTGACAGATGTCCCAGGGAAGGGGGCCCGATGCCAAGGAAACAGTTAGTGACCCAGATTCTCAGCCCCTCAGGGAAGGGTTTTCCACGAAATTTCAGGGCACCTGTGTGAAACATGGATGATTAAACTTTACTCTCAGCCTCCTCTCTGTATGCAGCAACTTCTTCTTTTTTATATAAACTAATATCCACTGTGAATGTGACTGCTTCTCCAAGGGGCTAGAAGGCACTCGTCTGAAGGTGCACTACCAGTAAGGGTTGAGGAGACCTCGGGTTTTAGGACAGCAGTGGAAATTCCTCTAGCCTGTGATAAAGCGAGGCTTTGGGTAGATATATCCACATGTCTTTCAAATAAAAAGGATTTGGGCTCTAAAATTCATTAATGGTAAGACAGCAATTCTGTCATGTGCAAGGAGAAATTTCTGGCCAAGCAGAAAGGCATTCTTCTTATGAAATGAAAGACTGTCATTAAACAGAATAAGAATGTCAGAGACGCTGAAACGGCTTTTGACTGCAGACTTCAAGGCCAATCTGTCCAACAGAAAGTAAAATCCCCAAAGTTTTTGCAGAAGTCTGCTTTTGTGTTTAAAGGAGAATTTAGCAATGGTCAGAGAGGAAGCCAAGTCACACGGTGTCTAGGGCACACGTACCACTGGGGCCCAGTTGAGAGCATAAACCTAAGGAGTTCTGAATCCACTCTGATGAATTTAGAAAGAAATGTTTGAGTACTGGTCATACCTTCAAAAATACAGTGCTTTGTTTTTAATGCCCTTTCATGTTAATTCCCTCTTTTGATCCACTCACCTACCGCTCTGAGTAGAGAAACGGTCTCCACCTGACAGGCCAGGAAACGAAGGCTCACGGTCTCAAAGTCTTATTAGCTCATTGGGCAGCAAGTTGGTGGCTGGGCTCAAAGTCAGGTCCCCCCACCCTCCTGCCAGGACCCTCCGCTAAGCCACAGTCATGAGGACAGCCTGCTGCAGGGCAAGAGCTTTGGAACTTCCAGGAAGATCTACGCTCTGCCTCTGTCCTTCAGCAGCGTGTGACCCTGGACAGGCTACTCAGCCTGCTCTCCATCACCTCAGCAGGAAACGGTGACCTATTAGAGGGTCTTTTAGAGGGAAAAGGAACACGAATCTGCTTTATAACTTGGGAAGTGCTGGATGAATACGTTATTTTCACCGTTACCATAATAGCCAGCATATGAAGGAAACAGCTATTATTTGATGCTACTGCTAAGAAATGTTTTAAAAAAGAGTGTCTTTTCAAAGTTATAGAATAAAAACTAGGCAAAGTATGTTAATAAAAATCCACCACCACTGGGGAAGAGCATTTTTTTTAAAGCCTCATCTTTCTAAAGGCAAATAAAAGAAAAAAAGTCATCAGAGTAACTACACCTAGAATAACTCAGGAATCTTATCTTTTTTAATTTTTTTTAGTTTAGGTTCTAGTTTCCTTAAATACTTGTTATTTTATTATTTATTTTATGATTATTTTATAGTCTGATTTTCTACACATCAAAACCATTAAAGGCAGTCAAAATTCGAAGGAAAATGGCATCATCTAAAATTAATTCAAAAAGGAAAACAAATCAATGAAGAAAAGCAAGAAAACAGTGAATGAGGGAGAACCATGTAAGTAACAAGAAACTGCTGTCTTTGCTAATGAAGTCTATGACATAAATGATATGCGATGTACCCTCACAAGGCAACAGTAACTATGGCAACAAGAAGAGATGCAACGCACTCAGAGTGACTCAACCAAATACCTAATTGACACACTAAACATATTTCAGGTATATTTTCATATGGTACTGAAGTATTTTTTACCCTTACTTATGCAGAATTACTCACTTCAATAGCCACACCCCTTTAACTTACAAAAAGATTAAGTTTTCTTGTACCATCAGCATGACTTTTACAAAAACAACCCAAGGGTACTGTGGTCAGCAACAACGCTCGTCTTCTACTTGGCAGTGATGATTTTTAGGTCTGAAGAATCTCAGTTCAGAAATCTAACATGATGACTGTCTGATGATATAGCTTAGAATCATTTACGTACATTCAAGACATCAAATTGTGATTCTCTACCTAGACATACGGTGCTTGGCGTTGCTATCTGAAGTCCTCTCTCTCTGCAATAATGGAATGTCACAATAGCAGTGCTGTCTGGGTAGAGAAACCCAGGACAATGTTTGGCTAAAGGCCTTTTAAGAAAAGGAACTCCACTGTCTCATTCCCTCAGCTGCTCCGGCATCTCGAACCTTCTCTCCTGTCTAACCTCTCTGCGTACCCTTTAGCACAAGACCTGAGCTCTTCTTCATTGACTATCCTTATGGGGTATAAATCCCAAGTTTACAAAACGTTTTCTCATAAAACAGGCGCATGCTCTCCAAGGAGACTGTGCACTTGGGCAGTTTTTTTTCAAGTTTTTGGACCTCTCATGAAGGCAGAAATGTGTGTCGCACCGTCCACCTGACGGAGAGACACGGAGGCTTTCTGTGTTTGATCCTGGAAATGCTTGAGAGGTAAAGGTGCTTCACTGTAATCTGGGGGCACTTCCCTTTAGCACTGGACTTACAGACAAGGAAGACCAGCCTGGCAGCACCCGGGGCCGAGAGATGAATAAAGGAGAGAAACGGTCAGCTGTGGGGGTGTCCACTCCCCACAGACACCCACACAGTTCTCACATGTGCACAGACTCTGAGAAGGGAGGTGTCCACACCCCTGAGATCTGACACTGGGAAGAAGATGATGTCATTAGAATTCCCTATCATCTGGCCTGGGAGGATGGGCAGAGCATCTAAGAATCTAGGGCTCCTGTGCTGGCCCAGGAGAAGGAGTGCTGTGCAGGGCTGGAACACGAAGCTGTAATTCCGGGCCAGGAAAAACCTCTGCTTCCCTGCTTGTCTCTGGGGTGTCTGCTCTGGACAGTGAGGAAGCGGAGGGCCCTCAGCTTAGTGACTTGTGTCCGATCACTGTCCCAGGACACTGTGCCTGCAGGCGGGCAACTTGGACAGGTGAAGCTGCGTTCTAATATAAGCAGAGCCAGCAGAGGAGGTGTCAGAGGCAGATTCCAGTGCCGGAGGGTTATTTCTGGACTCCTCTGAGGAAGCTTACAGCGTGGCTGCCCACACGGCACCAGAAGTGGTGTCGTGGGATTTGGTTTCCAGAGTTGTCAGCCCCTCAAGCCTCAAGACTAAAAATAAGTAACTACTTATTAAAGCAGATTTATTTGTACTAGACATTTTGACTCTTGCGCTGTAACTTTTTCCACGTTTGAATTTTCTAAATATTTTGTCAATAATGCTTATAATTCTTCAAAATCCATAAACTATAAACTATGCCTTGATTCCAGCAAGAAAACTGGCTTTCTCATTTTCATGTTTTTTCTGGAATGTGACAGCAAAAGAGTTTTCTCTGAAAATAAGGATGAAGGGAATTTTAGGAACGGTAATATAGAATATATTAAAAATCAAACTAAAAAAAAAAAGCTCACGATATCCCTGAAAGGAGGCTAGAGGCGCCCAGACCTCATGCTCAGTTCCAAGAATTTTCCTCCTGCTCTGAGCCTTGGTACCGGCTGTACCAAGACGGCTTCCGGCAGGCCTGCGAGTGTATGTGTTTCAGAGCATCTGGCAGGGAAACAAATTAATTACTCAAATCCCAGCACCTCTAAATCTCTATCCCAACACTCCTAATTTCAGCTGGCCTCTAACTCGGGATGCAGTTCTCTGTTGTCATTTTAAGCAATGTAAAGCTGGTAACTCTCCTTTTTAATGAGAAACCTGTTACATTCCATTCTGTCTTGGAAGCTCTTATAATGAATATTTTGACTGACACCTGAAGAAAGCAGCAGAGTGCCTGCAGGAGGGTCTGATCAAGAGGAGGTGCAGTACCTACTCTCCGTAAGAACCAGGGCATCGTTTATGCTGTCTTACAGCACTACAGATGCGATGTTGTCTTACAGCACTACAGATGCGATGCTATGTTGCCTTATAGCACTACAGATGCTAAGATAGCTGTTGAAATTTTTCTAGACTAAAGTTGAGAATATTCATTATGTGCTCTTACAAGGCCACCAGCTTCCTTTCACTTGTCAGAATATCCTCCTTGAGTTAACTGTGGGTATGAAACTTCTGCCCTTAGAATCGTCTTTTAACCCAGTGCAAATAATTCTCTTCTTCCCAAGAACTCCAGTTTGTCCCATCCCACCATATGGATCACATTACTGCACCAAACATTAGTGTCATTACAAAGATAATAAGTATTTACAATCAGCTTTTTTTTAAAAAAATGAATGCTTTCTTTTTAGGGCAGTTTTAGATTTACAGAAACATTGAGCAGATAGTACAGAGGGTTCCCATACACCCACCTAGCCCCTAATCTCCCCAACAGTTTCCCCTATTGTTAATAGCTTACTTTAGTGGGGTACATTTCTTACAGTTGATATACCAATATTGCTTCATTATTATTATAAACTGGACTCTACAGTTTACATTAGAATTCAGCTTTGTGTAACAGAGTTTTAGGGTTGTGACTAATGCATAATGCTGTGCATCTATCATTATGATGAATAAGTTTCATACAGAATAGTTTTACTTCCCTAAAAATCCCAGGCTCCATTTAGCCACCCCTCCTTGCGTTCCCCAAGCCCAAACTCCTAACAACCACTGATCTTTTTTGCTTTTTCTATAGTTCCGCCTTTTATAGAATAGCATATACTTGGAATCATCCAGTATGTAGCCCTTTCAGACTGGCTTCTTTCACTGAGTAAAATGCAGCTAAGGTTCCTCCATGTCTTTTTGGAGCTCATTTCTTTTTATCGTTGAATAATATTCCATTGTATGGATGTATTACAGTTTGTTTATCCAGTAATCTATTGAAAGACGTCTTGGTTGTTTCCAATTTTTAGCAATTATGAATAAAGCTTCTATAAACATTTGTGTGGACCTAAGTTTTAAACTATTTTGGGTAGGGCTCCCCTGGTGGCGCAGTGGTTGAGAGTCCGCCTGCCGATGTAGAGGACACGGGTTCGCGCCCCGGTCTGGGAAGATCCCACATGCTGCGGAGCAGCTGGGCCCGTGAGCCATGGCCGCTGAGTCTGCACGTCCGGAGCCTGTGCTCCGCGACGGGAGAGGCCACAACAGTGAGAGGCTTGCGTAGCACAACAAAAGAAAAAAACAAAACAAAACAAAACTATTTTGGGTAAATACCTAGAAGCAGAATTGCTGGATCATTTGGTCAGACTGTGGTTAGTTTTGTAAGAAACGGCCAGACTCTTCCAAAGTGGCCCAACCATTTGCATTCCCACCAGCAACGAATAAGAGTTCCTGTTGCTCCACATCCTCGCCAGTGTTTTTGGATTTTAGCCATTCTAATAGGTGTGTAGTGGTATCACACTGTTGTTTCAGTTTGCACTTCCCTCATAAATATGATGTTGAGACTTTCTTCATAAGCTTATTTGCCACATGTCTTCCGAGGTGTCTGTTCAGATCTTTGCTCTTTAAAAATTGGGTTGTTTTCTTGTTGTTGAATTTTAACAGTTCCTTGTATATTTTGGACCCAAGTCTCATATCAGATAAGTGTTTTGCAAATATTTTCTCCCAGTCTGTGGCTTGTCTTTTCATTTGCTTAATAGTTATCTTTCACAGAAAAGATTTTATTTAGCTTTTTTTAAAAAATAAATTTA
Source organism: Pseudorca crassidens (assembly GCF_039906515.1). Classification (NCBI taxonomy): domain Eukaryota; kingdom Metazoa; phylum Chordata; class Mammalia; order Artiodactyla; family Delphinidae; genus Pseudorca; species Pseudorca crassidens. The sequence goes on from NC_090307.1 coordinate 59,760,895, forward strand.
ATTATTTTATTTATTTAGTTTTGGCTGCACTGGGTCTTCATTGCCGTGCGCGGGCTTTCTCTAGTTGCGGTGAGCGGGGGCTACTCTTCATTGTGGTGTGCAGGCGTCTCATTGTGGTGGCTTCTCTTGTTGTGGAGCACGGGCTCTAGGTGCGTGGGCTTCAGTAGTTGTGGTACATGGGCTCAGTAGTTGTGGCTCACGGGCTCAGTAGCTGTGGGTCACAGGTTCTAGAGCGCATGCTCAGTAGTTGTGGCACACAGGATTAGTTGCTCCGCAGCATGTGGGATCTTCCCAGACCAGGGCTCCAACCCGTGTTCCCTGCATTGGCAGGTGTATTCTTAACCACTGCACGACCAGAGAAGTCCCGATTTTAGTTTTAATACAGTCCAACTTATCAAGTTTCTCTTTCGTGGGTCACGCTTTTGGTGTTGCATTTAAAAATTCATTTAAAACACAAGGTCATCTAGATTTTCTCCTACGTTGTCTTCTGGAATCTTTATAGTGCTGTGTTTTATGTATAGGTCTCTGACCCATTTTCAGTTTATTCCATTTTGAATTTGTTAAATTTATTCCTTCTTTTTTGTCTTCTCCCTCTTTTTCTCCTTTCTCTGATTCTAACTGAGCATTTTTTATGATTTGATTTTCTCTCCTCCTTAGCATATCAATTATAATTCCTTTTACATTTTTATGGTGGTTGCACTGGAGTTTGCCATATGTATTTACAACTTCTTCAATCCTCTTTCCAGTAACACCATATATAATGCTTCACGAGCAGCAACAAGCACCTTGTGACAGAGTATTCCCAAATCTTCCCTCCCATCCCTATAACATTGCTGTCATCCATTTCACCTATCCAAAAGCTGTATTCGTCCAATACATTGTTATTATTATTTTGAAAAGCACTTGAACAAACTGTCATCTACTAGAGCAATTAAGAATATGAAAAACAGGAGATTTTATCTTACTTCCACTTTGTTCCTTCTCTAATGCTCTTTCTTTATATAGGTCTGAGTTTCCGACCTACATAATTTACTTTCTCTCCAAAGAACTTCTTTTAACATTTCTTGCAAGGCAGGTCTACGGACGACAAATTCCCTCAGTTTTTGTCTTTCTGAGAAAGTCTTCATTCCTCCTTCACTTTTGAAGGATAATTTCATGGTGAACAGGATTGTTGGCTGCAGTGTTTTCCTTCAATACTTAATGTTTCACTCCACTCTCTTTTTGCTTGGATGGTTTCTGAAGAAAGTCCAATGTAATTCTTATCATTGCTCCTCTATAGGTAGGGTGTTTTTTTCTTTGCCTTCTTTCAAGATCTTTTCTGTCTTTGACTTTATTCATAGTTTGAATATGATATACTAGGTGTAGAATTTGGGGTATTTTTCCTACTTCGTGTTTTTTGTGCTTCCTGGATCTGTGCTTTGGTGTCTGTCACTAATTTTGGAAAATTCTCAGCCATCATTATGTCAAATACTTCTTCTGCTCCTTGTTATCTTTATTCTGGTATTCCTATTACATATATTCTACACCCTTTGCAACTGCCTCACAGTTCTTGGATATTCTGAAGCATCTTTTTAATTCCTTTTCTCTTTGCTTTTCAGTTTGAGAAGTTCTACTGACCTGTGTTCAAGCTTGCTGATCCTTTCTTTGGTCTTATCACATCTGCTGATGAGCCTATCAAAGCCATTCTTCATTTCTCCTACAGTCTTTTCGCTTTCTAGCATTCCCTGCTGATTCTTCTTTAGAGTTCCCATTCTCTGCTTACAGTACCCAGCTATTCTTGCACAGTTCTTACCATACATATCACAGTTACATAATTATATAACTACATCATAGAGTCCAGTCTGATTATTCCAAACTATCTGCCGTTTCTGAGACTGGTTCTGATGCTTGCTTTATCTCTTTAGTCTGTGTGTTTTCTGTTGTTTTGTTTTGCCTCTTAGCATGCTTTGTAATTTTTGGTTGAAAGCCAGGCATGATGTATCAGATAATGGGAACTTAGGTAAAAGATCTCTGGTGTGAGATTTTATGTTAATACAGCTGGGAATTAGGCTGTGTTTGATTTACCTATAGGTGTCAGAGGCTTCAATTTCTTCTGGTGTCCTTTTTCCATCCCCTGTTGTCTTTGGGTTTCCATAGAAACTCCTTCTTAAACAGAGTCTGTGTCTTACAGTTCTCTGTTGTAATATAAAGTTATTATAATGAAGCCCTATTAATGTCAAGGTATGTGGGGGGAAGTATTCTAGAGTCTTATGATTAAAACCACTTTTTTAATGGGCTTGAGTACCTGTACTGTGGCTTTTAAAAGCGTTTCTTGGCTTTTGTTTCCTTCTCTGATGTGAGACATATGGCTAGATGGGATTGGAGTTGTCTAATTTCCTTTCCTCACGGACCTAAAAGCCACTGGTAAAGTAGTTTCCCTTGAGGGCAGGACCTCAATTCTCTGACGGATCTAAGAAGAGTAGGTGATATTCAGTTTGTTCAGCTTTTTTCTTGTTGTGAAGTTGGAAGTGATAACTTACAAACTCTTTACACGTCAGAGCTGAAGCCAACAGTCTGCTTTTTCACTGTGATCATTCCCATGGACAATGTCAGTAAGAAGGCTTTACAGAGTCATTTCTGTCTTCAGTTCCCTGTGACAGCAAGTCCTTAGGGCATGAACCCCAAGAAGGCCCTTAAAATTCAGTATGCATATAGCTCATAGTATAAGTAGGTCATTTACACAGTGTGATCACTGATCATTTTCTATTTATCCCTTACCACATAAACTAAAAATGGCAGAATATGTTTTCACCAAATTTCAAGGATATATTAGTGATACACTCTAACCTGCTGAAGGAATCATGTAGTGAGCATGAGGTTCATTGTTGGGGCACTTCCAAGAGCTGGGCAATCATCACCTGCGGAACTGCTACTGGGGTCAGTGCCTGTCTGAGGAGTCACACCACACAGAGTAAGACAGACACCTTGGACAGACAAACATTAATTTCAAACACGAGTCTCAAGGAAAAACAAGCAAACAAACCACAAAGTCCCAAACCGAAAACCCGGAGCAGATACAGGAACCAACTTGCCAATAAACTCCTTCTCTCACAGGCAACTCCCATGCATGCTCCACGGTGAGCAGCAACAATTTATTCATTCAGTGGTGGTTAAAAATCTTTAAAGCATGCACAGAAACAACAACTTCTGTGATTACTACACAACTGGTAGCACTAACTCCAGCCCTTTGCACAGACTTGCAGCCTAATCCTGTTAATTAAAAATTCCTGGTAAACAGAAGCACAGAGGCTGCCCAGAAGGCTTTTAATGTGTGTGTAAAAAACCAGTCAGTTTTGTAAATCTGAGTAGAGTACTAAGTGAGATGAAAAGATGTCCAAGAATATTTGTGCCTTTTTAACCTACGCAGGAGGCCTGCAAGTTGTGGCTTCCTGATATACTGTTTTAAGGCTTTCTTGTCTTCATGCTTTGGTTCCCCAGTTGTGGTTTTTCTTCTTCCCAGTAGTTTGATGCTATTTATCTGATTGCTCTTATTTTCCTCAGTCCCTCTTGACTCTGGCTTTCTGGTGATACCTCAGCACTGACTTTCTTCCACTGGGTTCAGATTCCTCTAGAACAAGGCAGCACCCACAGTTCTGTGCATGAAGCCAGTCTTGGACACACACACATAATATCATTGACGATAGAGCTTTTAGATTTCAAGTATACAATAGAATTTCCTATATGAAGATTGTATTCAAATGAGTATGAAAAAAGATGGATTGTTTTTTAAATGATATTGAAATAATTCAGAAAAACAACAATAAGCTGGTATATTACCTTAATCCTCATCAAAACCAATTCGATACAGAGTACAGATTTAAATGTTAAAAATAAGAGGCCATAGCTTCCCTAACACAATACATGAGTAAACAGTTGTATGACTTTGATGTTGGAATAAGAATGAAATAAAAGCTATAAACCATGAAAGAAAAAACTGATCAATTAGATGACATGAAAACTTATTTTTAGTTAAGAAATGAAAAGAAAAAGTATACAAGGTGGGAGTACGTACAAAAATTATTGGTAAGATATATAACAGAGTGAATTGGTATCCATAATAAATTAAGCCAACTTCAAATCTATAGTAATAACATAAGCAATTAAAAAAATGGACAAAGGACAGGATAAGCAATTAACAAAAACCATGACTGACATGGAAAAATAAGAAACTTCATTATTAAAGAAAAATGCTTAAAAGTATGATATTTTTCTTCTACCAATTGGTAAGGTAAAAGAGGTGAAATAGTCATTATTTGCAAGGTTAGAGTGAAGTGATTACTCTCATATATTATTAAGAGTGTAAATATCTAGAGACACTTAAAAGCCAGGCTGAAATAACACTCATAATTTATAATGTGTGTACTTTTTGATCAAATAATTTCACATTCAGATATTAATCCTATACAAATACTCCCACAAATGCCAACATATGATGGTACAAGAATTTACTGTGTCTTTGTTTTAAATATAAAGACTGAAAATAATAAAAATGTTCATGAATGAGCATTTGATTAAATACATTATGGTAGAATCACCCAGTGAAATTCTTTGTGACCATTAAGCAAAGGTATGGTAGGAATTCCACTCCAAATTATGATGGAATAGCTTTAGTAGAACAACTTTCCTACCAAGAATGACAAGGAAAGCAAGCCTACAGGTGATTCAGATGCTGATATTATAGGGCATAGAATTAATAACTGCAACTGATGTGTTTAAGAAGTTAGATGGCAAAATAGAGAATTTTACTAAATAACTAAAATTATTTTATAAATAATGTATATGGGAATTCCAGAACTGAAATATATAAAGAGTTAATTAAAAATTCATTGGATGGGTGTAATAGCAGTTTGGAGACAGCTGAAGAGAGCATTAGTGATTTTGAAGAAAGGTCAGCAGAAAAAAATCCAAGCTGAAGCACATAGATTAAAAAGGAAGGAAATACAGAAAATGGCATAGCACCCATATGAACAAGAGAAAGTCTAAAATGTGTAGACAGAGTCTCACAAAGGAGGAGAAGGGAGAGAATGGAGCATAAGCAACGTTTGAAGAGATAATGGTTAAGAAATTTTTCAAAGTAATGAAAGACATATACTCGCAGACTTAAGAAGCACTATGAATCCCCAAAAGACAGAGAGAGAAGTACACTTCATAATAAAACTGCTGAAAATCAAAGACAACAGAAAAATCTTATAAGCAGCCAGACAAACTAAGATATGCTCTAAGACACACTTCCCTCAAAGGAGACACACTGAAGCTACAGCAGACTTCTAGAGGGAAACCATGGGGGTCAGAAGACAATGGTATGTTATCTATAAAGCCTGAAAAAAAATCAACTATCAGTGCAAAATTACATAACCAGCAAAAATATTATTCAAAAGTTTAGGCAAAACAAAAACATTTCTGGACAAGAAAAACTTACTTTTTAAAAAACATAGCTAGAAAACACGCTAAAAGGAATACAAGAGAGTTTTTCAGACAGAGGAAAAATGATCCTACACAAAGATGTGTATTTTACTAGCTATAACGTCTACTAAAAATATTAAAAGTGCATAACCAACAAGCTACTATAGGAAAAATGGTATAATAAAATAAATTCTTGGTTAATAAAAAATAAAGCAAGAAGTACAGTAAGTCCCCTACATATGAGTCTTCCAGTTGCGAACTTCCAAAGATGCGAACATGCGTTCGCACGCCCAATCATGTAAGTTAGTTCACGTGTTTGGCATACATTGTCACGTGCATGCATCCTCTACAAGTGGTTGTGCTTCTGTGTACTTTACTGTACACTACTGTACAGAGTACAGTAGCACAGTATCTTTTTTTCAAGCCCAGGATGTCTGGAAGCAAGCATAAAAGCAGTGGTGATGTAGCTGGTACTGCTAAGAAGCTCCAAGTGATAACAATGGAGACAAAAGTGACAATAATTGAGAGAGTGGAGCGAGGCGAAAAGATGGTAGACGCTGTTCATTCTTATAACATTCAACCATCAGCAGGATTCTAAAGAACAAGGACAAGATCATGGAACATGTGAATTCTGCTGTGCTGATAATATCGAGGAAGCGTGGAAAAGTGATGCAGGAGATGGAGAAACGTCTCAGTGTGTGGATGCAGGATCAGCATCAGCACTGAGTCCTGCTCAGCTTAACGCTGATTCAAGAGAAAGCTAAAAGCCTTCATGAAGACTTGAAGAAGAAACACAGTGAAGAATCAGAGGGCGCATCTTTTAATGCCAGCCATGGCTGGTTTCATCAGTCCAAGGCTAGAACCAGCCTTCACAACGTAAAAGCGAGTGGTGAGGCAGCGAGCGCAGATATGGTAGCTGCCCGGGAACTTCCTGAAACGCTTCAAGAAATTACTGAGGAAGCTGCGTATTTATCTGAGCAGGTTTTTAATGTGGATGAGACAGGACTGTTCTGGAAGAGGATGCCAGACGGAAGTTACATCAGTAAGGAGGAAAAGTTGATACCAGGCTATAAAGCAGCGAAGGATAGGCTAACTCTGTTGTCTGGTGGCAATGCTTCTGGTGATACGAAGTTGAAGCCTCTTAGTTTATCATTCAGAGAACCCAAGGGCCCTTAAAAACATAGCCAAGGGCTCTCTTCCTGTTGTGTGGAAGAGTAACCCCAAAGCCTGGGTTACACAGGCCATTTTCCAGGACTGGTTTTTCCACCACCTTATCCCGAAGGTAGGGAAATACTGCTTGGAGAAGGACGTCCCATTCGACATCCTTTTGTGGCTCGACAGCGCTCCGGGCCACCCCCATTCATGGACGACTTTCATCCCAACGTCAAAGTAGTGCATCTGCCGCTGAATACTAAGTCGCTCATCCAACCTATGGACCAGGGAGTTTTAGAGACTTTCAAGAGATATTATTTACGTCACACTTTTTGTCAGGCAGTAAAGGCGAGTGACGAATCAGGGACAACCTTGCAACAATTTTGGAAGGACTATAACATCTACAAGGTCAAAAAAAACATTGACTTTGCTTGGCGTGAGGTTATGGCCGTCATCATGAAAGGGGTTTGGAAGAAACTTTGCCTGCAGTTCGTTCACGATTTCCATGTATTTGAGAAGGTGGATGAGGAGTCCAATGAGGTCTTCAGCAACTTAGTGACCCTCAGCGAGAAGCTGGAGCTAGATCTGCAAGAGGACGACTTCACTGAACTCCTTGCTGTGCAACACGAAGCGCTTATGGAACTGGAGGCCCAGAGAAAGGATGAACAGGAAGAAGTAACTGAAGAACTGAAGAGATTCACGATGCAAGAAATGGCAAGGGGATTTTCTTTTTTTGAGGAGGCACTGTTAGTTTTTGAGGCACAAAACCCGAATGTAGAATGGTACACGAAGGTTGCAGCAGCCATTCAGAGTGCAATCCAGTGCTACCGTGTCATCTATGATGAGAAAAAAAGAGCTACTACCCAGACATCACTGGATCGTTTTTTCAAGAGGGTAGATAGAACTGAACCCAGCAAGGGACCAGAACCTGTGCCATCAGCATCAGGTGTGAGTGAAATTGCAGCTTGCCCTCCTCTCCTACTGCTGACGATCTGATGCTTCAGCTCTACCATCCCCCACCTCCTCTCCCTCCTCCAGTCAGTAACTCTTCTTGCCTGTTCACTCGATGCCAGCCCCTGTATGCCAGCTGTTGTACTGTACTACCGTACTTTTCAAGGTGTTGTACCGTAACATTAAAAACATTTTGTTTACTTTTTTGTATTTGTTTTTTATGTATTGTTTGTGTGAAAAGTATTATAAACCTACTACAGTATGGTACAATTATATAAATGATTGTGTTAGTTGGGCACCTAGGCTAACTTTGTTGGGCTTACGAACAAATCGGACTTATGAATGTGCTCTGAGAACGGAACTTGTTTGTATGTAGGGGACTTACTGTATAAAAATTAAATATAAAAAAAGCAAAAAAATATATAAAATATAAAAAGGAACACAAAACTGTTGAGAAAAATACAAAGCAATCATTAAAATGATAGCTATAGACCCAACTTAATAGCAGTAACATTACAAATGTATTAAATACTCTAATAAAAAGACTACTATCATCAGACTGAATGTCAAAGTAAATATCACACGCCACTTACAAGAGATACACTGAAGCACAGGACAATGTTGGTCACTTGCTTTATGATGAACAACAGGGGAAAGGAAAGGTTTTTTAAAAAACTAAATGATGCTGGGTTAACTGAATATTCACATAAAAAGTAAATCTTGATGCCTATGCTTTATCAGGTATAAAAAATAATGTCCAGGTGCACCATAGATATAAATGTGAAAGAAAAACAAAGATTCTAGAACAAAGAATAACAGAACACAGTAATGACCGTGCAACAGGCAAATGTTTCAAACAGGACACTGAAGTGCTAACCACGATAGAAAGGACTGATGGACGGTATCGAAATGTGGAACTTCTATTCCTCACAAGGCACCACTGAGAGTGAAAGGCAGATCGCAGGCTGGAGAAGAAATCTGCAACATATCTATCCAACAACAGACTCATGTACAAATACAAAGAACTACTGCATTTCAATAGGAACAATACAACCTAGAAGATGTACTTCACAAAAGAGGATGTTCAAATAGCCAACAAACATGAAAATGTGTTCAAGTTCATTAGGCTTCAGGGAAATGCGAAATTAGAAGCATAATTAAATAATACCGTAGACCCAAAAGAACGGCTAAAATTAAAGTGACTGACAAAAACGAACTGCTGGCAGGGATGGAGAGCACTTGCAATTTCCACACTGCGCTGCGAGGAACGTACTGGGACAACCGACTTGTAAAACTATTTGACACCAGCTCCTCCTGAAGGTGAACTTATACAAACCCAGTTACCCAGGAGGTCCATTATTAGGTATGTGCCCTACAGAAATGCATACACATATCCACCAAACCACATACGAGAATGTTCCTAGTGGCACCATTGGTAAGAGAGCAAAACTGAAAACAACGGGCACTAAAATAAATAAATCGTGGTTATCACCATAAAATTGAACAACATGCAGTAATGAGTATACACAAACCATGATGTGGATGGATCTTACATCATGTTAGCAAAAGTCAGACATGAAAGAGCACACACTGTGTGATGACATTTATAAAACGTTCAAAATCAGGAAAAAGCAACTGATAGCGACAGAAATCAGAAGCGTGACCATGGCAGGAGGTGGTAAGTGCATGGAATAAGGTGAGCTTCCATCAGCTTCTTTTCTTGACCCAAGATTAAGTGGATGTGATCTCTTGTGGACGTGGGTACAATTTTTACTTAGGAAAAAAAAAAAAAGAACCTAGCAGATGTATATGCACTGGCTTCGGAAGATAGTCATGATGCATCAGCAAATGTAAAGATCACCAAGTACACTACGATTCTATACTGTAAAGAAAACCACAAGATGAATTGCTACATCCAAAATAAATCGATGAAGGATTGAGTAACAATGTTTATCTCATATTTTTTGCTTTGTGAAATTTTGGGGTTTTTAAAAAAGTGAACATTAGTTACACATTTGGGGCCAAAAATAACCAATAGTAAGGAACCGCCCTCCCCAGTTTCCCAGCTGAACACTCCACAAGACCAAAGCTGCCCCTAGGGTGGGACAGCGTGGTGGCCCTGCAGGACGTCTGCCTGTGGTCCAGTAGTGAGGTTCGGGTGCTCTGGTCCAGGGGTCTCTGAGGGGCAGGGGGGCGGATCGCGTGGGTGAGCAGGTCCCTTGGATTCAAGAAAACGCGCTTTCATAGCCCCACTCAAACTTGTTTTCAAAGGAGCAGATTAAACGCAGTTCTTAGCGGAACAGTCCAGAGCAGAGGGAAAAACCTGACAGGCCACTGCGCAGAAGCCAATTCCATTCCAGAGAAGGGACATGTTTGGAGTCGCTCTGTGCTCATGCCTTATTTACTTAGCAAAGGGCACAAAGGCTAATTACCACCTGCCACCTCTCAGGTGTAACACCCAATAAGCTTCCCTGCAAACCTTCAGATGAGTTAAGACAGACTCTAACTTACTTCTGTTAATTTTATTACCAAACATCCTTCAAGACAATCATGTTTTCCTCAACCAATTTACATCATTATAAACTAAATGTTTCTATCATCTGATCTAATTCTTTGGAAAAGGAAAAATGTTGAATCTCTTAAGAAGTATGCTGGAAAACAATGATGGCCTTTAAAATACTTTCCATTATATCTGCCAAGCATATCAACTGTGAATAGAACGATTTAGAAAATGAAGATGTTTCCAAGTAAATACTGAAAACATGCCAAAGATATGAAGAGGACAAGCTACATGTGCTCGTGTACACATGTGCACACAATCTCTAAAAATCCAAGATATACTATTTTCCCTCACGGGAGAAATGAGGAACAGATTTTAACTCATTTTCCTTAAAAAAAAAAAAGGAAAAAAATTCCTAATGAATTAAAGAATGTGTTTATTCAAATCTGTGGCCAGACCAAAGAAACAAAAAACAAAGGTAAACGGATTTAGAAATTATACTCAGATTTATAGCTTACAGAAAATAACAGGGAAATATTAAATAATCACTTAATGTCACAGCAGCAACATATTTATTCTCATTATTTTGTCTCATCCAGGTTAGAACCAGAGAAAATGAGCTTAATTATAATAACAAGGGTTAGATCAATATGAGGAAGAACCACTTTGGGTGACAAAAGGCTAGACAGAGAGCTAAATAAATCCTGCTCGGATGGACCCCTGAGGCATCTTCTCAACAAGAAGCACAGCGGCCCCGGCAGCACACACTCTGCACCAGGCGGGGGCTCCCCGTCATTAATGTCCCGGGTCTGTGAACACAGACCTTCTCTGGGAGGAAATCAGATGTTTAAATTGAGAAGCACGGTAAATGCACCAATAAATAAACACGTGTGGCTATGAACTTCTTACAAACTGCACAGAAAAGCACAGGTGCTTACTACCAAACAAGGTGGATTGCATCTTTCACATTATGCAGTTGCACTTTGCTAGGGATCTTTTCTGTCTTTATAAGAATGATCCTCATTAGTATTTTACTATGTGAACTACTGAACTGACTGCGTATTTGTTTTAACAGGAACGTATACATAATTAGTCTGTGGAGATACTTTCAAAAGTGTCAAAATATGAATTGAGACACTGACACTTTTTTAGGGCTCTTCATGCAGCTCCAAGCATGCTGTGTACAGAACGAAGGCTGGTAAAATGGATGAGAACATCTGTATGGAGCAGCTTCCAAAATATCAGTTATTTATTTCGTTTTATTTAAAGAGATGTTCCTATCCGGTTATATTGTGTAGAAACTCTTCTGGCTAGGGAGACACATATAGATGCACAATCCAAACAGAGTAACTTAACTTCCCTCCCTTTTCTGAGGAAAAGATTCCTCCCCGCTTCACGGATGAGATACAATCAAGTGTTCTTCCAGTTACGAGAGGAGCTCGGCCCTGCCTGAGATCAGCCCACAGAATCCATAGCCCTTTTGGACCCTCCTACACTGGTGGTGGGAATGTAAATTGGTGCAGCCACTGTGGAAAACAGTATGGAGGGGTCTCAAAAACTAAAAATAGAACTACCATATGACCCAGTAATTCCACACCTCAGTATATATTAGAAAAAAATAAAAACACTAATTCAAAAAGATACATGCACCCCAATGTTCACGGCAGCATTATTGACTATAGCCAAGATATGGAAGCAACCTAAGTGTCCATCAACAGATGAATGGATAAAGAAGATGTGTATATACACAATGGAATACTACTCAACCATAAAAAAGAACAGTTTTGCCATTTGCAGCAACATGGATGGACTTGGAAGGCATTATGCCAAGTGAAATAAGTCAGAGAGAGAAAGACAAATGTCGTATGATATCACTTATATGTGGAATCTAAAAAATACAACAAACTAGTGAATATAACAAAAAAGAAGCAGACTCACAGATACAGAGAACAAGCTAGTGGTTACCAGTAGGGGGAGAGGCAATATAGGGATGCGGAGTAAGAGGTACAAACTATCAGATATAAAATAAGCTGCAAATACATATTGTACAACACGGGAAATATAGTCAAAATTTTATAATGACTATAAATGGAGTGTAACCTTTAAAAATAGTGAATCACCATATTGTACCCTGGTAACTTATATAATATTGTACAGCAACTATACTTCAATTTAAAAAAAAGAAGTCACAGCCCTTTTGTTCAATGACTGTAAAGCACACTCCTTTTCTCTTAAGACAAGTCGAATGGATAATTGTTTTGGAGATGAAGTGCAATGCAACCAAATTGTACTAACTTGAACTTTTAGCCAAATCAGGAGAAAACTCACTAATTTTCTTTTCCTCTAGAAGATAAACAGATCTCCTACCATGTTCTGGAAGATACAAACATGTAGAACTACATTGCTGAAGACACAGAACTACAACTTACCAACATTTTTATCTGACCAAATAAAAATGATTGCACCAAATTAACACCCAAGAGGACATTTATTCCTTAGCTTGCTACAGTATAACCTCGAAATTATACATGACATTCTGCGTATATTGAGCCTTAATTGCAAAGAAACATAATTAAGTGAAAACATGCAATTCTTTCCCCTATACTCTAATAATCCCTTAGCTTTTAACACTTCAAGTTTGCCGTAACCTCCTTGCCTGTCTTGCTAACGAAGTACACTCTGCAGTCCCCCCAACTTATAAGAATGCAAGGAGACACTTCTGGTTTCCCTCCATGCCCTGTGCAGATGGCAGAGAGAGATTCCACCACTGAGACGTGTTATTTCTACAGGTTTAGATTTGTCTTGTCATCAGTGAGGACCACAGAGTAGATTATACAGTCTTTCACTTTAAAAGTGAGGAAATGAAGGTCAGAGCAGTGAAGTAGGGTTGGGATGAGAGGAGAGCATAAGTGTCTGGGCCCCTGGCAGGTTCTTTCCCCCATTCCTTCCTGGAATGATAACACCAACCAAACACACAAACAAGACATTCTTCCCAACAAAAAAGCAGAGTCTGCGTTTTTGCTAGTGTTTTTGTTTTTACCTCTGAAGAGAATATCCAAGTCAATATCTTCTTTTCCTTTGATTTTCAAACACTTTGCCTGCTGTACAAGTCTGGGCAAAGAACAGAAATAAAACCTGGATTCATTATCCTGTGAGGTAGGAATAAATCATGACAGCAGCACCAATTTAAACAGAAACCACAGGGTAAACAAGAGTGAATTAGCCGGTACTTTTGCTGCACAGAGCCTTGTTAGAATTTTTCTTCAATTTAAGATTTAAAAATACACTTTTGTTCAGAAACTGGAAGTTTGAAACTTGAAAGCTCCCAACACCCCGTTCTATTATAGCAAAAAGTTTCTAAAACTCTCTGGAGAATAACCTCTTCAGATTCTGAGGAGGAGCTATTAGGGATGGTAGGTGATGGTGTGGTAGGTAGTAAATAATAATTGTTACTGATGATTTCTGTGCTTATTTTAATCAAAAGATTATAGACATTGTGCTCAAACAATAGTACAAAGTAACTTAGTTACACTGTCGAATGTCAGAGAATTAATTAACTTTTAAAATGCTCCAGAATACAGCAAGGACTAATTCTGTAACTCTTTCATCACGGAACTTCATTAAAACTTGAGGCTCATAGTTTGTAATGAATATGGAAGTTTCTGAAATGAAACTTTTCCAGTGTTGCTAATTACCTAGTAACTAATTTTAGGTAGACAGAACTTGAAATGGTTCATTAATTTATCTGCAGTATTTACGATTTTAATGAAAATTATAATACCTTGCTTGGCAAATATATTTTGATTGCACTTGGATAACTGCTCTCTCATTTTATCTTCACTGACAAGCCATTAAGGTAGGCATGCCAGTACTGTTTCAGTTTTTGTTTTAGATGAGGAAACTGATTCAGTTACTAAAATCTTACATAGAAACCTAAGTGACTGGTACATAATTTGAGGCAATTTTATCTGTATGTTCCAAAAACGTGTGTCATGATAAAAACACATTCTATTAATCAGATACTTTTTAACCATGAAGAGTTTTTTAATCAAAAAAGCAATTAACTGAAAAAGAATTTCTGTTGAAATCCCACCTTTGGACCTTAAAAGAAGGTCCCACACAGCCACTGTGGCACACACCAGCCTCAGGTAGTTAATCTCCTGCGGTGCAAGCAGAGACCAGTCCACCCAAAACCTGAGTCTGTGTCTTAGGCCCTGTGCCCTGGTTTGAGGCCCAGAGTGAGCAATTAGATTCTAGAAGCCTCAGCTTCCCAACCTGCAAAACCAAGCCAGTACTTGCCTTACAGGGTTTGTCTGGAACAATCAGTGAAACAATATAACATAGTCTACAAACTCTTATGCATCATGGTCATGCATAAAAATATATGGAATATTTATTAATTCCATATGCTTAATTTCATTATATATATAATACATACTGTAAAATTATTTATATATCTCATCAGGATTTATCTACATTCTTGTAGGAAAGAACATTAATGGAAGGAGGGCTTCCATAATGGAAGTGGAAGGAGGGCTTAGCCCTAAGCAGCGAGCCTCTGGGGGAGAGAGCTGGTCAACACGGGATGTCAGAGGCACGTGTGCACAGTAAAGTCATTTTGCAAAGAATAAGATGGAAAAGAAGAGAACAATTTCAGCTCTCCTTACATCTTTTTGGCAAATAGCTAGGTATTTCCCCCCAAACTTTACAAATTGTATGAAACTTGAGTTGATTTTCAAACCATCTGAAAGCATCCCTCTGCAAATACAAGCTGATGAAGATGGCAGTTCTATCTTACAAAATTAAAAAAAAAAAAAAGAAGCCAGTATGCCTTACATAACTGACGAGGATTTTATAAAGCAATTTAAAACTAAATCAAATAAATTTACTGACTGGCTTTTTAAAAAAATGCAAGGTGTTGCAATCAATCACAGATATATTTAGGAATAGTTCTTGCTTTCAAAATTATTACATCACCAGGGAGATACACCAAGTCAAACCCTGTAAACCAGCGGTCCCCAACCTTTTCGGCACTAGGGACCAGTTTCATGGAAGCCAATTTTTCCCAGGACTGCGGCGGGGGTGGGGTGGGTGGGGGGTGGGGGGTGGAGAAGGAGGCAGGGCTGGGGATGGTTCAGGCAGTAACGCGAGTGACGGGCAGTGACGGGCAGCGGCAGATGCAGCTTCACCGGCTCGCCTGCGGCTCACCTCCTGCCGTTCAGCCTGGTTCCTAACAGGCCTCAGATGGCTACTGGTCCCTGGCCCGGGGGTTGGGGCCCCCTGCTGTAAACTGTTCAGATTCCGTTACATCTCCTGAGTGAGGCAGGTGCCTCCTAAGGACTCCCAGGTTCTTCATTTCATTTAACCTCATTTCATTCTCACAAAAACTCTATAAGGTGGGTGCAGCAGGCTGTGAATCAAGAAACTGAGGCTCAGAAATATTAAACCACTTGCCCATCTTGGGGGCACAGTGAGTCAGTGGTGGAGCCAGAGCGCAAACTCAGCGGACTCCAAATCCAGGCCTCCTTCTACCCTACACATCATCTGGCAGGAACGGAGGGTTTCCTGAGTGTCTACAGACGGCCTGGCGCTGGAGATTGTTGACACAGGTAGGGGAGAGAAGAGGGAGGACAGTAGTGTTCCCGGGGGCTGGAGGGAGGGTGCGGCTCTGTGCAAGTTGGTCGGGAGGAGGCTGGGGATGCAGCCGGGTCTGTCCTGAAAGGATGGGGACGTGGGTGACCGATGGGGCCACGAAGGTCCAGGGAATGAGGGTGGGAGGAAAGCAGGAGCGGCACAGACCAAGCAGGAGCAAAATGGAAAGGAGAGCATTTGGGGACACGAATAAGCCCCTCAGCTGATGGGGCTGAAGCATCTGCACTGTGCGAGGAAAGGAAGGACCAGAGGTGGGGCTAAAGGAATTGGCTAGAGCGGAGCTGGGGAGGCCTGGCACGCTGCTCTCAAGCACTCGGGCTTTATCTCGATGGCCGTGAAAGAAGCCACCGCAGCCCTGGCCTTGGGAGAATCTACTGCACATGGTCAGAAATGTCTGGAGGTGATCAGGCCAGTCACGTGCTGAAGATTAATACTTCTTTGCATGTTAGCTGAAAAGGTAATACCACTAAAATCTCAGCTCTGACCATTTCACCAATTCTTCTTAAAGCCCAGCCTCCACCTTCTATGTAGTCATAATAGCTCCAGCATCTGAACAACCTTCAAAACCTTTTGTTAATAGAATCGCTATTGCTGCAGCAAGTGTCAAGCTACCCATCTGTCTGTCTGTCTGTGATTCATTTTAGAGGAGTGCACGTGACTATCAGTGTTTGTGTTAGAGACATGCCGCTGCCATCCCATTGTTTTTACTATCTTTACTATCCGTTGGTCTTTACTATCTGTTGTTTTTCCAAATGACTTGCCTTTTCCTTAGGATTTTGCTACTTCCTTGAAAATAGGAGCTGCATGTTCTCTGACCCTCCTTCTATGCTTCCACTACTTTTAATGAGGCAAATCAGTGGTTACTGCTTTGTGCTCAATAAATGCTAGGCCTGAACCAGATGCCTAACACGAAGGAGGTAATATTAATCTTATAAGTGTGTGTTGAAAAAGACAGAGAGGTTAAGTAGCTTGCCCAAAGTCACACAGCAAGTAGAAGAGCAAGAATTTGAATTTAACTTAGGTTAGTCTACATGTAAATAAACACCTTCTAGAACATGAGTTGGAAAACTACAGTCCATGAGGCAAATCCTGCCGTAGGCTGTTTTCATAAATGAAGTTTTATTAGAACACAGCTATGCTCATCAGTTTACTTACTGTGTACGGCTGCTTTCATGCTACAATGAACAACTGTAGCAGAGATCTTACAGCCAGCAGAGCCTAAAATACTCACTATCTGGCCCTTTACAGAAAAGGTTTGCTGACTCCTGTTCTATAAGGAAAAGGTCCCTGAGGCCAAAAATACACACACAATCTGTGATTGTTTCACATGGCTATTTTTCCCCAAAACTGCCCTAACAATTGTATTTAGGTATAACTTATAATGGGACTTGGAAAGCAAATATTGGGCTCCGACTGCTTTTTATTTTTAGACAAACTGTCCAAGTCCAGCCAACATTTCTTTGAGCTTTTCCTACCTGCAGGTGTCACATTCGGCCGAGGTGGTGTCTGTCACGAAGAGACATAATCTATCTGAGGATACAGGTGTGTCCACCGCCTACCTTCACACAGAGCAGACTGAGAGAAGGGCCGCAAGGAAGAGAGGAAGAAACCACGATGGAGTCACAAAGAGAGGGTTTTCTGCTTTAAAGGTCCGAGAGGTGAGAGAACACCTTCAGGAGGACATGAGCTTGAACCAGGCCTCGAAGCAAGTTTTACTGAGTGATGTGCAGAGAGGGACCCTGCAAAGGCACAGACACATGGAGGGTGGGAGTAAGAAGAATCAGTGGTGGGGCTGGAGGGTGATGAGCTGGGGTGCAGGCTGCGGGCAGGTTACGAGTACCGCACACGCTTCCTATGTGCATCCACACCTATGTGCTCTCGTGTGTAAGGACGTGGGTAAATGTGAACTTATTTACAGTAAAGCAAATGGATTGAGGACCTGCAAGACTCCACCAACAGAAAGAAGAATTCATATGATATGTTTAGTTTGTCAATAAAAGGTAATTAAACTTTAACGAATACTGCATTATAAAGCATCAATAAACGATATGCATACTTGTGAAAATGTTTACTGCAGCATTATTTATAAGAGGAAAAATACTGGAAACAACCTAAATACCTGTCAATAGGGGAATGAGTTGAATAAGTTCGTCCACACTATGGAATATGATAGTTATTAAAAACAGTGCATTGAATCCACCTGTGTTGACATGGCAAATTATTCATGACAGGTGGTCAAATAAATAAGACATACTTTTGAGCTAATATCTTTTATCGTCAGACTTTCTTTGAGCCAACAATTAATGTTTTCACATGGCTTTCCATAAGGAAGAAGGCAAATTTGTTTTTTCTTTGTGGGTAGACTTAGTTGCTTAGGTCTTTATAACTTTTCCGTATAAAAATAAAAGTCCAAGACCAGAGTATTTTTCTTCTGGTCATAAATGCTGACTTATTTACAGGTGCCTTGTTCAGAACTCCATTGTGAACTTGGGATAAAATATGTGTGTATGTTATTAAAGCCTCAGTGTTGAATGTCTGGGTGCTTTAAAGGTTTGCTCTTGTGTTAAACTTTCAGGAACACAGCATCCTTCCTCCGTGTTCAACAGGGTCATATTATAAGCTGTCCAGAGTGATACAAGCTAACCTTCAAAGAAACATTAACAAAAAATAATGTAATTTAAAAAAAAAGAGTGACAGCCATAAAAAAACCGAAATTGAGTTATTTGTAGTGAGGTGGATGGACCTAGAATCTGTCATACAGAGTAAAGTAAGTCAGAAAGAGAAAAACAAATACCGTATGCTAACACATATATATGGAATCTAAAAAAAAAAATGTCTCTGAAGAACCTAGGGTCAGGACAGGAATAAAGACGCAGACGTAGAGAATGGACTTGAGGACACGGGGAGGGGGAAGGGTAAGCTGGGACGAAATAAGAGAGTGGCATGGACATATATACACTACCAAATGTAAAATAGCTAGCTAGTGGGAAGCAGCTGCATAGCACAGGGAGATCAGCTCGGTGCTTTGTGACCGCCTGGAGGGGTGGGATTGGGAGGGTGGGAGGGGGACACAAGAGGGAGGGGATATGGGGATATATGTATGCAAATAGCTGATTCACTTTGTTATACAGCAGCAACTAACACAACATTGTACGGCAATTATACTCCAATAAAGATGTTAAAAAAAAAGAGTGAATGTGTATCTGCATATCTGTATGTAAATGTAAACAGAAAAAGAGTAGAAAAGAGCATGAAAATCTATTCACACAAGTAACCTTGGGATGCAGCATTAGAGTTAAGGAGTGGAGAGTGAGAAATTATTATTCTTAAAAACTTCTATATTACCTGAATTACTGCAGTGCGAATTTTATCATATTTTTATAAGA
The DNA here is from genome assembly GCF_039906515.1 of Pseudorca crassidens. Taxonomy (NCBI): domain Eukaryota; kingdom Metazoa; phylum Chordata; class Mammalia; order Artiodactyla; family Delphinidae; genus Pseudorca; species Pseudorca crassidens. The sequence goes on from NC_090307.1 coordinate 59,779,978, forward strand.
CTACAAGTTATGCTGTTTGATAGGAAAACACCTGAGTATTAATAATGTTTTCAACTTTTATTTTTTCTTACTAATCTATATTTTCTAATATTCCTATAATACACAAGCATTGCTTTAGTTATAAGAAAAAACTGACATTAAATGCCACAACTTTGCTATTTACAATAAATAGAAAATAATTATTTTAAAGCCAGATGAAGTATGTGGATGAGAAAAAATGCCCACTGTTGCTTAGGCAACAAAGTTTTGTTTTTCTGGGGATTGGGAACACCAATATTTCCTTGACGGAAGAAACCACAGACACTTTAGCACACACTGTTCTCAGCATTTAATTACTAAGGGCCTGAGCCAAGGCAGGATTCCAGAAATCCAGAGATCCACAATAAATCACAAAATGCCTCATGAAAATCAGCATAGAAGGACATTTTAAAAGATCTTTCTAAGGCATACACTGGTTATCTTATCACATTTTAGCAAGACTATAAATTTGTTTAGAAACACAAGACTACAATGAAGGTGCCAGAGGCACAGAGGCAAGTGGAATCCAGGAGGCCAGGTCCTTTCATCGCATCACAGCTTCCGTCTACACCCCTGAGCTGATCTTTGACAGGCTGGTTTCGGTTTCAATTTGCAAAACAGTCAACAGAACCCTTTAACTTGTCTTAATGGCCTGGATCTGCCTAGGGTCTCCAAGAATTTAAGGTGCGTAACTGCTGAGACCAAGGTCCCCTTTCACTCCTTGTCAGTTACCACAGTCTGTAAGTCTCTCTTCCATTTGGTTTATCTTTGTTTTCCCTCCTCCGCCTCCTCTCCCTGAAAATACGCTCCCCGCAGGGACAGGACCCCTGGGCCACAGCAGACGCTCCGCACGTACCCGCTGGATGAAGAAACATCAGTGCCATGAGTGAACTAGCTCAGTGTCTGGGTTGCGGGGACGAGCCGTCCTGCCTGAGTTCGGATCCTCATCCCGCCACTTACCAGCGTGGGTTTTCGTACCACTAAGTGAAAGCTTAATAAGAACAAGGATTTTAGGGCTTTCCTGGTGGCGCAGTGGTTGAGAGTCCGCCTGCCGGTGCAGGGGATGCAGGTTCGTGCCCCAGTCCAGGAAGATCCCACGTACCGCGCAGCGGCTGGGCCCGTGAGCCGTGGCTGCTGAGCCTGCGCGTCCGGAGCCTGTGCTCCGCAAAGGGAGAGGCCGCGGCAGTGAGAGGCCCACGTACCGCAAAAAAAAAAAAAGAACAGAACAAGGATTTTAGTCTGTTTTCTTAACTGCTGTCTCACTGGAGTTTGGAACAGTGCCTTTCTAAGGGTTTGTTCAATGGATAAATGATGAATAAATGAACGGCTATGGTCCGGATCCTGAATTCAGGGAGGTACGTGCTGTTCAGTTATTTATAACGCCATAAACCGGCTCTGTTCTGACCTCACTCTGGGGGAGGAGGAGGGATGGGATGGTGAGCAGAGCAATGACCCGGGGTCAGAGGGCTCGGGGCTGCCACTAATGACAGTGTCAATAAGGGACTAAATGCTTGACTTTAACAACCTTATTTCTCTGTTGTAGAAGTTGGATGAGATAACCTTCTGAGTCCTTTTCCAACTGTAGAGCTCCAGGATCGTCACACTTGGCTGGAGGTCCCTCAGAGTCCAGCTGGAAGTATGGAGTGGGAGGGGGCTGTCCGGATGGCCGGGGGCTTCCTGTCCAACCACAGTCCTCCACAGACCCTGAGGACCCTGGGTGTCCCAGTGTTTTGATCACTGCTCACTTGATTAAGGAGTTTACTTTAGTTCCGAATAAATAAACAAAGGGCTAAATTTCTATGTTTGGTGCAAAGATGTGTGCTACAGACACAGCTAGAACCAGTCCAACTGCAAGATTTTAAGATCAACAAGTTTTATAAAAAATGGAAGAAAGATATGGAATTATTATTTCAATAGTTTCTACTATGTTCCAGGCCCAGTCATACATCTCTATCTATCTGCATCTATACACCTCTGTTCAAAAACCTAAGCCTCGGATATTGTATTCATTTTACAGGTAAAGACATTGAGACTGTTATGGGAAAACAAACGTATGTATGTACCTGAATCAGTCAACTACGATTCACTAAGAACTATAATGCGAACAGTGGTGAAGGAAAAATGCAAGCATAATAAGAACTGCTTCTCGCTCCTTAGCAGCCTCCAATCTTTTTGAGAAAATAAGGCACATGTGCAAAACAAGTATCAAAAAGGCTCAAGGAGACACAAAGCGTGGAGCAGACCCAAAGCACAAGGAAGGGGCCTCGCTCTCATCCGATCCACACCCCAGGGCCCAGCGGAGTCCTGGCACCGCACGGGTGCTCAACATCTATTTGATTTGTCAAGTACCGGCTAAGGGTCAGGCATTGAACTAGACGTGAAAAATACACAGATGTGTAAAACACCATCTCTAAGGTCAAGAAGCTCACACGGGCTGAACTGCTGTGGAAAGTTTCAAGACAGAGATGAGCCTTGGAGAAGAGAACACGCAGCAGGAGTAGAGGAGGCAGGAAGAATGGGAACAAAGGCACCCGCGCAGGAGGAAGAACACGACTGCGGATGGTGACAGGGCGTGAGTGGACGCCCAGAGGCTTGGCCTCCGAAAGCAGAGAATTTACATGGGAAGGAGCAAGATCAAAGGCTGACGGGCTCAAGGAAACCTCTTTAAGGACTTGGAAGGTTCATACACGAAACAACCGGCTAACACTGGTTAAATTCTGAGAACGGACCTCATAGAAGGTAATCTGAGTCGTGCAAACAAGCTAGTTGGCTCATAGCTGAGCAGTTTCTTACGAGGATCATTAAGGAACTACTCCACTGCCTGCCATTCTCTGCGATGACCATAATCTCTCCCAGCCATTTTTATTGTCAATATAGGCCTTTGGGAAGTACGTAAAATTTATAATATGGCAGGCATTATGAAAAACAAAGTGAGCTATATTAGGCATTTTCTTAGGTTTTCTTAATAGCCGTGATTGAATATGACAGCTTTTTTAACTAATGGTCCTGCCGACTGTGTAAATTAGAGGCAGAAGTTGTTATTAAAGAATACCCAGGTGGATGGGGAAGGGGACTGGACAAAATGTCCTACACAGGCCCGGGGAAGCCAGCTAACGTAATATAGGGCGCGGGGGGGCAGCTGCATTTCAAGTAATTTTCTTATGATGAAACTGTCTGATGAGTATAATTTTATTCCCCCGTTGCAGATCGAAGCCTTTAGTACCTATTACAAAGAAACGTGTTCAGGTGGAAGACTTGCATTATATAGTATACATAAGAATAAACAGTTTGGGGCAAACATGGTTGAGATTCTTCCCCTTCAGTAGTTCTGTGTTCACAAAATAAGAAATATATGCCTCACAAGATGACCCTGAGAATCCTGAAGAGCAGCAGAAAGTCTAAACATAAACCCAGCCAGGCATCTTCAGAGCCTCCAACTGCCATCCTTTTGCCAGCCTGATGCCGTTGAAAACATGTATAGGATTTAGGGTCAGGTAGTTCTGGACTCAGACCCCACCTCGTCTACTAATTATCTGTGTGGTCCTGCACGCTTTGCCTAACCTCTCTGAACCTCCAGGTGCCTACGTTATAAAACCAGAGTTGTTGTGAGGATGAAATAAAATTCCCAAGACCATGTATGTGAATTGCTCACCACAATGCTTTGCAGCACAAGCTAATAAGGGTATGATATCAGTATTAGTATTACTGTTGATAAATCTCTTGTTGCCATTATCAGTTTACTGAACTAAGAATATGCTGGACTTAACTGGAAGACCTATGTCCTGGATTAGCTACTAGTAAGAACCTCTACTTCTTCATCAATAAGTGACAATACTATATATACAACATATATATAGTTGTATATACGTATATACAACATACAATATAATGACAATAATGTCTGTTTTGCCTAAATCACAAGATTATGGGAAACTTTAAAGGTAATGTATCTGAAGACTATAAACTGTCAAACAAATTAACGTATCCACCCTAGAGTACGTTCCCAGATGAAAGATGCTCAAGTGTTAAGGTCATTTGCCTCCGTTTAATGCACCATGAATATAGTACTAATCACTCTACTAGCACCAAAAGAGGGAATATATTTACAGCATAACAGTTTTTTGTTTGTTTGTTTGTTTGTTTTGCGGTATGCGGGCCTCTCACTGTTGTGGCCCCTCCCGTTGCGGAGCAGAGGCTCCAGACACGCAGGCTCAGCGGCCATGGCTCACGGGCCCAGCCGCCCCGTGGCATGTGGGATCTTCCCAGACCGGGGCACGAACCCGTGTCCCCTGCATCGGCAGGCGGACTCTCAACCACTGCGCCACCAGGGAAGCCCACAGCATAATAGTTTTTCAGTAATGGCGACCTAACGTGAATCTGACTATTTAAACTTATATTAACATGCAATCGTACTACTGTGAAGATGAATCCTATAAACATTTAGTAGCATATAATGCACTCGAATTCATAACATGACCCTCTACTAAGAAAATGTGAACATAAACAGACTATTTCCACTGCTAAGTCATGGAGACTTAAAATTTACTAATAATAACTCCCTCTCCAAAGATTAACATGAGAACAAACATGCTTTTTAAAACTAAACACAAAACTGGGATGCAGTTAAGGAAAATACACAATTCCCTAAACTTTGGGGCAGCATCTAATTGATTTTGTAAGAAGGTCAAGAGATAATTTTATATTTTGCACTGGCATTGCAAGAAGCCTGGAGATGCTAAGGTGACAGCGTTGCTTGTGTAAGAAGTTAGGGCAGGCCTGTCCAGGGCTCAGAGACCATGGATGCACTGGACGCCAGAGGAAATTAAAGACCTGATTTTCACTCATTTCACCCCCTTGTCTATCCTTGGACACGCGCCAACCACAAATTATTTTTCCTCAGCATGTAGAAGAGGAGAGATGGGATTTAAACATTCTGCTCCACCTGTACACGGTATCTTGTGATTTTAAGAGCAGAGGTTTGGGTTAGAGGAGAGGCAGCCTCAGGAGATTACCACAAGTAAACTGTGAGAAGAGCTGAAATAAATTTTAGCTGCTCATCATTAGCCTACATATTCTTCCTTGTCGATTTCCTTGTTCTTTTTGTCTTTGAGCTGGAATTCTGGACCGTGAACAGGAGGTCATGGGGAAGGAAGCAGGTCAAAGTGAGTACTACTGCCAAGACCACTTGACCCGAACATCGTTTTGTTTTGACGACTGGTTTAAAAAAAAAGAGGACGGGGATTGGAGTGCAAGAATGGCTTTGGTCTTGGGATGTGAAAGAAAAAGAAGGCTTAACAATTCGAGATGTGGACCGTGAGGCTCCCCCTCTTCCGCGCAGCCGCTCACACAGCTCTGTGCATTCATGAAACAGGATCTGACAGAATAGGATCATGTGTAATTGTTTTGCTTGGTTATCAACTAACATTCTCTGCTTTTTCTATCTGTAGTAATTATGCTTATTTGACACATTTCAGTGCAAAAACCCCTCAAAACGGTAAAGCACACAACGATGTATTGAAAAGCGAGTTAGGGACGGGGGAGCCGTACACCTGTGCTGAAGAGAAAGGCCGGGCTCACCTCCGAGAGAACACGACGGAGTCATCGTTTTTTAAAACAGTTCAAAGAGCTGTTTATTCTCTCTGACTTTTGACATTGGGGATGAATGTCTAAAATGTTCACAAGAGAGGCTGAGTTTTTATTTGGGGGGAAGAAAGATAACAGAACAAAAAGAGTAACAGCAAATGGATGCACTGGTCTCTGGAATAAACAAGCGCTGTTCCCTGGAAGACAGTTTAAAAAAAAAAAAGAAAAAACTCCCTCAACTAGGAAATGGAAAAGCTGTTCGAGCTCTCAGCCACTTGAAGTTGTAAATGGTGTGGGTGTGAAAAGCAGTAAAGAAAAACTAGACCCCGTACAGTTCCGGCAAGAGGAGTGGGTGTACAGCAAAGGAGAAAACCAAGATAACATGCGGCAGAGGGGCTGCGCGGTACCCGGAGGAAGAGGATGGGGCGCGCGCTGCGGAGGGTGACGGGTGGCCCCGTGCACAGCGACCACGATCAAAATCAGCTGCTTAACGAAAATGCAACGTCGCCTAGATGCTCTATAAAAAGAAAAAAAGGCACAGTCCAGGATGTAAACTCCACGTGAAAAGTGTGTCCTAGGAGCCAAACTCTCCCAGTGAACAGACCTTGGCAGTAAAGGAGCATCCACGCTGGGACTGAAGGGTGAAAGGGCAGAAAGGGGTTCCTGGAAAGTCTGCCCTCGCATAGAGGCGTGCACATTCCTCTCCCACGTGCTGAACGGGAAGGGCAGGGCTGGGCGAGGGCTGTGGGGGGCCGGGGGTGGGTGATGGTGGTCCGGAGAACCAGCAGCCCCTCCCATAGCAGCTCCTGGAAAGCTCAACCTTGAGTGCCAGCGCCTTCTGCCTGCAGCGGGGCCTGAAAAACACCCACTTCTCACCTCTGCCGAGCCTTTCATGGCTCCATCTCCGTCTGGTCTCCAGTTGTTTACTTGTAATTAGATTCTCCTGTGTTTATAATTCCCAGCACGGAGGATGAAACTTTTATCTTAAAATGTTATTTATTTACTCATTTAGGTTAAAAAAGAGCAAATAAGGCTGCATCTGTAGCTTCTTAGAAAATGATTATAAGTAAATAAAAATTGAGAACTGATCCTTAAAGTCATAAGTTTACATTTAGGAACAAAAGGATGATGTGCCATTGATAAATCAAAACAGGAACTATTCAGAGTAAGGAAATCGTACCTGAGGGACTTTTGGATTAAAGATGACAAGTACCAGGTGAGCGAGGGGATCCTGATGGGACCAAGAGGATGCGAACACTGGGCCACGTGCCCAGAGAGATGCCACCTGTGAGATGACTCCAGAGATACAGGGAGTCTTACAGAATTTACACATGAGATTTGCTTTCTGTTGCCTACATGTAATATCTACACTTAGAGGTAAATTCAAATTTTTGAGGATGAAGTAAGAAAAAATATTTTTCAAATAAGTGTCAAGGCTTAGATGAATTCTATGAGCCAGTGAACACAATAATATACAGAATAAAGAAAGATTTTGAAGAAACACAAGAAACTATTATTACCCACAAGTTTGTTCTTTTCTGTTCTACACACTTTACTCTCTGGTTCACATTTTCAGAAGTTCCTTACCTGGACTGGCTCTTCACCTTTTCATGTTTTCCATTGAAGTTCAAACTACAGAGGTTTTTCGATTTTGAATGTGCAGAGTCTGAGTCCACGTTTGACTGTGTTTGTTCTCGCAGACGATCGTGAAGCGTTGCCTCCTTTTTCAAGTTCATGTCCGAATACGGGCAGCCAAAGGCACTGGTTTGTATAAAAATGAGAGCACAGGCGTCAGTTTAGGGTGATACATCAGGGCTGTACTGTCATTGCAACAGACATACATCCACTATTGAAAAGCTGAATAGAGACATTCTCCTTTCACTGAACACACTCAGGTTAAGTTTCTTTTATATTGTCCTTTGCGAAGATCTCAGGTGCCAGACCATAGACACCGGTCAGCAGACATTACAGGTACAGTCATCAGCAATACGGTTTTCACAATCTAAAAAACTTAAAAATCTAAAGGACTTCCCTGGTGGTCCAGTGGTTAAGACTCTGCGCTTCCAACGCAGAGGGCTTGGGTTCGATCCCTGGTCGGGGAACTAAGATCCCATATGCTGTGAGGCCAAAAAAAAAAAAAAAAACACCTTAAAAATCTAAGAATAACCTAAAGGTGTACATCCAATGGAGCAGCGAACATGTCATGTAAACACCTAACTCAGTTTGTATCCTCCAATATTCAAGCTCTAATTTGACTACCTGTATCACAAAATACTATGGGGTAACTAAACATCTTTACCAGTAATCAGAGAATATCATGCTTTTACTTCTTATCATTCATGTACCCAGAAATACTGTATCTGGATGACTGCTTCATCCTCCTGAAACCAGCTAGGAAGTTTTGTGTTTGAACGTGAAGGGCCGGTTGTGGGTGAAAGAGGAGAGACCACAGTCAAGGCTGAATCCTGACTCCAGGATGTGTTAGGAGGCTGACAGCAGGCTCAGGGCAGAGGCTCTGGCTCCTGCCACAGGTGATCGGTTGTCTCTGGTAGATTTCTGTGCCCACGTTCCTGTCCCCAGAGGCCCCCAATCTCTGTGCTGCCGGGAACGAGGCAGATGCTGTCAGGGGCCAACCAGGCAAGACGGTTCCCCGCCCACAACCCTGAGGGAGCTGGTCCACCGAGCTCCAGTTCCCCTCCAGTGAAATGGGAAAATCAGATCCAGCTCCTACGGGCTGTTGTGACCACGAGGAAACACACACACACACACACACACACACACACACACACACACACACACACACACACACACACACACACACACACACACACACACACACACACACACACGTGGTAGCTGCTCTCATTACGACAGTGCTGTCATCCTTTACATTTGGGGAGCACAGACTCAGATGCATCAGTACCTTGGCAGTTGGCTCTTTTTTTAGGAACTCACTTCCTGCTTACTATAAATTTGCTGGTATATGGTGCACAATAAATCCTTTCTGATATGTGAAAGTTTGCTTTTGGTATTTTAAAGTCATGATAAAATCAGGGAGCAATGCAGTTTTCCTCTGTTTTACAGTAGATTTGAGTTTTCCAGGGAGCACTTATACACAGTCTAACCTCAGAGGACTTTAGTACCAACCTGGATCTAGAACGGGCCTTCTGGACTTTGGGATGGGGTGGTTCTGATAACACACCAGCCTTGCCCAATATGCCAGGGTGGACCTGTACTTTGCCAGACAGGGGCGCCCCTGTGGATGCATGTTCTGTAGTTAATATTAATTGGCACTACTTCTTAGTTTATTCCATTATTGATTCAACAACCCACTAACTGAGCATGTGCTACATGCTAAGCACTTTGGAGAATATAAATCTAGTGAAGAAGTTGGGATATATACCAATAAATACAATTTATAATAAGAACAAAAGCTACCCCTATTGAGTGTTTACATGGACCCATTGCAATACAAGGTGTTTTACATATATTATCTCTAATATTTAGTACTAAATACCCAAAGATGGCATTGACATATTTTTTTCTAGGTTAGAAAACAGGCTCACACAGGATAAGCAATTTCCCAAAGTTACCGGGTACCTTCTTGGGAAACCCCAAAATAAATCACTTAATTATTAGCATCAATCACGTGGGCAGAAGTGGGAAAACATTTTTAGCACCATCAAAGAAAAGGAATGTAATTTTTGTGCAAAGTGTAGCCAAGGCAAGCATTCACAGGGAAAGCAGTACAGGGTTTGCCACGGTTAATGTCTAGGGGAAAATAAGTCAGCCCATGCTGGGTCCTGGGTGAGAAGTGCAGAGGTGATAAAGCAGTTTCCAGCAGGACCAACTGGTTTAGGCTGCAGCATATGAGATTTAAGGGAGATTTTTAGAAAGAACTTTCTGCAGATGAAAATTGAAAGGCATTAGGCTAACCTAAGGGAGATGGGGAAATGTTTATTTTAAGCACAGCTGAGTTTTCATGAAGACACTACCACTCGGAAGCTTTGCTATCCATCTAATATATACTCCCAATTTGAGATTTTTTAATGACCATTACGGTCATGAATTTTCTAAATTCCATGTAATTACCCCACATGACTAGTACTGCATGACACTCCTGCTGTCTCTTCCTCAGGCTTATCTATCCAGGATTGTAGAAGCTACCATTCATCCTCTTGCTCAGTACTTGCTTAAGCTGAGAGAAATTTTGTTTCCCTCAATCTTCATTCATTAATCAATCTTTTTACTCATTTAAACGTTCATTTATTTCCTAATCCCATTCTAGCTCTCTTTGTCTCTCAGGTACTCAGGCATGCAAGACTAAATGCAACGCCTCGGAGCATCCGTAGAATGCAATATTTCTCGACTGTGGGAGGCGGCGCATATGACAAAGTATCTCAGGATTACACAGATCAGAAAAAAGCATGACGTTCAAAAGAATATACTGGGTTGGCTAAAGAGTCCGTTCCAGTTTTTCCGTAACACCCAAAACGAACTTTTTGGCCCACCCCATATTAAATGACAAAAACATATTTTGCAGAAGACGCTGGTGGAGAACCTGAAAGAAGATAATGATGGGAGACAAAGGGAAGGGACGAAAGGAACAGGATGAGGGGGCTTTCGGTTGCATTGTCTGCACCATTTTCCACCTGGGCTCTGCTGTGAACAAGTTTCTGGATTGCAACACTGCGCTTACTTGCGTTCAATGCAGAGAAATATTTATGTTAAAGAGATGACATCCCAAATGTCAGCCTGCCCTCCTGCACATGTAGACCCTTACTCATGCGCGCGCACGCGTGCGTGTGTGTGTGTGTGTATGTGCGTGTTTGGAAGAACATACGTGACTGCATAAATCTGTACACATAGGAAAAATCTGATTGAAGTGGTTGTCCTAGGTGTGATACAGCTACTTAACGCTTACTTTTTTTTTTTTTTTTTCTTTTTTTGCGGTACGCGGGCCTCTCACTGTCGTGGCCTCTCCCGTTGTGGAGCACAGGCTCTGGACGCACAGGCTCAGCGGCCATGGCTCACGGGCCCAGCCGCTCCGCGGCATGTGGGATCTTCCCAGACCGGGGCACGAACCCGCGTCCCCTGCATCGGCAGGCGGACTCTCTATCACTGCGCCACCAGGGAAGCCCTAACGCTTACTTTTGATTTAGCCAAATACTGGGGGAAAAGGTTCTGAAGACACAGTCTTTTTAGAAAATTGCTGACATAAGCTGAAATTTCTGTGACTTAAGGCTCTGTTGGTCAAGGTAAAATGATAGCTTCTGACAGACAGGTAAGTGGCATATTCAAATTTAAGCTCATAACGGACCATGCTAAGGAGGCATGAAAACCGCAGCCCAGGAGGGAAGGCCTGAGAGGGCCTCCTGGGGGAGGCGGGGTTCTTCTGATGCAGCAGACCAGCTCCCCATCCCTCCTTAATTCAACATGTGTTTGCTGTCGGCAGGGAAAGAAGGAAGAGAGAGCAGGAACTATACAGTTTTTAAAAGTCAGAGACAGTAGGATATTGGGAATTTTATACAGTTCAACCAACTAATTTATAAAATATGTCAGGCCCAAGTTCATCAGCAAGACAGATGAATAGAGGGTGAACGCTAAATAAGCAAAAAACTGCTAGGCAGCTGCAGACAAACTTTAAGAGAGATTTCTGGAGAGACTGAAAACTGAGATCCTAGTAGCCCTCCTGATAAACAGAAGGAAACATAAAAATGGCTGCCATTAAAAATACTAGTTTTGCTTTTCAGAATATTTAAGTAGAATTTTTAACATCTGAGGAGAAAGAGAAAAATAAGGACGCAGCAGCGTCCTTGGGAGCTCCGCTGCTGGTTGTAATGGGGCAGGGGGCGGGGAGGGGGGGCTGGAGTGGCTGGCACTGAATCACGGCAGGTGGTGTCACGCCCGGGAGGGTCCTCAGCCTCTCAATTCTCCTTCCTTCCACAGCAGGGGCACCTGATTCCACAGGTCGGTGCAGTTTCCTCGTATTCTCAGGACCGGTCCTGATCCGAGGGACAGAGGCCCTACGTTCCTACTTGGTTCTTGCCGGGCCATCTCCCATTAGGAGGCCCTCTGCCTCCTAATCCCAACCTAGGCAGCCAGGCCCCCCGCTTCCCCGATACCAGCTGGCCAGTCGCCTATGTGCTTCTCCCCCTGATATTCTCTCCTACTGTGCTTTACCCACTGGCTGGGATCCCACCTTCATTTTGGATTCTTCCCGTGCAGCTCCAATTCCAAGAGTCTAGATAGCACCTGCTGATTTCCAAACCCCTTGGACTCCAGGTTCTGCACATCCAACCATATGATCATCTTGTATCTACAATGTTTTCATCTTCTCATACCCAAGCAGCAAGTGTGGTTCCTGCTTCTCTGACTACCTTGTTTTGCTGAAAATAATGGGCCATGATCTGTCAAATCCTGGGAGATGGACAGTCTGGACCACGAGGTTTTAACTAAGCTGTCACCACACACCTAATTGGTAGCTTCCCAACCCCTGTGCAGCTGCACCCTCAGGGTGGCCGGAGGGGCCTCAGGCACCAGAGTCCTTCCAGCCAGAGCGGCCTCCTCCAGACTCTGAATTCCCTCCCTTCCCAAGTACTGATTTGCATTTTCTCTCTGTGACATGACGTTATAAGGGTAGGGAGGCGTTACAAATTTAAGCAAAATGGCAAAGATGAAAGAGCCCCTTGGGTGCTGTACTTCAAAACATAAATAAAAGCACAGAGGTCAGCAATATTTCAGGAAGAGTGTCAGGTCATTGACAACATTTTTGCTGATCCAGAAAAGTGAAGTCATCCCAAAAAGGCAAGTAGGTCCCAGGAGGAGCCCTGATCTAGGAATATGCCCTCATGTAGCCCAGGAATTAGGGATGTAGTTAAACTGTAAAGAGTTCTCTAATGCAACCAAGCCACCCCTCCAGGAAGCCCACTGCCTTTTGTATTTTAGTCTCAATTATTTTATTATCCAGTTATATTCTTTTCTTTCTAAGACCTAGATAAGACAACATATCTGAGCTGGGAGGTTACATGCTAAAGTCTCTTCGCTTAGGTTCAAAACGTAAGAATTTACTTGTTGGAGTGAGTGGGGGCCTCGTATTGGGAAGCGCTCCCAGAAGAGACTGTCTGAGGGGTTGGCCTCCCACAGCAAAGGTCGCAGGAAAGTCCTGGATGCTGCCCCTGCCAGAGGGTAAGGGGCTGAGACTCTCAGAGAAGGGGGTCAGCCAGGAAACGGGAGGGAGCAAGATAAATGCTGCCTGCCTTGCAGCCTGGCCTTGGGCCCTGATGACACCAAGATCCCCAGCCCGCTGGCAGGTCCTACATCCTACCTGTCGCGTTAAGAGCAGCACCCACCTCCCACCCACGATGTTCCCTGGTGAACAGAAGACCATTTGTCCTCACTGCCATTTAACTTTAATATGTGGGTAGCTTAAACTTACATAGTATGTTAAATGAATATATTTTATTCTTAAGAAGATATTGATTTCTTGGCCAATGGTACTGAAAGGCACGATAAACACTGAAATGCAGGTTACTGGAATTATAGAATATCTGTAATACTTTCTATGGAAACTTTTAAAAGCTAACATAGGACTTAAACTGTTACCGATTTTACTTCTATGAGGATTGTGAGCAAGTATAAATGAGATATATACACATACAGAGAGAGAGAGAGAGAGAGAGAAAGAGAGAGAGAGAGAGAGAGAGAGAGAGAGAGAGAGAGAGAGAGAGAGGCCAGGGATACAGACCAGGAAGGTTCCAAGAATACGTTATAGTATCTACTGAGGATATAACGCAATTTCTATTACATTGTTCTCAAATACAGAGATGAGCAAAACCCAACTGGTATATGTAAGATTCTAAGGTCTGAGTCAATTCTCTTCAAATTCCTGAGGCTTTAAAATGTGTTTACCTGACCCCCCGCCACCCCCCAAAAAAAGAAAAAAGTGAGTTTACCCAAGATATATTACAGTAAACTTTCTAACTTTTGTCCATAAAATAGCTGATATTGTCACTTAATTGTCATTAAAAATACTACAAAATTTAATGCACACAGTAAGAAAAATGTATGAATATTGAGAACAAAAGTTTCATAAGCAGAGTTAAAAGAAGTCTACATCTATATAACTCAGACTTCAAAGAGTTGGATGAAACAAATTTGACTCCAAAAATACTTTTCTGATTGACATATACACACTACTATATATAAAATAGATAACTAATAAGGACCTACTATATAGCACAGGGAACTCTACTCAATACTCTGTAATGACTTATATGGGAAAAGAATCTAAAAAAGAGTGGATATATGTATATGTATAACTGGTTCACTTTGCTGTACACCCGAAACTAACACAACACTATAAATCAACTATGCTCCAATAAAAATTTAAAATAAAAAAAAATAAATAAAAATACTTTTCTCTGGGGTAATTCAGCCTGTAAAATCATCCTACATATTATAAACTTGCTAACATGGCCAGTTAAGAAGTTAGAAGAAAATTACTACTCAAGTTAAGCACTGAAAAGCACAGATATAAGAACTAGAAAACTGTATTAAAGCTACTAGTACCAGAGGCTTGTTTTTCATTTCCTCATCTATAAAATGGTGACAGTACAGGGATTTTTGTGAAAACTAAATGAGACAATCTAGGCAAGGTCCTTGTATAGTGACTGGCACAAATTAAATGCTCATGAGTTTTTAATTTTAAACAAGTCATTCTGATACAAAATATAATACTAATGATCCCTTTTATTTGTGGTTATTATATTTTTCATTCTAAAATTTCCATTTATTTCTCGCTCTCCTTCTGTTAATATCTGCTTTATAAATTCAGGTTCTCTAATGGTGACTCCATATATATTTACAATTGTTGTATCTTCTTGATAAATTGACTTTATCATTACATGGTGACCCTTGTCTCTCACAACAGTTTTGGACTGAAAGTCTATTTTATCTGACATAAGTACAACACCTCTGCTCTCTTTTGATAACCATTTTCATGGAATATCTTCTTCCAACCCTCCACTTTCAACCTATGTGTGTCCTTAAAGCTGACGTGAGTCTCTTGTAGGCAGCATATATTTGGAACCTGTTTTATTAATAATCTATTCAGTCACTCTATGTATTTTGATTGGATAATTTAATCCATTTACATTTAAAGTAATTATTCATAGGGAAGGACTTATTAATGCCTTGTTAATTGTTTTCTGAAGGTTTTATATTTTCTTTGTTCCTTTCTTCCTCTCTAGTTGTCTTCCTTTGCAATTTGACGATTTCTTTCTTCCCCCCTGTGGTACGCTTGGATTACTTTATCTTTTTGTATCTACTACAGGTTTTTTCTTTGTGATTACCATGAGGCTTACATAAAACATCTTAAAGTTATAGCAGCCTATTTTAAGCAGATAACAACTTAACTTCCATTGCATATAATAACTATACTTTTACTTCTCCTCTCACTTTTCATGTTACTGATGTCACAATCTGCATCTTTTTATATTGTGTATCCATAACAAGTTTCTGTAGCTATATTTATTGTTCACATCAGTGCGAACTGAATAAACCTGGGCTATCTTGTGCCTAAGCAGCATATCAGTTTCTAAAGAAATAAGTCATAAAACTGTTCAAGCATACAACTTAAAAAAAAAGACTGACTATCTCAATCATCACAGGACTTGCTCTCAATTTCTCATCCTCCTACCTTAATCAGTGTCCCCCAGGTCAGCCCACATGGGCTTCTCTCTTTCCCGTCTCCCTATTTAGCTATCCCAGATTGAATCTTTCCTCCTAGGAGCTGCCTCTGTCCTTACAGAAAAAAACACCTGCCCCTTTTTGCTTCCTGGCATCTCTACCCATCATCCAGATGAAACAACAAAGGCCCAACTGCAGAGGTGGAGAACCAGCCCCCTCCTGGAGAGGACTCGGCCCCCATCACAACCTAGCCTACTGGGATCCTGATATGGTATTTGGAATATTCACAGATTTTAAACTGATAAAGACAACAGTACATCCCAAGGTTATGAACCCTGTTGGTGTATACAGAAATAGATAAAAATTAAATGCAATCTACACTTATTTTTGTTTCATTAGAGATATGAGGTTAGTCATTTCATTAATGTTAGTTCTAATACCAAAAAGTCAGACCCAACATATGACATTTACTTGGTATGCATTAGGAGATACCCTTTGATTGTGTGCAAAAATGTCATCTGAACTGTTCTGTTGTAGTTAATATTTTCAGTAAACTACACAGGGAAGGAAAAATGCATCAAGAGTGAATGTTAAAGTGTGTGTGTCTGTCTCTTTCCTCTAAAGTACTTTAGTGTATTGTTACTAGAAACTTCCAAGGTATAAACTATTCTCAAGGAATATGATCGTATACTAAATTGCACACTAATGGCCTTTAAAATTTTATGCTGTAACCAGCTTAATGTACTAAGTAATTTGTCTAATCTATACATGGAGAAGATCTGATAGACAGAATCTACAGTTTAAAATTTCTAACAGAATATTATCAACATAGTTAATATTAAGCAGTAAATTAAATAGTAAAGTGATGAATATGCTACATTATTAATCCAATCAAAACAATTTCAAGTGATAAGTGTATGTTTCCATTATTACGACGAGTGTTTCTGTTACTATCAGTTGTTTTTACCCTTTTAATTTTAATATTTTGGTGAAGTGATATGAACATGTCAATATTATTTTTTTATAGCTTAAACTGTCAAATGCATTTTAAATTGGAATATTCTGGTTTGAAATACATTTAATTTCTGCAAAGGTCTTGAAAGTGTTTTTTCTCTTTTTATAAATACGCATTGTTTTAAAACAAAATTTCTCTTAGAAGTGAAAGTCTTTCTCAGGACAGTTGTCTGAGGAGCACCTGGAGAACAGTTCAACTCAAAAATGCTCCAAGCATAATTTTTAAAAATTATCCATAAGTTAAAGGTATATATTTTGGCGATGGATCATAATGAAATAATCCTATTTTTTGGATGGCTTTAAATTCAATTTAAGTGAAATTGTAAAATTTATTTGGGTATGCATGAAGGTATGTTTACATATGTGTATATTTACATATACCCACATGCATCTAACCCTCATGTTAAATGCTAATATTGACTCAGTGTCAACAGGGCATTCACATGTTGTCTTGAGATGTTCTCAAGTCACAACTCCGTCAACTTGACAAACCTATGAGCTAAGTTTACGAGTGTAGTCTGTGTGATGGAAAAGGAAAACCAAACTAGCCCACGTCAGAGAACAAAGCACCCTTCGACCTAAGTCCTCCAAACTCTAACAGATACAAGAGGATTTGCCAGAGTCCTGCTGCCCCTCCCTCCCCTGTAAGCGATGCATTAAGGAGTCTTTTGGAGAATTACAGAGCATACATTCTGGATCGCTATTTTAAGAGGTGACCTTTTATCAGTCTGCAAATAAAACCTCTTCTGTAGGTTCAAATACATATAGGCAGGCTCCATATTGAAGATATTGTCAATTCTCTTCCCCCTAAATTAGTTAACACACCAAAGGCAAACGTCTAATGTAATTTAATGTGTGTAAAGCAATATCATCCTAATTAGAAATAAGAACAAACATTAGGAATCTCACTAAATCTTGAAGGGAGGTGCTAAAAAATTGTGTTTTTTTATTTAAATAAACAACATTGAGATATTAAAGATTGGGGGCATCCATGTAACTGTGGATAAAGACGAACACATTTCTTTCAAGAAAATATGATTCAATACTACTTTTTCTGCCATAAGCTATTCTGAAATACTGTTTGAGTAATCTGTTTCAACTATTAGTTAGTGAGAATCAGCATGTAGAATATTTTACATAAGATGACCAGACTAATCTAAACTAGATAAATTTTTAATTCTACTAAATTTAGGCAGTAAAATTATTTAAAAATTTAAAGAGAGAATGCCATCAAAACACAACTTGATTAGTCTAATATTCATAATAATATCTAAAACAGACTATAGTTCTACAGTTTTTACTCTGTGCTATACCCTGACTTAAGCTCTCTTTATATGTTAACTCTTTCAAGTCTCACAATATACTATTATCTGCATTTTATAGATGAAGAAACTGAGGCACAGAGAGGTGAAGTAAGTCATGCAAGGCCATAGAGCTAGGAAGTTGTAGAGATGGGGTTGAAAGCCAGGCAGCCTCATGCCAGATCTAGGCTTTGAAATACTATGCCAAACCGCCTCTGGGATTAGACTTTTCTTTCTTTATTTAGTGCTCTGTTGGGTCTTTGTTGCTGCACGCAGGCTTTCTCTAGTTGCGGTGAGCGGGGGTTAGTCTTCGTTGAGGTGCGCGGGCTTCCCATTGCAGTGGCTTCTCTTGTTGCAGAGCACGGGCTCTAAGTGTGCGGGCTCAGTAGTTGTGGCTCGTGGGCTCTAGAGTGCAGGCTCAGTAGTTGTGGTGCACGAGCTTAGCTCCTCCACGGCATGTGGGACCTTCCTGGACCAGGGCTCGAACCTGTGTCTCCTGCATTGGCATGTGGATTCTTAACCACTGCGCCACCAGGGAAGTCCCTAGACTTTTCTTTGAATACATTAAACACAAATAAAAATGATGGAATACCTGACATCACCTTGTACATAGTAGGTGCTTTGCCAAACAGATGTTGATGATGTTAATAAATTTATATAACATCTTTGGCACTGTTGATTATACAAAAAAAAAAAGTAGGGAAATTAGAACACTTTGAGAGAATTTAAGCTGTTTAGTTTTTTTTTTTTTCAATTTCATTCCAAAATTTACTGAGTTGCTGCAAGAATAGAACATGTGGTAAGAAAGGAATTCTTTAGAAACAAAGACACGTTCTCTGCATGGAATAAAATGTAACGTGAAGAACTGGCCATCTGGATAATTTTTTAGTGGGACAAGCTGTAATTTATAAAATCATGAAAAAGGAGAAGAAAATAGAGAAGAGACAGGCTTGATTTTCTGCCAGAAAAAGATTCTGAATTCCATCCTAGCATGTTTTTAAATGAGAATTTAAATATTCATACCCACATACACACAAACATTCCATCTACACAGCCAGATAAAACATTCCACCTAACCCGGCTACACAAGAGTCCAAGCAGCCCCCTGTGTGAGTAGAGGCCGGGAGCACAAGGCAGAGCTGCGGCCGCTTCCTTCCATTCATGAACACTGACCGGACGCCACTGTGTGCACAGCTCTGTACTAGCCGTTACGGAACCCAGAGTACTGTAAAGCGCCTACCCCAAGGGACTTTGACCTGAGGGTCAAAAACGAATTAAAAATCTAAAACGCAAAAGCAGTGGATGTTATATTGTGGTTTATTGTTATTATGCACAGTACATGTTTAATACTGATATAACCATAACAATAGGAACACAGACTTCTTAAACATTTAATATGTATCCAGGCATGATAAGAGCGTATCACATTATATGCGTTATTTCATTAAATGGATAAAATCTGGGGAGGGAACGTTTTCATAAAATTGTTTTTGCTCTTGCTGCTGTTGTTTATTAATTTAGGACCGAGGAGGGCACAGGGGCAGGTTCTTGAAATAGGACTGGCCTCCATCAGTCCCAAGCGTGGAGACAGAGATGCATGATCCCGGGAGGAGACCAACTGGGCTGGGAAGCAGAGCTGTGGAGACACTTCCTCACCATATGGGGGACCCAAGAGTTTCAACTGCCTGGAGATGCGGGAGGTTCTTGAACTGGGAAAGAAAGGTCAAAGGTCGGGAAGGTTATCCTGGCAGCTCTGGCCAAGAGAGGGCCAGCCTCAGGGATGGGGGGTGAGGCGGACTGGATGTGGACAGCAAGCAGGAAGAGCTGGTTCTGACTCATACTGTAGAAAAATAGCCAGTGGGGCTCGGAGACTTATTTAATCTGGGAGTCAAACACTGAAACATAAATGTCTTGAGTGTGATGGTACAGGTGGGGCTAAGATAATGTCCTCTGTTGCTAACATTTTAAACCGCAGGACTGAGGGATCCTTCTGGACTCCTTCTGCAGGTGAGCAGGGACAGACAGCCTCTCAGAGTGAGAGGGCCAACACACACCGGGACTTCGGGGGTCTTCTGCTTTGAGCTGGAGGCCTTGGCCCTCCCGTGTTGTCCCTGCGGAGCCAGACACCGCAGGAGCAGTCCAAGTGGTCTGTAGCCTCCAGCTGCAGCAGGATGGGGACAGATTTCCTAACAGCCTTACGGTGGTGTGAGCATGTGTGACTTCCTGCTGAAGAGCACCCTTCACACAAGAGAGACACGGCTGGTGAGGCTGG
Organism: Pseudorca crassidens; assembly: GCF_039906515.1. NCBI lineage: Eukaryota > Metazoa > Chordata > Mammalia > Artiodactyla > Delphinidae > Pseudorca > Pseudorca crassidens. The sequence goes on from NC_090307.1 coordinate 59,799,856, forward strand.
GGTGGGGGGAGGAGGGGAGGGGTCCAGGCAGGAGGTGGGGCTCCGGCGTGGCCCTGAGGGTAGACAGTATTTGAAAAGGCCCCAAAAATGTGCTATTGTCTTTAATTTTGTTAATTACCATCTTTTAAAAACTTGCTCTACAAACATACATAGTTTCAATAGAAATGTTCCAGTTGTACATATCTGTTGGCAAATCTGTCCAGATAAGCTGGCATTTTAAGCTCTATTTATGCATTAGTTTTGCAATCTAAGAAAGCTGAAACTAGGTCCAGTTTGCAATAGCATAGATTATTCAGGACCATAAACCGCTCTCAGTGTGATTCTGTACAACCGGATCTCAGAGCTAGAGGCACTGACTGGCAGCCCGTCCTGAGAACCGAGTGAAGCAGAGTCAGTCTCAGGGCAGGTGGGCTGTTCCCAGACTCAGACGCGGAGCAGGGCTGTGCTGGTCGTTTCCCTTCCCTCCCCGGAGCTTTCTGGGGAGGCACCTCCACTCCCAGCCTCCTCCTGTGCTCGGTTATTGAAGCTTCCAAGGGACTGTGAGTCTGTGCAGATGCACGTTTTTGGGGAGAGCTGAAGGCAGAGATGTTCCGCAGGAAGGAAACTAGTGCAGGTAACTCAGGGTTTCTTTTGAGTCTAAAACATGAACCCTTCTCAGTGGTATCATACATTGGCTTCTCCCCGATAAAGACTCGTTTTCTTTTTCGACCAGTCGTGGGCCACTTTTTAAAGCAACACTTGACAGGAAAGAGGAAAGGATGAAATTAACCCATGACTTTACCCTGGAGGTGGTTGTTCTTTGGAAGTTTCTTTGAAACTTCAGGTTCTAAATGTTCGCTTTGTTGGATTTTTAAAAATTGTTTAAATCTCTAGACTCATTAAGTTTTACTTTTGACAGTGTGTCAGACTTCAATTTCTACTCCATGCTTTCTATCCACATGCAAGGTTTACTTATCTATTTAGACCATGAAAATTACTAGGAATTTTACTACCTTAGGACCTGGACAAGGTTTGACTTGTCCTTATTTTAGATTGTAAACTATATACTGAAGTTTATGTTCTTAGAAAAATTATCGTATATAATTTACAAATGATAAACTTTCTAGTACAGAATGTTAGTAGATGTTTTCCCATTGCAAACCATCAATAGTTTTCTCTATTTCCTCCTGGTTTTATTGTTTATACCATGTCTGTGGGCATGATTGATGCAAGTGTGTCCATGCACGGTAGAGGGATGCGGTCACTGTCACCAGCACTGTCACGGAGCTCCCATTTCGCTGTCTGGGATGACCCGCCTCCTGCCAGCCTCACTCTCCGAGATGTGCTCTCTCCCCTGCAGGTCCTTTCTGAGGGATTAATAAATCGTATTCCAGAGCCTGTTTGGAGTCGAAATCCTTTTGAGAATCTGCTGAACATCGTAGATTCCCTAGCTGACAGATGCACATGTGCAGATACAAACAAGTGTGGCCCATACTTTCATTGACTTCACAGCTCCCAGAGGCTGCCGTGCGTCCAGAAGATGCCTGGGCCAGTCCGAGTCTCAACATACAGAGGGTCGCCAACAGATTCGGTTCTCCTGACCTTCTCATTTTCTTTAGAAATGGCAGAGGTTTTCATTACTTTTTCATACTTTCCTGTGGTCTCTTTCTAATATTTTCTTATTCCACTGAAGCAAAGCGAAGAAAAGCAGAGGGCCACCGTGCCTTCTTGGTATCCCACGGGCGCCACTGCCAACAGAACCTATATCCAGAACCAGCGTGCAAACTCACAGTGTGATGGAGGGGCGACCCTCTTAGGCGTTGGGCTGCAGAGCCGAGATGTGTCCTAAGGTGAATTTTTACTTTAAGTGCAAAGAGATGACTTGAAGGTGGTGAAGTATGACAGCTCAGTATTCACTAAGTCCTTTGCAGGCTGGGAGTGTCTCTGTTTCCAGAGGGAAAACTCTAATCCCATTTATGCCCGAGACCCCCATGGTTTCAAACTTTAACCTTCTGGAGACAGAGCAAATAAATGTTCTCTCTGATATGTCACATCAGCACATTTACGAGTCAGTTTCTACACACGTACACGAGTGCTTGACCACGTCTTCAGAAGTATCTCGGTGGAGCGTGTCACCGTCTAGAGCCTACAAGGAACGTTCACGGGCCATGTGCACACCCCTTGGTTGCACGAAAGCCTTTCCCTGCCCATGTTCTCTGTCTGAGCTTTGTTCTACGTTGATATTGAGTAACTCTATCTCCGCATTGCAGAGGATGCGCATAGTTTGAAATCTCTACTCCATACAGATTTGAGTCAAATTAAGAAAAACAATTTTTTTTTCTGAATCTTGAGCAGTACTTAAAACACAAAAAGAATGTAAGTTATATTTAAAATATGGCAGGTATATGCTCTTATTATCTGGAAACTTAAGGAAGACTATAGTGCCTAGGATGTCATAGATACATTTATAGAAAAAAATTGGTTTTTGGAGAGGATGTCTCTTCTCAAAGGAATTCGTATTTAAATTAATGAGAAGTAATCTTTAAGATGCATGATTGATAAAATACCTCCTTTCTGAATCTTAGTACATTTAGAAGTAACCAAGTTACATAGCGAATTAGGGGGAGAAATTGCCCTACAATGTCTGGAGATGCTCATGGTAAATGACGAATTCTTCCATTAGTGTTAATGAACTGTGCCTGGTTAACTCCCCAGCACATCAGAAGAACAGAGCCAAAATCATCCGTCTTTCATATTTAATTCAATTTGTTTGTATATTTGTTGCATCTTTCACTCGATACTTCCCAAAAAGCAATTTCAGGAGAGATAAAATTATGAGAAAATACTTTATAGAATCGGATATACTGATAACAAAACAAAGGTGGACAGGAGTCTTCGGAGGAACAAAGACTATTCTCTCATGTTCTATGCGTGTCTGAGTTTTATCTGATTAGAATTAAAGGCTAACATAGTCATACACAGAAATGGGAATTGCTCCTTCTGCTTTCAGAAACTGTGACAGAAGAGAACGAAGGCTCAAAAAAGAAAGCATTTTCAAAACAGTTCAAAAATGCTATTGTATAACCACAAAAACCGATAGAGCTTTGTTGCATTTAAAGTAAAGCTATGACACAGATAAAACTGGAGGGATGTGTGAAAAAAAGCAAATGAAAACCAAGGAGTAACAACTTGTATTTATGGAACATTTCACTTCCAAAATACTGGAGGAATCACAAGTAAATATGTAATAGTGGGGGTTTCCCTGGTGGCGCAGTGGTTGAGAGTCCGCCTGCCGATGCAGGGGACGCGGGTTCGTGCCCCGGTCCGGGAGGATCCCACATGCCGCGGGGCGGCTGGGCCCGTGAGCCATGGCCGCTGAGCCTGCGCGTCCGGAGCCTGTGCTCCGCAACGGGAGAGGCCACAACAGTGAGAGGCCCGCGTACCGCAAAAAAAAAAAAAAAAAAAAAAAGTGATAGTGGCTCTCACAGGCTCCTTGGAGTCCTCTGATTGCTATTTTTCCTTATTTGGTAAACACAAACAAGAGGAATGGAAAAGGATTTCTCAGAGGTATTCACTGATTCATCTGTTTGAAGAGCACTAAACCACTGCCTTCCTCTGTGCCACTCCTGGGGCAGTTTTCTTTTCCTGTCCTACCAATCATGGACAGCTCAAAGACAACTTGACTTTACCGTCACAATTATTTTTTCCCAAACTGGATATTTAATGCCCAGATAACAGTAAATATGAAACAAGGCGTTTTAAATTGCTCCAGTGTACACTTAAGTATGGAGGATCCTGCCATCTGGAACACATTTTCATCACCTCTGTCATATCCACGGTCTACCTACTTGGAGATGACGACCAAATTCAAATGCAAATCCTGCCCCTCTTGTCTTCTCTCCTTCTTCCTTCCAAAAATATTAATTGAGCACCCACCATATGCCAAGAACTGTTCTAGGCACTGGAGGTGCAGTGATGCACATCTCACACACACACACACACACACACACACACACACGATAAATATGTATTCTGATGCAGGTAAATAAAGCTGGGGAGAGAGGCGATGCTCACGTGTTTGGGACGTGCCCTCACTGAGTGAGGGGACGAGCAGTGCCGTTCCTCTGCCAAGAAACAACCCCCTGCCCCTCCCCCTCCCAACCTCCCCCACAGGCGCACCTGGCTTGCTCCAATCATGTTACAGCCTGAACATCGCTTCCTCTGGGAAGCTTTCAGTGACGGCTCCACCACTAATTAACCTCTCCCTCCCGTGAAACTGTAAGTACTCATCTGTGCTTCCTCTAAGAGACTCATCATTCTCCACTCTGTATTAAATCATCTGTATTCATATGTTTCCTATATTTTCAACCTCATTAGACAACAAGGTCTTTTTGAGAGTCATACACTCCCTTTATCACTTCTTGCAGCTTCTACCATAGTGCCTGGACACAGCAGTATTTCAACAATGTTTCTGGAATAAATAATTAGTCCGTGCTGTGGTCTGAATGTTCGTGTCCCCCTCCCCCCAGTTCATACGTTGAAATCCTAACGTCCAACATGATGCTGTAGGAGGTGGGGCCTTTGGGAGGTGCTCAGGCCACGGGAGCAGAGCCCTGTGAAGGGATCAGTTCTCTTAGAAGAGGCTGCACAGATGCCTGGCCTGTTCCACCAGGTGAGAACACAGCCAGCGGATGGCAGCCTGAAGCAGGTAGAAGGCTCTCACCAGGCTACAACTGCGCTGGCAACTTGACCTTGAACTTCCAGCCTTCAGAACTGTGAGAAATACATATCTGCTGTTCATAAGCTACCCAGTTTGTGGTATTTTGTTATAGCAGCACAAATGGACTAAGAGAGTCAAGAAGTTCACTGAAACACAATCCAATTTCCAGAACTGCATCGCTCATTTCTCAATAAATATCTGCTGTTTGATTTACTTGGAAGATGTCTTTTGTTGTTTATTTCTTTATAATTCTTAAATATATTTTTTTCAAACTTATGAAAGCTGTTTTATCACTTTCCACCACCTGTGTGCCAGGCACTTGGCTGGGATGTAGGGCTCAGTGATAGTCAACGCATCCGCCTTCAGGGATGCCATCAGTGCTGGAGAAAGACAAGCCTGCAAGTGTGTGGCAGGTACACCGGGGGTTGGGACCCTGTGCTGAGGGGTAGGAGGTCGCACTTGGCACAGAGAGGGGGGCAGCCATGGAAACTGTCTAAGGAGTGACGTCCATGTTGCCCTGTGATGAGTAGGGTCACCAAGTGAAGGGAACTTGGGAACAGGAATCACGAGAGGGTTTCCAGCAGCAAGAGAAACATGGGGGGACACTGCGAGGCTGGAACCTGTACCAGTCTGGAGTGTGAGTGGGCCTTGTAAGCCATTTGAATTGTTTTTGTAAGGAAAGGAGAGCTGCTGAGTGGTGCTTCTGCAGAGTGGTGAGAGGGTCAGCTCCCCATTGGGGCAAGGCCAGCCTGACCACAGCCAGGGCAGCAGAGTGGAGGTGCTGGTCCAACCAGGAGGGCGCCGAGCAGGTCCCTGAGGAAGAACAGCACGAGCCAGGGCAGCAGTGAAGACACAAACACACAGACGCACTGGAGAGCACGGAGGAAGCAGAATCTGTGGACGAGACTGGGTGGATGGCTGAATATCGGGGTGTGAGGGGGGACTGGGTCAAGAATGATTTCCCACTTTGCTAGCAGGGTAACTGGAGAAAGGAGCACCCCCCCCCCCCGCCATCATGGAAATCTTGGTGGGAGAGGAGGCTTTGGACACGGCAAGACTCAGGAGCGAGGCACTCATCCAGAAGAGGCTGCTCGCTGGGGCAGCTAGACACACAGGTCTCTGCCCGAGTGACTCGGGCTGGAGCCGTCCACGAGGTGACACCAGGAGAGTGTGCCGAGGGAGCCAGGAGAAGTGGTTTCAGCCCCGTGCGCACTGGACCTGCGGGGAACCTGAAAGCCCCCCTGAGCCCTGGGTCCCACCCCATGTCAGGAAAGCCTGACTCTCTGGGAGGTGAGGCCCTGGCGGAGCTCTCCTGGTGGCCGGTCCCCAGCCGGCATCGCGGCTCCTGATGGGGAGCCCGGGGAATGGCAGCCGAGGAAGGACCCAGAGGCAGAGCCTTTCAAGAGCAGATCCAGTAGAGGTGCCAAGGGAGACTAAGGAGGAAGAGCAGGACGGGAGAAGGTGATGCCGTGGGGACCAGCACAGAGAGGGGGTCACAGCAGAACCGGCTGTGCTGCAGAAAGGCAGGACTGGGAGGGTTTATGACCTCGGTGCTCAGCAGCAAGGGGGGCTGCGGGTGACCTAGGAGAGCATGTCAGTGGGCAAAGTGGCCAGAAGGGGTGCTGGAGGGGGTGGGTGGGCGCACACGCCACCCCTCAGAGTGCCCGGGGCTGAAGGGAGGGGCATGGAAAACGTTACAGAGGGACCTGAGTTGAGAAAAGATTTTTTAAAAATATAACAGATTTGGGCACGTTTAAATTTTAGTATGCATTTTTTTGTTGTTGGAAACTCCTACATATAAAAGGGCAAAATATATGTGTGTTCTGTTTGAAACATAATTATGAAGCAAACACCTACTCATCCAGCATCATCGCCAAGAAAGAGAGCACTGCCTGCACTGCCAAAGCCCCAGGTACCCCTCGCCAGCCCCAACCCCTTCCCGCTACCGTTTTTTTGCTTTTCTTTATGGTTTTTCCAGCTGTGCATGGATCGCCATACAACACTGCTTGCTCTGGGCTGTTGCAGAACTTTATAGAATTGGCATCATGCTGGATGCATTGTTTTGGTCTTGCTTCTTCACTTAACATGACGATGTTTGTGAGATTCAGGCACCTCCTTGTGTGTAGTTTATTTACTGCCACTGCTGTACAGTTTTTCTCTCCAAGGATACTCTAAGTATGTTTGGGTCTCGTGGGGAAGATGCTCTTAAAAAGGAAGAGGCTGAGGGTGGAGGAGAGGGACAGATTTACAGATGGACGGGGGACAGGGGTGCGTTCAGAGATCAGCACCGTCAAGAGAAGGACTCCTCTGTTTCGCCAGGAGGGAAGGAGTCATGATCGGATGGTTCTTACTTTCTCAGTGAAGTAGGAGCTGAGGCCAGCCTGCAGCAGAGAGCAGAAGAGGTGGAGAGGCAGGGAATGAAGGAGCACAGAAAGTCCATGGAACAGCTGCTGTGAAGGAGGTTCGCCCACTTCCCAGAGAGCTCAGCCCGTGCGAGGGTCTGACTACCCAACCAAGTCCCTGGGGGTACAAGTCCCTCAGCAGCGTCGCATCCTTGTTTCAACAGCGGGAGGGGGAGGCGGGACTCAGCGTAACGATGGGCTCAAGCAATCTACGTTCAAACTCTGGCTCTGCCACTCCCCGGAAATCAGGAAGACGGCCAACCCTCCAAAACCAACCACAGCTTCCTCAGCTATGAAATGGAGATCAGGTCTATCATAAAATGTATGTTGTGATAATTAAATGCAGCATCATATGTCAAAATCTTGGCATACAACAGAAACCCAGTGTTGAAGTGTCATTAAAAAATTTTCTCAGTGGACTGTTAACAATAAAACCACTGTGACATTGTTAGAGAAGATGTGTTCCTGCTGCCACATCCTGGACCAGCTAGCTGGAGGTCGTCCAATAAACTCACAGAAAGAAGGTCTAATATTCGGTATCAGTAACAGGGGAAGGAAGAGTTAGGCCTTCCTTTCACTACATCAGATGTGCTAGTGACAGGCACTAGTCGGCCTCCAGCCCAGGAACCCGAGGACAGACAGCAGCCAGGCTGAATGGGCTCAGACCCGAAGGCAAGATGAAACATCCGTACTCGCAGCTCTTACCTGAGTGGCTAAGAAGGCCCGCAGCCAGGACGGCTGGAGAGGACCACGATGGGAACAGCGCCGGCCACTTCATCGGCCTCATCATCCCCCCTTGTCCCCCATTATCACCACCCAAGTCCAGGCTCTAGGTACGCGAGATTAAAATTAAGTGCAATCACACACACACACGCACATGCAGACACACACATGTTCTGTGTCTCAGCTGGAATATCCCTCCTTCCCGCCTTTGCTTGGGTAACTCTTACTCACCCTTCAGGACACAGGAAGTTATCTATTCTGGGAAACTTTTCTTGAAACTCTTCGACCAGCTTCAGAGACCCTCATAGGACCACCTGGACGCGGCTCCCCAAACAGACCTTTCTCATGTCATTTAGTCAACGTCATCTCCTTCCCTAGACTGTGAGCTTCTAGAAACAGGGTAGATCTTACGCAGAGCACAGCCCTGGGCATATAAAGGGCATTCGATAAAGGCTTCTTCAACGAACGAATAAAAACTGTGAGAAAAGAAAGACACCTAAGCCATTCCAGGGGATATATTTCTGTTAAAGACTTTTATTTTTTACTGACGATAAATGCAAATTCTTGTTTTAACTATTTTTTAAGTCATAAATATCTACAGTGCGTTTCTTTGAAGTACCTAGCTATTCTATTCAGAAGAAACCCTTAAAACACGTAAGAATTTCACCCGCCAATTATGTAACTTATTTTTAAATATTGTCTAGTAACTAATGCCGGAAGTGACCGGCCACGTGAAGGGCGGCCTCATCCTTCGTGGATTACACTACAGAAGGGCAGGACTTTGATCAGCTGGCACGAATGTTCCCATCGAGGTGCAGTTACACGTTAGAGCATCTCCAGCTCTTCCCAGAACAGCACCCGTCCCTGCAAAGAGCCCCCTCCACAAGGCTGATCCCTGCCTCGCCTGGAGCTGCAGCCAGCAAGCCTGCCGCGGAATTCCCGCCAGTTACGAAGGACATTCACTGTACGACGTCGCAGCTGAGGAAAGCGAGAGCGCTGGTTTCCTTCGCCAGCAGCAGCGGGCTCGAGCTTTTAGAGACGGGCAGCTACGGATACTGCGCTGAAATCCCTATTTCACTTACGTCTGCAAACACGTTTGGACGTGTTTGGGGCGACTCTCCAGAGGAGGCCGGGTCTGCAGAAGGCACGGGGGCATGAGGGCGGCCACCGAGGGCAGCGGACACCCCGGACGCTCCTGTGCTCCCATGTGAGAGCACTTTGCCGCTTAACAAAGCCTGGCTCTTCCTTCCCTTTCAAAAAGTATTTTAGTATTTGTGAATTACCAGCAAAGAATTCTCAGACCAACGCACGGGCAGCGGGGATGAGAGAGGGAGGCCGAGTGTCAGTGCTCACGGGTCAGGGTTCAGGAGACGCTCAGGTAGGTTCCCGCTATTTCATTCTTCCTAAGATCGTACCTATCATCTACTTTACAATCTAGTTTAAATAGCACAGAAGCCTGGTCAATTTCCGTTTGACAGCAGACTCCATGCCTCTTCCACGTGTGTGGGAGGTGGATGTGTCCCAGGCCTAATTCCAGGATGAAACCGTGGTTTTTCATAAAATATAAATCCTAGTAGAAGGAACTTAAGGTCAGCATCACTATCCTGATATGTGTCTCTGCCAGACCTGTTGTCTCACAGAAGGAGAAGTCATTTCTCCACCCGACCCAAAGTCAGTTCAAGGGAACCAAGAGCAGGCCATCAGCCCGGGAATGCATGCAACCCACAGGGCAGAAAAGCCGGCCTCCTAATTCCTAACTCAGGGAAATTTTCACATTTTACTCTGTTCTGTTTGTTCATTTTTAATCCATGATAGAGACACGCAAAGCAGATTAAAACCTAAGATGAGCCCTGTGTGCTGTGAAACTTCAGTGAGAGCTGGAAATAGCCCAGCTGCATCTGGATGGCAGTGGGGGGGGGGCCCCTGAAGTTGGTCCCTGAGCCCCTGGAAACGTCAGATTTCCGTGGAGAGGTAGAGATGGGAGGGCCATGTCACACTGTCGCAAGGTCCACCAAACACAGAGGTTCGGCTTGTAGAGAAATGTCAGCCAGGAGGGCTACTTCAATATTTTTGAGGTAATTGTTTGCAGACGTTTTTCTACTGACGTAGACCTTACACACAGAATGCCCGGATTATCAGCTGTTTTCACAGACTGAACACATGCTGGTGGAGCATCAGATGAAGAAACAGAGTATTTCCCCAGCGGCCGCTCCCTCCCCCTCCGCCGGGCACCCCCCAGGGGTGACCCGTCCTGGAGTTCAGAGTGGAGTCCGTTGTGCCTGCTTTTGTCCCTTTCGTTGGTGGAATCACTCAGTGTTTGCCCTTTGTGTCTGGCTCAAAGGTTTCAGTCACCGTGGGTCTGTGAGCCTCACCTGTGGCGCTGTGTGGTTAGTCTGTTCCTTCTCCTCCCCGAGTAGCTTCCACTGTATAAACAAGCTGCGGTTCAGCACTCACTGCTAATGCACGTTTGGGAAGACTCAGGCTTGGGCTGTTACAAATGTGCCGCTGCAAACATGCCGGCACATGTCTTTTAGTGAACTTATGCATGCATTTCTGCTGGGCGTTTAACCAGGAATGGAATTGCTGTATCCTGTGAAATTAATTTTGCTCTTTACTGCATAACTGGTGCTTACGACATTCTATAAAAGGCCTCCAAGATCAAACTCCGTTTATTACCGGCAGAGCTGTGTGCTCTCCTTCACACTCGCGCCTCTGGGGCATGTATTATCGTAACTGAGGTCAACGCCATGTGTCTGATTTAGTCACCAGGGCCATCGTTTGTAGATACGTGACACCATGTTATTTACTTTGGACTTCTGCTCTGGCATTTCTAATGCAATCCTAAACGATCCTCAACACGCCCACTGTTTTTGCTGAAGTAATTAGGAAAATTCAGTAGTAACAGCTAGTTCTTATAAATAGGCAATACACCTCTCCATCTGGCTCCACACAAAGACAGGCAAATGAATATTAAATCTGCCATGTCGGCACCGAACTATAATAACAGAAACTGGAGTATGAGGCTGTATTTATTATTCCATCAAAAGGAGAATAATCGAGACAAAGAGATAATTAAAATAATCATATCTAGCTTAGTACTTTCATAACTAGAGGTTTTATTTCAGATTTCTGATTTGTAAGTTTCTTATTGATAGTTCATGTTTCACAAGGATTTAACAGTTCTACGTACCAAAGTGGAAAGAGACATTCAGATAGCTTCTATTCTTGTTTTCCATAACAAATTATGAGTAACAACTACTGTTGTCTGTAAGAGTCTGTGAGAGACAGTGAGTGTGAGAGAGAGAGAGAGAGAGAGAGAGAGAGAGAGAGAGAGGGGAGAGAGAGAGAGAGAGAGAGAGAGAGAGAGAGAGAGAGAGAGAGAGAGAGTGTGTGTGTGTGTGTGTGTGTGTGTGTGTGTGTGTGTGTGTGTGTTCATTTTGGAGCTGAGAGGCAAAAGTTTAGTTTGAAAGGAATCCTGGAAGTCCTCTTTGTTTGCCTTTGTCTCAAGTGAGAAAACATTCTTAACAATCTCCTTAACAGCTGATGATCCAGATGTAGAAGTTTTGTGCGTAGTTTAGTATCAATTTCCCTTTCTGAGCTTAAACCTTCCTAATCTGCACATGAGAGACGTAATTTCAACTACCACGTCATTTCCACCATGTCTCTGGGAGTAGGAGAAAGAGTGGCAAACAAGTCGGGATTTCATGATTTCAGTGTAAAATCAGCCTCTTCCTCGCTGTGCTAAGACACACTTTGGCAAAGACTCACTTTTTTCATGTGTAAAACAGGGATAATAAAACCTGCATCATACGGCTGCTCTGTGTAGTACGTAAGAGGAGGCACGTGGAAACATTCTGCAAGGAGTTAAACGACATGCTAATATAACATGTTATTATGATTGCTCTTGTCTTGTACAAAAGAATTTTTCCAAAGGAAAAACATCAACATTCAAATTTTGTATAAACTTCATTCACCCTATTGTCTGCACTGTGAGTAACTTCCAGAAATAAGTTGTATTACCAACCTTATCCTCATTCAAAAAAGGCAGACAGTCCCTGGCCACGTCATCTCCTTGGATTTTAGCCATCACCTTTTTTTTTTTTTTTTTTTTTTTTGCAGTACGCGGGCCTCTCACTGTTGTGGCCTCTCCCGTTACGGAGCACAGGCTCTGGATGCGTAGGCTCAGAGGCCATGGCTCACGGGCCCAGCCGCTCGTAGGCTCAGCAGCCATGGCTCACGGGCCCAGCCGCTCCGCGGCATGTGGGATCCTCCCAGACCAGGGCACGAACCCGTGTCCCCTGCATCGGCAGGCGGACTCTCAACCACTGCGCCACCAGGGAAGCCCTAGCCATCACCTTTTAATAATCGTGTTTATCTAAAAATTAAGAAAACACAGTCTCCAAAAGAATGATATTTTTAAGCTTAATTCATGTATAAGAAAGAAACTATAGAGAGTGACAGACTTCCTAGGCTCAGGGATGTTATCTCTTGGGAAAAAAATAACGCATTTTAATTCACATTACAGAGTTTTCCATGCATGCAGATCAGCTGGGACAAATTCTTCAAGAATTTGAGTAACTCTAGGAAATCAGAGCAAGTTAATTAATGGAATTATATATTTTTTCCTATGCCTAGCAAATAATGGAATGATCCCTCATCTTGATTCTTGAGGCATTTTTAGGAAAGGGGTGATTCCAACCCAGTTCCTTCTGCTAGCAACAGTTTTGCAGTTATGTGCCTTGCACTTGGAATACACATCCTTGACTCAAGATATTTACGTTTTAATAAACACTGAAATCCACATATAGGTAAGTTACTTGCAATGGAATAAGTGTTCTCCAGACAGTGTGCCGTAAATCTTAAGACAATTGCATTGAGATGGTTGATATGTAAATAATATTGTACATATTGGAAATAAAAAGGAAATGTGAAATCACCTAGTCCAATTGTCATGCTTTGCAGATGAAAAAACTGAGACCCTGAGATGTTTGAAACTTACCCTGTGTCCAACCACCTAAAATTATAAGGAATATTCTTAAATTAAATTAAGGGTAAGACCACATGAAACTGTTTTTATGTTGAAAGAATAAATGGAGAAAAGATGCTTTCCATTGCAGGGACTTTTGTGTGTTGGGATAAACTGTATCTGAAATGTCTCCCTCAACGCCCACTTAAAACAGCATCACTCAAGGCGGTAGACGGCAGTGGGGATGTAGGAAGCTCCCAGAAGGTGTAATACAGTCACTGCGTGGAAGATCTCACAGAGGGCACAAAGCCTCCTGCCAGCTACGCAGAGCACATACTCACACGATTTCCCCACCTCTCAGAGGGAAGGGTGAGGAAATGCAAGTGATGAGAGGGGATGGAGACTGCAGAGGGTGCAGGGGATCCTGTGTCATATGACAGAAATTTTGGAGAGATGAATACAGTCATAATACAAAGAAAACTGTAAAACACACTCAGAGAAAAAATGACTTTTTTAGGACTTTGGCCTAAAAACGGCGAGAGTACATAGTGTTACGGGTGAACTCAGTGAAAAGAAAACCATATGTAGACATATGCAGGGAAGTTTAAATTTCATTTATATACATGCAGGGACATAAAAGTATCCCACGGGAAACCTTGATAAAAGGACAGCGCGCTACTGTGAAGGACCATCAGTTGGGCTGCACCAGACTCTGCCTGCACCACAGTGAGAACCAGAGGATGAAGGAGGCACCATGGACAGAGCTCTGAGAGAGAAGGGTCTGGGCTACAACCTCTGTCTCCTCTCAAATGGCTCCCGGGGGAGATGCAGTCTCCGACATGCGAAGATCGTAAAGAAAATATGCAGGCACCAGTGACAAATTACAACAAACCTTGAAAAGAACTGTGCCAGAACAGGGAATAAAAGAGGTTAAGTCAAGAAAAAGGAAGGAAGCCGTAGCTGGAAAGGACTGAGGTCACCACTGGAACCAGTGAAACGTATAGAAATAAATATAGATGGCTGTTTTAAGTATGACTGCAAAGTTGTTTGCCCACTTTTTCCCCCCAAGAGTTGACTGTTTTGCTTAAAAACTGGGAAGAAAGAAAAGAATAAAGTATACAACCTAAAATTCATTTAATACAAGCGGGTGCTTTGGATTAGGAAAAAAGAAAAGCATGTAGCATCTCAAGTTTCACAAAAGAAAGCCAAAGATTAATGTTCTAAAGATTTTGACAGTTAAAAAAATGTAAATGTAAGAATATATTTGATTCATCTTTATATGGAGTCTATTCAACATACAAAAGAATTGGAGGGGATTGGTTCAACATGGCAGAGTAGAAGGATGTGCGCTCACTCCCTCTTGCGAGAGCACCGGAATCACAACTAACTGCTGAACAATCACTGGCAGGAAGACACTGGAACTCACCAAAAAAGGTGCCCCACATCCAAAGACAAAGGAGAAGCCACAGTGAGACGGTAGGAGGGGCGCAATCACAATAAAATCAAATCCCATAACCGCTGGGTGGGTGACTCACAAACTGGAGAACACTTATACCACAGAAGTCCACCCACGGGAGTGAAGGTTCTGAGCCCCACGTCAGGCTTCCCAACCTGGGAGTCCGGCAACGGGAGGAGGAATTCCTAGAGAATCAGACCTTGAAGGCTAGCAGGATTTGATTGCAGGACTTCGACAAGACTGGGGGAAACAGAGACTCCACCCTTGGAGGGCACACACAAAGTAGTGTGCGCATCGGGACCCAGGGAAGGAGCAGTGATCCCAGGGGAGAGTGAACCAGACCTACCTGCTAGTGTTGGAGGGTTTCCTGCAGAGGCTGGGGGTGGCTGTGGCTCACCATGGGGGCAAGGACACTGGCAGCAGAAGTTCTGGGAAGTAATCCTTGGCGTGAGCCCTCCCAGAGTCTGCCATTAGCCACACCAAAGAGCCAGGTAGGCTCCAGTGTTGGGTCGCCTCAGGCCAAACAACCAACAGAGAGGGAACCCAGCCCCACCCATCAGCAGACAAGCGGATTAAAGTTTTACTGAGCTCTGCCCATCAGAGCAACAGCCAGCTCTACCCACCACCAGTCCCTCCCATCAGGAAGCTTGCACAAGCCACTTAGATAGCCTCATCCAGAGGACAGACAGCAGAAGCAAGAACTACAATCCTGTAGCCTGTGGAACAAAAAACACATTCACAGAAAGACAGACAAGATGAAAAGGCAGAGGGCTATGTACCAGATGAAGGAACAAGATAAAAACCCAGAAAAACAACTAAAGGAAGTGGAGATAGGCAACCTACCAGAAAAAGAATTCAGAATAATGATAGTGAAGATGATACAGGACCTCGGGAAAAGAATGGAGGCAAAGATCGAGGAGATCCAAGAAATGTTTAACAAAGACCTAGAAGAATTAAAGAACAAACAAACAGAGATGAACAATACAATAACTGAAATGAAAAATACACTAGAAGGAATCAATAGCAGAATAACTGAGGCAGAAGAACGGATAAGTGACCTGGAAGACAGAACGGTGGAATTCACTGCCATAGAAAAGAATAAAGAAAATAAAAAGAAAGAAATGAAGACAGCTTAAGAGACCTCTGGGACAACATTAAACATAACATTCGCATTATAGGGGTCCCAGAAGGAGATGAGAGAAAGAAAGGACCCGAGAAAATATTTGAAGAGATTATAGTCGAAAACTTCCCTAACATGGGAAAGGAAATACCCACCCAACTCCAGGAAGTGCAGAGAGTCCCAGGCAGGATAAACCTAAAGAGAAACACACTGAGACACATAGTAATCAAATTGACAAAAATTAAAGACAAAGAAAAATTATTGAAAGCAACAAGGGAAAAGCGACAAATGACATACAAGGGAACTCCCATAAGGTTAACAGCTGATTTCTCAGCAGAACCTCTACAAGCCAGAAGGGAGTGGCATGATATATTTAAAGTGATCAAAGGGAAGAACCTAAAACCAAGATTACTCTACCCTGCAAGGACCTCATTCAAATTCGATGGAGAAATCAAAAGGTTTACAGACAAGCAAAAGCTAAGAGAATTCAGCACCACCAAACCAGCTCTGCAACAAATGCTAAAGGAACTTCTCTAAGTGGGAAACAGGAGAGAAGAAAAGGACCTACAAAAACAAACCCATAACAATTAAGAACATGGTAATAGGATCAAACATATTGATAATTACCTTAAACGTGAATGGATTAAATGCTCCAACCCAAAGACACAGGCTCACTGAATGGGTACAAAAACAAGACCTGTATATATGCTGTCTACAAGAGACCCACTTCAGACCTAGGGACACATACAGACTGAAAGTGAGGGGATGGAAAAAGATATTCCATGCAAATGGAAATCAAAAGAAAGCTGGAGTAGCAATACTCATACCAGATAAAATAGACTTTAAAAGAAAGAATGTTACAAGAGACAAGGAAGGACACTACATAATGAGCAAGGGATCAATCCATGAAGAAGATATAACAATTATAAATATATGTGCACCAAACATAGGAGCAACTCAATGCATAAGGCAACTGCTAACAGCTATAAAAGAGGAAATCGACAGTAACACAATAATAGTGGGGGATGTTAACACCTCATTTACACCAATGGACAGATCATCCAAACAGAATATTAATAAGGAAACACAAGCTTTAAATGACACGATAGACCAGATAGATTTAATTCATATTTATAAGACATTCCATCCAAAAACAGCAGGTTACACTTTCTTCTCAGTGCTCATGGAACATTTTCCAGGATACATTGTATCTTGGGTCACAAATCAAGCCTTGGTAAATTTAAGAAAATTGAAATCGTATCAAGTATCTTTTCTGACCACAACGCTATGAGACTAGATATCAATTACAGGAAAAATCTGTAAAAAATACAAACCCATGGAGGCTAAACAATACATTACTAAATACCCAAGAGATCACTGAAGAAAACAATCACTGAAAAAATCAAAGAGGAAATAAAAAAAATACCTAGAGACAAATGACAATGAAAACACGATGATCCAAAACCTATGGGATGCAGCAAAAGCAGTTCTAAGAGGGAACTTTATAGCAATACAAGTCTACCTCAAGAAACAAGAAAAATTTCAAATAAACAATCTAACCTTACAGGAACTAGAGAAAGAAGAACAAACAAAAC
Organism: Pseudorca crassidens; assembly: GCF_039906515.1. Classification (NCBI taxonomy): domain Eukaryota; kingdom Metazoa; phylum Chordata; class Mammalia; order Artiodactyla; family Delphinidae; genus Pseudorca; species Pseudorca crassidens. Next base: position 59,816,817 of record NC_090307.1, read on the forward strand.
CCAAAGTTAGTAGAAGGAAAGAAATAATAAAGATCAGAGCAGAAATAAATGAAATAGAAATGAAGAAAACAATAGCAAAGATCAATAAAACTAAAAGTGGTTCTTTGAGAAGATAAACAAAATTGACAAACCCTTAGCCAGACTCATCAAGAAAAAGAGGGAGAGGACGCAAATCAATAAAATTAGAAATGAAAAAGGAGAAATCACAACTGACACTGCAGAAACACAAAGGATTGTAAGAGACTACTACAAACAAGTACATGCCAATAAAACAGACAGCCACGAAGAAATGGACAAATTCTTGGAAAGCTACAATTTTCCAAGACTGAAACAGGAAGAATTAAAATATAAACAGACCTATCACAAGTAATGAAATTGAAACCATAATTTAAAATCTTCCAATAAACAAAAGTCCAAGACCAGATGGCTTCACAGGCAAATTCTACCAAACATTTAGAGAAGAGCTAACACCGATCCTTCTCAAACTCTTCCAAAAAATTGCAGAGGGAGAAACACTCCCAAATTCATTCTACGAAGCCACCATCACCCTGATACCAAAACCAGAAAAAGATATCACTAAAAAAGAAAATTATAGACCAATATTACTGATGAACATAGATGCAAAAATCCTGAACAAAATACTAGCAAACAGAATCCAACAGCACATTAAAAGGATCATACACCATGATCACCTGGGATTTATCCCAGGGATGCAAGGATTCTTCAGTATATGCAAATCAATCAATGTGATACACCACATTAACAAATTAAGGAATAAAAACCATATGATCATCTCAATAGATGCAGAAAAAGCTTTTGACAAAATTCAACACCTATTTATGATAAAAACTCTCCAGAAAGTGGGCATAAAACAAACCTACCTCAACATAACAAAGGCCATATATTACAAACCCACAGCGAACATCACACTCAATGGTGAAAAACTGAAAGCATTTCCAGTAGGATCAGGAACAAGACAAGGATGTCCACTCTCGCCACTCTTATTCAACATAGTTTTGGAAATCCTAGTCACAACAATCAGAGAAGAAAAAGAAATAAAGGAATACAAATTGGAAAAGAAGAAGTAAAACTGTCACTATTTGCCGATGACATGACACTATACATAGAAAATCCTAACGATGCCGCCAGAAAACTACTAGAGCTAATCAATGAATTTCGTAAGGTTGCATGATACAAAATTAATGCACAGAAATCTCTGGCATTCCTATACACCAACAATGAAAAATCAGAAAGAGAAATTAAGGAAACAGTCCCATTTACCACTGCAACAAAAAGAATAAAAATATCTAGGACTAAACCTGCCTAAGGAGGCGAAAGACTTGTACTCAGAAAACTATAAAACACTGATGAAAGAAATCAAAGATGACAAACAGATGGAGAAATATACCATGTTCTTGGATTGGAAGGATCAATATTGTGACTATACTACCCAAAGCAATCTACAGATTCAATGCAATCCCTATCAAACTACCAATGGCATTCTTCAAAGGATTAGAACAAAAAATCTTACAATTCATATGGAAACACAAAAGACCCCAAATAGCCAAAGCAATCTTGAGAAAGAAAAATGGAGTTGGAGGAATCAGGCTCCCTGACTTCAGACTATACGACAAAGATACAGTAATCCAGACAGTATGGTACTAGCACAAAAACAGAAAGATAGATCAATGGAACAGGATAGAAAGCCCAGAGGTAAACCCATGCACATATGGCCACCTTATCTTTGATAAAGGAGGCAAGAATATACCGTGGAGAGAAGACAGCCTCTTCAATAAGTGGTGCTGGGAAAACTGGACAGCTACATGTAAAAGAATGAAATTAGAACACTCCCTAACACCATACACAAAAATAAACTCCAAATGGATTAAAGACTTAAATGTGAGACCAGACACTATAAAACTTTTAGAGAAAAACATAGGAAAAACACTCTGTGACATAAACCACAGTAAGATCTTTTCTGACCCATCTCCTAGAGTAACAGAAATAGAAACAAAAATAAACAAATGGGACTTAATTAAACTTAAAAGCTTTTGCACAGCAAAGAAAACCATAAACAAGACAAGAAGACAACCCTCAGAATGGGAGAAAATATTTGCAAATGAAACAACAGACAAAGGATTAATCACCAAAATATAGAAACAGCTCATGGAGCTCAATATCAAAAAAAGAAACAACCCAGTTAAAAAATAGGCAGAAGACCTAAATAGACATTTCACCAAGGAAGACACACAGATGACCCAGAGGCACATGAAAAGATGCTCAACATCACTAATTATTAGAGAAATGCAAATCAGAACTGCAATGAGGTATCACCTCATGCTAGTCAGAATGGCCATTATCAAAAAAGCTAGAAACAATAAATGCTAGAAAGGGTATGGTGAAAAGGGAACCCTCCTACACTGTTTGTGGGAATGTAAATTGATACAACCACTATGGAAAACAGTACGGAGTTTCCTTAAAAAACTAAAAGTAGAACTACCATATGACCCAGCAATCCCATTGCTGGGCATATACTCTGAGAAAACCATAATTCAAAAAGAGACATGCACCACAATGTTTCATTGCAGCACTATTTACAATAGCCGGGACATGGAACCAACCTAGATGTCCATTGACAGATGAATGGATGAAGAAGATGTGGCACATATATACAATGGAATATTACTCATACATAAAAAGAAACAAAATTGAGTTATCTGTAGTGAGGTGGATGGACCTAGAGTCTGTCATACAGAGTGAAGTAAGGCAGAAGGAGAAAAACAAGCACCGTATACTAATGCATATGTATGGAATCTAAAAAAAAAAAAAAGGTACTGATGAACCTAGTTGCAGGGCAGGAATAAAGAGGTACACAAGAGAATGGACTTGATGACATGGGATGGGAAGGCGACGCTGGGGCAAAGTGAGAGTAGCATCGATATATATATACTACCCAATGTAAAATAGTTGGCTGGTGGGAAGCAGTAGCATAGCACAGGGAGATAGCTCGCTGCTTTGCGATGACCTAGAGGGGTGGGATAGGGAGGACAGGAGGGAGGCTCAAGAGGGAGGGGATATGGGGACATGTGTATGCATATGGCTCATTCGCTTTCCTGTGCATCAGAAACTAACACGGTACCGTGAAGCAACTATATTCCAATAAACATCTATTAAAAAAATTAAAAATAGGGGGCTTCCCTGGTGGCGCAGTGGTTGAGAGTCCGCCTGCCGATGCAGGGGACACGGGTTCGTGCCCTGCTCCTGGAAGATCCCACATGCCGCTGAGCCTGCGCGTCCGGAGCCTGTGCTCCGCAACGGGAGAGGCCACAACAGTGAGAGGACTGCGTACTGCAAAAAAAATAATAATAATAATAAAGTACATGAAAAAACCCTTAAAAAAATATGTGAGAGAAAAAATGGCAGACTGGAAAACTGAATTTATCATTTTTCCTTGATAATCAATCCTTTCTCTCGATACTAAAAAAAGAAATAAATGAAAGGGTATAAATACAGAAGGACAAAGCATGAGAGAAGAAATGACAGCAGATAACAGAGGTTCATGCAGTTTCAAGGCTGGAAAATGGGCAAGCTGGGAGCCAAGAGTCTGCAGAGAGAAGATGTCACAAAAACCCACCTGGAAACATCTGGAAGCAAGTCTCTTCTGGAAGGCACTTACTAGAAGAAGGGGTCCCTTTTGGTGACTCAGGCTCCTCGACATTGGCCAGTCCCCTCCTGACCACTGCCCCTGAATCCCACCAGCTGGAAGGCCCTGAGCACACAGGCAAGGTTTGCTGGTGCCTTGTTCTCAAGAGTGAACTTGGAGGGACTTCCCTGGTGGCTCAGTGGTTAAGAATCCGCCTGCCAATGCAGGGGACACGGGTTCGAGCTCTGGTCCAGGAAGATCCCACATGCCGCGGAGCAACTAAGCCCGTGCACCACAACTACTGAGCCCGCGAGCCACAACTACTGAAGCCTGTGTACCTAGAGCTGGTGCTCTGCAACAAGAGAAGCCACCGCAATGAGAAGCCCGCGCACCACGACAAAGAGTAGCCTCCGCTCGCCTCAACTAGAGAAAGCCCATGCACAGCAACAAAGACCCAACGCAGCCAAAAATAAATAAATTAAATTAATTAACTAAAAAAGAAAGAGTGAACCTGGAGAAAGACCACCAGGACTTGAGAAATGCCCCTCACATGACAGAAAGAAGCCGACCAACCTAACTGGAAAACAAATCAAAACACAAGTACCTGGGGAAAAAGTCAATGCTGGGTTAACTTAACCAGTCAATGTTGGTTAAGTTAACCCAGCAAATAAGAACAGGATGCAACAAAAAACAAATCAGAGAATAAGGACATGTTCTCACAGACTGAAAAAAAATCACAGTATGGTTAAAAAAAAAAAAAATCAAAGGATTGTAAGACAAAGTTAAGCTATTCCAAGGAAGCGAACAAAAGACAAGGCGTTTAAAGAAAGGAGAGAAAATTTGGGCATCTGTGAAGGAAAACAAATGGAGCAAAGAGAAAAGATGGCAGAAAGAAGAACTCACACAGGGGCTTCTGGAAATAAGAGGTGTGAGTCTCCAGACTGAACCAGAGAGCGAGGAAGGCGCATTCCAGCACAGCGGGAACACACAGAAAGTCCCGACCCTGTCTGGGGTGAGATTCTCGTAGTGGGTGGGAGGGAAAGACAATCCTTTCTGTGAAGTGAAATCTGAACAACAGCCAACTTCCCATTAACTTAAGGAAAACGCAGCAATGTCTTCAATAATCTGAAGGAAAAGTTTTCCGACTGGAATTCTATCCACAACTAAACAACCGTGGTTGAGGAGAGAGAACACATATTTCGACACACACAAAAATAAATGAATAACGATCTCCCACAACCCTATGCTCCAAAGCCAGGAGAAATAAACCAGGGAAATGAAGACAGAATCCAGGGAGGATCTGACAGAGGGAGTTGGAGGGGATTCCAGCAGGCAGGTAGGTCCCAGGAAGACGGCTGTGCAGTCCACCTGCGAGAAACAGGCTCAGACTGGGAGGTGAGCAGAGGCGGCTCCAGAAGGGTCACCTGCAGGGGGTGTGTCGGCTCGGGGACCACCTGACATGCCCCGTGCGGCTCAGAAGGGCTTCGCAGGTGAGGGGTGACCAGGCAGGAGTCTGAGGCCAGCCAGGGCTGGGCTGCGAGGAGAGAGGCCTGACGCAGTGTGATACGACCAGGTTGTGTTTACCCAAAACCCACCAGGAAGATCAACCATTTAAAAGAAAACATCATACGGAAAGTCGGACAAACGACGGAACAAGAAACCCAAGAGCTGTGGCCCGGGGGCCCCACCTCTCAGAACACCGCACTGTCCACTGCACCCCCATGGATGGCCTACTGTTGCAGTGTCGCTGCTTTGTTTCAAGGTACTCTGACCCATTTACTTGTTTTCTGTGTTCCAGTTCATTCACTTCAACGTCTAGTTTGCTCTTGCTTTCCTTTTTCTACTCATCTAAAAAGTCAGTTAACTCTTCTAGTTGAATATTTAAGTAATTTATTTTCACTCTTTCTTGCTGTGTAGGGTTTACATTTACCTGTGAACACACACACACAGTGACGTCCCAGACGTTTATCTCTTTCGTGTCCTCATTAGACTCCATCTGGATTTTCTAAGATTTGGGTTTGGGTCTCCTCTGACCCTCTGACTGCTTAAGCTGTATTTGTGAATGTTTTTGCATGTCTTCTAGGTGATTGGCTTTCCCCCCAACAACTTCTTGTTTTATTGCACTTGATCAGAGAATGGGTCTGAACTGTTTTGGTTTTCAGAATTTATAAGTTGTCTGTGGCCTAATAGTTGAGTTTTGAAAAGTGCTCTTAAGTAGGTTTTTTTTTTTTTCAGTTGGACATACAGCTTCCGGTCAGTCTTTGTCTTTTTAAAATCATGTTATTCAGATTCTATATATCTGTATTTGTTTTCCCTACTTAATCTATCATAGTCTCAAATGGATGAGTTAAAATCTCCTAATGTTATTGTGTTTCTCAGTGTATTTCCTGCAGTTATGCTTTCAGTAACATGATACTGTATCATAAAGTGCATTAAGACTTACATGTGTCTTAGTCTCATTATGGAATTTAACCTTTTCTATTGCAAAGACCTCCCAATTACAGATGAGGAAACTGAGGCTAAGCATAGTGTGGCCATTTGCCCCCTAGTTATAGTAAATGGCAGGTCTGCAAGTCCAACTCAGGCCAGTCTAAAACCTCAGACGTTAACACAGTGACTGACACACGCCACATACACCACACACACCACACATCTGTAGGAGAACAGATGTGAAGAGAAGAAAACAACCTGAAATAATTTCCATCATTAATTCTTGAGTTGACAAAATAGTTCCAGGCAAACCACAAACAGAGGCTGAGCTGTGCTAGAAGGTTCCATGAAGAGCACCCAAACGCCTTAGATCTATCTGACCCCTCACTCCTGAGCAGCAGGTGCTCCTTTCCATTTGTGCTCTTTACGGCGTGACACTGGCGATTTGGGTCCTGCATCCCACCCGGAGCACCGGGGCGGGGGTCCTTACATTCTGACGGTACCTGGCTCTCTGTGTGAAGAATAATCATTGCTTCCTAAGTAAATTACCCTTGTATGTTTTATGGCACAGAGTTAGATCAAGTCTTCCGGAGTCTATGTTCTGCTCATTTAGAAAAAACAACATACCTAGTCCTGGACCCTGGCTTAAGTAGGTTTACATCTTGTAGTCCCAGTATTGTCATCTTTAAATATTTCTATGTAAACAAATACACCTACTTCTTTTTATTCACTATGTAAATTCATTCAAATAAAATGTAAATTGTGTGATAATTTTGTGCCAAAAGTCTTATTTTCATACAGATAAGAACTGATGCAATTTCTTTCAAATAATGGTTTATGCAGCTTCTACTAAACTCTGAACAGCTTTGAATATTATTTTTAACCCCTTGACTATTTACATGAAAACGAAAGTAATCCTGTCTGAAATTCATCTAAAAAGGATACCAAGGGGTCTGCCTGATCTCTGAAAGTGGTATGTTCTCTTCAAACGTCTTCAGCGACATCCTCATGTCACCGTTCTTGTCAGCTGTACAAAACAAGATGCTGACAACTTATTTTAAGAATATTGTTTACTTCCTTTCAAAACACCAAGCCTTCAACATCTGAGTGAGAAATTCTGACATGAAATGTGGAAACAACATTCACTCCTTGCAGGCACATCACTGCCTGGGAGAGTTTCATGGAAAAGCAGCTGAAACAGCCACCTTCCTAAAAGCAGCTTCCCGAAGGCTTTTTGGGAGCACAAGTCAATTGAGTTGTTTTGTATGAAACTGCAGGGGGGCTTCTTGTTCCACTTTTTCTTCATTTTTTAAGACACAAAAATATGTGCTTAAAAATCTTCTTTGCAGGTGAGGGATGACCAGGCAGGAGTCTGAGGCCAGCCAGGGCCGGGCTGCGAGGAGAGAGGCCTGACGTAGTGTGATACGACCAGGTTGTGTTTACCCAAAACCCACCAGGAAGATCAACCATTTAAAAGAAAACATCATACGGAAAGCCGGACAAACGACGGAACAAGAAACCCAAGAGCCGTGGCTCAGGTCGTGACTAGAGACTGTAAAAAGCATCTTATAGAATGCTGACTCTCTGGTAAAGGTACGCATCTGAGACAAGTTAAATAAAAACTTTCATTTTAGAATGTTTAATTTAAGTTCTTCAGGAAACTCAAGCTAGACATGATTATAATAATACATCTAGGATTCTGGGAGAATGCAGCAACACTTTAAAATTCTCATCTCTTGATCTGACATATAAGAAGCAAAATGTATAATAATAACTTCGGGCGTGTTACAGCAAATTTCTAGCACGTGTAAGAGTGTGTGTGCGTCTGTGTGTGCGTGTGTGTGTGTGTGAGGCATGCTCAACAGATACCACCAAGACATGCACTAAAGAATAATCTTCTTCATCTTTTACAGCTATGTAAGATTTGGACTACAACAACATGAAAACAAAACCCACAGATTATGAATGATATAAAAATTTTTTTACCCAGTTAACTACAAGAGGATTTAAATAAATTCTTAAGTTATACACAGAGTCACATAAGTAAACTGACTAACCTAGGAAATGACATTCAGAATGTCATGACCTAGAGTGAATTAAAAACAGATTTGGGCTTCCCTGGTGGTGCAGTGGTCGGGAATCCGTCTGCCAATGCAGGGGACATGGGTTCGAGCCCTGGTCTGGGAAGATCCCACATGCTGCAGAGTAACTGAGCCCACGAGCCACAACTACTGAGTCTGCATACCACAACTACTGAAGCCTGCGTGCCTGGAGCCTGTGCTCCGCAACAAGAGAAGCCACCGCAATGAGAAGCCCACACACCACAATGAAGAGTGAAACCCGCTCGCCGCAACCAGAGAGGGCCCGCATGCAGCAACCAAGACCCAACACAGCCAAAAATAAATAAAATAAATAAATTTATAAAACAAAACAAATTTAGTTGTTAAAAAGAAATCAGTGTATTAACTGAAAATGGAATCAGTCAGTCAATGAGTAACGAGCGCCTCAAAGCTAAAATTGCCAAAGACAGACCGTCACTGAAAGTGATTAAAGCAGGAGACAGAAACGCCCGGTACCTGCAGGAACCGACCTTCCATCACCCGCGACCCCACCCTCCTACACTGCCTTGCGGTCACCACTCCTCCAACAAGAAGTTCCTCCCCCTCCCTTGAGCACAACATAATGTTCAATGTAAGAAAAGCTTTTCACAGGTAAGTCAGAATTTATTTACCTGATGGTCTAAATGCTTTATAAATTCTATATAAAAATGTAAGTCCAAGGAAAACTCAGTTCTCTAATTTTTGTCTTTTTCCATTCTAGAGAGAAGCCAAGTACAGGTGCTCATCGCTTTTTATTTTTCTTTTCTGAGACAATGGAATCACTAAGGTGATTCCATTTTGAAGATGTTCCTTTTTCTTACAGGAGCCCTGCTCCAGCATAACAAGGTTTAGGCCAGCAGAAGAGCTGCAGCCCAGTCACCCGCCGTCACCAGGGGCTGCCCTGTGGATGTGAGGTCTGGATACAAAACATATCCTGCCTCATAGTTCCCTAAAAATGTTCCATCCTTCAACAAAAAACCACAAATAACAAATTCTGGCGAGGATGTGGGGAAAAGGGAACCCTCATGCACTGCTGGTGGGAATGTAAACTGGTGCAGCCACTGTGGAGAACAGTATGGAGGTTCCTCAAAAACTAAAACTAGAGCTACCATATGACCCAGCAATTCCACTCCTGGGTATCTATGCCCCCAAAACGAAAACACTAATTCAAAAAGATACGTGCATCTCACACCAGTCAGAATGGCCATCATCAAAAAATCTACAAACAATAAATGCTGGAGAGGGTGTGGAGAAAAGGGAACCCTCTTGCACTGTTGGTGGGAATGTAAATTGATACAGCCATTATGGAGAACAGTATGGAGGTTCCTTAAAAAACTAAAAATAGAACTACCATACGACCCAGCAATCCCACTACTGGGCATATACCCTGAGAAAACCATAATTCAAAAAGAGTCATGTACCAAATGTTCATTGCAGCTCTATTTACCATAGCCAGGACATGGAAGCAACCTAAGTGTCCATCAACAGATGAATGGATAAAGAAGATGTGGCACATATATACAATGGAATATTACTCAGCCATAAAAAGAAACAAAATTGAGTTATTTGCAGTGAGGTGGATGGACCTAGAGTCTGTCATACAGAGCGAAGTAAGTCAGAAAGAGAAAAACAAATACCATATGCTAATAGATATATATGGAATCTAAAAAAAAAAAATGGTCATGAAGAACCTAGGGGCAAGACGGGAATAAAGACACAGACCTACTAGAGAATGGACTTGAGGATACGGGGAGAGGGAAGGGTAAGCTGGGACAAAGTAAGAGAGTGGCATGGACATATATGCACTACCAAATGTAAAATAGCTAGCTAGTGGGAAGCAGCCACATAGCACAGGGAGATCAGCTTGGTGCTTTGTGACCACCTAGAGGGGTGGGATAGGGAGGGTGGGAGGGAGGGAGACTCAAGAGGGAAGAGATATGGGGACATATGTATATGTATAACTGATTCACCTTGTTACAAAGCAGAAACTAACACACCATTGTAAAGCAATTATAATCCAATAAAGATGTTTTAAAAAAAGAAAAAAAGATATGTGCAGCCCAATGTTCATATCAGCACTATTCACAATAGCCAAGACATGGAAACAACCTAAGTGTCCATCAACAGATGAATGGATAAAGAAGATGTGGTATATTTTATATATATATATATATATAGGAATATATACATATATAATTGTATATATAATTACATGGAATATATATAATGAAATTTTGCCATTTGCAGCAACATGGATGGACTTGGAGGGCATTATGCTAAATGAAGTAAGTCAGAGAAAGACAAATGTTGTATGATATCACTTATATGTGGAATCTAAAAATTAAAACTAGTGAATATAACGAAAAAGAAAACAGACTCACAGATATAGAGAACTAGTGGTTACCACTGGGCAGAAGGAAGTGGGGAGGGGCAAGATAGGGTTAGGGGATTAAGATGTACAAACTACGTATAAAATAAATAAGCTACAAGGATAAACTGCACAACACAGGGAATATAGCTAATATTTACAATAACTATAAATGGAATATAATCTTTAAAATTGGGAATCACTATGTTGTACACCTGCAATATATAATACTGCATACCAACTATATGTTAATTAAAAAAGTAAAAAAATTTTTTAAAAGTCCCATTCTTCTATCACGTGTTCAGTTATCTCATTTTTTTCTAAGCTTCATAGAATGCCTTTTTTAACAAACACTTCTTTATTTTTACATTTTTCTGGTTTCTTCCAAAGTTCTGATGCCAACCCGGCAAAGGCTACTTGCTGGAGAGAATCACGTCAGATATTCTCACATTATTCATAATTAGATACTATAACTAAGAACAGCAATCAGACCCACTTGGGCCATACTGGATGAGAAAGTTCAGGGAAGCTGCTGAAACACAGTGGAGTGTGCCCACTGTGATCTGGTCCATGTTTTCAGAATCCAAGTAGGGGAAGGTGAATAACCTACACATAAGAATCGCGGTCGGGGGGGAGGGGGGCAAGTCAGCTGGGGTGAGTGAGCTCCTCGGCGGTCCCAGGAGCGGCCCAGGTGATGTCTGTGACCCCAGCCCTGGTGCCACAGGCGGGCAACTGCAGAGGACAATAAGGGACAGACCGACCACCACGTACTGGCCGGCTCACTCTGAGGATAATGATTCAAGCTTTGAAGGAGGCACTAGGATGTCCAGTTATCCATCCAGAAGTACCTGGCACTCAGAAATCCACCGTGAGGAGGCAGAACCTGGTACGCTCTCTCAGGGCTGTCCAGAGGAACTTTCTGGGCCGTCCAATGCGGCAGCCACAAGCCACAGGCGGCTCCTGAGCAACTGAGATGTGGCTACTGCGACTGAGAAACTGAAATTTTCATTATTTTTTATTGTAATTAATTTCCATGTAAACAGACCCATATGACTAGAACTACCATGTTGGACTTTGCAGCTCTAGGTTTTTAAAAACTAACATAAACACACAAGAAAAGCCTGAAGAAGATTATTCACAGCCACACACCCCTAGTAATGTCTGTAAAGTGGTTCTATCGACAGGGTCCTCACCTCACACAGACCCCGACCCGATGATGGGATGGCTCTTTCCCCCACCTGCTCCCCCGTGTCCTTTTCTCTCTTCCTCCCTTCCCTCGTACAGAACTCCAGCTTCACCACCAGGGCCTCTCTTATAACCTGCGAGTCCTGCACTTGTCCAAGTAACCAAGGTGTCTACATGTCTTCAATTTCTTTCTTTTTTATGGTTGCTATATTATAACCTTTTAAGTGTTAGCGTTTTCTTTTAATTTTCAACTTTTTATTGATGTATAATATATTCATAAAGAAAAGTACAAGTATTATTAGTGTACTTAAGCTCAATGAATTTTCACAAGTTGAATACATCCCTGGTTATCAGCACCAGATCAAGAAACAATATTACCAACACCTTGGAAGCCCCCTTTTTGAGCGGAGAACTCAAGAAATGCTGCACCACCAAGGTTCTTAATGATACAAGTGTTGTGTGGAAAAACATGGGCATCCAGGAGGCCAAGTCAAGCGGAGATTCACGAGGGTCTGATTTTGAATGCAAAGAAGCTTATGTAATACACTAACCAATCTGTGTCACTTTTTCAAACATGTGCAAGAGTAGGTATTTGATTTTTAAATATCTGTGACAAAAGACTTAGAACTCTTTCAAGTAAGTGTATTATATTTACACATATAACATATTTATGTACATCAGCATTACTTCTTATAGTAACACTTGCTTTGATTCATTTAGAGCTGTTTGAAGCACTGGTTTCCAGACCTGCAAGCACCTGACGCAGCGACGACTTCTCTGTGGATCTCTTTTATCCAAACAAACATTTCCTTGTTTCACATATATGATTTATCCTTTTCTCTTCATAGTTATCTATGTGTTCGTTTTATCTGTTCGTGTATTTGGACAAATCTGATGTCAATTCTGTTCAGCTTTAATTTACATATTCTGTAACTAGATCACCAATATGAATAATTTATCTATACGTTACTTTACCACTTGATGGTGACAGAAAAAGCAGCGAGGACTTCAACACTTATTTGTACTTATTTTTCATTATGAGCACTATCCTCCCCATACTATTATCACATATTTAAAACACAGGCATATTCTGCAACATAACTTCACGCTATTTTTTATCCTATAACAGAATTATCTCCTCCCCAAATAAATAAAAGATAGAGAAAAAGAAACAGAGGCAAGGTGAGAGCCAGGGGCGAAGCGGCAGGAGGTTCTGGACTTTCTTAAGAAGGTGGCGAGACGGGCAGCTGTTGTGGGGAGGATTCAGGAGCACGAGGGACGAAGGGTGGGGCACGTGTGCACCTGCTGAGACAAGTGTCAGAGGGCAGAGGCCCTGGGAAGCCTGGTGGTCTGGGCCGGGCCTCAGGAGGCCAAAAGGCCCGGAGGAAGGCGGGCTGGGCAAACACGGGAAATGTTGAAGAGGGGCCTCGGGACAGCGATGAGGGAGTATGATGGGGAGGTGTCTGGCTCCCAGAGGGTCATTACAATGCTTCCTACAGCTGCTAATCTGCATCATGTTTCAGTTCATCCCTGAAATAATTTAAATAAGAAAAAATTTTACCTGTGATGTCCTGAATACCGTGGACCACGGATATGGCCTATCCCTCGGCACCCTGGAGTGGGACAAACAGCTTGACCTGGAAGGATTTTCACATCATTTGCCCCTTCAGGAAGTAAAAGAACATACCTTGAAAACACCCTCAGCAAAGAAGAACTGGAAAGACTAAAATATGCAAATGATATTCATCAAGACTTTTCAAATTAAAAACAAACCGTCACCGGAAACACTTATTGGGTACTTGTGATGTTTTATAAAATGATTTAGCAGAAAATATCAGTGCTGTAATGGATAATATAAACAGCAACTAACATCAGAGGCTGAGCAAAATGAATAGGCATTGAAGAAATTTAAGTGAAAAAAAAAACCCAGAAGAACATGACCTGTCTTCAACAGAATAACACTGGCAAAGGCAACACAGCCATGAGCTGAGCAGGTGAGCGGGTGAGGTCTGGTTTGTGGCTCCCCATGAAACTCCCACTCAGCCACAGCAAGGCTCCCCCAAAGGGTGGACAGAAACTGAACCAGCAAATGGGGCGCAGAGAAGACAGTGACATGGCCCTCCCTGTGCCACTCAAGTGTGTCCCAGCAGCTGAAGAGCCAACTGCCTGACCATTCTGTACTGGGCTGTGCTGTGCTACATACACTATATGATACCATTCTATACAGACCATATCATACTGTCCTGTACCATACTGTATATATATAGCATACTCTACTATACTGCACTATACTATACTGTAATACACTATCCTAAACTATACACACTACACTTCATATGCTACACCGTACAATACTATATATACTATATTATACTATATATACTATACTATTCTATACTTTACTGTCAATATATATGCAATATTATAGTATACGACATATACTACACTAAACAATACATAATGAATCCAGGCCAGAGATGAATTCCATCAAGCCCAAGAGGCAATGTAAAGAGTATCAGGATTGAAACCCCCTTGCTCTGTTCTGTGATTTTTCTCAGTCTGGTTTCCCCTTCCCTCTCCTCCCCTCTCCCCTACACACACACACACACACACACACACACACACACACACACACACACACACACTCTCTCTCTCTCTCTCCCTCTCTCTCTCTCTCTCTCTCTCTCTCTCTCTCTCTCTCTGGCTCCTGGAATGTGCTACCCCCTCCTGTCATGCTGCTCTGGGCCTCGTTTGATGAAGATCCCACACCTTCCCCCTCCCTCCCCAGCTCTCAGATTTCTGTCTCCTGTTCAAGCTCCTGGGTCCTTGTCCTCATCTCAATACTTTCTCCGACTCCCAGCTCTGATTTAACTTGCCTGTGGGGTGAAGACATTGCACCCTGCAGCTTCTTCAGGAGGAGACGTGCATTTTCTCACACTCCACGTGCCCCGGGACTGGCAGAGAGAATAGTGCCCTCTTTTCCCGGCACCCGTCCTCGACTGTGCTTCCTCCCTGCTCCTCGAAGACTCCTGATGCAACAGGCCCCAACACCGCTGGCCTCTCGTGGCCCACCCCCCAGCCCCCAGCCCCCACCGCTCAGCAAGACCTCGGCCCGGCTCCCCGGGTGCCGCTCCGTCCCTGCTCCACCGTCGCCCTAGGCGGCCCCAGCGCCCGCCCTCCCGGTTGTCCTACCCCATCTGCTGCCCTCACAGATCATTAACGGGCTCATCCTCAGGGGCCACGTCCCCAAACCCGGCTGGGCCGCACACGCAGAGAAAACCCTCCGGATCTCGTCGCCACCCAGCACGGCACCGCTTCCCAAATCGTCTCGCAGTCAGGCTGCTTTTACTCCGGTAACCCCGCTGCTGAGGCTCTTTCCAACATCACGGGGACCTCCAGGCCACTGATCTCCCTTCCTTCCCACCATCAGTCCCCTCGCATCACGACTCCCTTCCCTTGTCTGAGTCTATCCACCAGTATTCGACCTTCTGTTGCACGTGACATAAACTCTCTTGCCTCTCTGACCTTTTATCACATCTGGTTGTGAAAACAAAAAGCCAGCCATGAATCAGTTGTGTTATCCTGCTGCTCTGTGTTCTTCATAACTAACTCTTCTGGGAAAAATTACACAGCAGTGTGGATTAGGTGTGATCAAAACGTCTGTCTTCAGTATCACCTGAGCCCTCCAGGCTCTCCCAAACCTCCCACTGACCTCCCTGCTCCGGGACTCAGTTGCTGACTCTCCTGCTGCTTCACCGAGAAAACAGGAGCCTGCTCACCCGTGGGCCTTCCTCCCCCCCTTCCCTCCCATCACAGTGCAGGGAGCAGTCTGCCCTCCCCCGAGCGAACCCTCAGCGTTTAGGTTAGGATCTCATCTTCCTCCCACTCTTCAGGAGCTTTGGGCTATCAAATATTCTAATTGCCCCTTGACTACTGATCCCTTTCTACCAACACTTAAACACACTCCAGTTTCCCCCATGGAGCCACATCCCCTTTGGCTGCTGTTCCCTCTTCTCCTGTTCACAGCCAGACTTCTCAGGAGGTTCTCTCTACTTGCTCACATCCCATTTCTTGAACCACATCAGCCTGTCTTCTGAGGTCACCCGTGACCTCTCAGCATTAGGCCCAACACACGCTGCTGAGAGCACACCACACTCAGTGCCTTGGCGCTAGGCTGACCACAGCTGGCTACCGCCTTCTTGAACTGTTACTGTCCACTGGCTCTGGTGACATCACACTCTCGCCATCAGCATGTGGGCATTCTCTTCTTTGCCAGCTTTTCATCCTCTGGTGAAATTTAAAATGGCAGAGAACCCCAAGGTTTGTTCCTGGGCCATCCATTTCTTCGTTCACCAAATATATGCTATAGATGCTCAGAGGCTACAGCCCAGACACTCTGTTCGTTCTAGACCAATGCATCCAACTCTTCACCCAACATCTCTGTTGGGAATCTCTTAAAGGCATTTCAAATTCAACATGTTCAAAACTGAAGTCACCGCCTGGTCCCCAAACTTCTTTTCCTCTAGAGCCATTCGTCTCAATAAACTGCATTAATTCTTGACATCTTTCCTGCCCTCATTTCACTCCACCCAACTTCCGGCCAATTCTCAATCTCTTAGGTATTTCCACCTGCCAACTTATTCCCATCACTACTGGGTGCCCTGACCCAAGCCATCATTGCCTCCCCCTTGAACGACCTCAGCACCATCCTTCATTCAGTCCAAGTCCCCATCTTGCAACCAGAGTGACATCTTCAAAACACAAATCTCACTGCATCACTTCCCTCTTAGCTTCTTTCAATGGCTTCTCATGGCTCTTGGGATTAAGTCCCAAATCCTTAGCCTGGCCTACCTGATCCCAACTCCTATCTACTTCTCTAGATGCGTCTTACTTGATCTTTCCCCTTACTCAATATTCTGCATCTATACTGGCCTTTTCCTGTCCCTTGAACCCACCAGGTTCTTTCACAGCTGAGAGCACTTGCATGCTGGAATGACCTTCCTACCTCTCAGCCTGGAAAACTCCTACTCATCTTTCAGGTCACAGCTTACATTTCACTTCCTCAGGCTAACTTCCAAGAGTAGGTTAGGTTCCCTTTTTTAATAGCACTTACCTCTACTACAAATTAAATGATGTATTTGTTTAGTGTCTCTCTCTCTCTCTCTCATATTAGAATCGTGAGCTGCGAGCCTGGGTGTACTGCACCATTGTGTCGGCACTGCCTAGTATGTCACATAGTCACTGCTCAGGACATGCTCACTGAATGATTCGATGAGCCTTCCATACCTCTTCCCTCAAGATGCTCAGAGTCTAGAAGAGAGGCTGACATAGAAACCAGAAATTGGCATTACAGTACGATTCTGTTGCAGAAAAGTACTGACCAAGGCTGGGTCCCAGTGTATGATGCTGTTAGAACAAATATTTGCACCTCAAATAGATTTTTGTTAAATTTACTGAACAATAGGAAAGTATGCCTTAGACACTTATTACACCCTCACAACTCTGTGAAACACCTTGAGGGATAAGCAGAAATAAGAGCTGCCCTACCCCAAGGTAGCTTTCAGAAAGAGCTTGGAAAAAGAAAACAATTATTAAACAAATGAATGTTTAAAACTTGTAAACAAGCCCCTAATTAAGAAGTATTGTGTCAAACAGTTAAAAAAAAAAAAATCTATGAGAAAAGAAAGAAACACAGGGTATAAAAAGACTTTTCTCCAAACCGTGCCTCACAACACGCTCCCAAGGCACCAGCACAAAGGCCTAGAACCTAAACCCACAGACAGGCCAACAAGCCAGTGCCCACCTGCCAGCCCAGATGCAGCTCTGTGCAGACAACGTTTCAGCAGCCTCCCAATGAAGGCTACTGAGTATTTCAGGACTATTTTAATGCACTTGATTCAATCAAGGCTTGAAGTGATATTTTATCAATTTCATCAAATATTTATCAATGCATATTTATCTCCAGATCCCTGATGGGTGTCGTAATTCTCTCCTTGTAGGATCTGTAAGGAGAGGCATGACCCCGACTATCGGAGAAGAGTTATTTCATTAAGAACCACAGCAAGGACATACAAAGAAGAAGTCAAGGAGAACATGCAATGAAAATGCACAGAACCTAACAGTTTTCTTGGCAATTTTGTATGATGCAGTTTAATGGGTTCACTCGATGGTGAATTAGACAGAGAACCATCTGCTGGGAAAAAGAAACCGGTAAATTCTGTAATAGTTCATGTTACTGCCTCTAGGAAAAAAGGGAACCTACGATAAAATTAATGCTTTTCCCCAGAAAGTAACTGCATTTTTGCCAAGAATATCTTACTTGTAACTTGGCTATTTGGAGAATTAGGTCTCAAGAAAAAATGTTCTCAGCTCGAAATCCCTTCCTTAGAGAGAGCATCGCTGACCGTATCACCCTTTCTTGCCTTCTTTTTACCACTTTGCCTGAAATGCCCTCCCTAGTCTATCTGCTCATCGCCTGGCAGGTGAGTCCGGGGCAGAAGGACATCCGCCTCATCTAGCTTGTTAACCGCTGCACCCCACCTGCCGCAGTAGGGATGGCACGCAGGAGACGCTGAATAAGAGTGTGGTTTGTGAACGAATGAATAACTACAAAGACAGCAACAGTGACCACCTCTAAGCGCTGTTTTGGTACATCCTGACCACAGTGCTGTGAGATAATCACATATTATTCTCATTTCAGAGCTTAGATTGTCTAAAATCAATCTTCAGTCTGCTAACTACTGCGAGCTACTCGCTAAAACCAGCAGCATCAATAGCTCCTAATTTATTCCAAGTCTTCTACGAAAATTTTACTCAGGCAGGAGTACATCTGATGGTAGACCTGTTGCTGCAAGGGAAAAAAGAAATGGAAAATACCCCTGTGAACTGGAAATTACCTGAGTAACGAACAATGTTTGTACTAACGCAAGACCACAACAAAGCATCCTCACGGACCCCCATTCTCACAGAGTTCCTCTGTTACCACAGCTGCCAGGGCAGACGCTGCAGGTGCCCACCCAACACCCGTTCCCCGAGCCCTCCTTGATAAGGAGCCCTGACTCAGCTCAGGGCAGCAACGTGCCCACACCTGGCTGACACGGCCGCCTTTCCCAGCCTCTTTCACACCCGGAAGTGGCAGTACAGTCTAAGGGGAGGGCAATGCTGGATGTTCATAAATACTTTTTTTGCCTACTTTTAGGTGATGCTATGCTGCTTTGCCCGTTTCCCCCTTCCTCAATCTTCACAGAACGTAGATATAAGGGCTCATGAGGTGACAAGCACAAGGACAGAAGCAAACGTGTTGAAGAGGGCAGAGAATGAAGGATGACGGAGCCTGGACCCAGGACCTGCCAGCGTGGGCCTAGCACATCAGTGTCTGTCATGTAGGAAAAACAACCCTCTCTTTGATGAAGGTATTGTGAACAGATTTTTATGTTACTTGCGGCTGAAGAAGCCCTACAATAAAACAGCAATTGCATTTTGTTTTTCCTTTTGTGAAATCAAGGAATTGCTCTAAAACAAAAACTAGGGTTGCATGTGAGTGGTAGACCTGTTGTGATGTAAAGATGATGTAAGGGGTCAAAGGCAAAATCAAGAAATACAAGAGGCTGTTCTCATCTCTAGAAAATGAGAAAGGGAGCGGTCCTTATTTCAAAATGGCCTGAACTGGCAACTGGGAGCAATGTGGATGAGAAGGGTCCTCATCCCAGCCAGGATGGGGTAGAAGCTGAAATCATCTCCCTCCTTCTGAGCAGAAAGCAGTTTCCTCTCCCAACTGTTATTTGGTACAGAGATGACCCAGAGCAGAATGACAACACTGACACTGACTGAAGCAAATTAAGATGATCTATTCACTTAAACATATAAGTGAGCCCCAGATTGATGCCGGCCAGCACTGCAAGTAAGGATCGAGCAGCAACATTCTTAGCCTTATTTCAACCCTCATTACCCGCTGCTGGAAAGGATGCAGTTCAACCCCAGTCACTTAGCAAGCGTTTTATGGAGAAATGACATTAGCACCCGGTGGTAATAGCCACTAGAGTGGATACAGAAAAGGAAAACAGATTCAAATGTCACTGATAACAGACAAGAAAGATACATTATTTCTTCTTAATTTTAAAATAAAAACAACCACTGAGGATTATTCATTCATTTAAAGAGATACCAAGTGCCTGTTATGTGTACCCTGGATGCTAGAGATACGGTGAACTAAATAGAAGACCTGCCCACTTTGAGCTCACCTTCTGGTGCCAGAGACAGAGTAAACTACGAATAGAAACAGTGTAGGGCTTCCCTGGTGGCGCAGTGGTTGAGAGTCCGCCTGCCGATGCAGGGGACACGGGTTCGTGCCCCGGTCCGGGAAGATCCCACATGCCGCGGAGCGGCTGGGCCCGTGAGCCATGGCCACTGAGCCTGCACGTCAGGAGCCTGTGCTCTGCAACGGGAGGGGCCACAACAGTGAGAGGCCCGTGTACAGCAAAAAAAAAAAAAAAAAAAAAAAAAAGAAACAGTGTAACATCAGTGACAGTGCGAGGGAGGAAGAGAAAGTGACCGGTGGCAGTGGGGACCCTGGTTCAAGGCAGAGTCATCAAGGAAGAGGTCCTGATGTTCGGACAGGATCCTGTGTGCAGTGAAGGCACGAGCCGTCCTGGGACAACAGCAGGAAGGCCAGCGTGGCCGGAGCCGCATGGACAATGGAAAGGGCGCAAGAGCGAGGTGGCAAGGGCCACGGTGAGGCCTCCGCTGGACGCCGGGCTTGACAGGGCACGTCTGAAGGACCGAGTGGGGAGTGAGTCACTGAGGACTGAACTTACTGCAGCCTGTTCTTTGAGCAGTGCTTACTTCTTCTACGCAGAGCTCAGGAAGGGCTACAGGCTGGCTCTATGCTGTGGTTGAGGCATCCGTGCCTGGCATTAAAGCCGTGACCAGGATCAGAGAGATTCTTAACTGCTGGTAGTTAAGGGATGTCTGGAACCTTGAGGTGGGAGCCAGTGATCTGCGATGTTCTGAGCTCCGGTTTCTACCCACGTGGCCCGATCCCCAAATGAACATGACTCACAGGATGCCACCCCTAGGCACCTGCATGCAGGGGAGATGCTGGATGGATACAGAGCAGGTTAAAACTGCATTTCCCTCATGCGAGCTACACTGAGAGCTGGGGAGCAACGTGGAGAAAAGTTATTTCAACCACATCCTTCCCTG
Organism: Pseudorca crassidens; assembly: GCF_039906515.1. Taxonomy (NCBI): domain Eukaryota; kingdom Metazoa; phylum Chordata; class Mammalia; order Artiodactyla; family Delphinidae; genus Pseudorca; species Pseudorca crassidens. The sequence continues at coordinate 59,837,743 of NC_090307.1, forward strand.
AGATGCCATAGTGAGTTTGTGTCCGTGGAGCGGAGGAGAGGCCTGAGGACTGAGCTCTGGGCGACAAAACAGGTAGAGACTAAAAGGAAGGAGGAGGGAGGAGGCCGGGAAGCCATGCGCCCGGGGCCAAGGCACGAAGGCTGTGATGCCTGGGGCTTGCAGTGGACAGACACCAACAAGCCAGACTGACCTTCAAGGGAGAAGGGAGAGAAGAAAGGGGGAAACAATGGCACAAACTACTTTTTTGAGGAGTTTTAGTAGAAAAGGTGATATGAAAGTGGGTTGTGGTCAAGAAGGTGTTTTCCTTACTGTTTCTCTTTGAGTGATGATGGGAATGTTTCCGTAGAAGGAACCTGACAATGTAGAAGGAGAGGGTGTAGTTGTGGGGAAAGGTCCTTGAGTCACGGCCAGCGAGGCCCGAGCATGGCCGGCCTCCAGGGAAGGAAGGCAGCGTGTGGGGACGGGAGGACCAGCTTCTCCACTGAGAGCTTTTGTTTTCTCAGTCAAATAGGCAGTGAGATCATCAGCTGAGATTAAGGGCAAGGAGAGCAACAGGATTAAATCTAGGACTAAACATTTAAAAATAAAGCAAACTGGCGAAATATGCACATGTTCTCACTCCAAGTAATTAAGCTTCCGCTATCTTTATTTTGGATTGGAAACTTTTAGGCTAGTATCCTGTTTTGTTTTGTTTTTTCCCGCCCCACCCCCCAGGAAATTTATATCATAGTTTGCTAAAAAGATTTAATGAAGTAATTACCCCAAATGTTGGAGGATGCAAATAATAAGCATATCATTCCAACTGAAATTATAGGTTAATCATACCTATTCTCGATCTCCTGATGAAATTAGGGACAATAAACACCTGTTGTGCTATAATAATGAGTTCCTCAAAAAGAAGAAGAAAATAATGTAACCAAGCACCATGGCTGCCTGTACTAGGTTTCAGGCTGTCAGATTTCATGATATATAAATGAAATAGAACAATAATTTTCTGAAATGGGAATGCAGTAAAATAATGTTTTAAAAGGATTCTAAAAATGTAAATATCAGCTGATCTAAAAAACCTTTAAAGTATAACAAGGGCAGTAATAGTAGAAGAGGGTGAACTAACCACCTACCTAAGGCAGGAAAACATTTAGAAGGAGGAAGAGTTGGGAAAGACCAGTGGACTTAACAGTAATCACACTGGTTCCACCTCACAGAGTGCCCTGGGGTAAGAAGAGACAGCAGCGTGGACAGAGCAGACCCGAGAGAGCTTCTGAGCAGCCACGGTGAAAAGTGAAACATGTCACATGGGGGCTTTGCTCCATATTTAAAAGGAGACAGCAGAGTAGCTGGCAAAGATTTTCTTAGCAAAATATAATAAAATGCACTCATCACATGTAGAGTTTTAAATGAGAGACCGAATGGCACAGTGTGCAGCTGGTAAACTACACAAGGATCCTGGGCAGGGAAGGTCTCCTGTCTACGTGCGGGCACAGGACCAGGGAGACCAGGGTTTTGCTGGAAAATGGGGCGATCTGGCCCAAGGGACCAGATGAAAGCACCGTAGACCTGGCCGTGCACTGGCCTGAGCCACCGTGAGGAGGATACAAGGCTGGGAGGAAGTGTGAGTGGTGGTACGTGACATATGGCTGTAATGACATTGAGGACAGAGGGAGAAATACACGTTTGAGCCCATACACCTCTCCTTCAAACATTCTAAAGTAAAGAGTTTGTACCATCCATTTAAAAACACAAGACTAGGCTCTTTTTTTCATTACTGAATAGCACAGGCCTTCATAAAATGCCAACCTGCCTTGTAACCCGTTTTTAACCTTTCAAAAACTCAGGAAAGTGACCTCCTTGATTTATGGAAGGGGAAACTGGGAGGGGTCCACAGAGATCACACAGAAGCACAGAATTTTAGGAGCAGAAGAGTCGTGAGACACAGGCACACAGAGAAATTGGTTTACACGTAACTGAAGTAAATTGAATGAAACCTACTTCTTTCAATAACTGATAACCGTACTGTGAGGAACTGAAGGGTAATACAGCATCGGAAAGCATCCAGTACAAATACTGTTTCACTAGACGGTCCTATTTCATTTTTTTCATTATTTTTAAGAAAGAAATCAAAGCAGATGCACTTGTCTTCTAAACCTTAACTTTTACACAAATTCTCTCTCAAAGATAATATAAAAAACCAAGACTACTTTCTTACTTTCTGAAACTCCTAATTTAGCTGATCTTTTATATGAAAACCGCTTTTATTTTTAAATGACAAAAGTGGTGCTTGGTTTATGTAAATGGATTACTCCCACCTAATCTAAGTGAAAATGCTGCAATCCACCCCCTCCTCTCCTCTGATTCTCGTGCATTCTCTCTCCCACTCTCGATTTCATTTCTTGGTTTCTACTTCTCTCTCTTCCCCCCCGCTCCCCCAACTGTGCCTTGTGCAACAAGATACTACATAAACAGAAGCCACAAGGCTGTCCTTATTCCCAGGATTTTCCTTATTCATATGAAGGGAGATAACGGACAGGTCTAAAACTGTAAGTAAACCACGGTTGCTTATGACTTGTTTTTGAGGTTTCCCAATCCTTGAACTAATTGTCCCCCCTTTTACTAAAAGAGGAAATTAGTTAATAAGTTCCATTTTCACTGAAAGTGTCACACATGATTTGCTGACTAAAAAATCAAACTGATTAGTTGCTGACAGAAACGTCATCTGTTCTCGTAACCAAACATGTATAAATATAAAAGTTATTTAGAAGAATTAAACACACCCTATAACTCAAGACTCCAAAGTGGGGTAATTAGAACACCATCCCAATAACCTGCAGATTACACCTAAAGCAGGTACCATGGCACCCACAGTCCCTCCTCAAACTGGCCTTGACCTCGTGTGCCCACACTAAGAACTTTCCTCACCACGGAGCTTTTGGACATTCTTAATGGAAAATGCTCGGAGTCGCTTGAGAAACACTTTTAAATACTTATTAATAATTACGTTTCTCCCCATGGTTCCTACTCTAATCCTAAATTGACAGTTAATGAAGTTCCCACGTTGAATGACTTGAGAACAGTGTTGTCAGAACTGCCACGTTTCTAAGGGGAAGGAAGCCTCCCTCCTCCGTCGTGTCTGTAACAGATGCTCCGATGAAACGGGAGGAGCTGCTCACCTTCCCCCCCTGCCCCCCGCCCCCGAGACCCAAGCCCAGATCACAGTGACTCTGAATCAGGCTGGATTTCAGGCCTGAGAGACAACAGCCCTTCCTGGGTGTGTCAGAGCTGCCCCGGGGAGGGGAGCTCCATGGAGGGGACACCATCGGCCGGGCCTCCACGTGCTGCCGGACGGAAAGAGCAAATAACAGACACAAAGGCCTCCGTTCCGAGAAGGCGCCCGTCGCAGGCTCCGACCACCCCGAGCCTGACTTGCCTCTGGCTGGGCGAGCATCCCCGGAGCACGGACCCTCACTGCCCTGTCGGTCCGGTCGGAACACCTGGTCAGAGACCATGGACACGGCAGGATCCCAAGAGCCTGGGAGTCCACCAGAGGACAGAGGCAGGGGCACAAAGATGTTCAAATATAGAAATCTCCAGGTCCCACAAAATCAGAATTCCAGAGGCAAGCTTCTGAATCTTATTGCTTAAGTGTTCCCCATCCAGGCTGGGAACCACTGCCCGAGTCCATCCGGTTATTTTTGCAAGGAAGGAAATAAAGGGTTAGAAGTTTAAATAATTAGTGCTAGACCATAACTCGTATTTTGGCGGTTCGGACAAGAATTTAAGGCTCCTGGCTTGCAGCTCTGGGCTCTTTCCCTCTGCTACACTGCCCCATAAGTAACTGCTATAATCTCAACTTTTATACGTTTATACACACAATCTTTCTTAGTCAACCATCCCTAGCTTTAAAAGACAGCAGGAGTAGCCACGCATGTCAAAGTCGTCGTCACACACCTGAAATGAACAGAATGAAGTCTGGGTGATCACACCAGGCCACCGCGGATGGATATGGGAAGGAGCACGAGCTCGGAGTCAGAGACCCCACTCCTCTCCTCAGCCCCCTGCCCCGTGCTCCCCATAATGGGAGCAGACACCCCAGCTCATGATGGCCCGGGTGTTCACAATGCGGTACCCACAACAGGACCGTCACCTCACACCCATCACTCACCTCCCCGACCCTGCCGACCGTCTAGCTGGCTGATGGACGGGTAACCCCCTGTGCTGGCCTTACACAAACACACTCTTCAGTAACTGTGACTGAACACTTTTTTTCGCCTCACTTGCTGAATTTAGAAGCTACCCCTAGAATAAGAGGTGACTCCACTGTGTTGCTAAATTTTCCCTGGATGCCTGGCATTGCATAAAATTTGGTCAGAGGAATTATATTTAAAAAGTCCCCTCCCGTTCTGATGATTTTCATTACAAAACAGGTCCATTGACGTGAAAAAGAGGACGATGACTTCAAAGAAAATGATGGAGGATGTTCTCACCAATCCGGAAAACACAATGCACATTGAAGAACAGAAACTTGCAAAACCACGTTTCTTTTACTCAGCTTTACAATTCCTCAGGACATAAAGGCTTTTCAAGTCCAGGAAAACAGCCGAGTAAACCAGCAATAAGGAGAATGTAGGATGATTCAAGGGCACGGTGTCCTGAAGGAGAGGGTCAGGGCTGCAGAAGGACAAGTGGCATGCTATCAGCAGCTGTGTCCTGCTCAATGCCTTCAACTGTTTGGTGCTGACAGAAATAATGGTGCAGAGAGAAAATGTCTGTGAAGGGATGACGCCAGTCAAATTAGGAGCATTCTAAAGAATGCTCTAGGGCTGGCGAGATGCAGGAGAGGACAGCAGGCCGCTGGCCCGGCCTCGGCAGCTCTGACCGTGCGTCTGCAGCCTCGGCCCAAGGAGCTCCCAGACACGTGGGTCCCGGGAGCAGGGCATGGAGGAGAGGTCTGTGGTCGGGCTGTCGGGTGTGCTGGCACGGAGAGCTGTTAGCCCAAGAAGTAGCCGGTGTTCTGCCCTCTCTGATAATCACAGTGATCTCATGTGAAGTGAAACTCGCTCTTTTGCCAAGGAAAACAATTCTAATTTTTACTTTCTGGCTTAAAATGAATAACAAAACATGGATGAAAAGTAATGTATAAGCCGAAGGCTCTTAGCTACCCAATAATTCTGTATATTTTCAGTTCTATAAGTTTGTCATTTGCAGTATTCATTCAAGTTTAGGTTTGTGTCTAAATTTTCAACTTCTTTTTTTTTTTTTTTTTTTTGCGGTACGTGGGCCTCTCACTGTTGTGGCCTCTCCCGTTGCGGAGCACAGGCTCTGGACGCGCAGGCCCAGCGGCCATGGCTCACGGGCCCAGCCGCTCCGCGGCACGTGGGATCTTCCCGGACCGGGGCACGAAAACCGTGTCCCCTGCATCGGCAGGCGGACTCTCAACCACTGCGCCACCAGGGAAGCCGAAATTTTCAACTTCTTGATTCTTGGTTGCTTAAAATGCAGAGTGAAATGGAAATCAAACCCCATAATCTCCATACAGCTTCTTTAATAATGCAAATATATAGTGTTTATTTTACATGAAAAATATCTGATTCTATCATCATTCCATGGAGTCCTTTACAGATGTATCTACTTATAAAATAAAATGGACAAGTACTTTTTAATCTTTCTAATACGAGGAAAGACAAAGGAACAAAACATCTCCAAGATGCTAACAGCACTAAGCTTGTCTTTAAAGCAGCTGTGGAGTTGCCCTCACCTACCTCCAAGCCCTAAGTGTGAGAGAAGAAGTAGGTGTGGACAGGAGAAAGCATCTCGGGAGGAGGAATTTCTGTCTCCTCACACCGAATCCCGGTGCCCAGCTAGCGCTGCAGTGCCCTGCATGACCTCCACCAAGGCTCCCAGAGGTGCCGGGTAACAGGGCCAGCTCTCCCTCCAAGCTTCGTCATCCTGGCCACCAGTGCACAACTATGTCCCAAAGGACTTTCCAAGACCTGGCACAGTGCTCAGTATACTGGTGATACCAAGTAAACCTTCATTCAGTGACAACAGAAACACTACCCCCTAAGAAGGGAAAACCTTCCCTCTCCAGTCGTATTTCCAGGCAGGCAGTCGATCACCCAAGGATCCCATCAATCAGGCCCTGTAGGGGGCCAAAGGAATAGGAGTATAATAATTGCATCTTGTCCACTTTTCTTGAAGGCATTATGGTCTTCTGAAGAGGGTGACAACTCTGTCAGGGAAATCCTGAAAGGTGGACGTCCATGTGCTGACGTCCACAAACCTGGAACGATGTGACTCATAAACTGGAACAGGGTAAGGACCGGTTTCACCCACTGTCAAACCACTGGGTTATTCCATGCTTTTAGGAGTTAGTGTGCATTTGTTTTCAGTGCCAGTGATGTACCTTGTTTAGACACAATCTACCAGCATCTGTAATGGACAACTAAGACCACCTGGTCACAGGACACCTCAGCTGTGAACGGCGTGTGGCTACGGGGAGCAGGTAACCTGCACAGGGCACCAGAGACCAAGCTTTAGAACAAAGTGAGTGAATCCTGCCCTCACCCCTCCAGCAGGTAGAGTATACAGGACGAGCACTTCAACAAGGAGCATTTAAAACAGGAATATCATTAAGACTGTGAGTACATTTTGAACTGTATTATTTTCCCTGATAAGTCTATCATGTAAATCTGTAATTAGGGACTTCTAAAATAGCTAACTTTTTTTTTTTTTTAACACAATATGCTGTAATTGTCTATCAAGTCAATGAGTACTTAGGGACTCTTAAAACTGCTGATTACTTGCTTGCTGTATTTTGGAAGAACGAGTACTGAAGATTCCTTATGAAATTCTCCTTAAAACAGAATGAAATTGGAAATGTGCTGTTACCTGGCTAAGTTAACCATCTTCAATTTTTCCTTGGAAAGACATCTATCCATCAGCATATGTATCATTCCATATCTGGATTATAACTGCATTAACTCCTATTTTATAATCTAAGTGAATTTCCATCTCTGACAGAATAAAATTTTTCTAATTCCCAATTCGAAATTGGGTCCCAAATGTTTCTAATCCCAAAGGTCCCAAAGAGGGCTTCATTAATCATTTATTCTTTAATGTAGATTTAAGTCATTTATCTCACTTAACAGGATAAACAATGTGCCAGGCCACATGGTATAGTATTTACGATTCATTCTGTCGTATTTATACCTCTGCTGGGTAATGAACTAAATGGAATAAAAATGAGCTATATCTTCTATCAAGTTACGTTCTGTTATGCTTGTTTATGTTTAACAGTTAAATAAATTAGCAATGTTCTCAAGGCCCTTAATATAAGTTATAAAGGTCACAGATATTCTTATAGTAGTTTGTACTACTATTAATATACACTTTAACTTCATAATAATGTTCTGTTTAATTTATTGTATAATCAAGCATCACAATTACTTCCAAACATAAATCAAGCAGAAGCTAACGAAAGAACGATGACAAGATTACTTAGACACGGAAGCCAACCAGGAAATCTCCTTTTTCTGCCTGTCGACTTCCTATTCATGAAAGATTCTTTTGTTAGCTGTGGGGGATGTTTGGCCCATGTGTCCCCTACTAGGGCCTGAACAGACTAATTGCATAGCTACTACTCAAGACCTCACTCCATAAAGGTTGCAGGCGAGAGCCCAGGCTGGTCTCTCGAGATGCTTGTTGTTTTGGCATAAGTTATTAACCAACTCTTAGAGAGAGAAATGGATAAACAGATAAATATTTATTGGAAGCCAGACACTGGGGAAATGCTGACAGACACTCCACTCATGAAGCTGACAGTCTCATGGGGACTAGTGACAGAAAGCAAGGAAACAGACAATTAAAGTAATTACGTATTGTGATATGCACAGAGGAGCAAAGGGAGTGGTGAGATGGAAAATCACAGTGATATAACGTGGCCAGGAAGGCCTTGCTCAGACGGGATCATCTGAGATGAACTCTAAAGGGTGGGAAAGAGTCATATCTTAGAAGAGCAGATGGACTGTTCTGGACAGAGAAGATGGCGTATGCAAAGGCCCTGGGGTGGAAACAATTTGCATTTTAGAAATGGAAAGAAAGGAGTGAGTGGAGCAGAGGGAGGTGAAAGGAAGACAAGGGGGTCAGAGGTGTTGTGTGTTCACCTCACGTTCTCTCTCTCTTCCTGCATTTCCCCCTCTGGTCTCATCCCACCCCCTCCTCAGGCTGGTGCTGAAGTGGGCATTTATTTATGAATAGGGAGCCCCCAGACAAGGCTGGGTGAGGGCCAGCTATCTGCCTCCTTTGGTATACTAAGGAGTGGCTGTGCATCACTAGGAAACGATCCCACATGGCAGAAGGTGATGGTGCAGCAGTGGCCAGTGGCCAAGTTAATGAGCCCAAGGCTGTCCTGCTTCAGCACAGCCTGTGTGGGATCACAAGGGACCCAGAAGTTCATCCGTGCTTTAGTGAGGAAGCTCGGGGTCTCTGAAAGGGCTGGAGGGTAAGCAGAGGCCTGGGGTCAGGATACAAAAGCCACATAAAGAGAGAGCTGAGGACTAGAGAAAACAGCCAGACCACACAACTTGGGGGCGGCATCCTGGGGCATGAAGATACTGGTCCCCCAGGCCCGAGAAGGATTCCTCTTTACGGATCAGTGAGGCTCATCCGGCCCTTTCCCTAGAAGCAGCTGCACACCCTGTGAGCTGCTGATTTTCACGAGCAACGTACTCTGACTGCAGACTCTCCAGGCGTAAGGCTGTGATGCAATGTCACCTATTTCTGTGTTTTGCCCCCCACTTCCCATCACGCCCCCTGCAACGCTGCTGATGCTGCAAAACAGAGGCTGCTGTCCCTTTCTGGAAACCCAGGCTCAGCACTGCCAGAGGCCTCTCCACGGCTGGAACCTCATACCGGCTGGGTCACCCCCCCGCAACCCGCATCTGAAGAGGGGTAACGGGAGAGGAGCCTGACCTGATTATAAAGGTACACACTGTGGATTCAGCCAAGTCAGGAAGAACATTCCGACCAGGGCCCGAGGCCCACCTTTGTCTCTAACAAGGTGGGCAAACCACTGCGTCTCTAGGCCCCTGAATGATGGCTGGGGGATTGACGAGCTCAGAGGATTCTGGCAGGTTTAAGTTCTACCTCCACATCGCTGGTGCCTCCCAAGGACAAAGCGTTTTTTCTAGTTGGCTGGAACTCTCCGAGAATAAGAACCAGATCCTCTCTCCTACACCTGCTGGGTCCCGCACCCTTGCTGAGAGGGTGGTTCGTTCCTCTCAAGCTGGGATGGGGCATTCACGGCGCCAGCACAGAGGCCAGTCCAGTCTGCTGGGAGGGTCGCCTGCCGGGAGATGCCCTCCCTGGAGGGCTGGTGGCCCTGTGTCACCCACATCCCCACCGGCTCCTGTGAGGGCACGTTGGTACTTTGTCATTTCAGAAAAAAAACACTATACTTGCGCTGGTGAGAAACGTCGATTGGTTACCACGTGGCGCGTCCAAATCTGCACTGAATTTAAACGATGATTCTTTTGTCTCCAGCTCTATCTACTTCATTAGAGGCACTGGGACCTGTCATATTTCTATTTTATTATTTCTATCACTACTTTAAAATATGAGCCAAACGTTTCCATGCAATCGAATATTTCCTTCTGTTTAACTCTGATTTCTAAAAGAGTGTTTAAAACAAGGCCTGAAGGGGCAGGGGGGTGAAATAAGTATAGGCAAATGACCTTTATGAAGCGTAGGAAGTCAGGAAAACGACAAACAGACAGGTCAGACATTCAGCGGCCCACTGTGCACGGCGGACGGGCCCAAGCCATCCTGGTCCACGGGGTGGGGTGGCGGGGGGAGGTCAGCTAGGGTCAGAGGGCCAGGCCAGGTGGCTGATGAGCACACTTGACTCTGGCCCCGTCACAGGCATTTTTCTGACATGCATCCACCACCTGCAAGAGCTGTGAACGGTCAGAGGAGCAGAGGTGAGTGATACAAAGAGCCTGCCCCGCAGACCTCGTGGTCTCCGGGAGCCACCGTCCCCCCCTCAGCCTGTGTCTGCAGCCCGAGCCTGCCTGCTCGTGGCGGCGGGGTGAGCCTGCCTGCTCGTGGCGGGCAGCCCCTGCCTGCCGGGGAGAGCTATTCTAGAAAGCGAGATGGCGAGCACAGAGGCACAGAAGCACATCCCACCAGTCGGCGCGCGGGGACTGTGCCGAGAAACAGAGGCGGCTCCGGGGCCAAAGGGTGCAGGGGGCTTGTCCGGGAGGGGACACCTGAGCGAGCCTCAGGAGGTGGCATGCGACGGCATCCAGCAGCATGCCAAGGGGACAGCAGCAGCTCAAGCGGAGACACACAGCTGGCGTGCTGCGGGCAAGGCCAGGGCCAGGGCGGCGGGCCGGGCGATGCCAGCTACAAACTGGCAGCTGCCATCTACCTCGACGAGGATTAAACCATGAGCTGCTGCAGCTGCTGACCTTCAACACCCCCTGAAACGAGTTCAGGGTGAACTCTGTGCTTTGGGAAAAACTGGCCCAACAGGTCTTCAGACAGTTAGATGTTTTCAGGCGCTGATTTTATGAGCCCAATTCTTGTATCTCCTTGTGTCTAGAAAAGCACTAAAAGCCCTCATGGTGACGTCAGCTCCTTGTCCCTAGCAGTAACCTTCTGCAAAAAATACGTGCTTGGTTGCACGCTTCGCCCTTCACCAAAACCACATCTATACCAACCTTCCCCCTACATCTTTGGAACAGTTTCTCAGAGCTATCTGAAATGCTGTCTTCTGGGCTATGGCCCCATTTTGCCCCAAATTAAACTTAACTCACAACTCTCATGCTGTGCGCTATTTTTTCAGTTGAGAGCAAGCAGGGAAAAGAGCAAAAACCCTGGCGGGAGCTTCTAGGAGCCGGACGCCAGGGCAGGAGAGCGGCAAGAAAAAGGTCACTCTAACGCAACAGAACAGAGGACAAAATCCTGCAGGACGACGAGGATGAAGAGACAATTCATCTCCCTGAGGACATCAGACAAAGCTTTGGAGAGGAGTTGACCCCTGACTGCAAAGAACTTCACCTTCTGCCCAAATGCTGTGGCATAAACACTGGGCACAAGGAATGCAGAGCCCACCCAGAGGCCAAGGAGCCACCCCTGTAGACTAAGGAGAGAGGCAGGAGCAGACCGGAGGACAGAGGACAGGGCCACGGCCCACACTGGGGGCGAAGGAGCTGCAAGCTGTGCCCACCGACCGGGGAAGGCGCACAGGAGAGCTGCTGACACGCGTCTCGTCAAACAACCAGAAAGCTACTGAACGACAGTGGGAATAACTTCATGTCTCTAGTGGTGTACATTTACGACTGCTATTGTGAGTTATGATAAGTATATACTGAGTCTTCATCCCTGTCCTGGCACAGAGCTCCTAAAATCCTTGGAATTTTCTGTGTCTTCTGTTAACATTAATGAGGTGACTTTTGGAAAGCATGGAAGGATGGGGGCCGGTGGCCAAGAGAACCAATCATCAGAGGTTTGGAACTCCCAGACTTCCAGTCCAACCCCCCAAGCCCCGACCCCAGGGAGGGGAGAGGAGCTGGAAGTCAAGTTCAATCACCAATGGCCAATGATTTAATCAGTCGTGCCTCCGTAATGAAGTCTCCACAAAAACCCCAAAGGATGGCCAGGTTGGCGAAACCCTGAAGACTGGGGGAGAGTGGGGCCTGGGGAGGGCAGGGGAGCTCCGACCCCTCCCCCAGACCTCACCCTGCACATCTCTTCCACAGGCTGTTCCTGAGTTAGATCCTTTTATGATGAACCAGTGACCTAGCGGGTAAACTGTTCCTCTGAGTTCTGTGAGCCGCTCTAGCAAATCAAACCTAAGGAGAGGGTGGTGGGAACCTACAGAGCTACAGCTAGTTCCCCGGAAGCACAGGTGACCACCTGGACTTGTGACTGGTGTGTGAACTGGGGATGGGGATGGGTGGGGGCAGTCACGTAGGACTGAGCCCTAACCTCCAGTAAGCAGTGTTAGACTTGAGCTGAACCATGGGACACCTGGCTGGTGTCGGAGAATTGCTTGGTGTGGGTGAAAAACCCACACGCACATTGGAACTGGGTGCAAAACATATTCAGATTTTTATTTTAAAGAACAGCAAAGTTCTTTCATTCGTAGTTTCATGGAGCTTATGGGGCCTGCTTTTCTTTTTTTTTTTTTGCGGTACGCGGGCCTCTCACTGCCGTGGCCTCTCCCGTTGCGAAGCACAGGCTCCGGACGCGCAGGCTCAGCGGCCATGGCTCACGGGCCCAGCCGCTCCGCGGCATGTGGGATCCTCCTGGACCGGGGCATGAACCCGTGTCCCCTGCATCGGCAGGCGGACTCTCAACCGCTGCGCCACCAGGGAAGCCCCAAAGGCCTGCTTTTCTTAAGTCTAAGTCAGTCATTCTAAATTTTTCAAACTGTCCTACATGTCATCCCAAATTCGCTCAGAGATCAGCAGCCCCTTTACGGACAGTGCAATTATAACAAAGAATCATACTGGTTGTTTAAGCTTTAGGAAGTAAAGTCAACTCCCAATTTTCTGGATCAATGAAGAGAAATGGCAGCCTAGGAAGCAAATGTGCCTGTGCTCTTCACCCGGCCCTGCTCCTTCCTGTGGGGTCACTGAGCCCAGACAACCAGCAGCAGGCATTACGGTGGTCAAGGCATTTCATCTCCCAAGCCTGCGAGTCCTAGAGGTGAAGTAACTCGCCCAAAGGCACAGGCAGTCAGGGCAGAATGGAAATTTAAACCCAGGTTTTTCTAACTCTGAGGTCTATCATCTTGCTTCTCAAGCTCGGTAAATTTCCAAAAGAAAAAACATCGGGCATCCCATTGCCAGGTGGATTTGTGGGCAAATGATTAATAATATAATAAAAGAAATGAGCTCTATTTAAACAAATTTAGCATTGAATGTGACTGGGATTACAGTTTCCAAACACTATGACTAAGAAGACTGCCAAAAGGCAATGCTGTAGCTGCCTGAAGTTGGCATGGGCTTTTGGTTCTGATATTTTTATATCTTTTCAAGGACATTCAGGGAATGAAAAGCACAACAGAAAGATCCTGACACCTTAGTGCTAAATCTTAAGTATTTAATTTTGGTTCTACTTGTAGAAAAAGTCCACCATGCAGGATTATATGTCAGATAAAACAGGAAAATTGTGCCCGCATGGCCTCAGACAAGGAGATCTCAATCCGGCAGTGGACACAAGGTGAAGTGCCTGTGAGCACCTGGCTGGTAACAGAGGCTGAGAGGAAGTCATTGTCACCTGATCCTACAAGCTGGCGCTCTTCCCAGCTGAATGGGGACATTCAAGTTTCACTCTCAAGAGACTTTTCACAGTTACCTTTTCAAGAACTTACATTTGTCCTTTGTGATTGAAGATTATGAATTATTAAATATCATGGTCTTGGCCAAAATACACTGCACAAACATTTCTACAGAAGTGTGGGGCTACACAGCATGTACTACATCTTGGCTCGGTTTCTGCAGTGAGTATAAATATGTTGATTGAGTGACATTAGAAATAGATACAAACTCATTTAGAAAAACAAAATTTTAATTAAGTCTAATAAAATGTGCAAGAGACGCCTTCCCTGGTGGCGCAGTGGTTGAGAGTCTGCCTGCCGATGCAGGGGATGCGGGTTTGTGCCCCGGCCCAGGAAGATCCCACATGCCGCGGAGTGACTAAGCCTGTGCACCACAACTATGGAGACTGCGCTCTAGAGTCCATGAGCCACAACTACTGAGCCTGTGAACCACAACTACTGAGCCTGCATGCCACAATTACTGAAGCCTGCGTACCTGAAGCCTATGCTCCGCAACGGGTGAGGCCGCCACGGTAAGAGGCATGTGCACCGTGGCAGGGAGTGAGCAACTGGAGGGAGACTGCACGCAGCAGCGACGACCCAATGCAGCCAGAATTAAGTAAGTTAAAATAAAAATTAAGCCTTTTTCCAAGCCCTAAACGTTTAATAGTCTTTGCAATGTTTGATCAATAAAGCTATCATATTATATGTAATAAAGCACTCAAGGCAATTGTTGAATCACATAAATATCACAAAAGTAAAACAACAGAGTACAAACAATGTCTGAAAGTTAAAATATCTGAAAATACCTTAAAATATCTGAAAACTAATGTGGGTAAGATGACTTTATCTGCTCATACGTGATAAAATGCTCTGTGTGGTTTTATAGATCTACTTACAAAATGTATTGGGTTGGCCGAAAAGTTGGTTCAGATTTTTAGTAAGATGGTACGGAAAACCCGAACGAACTTTTTGGCCAACCCAATAATTACTTTGATCTGATTATCAAAGATATTGGACATACACATTTGGTTTGAATTGTATGAGTAAATAAGATCAACGCTTTGACTTAAAATAGCATGGGCAGTAAAAGATGATTTGATGTGTGACGGGACAGGAATGAAGAGGCTACATGTGGTCCATACTGCGGAGCAAGTGCCCCTGCCAGCTCCCCACCACACAGGCATCTGACACCGACTGCAGGGTGTGACTTTCTGTAAATGAAGTTCAGAGCGCAGAGTGTAGCTGACGTATTGTCTTCAGAATCTTATGAGGCCAATGTTCATGGCACCATGAGTCATTCTGTTTAGTATAAATGAAGTAATTCTGTTCTTGGTGGAAAACGGTGGAAGGGTAAGGCATGAGGTGAGCAGAAGACAGACTACGACAGGCCTGGTACATGTGAAGGAGTCTCAAGTCTAAAGATACTGCTAAGAGGTTAGATTTGGGTTTTCACAGACTGTTACAGCAAAGAAACGAGACAAGATAGTTAGGAAGCTGTTGCGACATCAATGCTAGACCGTCAAATTTTGTTTTGCTGGAGGACCTAGACAAACCATTTGTCTTTACTTTCCAGTGGAAAAAGATTCTGTGATAAATAAGTAGGCAAATAAATACTGGAGTAGGAGTGTGTGTGTGTGTGTGTGTGTGTGTGTGTATTTTTGCTTTAAGGATGGGGCCACGGATGATATATATTGAACCACACTATGAACATGTCTTAAAGTCTAGGTATTTAAAAATTAATAAGACTAATGATGCAGATATGAATAATTACAAAAAATAGGGTTAAACAAGTAACCTATAATAAACTGTATTAATAATAATTAATCCAAACAAACATGTTTATAACCAAAAAGCAAGCACAGCAGTAATACAATATCATGACCAACTGAAGACATCTAATTCCCCCAAATAATAGGGATTCCAATTACTTAAGTGCACATACTCAAAACAGGAGTCTTATAATAGTGCCAGAAATACATGAAAGCCTGACTTAAGAAAAAACTAAATTTAAATATTTGGAAAACTCTAGTCACCTATTCATTTTAGCATAATTTCAAATTTTGTAATCCTTAATAATTCATAGTTTTAGGTAAAAATGAAAATCTGTAGAATGTTACATCATTTTCTGAGAGCAGCTAACACTAATTGAGCACATCCTGTGGGCCAGGCAGTTTTTGAGGTGTTATGCACGAATTTATCTCATTTCATCATTACAGATTATGAGACTGACACACTAATATCACCTCCATTTTCTAGATGAGGAAACAGGCACAGATCACACAGCTAAGCAAAGCAGTGATACTGAGATTCACAAGTCAGCATTCTGACTCCAGATTTCACACGCTCAACCACTAGGCAATCCTGCCTCTAGAGCCTGAATTTTTAGATTGAGAGGATCAGTGTGACTCACTAACCAGCAAATTGCAGACCATATTCTGCAAACCATTTGTACCTATGATGAGAGCTCAAATGCAATGGTACTGGGAAGGGGAAGAAGGGGTCAGAGATGGGTTCTGAGAAATCAAGAAAGAGAACCATCAAGACTTGATGACTGGCTGTATGTGTGGGGTGAGGGAGGGGGAGGGAGGGAGCAGAGTCTAGCATGACTGCATGGGAAGCAGCAACTTTGGAATCAAGTAGCAACTACGGTAGAAAGACAAGCTTTTGGCTTGGGATGGAGCTGAGGTTCGATCCATAGACTTTGCGACGCTTCTGAGACATTTGGGTCGAGAAGCCAGGTAGGCAGCCTGACCAAGGAACAGGTAATGGGTGAGGCAGAATGAAGACAGCTGTCTCTGTACCTGAAACGCTGATCTGGGTCCATCTCCCTTGAAATCCCTACTTGCGAAGCTTACTGGGACGAAGGACAGAATGTGCGTGCTGGTGGGTGGTGGGTGGCTAACATCAGCCAAGAGACACCTCCCTGGCAAGATGGGATGCAAGATCAGGGAGAACAGAAAGCGGGAACAGCAAAAAGCACAAAGCGAATGTGCTAACCCTTCCCCCTCCCATGGAACTGACCTTGTTCTCCCTGTCTTACATTCTCTGTATGCAGACCCTGCACTTGCTAATGCACTGTAAGTTACATGAGGACCTGCACCTCATCCATGTGTAGCTTTTGAAGAATCTAGCGCAATGTCAAAATGTTTGTCAAGTTATTAAGTCAGTAATTCTCATTATTTCTAAAGGAAGTTAAGGATCTCTTTCAAAGACGCAGTTAATCCTTTTAGATCTAAGGTTCAAGCATCATTGGGCTGGTTCATCCTCATTAACAGGATAGAAGGTTACCTTCACCCCAAGAAACCAAAGGGAGGACAACAGAAGCAGTGGGGGAACAAAGCAAACATAAGGATGGAGAGTGCTCGCAAAATGTCTGAAACTAGTTATTAGTCATGTCAGCCTAATCTGATCAGAGGAATCCTGCAGATGAAAGAATGAAATATTTTGGTTCGAGGTTTATTAGAATTTAGAATGGTTAATTACCTCCTTAACTTTAAGTATCCAGAAAGACAGAAATAATGAAGATACCGACATAACAGAAGGTTGTCTTTTTTCCAATTTTTACAACTAAATTTTTTTTAATTGCTGAAGTTTAAAATACTTCTGTTCTTCTAAAACTTTTTGAAACCTACTCTATAAAACAAAATCAATTAAGAGAAGATGTTTAAGAAAACAAAAAGTACTTCAGCTAAAAGTGAAGGCCCAAATTAGATGGATTTAGACCTGGCTCAGTTTTCCAAACTAAAATGTGGAAAACAAAGATTCTGCCAGACAACATTATCAAAATAATTCCTTAATGTTGATAACTCTTCATTTATATAGAGCATGTCTTTTGAGGCTTAATTGTGAATAACTGGCTTTCAGTGTAGCTATAGTGCTGATTAATCAATTCACCTATGTGATACTGAGCTTTAAAATACTTATAATGACATGAAATAAACAGCATTAAGATAGGCTCCAGGTTACGTATTTAAAAAGCAACAACACAAAGAGCAAGATACTCACAATGCGGCACTTCCAGGGGATGACCTGTGACGTCACACCATCCGACTGGGTGAATGTCAGGGCTGTCTGTATCCATCCAGTAGTCATATTTGTGGTCCCAGCCATCAAAATGGACCTGTTGGAAATGAGAATTTAGTAATCAGTATATCACTATGCCTGTGTCAAAATATTAGAGAACATATCTCTGAAATTGAGGTTAAAATTGCTGTAATCGCACATTACAGCTGAAACAATATTGAAACTGTGCTATGAAACAGCTTTCTAATCTAACCACCAAAGGCTGTTGTACCAATTTTTCCAAAAAATTTAAAAAGTTGTTACATTAAAAAATCTGTCGGGACTTCCCTGGTGGCACAGTGGTTAAGAATCCACCTGCCAATGCAGGGGACGCGGGTTCGATCCCTGGTCCAGGAAGATCCCACATGCCGTGGAGCAACTAAGCCCGTGCACCACAACTACTGAGCCCACGGGCCACAACTACTGAAGTCCACGTGCCTAGAGCCTGTACTCCACAACAAGAGAAGCCACTGCAATGAGAGGCCCGCACACCGCAACGAAGAGTAGCCCCTGCTTGCTGCAACTAGAGGAAGCCCGCGTGCAGCAATGAGGACCCAACAGCCAAAAATAAATAAATAAATTCATAAAAATAAATAAATGAAAACAAAAAATCTGTCAAGGATTGATTAGAATTTGAAAGGATAGGACGAATCCGTTTTCCCATCCAAGATATTCTATGATGTTGTTGAGAGAACACTTCCTGTGCTGCAGCCACTGCAAGAACAATGTCAGCATCCTCAACAATGAGAGTCACCATCTGACACCAGTATAAACCTTACGCTGACGAGAAATATATGGACTAGAGTAAAAGGAAGCAATAAATGTCAAAATCCTGACAAATGAGAGATAGGGCCATTGAACCAAAAGAGGCAAAGAAAGCAGATAATATGTGATGCTAAGGTAGAAGGATTAAGAGCTATTCAGGGATGAAGCGTAAGTTGTCAGGAAACCTGAGGACACGACAAGGTAGAGCCCGGTCCAGCAAGCCTACTGGTTATCACTGTTTCACATCTCACCTACAAAGCACACACACACACACACACTTCACATATATACAAATAAGTCTGAGAATAATTAAAATAAAACCTTATTTCTGAAACAAAAAGCAATTACTTCTGAAACTTATCACACTCCATGTTCTACAAGTTTCATAACTTGAAAGAATCAAATTTATTTGTGAAGGCAAAAAAAAAAAAGAATGGTAGTATTTCATTGTTAAATAACTTTACTTATTCTCTCATGTATTTTCTGTTTCTATCAATTAAACGGAGAATCTACCCTTCTCAGTGCAAAAAAAAATTCCTCATTAATTCATACTTTGAATGAAAAGAGCAAGATGTATAATGTTATAATAAACTGAGATGTAAGTATTATTACCCCCGCCCAAAAAAGAAAGGTAAAAATTGTATGGAGTAAGTGCCAAATAAAATCCCAACATTTTTTTCTCAAGATCCATCTTGCCAAGCAAGTGGTTCTCAAAGTGTGGTTTCCAGACCAGCAGCATCAGTTATCACCTGGACAATGCAAATTGTCAGGCCCCAATCCAATCCTACTGAATCAGAAACACTAAAGGATGGGGCCTAAGGGTCTCTGTGTAAACGAGTCCTCCAGATGCATCTGATGCAAGCTTAAGTTTGAGAACCAGTAATCTCAGGAACAACGTTCAAAACAATACTTCTACCACACTGAGGCTTCTGCACATGACAGAGTAACAACTATAAAACTGGACAAAATATATGAAGTGGTGATTTCAGACACTGGACAACAGGCAGCACAGAAATGTGATCCCAAAGTGCACCAAGATGAGCCCTGAATGTCAGCCTGGAGACCATTTCCTCCCAGCAGCACAGGGAGGAGAAACATAAAAAAGGAGTTGGGCTGTGCTGAGGAGACAAAGATTATAGTTCAGAGCTGAGGAAGCAGCTGGAAATTGGAGGACAAAGACTGGAGAAGACAGAGCTCCAAGAAGGGGACCCCAGAAGTCTAGGTGGGCTACTCACGGGACCTTGGCCAAGGGCTGGACTGCACACGTGCAAGGTGAGACTTGGTGAAGCCAAGCAGAGAGCAGCTGATACAGAGCTGAGAGTGAGACAAAGACACTAGAGGACACACGTCACTGGGAGAGTAGAGAGACCAGAGTGGAGAGAGCTCAATAATACCATGAGAATTTGACCGAGACACCAAAAGGTCCATAGTGTCGGAGTCAAAACCATGTCCTACATAAGGGCTACTCTAGACCAGCCCTAAAAAAGGTTAAAATTAAGCCTCAATAAGATTAAGAAACTGCCAGTAATTAACTGTCTGATAAAACAAACTACCCTTTTTAAAGGAAGACAAATACTCCCAACTCTGTACATTGTATCATTCATAATGTCCAACATAGAATAAAAATTTATTAGACATGCAAATAACCATGTGAATGTGAGCCATACTCATTTTTTTTTTTTAAAAGCAGTCAATAGAAAGAGACCCTGAGTTGACCCAGATGTTGTAGCTAGCAGACAACATCTATTTGTTGTTGGGACTTTAGCTATCAAAATAGGTTCAAGGGTTTAAAGGAAAAATGGTCTTGATGAGGGAACAGACAGGGAATCTGGACAGTGAAATGGAAACTATAAAAGAGAAACAAATGGAAATTCTACAACTGAAAAGCAAAATTTAAAAGTTTCTGGATGGGCTTAACAGACTGTAGCTGGCATGATAAAAAGGTGAGTGAACATGAAAACAGATTCATAGAAATTATTAATCTCAAGTATACACAATAAAAGATTTTTTTAAAAAAATGGAGGCTTTCCTGGTGGCGCAGTGGTTGAGAGTCCGCCTGCCGATGCAGGGGCCACGAGTTCGTGCCCTGGTGCGGAAGGATCCCACATGCCGCGGAGCGGCTGGGCCCGTGAGCCATGGCCGCTGAGCCTGCGCGTCCGGAGCCTGCGCGTCCGGAGCCTGCGCGTCCGGAGCCTGCGCTCCGCAACAGGAGAGGCCACAACAGTGAGAGGCCCGCGTACCGTAAAAAAAAAAAAAAAAAAAAAAAGATTATAAAAAATGAAAAGAGCCCAAGTACTTATGAGATAATATCAACTGGTCTAACATACATGTATCAGTATTTGGGGTCCAGAAGGAGAGGTGAACATGGAGCATAAATAATGGCCAAACAAGACAAAAGTTGAAAGAATAATGTCAAAAAATCTCCCTATTTTGGCCCCAAATGCCAATTTATAAGCTTAAGAAGAACAGCAAAACCCAAGAAAAATAAATAGAAAGGAAAAAAAAAAAAACCTAGGCAAATCATAGCCAAACTACTGAAAATGAAAGACAAAGGAAAACATCTTGAAAGCAGTCAGAGAAGCACAACAAATCACATACAGAAGAACCACGACAGGAGTGTCAGCCAACCTCTCATCAGAGACAGCAGAGGCATGGAGACAATGAAATGACACCGTCAAAGCACTGAGAGGAAAAACACTGTCAACCTAAGATTTTAAATTTTATAAAAATATCCTTCAAAAAGGAGTAAAATAAAGGAATTTTATTTTACTGAAAGAACTGGAAAAGTAATCACCTACGGATTTGCATTGCAAGAAATACTGCAGGAAGTATTGCAGCCTGAAAGTAAATATTACCAGGTAGAACAACAATTTTGGGAAAAAAATGAACAAAGTAGGAAAACCCATTCTCTCTGAGCTCTACACTTACCATAACGCCACAGTCTTAAGACAGTGTTGTTCCAGCATAAGGATAGACAAATATATTTTTGGAACAGAATAGTGTACACATATTGACATATATATACAGTCAATTGCTCTTCAACAAGCACAAGGGCATTCAATAAGGCCAGTCTTTTCAACAAATGGTACTAGACCCATTGGATATCCACTTGTGAAAACAAAATGAACCCGCTGACAGCTACCTCACATCCCACGTACAAATTAGTCTGAAATGGATTATAGACCTAAACATAAAAGCTAAAACTATCAAACTCAGGAAGAAACTTAAGATAAAATCTTTATAATAGTAAGATAGTCAAGAATTTCTTAACATAAAAACAGCACTACCCATAAATGAATAAACTGATAAATTCAATTGTCATCATAATAAAAAATTAAGTTCTTCAAAATCATCATTAATAAAAAGGAAAACTAAGCCATAGGCATTTGTAATACATTTACCTTAGAAAAGACTTAACAACCCAATAAATAATGGGTAAAAGACTTGAAGCTTCTTGGAAAAAAGAAGGTTCATGAATGGTCAACAAGCAGATTAAAAAATCCTCAACATCCTTATTCGTAAGAGAAACCAAAATGACCAGCTATTACACACCATAAATTAAATGACTGACGACGCCAATTACTGGCAAGGCTGTGGAGCTCCCAGAACATTCATACAATGTCAGTGGGGCGGTAAAGTTGTACAATCACTTTAGGAAATGGTTTACTAACGTTAAATTGTAAATCTAAATATGTGCCTACTCTGTGATGCCTGGAGATTCCACCCAAAACAGATGAAAATACAAAGCCGTGTGAACAAGTATTCCTTGAGGTTTCATTCAGAACAGCCAACAGCTGGCAACAACCTAAATGCCCAACCCCAGGTGAGTATCCATTCACAAACAAGTGTGGTGTATGCATACAATGATCACTGTCACCAACAAAAAAGGATAAACTGTCGATTCACACATGAACATGCAACAGTCAAACAGACACCATGCTGGGCACAGAGGACAGACTCCGGAGAGCGCACACTGTGTGTTTCCATTGATGCGAAGCTTGACAACAGTCACAGAAAGGCCTGGCTGTCTCGGAGCGGGCGGGGAGCAGCTCTGACCACAAAGGAGCACAAAGGAACCTTCTGTGGCACTGGAAATGTTCCCAGTCTTGATTGGGGTGGTCGTTATATAGGATATACATTTCTCAAACTCATCAAAATCCACACCTAAAATCTCTACATTTTACTGTTTGTAAATTCTATCTCGATAGAGCTATTAACATTTAAAATATTTCTACACTCAGCTGCCGTCATGCAGGGCTGGCTGTTCTGATCTGGTACTATATTTATTTATGGTGATGTTTCAGCACTCTGGACACAGCCAAACTGCATGTGACTGCCAGTACCAGGCAACTAAGCAGCCCAGCTGTGAAAGGGCAAAACTGGCATCCTTTCCAGAATGACACCTGCTGCTTTGGATCTACCAGTAGACAGAAGTTTATGTTAAGTGTGCATAATGTAGTGAAGGAGAAAGAGAGAATTTTCTCAAGCTTTACTATTTCCACCCTTTCAATGTCCTTCTCTTTTAATTTTGCAATGCAACTGTTTATGTTTCAAAAGCAAGGAAACCACCTCTAAACACAAACAAGGCAGGTCAAGCGCTCCAGCCAGATCCTGCGTACAGGAGAGCAAGGCCTTTCTATTTCAGCTACTGGACCCGAACCTGGGAATCCTACTGTGGACTTTAGATCTAAAACTGAAACAGTAAAAAGATAATATCTTAAAAAAATGTTTCGAAAGCAGATAGACATGACTTTTTTATGTACTCTATTCAACATTTTCCCCTTATGTTCATTAAGAAATATTAAATTATTCTTTCCAAGGCTGTATGTAATTACTTACAATGAAAACAGTAGAAATTTGAAATACCCCTTCGTAATCCAATGATATGAGGCACTCTCCCCCACAAGGGCCATCTAAACTTCGAATATATAACCAAATTCTGTATTCATATGTGTCTTTATGAAAGATATTTTCATATCTTTGGATCTTCATAACTTTGGAGGAAAATCGAATTTTAAGAATTCTAACCAGATGGTCATGTCACTAAAGGAGAGTGGCACTTTAAGGATATTTACAAAGAGTCCTTTTGTAAAGCAAAGAACAATTTTGAAAACCAAATCATCTCCAGCACTGTATTTCATACATTTATGATTTGTCACATATTTGGGTTTGCATAAAGCTAAGTAAATATACAGAGCCTTCTTGCTCAGATTTTGATAAACTGGAAAACAAAAGTCAGAAAATCAAATTGGCCGCTGTCTCAAGTTCTTATCCCTAAACAGACAGTGATGCTTCCTGATGGTATTACCACTATATGCATTAGTTATCAAATGGTTGGTAAAATAACTTGGACACTTAAGCACTAGATCAGCATATAAAAAACCAAGGGCGAATCCTTCGTGTAAACCCAGAGCTGGCCATCTTCTGGACTGGCACTGTCCTTCTGGCTTTGCCTCATCATTTACCATCCAGAACCCACACCAGGGACTTTCCCCAGACCCCGGAGCTTGGCCACTCTGTCTCCGTCACCCTGCCGCCCTCAAGACTCCTGGCACCTTGGCTCACACACTGTCACACCTCGAAAACCATCAGCTGAGTAAGATGCACGACGGCAATTATCACTCCTTGCTGCCCCTTTGGGCAGCTGGAAAATAAGCAGTTATTTATCTATCGAGGAACAGGGGAGCTACATTTAATGCTCAATCACAACAATTTTATTAGCCTAAGTGATTATTATACTTCTTTGCTCCTGCTATATGGTTTTAAACTTTTTAATTTCCATTTTAACAGCCTTACCGGATATGTGTATTTTATTGTCAGAGGCCTCAAATCTATTTTTCAAGGCTTACGGTGAATGAATTATAAGTACTTATAGGTATGATGTGAACTTACTTAGAAAGAGGCTCTACTGCACCTGAACCTGTCTACCTTTAAATGAATACATTTTTCAGTTAACTAGACTTAGACTTAAATTTCATTCTAGAAAGAAGAACTGAGTTTTCATATAATATTCCAATACCCATTACTCATAACTAGTGGTGCTAATAAGACCACAGTAAATCTTGCTACCAACGGTGCAGAGCTCTGTTGTGGATCGGGTGGGGGACACAGGAATAGCGCTGAGGACAGACATCTGTTCGGCGAAGGACAAGAATGCCCGTATCGCGCCTTCAAAACACTCCACGGTCTAAGAGCAGGCATGTCTGGTAAGGCAAAGGGATTCACTTTTGTTGTGTGCCTACATATTCCAGGCATAGTTGTAAAATATATATATATTCTCATTTAATGACCATAGATTGTTTTCATAGATGATGAAAAGGAACCTTTTAGGAGGTTTGCAGAGATCAGACAGCCAGTAAACGGCAAAGCCAGATTTAAGCTGAGAACAGTTTACTGAGACAACCATCCAAGAATAAAAATTGTGAGGCTATTTGGGAACAGTCTATCTAAGAGTCTATTGTAGCAGAGGTAAATTACATTTTTAAAATATAAAAAGGCATTTTCTGCCATTTGCAGTGACACGGATAGACGTAGAGCTTGTTATACAAGAGTGAAGTTAAGTCAGAAAGAGAAAGGCAAATATCGTATAATACTGCTTATATGTGGAATCTAGAAAAGTGGTACAGATGAACTTATCTGCAAAGCAGAAACAGAGTCACAGATGTAGAAAGCAAACTTATGGTTAACAAGGGGGGAAAAGGGGGTGGGATGAATTGGGAGATTGGGATTGACATATACACACTACTATGCATAAAACAGATAACTAATGAGAACCTTCTGTATAGCACAGGGAACTCTACTCAAATGCTCTGTCGTGACCTAAATGGGAAGGAAATCTAAGAAAGAGTGGATATATGTATACGTATAACTGATTCATTTTGCTGTAGGGCAGAAACTAACAACATTGTAAGGCAACTATACTCCAATAAAAGTTCATTTAAAAGTATAAAAAGGCATTTTCATAACAAAACAAAGCAACATGGAATAACACGGGACTGCCGTCCAGAACCACCTATACTTTCACACATTAAACATTAATTCCATGTTGAGCCAATCCGCTTATGTGTCTATCCAGACAAGAACTGACACGGAGGGACCATGAAGGAAAAGAATTGCAATAAAAAAGTGAATATACTTTTTTTTTTTTTTTTTGGAGTATAATTGCTTTACAGTGCTGTTAGTTTCTGCTGCACAGTGAAGTGAATCAGCCATATGCACACACACATCCCCTCTCTCTTGGACCTCCCCCCGCCATCCCACCCATCTAGGTCTTCACAGAGCACAGAGCTGAGCTCCCTGTGCTCTACAGCAGGTTGCCACTTAGTTATCTATTTTACGCATGGTAGTGTGTATATGTCAATCTTACTCTCTCAATTCGTCCCACCCTCCCCTTCCCTCCCTGTGTCCACATGTCCGTTCTCTATGTCTGCGCCTCTCTTCCTGCCCGGGAAGTATGTTCATCTGTACCACTTTTCTAGGTTCCACATATATGTATTAATATATGATATTTGTCTTTCTCTTTCTGACTTACTGCACTCTGTATGACAGACTCTAGGTCCATCCACATCTCTAAAAATGACCCAATTTCGTTCCTTTTTATGGTTGAGTAATTATACTTTAAAAAACTAACCTCGCTTCGTATTAGCTCTGTTTGACATAGATACACAGGGGTTAAGAAATGTGCCCGGCATTTCCAAGTCACTGATCGTGATTTGAAAACCCTGACTCCCCTGAGCTACTGCTCCGTAGTTGGAACCGCTGCCCCTACATTCCTTCCCACTCTTGGAAAATTAGCTCCGTTCCCTTCCCTGCTAACTGCCCCCAAAGCTCATCTGCTTTTTCACAAATACAACTGCTTCATCTTTCATCTAGTCCATTCCTATAATAAGTATTATCGAAAAAGACTTTTAATCGTTAAACTGGAACATCAAGAGTTTCACTATAGCTATTCTAAAATTCTTTCTTTTTCAAGGCCACTGCCCAATTCATCATATTTCTTGGGCAGTGGTTTTCAAAATTTAGAAATGAGCAAAATACCAACTTTTCCCTGCCCCTGCCAGGACCTGAATTTGGGGCTGGGGGAGTGGATGTCAGGAATAATGCCTGGAAATCACTTTTTTTTAACTACACATCCTAGATTATTCTGCTGAAGATGGTTTTTGGATAAAAATTTTTGAAATGCCTCGTTAGTGCGTCGCCATGGCAACAAGTTGTTAATCAACTGAAGTTGCCATCAAACTCACAATTATAGCCAAAGCAATCATAATAACTTAATTTTTTTAAGTGACAGACTTCTAAAGAAAATTTTGTAAGACAATGAGTCCAAGAGAAACGTGGTTGAGGGCATAATGCAGAGGACATTCAACACCAAATGTTTCCATTTGTGATAAATACGTCTATTTAAGTTTCCACTTCTCTATTTCTATGGTTACTGTTTTAACAAATACAATTAGTTTTTCCCATAAGATATGTTTTTCCCACAGGATTCTTGCTGGAAATAAAAATGCCAAATTTCCAACAGCACCCCCAGGGCTTTAATCCTTGTTAACAGATCTTTAAATATTTCATCAGAGTTGTGCATAAAACAGCCACATTCGGGGCTCCATGGACACAGATCTGTGGGTAATATCTCAGGAAGAAAAACCTCCTTCATAAGCTGTGTGAGGACAAACTATCTCAAAATCAGTTTATGGTTATAACTAACATAAATCTTTTCAAAAGCTCTGCTGTAAGATCTGTAGCACCAAGGCGGTGCTGGCTGCAGGTTCCCTGTTAATGTAAAGGCCGTTCCCCGTGCTCCCTCCCCAGGCTGCCACCGTTCCCCCGACTTGGGGCACCGGCCTTCGCAGTGGACACTGTTTCAGCACGTGCCCTTTAGTCGTCCTCATGTGATGGATTTCCACTTTGGAGCCTATATCAAATTATCAAGGATTTTCTATTCAATCACACACTACAGGCTATCTACTAGATATTTTGGGTCCAGTTCCAGACCACAGCAATAAAGCGAATACTGAAAAAAAATGTCACACCAATATTTTGGTTTCCCAGTGCATATAAAACTTATGTTTTGAGGCTTCTGGGAAGATGGCGGAAGAGTGAGACGCGGAGATCACCTTCCTCCCCACAGATACACCAGAAATACATCTACACGTGAAACAACTCCTACAGAACAACTACTGAACGCTGGCAGAAGACCTCAGACCTCCCAAAAGGCAAGAAACCCCCCCACGTACCTGGGTAGGGCAAAAGAAAAAAGAATAAACAGAGACAAAAGAATAGGGACGGGACCTGCACCAGTGGGAGGGAGCCGTGAAGGAGGAAAGCTTTCCACACGCTAGGAAACCCCTTCGCGGGCGGAGACTGCGGGTGGCAGAGGGTAAAAGCTCCGGGGCTGCAGAGGACAGCGCAGCAACAGGGGTACGGAGGGCAAAGCGGAGAGATTCCCGCACAGAGGATCAGGGCCGACCGACACTCACCAGCTCGAGAGGCTTGTCTGCTCACCCGCCAGGGCGGGCGGGGCTGGGAGTTGAGGCTCGGGCTTCGGTCGGAGCTCCAGGAGAGGGCTGGGGTTGGCGGCGTGAACACAGCCTGCAGGGGGTTAGTGCGCCACGGCTAGCCGGGAGGGAGTCCGGGAAAAGGTCTGGAGCTACCAAAGAGGCAACAGACTTTTTCTTCCCTCTCTGTTTCCTGGTGCGCGAGGGGAGGGGATTAAGAGCGCTGCTTAAAGGAGCTCCAGAGACGGGCGCGAGCCGCGGCTAAAAGCGCGGACCCCAGAGACGGGCATGAGACGCTAAGGCTGTTGCTGCCGCCACCAAGAAGCCTGTGTGCGAGCACAGCTCACTATCCACACCTCCTTTCCGGGGAGCCTGTGCAGGCCCCCACTGCCAGGGTCCCGGGATCCAGGGTCAACTCCTCCGGGAGAACGCACGGCGCGCCTCAGGCTGGTGCAACGTCACGCTGCCCTCTGCCGCCGCAGGCCCGCCCCGCATGCCGTGCCCCTCCCTCCCCCTGGCCTGAGTAAACCAGAGGCCCCGAATCAGCGGCTCCTTTAACCCCGTCCTGTCTGAGCGAAGAACGGACGCCCTCCGGCGACCTACACGCAGAGGCGGGGCCAAATCCAAAGCTGAGCCCCTGGGAGCTGTGAGAACAAAGAAGAGAAAGAGAAAGCTCTCCCAGCAGCTTCAGGTGCAGCGGATTAAAGCTCCACAATCAACTTGATGGACCTGCATCTGTGGAATACCTGAATAGACAACGCATCATCCCAAATTAAGGAGGTGGACTTTGAGAGCAAGATTTATGATTTTTTCCCCTTTTCTTTTTTGTGAGTGTGTGTGTGTATGCCTCTGTGTGACATTTTGTCTGTATAGCTTTGCTTCCACCATTTGTCCTACGGTTCTATCCGTCCATTTTTTTTAAAATTTTTTTCTTAATAATTATATTTTACTTTAAAAACTTTGTTTTACTTTATCCTCTTTCTTTTCTTTCTTTCTTTCTTTCTTTTCTTTCTTTCTTTCTTTTCTTTCCTTCCTTCCTTCCTTCCTTCCCTCCTTTAGACAACGAATCATCCCAAATGATGGATGGTGGACTTTGAGAGCAAGATTTGATTTTTTCCCCTTTTCCTCTTTTTGTGAGTGTGTATGTGTATGCTTCTGTGTGAGATTTTGTCTGTATAGCTTTGCTTCCACCATTTGTCCTAGGGTTCTATCCATCCATTTTTTTTCTTAATAATTTTTTTTATTTTAATAACTTTATTATATTTTATCTTACTTTATTTTATTTAACTTTATCTCCTTTCTTTTTTTCCTTCCATCCCTCCTTCCTTCCTTCCTCCCTCCCTCCTTTCTTTCTTTCTTTCTATCTCTCTTTCTACTTTTACTAATTCTTTCTTTCTACTTTTTCTCCCTTTTATTCTGAGCCGTGTGGATGAAAGGCTCTTGGTGCAGCAGCCAGGAGTCAGTGCTTTGCCTCTGAGGTGGGAGAGCCAACTTCAGGACACTGGTCCACAAGAGACCTCCCAGCTCCACATAATATCAAATGGCAAAAATCTCCCAGAGATCTCCATCTCAACACCAGCACCCAGCTTCACTCAACGACCAGCAAGCTACAGTGCTGGACATCCTATGCCAAACAACTAGCAAGACAGGAACACAACCCCACCCATTAGCAGAGAGGCTGCCTAAAATCATAAGTCCACAGACACCCCAAAACACACCACCAGATGTGGACCTGCCCACCAGAAAGACAAGATCCAGCCTCATCCACCAGAACACAGGCACTAGTCCCCTCCACCAGGAAGCCTACACAACCCACTGAACCAACCTTAGCCACTGGGGACAGACACCAAAAACAACAGGAACTACGAACCTGCAGGCTGCCAAAAGGAGACCCCAAACACAGTAAGATAAGCAAAATGAGAAGACAGAAAAACACACAGAAGATGAAGGAGCAAGATAAAAACCCACCAGACCTAACAAATGAAGAGGAAATAGGCAGTCTACCTGAAAAATAATTCAGAATAATGATAGTAAAGATGATCCAAAATCTTGGAAATAGAATAGACTAAATGCAAGAAACATTTAACAAGGACCTAGAAGAACTAAAGATGAAACAAACAACGATGAACAACACAATAAATGAAATGAAAAATACTCTAGATGGGATCAATCGCAGAGTAACTCAGGCAGAAGAACAGATAAGTGACCTGGAAGATAAAATAGTGGAATTAACTACTGCAGAGCATAATAAAGAAAAAAGAATGAAAAGAACTGAGGACAGTCTCAGAGACCTCTGGGACAACATCAAACACACCAACATTCGAATTATAGGGGTTCCAGAAGAAGAAGAGAAAAAGAAAGGGACTGAGAAAATATTTGAAGAGATTATAGTTGAAAACTTCCCTAATATGGGAAAGGAAATAGATAATCAAGTCCAGGAAGCACAGAGAATCCCATACAGGATAAATCCAAGGAGAAATATGCCAAGACACATATTAATCAAACTGTCAAAAATTAAATACCTTAAATGTCTTATCGATATGTATGTTCCTATTCCCATTTTCTTAATTGTTTTGGGTTCGTTATTGTAGGTCTTTTCCTTCTCTTGTGTTTCTTGCCTAGAGAAGTTCCTTTAGCAGTTGTTGTAAAGCTGGTTTGGTGGTGCTGATCTCTCTCAGCTTTTGCTTGTCTGTAAAAGTTTTAATTTCTCCATCAAATCTGAATGAGATCCTTGCTGGGTAGAGTAATCTTGGTTGCAGGTTTTTCTCCTTCATCACTTTAAATGTGTCCTGCCAGTCCCTTCTGGCTTGCAGAGTTTCTGATGAAAGATCAGCTGTTAACCTTATGGGGATTCCCTTGTGTGTTATTTGTTGTTTTTCCCTTGCTGCTTTTGATATGTTTTCTTTGTATTTAATTTTCCCCTTTTATGGCTGTTAGTATTTGCCTTATGTATTGAGGAGCTCCTATGTTGGGTGCATAAATATTTATAATTGTTATATCTTCTTCTTGGATCGATCCCTTGATCATTATGTAGTGTCCTTCTTTGTCTCTTCTAATAGTCTTTATTTTTAAGTCTATTTTGTCTGATATGAGAATTGCTACTCCAGCTTTCTTTTGGTTTCCATTTGCATGAAATATCTTTTTCCATCCCCTCACTTTCAGTCTGTATGTGTCTCTAGGTCTGAAGTGGGTCTCTTGTAGACAGCAAATATATGGGTCTTGTTTTTGTATCCATTCAGCCAATCTGTGTCTTTTGGTGGGAGCATTTAGTCCATTTACATTTAAGACAAGGTTGCCCACTCTCACCACTCTTATTCAACATAGTTTTGGAAGTTTTAGCCACAGCAATCAGCGAAGAAAAGGAAATAAAAGGAATCCAAATCGGAAATGAAGAAGTAAAGCTGTCACTGTTTGCAGATGACATGATACTATACATAGAGAATCCTAAAGATGCTACCAGAAAACTACTAGAGCTAATCAATGAATTTGGTAAAGTAGCAGGATACAAAATTTATGCACAGAAATCTCTGGCATTCCTATACACTAATGATGAAAAATCTGAAAGTGAAATCAAGAAAACACTCCCATTTACCATTGCAACAAAAAGAATAAAATATCTAAGAATAAACCTACCTAAGGAGACAAAAGACCTGTATGCAGAAAATTATAAGACACTGATGAAAGAAATTTAAAGATGATACAAACAGATGGAGAGATATACCATGTTCTTGGATTGGAAGAATCAACATTGTGAAAATGACTATACTACCCAAAGCAATATACAGATTCAATGCAATCCCTATCAAACTACCACTGGCATTTTTCACAGAACTAGAACAAAAAAGTTCATAATTTGAATGGAAACACACAAGACCCCGAATAGCCAAAGCAATCTTGAGAACGAAAAACGGAGCTGAAGGAATCAGGCTCCCTGACTTCAGACTATACTACAAAGCTACAGTAATCAAGACAGTATGGTACTGGCACAAAAACAGAAAGATAGATCAATGGAACAGGATAGAAAGCCCAGAGATAAACCCACGCACATATGGTCACCTTATCTTTGATAAAGAGGCAGGAATGTACAGTGGAGAAAAGACAGCCTCTTCAATAAGTGGTGCTGGGAAAACTGGACAGGTACATGTAAAAGTATGAGATTAGATCACTCCCTAACACCATACACAAAAATCAGCTCAAAATGGATTAAATACCTAAATGTAAGGCCAGAAACTATCAAACTCTTAGAGGAAAACATAGGCAGGACACTCTATGACATAAATCACAGCAAGATCCTTTTTGATCCACCTCCTAGAGAAATGGAAATAAAAACAAAAGTAAACAAATGGGACCTAATGAAACTTAAAAGCTTTTGCACAGCAAAGGAAACCATAAACAAGACCAAAAGACAACCCTCAGAATGGGAGAAAATATTTGCAAATGAAGCAACTGACAAAGGATTAATCTCCCAAATTTATAAGCAGCTCATGCAGCTCAATAACAAAAAAACAAACCACCCAATCCAAAAATGGGCAAAAGACCTAAATAGACATTTCTCCAAAGAAAATATACAGACTGCCAACAAACACATGAAAGAATGCTCAACATCATTAATCATTAGAGAAATGCAAATCAAAACTACTACGAGATATCATCTCACACCTGTCAGAATGGCCATCATCAAAAAATCTAGAAACAATAAATGCTGGAGAGGGTGTGGAGAAAAGGGAACCCTCTTGCACTGCTGGTGGGAATGTAAATTGATACAGCCACTGTGGAGAACAGTATGGAGGTTCCTTAAAAAACTACAAACAGAACTACCATATGACCCAGCAATCCCACTACTGGGCATATTCCCTGAGAAAACCATAATTCAAAAAGAGTCATGTACCAAAATGTTCATTGCAGCTCTATTTACAATAGCCCAGAGATGGAAACAACCTAAGTGTCCATCATCAGATGAATGGATAAAGAAGATGTGGCACATATATACAATGGAATATTACTCAGCCATAAAAAGAAACGTAATTGAGCTATTTGTAATGAGGTGGATAGACCTAGAGTCTGTTATACAGAGTGAAGTAAGTCAGAAAGAGAAAGACAAATACTGTATGCTAACACATATATATGGAATTTAAGAAAGAAAAATGTCATGAAGAACCTAGGGGTAAGACAGGAATAAAGACATAGACCTACTAGAGAATAGACTTGAGGACATGGGGAGGGGGAAGTGTGAGCTGTGACAAAGCGAGAGAGAAGCATGGACATATATACACTACCAATCGTAAGTTAGATAGCTAGTGGGAAGCAGCCGCATAGCACAGGGAGATCAGCTCGGTGCTTTGTGACCGCCTGGAGGGGTGGGATAGGGAGGGTGGGAGGGAGGGAGACGCAAGAGGGAAGAGATATGGGAACATATGTATATGTATAACTGATTCACTTTGTTATAAAGCAGAAACTAACACACCATTGTAAAGCAATTATACTCCAATAAAGATGTAAAAAATATATATATATATACATATGATAATAATAATTCCTCAGGTAGCTTGTTTGAAGTCTGAAAGGATAGTATAGCTCTCAAAATCTCAGCAGAGGGGAAAAAAATTACCTCACAGCTGCAATTAATATGCCTTTATAAAAATACTTTCTAAAAAAAAAAACTTATGTTTGCACTATGCTGTAGTCTTTTAAGTGTACAATGCATTATGTCTGAAAAAAAACAATACATACTTGACCCTTGAGCAACACGGGTTTGAACTGTGCGGGTCCACTCATATGTATTTTTTCACTAAATAGGTACTACGGTACTGCAGGGTCCCCCTGGTTGAACCTGCAGGTGCAGAACCATGGGTACAAAGGACTGTAAAGTTATATGTAGATATTCAGCTGCTCAGCGGCTGGCACCCCAACCCCTGCATTGTTTAAGGGTCAACTGCACGTACCTTAATTAAAAAGTTATGATATTGGAAAAATAGCACCAGTAGACTTGACCGATGCAGGGTTGCCCCAAATCTTCACTTTGTAAAAAACACAATATCTGCGAAGTGCAATAAAGTGAAGCATAATAAAACCACTAACCCAAAAGGGACTCGAGCTGCTTACAACAGAAGATAGGATTTCTTGTTAAGAGTAGTAGGACATGAGTCACGTGAAAGAGAAGAAAAACTGGGTAGGTCTTGAGGCACCACATAACTGACTGTCCAAATGGGACCTTTTTTTTTTTTTTAATAAATTTATTTATTTATTTTTGGCCGCATTGGGTCTTTGTTGCTGCACGCGGGCTTTCTCTAGTTGCAATGAGTGGGGGCTACTCTTTGTTGCGGTGTGCAGGCTTCTCATTGCGGTGGCTTCTCTTGTTGCGGAGCATGGGCTCTAGGCACGTGGACTTCAGTAGTTGTGGCACGCTGGCTCAGTAGTTGTGGCTCGTGGGCTCTAGAGCGCAGGCTCGGTAGTTGTGGCGCATGGGCTTAATTGCTCTGCAGCATGTGGAATCCCCCCCGAACCAGGGCTCGAACCCGTGTCCCCTGCACTGGCAGGCGAACTCCCAACCTCTGTGCCACCAGGGAAGTCTGAAATGGGGCATTTTTAAGAGTAAGAGGGAGCAAGCATTATTAACGAATACACAACTACAACAGGCATAATCCAGGACTATCCCAGGTAAGCCAGGATATGTAATTTCTCTCGGTTGTCTAAGGATGATTGCTGCAAATAAATAATTCCCCAAAAACCAATGGCAAAAGGGAAACAGTACACAATTCCAATTACAATATGGAAAAACACACACCAGTTAGTCTAAAAGTTCCAAAATCTCCACTGATAGGAATTCATTGTACAGACATTTATACATTAGGAACATTGAGTAACTCAATGGGCAATGACAGAGTGCATGAATAATGATACCAGGATAGTATCAGCAAAATGGAAATGTGTATATAAACACACACATACAGGAGTACTTGTGAAGCGAGTGTATCGTGAGCACTGTTTCTAAAATTCTGAGCCATGGGTGGATTAGATATTTATCCTATCTATTCTTATAATTTACCTGTTAGTACAACATCAACTTTGTTGGCAGGAAGTCCTAAATTGGTCGTGTAGGTAACTGAGAATTTTAATCATGAATGCGTGTTGCACTTTGTCAAATGCTTTTTCATTGATACGACCGTGTGATTTTCCTTTTTTTTTAGCTGGTTGATGTGATGGATTACATTGATTTTCCAATGTTGAACCAGCCTTACATACCTTGGATAAATCCTACTTGGTCATGGTATGTAATTCTTCCCATATGTTGTTAGATTCAATGTGCTAGTACTTTGTTGAGGATTTTTGCACCTACATTCATGGCAGATATTGGTCTGGAGTTTTCTTTCCTTATACGGTCATTGTTGGTTTTGGTATCAGGGTTAATGTTGGCCTCACGGAAAGAGTTAGGGAGGATTCCCTTTCCTCCTATCCTCTGAAAGAGACTGTGGAGAAGTGGTATAATTTCTTCCTTAGACGTTTGATAGAATTCACCAGTGAACCCATGTGGACCTGGTGCTTCCTGTTTTGGGAGGTTATTAGTTACTGACTCAATTTATTTAATAGACACTGGCCTATCGGCTTGTCTGTTTCTTGTATGAGTTTCGGCAGACGGTATCTTTCAAAGAATTGGTCCACTTCATCTAGGTTATCAAATTTGTGGGCACAGAGTTTATAGTATTCCTTTATTATCCTTTTAATGTCCATGGCATCTATAGTGATGTCCTCTTTTCATTTCTGATATTTGTGTCTTCCCTGTTTTTTTCTTAGTTAGCCTGTTTAAAGGCTTGTTGATTTTATTCGTCTTTTCAAAGTACCAAGTTTTGGTTTCCTTGATCTCTACTGATTTCCTATTTTCAATTTCATTGACTTCTAATTCTTATTATTTCTCTTCTTCAGCTTACTTTGAATTTAATTTGCTCTTCTTTTACTAGTTTCCCAAAATGGAAACTTAGATTACTGATTTTAGATCTTTCCTCTTTTCTAATATACACATTCAATGTTATAAATTTCCCTCTAAGCACTGCTTTCACTGCATCCCACAAATTTTAATAAGCTGTGCTTTCGTTTTCATTTAGTTCCAAATAATTTTAAAATTTTTTATTGAGCTTTCTTTTTTGAACAATGTGCTATTTAGATGTGTGTTATTTAATCTCCAAGTATTTGGGGGGATTTTCCAGTTATCTTTCTGTTTTTGATTTCTAGTTTAATTCCATACAATGTCTGAGACAGATACCATATGTTTTCTCTTCTTTTAAATTTGTTAAGGTATGTTTTATGGCCCAGGATGTAGTCTATCTTGGTGAATATTCCATGTGAGTCTCAGAAGAATGTGTATTCTGTTGTAGTTGAATGAAATAGTCCATCAACAGTTGACTGAAGGTTTTATTCAGGGTTCAACTATATCCCTACTGATTTTCTGCCTGCTGCATCTGTCCACTTCTCAGAGAGGGGTGTTGAGGTCTCCAATTATGATAGTGATTCATCCATTTCTCCTTGTGGTTCTATTAGTTTTGTCTGGTATTGTTTGATGCTCTGTTCATAGGCAGAAATTTGGAGAATTGACAACTTTATCACTATCTCTTCCCATCACACATATGTTACTCCTTCTATAATTGTCCCACAGTCCTTGGGTATTCTAGTTTTTTTCTTTGTTATCTTCACTTTTCAGTTTTAGAGATTTCTATTGAGATATACTCTAGCTCAGAGATTCCTTCCTTAGCAATGTCCAGTCTACTACTAAACCCATCAAAGGCATTCCACATTTCTGTTACAGTGGGTTTTTTTTTTAATCTCTGGTATTTCTTTTGGTTCTTTCTTAGGGTTTCCATCTCTCTGCTTATATTGCCCATCTGTTCTTGCATGCTGTCTACTTTATCCATTAGGACCCTCAGCACATTAATAATAATTAGTTTTAAATTTCCAGTCTGATAATTCTAACAACCACGCCATGTCTGGTTCTGATGCTTGCTTGTCTCTTCAAATTGTGGTTTTTGCCTTTTGGTATACCTTGTAATTTTTGTTTTTTTTTTTTTTGGATAGATGGCTATAATGTATCAGGTAAAAGAAACTGCTATCAACAGGCGTTTACTAATGTGGTGGGGAGGGGGAGGGGAGGGGATGCATTCTACAGTCTGTGCTGAGAGCTTAGGCTGTCAGTGAGCCTGGGGCGACAGGGACCCTAAACAGACAGAAGGCCCTGCTCAGAAGCTGCGATTCCAGATCTTAAAATTTCAAAACAGGACAGGCACCAAAGGTTGGCATCGACGATTCTGTCTTCTCTGCTCCAGCCTGGGTTACTGATGACATGCATGAAAACAGTAGTGCATTTAGAAAAAGGATATTACCGTCCATTCATACTCAGAGTAAGTGCGTGCAAGCCCCAGATGTTTATTTTTATCAAATATATTTGAGGTATCATTTTTTTCATTGTTTGTTTAGTCTCTTTTTACAAAAAAAGAAACAACTTGTATTTCACTCCAACATTACTCAGTTCAAAGGTTTTCATCTAAAAAGTCAAATCATAACAGATGAAGATCTTGGCTCTATTTCAACGTTAATATCTATAGTTAGTAGGTTTCATTTACATACTGATTATGTTCGTGTCATATGAAGTACGCCAGGTCATTCGAATAAATGTATATTGTTTCTAAAGAACAAAGAGATGGGGCTCAAAACCGTGTTATGACTTTAAAATTCTGTACAATTTTCTTATATTTACATGTACCGTGCCCTTTGAAACAGGTAATCCATCCAGTCGACGGCAGGAGCCTTCTCCTCTTTTCATGTATAACTGAGTAATTATCTCAACCACAACAATGCGTTCTGAAAATGGATTAAATTTCTGGAGAAAATAAATAATGTTCAAGCCAGTGAATAACTTTCAAGCAATGGAGGAGAATGAATGTTTGTAATTAACATGTTTGCTAATGTTTTCTACATTTTTGTTTGTAATTCAACATCAGAAATCTAAATTTTTTCTGTTGAAAATATAGTTGCCGGCCCAGAGGGCTCTTGGTACAGAAAAATACAAAAAACAAAAACCAACTATTCACGACAACGTGGCTTCTGCCCTCTAAAACTGCAGGCCACACAGCTTAAAATGATGTAAAATAAAGTATCATACAAAGGTCTAATCTTCTCAAGCTAGTTGTCTAGTTTATTTTAGATAAAAGCCAAAAGAAATCATCAATGTCCAGCCAGAAACTTGTTTCCAGTGTTTTGGTGCGTATGTTCCTGAATATTTATGCCTATCCATTCATTCCCCGCCTCTCTCCCACTTTTCTACCCTGAAAGCCTTGGCCTTGAAATCTGAAATCAGCAACTGCTGGCCTTCACTCAAATCATACACCAGTCCTGCTAATCTCCACACAGATCATTCTTAAGAATTAATTAATTACATTTTGAATTATGTGTATAGTTATATATAAATATTTTAATAGAATTATGCCTATATTTATATGCATGTTTATATGTATATATCTATTACATATATATTTTAATATTTATGTGTATGTATGCAACATAATTAATATTGAAAGTTTAATTTATTAAATGTTTAAAACGGCAACAGATACATTAAGGAGTTCTGCCTCTATTAGGATGGTGAGCACTAGGGCAGTTAGAAGGTCAATTACAAGTACTACAATTAGGACATATCTAGAAACTAACTACAAAACTATAAATGTGGAGTTTTTAATGAACTGTATGTACAGAGAAGTATAAATGATCTAAAACCGGGCAAGGTGGGCCCTTCCTCAGCAAGCAGAGGGTTCTGCTGGGAGGAGGGGCAGCCAGTGTGGGGCTAAGGAGCCAGATGGGCTGGCTAGATGCACTGGCATCTGGAGGAACCCAGATCTGGACCTGGTTCTCTCCTGTCTGGGTGTTGCTGAGTGCCTAAGGGCACAGGAGGTGGGCGGGGCTGGAGGGCAGGACTGGAGATCAGAGAACTCTCCTGCCATCTCCTGTCTTCAATCACCAGGGAGGGGGAGGGGCCTGTGATGCATACACAAAAGCTTTCTCAATACTTTTGAAACCAGAGGTGAAATAAAACCAGACCTGCAGCCGCTCCCAAACCTAGCTCAATTCCTCCCTGACCCCAAGTGGTCAGTCCCTGTATGAGTGTCCTGTGCCTGCTGGAACAAACTACTGCAAACTTGGTGGCTTGAAACAACAGAAATCCATTCTCTCACTGTTCTGCAGGCCAGAAGTCTGGAATCAAAGCGTTGGCCAGGCTGCGCTCCCTCTGAAAGCTCTAAGGGAAAGCCACCCCTCGCCTCTTCCAGCATCCCAGGGCTCCAGGTACTCCTCTGGCTGGGGCTGCGTCTCTCCATGCTCCCGTGTCTTCTCGTCTGTCTCTTACAGGACACTTGTCACTGGAGTTGGGGCCCATCTGGACAATCCAGGATGATCTCATCTCAAGATCTTTGACTGAATTACATCTGCAAATACCCTCTTTCCAGGTAAGGTTCCAATCATAGGTTATCGAGGTAGGGAGGTGAATCTATCTTTTTGGAGGCCACCATTCAACTCACTACGGTCCCTTACACTAGCTGCCTAAGAGAAGAAAAAGCATGGCCTCTCTGGAGGAAAATAATATCTACTTTAGTCTTTAGAGTAGATAGACACACATCCAGCATACACCCATCTTTTATACACACATCCAGCATACGTGAAAAATTATGAAATGTAAAGAAACAAAATAATGCAACTCATAATCAAAAGATAATACAGCCAACAGAGGCAAGCCTACAGATGATCCAGATGTTGAAATGAGTGGTCAAAGACATTAACATTATTATTTTAACTATGTTAAAAGAAACAGGAAAAAGGTAAACCAAATGGATAAACGATAGAGAAATGCATCAGAAAAACATATTATCTACAAAAGAACCAAGTGGATATTCTAGAATTTAAACTTCCATATCTGAAGTCCAGAATTCATTGATGGGGCTTAACAGCCGACTAGGGAACAGCGGCAGGAAGGACAAGCAGTAGGAAAGACAGACCAATAGAGACTGTCTGAATTCAAGCACAAAAAGACAAAGACTGGAAAAAAATAGAACAAATCATGAGAGATGTGGGATACTCTCAAGTGGTCTAACGTTAAGTGTAACTATTATTCCAGAAGGAGAGACAGAGCGTGGGCACAGTCGATGTTTGACGAGATAATAGCTGAGAATTTTCCAAAATGTATGATGAACATCAACTCACATATTCAAGAAACCAAGTTAATTCCAAACATGAAAAATACGAAGAAAAACCCACCAAGGCACGTCACGTCAAACTGCTAAAAAGGAAAGATCCAGAGATTACCAGACCAAACAGAAAGCAAGACTCAACTACATCTGCTTTTATATCTGATTTATATCTGCTTCAATCCATAAGGATAGAGAGATTGAAAATAAAAATGCTGAATTAAAGAAGTCTGACACAAAAGGGTACACTGTGTAAGACTCCACTTACAAGAAAGGCAAGAACAGCAAAAAATTAATCTACGATAAAACAGAAGTCAGATTAATGGTTACCTCTGGGGGTTCTGTGAGGGGGCTCTGATACTGACTGAGGAGGGCTTGAGAGAAAATTTTTGAGTAATGGAACCTTGATGGTAGTTACAGGGACAGATACATATATAAAAATTAATTAAGCCGTACACTTAAGATGTGTACATTTAACTCTATAAATTATCGTATAGTTTAAAAAAAAAACAAAGCAAAACAGGAATGGGCCCATAAACATTTACTCCAATGTGACATGCTTGCTAGTCCAATAATAAGATTCTGATTGACAGAACCCTACATGATCCTTCATTTATTCGTTCATTCAATACACCAATACTAACTGAGCACTTACTACACACCTGGGAGTATTTTAGCCACTAGGAATATATCAGTGAACAAAATGGGAATAAAATTCCTTGTTTTTTGAAGCTCACATTCTAGTAGGGATAATCAGATACTATCAAATCAAGTAAATTTTTTAGTAAGTTAAAAGGTGGTAAAAACTGGGGGAAAAAATAGAGCAGAGTCAGAGGGATTAGGAGTGTGCCAGTTGGGAGTTGTTGCCATTTTAAATAAAGTGGCAAAGGGAGGCTTCACAGAGTTGAAGGAGTTAGAGATCTGGATTATGGGGGAGAATGTCACAGATACGGGGAGCGGCCGATGCGAGGACCCCAAAGCCGCAGCCTGTGTGCTCAGAACAGCACGGAGTCTGGGTCAGCGGAAGCAGGGTGAGCAAGGGAGAGAGTGGGGAGGGCGGAGGCCAGAGATGTGACGTCAGGAAGGGCAGGGGCCTTGGCTTTGACTCGTGGGTGGGAGAGATCGGGGCGCTAGAGGGCTTTATGCAGAAGAGTAACATGCCTGTCCTGCGTTTCCAAGAGTCAGTCTGGCTGCTGCCCTGGGATGGCCCGGAGCACAGGGCAGGTGGCCAGGTTGGAAGCTGGGAGACCAGGTGCAGGTGAGCAGTGCTGGTGGCCTGGACAAGAGTGGGGTCAGCAGAGGTGGTGAATAGAAGCCTGATTCTTTGTATGTTTCAATGCTGGAGCCAAACAGTTTGCTGTCCAATTTCAATATTAGTTACGACAGAAAGGGACGAGTCAAAGATAAGGTCATGTTTTTGACGTGAGCAATGGGAAGGATGGAATGGCCTTTGCCCTAGAGGGAGAAAGCAGTGGGCGGAAAAGGCTTAGAGAAGAAGATCAGGGATTCAAATTTGGGACATGCCGCGTCTGAGATGCTGATCAGGTACCAGCTGGATTCGTGGGCCAGGCAGTTGAGACAGGAGTTTGGAGTCCATCAGCATATAAGTGATATTCAAAGCCATGACATTTGATGAGATTTCAAAGGAAGTAAATACAGTTGAAGAGGTCCCATGACAAGCCCTGATGCACGCAGGTATTGAGAGTTGGGGAGACAAGAAGGGATCCAATAAAAGGACTCTGAGAAGGAACAGCCAATGAGTGAGGAGGACAAGCAAAGAACGTGGTGTCCTGGGAGCAAGATGAAGAAAGTGTTAGCAAGAGCAAAGACATCTCCTCCGAAGAGGTCTCCTTCCAACGGAGGCAGAAAAACGCCAGGAGACTCCAGAGGGCGCAGGGCACAGACTGGGACTGGGGTGGGGCAGAGTCAGGAGGTGACCTGGGAGTGTGAGCTTCTTGGTCCAACAGCCATAAACAGGGATGAGGGGCACAATTCCCAGCGGAATCGGAGTAAGTGGTGGCAGGGCTGGGGTTTTGGGGGGTCGGGCGGGGTGGGTCCTGAATCTTCTCCTCGGCTTCTGGGGGTGAAGGAGAGGCAGAGTGGGAGACTGGGACCCCCTCCCAGCACAGGGACCAGTCCTGAATGTGCTCTACATCCTCTTCCATCAGCTCTAACTCACTGTCCAGCTCGTGAGCCCTGCTCTCTGGCCGAAAGCACCCCAGGGAACACCAAGGACAAAGGAGTCTTCCAGCCCCAGCAGGAGCTTGCAGGGCTCACAACACTGTTTTGTGGGGTTGGGGAGAGAAGACCTACCCCCATTCAATGTCTTCCAGGCAAACTTTCCAAAATTAAGTTACAGAGAGCAGAGAAGATTTGAGCCTCTTTAAGTCCTTCCCACTGGAAAAAAAAAAAAAAAATCAAAGAAATTCTGTAGTTTTAACTTTTAAGAATTTTAGGCGCCAGTGAGTGTTACAGGGATCAGCTTCATGCTTTACTGAAATTCAGGAGCACAGCTGCCCACATTGCCACCGAAATACGTAAATATCCTGTAACTCAGGTGAGGAAATTGATTCAGTGAGCAACTCTGCATGAGCTGCTCCCCTCAAGGGGGTGGGTGATGGTTACTGCAGCCCATCCTCCTCTGAAAACTGGCCCAAATGCCACACATCGGCTGCTAAATGCCACCATCATAGTCATCTTTGTCATTTCTTTTAAAAATATTTTTTTCGGGACTTCCCTGGTGGTCCAGTGGGTAAGACTCTGCGCTTCCACTGCAGGGAGCATGGGTTCGATCCCTGGTTGGGGAACTAAGATCCCACATGCCATGTGGTGCAGCCAAAAAAATAAAAAATAAAATTCTTTTTTAGTAAAGGAACAACTATGGCATCACAGCTATCACCAGTTTAAAAGCAAGCACAGTGGGAAGTAGCCCATTTAACTAATGACAGCCCACGTGCTGCGCAGCGTGAACAACGGCCCGTCCTTGTCATTTCAGCTAAATCAGAGCATCTAACAGGAAGGTCTCTGATTCTCCACTCTATTCGCTGTGGTTCTTAGCCTGGAACTGCCAAGGCAGAGAACACCGGAGCACCGGAGGACCAGTAAGGAAGACAGAGGCCCCCAGACGGGAAGTCGGCATTAAAGGTGCAGCCGACACAGGCAACTAGGAGAAGTACCGAGGAACCCCAGTCTCCACCCTGCTCCAGGTGGGCAGGTGGGCTGAGCCCTCGCTGCCACAGCAGGGCTGATCCTCCCAGTGTGGGGCAGTGGGAACACTTCGGTCCTTTCGAAACCGACAGACCCACAAGGGATCCGAGTTCCACCTCTCGCTCGCCAAGTGACCTTGAGCGCGGTGTTTATACAGCCTGACCTTTGAAGTCCTCGGCACAGAATGGAGGTGATGGTGCCAAGCTCTCCAAGTGCAGGGTTTCCTAACCGTGGGCTGTGATGTGTGAAGGTGCCTGATGCGGAGCAGGCGTCACAAGCAGGGATCATGGGTGATGATATTATCAGGTGAAGAAGAAAAAAAAAGCCATCTTTGGAGGTGACAGTGGCGTTAGGTTGGGAACCCGACAGTTCATCAGGAGACCGTGGTCTGGGGCTCTAGTCCATCAACCTCCAGTGTCTGTTCAGGCAGCTGAGAGCAAACCCACCTGAGCCGCACTAGGGTATCTGGGCTCAGCGGCAGGTGGTCCAGGGAAGGGAGGCAGGCTCCCATCTGGCCTCAGAGCCCCGTCACCTCACCTGGATGTGTGGAAGCCTCCCACCTGGACCCGTGCACTCTGGAGATGGGGTGTCAAACCTCTCACCCCTTACTGGGTACTGGATTACCTACTTGCATATTTACCGAGTAAAGCTGAGCTAACCGATTTGCCAGGGTTTTCTGCCCGGTGTTAGAGCTGCACGTGGCCAACAGCAGCTGCAGTGGATCGTGTGACACGATCATCCATTTGGGGCAGATACACTGGGATGAATCAATCTCTTCTAACTCTCAGACTCTTTGAGGAACAAACACAAATGTATGCAAACAGCAAACGCAGAAAAGCCTCACCAACATTTCTGCAGCTGAAAAATGGCTGAAATTTATTTTTATTATGAAAACATTATTTTAGGGATAAAATATTTTGTCACTGAGGAGAAAACATTCTTAAAATTCCATGCAATCCCTGCTCCCTCTCAGTTTAATTTCTGCAGATGCCTATTGCTTATCTGATTGGCCTTATTAGCTATTCCATACAGCCTGGTTTCCCTGTGCTAGAAAAACAAAATGGAATTTTGAAGAACGGTTTGTAAACCAACCCAGAACAGACAGCATCGTCATACGTGTTGGTGGACCCTGACGGTCAGCGGCCGAGGGGCCGAGGGGTCGGCTTCGCCGCCCCAAGGACGGCTCCTCTGTTCTCTGCACTCCTGCCTGTGCCTGCCTGCTGCAGCCTCAGCCTCGCCCCCTACATCTCTCCTGCATCTGCATCCCGCTCACACGGTTGGTCACACAGTGACTAGGACACGCCCAAAGCACACAGGGCGGCGTCAGCATCACTGGTGACTACGTCAATGGCTACTTCTCCCACAAGTGCAAGTATCACCCCCAATTAGTCCCTAACCTAGAGCCCCTCAAACAGAACCTTGGAATCTCAGCTTGACTTTGGATACACATAATTCTTACCCTTAAAATGTGGGTCTTGGGTTGAAACTCTGAATAGATTATCACTAGCTAAATCACATCATTTATGAAACCGTTTGCTCCTACAGAGCTATCTATCCAAAAAAAAGTGTCCAAAGCCTTGTAAGTGTAAAACCCTGATCCCCTCCCCCAGGTGAAGAATGCTCCCACGGAGTTGAGAGACTTCAGTGCAAAGCCTGAGTTCTCTAAGCATCTAACAGTATCAGTGACATCCCCAAGTGTGTCCCCAGAGGGCAGAGAAATGGCTCTGACTGCAGA
This sequence comes from Pseudorca crassidens, assembly GCF_039906515.1. Lineage (NCBI taxonomy): Eukaryota > Metazoa > Chordata > Mammalia > Artiodactyla > Delphinidae > Pseudorca > Pseudorca crassidens. The sequence goes on from NC_090307.1 coordinate 59,882,548, forward strand.
CCTTCATTCTGAGATCCGGAGACTGAGGACCACTGCTAAGGGCGAGTGGCGTGGCGGTGACTGCACCGCTTTTCATCCGAGCCTGAGCTGCCTTCCTCCGGTGTCCAGACCCTACAAGCACAGGCAGCGAGACTCAGCCAGTCCCGACCCCCCGGAGGGCCACTCAGAGGACCTTAAATCCTGGCTCCTGACCCCTTGTGCCCTCCCTTGTCTGCTGGAGCAGGAGGACAGACTGTCCCCACGGGGCCGCCGTGCCACGTCTCAGTGGAGGAGCCCTGCCGGGAGGAAAGGGCTCCCACCCTCCTCCCACGGTGGGGGGAGGGCTGGGGGACAGACACGGAGACAGACCTGGAGAGCGGGTGGGGGAGCAGGAGAAAGACTGGCAAAGCTGCTTCAGACCCTGGATTCAGCCGCGCGTGTCACCTGGTCTACACCCGTGTCAAGTGAGCCAATCACTCCTGCCCCTTTTCACCTGCGCTAGGTTAGTCCTGGATTCCTCAGGACTGCAGCAGAACCTTGACAAACACTCCTTAAGGAATTCCTTCAAGATCAGAAATTCCACCCAAAAGGCATGACTGTGCGGGGCCCTGCGTAACTTAGAGACAAGGCTAGAGACCTGGGCCTAACAGAGCCGCTGACAGTTATGGTCGGTACCGGAGGCCCTGGCGCTCCCGCCACTCTGGACGGTACTGACCAGGCCTCTGTCTTGGTCCCCAGCGGCCGACACTGGCCTTTCTCAGGTGGCCTCTGCCTGCACAGCTGCAGCCTGGGCTCTGCTGTCCTCTCACGGTGGCCACTGGACTCCTGCTTAGGGCAACTGCCAGACCCACATTCGCACAGGTGTAAACCCACGTGCGCTCACGGCCACCTCGGGGTGCTGGGGAGACCCCGGCCCAGCGCGGTGGACAGCCTCCCCTTCCCTCCCCGCTCACCTGCACCCCGCACCTCTGAATCCAGCCCGCTTCTTCCACCCCTCCCCCTTTCTCGATGCCACTCTGACTCCCAAGCTAATCTAAAGCCGGCTTTCACCTTCCCTTAGTCTCTCTTTGTATTTTATTGTTGATGAAACATCACATTCTTCACAGTAGACACATCTTCGCAGAGAAGATGTGAGGAACACAGCTCGAACACCACACAATCCCCACACGGAAGCGCACCTGGAGGCCTCTCACACTCGGCACTCACAGAGGGGGTGGTCAGCTCAGCCCGTTCGTCAGTTCCATCTCCCATCCCTGCCCATCTGATGCATTACCTGCTTGTAATAAGATGTCTGATGTGTATCAGGGAGAGACTATTTCAAAACCCAGAAACTCTGCACTGCTCTCAATGTACACTTCACTTATTCTAATCTTTACTGAGATTTTGAGACTTTTGCCTCATTTCTGTCTCTCCTGTTGGTATTCTGACCACTGGCTGTATAATAAATATTGTTAAAGAAATAAATAACCACGGGTCTAAAAACGTTAGTTTCTATTGTGTTTTTTTCTCGTGTGTCCCTGGGTCTGCTTCTCCCTTTCAGCCACTTGCCTTGACCTTCAGCAAATTCAATGCCACTCCCAGAAGCCTAAACTTTAATAGAATTCTACAAATCAGTCAAAATGGAAAAGAAATGACATGTTTAACAAGTAGTGACTGAAGGTCTCTCAGCCTTTTCCGAGTGGACAGGACACCTAACTGACAAGGAGTTTAAATGTCGACAAAGATGGGCTGGTCCCACAGCCCTGGAGCACGACTGTTAAATCACTGAATGGCAGACACGGTCCCTCAGTCTGGTGAGGCAACACCTGGTTCTGAGGATGCCCACAGGCCAGAAAACATGTTCGAGGGTACAATCAGGTCAGCTTAAATATTTAGACAATTTCACTGATTTTGTTAGTGTTTAACCAGTCTCTCTCCTCTCGTCTGAATTGGATTTTGGCTTCCAAAAGGGATAAAAATCTCTTCAATGCTCTAAGCTTCTAATATTTGCTAGTAATGTTAAAGAGACCGCAGAAACCTGACCTTCAGACACAAGCTGACATGGCAGATGCCAAGGATCAGGTATGGAGAATCCCAAATCCAATACAGGCTTGTTCACATCTTGGGACAGCTCACTGGCCCTCACGCCCTGGAGAGGGCTCTCCAGGTGGACGTGCACTGGCTACCAACTCTGTGTGTCACCAAATGCCCTAGGGCTGCACCATCCACTGCTACAGCCATTCCCCACATGTGGCTATTTTCATTTAAATTAATTAAACTTAACTATAATTGGATGAACTAGGAGTTTGGGGTTAGCAGATGCAAACTATTACATATAGAGTGGATAAGCAACAAGGTCCTACTGTATAGCACAGGGAACTATATTCAATGTCCTGAGATAAACCATAATGGAAAACAATATTTACATATATATATATTTATATGATTACTGCACAGAGCCTACTGGTAATAAATACACATAGAACTTACCACCCGGACAAGTGGGCAATGTGGGCTTGAAGAGGGACACTGAGCCCTATTGCCATAAGATGGCAGGAGTGGCGGGGTCAGGAGGAGGTTTCAGCCACGCTATCCACAGCCCTAAGCAAAGGGTGAACCTCTATGACCTTAGTCTTGAATAAATATAGTTTCTGGGGCTTCCCTGGTGGCGCAGTGGTTGAGAGTCCGCCTGCCGATGCAGGGGACGCGGGTTCGTGCCCCAGTCCGGGAGGATCCCACATACCGCGGAGCGGCTGGGCCCGTGAGCCATGGCCGCTGAACCTGCACTTCCGGAGCCTGTGCTCCGCAACGGGAGAGGCCACAACAGTGAGAGGCCCGCGTACTGGGAAAAAAAAAAAAAAAAATATATATATATATATATATATATATATATATATATATATATAGTTTCTGGAAACAGAAGCAATACAATGAGCTTCAGCAGAAGGGAATCACTGGTCCAGCACAGACCTGGCTCAGAGGTGGTGACAGATGAACTATGAGGAAGGACCAGAGAAAAACACATCTCTGAGCTCTCACTGAAACACTCAGCCTCAGGGCAGCTAGAGAGCCTCAGAGTGTCAGGCAGGAAGGTGCTGGGCGGGAATGCCCGCAGAGTGGACATTCTGGGGCAGAGTGGAGCTGCCCCAGAAGCCAGCAGGGGAGGGGTGAAGGAGGCGCCAGAGCAGAGGCCAGGCTGCAAGTGTCCTGAGGGCAGCACAAAGCACCGCGGTGCAAATTGCTTGTTCATTCCAGAATCCTGGATGCAAATGGGAAATAATCAGTGTGCAGCCCAGCAAAGGACAAGGTCAGTCTGGGGCTTGCGGTTGTGTATTTACTGAGATAGGCCATCCTAATACATCCTAATACATCCTGATGGGGGGACATCGTGGGGTCAGCCTGTCAGAGGAACTTGCCTCGGTGGCTGGGAAGCAGAGATGAACCCAGGTTCCTGGAAGGAGAAGCCTAAGCCAGGTGAAGTGGGACACCCCCAAAAGCAACGTGGACCCTTCATGCTGCTGCCAGTTTTTGACATTAAATTTACACTTATTTTAAGAGAAGGAGGTTATTATTACTAGAAAATCGCTAGCAACCGTTACTGTTCAGAATCCCAGCCATTTGTTATCCATTATGTATACATTACCATCCATAGCCCCACTGTTTGTCATATGCTATTATCATAATGGCCCCATAATGGGCTCTGCTTCTCTGACACCCTTGTAACTGCCATGACTCACTGTGTCAATTTTCCAAGGGAGAAAACATCACATACAATGAAATAATGCATGATTTTAGTCATTCAAATATTATATCATTCTTAGCCATGCTTATAGCTACCATGTTGCCTATTAAAAGTCTATTAGTAATACAGACGCACCAATTAAAATCCCATGTTCCATGTGGTATTATAAATAGTTTCTCTTTTATGGGGGATTACGTAGAGGATATCTAGTTAATGCCAAGGGTTAATGCACATTTGTTTTGATAAGGAATAAGGAATCTTTAATAATAGCAATTTACTTCCAGTAAACAACCTATCAGTACGTTTTTATTTACAATCCTCATTCATTCATTCATTCAGCAAGTGTTTATTTGGTGCCCATGAAATGCCAGGGACTGTTCCATAGGCACAAGGATGTCAAGAGTACTTGGGTGAGACTTCCCTGGTGATCCAGTGGTAAAGAATCCTCCTTCCAATGCAGGGGACGTGGGTTCAATCCCCTGTTGGGGAACTAAGATCCCACATGCCGTGGGGCAGCTGAGCCTGCACACCACGACTACTGAGCCCGCGCACCGCAAACTACAGAGCCCACACGCCTTGGAGCCTGCTCCCCATAACTAGAGAGAGAAAATCCGCATGCCACAACTAGAGAGAAGCCCTCGTGCCACGACAAAAGACCCCGCATGCCTCAGCGAAGATCTTGCGTGCTGCAACTAAGACCCAACACAGCCAAATAAATAAATAAACAAGTAAATATTTTAAAAAAAAAAAGAGTACTTGGGAAATCAAGAGAAAAGTGCTTCCTCCGTGAGCTTACATTCTAGTGGCAAAACGTGATAAAGAAATAAACACACGAATGTGTAATCTAATGTCAGATAACCGTAAATCCTATGATGCAGATTAAATTCATATAAGAGGAAAGTGAATGCTTTGATAGAGCCGGGATAATTCTCCCACGGAAACTCTGAGTGTGTGTTCAGACATGAACGGGAAGGGAGACTGGCCGTGGGGACAGGGGTGATTTTATTTTGCATTTCTTCTGTCTTCCCGGTGAATGAAAAGCAGGGTTCTGAGAGGAAGGAGGACTGTGAAGCAGCCTCCTTGGCTGATGGGGGGCAGTGAACTGATGGGGGGAGGATGGGGTGGAGTCACAGAAATGGACTCGGGGTCCCTGGACCCCTGCGGAGATGACTTTAAAGCCAAACCCCTTGGAATGGCTCTTTGTCTTCTCTGGCCGCAGGACTCAACCTGGCCTCATTCAGAAGTCTGTAAAAGGCAACGATTAGAGAACGGGCAAAAATCCCCTTCCCGGTGCAGAGAGGACCTGCAGAAGGACAACAGAAGCAGGAGAAGAGGAAGCCAATGCAGTGACACGGAAATGAGACGACAACGTCTGCTTCCCTGTAGGTTCTTGATGCAAAACCTCCAACTTTGGAACATTCACATAAAATTGAGCCCAAATCCACTTATTAGGAAAAAAAATATCTACTGACTTCACAAAGCAAATCTTTGCTGTAAAAACCATGAAAATAGAATTCTTCTATTTCCCTGATTCTACCGTGCACATCCCTCCCGCACCCTTGTAGCACGGTTTCAACGATTATGAAATCCAGATGCACCGTCCATCCCTGTGGAAGGGCTCTGCCAGGTCCCAGGGGCAGAAGCCCATCGTGAAAGAGCTGTCATTGCCCACACGGGTTCTGAGTATGGCCGGTTCCCCAAGAGAGAAATGAACACCAGTACTCAGAGGCATGAGAGGGGGCAGCGCATGACCACTGCTGTGAGGCGGAGAGTGGGGCATCACTTCCACTCCAAAGAGAACTGTTAATACTAAGCCCAAAGTCTCTAGCCAGATCCTTGCACTTTTCTAAGCTGTACAGCTGCCTCTAAGGTGATAAATGATGGGAGAAGACAGGTCGGGGAAGTGAGTTGACAGTGCAGTGTGCGGGACCTAGGTCAGGCACCTCAATGCACGTGCTCCAATCCACATTTTAAGTCCACTCTGGCATCTCTATGCAGCATGGATTGACAGGGGCTCGGGGGTGCAGAGAGCCCAGCTGGAACGGAAGTGTAGTGGCCCATGTGAGAGGTGATGCCGGCTTTCATTAGGGTGGTTGTCATGGAGATGAAGAGAGGTCAAGAGATGAGGGACACAGTACTGGGAGTTAGAATCAATAGAATATGGTGGCGGGCTGTATGTGGCTGTTCTGAGATGGGCAGATTTTCGGAACGGCTCCCAGGCGTCTGGATTGAGCAATCTAAGGTGGATAAGCTGCCCTTTACTAAGCTGCAGACGCTGAGGGAAGAAACAGGTCTGGGTCTGCGAGCTGTGGAGTTCAGCCAGGACATATTAACATGGAACATACAAGCGATATCAAGTTACGGTTAAATACATGACTGCAGCTCTGGGGAGGAGGCTCTTGTTCAAATGCAGATTCTGACTCAGCGGGTCTGGGGTGAGGCCCGTGCCTCCATTCCTGACCTGCTCCCAGGTGACGGGGAGCCTGCAGCTGCAGGAAACCCTCACCTGTGCTAAGTGTGGAAAAGCCACCCCAGTTCCACCCGGAAGGCGGGATACTGATATTTTCAGCGGCGCCTGTTCCCAGTTTGTGTCGGCCTGTGTCTCTGATCATCAACTGTTCTCGGGGGGCTGCCACCCTGGCCAGCCTGCACGTCTGGACCCCACCGCAGTTCCCTGTTTGGTTCGACAGTCCTGAAACAGAGATCCACCCTCTGAGTTTATGAGATCTACCCCACTTCTGTTCTGTCAAAGGCCTCCTCGGAGTTGGCAGAAGAGCGCCACGTGAATGCAGCCTGGTCCCATTGTTTCCACAGCTGCATGCTGGTCCCGCCAAGGAAGCAAGGGCACAAATGCCTGGAGGGAGGCCCAGGGTAGGACGCACAGGCAATAAGCCTCTAAGAAGTAGTAGCAGAGAAAGAAGATCCGCCCCACCTGCTTGAGCTGCCGGCCCCTGCGCCCTGTTCCCCACAGCTGAGCCCCAATGGCTCCACAGCCATGCAGCTTCCTGTGATGCCTCTGCTCCCAGGTCCAAACACAGAGCTTGTACAGCCTGCCCGCCCAGGGGCCTTTCAATTAAAATAAATAAATAAATAAATAAGTGTGTGTGTATGCGCGTGTGTGTGTGCAAATACATACATACGTGCACGCACACACACAATTTAAAGCAGATTAAATCTGAAGACTCCTTTGTCTCTACGTGATAGTAGATAAAGGCATTTGGTGTTTGGAAATGCAAATATCTCTAAGAGAAGAAAAACTGTTCTTCCTGAGAAGCCATCTGCCCCACGGCATCTTCGCTCACAACGCTTGCTGCGCTGCAGTGAACTTGCACAGCACCTTACGGTTTGTGTCACGCACTCTACCCTGAACTGTGATTTAACCCATCTCCCAACTAGATGGTGAGGGCCTCGTCTCAGGGCCCCCGGCTCCTAGAATGGTCCCTTCTACCCTGCGGTGCTCAGTAAATAAAAGCTGTTGATTGCATAGCAGACCTCACCTCTTCTACCTGTTTTTAATGTGTATCTTAACTTTAACACCACTGCAATAGTCAGAATAATGGTTCTCAGCGATGGCCACATCCTAACCCCTAAAACCTGTGAAAACGCTCCCTTACATGGCAAGAGGGATTTTGCAGGTGTGATTAAGTGAAGGACTTTGAGATGGCAGAGACTATCTTGGGTTATCCTGTGGGCCCAAGATAATCACAACCGTCCCTATTCACAGGACACAGAAATGTCAGAGGGAGGTTTGAGGATGCTACCTGCTAAATGTGGAGAAAAGGACCAAGAGTCAAGGAACAGAGGCTGCTCCAGAAACTGGAAAAGGCCAGGAACAGGATCCCCCAGAGCTTCCAAAAGGAAGACAGCCTTGCTGAAACCTCCATTCTAGCCCAGTGACACGGGGCAATGTAATGTGCTACACCTGTGTGATTTTAAGCCACTAAGTTTGTGGTAATTTGTTACAGTAGCAATGGGAAGATACTACAAGTCCATTTTGGGAATAAATTAACCTGAGTAAGAATCTACCCACTGCCTTCTCATAGAAGCATCTCCTTTCCCGGAGTCTACTGCCTGTCCTTATATCACAAGAAATGACACAGATTTTGTAACAAGGGGGAAAATGCCTAATCACCGTCTTGCCTAATCAGTTCATTCTGGGGTGTTTTCATTTAGTTATTTATATTTGAGAGATGTTCTCCTGGTGGTAAAAATAGAGTGTGAAGCAGGATGTGAGAAAAAGAGACGATGCCCAGCATAACTAGCGAAGTATCAGTATTAGTGAGGGCGTTTGTGGTGTCAGAGCTGCAGCTGGTCAGAAACAGCGCACTTCTGTTCAGGAGAACAGCAGAGACCATGAGTGTCTCCTCCAAAGCTAAGACACACGCCAAAGACTCTCTCGTTCGCTCTGCAGACAGACGGCGAGTCCAGACCGCACCTTCCGACCGAGGTCTGGGAAACCAGCCTTCACTATCCGTCAGGCAAGCGGCCCCGTGGTTTTTGAGTAAATACAAAGCTTTGAATGAAGTGATGGAGAAGAGTGAATGGAGGGCCTTTTACTGACTTAGTCAAAAGTCCATTAACCCTTGAAACACAAACATAATCCCGTATCTATGTAGACAGGGGCGTGCATTTTGCAGCTGCGCCATTGGCAGCCTTCCTCAGACACGCGAAGAGATGCATAACCCTAAAATAAGGGTTCAAAACAATCAGTGCTACCACACGTCACCTTTTATTTAAGAGTTTCCACACAAGACAGCGTTCTGCATAGAAACTGTGAAAACGTGCTATTTCTATTCTTTGGAGCTCATGACTAAGCTAGCGTCTCCAGCCAAACAGTCACAGGTCAGGATATCAGCAGGTCCTGCAGGGCAGGCTGGTGCGACGGGCAGGGTGTGGTTACCCAGGGAGAGGGAGCGCCGGCAGCAGCTCCAGCAGGGTGGCCGGCTGCCCGCCACCGCAGTTCTTTACGCTCTTGGAAAGGTCTCTGTTCTGGATACACTGACTTTCATAAAAACGTTCAGCGTGAGTCTCGACTCACAGTTCTTGGAGAATACGACGCCAGCGGCAGATAAGCTGACTCTGGGAGAGAATGTACATTATGGCAGGGAGGGGTTTGACTACACCCACTCTGAAAATCAGATGACTGGCTGGTAATCCACTGATACTAGGAGGCATGCATTTAAGTCTAGAAAGTGTTGATTCCGTGGCATCATCTCATTTACCTCCTTGACTATATAAAACTTACCTGAAACTAGACTGAAATTTAAATATAGATCTGGTTTGGTTCACAAATCAAATATCCAGAAAAGAAAAAACAAGGCACGGATATAAAACTGCTTATACTAAAGGTAGCGACTCAATAAGTTCATCTCATCATCTAATCAGTACAGCGTATCTATTAAGACAGGCACTGGCCAATTACAGCCCAGAGGCTAAACAGGGCCCTAGCACCCACCTCTGTGCATGCCAGTAGCTAAAAATGGTTTTTACATTTTTAAATGGCTTGAGAAAAATCAAAAGAAGAACCCTTCATGACATGTGGAATTATTTGGAATTCAAATTCCAGGGTCCATAAATAAAGTTTTCTAGGGACCCAGCCACGCTCACCTGCTTCCATATAGTTTACGGCCACTTTTGTGCTAAACCACAGAGCCAGTGGCCGTGGCAGAGACACTTGGCCCCCAAGGCTGGGTTACTCTCTGGCCCTTTAACTGACGGAGATGCTGCCCTGCAGGTTAAGAGCTCCGGCTGAAGACCCGGGCCACCTGGTCCCCGCCTGCTCTACCGCTTAGGAGCCACGCGACCTCGGGCAAGCTGCTGAAGCGCCTGCGCTTGCTCCTCCCTGAGACTCCCTTGCAGGGCGGCGTGTGGACGGGGAGAGGGAAAGGATGTGAAGCGCGCCCAGGGCAGCACGTGGCACCGCACCCGGGTGAGCCGCCACAGATGTCATTATTGCTGTTTGTTGTGACCGTGATCACACTAATGCAACTTTACCAGGTAGAGCCTTCTACCTGCTTCAACTTTTCTGGAAATCATGGTTGACACTAATTTATAGTTTCAACTACTCTGAAAATTATCTCTTCATTAATTGGTCATAATATTTTTGAAAGTTGTCCCAGTCTCCTTCCCAAATGAAGATAGTCATCAATCACTGTGGCACGTAATGGCCATTAATTAGAAGTTTAGCTCAAAGGACTGTCACTTTTAATGTTAGTATCTTGTTCTACTCTCGTATTTCAAAATCATTTTCAAAACTGCGCCCGAGATGGAGATGCTGGTGAGTGAGAGGACGCACTCCGTACTCTGCTCCCTCTTTGACAGATAATTACGCCAGGACTTGTAGGGGTCAAGCAGCTTCCTCAAAGTGCTGGCAACCCTTAATTAAAATGAACATTCATGGGCTTGTATTTGGACTTTTGCTTTGCATGAGTCCACCTTCAAGATTTTTTCAAACAAAAGCTTTGAACTTATTAATCTGACCTAAAATTCAAACTAGTTTCAAGTCACACACATAGACCACTTACTGTGACAATTTCTCTTGGTCATGATGCTCTTATTTCATTTAGAAATGCCACAAATACATCCAGTTAATGCATTAAATATGAAAAGACTTGCTGAAGAGACTCAATTTATTAATGATTCAGTAGAACTTCCTAAAACATCTATTTGGAATTCATTTATAATTCATTTCACAGCTTAGCTGCGGTTCCCACAGGGCAAATATTTATCAAATATTACTCAAATATTATTAATATTACTCAAATATTACTCAAATATTACTTATTTTAAGTCCTCCCTTTATGTTTATTTGTAGAAGGATACTTTTCTTTTCCAAATAAAGGCTAAACTTCCTACAAGCATCCATCCGTCTATTGTAATTTAATGTGCAATTCCTGATACGGTGACAGTAACGGGTTTTCAGATATAACACAGTACACTGTGCAACCAAACAAAAGAATAGTTATTAAACATAATAGCTGGCTATAAACTGAACAGGACACACATTCAGTACATCATAAATATTTATTAGAGAGTAACCATGGTAATTAATAAACACAGTAATCAAAATAAGAGGGAAATAGCATCTGAAAACCCTGCCATTGTAAGAAAAACTTCACAGCTCACCTACCAATGAACCACACACAACCAAATGGATATTTTCAGGATGAAAATCAGAATATCTGGCCTGGCTAGCACCGGCGGAGTACAGAGTATCTTGAATAGGGCTGCCATCGTCCCTAACGCTGACAATTATAGCCCCTAATGCCAATGGCTCATCAGAGCTGCAGAGTAAGGGCTAAAATGAGTTAGAAACATCTAAGTGTAAACTAGTTGTGCAACCTTGGTCAAATTCAGTTCTCCGTGCCAACTGCAAAGAAGAAATAACACCTACCTGGAAGGGCTGTTGTGTAACTAGACTTATTGTGGTGATGCTTTCCCAACATATACAAATCTCCAATCATATGGTACACCTGAAACTATCAAAATATACTGCTATACGTCAATTATATCTCAATAAAAAATAAACAAGAGAGTTGTTGTGACGATAAAGATGCGATATGTGACATACTCAACGAGCTCCCTGGAACAAAGCCCACATTCGGCACCTGGGTCTTCTTACTTTCCTATTACAGCGTCTGTGACTCCTGAGACTGACATCACCACACCCACTACTGCCCCTGCTTCTACTCCTGCAACCACGAAGCATCCCCCTTCTCTTTAGTGGTCACATGTAATAATTCAGATTCTTTGGAGCTAAACACTTCAGGCCCAGTGAGATAAGCATAATAAATAAAATAGACAATAACAAATGTTGGTAAGGATGTAGAGACACTGGAACCTTTGTATACCACTGGTGAGAATGTAAAATGGTGCAGCCACTTTGGAGCACGACATTAAACAAAGAATTATCATAGGACGCAGCAGTTCTACTCCTAGATATATACCTAAGAGAAGTGAAGACATGTGTCCACACGAAAACACACACAAATGTTCACAGCACCATTATTTAAAATAGCCAAAAAGCAGTGGTTAAGAATCCACCCACCATTGCAGGGGACACATGTTTGGGCCCTGGTCCCCTGCTCCACATGCCACGGAGCAACTAAGCCCGTGCGCCACAAGTACTGAGCCTGCACTCTAGAGCCCGTGAGCCACAACTACTGAAGCCCGCACGCCTAGAGCCCGTGCTCCGCAACAAGAGAAGCCACTGCAATGAGAAGCCTGTGCACCAAAACAAAGAGTAGCCCCTGCTCACCACAAGTAGAGAAAGCACGCGCACAGCAACGAAGACCCAACGCAGCCATAAATTAATTAATTAATTAATTAATTTAAAAAATAGCCAAAAAGTGGAAACAACCCAAATGTCTACCCATGATGAATGAACAACATGTGGTACATGCATACAATGGAATACTATTCAGGAATGAAAAGGGATAAAGTACTGTTACATGCTACAACTTGGATGAAACCTTCAAAACATTACAGTAAGTGAAAGAAGCCAGACACAAAGAGTCACATATTACATCATTCCATTTATATGAGATGTTCAGAATAGGCAAAGCCATAGAGACAGAAAGCCGGATTATCAGGGGCTAAGGTGGAGGTGTAGAACGAATAGTGATTGCTAATGGACACGAGCTTTCTTTTGTGGGGGATGAAAATGTTATAAACTTAGATAGTGGTGACAGTTGCACACTTCTGGGAACGAACTCAAAACCAATACATTTTACGGTATGTGAATTTTGTTTCAAAAACCTGTTATAAAACAGAACTAATCAAGCACATATGGGCAACTATATATTTAGGGAGTGGCAGAAAAGAACAAAGTCTGTCTTTGCTGGGTCTGCTGTGCTCTGCCATGGAATGCCAGGACCACACAAACCTCCAGGCAGGACAGGCAACGTGAGCTCTGCACAAAAGACACAGTAGAGTGGTGTTACAGATGAACTCCACTCCCTGTCCTAGACATCTGCTCTCCCTCTAGCAAGTGGGGTAGTTATGACAAAAAGTAGAACGTAACAGTAGGAGCAGGAAGAATATAAGCTCTAGGGTTGAAAAACCCTGTTTGAAACCCAGGGTTTAAAGCCTGGTTCCCCCATATACTAGCGTGCTACCTTGGACCATTTACTTAACCTCTCTGAGCTTCAGTTTCCTCATCTATAAAATGGGTACAAGAGTACCTTATATGTCGCCCAGTGGCTGCGAGGATACACTACTGTATATAAAGCCCTTAGAAGAGTGTCTGACACCGTCATCACCATCAGCACTAAGATCGCTCTTGCTGTTCACCAGGCTGGCCCCCAACACTCAAACCCAGGCCCGTGGCACAATCGCACATGCTCCGTTAGCATCCCCGGGGACTCCCTGCTTTGCTCACCAAGTAGCCTGGGCTTGTTTCCTCTCCCTCTACTGATGACAATTACTTCATTAGCACAGAAAACCAGGGCCCCCGGGAGCGCAGCCCAGGGCACCTGCACTGACTAATAACCACAGCGGCGGCCAGCTGATGCCCTACAAAGGGCAGGGCACAGTTCCAGGAGTTTTGTACACAATCTTCATCCAGATGCTCAGAGCCAGCCTGGGAGGTAGGCACTGTGAACCACATCGCTCTCCAGATGAGGAAAGTGCAAATAAGTTGAGTAACTACCAAGCTACCAACACGGTCAGAGCTGGAATCAAACCTGACCAGTGTAACCTGTGGTGCTTTCCTGTGCAGGAGGCTGAGTTAGATTTCCAAGGGAAGAGGAGTCAGGAGAGCAGCTGAGCATGAGCGAAGAGTGCTTTGTGACTATCACAACTGTCTCATTCAAATGGGAGGATGCCAAGGTACATTCCATGCCACTCATCCTTTACTCCTTCCCTCGTTCACACATACATTAAGCACCTATCACATGCCAGCGATAAAAACAGTCCTTGAAGGATACTGACATTAAAAGAGGAAATTGTGGAACCATATAACCAACACATTAATAAAGGAACAAAGGGATGTCCCCGGCCAAGAAGAGACCAGGAAAGGGTCAACTGCTTTCTCAACTGGCAAAGATAACCCCACCACTACCTTCAATCTACTTAGACAAGAATTCAGAGAAAAACCTGACACTCATTTTCAACACCTTGTATTCCCCGGGAACACCCATGAATGGAACTTTAAGCCATGCTTCTGAACCTTCTCTATAATTTGTTTCCATTCAGACATCTGCGCCAGCCCCCAGACAATCCCCTCACCTCCACCTCACGGGGCAGGACAAGCACTTACCCAGCTGCGGGCCTGCCTGGGGAGGGACGGGGTGGGGGCCATGGCGGCAGGTGTTGCAGGAGGTCAGAGGCTCTTTGGGAGACCACAAGTTTTCCACAAGCCCAGAGACACCTATATCATTCCAAGACTGATACATTCTGGCAGACGGAAGGGTGTGTGGAAGCTATGCACTGAACATTTTCTAAAGCACCATTTCACATCTTAATTTAGTCCTAAAATCCTAAAGGGGTTTCCATTATGCCCACAACCACAGGGGTAACACTTAGGGTTCTAAGCCTGTGAAAAGTACCCAATACTTTTCAACTCTTTTTCTTCTAGTAATGGTCAAAGAAATTTCCATGAAAGAAAAAGAATAAGGAGAAGAGACATGAAATACTTCTTTGGAAGGATGAGCTAAATCTTAAGAGATTTTTGAAGTCCAATGCTGAGATGGTAAATAAGGAATATACTAAACTTACTTTAGGAGCTAAAGGTTTTCAAATGGTATTTTACGGTAATACTAATCCAATATGATCACACTGTAAGCTGACAAATATGTTAAATTGGATACTATTGTATGTATCTTAGGAACCACAAGAAAATAATCTGTCAATTAAAATTCTAAATAACATTTTATGTACTATTAAGATTAAGCTTTTCCTATAAATGCAATAACTTTATAATGAAAGTTAAATAAGAATTTAAAGAAAAAACCTGATGCTCATTTTCAATAATGAAATATTACTGAATTTATAAAGTAATTATGATATCCAAAAATCAATCCCACAGTAAGTGCTGTAAGAGTAAACAACAATAAGGGACTTCCCTGGTAGTGAAGTGGTTAAGAATCCGCCTGCCAACGCAGGGGACACGGGTTCGAGCTCTGGTCCAGGAAGATCCCACAGGCCACGGAGCACTAAGCCTGCGTGCCACAACTACTGAAGCCCACACGCCTAGAGCCTGTGCTGCCCAACAAGAGAAGCCACCGCAGTGAGAAGCCTGCACACCACAACGAAGAGCAGCCTTCGCTCACTGCAACTAGAGAAAGCCCGCACGCAGCAGCGAAGACCCAACGCAGCCATAAATAAATAAATTTTAAAAAGAGTAAACAAGAAAAAGCTACAAGTAAGAATTTATGCAATATGATTAAATTTGAAATAAAACCTTAATAACAATGTATGTGGGAGAAAATACCTATAACATATTATTCCTGAATAGCGTTTAGCACAGTTTTCATTTGTCAGAAAAATATAGGACGTTGCCAATATCTGCTTTTGGTAATCCACGGCCAGGCCAAATACGCATCTCTATGTTTTACTAAAATGTACGCACTGATTTTTCTCTATGAGATGAATTAGAAGTTGTTTTCAAATTAGGCATATAGCATATAAGATTTCTTTTAAATTATATCAAACTTAAATTATATCGAACTTAAATACACCTTTCTTAATAATTTCTATAAATATTCGTTGGCTTCAATCTTTTTATTAATATGAAAATAAACTGTGCTTGGGTGGAAAGTAATTTTTCAACTGTCATATGCTGTAGATTTATTGAATTCCACAGATGCTTTCAGCTTTCTGTAGAAAAAAATGAAAGGCTTTCACTTAAGGATAATTTAATTTTGAAGATGTGTATATTTTTAAAAAAACAGATGTCACAGCAAGGATGATATAGAAATCTGTGAATCAAATTTTCACTTCAAAATCTAACCTTTTGTTTGAATAGGAGAGAACAAGGAGGTAATCGTCTTGTTAAGGTGTTTAATGACAACAGTTTCAAGAAAAATCTGATAATACCAACAAAAAGAAGCTTTTTTTAAAAAAAGGAACAAAATGTGTAACGTCTACGCAGCAAATCCAAACAGGGACGTGTAAGAACCCTCTGAAAATCAGTCGTGTCTAATCTACAGAGGCCCCTTCCACACACACTGGCTAGAGGACCTTCTACCAGAGTCTCGTGACCAGCAGTGAAGTCAGGCCAGTTCGATTCTCCTGCTGAGATAAGAAATCAGAGCCTCTGAAGCCAGTCTCACAGGAAACGCAGGGAAAACGCCAATACAATATCGTACTAATCCAAACGCGTACCTTTATTCTTTGGTCATCAACATCTATAATCGTAGCAACACGAATTAACCTGGGGTTTCGTTTATCCACGACTTCAAGTTTCATATTCGGGAGAAAACCATGGGGCAACCGCTGTAACATTACAAGAGCAACAAGTTATGCGAAATCCAATAATTCAGATGTGCTACTAATGTTTTCTAAAATATGACTGTTCTAACTTTACATCAGATATTTAATACAACTGGGAGTTAGTTTTAAGAGCACATAGACCTTCATGCATATTATTTTAACCATTTTCATAAAAACCTGCAGGAGGAAAAAGAATATTTTGGTAATTTTCAAGATAGCTAAAAGACAAAGATTAAATCATAAATTCATTAATGGTCACAAGTTCAAAAAAGGATCTTATTATAATTTATCTATTGGTTTAGATGTTTTTTTTTTCTAAAATTAACCTTTTAACTTAAGAAATCATTGACTATTATCACTGCCCAGTTTTGGAGTGTAAGACACAGAAGGCAAAATTAACAAATAATTAGAAAGGATAAGCATGATCCTTTAAATTTTAAAATAGGTAAAAGCTGCCATAATTATAACAGCTAAATGTTTTAAAATCATACCACAATGTAATTTAAAGTCATAATCTGTGCTTTTGGTGCTTCATCTTTAACATAAGCATGTTAAACTGCATTAATTTAGGGTTTCTTCCAAGTCTTAAAATGCTGGGAACCAGGAGTCTACAACGATGGACACTCAGGAAACACTAAGGAAAATGGAGTGGGGAAAAAGTGCACTGGGGCTTAGCAAATCATTGAAACTGAGGAAATTTACCAAAAATCAGTCAAAAGACAACTCTGCCAGTGTTTAAGGATGGCAAAAAGTTTCACTTTGAAAGCTATTACACATAAGTGTTCAGTTGACTTTCTTGAAAATGAAAGGGTACTGAATTTCTCAAGTCTAGAAAATGGCAGTAGGAAAATAAAACTTTTGATAATGCCTGACTTACAAAACAGTTAAATCTTTCTACAATACCTGGTTTGTTCCTCTCCAGCTTTTGTGGAAGCATATTTGTTTCTAAAATGCATTATTATGTCTACTAAATGGAGCATACTGACTATAATTAGGTCTCTGATCCTTGAACATATTTCTTTTCTCCCCGAGGTCACCATGCTGATAACAAAGGTAATTGTTTCATATTGCAGATGCCAAAGACATACAGCTTGAGGTGAACCCTTAATAACCCTGTGACAGAGGCTGGAGGTTGCCTTTTTAACTGAATCTTTTCATAATATGATTTTCTTGTAATTTTCTTCTTGGAAAAGTAAAGTGAAGTTTTGACATAAAGCAAGAGAGAAAGTGAGACTACAAGCAGCTGGTATTTTTGCTTATTGAATTTTTGCAATTCTTAAAACGCTTTCTAGCACGCCAGAACTTCTAGCCCTCTTAATTTGATTATACCTCTTCCTCCAAATTCGACCTATTTTAATCAATTGTTTTAAAAAATGAAATAGCATTCTGTTGTAAACCCCTTTTGATCTTTAGAAAACTCTCAGTAAAAGAAATCACATGGAGAAGCTCACTATATAACATTCTGATTAAAGATGAGTCAGGGACACATCGCTGAAAGGGAACAGAGCTTGAAAACCACTGGTTTAGAACATAAGTATCTCTAACTATGCTATCAGTACACTTTCTTTATACTTGGTTTAATCCTGGAATAAATGGGTACGTACAAATTTGAACTTTACAAGTTGGTATTCTGACAAATTGCTAAAAGCAATGTTCCCTCAAAATAGGTGAAAGGGTAACACACAGGGGCTACATACACTCCATCTATTTTATCCCGGCATCATCGACCGTCAAACAGTCCCTGAGACCGAAAGCTCAGGGTTCCCACTCAGAGGACCAACAGACCCAGAAAGGAAGGGCTCAGTCATCAGAGGCTGAGGGGGCTTCCAACCGGACTTCAAGGAGGGAAATCGTCACCTGCACTGGTGCATAGGGACAACAGTAAATGAGTCACCTCCTTTGCATTTTTAACTGAAAAGCAAAGCAAATTGGTCATGGAAACAACACTTGAATTTAAAAGGAGAAAACTAGAATGATTTTGAATTGCCAAATGAAGGCACCATTCCACACGGACACTGTTGAAAAAAGCTGGGAGTGCTACACATCCAAACTTACCATTTTAAAAACTCTGGCAGGTACTGCATTAGTTCGAGTAGCTTCCAGATATTCTGTCCAGGAAAATTTTTCTGGCTCAGGATAACCTGAAAAATAAATAAATATCAAATGATTACTCACTGATATTCCGATTGCCATATACTATGAGACATCTGCTAATAGTAATGCCCACTGTTAATTGAATGCTCACTATTCAATAGCCCCTATTAAGAACGTAAGTCTGTGATAACCTCTGAGAGGGCTGTTTCGCCCCCACTATGCTCGTGTGCACGCATTCACTGGTCCGTGCATTCACTCCATGAGTGTAAGCAGGTGAACCGAGGTCGAATGGGGGTCTGAGCACTGGGCAGAGCCAGGCCACCCCCAGGAGGCCTCTTGAGATGCTTGAGAAAACTCACAATCACTGTCTGACCTCACACCATGAACTGATGATCTTTCCAATTCCTCCAATAATTCTGCTTCGATTAGGGTTTTATTCTCATAATTAAATGTTTGTAATTACAATTTCCCAGGTTTGTTATTTATCATTGCAATTTTAAAATATATATTGGTATAACATGATATAAAGCGCGCTATGTTTAAATATTTCTGTCTAATTGGGTTTCTTGTTTCTCTTTATGCTGTGTTATTTTATTCCTAATTACATTTGCCAGAGGTCCGTCTATATTACTGTGTTGTTTTCTTTTTCCTTTCAAGAAATGAGTACTTAGACTCACCCATCAGATCTATTGTTTTCTTTTGTCTCTCCTAACTATTTCGTTTGCTGCTTTTAGTCTTATCACCTCTTTCCTCATACTTCCCTTAGGTTTGTTTTATAGTTATCTTGCTAAACTGAATTATAAACATAATTATTTTTATTTCTTTAAAAATAATATAAGCATTTTAAGGCTATGAATTTACCACTGCTGACCCTCAATACAGCTTTAGACATCTGGACAAACTTTTAGGAAATATTTATCTTTCTCACTTTTACTTTCTAAAAAACAATTATAATGTGTAATTGTCACCTTGATTTAATCATTGGCCAAACATTTAAGAGACAGCCCAAGTGGTTAATTTTTTTTTTTTTGCTGTACGCGGGCCTCTCACTGTTGTGGCCTCTCCCGTTGCGGAGCACAGGCTCCGGACGCGCAGGCTCAGAGGCCATGGCTCACGGGCCCAGCCGCTCCGCAGCATGTGGGATCCTCCCAGACCAGGGCACAAACCCGTGTCCCCTGCATCGGCAGGCGGACTCTCAAGCACTGCGCCACCAGGGAAGCCCCCAAGTGGTTAATTTTTGAAGTTGTTTAAAATATTAATAATAATTTCCAGTTTACCACATGGTAGTTTCAGAATATCACATGGTCCGTACAATTACTATTTGGGAGACTTTAAGATTTCTTCTTGGTATAACACAGGATCAACAGTTAAAAAGTATTTAAAGTATATATCAATACGTACACACAGATATGTTTTAAGGTGTAATATCAATATGCATTAATTCAATCTAAATAGCTGTATTACTCAAAAATCTATTTATTTCTTATTTAAGCAAAAAGCCTGAAGCAATATGCAGGAATCTCTCAAATAAATTTTCTGTACAGTTTTCCAGTACTTCTGATAATTTTTTTGTTCACATTTAAATGTTTTGCCAAAATAAAATATATTTTTTAAAAATATACAAATCAAGTGGACAGATTGAGAAATTGTCATAAACTCTCCCACGTAACCAGAAAATGGGACACCCCGTCCCCATCCCACCCCCGTCTGGTCACGGCCCCACTTTCCTCAAAGGGAGCCACCTGTTCTGGCTTCTGCCCTCTGAGATGAGCTCTGCTCATTCCCTTTTCTCCTTGTATGAATGGAATCACACAGCCTGTGCTCATCTGTGGTCCTGGGCTTTTGCTCAGTAGTGTGGCTTCAAGGTTCTGTAGACTGCTGTGTGAGGGTGGTTCATTTTCACTGCTGTATAGTACTCCATTCGGGGGTACCTCACAGTTTATTCATCCTTTCTACTGGTGATGGCCATTTGAGGAGTTTTAATTTGGGGGCGATCACAGAAAGTGCTGTTACAAATATTCTAGCGTGTCCTTGCAGGAACCAGAAGTATGCGTTTCTGTTGGAATGCATCCAGGAGTGAAACTGCTGGGTCTTGGGGTATTTTGCATCGCACGCTGACCTTATAATGTTTAACACATAAAAGTATATGGAATATTCAATAGTAACTGCACTTTTTATTTAATATAGAGAAATTTTACCTTTTGGACACATTTATTGCATTTTGCCTCAAATTCTCCTTTTTACTAAAAATTAAATTGTATGCCATTTGGTTATTTTCTGTTTATGTTTGTCTGATAAAATTTTGCCCATCTTTATCACTTTTATATTATTTTGTTTCAGGTGTATCTGTTAAACACCTCCTAAGTGGATTTTAAAAAACATTTACATTTACCGGTTTGCTTTATCTAACTTCTGTAAACACATTTAAGCTGGACTTTTTTTTAAAAAAACTCTTTTAGGATATCTTTTGATTATTGTCCTTCTCTATGTGAGTTATGTTACATAACTTACGTTTCAATAATTATTTCTGCAGTTGCATTTACCTTTATAGCTCATATGTTTAAAAACCGTCCAAACTCATTCCTTGTATCCTGGGCCTCCACATTCCTGCGTGGGTTCTGAATCTGCCCCTTCAGCATTGGCTCCTCTCTGCCTGCTCCAGGTTCCTGGCCAGGGACCTGACCAGCAGATTCAGGGCAACGTTGACAAAGGAAACGAGCGTGTGGTGGGTTGAGGGAGGAATGCATGGTGCACAAGACAGGAAGCAACTAGTCCTGCTCCGAGAAACCCAGCTGCTGTTACGAGAGGGACAATCCCACCCTGATTTACGTGATCAATACGTGAAAATAAAGAGACTATGGCTATTTTAAGTGATTCTTAAGTACTCACTGCCTCTGTGCGACTCTCTAGAAATGAGCTATGCACGTGCAGAAAAGAGGAAACACATGCATTAGGTCTATCTTCCCTGTTCAGTGAACCCAGGGAAGAAAAGAGTGTCTTCCAGCCCCGGGAGTCTTGCAAACACCACCCATTCCCACTGTCCTCCTCCTGGCCCAGCCCTGAGCCGGCGCACTGCAACGAAGAGCAGCCCCTGCTCGCTGCAACTAGAGAAAGCCCGCATGCAGCAACGAAGACCCAACACAGCCATAAATAAGTAAATAAATTTATTAAAAAGAAAAGAAAACCTTGTCTAACTGGCTTCCATTTACTGGTAACGCCGTAATGCCCGCTCCACCCACACTGATTCATTTATTCCTCACATACGCCTTTTTGTCCTCATTTTACAGGTGAGGCTCAGGGAGCTTGAGCAGTTCACTCAGTGTTGTACAGTTAGGATGCAGAGGAAATGGGATTTGAAGAGTGATGTCTCATCCAGTTGCCCACATCCTTCATCACTGCTCCCCCAGTATTCTAGGGCGTCCATCCTCCAGGCCTCAGGACGGTGGGGCGAGCTCCCCCTGGAGGCCAAGGTTCAGGATCACGGGGAGGGGATGCGGGTGGAGGACGGGAGACAGGGCTACAGGTGTCAGTGCGTTTATTCACAGCCCACCGCATCCCGCACTATTTAGAGTCTGAAATGTCAGGGAAGGGCAACACTGGGAGAAAACCGGGCACAGGTGTGGCAGACCTGAGGGAGGGGACCAGGGACCACACACAGGGTGTAGCCAGGTGCTTAGGATCTCCCCGTGGGGAGAAGAGGGAGAGAGGGGGAAAAGGGTCCTCGGGCAGATGACAGCCTAGGGGGATGGCGTGCGGAGGAGATTAGGGCTCAGGGGCCCTTTCCGAAGGCTGAGGACCACGTCCGGAGAAGCCGTGGGGCTCCTCCTGGAAAGGGCGACGCCCGCCTCCTTCCTGGTGTCAGGAAGCTAGGGGGACAGAGGTCAATTCCAGAGCTTTGAGTTCAGGAGATCTAAAGTCAAGAAAAGCCCTTAAAGAGGATACACACTCAGGGAAACTCAAGGCCAAACCAAGGGAAGCATAAGTGAAAACTCCTAAATCGTGTCATTCCAAGGGCTGCCTGCATCACTCAGGAAAGAAGCAGGTCCTCACCCGACCCCAGGCCCTGCACAG
Source organism: Pseudorca crassidens (assembly GCF_039906515.1). Classification (NCBI taxonomy): domain Eukaryota; kingdom Metazoa; phylum Chordata; class Mammalia; order Artiodactyla; family Delphinidae; genus Pseudorca; species Pseudorca crassidens. The sequence goes on from NC_090307.1 coordinate 59,904,845, forward strand.
CCGGCCTCCCCTCTGCTGCCACCGGACGCCACGGTTTCCTCCCCCTTGAGCTCTCCCCCCAAAGGAGACGCCCCCACCGCCTCCCCACTCCCCAGATACCCACCTCCTCTAAGCTGCTATTCCAGTGTCACGACCTCCTGAGACAGGCCGTGCCCCTCCCCACCGTATCACTCGCCCTATTCTTCTCCACAGCACTGACCCCCTAACTATTCATATTTTGCACGTTTCTCTTGCCCATTAGAATATTACTGCCTTCTGACAGAAATTTATTCACGTCACTGCTATTTTCTCTGAGCCTAGAACAGTGCTGTCATTATCACGCAATAACTATTTGGTAAATATCTGTTAAATGAATGAAATGTATTTCCTGAGAAGTCTGCATTGAATACTGCGGTGACTGGAGCTGGTACGACGCTGCTTTCCCGCTGGCGATGCTGGGATTCTGAGGCACCCTGAGGACAGGATGGTGCTCCTGAATCACCCCTGGCTCAGCTCCCAAGCAGCACTGCAGCCTGGACAGAGCCCAGGCAAGGCATCTCATTTGCGGCATCTGTACGGGCAAAGAGCACTCCTCAACCTTCCACGTAAGAAAGGCCAGCTGAAGGGTGAGACTGGTTACAGGCTCTTCTTACAACAACAGCCTAAATCAAAACATAATTCTATATTTGCAAATGAAGCAACTGACAAAGGATTGATCTCCAAAATTTATAAGCAGCTCATGCAGCTTAATAACAAAAAAACAAACAACCCAATCCAAAAATGGGCAGAAGACCTACATAGACATTTCTCCAAAGAAGATATACAGAGTGCCAACAAACACATGAAAGAATGCTCAACATCACTAATCATGAGAGAAATGCAAATCAAAACTACAATGAGATATCATCTCACACCAGTCAGAATGGCCATCATCAAAAAATCTAGAAACAATAAATGCTGGAGAGGGTGTGGAGAAAAGGGAACCCTCTTACACTGTTGGTGGGAATGTAAATTAATACAGCCACTGTGGAGGACAGTATGGAGGTTCCTTAAAAAGCTACAAATAGAACTACCATATGATCCAGCAATCCCACTACTGGGCATATACCCTGAGAAAACCATAATTCAAAAAGAGTCATGTACCAAAATGTTCATTGCAGCTCTATTTACAATAGCCCAGAGATGGAAACAACCTAAGTGTCCATCATCGGATGAATGGATAAAGAAGATGTGGCACATATATACAATGGAATATTACTCAGCCATAAAAAGAGACGAAATTGAGCTATTTGTAATGAGGTGGATAGACCTAGAGTCTGTCATACAGAGTGAAGTAAGTCAGAAAGAGAGAGACAAATACCGTATGCTAACACATATATATGGAATCTAAGAAAAAAAAATGTCATGAAAAACCTAGGGGTGAAACAGGAATAAAGACACAGACTTACTAGAGAATGGACTTGAGGCTATGGGGAGGGGGAAGGGTAAACGGTGACAAAGCGATAAAGAGGCATGGACATATATACACTACCAAACGTAAGGTAGATAGCTAGTGGGAAGCAGCCGCATAGCACAGGGAGATCAGCTCGGTGCTTTGTGACCGCCTGGAGGGGTGGGATAGGGAGGGTGGGAGGGAGGGAGACGCAAGCGGGAAGAGATATGGGAACATATGTATATATATAACTGATTCATTTTGTTGTGAAGCTGAAACTAACATACCATTGTAAAGCAATTATACTCCAATAAAGATGTTTAAAAAAAAAAAAAAAAAAAACATAATTCTGCCACCGGATCCTTCCTTCTAAAGAACCGGGATCATGAATAAATAGCACAAGTCCTTACGTTCCTGACCAGGTTACCTGGTCTGGGTAACCTGTCGCATGGAAGCAAGACAACAATAGTTATACCAGGGGCCAATTCCGGAACCAAAAACCATTGGTGTCCCAGGACAAGCAATTTTTAAGTAATGGACAATAGTACTGTTTAACAACCAGCAATAAACAGGGATCTGCTAAGAGTCTTACCGAGAAGATTCAAGAAGAATGGACAGAACATTGACCATAAATACATGCTGGAAGGACTTAAGAGTCCTCTTCATCTAACTCTTCATTTTATTGATGAGGAAAGTGAGACCTGGTATTTTAAGTGACATGTCAAAGGCAAGACAACTAATAATGAAGCCAAAGCTCGAGCCCAGGTCTCCTGACCTGCAATTTACAGAGATCAAGACCTGCAGAGAGCTGCTCTGAGGCCCAGTGATGCTTTGCAGGCTGCCGGGCACTGGGCAGGAGAAAGCACCAGCATCAGCAGGCAATGAGGGCCGGACCACCAGAACCAGGGAAGCCTGAGTGGGTTTCGCCATCATTCTGAGAGACTGATTCAGGCAGCGCTCACAAGGCAGAGCAGGGACTTGTCCAGACTCCGGGCCTCCCAATGGTAGAGACTGAGAAAAGCCACCACTGACTGGGACCTGCCCTCTGGTTCTGCACACAGAGGGGCCAGTTATGAAAACCATCCTAACACTGCATGACCACCAAGCATCCTGGGTCAGACACTGTACACCACTGACCACCAGACGTGAGGACAATCACGGTTAAGCCTACTTCAGGTTCCCCCAATTTGGTTTTCAAAAGACACATCGAAACTCACCTCACATTGACCGTACCTTAGATGCCAGAAGCCCTGGACTCTCATTCAGCTCATTACAATTAAAGTTAAAATATCCTTTCTGGCCAAAGAATACAAATTAGACTCCCTAATATTTATAACAGGACATCAGATCTGCTGCTTGGTCGTCAATCACATGCTAAAGCACACGGAGAACTCTTGGGTCTATAGTGTGGACGAGCAGTACCTCAAGCATGTGTCAAAGAGCTCATTTTGCTCAAATTATGGCTGAGAGGAACTGTTTTCAGCATAGACTGAGGAAAGAGAGATCACGGGAAGCAACCAATCTGTACCACCCTGGCCAAGCTCCCAGCAGACTTGTCTTCAAAAAGCCCACGGCTCCCACAGCACCTAATGCAGCCCAGGCATTCGAGATGGGGTTAATCACCGCTTTCTCTGTCTCACTCCCTCTGTCTGTCTCTCAATAGCTAACATGATAGAAAAACACATTGTTTATTTCGCTCCTATTTTTCTCTCAATGTCACTAACTACATAATATTTCACTGAGTAATATTCTATGACTAACATAATGACCCCTGTACGTTATGTCTTTACCATTCTTGGTTACTAGTTTCTAGCGGTACCTCACTCTTGGCAGGCACTTAATTAGTTTTTCTCTGAACTCTCACCTTCCTTATGCCAGTAGAATCTATCTACAGGAAAGAGTACAATGCCATTTAAAATATAGTAATTCTTTGTTTGCCTAAAACAAGTTAACAGTTAATGTTGCAATTAAATAAAAGATTTATTTATACTGTTAAATTTTGCTAATGTAATTTTAGCTTTATAAATTATGAAGTAAACTTAAGTAGTTATTTGGTATCAGAACATAGCTTGCTAAATATTTCTATGTGCTCCTCAAACATCTAGAATATTTGCTAATAAGTATGTCCAGCCAACTGATTCTGGGGAATCTAAAGAAACAAACTGCTGTTATTTCTACAAAGTACATTCCATCATTCCCAAATTATCAATCATTACAGCTTTATTTCTGAAAATAAACTTGCATTTAGCATTTGTTCACAACAAGTTTGAGTGCTAGACTTCCAACTTAAAAATGTAGAACATTTAGCTCTGCTCACTTCTAAATGCCACCAAAGTATCAATAAAGGCATCTTTAAATGAACACTTATCAACAGAGAAAATACTGAATTAATTTTGATACAACACATCGTGGAATATTATGTAGGCTTTATAAAGAATTAGAACTATATAACAAATGAGTTGGAAGAGATTTGCCATGAGACATAGTTGAGCAACATAAAAAAAGATGGAAAAAGATGTACATAATATAAGACCATTTTTATAGCACAAGGAATAATCTAAAAAAAGACATGGGTTCATGAACATACGAGTGTCTGAGTGTGCATATGTGTGTGTATATGCAATGACATGGGAATTAGCAAAATACGCATAGCATAGAATGGCTAATTGTTCATTTCCCTCTTGGGAAAATAGCTGAACCACAGTTCCTTTACTCCCATGCATTTGAATGCAGTTATGTAACAGTTCTGGCCAATGCATGTGGGTAGAAATGATTGTAACAAGCTACTTCTGAGTTTGGCGCCAAACCCCTCTCATGTGTAACCATCAGTCCTCTTTCCAATCTCAGGTCAGACAGAAAGATTCCCAAGGACCTGGAGGAGCCCCAATCCCAGAGTAATTAAATGGAACAGAACTAACCCCTATCAACCATTACTGTACTATGACAGGAGCAAGAAATCAATTCTTAATGTGTTAAGGCACTGAAATTTATGAAGTGGTTTGATATGCTAGTTAGCTCATGGTAATTAACACGGAGGGATTACCACCAATTGCTATGGGGTTGGCCAAAAAATTCGCTAGGGTTTTTGTAACGTCTTACAGAAAAACCCGAACAGAGTTTTTGGCCAACCCAATACCTACTTGGGGAGAGTAACTCGGGTGGAAGGAGAAATGAACATAAAAAGAAAGTATAAATAAAATGTAGGTTATACAAAAAAATTTAATAAAACTAATACAAGGACATAAAGTCACAATGACAACAGGTAAAAAGCCAAAAGCAGATGAGAACTGTCAACAAAAATTTCTGGAAGTGTGAAAAGGAAATAAGTGAATGAAAACTGATTTAACATTCAGTAACTAAGAATGAAAAACATAAATCTGTTACAGAGAAATGCCAGTAGGGAGCAAGTTAATTTACATTATAGAACCCTGGAAAGCTGATTAAAGACATGAATGCTAAGACCTGAAACCTTAAAACTCCTAGAAGAAAACATAGGCAGTAAGCTCCTTGACATTGGTCCTGGTGATGATTTTCTGGATTTGGTACAAAAAGCAAAGGCAACGAAAGCAAAAATAAATGAGTGGGACTATATCAAATTAAAATGCTTATGCACAGCAAAGAAAACTATCAACAAAATGAGAAGACAACCTACTGAATGAGAGAAAATGTTTGCAAATCATTTATCTGATAAGGGGTTAATATCTAAAAATATATAAAGAACTCATACAACTCAACAGCAAAAAAACAAATTTTAAGATCTTCACAGAAAATTTGTGCCTATATTTTGAGAGATCTGGTCTTGTTCCTTTTTTTTTTTCTTTCTTTTTAATGTCTGAATTTTCTAATATTGTTGTTGCAAGAAAAAAACTATAAAACTATGTGGAGAATAATCTAGAAGTATTTACCTAATGCTTAAAAATTATTTCCAGGGACTTCCCTGGTGGCACAGTGGTTAAGAATCCGCCTGCCAATGCAGGAGACACGGGTTTGAGCCCTGGTCCGGGAAGATCCCACGTGCCGCCCACCTGAGGCGCAGAAACAATAACATAAAACAGTATGGCACCTTGTCCCAAATGGCCACAGAAAGCTGTCCCGCAGTTAGCAAACTATGCACGTTAATTCTTTTTCTGCTTTGGAAGGCTTTTTGCTATTGCATTAAAATGCATTTACTGTAGAACACAATATTTACAAGAAAAGAGAGCCTTGCTAGGTCAGGAACCCAATTTATTTCCGTGGCCCATCAATTCCCAGAGCCCTGCAGACCACAAGAAACTCTGAATAAAGCGCTCCTGTAGGTCTGCTTAGTCAGTCACCTGCCCAATCAAGTAAGCAGCAATGCTAAAGAGCCTTACCCCTCCCCAGCCCCAGACCCACAGCACTGGTTAAGGCCCACGTTCCTTATTTTCACGTACAGTGAATCTCCCTAGTGGTCGTCCCAGCCTCCTTTCTAATCTGGCCTACTATTGCCAAATAAATGCTTAACCATAGTTACATCAGAGATTTGACTATAAACTCCTCACTCCAGCTTTTAAAGATCTTTCATAAAATGGCCTTGATCTACCCATCTTACTAATTCCTCATAAATATCCCAGAACTGAAGTGAAATCCATTTTGGACTCCTGCCTTCCAGAACGGTAAGATAGGAAACCTGCACTGCTTTAAGCCACAGACTTCACGGTAATTTGTTATGGGGCAGTACACCTTCAGATAATCTTCTCAGTGAAGCACGTCTTTCCCTTTCTGGCCAGGTGTTACCTCTGACTAATTTCACTGCTATCATCTATAACAATATTCATAAACTCACCGAACAGTCCCCAGTAGACTGTCAGCTCCTTGAGGTCAAGAAAGGCTGCTCACCAGCCTTTCCATCCCACCCTCCCCCGACTAAGGTCCTACATAATGATAGTAACAGATTATAAAAACTGAATAAATAAATCATGGGGAGCACAAGTCAACTAATAAATATAGAAGGAATAATGAAATTAGAAAAGCACCATTTGGCAAGTATCACATTAGTAACTAATTCATCTCATGAACATCAACAGATGCTAAAAACCAGCGGGTGACAGTTTGATGAGGAACAGAGTATTTCCATAATCTCAAGTCACTCTCCAGCAAATACATCTTAACCACAAAAGGAAAAAGAGTAATTTTCCAGTGGAGAAGCTTGCCACACACCACTGTAATCAAGTGACCGAGGTCAATGTCGACAGCAAAGGGGCCGTGAAATCGTGCACCACCTGAGCGGATGCCGTGAGAACTGAGCAATGCTTCTGGGACACTCCTCCCCAGGTGCAGAAGCCACATCCACTACATCAGACAAGCCCAAGGTGAGAAGCATGTTACAAAACAACCGGCCTGTACTCCACCAAAGTGTCAAGTTCTTAAGAGTCAAGGCCAAGACTGAAGAACCACTGCAGATTGAGGGACACTAAAGAGACATGAAAAGTAAGCACAACCTGTGAGCCTGGATTAAATCTGTTTTTCTGTTTGCTTATTTGTTTTTTTCATAAAGGACATTATTGGGTGACGGGCAAAGCGTGCATCTTGGCAACTTAATCTCAAATGTTTTGGCAAAGGAGGAGGATTTTTTTTGTTGTTATCGTGACTCTTCTGAATCTTAAAAATTATTTCATATTTTAAATAAAGTAAAAACATTTACAAATCACTAATCAGTGTGAGCCTAATGTTCTATGTCACTTCTCACCTCCTCTTCCCCCTCCCCCAACCCCTACCCTGCAGCCCAGCACGCTGCTCATAACACCGATAATTCCTAAATTTGCCAGGAACTTCCTGCCATCTTACTTTCGTGCATACTGTTCCTTCTACAGAATATTCTCTTCCACCCCATTTCTCACATCCTTCAAAGACTAATGCAAACACGGCTTCCAATGTGAAGACACCCATGTATGAGGTTAGGATTGACCTCTCCCTCTCCTGTGTTCCTGAAAGCTTTCCTTCCATTACCATCAGAAGCCCACGTGCATCAGACCTCACGCAGGGTGGTGAAGGAGAAAGGGCAAGGGAGTTCTAGAGACCAGCTCACAAGGCGTCCTCCCAAACCCCCAGCCCGCCACGTGAGAGGTCCAGGGCCCATGACCTGACCTCTCTATACCTCAGTTCTTCAACTATGAAACTGAAATCACTGACAAAAGCTTACAAAGTTGCCATGAAAACAGATAAATGTGTGACACTGAGCAGGATCTTGGGCAGGTCCTTGCCCCCCCATGTCCTCAGCCTGCCTTTTGTTTGTGGCAAAACTCTAGGCAAAGAATAAGTTTAATCAGAGAAGTGAGAAAATGCAGAAGCAGAGGAAAACAGTTAAAGGAGACCAAATAGGGCTTCCCTGGTGGCGCAGTGGTTGAGAGTCCGCCTGCCGATGCAGGGGCCACGGGTTCGTGCCCCGGTCCGGGAGGATCCCACATGCCGCAGACCGGCTGGGCCCGTGAGCCATGGCCGCTGAGCCTGTGCGTCTGGAGCCCGTGCTCCGCAACGGGAGAGGCCACAGCGGTGAGAGGCCCGCGTACCGCAAAAAAAAAAAAAAAAGGAGCCCAAATAATAATAGCTTAGTCATTAAGCACAGTCAAGGACCTTCAGTTCCTCCTTAAGGGCTATAGATAATATTCTGAGCCATCCCCTGTGAGCTGTTTTGCAGATACTGAAGCCCCACCAGGTGGAGGAGGATGACGACATGATGACCAAACTGAAGCTGTGACATAAGCTGCTCCGCTTCACACAATTCCGAGAACTGGCCCCAAAGAAATGGGAACAAACCTTGGAACTAAAGATTAACTGTACTTAAAACAACCAAGATGATGCTGATCAGACCACCACATGACTGATTTCAAGATGCCTGTCAGAGCTGACTGTGCTGCCCTACTCCCTCCCTCTGCCTATACAGCCCCGAAACCCCCCTTTAAAAGCCCCTGCCCCTCAACAGCCATCAGGAGTTGGTTCTCGGACAGGAGTCCACCCTCTCCCCCGGTTGCTGGCCTCCAAAATAAAGCAAGCTTTCCTTTCCTACCAACACCTGTCTCTTGAGAATTGGCTTTTGAGCGGCGAGCAGCCAGACCTGGGTTCGCTAACAACATCATATTGGGCATTCAAGAAAAATGAGACCCAAGATGAGATTCCACTTCACAGTCACTATGATGATATAAACAAAACACAGACAGCAAGTGTGGAGGAACGTGGAGGAACTGTAACCCTCACACACTACTGATGGGTATTAAAACAGAGCAGCTCCTGTGGTGAAGAGTCAGTAAGTAATTACTCACTAACTACTCAGTAAGGCAAACGTAGAATTACTATATGACCCAGCAATTTCACTCCTAAGTATATATACCCAAAAGAACTGAAAACATGTTCAAGCAAAAACTCATACACAAATATTCACAGCAGCAGTATCTGAAAAAGTCAAAAAGTGAAAACAACCCAAATGCCCATCAACTGACGAATGAATAAACAAATTGTGGTTTATCTACACAATGAATATTATTTGAAACTAAAAAGAAACAACGTATTCATACATGCTGCACCATGGATGAACTCTAAAATCATTATGCTGAGTGAAAGAAGCCAGACACAAAAGGCCACATATCATATGATTCTATTTACATGAAACATTCAGAAGAGGCAAGACAAAGAGTAGATTAATGGTGTCCAAATGCTGCAGGGAATGGAGGGTGGGGATAACAGCTAAGTGGCTCAGGGTTTCTTTCTGGGGTGATGGAAACTTTCTAAAATTGATCGTGGTGATGGTTACACAACTCTGTAAATATGTTAAAAAAAACACACACTGAATCTTACACTTTAAATGGATGAACTGTATAGTATGTGAATTAGATCTCAATAAAGTTTTTACAAAAATATAAATAGATCCCTTCCTTCAGGGCAAGAATTGTGTTTTATTCTTACTTGGTTCTCCACCTTCTGTAAACACAGAAGTCACTGTGGAGATGATGTTTGCTGAACTGAACCTGAGTTCAGTTGACAGCAGATTTGGAGAGGATCTCAGTGCAGGACACCACCCCTCAGGGGGACATGGTCCCGCTGTCAGTCAACAGGGTCCGCAGGGCTCCCCGTCCACCTGCCCAGATTGAGCGGGAAGCTCGTTGGGGTGGAGGCTCCTGTCGCTGACTACAGAACAGACTTTCACACATTCAAGACTGTTGGAAAAAACCACTGTTTTAACTGGTAAACAAGTCACTCTGAGCAATAAAGTGTACTGGAAACTTCGTATACATACAAAGCAATCAGAGTTACTTTTAAAATAGCAATACCATTCAAAAGAACTCGAAAAGAAAAAAGGCAACTTTTAGCTAACAATCTATTAATGTTCTCTAACAGACCAATCCAATTTTTAATTGTACAGAGTTGGCTGTACGACGTACTACCTCAAACTATGCTACTAGGAGATTTTACGTCAACAAAAGGACCCGATTTACCCCATTGGTTAGGAGGTGACTGCTAACTGGACATGGCCTGCCCATCACCAGATGAAGATCAGAACCTCACTATGAAGCCCGGCAAGCCGTCTGGACAGGGACTTTTCCTCCTCAAATGTAACATCTGTATTATCAGGGTTTTCTATGCACCTACCTAACACTTTTTTGTCATTTTGTGACTTTGACTAAGACCCCAGCAGATTGCGTCTTCTGAAGGAATTTTTTAGTCCTTGTAGAAAGATACTGAGTAGAATATGTAGCACCTTGGATTGAACTTACATCAGCAAAGTAACACCTTTACAATTTATAGGTCACATGTTTCAAAAACTAATCTTTTTTCCTCTTTCTCTGAAGAAGTTCTTTTATCGGGAATCTATGAGAATGTGAGTGCACACCAGGGGTAACTGTACAGATCAGCACATGCTGTTCCACTTTCAAGAGGCTTAATCGCTCTCAGAAGTACAATTACACACACACACACACACACACACGCACACACACACAAGCTATGACGAATATAGCAAATACATTTTTTCTGATATGTAATTACAACCATAAAATAAAATTTAATGTAAAAGTCTATAGGCATAAATGATGTGTAAAACACAAATTCACTTTAAGTAAAATAACTACAGCTAACAAATTGTGGAGCCAAATTACTAACAGAAACAAATCATCCAAACAATGTTAATTTCTTATCTTTTCCTATAAACTCTGAATATACAGATATAAAATCTATATGACAGATAATATATATAAAATACAATACATAACATATATGTGTATTTCAAGCAGTTCTAGCTCCAGCCTTGTCGTAGGGGAGAGAATATCTAAAGATTATGTGGGTTGGTAGGTTTTTCTTTTAAAATCTCATGTTTAATTCCCATTTGTGAACTGAGTGCACAGCATTCTATTATCCTGCCTCAGGGCTCCTTCTACCCCATGGCCTCAAGCCTTTCCTCTCTTGTGCATCTAACCAGGGACTAACAGCTCTGGTGCGCTCGTGCTTTCCCACAAACCTAGAGGTCAGCATGATCACGGCTCATCACGAGCTTTAAGCAATTTTGTTTATTGCTCAGCTTTAATTGCCTTCACCCAATTGTTACTCACAGCTCCTTTGCATATATTTTCATTACACTCCACTCTGTTGATCATACCTTGATTAAGTGGCTAATCTGCTTGAATTTTCATTTTACATTTACTTCCCAAACCAAATGGGAAGCTTCCTGGCATCCAGTGAAGGCCACTGTGCAGGGCCAACACCCTGCAGCACCATAAGAGGGAACCCCTTTCTAACATGGTTGAGTCCCCACTGAAGACGAGTAATCATATGATGGATTAAGGTTTTAAATAACCAAACTTCTTGACTTATTGTTCATCCTGTTTTTCCTTAGCACTCAGAGCAGCTTTAGATACTCTAATAGGAATAAAAACATTTTAAAAGAGTAGATGACTTTGGGACTTCCCTGGTGGCACAGTGGATAAGACTCCATGCTCCCAATGCAGGCGGCCTGGGTTTGACCCTTGGTCAGGGAACTAGATCCCACATGTATGCTGCAACTAAGAGTTCGCATGCCACAACTAAGGAGCCCTGGAACCGCAACTAAGGAGCTTCCTGCCACAACTAACACCTGGTGCAACCAAATAAATAAATAAATATTTTTTTAAAGCAATGTATTAAAAAAAAAGAGTAGATGACTTTATGAGTACAGACACAAAATTTCTCAATAAAATATTAGCTAACCAAGTAGTGCAGCAACATGTAAGAAAAAATATATTTATACACACACACACACACACACGAGATTTATCCCAAGAAGACAAGATTGTTTCAACATATAGAAAGCAATAAATATAATAAAACCATATTAATAGAATAAAGGACGACCCTTTCATGATAAAACAACTAGGAATAGAAGAGACCTTCCGCAATCTGATAAAGGGCATCCACGAAAAGCTCACAGCAAACATCATGTTTAATGTGCAAAGACGAAGTGTTCCCCTAGGATCAGGAACAAGAAAAGCATATCTGATCCTGCCACTATTGTTCAGCATGCGCTGGGAGGTCTAGACAGAGGATTCAGGAAAGAAAGAAAATGTATTCAGATCGGAAAGGAAGACGTGAAAGTATCTTTACTTATAGATGACATAATTTTGCATATAGAAAATCCTAAGTAACACACACACACACACACACACACACACACATACATTAGAGCAAATAAATGAATTCAGAGTATAAGGTCATTGCACAAAAATCAATTGTATTTCTACCAAGTAGCAATGAACAATCCAAAGATAAAATTAAGAAAACAATTCCACTTACAGCATTAAAAAGAACAGACCAAAGACATGACAAGAAAACAACAGACAAATACCCCTTATGAATACAGATACAAAAGTTCTTAACAAAACTGTAGCAAACTGAACTCAACAGCACATTAGAAGGATTATACACCATGAAACAAAGGGGAAGAAAGTCCCACACAATCTTCTCAATAGATGCAGAAAAAGCACTGGACAGAATTCAACACCCTTTTATGATAAAAACGCTCAGAAAACTAGGAGTAAAAGGGAGCTTCCTTAACATGATATGGGGCATTTATGAAAAACCCACAGCTAATATCATACTTGATAGTGAGAGACCGAAATCTTTTCACCCTAAGATTAGGAAAAAGACAAGAATGCCTACTTTTACCACTACATTCAATACTGTACTGGAAGTCCTAGCTAGCATAATCAGGCAAGACACAAAATTAAAGGCATTCAAATTAGAAATATGAATTTTTTGGAACTTTACTATTTTGATAGACTACACAATTCTATATGAAAAAATCCCATAGCATCCACACAAAAAAACCTACTAGAGCTAATAAACAAATTCAGCAAAATTGCAGACTGTGAAATCATTTGTGTTTCTTTATGCCAGAAATAAAAAAAATTCCAAAAATAAATAAATAAAACAATTCCATTTACAACAGCATCCAAAAGAATAAAATACCAATAAATTTAACCAAGGAGGTAAAAGACCTGTACACCCAAAACTAAAAAATACTGCTGACAGAAATGAAAGAAGGTCTAAGTAAGTGAAAAGACATCCCATGTTCATGGATTAGAAAACCTAATACTGTTAAGATGGCAACACTCCCTAAAGCAGTCTACATTGAACATAACCCTTACCAAAATCCCAATAGTCATTTCTCCAGAAATGGAAAAGCCAATCCTCAAATTCATAAAGAACTGCAAGGGGCCGCAAACAGCCAAAGCAATCTTGAAAAAGAAGAACAAAGTTGGAGGGTTCACATTTCCAGATTTCAAAACGGACTAAAAAGCTACAGTGGTCAAAACAGTATGGTAGGGGGCTTCCCTGGTGGCGCAGTGGTTGAGGGTCCGCCTGCCGATGCAGGGGACACGGGTTCGTGCCCCGGTCCGGGAGGATCCCACGTGTCGCGGAGCGGCTGGGCCTGTGAGCCATGGCCGTTGGGCCTGCACGTCCGGAGCCTGTGCTCCGCAGAGGGAGGGGCCGCGACAGTGAGAGGCCCGCGTACCGCAAAAAACAAAAACAAAAACAAAAAACAGCATGGTACATATTAGCTAATGCAATAAGACAAGAAAAGGAAATAAACGATATATTGACTGGGAAGAAAGAAATATAACTTTGTTCACAGAGGTGTAGAATATCTAAAAGCATCAACAAAAAAACTCCAAGAACCAATAAGTGATTATAACAAGGTTGCAGGATACAAGGTTAACATATAAAATTTAACTGCTTTCCTATATACCAGCAATGAACAAGTGAAATTTGAAATTAAAAACACAATACCATATACATTAGCACTCAAAATAACAGAATAGTTACAAAATCTAGCAAAATATATGTAAGATCTATATGAGAAAAACCACAAAATGTCACTGAAATAAATCAAAGAACTAAATAAATGGAGAGATATTCCATTTCTGTAATGAGAAAACAGATAAATAACAAGAAAGTCCCTATGTCAGTGTTTAGCTGAGCCACTAAGTTGGCTTGGTGAAGGGGTCTGGCAAGTCTAGGCCCTCATTATTAATTCTCACTTCTTAGGTTTCTACATTTCTTACACTTAACTCCAAAGTTAAGTATATTTAATAACCTGATGGTCAATTAATGAATTAACATTGGTAATAAGTTAAATTACATAGGTGGAAATAGCTAGTTTTAAAAGTCAGTTCACAGTGATTACACTCATTTCGTTGGATAAAAAAATAGCACTTTTTTAAAATGGCTGCCTAATATGTCTTTATAAACACAGTCCATTTGCATTATGGGGAAGGATGTGCAGATTTCAGACATCTGGGTCCCTTGATGGTCCACAGAATCTTGCACGATATTTTTATCATACACTTTGTATTGAAATGTGGTTTCCATAAACAAAAATAAGAATGGGCATTGCCACTCACACAGAGATGACTTCAAAGAGAACCCAGCCAGTCCACTCACCTTGGGGTGCTATCAGAGTTCTTCCATGCTCCTGACACCAACCAACTGGCTGAACATAAGGACTATTGACGTCACACCTGCAAAAACAGGATTCTATTTTAGATCCCATATTAACACCAGAGAAAGAATCCAAGAGTAATGTTCATTCTAGATATTAAGAGATGACATGGAAAATACTACGGCATAGCTAAAATATTTTATAGCCTAAGAGAAACAGAAGTAATTTTAGTTCTATATTTTGTAAGCTGAGTGGCCAAACTTCTCTTTTATATAAACTTCTTGAAATTTAAAAGTATTTCTTTAAAAAGGGTTTGACTAGGACCTGAACTGCCAGTGATCTCTCCAGAGAGTGAACGTTTTAATAAACCCCTTCTACCACTTCTTGCTAGCAGCAAGGGAAAATATTAATAGGCCAGTCCAAATTTTAATAAGACGGACCAGACTCCACATGCCAACAATTTCCTCCCTCTCCTTTTCAGGAACCCAGACTATACTACCTAAGACACATACAGCAATTAATCCATGCTCTTCTTCTTAGTTCAAAGAAGAAAACAGCCCCCCTCCTCCCACTGTGCACATGAAGAATCACAGCCTCAGGCGGGGACTTGTCAATCATGCAGGATATGCTCTTAAGAAATGCCACAAAAATTATTTTTGCCGTGCCCTCTTCCATATTTCAGGTTTTCACCCAGAAAATCCTTTTAACTCATGCAATGTTAGTTTAATGGCATCGTGAGCATACATCTCTGTTCACAGGCTTTCAAATAATTCACTCCATTCTCCCTGAATCTTCCCTTTTAAAAATATGACAGTCTGAGTCCAACATTTTTCAGGAAAAAATAATACTGCAAGTTCTTAACTTCCTCTTTACAGAAATGCTTCCCTTACAAACTAGACACAATATAGTGGACTGCCCTGAACTGGTCACATTATTTCAGATGAGGCCTCATTAGGCAACCTCTCAGAGATGAAAAAAAAACTTTCTCGGTTCTTTAATTCAACAGTTCACGAGGAAAAGAAGGTAGTGACAAGCCAGCCACTAGGTTCCTCATGTTCATTACTATAAGAACAGCAAGAACAGTGACAGTCATGGAATGAACATAAATTCTTAACGGCAAACACGAACACACAAAAATACAACGCAGATTGGTGTCTCACCAGTAATCGTAACTATCATCCCAATCGTCAAAATGCACTAGCAAGCGATCTCCAACAATATCTGCTACGGTTGCCACACATACCAAGGAAGGGTTCTTCCTGTCGACAGCCTCCAGCTTCATTCCAACCTGAAATTCCTTAGGCACTGGCCCATTCTAACATGGGGAAGAGGCACAAAGAGAAACAGGACACCAAACAGGACTGAGCCACTGTCAAAACTTCTGTCATGTTTAGCATCAGAAAAGTCTACAGGGTATCAACACTTAAACTGCAGAATGAAGCCAGCCAGTAAAAATATTCCAACAGACTGTTACCAAGTGTACATTCATAAAAAAGCAATCCCAGGAAATGAGCTTTCACTCTGTGCTTTTCTCTTTTGTTGTGCAGGTAGGTTTTATTTCCCCTTTCATCATCACTTTCCCTCTTCAGTTCATAGAATAATCTTGTATTAATTTTAAAATACACTGTTTACTGAATACAGTAATATCAAATAATTTTCTCTGGTCCCCGTAGGCTTTAGATGGGTGGTATATTTCCAAATACCACTATTTGGAAAAGTTTTAAAGATATGCTCTTTAGCACTAAAATTACCACTTATACTTTGATCAAGTGTTGAAATTAGTGGCTTTCTCAACATTTAAGGAATACATGCGCTTATCCATAAATAAATCATAGTTGAAAAAAAAACCAAATGCTTTTTTTAGTACCTGCACATATTTTTTAGTATTAAAAATACTAAGGGCTATGATTTATAATAACATGACAATGATAAAGCCCCACTTTTCCTGTAGCTATGATTAGCCAGGCCTGGGATTTAGAAAATATACACACAATATCCAGGGACTAGAAGAGGGTTTTTTCCCTACTTCTTTACTATCTATACTGGACCCTCATTTTTGGTTTCCTTTAGCACATTACTTTTCTTAAAGCATTTTCACATTTCTCTAACTCTCTTCCTTGATACGAGTCTATGAAACATGTTGAACAGTTGTAGAACACTGATTCAAGAGCAGGACACTGAAGCCTGGGGAAGGGGGCGGGGGGTGGGGACTGTCCTCAGGGGACACAGCCAGCAGGTGGTGGGGCCTCCCAGAGGACGCGAGGCTGCGACTTTTTCTCCTTCTCTCCTGAACACCTGTTAGGCGGCTGGGACACAGAGGGTGAGTGTGCTCCACCCAAATCCTCACACACCCTTCGAATCTATATGAACCGTCACCCTCTTTTTCATTACACATAAATACAACTGGACCAGGTACAGTCAAAGTCCACCTGGCATATCAGCAGGTCTCAAAACATCAAACTAAATTTAAACGACTAACTCACTAGAAGCAAAAAGAAACACCTTCTAAAAGGCATTTTAAATTTTAGCCAGCTTTACATGTGTTTCTACTCTCTCCATCTAATTATTTAATTGTATGTTTAAAAGAAAAACAAATATGCCCATAGGAAACTGACAAATCTAGTGAGAAAAGTCATAGGAAGCTAAGGATTCTTAAAAGATTAAAATAGAACAGAATACATAGTGAATTTTAAGAAATTTAAGTTGAAGTAAAAATCTGATTTATACTATGGAAGAAAATACTTACAGAATTTCTGTTTTTGAATAATTTCTTGGGAGCATTTTGCAATTTGCAGGCCTTCAAGTAATCCATCCAAACAAATTTATCTTTTCTATAACCTAAAAAAAAAGTACGGATTATTCAAAATACCCACAAGATGTAACCATGTGCATAATAAGTGTATCAATACTATTCTTATTCAGTTTTCTGCCATAAATTCAACGTCCTTTAGCAGACACAAAAGATTTATATTAAAATCTCTAAACTGTTTCAGTGTTGTTTTAATGTATGGAATTCCAAACTGTTGAGTTTGATTTCCCACCATGCATGTCATTCCCTACAAAGTTTAAAACTCATTCAAATATGGAATCAGTACCCTGGTGGCCTGACAGGAGTCTCATCTCCTGCGTCCCTCAGGCCTCCTGAAGCAGTCACGTCCCCAAGGCCAGCCAGCGTGGGCCTGATGGTAAGCAGCCCCAGGGGAGCCAGACACTGCAGGGGCGACAGAACCGTCCCCCAGGCCACGTGGCAGTTCCAGCTTTCTGCCCTTGTCTTTACAGGCTTCCCAATAAAATGCCTGACCCTCCCGTCCATGTGCCCTAAAGCAGCTCGTGTGGGGCTGGCCCATATAACCAGGCTCAGGAAATACTCAGATTGAGTGTCACAGAATAGACGTCAAACTCCTTGCACTGGCCTTCAAGGCCGCGACGACACCTCTCACTTATCTCCTCCCTCCTGGCCCTTGCCTCTCCGCTAGCTCCAGCGTTCCTGTGATTACTGGTCTGCCACACCCGCTGCTGGGCTCTGACACGTGCTCCTCCCCAGGGAGCCAGCTGGCTGTCTCTGTCGTGCATCCGTCCAGGCATCTGTCAGATGTCACACCCCAGGCCTGTCTTCACCTTACTTATTGCAAGGGCAGCCCTGGGACCCCACTCAGCACTCCACGCCTGTCGCCGCTAGACACACACCTTTCTCTCTGTTTATCCTCCTTCTCCCCTCTGGAATGAAAGCCCCGTGAAGACGGAGACGGTTTCCTTTATTCACTGCTCTGTCTCCAGGGCCTGCACACAAGAAAGGCTCCACGAACACCTACCACCCACGGGGTGAATGAGCCTGGGGCCTGTTCCAACCTCCCTGAAACCCAGCAATCTCAGGGGATCCTGCTGCCAGCCTCAGGGGTGGATCCCAGAGGACACCCTGAGCTGCTCCCTAAGAGTAAAATGACTATACAGTGACTCCAGAAGTTGCCACGGTCAGCCAGGAGTCTAACACCCAAGCAGGAGACCTTATGTACAAATTTGCTGGTCAAGGAAACAGGCCCACTGGCATCTCAACCTATGAATCCTCACCTCACTAGCAGACAGCAGGTAAGAAAGGTTTCAGTCATGTCTGACAGACCCAGTTCCTCTCCCACATAACAAAAGACAAAGATGAGATTTTTAATTCCCATCGAAAGAAAACAGTGAATTTTTCACTTTCATAGTTCCCTGCGTTCCATGATTTCTGCTTGAAACAAATGATATACAGTGAATCAAGTTTCCTCACTGTACAGCATCACTGATTAAGTGAAATATTTTATTTCAACTGTAATTTAAACATTAGTTTCTTCATTCCTTATAAAGTTTAATAGACTTTATGTGAGATAAAATGTTCTCATGAGATTTTACTTCTGCCCTATGCACCTCAGAGTATTTGACCTACACGGTCTTGGATGTTTTTCTTTAAAGACATTTATTTATTTCTCACAGTGATATCCTTGTAGTCTTACTGCTTTTTGTGGATCAAACTTTCATTTTGAAAATCAATTCACACCAGGCTCTCTTGTTAGTATTTCCTTAAAAAGCTGACTGTCTTTTCCTCCTGACTTACCCTTAGGGATGTGTAATTCATGTTTGGTCTTTTCACACCACCCTACTGGATGAATGTCAGGGGAACCAGCATTAGTCCAAAAATCATAGCAGCTTAAATAACCGTCAAAATGAAGTCTGAGACGGTAACCACACACCTGCAAAATGGAATGTTTACAATCGTTCATTAAGAGTCCTGCATTTGAAGTGTACATAAAATTAACAAAATATTCATTTATTCTGTCAACACCATCAATATATATGAACCAATCCTTACATCCAAATGTCTTAAAGAACAAATTCATAGATGAATCTGGATAAGACAAATGCTGACAAACTAGACACTATCTTTCAAGTATCAAAAATTTTTCTGCAAAAAAACTATCCTTTTACTCAGTCTAGGAATCTGAGGTCAATTTACATAACCATTAATCGACAAGTTTGTTTATTTGTTCATTCAATACCTAGCAAATATTCCTTTCAGAAACCCCATCTCCTGCTGTCTGGCTTGGATTCATACCCCAAAACAGTGTAACCTGAAGTACACAGCAAAAACCAAAATGGGTATGACCTTACTTAACCTAACATATGGACCCAGCATACTCAACAAAGAAAAACAGTCTGTGAAACACATCTCCTAGACATGCTATACAAGTTCAATAACTATAATCATTCAGTAAATTAAGTGAATAGTGTTTTCTATGTTTGATGTTATTTGAAATACAGAGGTCTTTTATCAATTTAATAACATAAAATGTTTAGTAAATATTATATAAGCCATTTACTTTATCAATGGCTCCTCACCCTATATAATTTTCATAAAATTCATGTATTTATATAAATATATAATTCATAAGCATGGATTTTTTCATATACATTTCTCATTAGTTCAGATAAAACTTGAATAATTGTCTCTTTTAACAGACAAAAGCAACATTGTGGGATTCACTGATTTTTATCAACCTCAGGTGAAAACTATTTACCAATTAAATCAAGAGTTACCACTAGTAATGAGAAACTTAGAAAATTAATCTTCAGACAACGAAAAAATTTCATTAAAGAACATACTTCACTCATCGCTGAATAAAATAAATCCATAATGTACTTGGATTTGTTTATAACACAAAGTACTGAAATTCATCATTCTCTAGAAAATTCTCTCCTGTCACTGCAATTAGTCCAAGACAGTAACACTATTTCTTACCTCAGCTACAGAAAGCACACAAAACACAGATGGATGACGGGGGTCAATGCCTTCTAATCTCATTCCAACCTGAAAACCATTTTCACGCTCCGGAAAGGACTGGTCCTATGAAATTTCATGGTATAATATTAATCACTGAAATATCTTCACAGTTTGATATTAAAACACTTGGTGTCTCTACGCACACAATCATACACGTTTGGAAGCTCAATAATATAATCAAAGAAAGAAGCCTGCTCTTGGAGATTTTGCCCTCAAAGACGGCTTGATCGGTTGTACGTTCTTTGAAATAGTTCATCTGCCAAACTTTATGTCCTGTGAACCCCCCACCTACTCCTTTTGCCCATTTTTCCTTAATGATCTGAAGGAGCTCTTCCTGTACTCTGGACACAATACTTTGTTGATTATAATGGTTACTTATTCCCAATCTGTGACTTACTTGGCTTTTCACATTGTTTCTGATGACCGTGGAGAATTTTATTTTAACGTAATAAAATATATCAGCTATTTCCTGTACAGCTGGCACATCTAGCCTATGAAATCCCTTGCAACACTGAAGTTACATAAATATTCTCCTACTGTTATTTTATTTTTAACATCTTTATTGGAGTATAATTGCTTTACAATGGTCTGTTAGTTTCTGCTTTATGACAAAGTGAATCAGTTATACATATACATGTGTCCCCATATCTCTTTCCTCTTGCATCTCCCTCCCTCCCACGCTCCCTATCCCACCCCTCTAGGTGGTCACAAAGTACTGAGCTAATCTCCCTGTGCTATGCGGCTGCTTCCCACTCCATCCATTTTACGTTTGGTAGTGTATATATGTCCATGCCACTTTCTCATTTTGTCCCAGCTTACCCTTCCGCCTCCCAGTATCCTCAAGTCCATTCTCTAGTAGGTCTGCATCTTTATTCCCGTCTTGCCCCTAGGTTCTTCTGACCATTTTTTTTTCTTCTTTAGATTCCATATATATGTGTTAGCATATGGTATTTGTTTTTCTCTTTCTGACTTACTTCACTCTGTATGACAGTCTCTAGGTCCATCCACCTCACTGCAAATAACTCAGTTTCGTTCCTTTATATGGCTGAGTAATATTCCACTGTATACATGTGCCACATCTTCTTTATTCATTCATCTCTTGATGGACACTTAGGTTACTTCCATGTCCTGGCCATCGTAAATAGAGCTGCAATGAACATTTTGGTACATGACTCTTTTTGAATTATGGTTTTCTCAGGGTATATGCTCAGTAGTGGGATTGCTAGGTCGTATGGTAGTTCTATTTTTAGTTTTTTAACAAACCTCCATACTGTTCTCCATAGTGGCTGTATCAATTTACATTCTCACCAACAGTACAAGAGGGTTCCCTTTTCTCCACACCCTCTCCAGTATTTCTTTGTAGATTTTTTGATGATGGCCACGCTGACCAGTGTGAGATGATACCTCATTGTAGTTTTGATTTCCATTTCTCTAATGATTACAGATATTGAGCATTCTTTCATGTGTTTGTTGGCAGTCTGTATATCTTCTTTGGAGAAATGTCTATTTAGGTCTTCTGCCCATTTTGGGATTGGGTTGTTGGTTTTTTTGATATTGAGCTGCATGAGTTGCTTCTATGTTTTGGAGATTAATCCTTTGTCAGTTGCTTCATTTGCAAATATTTTCTCCCATTCTGAGCATTGTCTTTTCATCTTATTTCTGGTTTCCTTTGCTGTGCAAAACCTTTTAAGTTTTTTGTTTATTTTTGTTTTTACTACCATTTCTCTAGGAGGTGGGTCAAAAAGGATCTTGCTGTGATTTATGTCATAGAGTGTTCTGCCTATGTTTTCCTCTAAGAGTTTGATGGAGCCTGGACTTACATTTAGGTCTTTAATCCATTTTGAGTTTATTTTTCTGTATGGTGTTAGGGAGTGTTCTAATTTCATTCTTTTACATGTAGCTGTCCAGTTTTCCCAGCACCACTTATTGAAGAGGCTGTCTTTTCTCTACTGCATATTCTTGCCTCCTTTATCAAAGATAAGGTGACCATATGTATGTGGGTTTACCTCTGGGCTGTCTATCCTGTTCCATTGATCTATATTTCTGTTTTTGTGCCAGTACCATACTGTCTTGATTACTGTAGCTTTGTAGTATACTCTGAAGTCAGGGAGCCTGATTCCTCCAGCTCCGTTTTTCTTTCTCAAGATTGCTTTGGCTATTCGGGGTCTTTTGTGTTTCCATACAAATTGTGAAATTTTTTGTTCTAGTTCTGTGAAAAATGCCAGTGGTAGTTTGATAGGGATTGCATTGAATCTGTAGGTTGCTTTGGGTAGTAGAGTCATTTTCACAATGTTGATTCTTCCAATCTAAGAACATGGTATATCTGTTTGTATCATCTTTAATTTCTTTCACCAGTGTCTTATAATTTTCTGCATACAGTTTTTTTGTCTCCTTAGGTAGGTTTATTCCTAGATATTTTATTCTTTTTGTTGCAATGGTAAATAGGAGTGTTTTCTTAATTTCACCTTCAGATTTTTCATCATTAGTGTATAGGGATACAAGAGATTTCTGTGCATTAATTTTGTATCCTGCTACTTTACCAAATTCATTGATTAGCACTAGTAGTTTTCTGGTAGCATCTTAGGATTCTCTATGTATAGTATTATGTCACCTGCAAACAGTGACAGCTTTACTTCTTCTTTTCCAATTTGGATTCCTTTTATTTGTTTTTCTTCTGATTGCTGTTGCTAAAACTTCCAAAACTATGTTGAATAATAGTGGTAAGAGTGGACATCCTTGTCTTGTTCCTGATCTTACAGGAAATGCTTTCAGTTTTTTACCACTGAGAACGATGTTGGCTGTGGGTTTGTCATATATGGCCTTTATTATGTTGAGGGAAGTTCACTCTATGCCTACTTTCTGGAGGGTTTTTATCATAAATCGGTGTTGAATTTTGTCAAAAGGTTTTTCTGCATCTATCGAGATGATCATATGGTTTTTCTCCTTAAATTTGTTAATATGGTTTATCATGTTGATTGACTTGCATATATTGAAGAATCCTTGCATTCCTGGGATAAACCCCACTTGATCATAGTGTATGATCCTTTTAATGTGCTGTTGGATTCTGTTTGCTAGTACTTTGTTGAGAATTTTTGCATCTTTGTTCATCAGTGATATTGGCCTGTAGTGTTCTTTCTCTGTGACATCTTTGTCTGGTTTTGGTATGAGGGTGATGCTGGCCTCGTAGAATGAGTTTGGGAGTGTTCCTCCCTCTGTTATATTGTGGAAGAGTTTGAGAAGGACAGGTTTTAGCTCTTCTCTAAATGTTTGATAGAATTCTTTCTCCTGTGAAAGCCATCTGGTCCTGGGCTTTTGTTTGTTGGAAGATTTTTAATCACAGTCTCAATTTCAGTGCTTGTGATTGGTCTGTTCATATTTTCCATTTCTTCCTGGTTCAATCTTGGAAGGTTGTGCTTTTCTAAGAATTTGTCCATTTCTTCTGGGTTGTCCATTTTATTGGCATATAGTTGCTTGTAGTAATCTCTCATGATCTTTTGTATTTCTGCAGTGTCAGTTGTTACTTCTCCTTTTTCATTTCTAATTCTATTGATTTGAGTCTTCTCCCTTTTTTTCTTGATGAGTCTGGCTAATAGTTTATCAATTTTGTTTATCTTCTCAAAGAACCAGCTTTTAGTTTTATTGATCTTTGGTATCGTTTCCTTCATTCCTTTCTTATTTATTTCTAATCTGATCTTTATGATTTCTTTCCTTCTGCTAATTTTGGGGGTTTTTTGCTTTTCTTTCTCTAATTGCTTTAGGTGTAAGGTTAGGTTGTTTATTTGAGATGTTTCTTGTTTCTTAAGGTAGGATTGTATTGCTATAAACTTCCCTCTTAGAACTACTTTTGCTTCATCCCATAGGTTTTGGGTCGTTGTGTTTTCATTGTCATTTGTTTCTAGGTATTTTTTGATTTCCTCTGATTTCTTCAGTGATCTCTTGGTTATTAAGTAGTGTGTTGTTTAGCCTCCATGTGTTTGTATTTCCTACAGATTTTTTTCCTGTAATTGATATCTAGTCTCATAGTGTTGTGGTCAGAAAAGATACTTGATACGATTTCAATTTTCTTAAATTTACCAAGGCTTGATTTGTGACTCAAGATATGATCCTGGAGAATGTTCCGTGAGCACTTGAGAAGAATGTGTATTCTGTTGTTTTTAGATGGAATGTCCTATAAATATCAATTAAGTCCATCTTGTTTAATGTATTATTTAAAGCTTGTGTTTCCTTATTTATTTTCATTTTTGATGATCTGTCTATTGGTGAAAGTGGGGTGTTAATGTCCCCTACTCTGATTGTGTTACTGTCGATTTCCCCTTTTATGCCTGTTAGTATTTGCCTTATGTATTGAGGTGCTCCTATGTTGGGTGCATAAATATTTACAATTGTTGTGTCTTCTTCTTGGATTGATCGCTTGATCATTATGTAGTGTCCTTCTTTGTCTCTTGTAATAGTCTTTATTTTAAAGTCTATTTTGTCTGATATGAGAATTGATACTCCAGCTTTCTTTTGATTTCCATTTGCATGGAATATCTTTTCCCATCCCCTCACTTTCAGTCTGTATGTGTCCTTATGTCTGAAGTGGGTCTCTTGTAGATGGCATATATACAGGTCTTGTTTTTGTATCCATTCAGCCAGTCTATGTGTTTTGGTTGGAGCATTTAAACCATTTATATTTAAGGTAATTATCAATATGTATGCTCCTATTACCATTTTCTTAATTGTTTTGGGTTTATTATTCTAGGTCTTTTCCTTCTCTTGTGTTTCCTGCCTAGAGAAGTTCCTTTACAATTTGTTGTAAAGCTGGTCTGGTGGTGCTGAATTCTCTTAGATTTTGCTTGTCTGTAAAGCTTTTAATTTCTCTGTCAAATGTGAATGAGATCCTTGCTGGGAACAGTAATCTTGGTTGTAGGTTTTTCTCCTTCATCACTTTCAATATGTCCTGCCACTCCCTTCTGGCTTGCAGATTTTCTGCTGAAAAATCAGCTGTTAACCTTATGGAGATTTCCTGTGTGTTATTTGTTGTTTTTCCCTTGCTGCTTTTAATATGTTTTCTTTGTATTTAATTTTTGATAGTTTGATTAATATGTGTCTTGGTGTATTTCTCCTTGGATTTATCCTGTATGGGACTCTCTGTGCTTCCTGGGCTTGATTAACTATTTTCTTTCCCATATTAGGGAAGTTTTCAACTATAATCTCTTCAAATATTTTCTCAGTCCCTTTCTTTTTCTCTTCTTCTTCTGGGACCCCTATAATTGGAACATTGGTGTGTTCAATGTTGTCGCAGAGTTCTCTGAGACTGTCCTCAAATCTTTTCATTCTTTTTTCTTTATTCTGCTCTGCAGTAGTTATTTCCACTATTTTATCTTCCAGGTCACTTATCCATTCTTCTGCCTCAGTTATTCTGCTATTGATCCCTTCTAGAGAATTTTTAATTTCATTCGTTGTATTGTTCATCACTGTTTCTTTGCTCTTTAGTTCTTCTAGGTCCTTGTTAAATGTTTCTTGCATTTTCTCTATTCTGTTTCCCAGATTTTGGATCATCTGTACTATCATTACTCTGAATTATTTTTCAGGTAGACTATCTATTTCCTCTTTATTTGTTAGGTCTGGTAGGTTTTTGCCTTGCTCCTTCATCTGCTGTGTGTTTCTCTGTCTTCTCATTTTGCTTAACTTACTGTGTTTGGGGTCTCCTTTTCGCAGGCTGCAGGTTCGTAGTTTCCGTTGTTTTTGGTGTCTGTCCCAGTGGCTTAGGCTGGTTTAGTGTGTTGTGTAGGCTTCCTGGTGGAGGGGACTAGTGCCTGTGTTCTGGTGGATGAGGTTGGATCTTGTCTTTCTGGTGGGCAGGTCCACGTCTGGTGGTGTGTTTTGGGGTGTCTGTGGCCTTATTATGATTTCAGGCAGTCTCTCTGCTAATGGATGGGGTTGTGTTCCTGTCTTGCTAGTTGTTCGGCATAGGATGTCCTGCACTGTAGCTTGCTGGTCGTTGAGTGGAGCTGGGTCTTGGCGTTGAGATGGAGATCTCTGGGAGATTTTCGCCGTTTGATATTACACGGAGCTGGGAGGTCTCTTGTGGACCAGTTTCCTGAACTTGGCTCTCCCACCTCAGTGGCATAGCCCTGACGCCTGGCTGGAGCACCAAGAGCCTGTCCTCCACACAGCTCAGAATAAAAGGGAGAAAAAAAAGAAAGAAAGAAAGAAGAATATAAAATAAAATAAAAGTTATTAAAATAAAAAAATAATTATTAAGAAAAAATAATTTTTTAATTAAAAAAAACGGACAGACAGAACCCTAGGACAAATGGTAAAAGCAAAGCTATACAGACAAAATCACACACAAAAGCATACACATACACACTCATAAAAAGAGAAAAAGAGAAAAGAATATATATATCATTGCTCCCAAAGTCCACCTCCTCAATTTGGGATGATTAGTTGTCTATTCAGGTATTCCACCGATGCAGGGTACATCAAGTTGATTGTGGAGCTTTAATCCACTGCTCCTGAGGCTGCTGGGAGAAATTTCCCTTTCTCTTGTTTGTTCGCACATCTCCCAGGGTTCAGCTTTGGATTTGGATCCGCCTCTGTGTATAGGTTCCAAGACGTCCCGAGGACGTCTGTTCTTCGTTCAGACAGGACGGGGTTAAAGGAGCAGCTGATTCGGGGACTCTGCCTCAGTCAGGCCGGGGGGAGGGAGGGGTACTGAGTGCGGGGCGAGCCTGCGGCGGCAGAGGCCAGCATGACGTTGCACCAGCCTGAGGTATGCTGTGCGTTCTCCCAGGGAAGTTGTCCCTGGATCACGGGACCTCGGCAGTGGTGGCCTCCCAGGAGAGGAGGTGTGGATAGTGACCTGTGCTTGCATACAGGTTTCTTGGTGGCTGCAGCAGCAGCCGTAGCGTCTCATGCCCGTCTCTGGGGTCCGCGCTGATAGCCGCGGATTGCACCTGTCTCTGGAGCTCCTTTAAGCAGCGCTCTTAATCCCCTCTCCTCGCACACCAGGAAACAAAGAGGGAAGAAAAAGTCTCTTGTCTCTTCGGCAGCTCCAGACTTTTTCCCGGACTCCCTCCCGGCTAGCTGTGGCGCAGTAGCCCTCTTCAGGCTGTGTTCACACCGCCAACCCCAGTCCTCTCCCTGGGATCCAGTGAAGCTGGAGCCTCAGCTCCCAGCCCCCACCCATCCCGGCAGGTGAGCAGACAAGTCTCTCAGGCTGGTGAGTGCTGGTCGGCACCGATCCTCTGTGCAGGAATCTCTCCACTTTGCCCTCCTCACCCCTGTTGCTGCACTCTCCTCCGTGGCTCCGAATCTCCCCCCCCTCCGCCATCCGCAGTCTCCGCTGTGAAGGGGCTTCCTAGGATGTGGAAACCTTTCCTGCTTCACAGCTCCCTCCCACTGGTGCAGGTCCCGTCCCTATCCTTTTGTCTCTGTTTTTTCTTTTGCCCTACCCAGGTACGTGGGGTGTTTCTTGCCTTTTGGGAGGTCTGAGGTCTTCTGCCAGCGTTCAGTAGGTGTTCTGTAGGAGTTGTTCCACATGTAGATGTATTTCTGATGTATTTGTGGGGAGGAAGGTGATCCCCACGTCTTACTCTTCCGCCATCTTGAAGCTATTTCTCCTCCTAGTGTTATTTTATAACTTTTGTTCTTCATATTTAAATCTACAATACAATTGGAATTGATTTTTTCTATGGAGTGAGGTAGGGCTCTATTTTTTCATATGGAAAAGAAATTATTCAAAAAAAATTTTTTGAGTCGTTCATACTTTCATTGATCTGCAAAGTTCCCTCTATTATATCATGGTTCTACATGTCTTTGGGTATAATTCTGGCCTTTTAATCCTATTTGTTGGCATATTTGCCTACATCACATTGTCTTAATTGCTTGTAATGAGTCTTTTTATCTGGAGAGCAATCTTTATCATGCTGAGTTTTCTAACTCAGGAACTTGTTCCCTTTCTATTTAATCTAATCATTTTCATTGTCCAAGATGTTTTTAAAATTTTCACATAAGACTTTGTAGTATTTATTCCTATAGACCTTTTATGCTTATTGCTATTGTAAAAGGAATTTATTTCATAAAAAACTTTCTCATTCATTCCCATTTATTATTTTCTTCAATATTGGTCTTGCTTCCCATAGCCTTGTTGAATGATTAATAGCTTTGAGCAGACAGTTTTGAGAAGATTCAACATTACTCGTTTATTTATTCTTAATTGAGAATAAACTTGTAAGTACACTAATGGAAGATGATGATTAAAATCTAGTACTATTAGATCTAGAGCTGCTTTTTAATCACTACTAACGATTGCTTAATCTACGAATGCCTATTTTAGGGGTAATTTATTCTTTTGAGAAAAATCTTTTCATTTGGAAATAATGTCAAACTTAAAGGAAAGTTCCAAGAACAAAATAGTACAGAGAACATGTATAGCCTTTGCCTAGATTTATTTATTGTTAACATTCCACCTCATTTGCTTTATCATTTCTGTTTGCCCCCTCTCTCAAGTGTCTGTGTGTATACAGATGCAGATGTATACATATACATATACGTGTATATATGATTTTTTAATCATTTGAGGGCTCTTTACCCCTAAATACTAAATTTTTTCCCTAAGGGCAGTCTATTTTCCCTAAAAATAGGAACGTTCTCTTACTTAACAACAGCTCATTTATCAACGTCTGTAAATTTGACATTACTTTTAACTAATCTTCCACTCATATTACAATTTTTCCAATTTATCCAACAATGCACTTCATAATATTTTCCCTCCAGAATAGGATTCAGTTTAAGGGCAGATATTAAATTTAACTGACATGTCTGTTTAGTCTCCCTTAATCTGGATCATTTTCCATTGCCTTTCTTTATCTTTTATAATACTGACATTTTAAAAGAACACAGTGTTTTCCCTCCTATATTTTTTAAAATAGAAAGTTCCTCATTTTGGATTTGTCTGATGTTTCCCATGATTAGATTCAGGTTATGCATTGTTTTGCCAGCCTGCCATATGGGTGATGATGTGTTCTTCTAAGGACATCACATCTGGTCCATTGGTGATGTTAATTTTGATCACACAATTACAACATTCTGCAATTCCTTCACTATAGTTACATACAAAACACATATACATACATAAACATTTACACATATGTATACACATATATGTATACACATATATCTGATAAATCTTAAGTTCAAACAGATCCATCTAATTCAGTCCATCCTCAGAGGACTCATTGTCTTTTTTGATCTATATTTGTAATTCTCCTCTAACAAGGTCAACACACTTACTCAGGTACTAAATCCTGTAGTGTATGTACTGCGGTTTCAGAACTCTGTTACCCCCACTACTATAATAAACAAACCTACAAAAAGAGTTCAGGATTTGTTTGCAATTTTCCCTTCCTGCTCTGCCATCCAAGA
Source organism: Pseudorca crassidens (assembly GCF_039906515.1). Classification (NCBI taxonomy): domain Eukaryota; kingdom Metazoa; phylum Chordata; class Mammalia; order Artiodactyla; family Delphinidae; genus Pseudorca; species Pseudorca crassidens. The sequence goes on from NC_090307.1 coordinate 59,934,401, forward strand.
ATGGGGTATATAAACACTGTGTTCATAAACTACTTGGATTCATTCTTTTTTCTCCCTTCAGTCCAATCATGGGATTCACCTGAAATATGGCTGAGTTCATTTGTTTCTGTTTTCTTTCACTTCTTAATGATTTATTTCAATTTTAATATGCAGAATATTAACGTACTTCCAAAAGTTAAAGCTCTACAAAACGGTACTCAGAGAAGTATCTCTCCTTCCCATGTCCTACCCACCCCATTCTACCTCTTAAGGTAACCAACCTCACTCTTTTCTGGTTTATCCTTCCTGGGTTTCTTCTTGCAAAAATAAGCAATTATGTTTATATTTCTTCTTATTTTTCCCTCCCTTCTTACACATAAGACAGCATATTATACAGGCTGTTTTACATTGGCGTTGTTCACTTCCTAGTGTCCCCTGGAAACCACCTCATGTCAGGTCACAGCCACTGCCCACATTCTCTTTTAAGCTGCACTGTCCTCCACTGTGTACACGTAACATAGTTTGTTCAACCTTCTTCCACACTTGGGTACATGCTTTTTTTTTTCATAAGGACATGAAATTGTTTTAAAATCTTTATGAATTGGCTTGTAAAATGTCGTTAGAAACTTTCTTACATTCACAGCTCAAAACCCAAAAATTTGACGGAAACCAAAAATGAAATGGCAAGAATGAATGATTTCTCAGGAATACTTTATTTCTACAAAAGTAAATGTCATGTGTGTGTTTAACTCTCCTAGCCTTCTTCTCACTTCTGCTCTGTTTTCCAGCAGATTGTATTTAACAAGTTTTGTGTGACTACCTCCTGTTCACTGCTTCAAAATGTCTCAGTTAACTTCCAAAAGCACCACAACCATATACATAGATACATACACATGAACACAACATGGGTAAGAAAAGCAACGGGGAAGGAGAGACCGGGGGAGAGTATAATAATAAGGCTGACAGGAAATTTAAGAAGCTGCAGAAAAGGAGAGAACACTTTTCATGTTTTAACAAAACTGAAAGATGTAAAATTGGGGCTGGGGAGTAACTAGTATTAGATCACATATGAATGATAAATGCAAGACACTGGCCACGAATCACAGCCAAGAGGTTGGGATGAGCAACGTCTGTCTTGTCAGCATTTCAAAATGGCTTCTTAGTTGAACATTTGGGAGCTTTTACGTAATGTTGCAAGGAGCCTGTATGGCTCCAGCAGCCACAGCAGTCTTTGGAGGGTTTCAAACAAAAACCAAGACAGTCGTTTTAACAATCCGAAAGGCAACATCTACTGAGAAATATCACTGCCTGTCTTCCATCTCTTTTCTGTGTGACGGTTTATTCATGGCAGATAAAGATGTTTTTCCTTTCTAAAAATCTTGTATTTTATGAACATAATTGAGAGCTGTGCATATAAAATCATATTTTATGATGAAGAAAAGGGACCTGGAAGCACACACTTAAAGCAAACAATAAGCCCATTAAATTCAGTCATAAAAAGTCACAAGGTTTGTGGACCTGAAAACCACTTTTACAGCTAAATAAACGCAAGCCCAGAGAGGTTAAGAGACTTTCTCAAGGTCACACCAGTTTAGTGGCAGAGCATAAGTAAGGACATAAGTCTTCTGAAAGCTTGCCAACTGTTTGTTCCACTAAGGGGACAGAGTGGCAACAAAACGCAAAACAAAACCTGGCTTGAGGCCACAGAAGGCTTCAAGGACACTTCCAGGGAAGCACCATGTGCTCCTGGGTACAGAAGTGAAGTTGTTTTGTTTTGTCATTTTCTGTTCTCCAAACAGTTGCAAAATAATGCTTTCTAGTATAAAATTGATGAATTTTGTCACTGATGTTGGAGAAGAAGGATTATTCGAAGTTCCATGCCTCATATCAAAAGTAGATACAAATGATATACTATTATTTTAAAATAAAATGAGTCAGAGCACTAGAAAAAAACAAAGAAAAACAAAACACCATGCCTGGAGAAAAGTAGAGGGGCTATTGGCAAAATTCCTTTATGAAATACAATCGTGTTCACGGGTGTGTGCCAGCAGGTCTTTGCTCCATGGGTAGACAAAGTCAAAAGTGCACAGTGGGAACAACTCTTGGGCAGTTGGTAGATATACCTGTTCATCACTGAGAACCCCATTGCAAGAGCAGAGAGATGATCCTGTGATGACAACTTCTGAGCCACTACACAGACTGCAGAAGGTCGGTGGCCACCAGTACCAGCAGAGCACCAGTGAAATACGTGCCCCACAGAAGAGCGTCTACACCATCTGAATGTCGACAAGCATCCTACATTATTCACAGGCAGGAGCTGGCAGCCAACAATACTCCCCTGATCACAATTCAATATTGAAAGAAATGGGATAAACTGGGCATGGGATGGAATCGCAGCTAGTGAGGCACAGGTTTTTAGTGAGCTTGCAAAGGGCCGGGCCAGGGCCACAGGGCAGCGGGTTCTCAGTCCCCACATGATGGCTGTCAGAGGGAAAGAGGTTCCTAGGAATTTTACACGCAGACGATAAAAACGAAATTTCTTAAAACACCAAAGACCACTGCCATGAGTTCAGCATCCTCGTTAAATGGTTTATCTCAGCAACATCTTCAAAATCTTAAATCATCTCAATGTGTACCTTCAGGGCTGAAATGTCACAATTTTCAACGTGAAAGGTGAGCCATCAGGAAGTCTTATGTAGGCAAACTGTGATATAAACAGCTTGACCACAGGGAATTTAGCTTTTTGTCAGCACTTGACAATTTTCTTTCCTCAATGGGGGAAAAATCAATTAGGTTATTGGTAGAGTAAAAAAAAAAAAAATTCAAATACTGCAGAAGGGAACGTGAGAAAAACATTTTCCAGAGACAAACACAATCAAAGAGGAAGTTACAAAATGCATTTGCAGCTCTCTCTGAAGCAGAGAGACTCAACCTACCAGGTTTTGAGCATAGTTTGTGTCAACATAGCATTTGATAAAACAAAACGAGTCTGGGTTCATGTTCAATCTGAATATCCAGGACAATCCACATGTATCTGAAGAACCACTAACACTTGCGTCACAGCCAAAAACCTAAGAATGGTTCGATGCAACTTTCTCACTAAACAGAAGTGAAGAGGAAAGAATGACAAGGATGGTTACAGAGCTGAGCTACCCTTCATCGAGCCATATACAGGGGCCTTCTATGCTACAAGCCCTTGTGCAGCACAGAACTGGGCCACACCCTGTTCTAAGCACTTTACAAACATTAACTCATTAAATCATCAAGAAAAACCCTATGAAGTAAGCGTACATTCTCCAGATCATGAAACTGGGCCACCAGTGGTTATGCAATGTGCCTGAGATCACAGTGTGTGTCTGTTTTTAACGGGCAGTTAGTCACTATGGGAGGTCATTCTGAAAGGTTATAGGCAACACTAAAGACATCATAATTTTTAAGCTTTTCTTTTATAGTGAAAACTTGGGATGAGCTTTTTTAGATATTAGAAACTGGAGGTCTGAGTATGTGCTACATGACCAACAGATGATCCCCAGATGCCAGAAGTTTGAAAACAGTGCCATGTTGAATGCCAGACCCTATGTGCGGGAATTTACTATAGGATCAATCAGGAGAGTAAGGACACATGGCATCAGGACCCGTGACTATCCATTTGGGGAGGAAAATGGAATTATATTCTCACCACAACAGCACATATAAAAATAATTTTAGATGGAGAGAAATTAGACACAGTTCAACAGAATTCAGTACAGCTATCAGATAAAAGCAAGCCACAGACCCGGACCTGCTGAGGCAGCATGATGGCCATGAGGTACTGATAAATATAAAGCAAGTAGCAGACGAGGAACACGCAACCATTTATATGGACACTATTCACATATCTACATAACTACATTATACAGATCTGGAGGGACAAACATCACATTATTTTGAGTGGTTCACCTAGAGCGGGGAACTGACAGAGAGAGAAAGCCTTTTATTTTTAGACTCTTCTGTCTTGTTAGAATTTTTAATGGCATTCTAAGTTTTTTAAAAAGATCAATACACACACACGATCAAGTGATGAAGACACTAGGCAAATAGGCAGGACCCAGGTCATGAAAAGCTTTGCATGGTTTGTTAAGGACCTTTTAGTTTATCCTTAGCCAATGAAGTAGTAGCAAAAGCTTTTAGTCACTGGGAAGAAAAAAAAAACATTATTGCATTTTATTAAGATCTTGTTAGTGGCAATGTGGAGAATTAATTAGAAATGTAGTAAAATTAGAGGTAGAAAAGATGGGAAAGGAGGCTTTTAATATCTACTAATAATTAAGAATTTGCCATGTACCACATACAGCACCTAACTCAGCTCGTTTAAGCCTTAGCACCCCTGCACTGGGACTGTTACAATCCCCACGTCACCTACAAGGAAACAGAGGCTCAGAGAGGTTCCACATTGCCCCATTGGCCCAGCTAGTCAGTAAAAACCTGGAATTGGAATACAAACCCTGGTCTGTGCTTACTCGCAAAGTGATATTGTATTTGGGAATGTCGCGACAGCCTGAACAATGGTGATGAGGCCCTCAACCAAACGCAGAGCGAGAGCTAGGGGTGGGGACAGGGGCCAGACTCCGTACGTATCTGGGAGGTAAAATGGGCACCACCTGCTGACTGGCTGGATGCACAGGATGAGGAAGGTGGGGAATTTCAACTGACACCCAGGTTTCAGGCTGGAAAGAAATCTCCATGTTTTCCAAAATGTGATCATGTTTACTTTTATAAAGTTATCAGTACCTACTGAGACCTCCAAGGACTTGATGAGCAGCTCATGAAAACTCTACTTCTGCACCTGCTTGTCAATTCCAACTTTCTGGTGCATTACTACAGCTTCTATGTTCTCCCGGGCATCTTGCACTGAATCTTTCATCCTAGAAGCGTCTTCACCAAGAAATACTGCACACGATGAAAGGTTATGAAATGCCTTCCTTGCTTTTTCCTCAAGAAACTATGATCTTCACCTAAGCTAAGAGTGGAAATTACCAAGAATATTAGAACCCCTTCTGACTCCCTCTTGTTTTAATCACGGAGAAAATGGAGAACTTGAAAAATACACACACAGCACACACTCACATACCTATACACACACACTGTTGTTTTGTACTCTTGTTTAATGTGGCTGTTCTTAATGGTGGAGGAGTGGGGTCCATGACGTATTCAAGGGTTCTGGAAACCTTCTGAATTTTAGATAAAATTTTGTGCACAAATCGATATAAGCACTTCTCTAAGGAGATTATCAATAGCTTACATTAGATGTTCAAAGGGGCTAAACCCCCCTCACCCCCCCAGAAAAGACCAAGAGCTGCATGGCTGTCCTTTATAGGAACCTGCCATTAATCAAGCCATGGGGACTTCCCTGGTGGCGCAGTGGTTGAGAGTCTGCCTGCCGATACAGGGGACATGGGTTCGTGCCCTGGTCCAGGAAGATCCCACATGCTGTGGAGCGGCTGGGCCCGTGAGCCATGGCCGCTGAGCCTGCGCGTCCGGAGCCTGTGCTCCGCGACGGGAGAGGCCACAACAGTGAGAGGTCCGCATACCGCAAAAAAAAAAATCAAGCGACGGACTAAATAACCGATTTAGGAAACTTCAATAAGCAGAACACAGAAGCTCATCATGGAAACACACGTGAGGCAGCAAGACCTGCTTCAGATTCTGCTTCTTCAAAGTGATGCCTATTTTTGCCACCTATTTGTTAGGCTAATGGAGAAAAATCATCGCCTATCTAATTAAACATAACTGGCTGCAAAGCTTCAGTTAAGACGGCAGTGAAGGATGGCTGATTGCATAGTTTTAAACTCTCATTTTAGAGACTACGTCCTCGTTATTTTGAACATTTTTCGTAGGTTAATTCTGAATCCCAAACTGCTATCAAGATTATACCAAGAGGATCCTACAAACAGAGAACACAGAATGCATGGCACAACAAAAGTGCACTTTAATAAGTTAGTCAATGGAATTCCTACTGTTTCTTTGTGAATCTATCCTACCGTAATCTCAGATGCAGAAATTCTCATTTCCCTGGAACCCACTGACCTATTGATAATAAGAAGTTTGGTGTGTGTGCGTGCGCGTGCGTGTGTGTGTACGTGTGTGTGTGTGTCTCCAGCGACCCTAACCTAACCACTGACTGAATTATAGTCCAAGAAACAGAAAGAAAGCACAGATCAGAGTGGGTGAAATACTGCTGAACTTAAGCAGCTTCAGTCTAACAAAGATCTTTATGAACAAAGAAAAAGAGTCCACACAGTATAAAACAAAGAACTGCTCAGAGAGAACTTTTAAAAATAACTCTTGAAGTTATCTGATAAGTCATTGGCCGTCACTGAGTGGATTTCACAAATCCTCTGAACCTAGGGTCTAAAACAATAAACCCATGTATTTTTTTTCCTGAATAACTAAACCCTCCCAGAGAAAAGAGATGAGGATACTTCTAATATAAATTTCCTTTAACTGCAGGAAAAGAGCCGTGAAACGTTCTACCCTTGACTCTAAACGCCACTACTTTCTTCTTTTAATTTCCCTTCCTCTGAACATGACATTGGGCTCCCAGCTGGAAATGCAGATAAGCTGCCCTGACGGGGGCTTCAGGCCCCTCCCAAGAACAAAAAGCGCCTGATCTGTCTGGCTCCCCCGCTTCAGATCTGCTGAACTGCTTCACAGCCCGGGACCTTTGAGTCCCACTGTTTCAGAGGAGTGGATTCCAAGAGAAGGAAAAGGCTCTGACACCCGAGATCAGGATGCAGCTTCAGTTTTGCTCCATAACTGAGAGCTTTGGAGAATATGAGAAACGAACATGAAAGGGAATTCGCTCTGTTCTTCAGAGTCCCAGCAAGCAGTCAGCTTAAATGACTGCATGGTGTAAGGCCACATTCTGGTCTGCAAACACACTTCTTTCCCTGCCCTTGATACGTGCCTTGTGTTTTAAACCCCAACCAAACATCTGAGTATAACTGTTTTCAAAACGTGTTTGGTTTTTCTGGGGGAGAATTGTTAAACACCAACGAAGTTATCTTAAAACTGGGGGACAACACAATACATATAGACGACAAAAACAAACAGGTAGATAGACAAGCACACTTGAGGCAAATTTTTTAAAAAGCATATGAACTGAGGCTGTCATGTGATCCTCAGCATACCCAAGTTCACAGTATAATGAGGAATTTCATTACAGCTTATAAAGCCATGCATGGTCATCACGTGGCTCGTGACTAATATTTAAAGTGTTAGCTAAGACGGATCTACATTAAAACTCTGAAGGGGAGCTCAGTGATTATCAAGTACTTTGGAAACATGTTCAAAGCACAGAAAACCTGACATCTGACTGAACTGTTTTGGTTGGAAAGGGTCTAGCTTTCTCAAATAGTTCCACACGGGGTTACACCAAATGTGAATGTTCACGGCAGCATCTTTCTGCACTGAGGAACTACACACAAATCCAGGCTTTATTGAAAACAAAACACACACACACACATTTTTCAGATTCTATTTAACGTACTGGCATATTTAGAAAAATTAGAGGTTTAAATATACCTCAGGTCTGGGTGAAAAAGTTAAATTTAGGGAGAGGGTGAGTTAAACTCACTGCTCCCGCGAGGACTTGAAGTAAGGAAGGGCACACAGTGGGAATGAGTCTGCACAAGGTGCTTGTATTCGGGACCGGCAGGAGATAAGTTAGGAAGGAGTCTTTTCTCACCGGCTACCCTCCGCCCATCATCCTACAGCTGGCTGGAGTTTCCTTATCAGGACACAAAGCATTTCTTTCTGAAATCATCTAACAGATGGTCACGGACAGCCGGAGGGGTGGGGGGCAGTGTAGAGCCCGGAGCGTGGAGCATCAGGGGTGCAGGTGGCACTGAGGGAGCCACAGGAGGACAGGCAGGCACCCTGAGTCTGGAATTCTGGACAGTAACTCTGCCTCGCTGAGGAGACGAAGGAGGTCACCTGGGGAAAATACCTCTGCTCTTCCTCATGAAGGAAGTCAGTATGTCTTCAAGTGTGAGGGTAACAGGGAGAGGCTGGAAGGCCAGTACCTGCCAACGTTAGGATTTCAGATGAAGCTCCAACGGTGGGTGGGCTGTAGCCTGGCCACACACCCCAAGGTGTGCGGGTTGGGCCATGGAGATGATGACACCTCGGCTGGCAGGCCAGGTGCCAACAGAGGGCAGCCAAGGGCGTCTCCATGTCCATCCAGGCAAGTCCTGCCGGGAGTATGCCCGGAGAGCAGGCCCGGGGAGAAGAGCCTAGAGAGCAGGGCCTGGGGAGCAGGGCCAGGGAGCAGGGCCTGGGGAGCAGGGCCGGGGAGCAGGGCCAGGGAGCAGGTCCTGGGGAGCAGGGCTGGGGAGCAGGGCCGGGGAGCAGGGCCTGGGGAGCAGGGCCGAGGAGCAGGGCCTGGGGAGCAGGGCCCGGGGAGCAGGGCCAGGGAGCAGGGCCTGGGGAGCAGGGCCGGGGAGCAGGGCCAGGGAGCAGGGCCCGGGGAGCAGGGCCCAGGGAGCAGGGCCTGGGGAGCAGGGCTGGGGAGCAGGGCCGGGGAGCAGGCCGGGCTGGCATTCCAGACAAGGGATGGTTCCGAGAAGCACAGGACTGGGACCCAAGAGAAGAGTGGTTTGAAGAGCTGCTGGCATTTAGTAAAGTGAACTACACGTCAGACACGGCATCACGCTGAACATGTTATGTACATCGTATGTGAGTCTTCAGCGGTCCCGGAGAGGGGGTGATGCCGGCTGCCTTTTTCAGCTAAATCAACTAAGAGTCAAAAGAATGCATTACAGGCCCCTTCTCTATACAGTGAGGGGGGAAGAGGCTGGAAGGACTTGAAGAGGCAGCCTATGAAAAGCCCCGAGTAAATAAAAGGCACTCAAAAGTGTTCCTGTCCCAGGGAACCAACACGCAGAGAGGAATTAAGAAGGAAACCCAGTCAGTCTTCCAGGAGATTACAATTCCACTAAGGAGCAAAATACACCTACCTGTCATCCCAGAGAATGACAACTAACGTGGTCAAACACACCCAGTGCACAAATGATAAACAGAACCGCACTTTACAAAGATGATTCTGGCAACCACCTGCAGGAAAGGTTCACGGCGGGGCCAGCCTGGATTGAGAGCATTTAAGAAACTTTAGCTACAATGTGCGTGGGGAAAAAGAGCAGGGCTTATTCCTAAATTAAGGCAGGAGTGGTAGGTGCACAGAGAAGGTACTGTGTGCTCCGCGCACAGATAAAGGGATGCCAGACGGAGGAGGGAACTTCGTCCAGGGCAACAGGGGAAGGAGGAAGGGCGGTGCAGGGAGTGAAGGCTGGTGACAGGAAGCGAAGAGGGTCTCACCATATCCATCCCAGGGGTGACCACCTCCTGCCGGGAGTGAGGGAAGATGCCTCAGAGAGCCGCCCTCCTAGGAGACAGGGGGCAACCGACTGAGGCCCTGGAGGGCGGCCAGGCCCGGCCACAGCACGCAAGGCTCTTGGGAAGCAGAGGCCACGGGGGAGCAGGTGTGCATCTGGGCTGGAGCCACTGAGGACGCTGCAACGCTTGTTTCACCCCAGGTGGGGAGAGCGGAATCACGGGAGGATAAGGCAAGGGAACAGACTCATAAGAAGTCACTCAGGCCAGGGGCCAGGACAGAGAAGCACCAGCAATGGAAAGGAGATGGTGGCACCTGTGGTCGGCAGGACAGTGGCCCCCCAAGACGTGCAGGTCCTAATCCTGGAACCTGCGATGCTGGTACCTCACACGGCAAAAGGGGTTTTGTGGACGTGATTAAGTGAAGAATCTGAAGATGGGGAGAAGGTCCTGCAGTGTCCAGATGGCCCAATGCCATCACAAGGGTCCTTATAAGAGGGAGGCAGAAGGACCAGGGAAGGAGACGTGAGGATGGAAACGGGCTGGAGTGACGTGGGCCCACAAGCCAACGGATGCAGGTGGCCCCCCAGAAGCTAGAATAGGCAAGGAAATAGATCCTCCCCACAGCCTGCAGAACGAATGCAGCCCTGCTGGCCCCAGTTTAGACTTGGGACGTTCTGAATTTTAAGGTAATAAATTTGTGTTGTTTCAAGCCACTGTGGTAATTTGTTACAGCAGCAAAAGGAAATTAATACAACATCTAGCCACGTGGAATTCAAATTAGAACTATATTACTAAACTATAAAAGATACAAGAAGACATCCCAGAGACTTTTAACTTTCTCATGATTACTTTCATTTTGTTCTGAAATACCAAACTATTTTTTAAATGTGCAAGTCCCCCTGCTTTTCAGGGGCCTAATCTACCTGGCAACCCCATGCCGGCTGGAGACAGGAATACCTGCCTGGGGATAAGAAGCAGAGCGTCCCGGGAGGATGGCCGAGGACAGCAGGGATGTGGGGCTTGGGGGGGCGCCCTGTCCCCAGAGGGCAGTTCAGAGCTAGGGCGGCTGTGCTCCCTCAGCTGGAGCGCGACAGTGATCTGACCCCAGGTGGAGATCTGGGTCCCGTCTTCATGCTACTCCTGTCCCGTCCCCCGCCCTTCAGATGTGCAGATGGGGGCACCTGGCAGGTCCGAGCAGACAGGGCAGGGTGGGCGGACCAGGGCAGCTTCATGAAAGAGGGGGGTCTGAGGGGAGCACGGACCCATGAGGTTCAAAGAACGAGAGACATAAAAGGCCTGCAAACTCGGATAAAGATGGAAGAGTCAAGCGGAGCCCGCGTGGGGACCAGCCCCACAGGCCCGGAGAAGCCCCGTGTGACGGGCCAGACCCCGCGGCCTCGACTCCAGGCCGACAGGTGTGGACCTGTGACGATCGACAGGAAGGAAGAAGGCTTTAGGGAGACACGTCTGATGAGAAGATGACTGTCAGGGAGAGAGGACAGAGAAAAGTTCTTAAAACCAACCTCAAAACAATCTTTTAAAGTTTAAATCAAATTGAGATTGGCACATTCCACCAGTAATGAAGAGAAAATGTTTTAAAATTTTCTGCGTCAACAGAAGGTGTTTACATCCTTGTATACTCATTACTCCAGATGGTAAAATAAATTATAAAAAGTGAAAAACTTTGTCTTGTACAAAAAGATATTTAAAATAGACCTACAAGATGCAAAAAAACCCACGTGCAAATGAAATAAGTGGACTCTTCTTTAAAAATACCCACCCATTTTCTTGGTAGAATCCGTATCTGATCTGCATGACAGAATTGACAGTGTGTGTTTCTGTGTGTGTCATTGGTATGTTTTGTAAAACTTGAATATTGGAATGGAAACTATATATTAAAAGTAAAGCAATACTCTTTTGAGTAGTTTTCCATTCAGGATATGCAAACTATTCTAAGTTTTATTTTCAACATTTCACTATTAAAAGCTGAAGAGTTCCATCTCAGCTGGCTGACCTGAACACCATGGTTATAATATTTACACAATGAAAATGAACATGAATAGTCAAGAGCACAATACCAACACAAAACTGAGTTCAGTCTGATCCTCCTGCTTGGAAGGCTCGCGTGTACCACCTGCCTTTTTTATTCTATTGAAACCTATTTTCGATCATAAACCATGCTTACTTCATCTTACATATATATACACACACACACACACACACATAATATATGTATTGTGTATATATAGCATATACAGAGCATATATATATATATATATATATATATATGTACAGATGCTCAGTTAGGGCAACATCTTCCATCCTCAGGACAAACCAGATGTAACAGGTGGTGACTTCCCCTTCACACGCAGGTGGGACGAAGCCCCAGCTCAGCACAGAACACCTAGTAAGCTCATTACTTGCATACTCCAAGGACAATCAACAATTCTCCCTCGTGCTGTTATCACATTTTCTGGGCATATCTTACAGCCCAACTGGATGGCCAAACTTTAAGAGTCCGTGTCACAAGCACACTAGTGTTTCTGTCCAGGTCTTACGTGGTGCTTTGCACACAAGGAGCCTGAGTTTCACCGTCAAGCCACACGTGAGTGGCTTGACTGTGAAGCTCCGAGTGAAGGGAAAGGCGGCCACCACATCAGATGCGGCTGCTGCCTGCTGTGCTCCTGCCTCACTGTCACCTTCAGAGCTGACAGAGGTTAGAGTGCAGAAGCTTGAGGACGTCATAGTTTTAGCCAAGGAACCATGCAGATGGTGTGCCCTGCTTCCTGCTCCCCTCCCCTGACCTTCTGGGTCTCAGAAGGTCAAGGGGGAGGCTATGTGGCCCACAGCCCATCACTACACGGTCCCCAACGCAGCCTCAGGATCTACTTCAGGACAGAAATCCCACACCTGCCCTGGAGGTGCCTCAGTCAGCACTAGGACCCAAGGGGAATCTGGGGAGAAACTCCATTCTGCGTGAGTTGATGGACGTTAAAGGATCTGAAAGAAGAAAGTCTGAGAAATAAAGTGAACACACACTGGCTGAGATGAGGGGAGAAGGTGGGAGCTGGACGGGGATCCAGCACTTTGCTGCCATCGGCCAGAACTCGCCCTGCCCTGGGAACCACACACACTTCACCCCCAACATCCAAACATCGGACACAGTCCCAGAGGGTCCTGGTGGAGGTAAGAGAGGATCCCTGTCCTGGGGTCCTGGTCCGAGGACACACGCAGGTCTGATTCCTAGGACACTGTGCCCTTCTTGGTCAATCTCCGCCTTCATGGCTTCTGGCTGCCTTGAGATCCTGGACGGTCATATCACCAAGCACAGCCATCGGGTCACAGCCTGGCCTGTGCCCTCGCATCCTGGACCCCAGCTAGGCTACATCTGCCCTTGGAGGTCACAGAAATGCACAGGCCTTCGCTGGCTCCTGGCCTGAGCCCTCTACCCTCTGACCTGGAGTAACCACTGCAGGAAGGGCATGAGACGGCACAGGGCGAGCTGGAAAGGGCGACTACAAGTTACACTGGGTCACCCCAGTCAAAGCCAACCCTCTGTAAAGAGCATCTACACTCAGAACTAAGGAGAGGTTTCCGGAAGCCACTCAACACAGCTGGTGACAAGAGCACACTGAGAACAGGCACTGTGCATCCTGTCACCTCGGGAACTTACACGCTTAGTGGAACGAACGCCCTAAGTCTTGTCACATGACGGCAGTGGGGGCAGCAGGACCCAAGTCCTCAGCAGAACCTGCACAGACCTTAAGCCTTCTCCCCCAGGGGACCTCTACCCGCGCACAGGAGCCCCGAGGAGGCTTCCAACCCATGGCCTCCCCGGCCACACCCTGAGGTTCTAGTTCAGCAGGTCTCAGGAACATGTACGTCCGTGTTTCCCAAAGCTCTCTGGAAGCACCTGGTATGAGGACTGGGTGGAGAACCCACAAGTCGAGATTCAGTGTGTCTTAAATTGTGAGGTGCCAACACTTGGCTCTGCTTTCATTCCGTGCCGGCTACACCTCTTCTCCCCGGTTCCACTGCCATGTCCTAGATTAAAACTGCTAGCCTTCTCACATAATAAAACGTACTACAAGTAACTCAACGGATGTCATGACAAGTGAAGCAAATAAAAAGTTTTAGCTTCTCTCTGCTGGTTAAGATGCAATATAATGATGCAAATCTGATACGATTTTTTAAAATTCAGATCGCCCCTGAAATAATGAAAACACAGCCCGAGAAGAAGAGAAAGGGCATTGGAAGGTTTGGTACCTTGGGTACCAAGATGAACCCCAGAGCTGCAAGCCCCTGGTGCCAGGAGTCATTGGGTGGAGCAAGTCTACCGGGGCTGCTCCGGGCGTCCCTACAGTCAGGGACAACCTGCTTTAGGGGGTTCACTGTCCCCTCCAACATGCTGCCTGACCCACCACTTCATGCAGCACATCAAAACAGATGCCTGGCACTGATCCTTGGGTGGACAGATGCAGGTAACATCGGCGAAGAAGAAGAAGGACTCACGCTTGGTGTCTACCACGTGCCTGTTATATCCGACGTCCTTCACACGTACAGCGACCCAAGGAGGCAGTTGTGGTGATTCCCCTGCTTTACGAACGAGGACCCCGAGGCACAGAGAGACTGGATGGCCTGCCCGAGGTGGCAGCGCTAGGTTTCAACCCAGGCGGGCCAGCCCCAGAGCACACACGGAGTCACTAAGGCTTGGATTAGCTTTGTTATGTCAATCCCCAGCAAAGCCTACAAGCCAGATAAGTCGGTATGCTGTCTAGGCAAACGATTTCATTTCTAAATGTGGATTCTCTGCAAAACTGTAAGACCTTCAGGGATTTGTTCACCTTGGAAAACAGCTCAACGGGCGCTGCCACGGCCTCCTGTTCCTTCAAGTACTGCTCCCAAGACCAGGCCTCACGCGTGGCCACCGCAGGGGCTGGAAGAGAAAACACAAGGGCTGTTCTTGAGACAATTAGTGACTGAAAAATTATGCAGCTGAAGATAAATCCAAGAAGGAGGCTAATTACTTAAACCGATGATCAGAAGACCAAGCAACTAACAGCAAGGAGCCTTATCGCTGGCGCTCTGTGAGCATCTGGTACAATCACGTCACCTCACATCCCCAGCTTTCCTGGGTTAGAACAGACTTATGAACACACCCCATCACCAACCACTGATGACACGCAGGACGTGTGCCCCCAGCCCCCGCTCAAAGAAGGGAGAACAGGCATAGGTTCTCTAGAAGGTGATTTGGTTACTTTTAAGGCGAAGGACCTGAATTTTTTTTTTGTAATCTCCTTTCACTTTCCTACCTCCTCTTTGTAGGAATGCCAATTGGTACAACCTGTCGAAAGGTAACGTGCAAACTGTCAAAAGCCTTAAAAATTATTTGCATACTTTGAACCAGCCATTCTCCTAGGAATTTGTCTTAATGCAGTTACAGTGATGTGCCCAAGAGTTTATTCTAGAACCCTTCATAATAGTGAAATAGTGGAAACAAACTGAAGAGAGGGCTGATTAAATGCACTGTACAGATGTGTCGTTTTAATAACAGCTCAGAAAATACATTGCAGAAGACTGCTGAATGGCAGAGAAAGGCTATGTTAATGATACACTAAGTGGGGAAAAAAGTTTAGGAAACAAAATGATCCTTTTTGGTAAAGTATATAATGGAAACAAAAAACACTAAAATCATGTAAATCAAAATCATAATTGAAGTCATCTTTAGGTGCCGGGATTATAAATAATTTCTTCCCATTTTTCTTTGTACTTCAGTTTTCTGCTTTTCTAGATGAATAACTATCCTTTGTAATTCAATAAAAATATCATTTTAAATAATAAAAATCTGGCAAAAAAGATTAATAATTATTTTAAGTTTATATTCTATGTTCCAGTAACTCTTTCTCTAGGGTTAATATGCTAAGGAAGTGGTCCTGATAAAAGCTGATGGTGAAAATGGACATCACACAATTATTACAGCAAAAATGCAAAGTAATATTAACATGGGAGAAAAGTTAAATAAATGATATTTACATATACACATATATACATATATGATTATGAAGTCAAAAACTATACTTTTTATAAAATATCTTGGGAATTTTCTGGGATATCTTGAGAATTTATTATCAAAGTAAGGACACAAAACAGTATATATTTTATGATCTTAATTTTTAAAATACAAATTATTATATATATTAAAACATTCTTTTTCACATACTTATAAAGCCCCTTCTTCATGCAAGGCAACAGGCCTATATGTGTGTCTACATATTCAAACACACACGCACAGAAAAGAAATTGGAAAGAAACAGCAAAATACTAACGGTGATTATACGCGGGTGGTGGGATTAATGTAAATATTCTTTCCTTGTTACTTCCTGCAGTTTTAAAATTCTCGACAAGCATTATTATAACCAACCACACACACACGCACACTTGCACACACACACACTCATACACACACGCTCCTGGAGAATTCTGGTCAAAAGGGCTCTGTGAACATTAATTTTAACATTTATCTTGTGAAGTGTTCCCGAGTAAGGTCCAGATGGTGAAAGGTCAGAACTACAAGCATGTTGGCGGTGACAGGTAGTTAGGCACACCTCCAAGTCAAACATTCGGAACCTCTCAAGACGGTAAAGCAACCTGATGGAATAACAAACACGAAACTCCACCAGCTGTGCAGGAAGAAGTAATATGGACTTCTAATCACTTAAAAAATATGTTCTGAGCTCCTCTTCACATGCCAAGAAGCATGCTGACCGCTGGAATAAGAATATGACCCAGTCCCTGGTCTAGTAAATGAAAAAGAAATAAATAATGTGTATAATTTTTCCCTTTAATATTCATATATACAATTGACAAAAAAAGTAATTTAAGCTCAGGTTATAAGGAAAAAATCATATCAAATTACAGTTTAAAACAGACCCACAGAGCATGCACATTAATAACTACTGTTTATCAATCACAAGACACTGACCTGTTCTTGCTAAGAAATACACTTATTAAAGTAAAAGAATTTTAAAAAGCACTTTAACCATCAAATAAGGCTGAGAGAACTGTTATCAATGGATTTCCTTGCTTTGGAAACAGTGCGACATCTCTGTGTGATTCCCACCAAGGAGCTCGCAGTCTGTTAGCCATCACAGCACTAGAAGATTTGCTGCCATTTCTACACGACATGAGATATTTTATTCTGCTAAACACAGAAAGGAATTTGATAAACCCTGAATATTCTCTGGTAAGATTACTCAACATCCCTATTTTCACATAAGCGTTTTACAACATCACAATTATAAGCGTTACCAAAAACATTACAGCAGCATTGGCTCCAAAGCAAATATAAATGTCTCGTTTTCTACAACAGCTGTGTTCCTGAAAAACTTGTGTG
Organism: Pseudorca crassidens; assembly: GCF_039906515.1. Lineage (NCBI taxonomy): Eukaryota > Metazoa > Chordata > Mammalia > Artiodactyla > Delphinidae > Pseudorca > Pseudorca crassidens. The sequence goes on from NC_090307.1 coordinate 59,951,145, forward strand.
TGAGGGGTGACATCACCATGTCGTCCCCAACATAGAAGAAGGTCATTCCTCACAAGAACCACGAACAACTATTCAAGACCAAGACACACTGAGAGAACCCAGACCCGGGGGTGTGGTTGAAGCCGCGCCTGCACCACAGAGACCCAGACGGATGCCCAGAAGGACACAGTGGGAGGGGAGAGTAGGGGCTGCAGGTGACGCTGACCACACTGCCCCTCCCCCAGGCCTCCCCAAGCCTCAGGCTCATCCAGTGGGAAATGAGGACCCCGGGGACAACCGGCCCTCACCCCCAGAATCCTGGGTCACTATGTGGGAGCCCCTATTCTGACGTCGCCCCACGGGGACTGCAGTGGAATCTGGAGGGCACAACGCTGGGGACTGACTGTGATGGAGAGGGGGGAGGGGCTCATGACATCCGCACAGGGATCTCAGGATGGAATTCACACCTGCATCACCCAGGTGGGGACCCCAACCTGCAGCTCTGCTCACCTGCAGAACCAACTCAGGGTGCAGTCTGATGAGGGAGCTCGATGGGGTGCATACCTGCATACCTACGGACGCTCAGGGAGGAGTTCTGTTGGCCCTGAGCCTGCTCTGTCCAAGCCCACGCCAGGTGTTGCGTCCCAGCCCACGTAGAGAGAGCCTTCCAGACCCATCGACCAGAAGCACTGGGACAGTCCTGGAAGATGTGTGCCTGGCGGCACTTGAGCAAAGCCTGTGGCCCCGTTCAGCCAGGGAACTGGGGTGCGGGTCAGCTTGAGGTAAGATGACAAACAAAGAGCCTTACTGGCTTTCAAGCTGCTTCACCCACTGCACCTGGGCAGGGGACCTACCTCACAGCCCTGCTCACCACTGAGTACAGCCTGTCCCCCAGGAATCCACCCAGACCACAGGGGACACTGTGAAGCCCACTCTACAGCCCTCTGCACATGGGTGCCTGAAAAGGGAGCACAGCCTGGGGCCTCCTGTGTCTGCAGAGCAGAGCCAGTGGCCTCACCCTCAGTGCACACTCAGGCCCCCAACAATGAACTGTGCAGGCCCTAGGTCGCAGCCTGCTGCCCTGCCAGGGAGGGAAGCTAACTCACACCCCGTCCACTACTGAATACGTGCCCAGTCCTGGCCGTCCAATGAGCCTGACCAGAGAGCCCAGGCGACTGCAGAGCCCACCCTCCAGGCCCACCTGGGGAGGAGCCCAGCCAGCCGTCCTGTCTACCTGTTCTGGGCCGGGGCACAGCCCCCATCCCTGTCCTCTGAGCTCAAACAGATGCCTCACCCCAAATAAACCCTAACAGCTGGCCCACCTGCCCAAGGGCTTTACCAGCAGAAACGCCCAGAAACCCAAGCCGAGCTGACCGGTGAGGAACCGTCTCTGCCAAAGCAAACTGCACAGCCTGGAAGACGAGCCCCACTACTCAGACGCACAGATTCCAACGTGAGGAAGCAAGGGTCATGAAAAGCCAGGTAACTATGACACCAGCAAAGGAAACCAATAAAGCTCCAATGCCTGACCCTAAAAAAGAGTGAATTATGAACTGTCAGACAAAGAATTCAGAATAGTCCTCCAGAGGAAGCTTAATTAACTACAAGAAAACACAGACAACTAAATGAAACTAGAAAAATAATGCATGAACAAAACAAGAAGCTCAACAAGGAGACAGCCACCATCAAAACAACCACCACAATAACAAAACAGCCCTGGAGCTCAAAAATACACTAACCACACTGAAAAGTTCAACAGAGAGCTTCAAGAGTAGACTGGACCATGCAGAAGAAAGGCTCAGCAACCTGGAGGATAGGACACTGGAAATTCCCCAGTCAGAGGAGCAACAGGAAAAAAGGAGGATAAGAGAGAAGAAAGCGGGGGTGGGGGTGGGGGGTGGAATTATGGGACTCGGTGAAAAGAAACAATATTCGCATTATGGAAATTCCAGAAGGAGAAGAGAAAGAGAAAGAGAAAGAGAAAGGGACGGAAAGTGTATCTGAAGCAATAATGGTGGAAAACTTAGAGAAATGGACATTTCACATCCACGAGGCCCAAAAGGGCCCCAAACAGGTTGAACCCAAATAGGATTACACAGAGACACAGTATAATTAAATAGTCAAAAGTCAAAGACAAAGAAAGAATTTTAAGAGCAGCAAGAGAAAGAGAGACGTCACATACAAGGGAAACCCCATAACACTATGAGCGAATTTCTCAACAGAAGCCTTTCGGGCCAGGAGAGAATGGGACAGTTTATTCAAAATGCTGAAAGAAAGCAGGGTCAGTGCTTGGATGGGCTGGAGGCTGGTGGCATGTGCATGTGTGTTACACCCTATGAAAGTACAGGTGCACTTGATCCAGGCCACGTCCTCACAGACAGCAGACACTGGGATGCATAGGGTTAGCTCTTAGAAGCACCCCCTTTACAAAGGGCTCACCATGTCTAAGAGGACCAGGCAGCAACATCGCCCTTGGAAAAGGGGTTGGCACACTGAGCAGGATACATCCCAGACCAGATACCTGTTAATCCGGTAAACCACAATTGTGTCCTGCTTTATCATTTCAGATCTGGAGTTTGGAATAATTTCGTTTATTTAAATGGATAGAAAACCACCTCTACTCCTTTATTTCAGCTCTTTATATGAACAGTCCTCCATATGTGCATGCTAGTGTTTTTTGTTCTCAACTCCTCTTATAAAATTCCATAACATAAAAAGCACAGCATGCTGTTTAAAAATGGAAAGAAGCCCTAGCTGTCATCTAGCTCTGTGATTTTTTTCAAACCTTAAATTTCTTTCTATCTTGTAATACCCTATAATGGAAAAAAATCTGAAAAAGAATATATATATTATATATACATATATATTATATATATATATACACACACACACACACATATAACTGAATTACTTTGCTGTGCACCTGAATCACTGTAAGTCAGCTATACTTCAATAAAAAACCAAAAAATATTATAACAGTATATTGTTAATTGAAGGTAATTTTATCATATTTAATTATATTGATGATTTTAAACATCCTCTTCCTCATTTAAAAAGTGATGCATGCTGATTTTAAATTCATTGCCAAAAAAAGGCATGATCTGTCAACAGACAAAATTATATATCAAATTTTCTTTGGGGACCAAACAGACATTAAAATTTAACCATATATTATAGAATCAAAAATAGATAAAAACTGTTTCCAAAAATAAATAAATAAAAATTTTAAAATTAAATTAAAATGTTTCATCAATAGGGGGGCTATAAGAATATTCTCTCTAGTATGACCCCATTTTTACCTACAAAAGTATCTTTCTAGGAGCCCCATCATGAGACACCCCGTGAGTACAGGTACGCTGCCTGTCCCATGCTCTGGCCACCTGGCATCACATTCATCTCCCTTGGAGAGCAGAGACGGACAGATGAAGCCTCACCTGACACTAAGAACACTTAGTTCTAGGAAACTGCACAATATTTATTAGTGATTTTCTAAACTAAAATTAAAAATGGCCGGGGGTGAAGAATGAATAAACTGTCATTCTTAAGGACCGAACCACGTAAATCCTATAACTCATGTCCCTGAGAGACACCTCCCCAATTCCATTAACCATAATCACAGTCTTTGACACCAACGTTTCAACTTTATTTCAAAAGTTATGTTGCATCCGGCTCCATCGGCAGCATCTTAGAAAATGTGAGAAAAACATTTTTTTTGTTGTTGGTTGTCGGTAGCAACCAACCAATTTTATTACACACAGATATAAATAATGCCTCCCTTTGTGGTACCAACTGGAAATGATACAATTTTCCCAACGTTCTAACAACTTGTCACTGCTGGGAAATAACCCCAAAACGGAAGCTCCATGAATATAACTGCACTTCCCAACCTCTCACATGGTAATAACTCTGCGTGTCTCCGTAGCAAGGACTTCTGCCTGCTCTGCTGAGAACATTTTTCATTTGCAAATGTAGGCTGCGTCTCATTCCAGTACTGAATTCAAAACCAGTTGTTGCTCATTTCCCTGCGTGTAGCGGGTGCTGAGAGCCAGGACACGCCAGGAAATGCTCGGGGACTTGACTCGTGCTCACGTGACACCTACTCTAGTGGGGGAGACACACGTGCAGACAGACAAGTGTCACCCTCACCCGGCATACGGGGGGACTCAACGTTCCTGTGAATAAATAGGCAGACGCAGGTGTTAACGCGCACCAGTTAAGAAACCCAGACAATGCATCTGGGAACAAAATAAAGAAGGATTAATTCTGACCAGAGGACGCTTCCTGGAGACTGCTGCTCTCCCAGACAACCAGAAAGTCAGCAGGCGGTCCAGGCAGGGGCAGCAGGAGCAAAGGGAAGGGGCAGCAGGAGCAGCAGGAGCAGCAGGAGCAGCAGGAGCTGCAGAGGGAAGAGCCCCTGACAACGCCCGTCTGGGCGTCACCACGGAGCCTGTGGGACACACGGAGCAGAAGGCAGGGTCGCTGCACGGGGAGGAAGTAACTGTGGAATCGGGCAAGTTCTTCCAAGTCAGAAGGAAGAACTTGCTCTAGCACCAGTGCTGAGTAAGAAGGAAACAAATGCCAGAGACAAAGACTGAAGGCGGAACGATGACAACAGTCCAGGCAGAGGTAACGAGGGTGTTCCCTAGAGAAAGGCGGGGAGCCAAGGGGTGACGCAGAGCTAAAACCGAAGGACCTCGGCCAACAACTAACTGTCAGGGGCGGGGTGGGGCAGGGCGAGGTGGTCCAGGGAGGAGGACCCATCGGGGGAACCCAGTGGGGGATCAGCAAATCGAGGGAGCAACGCAGGAGGCTGCAAGGAGGACGGGTTATTGTCAGAGATGTTGAGTTTTAGGTATCTGGAAGAATCTAAGCATATATATCCAACAAAAGGAGATCCCAAATTTTTCAGCAAGAGGCAACAACTGAGAAACGTGGAGAAAGAAGAACCAAGGTCAGAACGTGTGCATCCACGTCGGGGTGAGTGAAGAGGTGGGGAGGAGGATGGGGACACACACAAGACCCGGAAGTCAGGGCGGCAGAGGGTCCCAAGGGCTGAAGGACCAGCACCGTCCGATGCGGAACAAGGTCCAGTGAGACCAACCTGGGAGAAGCAGCTGCGGCCAGGCAGTCAGGGTGTCACCATGACCTCAGGGACAGAGGCTTCGGTGGAAGAATGTGCTCGGAGGTCAGACTGCACGAGGCCAAACCCTGAAAAGAAAGTCTCAGGGAAGCAGCAAGTGTGCCACACTCTGAGAGGCTTGCAGACGAGGAGAAGAGACAGGTCACAGGAGAGCTGGAGGGGCACCAGTCACATCACGAAAAAGGAGCTCTTCTCATTCTTAAGGACTGCAGGCAGCAGAGGGCATTTCAATCCATCAGCTGAGGGACAAGAACCGGAAGACAGAGATGAGGCTCCTAGAAGAGGGGGTGACCCAGGGGGATGTGCAGGACAGAAGGCTCTGAGAACACAGCAGAGGAAGGGCCCTACTAACGTCAGAGAAACTTCGGGAAGGAGAGAGAAGACATCACTCAGGACCTCGATCTCCATGACCAGAAGTGCGTCACGCTGGGAGCACAAGGGCAGGACAGTGATGGAAATTCCTCTAGGACAGATGTGAGGCCCACGAGGCCGTCCTGAGAGCCGCTCAGCCAAGCCGGTGACTCTCAGAGGGGCTCCCGGCAGTCTGGGAGCGGAGCAGATAGTTCAGTCCATGGACAGCTGGGCACTGATAAGGAGACAGCCCAGTGGATGAGGGCACCAGCCTCGAGCACATAAGATGAAATGCTCCAGAGGCCCCACGTGGCCAGGGGTGCAGGAAGTCAGGAAACTACTGACGAACACAGAGGAACAGAAAAGCTAACACACAGGACGCGAGTGCTTTGACAAGCTTCCACGGAACGAAGGAGTAGAAGGACCCGTGGTTCTGAGGGTGTGACCAAGAGAGGATTTCAGGGTCCAAAATGCGGTGACTCAGCCATTTCCCCAGGTGCTGCCACAAGTGGACAGAATAACAATGCACAGGACCAACACCGGAAACCTGTGTACAGCAGAGAAGAGAGGTGTGTAAACAACTTATTCTAATATGGTGGTTTTCAAAGTGTGGTCACCCCCTGGAACTTGTGAGAAATGCAAATTTTGGAGGCCATACCCCAGACTTAATGATTCACAAACTCTCCACTTTTAACAATTTTTCTAAGTGATTCTGATGCATGCTTAAGTTTGAGAACCACTGTTCTTAATTAACGTGAAGAAACCTACAAAGTAGAGAGAAAACTAATTATGGTTGATATCATCAAAGAAGGCTTCCCAGATGATGTGACATGTGCCTTAAAGGATAAAGTTCTCAAAGTGTGGTACTCAGAACTGCAGCATCAGTATCACCTGGGGAACTGTTAGAAATACAAAGTTGGGGCATCAATCAAAATCTTGGGCATCTACTGAATCAGAAACTCTTGGCGGGATGCCTGTGAGCTGTTTTCACAAGCCCTCCCTCTGAAGCAGCTCATGTTGGAGAGCTCCAGCTCCGGAATGAGGGTCAACTCCAGCTGCAAATGGCCCTAGAGACAGGGGCAGGACTGAGAACTCTTTGACCACAGTCCTGTTCTTGAATTTCCAAGAGTCCCCATCCTCCTCCAGCATGAATTTTACAGTACGGCCCATTTCCTGAGGAAGCTGGAGTGATCTCTCTTCCTTGCAAAAGAAATCTAATTAAAACACCACAGGAAGAATTTTAGTCTTAAGCCTATATACACGCTGTGAAACCCGCAGAAGTTTTTAAGGAAAGAAATGCCATAATAAGTTTGGACTTGTCTCTCCTCTGCCCTGCCCATTGCTGGTTTTTTGGTAGTTTTGATTTTTTTTAAAGACACTGCTGGTTGCAGCTGTAGAGATTATGGAGTAGAATAAGGAGAGAGAAGTGATACCAGAGGTAGCAGAAAGGTGGCTGTTTCAACAAGCCAGCCCTAGATGAGGAGGTCTTTTAATCTGTTGATGTGTGAATTATGTTGGCAGATTTTACAATACTGAACTCTGTTTCACTGGTGAAGTTTACACTACTGAATACTATACCCTCCTTGGTAATAGGATATCATTTTTCTAATATATTGCTAGATTATACTTGGCAATATTTATTTAGAATTTCATATTTGTATGTGATATGCATTTGCAGTCTAGAGTTTTGGTTTTTGGTTTTTTTTGCGGTACACTGGCCTCTCACTGTTGTGGCCTCTCCCATTGCGGAGCACAGGCTCCGGACGCGCAGGCTCAGCGGCCATGGCTCACGGGCCCAGCCGCTCCGCAGCATGTGGGATCTTCCCAGACCGGGGCATGAACCCGTGTCCCCTGCATCAGCAGGTGGACTCTCAACCAATGCGCCACCAGGGAAGCCCTAGAGTTTCGGTTTTTATATTACATTCCTCAAATCTCATATGCTGGCTTCATAAAAAATTTTTCACCTTTTTATGTGGCTTGGAAGAGTCTGAATACCACTGGAATGATCTGTTCTTTTAAAGTGGAAGAATAGTTCAGCTGTGATCCTGGCTGGACCTCATCTTCCAGTCTCTTTTACTGTATGACCTATTCAAATGTTCAACTTTTCCTGGGTGCATTTTGATAATCACTAGCTAGGAAATCATCCAGTTACTCCAGAGTTTCAAACGCGTTGCTACAGAAATGCCTGTATTATTCTCTCTTGTTTTAATTAAAAAACAACAACAACTTCTCCCACATCTTTAGTTAGTTTTCCTCACTTGCTAAGTAATTAAGGTTAAGATGCATATATTTAGGAGAATGGGTAAATGGTGACAGCATTAAAAGAATAGAGAGAAAAGAAGACTGGGGAGAGTGTGATAACCAGGTGGAATCCACCTCCAGCTTGGAGCTGAGATTTGAACCTGCAGTGAGGCAGAAACAACCGGGGTACCATCCAGATAACAGAAGTCATCAAGAGAAAAAGTGCAAAATGGGAAGAGAATCATAGCTGAAACACAGCGGAATCTCAACACTCAAATGGAAGGCAGAGAGTAAAAACCTGATAGAAGATAAAGCACTGAGACATAAAATCCAGGACAGACTGATGTATCAGGATACAAAGAGAGAGCAAGTGATGAAGGAAGAGAGAAGAAAGAAGGGGAGGACGAGGAAGGGAAACAAGAGGAGGTGGAGGAGAGGAAGAGACACTCATCACCTCAACTGAGAGATCAGACCAGACGGGTGACTGTGGACACAGGGACGAGAACAAGGAGACAAGGCCAAAGAGGTGAAGGGTCACTTTAACAGGGGGTTGAATGCGCATCAGGGTTCCTGAGGGGGCCCAGGTCTGTCACTAGAGGAGAAAGAAGAACTAAGAAAGCTCCAGGTTCTTACGGGAATATTCAGGTGATGGTGAAGTTTACAGTAAAGAGACATTTGTGTGCAGATTTTCCCATGTTAACTGGTTTCCCCCTTGATATGTAGTGGAGGTGGGGAAGGCAGGTCTACGAGAATAACCTGTATTACCGAGACACCGTGAAGAAGACCCAAATGACTACAGGTTGATATTAAAATACTCCCCTATGAATACCATGCTATCAGTCATCAAATTAACATCCGTCTGTATGAGTTGGCAATATCCTCTTCATAAAACGATCAACTACGTATTTCCCTTGATGTTTGCTTCTCTGTATCCTAGAGACATCTCCTGTAATCTGGTGAATATAACAGAGCTCCAGTTGTTACTGCTACTTTCATTAATTTAATTAATTCTGTCGATCAGAATTTAGAGTTTCCTCTACTCAAGACATCCCCTGCTGGACTTCAATTAATGGACATACTTAAAATATTATTCAAGATTGTTTAGGGACTTCCCTGGTGGTACACTGGTTAAGAATCTGCCTGCTAATGCAGGGGATACGGGTTTGAGCCCTGGTCGGGGAAGATCCCATGTGCTGCAGAGCAGCTAAGCCCGTGCGCCACAACTACTGAGGCCTGCATGCCCTAGAGCCTGAGCGCCGCAACTACTGAGCCCACGTGCCACAACTACTGAAGCCCACGCGCCCAGAGCCCGTGCTCCGCAACTAGAGAAGCCACCGCAATGAGAAGCCCGTGCACCACAACAGAGAGTAGCCCCTGCTCGCCACAACTAAAGAAAGCCCTCGCACAGCAACAAAGACCCAATGCAGCGCCCCCCCAAAAAAGAGATTGTTTGTTCTCTTGATGCTGAAAGTGTTTAAAATAAATTATTCCCCAAATCATATCTTAACGTCACAGCTTGCTAACCTTTCAAAACACTAATCATTCTCAGGGAATATAAGTTTTAAATCCATGAAGGAACACTGAATTTCAGTTCACTAGCAGACCATTTGGGGCAAAATAGAGTAATTTTATTAGTTGAATGATAAATTAGCACTGTTTAAAGAAAATTTTTAATGTAAAAACATCTAGAACGGTTTTGTGAAATTAAATTCCTGAAAAGCATATTCAAAGCAGCAGCAAGGATTTCATTAGTCCCCATCGGCCTCTTTGCCACTGAGCTCTTTAGGACTCTTTTGTTATGAGGGCCCCTTGGTCCTGACTAGAATATTAATGCTGTGTACATGCAACAGGAAAGTGCCATAACTGTAGACCTCGCGACTAAAAAACCCTAAAATAAAGGAGCTCAATAATGGTGCCGTTCCCTTAGCAACAGGTACACAATAATTCCCACTTCCTGCAAGGAGGCTCAAAGTGATTCTGCAACTTAGAACTTGTGGAGGCAGAATAACAGCCCCCAAAGATGTCCCTACCCTAACCCCCAGAAACTGTTAACATGCTATGTTATATGGCAAAAGTGATTTTGCTGCTGTGATTAAGCTTCTTGAGATGGGGAGATCATCTTGGCTTATCCACGTGGGTCCAATATAATCACAGGGGTCCCTGAAAGTGCAGAAGTTTTCCCAGCTGTGGTCAGAGGAAGATGTGACTATGGCAGAAAAACCCAAGAGATGCTCCTTTGCTGGCTGTGAAGACAGAGGAAGGGGCCACGAGCCAAGGAGTGCAGGTGACCCGTAGAAGCTGGAAAAGGCAGGAAACAGTTCCTCCCCTCGAGCCTCTGGAAGGGACGCAGCCCTGCCCACTGACTTTAGCCCAGTGGGACCCATGTCAGGCTTCTAACCCGAGGAACCAGAAGACAACAAACTTCTGCTGTTGGAACTGCTAAGTCATGGTTACAGGAAACTAACACTGAACTGTAATCAGGAATAATTGATATTTAGTAAACTGTTCAAACTCACTACCAAAAAGTTTCTAAATGCTCAACAAATGGATCAAATAATCATACTTCATTAGCCTGAAAAATAAGTAGGAATCCACAAATAATAAAATAGCTTAGGACAAGAGGTATCACATAGCATTTACTGTATTCTCTGATTTGAACTGAGGTTCACTGTATAAAATACAGAAATTATAAAAGAACTTTAAAAACACATCCATAGCTAATATTTTCCTGTCCCATTAAGCTGATGCTTGGGAAACTAATTTATAACAGCACATGTTGTCTAGAAAAACCTTGCACTATCCTAGCGTTTTCTGTACAGAAAGCTTATGATGTTAACTCTCCAAAATAGGTTTAAATATAGTCATAAAGCTTCGGGCTGGGAGGTATCTAATAAATCAGCTAATCACTCTAAATATGAAAGAAGTGATTTCCCCAAGGTTTAGTTTTGGCATAAATGTCTTATTTCATGGCTCCATCACTCTGATAAGCCATAAATGTGCACTAATTTAAATAGCTGGTTTCAATTCCCAAGGATCCTTTCTGTGCTTTAAAAATCATCAATAAAATATAGCTTCCTTGTCAAACTACGTCCTGAATTATTGAATTCAGACTTGTTATTATAAAAAATTAATTACGACAACTATCAGCGAAAAATAATTTCTCCTAAGATACCAAGCCCTGTGAAGACAATTATAGATAATTAAAAGTACAAAGAAAACGGCAAACCATAGGCTCATCTCAGTAAAATACTTTTCAACACACAGCAAAATTAAAATAGCAGTGTCATAAACTTCTAAGACCTGGCTTTCTATAGCTTTATGCTTAATTGCATAAAGCAACATAGGCAACATCTCCATCACAGAGACCGATCCATTCTGCGTAGAAAGTGTGCGTCCAGAGTTCTGTGCAGGGTCCTGGCCCTGGTTCTGGGGGCTCCGTCTGAGACGCTCGCTGGCTTCTCCTCCTCTCCCGGCGGGGCAGGTATCCTCAGCCTTCTGCTCAACGTACTCCCCAGAGAGGTCTCCCTGCACTCACAGATTCACCACTACCTACACACCTGACGATCCCTTCCACCCTTCTCACCAAACCCCTGGAATGTTCTGCAGACCCTCAGTCTCCACACGAAAGCCCAGCCTCATCCCTCGAGTGCAACCCCCGTGTTTCTAAGGTCAGTGAGCAGCAACCACACTGGCTTTGGCGGTCCCAAGGCTCCGCCCTCTGGGATCTGTGGAGTCTGCTTGGCCTGTGAGAGCCCAGCAGGCCTGTCTCGTGGGCACCCGGCTCCCTCCACCCCCTCCTCTGCCCACACGCACTCCAGCCCTCTCCAGGGACAGCCCAAGTCCTGACGTCCACATGGCGTAGCACAGCACCCACGGTCCTTCCCCACCGGCCTCCCCAGCTCCTGGCCTCATCAACCACTTTCTCTGGTCACTTCTGTAAACACGTATGGAGGACCCACTATGTGCTGGGCTCTATGGACACAACCGCGGACAAAAACAGGCATGAGGCCTCACTCTCAAGCATTAAAACCTAATGGAGAAATAATCCAAAATACAATTATGAACCAAGTGCTTTTATAGAACATAGGGCCTTGAGAGCACAGAACAGACCGCCCGGCCTAGTCCAGGGGTCAGGAAGGGAAGCCTTCCTGACACGCGGCTCAAAAGCCCAAACCCAAGGGTCAGCGGGCATTAGCAACACATGGACACAATGATCAGGCCAAAGGTGGCCCTAGAGGGACAGGCAGGGAGCACAGCGGGCGTGGGGCACTGGGGCAGCACCCCAGGAAACAAGGCCAGCGCTGCCGGAGCATGAGGGGTGAGTGGGCACACGGCTGAGACCAGGCCGAGGAGGGGAAAGGGCAGAGTCTGTGTGTGTGAGGCCTCAGCAGGGTCTGCCCGGATCCTATCCACCAGGCAACAGGAGGCATCTGAAAGGTTTCAAGCAAAGCAGGGTGGACGTGTGGACAGGATGAGGTGGGTCAGGTCATCTCGAGCGCAGGTCTGAGGACATCGGTGGGGACATCCAGGCGACGGATGGCAGCATGCATGCAGGTGGATTTCCCCTGGGCCTCACAACTTGGGGCTTTACGTTGAAATGCAAGGGAGGGAGGGGCGGGGAGAAGAGTAAGGACTGCCAGCTAAGGAAGATGAAAAGAGTAGCAGACTGGAGAAATATTCCAGAAGCAGAAGCCACCGCCTTGCTGGCAGAGAGCTCACAGGAAGTGAAAAGAACAAGGCATAGAGGGGGCTGCCCAGGTCGGCGTGGGCACCTGACGGGCAGGCCAGCCATCCAGCTAGTGAGCGTGTTCCTCCCTCTAGGACCGCTGGGTGTGGGCTCTGCCAAGACGAGAATGACTTTAAATCAAATATAAGATCCCTTTATCCCCAAATAATTGTACGGTCAAGTTTTCTGAAAGTTTGTCTATGTGTATAACCCTATATACCTTCTAAATCTGCCCAACTTACTGAAGACCAAACCCAATGCTGTTATCATGTCCCCAGGCTCTGCATTCCCATTGCAACATTCACAAAATATTGGCCAAAATCTGTTTTTATTGATGGTGCTTTTCCAAAAAATTATTTTCTACACGTTGCTACATCTCAAAGAGGCTTTGCAGGAAAGGCTTGGGAGAACCATGTTGTGCTGTTTCCAACTAGGTAACGGAAGAAAAGCCAGATGAGTTTTTAAAGGTTTAAACTTCATACACGTCTATTCCTTTAAAAAAATAAGTTCTTTCTTAAGTAGGATAAAGACAATTTTTTTTTTAAGAGTGCTTCACCTAATGCTAATCCTCTAGAGTAAATAATTTTAAAACAGTCCCTTAGGAATCTCCTAAGCAAACTATGGGCCTACATAAAAAGAACCTGAAATTACTAAGACTAATACATAAATTCCCGATTTAAGCTGTTCAAGAAGAATACATCTGTTGAGTATTTACCAAGAGCCAAACACACTCTATAAACATTTTCTCACTTAATCCTGACAATTTTATGGGGTAAGAGGTATTACTATTCCCATTTCACAGGGAAGAAAATTGAGGCTTAGAGAAGTTAAATAACTTGTTGGAAGTCACACGGTTAAGTGGCAAAACCAAAATTCTGAGTCTAACCGCACATTCTGCATTTCCTTTCATATAATCAGAAGAAGTCATTTTTCAGAAAGAACAACTAAAAGTTTGGACTTCTAAATATAACATTTATGCTGGGCTCAAGGCAAAACCGTGGCTGAGTATCCAGGCCCAGGCCATCTGCCCATAGCTGCCTGCCTGGCTGCATCGGGCTTGAACATCAGGGAAGCCTCTCTGTGCTGCGCTGTGGTGTCTGCACTAGGAATAAGGAGCTTTCTTAGAGGAAATCTTTTTTGTTTTTAAATAGGATTCAATTATGCATATGGAAATCGGTAGAAAATTGACTCTAGTCATGAACATTCCAGGTGAATTTCTAAGAAATTCATCTATGCTATAAAGTGAGCTACCATACAAATACAGCTTTGCACTTGAGCGCTACAACAATCAGTAAGTTTAGCAAAACAACAAGAGTACATCACCGATTCCTATCTCTCCCTGGTTTTTGAGAGAAATCCACCAGTGTTCTCCGGAGGCCCCCGCATCGGACCCACGTTGGTCCCAGGCATCCAGACTCAAAACACAACAGTCACATGAACTCTCCCCTGGGCTTCACGACTCTGGACTGATACCCAAATGCAGCGGAGGAGGGTCGGGAGGGTCGGCAGCAGGGTCTGGGGGGATGAGGCTTCACGGCGGAATTTAGGTCCGAAGTGGGCGGCGACTGAGGAAATGCCACACGCACAGAGGGCAGGGTGGGACCTCTCAGGCACCCCCGACGCCAGGAGCCCTGGTCACCACCCACCCATGCGCCGTGGCCGTGAAGGGGGAATGGCCACCGGAAACAGGAGCAGGGCCCACACTCAACTGCCTCACCCGTCTTTTCCCTGTTTCCACCTCAGGGCTGCTCCTGGCCTCCTGGCCTCCTCTTCCAGGCGGGCCTTGTGCCTCCCTCCTCCTTCCTCCTCCTCCTGGCCGTCTCCTTCCCCCATCTGTCCCTCCCTCCCCTTCTGAACAACTCCGTCCTAAAGCCGTTACGTGGGCCCATCACGTGGGCACAGGGGAGGCATCCGTGGGGGAGCACTGGGTGGGAGAGGGGGAGCTCAGCACACAGACCTCCACCCCGGGGGGGCGGGGAGTCACCACCGAGGGGGTGGGTGGGCGAATCCCGAACAAAGTGTTGAGGGCACCACCCAGGACGATGACCCCGAGTGGGAAGTCGGACCCTGAGTCAGGCAAGGAGGGCACCCCTGGAAGGGCCGCCTGGTGCAGAGCATCGGGCCTGAAGCCCGATGAGCATAAGGAAGGTGTCTCACACCCTCACCCCCGCAGAGGCTGCCGGCCCGGCATCTAGGGATGCAGCCCGGAGGGCGGGGCCTGAGTCCGGGAGGGGTCGGCGCAGCGACGAGAGGACCAGAATACAGAGGAGGGTGAGCGAACAGGCAAACACACAGGGTAACAGCAGCCGCACCGCTCGCTGTCAAAAACCGAGACTCAAATATTTAAATGCAGGGCTTCCCTGGTGGCGCAGTGGTTGAGAGTCTGCCTGCCGATGCAGGGGACGCAGGTTCGTGCCCCGGTCCGGGAGGATTCCATGTGCCGCGGAGCGGCTGGGCCCGTGAGCCATGGCCGCTGAGCCTGCGCGTCTGGAGCCTGTGCTCCGCAACGGGAGAGGCCACAACAGTGAGAGGCCCATGTACCGCAAAAAAAAAACACTTAAATGCAGAAAACTAGAGTGAATCCTGTGGGATCAGGATGGAATTGGAGGTATCACTGTGAATTCAGGGATTTCAGTATACAGAGATAGACTGACATATAAAACTCAACAGTGCCAGAAAGCCTGTGTATGTACATATATGCAATGCATAAATCTCTGTGTGTATAAACGCACAAACAGATGTTACTCAGGGAGTAACAGAGACACATCACAAAAACACCAAAACCAACTTGCAGGGGTCCCTACTGACCAAACTGGGGTCCGTTTGTGCGTCAAAATAACAGAAATTGATTTAAATTCAATGAATAAAGTCCACATTAAAATAAATAAATAGGGACTTCCCTGGTGGTCCAGTGGTTAAGACTTCACCCCCCCAATGCAGGGGGGTGCAGGTTTGATCCCTGGTTGGGGAGCTAAGATCCCACATGCCTCACGGCCAAAAAAACCAAAAAACAGAAGCAATATTGTAACAAATTCAGTAAAGACTTTAAAAATGGTCCACATCAAAAAAATCTTTAAAAAAAATTAAATACATAAATAGAAAATTTGGTGAAAATAGAATATTTATACCTTTTAATTACCTCTCTGTAAAACACTTATTTCAAAAAAACTGTAACTTTACAGTTGACAAACCTGTCAGTCACCATTTCACCATCAAGAGATAAAAGTTATCAGCAGAAACTGGACAAATCAAAATCATGTGCAACTGGTCATGCCACCAGAAGAAAAAGCACCGCTTCTGTGATATTCCCCCAGAGATGCAGAACCTGAATCTAATCATGAGGAAATACCAGACAAATCCAAAATGAGGGGCGTTTACAAACTAAGTGGCCTGTTACCTCCCCAAGTGTCAAGGTCCTGCCAGTCCAGGGAAGGCTGAGGAACTGGTCCAGACTGGAGGGACAGACGACTAAACACGGTGTGTGCTCTGAGCTGGGTCCACCATTGCCAAGGGCATTATCGGGGCAGCTCTGATGGCTGACTGGGGTCTGCAGCCTGCGTGGCAGGAGCCTCCCACTTTGAATGGCTTGTCCTAGTCGTGTCAGGCGTGGTCTTGTTTGCAGGAAACACATACTGAAGTATCTGAGGTATCAGGCTGGCAAATTGTTCTCTGATCATCGGGAAAAATTCTTTAAACCATACTTGCAACTTTTCCATAAGTTTGACATAGTTTCCAAAAGAAGTTTTAATGTATTTAGGAAAAGAAAAAATGCTTTCACTCTACAGTGTGAAGGAAGCAGTTATTAAACATAGGCAGCTAATAAGCCGCTTACCCATATAAAACATTTCACATGAAATAGTGTAGGTTCAAATGAATACTGAAGCGCCCCCAAAGGAGCAGCTTTCATCTCAGTAGCAAAAGGTAATTATGCTGAACAAAAATCAAATATACTTTAAAAATGCAAAGCACATTCGTGGCAAGAATCCTTTGGTTCAATCTCAAAAGGAAACAAAAGTCTCTGGTTTGAGAAGCGTGCAGGAAGGGAGGATGGGGTTCCACTCGGGCAGGAGACAGAAGCTGGACATCTCCAGGCCCACCCTCCTTAGAACTCGGCGAAGCCCCCGGGGCCTGAAGGCTTCACACGTCTCCACTGGAAGTAAGTGCTGCTCCGTGACATTTTCTTCTGCTAAATCAATCTAAAAATCAGGTACTCAGTCCCCTTTCCAGGGTTCAAGATTCTTACTGCCCACTAGGGACCCCTAATGACAGGGTGTAGAGGCTCCTCTGCAGGACAGATTGGGAGCATAAATAATCTGAAGGCTCCTCAGCAAGTTCTCTACTGAAGTAAAAGTTTAGGATGGTGTCTGCTTTCATATACTATTAAAGGATTCATAGAATTAAAGAATTTTTTTAATACATATAATTGACAAAGTTTATTATCAAAAACTTCAGTAGGTTTTTAAAAAGACTGTGCTGGTTTTACAATACTGAAAGATGACAATCCAAGACAGGACATAGACAAACAAGGATAATTAAAATATTAAGTACCAGGCTTCCCTGGTGGCTCAGTGGTTGAGAGTCCGCCTGCCAATGCAGGGGACACGGGTTCGTGCCCCGGTCCGGGAAGATCCCACATGCCGCGGAGCGGCTGGGCCCGTGAGCCATGGCCACTGAGCCTGTGCGTCCGGAGCCTGTGCTCCACAATGGGAGAGGCCGCAACGGTGAGAGGCCCGCGTACTGCAAAAAAAAAAAAAAATATATATATATATATATATATAAAGTACCGTCTAAATTAAAAGACCATATGCAAAAATAAACTCAAAATGGTTTAAAGACCTTAATATAAGACATGACATCATAAAACTCCTGAAGAGAACATAAGCAAAACATTCTCGGACGTAAATCATAGCAATATTTTCTTAGATCGGTCTCCCAAAGCAAAAGAAATAAAAGCCAAATAAATAAACAAACAAGCAAGCAAGTGGGACCTAATCAAACTTAAAAGCTTTGGCAAAGCAAAGGAAATCACCAACAAAACACAAAAAACCTCTACAGAATGGGAGAAAATACTTGCAAATGATGTGACTGACAAGGAGTTAGTATCTAAAATACACAAACAGCTCATACAACTCAATATCAAAAAAACCAAACAACCCAAACAAAAAACGGGCAGAAGACCTAAATAGACATTTCTCCGAAGAAGACATACAGATGGCCAACAAGCACATGAAAAGATGCTCAACATCACTAATTACTAGAGAAATGCAAATCAAAACTACAATGAGGTATCACCTCACACCAGTCAGAATGGCCATCATCAAAAAAGTCTATAAATAAATGCTGGAGAGGGTGTGGAGAAAAGGGAACCCTCTGGTGGGAATGCAAACTGGTACAACCACTACTATGGAAAACAGTATGGAGGTTCCTTAAAAAACTAAAAATAATGTTATCATATGATTCAGCAATACCAATCCTGGGCATATATCCAGAAGAGATGAAAACTATAATTCGAAAAGATACATGCACTCCAATGTTCATAGCAGCTCTATTTACAATAGCCAAGACATGGAAGCAACCTAAGTGTCCATTGACAGATGAATGGATAAAGAAGATGTGGTATGTATGTACAATGGAATATTACTCAGCCATAAAAAAGAACGAAATAATGCCATTTGCAGTAACGTGGATGAAGCTAGAGAATATCTACTAAGTGAAGTAAGTCTTACAGGGAAAGACAAATATCATATGATATCACTTATATGTGGAATCTAAAAAATAATACAAATGAATCTATATACAAAAGAGGAACAGACTCAGACATAGAAAACAAACTTACGGTTACCAAAGGGGAAAGAGCAGGGAGGGGTAAATTAGGAGTATGGGATTAACATATACACACAACTATACATAAAATAGATAAGCAACAAGGATTTACTGTATAGCACAGGGAACTGTGTTCAGTCAATATCTTGCACTAATCTATAATGGAAAAGAATCCGAAAAAATATATATGTATATAACTGAATCACTTTGCTGTACACCTGAAACTAACACAATATAATAAATCAACTATACTTCAATTAAAAAATAAATAAATAACATAATTCAACATGGCCCATACAAACTGTCTTTATAAGACAGGCTTTGTGAACATGGTCCTTGCCCTATCTTGTACTTTATACAGTTTCATTCATTGTATCATCTACTGACTGACTCCAGGAAGAAAACAAATATGTGCTTTTCCTTCGCGAGAGTATATACATACACACCACCACTCATCCACCCAGAAGGGACAGAACACTAGAGGAGAGGTTTGGCAACTTAATCAGTTAAATTCAAAGATGAGCTCATTTGTAAACCAGTATCGACAGCAAATAAACTACTTGGAAGCCTACACTGAGAACTACTGTTACAGAGGAGGACTTTTGTTGCAGTGCCTGTGGATGCTTCAGTTATCGATGTCTCCCCCCAAAAGTTCATTAGGTAGAAAGAAGTCCCCTGCTCATCCTCCCGTGACAGTTTCACGGCTCAACGAAAATGCAGTTCTTTAGGTTCAAATACCCAAATGCCTGAATATTTAACTGCGTATTTAATGACTGTAAATGCCAACCGAAGATAAGAATCTTCTAAATTAAAATTGATTTGGTTTTCACTTTTCTGATGTTGAGATGCTTCCTTAGGTAGAGAATTACCATGGTGGAAGTGAACAGATCTCTCACAACGTTTAAAAAATGCAGACATTAGTTCCACTGGCATGTAATTATTTTGCAAGAAAGCACCTCTGTGTGTACACCCAGGAAGCAGACCAGTTACTCTAACAGAAGACTGCAGGGATAATGCTCAAGGGGCCCCTCTGAATCTTTCAAAGTCACTCAATTAGCCACATCCCCCAGCATAGAAACTACTCCCTGGAAGTAGTTACGCACTTTTAGAAGCTGTGTTAATTCTTCTTCAGGCCATTTAGCTAATTAATACTTGAGAGTTTTAGTAAATCATTACTTCAGCATACTAAACAACAGTTCCTATGGGCTGGACTGGACCTGACTGTATGTCTTTTTAAAAGATGCTGACTTAGGCGCTTCCCTGGTGGCGGAGTGGTTGAGGGTCCGCCTGCCGATGCAGGGGACACGGGTTCGTGTCCTGGTCCGGGAGGATCCCGCATGCCACGGAGCGGCTGGGCCCGTGAGCCATGGCCGCTGAGCCTGTGCGTCTGGAGCCTGTGCTCCGCAGCGGGAGAGGCCACAACAGTGAGAGGCCCGCGTAACGCAAAAACAAAACAAAACAAAACAAAAAAGATGCTAACTTAAGTGAGAGATACAGCATCACATAAAAAATTTCTTCAAACCAAATGCCCTAGGATATGCCGAGAGAAAACAGAATAGGGAGAAAAACACAAAATAAGGCAAGTAGGGGAGATACTGGGTTTTGAAGGAGCCGGCTACTTGGTTCTGGCCTGAGGAAGAATCCTCCAGGCAGAAGGAACGGTTCTTCAGACAGCACGGTCTAGACTGCAGGTTCTGTTCAGCCGAGCAAACCAACGACTGCGGGTGGTGGCACGTGATGGGCAAGTGCAGATGGTGAGAAGCCTTGAATGCTACTCTACAGAAAGGACCCAGGGCCCTCTACTAACAGGATCTCAGCTCAGTTTCCGTTGGGTTAGAGAGGGTATAAAGAGTGAACAACAGAAAAATGACCAGAGGCAGCTCTGAGTTGGAGGATATGACTTGAGAGAAATCAAGAAGGATGAGTAGAGAAAGGGTGGTGACCGTGTGGCCAGGCTCCTGGGTAAGTGAGAGGGAGGGGTCCAGGGTGTGTCCAGGATCTGGACTGACTGCAGGTGGATGATGGTGCTGCAGGAGGAGGGACTGCAGCAGAAGCAGGCTGACCATCAGGGGACCAAGACGGGTTCATTTTTAACATCTAAGTGAAATCCAAAGAGTAAGAAAAGTAACAGCATGAAAGTGTCCATTGATTTGGGACGTCCCTGGTTCCATTCAACCCACAAAATGTTAACCGCCATCCCTGAGGTCCTGGTGAGCTAAGCAAGAGCAGCTTCAGGGGAGTGGCAGGGTGTAGGTGCCCGAGAGTGGACACGGGATGAGTGGTGGCCAGGGAGAAAATACTGGAGCCCTCAAGAAACTTGGATGCTACCGGCCAGCTCGGGCCATGAGAGAACAACATGAGAGACTTTAAAGTAAAAGAGATGTGTGTGCAGTGATGCTGCAAAGAGACGTTCTGGACTGGATCTTGGAAGAGGAAAAGGACATTTGTAGAAAAGCTAGTGAAATTTGAATAAAGTCTGCAGTTTAATGACCACTGACATACCAATATTAATTTCCTAGTTCTGACAAATGTCCTGAGGTCATGTAAGATACTAACCTCAGAAGATAGTGGGCGAAGCATATACAGGACTATCCCTGTACTACATTTGCAAGTTTTCTCTAAATCTAGTTAATCCAAAATAAAAAGTTTACCTACAAAAAAAGAAATAAATCTAAGAACAGATATTCCAACAATACCACCCGCAAATGGAACTTCTTAGTGTTCAGGAATTTCTGAATTTATTTTTTTAATATCTGGCTGACTCTAACGTGATTACTAATTGTAAAAAAAATACTTGGAAAACGTAGAAAATATACTTTTTATCTCACAGCTTGAGAAATAACAATTTTTAACATCTTTTATCTCATGTATAGATATGAGATTTTTTTTAAACCATCACTGAGACTAATCCCTCCTGGTGGGGGGGGCCGGGTCCCCTTAATATTTTATCATAAGCTTTCCCTTCCATATAATTTAAAGTTCTTCAAAAGCATTTACATGACTACACAACTGTCTACACAAAATTGTACCACAATGTTTTACCTATTCCACATTTGTTGGACATTTAGATTATTTCCAACTTTTCTCCATATATAAATAGTACCATGAGTATCATATGCATAAATTAAATGCTCATGCTTATTTCATTAAGTAATTCCAAAAAGTGGAGTCCCTGAGTTGAAGGAAATGTTGACTTAACATTTTTAATAAATACTATCAATGTGTCCCCCAAAACGATAGAGCCAACTTATACTCCCAGAAGCAATGTACAGAGAGCTAGTTACAGAGAGCTAGTTCCCTGACCCACCAGCAATGGGGCATTAGCACTTTGTTGACTGTTAATTTGGTAGGTTAAAAAATGTTCATCGTTGCTTTTAACTTTGTCTTTCTTTGTTTTCTAGTGAGACTGAATACATTTAAACATATTTGCTTTTTAGCTACTTTCATTTCCTCTTCCATGAATTACTTAGTTCCTAATGCCTTTTGCCTGTTTTTGTACTGATATTTTAGTGTACCTGATTATTTTTTCTACTTCCTTTATCTATTTTGGACCTTCTGCAAGTTGTAGTTGTGGTAAATACTTGCCAGTTTATTTCCGCTTTAATTTTATTTATTATGAGGTTCTTTGGCATACACAGTTTAATTTGGATGTATATATATCTCATATTCCTTTATAATTTCTTCTACTGCTTTTACGATTATAAAGACCTCACAGTCCTAACATTAAACCAAAGAAATATTAGTGTTAGTTTAAAAGAGCACTTAAAATTACGAAGGGAAAAAGCCAGATCACTTGTCCAACTGAAAAAAAAATCAGTTGTTTTTATTTTGGAGACTTCAAATGTAGAGGTCTGGGATTATATAGTGATTGACAACACTAATTCTATAACCTCCATCATACATAATTATTAATAAATAATTCTTACCGAGACAAGTCTTCTCTTAAGGGTATCTAAGACAGTTGGTAAATTTTTTGGATAATATAGGAATTATATAGCTGAGAGTTTCCAAAAGAACCAAAAAATTAAACTCATGGCATGACTATGTCAAGAAAAATTTAGTCCAGCCAGTCCCCAAGGACACAGAGGGCCATATGAGACACCCTTAATACTTTAACTATTAGCAGTTACTCTTCCCATGCCACTTCTAAGCAAGATTCCAGTTTTCTCTACCTTAGTCTTAATAGCTACAGAGAAGGGGAAATGATAAAATAGAAAGACCACAGGTAAAGTAGAAAGACCACAGGTAAAGTAGAAAGACCACAGGCTTTAGAACTTGCTAGATGTGGGCTCAAATCCTGGATCCACCACTAACTAGCTAGTTTTACCCTAAGTAAGTCAAATGGCCCCTCAAAGCTTCATCATCTGTAACACAGAGGTCAGTGTTAGTGACAGAGATTGGGCATGCAATAAATTAGTTTGTAGTGATTTTCAAAGAAATGCCTTGCTTGTTGTAAAATCACTACAGAAATTGTTTATTTTTCAATAGAATTTTCTGTTCACATATAAATATGTATGAGTACACAGTTTTTGTTTTTCTTTTGTTATTATTTTTAAGGCCTAAGGTAAGTGACTCAATCTATTTTGTTTAGTAAGCAGCCTACAGAAAAGATTAAACTATTTCCAGGAACTATAGGAGGAAGATCCCCATTATAATACTAAGACAGGAGGCAATTTAGGGAATAGTTTCCTTTATCGCATTAAAAGTAGTAAAAATATAAATCCTCAAAAGCCCCTCGAATAATTCAACTCGTATTCAACGAGCAGTTTGCAGCATCTGTATACACAAACCAAATCTCATCCTTCTTCTAAACATTTAGCAATGTTCCACAGCTGGGGAAAACAGCGATGACACCAGTGTCAGATCTGGAGAAGAATAAGCCACAGGATGACACTTTGGGGAATGGACCACTAGCTACAAAATAAGTCTGGCAAAGGAAGGACAACAGCAAAAAGCTATTTCCTAGTAAAACTGAAAAACTACTTAAGATAAACATGTAACTGGCTACAATGAAAACTATAAATACTAAATTACTAAAAAAAATCTTAGTTTTGAGGACTGAATATTTTTAATTTGTTGGCTTAAGTCTGCTTTTCTTTTCCTAGAATAAATGCTTCAACTGTAGAATAAGAGAATCTAAAACAATTTACATTAGTGTGGAAAATATAGCTGCAGGGGAGAGACAACAACATAATAAATCACAACCTCTCTCTGAGAAGAAAAACAATTGTTTTTAAAAAAAAATACCCTGCTGTTGGGGCCAGGTACAGTCCAAACTTATTTCTAGAATTCCAGTGTTGCATAACTGGAGTGTATTTCAATGAAACTGAACATCAAGTTACATAATTGTCAAATTACTGTGTTCTATTTTGCTTTTTCAGCAAAGAACATGATGGGACTTGGGGTGACAGCAAAAGAAGAAAAGAAATTTAAAGCAGTATATTTTGCTTCTAATAGAAAACAACTTTTATTTTTAAAAATCATTTAGGTAGAAGATCACAAATTTTCAATATTGCGTGCCAAGACTAAGCATTATATATGGTCTTTAAAAACCTCAAATCTTGTTTGTCATTTTTTAAGATATTTTCAGTTGTTTCCATTATTGGAGGGAAAGAAAGTTAAATACTTACGGTACTTTAAAAGTTCATTAGAGGAGAATTATCAAATTTACATGCTTCTTTCCCACCAAGTGTAGCACAAATGTTGGACATTCAACTATATTTTACAGAAAATTTAATAACAGCTGCCTGCTTGTATAGCAGTAATCACAATATATAGGGAATATATATTCCAGGGAAATAGCATCTGCATTTGCTGATTTAAATTTAAATCATCAGAGAATTAGTTGAATATTAAAAAGCTGTTATCTAAAACCTACGGATGTATTAAAAACCATAATGAGGGACATTTATCTTGGAGCAAATGTACAACCTCCTGTAAAACATGACTCCAATAGAAGAGTACGAATGCCATCATTAGAAGATTAAACCAATCGGGGGAAAGCTTAAACAAAGAATTATAAACAAACTAAGCAGCATCGTTTGTTTTCTTGTTCACAGGGAAAGTTTACAAATCAGTTCTTTTTTCAAAGGCAAATAAATGAGTTAAGAGCTTCAGACTTTCTTGATATACATATTTGAAAGTCTTAGATGACACTGATGAAGTCTACAGGGGAGCATGTGACACTGTCAACTAGCGATACTATTATTATAGATTTAAATTAATAAACCTAAACCAACTGCAGCTATCTAATAAAAATGTCACTTAAAAGTAATTCACTATAAAGCAAAACTGTAAAGGGTGGTGACAATTACCGTGACTCAGAGGGGTCACACCATCCCTGGGCTTCTTTTCTTCTTCAGCTTGCTCCTAGAACACAGAAAATGTGGTTTAGGCCCTGTTTCTGGGTAATTGTTTGAAACACTGAACATTGACTTCTCTGTTTGCTGGAAGCCAAGCCATGAAGAGCGCTGTGAATGGAGGGGACCTACATCAGCAGCCAGTGTGCAGCGGCAGGGGGAGGGGGGAGGGGGGTGCCACCCATTCGGACGTGGGAGGAACCCTTGGTTATTGTCTTAATTCTCTGTTGGCTCAAATATGACAGAAAGGAAGGTTCAAAGGCAGGCTGAGGGAAGAAGGGCGTCCCCTGCCCCCGCCAAGCCCTCCATCCTCGCCTGGCTTGCAGCTTGCTGGCACCTGCTACAGCTTATGAGGCTCAGTTAAGGTCCAAGTTTAGCCCAACCAACCCTCACAGAATGGACAAATGCCTTCAAAGATCCCTGCAAAGAAACCACAAACACAAGCGACCCTGAGAAGGCAGAGCTTCTGTCCACGGAGCCAGCAGTGCATCAGGCCAGGCTCACAGCAACTCCTGGAGGAAAGTTGACCATTTAGCGAAGACTAAGAGAATCACTTCTTTTTTCAAAGATACTCCAAGATCATTTGTCCAGATACGTGTCTTACTTACATAGTTTTGTGGCCATAAAAAAATGTATGCCCCCTATAAAAAAACTCATAATAATTTTACACTTAAAAGTTGAGGGACAGAGTTTCCCAATTTTAAGATCTTTCAAATTAAGAGTTTCAATGGGCTTTCAACTCTCTTATGGAAGTATAAATAGTACAATACTTTTTTTTTTTTTTTTGCAGTATGCGGGCCTCTCACTGTTGTGGCCTCTCCCGTTGCAGAGCACAGGCTCCGGACGCGCAGGCCCAGCGGTCATGGCTCCCGGGCCCAGCCGCTCTGTGGCACGTGGGATCTTCCCGGACCGGGGCACGAACCCGTGTGCCCTGAATCGGCAGGCGGACTCTCAACCACTGCGCCACTAGGGAAGCCCAATACTTTTGCATAGTTTCCAAGACAAACTGATTGTCATCCAAGAAGATGAAAATCAGCAGCTGAATTACACGAAACCTGTGCATAATTGATGGATGATGCTGATAAAAAAGTATCAGGATTTAGTAAGTTTGGTCAACAATCATTTCCTACAGTTTATCCTGTAATTTGGGGGACATATCTTTTATTTTTTCATTCTTTCACATTTTATTCTTTATTTTTTAACATCTTTATTGGAGTATAATTGCTTTACAATGGTGTGCTAGTTGCTGCTGTACAACAAAGTGAATCAGCTATATGTATACATATATCCCCATATCCCCTCCCTCTTGCGTCTCCCTCCCACCCTCCCTATCCCACCCCTCTAGGTGGTCACAAAGCACCAAGCTGATCTCCCTGTGTTAAACCGCTGCTTCCCACTAGCTATCTATTTTACATTTGGTAGTGTATATATGTCCATGCCACTCTCTCACTTCGTCCCAGCTTACCCTTCCCCCTCCCCATGGCTTCAAGTCCATTCTCTACGTCTGCGTCTTTATTCCTGTCCTGCCCCTAGGTTCATCAGAACCATTTTTTTTTTTAGATTCCATATATGTGTTAGCATACAGTATTTGTTTTTCTCTTTCTGACTTACTTCACTCTGTATGACAGACTCTAGGTCCATCCACCTCACTACAAATAACTCAATTTCGTTTCTTTTTATGGCTGAGTAATATTCCATTCTATATATGTGCCACATCTTCTTTATCCATTCATTTGTCAATGGACACTTAGGTTGCTTCCGTGTCCTGCCTATTGTAAATAGAGCTGCAATGAACATTTTGGTACATGACTCTTTTTGAATTATGGTTTTCTCAGGGTATATGCCCAGTAGTGGGATTGCTGGGTCTTATGGTAGTTCTGTTTTTAGTTTTTTAAGGAACCTCCATACTGTCTTCCATAGCGGCTGTATCAATTTACATTCCCACCAACAGTGCAATAGGGTTCCCTTTTCTCCACACCCTCTCCAGCATTTATTGTTTGTAGACATTTTTATCTTTTTAAGCCAGGCCTAGGGTGACTGACTGTCCCAGTTTGCCTGGGACTGATCCGGTCACAGCACTGAAGTCCCATAACTGGAGGACCCTTCAGTCCTAGACAAACCAAGAGGGTTGGTCATCTAAGCTATGACAGCCATTAAAACTAAACCTAAAAAGTAGACTTCAGATAACAGGAACACGAGGCTTTAAAACAAGGTTTCAAAAAATTAATATTTTAATGAGAGCAAACTAGTTTTTAACTGTTAATCACTACTAATTTCATTTTTATATTGTACTTTTTGTTTCTTTTTTAGTCTATGGCTTTAAGGTACAAAATACAATTTGTATAGTAGTAAATCATATAATTTTCCAATAAACAAGTAATACATATATATCCAGATATGTGACTGAAGCTTCTTTACTGATGAGGTGAACAAACCCACAAGTCTGAAGATGACTGCGTCAGGCTGCCATTTGTGTATACAGTCATATAGAATTGATTATGGTAAATTCCTTGAGATGCCTTAGTTTACACGTATAATTTATTTTATTTTTTGAGTTCACATTGTTCAAGGTAAAAATAAATAGAGAAACAATTAATACAGTGAAAACTCCCCTCCCACCCCGACCCATTCTCCCCCATCTGGCCTAGTATAGTACCTCCACCCAGAAATCTTCATTAGTAGATTCTGAAATATCCTTGCAAAGTTTCCTTTATAAAAAAAGAGAATATATTTTCTTATTTTCTTGTTCTTGTGCACAAAGATAGCACTGTTTTCTACCTTTCTTTTCACTTAAAATACCCTGGAGGTCTTTATCAGGTTGTAAGAGCACACTCCTTCTTTTTGCAGTTACCTGAATGGATACCTCATGATTTATTTAACTGATTCCATGTTTATGGATGTCCAGGTTGTCTCAAATCTTTTTTCCAATCACATAACACTGTGGTGGAAAACCAGTACACGGAGCGTTTTGCATATGTGCCAGGATATGTACAGAATGACTTCCCAGAAGTGGACCAGCCGGGTCAAACCAGACTTGTGTTTTCCTGCCAGGTCTGGCGCCCAGCAAGCCGCACTCAACAGCCCCACAGCCTCGGATCAGGCCCGTCTTCCCAGAGCCTTGCCCACAGGGTGTGATAGCAAAGTTTTGGATTTTTGCCAAGATGATGATGAAAAAGATAATATCTCACTATCGTTTTATTTGCATTTGTTCCATTATGAAGAAGCTGAAGACTGTATATTTAAAAGCCATTGTATTTCCTTTTCTGTGAAATATCTCTTTACATCTGTGGCCCATTTTTTTCTGTTGGAATGACTACTCATCTTTTGGTCTGGATAAATTAGGAAGATTAGTCCTTTGTCTACAATATGAGAGGCATTATTTATTTTTTCCTGGTTAGTCATTTCTCTTTTTCACTTCTTTCTTACAGTATTTTTAATATGCAAGGATTTTTGTTGTTTATTTTGAGAAATAAAATTATCAAACTCTTCTTTTATGGCTGCTATGGTTGAGTAATAGGAGATCCTTCTCTACTCCCACATCATAAAAACCTTCTTCTTTGTTTATGTCTTTTACACTTATGGTTTATTTCTTACACTTAAATCTTTGACAAATTTGAATTTGTGCCGGGACACGGTGTGAAGTTGAGACACACTATTCCTACCCAGGTGGCTCGTCACCTGTCCCAAGACCACTTATGGGATGGTCCCCCTCCTCCCATCAGTCTAAGACCTGTGTCCTATACACTAAACCCCCAGGTGCATTTGCCTCTTCTGTTTCTTTAGTTTACCTGTCTATCCAAGTACCAGAGCCACGATGCTTTACTTATTACAGCCTGATGTTCTGATATGCTTCCTGGGCTACTTTGTGTTTTATACACAGTAAGAGGTTCTGTTCTGTACAAGTCTTAGAGTCAGACAGCTGAGGGTTTACACCCCTGCTTCTCCCCTCACCAGCTGTGTGACCCTGGGCAAGTGATTTAACCTCTCTGAGTTTTGGTTTCCTAAATTGTGACTTGGAGGTAATGATATCTTGTTGACTGAATTGTTTAGAGGATTAGAGACACACGGGTAGAGCCCTACTAAGCACATGCCACATGCAGACTCTCAGTTAATGGCAGTTATCATAGGTGTTTTGCCAGATCTCAAACTGTCAAGAGTGTATCAGACTTAATCAAAATTAAGTTATCTTCTATTTGTTTTCTAACTGAAAAAGCGTATCTTGGATGAACAAGATCTCGGATGGAAGAAGAATCCTGAGGGAGGAGTAAAGAGGAATCTTAAAACCCTGAGTTAATTACTTATTTAAAAAACATTTATTGGGCAATTAATGTGCCAGGAACAGTGCTGGGTTTTAGGGAACAAATGGAATGCAATGCCCAGTGTTTGTGCACCAGCTGCCCTTCTCTGGTCAGGTGTCTGCCAGCTGTTCATGGCGGATGGAGGACAAAATGAAGGCTGGGTGTCCCCGCCGTCCCCTCCTCCCACTGTGCAGGGCCCGTCCTCCACACAGCTCGCTTGCACCGGCCTCCACCCCTGCACAGCCATCACCCTGCTCTCCAGGGCTTCTACCCCGCCCCCCGCCTGCCTCGCTCAGCCCCTGGCATCCAGGTCACTCAGTCTCACACACGGCGACCAATGGACCCACGTCTCCCTCCATCAAGTTACAGACGTGCAGATCCCAAGTCCACTGTACAGCTTCATCTGGGTGCCCTACAGGCTCCTGAAACTCAGCCAGCACAAAATTAGTTCCTCATCTTCACTCTAATGCTCTTGCATCCCCTGTTCAGAGTCCCCAGAACTCACTCTGCGGCTTCTGGGACCCACGCTGTCCATCCCACTCTCCCTCCCAGCCCCAGGGAAATCACCTCACGGTGGGCAGGATCCCCAGATGACCCCAAGGAGCCACCCCCAAGCCCCCTCCCCGTCACTTGCTTCTAGACCACAGAAAATGGCAGAGGCGATGGGGTGGTCACCCCCTCGATTGCATTACAACGTATGATTCCCCTCAGCTGAATGGAGGAGAGTCTCCGGCTGGCCTGAAAAAGCAGGCTGCCTTGTTGTGAGAGGACCACATGGCAAGGAACTGTGGGTCTCCCCGGAGCTGAGGCTGGCCTCTGCGTGATAGCCGGCAAGAAGGCAGGAACCTCAGTCCTACAACTACAAGGAACTGAATTTTGCCGACAACCATCTGAGCTCGGAAGAGGCCACAGAGCTCCAAAAGGAACTCAGTCCAACCATTTGATTTTACCCTTTGAGCCCCTGAGCAGAGAACCTATTTAAGCCATGCCTGGACATCTGACCTACAGGCAGTGTGAGGTAACAGTCAATGTGCTGTAATAAGCCACTAAGCTTGTGGTGATTTGTTACCATCAATAGAAAGCTAACATGTGCCTATTTCTCCCCCGGGAAGCTTTCTCTGATCCTACTTCCTCTTCTCTGCTTCCCACCTCACCCATGCTAAGTCAGGTAACCTTCTGAAGCCTGGAAATATCCTGTATAAATCTCTAATACTGGGCCTGCCACACTGCATGACCAGCTTCTCTCTTACTGGTCTCGTCTGCTTTGCTGAGCTTACTGAAGGCAGACAGGGTCTTAACCATCTTTCCTCCCCAAAGCACAGCCTGGCCCCTCGTCCAGCTTAACAAATACTTGCTGACTGAAGGCATGAATGCAAGGTTCAAGAATGGGACTTTTGTGCCTGGCAGATTTCATGTCCAAAGTTATCATGGATATCTCTGTGCAAGTAATACAGTTGCATCCTTACAAAACGTACTACAACCCAGTGCTCCTCAAACTTTCACATGCATGTGAATCATCTGGGAAGCCTGTTAAAATGCACATCTGGATTCCGTGGGTCTGGGGAGGGCCTAAGAGCACGAGTTTCCAACAAGCCCCCAGCTGATGCCGCTGCTGAAGGTCTGTGGACCACACAAGGCGCTGCAAGTCCACAGTCACGGGGCAGGGGAGACGGGGAGGCAGTAACCCAATCCTATCTACCTCTGTTCCACTGCATGTGAGATGATGAACTGAATCAGGTCTAATCTTCCGTGGCAGCTCTTCACCCCAACTCCATCCCTCTTTACCCACTCAATGCACAGGAAATTTACGTAATTCAAAACAAGGCAAGTCTCTTCTCATAAATGTTCTACTGCAAAACTGAAATGGTAACAAGAAACAGGGTTGGCTATGTGAGCACAACAGCTACTGAAGCATTTCTATAATCACTATATCATTCAAATATAAAAAGAAATATACAATATGCTGTCAGTGGATTAGAATGTTTGGTTCACACTTCTTTATTTGCTACTGAAATTCTACCTAGATAGAAAAACATATTCCTCACAAAAATAACATTACCTTTCGCTTCAGAGTTAAATTACTCAAGCTCCTGATGTCCATATGTTTTTAAAGATGGAGTAAGGTTATAGATATGTAGACATACACATGCAAGATCATGATTTTGTATTACAGAATAAATTTACATTTCTCTTATGATATACTGACCTCATTTTTAGGACATTTTTTTTTTTGCAAACAAAAAATGATTTAATATCATATAATAGGGCAGAAAAAAATGCTGAATTGGGGGTCAGGTAACCTCAGGCCAAATCCCAACCCCACCTAGTTACCCAAAGAGCTAGGTAACTGGGAACAAATGACACGCATTCTCTGGATGTGATTTCTTTTGTCTGTAAAATAAAGGGATTGGACTAAATGTTCTCCGAAGCTCCTGCTAGCTGTAACATTCTCTGAGTCTAATTAATTAATTATTTCCTAAAGGTAGTAAATCCACGCTGCTATTAATGAATAGAGTTAATCTTTTTAAAGAAGGAAAAATGAGCACTTTTCCTTATCCTTTCCAACAGAACACTTCAGGAAATCAGGATGAATTGAGAAAAACAAAACCATTACTATGCCTTCTCAGGTTTCAAACTTTAGTTCTGAAAACTGAAAATAAAGCTCTAAGAAAAAAAAAAGAACACTGCTCTGAAAAAGGGGAGATAATAGTTTAAGGAACATAAAATAAGTCTTTGCTGTGGTACATTTCCATTAGCCAACTCAAATCCATCGTTCTGGAAGAGAGGATTATGAGCTGGGAAAATAACCAAAAAGGCTTGACATTCTGTTCCTTCCTGATGGCCCTGGATGCGTCATATAATTTTACTACACGTTACAGGGATGTTTTCTAATTAATCAGTGCCTACTGTTCCAGGTCTGAGAATTCCAATCAAGGAAGCAAAGCAAAAGGGTTTTAACCCACTGATCTGTGTTTGGCAACTTCAGGTCATCACCGTGGAACCATCAGATGACACCCCTTCCTTTCGCGCACTGTCAGGTCCTTGAGCACAGGACGTTCAAGCATCCTGCTGCTCCTCTTCCACAAGAATGAAGGGTGATACCTACTGGTTTCCAGAACTATAGAAAACACTAAAATCCTATACAGTATCTCCAGTAATAAACTACTATTTGAATTTCCCCTGCTGTGTCAAGTCTACTTTCCAAAATTCTCTTTTGCTCTGATCCCATGTGGGACGCAAACTGAAGATAACTGAAATTAACCTTTCAGATAGAAATACAGGACAGGATGGTTTCCCCTTGCTCTACTGGAATTGTGATGCAGACACAGAGGCAAATGCCCTCATCTTGTTCAAATACCCCCGAATGGAATCTCTCTTTCCTAATTGTATTCATCACGATTTTTATTTTCTGTATTTTGTGACTGACATTTGGGGGCCTTGTGGACCGGGGAGGGACTGTCCCTCTCAGTGTGAGCCAATTCCTGGAGACAGCAAACAACTAGCCTGGGGTCATGCCTGAGTCCACAGCCCACTCCCCTTTCCTTACCAGCTCCTGCAGTCTGGGACACTATCCATTTGCCCTAAACCAACCCTGGGCCAGGAACTGGATGATCAGAGACAGCCCGGTAGCCAGAGACCACCGAAATTATCCAAACTAGCCAATCCTGAACCTGCTTAGCCTGCTCACCTTGCCTCCCCCATTCATTTCCAAGAAAACCACAATAAAGGCTCCTGCCCCTGTTTTCCCCTCGCCCCTGCTGCTCCCCAACCGACTCTGGTGCTTCCCCACAGGGCCCTGTCTGGTGTGATGTGCCCCCTCCTCTTTCTTGGGAAATGTGACTCACAAACTATCCTTTTCAATGGCAATCGTCTCGATCCGTTTACCTGGCTAAACGTGAACAAAAACAAAAACTCAGGTATATTTTCAAACAGTATTTGTTAAGACTTATACCCCAAAAAAGGGAAAAACATCTAAAACACTTTTATTAGCATCTCCTTTCTGCAGTTCCTCCACATATAAATGGATTCTACTCGCTGATACAAGCTGCTATCAGTTGTGCGTGGGGTAACAAAAGGATTTAAAAAGTCAGATACTACTGAAAAAATAAGACAATGAAATAATCCTACCCTAAACATTTTTTCGATGTCTACTTAAGGATATTATTAAAAAAAGACTGCCCTGCACTCCGCCCCAGCTGCAGCCAACCCGGGCTCCCTCCTGTCAGTATGTCAAGCCCAGTGGCCCCAACATCAAGACCGTCTGAACT
Organism: Pseudorca crassidens; assembly: GCF_039906515.1. Lineage (NCBI taxonomy): Eukaryota > Metazoa > Chordata > Mammalia > Artiodactyla > Delphinidae > Pseudorca > Pseudorca crassidens. Next base: position 59,984,330 of record NC_090307.1, read on the forward strand.
TGGCCACCCACATGCACCCCACTCACCTTACTATCTCACTGTGTACCAAAACTTAGACTTTTTGAAATTAAAAGCCCTTAAAAATCTTCTAATCCAAGACTTTTGTTCTAGAGACAAAGAAACTGAGCGTCAGCCTGGCGAAGGGCTTGTCCTTGGTCACAGAGCTACTTACCACCACAGCCAAAGACCGAAACCCAAATACCCTGACTCGCATCCCAGCACTCACCCTACCAAGCTGCTCAGTCAGAAAAGTCATTACAGCCACTGTGATCCCGCCAGATGTCACACAGGTCGTCGTATCTGCTTCCAGCCCCCTACCCAGGCTCCTGCTGCTTCCTTGGTCAGACAGTCCCTGCTATGACCCTTCAACTTCCTTCTCTCTCAAGGTTAGCTGCCTACAGGACATCCAGATTTTAAGCAAATAATCTGTATTCCCTCATTTTGCATTCTACCAGGCTGCATTTAAGAGCCATGTGTTATAACAGCATTACATGTGCATTAGATATTTTTATTTTTAAATAAACTAAATAAAGCATTAAAGATGGACATCTTAGATATTCTTCATCCTTCAAGGTCCCACGCTGCCCCCAGTGATCCTACCTTTCTCTGAAGGCTACATGGACCTCAGATCTTAGTCACGCTGCATTACTCGGCCTAAGTCAGTTCTCTTTTATTCAGCAATACTCTAAGATGCTTAAGAATAAATAATGCCTCAAATTTCTATTTCTCAAAGTTCATAACTCATGAATTAGGTACAGGTTCACAGATTTTTAAGAGCTGCAGAGGGAGAGGAAGAATGGGCACTAACATTTATTCAGCTTCAGGTATTTTATATACACAACTAGACAACATGTACTTTATTCTTGTATAGTCAAACAAGATCTCCTTTTTTCATTTGAGAAACTTGCATTTTTATGAAGGGAATTTGAAACTGTACAGCCTACATATGGTTTGGGGTTTTATCCCCAGGACACCCACATACACACCAAACATCCATGAAACCACTCTGAAAACAATGCTTCGCTTCCCCAGTTACCATGTGGCCACACTTTGCCAGCAGTCCTAGGGGTGGGGGGTGGCCAAGGCTACCAAGGCACCCGCGTGACACTCATCTCTGTGTGGGGTGTTGTGAAAAGCATGATGTGAGAAGGAGTCCAAGGGGCAGTGGAAGCCCTCTCTTCAAGTCTGCGGCAGCACCACCTGCCAGACCAGCAGGCAAGTCATCCACACGGCAGAACTGAGCACACGGGACGTAAGACGTGAGATGAAGCCTAAGGAGCGGAGGCACCGTCACGGGTGGTGTCAGAGTGTAACCTGGGACGCCCTCTTTGCAGGACAACGTGAAAGGCGAATCAAAAATTTATAGGCACGAACTTTTTAGGACAAGATTCTACTGGTGAGATTTTGCCTGTGAGTCAATTGCAAAAGTATACCAAGATATATGAATAAGAACACTGGATGTAACTTGGTGTGTAAAGACAAAAAATAAAAATCACCTAAATGTTTACAGCAGGGCACTGTTTCAATAAGTTATGGTACATTCACAGAGTGGAATACTATGCGCCACTGAAAACAATGAGAAGATTTGTATCTCCAAGATATACATGCTTAAGCGCAAAAATGCGAAGTACAGAATCATAGCCAGAGTGTAAGCCCATCTGGGCTAAGTATATGTATGTATTATGTATATACGTGTACATGCATAAAGGATTTGGGTTTCTTAGCTTTCCTTTTTGTTTTTTTGTTTTGTTTGTTGATCCCTATATAGATACACAAGAAAGCGTAAACAGTGGTCACACCTTTATGAAAAGACTAGGGTAGTTTAGCAGGTGTGGGGAGAATTTACTCAGTAAAGAATTTACTTCTTATTTCAATACCTGTCTGTCCTATGTGGTCTTTTTTAACCATGTGTCTGCATACTGAAAAATATAAATAAATATTTTGAAATTCTACATGGAAGTATTAGTCTAGGAAGACATTCATTGACAGATATTAATATCAGCATCTAAAAATTATCACATCTCCTGACATTACTGTCTCAAAAGCAGATGTTTAGAAAGCACCCAACTGTCATTAGTTTGATGTTTTATGTTCTTAACCTGCCAATGCTATTTTGCTTGGCTGGCTGGAAATGTCACTTTAAAACAAGAAGGGTAACATAGAAAGTAAAGGATGGTATTGATATTTCAAGCAAAATTCAAACATGATTTCAGTGACTGAACCCCTTTCCCTCCACGGTGAATGCAGCCACAGATGTGACCCTGCTTTGTGAATTAAACCATTCAACTTAACGAATGAAAATGGACACTGGCCATGAGCCCCAAATGGACATGGCAACGTGGAATTCACCCCAAATGCACATCTTTCCCCTGATCTTCTGTGAATATCCTTTAAAATAATTTTATGTTCTAAACACCTCAGACCTCAGATGAGTAATATGGCCCTCGGAAATATCATTTTCTTACTATTGATCAAAGAAGTCCATTTGCATGGAGATGTTATTAAACACCAGGAACATCATTCAACAGATATTTTCGGAAATCCAGCTACGCAAGGCGCCAAGCTCAAACAGCACCTGAGTAGTAAGTGCTGAGCAGCCCTGGGGTTCACAAAACTGAAAACCCCAGTGCGGGATGGAAATAATGGTAAAAGCACCAGCATTAAATTGGAAACCAAGTTGGGCTTTAGGAGAAAACTGGGATTTGTGCCACTACAGTTGAGATAGCAGGTTGAATATTCATGTTGAAGGGCAAGGTAACAAGAACTAAGACGGGGCAGTAACAATTTTAGCAGCTTAAAGGGAATGATACTGAGAAAAAGTAGAAAATATATTTAGATTGGAGAAGTGGTCTCAAATTTTACACTAAAATATTTTAAAAATATGCAGCAGACTGTATTGATTAGCTCTAGCACTATTAGCAGGTAAGATGTGTCCAACTTTTTCCCTGGGACAATGCTTCTCAAATATGGCCGTGTATCAGAACTGCCTGGAGGGCTTGGTAGAATACAGACCACGGAACCCCACCCCCAGAGCATCTGGTCAGCAGGTCTACAGTGGGACCAAAGAAGCCGCATTTCTAACAAACTCCCAGGCAATGCTGGCACTGCTGGTCCAGACACCACAGCAGGAGAACCACTGTCCAAGAGTAACTTTAAACACATCAAGTACCCTATTCTCCTCAGAAGACGTGACACAGCAAACCTAAAATGCTGAGAACAGCATCCTCACATAACTCAAGACAGGTGCAGGCCTTCCCAAGTCTGATCCAAGCAACCTCGTAGACAGCTAGTTCTCTGGGATACACTTAGACCACTCGGCGCTCACGGTACTGGTCCCGTCTGGACCTCAAGGGGAACAGGACCTCAGCCCCCACGTTAACCACTCCCCTTCCCAGTGGCGCTGAGGCTGAGGAAACAGCTCTCTAGCTTGATGCGGGCCTATATGTAACCTCAGACCAGATCATTGCTGGACACTTCTCATTTAATGCCTGGAGGTCATGGAGTCACACCAACATGGCATCAAACCAAAGAATGTAAGTATGACACTGTGTCACTTCACCACTGCATAATGTGTAAATGCACAACTACAACCCACATGAAGACACCAAAACCCACACCCAAATAAATGACGAGAGCCCCTGGCCCCTGAGAACGCTCTAATGGCCTACCATCCCCAAAACCATCACCACGGAGGAGGTCTCCTGGTCACTTCTGCCCACCCTGACATTTGTAGGAGTACAAGAAGTTGTCATAAGGAAACAGCACAGGGAACTAGAGGCATGATGCAATGTATGCCCTCTAGTTGTCAAGATGTTACTGTGACATATTTTTCAGATGTAATTAACATTTAAACAGTAGAATCTGAGAAAAGCAGGTTACACTCCATGGTGAGGTGGGCCTCATCCAATCAGCTGAAGGCCCTACAAGAAAAAAGACTGACCTTCCCCTGAAGAACAGGGAATCTGCCTCCAGATGGCCTTTGGACTCAAGACTGTAACATCAACTCTTTTCTGGGTCTCCAGACTGCCACTAGTCAGTCCCCATCACTGCATGAGTCAATTCCTTAAAAGCAGGCTTCCCTGGTAGCACAGTGGTTGAGAGTCCGCCTGCCAGTGCAGGGGACACGGTTCGAGCGATGGTCCTGGGGGATCCCACATGCCGCAGAGCAACTAAGCCTGTGAGCCACAACTACTGAGCCCACGTGCCACATCTACTGAAGCCCGTGCGCTCTAGAGCCCGTGCTCTGCAACAAGTGAAGCCACCGCAATGAGAAGCCCACGCACCGCAACAAGGAGTGGCCCCCGGTCGCCGCAGCTAGAGAAAGCCTGCGCGCAGTAACAAAGACCCAACATGACCAAAAATAATAAATAAATCAAAATAAATAAATTTATCTTAAAAAATTCCTTAAAATACGTCGCTCTCTACAAATATACATATAATTCATCATTATCAAGTAGGGACAGAGATTGTGACAGGGCTGTCAACTACTCTTATTGGTTCTGATCCTCTGGAGAGCCCTGACAAACACAACCCCTACAGTTAGTTCACAAACTCTGTCCCTTACTTGATAATCATCAATTACCTCCATCTTTTTAAAAGAAAAGGCCTCCTTTCACCTTTAATATGAAGATTATCATTTTTTTCGGCTGCACGGCGTGACTTATGGGATCTTAGTTCCCCGGCCAGGGATTGAACCCGGGCCCTCGGCAGTGAAAGCACCAAGTCCTAACCACTGGACCGCCAGGGAATTCCCAAGATTACCTTCTAAAATGTACCCCAGTCAATGACACATATATTCTATACCACTCTACATAAAACTCAACCAGAAGCAACCGGTTTCGAGTGACTGAAAAAAACACCTCTGCTGTCACTGTAGCAGAGGTACAATTACACTGCGAATTCCCACAATGAGCACAAACTACAGGAAGGGTCCAGGAACTGACAACTTACCAAGCATCCATCCTGATTCAAATGCTCCTTGGAATCCATACTGAGCTTCCTCTTCCTGTTGGGCTGTTTCATTGCCAGCTTAGCACTCCTTAGCAGTGTTTTTCTGCAAAAGAGTGCCACAGAAAGAGTGATGGGGTTTTTTCTCCTTTAGAATGACAAAAACAAACAAACAAAAATAACCATGCTTTCAATTATACCTCTTATAATTGGTTGCCATAAATACCCTGATAAATGAGCTGACACAAGAATTTCACTGTTGATTTTATAGCCCCTAGTACACTACTAAATTAATGGGGAAAAGAGATAAGTTTTCCGCCTCATCTAGAAGACATGTCACAAAAAATAGGTATTATTCCTTTGGTCCTCCCTCTCACGAAATTTTGGTTTTGCTTAGCTGAACTAACCAGTTAGGACTCGCTGCAATTTTCCTATACAGCTTCTGTACTCACATGGTCTGAGTCTCCGCAAGTGTCAAGGCAGAGGTGTTCCAGGTATGAGGTCCTAGTCACACAAGGCATAGCAGGGCAATCTGCAACAGAGAAGAAAACTTTTCACCAATCCAATTTATCATGACCATCCTTTGGTACATTAGTAAGTAGTAGGCGTTCTTTAATAAGTTGCTTGGAATTAGTTTTTTTGATAGAGCGATTAAACACACTGTCTCGAGAACCAACCACTAGTATTATGTAAGTCCCACTGGAGCTACAATTCAGAAGGTCATTCCCTTTGAATAATTTTAACTACAATTTACCTGTAAGTTTTTAAAAGTTCAAAGGACTCAAATCACCTGTACTCCCCAGTGTTTTAGAATCATATATCCAACTTCTTACGTGATGTGTCCCCCTGAACAGTGACCCTAAAAACTGCAAACTGAGCACATTCACTACTGAGCGTGTCACTGCCCCTCTCACAGCTGCCCAGTTCCACTCGCTCTCCATATTTGCACTCCTGATGCAAGTGGCCACGTCCACCCCTTACAGTTGCTCAGACTGTGCACTGCACAAGAGCACCGAGCCAAGGGGCCAGTGGAAGCTGAAACCCACCCTGGGCTCTGCACACACGCCATTCCTCCTGCCACAGGCTTTCCATCCGCCAGGAAGAAAATGAACCTTTTCTAATTCAAACAAAGAGACCCCCTTTGAGCTAATGGCAGCCCTGACATTGCCAGAGATGGAGGAGCTGTTGCCATCGCTTCATCCTTTCCATCCCAGCCCACACTCTCACCAGGTTTGGTGGGTGTTTAATCTACTCAGCGTGTCTGGAATCCATCTTCCCCCTCCACTCCTAACTCTGACCCCCTCCGGTCTCGTGCCCCGCGACGTCCGCTGGAGCATGATGTGCCCGTGGCTTCGCAGCCCCACACTTTTGCTGGTCCCTCAACCTCAGAACCGCCCCTCCTTTGTCCACCTCTCTAACTCTTACTCATGCTGCACGACTCCACTGAAAAGACTTCCCATCCCTGAGAAAAGCCTTCCTCGCTCACCTCCTGCCTCCGACGGACCAGGTGCATCTCTCCTCACATGCGGCATACCTGTCCTTGCCTCTGCCACAGTATTCAACACTTAACATGTCATGTTTTTCATTTTCAGATGTGTCTCCCCTTTTGAGGCTGTAAGCATCCTGATGACCAGGTCTGTGGATGCCTGCTCTCTACTTTCCACTCTCCACGGTGCCACCTCCCAGCAGACTCTCAACATGCCCTGACCTGCATACGCACATCTCTGAATCACAGAGAAGCCTTGAGTCCAGTGGATGTTAGTTCTCGACCCATACGATACCCCTGTTAGAATGCTGTATGACTGGAGCGAGCATGTTCTCAAACTCTGTAACTCCCTTCTCTTTCTCCTCCGTATACAAAAAAACAAAAAAAAACAAAAAAAAAACAAACCCACAAACAAACAAAAAACACTTCCGCATATCCGTTTGCTTTTATTCAGATAATACTCATGTCCTTAAGACAGGCATTTTCCTGCTAAATTCAATAACACTGCGTTCATTTTGTAGGATGTAAATACAATTTATCATGCCTAGCTCCGGGTAATACTCCGAACGTCTATGCAAATGAACAGTTTAGACTTGATGCCTGTAGCAAAGTATTCCTGCACAAGACAAGTACGGCCAAGGCTGGCTTGCGCATGACTAATAATACCCCATGGCTTGTCAAACTGAAATCGTCTGGCTACTGAGGATTTTCTCCTCACGGTCAAAGTGATCCATCTTGCTAATACCTGGTAATTGTCTCAGTAACTCTGATTGGTTTAAAAAAGCAAGAAAGCCTGAGTTTATATTATCATGTATTGGGGGGGAAATGGAAAATGTTTATGCTGAGGAGAAGTTTCAAAATACAATTTAGTAATAATTAAATTCCCTTTACACTTAGAAATAATAAAGCAAAATATAAAAGGTACCTAACAGCCCATATAAGATTTTGCTGCCAGGCAAAAAAAAAAAGGAATCAAATACAAATTCCATCAAATACAATACAAAGGAGATGAATGATATGTAGATAGATGAGAGATAATGGATGGATCGACAGACAGACAGACAGACAGACAGGTGGGAGTTGCCGACACACAGACAGACAGGGAGGGAGGGAGGTCTGAGGTGGTCCCTTCACTGTCAGTTCACAGGATGTATTCTAAGCAACCGAACAGAACGCCTGACATAAACTGAACCTGAGTCCTTGGCACAGTATCAAAATATACGGATTACTCTGATTTCCCATGATACGTGGCCTACCCCCGGGGGGCCCCAAATGTCACGTCAGCCGCATGCCTCCTTGCTGAGATTTGAAGAAATAAAAAAACTTTAGAGCCAAGGAAGAATAATGTCAGACTCTAAAACACAGTAAGGAAGTGTACCGTCTGGAAGAAGCGAAGGTGAACAGAGACAGTGGCTGGGCAGAGCAGTGCCCCAGTGCACTCTGGCACTGCGACAGCACCCAAGCACTGGCTGCAACAGACAAGGTTATTTTAAGTGGTTTTAATTAAGGAAACTTCTAAATAGTATTTTATATTTAAACAAAAAGACAGATGAGTATAGAGAACTGATTTGTATTTCTATGAAGAATGTGGAAATAGTGCACGGATTTTTCAAATTAATCCTCTTACTCATTTCGACTTCCCTCATGGTTCATAGAATTTTCTGTCTGCACATGGCCAAACACCTGTCTTACTGACCTCCTAATTAAGCAGACAAATTAGATTTTTATTTAGAAGGCACACGGTTTTAATACTTCAAATTAAAGGAGTCTACAAACAACAAAAATAATGCACAGTCCGCCTATGTCCAGTTGCTATTTGGTAATTGATCACCTACTATCATCAGGACAGTCACAGGTACTTTGCAGAATCTAAGGAAGATCCTTCAGACATTGTAGAGGGGAAGAGAAGCACAGTAGCCATGTGCCCTGGATAACCCAGCATAGTTCTGACTCATGCCTCCCATTCTGGCAGAACTATTAACAGCACTGCCTTTCACTCCCCAAAACGTTCCCAATTAAACAGGAAATCGTATGGTCACTGTATGGATAAGAAACACACATAAATTAACAAGAAATATAATGCATGCCTTTAAAGAATTACGAACGGGCAATTCACGTGGTGCTCCCAGAGGGAGAGAAGGTCCAACACAGATCAGAAAACATACTATGGGGTAACATTTCAGCTGCTTCCAGGACGCTGCATAGAATTTAAAGTGAATTTAGCACCAAAATATCCCATACAAATATCCAATGACTGCACTGATTTCCCACCATTCCAAAGATGTAACCAGGCTAAAATGTGTTTACCCAGTTGATACTCAATGCCAATAACGCATAGTAGTGGGTGTTTGAATAAATTAAGTAATTACAACTGAATGCACTGCGACAGCTTGTGCATGAATTGCTGCTCCCCTTTGACTGTATTGACAGTAACAGCTAACGTGACCTGAGCACCCACATACCAGGCACGGCCGGAGCTCCTCTACAGGTAGACTTTCAGTTCATTCTTATTCATTAATTCTTATGACTGCAACATTTTTAAAAACCATCATCACCTCCATTTCACAGATGAGGAAACACTGCCCACGGCTGCACGACAAACAAGTACCCAGTACAATCCTAGAGCCACTCATTTCATCACCAGACTACGCTGCACGTTTACAACTGTTGTGTAAACTTAGTGCTCTGAGCCGTAACCACTCAGGTGCACCAGCCAAGCTCCTGCTGCTACGAGGATCTAAGTAAGAAATGGATATGAAAGTTCCTCACAGAGCTTGTGTCCACAGTTGACTTGTATTGTCTCTTTACTTACATCAGGGCAGCCACCTACTCCCATAATTTAAAAAAAAATTTACCTTTATTATCTATGTTGCAATCTTCATGGATTAACAGTAATGGTGTATTAATTGTGCACTCATTTGTCTTGCACAATGCCTTATGATCACAGCACGAGACGTCCCAAGATTCAGGGTCCAAAGGGTTATCACACAGGGTTACCCGAACGCAAAATATTATAAACAGATACTTTACTAGATGTATCTTCAAATTTGAATTCTTTCTGTCACCAGTGCAGCTATAACAAAATCAGATAATGAAAAACACATTCCCTTTCCTTGCATGTCTGTCTGTGTGTGTGTGTCTCTCTCCCACCCACACACACACACAATTACAGCAGCAGTACCAAAGATAAAGGTCCCAGAGAACATTAGCACAGTAATAAGTCTGGTAAGTCTATTTTAAGGTCTACCTGTCTGAATTCTTCCTAGAACAATATCTAACAATTTACACTCCATTCAAAAGTACCTGGCGGCTAATATACACACACACTTTACCTGTTTATAAGACAGTATCTGTTAAGAAGTTTCTTCCATACTGAGGTCTCCATACTTGAACCAGGCTAAGTTTCTAAAAATTCCCTCTTGAGAACTTCCTGCCAAGATGGAATTGTACATCCTTGCTTTGAGATATCTCTTGGCTCCAAACAAAGAACAAAGCCATTAAAATACACACCAGTTAACCTTCTCTGTAAACCAGCAGCAAATGAGAAACTAAGTGGCCAGCAAGGCTAAGGCCTAAGTCTCCTGGGCTCAGGGCTCCAGAGCAAGAGAGAACAGACAGGCCAGAAGTCCAGCCCCCTGAGGGAGAGGGAACCGACAGGGTCAACAGGTGAAGGTGCTGGAACCAGGCTTGTCCTTGAAGCCAAGAGGCAACAGGAGGCTCTGCCGGTCTCGCGCGGGAGCAAACAGAGCTTCTGACACAAATGTTCTGGGTCTCAGATGCAGGAAGAGCAAACGCTAGTCCCGACCAGGAAGTGGGCTCCAGGGAACCAGGCTAAGGCACACTCACAGCCAAAAAGTCAGGGGACAGGAGGCCCATATCAGTGAGAAAACAAAGTCCTCCCACCCACAGTGTGCCTGCAAATCAAAATTCAATGCACAAATACATAAAGAAATCAAATGCTAAGAAGGACAGTCAATAAAATCAGCCACTGGGGAGAAGAATTCAGTCCTGATGAAATTTATATAATAGAAAATACTGGTGAATATTTTTAAATAAATAAGCTTAAGATGCTCAAAAAGATATACAAAGGAAAAACTTTAAAAATGAACAAGAAGGGCTTCCCTGGTGGCTCAGTGGTTAAGAATCTGCCTGCCAGTGCAGGAGACATGGGTTCGATCCCTGGTCCGGGAAGATCCCACATGCCGTGGAGCAACTAAGCCCGTGCGCGACAACTACTGAGCCTGCGCTCTAGAGGCCGCAAGCCACAACTACTGAGCCCGCGAGCCACAGCTACTGAAGCCCATGTACCTAGAGCCCGTGCTCCGCAACAAGAGAAGCCACCGCAATGAGAAGCCCGCACAACGCAATGAAGAGTAGCCCCCGCTCGCCGCAACCAGAGAAAAGCCTGTGTGCAGCAACGAAGACCCAACGTAGCCAAAAATAAATAAATAAATTTATTTTTAAAAATGAACAAGAAATTATGAGCAATAATACGGGTAAGTAAAAAAAGAGTTGTATATGAAAAAGCTAAAGAATCTTGGGAATGTGAAGTGTAGTCAATGAGATTAACAAGCCTGGCATGCTTTTAGCTCGACAGACCAGGAGAAAAGAAAAGAGCAGATTCAAATTACTAAAACCAGAATGAGAGAGGTTATATCAGTACTGCTCTTACAGAAATCAAAATGATTATAAGGGAACACTACGAAAACTGCATGCCAACGAATTAGTAACTTAAGGTGAAATTCCTAAAAATACACAAATTACTGAAACTGACTCAAGAAGAAATAGAAAATCTGAAAAAGCCCAGGCTCAGATGACTTACACCAAATATTCAGAGAATTAATACCTATTCTTCCCAGACTCTTCCAAAATAAAGAGAATAGGAAGGAATACTTCAGATTCATTCTATGAGACCACTATTATCTTGATTCCAAAACCAGACAAGGGTATCACAAGAAGTGAAAACTACAGACCAATATCCCTTATGAATATATATTCAAAAGCTTCAACAAAATACTAGCAAACTGAATCCAGCAACATATAAAAGTATTAACCAACATGACCAGGAATGCAAAGCCAGCTTAACATTAGAAAATTAATTAGTGTAGTATAACCATAGTAAGAGAATGGAGGACAAAACCACACAGTAACATCATTAACCCAGAAAAGGCTTTTGACAAAAGCAATACCCTTTAATGATTGAAAAAATAACATTCAAAAAAACAGGAACAGAAGGCACTTCCTAAACCTGATAAAGAGCATTTATGAAACACCTGTAATTAACATCATGCTTGTTGCTGAAAGACCAAAAGCTTCCCTGCTAAGATCACGGACAAGACCAAGATGTCTGCTCTCACCATTGCTGTTTAACAGTCTTCTGGAGGTTCTAGGTCAGGGCAATTAGGCAAGAAAAAGAAATAAAAGGCATCCAGATGGGAAAGGAAGCATTCTCTTCTCCTCAATGTTTTGGAGAAGTCTAAGAAAGAATGGCATTAATTCTTATTTACATGTTTCGCAGAATTCACCAATGAAGCCACCTATCTGGTCCTGGGCTTTTCTTTACCAGGAGTTGTTTTTTACTATTATTATTATTATTATTATTATTACAGATTCAATCTCCACAGTAGCTACGGATCTGTTCAGACTCTCTATTTCTTCATGATTTAGTCTTGGTAGGTTGTATGTTTCTAGGAATTTATCATTTACCTAGGTTATCCAGTGTCTTGGCATATAATTGTTCATTGTAATCTCTTATGATCCTTATTTCTGTGGTATCAGTTGTAATGTATCCTCTTTCATTTCTGATTTTGAGATTCCTCTTTGTTTGTTAATTAGTTTAGCTAAGGATTTGTCAATATATTGTTCATCTTTTCAAAAAATCAACTCTTAGGGTTTTTTTCTTTTTCTATCTTATTTATTTCTGCCCTAATCTTTGCTATTTTCTTCCTTCTGCTAACTTTGGGCTTAGTTTGTTCTTCTTTTTCTAACTCCTTTAGGATGAAAGTTAGTTTCTTTGAGATCTTTCTTCTTTTCTAATGTAGGCATTTATCACAATAAATTCCATCTTAGTACTGCTTTTGATGTATCCTCTAAGTTATGGTATGTTGTGTTCTCACTTTCATTTGTCTCAAAGTATCTTCCAATTTCCTTTTAGATTTCTCCTTTGAGCCAAGAGTCGTTCAAGAGTATGTTATTCAATTTCTACATATTTGTGAATTTTCCTCCTGCTGCTGATCTCTGCTTTCACTCCACTGTGACTAGTAGATACTTGGTGTGATTTCAGTCATTATAAATTTGTTAAGACTTGTTTTGTGAACTAAGCGATGACCTATCCCGGAGAAGGTTCCATACGCACTTGCGAAGAACCCATATTCTGCTGCTGTCCGGTACAAGGTTCTGTATCTGTCTGTTGGGTTCATTTGGTCCACAGTGTCGTTCAAGGCCTCTGTATCCGTACTGACCTTCTCTCAGGTCTTCCATCCATTATTGAAAGTGGGGTTCTGAAGTCTCCTACTGTGCCTGTGATTGTTGCCTGTCTCCCTTCAGTTCTGCTAATGTTTGCTTTACACATTTAGGTGCTCTGAAGTTAGCTACAGGTGCATTTGCAATTGTTATATCTTGCTGGTGGATTGATCCTTCTATCATTACATAATGTTCTCTGTCTCATGGCACTTTTTGACTGAGAGTCTATTCTGTCTGATGTATGTATAGCTACCCCTGCTCTGTTCTGCTTACCATTTACATGAAATATCTTTGTCCATTCCTTCACTTTTCTCAGTCTCAATTCTTGACTCTCCTGTAACACAGTGAGACATCCTCACTCTTGCCATGGCTCCATTTGGAGCGAATGCACTTGCCTTGGGCTTGGTCTATGACTTGCTTTGGCGACTGGCAGATGCACTATGAGCTGAGGCTTAAAACATGCTTGTGCAATCTGTCCTGACCTCACCGCAGTACAACATCCGCCGGCAAAACAGCGTGCCCCAGTTACCCTCTGCTCCCTCAGGGCGGGCCCCAGAATGAACACGGGTAGAGCACACCTGAGCCCGACTCACAGCCTGCAGCCCGGCCCAGCACACCGAGCCTGGAGCCTATTATAAACCACCCAGGCAAGCCCAGCCTAGATCAGCCCAACCACAAAACACCTAAAGATCTATTACTGTGCCAATAAGTATGTATTGTTTTCAGATGTTGAGTTTGAAGAGGTTTGTGAGGCAGTATTTTTGGTAGCAACAGCAGACAGATATAATAATCCATGCAGGGGAAAAAAGGGCAAAACTATGAATAAGTATTTCACACAGAAATTTATGGAAAGTTGTTCAACCTTGTCAGTGGTCAGGGAAATAAAGACTAAAACCACAAGGAGATAACCATGTCGTGGCCATTCAAGAACTCGGGCAACACTAGATGCTGGCAAGGCTGCAGAGCGCTGGGAACACTCACACTCTGCCACCCAAGAGTAACTGGTGGAAAACAATACAAGTCGGCGTAAACTTGAGAGCTGATGATGTTCCAGCAAATCCCACGGCCCAGGACTCCAGCAGCTATGCTCCATTAGGAGACAAGTTCATTTTAATGGGCCAGGGGAAGGGGAGTGGTGATGGAAACAATCCAACTACCTACCTACAAGAATGTGAAAAACTAACTGGTGTTATAGTCACACAATATAACATTGCATGGTGAAAATTAACCAACAGCAACTACATTTATAAGAACAAAAACATAAGCAATGATGTTGAGTGAACAAAGGAAACCAGAAGCCTGTTTACATTTTTAAAACAGAAAACTATGCAGAAGCACTCAATATGTGCCTTAGAGATATAGTCTTAAGTGGGAAATTATTTTGAAGAAGCAAAGAAATGATAAACATAAAATTCAGCACAGCAGTTAGACAGGAAAACAAAGAGTATTGTAATGTTCTCATTAAGTTGGATGTTGGCTTCGTGTATCTTTTTTCTGTTATGTTTCAAAAGTTATAAAAGTTGTTGTTTTGTACCTATAAAATGTTAAGGATATTTCTTTAGTCATTTGAAATGGTGTACTTTAGTGATCCAATATAAGAAGAGAAAAGCTGAGTAGGAAGAATGGACACAGTATTCTCTTTTAACCAGTCTGGTTTTTTTCCTGTATCTTAAATCCCTTTTCTCAGCAAGACTCGCTGCTTTCCTCTTACATTTGGGGAAAAAAACTCTCCCTAGACCCTTTCTGAGCATGTACGATGTGCAGTTAGTGAGAGGCAGGTGGGCCGGGAGCCCGCGATGCTCTGCCCAGCCTCCGCCCACGCGGCTCTGGAGGAAGGAGGAGGCCGTGGCCGAGGCAGGCGTCAGCCTCCTCCACCGTCCTCGACGGGCACAGGGCAGAGCTGAACCCAGCATCTTTCCTCCATTGAGTCAAGTCTGAGCAGGGACAGAAGATGGGGATGCAAATCACACGGAGGGGAAACTGAGTCTCGGTCTCTTAAGCAAAAAGGTATTTTCTGGAAGAATATCCAGGGCTCAGAGATTTAACATCTAGGGCAGGATCAAACAGAAACAAGGAAATGCATATTAAAAATAAACATCCTCTCGCACCCATGAATGCGACTGGCAAAGGTCAGTCTTACCAACTGACAGCGGGAATTGGCAGCAACCGTCACATGTCGCTCAACTGTAACCTGGTACAGCCACCAGTTAGGTTCAGCTGTTCCTAGAGGTACAGAAACACTAGCACATGTGCAAAAGGAACATGTTTACTGTGGCACCGTTTGTAATAAGAAAAAACTGGTAATACCCCAAATACCTATCAACAGGAAATGGATAAATAAATTGTAATATATTCAAAATTGGAATACAATACAGCATTTAACACAAATGAGCTGAAGTAATATATATTCCATCATAGATAAATCTCAAAAACACATTTGGACAAAAAGATGAAGTTGCAGGGTACCACAGAGCATGTACGTAATGACTGCTGACAGAGCATCAACATCTAGGCAAGATATAAACACATGACTGAGGATAACACAAACTACAGCATCGTAGCTACATCTCAGGACAGGTGGAAATAAACAGGTCTGGGGACAGGAGGCTTCAGCTGTAATCACAATGCTTTCATTTCTTTCAGAAAATGGAAGCAAATAGGGCAAAATATTGTGATTATGAAATCCGGATGGCCAGCCTAGAGCTGTTCATTTTCTTAGTCTCTACACTTCACAGCATATTTGAAATATTTACAATAAAAATTCAACATTCAGCAGTAGTTTTATAGGAGGAATTCTCCACGTTCTCATATCTGCTTCTGTAAGGGTTTCACTTGCCCGTGAATACCATCAAGTAACAAAGTTATACACTCCCTCAAGATCAGCCATTTGCTCAGAGCCTCACAGAACATCTGGGACACATAACAAACCACAAATATCATCATCCCTGCAACCACTTAGTTATTAAGTTAGCCACTCCTATGCACCAAGCATGGGGTGGCAGGCTCTCAACAATCCTTTCAGAGTTAATAAGCCCCAGGTGACACAGCCAGTCAGTGCAAAGCTAGAATTTGTCTAACTCCAAAAGTGTACACCCTAACTAATGGCTCCATTTCCAAAAACAGGTTGTTGTGGACGCCGGTACAGCATGGAGGCAATGTGTGTGTTTAATGTGAAGGAGTAACATCAACATATATTTTTGATCGTGAAATAATGGGAGAGTGTGCAAAATTACTCGGCTAAGCTCACATGGCTGGCTGACAGCAGAGCCAGAACGAGAATCCAAGATTTACACAACAGACCACTTCATATCTCATCAAGGAGAACAGGCTACACTCATTATAATGAACAGATTTTCCAACAAATGCCAGTCTGGAGCCTTGCCCAAACCAAATTCCTAATACCACACCACTAAGCACATTCAAATAATTCTCCTTCCAGGAGCAGCTTTAATACATTGGCATTTGCATCATGACAACTGGTACTGCTGCCTAAAATGACATGCCACATTAAAATGACATGAAAATACATTATTTGCAGAAATATATTTATATTACACAGCTGAGCACTAAATTATTAAAAAAAAAAAAAGGAAATCTGCGGATGCCAGAAACAAAGATAAAACTGAGGAAACTAAATCATATATACATACTAGGGCTTTGCTTTTCATTCCCACCTGGGGATAGGAACTGAAACCATAAGCTGCAGGCATGGTTTTGAGCAAGAAATTGTCTCTGTCTACAGAGCCAAGAGCCAGGAAAATGTTGTCCTATCTTGGATTAAGGATTAATAGGCCTTCACTCACTGGCTTAGGTAGCAGCACAGAAGAAGGCCACTTTCACTAAAACACTGGTGGACAAGTCACCACTGAGAAGTCAGAAACCCAAATCTGTAGTAGGTCTGGGGTTCCACTGCCCCCAAACCCAGCAATGCAAAGAGCTCAAATCAGTGACAGCAAAACTGCCCCACAGCAACATCCTGACCACCCAGGCCACTCTCGGAACTCACATGAAACTCTCCCTGGAGATGAGCTCACAGACTAAAACTACAGAACACACGAGGAAAACCGTGAAGGTACACAAGAGTGCCGAACAGAACAAAACAAAAAAGATGAACATCCCAGAAGTCTTCATAACAGGAAAAGCCTAGAAGGACATAAAAATAAGAATGTGTAAACTCTTGAAGAAATAAATGAAAATGGACTCTCTAAGACAAGAACAGAACTCTGTTCAAGTAAAAAAAACAAAGATATGAAAACAAAATAGAAAATCTAGAAATGAAATACATAATATGGTATGAAAACCTCTGTGGATATGTTAAGTAAGCATACTTTTTAGAAGTGAAAACTAGAAGACAAATCCAGAGCTGAAACAAACATCCAAAATAGGAAAGCAATTGCTAAAAATTATGAAAGAGAAGAGACATAAAGGATGATTTTTTTAACATCATTATTAGAGTAAAATTGCTTTACAATGGTGTGTTAGTTTCTGCTGTATAACAAAGTGAATCAGCTCTACGTACACATATATCCCCATATCTCCTCCCTCTTGTGTCTCCCTCCCACCCTCCCTATCCCACCCCTCTAGGTGGTCACAAAGCACCGAGCTGATCTCCCTGTGCTATGCGGCTGCAAGAGTCACCAACATACATGTAAAAGGAGACCCAGGAGGAGAGACTAAGAAAAAAAATAATAAAGAGACAAAATGTTTAAAAAGCAATATCCAGCACAGTTGCTGCTCTCTGGGAGCTTACAATCCAGCAGAAAAGTAGAGCTGGCTTCTGTCCTCAGAACTGAAAGTGGCATCTGGGACTCCTGACTCTTCCAACCTCGACCCTCCGCCTCCCTCTGCTTCTTGCCCTTCAGATGTGACTGACATAGTTGTGAAGTGGGGAAGTTATGTTGCCCTACAAGCCTGACAGAGTCAGAGCGGAGGTTAGAGATCTAGTTCCAGGTTCACTGCTGTAGTTTTTACTTTCCCTTCTTGTTCAGATAAGCCAAAGGGCTTACATGTGCTGAAGACCACTGGGGTGCCGCCCAGAGCGCCAGTTAAGAGAACCCACTGGTGTAGCCAGCCCAACACCCTCCTTCTTCGCCCAGATCATTGATTTCCACCTTGGAGATTCTCATTCTGAGTCCACGTCATTCCAGGGTAGGCAATAACCCAGGAAAGGCCAAAGCAATAAAATCCACCCTCTCGGCCACAGTAACTGCTTCAGGGATACATATACAAACTAAGAAAAACCAAAGAGATTCGATGCCAGGACTCTGATTAGAAATACTGGGCAAAAGAACCTTTCTTCTGAGATTAGCAAATTAGCAGACATAAGTCTGGAACTGGAGAGGCCACCAAGAGCTTCACTGAGACCAAAGCCAACACAGGAGAAGGCAAAACCAAGTGCTGAGAGCGGCCAGCCCCTGGATCCAGCCATATCTGATGCACCACCACACCAGGACTTCTTAATGAGCTAATGAAGGCCCTTTTCTGCTCGTGCCAGATTGAGTTGGATTTCTGTCATTTGCAACTAAAAGAGTCAAGACTAATAAAAATTTTAGACGCAAGGAAGCAGCATTGGCAGCAGCAACAGAAAGAGGACAGCTGCTCTCTAAATAGTTCCCCAATTTCAAACACTGAGAAGGATTTGGATTGCAATCCCAATACCACTCTAACGCATTAACCATATCAGACTCTCTGAATCTAACCTAGATTTTATAAGGTCTTAGAGCTCCTCCAACTACCTTAAGAGACATCACAAAATTATAAATAACAATTCCAAAACAAAATAATTTTTAATTATTTGGAATTTAAGAATATATGACATCTTTATTTTAGGGAAATCAGGAGATGACAGAAAACAAAAGTATCAATTAAAGCTTTAAAAGATTAGGAATCAAAAATAATGACAATGAAGGGGTTTGGGAAGGTGCAGAGGCAACACGTTTGAGATGTGGGGGCACACAAAGCACCTAATTGTTTATGAATAAGAGACTAGCAAGCAGGGTGGAGAAAACGGTGGGCAGAGAGTGGTGCTCATATATGTGTTTATATAGCTTTGAGTATAACTCCAGGTCTACGAGAAGAGACTATAAAAATCTCCCAGGCAAATCAATGGAAATAAGACTTTTTTCCTGTCATCCACTTTCAGAGTCTCTCGTGCCTCCTTAAGTTCCTCGTCACTCAATAACGTTAAAATGATCTTTCCCATAACCCCCTGAATATCAAATATGAATGTCAAACAGTGCACTAAACTCATCCTTTCTCTCCATTCTGTCTGCCAGAAGACAGGTATGTCTGTGGCCAGAAATACAGAACATACCACGTATAGACTAGCCAGATTTTTAGTGGTCATAATAGATGCCAATGTAGGCCATAGGTGATTGACAACAGAACACATTTTGTGCATTTCAACACACCTGAAATCAGGATGGTCTTGCAGTACTGCCAGCCAGGTAGCAATTCTTACGTGATTATCACTGCCTGCCCCTGCCCAGACCTGTCTGTCCCTGGTGGGTTGACAGAACAACTGAAATCCTTTAACGGTCACAAATGGTCAATAAACAATATGTAGGTCATCTGAAGAAGGAATAGGAGTCCTAGTTGTTGACAGATAAACCATGTGATGATACCATCAAAATGTGCAGAATGTATGTCAACAGCTTGGAAGAAAATCCCAGAGACAATACTGAAACATTCTTTTAAGAAATGATTCAACATTAAGACTCCTGAGGGCACAGGCTGATGTGTGGGAAAACACAGATGTTGATGACAGAGTCAAAAGTGAATCAGTAGAGTTGGGCTCCAAAGGTGATCAAGTTTCAGAAAAGCCCAATCCAACTGATTAAGCTAATGTTTTCTTTCTTGAATATGTACAGTAGTAATAAATAATAAAAAATATATGCATAAATAAGTATAGAAGAGTTCTTTCAATAAAATATAAATCCTTAGTGATAAGGAAACATTAGTTAACCGTTTGACTTGGCATTTCTTTTCCTCACCACTGGCTGTTAAAACAATGGAGCAGTTACAATCAATAGTGGCTTATATTAGATGAAATGCAGTTGTTTCTATAGAGAAGTCATACGTAGCAAATCTACTTTCTAGTCTGTTGAAAGTATGGCTTGCAAAAGGTAAGTAGCCTTTTACCTCACCCTCATGCCATCTGCTCCCAGCTCTCTTTCTAGCTACTGATAAAAGCCACAAGAGCCATCTGGACTTTCTTGTCTATATATTTTAAATCCAAAATAGTTTTGTGTTTGCACAGGACCTGGTGCAAGATGACATTAATACTCCAAAGAAGGCCTTGGGGAAGCAGAGGGCACTGCCCCCACTCAGGAGGAAGCCACGGGCCCGCCGCGGAGAGGAGACACGAATCAACGGGCCAGAGACCAGCCTTCTTCCAACCCCACGTGTACTACAACTTCCATATCTGTCTACAGATCCTGGCATACAGGTATTCTTTCTGATATTCTAGATCAATCTAAATATATGTGACGTTGGCTGTACCTCCTTCAAAGCACAGAGAGCTTATCAAATTAGTTCCCACTTGAAACTTCATTTTAGCTTAAGTCTATCCAAAACACTGTAATTAAGGAACACCATTTATCTTAAACACAAATGGCGATGACAAGCTGGAGTCTTTGCTGCTGCTTCGTATTTTGTTACTTTCTCACCAAACCTTGGAACATTATGTGAATTTACTGAGTGGTATTTCCTACGAGGAAATTTGGAGTGTAAAAGCACTAAACAAAACACCCTGAACAGTGAGATAAACAGAGCCTTCTTCCCATTCTGCAGCTCATTTAACTTCGGTATCTTTTCTACTAAACCATCTACCCCACCACCTTCAACCAGTGAACTATTCTAATTCCAGGTGCTGAACACCTGACAGAAAAAGAGACTGCTCTTCTTCTAATAGGAATGCAGGAATCCTCCAAATGCTGATTGCCTGATTTTAAACTGCCCTTATCAAAATGCCACAGACACATAAGCAATTGTGAAAATTCCCTTCAACTACTGGGCCCCAATTATCACAATCAGGTCTTTTGAAAAAATCATTAGGGAAAAGTCAAACCACACGCATAAAGGACGGAGACGCAGGATTTTCTGGTCACCTGAGGGGTAAGTCAGCGGCCGAGCCTTACAGGTTATGCAAGGTGCAGCCATCGGAATGGAACGACTCGTATCCATCCTTAGCAGCTTTGTCCTCAGGCTGACTTCTTTTAGTGCTTCCAAGCTCAGAACAATCTCTCACCGTTCTCTTGCTGTTCATGCGAAGACACAGAACTGTAGCCACTAAAAAATGTCCTCAGCTAAGCCCCGGGCAGATAAAGATACAGCAGGACAAGCTTCACAGAAGGTGTTTGTCCTCCTTCGCAGCCTCACCTACCTTTTCCCTTCCTTCAAGGTGGAGAGACGCATCTCACTCTAAATTATGCCGCTTCGAGGCAGGGACTTCACTGCTCTGTGAGTTATGACCTCCTCTGTAAACTAAAGTGGGTCTGATTACCTTAGAAGATGATCTTAAGACCTCTTGTAGGTCTGATTTACGCTTCTGTAACTCTACTTTGGGCAATTTCTTTAACCTTCCGCGCCAGCCAGTTGTGTAAAGAAGGTCTACAAAGCTGACAATACTCCGGAGTAGAATCCCAACCTAAGAAACGTGTGACTCACTTCCACGTGTGTGAGCGAAAGCAGCCCGGAGACGAAGAGAGATCTCTAGACGCAGGATGCGAAGCCCCGGTCCAGTCCTGGCTCTACCGCTTAATTCAAACCATCACCTTCAGCAAGACACGCAAACTCTCTAACTTTCAATCATGTTGCTTACAAAATAGAAACAACTCTTTATCTACCACCATCAGAGAAAAATGTAAGAATCAAGTGAGATATGAGTCAATCATGGAATCATTACCAATTATTTCTAAGACTTGCTAACATACATTAAGCGTTTACTAATTCCAAGGAATTTTACAATATGCTTTACAGACGTTATATAATCTTCAGGGTCCCTGCTTTACAGATGAGAAAACTGAGTGTAAGTAACTTGCCCAAGGTTAGACAGCTAGTAAAGAGCACAGCCAGGATTCAAACCAAACTCTCTCCAAAAGCCCACGCTCTTAACCTTTATACCCTATGACCTTATTCACACCCTGTGACCGAATGAGGCTAAGGAACCCTGGACACTAACTCTCTCCTCTTGATGAGTTTTAACAAAGTAAAAATAGTGAGATCTGTGATTGAAAGAAAAGTTTTAACTTGAATCCAAACTGTAGTTGAAAATAGATCCTTTCTCCCCCAGAGCGCCTATTAAATGAATTTATGTTCGATGGAAACACACTTTATGAAATACGGATGCAGATCAATCCAACCTTTTCATTTCACAGAAAGAGAAACTGAATCCCAGACAAATGAGAGACGAGGTCACAGAGCTCGCTGACAGCGGCCACGGCCTAGAGCACTGGGTGCCCTGCACCAGCCCCACTGCCTACTTTAGAGCTCCCTCTAAAAGCTGAGACGTTAATACTGTTACCGACGATGTTTTAGAGCACAGTAGCAAAGGAACACCTCCGGCCACAGAGAGAAAGCCGCAGCAAGTCAAGGCCTCGGGGACGGGGATGTCGCTGCCGCCTCCTGTTCCGAGCCCGACCGCCTATTCTCCTCCAGGCAAATCCGAGACCTTGCAAGATCTCACCCGGCGCAAGCTGCAGAAATTTCTGCACTTTCCGTACTCACAATTCTATGCTCATCAAACCTGACTTTTCAAATACTCAGACTGACTTTTTTTCACAGAAAGCAGCTGAGAGGACAGTCCCCGGGGACGTCACGTGGCCATAGGGGAGGTGACACTACAGTGCGCCCCTGGAGGCCTCCGCTGGGAGAGTCTCTGTGCAAAAGCACAGGAGGCGGAATGATATTAAACCGGATGGGTTAAACTGCGATTTTCATGTCTAGGCCTTAAAATATTCAAGTTGACAGTCCTGGTAGGACTTCCTGTTATGAAAATGCTTTGCAAAGTAAAGCATTTTAGTATTCCCGTATCTACTGATTAAAATCTAACTTTTCCATTTTGTGCCAGTTAGCTTCACAGCCCAGTCCTACAACTTCAGAAGCTTACTTAATCAGCCGTTTAAGACATTCTGAAATTGTTTTAAAATATAAAATTGTGTAGCTTCCTCAATTCTCAGGCCACCATGTAATGATACAGCATAACGTCAAACATTTTTTTACTATATTCCTGAGCTGAAATAAGGTTCACTAAGGATTTTTTTTTCATTTGCACATACACATTGCATATACATTTGCACATATATAACCCTTCAAAAGGAGAGGAGTAAGCCATGACATATTTGGAAAAAAAGAAATTATGTCTACAAAGCTTTCTAAATAAAATGTTTTTTCTAGGGACTTCTGGGAGGAATTTTACAATGAATCAATTTTAATCTCAGAAAACATTCCCGGGAAACAGGAAAGAATGAGCCTCCAACGCCGTACTAGATGACCAAAGCAGGTCCCTAAAACACAAGAGAGCTTGAGAGTGTTCTACAGGTTATTCTTCCATCACAAGGACTGGGCCTTCCCTGCATCCCACTCTTCATGTTCACTCACCCACGTGTGCGGTGAACAGAAGTCAGCAAACATGGCAGCTTAACAGGAAACATGAACTGGGAAATTGTGGTCTTTCCATTTTTCCTCTCTTTGCGTTTCATAATGACTTAAGTATGAGCTGATAATTCAGAACCACCACGTGACATATTAATAACAAGATGACAAGGAAAAGGTAGGTCTCTGTCTCATAAGCACAATACTTGATATAGAAACAGAACTCTCTAAGGAGAAGGTTTAAAAAGCCAAATCAGGCGGGAGATTAAATCAGTCACTCTAGAGGTTTTCACTTTTCCACGATCTTATACACAAACATTCAAAAACTTTACAAAAGCTGATAAATCCTGGGAGGGGATTTATCAGTTTAATGCTGTAAGAAGGTAAACTGAGAAATCCAAGGTTGAGTAAAGAGAATGACATTAGACTAGGACGGTGGTTAAGGAATAATACCTGGACATGTATGTGTTGGTTCATCTGCTTTCACGACACGAGCTGATTTGATGCTCTAACGGTGATAATGGATAATGACCATTAGTTTAATGACACCAGGAGGAATAAAAACAGCAGCGGCAGCAAGAGCAACACCCATATCGAGGCTTTCCCTCTGCAACATCTTAAGCCTATGACAGCGATGCGGACGCTGGGATCCACACCCGCGTTAAGAGAAACGCCCAGGGCCTCTGTAGCTCAAAACAGCAGAGCCAAGACTCAGACACAGGTCTTCTAACCTAACTCAGTTCTCTTTCCAGGACACATGTGATGACAATCTGCCAGACTCTGCTCCCAACCTTCTTTCTTCAGAAGCTGCCCATCTCCCCTAGCTCCACCATCCACATTTCAACAGCGGGAGTTGCCCTGTGTGAACCACGTGATCTTAGGCCACGGCAACAGCTGATGGGTCCGGGGGTGGCCTCCGGACCCCAGCTAGACAAGTCAGATTTCTTCCCAAGAAACGTGTAACTGGAACTAAGGCAGATGCGGTTCATCTTTCTCTGGGTCGCTGGCACGGAACGTGCAGACTGGGCACTGCTGGCAGAACTATTCTCAGCCTGTGGAAATGGAGGGAAACGGCCTGCAGTGAGGAAGGAGCAGGAAGGAGAGGTGTAGGGACAGAGAAGTAGAGTCCTCAAGGGTGCACGATCCCAGGCCCGGCTGCGTCCTGTCCCCAGGCCCCAGGGACACTTCAGGAGCCCTCCCCCTCTCACCTCAGGACACCTCTGGCTGGATCTCTTGTTTCAAGCAACCCAAGAGCCTGAGCAGTAGGAAATAAACTGTATGAACGCGTGCCAAGCCCTGCAGGAGGAGACCTCACAGACTTGTCTCTGTATCTTGTCTTCTCCACATCCCTCTCTCCTTCCGGAACAGCGCCCCACTCTGCTGGAAAATGGTGCTTCCCTACCTTTCCGGCCACATGGTTCTGGTGGAGGCTGTTCCCCCAACCCCGGCTACCCTTCACTAACATAATCCATAGCCTCCTTCACAGCCCTGTGAAGTGTCAAATGGTGGTTCTCAAAGTGCGGTTCTAGGGTCCCTTGGCGGTCTCCCTGGCACTTTCAGAGGGTCCTCCCCTTTTCACCCTTGTCATCTATGCGTAGCTGGATTTTCGTCTCATACTCCAACCAGCACAACACATGGCAACAGACTGAAGACGGAAGCAGATACGAGGATTCAGCTGTCTTCTATCAAGCCAGACGTTGGAAGATATTTGCAGAAATGTAAAACAATGCCACTAAAGATTTCTGTCTTAGAAAACAGTTATTTTTCATGCAAATATAATTTGTTTATAAGTTCATTATTGTCATTTCAAATAAACGCACAAATATTTAAACTATTTCAGTTTTAGCTTCTAATGCAATAAATATTGTTATATAAAACACACATAATAATAAAAACACTTGTGGGGTCCTCAGTAATGTTTTAGAGTATAACAACATCCTGAGACCAAAAAGTTTAAGAACTCCCATCCTAAAATATACAAATTAAATCTTCATTTTTACACGGAGCAGAGTCTGCAATTTAAACCTAAAAGCTTCAGTGTTACTTCCTAAGTGGTAGATAAGAGTCATTGGGAACTTCTTTATTTTTAACCAAATTCTTCATGATTAAGTGAGCTGCTGAACTTCAAAACCGACAAAATCAGATTACACCATAAATTTACACTTAACATAAATTTACACATAGGTGTAATCAAAAGAATATATTTTTCAAATGTAATTAAAAGGATATGTTTCTGTGGTTAACTAATTATAGTTAAAGTTAATTAGGATTAATTACAACATAAAAGTGTTACCTATCATATATACATTCTATACAACACCTAATAATTTCATAACTGTAATCTCAGACTTCAGTAGATGTCTTTAACATCTAAGCAATTCAGGTTAATGGCTTATATTATAAATGAAATTCACGGCGTGTTTCAAAAGCAGCCACAAGAAAGGCACTGCTAACTTCCATACTATCAATAATAATAAAGACTAGTAACCAAGTGTGAAGACAGGTGTTTGGCTTTTTAAAATATATTATGGCAAGAAAAATCGTAAGTATAATGTAAGTTCTCAAATTAAATAAAATGTTGATTCATGCTGCTACTAAGGTATGTTTATATATCTTGTAAAACTTAAGCTTGAATATTTATACTTATAATCAATGCAATTACAATCATCCTCACCAAAAACATCTATTAAAGGCTGAGATGATCACATCATGATGTAAAGTACGCACGAATATGTTTTATGCAACAGACATGTTTCCTTCTAGACAAAAAGTTTATAAAGATTACAAAATGTATAAACCCAAAATGCATAAACATGATGTTTTATACGGGCAAAAAAAAAAAGAGACAGAAAAAAAAAGACACACACAAACAGACAAAAAGACAACGAGATCAGAGAAATACACTGTCCCAGTGGAATGTCTAAGGAGCCGTTATTTTCCTTTTAACTTTATGAAATAAAGTTACACTTTATAAAGTCAAAAAGAAATATAAGTCGGTTAATCATACGTGTACATGATAACAACTATTCAGGCCACTTCAGATTGGGTCTAAATTATTCTGTCTGCTTCCTCCTCAAAAGATGAAAGAAACGGAGGATTTCTCTCACTGTCGCCTTCCTATTTGAGAATAGAAATTTTAGCCTCTAAACAAAGAAAATTATTCAGACTTTTCTTACAGAGACAAGGCTGCAGTGGTGGCTTGACTTGTCAGATCCCACATTTCAGATAAAGAAAACAATGCCCACAGAGCAAGAAAAGCTTGTAAAGTCAAGGGAAGAACAAAACCCAGGCCACTATCTCCTAATACAAGCTGCCTCCTCAACCCCTCATCTTCTGCAAAAATGCCTGCTTTTCAAATGTTACTTGAAATGCTGCATTGTTTGCAAACAAAAAGTTGTTCACATAATCACTAGTTCCTCAAGGGACACCGGATTTGCCACTGGTCACTTATTTTTTATAATTACTAGGCTACACTGGCTTAATCAAGGTTGTTTTCTTGTATTAAATAAAGAGGAGGCTGTCGATGGACAGGCTTTGACGCCACTGCCCGGCTTGGCCAAGTACACCATGGATGGCGCAGCCCCAGGGCCCCCTGTGTTAGGGGCATGGTGTGAAGGCGGTGGTACCTGCCTCTGTGAATTCAAGACAGACGTGCAAGGGCTCGACTGCGGAAAGTAACTTTCAACCTTTAATTCCTTCTCTAAAGGTATAAACTGCATAATTATGTATAAACTTCATCAACTTGATAACTAAATAATTTCTCCATGCAGGACAGACAAGTAATTTAATATACATTTTCTGACAAAGTATTAGCGGGACCTTCCTGTCCAGAGACAATCAGTGCATTCCTCATTAAACAACTGTGATGTATACAGAACCCCCCCAAATGCAGCCATACACAGGGTACAGATCAAAGCTCTCGTGTCCGAGACGACTGTGGCCTCTATGTGTAAACAAAGGCATCATAACATGATAAGTGCCTGTTTTAAGGTCATCTTCCAACATCTGGAAGTGTTCACAGTATCACTGAATTCTTAAGACAGAAGAGGAAATTTAAGATTTTTAAATAATGACATTAAGAAAGGCTCTTTTAGGGCTTCCTTGGTGGCGCAGTGGTTAAGAATCCGCCTGCCAATGCAGGGGACACGGGTTCAAGCCCTGGTCCGGGAAGATCCCACGTGCCGCGGAGCAATTAAGCCCGTGAGCCACAACTACTGAGCCCGTGCTCTGCAACAAGAGAAGCCACCGCAATGAGAAGTCAGCGCACCGCAACGAAGACCCAACACAGCCAAAAATAAATAAATTTATTAAAAACAAAAAAAAAGAATGGCTCTTTTAGAATGAAAAAAAAACGAAGTGCATAGAGACTGGGGAAGATTTATGAATTTTTCTACATAATAAAACATATTGCTGGTAAGTTCATGATGCAAGAGAACTGATATTCACAAGTTCCAAATATCTCAATTAATGTCACAGAGCAAAGGTGTGAACACAACCTGAAATGGGTGTGCAATTTCCTACTTCCTCAAAAAAGAATATTCACTGAAAGAAAATCTAGTTGAATTAACTATGTTGTGACATTAATATTCTGCTGAATGCAGATGTTTATGTCCAAAGATGGTGGTAAGCCATCAAAATGCTCGATTTTCTATCACAGTTTGCCTGTCTTTTTCTACAAGATTCAAGAATGATAAATCCTTGCTTTTAAAGGAAATTCATGACTTAGTTGTATCCCTCTAACCACAGGAAGATCTCATGTTATCCTAGCCCAAGAAACTACCATCCGTGGGACAAATCTCTGCATTAAAAAGAGAAGAAACAGCAGTAACTGGCAGTGAGGTGACTAATCGAACCCCGCGAGGCAGAGACGCAATTTCGCACAGGACCGTGAGGCCCCAGTGGCAAAGCCAGGAGGCATGCTCACCCCATAGGAGCCAGGGAGGTTCGGAACCCTGGAGTTGACCCTTTCCAGAAAGGTCCTACTGACGGCCTGAAATGCCATCTGTCTGAGGAATCAGAAAACTTATTCTCCAAATATACACCCAGAACACTCCTCAATCTCCAGTAAAATACAGAACAGAGTGTTTTAATTTCAAAACTTACCTGGAAATAATCACTGGCAAGGTCAGGAAAACAGGCGCACAGACAGCCCCTGCCTTTGGCAATTTAGCTCCATTCAGGTAAAGCTCTGGAGCGAGGCCCAAGCCACAGGGCAAACGTGCCCCTCCTGGGAAATGAGCAGCCTCCTGCTGAGAACGGCCCCACCTGCACTCCCGCCACCCCGCCCGGTCCAGGAGGTCGAAGGACTAACCCTCCCACCGGCAGAGGCTTTGTGGACACACGGACACACGGGCTGAGCCTTCTCTGGAAAGCCGAGACCCATGGTCCCCACCACACCCTTCGCCCAGGAGCTGGAGCAGCTAGTTCATCCGAACCCGCCAGAAGCTGCCTGGCTCCAGGGCAGGCCGTTCTTAGACAAAGCACCCCGAGGGGCGGCTGCTGCCAGGACCCCCTCCGCATCTCCAGATGCCCCCGGCCACGCGAAAGGCGCAGCATGATCGGTGGCGATGGGCACAAGGGACTATGTTGGCTTTTAACAGCTGCCATGAGCTTTACTCAAAAAGTATGGGTGCGACATTCAGTGGAGTAGGTAACAGTATCACAGTCCCACTTTATAAAGGAACAGGGGCTCCAGGGTTTACAGAGTTGGTCACCAGGCTAGTAAGCCATGAAAACAGAATTCAAATCCAAGCTCTGGGAGGAACATGGAAGAAAGATTTGGCTGAAATTTCGTTTGAGCTGCCAAAGTTTCCCCTGGGCGAAAACACACACACACGCACACACGCACACAGGCACTCACAGCCCATGGAAACCGCAGTCTCCCAAGCCCACCAGGAATCTGCTCTATGCTCTTCCATGACTAGGGGTGAAGTACTTATTTGGTACTTATGTTTATTCGACATCACCAGCATACAATGTGTGGGATACAAACGTGGGAGAGAAGACACCAAACCATCTTTGTTGAGGCCACAGCCCATCTACTCCCATCCCAGTCACTTCCCCAAAGAAGTAAAAGCAAAACAACTTGACCATCCATCAGGTTAACTGCTTTGCTAGAGACAGCAGGAACAGCTGAACAGTTCTTTATTACGTGATCACGATCCAAGAACCCCTCCTTTTAAGCTCTTACATGTCAACCCTGAGATATAAGGGATAATTAAGGGATATAAGATATATCCCCATTTTTCAGGTAAGAGAACTAAGGTATAGAGAGTGTAAGTAACTTCCTAAAAGTCACACAGTGGTAGCATACCTCACGGTCCCTGACTTCAGGAGCTGACAACCCAATTATGGAAACAGGACTGATTCACTTAAAACAACTAGCAAACAAAACTGTCTAATTAAAAGTTCAAGGCAGGGTATGGACAAGCCCTGCCGGGGTCAAGGGAGAGGAGAGGTAGCACCCGAGTGGACAGAGGGCCTCGGGAGGGACAGCGCTGTGACCCTGCAAGGGCAGTGGTTGTCAACAGGATGACCCTGTCCCCAGGGGACGGAGGCAGGGAGTGCTACTCGCTTGTAGTGGGTAGAGGCCAGGGACACCGCTACACACGTTACAAAGCACACAGCAGCCCCCGCAACAAAGAACTATTGGACATAAAACGTCCACGGAGCTGAGGTTGAGACACCCTAAACTAGCGGATGGAAGGGTACTTAGACAGGTCATCCCAGACCAGGGATAACAAGAGCGATGGCTCAGACCAGGAAGAGCTCAGATCCACAGGAGACCGTGTATCATGGGGACTTGAGGAATTAACACTGCTAAGGACGACTGCTTAGAGGGCTCTGAAAGCTAAGCAGAGGGATAAGGAACAGATCTGTGATGACACTCACAGGATGAGAACAAGGTTCAGGGAGCCCCAGAGCCCAGCTAGAAGGTTTGATACAACAGCCCAGGTGTAAAGTAATGAGACGTGTCCGCAAGGAGAGGAGAAAAAGTAGCGAAAGACACTATAAAGGAAGGACGGACAGAGCTGGCTGACTGCTAGATACAGGGGTGAAGGTCAGGATTCTGTCTGTCCCACCCCTCACCTGTGCACCCGACCGTGGTGCCCAGGACACGGCCGAGCCCTTTATGTCCCGGGGAAGCTGGGTTCTAATGTCCCCACATAAAGGAAAAATGTAAGAAAATGACAAGCTGCCTCTAAATGAGCTCCGCAAAGCCAGGTCTTCTCGCAGCAAAGGGCAAGCGTGCTGGCTCTTCAGTGGACACCAGGCGTGTCAGGGACGCGGCACCCAAGGCCCCTGCAGAGCAGGGGTTCCAGCTCCTGCGCAGGCTGCACGGCACATCACACCCACGGCTGATCAAAAGAGATGAAGTCCCAGGAGTGAAGTTCACGTGTGACGCAGAGGGGCTGAGGCACTGCAGAGAAGAGGCTGGAAGGCTGAGAGAAGGTGACCAGAGGGGGCCTCCCACCGACTCCCCAGGGGAGTCACCTGGGCTAAAGTTCCGCCCCCATAACATACGCTCTTGAGGTGTGTGGCCGTGGACCAGCCCTTTCACTAAATGTCATGTTCATCCTTTGTTTATCAAATGTGGACAAAGTGCTTTCTACGCACATAGCATTTTGGACCTGGAAAGACCCAGACACGTCACGGAGTGTACTGTCTGGTGGATTTATTAACTTAGACCAGGGGTTGGAGAGCTCTTCCTTTAAGAGCCAGACAGTAAACATTTAGGCTTTGAGGGTCATACAGTCTTTGTTGCAATGACTTTGACTTGACTCTGCTGCTGTCCTATGAATGGAGCCCCAGGCCACATGTAAACAAAGGGGCCTGGCTGGGTTCCAATCAACATATTTACAGAAACAGGTAGTGGCTCAGGTTTGGCCACTGAGCCTAGTCTGCCAGCCCCTGGTTCACACCGTTAGTAGCTGACTATCCCGGAGTTACACTCTCAGAGCACTTAGCAGAAGAGCAGAGCTCCGCACACATACATGGAAAGTACATCTTGGTGAGGGAGGAAGAGGACCGGGTTGCCCTGGAGAGAGCCTCTTGGGGACGTGAGGATGCTCGGACCTGACCCGAGGGCAGCCCAGCCTCAGCCCAGCCCAGCCTCAGGGAAGGGGGGCACACCCAGAACACTCCACGATCCTAAGGAAAGCGAATCCTGCCTGGCAAACACTCCTCTGAAATTTCACCAAAACCCCCCTACTGCAGCAGACTGCGTCTTCCAAAGCCGGCCCACCCCACAGCTTACTGAACTGATAAACAGGACTACGTACGGGTGCCTGGTCATAGTGGAGGGAACTCAGCCACAAAGGAATACGTCACTTAACCGACGTTAAGAAAATAGATGCCAACGTACAATGAAGCAGGAAGCCTAATAATTTGATCTCTAAGCCTTGTATTTCTTTCCCAAACACTATCAGGACATTTCTTTGAAAAAACGCCTGGCTCAGTTTCTCAGGAAGCTTATCAGTATCACCCTAAAAAAGCCCTTCTAAACTCCATGAGCCTCTCCCCAGTAGCGCTTCTTCACCTCCTACTTCGATGCAACAAACATAAAGCCATAAGGACCACACACTGAAAACAGACCTGCTGGGAGACAGTCCTCCTCTGCATCTTGGCAGCTGGGCCAGGGCCGGACTGCTCCTTCACCCAGGCCACTTCCTAGGGTTGTCCACGCAGCCAGTCACCTTGCCAGGTGAGCTAAGCTCTCCTCCCCTCTCCACCTCTGCCCACCCCACTCCGCCTCAGCGAAGGGTGACCTACTGCTCGCTACAGAAGGTGCCAGAAGCCCCTTGGTGTGTGAGCCAGCTGTGATGCAAACACATCGTGTGCACAGCCTCCACCTGGGTCTCAAGTTGCCTGGCGGGGCCCGAGGGCGAGGGAGACCCCCACAAACGTGCTGAAGCCCAGAGCGGCAAACCCCTCCTCCCTGACCCAGGAACCTCCTGTCTTCTGACAGCAAGAGGCGAACTTTCTAGTCTGTAAGTAGGGTAAAGTCAAATCCCAGATCCAATTATAGTTCTCTTCCATATTAAATAAAAATGTGCGACTCTTTACTTTATTCTCCTTTTTGAAACATTCATTCTTTTGCAAGCGTTCTTATGCTGAGGGTGATCAAAGCTCCTGGCTTGCACAGGACAGTCCGGTCACACCTGCTGACCTACTGTCTCTCGTCCATAAGTTCCCCCTTTCATGCTCCAAACTGCTCTGCCTTGTATATTATTCAAATACATGATCACCCTTGTCATAACCCAATGGACAAACACATACTTTTTGCAAATATATAAATTGCTTCAATTTTTGTTTGGGATCATTTTTCTTAAAAAAAAAAAAAAGGGAACAATGTGGTCTGACTTATTTCTTTCACCTCAAAACCTTTTCCTCCAAGAATTAAAGCCACTATAATTACATTTTGCAAATGGGAAGAAAATTTTAAATTCAGTATCTTCCTAGCACAGGATGACACAGAATGTTAGTTAAGCGCTTTGTCGTTACAGAGCACATTAATACATGCACTATTTTTCCTTTTAGGAAATCATCATCTAAAACTGGAAATGATGCAAAATAATATACATTTGATTACATTTTATGTTAAGATTTAAACCCAGGTCCCTCCACCTACAATATTCTGGGGGGAAAATATCCCCCAAGAAAAAGAATGAGGCTGCACCCTGAAGATATGATTTTGTAGATTTTGGAAGGCTCTCCAGTCCCCACATCCTTGTCTCCGCAGCCACTCCATGCTGGGAACAGGGCAGCTTGTCTCCTACGCAAAAGAGAAATAATCTGCACGGAGCCGTCCTTTATCAAACCTCCCCAAAAGGCAGACACAACGTTCTGCCTTTCCTCAGCTTTCCACAGGCTCTCCCCTCCTCTGTGAGCTCCTTACACAGAAACCAGGCAGTCTCTCTACCCAGGGTCCCTGATGTGTTGGTTCCTCTCTGGTTTACACACTGCAGGGTCAGCGGCCAAGCACAGCAAACCCCCACTCCTGTCCGCCCTGCACGCCCCCTACACACCCAGCGAGAACCTGAAGATGTGATGAAACCAACAAAGAAGTTCCTCTACCCAAAACTCCAGTGACTCCTGCCATAAACAAGGACACTGACCCAGTGTCGGCAAGGCAAAACTAGTCACTGCACAAAACACATCTTCCCGGGAGCCAGAGGGTAACCCCAGAAGCAAAAGGGAATTATGGCGTAGGCCTTGGTTTATAAACTGCTTCAGATGTGCCCAAATGTCAAGTGAATGAACAAAAACATACGCCCACTCCACCATTTCTATAGACTAAAATATTTTTTAAATAAAGTAAATTTGAAAGTGACAGACTAATCCAAGTAGAAACTGTGTTTGTTTCTTTTCCTAGGTGACGGACGAAGCTAAACTGTTTTCTTCTTTAAAGGATGGTCTTAGAAATTTATAGCAGAAACGAAAGTATGTGTCTAAAAACAGGACTTCTTAAACTGTTCTAATCTTTTGTTTTCCACGTGCATCACTGGTCTCCCAAAGCAGGAAAGTGGAACAAAAGCCCTACCTGGTGGCCCCCTTTACCCCATGGACACACGGCCTCCTTTAACACCCCTCCTGCTCTGTCTCTGGGTTTAAATCCAGCTCCGCCACCTGAGGGCTGTGGGACTTGGGCCACTTGGGCAAGTTCCTCCCTCTGTGCCCGAGTCCCTGACGTGTAAAATGCTGATAATAACAGCACCTACCACACAGGTCACGGGTGACACAGTGATACAGCGACACAGGTCACTTGCTGAGCTGTTGTGAGGATTAAATGGGTCAATATGGGTGAAGTTCTTAGAACGAAGCCTGGCACACAGGTATCTGTTAAGCAGTTTTATGAAGAAAGCTACAAAATAAAAGCCCTCATAATGCCCCCCCTTTCAGACAAAAGGTAGGGCCGATGTGCCTTATCTGCAAAGTCCCCACTTTTTTGTAAGGTGGCACCTAACACACGGTGTCAACAAATGTGTGGGAGACAAATGGGGACAAAAAGCTGGACAAAGAGAGAAACCAATCACCTCTTCCATGATTGTGCCTAAAATTCCAAACGGCTGACTAAATTCTGCCGACCAGGTGCCGGTTACAGGCTGAGCGCTGTCTCCCCAGGAAGGGCTACCGCCTCCCCCTCCACAGCTGGGCCTGGTCCCCAGTCATCTGCCCGCCTCTGGAGGCCACTCCCTCCCACCACGAAGAGGGGGATCCACTCAGACCACCGCCACCCCTCGCACCGTCACTGCCCTCGACACAGCTCTTCCACGGCCAGTATTTACTGCCAATGCTAAAACACAAGGCAGAATGAAGTTTCTAAAGGAGCATGAAATCTACGGAAAAGTATTCAGAAGCCGGGCTTTTAATTAATTCAATATTTAAATGACATTCATTTCAGACCCAATGCAATCAAGCTTTCACATTCTAAAGACATTCTCAATAGGATGAAAAAAAAATGTTGGTTTCCCAAAAGGTTCTGCTTTAGTGCATTTGGGAATCTGGGCTGCTACTCCAGCGGAACTCAGATTTGGCCTCGTGAATGTAGACATCCACACAGGGAATCCAAATACCGACTCCCTGGCGCTCTTCTCCGGGACCGCCGAGATCGCTGCATCACCCCAATCATCACTGTAACTCTAGGCTTTCTGCCTCTAAGTCCACCGTCCGGATGTGGCCCTAAAATGCCCTAATGACCTCATTTCTCCCCTGCTGACCGCCCGTCAGTGGCTCCACTGTCCGAAGATAAAGTCCAGACTCACCTGGCCCACAGGTGCCTCCTAACCTAACTAACCCTCTGCCCAGCCGGCTGACCTCTGACCCTAGCCTGCAAACTCACCCTGCTCTCCTCCCACCTCCAACCGGTTCCAAGGGAGCTTCTTTATCATTGCAGCTCCAGCACCCGGAATGTGCCTGGTGCACAGGACGCAGCCAGTACACGAGGGCTTCGTGAAAGAGGTGATGATGACTTAACCCCAGCAGTGAAGATGGTGAAGCAGAGAAGAATGCAAACAGAAGGTGCTGTGGAATCAGGTAGGACTTGGAGACAGACAGACACAGGCAATAAGAAGGAAAGAAGGGACGGGGGTGTCAAACTTCCACCTTGGGCAACACCACAAACAGTGTCTTTCACCAAGAAATAGGCAGAGGGGCAAACGCAGGGCACAAGGTAATGAGCTAAGTCAGGACACACTGAATCTGAGGTGCCCCAGGACGCCTGTCTAAGAGGCGTGGCTTAGAATCCGTCACTCCCCACCCAAGACCCATCAGAGGGCAGCACCAGGATTTGAAGATAGAAGGAAGGGAAGTTGACAAGTTCAAAGCCAAAGATCTCAGTATTTCTGAGCAGTCAGAGTGTGATAAAAAGCTGAAAGGAGAAGGTAAAGACTTCCAACCGTCATTAATACAGGAGAGAGACAACTCGGGTCCGCGCAGAAGCACCATGTGCAGCAAGGTACAGACTTCACCCCTCTAAACCAGCGGGCCCCAACCTTCCGGGCACCAGGGACCGGTTTCGTGCAAGACAATTTTTCCTCAGGCGGGGGGCAGGGGGGAGTGGATGGCTCAGGCGGTAATTCGAGCGATGGGGAGCAGCAGATGAAGCTTCGCTGGCTCGCCCGCCGCTCACCTCCTGCTGTGCCGCCTGGTCCCTAACAGGCCGCGGACCAGTACTGGTCTGTGGCCCGAGGGTTGGGGAGACCTGCTCTAAACCCACCACCACCTTCATGCAGAGCAGCAGTGCTTTAACCACTCCTCAAGGTCGCCAAGAAAACATGTCAGGGCTTTAAAATTATTACTCCAAAGTCCTTTCACGAGTTAAGGTTTAAATTTTTAGAGATGTGGATGGACCTAGAGTCTGTCATACGGAGTGAAGTAAGTCAGAAAGAGAAAAATCAATACCGTATATTAACGCATATATGTGGAATCTAGAAAAATGGTAGAGATGACTTTATTTGCCAAGCAGAAACAGAGGCACAGACTAGAGGACAGATGTATGGATACCAAGCGGGGGAACGGGTGGGGACGGAGGAACTGGGAGACTGGGATTAACACATATACATTATTGATACTCTGTATAAAATAGACAATTGATGGGAACATACTGTATAGCACAGGGAACTCTACTAATGCACTGTGGTGTCCTAAATGGGAAGGAAATCCAAAAGGAAGGGGATATATGTATATGTATGGCTGATTCATTTTGCTGAGCAGTAGAAGCTAACAGAACACTGTAAAGCAACTATACTCCAATAAAAAAATAAATAAAAATAAATAAATAAATAAGAAAAAATCATTAGTTACTATATAAATTAATTCTTTACTTTTTTAAAGGCAAGAGTAATTGTTCAACATTACTTTTGAAAAACCCTTCCCTATTCCTAAATCTCTCTCCAAAAAGGCAGATAAACTCAATCCCCATATGGTCCCTATTGCCAGTCCTTTAATTTCTAATATTATCTTTAAAAATATCACCCAAGTCTTCAGTATTCCTTACATCAGCTAGAATTTGCACCTGTCTCTAAATCTGAGCCAGCGCCATGGGTAAAGGCCTAAGTACCCATATAATTCACTTCTCCCGTCACTGCACGGGTATCTGGCACCAAAACACCAGAACAAGCACTTGGGAAATACAGGGATTTCCTGAAGGCTCTTGCCACCCGGGAGGAGAGATCAGCCATGTATATAAATAACTGTAACTCAGGTTGCAAGGTAATAAATAGAACTGCAAATAGCACACTGAGCACACGAGAACAAAGTGCTCAACAACACGGGGATCGAAGGTCTTCACTGAAGAAACTGCACTTGCGTTGTGCTTGAAGAAGAGGAAGAGCTGAACAAGTAGAGAAAAGGAAAAACATTTGAGAAAATGTGAACATTGAGAGCAAAGGCGTGACAGGAAGGGGAGCCCAGGGCCTTGGCACAGATGGCATGTGAGAAATGTCTGGGATTTCATAGAATAACTGACCAGAGTCAGACATCGAGGCCGGGGAGCAATACAGCAAGATTCATTCATTTTCCAACAGAGATTTTTACTGAGCACTTGCTGCCAGGCACTGTTCACACATTGCATATAATGGTGAACAAACGAAAGGTCCCTGTTCTCCTAGAGCCTGCATCCTAGCCAGGGAGAGACCACCACCAAGTAAACATGTGACACAGACGTCAGGCAGTGATCAGTGCTAAGGTCAGAGATGCCCCTCTGATAAGGTACAATCTGAACACAAATCTGAAGGAATGAGGGCACGAAAGACTGACACAGCTGTGTGAGGAGAGTTCCCAGCAAAGGGAAGTGCAAATGTCCTGGGGTAGCTAGCTGCCCACTAACCTGCTCAAGGAATAACAAGGAAGCCAGAGTGACAGAGCAGAGTAAGCTGGGGGAGAAGGTAGGAGACGGGTCAGGAAGGCAGAGGACAGCCAGCGACGAAAGACTTGCAGATCATGGAAAGGGCTCTCCTTTAACTATGAATGAAACGTGAAAGCGATTAAAGGGTTCTGAACAGACAAGACCCGAATGGACCCCGTGGAAGGCAAGGCTATAAACAGGGAGGCCAATCAAGAACCTGCAGCTGTGGTCCAGGTGAGATGACGATGGCTTGGACAGAGGTGGCAGTGTCTAAGGACATAAGAAGTGGCCAGAGGCTGGGTACACTTCAGAGACAGAGCCACCAGGATCTGATGACAGACTGGATTATGTAGAAAGAAAAATGACTCCAAGGTTTTTGGCCTGAACATACTCAAGAGAAAATAAGACTGGAAATACAGGTTGGGCCTGAGCATAGATCATCTACCAAACTGAAGTCTTAGGAGCCACAATGGACCCTGAAATATGAGGTCCTCACCTAAGAGAACTTGGGCAAATCACACCATCTCTCTGTGCTATGACTCCCGTGTCCACAAAATGAAGCAAAGAATTAGATTTGTGCTTCTCAAACTAGGATCCCCATACGAGTACTCAAAGTCACAATACAATTTCATAAATCTTCCCAGAAAGCTAACTGTATTAACAGATTCAGGGAGTAATTTGTTTATCAGTTTTATTTATCATAAAAGAAAACTGGTGTATGATGGGAGTGGAAGAGAAAACACTGCCTGAATATGTACATAAAAGTTTGCGTTCGTGAAAGAACTATCTTTTTTCTCAACTGGCATTTGGCCACTTGGATGGAAGAGTTTGAGAAGTCCTGGTTTCAGTGGTATCTCTGGGCCCTTCTGCTTTAACATTCTGCTTTAGACACATTTTACTGGCTTTCAACCTTTAAAGTCTTCTAGTGGGCAAAACAGAGGAGACATGGCTGTGGCTAGGGCATAAAATACAATTCTTTACATCTTCCACAACGTTCAAGTGTAACTAACAGAAGGTAAACTGTAGAAATGGGGGAAGATGGAAGAAAACAGAGGGTGAAAATATCCTACTCTTGATAAGGAGGAGCCAAGTGAGATGATCAAAAGTTGACAGGACAAGAAACAATCACACCGAAAGGAAGAGAAGGGAAGGAAGCAGCATGAGAACAATTCTCGTCCTTCCCATCTGAATGTCAACAGACAGTATATGAAAACGGATAAAATGAGGGAAAGAGGCACAGACACATTATCCAGAGTTACGGAGGCACAGAGCAGCAAAGCAGCCAAAAAACAGGTGAAAAGATGCTCAAATAGACTCCAGGTAATGCACATTAAAATAATAATGAGATACCTTTTATACCTATCCGATTGACATGAAATTAAAAGAAGCTCTGGCTAGAGATGCGGGGGAAAAGGTACCTTCCTGCTGCTGGATAAACGATGTGCTTTTGGAAAGCAATCTGAGGTTTCTGACATCATCAAGACGGCGGAGTAGGAAACCCCAGCCTCCATCCCTCCACTAACAATTAGCCAGCGATCCCCCAACCAAATAGCTCTGAGAGAGCTCGGGAGTCCAATTAAGAAGCTTCAGCAATGGGGTAGAGCAACAAGCCTGAGAACAACGGCACCAAATAGGCAGGAAGAAGAATTTAATTCTGCATGACCCCACCTCCCAGGCTGGCAGTGCTCAGCACCAGGGGGGCTCCCTAGCCTGACAGAGATCCCCTTGGCAGGAGAAGGAGAGCCAGGTGAGCGACCACCTCCCCAAGCTATCGGGGCACTGCACAAGGGATCACCCTGCCAGGATTGGCAGGGGTGAGACGGCCAAGGCCAGCCAGGAACAAGGAAGTGGGACAGGGGCTGCCAGTATCCGCCACGCAGTAGGAGCGGCCCCAGACCCCAGCGCCCTGCTCTGCAGAGAAACCACCAGCCCTCTCTGCTGAGCACCTCACAGCCCTGAAGATGCTGTGGACCCCACAGCTTTCATCCGAGGACTTTATCACAGACCCCAGGAAACTGCTCTATATACACTATTTTATATATATTTGTTTATTTATACACAGACACACACACACACACACACATATATAATACATAACCGACAAGGACCCACAGGGAACTATAAATATATTTATATACATATGTAGAACTGAATCACTTTGCTGTACACCTGAAACTAACACCACGTTGAAAATCAACTATAACTCAATTAAAAAAAATTTTTTTAAGGCTATAAGCAAGGAGGAGACAGACCCAGGCAGGACATTTTTGAATGTTTATTCAAAGATGTAAACATTTTAAGTGTAAAAATGGATGTTTAGGAATTCTGAGGAAATGAACAAAAAATGCTGATGAAGTATGAGCACAAAAACCAATTAGACTAAGACGAAACTTAGATGATCTGAGACACCAAAGGAAGGGAGGAAAGAAGTGCAGCAGGGCAGGACTAACCAGAGAAGGACCAAGACAAACTGTCCACAAGATAATCAACAGGGGAGTCCAAAGACAGAGTGTGTTTCACATTTCTGAGCACCACAGTGCAAGATACTGGGGCACAAGCATGAAAAACAACAAACAAAAACTTTTTTTTATTATTTTAAAAGCTACTAAAACCTACAAGCAGCCTATTTATGCCAAGTTCAAAAAGCTGAGCAAACCTGTGTTAACTGTTGCCACTTTTTGTCATTAACTATGTGCAACTACATTTTTTCAAGTTGTTATAAAAATCAAAATGCCAGAACAACTAGACATCCAATCTCTATTTCAAATTATCACCTGAAGAGCCCAATATCCAAAAAATCCATATCAAGAAAACAATTGATATGAAACAATGATATCACAGTGTGATAAGAAATTTGCTTGATAAACTGTTCAAAGAAGAAGTCGTAAAGATGCTCGCTGAACTCAGTAGAAGAATGGACGAAGTCAGCGAGAACTTCAAAAAAGAAACAGAAAATATAAAAAAAAGACCAATCAGAACCACAAAACAGAGAAACTGAAGTGAAAAAATACACTAAAGGGAAACAACAGCAAATGAGAGGATGCAAACGAAAAGGATCAGCAATCTGAAAGACAGGGTAGTGGAAACCATCCAACTGCGACAGCAAAACGAAAAATGAATTTTAAAAGGAGCCTAATTTAAGGGACCTCGGAGACATTACGTGTACTAACATTCACATTATAGGGGCCCCAGAAAAAGAAAGGAGAGAGAAAGGGGCAGTAGACAGATTTGAAGAAATAATGCTGAAAACTTCCCTAACCTGGTAAAGGAAACAAACATCCAAGTCCAAGAAACTCAGCAAGTTACAACAAGATGAACCCAGAGACCCACAACCAAGACACATCAAAATTAAATGTCAAAAATTAAAGATAAAGAGAAAATCTTAAAAGCAGCAAGAAAAAAACCAACTAGTTATGTAAAAGAAACTGCCATAAGACTATTAGCTGATTTTTCAGCAGAAACTCTACAGGAAGAGACTGAAAGGAGAAAATTTACAACCAAGAATACTCTACCCAGCAAGGTTATCATTCAAAATTGAAGGAGAGAAGAAGAGTTTCCCAAACAGGTAAAAGCTAAAGGACTTCACCACCAAAAAACCAGCCTTATGATAAACGTTAAAGGAACTTCCTTAAATGAAAAAGTCCATAACTAGAAACAAAAAAAATTACAAAAGAAAAACTCCCAATGGTAAAGGCAAATATATAGTAAACATAGTGGATCAACCACCCGTAAAGACAGTATGAGAATTAAAAGACAAAAGTAGTAAAATAACTTATATCTAAAATAATTTGTTAAGCAATACACAAAATACAGAGATACAAAATATGATGTCAAAAACATAAAACATGAAAGAGAGGAGTGAAAGTGCAGTGCTTTAAAAATGCACCCAAACTAAGCAACCATAAACTTAAAATCGACTGCTGTATAAATAGGTTGTCACGTATGAACCTCATGGTCACCATAAACCAAGAACCAAACACAGATACACAAAAGATAAAGAGAAAAATTACAAACACAACACTAAAGTACATCATCAAATCACAAGGGAAGAGACTAAGAGAAGAAAGGAACAGAGAATAATGACAAAAAAGAGAGGGAAAACAATTAACAAAATGGTGATAAGTACATACCTATCAATAATTATTTTAAATGCAGACAGACTAAATGCTCCAATCTAAAGACATAAGGTGGCCAAATAGATAAGAAAGACAAAACCCATACATATCCTGCTACAAGAGACTCACTTCAGATGTAAAGACACACATAGACTGAAATTGAAGGGATGGAAACAGATATTCCATGCAACTGGAAACAAAAAGAAAGCTGAGGTAGCAATACCTGTATCAGGCAAAATAGATTTTAAAACAAAGACTGTAGCAAGAGACAAAGAAGGACATTACATAATGATAAAAGGATCAGTCCAACAAGAGAATATAACACTCGTAAATATCTATCTATACACGCAACATAGGGACGCCTAAATACACAGAGCAAATACTGACAGACATAAAGGGCATACTGACAATAATACAATAGTAAGGGACTTGGACATCCCCCTTACAACAATGTATAGGTTACCTAGGCAGAAAATCAATAAGAAAACATTGGCCTTAAATGATACCTTAGACCACATGAACTTAATAGATAAATATAGAAAATTACTCAAAAACAGCAAAATACACATTCTTTTCAAGTGCACATGGAACATTCTCCAGGAAAGATCACATGTTAAGCCACAAAGCAAGTCTCAATAAATTTAATAAGACTAAAATCCTATCAAGCATCTTGTCCAACTACAATGGTATGAAAATAGAAATCAATTACAAAAAGAAAATTGGAAAAAAACACAAATATGTGGAGGCTAAACAATATGCTACTAAACAAGCAATGGGTCAACAAAGAAATTCAAAGAGGAAAATTTAAAATAGCTGGAAACAAATTAAAATGGAAACACAACATTCCAAAATCTGTGGGATGTAGCAAAAGCAGTTCTAAGAGGGAAGTTTATAGCAATACAAGCCTACCTTAGGAAACAAGAGAAATCTCAAATAAACAATCTAACCTGACATCCTAAGGAACTAGAAAAGAAGAACAAATGAAGCCCAAAGTTAGTAGATGGAAGGAAATAAGAAAGATCAGAGCAGAAATAAGTGAAATAGAAACCAAATAATAATAATAATAGAAATGATCAATGAAACTAAGTGCTGGTTCTTTGAAAAGATAAACAAAATGGATAAAACTTCAGCTGAGCTCATCAAGACAAAAAGAGAGAGGGCCCAAATACATAAAATCAGAAATGAAAGAGAAGTTACAATCAATGCCACAGAAGTACAAAGTATCACAAGAGATTACTATTAATAATTACACACCAACAAACTGGACAACCTAAAAGAAACTGATAAATTTCTAAAAACATATAATCTTCTAAGACTGAAGGAGGAAGAAACAGAAAATCTGTGATCACTAGTAAAGAAATGGATTCAGTAATCAAAAAATTCTTTACAAACAAAAATCCAGGCCAAACGACTTCAGAGCTGAATTCTACCAAACATTTAAAGAGTTAATAGCTATCCTTCTCAAAGTATTCCAAAAAACTGAAAAGCAAGGAATGCTTCAGACTCATTCCATGAAGCACCATTACCCCGATATGAAAACCAGACAAGAAAATTTCAGGCCAATATCCCAAAATCATCAACAAAATATTAGCAAACCAAATACAACAACTGTCACTACCAGCACACTTTGTTTTATTGTGCTTTGCTTTACTGTACTCCACAGACATTGTTTGTTTGTATTTTTTTAACAAATAGAACATTTGTATAAACCTTGCATTGAGCAAGTCCATTCGGACCATTTTTCTAACAGGATTTTCTCATGTTGTGTCTTTGTATCACATTTTGTAATTCTCACATTTCAGACTTTTTCATTATTATTATATTTGTTATGGTGATCTGTGATCAGTAGTCTTTGATGGTAATACTAAGACTCATTGGAGGCTCAGATGACGTCTAGCATTTTTAGCAATAGAGTAATTTTTAATTAAGGTAAGCACATGTTTTTAGACATAATGCTATGCACACTTAATAAAGTACAGTATAGTGCAAACATAAACTTTATATGCACTGGAAAACTGAAAAATTCATGTAACTCACTTTATTGCAATATTTGCTTTCTTGTAGTTGTCTGGAACCAAACGCCCAATATCTCCAAGCTATGCCTGCATTTGAACATGACATGATGCTATATATAGAAAACCCTTAAGATTCCACCAAAAACTGTTAGAACTAATAAATGAATTTAGTAAAATTGCAGGATACAAAATCAGTATATACAGAAATCTGT
Organism: Pseudorca crassidens; assembly: GCF_039906515.1. NCBI lineage: Eukaryota > Metazoa > Chordata > Mammalia > Artiodactyla > Delphinidae > Pseudorca > Pseudorca crassidens. Next base: position 60,028,507 of record NC_090307.1, read on the forward strand.
TGCATTTCTGTACACTGATAACAAATTATTATAAAGAGAAACTAAGAAAACAATCCCATTTACAACTGCATCAAAAAGAATAATATATCTAGGAATAAATTTAACTGAGGCAATAGAAGACCTGTACTCTGAAAACTATAAGATATTAATGAAATAAATTGAAGATGCCACAATTAGAAAGATGTACCATGCTAATGGATTGGAAGAATTAATATTGATAAAATGTCCATGTAATCCAAAGCAAACTACAGATTCAATGCATTGAATAACTTTTCACAGAAATGTAACAAATAATCCTAAAATTTGTATGAAACCTCGAAAGACCCCTAATTGTCAAAGCAATCTTAAGAAAGAAGAACAAAGCTGGAGGTATCATGCTCCCTGATTTCAGACTATACTATAAAGCAAATATACTATAAACAAAATAGTGCTCAACTAATCTACAACAAAGGAGACAAGAGTATACAACAGGAAAAAGACAACCTCTTCAATAAGTGTTGCTGGGAAAACGGGACAGCTATGCGCAAAAGAATCAAACTAGACTACTCTTTCACATATACAGAAATAAACATCAAATTGATTAAAGACTTAAATCTAACACCAGAAACCATAAAATTCCTAGAACAAAACAAAGCATGCTCTTTGACATGGGTTTTAGCAATATTTGTTTGGATGTGTCTCATCAGGCAAGGAAAACAAAAGCAAAAACAAACGAATGAGACTACATCAAATTAAACTAAAAAGGTTTTGCACAGTGAAGGAAACTATCAACAAACCAAAAAAGCAGCCTACTCAATGAAAGAAGATATTTGCAAACAATGTATCTGACAAGGGGTTAATATTCAAAATATACAAAGAATTCATACAACTCAACATCAAAAAAGCAAACCCAACTGAAAAATGGATAGAGGACCCAAACAGACATTTTTCCAAAGAAGGCATACAGATGGACAATAGGTCCATGAATGCAAATCAAAACCATAATGAGATATCACCTCACACCACTCAGAATGGCTATTATCAAAACAAAACTAGTGTTGGTGAAGATGAGGAGAAAAGGGAACACTTGTGCAATGTTGATGGGAATGTAAACTGGTGCAGCCTCTATGGAAAACAGTATGGCGGTTCCTCAAAAAATTAAAAACGGAATTCCCATATGATACAGCAATTCCACTTCTGGGTATTTATCTGAAGAAAACAAAAGCACTAATTCAAAAACATGTATGTACCCCTATGTTCATTACAGCAATATCTACATTATCCAAGATATGGAAGCAACTTAAGCATCCACACATACAGACATGGAATATTACTTAGCCATAAAAGAGAATGAAATTTCACCATTTGTGACACCATGGATGGACCTAGAGAATATTATGCTTAGTGAAATAGGTCAAACAAAGACAAATACAATATAATTTCACTTATATGTGGAATCTAAAAAACAAAACAAACAAACAAAACAGAAACAAACTCACAGATACAGAAAACAAACTGGCGGTTGACAAAGGAGGTAGGTGGGGGATTGGGTGAAATAGGTGCAGGAGGTTTAGATGTACAAACTTTCAGTTATAAAATAAGTCACAGAGATGCAATGTACAACATAGAGAATATAGTCAATAACATCAGAGTAACTTTGTACAGTGACAGATGGTTCTAAACTTATCATGGTCATCAATTTGTAATGTATATAAATGTCAAGTCACTATGTTGTACACCTGAAACTAACATAATATTGTATTTCAATTAAAAAAAAGAAAAAGCAATAGATAGATAGACAGATAGGACCCAGGAAATTACATAAACATTTTAAATAACTAGATTTCTGACTTTGATTGTGAGGGAAGAAAATAGAGAAGAAAGGAATATTAAGCCTGGCAACAAAGGATTCAAACTCCCAAAGGCAGGAACACATGGCACAGGCCTGCAGATGTACACCAGGGCACCGCAAGCCCACGACTCCCTCCCATCTTACATCCAGGCCACTTCACCTGCCAGTCCCAGATGACTCTAAGGTTCCAGACCCTTGAAGCCTGCCCCCAGGAGCCCTTGAGAGCACCCCAAATGTTTGCTCAGCAGTCCTAAAACAATCAGCTGCTCTCTGCTTATGGGTTGGAAGATATGTTTCAGTAACACACGGGGGCTGGATCTTCACCTCAAACTGGTTTCTAACTTACTTTTCCTATTTGTCTTTAATCTGGCTAGATCTAAATAAGGTCACATGAAACCTCTTTACATTTTAATTACACTTAGTCAAATATTTGAAAAGAAAAAGGAAATGGTGCCACCTAACTGTATAAGTGGCTTTCTTATTAAGGGCTTTTTTTTTTTTTTTTGGCTGTATGCTAATTGTCAGCCATAACCATTTATTTCTTATTCATTTTTATCTTAACTGACTGGGTATAATTTATCAAAGTTCAGAAGTTACTATCTTCTCAAAAGCTAGCAAAATGTCAAGTGTCACTGTACTTACATCTTAGAAAATAACAAACTCTAACTCTTTTAGGTAATATAACTAATGGAAAATTAACATAGTAAATTTTATTGTTAACCTTAAGAAGACCTTTCATATGAAATTTCTTTATATGATACACTGAAATACTCAGAATACTAATCAGTTTAGTTCCCTCAGAAAACCATTTCTTCTATTACAGAAATTCTTGATAGTTGATGACCTGTAAAATGTAACATTTTTATCCAATAAGAAACTTTTAAATAATAACAAAGAGATATCTTAAACACTGGCTAGGAGTTAACTGCCACTACGAATTCTGACCTTAAGCAATCACCGTGCAGCAAAATCAGCACATGTTTTAAAAAAGTAATAACTGACATCCATATGGATAGGCTCTAAAAGTATAAAGTACGGTAGAAATACCAAATAAACTTTAAAAATATCTTTATATAGTGCTAAATTAAAAATATGGGGGAAAACCAAGTTAGGATGTTCTGCATCTGACCTTGCAAAGTTCTTTTCTGTTAAGTCTACCAAAAATTATACTTCAGCAAGCCTTCCAAAACACAGAGTAAGCCTTAAACAACTTAATACATCAATTTTCTGTTTCCCTTACATATGGTGTACGTGTAAATCCATTATTAGTTGATAAACCATTGAGTGCATTTGCCCAAGTGTTTCTACACTCAGCCTATAGATATAGAGTGAAACACGAGACAAAAGAGTGACAGAAAAGCCAGAGATGATATCAAAGAAGAAGACTGCAAAAATCTGTGGGTCTGATATTTGTAAACTTCTTGAGGAGCTTCCTGAACACTCTGCACATGCCGGCAATAATCAAGAACACGGCCTATACCCACCCCCAAAATCAACACACAGCTCCTGAGAACTGCAGGCTACAGACAGGTTCAGAGAGACACCAGGCTTTGAACTCCAACCTCAAGGCAGACAGAGGCCAAACCCAGTGAGCTGCCCCGTTCAGAATCCCACATCTTCCTCCAGCCTCACTGCTGAGTGTCAGGACCTATGACTTACAGTGTGCCCTCCATTTACACTCTTGGACTAGGACACAATTTTAATTTGAAGTTACCTGATGCGTTGGCCAACTCTCACCTCTAGTTTGCATCATCAGAAAAAGACCTCATAAAACCACATGCCCTACCCTTTAAACACAAACTTATGCTATATCTAATTCTAATTACACAGTGGCCACAAGCTGAACTGAAAGAGGAGTATGTCCTTATATCTCTCATGGACAATAATAGTTACCCAAATCAATAATAAACCCGAAGTCGCCATATGCGAGGATGAGCGTGGAGACGCGAGGGTGTGATAGCGTATGTGGCACATATTTAACTTGAGTGCCCATAGGCTCCATTATAGACATCACCGTGCATTCATTTCATATGCTATATTTCATTTCATCCTCTGAATTCTCGCTAGTTTTCAAACACCATTAAAATATTACTTTGTGGAAGCTGGAGCCCCCATTTCTTCTTACATGGTATTCAGTCTGTAAGAATGTACTGGAATCCAGTCCCACCCCCATTCTCACCCCAAACCTCAAAACGTACCCAGAACTGCAGCTGCGCCGGGGCAACAACACAGGGTACAACGTGTAGGTAAAAGTACAAATGAGGGGGGAAACAGTTTGCACACCAGGACTAGAACGTTACGCGCCAACCACGTAAGAGTAAACCCCAAATGCTAAAACTAATTTTCATTCTCAATTCCTATTTTTAGATAAAAAATGGAATAGGGTACTTACTGCAAAGGCTCTCACTTTTCAAAGGTGAGAGTCAGTCCCACCTGACATTCATGTATTTGAAAACCCTATTTATGCTTCTCTAAACCTTGAACAAAATTCTATTTTACATATAATCAAAAAGCATTTTGCATGGTTTTCGTATTTCCTATCTTTCCCTGGAATGCAACTCTGTGTAAAGGGAGGAACGGTTTTACTTTGTTTCAGGTGGAATTTCAGCAGATGCTGTCTACCATTTCAGGAGGAGCAGCCATGGCTGCTCAGACGCCCTTGCCTGAGGCAGTCTCCCTGCGTCAGCATTTTAACTGGTCACTTTCACACTGAGTCCACCCGTAGGTACAAGCATCCAAAGACTTCCTTTTATTTTCTAGACTAATCATACCCAAACATTTTGAAACGCATACCATTTTACTATAAATTACCTTCCATTTATTTCTCCCCCTTATTATATATGGACATTATATTGACTTTTTGGAAGTCTGAATAGGTGAGTTATTTGCCTGCTAACTTTATTTCAGGATACTAAGTGGGATGCTACAAACACGTGTTACATTGGCACAGCAGGTCCTGTTCCTTCCACATTCGGTTCAACAACCAAGTGAAAGGGACTCGGGGTCAGGTGCGCCATCATCCCCTCTAGCTTCATCTCACGTCTGGGAGGGGTGGCACGTTCAAACTCTGGGAACAAAATGAAGAGGAGAAGCTCCATTTCCTGTCCCCTCTTTAAAAGTTTCCCTCATCTTATTCCCAGAAGGAAGATCCTCATTGCGGGTGGGTCAGTGTGACCCTAAGGAGGGTATAAAAGAGACCAGAGCACTTACCTAACTATGGGACCTTCATTATGGAAACTCAGGAGTGGATTAGGTGGAAATCAGAATAATTTCAAGAAGGTGAGTGAATTAAACCACCCCTCAAAATAGGTTATTAACTATTTCATTTTATTTTCAGTTTTGACCGATATTTTCAGTGATTCAGCCTGAGGAAACGTTGGAGAACTTTTTCAATCCTCGTACATAAGGGCATATGTATTCTGGCGACCCTATTATCTTCACTTGTAACATAACACTCAGTGAGAACGCATGAAGATGAGGACAGAGATTTTTCAATGTGCAGGAAGTGACTAGCTTTCTTCTGTTGTGCAACAAGCCAGCAGGGGCCACACGAATGATCTGGAAATAACACAACCCTGAACACACCATTCATCCCCACGAGGGCCTGATTAAAGGCGTGGGCTTCTCCTGTCTGGGACACAGGTCCCTGTGGGGGGGTGGGGGGGGGCCGGTGCGATGGGACCCAGCTGGCGGCGGGAAGGTGGCTGGCCCTGCACTGCGCAACCCGCCAAGTCAGCTTCTGCTGGACCATACATGGAGCAGAACAAGAGTGCCTGTGCACCAGGGACTGGACGCAGGTGTCCTCCCTCTCTGCTTTCAGAAAGCACGTGCCTTTTCGTCAGCACAGGCACTGACTTTTTCACACCTCTCCCGTGGAGTCTGAGGGGCCAGTCCCTGGCAAGCCCCCTCCCCAGACTGATTCTGGGTATTTCCCAGTGCCTGGGCCTGGCGTGCAGCAGGTACTCAAAAGCACCGCTGAATGAATAAATACACAAATACACCGGCGCGTCCTCCCTGATGCGATACACAGAAACCACAAACTCGGCCCTGTGTCCCTGGGGGTGGGGCCGGCGTCTCAGCGTCCCTTTGGCTCCATCTCAACCTGGGCGATTCTGCCCTCTCTGGCCCCTCCTCAGGGAACATTTGGAAACATCTAGAGACATTTTGGTTGTCACAACTAAGTGCGGAGAAGTGCTACAGACACCCAGCGGGTAGGGGCCAGGGATGCTGCTGTTACAGACATCCTATAATGCACACAATAGCCCTTGAGAACAAAAAAATGACTTAATAGTAGAGACTGAGAAAACCTGAATTAGATTACTTCTAAACTCCCTAAAATTCAAGAAAATGCTAAGCCTAAGTTGCTAGATGTGGGACAGGATGAAGCTTCTTCATAAGCCATAGTTGACCTATGGTAGACGCTACAGCTACTTTGAGCTGAAAGTTCTAGAAACTTGAAAGACAATTTATGTGGACATCAACCTAATTTAAAACCAGGCCCACTGGGGCTTCCCTGGTGGCGCAGTGGTTGAGGGTCTGCCTGCTAATGCAGGGGACACGGGTTCGAGCCCTGGTCTGGGAAGATCCCACATGCCGCGGAGCAACTAGGCCCGTGAGCCACAACTACTGAGCCTGCGCGTCTGGAGCCTGTGCTCCGCAACAAGAGAGGCCGCCATAGTGAGAGGCCCGCGCACCACGATGAAGAGTGGCCCCCGCTTGCCACAACTAGAGAAAGCCCTCGCACAGAAACGAAGACCCAACACAGCCCAAAATAAATAAATAAATAAATTTAAAAATAAATAAATACTCCTGTTCTCTGTTTAAAAAAAAAAAAAAAAACCAGGCCCACTAACCTCACACTTTGCGAATCACGTTGGTGATTAATGTATGACTGTACCCTGCATGGCTTCCTTTCTTTTTCCTCTCTCCATTTACTCCAGGGACATGGTTTGTTTTGGACACAGGCGTGAGCCGGTTCTGAAAAGACTGGCGGTGATATTCTCCTTGTCCTCACAGTAGAAGAAAAAAGTGGCCCTCAGGATCACGTACGATCGGCTGCTGTAAAATAGACAGGCTTTACATTCACACAAAACACAAAGATGGCAACAGCTGGAAGGCGGACGCTTCCATTCTGTACGCAGGCTCCATCCACAGGGCGTGTGCCAACTGACAGCTGCTAATTTACATGGGATGCGGGACCCAGCACCATACTATTACCTTTCTGAAAAGAACCAAGTATCTGTGGCATTCGATTAACAAAACAAATGAAATACACTCATCACCCTACACAGAAGTCTATCAACTTGGAAATCACTCTAAGCGTGGGATTTGCTCTCCTGGGCTGGTGATGGCGTCTCAAATTCTTGGTCTGTTAGCCTTGATGGTTCCTACTCTAAGCTCAGCTGTATGCATTAAGCTGCCCGAGAAACATCCACATATCATGTGGGAATGAAATGACAGCAAGCTCACTGTTTTCAAAGAGAAAGGGAGAAAAAAAAGTCTTTGTTCTAACCATCCTCAGAAATTGACTGCATAAAATATAGATTTGAAAGCGCCATGTCGGCATCTCTAATAATTCACCTTGATGATGTCTAGTTCCAGGACTAAAGGGTGCAATGATCTGGAATCAAAGGATACCCTTTGCCATAAAGCAAAAGAGAAGAACCTTTCTATTTCCTTTGACACGTGACCATAATGATAATAAAATGAGTGACTGAAAGGTCAGTGCTTACATTTTCAATCAAACCCAAAGTCTAAGCTGGGCAGTCACAGAATCCCCAAATGCTAGGGACTTTGTGGAATTTCTTTTCTGTATGAGCCTGCCACTAATTGAATCAAAATCACTCAACCTTTATTTACTGGTGTCTAACATGTGTCAGGCAATCGCTGGGCTTTGGAAAGATACAGGGAACGGAGCAAGCCCTCACTTAACCCAAAAGGTTCCGTGGGGACCAAAGCTCTACCCTTCAGAGTGAGATACGCACAACGGCACATCGCGGTAGGAAAGCACACAGCAGAGGGGGTGAAACGCAGGTTGAGGGATGCCTGGAGGCTTCCTGGAGGAGGAAAATTCACAACGAGAAAACCAGGTACAAATAAGCAAGAGCCCACAGGCAAGAGAAAGCACCGTCCCCTCCAATCGTACAAAAAGTAGTGTCCTGAAGTCTCACAAACGCTTAGACAACTGGTTAAAAAGATACACTTTAACACGAATATGTTTTTAAAATTCCAGAGAAGCATGATGGAAAGCTTTAAAAAGCCTAGCTTCTACCCAGAGTTTGATCACTCCAGCCTCTCACACAAGCATGTGCCTTACAGAATCACAGGGCTGGGCCCAGCTGCCCACTCCTCACTACCAGGTTTAACCAGGTCAGACTTAAATGGCAGGAATCCGCAGAATAAGAAGCTGATATGCTGGCTGATATTCTCCATCAGGATTCATAAGAAAGTGAAGGATGAGTGAAGGAAAACCACGTGAGCAAAGGAAAGTACATTCAGCACGCCATGGAGCCGACCCCACAAGTCAGAGGCTGTGAAACAGCCACAAACAGTATCCGCTCAGCAAACATACTGTTTACCTTGGCAGTGTCCTAGCACCTACTAGGGAGCCCGCACTTTTAAATAGGGAGGTTTCACATTGATTTTAATGCAGGTTTCCAACTTGGGGTAGTTTTTTAAAGAAATAATAACTACCCCTTTAGAACATATAGGAGTAATTTGCCACAGTCTCCACCACTCCCTACTGTCTCCATGGTACTGAGGGGATTTTCCTCCCTCTCACTATCCTTGTACTTAGAGAACTTCTTATACTAAACAAGTGCCTGTGCGCAGGTTTCCAAGGTGAGAAAATGAAAGCAAAATCAAGAGGACGCTGAGTTTTCTTCTCTCTGCCAGCTTCACTCAGTTCCCTTCCCTGCCTAGCCCCTGACATCGAAATCGGTGACCCCGGATTTAGGTCTGAACCCCATCTGCCAAACAGTGCCAAGTCAGGGTACCCTGCTTGGCTCCATCTAGAAAACCAAAGGCAAGAGCAGCACATGTGCTCATCTATGAACTGGGCCTTGGATTGAACCAGTGCTCACCTGGATCCATTTATACAGGCCTGGAATCATGTCTGTAATCTGCTCCTTCGTTTTTACTTAGAAAGAAGTTATAGCAATAATAATAGTGACGACGAGCAATTTTGTAGCTGCTGTCACTCGAGAAAGTCCCATTTTTAACTTTGATGTACTCACAAAAGAAGGAACCACGAAGAATAAGCAATGGCTCCTAATTGCAGGGCCAGAGACCTTTCAGGGGCTTGGAGAGTCTCCCGGTGTTGAGATCAGTGTTGGGACACCAGGCTGTAGGGGAAACTGAGAAACAGATGGTCCACACAGCATACCAGGTCATTTTAGACCTTCCTGGTCAGGGCTGAAAACGCTCCCCGCAAGGCTGCTTGACGGCCGCCCTGAGACCGCGTGCACTTGGGCACACGTGCCCACCTGCAGACAGATTTGCTGCTCCAATTCAAGAGGGCCGGTAGGTCTGGTATGAGCTGAGCAGAATACAAAAAACCCACAGCCACAGAAAAGCGAAAGAAAGCCCACATTTGTTAAACTCCAAAACCATGTGCCAAGCACAAAGCTGGGTGCCTGACACACGTCACAACCACACCAAGTTGTCTCCCTAAAAATAACCAACATCCAGCGGGTCTTACACAGGAAAAATGGTCCAAGCCACATTACGAGGTCTGCTTCATCCCAGTCTTCCCCCATCTACGAAAATTAACCCAGTTTCTCATGTGAAAATTCAGGGTAGCAATTTTACCCTCCCATCCATAAGCAATTTTGTAAATTCTACCTCCAAAGTACTCCTGGAGTCCCTCCATCTCTGCCCATCTCCACACCCAGCTCCCCTCACCGGGACCCCCGAGGTGGCATCCTAACAGGTCCTGCCACCCGCACAGTATTCCAGAGGCAGCAGCCCACGGGAGCCTCACCCAACACAAAGCAGATTCCACCACGCCCTGCTCAGCCCCTGCAAAGCCTTCCTGTGGGAAGCAGGAGAGAATGCACGACCCTCAGCGCGTCCTTCCTGGGGCTTCCCGCTCAGGCCCTGACTCCCCCAGCCTCTCGCCTACCCTGGGCCTCGCCCTCCCCCTGCCTGCTTCGCACACGTGCCTCCCTGTCCCTCAACTTCTCTCTGCCCTGCCCCCTGCCTGGTCAGTGACTCCTCTTCTCAGAGACGCCTCTTCTACCCACAAAACCAAATTAGGGACTTCCGTTGGTCTTCCCCATAATATACTTCAAGTCTGTCCTTAGACATTTATGGGGGAGATTGTTTAATGTCTGTCCCCTCGCTGGACTATTCGCTCCATTAAGGCAGGAGTTGTCTGCACTAGTCACCCCCATGCACACCGCACACAACAGACACAAAGTGGATGCCCAGCAAAAATGCCTCGTCTCCATTTAGGTTCCTTAATTCACTACCCCTCAAAAAAACAGGGAGTAAGTAGGGCAACCATGATTTAATCTGAAAGCTATCACAAAACAACAAGGTCCTACTGTATAGCACAGGGAACTTATTCAATATCCTGAGATAAACCATAATGGAAAAGAATATAAAAAAGAATGTATATATATGTATAACCGAGTCACTTTGCTGTACAGCAGAAACTAACACAACACTGTACATCAACTATACTTCAATAATTTTTTTTTTTAATTTTAAAAAGCTATCGGGGGGCTTCCCTGGTGGCGCAGTGGTTGAGAGTCCGCCTGCCGATGCAGGGGACGCAGGTTCGTGCCCCGGTCCGGGAAGATCCCACATGCCGCGGAGCGGCTGGACCTGTGAGCCATGGCCGCTGAACCTGCGCATCTGGAGCCTGTGCTCTGCAACGGGAGAGGCCACAGCAGTGAGAGGCCCGCGTACCGCAAAAAAAAAAAAGCTATCACGATCTTAAAAGCTATTGTAAGAGCTTACACACCAAAACGCTGTGTATGAAAGTGTCCTGCTGTCCATCTGTCCCTCTAATTGAATGCGTCCTCTCTGGCCAGGCACAGGGACAAAAGATGCATCACCGCTGCTGTGTCTCCCACGTCCCCCACCTGGTACCTTCCAAACGAGCTATCAATCAATTATTAATTGTGGCAGCCACCAAACTCTCATCACCTAAGATCCATCGTCAGAAGGTATGCACAAGCCTTCTCCACAATGTCTAGGCTCATTAAGAAAACACCTTGCCCATGAGCTGAAATCTACACAACAGGAAGAATAAAAGTTCAGGAGGTTCCCGGAGCAGGAGGTCCTCCTGCAGTGAATCCTCCCAGAAGGCACACATGGGGCCGGGGAGCAGAGGAACAGCTCTGATGGGCTCAGGGCAAAGGTTTCGTTTTTCCACTGCTACTGCGGAAAACTGTTTGTATTTGCAAAATAAAATAGGGGTAAATTCTTCTAAGGCACGGTTCTAAAAAAAGAGTAGTGCAAGTGTTTAAAAAAAAGATATTACGTGTGTGAAGTAACTGGAGTTTTATTTCTCCCAAATATATTCTAATTCATTGTTTTTGCTTTATTTTGCTTAAGTCCAAGATAATATCCATATTTATACTAATCTCCGCAAGGGCCCTTTGGAAGTATGTCCACTGTTTTTTTTGATGGATCTCAATAGTTTTCTTCACTTCTTCACTTTCTTCACAATAAACTACCCTCAAAATGTTCACCAATGCTACAAAGTGGAAATGCTTTGTAAACTGCAAACCACGATTCACAAGAAAGGGGAGCATCTATACACCTAACACAGAAAGCAAAACACCACCGATGGCTCACACTGAGCCTTGGTACCACCATCACCTCCTTCTAGCCAAGTTCAACTCCGCCTCCTGAGCTGGGATTTTTCATCAGTACGGACCTAACACAGAGCGCCCCCTCTGGTCCTGCAGGGGCTCCCCATCACTGGCTGCCTGCTTCCCCCCCAACCCCTGCACCATCTGACCATGTTGGTTTCTCTCAGGGACCCCTTCAGTGGGTGGAGGAGCCTCAGTCCCCAGTCAGGGAACCACTCTCTCCTCTCTGGGTAATTCACTTGCTCCGTCCCGTGCTCCTTTTACTGTCACCCCCGTGACAGCTGAAGACTTCCTGGCTGGCTTTCTCCCAGCCCAACGTCAGAGCGCCTCTCTCCAAGCTCAGCACTGCAGCCGCTCTGTGAATGCAGCTTTTAAAAAACTGAACTTGTCTGCTCCCCTCTGCTCCCAACTCGCCAACGTGGCTCTCCTGCCAACGTCCCCAGTTCACAGCAGCAGTGTTCTTCATTAAAAGAATTAATTGAAACAATCAAGACACATTTAATGGTGATTGTCAAATCTCCTTCAGCTCTGAAGAAGGGACCCTAAGACACACTGGGAGGAATGGGGGCCGTCTGGTGCTTCCTGCACTGCTCCCCCACTCCCAGTGGCTTTCTGCTCTCCCTGCCCTTCAAGGTGACAACTCCAGGCCTTCCAGCTGCAAATCCTCCTTCATCATCCGATGGGCTTCCTGACCGCTGCCTTCCCACCCAGCCTCTGCTCCCACCCGGAATGCACCCTCCAGATACCCAGTGAGTGTGTGCTTAAAGCACCCGCCAGGTACCAAGCCAGGCACCAGAGGGTTGTTATCATTTACGTTAAAAAGCTACAACCATGGTGCCAAAACACTCTGAATAAAGAGAACTGAGGACCTGTTCCTGCCCTTGAAGGACATATATGTGCTCCTTAAAGACAGAAACTAAGTCTTGAAGAATATATACAACTTTTTTTTGATGACTATAGTTAATGATGACTATAGTTAATAACACTGTATTACATATTTGAAAGTTGCTGGGAGAGTTGCTCTTAAAAGTCCTCAATCACAAGAAAAAAAAATTGTAACTACGTGAGGTGATGGATGTTAATTAAACTTACTGTGGTAATTATTCCACAATACACACATATATCACATCACTGTGTTGCACACCTGAAACATAAAATAATGTTATATGTCAACTATACCTCAATTTTTAAAAATTAATAAAAAGAAAATGGCAAAATCTAAAGTCTGGGCCGTTAAAAAAGAACGTGTTTATATACAGATGAACCAGGAAAAGTGCAAGTCAAAGGAAGGAACTCGGGTTGTGAGAATTGGGAGAGCCTTCGCAGAGGAGAAATTATGATGAATCATGGAAAATGAATAGACATTTTCTTGTTTGGGAGGGTAGGGGCTGGTGGGGAGAGCATATATGTCCACAGTGCCCAAACTGGGCCCTGCAGATATTTTCTCTTTGTTCTAAATAAATCATAATCATCCTTTTGAGGGCATGAGACCCCCTTTCTCCCTCCTAGGTTCCCACACACTATTTCCTTCTGTCCATCTACACAAGATTCAGCCCAAGGCCCGACTCCTTCTGGGTCCTTTTCTCATCACTCCAGACCCCAAAGACCTTCTCCTTGCCAAACCCTCTGACCACGGTCTGTTTCATAATGCTGGCATTTTATTTTAGACTGTTTTAGTCTCAGATCCTATTTATTGCCTCATCATATTATTTTGTTCACAAGTGATTTGGTTTGCAAGTTTTATCTCCTCAACACACCAAAAGTCAAGCTGTTAGTGGTTTGTCCCATAGGAGATTTAATTATACAAATGACAATTGAAATTTTTTTAAGAAAAGTAAAAATGAATTAGAAGTGTAATTTAAGATACAAATCACACAGCTACTGACTGCAATGATACATACAGATGGCAGAGCTCACCTAAGATTCTTACGATGAACTTAAAAACACACTTATTTCTCTTTAAATCAGAAGTTAGGGCAGTTCCTTAACTTTCCTTAATTCTGTTTTCACCAGATCACCTTCCCACCAACACCCTTTCTTAGGAAACAGATTGAGAGCTGGCTGCAGAGGTAGACCAAGCTTAATACTTCTCTTGACCCCAATAGTGTGTGCAAAGTAAACAACTCCACAGTCAAGGTCACCTGCAGTACAAATCCATCGATGTGCCTCACAATCTGAGAACATAATAAATAGCAGTTTTAAGCTCCTCTTCCTTACTACTCACCAGTTACACACCAAGTGAGTAGAGCAGAATCCAATCCATTTGGATGCTCCAAAGATCTCTACTCTGAAAGCTTTCTCTGGATTCTCAGGTACAATAAAGAGTAACTGAGGTTACTTAGCATCTTGTGAAGAGCTAAATGCATTCAAAGTCTTTATATTACCAAGCATCAAAAACAAATGCACGCCACCACCACTGTTTGGCACTTTAACCTCTTCGAAAACACCAGGAGACCCCACTACGCTTATGTCGGCTAAGGACTGAGACCAGAGCCCTCCAGGAGCATCTAGAAACCAGCTCCAACAGCAGGATCTCCGAAGCCGGTGCCTCGGGCAAGGTGTAGACGGAGTAACCTGCAGGGAGACTGAGTGGTGGGCACGGGCACGGCCACGGCCTGGCCGAGGGGGTCCCCACCGGGCTGCCCTCCCTGGGCTTCCACACGCTGCAGCCTCAACAGTAACAAAGACCAGACCGTCCTTTTACTAAGTTTCCACTCCCGGGCATGGACGGATCAACGATGCCCCGCTAAGTGTATGGAGGCACACGTGGAATACAGCACGTTCTGCAGACTTTCATCTATGACCACGGGATATAAAAGGCACGGCCAGAGCCCGCTGGAGCGCCCCGACCTCGGGGACACGCCCGCACCGACCCCGCAAGTAACCGCTCGACGCCCAGGTGAGCCCAGCCCGCCGCGCTCTGGGCGGGGTCCCCGGGGAGGGCGGCAGGTGGGACCCCGGCCCCCACGTCCCCGCGCCGGGCCGGGCGGACTCTGGGCTCGGGTCTCGGCCCTCAGGACGGGAGCCGCGGGGACGTCCCGCCCAGGAGGAAGCGACGCCCAGCGCGGGGGCCCAAGGGCCGCGGGAGTCCTGCCGTCCCCGCCCCGGCCCGTCCGAAGTGGGCGACAAGTGGGCAGCGCCCCGCGGGGGAGCCCGGCCCGCGCCTGGCGGCTAAAGAGAAAGAGAAAGAGGCGGCGCGGGGCGAGGCGACTCCCAACTACGGCCGCCCCCCGCCCGGCCCCGCCGCGGGCGACGCGCGCTCGGCGGGGCGCCGGGTGCGGGGCGCGGGGGCACCCGGGGCGGCGGCCCCGCGGCGCGGGCGGCGGCGCCCTCCTTACCCGGAGTAGAGCCGCGCCGCCCGCAACGCCGACTGGGCGACAGTCCTGGGCGCGAGCCGGCGGCGCCGTGGGCCCGGCGGTGCGGGCGGGAGGGGCGCGCGGCGCGGGGCGGGGCGGGCAGGGGCCGGGGGCCGCTCCGCGCGCATGCTCCTGCCCCACCTGCCGCCGCGGGGTCGCCCCGGGGAGCCCGGCGGACGCGGGCCCGGCTCCCCCTTCCGGCCCCGCGGCACGGGGCGCGCAACCTGCCTCTCCCCGGCTCTCGGGGTTCACTTGCTTCCTCCCGATTCCTCTCTGTCCTGCCGCTCCCTCCGATTTTGCTACCCCCTCTTGACTTCGCTACACGCGCGTCCGCGGAAACCACTTCAAAATAAAAGGAGACTTTTCACGTGGCCCCAACAGATGTTCAGGGACCCTTTTGTAACTGCTTGAGGTGGAGAAGGAAACAGGAGAGGCCGCTGAGACCCTGCCCTCATGGAACTTACGGTCTTGCTGGTTAACGAGAGGCTTTCACAAAGCATTGTCGCTGGTTTGGGGAGGAACTTATTAAATCATTTATTCTGGCTTATAATTAAAAGTAGCTGGTAACTGAAGACTGTATTTCGTGACACTTTCTTTCATGAAAGTGTCCTGTGTATAAATTCTAGTATACACATAATAGCTGGTAGGTATAAAATAAATATTAATTTGTTGCTTCCAGCAAGAAGTTCAATAATTTAACACGATTAACGGTAATTTCCAAAATGATCATTCTGATTTGTTGTTGGCTACCATAACCCAAAAACTTCTGTTTTTCAGGTGAGACTGGTCCTTGGTAGAAACATCATTTAGTGTTGTTATTAAAGATAGAAATATAAAACCCTTTGCTAATGCAGTTTTTAAATTAGGAACCATGATCATAGAAATTTACAAGTACAAACACGCATATACAAACTGTGTTCTGTGCCCTAAATCAGTTAAGTAAAAGAGATTTGAGTCAAAGAGAAAAAGGGAAGCAGAAGGATTCAATGTAGAGAGAACATCTAAAGAAGATCTAATGAAGTGGAGTACTTACTTTCACCCCATTTTAACATGTTTGTGCTGAAGACCTTATGGAGTTGTGACGTATTTCTGTGAAACAGGTACCCTTCAGGGTATGACCTTTGCATACTTGCACACCTGCCTGCATGATATTAGCGTGCGGCTCAATGGGTGGATGAGAATTCCCCTTCCCTGCTCCTTGCCTGGTCACAGATAGGGTTTTTGGTGAAGGGCAGGAGCTTCGATCACTGCAGTGTAACCCAGTCCACACCAGCGGTGTTTATCGTTAAAGACTCCAGGTCTCAATGATACAAACATCAAAATGTTCCCAGCACAGAAAGAGTTAAGGCTACATCTAGTTCCACCTGCCTCTTAGAAATACCAATATTAATATTATAGAAAATCGAAGAAAGCTGGATTGAAATCCAAATAGTGAATTTACATCACCTTGTCTTCACTTTGGGGGGGGGGGAAACAATTATTATTACAACATGTTTATTGTATATATTTGGCTTATATTTACAAAACCAGAAACACTGTTTTCATGGGCTAGGTTTAAATAAGAAAAAGGATGCCCCAATAAAACAGGGGACACAGTCAGAGAACCTCATCCTGGGTTACTTAAGTGTAAATCTGTGGGTGCATAGTGCTGACAACAACACGTGATTATATTCAAAGAAGCTGACATCTGTTTTAAACAATACTGTTATTCAAATTATATGGAAATATAAGCAGAGATGCATTGCTGCACTTATTACAGAATTTTTCAAAAGCTGTTGTAGTAAATCCCTTTAATTTGAACAGTTGCAGATTGAAATGAAATAGCCACGTTGTTGATTACTGTATTACCAATGGTCCATTATGAGCAATGGGGTTTAGAAAGCTGATGGTTACTAGGCATTCTATTTTTATAATTCAATCGAATTTGACAGACTCTAAGTAGCAAATCTGATGTTGACCAGATAGATAAGGATGGTCTCTTGTTAGGATAGGACCTCCGGGTGGCATGGTAAACACAGAAGAACTCCTTTCTGCAGGTCAATCAAAACAGAGCAGAGTCATGGTAGGTAGTTCTATAATGTGTCTATTGTGGGTTGAAACAAAACCTTCCCATATGCTAAGACAGCGATTGGCTTTATTCAAGGAACACTCCATTTTAAAATTTGCTACATTTATTTAATTTTTCCTGGTTAGGTGTTTTTATTTCATTTTTATATGTTATATATATGTGATTTTTATAAGCATATACATTATTTTTTCCAATTAGAATTAAGTTACATTGCTTTATTATCTAATCAATAGCAGGCTTGGCCGTTGACACAGATTTGTTTTTAAAACTCAAGATTGTTTCCTAGGATATACTTAGGACCATTTGCAAGAGTTAAGCACAGTGTCATTGAAGAAAAGTTTTCTTAATAGCATTCTATGCTTGCTCCACAAGTAAATTGTCCATTGCAGCTAAAATTATTTCATTGGTCACCATTTATGTTCAGTAGTTATTATCATAAAGTTTATTTTCATATTAATGGCATTGTTAATAATTTTACCTATACCACATTATATTTTCTGTTACATTTTCTCTGTTACAGCAGTATTTCCCTAAGTGGACTGTCCAAAATTAGATTTCCTTTAATGGGTTTAGATATAAATAATTGCACAGAGATCTACTTAGATGTCAATGTTGGTTCAGAAAGACGTTGTGTAAATAATAGTGAAGAATTAAAACTAATTTTAAAGAAATTATACCAAAAGCTTCAAAAACAAGGTAATATGTATATTATACTATTTTGAGTTAATGACTTAAAATCTGTATAGAAATCTTTTTATTTTCACATTTGTACATTTTTAGTAGAACAAAGCTATCATAAATTAGCATAAAAACACTGTTCCCAGGTATACCTTCTTGAATTTTTAAAAATCCAATTTATACACAGTATTTCTGATGATACTTAGAATCTATGTAAACTGAACAAGGTAAGTACCCTCACATCAATATGCAAATTTCACTTCCCAGTGCAACCTCTACTGAATAAACTAATAGGATTTGGAGAAGGGCGTGAAAACTACAGAAGGAAAGCTATCAATGCCTTTAATCTTATTTTCATAGATATTGATGACATACCCATACCATCTCCAAGGTGAGAGACGTAGAAAAAGAAAAAAAGAAAATTCAGAGGTAAGCAATTCATATTTTCTTGAATAGCAATAAGCCCAAAACAACTGTAGCTAGAATGCCTTCTCTAAAATATAGCAGGTGGTATAATATGATGAACACACGCTAAATGTTAGGAAAGGTGGTTGTTATTCCTGCCTCTGCTGTGGACCCATCTTGGAAGAAATAAGCTGTCTCCACATGACATGTGTCACCACGCACAGCACTTACTCTAGGGATCACCAAGTTCAGGGTCTGGCTCCAGTTCTCAACATTGCAGGTCCAGACACTTGAGTTTGTTAACGCTCCAGAAGCGCTCAGGCTAAGGGAACCAGCCAAATACAAGAGTGCCAATTATACTGGTAGACATAAGTGTTACCAAATCAGGGTCCTTGGAGTCTTTAATCAATAGAAATTGATAAGAAGCCAGACGAGGAATTTAGGCAAGCCTTTATTGGTGCTCGTGCTGCAGCACAAGGTAGAGAAAACCAGAAACAGTTGCCCTTGCTTACTCCTCGATGGGGGGCAAACTGGTCCCTTAAATGGGGTGACAGTGGGGGCAGGCCAGAGGGGTAGATTAGGTGGTGTGCCCACCCCTTTGGTGGTACCGGGTGCAGTGATCATGTGCAGTGCCCTGCTTTCGCTCCTCCCAGCACCTCAGAAGTGACAGTTGATTTGTGCCCTTTTTGTATCTTATTGTTCATAATTTGCTACCACTGTGCAGTTATTTTTAGTCCCTTATAGTTTCTTTGTATGCTGGAGGAGACATTTCTCCCGGTACAAGCGCTCTGGTAAAGGGTCCCAGGTCCTACCTGTCTCCTAGGTGCCCCAAAATTCCACGTTTTCAGGTCAGAACAATCCCACCACCATGGTCTACAAAGGAAGGCAAACTCTGTGAAAAGATTGCCAAATGACCGTGAACTCAGGACCAGGAGAGCTGGCTCCTCTTACTGGGTGGTGTCAGCAAGTGACAACCGTCTGATACAAGGATTCTCTCAGAGGGGTGCCTGCAGCTGAGAGACCCACACGCTGCATCAGCTGGATGGGATACTATTCACTGAGGTCCTTTCCTTTTGCATTCCAGTCCTTGAGACGTTCCTGGGTCACCGTGACTGGACCTGCGTGCTTTAGAAACTCCTTTACAGACCATCTCCTGGGGAGGGAGAGCTGCTTCTGCAGATTGGGAAGCCTTACGCAGGAGCCCGCTTCACTCACAGCCTTTTCTCAATTTTGAAATGTGACCTATCTTCCAGGATTCAGCACTCGTGACATCTCTTCCTTGAAGCATTTTGTTGCTTTACTTTTTTTCTTCTACGTACCCGTACGTTTGGTTTACACATCTAGATTGAATTTATATTATTTGGGGTTTCACTATAATTACTTATTAGAGTATATATCACTCTGATAACTATGGTTTTCTGAAGAGGAGGATCCATATCTTTTAAGTTAGTGTTTAAATTTTTAATTATATCTGGGCTTTTGCTTTTAGTTTTTGTCCTTTCTTTAGAAAAAAAAAAAAAAAACAGACTCGTTTCAAAAAAATGCAGGAGGTAATGCAATTAATGCCCGTATATCCACCAATCAGAAGGAACATTTGTTAACACTTTACACTTGACATTTTTTAAGATACAAAACATTACACTGCCTATAAGGTTGAATTCCTTTCTCATCCCTTCATTTTCTCTGTGCCTCCTTTCCCAGGGGCAGCCCCCATTACAAATTTGGTGCCTATCCTTCTACTATAAGCCTTTATCCTTACAATATCTGAGTTTTGTCTCTTTTAAAGAAATCCTCCCTTTACCCAAGGTTATAAAAGATACTGTTTTTTAAAATATATATATTTTTAATCTTAGTGAATTTGTTAGGACCTCAAGTACATATTGAGCTGTAGGGGATCCTGGGCAGCCTTAATTTGCTCCTGACTCTAAGGAGGATGCTTCTAAAATTAGCTTATTTACTGTAGGCTCTTGTACAGACCCTTCTTCAGGTTAAAAGATTCCATTATCTTTTGTTACTAAGTGTTTTTTGTTTGTTTGTTTGTTAATTTATTTTATTCAAGTATAGTTGACTTACAGTGTTGTGTTAATTTCTGCTGTACAACAAAGTGGTCCAGTTATATACATCTAAACATTCTTTTTCATATTCTTCTCCATTATGGTTTATCACAGGATATTGAATATAGTTCCCCATGCTATACAGTAGGACCTTGTTGTTTGTTTATTTGTTTTTACAATGAACAAGTTTGGATATTCTCTGATGCCCATTTAACTTCTATTGAGGTAGTCACTTTTTTTCTTTTTCACAATGACTTATTTCATAGAATTGATTCCTTTATTTCTGGGAGGATCTTAAGCATACTTATTTAAAGGTCATTTTGATGTTGTTCTCTTCTTTGTACTTTATTACTTGTAAATTCGTCTTCCAATTTGGATTTGGTGGCTGTTTTTCTCAGTGTTAATCATCTTGACGTAATTCTGAGTGAGATCTGTTTCCTCCTCTCCCTCTCTTCACTGCCCTCCCTCTTTTGCCTCTGCCTGGGCCTCACTGTCTTGTCCAGAATCAGGTCTTTTCTCGGCAGCCTTGGCCTCCCATCCTACAGTGATGCGAGGGAAATGTAGGCACAGTCACCAAGGCCGTGAGGGACTTGGCCCAGGTCCCATACTCTCCTCTCTCTGGCTGCCGCGCAAGAATGCTGCAAAAGTAGCCATTTTCCAGCCCATTTATTGCTAAAAGAGAGCACCCAGCCCAAGTTTTAGATACTAACTCTGGCTCCAGACCTCCACCATGCAGGAGATGTTTCTATTTCAACAAGATTATTGCCATTCGTCTCTGATATTTCTGGACCCAGAAACTCCTAGGTTCAGCCCCGGCATTCCACTGTGTGCCTGTGTGTTTCTAGAACATGGAAACGGCTGCCTTATCATTTTAATTTGTTTCAGTGGCTTTGTTTGGCTCGGGATGGGTCCTTCAAAGATGAAGTCAGTGATTTTTCCAAGTTCCCAGTTCCCTTTTGACTGGACTTCCCTCTCAGTACCTTGCACAGTTCTTTGCACAAAAGAAGTGCTCAACAAATTTTCTGGACTGGAAGCCACTTCATCGTGTGCAAAGGGAAGCTGAGTGGATGCTTATCAGAAATGTACTATAGAGGAAAGTCATTCAGAACAGGCTTGACCGGGATGGTCTTTAGGCCTTTCTGTGTCAAGGATCCCAAGATTTCATCCCTGTTTACCTGCGTGGAGCAGCTCCGAAGATGGGTGGGCACACTGGAACCATTGCCAGAACAGGCCGTTAGCAACTACTCAGTAAACAGGCTGATACGAGAAGAGTTGCTGTGTCTACAGTTCAACCCTAAGGAAGCTATTTAATATTTCCTATGTATGTTTTCATTATTATATCCTCGGATTTTTCTTTCTCTGTCTGCCTTCATTCATCGTTGTTAGGCTGAAATTTATGCACGTAACCAGCCTATATTTGGAGTTATAAGTCTACTCTTCAGTCCCCATCTCATTTCCCAAGCGAAATTAACTTCACCTCCCACCCACCTTTTATATACTTTGCCTTAGTTCTCGTCTCTGCTTGGTGCCAACTCTTTGGACTCTGGCATTTAGAATGACCCAGAGAGGCTATTAAACAGAGCTCTAGACATGCAACTCTCCATCTTACAAAAAAATCTGATTGCCCTTTTGAATCTTACGTTATCTTACCTTGGGTTCCAACTCAGCACATCAGTCTTAAGACTCTATTGAGATTTCTATTATAGAGTTCCAATACATAGGCCAGTCCTCTGCTCTCATCTTTCTTCCACAGGCTTTACCTTAAGCCTGGAAATGAACCACCACCAAGATAAATGAACAGCAAACATGAATCAAAAGGTGGGACTTCTACTTTGTCACAAATAGTTTTAATAATCAAACTTAATTTTTCATGTGTACAAGTACCAATAAGCCAGAGCACCATGCATTGTGTTGTGTTCGTTGAATTGTTTCATTGTCTACTCGGCGAGTAGATAAGATCTTACACTCCACTTGTATTTTACCATACTTGTCCTGTATTTCAGTAGTATTTTCAAAATTTTGTGCAGTAATCTTCTCTGTTAGAGGCTTTGGTTAACATTTATCCAGGTGTTTCTTCTTTATCATTGTTACATTCCATTTTAAGCCCTGAGGGAAAATTTTAAGTAGCAAATTATGCAGATTACATAATTGTTTTCTTGTACAATATTGGTTTTTTGTCATATTGTCAACGCCTCTTTAATGCTTTTTTCTAAGTATTTCACTCAGTGTTAATATCATCTCTCACCACCTTGAGTAATTATATCATTTTTCCTATTTTACAAATGGAAAAACAATTATTATTTCTATGGTTTTCCTTTTTTTCAATAATGTTGTTGATTAGGTTTCGCTGATTTGTGACAATCCAGCCTTGAGAACATCCTATCTTAAATAACCAGATAGATGATAAGAAAACATTTAGTGGCATATGACAAAGCAAAAATTAATACTGTATATTATTTTTCACCAAGTGTAAGTCTTGTGTTTGGAAAACAATTTATTAAACTATGTGCAAACTCGTTTCTAGATATTAAATGTATACATCCTTCACTTTGGAAGGGATTTACTGATTTCATTTTCTTTTTGAAATAAGACAAATTTAAATGCAAAAACAATCCTATGAGCAAAGCAAACATCAGCTTTTCATGACTTTAAAGTCTTTATTCAAATCTGCCCACTCAGGGTGTACTCTTGAGCCCCATTTCACAAATGGGGTTTAGTGTACCCCCAGGAGTGGGCAACCATGCGCTGAATGTACACAAACCCATAGGCATCTTCCTGGAACATTGGTTTGTCTATAGCTTTGGCAGGAGAGAGAATTAAATTATTTCACTGATGATTTAAAAACATTATTTTTACATTAAAATAAACACGGATATATTATGGAGCAGAGACAAAATGTGCCTGGATTTTTAAGATAAAGCAGGTGACGTCAAAGATAATTTTGTTCTTCTAAAAACATTGTTCACATCATCTCTATCCCAAAGAGCTAATTTTATTTTTCTAATGTTATCTTTCTGTTAGAATTTTAGCTCCTCCATAATTTCATACATGCATTCATTTATAACAAAAGATTTCTAGCAGGGGGACTAAGCTAGATTGTTTGCGGGTTATATGTCCCTTTGACTTGTATGTATCTTGACCCAGGTGGAAGATTGATCTTAGCCATAGCACAGAATAGCCTACGGAGTCATACCTGAAACACAGGTTTGTAATTCATGGTAACATGATTGTTATAAACTCTTATAGCTTCTATTGTATGATGGATTTAACATTTTGTTGTGCATCAGCTATCTTCTTTACAAAATAAGAAACTAACCAACAACTATTACCATTGTAAAATAGTAACATGATTCTGGTTAACATTTAATATTAATATTAAGGCCCTAGTTAATATTCAGAGTGTATCTATTAGGAGGAAATGTTGCTCCCCAGTACATCACCTGCCTTGAGGGTGAACATGTCAGAAGAGAAAAGGCAGGTGCTTCTAATCACACCACATGGTCACAGACGTGTCTGTTTATTCATAGACTCTTATGCTGCTGATAAAATCCCTGTGGTCTTGTTTTATTAATGAATACAGGTCAACTTAGGCAACTTTGAGGAAAAGAATAAGAATCCAATGAACCCAACTCAATTCATTTATTTCCCTCTAAATTCTCTTCTTATTTTGGCCAAATGTTGTTTTTTCATAGAGGAAATCAGGAAATGGTGTGTTCTGCTCTTTCAAATTAATTTTAATTTTTATTTCCATGCATCAACATAGTTTTCACAGTTGACATTGTCATCACTCCGCTTTATAAAATTAATTTTATTTCATATTTTCATGCATCAGTCACACAGTTGATATTTTGATAGCCCTGCAGTGGCCTTCTGTTGTGATAGGACAGAGTTGGCTTAGCCCTCTCCTATTCTTAGCTGTTTGGGTTTTCCCAGTTATGTTTCTGTTTTTGCAACCATAAATAGCATTACTATAAATATTGCTAAGTAAATAACTTTTTAATCTGTGTATTTCCTTGGAGAATGTTCCATAGAGCAGGATTATTGTGCCAAATCATATCCAATAGTTTCATAGTTCTCACCATGTCTTTTTTTCCCCAGAGAAACTAAAACAATTGAAAATGTGACCAGAAACATTTAAAAGTTATGTCATTTAAAACAATTTATGTTACTCTCAGATCCAACAGATCCCAAATTGACAGTCTATAATTTCTATTTATTTAGTAAATATGTATATGATGGTATCTTAATGTTGCTAAAATTTATATTTATTAAATAATGCTGGAGATATGGATTAATCAGTGTGATGATTTCTTAACTGCAGTTCCCTATTATTGAATGCTCAGTTCATTTCCTTTAACCAATTATCAAATGGAATTTGAGGGTGAGTCGTTTCCTTCCTCCACAATTTTTTGGAAGAGTTTGAAAAGGATGGGTGTTAGCTCTTCTCTAAATGTTTGTTAGAATTCACCTGTGAAGCCATCTGGTCCTGGACTTTTGTTTGTTGAAGATTTTTAATCACAGTTTCAATTTCATTACTTGGGATTGGTCTGTTCATATTTTCTATTTCTTCCTGGTTCAGTCTTGGAAGGTTATACATTTCTAAGAATCTGTCCACTTCTTTCAGGTTGTCCATGTTATTGGCATAGTGTTGCTTGTAGTAGTCTCTTAGGATGCTTTGTATTTCTGCTGTGTCTGTTGTAACTTCTCCTTTTTCATTTCAAATTCTATTGATTTGAGTCTTCTCCCTCTTTTTCTTGATTAGTCTGGCTAATGGTTTATCTTTTGTTTACCTTCTCAAAGAACCAGCTTTTAGTTTTATTGATCTTTACTATTGTTTTATTTGTTTCTATTTCATTTATTTCTGCTCTGATCTTTATGATTTCTTTCCTTCTGCTAACTTTGGGTTTTGTTCTTCTTTCTCTAGGTGTAAAGTTAGATTGTTTATTTGAGATTTTTCTTGTTTCTTGAGGTAAGCTTGTATAGCTATAAACCTCCCTCTTAGAACTGCTTTGGCTGCATTCCATAGGTTTTGGATCATCGTGTTTTCATTGTCATTTTTCTCTAGGTATTTTTTGATTTACTCTTTGATTTCTTCAGTGACCTCTTGGTTATTTCGTAACATATTGTTTAGCCTCCATGTGTTTGTGTTTTTTACGTTTTTTTCCCTGTAATTCATTTGTAATCTCATAGCATTGTGGTCAGAAAAGATGCTTGATGTGATTTCAATTTTCTTAAATTTACTGTGGCTTGATTTGTGACCCAATGTGATCTATCCTGGAGAATGTTCCATGCGCACTTGAGAAGAAAATGTAATCTGCTGTTTTTGGATGGAATGTCCTATAGATATCAATTAAATCTATATGGCCTATTGTGTCATTTAAAGCTTCTGTTTCCTTATTTATTTTCATTTTGGATGATCTGTCCATTGGTGTAAGTGAGGTGTTAAAGTCCCCCACTGTTATTGTGTTGCTGTTGATTTCCTCTTTTATAGCTGTTAGCAATTGCCTTATGTATTGAGGTGCTCCTATGTTGGATGCATATATATTTATAATTGTTATATCTTCTTCTTGGTGTGATCTCTTGATCATTATGTAATGTCCTTCCTTGTCTCTTGTAACATTCTTTATTTGAGTTTTCACATTTCAGTGTTGACTCCACCTGTGCTGAAATGTTTTCTATGGAATTCCTTTGTTGAAGTCCTTAATAGTACCTCAGAATGTGACTGTCTTTGGAGATAGGGCCTTTAAAGAGTTAATTAAGGCAAAATGAGTTAATACAGGTGGACCCTATTCCAGTGTGACTGGTATCCTTCCAAGAAGAAGAGATCAGGAAACAAATATCACACAGACCAATGGGTGGCCATGTGAGGACAGAGAGAAGGTGGCCATTTGCAAGCCAAGGAGAGAGGTCTCAGGAGAAACCAACCCTGCCCTCACTCCCTCTCGCTGTTTTATACCCCTAGGCTACATTATCTGATGGAATTAGAGCCTCCAAATCTGTGAGAAAATGAATTTCTGTTATCTTAGCCACCCAGTCAGTGGTATTTTGTTATAGCAAACCTTGGCAAATGAATACATTATATATCATTAAAGTATCAATCCCACTGCATGAGATTGGTAAACTCTTTTCCCAAGGCCCAGCTCTTGCCTTTCTGGGCCTCCAAGCCTTCTCCTAGGTGGTGTTAAGAAAACTCCCCCTAGGAAGGTTAGGAAGAAAATTAACATCCATAAAATGCCTCTTCCGTGCTAGATACTAAGAAGAGTTAACATTTATTGAGACCTTACTGTGTTTAGCTAAGCACTTTTCATAGATTATACCATTAAATCCTTCACATAAACCTGCAGATAAAGTGATCTGCTAAAGTCCCACAGCTAGAAGGTAAGGAAATCAGGTTTGAAGGCAGACAGTGACCTCACAGCCCTGTGCTGTGCTACCCCACCCACCCCCTGCTCTTCCTGGGAAGGTCCAGGGGGTCTCACTGGCGAGTGCCGGCTTTTGCCCCTCCTGCCCCCTCCTCTGCTGCAGGGTTGAGTGTCCCTGCTCTGTGCATCCTTACATCAGCTGTCCTCCTTGTTGTCTTCCGTGTTCCTTCTTCACAAAGATTCTCCTTCACCTGCTGGGCAGCGGGGATGAGGGCTTTGCTATTTTAGAAAAGATGCATCTTGCGTTCAAGCTGTTGTTTCCTTAGTAGGACACATCCTT
Source organism: Pseudorca crassidens (assembly GCF_039906515.1). Lineage (NCBI taxonomy): Eukaryota > Metazoa > Chordata > Mammalia > Artiodactyla > Delphinidae > Pseudorca > Pseudorca crassidens. The sequence continues at coordinate 60,055,425 of NC_090307.1, forward strand.
TCCATGCTTTGAAATCCTTGAACCCTTTCCTCTCCTGCTACCTATGGGTTACGGTTACTTACTCAAAATTAACAATCTTTCAGAAGTATGATAACCGTCTCAGAAACCTTACTACCCATCACCCTCCCTGGTTCCTTATACTATCTCCTCTTCGTGTACATTGAAATAGAACCCTCCCTCTTTTTTTTTTTACAAGTGGATTTATGCTTCTTGAGTTACATTATCTGATGTGCTAACAATCCTTCCGGAAATAATGATACTGTAATACATGGTCCTCTCCTCAGTCTCAGAGTTGCATCATGGATTATTTTTGAAAGTAGATGAAAACATCTAATAGCGCAATCTAGTTTACTTTCATGTGTGGGAAAAATGCCTCAATTTTGTTTTACTATAGGCTGTGTTTTTAAAAATACCATTAAATGCTTATCCTATATTGTATACAGACCTAGAATATGTCTGAGAATGGCTGTGAACCGCATTTCTGAGGAATTTTATGTCAGTGGAACATGTGGCTGACGAAGCATGCTCACAGATTGCATTCTGTCCCTATTTTTAAGCACCCCGCCAACTACTGTTTTGGCAGATATATTCAGCCGTATCTTAAACAACATTTCTTTTTTTTTTTTTTTTTTTTCGCGGTACGCGGGCCTCTCACTGTTGCGGCCTCTCCCGTTGCGGAGCACAGGCTCTGGACACGCAGGCTCAGCGGCCATGGCTCACGGGCCCAGCCGCTCCGCGGCATGTGGGATCCTCCCGGACCAGGGCACGAACCTGTGTCCCCTGCATCGGCAGGCGGACTCCCAACCACTGCACCACCAGGGAAGCCCTAAACAACATTTCTTAATAAATAACATTCTAGATCTGGTATAAGAGGCAGCACAGTATAGTAAAAAGAGATTTAGCCCGGAGAGAAACAGAAGATCTTGATTTCTGAATGACCTTGGGCAAGTCATTTAAATTCTCTGACCCTCAATTTATCCTACAAAATTAGAAAATTGAAACTAAAAGTTTTAAAGGTCTTTCTAACTCTAAAGTTGTTCAGTGTGAACAAAACTAAACTGTTAAAAGAAACACTAAATTATATGCATGTAATATAATGCATCCCGTCCCCACTACCCCCAGGCTCAGGTCTCCACAGCTGACCTCAAAACAGAACGCCTGTCAGGAAGAAAGCAGAATCACAAATCTACTGAAGTTTAAATCTCAGCTACCAGAGAAATGACCACAATGGCTGTTATGAGGCAGAATGATGCCTGGAAATGGAGGTTAAGTCTTATTATTAGAAAAATAACAAAAGTTATACCTGAGTAGCTACTTGCAAACGTGGGTGGAGTTTGAAGGTCCTTGCATTCAGGGAGGGGGGATCTCAGAACAGAAATGCACGTGTGCAGGTGGGGCCGTGGAGCTGCTGGTGTGTGTGTGGTGACAATAAAGGTCCCACCGTTAACTCAGCCTGGATTCGAAGTATAAATTGCTAAAAATAAAACCATATAAGAAATCATCTTGTACGGCAGTTTTCCAACTTTAGCCACAGAATCCTTTCTTGGGTTGAAACCTGTTCTAGAAACCAGATAAAAGCAGAGCTGCTCTGGTTCTGCCTGAAGAGATTTCTGCCACCCTCACGTCCCCTCGCTCCAGTGCAGTCGTGAAGCTGGGTGGGAGTCCCTCTGCTCCTGGATCTCACACCTGTTTAGGGGTCTAGCTGCTTCCAGGAGCCACTGATCTTGCTTCCTCTTTCTTTGCCCCTCCAGCCTAAAGAAATCACTTTCTAGTTTCAGGACTCTCCGCTCTAACTAACTACTCTTGTAGGGAATCTTCATCCCTGGAGGGTTTATGTTGTTATGTTATAAAAAGCAACAGCCTGGGAACCTTCTGGGGTTTCTCGGCCACCTGGACCTGAGCAGGGCTGGGCTCCCAGCATCCCGGCTGAGCCAGGGAAGTGGGACAAGGGGGTGGGGGAAGAAGGAGGAGGATGCCATCAGGATATCTAGTCAAGCAGTTTCCCATGTTTCGGCGGTGATTTGATTTTTTATCGGTCTGCTCCATTAGACTGTAAATTCCATGGAGGCTGAACCCACATTGGTTTCCCCTTCGCCCCTGTAACCGGGCAGCTCGCTCAGTAACTGGCCTATGGTAGATACTCAGTCAAGATGGAGGGAATAAATTAACTGCTAGAGCCGCACAGAGGACACTCCGAAAAACACGCATTTGTCCAAATCCTTGACAGAATGACACTTTAACCATCTGGAATTTGCATCCTGTTCTCTAACTCTAACAAATTCCCCTGTGTCCCTTCGCAGATTTTCTAATGGTTCTCTCTTAACTGTCAGCGAGTATTACCTTGTATCTCATCTAACTGTTCTCTTTGCTGATGTCTGTTTCTTCCAAGGTGCCTTCTGTAGAAATGGCTCGTCACTGGTCGTAACCCTTTCACGCAGCTCTTTGTATACTTGAAAACATGCAGGTCATCCCTCCTCTGACTTTTCCATGCATCAAATAATTCAAACTCTTAATACTAACCTAATTTTTCATTGCTCTCTAATTTTGACTGTTATTTTTTCTCTGGTTTCAGCCAAATGTCTTCATGTTATTAATTCTATGCAATTAATTACATAATTCTTCATGAATTAACCTTTGCTCTGCATTCCTCCTGCAAAACATACTAGCATGTGCACATAGCAGGGGCCTGGCTCCTAAACTGCTTGCTAAAAGAACTGAGCTCAAGTTCAAAGCCTGGCTCTGATACTTCCACCCATGTGAACTTGAGCAAGTGACTTAATGTTGTACAGTAATCATAGCTTTGACCTTGGTGGTTTGTTGGGGGGTGAGTGAGTTACCGTGTTTAGAACAGTGGCTGAAACAAAGTATGCATTCAGGAAATATTAGTGGGACTTCCCTGGCAGCCCAGTGGTTGACTTCGCACTTCCAGCACAGGGGGCATGGGTTCCATCCCTGGTCTGGGAACTGAGATCCCATATGCCACGTGGCACGGCCAAGAAAAAAGAAACATTAGTGATTATTTCTGTTGTCGTTGTCATCATTATTACTATTACCTTTCAGTCACAACATACTCAGAAGAAAATTAAAGTGTGTTAAGTCAGAGGGAGACTGCAGTAGGGGAGAAAGAAAAAAGGTTGGTAGGAAAGGGGTACAAAGATGAGTGGAGACCTTGAAGATTCTTGTCCACTTCATTAACAGAGTCTAGACTTTTATCCCCAATTCTAGCATGATGCCTCGTTCATGTTAGATATTCAAGAAGTATTCATTGGATTGGATTAATCCACTTTATCCTCTTACCATTTATATAACCTCTCTCTGAGCAATCAACTCTATTTTAAATGCAAGCTTTCCCACTTGCCAGTCATGTGACTAAGGGTCATGTAATTGACACATCTGAGTTGCTGAGTCATCATTTATCAGTTGATTATGATTATATAATCATGGGTTGAAATGAAAATTAAACAAGATAATGTTCTTGGTATTTTGGTATGTGCTCAGTAATGTTCTCTGACATTATTGTTACACAAAGCACAGCACAGATATAGTGATGTCCCCAGGAAGTGAATTTACATAGCCTGAGAAGGTAGCTCTTCAAAGATTTTAGTAAGGAATGTTTTATGTATTCCCCACTGACTTTAGTATTTAACAGATAATTGCAGAAGCTGCTGTGGAATTCCAATTTTGGAGAAATCAGAGTTGTTTCTTTTTTTTTTTTTTCCTTTTCTTATTTTAAACTGTTTTTAAACCGTTAAACTTTTTTTTTAACTGTTAAATAACCACAGAACAAACTAAGTGTCTCCCTAAAGGGACTTCTTTGGAGAACCCTGTCCCAAGGGTGGCATTTTACAAGCAATTTTGGGAAACTGTAGAATTGTTGCTAAAAGAATCAAACCTCACAGCCCAGGGTTTGTCTGCAGGGGCTGCAGGTGATGAGGCCCTATATAGATGACAAATACCTCCACATGTGCTCAGAATGCATCGCTCCAAAGTTTAATGTTCAGAAGCTGCATCACACCAAACTGATTACAGCCCAAAGTGCCCAAGGCAGCACAAAGACCCAAAACTGATCATGGAGCTGCTACACAGGCAAGGCAGCAATATTCTGTTGTTCCACTTGGCCATCCTGTGTGCTCTGCTTCTGCAGAGTGGCATGGCCATATGGCTGAGATCCAACATCTCAGCACCTGGCCCGGGCTTCAGGACCCTGGAGCCACCTCCTCCCTCACTCAGGTCTCCTGGGACTGCTCCCAATCAGATGATTCTTCCTGCAACACAATGATATGTCCTTTATTCATGCTGTTTCCGTCTTGCATTGACTAGTTTGGGATCCTATAAAAATCCTACTTGTCTGCTGCTCAAATTCCTGCTTCCCAAAGAAAACTATGGCATCAACCCAGATGTGAATGTCTTACATGTAAGACCAGTGACTGTAATTCAACATGTATCATCAGTCCTTCGTGACCAAAGTCATCTCAAGAAGGTAAGGATGGTTCAGTTTTAGAAGATGCTTAAATATTGGTACATCACGTCAATGGACTGAACTTTTAAAAATAATAATCTAAATAATCTAAATACATACTGAAAAAGGAATTTGACCAACATCAGTACCGATTCCTAATAAAACCATCAATAGAAATGGGAATTTGAGGATGCTATCTCGAGGAAATAAAGAACATGTAGTTTTGATCAGAAATGAACAGTGTGCTTGGGAGTAACTACTAGAAACAGCCTCATGAAACTCCAGCATAAAATAAAGGAGCCCAATATTAGGGTTATTATTGAATATTTTAAGTAGCTTTTTGACGATTACCAGAGCTCACGAAACAAAAATATGCATAGGTATAGAAAAGGAAAAGATAAAATATCGTACTTTGTAGATGGCATCATTTTAAGCCTAGAAGTGGCCAAAGAATCAACTGAAAACTTGTGAGAATTTAAAAAACTCAATGAAGTGATTACAAAGTAAATATACTAAAATTAATAGTGTACTTTTATGTCAGCAGTATAAAAAATTGTAATTAAAAAAGTGCTTTTTAAAACATTGTAATTAAAAAAGTTTCCATTCGTAATAGTAACTTAGACAGTATGCCTGGGTACACAGTCTTAGTTGTGGCCTAAACGGAAAAAAGGCAAAATATGGAGTGTCAGAGAGATGGGGGTAGATGAGGCGTTAGCGTGGGGATGACGCCTCCGCGTCACACACAGCCTGGCCGGCAGAGAAGCCCCCAGCTGGCCCAGGTGGTGGTGGGGCTCTTCCGACTCTCCAGGGGCTCTGGAGCCTCCGGTTCCTCTGCCTGGACCCTGGATCCCCAGGTATCCTCAGGGCTCACTCCCCGCCTGCTTCCTGCCTCCTTGTCACTGACCCTCACTCTGGCCATTCCATTAAAATTGCCCAGCTCCAGCCAGACCCATCCCCTAGCTCTGCTTTATTTTCTCCGTTGCACTGATCACTTTGAACATACTACGTCATCAACCCATTTACTTGCTGTGTCTCTTCCTAATGTAAGCTGCGTGAGGGCAGGTTTTTTTTTCCTCAATCGCTATTGTTCACTGCTGTATGAATGAATCAATGAATGAACGAAACTAAATCCGCATAAATTTCAAAGAAAGAAAATCACCAGAAATAAGACATTCAGTATGCCATGGGAATGATATTATGAGTGACCATTTTTCTTTTATTTTCCAAACTTTTTGTAGCTTGGGTTATTACCTTTATTTATTACAAATAATTTCATATTTTAAAACAATTCTTATTCTGCCTAGCTAGTTCACTTCCCAAGTTGTTTGCTAAGAAAAAGGAATACATACACAGGGAGCAGCAGGTGAATTATACAGGTTAACAAAAAAACAAGCACACAATCTATTTTCACTAGGCCACCTTTTGATTTCATTGTTTTAAATCTTGAGATAGCCCTGATTATGACTGTTAATCTGTGTCTTGAGACCACATTTTTATCTTCACCTTTTAATTACCATCTTTTTTTTTAAATGGAACAAACTTTTCCTCCAGCTTATCCCATAGAGAAATTAGCTAGTAAGATTAATTGCACTTCATCTACATGTTCTTAAATATATACTCTTTTCTTTCAAGAGGAATCCTTCTTTCGTTATTAATGCTCAGTGAATTTTCTGTTTTAGTTTCACCGCAGCTGCTGGATCTATTGTTTTCGAAAAGCCAGCTCACTCTTACCACTTAGACACATTTTTGGACTATTATATTTTAAACTGAGTTACTAAAAATTAAAATTATTTGTTAGGTGGTTGCTTTAAGAAATCTTTGGGGTTGAGAAAAGATGAGACAGTTAATGATGGCTACTAGTAACTCCTGAAGAAAAAGACCCTCAGTTTTTGTAGGTTGGGAACCTATTCACCTAATTGCTTGGAGGAATTCTTAGTATATATGGCATATTCTGCATTTCTTTTTTTTTTTTTTTTTTTTTTGGTACGCGGGCCTCTCACTGTTATGGCCTCTCCCGCTGCGGAGCACAGGCTCCGGACACGCAGGCTCAGCGGCCATGGCTCACAGGCCCAGCCGCTCCACGGCATGTGGGATCTTCCCGGACCGGGGCACGAACCCGTGTCCCCTACATCGGCAGGCGGACTCTCAACCACTGCGCCACCAGGGAAGCCCTGCAGTTCTTTTTTAATGTGAGGATAGTTCCATGAAAAGAGCCTTGGGGTCTATTTCCAGCCATCTTCCTTCTTCGATATTTGTTAAGGCATCCCTAAGAAGGAAAATCTTGTCCACACTCTGGTTCCCAAGAAAGACCCCAGACAGTCTAATTAAGTTTCAGTTATAACCTGGTGATTATGGCTGGGAATAAAAGTTTATGTGATAGCCGCGTTTAATTTTATTAAAAGGTCCATGGCTTGTCGTTTCTACATTTTCTGGAATTGATCAAGATTTACTACTAGGCAAAGGCCAGGCACTCTTGGAGTTAGGTGATCTCATAGCCTTCATGAAAAGTCTTCTTAACCTTTCAGAAACACCATACGTTCCCACTCAACCAGAAATTAAATGGGCAGCTGTCTTCCTGCTCTAAGCAGAGCCCAAGTGGCAGAAAGCCCCGGAAGCTGTCAGTTCCTGGATGACAGTTTGTACATGTCTTCTCAGTGACCCAAACAAGCCCCATCGAGATCACTTTGTGAGGTCCTGACCCCGTCCTGTGTTCTCTTAGCCCCAAAGAGCTCATGACGTAATTCCCTGGCCAAGCAAGCTTGCCAAGAGTAGTTTGCCTGGCTGCATTCCCATCACACATTTATCCTAAAGCAATATGTAAATATCCAAGAGAGAAATGTCAGAACATCTGTTAGGCTCTTCTACATGATTGGACCTCACTCTCCCATCAGTGACCCGCAAATTCTGTGTCCAGACGATACATACCTACTGAGCCTGGTTGTCCCTGTTGCAGGCTATTGGTGAGGGCAGTTCACAGGTGGAGGATATCCCCAGAGCTGGGCCCAACACTGTTCGGGGGACACAAACATTCTGTCCTTAATGGATGATCAATCGATTGACTTAACAGGCAATGTTTCGGAGCAAATTTTGTCAACACTGAAGATCTATCAGGGTGCTGCTTTTATGCCCATCCAGGGACAGCCACTCAACAGGACTGAAACAAGCTCAGTGTCATGGCTGGTGTACTTTAGCTCTTGCTTCATGGAGGAGGACTTGTGTTCGTTATTTGGAATAAACTCAGATTCTTTTGTGTGTCATATAAGAACAAAGATGAATGAAGCAGAGTTCTTCAGCCTGTGGCTAAAAACCTTACAACCCTTCTATATTAATATTAAGTGTGGGTGATCCCAGATCACTAGGCTGTTGACTCACAGCTGTACATGTCCTATAAACAATACCTTATTAGAATACTGTGCCAACATTCAATTTGCACATTTATTGTTGGTTTACACAATCAGAAAAAAACGAGTCAACGGATCGGGAACCCCTAGACTTTAGTCACAATAAAAAGTGAGAGTTATTTTCAGTTGTCTTTTATATGGGCCTAATAATGATTTGTTAATTATCTTTCTAATTAGTTTCAGGATTAGATCTTGTATAGGCTCTTCAGTGTGTAGTCAGAACTAATCTCTGTACTTTTGTAGAATCCCCTGGAGTTTTCTTATGAGTCATGTAGAGATTAGGAAAATTTCTTTTTGTATCCCAAATAAAATGTTAATGAGAAAATTAATTAGAATAAAATGATATCCAGATTCTTATTAGAATTGTGTCAGTATGTTCACCTTTGTTAAAATTGAGAACTAGTGAGTTACTTCCCGAAGCATCGTCCTTATAGGTCTCCGTGGCACCTTTGGGCATGGGGAGACACCGCTCTTCCCAGGGCAGGGTGTCCACCTCTGCAGGTTCTGAGGATTCCGGCGGTCTGCAGAGCCAGCCTCTTCTGGAATTTGCATCCAGATGTTTCCAACCCGTGTTTCAGAATCCCAGGCTTTGCCAGCCAAGATCCTCACTCACCGTGTGCTGCTAAGTGTTTAACAACCAACTCTCTGAAAAGCAGGGGGAAAATCCCCCTGAATCTTAGTATTTGCTACTTTCTGTGGGATAAATAATCCACTGTGGCTGATTTCAAGCTACAAATACAACGTCATTGAGCATGGCACTCTGAAGAGACACTCATAATCAGCTCCCGTGAACTTGGAAGAGCTGGGTCCAGCGCACCACTGGCCCTGACCATAGGGTACTAGCACTTGATGTCTAAGTGCTCACTTAGACGCCGTCGCTAGAGCCCGGGACTCTATCAGGGCCTGCATCTGCCTCACAGCTGTGTCCAGTCTTCTGTTGCAGGAGATAAGGGCCTCTTTGTCAGCCACCAAAGAGGCCATCTGCCTCTCACACTTAGTTTGTGAATAGCACTCAGTTTCCCATTATCCCTCTGCAGGGCAGCAAAACAACTGAGCCATCTACGCCATCCTTGTAGGCACTGTTCCGCCCCATATTTTTCAAATACCTGAATAATTTCGCCTACAGGGGTGTTCTTCCCTGGCACTTTCCCCAGGTCACCACTGGTGAAATATTTAGCAATGCGGCCCCTCTTTGGGCCAGGGACTACCTTCATCTCCCGTAACACTCAGGACCACATTCTCTTTGTCCACTGGAGGTAATGAGCCAGACTCCAAGCCCAATCTTCCCATCTATTTTCTTGGACAGCTCCTCGCATTATGTTAGTTCTGATCCCCTGAGAAGCAGATGTCAGAATGGTATTCTATGGACAAAATATTTATGGAGGGATATGCCTTTGAATTCTAAATGGGAGGGGGCAGGTGAATCATGCAGGTCCGAGCCGCATGAAGGAGGAGGGAATTGGGAAGGATCACCACAGTCCACAGTGCATTTCTAGGGAAGTTCCAGCTGGGCTGATGGAGAGCCCTCAGCCTAAAGTATGTGTCTCACAGGAATGGCCTGTACCAGGATCCCGGGCGTGGCCAGCTCTTGATGGGTGGCACGGGTGGGGAGTATGGGTGGGGAATGCGGACAGGGGAAGGTCTAGATCCAGAGGTCCTCAGTCAACCATAACCCCTACAGCCGGAGATCTGAGCTTCCCACTGCACGGTTGCCACACCTGTGTTTCCTGGAAATTGTATCGAAATTATATCTAAAAGAAATTATATCTAAAGACTTCATGGGTCGAATTTAAGAATTTTCAGCTAGCATAGATCATTGCAACGTTGTGGACCTCACACTGCATCACTTTAGGGAGCTCAGGACAGCTGTTATTCCCGCACTTAGTGATGCTCCTGCGGACCCCTGGGTTTGGGCAGCAACAGTCTCACCACAGAAGTGCTGTCTCCCTGGATCACAGTCTTCCTCACCAGTGACCTTCCCTCCCCCTTGCCCTCTCAGCCACCTGTGATCACCGTCTTCACGTGGAACTTGTCATCTCTGAAACGGCACTGTCTCCAAAACACTCACCCCAGCGAACGTTCCCAGCCTCGTGTACCCATTCATCAAGCACATTTCACAAGTGTCCTGCCTGGCTTGCTCCAGTGTCAATCATGTATCTGTGTTCAAGCTCATCAAGAAACAAATTGGATGGGAAATGGGGCGTGTTTCTTTAGCATCTAACATCTTTCAGGTTCTGTTCTTGAAGTTGCAAATCTTATTTAATTTTCAGGACAGCCTCTGGGCAGGCATGACTGTCCCTGTTCACAGATTGGAAGTGTCAGGGCTGTGTCTGCTGTCGCTGGAGCCCATTCCTAGCTCCAAGAGACACTCTGCCAGGGTAGGCAGAGGGAGGTACACTCAGTGTCGGAGCTCAGTGAAAAGGAACCAATTTAGTAAACCTAAAGGAACCAATGGAGATGTTTAAGTAGGGAAGTAATATAATTAAAGGAGTATATTTTAAAAAAAATTTTATTAATTTTGATTGGAGTACAGTTGATTTACAATGTCGTGTTAGTTTCTTCTGTACAGCAAAGTAAATCAGTCATACATATACATCTATCCACCCTTTTTTAGATTCTATTCCCATATAGGTCACTAGAGAGTATTGAGTAGAGTTCCCTGCGCTATACAGTAGGTCCTTTTTAAGTTATCTGTTTTATATATAGTAGTGTGTATATGTCAATCCCAGTCTCCCAATTTATCCCACCTCCCACCTGGTAACCTAAGTTTGTTTTCCATATCTATGACTCTACTATTTAGGTGGGATGAAACTGAAGTCAGAGAGATCATTTGGAAGGCAAGCACAGTTATCCAGAGGCTCCTATGGGGGCCCAGATGTAGGGGAAAATAAAGAGAAAGGGGTCAGGATTTGGAGACATTTTGAAGGGGAAATAGATGTGAGGCATTTTCCCCAACATGCCAAGGCTACTGAAAGAGTTGAGTCAAAAATTAGTCCAGATGTTGAAGCTGGGTGACTGGGAAAACTGGGTTGACCTTGAAAGCATGGTGAGAAGGGGTGGCTGGCGTGGGACGTACATTTGGGAGTTTTGTGCACGAATGGCTAGCACAGGGAGATCAACTTGGTGCTTTGTGACCACCTAGAGGGGTGGGATAGGGAGGGTGGGAGGGAGGGAGACGCAAGAGGGAAGAGATATGGGGGTATATGTATAACTGATTAACTTTGTTATAGAGCAGAAACTAACACACCATTGTAAAGCAATTATACTCCAATAAAGACGTTAAATATATATATATACACATACATATATATATATATGTATATATATATAAAAAATAGAGTCTTGAGTGTGGAGGAATGTTCCAAAGAGGCTGTGGGCGGGGAAGGCAGAGGGCCGGGGGCCATGCTTTGGGAGCCTCCCCATTCAGAGGGCAGAGGGAGGAAGAACGGAGATGACAAAGCAAAACAAAGAGCCAGAGGAGAGGTTGGATGAGAGCCAGTCAGTGAATGACCAGAGAAGCTAAGTATATGGTATTGAAATCATGTTATTTCAAAGATTTTTATATTCTCCAGAGTATTTAAAAGTAAGAGCAGTAGAGACAATATTCAATTTAGCATGTTTGGCTGAATAATATCATTAATAATAAGGCTTCTTTTTACAATGGAAATTTGTGCAATTAAGCCAGGGATGTGACATGTCCCATAATAAGAAAGACTAGACATGGTTCCACAGTCAAGATAAAAGGCCAGTAATTATAGGACAGCCAAATCAGTCTTCAGACAAAGAAGTCCTACTCAGAAGGAAGGTGTTTGGAGTCAGGCCATACATATACTTGTGTTCCTGAAAGGCTGGATACTTTCAGAGCATCCTGTCCTCAGCCAGCAACCTTGACTCCCAGCCCCTTCTCGAAAATTGCAGCCCTGGAGATAGCTACCCCCGAAGTACTGGCTCTTCTCCAGGACTGTGGCAAGTAAATATTGCTTGGTTTCTTATCTTTGAAAATTGTGCGATTTTCTTTCTTTTAAGGGCTTAAAACTCACCCAGTCCTTGCTGGTGTTTAAACTGCCTCTACCAGTGCTGTGCTGCCCTTTACAAATACCTCAGCAAGAGCTCACTGAAGTTAAAAATCATCCAGAGGGAGACACCAAGCACATTCCACATAATAAATAAGGCAAATGAAAACCTCACAGAACTGGAAGTTGTTCATCAGGTAAGCTCACTACATAGAGCACAGTCAGCCAGAAGGCCGCTGTGCTCCAAAAGCAGCTGCTCCTTGACACTGTGCCTTGTAATAAGAAATATGTATTTGGTCCTCATCCCTGCCCCTGGCAGCGTTGACATTCTCAAAGAACTGCTTTCAACCACACCTGAGTCTGTGGTCACGAAGTGACTTTTGGAACTTTTTTTTTTTTTTTTTTTGCGGTACGCGGGCCTCTCACTGCTGTGGCCTCTCCCGTTTCGGAGCACAGGCTCCGGACGCGCAGGCTCAGCGGCCCTGGCTCACAGGCCCAGCCGTTCCGCGGCATGTGGGATCTTCCCGGACCGGGACACGAACCCGTGTCCCCTGCATCGGCAGGCGGACTCTCAACCACTGCACCACCAGGGAAGCCCGACTTTTGGAACTTTTAGTCCCACCCCCCGACCTTCAGAGAGGGAGCGGGACTGGAGGATGAATCAATCCCCAATGTTAATGATTTCATCAGTCGTGCGTGTGTAATGATGCCTTCATAAAAACCCAAAAGGATGGGGTTTGGAGACCTTCCAGGTTGGTGATTCCCATGAAGATGCAGGGAGAGGGGGGCCTGGGGAGGGCATGGAAGCTCCTCCCCCTTCCCCCACAGCTTGCCCTTTGCATCTCTTCCATCGGCTGTTCCTGAGCTGTATCCTTTGTAATAAACCAGTAATCTAGTAAGTGAAATGTGAGCCGCTCTAACACATTAATGGACCCTAAAGAGGGGGTCGTGGGAACCGCCAATTTTGAGCCAGTTGGCCAGAAGCACAGGTGACAACCTGGACTTGCGATTGGCATCTGAAGGTGTGGGTGGGGAGGCAGTCCTGTAGGACTGAGCCCTTAACCTGAGGGATCTGACGCCACCTCCAGGTAGACAGTGTCAGAACTGAGTTGAATTGTAGGCCTCCCCGCTGGTGTCTGAGCATGACTTGGTGGTGTGGGAAGTCCTCCCACCACACTGAACTGGGGGCAGAACTCCTAGTCAAAGACCACGCACGTCAACCCTCCCATCAATAACTCTTACACTATGTTCTAATGCAAGGCACACAGTTTGCGGGGGCGGGGAGGGTTGCTTTTATTCTAGTTTTACAGACAATTATTTTCCAACCCACAATCGATTGGAAGTAGTCAGTTGCGTGCGTGTGGCTTTGGGTGACTGTGGAGAAATCCACAGGAGACAGAGGTGGGAAGAAGACAGTCAGGGCCCGGGAGGAGCAGACAGCGTGACATTGAAGAAAAGAGGAGAAGCCCGAACAGGCAGAAAGAAGGACTAAAATGAGAAGAGCATCCCGGAGTCCTTTATTGTCACATCAAACAGGCTTCGTTGTCAAGCAGGCCCTCTTTTGCCACGAAGGTATCACTGCACAGGGCAAAACTCCGGTTCAGTGGAGACCCTCAGCCATAAAGAATCAGTGAGGTTATATGCCATGTTTGTCCTGAGAAGAAATGTACACTATATTTAAGAAATTAGCCATCCAAATGATTAGCATTTTCCAAAAATATTTTGAGGGCTGTAAAAGTAGAATTTGGTGACTTCACATTTTGAATTAGCTTATTGTACCTCCACTAATGTTGGATAAATGAAGTTTTTCTAGCATACAATTCCCCTGCTGTGTGTAATGATGCCTCACTGAATAATTTGAACTAGATGGAAACTGGAGTTTTTGAACCTTGACACAAAGGTTTCTTTTTTAATTAAATATGGCATATACATATTAATAAACAGATATGCCTCTAAGGTGAATTTCTCTGTAGATGGAATCAAAATTTCTCACAGATTTATGTATTAAATTCATATGCTAAAAAGCTGTTTTGTAAACAATAATAAAGGAAATAATCTGGTGCTTCTCAGATTTGGCATCCAGGCAGGTGGACAACAGAAAGACTTGGGGGCCCTGGGCCATGTTGGGAGCTGGTCCAGGCTGCTGGTGTGGCCTTGAACAAGCCACTTTGGCCCCCAGCGTCTTGGCTTACTTATCTATGAGTGATTCATCTGTGCAGATACTGCATCCATTTCAGAAGCATCTCTAAGCTCCAACTAAGTTGCTAGGTCTGCACCCATGCAAAGGTGAGTAGGACCTCTGGCTCACTAGGTTATTAAAGGTCGCTGAAACTATGCTGAACTTTTGGGATGAGTCAAGCCAGAAATGAGTTCAAGACAAATGACCTGGAGACTTTAGTTGCAAAATGCTAACAATTACAAAATCCACTCCCTGCTCAACGTCAAAGGAAGAATCACGGTTCATTTCTCCTACAACAGGAAGTGCTAAACTCGAATTTAACCCTGGGGTCCCATGCGGCCTCAGCACCACCTGCTGGCTCCCGGGGGAATGTCCACCCAGCCCAGCTTGCGGCTTCACCTCACTGGCTGAGAGGTGGGACCATGGTGGTGTGGACAGCTGGGAGGAACATGGGGCCTGCAGGGTTAACACAGCTCCCAGCCTCGCAGCGGGATCTCACACAAGCAAAGCAAGATGACTGCTCCAAGTATTATAAGATAGGAATCATTATTTCATTTGAGTATGATATCTAATGTGGGGAACAATAACAAGAGGTGAAACTCCAGCCCTGGCCTCTGACTCCCCATCCTACGCATGTCCTTTATGGAGACGCCCCGTGGATGTGGCCAAGGCGGCACCCCTCTCACTCCTCTGTGCACCCGCCGTGGCAGAGGGCCTGGTGCTGGCAGATGCCCAGTGCATATTCACCAGAAAAATGAGGGCCCAGGTCCGCCCCTGGGCCCCTCTTTTCTGATTCTTAAGGCTGTTCCTAGCACCTTACCAGGCTATATATATTGGGTTACTGATTTTCTAACAGGACTGTATCCGTTTTGGCTTTGAAGAGAAAATGAAATATTTGTTCCTGTAGAAAGACGCAGACTAAATAGTGTTGTGCCCTCTGGGTTCTTCCACAAAGCACAGCCTGGGACAAAGGCTTGTGTGCAGCTGGTTTATTTCACGAAAGGGCGTGTGGCACAAAGGGACACAAAGTAGAGAAGGAGGGAAAGTTAACGCAGGAACGTGTCCTCCAAGGGCCTCCGCCTTAGCTACTGATGCTCTGTCCATTCGGATCTTCTGAAGAGCATTATGAGATATATCTCAGAATTGTCTTCTACAGGAAATAGAGGCTGCGCCCATCCCACGTCTCCCAAAGTCTGGACCATGCAGATGCCAACACAGAGTGGGTCCCTCCTGGCATCCTGCGCCGCAGCCTCCAGCAGGCCCAGGGCACGGAGGAAGAGGTGAGCGCAGGTGAGCACAGGTGTGAGATTGCACGTGCGAGAAGCAGTTGAGCCCTCAGGAGGCGGCCTTGGAAGACTGTGAAAACCATGATCCTGTTTTGGCTCAGTAATAAAATATTTTGGACATGTCACAGGTGATTTATGACCACCACCTAAGTTATTAAAACATTATTGACTGGGCTTCCCTGGTGGCGCAGTGGTTGAGAGTCCGCCTGCCGATGCAGGGGACACGGGTTCGTGCCCCGGTCCGGGAAGATCCCACATGCTGCGGAGAGGCTGGGCCCGTGAACCATGGCCGCTGAGCCTGCGCGTCCGGAGCCTGTGCTCCGCAACGGGAGAGGCCACAACAGTGAGAGGCCCGGGTACCGCAAAAAAAAAAAAAAAAACATTATTGACTGACTGGATAGGTGGGAAAATGTGGAAGCTCCTATCATCTGAATAGTCTGCAAAAGGGTATCTCTGGTCACTTTTGAGGATCAGTGCGCTACCAGACTCTGACGTCAGAAATCTTGCTGAGAATAATAATATTATGTTTAGAAATCCATTCTTGAAACTTAGGCTATACATGAATGGTTCCTAAAAAAAACCAGGGAGTTATCACTTATTTGGCTAATTATGTCTAACTAGGTAGCTAAAATGTATAATAAAGATCCGAAGAGCATTTTACCACAGAGAGGGATTAGTTGAATAATTAATAGCCTTCTCTATTTAGCATGAATAATTAAGAAGTTCAAAGAAAGTCCAGGCTGAGTTCCATTACAATGAAAGACTACTAGGCTGATACCAGTGCGTATGAAGAGCAACATTCAATCCAACCAACTTGCAGAGACACAAACCATGTGAGCATTCTCCTAAAGGTGGTGGTAAGAAGTTTCCACCCTAAACAGTGATCACTGGATACATCTTCTGCTCTGTTCCTCTCTTGTCCAGAAGGACATGTTATTCCAGGAGCAAATCACTTCGCTTCCTTGTTAGTGTGGCATTTGGCAAGGAGATAGAGTCAAAGTCATTGGCTTATTTAACCCACACATTTCTGGAGATTATTACACTGGTTTTAAATGCAAATAGGACATTTTAAATGCAAACTACACGGTTTTTTTTTCTATAATGAGCATCACTCCCTGTAAGTTCCACTCTGTAATTTAGCATCTAAAATTCCCTTCTACAAGAAAACTTCACTTTGTGTTATAATAGTGGGGTTCCTGCATAACACTGTCAGGCTGGTTTACAGCACCTTGGGACATTAACAACTGCTATTGGTACTTCTCTGGGTTTTCATATAAAACACCAAGGCTGTCTCTCCCCGCTCTAGCACTTTTTCCCATAAAGACTATTTATTGCCTGCAGGCTACAAGAGTTTCTGGTGGATTGAATTACAAGGCAAGTGCTTTGGCCAAAATCCAAATTAAAATCATGGTTTCCCCACTGATCACCTGTAAAGGTATAATTAAAATCGTTTCTTGATTAAAAGATGAACCTTTTCCAACATTTTAATGGGTCTTAAATCAGGATGCAACTTAGATTTGACGTGAATATTTAATATATTGTCTGGCAAGCTTTGCAATCAATTCTATCATACAATCAAGGAAATACTGTGCTAAAGCAGAGAAACAGCACACAGATCACTGTCTTCCGGGAGGGCGCATGGAGGGAATTTAAAAGCAATGAAGTTTAAGGCCGTGCTTCTCCATATTTTTCCTCTCCAGCATACTTTATGATGTGACCACGATTATAAGCATGGTAGCAATTTAAAAAGACTCGCAGGTGGTTTGCTGTTTTTACCCCTCTCCCTGGCTTCTTCTCACACTTGTGGAACAGCTACACTGGGCTGCACACCAGGCCTGAAACATTACAAATTCTGCTCAAAATGCAGCCCTTCCCCAGCCCTGTGTACCGGCCTCCCCGGCTTTACGTGGTCCGCAGCACGTCACCGGCTGACACACGAGGTGCATCACTGATTTCCTGTGGTCCTTTCTCTCCTGTAAGGTCCCCAAGGGTGGGAATCTTTGTTCACTGATAAACCCTAAAAGCAAGTGCTGTTCTAGGCGCATGTGAATGGATAACTATTCTAATGGGCAAAAAAATAAGGAAGCAAACGGTTGAATAAACCAAATAATTCCAGGTTGGAACAAATACTGGGTGATGAGAGAATAAATAATTAGGGAGGTCCCTGGGGGGAGGGGAATCTTCTGGGAGAGGTGACAAGCCCAGATCAAGGATGACAGCGCTGCAGCACGTGGAGCAGGGAGAGACAGTCCTGCAGAAGAGGCAGGATGTACTAGGGTGGGAGGAGGGGGTGAACGGTGAGGCACTCCAGGTCCTCGGAGAGGAGAAGGGAGGAGGATAGGAGGAAGGTTAGAGCCACTCCTGCTCAGCCCAGAGGCCACGATCCAGAGTTTGGATTTTATTTCTAAAGCAGTTGGAAACCACTGAAGGATTTTTAAGTCACTCCTTGAGCTCCATGATGTGAATCTTTTAGCTGCTCCCTCCAGGGGAAGTGTGTACATTACGACGTGAGCATCTCTGGTCTGAGCCAGGACTCAGTACCTCGCTCACTGATCCTTAAGTATTATGATTCCTCCTTTTCCTCCTTTATGGCTTCAAAGCCAGAGAAATCCTCGGCAACATCTCCCAGGCCTTAGCAACAACCTCTACACTTACGTACAGCTCTAGGCTCCGTGTTTTCACATTGTATCAAAACCCTTTTCTGTCTGTTGCTTGTGGAGGGAGTTGCCTTCTTTACTGGAAGATGGGTGCTCCTCTCTTTATCATCCTCCCCCACCACCCTCTCTCTATTTCTTTTTTCAGGGATGACTCCTGAGCTCATCTGGGAAACCTGCTTTAATCTGCACCACTAACTTCTTGGCTCTGCTTTTTCTAGACTCCTGTTCTCCCGTGTGAAGTGGGTTACTGACCACTCAAGCAGTCTCTATGCTAAATGCAACTCCCTCCCCCTTTCCCCAAAGAGAATTTGCAGTCCTGTCTTCCTTTAACCCTCACCTCTTGGGAAAGCTCGACCTTTTGTGGTTGCCCCTCCTCAAGCCTTCTCCCTTTCTGGATTCAGATGCAAGCATGTCGTATAACGATTTGTGTGTGTGCATGTTTACACTCTGACTTACTGCTGAAAGGAGTTCAGGCGGCTCCATCCTACAATGTAATAAATAACCAAAAATACGCCACACGCGGAAGATGAACATGTGAAATGATTCAAAGGGTTCCAAATGACCTCAAAACTAAACTTCATATGACTTCTTTATGAGATAAGCATGGAAGCCAAACTCGTAAAGGTTTACCATCTTCCAAGCACCAGTGTTCTACCTCTTTATAAAGGGACCTAGCTCTGTGGTTACAGTGAGAAGGTTGTCCAGGGGGCCAGTTTTCATTCAAATGAAAGCAGGGTGAGAAAGCATCCTTGAAGATGTTTGCACTTAGCACTGGCGGTCACCCTCTAACTTTATGCATGAGTGGGTCCAGTCACATAGGTTGTTCTTGTCTCCCTGAAAAGGTCCATAGACAAATTATTTTTTTCTTATAAGAAAGTTGGACTGTGTTGACTGTAACAGTGACATGACACAAAATAGGGGAGAGATGGAAGTGAAAATGTTGCTTTATGCTTGAGCTAAAATGCTCTCATCCCACTACAGAAGGGACACATAATATATAGGTTATGCACATAGAAATGTAAACTGCACTGCAGGGTGTGTGCTAAATACAGCTTCTACTAAATATAAAAAATGACTGCCAGAAAAACAAGGTGTGTTTCACCCCTGTGACACATCACTGGTAAGTTAAGAACTGCTTTATCCCACCGAAGTTTCTGACAATGTTTAAATTCTCAGAGTTGTACAAAGAAATCTATTTGTGAAGTCTAAAAATTTGTCAAATTATGGCTGGACTTGAAATGCCATAAGGAATAGTAAACAGAGCAAATGTGTCATACTTTGCTTGAAATTTTTGTCCTTAGAATAAGGTTCTACAGAAAACGGCCCTAAGCAAAGATAGCTAATAATGCCTGTTTACATGGTCCAATCTAGTGCCTCTGTTGAAGGGATTATTTAGTCCTATATTTTATAGAATTTTCAGGGACATATTTGTTTGTTTTGTTTCTCAGGGATATTTTTAAAGGGATAAAATCATTTTTAATGAAGAGTAATCTAATGTTCTAAAAAATGATGAAACAAAAATATCTATGGCGAGCTTTCTAGCAAATCTTAACTGGAAAATCTTCATAACAGAGACAATTTGGGGGCTAAATCTTTCACTTTGCCAGGTACACACATGATCAGACAATTCCCTTGGTGATAGAATAATCTAAAGACCTTCCAGGGACTTTCCTGGTGGTCCAGTGGGTAAGACTCCACGCTCCCAATGCAGGGGGCCCGGGCTGGATCCCTGGTCAGGGAACTAGATCCCACATGCAGGCTGCAACTAAGAGTCTGCATGCCACAACAAAGATCCCACATGCCGCAACTAAGACCCGGTGTGGCCTTAATTAATTAATTAATTAATTAAAGACCGTCCATATGAGGACCAGGAACGGGCCTTGGAAGTCTCCTTCTAAGATGCAATGTTTGATTCTTGTTACTTACTCAGGGACTGCCTTTCTTTTCCATCTGGTCAAATAATTCTCACAGGGCTTCCCTGGTGGCACAGTGGTTGAGAGTCAGCCTGCCAATGCAGGGGACACGGGTTCATGCCCCGGTCCGGGAAGATCCCACATGCCGCGGAGTGGCTGGGCCCGTGAGCCATGGCCACTAAGCCTGCGTGTCCGGAGCCTGTGCTCCGCAACGGGAGAGGCCACAACGGTGAGAGGCCCGCGTACCGAAAAAATAAAATAATAATAATAATTCTCACAACAAATACACAATATGAAATCACTCCAGGGTGATACTCTGCCAGGATTTTAACTCATCTTTAAGCTGCCGTTTCTGTGCTGATTTGGAAGATAACTCCGACCAGAGAATTATGTCCAAGAATCACATTTTCCAAACTAATTTTACAGTTGAACTAACATCGTGATGGGACCCTTGCACATGAGGATTTATAAACTAAGTTGTGAAATAGCCAAAACAATCGTCCCTGTCTCCCAGGGTTGGTGTGAAGAGTACGTGAGCTAGTCCGCAGAGCACAGTTCCGGCGTAAGAGAAAACCTCAACGTGTACTAGCTTTGGTTAGTTTTGCTAGAGTCAGCACGGCACCAATCCTCCTGCCCAGAACAACCACACGTTCTGCAAAAAATACAAAGGTAATTGTTTTAAATTGTACTGATGAGCCAGCAAGAGTGAAGGAATCTTGAGCTAAATGCTACATGAATGTGGGAACCCAGAGGAGTACCAGTGCAGGGAATTAGGCTTTTGTGTTAAGGACATGCATGCTCTCTTTTTTCTTTGCTTGGTTTTAGTTTTTGTTTTGTGAAAGCTTGTGGGTGCAGAAGTTGAAGCCTAGGCCTTGTTTTGGGGGAGGGACAGAGGAATATAAGAATAACCACTCGGGGTTTCCCGGGTGGCGCAATGGTTAAGAATCCACCTTCCAATGCCGGGGACACGGGTTCGATCCCTGGTCGGGGAACTAAGATTCCACATGCCACAGTCCAACTGAGCCCATGTGTCTGGAACCCCCGCATCATACCTAGAGAGAAGCCTGCACGCCGCAACAAAGAGCCCGTGCACCGCAACTAAGACCCAATGCAGCCAAAAATAAATAAATATTTTAAACAAAGAATAACCCCTGCCCACGGCTCCCATGTGGGGTGACAGAGGACCTGACGTTTCCCTTGGTTCAGATTGGGGACCTGGAGGTCTGCTCAGGAAAGGACCACGATCCTTACAGGGGCCTCTAGAAATAAAGCAATAGGGACCAGCAGGGGCTCAAGGAGTCGGAGACCAGCCAATGCAGGGGCCGGGAAGGGGCCAGAGTTTGCAGAAGGGCATGAAGAACTCTGCCACAGGGAACAGCTGGCATCGTCCATGCACAGAACAATAAATCTGCAGCAGACTCCTCTACAAGACCAACCCCAAAGGAGAAAGTGGGCTCTACCACCCCTTACCACCACCCAGCTCCGGGAGTTCAGAGTCAAGGACTGAATCGTCTTCCATTTGAAATGAAGAAAAATGCATTTTTTGCATACCCAGCCTTGTTGCTTTAAAGCTTATATATCCATTGAACTGATGATTATTGAGCACTTGCTATGTGCCAAGAGACAGGGTTAGGTCATTACATACGTTATCTCATCTAAGCCTCACTAGAGCTCTGTAAGGTACACAGCCTTGTTATTACCCCCATTTTACAGATGAGGACATTGAATGCTAGAGATTTGATAATTTGCTCATGGTTACACAGCTGGGAAGTAGCCCTTGGGGAATTCAAGCCTAAACAGCCTCATATTCTTAACCACTATACTTCTGTTTTCTCTTACAGGCTTTTCAGGGAATCTGTATCAAAAAAGAAATAATAAAATAACCCTGCTGCCTAAATATGGCATCATAAAGGGCTATGTCTTCAATGTAAAGGTGAGCCAGAAATAAGTGCTCCCTCCTCCTCCAGCACCCAGTAAAGAAATTTCCTATCTCAAACCTTAGTCCTTGGTGGGAAGAAAAAACTCTCCCCTGCCCATCCCCATATTTTATAACCACATATGGACCCCACACGTTTTCAGTCTAAATTCATACTATTAGGATCAACAGACTCCAAACCAGGAACTTACATTCGAGTGACCCAAATTCAAATGACCCAGAATTGGGAAGAAGCCCAGATAACTGACAGGCAGATACAAATATAAGCCCTCCAGCAGAGTCCGCCTTCAGCCCAGGCTTCAAGAACTCCCACAGATAAAGATCTGCAAAACAAGAGCTCATGTTTTAAAGTAATCATTATCTATCTATCATCTATCTATCTATCTACCATCTATCTATCTATCATCTATCTATCATCTATCTATCTATCATCTATCCATCATCTATCTATCATCTATCTATCTATCTATCATCTGTGTATCTATCATCTATCTATCTATCTATCATCTATCTACCTATTTATCACTCATCTATCTATGTATCCATCATCTATCTATCATCTTTCTATCATCTATCTATCTACCATCTATCTATTTATTTATCTATCATCTATCTATCATCTATGTATCTATCTATCATCTGTCTATCTATCATCTATCTACCTATTTATCACTCTTCTATCTCTCCATCATCTATCTATCTACCATCTATCTATCTACCATCTATCTATCATCTATCTATCATCTATGTATCTATCATCTATGTATCTATCTATCACATATCTATCCATCATCTATCTATCTATAATCTATCTATCATCTATCTATCTATCCATCATCTATCTATCATCTATCTATCTATCATCTATCTATCATCTATGTATCTATCTATCATCTATCTATCATCTATCTATCTATCATCTATCTATCTATCCATCATCTATCTATCGTTTGTCTATCTATTTATCTATCTATCATCTATGTATCTATCTATCATCTGTCTGTCTATCTATCATCTATCTACCTATTCGTCACTCATCTATCTCTCTGAAAGCAATGACATTGAGGAGTCACAGAAATCAACACAATCGGATCTGTAAAGATTTCAGATATTATAATTAATAGCTGTTGGATATTAAATATGTACCTAATATGATAAAATACAAAAGAGGAGTTTAAAATGTATAAAGGGTACATCGATCTGTCTATATGTATCTGTATATAATTTAAAAACACAGGAGTCCATGACGATGCTTCGGATTCCTACCCAACACGCCAGGTTCATCCTTCTGTCTTCCCCCTTCCTTATTTGTTACCTCTCTCTGACAGTGAGAAATCTGGCTCTCATAATTCAGAGCCTATTTATTTATTTTCTCAGTCCAAGTGTACCCCTAAAACAGCTTCAGAATCTCTATTCCATACCCCGGAGAAGAAACAAATTTAACACCCCAATTACAAGATCTGTGGACAATTCTTTCTTAAGGCTAAATTTATATTATACAGCCAAGATTCTGTTTCCAGAGTGATTAGGTTAGTTCTTTTTCTCTCCACGCCTTTCAGTACGGCTGTTATTCATTTGTGTTACTGCGTATTAGGCTCAACTGTCTGCCTGAATTTCATTGGATTCCCCCCCGCAGACTGGTGGACTTTAATTCTGTATTTATTTGCGGGGGTTACAAAAAACATTACCATGAGTATGTTTTGTTTAAAACCACAAACAAGACAAGATGCCTTTTATCACCATTTTATTCAACATTGTACTAGAGGTCTTAACTCATATAAGGCCAGAAAAACAAAAACAGTTTACAAGGACTGTAAAAAAAAAAAAGGAAAAAGTGCTCATTACTTTCAAATGATACTATTCTCTACATAGAGAACTCAAAAGAATCAATAGATATAGTTTAACAATTGATGAGTTTAATGGGATTATTTGCAAATATATATATACACACACATTTTACACACACACACACACACACACACATATATATATCAATGGTTTGTGTAGATGAATGTTAACTAGACTTATTTTAGTGATCATTTCAACATATATACAAATATCAAACCATTACGTTATACACTTGAAACTAATGTAATGTATGTCAATTATACCACAATTTTTAAAAATGGTATGCCTCTACTTTAGTGACAGATATAAAATATAATAAAAATACCATTGTAAAATCAATTTAAAGTCATTAAAATATCAACTCTATAGAAATAAATGTAACAAAAGTTATGAAAGAACTTTATGAAAACAGTATAAAACATTATTGAGACATGTTAAAGCAGACCAAAATAAATAGAGCTACAGTCCACGTTCATAAATTGGTACAATTAATAACATAAGCATATCGGTTCTCACCTATATGATCTATAGATTCAATGCATTCCAATCAAAATCCCAATGGTTTTTTGGGGGGTGGGGGGCGAGAATCATTCTTTTGCTGGAACTTGACAAGATGATTCTGAACTAAAGAATAAACAAAATTACAAAATACCTCTGAGAGCAAAGAATAAGATGAGGGATTTGC
Source organism: Pseudorca crassidens (assembly GCF_039906515.1). NCBI lineage: Eukaryota > Metazoa > Chordata > Mammalia > Artiodactyla > Delphinidae > Pseudorca > Pseudorca crassidens. Next base: position 60,079,802 of record NC_090307.1, read on the forward strand.
CCTCCTAAATATTAGCACTTAATATAAATCTATAACCATTAAGACTGAGTGGTATTTGCACAGGAGAAATCATCAACTGGAAAAAAATATCAAGCCCAGGAACCCGTATATGAAAGCTTGAGTTGTGGCAGAGCTGGCTTTGCAAAGAATGGACTTTTCAATAAATAGAGCCATGTCAAGTGATTATCCATATGGAAACAATGAAAACTCAATCTTATTTTTCATCCAACAGAAGTGACTCCAGGTAGATTAAAAACTTAAATGTGAAAGGCAAAACCATAAATTCGTAGAAGACAAAAAGGAGACTCCTTTTATAATCTCAGGGGAAGGAAAATAAAATTGGCGAAATATCATAAATTTAAAAGGGAAATATTGATACATTGGGCTACATTAAAATTAAGCACTTCTGTTGATCACAAGACAGCAAAACAAAGTAAAAAAAAACCAAAGGAGAAGGGAGACAAGGGAGAAGAGAGTTGCAATACTTACAACCAACAAGGGGTTACTGTGATCGTTATAGAAAAAGCTCTTACAATCCCCCCAAAAAACAAATAACGGTTGAGAAAAATCGGCCCAAAATGTGAATAAGCTGTTCAGAGAAGTGGAAAAGATGATCAACCATGTTAGCAAACAGGAAAATAAAAGTGAAAGCAGTGAGGTCCCATGTCACAGCCACCTGATTTAAAAATCCCCCAATTTAAAATTCCAATAATGACCCAGCATTGGGCAGGATGTGGAGCTACCAGAACCCTTCCACACTCTTCGCAGGAGTGGGACTTGCAATGACCAGTCTGGAAAACCATTTGGCGTTTCCCGTTAAGTTGAAAATGTGCACACCCAGGCCAGTCCTGGGTAGATGTCCCAGATAAACTCTTGTACACGTGCATCAGGGGATATGTACACGGAAATCTACAGCAAAAAATTAGCAGTGGTCTCAGCTACAGACAATAATGGAATGTGTACATCAATGGTGGTCTAATCCTTGGTAAATTTAATTTAAATAAAGATAATGTTAATTTAAGTAATGCCAGTTACAACATGAAAATTTATTGACAATGTTGAATACAGTAAAGGTACTAAAACAATAAGGCAAGGTAATATAATAAAATATATTTCCTAAATACAATTTCATACAAGGCTTTGATAATATTTTTAAACTGAGTGACATGCGATTATGTCAGTTTTATTCCTAGCTCTATTTTAATTCTGGCAGTTGTAAAATTATTATATATATATGTGTTTGTTTCTTGTTCTCTTTTATAGGCTTACATATATGTAGAAATGTTTTTTAAGCTAGAAATAAAGAATGATTTTACTTAGCTAAAAACTTGTGATCTACTCATGCAAGGGACTTTTGTAGAAGAATGAAAATAAATGAGTTTCAGCTACACACACATACACACCCCACTTGGGTTTGATCTCATTTACATAAAGTATAAAAACATGAAAAATTCCATTGCATATTTTCAGGGATGATACATATATGAAGAAACTCTAAAGAAAGGTGAAGAAATACTAAACACAAAACTCATGTGAGTGGTTACCTCTGAAGGAGAAGCATGGAATTAAAGCAACTTCTAAATCAAACGTAAGATCCCATTTCTTACACTGGGTGTGAGACGCATAGGTGTTTGCTGTCCTGTTATTCTGTATACCCTACACCTATTACAGATTAACTTATATCTATTTGAGGTTTAATACAATATTAAAATATTTTTTAAAAATTGCCAAATATAACCCGCGGTACAACACCTTCACGTTAACACAGTACGCAGACAAAAGAGCGTCACCTGTGAGTGTCCAGAAGGCCATCCACACCGTGAAAGCCCTGCTGTGTGGACAGGGGTCAAGCCAAAACTGAGTATTGTTTTGTTTCTGTAGTTTGTTCATTGAGAATATATTTTTATAAAAATTGTATAATTAAAATTGATGATAGAATTTTGAAGAGAATTTGAAAGAAAGGAAAAAGAGGGAGGGAGGAAAGGACAGAGGGAAAAAGAGAGATGGAAGGAAGACAAGCAGAAAAAAAAAAAAAAGCAGCTCTTGGAGAGCTCAGAAGACAGGCCTGGTGAAGGGAGGAGAAACTCAGGGACAGCTGTCCCCACAGCTGGGCAAGCCTGAGAACCCAGAGCCGCCTTCAAGTCACAGGTCTGCGTCCAAGGCCTCCCCAGAGAAGCTCCTGTCACCGCTTGGAGCCCTGACCTTCTCTGCTTCCGAACGAGGGCATAGTGGGCAGGATTTGAGTGACGCAGATGCTGAGTGAGTCAGCTGGTCCCAGGAAAGAAAAGACCTGTAGTTAGGTATTCAGAGGAGCCACCTTTTTTTTTTGCTTTCAAGGTGCTTCTTCAAAAGTATGTTAATAAACTATGGCTAAAAAAAAGGTGTTAATTATTCAAAATATAACATTTTTCAGAACAATGAGTCCTTCAAACAATGAATTCTATTTTTCTAAGAGGTGAGGTTAAAATTGTATCTAATATTTTCCTAGGACAAGACTTTACTTCTTGCTGAACATTACATTCTATCTCTTCTTGATTCCTCTGCTTGGCTGGTAAATGTTTTCCCCCCGAGACAGTACTCAAATTCACAGATGAAATGATTTTTAAAGCTGTGTGAAAATGCAATAAGATAAGGAAGTCACTCTGTTTTTTTCAGAGCACAGTTTTGGTTTCAAGACAGGAGAGACATTAATAAAGGCAAGAAAGCTCACCTGTAACCCAAACCCTTTAACAAATAAAGGGAGCAGCTTTAAAAGGGCAGAGAAAATGCACTGACCTTTTTCAAGTCTATTTGTAAATGCAATATTATTTAGGACACACAGATTTGTAACCACCGTAGCAGGTTTCTAACCTTGAAGATCATCTATCTTAGGGGCCCTGTTCCATTTGGCTGACTTTAAGACAGTGATTGGAAGGCCAGCAAAGAGTCAGCTTTGTCTCGTGGTTTGGAACAGTCGCATCTGTTATGAAATTACAACAACAAATACATTACTGCACAGGTTCTGTTTTTAATTTTTTATAAGTCATAAATGATGTGCACTTTAGAAACCAAGCAATATATAGTAGGTGTTTTAAGAATGGAAGGGAGAGAGAGAAGGGGAAAGGGAACAGAAAGGGGGGGGGAAGGAAGGAAGGATGGAGATGGAGAAGGAAATAAGACATTCCCTTAAATTTAAAACTGAAGCCTAGACATTAAAATAGTAAATGATTTTTGTGTACTGATGCATCACTATTAAACAGCACTGAAACCTTTTGTTTCTTGTTGCTCTCCAACTTGGGTTTCATATTAGAGTCAAAACAGAATAATTAGGGTGCAGTGAAAATCTGCCTTATCATTATTCACCTTTGTACCATGCCTCATTCATTCATTCATTCACTAAAGGTTTACTGAGCACCTACGATGTGCCAAGCACTGTGCAAGGCACTCGGTGGACAGTGGAGAGGGCACTGCTCCCCATGTCTAGAATGTTCTCTTCTTCCCCTATTACCTCTTCTCCATCCTCAGACCCATTTTTCCGCGACCTAATCAAAAGCCATTCCCCACCTTCCCTGACCTGTGTTCCAATCTCCTGCCCCATCTACCAGCCTGCCCACCTGGTCTCTGTCACCTCTGACACTGATAGCTTAGCTATGGCTCTCACATCACAACCCACATGATACCAAGCCCCAAATGATTCACAGCAGTGCCTGAGCTACTGTTGCCTGGGGAATATTTTAGGGACATTAACAGGAAGTTTTGTGGCATGGCACAAATGAGGGATACGGGTTCAGTTCTAACCCCAAGTTAGAAGCAGATCTTCCTCTGGGGATTTAAAGACGTCCCCCAGGGCCACAGCAGGTGGAAGACCAGTGATTAGGATGGGCCATTGCTCATCCCTCAGGTGGATCTCAACACGTGGTCAGGGCGGAGACCTGGCTGCAGCCCTCATTACACAGCCATCTCTGGGCTAAAAGTAAGAGTTGAAACCACCTGTGGTCAACCTGTGTGCCCTGAAGTAAGTCGCAGACATCCCAGTGTCTGGACATCACCGAAGACGATGCAAGTGGCCAGGGAGCCCTCTGGAGAGGGGCTCCCACCGTTTAGTGACAGTGGCCTGGAGATGGCACCAGCGTATCCTTTATGACTCATGTGCATAAGGGTGTGCTTCTTACTACAGAATAGAGCTTTATTCATGCCAAACAACTCCTCTTTCCCTTTGCATGGAGTCTCAAGTTAAAAGACTGGATGTTAAATTGCTGAACTATAAGAATCAAAGTTCTGATACCCAGAGTAGGTGATATCAGGGGGGCAATCTCCCTTCCATAATTTTGTCTTAGTGAACCAGGGTTCCACGTCTGAGGGTGCTGTGGTAGCTTTCAAGGGATATTTCCACATGTGGCTTTGTGTTATAGTTACCTGTGGATTTAGCATATTTCCTTGCAAACATGCCAAACCCCATATTGGCAGGACTGCCTCAACTGTTTAGTACTCAGAACACTAACAATGGTGGTGGTGATGATGATGGTGGTCCTAATGATGATGGTGGTGATGGTGATGATGATGGTGATGACGGTGGTGGTGATGGTGGTGGTGATGATGATGATGGTGATAATGATGATGACAGTGGTGATGATCATGGTGATGATGGTGGTGGTGATGGTGATGATCATCGTGGTCATGATGATGGTGAGGATGGTGATGATGATGATGGTGGTGATGAAGATGGTGATGATGATGTTGGTGATGGTGATGACGAGGGTGATGAGAGCTAACACACACAGTGCTCACTATTTACCAGGTATTGGTCTAAGTGTTTTATACTTATTAACTCATTTAATCCTCATGACAATATTTTGAGGTGGTACTATGATTATCCTTACTATATACAGGTAAGGAAACTGAGGTAGGGAGAGGACAAATGCAGTATCCAGCTCCTGGTAAGTTTTTTGGTAACTATTTGCTGGACTGAATTGAATGTTACCCTTTTGAAATAGTCTCAGTGCTATGTCTTAATCTGATTTTGACATACATAAAAAAGATATTCCTATTTTTATTTTTTAATTTGTTTCAGAAATTAAGGTGTTTTCCGTAATGTTTATCTGAAGGGCTGGCATAGGATGATTTCAAAACAATACTGAAAAGAACTCATGTGCTATGTATTTGACTATTTCCAATGTTTTACTATCTTTCTAATGGTTTTGGTTTATCATAATTAATAACAAAATTTCACTTTTGCTCTTCCATATTCTAATTTTATTCCATCTTGTGTTAGATGGTCATTTTATTTTTTTAAAAATGTTAGTGCTTTCTCTGTAAACTCTTCTTTCTTTTCTTTTTCCCAGGGGCTGAGATTGCTAAGTCATTGTTGTTAAAACTGTCTGCTTCTGTCACTTCTGTCTGTAACCCCATGAGATAGGGCTTCACATCACCTGTGAAGGGGAAATCCAGTTTGGATCCTTCAGCAAATTTGGGGTTCCAAGTACATGGCTGTCGTAGATTAATGTGTCTTTTGTAAGACAAATATGCAAAGTGCTACTAGTTGATAAATACATCTGAGAAAATATTAAGCCAGGTGGGGTGTTTGACGAGGATGTGTGTGTGTGTGTGTGTGTGCCTGTGTGTGTGTGCATGCGCATGTGTGTGTGTGTGTCTGTCTGTCTGTCTGTTTTTTCTCTGATATATAGAACTCTTACAGGACAATTAGCCAAATATCTTTAGCAGATTTTTCATGAAGTTTTGTGATTTTTTTGAGCTACAGTTACATACAGCTGCTAAAAAATGCATTTTCCCCCACCATCACTTGCATAAAATATAGAAATACCAAATCAGTAGCCTTTTTATTCAGCTTGGTTATGATTCAACAGTTCAAAGTGTCCTTATTTCAAACTGGCCTGAGGCAAGTCTGACTAAAATCAAGACTTTGGGAATCCAAGTGACATGACACTAAACAATTCTGAAGCTCACTCTTTATCTTTTTTCCATTTTGGATCCCAGATGTGTACTTCTTTCTAGACTGTCTACAATCAAGCCGATGGATTTTTTTTTTTTTTTTTTTTTTTTGCCTTCAAGGATATTTTGTAAGTATGATGCTTGCTGGCAAAAGCCACTCCGAAGAGTGAGGGACACCCTGACGGGAGGATGCCAGCAAGACGGGGTTATTCACCCAGTGCTCTTCACCGGGCTGGAGGTGAGCCTTGAACTTCATATTAGAAAACTTCCTACAATCCTAGTTGTCAAGAAAAATAAATCAGACTCCATTTTTAGAATTTAAAATATAAAGAAAATGTCCTAATAAAAAGGAAATTTAAAACAATCTTCTCTCTTTATCCTACTTTCATTTCTAGCATCCTTAGATGGAGTTGGGACAGTAGTGGGGCGGGGAGCTTTTATTGGTTCCAAACAAATAAAGATCACCCTTTGGTAGACATCTTATGAGGCCCATAAAGATGGCAAACAGGTTTTCTAAACCAGAAGATGTGACATATACTGGTGGGATGGGATTGTCAAAACTGAAACTCTATGGAAAAATTTAAGTAATACGGTCTTTTGTTTTGGGTTCCTCAGCGGCAGATCCAGAGACAAGGATTTGAATACAAATAGTTTATTTGGAAGATGAAGCCAGGAAACGCTGGTGGAGAAGAGACAAGGATAAGGATGGAAGCCCATAAAGTTCTCATGCCACTAGGAGGTAGCAGAGAGCACTCCTGGAGCTCTCACAGCTGAGGGGTGAGACAGTGGGGGTGTTGATCCACCAGCCACTCATCTTCATTGCTTGAGGGCTGCTTGCAGGAGCTTATCTTCCAAGCACACTGGCTCGCCCTGAGAGAGAGCTAAGAGCGAAGTGGTCCATGTAGTTGGGAAAAAAAAATTTCTCGGGCATCGTCACAGTGGTTTGCCAAGTAGCAGTGAGGGGCAGGGGTATGGGCGAGGCATTGACCATGGTGCTGCCTACGGTTCCTGGACATGTAGTGCTAGTCATTGGCCAGGAGACAAGACCACGCTCCATGAGGCTTCTCCATCCCCCTCACTCACCTCTGTTCTGTTTGTATTACCCAACCAGTGCCTTGACCATGGCTGGCACTTAGGAGTTCGAACCAAGTTGTTGAACAAATAAGTGAGTGAAGAATTGACTTTTATATAAGCTGAGATGACTCAACTTTGCTTCCTGGGTTCTTCCTTTTATTTTCCACATGCAATTCGGGGATAATGCTGTGACTCACTTCAACCTGCCCAACTGCTGCCGTGGTGAGTATTGCAGAGCTGTCCAGGCCCTCCGGATGGGCAGCACCTGCTCATGCTATAATAGATGTGGGCATCATGCTGAGGCACAGGTCTGTGACGGGGCCTTCCTTCTTCAGGATCTTGGGAAACCTGGTGCAACTATGAGATCTAACGGTGGGATCTAACAATGGCATCTAACAGTGTAATCCTTGGACCAAGACCAATTAGCATTTCTCACACCAAAATCCAGGGCACCTTAAGCTCAGGCATTTTCAGGGATAGACCTGCCACCGCAGAACTGCGTTCGGTGATGACGTTCAGATCCCATAGAACCTTCTCTGGGAACCCACCATGTACTGAGCAGTGTCTAGGTTCCTGCATTAGTCACAGTGTTAACCTGGGAGGGAGCCCAGCTCTGGCCTGGCCTTGAGACACCTGGATTTGCACCCTCTGAACTACAGCTGCCGACAGTGCATGTCCACAGCAATCGGGGACAGTGGAGCAGATTGTCTGACCAGCTGTCTCTCTTACGATGAACACCCTCTTTCTCTGCTGACAGTAAAGTGGGGGGAAGCCTGAAGGATGGGCGGTAATAGGGCAGCAAGGAGGTGGAGGATGAACCCTTTACCTCATCACCCCGTCTGGAGGACCAACTATGCACAGGATGGCCCTGGGTTTCCTATTTCTCCTGTGTCTTGTAACTTCCGTCCCTCCTCCTCCCATTGTCCCCACACCTCTCAACCTCTCACTCCTGAAACTCTCCCCTTTTCTCTGTTCTGAATCTTAAAACTCAGTCTTTATTCTGCTGCCTATCAGCACCTGGGTCCCGCTCCCTCCTTGATCTCTACCCCCTGAGCAAAAAGCTTCCAACCAAAGCAGGAGTGCACGAGGGCATTTGTTACGTCCATGTGGACAGGGCGGGGGGACGGATTTCTGTTCTGGCCTCCCTACTGGAAGGTCAGGAATGGGATACCCAAGGGACTGCATCCCTCAGGATGGGGGATGGGAGCACAAGAATAAGACATACAGCTTGTTCTCCATGTCAGGGCCTTCATGTCTCCTGACTGAAATATAACTGGTTGTGAAGCTGAGACGGTAAGGGCAGCTAATGGGTGGAGGTAGTAACCTGAAGATCAGCCATATGTTTTTGGTATAGTTGGATGTGAAGAAAGGTAAATGATTAATATGAGTGATAAAGAATTATCACGTGAAAATACTTTGTAAGCATGTTCTGCAAGTAGCAGGAATCCCACACAAATCTATGATGATTAGACTCCAAATAGGAGGTTTTATCTATGCCCTCGTAATGGAGAAGAGTTTACTCAACACTTGAAACTTTCTAACCAGCATGAGCTCATCCAAAAATCTACTAAAGCAGTGTTTCCTTTGGAAGGACCCATCCACCCCAGGATGGTGTCATTAGGAGAGTGAGGATACTGAAACCCAAACCCCTAAGGACCTCTGAGACTGCCCTGTATAACTGGGGAAGTAATCCAAGTGGCACACAGTGGTGCCTGAACAAATTACGCAGAAATTGACTGCCGTCAGTGCAAACTAATTTAATCTGCTCAGAATATAGCCTTCTTGGCAAAGCTGCCCTTCCCCAGAGGAGTAAAAGTGAATTAAACAGTGGTTTCCACCAGGTACAGCAGCCTACCCACTCCAGGAAAGAGTCTGCAGGCTGACGATCAGAAGTAAAAGGATTAATTTTACATACCTGGCAAAGAGCTTGGTGTTTGCCTTGGCTCCCCTAAAGCAACATTTGCAGCAGTCAGATTTATAGCGACAGTCGCTGCAGAGAAAAATGACAGGCAGCCACCCACCCTCCAGGAGCTGGTCCATGTAGTTGGGAAAAAACTACCCTGAGATTCTCATTCTGCTCCTTCAGGCTCCCGGCAGCTCTGGGACCCCATGGGCCTGTGGGAACGGTCACCTGATGCGAGTGGGTCCAGGTGATACTTGCAATCTGTCCAAGGTAACCTCTGCTTTTGTTTTCTTTATGCACAGAAGATGTCCAAAATTAGCATCACGCTTCTTCACGCGCTCCCAGCAATTGACACAAAATCGTGAGGTGGCTGAAGGCGGTGAGCTAGATTGTGGAAGCTGATGAGAGACACCTCAGTGACCCCAAAAGGTACAGACACTGAGTAAGGGTGATTGGAAAGCAACCAGGAGCTGATAAGTTAGAGTTAGACACGTCATTGTTTCAGAGAACGTCTGCCTCTCTTCCCTGTTTGCTTCCAAAAGAGAAACTATAAACCAGCATCAGTTCCTTGAAGATATACAGTTTCTTTAGGATTCTTTTTATTGTGGTAAAAATTATGTAACATAAAACTTACCATCTTACCCATTTCTAAGTGTACAGTTTAGTAGTGTTAAGCCCATTCATGTTGTTGTGAAACAGATTTCCAGAATGTTTTCATCTTGTAAAACTGAAGCTCTGTAGCCTTTAAACAAGGACTCCCCTTTTCTCCCGAACCCCTAGTCCCTCATAGCAACCATTCTCCCTTCCACGTCTATGACTTGGAGTCCTCTAGGCCCCTCATATATGTGGAATCATGCTGTTTTTGTGTCTGGCTTATTTCACTTAGCATAATGTTTTCAAGGTTCATCCATGCTGTAGCAGGAGACAGAACTGTCTTCCTCTTCAAGGCTGAATAATATTCCACTGTAGGTAACAGACCACATTTTGTTTATCTGCTCATCTGCTGATGGACATTTGGGTTGCTTCCACCTCTTGGCTATTGTGAATAATGCTGCTATGAACATGGGTGTGCAAATATCTCTTCAAGTTCTTGCTTTCAGGTCTTTGGACAAATACCCAGATGTGGGATTGCTGGATTATATTGGATTTTTATTTTTAATTTTTGAGGCCCCTCCAAAGTGTTTTACATAGCAGTTGCACCATTTTACAATCCTACCAACAGTGCATGCTCAAGAGTTCCAATTGCTCCACAGCCTTACCAATACTTGTTATTTTCTGGGTTTTTTTTTTTTTTTTTTAATAGTAGCCATCCTAATGGGTGTGAGGTGCTAGTTGTGTGTGTGTGTGTGTAAAGTTGAGATCCAGTGTACAGGGAAGACTTCATTGAGATGGCAGATTTGAGCCAAGACCTAGAGGAAGAGGAGTAAGACGGGCACAGATATGGGGGAGGATATTCCAGGCAGAGGGACGGCAAGGGAGAAGCCCCAGCAAGAGGAGAAGCCTGGTGGGTTTGTGGGGACAGAGAGAAGGCCAGTGGGGGTAGAGATGGTAGAGCCGGATGAGAGTAGTGGGCAGTGAGGTTGGGCGGGGGCGTGAGGGAGGCGATTGTGCAGGGTCTCTGAGGCTGCTGTAACGTTGTTGACCTTAACTTTGAGTGACCTGTGAAGTCAGTGGAGGTTTTAAAACAAAAAATGACATGATTTAACTGTTATGAGGAGAACAGACTTTGGGGGTGGTAGTGGGTGAGAGCGTGGGCAAGAAGACCAGTCAGAACACTAGCACAATAAGACAGGGGAAAAGGAAGGTGACTTGGACCAGCCCGGTAGCAGTGGAGGGAAGTGAGGAGGTGTTTCAAAGAGGAGAGGACGAACCACTACATCCAGGGCCGCCAGTTGGCCAAGCAAGAGGAAGGCTGAGAATTTACCATTGGATTTGGAAACATGCTCATGACGGGTGACTTTGACTATCATAGTCTTGATAGTCTTGATGGGCTGGGAAGGGCAGTCAAGGTAGAACAGAAGGAGAGAAATGAGAACGTAGAGACGCTACTTGCAGGAAATTGCTTTAAAGGGAAGGAATGAACTGGGGCAACAGCCAGGGTGAGTAGTGGGGTCGGGAAAGGTTTATTTTTAAGAATGAAATCATTGCATATTTAGAATCATGGGAAGGTTTGGTAGAGAGAGAAAACTGATGATATGAAGAAATATAACCCATGCTATATTAAGGAAAAGGTTTTCCCCAGACAACACTTACCCTTAGGACATGCCATGCGATCCATTCTGATACTTGCTATTCCTTTCCAATCTGTTCTGTTCTGGTTCCTTCCATGCTGGTCAGGCTAACTAAACTGATTTCACAACTCAAGATTTGAAGAAAGCACTGTATCCCACCATGCTGCCTAATTTACATTCCCTCTCCTTGCTGAGAATTGTCTTTCTGTGACCATGGGGAAGACTTTGCTCAGAAAAGTCAAGCTAGGACAGTTTACACACACACTTGAGAAACTCAAGGATATTTTGTTTTACAGACTGACTGGGCTGACAGCCTGAGACCCAGGAGCCTAAATGTTACCCAAGCGGGATTTTTCAGTTGATTCAAGTGCTAACATCCCCTCCATTGAGTGCATGCGTCTGAAGTCAGCCACGTACACAGGCACCAGCCAACCTAGAAAGAACAAGAAAACAATGAGAAATGATGAAATATTCATCAGTCTGTAAGACTGTTTCTTTTGTGCTACACTGATGTCTGCTTTCACCCTCCTAATATGAATCTTTGGCATTTTAACACAGTTGACATTTTAAAATGAGGGGTTGGGTGAAGCTTCCTTTCTAAGACATGAGATTTTCATATATGTGGGAATGTTCAGTCAATTATTCTTAATGGTAAAACAATAAAAATAATGCACACATGAGACTATCAAATAACAGATACATTAACAACTAAAAGGATTTTTAGAGTACAACCTACTCAGACACACATGCACACGCACACACACACACACACACACACACACACACACCAAGCAAATTATTTCATAACTGGAGCCTGGCTCGTATTTCAGAGGCACCCAACAAATACTCACTTGATGAATGAATGAAGAAATGGATGGATGAAGAAACAAATGAGTGAGTGAGTGAATGAAGCCTACCTAACTTACCAGGGTGTGAGGTTTGACATCATTTTTTCAGCTTAGGTTTTCTTTCTCCCCCTAACCCTCACCAGAATCTATTTAGAGAAAAGAATTTTTACCAATCTCAAATGAGGGTGTGATTTGAATATAAATTTTTAAAAAATAACATGAACTTTAAAAAAGAATAAGGTGTTTTTAGAATGATAATGCTACTTGGCTACCTTTCTGCTTGGCCCCAAGCCAGCCAGTAAGCTTGGCCTATGATAAGCGCATTGTGCATGAATTCTTATCTTAGAGAAGAAAAAAAAATCCTTATTTAAATGGGGTTGAATTTGGAACAGCAGAGATGTGTTAAACTTGAGTAAATTGGGTTATTCAAATTTGCATCAACACTGTCATCTTTGGTCTCTTTCCTCCTCATGTTGAGATGTCAAGACGGTATTGCTTCAGAACAGAAAACTAAGTACACAAATAAGCACCACAAGAAGTCTTAATTCCTGTGAGAATGCAAAGATGCTAACTGAGGGCTGATAGGATGTGCTGAGTGGATTTCCTTCTGTGTTTAAGGAGGGCTTGGGTTGATGCTACTGGCTCAACAATGGTTGAGCACCTTGAGTTAATTTTCTAAAGAGTGGTGGATTTCCAATGTCTGGTCTTGCCCAGTTTCACTTGGGACAAAAAAACATGCATTTCTGACATGGTTGGTTAGAAGAAGAAGTCCAGCTTGTGGATATGGAGTCAAATAAAACAAAAGGACCAAAGTAGCATCAAATGCACTAAATAATCTCCATGAGCACCAACCTGTCATCAGCGAGGCTAATTTGGGAGACTAATCTAATTACTCCTGAAGGAGAGGACAGTAGCTGGGATGAAGGCCACCCCTGGCAGATTGGAAGGCAGGGTTGGGAACAAGGAATAGGAAGGATTATGGTTGGACTCAAGCATTATTTGACTTCAGAACAATTTTCAAGTCCCCAGTGACAACTTTCCAGCCAGCAAAGCAGAACCTTTTATGGAAGTTTTCCTGGAAGCCTCACCCAGTGCCTGCAACTTGTCTTTCATCCTCTAGAACTGGACCCAGTAGCCACCCCGTGCTATAGGCGGTCTGGGAAAGTGAGACCTTTCATCTTCCCAACCCCTGTAATAGAGGAAGTCAAGGATACAGGCACTTGTGAATGGTTTGTGGATGGTCAATCCTTAGTATCTGCTGTTAACTGTTCAAAAGGAGAACGTAATAGTGGCTCAGGACCTAGATCTTTAGGAACCGCTCAAATGACATGTTGGAACTCCACTAGGATGCCCCTTCCATATGTCAACACTATTTGGGTTTGATTCTCCTGTATTGATATCGGATAGATGCGTAATATTTTCTGAATGTTGATGAGACATGTTTTGAGTCTTTAGAGTAAAAGGTATCCAAAGCGTTGCTAGATTTGCAAATAAAATATAAGACACCCAATTAAATTTGAATTTCAGATAAACAGTGAATAAATTTTGAACATAAATGTGTCCCAAATATTTCATGGGACATACTTGTATTAAGCAATTATTCATTGTCAATCTGAAAGTCAAGTTTAGCTGAGCATCTCGCATGTGATCTGGCAATCCTGGATAGAAACCTCTACTATGGGTCAGAGGTGGGCTTATTGATTGTTCCTGTCATTGTAGAAGACAAGTCTTAAAGTGGTTAAGAATGATCACATCATACATGAGACCTGTGCCTCAACAGGATGATAGAAAAACTGATCCCTTTGGCAGAAATATTTAGAATTCATAGATATTCCTATTAAACATTAGTCTTGTCCTCTGACGGATAACCCACAGCCTATCTAAGAAAGTTTATCATATGAGGAAGATTATCTGTCCACCCATGACTATTCAGACATTCTCGGGCTATGGTAGAAGGTACAGGTTTCTGGATTTCTGAACTGTGAGCCTAGTGTGTGATTGCAAAAGGCTCTAAGCACAGACCACTGTAATTAATGATCGATCTGTTCTAATTCTGCAATGTCTTTAAAATCTTCTATTGGGAATTAAGGTCTAAACTTCAGGATGAATAATTGTACAGAATCACAGGCAAGTCCATTGTAATTGTCATTCTTGGTCATGGGACTCATTTTATCTAAACTACATTATTGGCATTTGTGGTGCTTTGCTACGAAGAATGACTTTAACCCTGGCAGAGAAAGTCTCTGAAAAGAAGTGTGAACTAACTTCATCTGCCATGGGGCTCATTTAACAAATGAGCTGTCCCCCACCCCCCAGCCCCTGGGCTTTCACAGAGAGAGGTGAGAAAAATAGAGTGATCAATATTACTGGAAAGAAAAAATACACATAAAATTAGAAAAGAGTATTGTCTCACTAATCCTTGTGTCTATATCCGGGGAAGGAAGCAATAAGTCCTTCTCATTGATTTTGGAAAGCATATAATTAAGGTCAAAGTTGATCATGAAATTGTCTAGAAACCAAAAACCAAAACCAAACAAACAAAAATGGACCTGGAAAAAAAGCACTTGACTTGAGAAGAACATGGGTAACTGTCAAGGTCAAGTGACCGCAGTTATAGGCCAGCAAGTGGGTACAAAACTGGATAAGGGTATTAGAGAGTTAATGGACGAATGTCAAATGTGCTAAAGGAAAGGATTATTTCAATTTAAAATTCCTGGTCGACACAATTGACACTGATTGACATAGATTTCTATATCTACTTCAAAATCCATATAAATTCCAGAGACAATTTCAAGAGTACACATTTCTACTTTCCAAGGAATTTGTCTTATGAAGTCATCACATCCCTCCTGCCCATCTGATATACTCATTTAATGGCATTTACTTTTATCACCAAGCTAAGACCCCTAAATCTCTTTCTCAAGGGGTTTGTGTCCATTTACAGCCTGTGACAGCAGAGCTCTACGTGTGCTGGGAAAAGCTTCAGTGGAACCATGACAGAGTGGAGGCGCCCATCTGTCGCTGATGCTGGCCACGGTTCCACGTTTGCCTGCTGGAGGATCATTTGCCTTTTTTCCCATTGCAGTGGCCACTGAACAAGAGCCCATCTGTATAAACTTGGGATTGTTCCACCACAAGAAAGAAACGAATAAAGAACTTCGAATGCAATTAGTTTAAAACAGACTTTCAGCTTTCAAACGTGATTCCCAAAGAACATCATCGACTTTAAGAGGAGGCATCTTTTTTCGTTGTTGTTCATTGTTGTAATATTTTGTCCATGATTATAGATCAGATGAGTCTTCAGTATCACTCCCTTTTCCAGAACTTAATGCTAATAGTGAGCCAGCAGGGACTGGTCAGCTAGAGACCCATTGATTGTGCCGTATCTAGCGATAACTCATGAATCCCACCATTTTAAAATTCTTTTGAATGTAGTGGACGGAAAAAATGTATTGATCTAAATATTTTCTTCCCCCTCTAGTATCAGTCTAACTTCTTAAAGAGAACAAAAGTAGACAAAACTAAGGCAGCCTGGTGGGAGGTTGGCTTCGGGAAAAGCTCTTAGCTACATGGCAAAAACAAAATGTGAAGGCGGAAATAGCCTGATTTCCTCACTTGTGAGCATCCCTATGTACTCTCAGGGCTCAGGTGTATCAGGCCCAGGGAAGAGCCAGGTGTGGGCTTCCCGTCTCATTTGCTTTGGTTTAAAGAAGAGGCATGGAGGGATCTAGGAAGATGGTCAGAGGAAGCTGAGGAATCAATTCATGTATCTGAGCAACCTTCTCATTACAACAAGAACAATCACCACGGCGGCTGCAGTTTACTGACTACCCACTATGGACCAGACATTTTTGGATGGCGACTTTGAGAGGTAAAGTAACTTGCCTAACATCATCGAGTCATTCACCTCCTGGCTTCTCTGACTCCAGGCCAGTGCCAGGGCCGCGAATAAAATGTTTCCCAGGACTTCCATGGTGGCACAGGGGTTAAGAATCCGCCTGCAAATGCAGGGGACACAGGTTCAATTGCTAGTCCAAGAAGATCGCACATGCCACAGAGCAACAAAGCCTGTGCGCCACAACTACTGAGCCTGCACTCTAGAGCCCATGAGCCACAACTACAGAAGCCCATACGCCTAGAGCCTGTGCTCCGCAACAAGAGAAGCCACTGCAATGAGAAGCCCGTGCACCACAATGATGAGTAGCCCCCACTCACCGCAACTAGAGGAAGCCCGCACGCAGCAACGAAGACCCAACACAGCCAAAAATAAATAAATTAATTAATTAATTAATTAAAATGTTTCCCAGTTTTAAAATACTTTTCCCACCATTTCTTCAGTGTTTCTTCTTGCTATCTCTCTACCACCATAGAATCCTCACAACACGCCCCCCTTATCTCAAGGTCATTGAGAGCATGCCTAATGGCTCAGTGGGCGTGTAGCTTGACTCCCCATTAACATAAGCGTGGACCACATTCAGCAGTCTATAGAAATATCATGATGTTTAGATTTTGGATATCTGGGTTTGGGTCTTGGATATTGTTTCTTCCTTACTTTATTCAACAAATATTTATTGAGTGTCAAAAGCGACCTTATTATGAAGCTAGTAAACACTTGAGCTTCAGGGTCCCTCGCTTGCACGGGCTCTTTTCAAAGTCTTAGGAGAGGCTCTGTCAATGCATTCACTTGGCCACATGTTTTCGTAGAATTTGCAATGATAAGATATCTTTACTATAATCAGTTATGACTCCTGTCACTTTTCACTCAGACTTTTCCTTGTATTTCCTGGGAATGGAGGGCTGCAGGCATCTTTAGGGGTCTGGCTGATTGAGGATGCACTGAGTTTGAGTTTCATGGCTGTAGGTGTGTGTTTCACAGTTTTTACTTCCGTGTGCCATCAGACTGTTGCTATCCTGGGGTAGGAAGGGTTGCCATAAATATGCATACTGCTTGCTATGTCATCCTCCCCTAGGTTTTGGCGTGAACGTGCAGGGCTGTGTGAATGTGTCCTACAGTGCCTGATGCTGTAAGCATGTGGATAGGAGAGGAGAAATAGCCAGAGCTGGCTTTGGAGAATTCTTCCAATCACTAGGTATGTAAAACTGAAAGCAGAAAACGCGGTTCTTCTTGATTCCTGGTCAAAACAAAAGTTCTCTCTGATCAGGAATATACTTAAAAATGCAACAGATACAATTATAAATGTACCAGCCAATGTTTTCTTTTGATGAGAATTACAGGTACTAGAGCTCATCAGATCTCCTACTTTTGTTGGGTACAAACCTGTGTATTAAAAACAGTGAATGTATGGGTAAAGTTGCACATTTTATCCCCATGAAATACTGGCATCAATAGAGATGCCATGACACTCCTATTAGGCCATCACAAAGAGGACATCAATAACATACTGTTGAGTGTCATCAGTTCAAGGAATATTTAAGATTGGTCACTGCACGAGAACTGGAAATCTTACAACTCTGCTTGAAAGAAACCTGATAGAGGGACTTCCCTGGCGGTCCAGTGGTTAAGACTCCATGCTTCCAGTGCTGGGGGCCCGGGTTCAATCCCTGGTCGGGGAACTAAGATCCCACAAGCCACACCATGCAGCCAAAAACAACAACAACAAAGAAACCTGGTAGATGTTTTTCCAAACTAGACAACAATCCTAATAACTTACGTGACACGACCAAGAACAAGTTGTAAAGCTGAACTGTTAATACAAGCTAAACAATGAATCAAGCAAGCAAGCAATATAAAAAAACAAAACAAAGCAAGATAAAACTTTAATCAATTATGCCAGAGAAAAGACCAAAATGCCTTTCCATTTTCTCTATAGAAAATTATTGTCCTAAAAGGAGGTACTAAAGTGGATATAGCCAAAAATGTAGACAAAAAGTACTGTAGACATGAGTAGGCAGTTAATAAATATGCCATGTTTCTGAACCTGATGATTTTTATGCTAGTTTTTGACTATTTAAAAAATTATTTATTGGGCTTCCCTGGTGACGCAGTGGTTGAGAGTCCGCCTGCCGATGCAGGGGACACGGGTTTGTACCCCGGTCCGGGAGGATCCCACGTGCCGCGGAGCGGCTGGGCCCGTGAGCCATGGCTGCTGAGCCTGCACGTCCGGAGCCTGTGCTTCGCAGCGGGAGAGGCCACAACAGTGAGAGGCCCGCGTACCGCAAAAAATAAAAAATAAAATAATAATAATTTATTGTGATTTCTAATTCTAAGCCTATATTGTATTTACTTTTATACTTAATTTTGTATTCTTTTTTAAAAAAGAGTTTTCTTCGGATTGCATATATAAGCTTCAGGCCCCATAAACTTGGATCTAGCCCTGTTGCTCCCTCTCTAGGGACCTGGGACAGACGCTGGGAATACAAAAATTCCCGCCCCTTATGGAACTACCTTCTGACAGCATCAGCTGTTTGATGACTAAGTAAAATAAAATGTACAGTAAGCTGGATGATGCTGAGTGCTCAGAAGAAAAGGAAAGTAGGGAAAGGGAATGAAAAGGTATGGAGGGTGGGTTTTGCAACTTTCCATACCAAGAGGGAAGACTTCTCTAAGAAGGCACATGCCACCAAGAAAGGAGGGAGCTGGTGAGCCACTGGGAAATGTGGGTGACAGTCAAAGGGAAAGGTCAGAACAGACTCTGAAGAGTGAACTGGTGTGTTCCAGTTCAGAGGATCAGGAGTGGAGAGAGAGAGAGAGAGAGAGGAATAAAGCAGGAGAAACGAGGTCAAAGCCCAAGGGGCAGGGACCCATACACAGCACAGGGCCTTTGGCCGTCATAGAGATACTGACTATTACCATGCGGGAAGGAAAATCACTGGAAGGTTTTGGGCAACAGATTGACATGATCTATCTAACACTGTGACAGCATCACTCCAATTGCTGCTTTTTTTTTGTTTTAAATTTTGTTTTGTTTTGTTTTTTTTGTGGTACGCGGGCCTCTCACTGCTATGGCTTCTCCCGTTGCGGAGCACAGGCTCCAGACGCGCAGGCTCAGCAACCATGGCTCACGGGCCCAGCTGCTCCGCGGCATGTGGGATCTTCCCAGACCGGGGTACGAACCCGTGTCCCCTGCATCGGCAGGAGGACTCTCAACGACTGCGCCACCAGGGAAACCCCCAACTGCTGTTTTGAATGCAGAACAAAGACAACACGTGAGGTCTGGGAGAGCAGTCAGAACCCATTGCAATGAGCTGGGAGAGGTGATGGGATGTGAACCAGGTTGGCTGTGAAGGTGATAAGGAATGGCTAGGTGCTGGATAGACTTTGAAGGCACAGCTGAGGAGGTCTGACATAACAGATGTGGATTTGAGAGAAAGAAAGGAACCAAGATGATTCCAAAGCTGTTTGTCAGCATGAATGGAAGCATAAAGTTGCCATTTATTGTGCTGGATAAGACTTGACAAAAGTAGGTTGCTCAGTTCTTATCATGTTAAACTTTGAAGAGACGTCAAGTAGGGAGTTGAATACATGAGTTCAGGAGATGTGAAATGGGGCTTTTTATGTGTGTGGGAGTGCGCACCTGTGAACACTTTTCTCCAAAGTTGGAGAGGAGCTAAAACAACAAAAACAAACAAAAAACCACGCACAGCACTAATGCTTAGCTTCTATCATTTTTCTAGCCTTCACCAAAGTTATAAACATTTTACAAACATTAACTCTATCTTCATGTTCTCACTGTGACAATTCCTCCACTGTTTGTGTACTCTCCTGGGTTTCCAATAAACCAGTGAACTATTAGGAATCTCTCACACATTGCTGATTTCATCATTTTAAAAGATTTCCAAGTACATATGGTATATCGGAACTCCATGGAAGCCAAAAGCTGAAATTGGTTTTTTTATTGAATTTTTTCTCTTGATTTCCTCCCAATTCTAGGGGTTGGAGTTTTATTTTTATGAATTTTTCCTTGCACAGTTGGTGAGTGCTGGCATTTTAAAAATACTTTTTAATTTAAAAAATTGAAAAAGTTACACTGAGTCCTGAATACAGTTATGCCCTAGTTCCCTAATATTTTAGCCATTTTCTGAGGGCTCAATGCTTAATTGATTTCTGACCAGAAGAAACTCCAGTCAAGAAACTGATATATGAGAATTTTCCAAAGGATGTGCTTAAATTCATTCCTTTAAGTTTTCCAAACTTCTTGAAAGAAGCTAGATCACACGACAGCTATACAATATCTATATGTCATCATATAGTACTGTTTCCAGAAATATCTTGGGTAAGGTGGATTTCAGCAAGGATATTTACCAAAAGAATCAGTTACTCAAAGAATTTTTTTGTTTGTTTTTTCAAAATACTCCATTTGAGAATATTGCCCATTAAAATTTTCAGTATATACTTACGAATTCCTTTTAGATTTGACCCTCTAGTTGCTACTGTTTTTCTGATAGTCTGATTCTGTCAAAGAAAGACATCCATCAGTTCTGTTTCTATTTTTATCTTGGATGCCACGTATCTAAGAGGAAAATTAATGCCTCGTTGTATTTTAACAATTAAGCCCAAATTTGGGACGTAGTATAAAGAACCCATACTTTGGAATCAGATCGATCTGGTCTTAAATTCCAATCCACGGCTTATTGTATGACATTTAACTTTTCTAGGTCTCTGTTTTCTTGTCTGTGAAATGGGCATAAAGTATCTCCCTCCCCACCAGGGAATATTAAATTAGTTAAAATATGTAAAGCATTTCCATGGTACTTGACTAATCATTGTTAATTTTAATTAGCAATTATAATTAACAATTATATCTTCCTGTATAGATAATATCAACCTTTTCTTCTTACATGTAATAGTGGCTGGATGTGATAGTCATTTGACAAACTTTTTTTTTTTTTTTTTGTGGTACGCGGGCCTCTCACTGTTGTGGCCTCTCCCGTTGCGGAGCACAGGCTCCGGACACGCAGGCTCAGCGGCCATGGCTCACGGGCCCAGCCGCTCCGCCGCGGCATGTGGGATCCTCCCAGACCCGGGAACGAACCCGTGCCCCCTGCATCGGCAGGCAAACTCTCAACCACTGCGCCACCAGGGAAGCCCTGACAAACACTTTTAAATAATTTTATACTGAATTATTTAAAGCTAATTCAAAACTTCATTGTAAATAAATAATAATAACTGCTAATGTTTATGGAGTGATTTCTCTGTTCCAGGCACCATGCTAAGTGCCTTATGTGTATTCATTCATTCATTCGATTCTTGGAATAACCCTATGAGGTAAGTCCTGTTACTTTCGCTCTTTACAGATAATGGAATCTAGACACAGGACCAAGGAACTTGCCCAGGGTAGCTGGTCGGGTTTGAACCTGAGAAGTCTAGATTTAGGTCTGGTGCCCACACACACGCGACTCTATTGTTGCCTTCCAATAGAGCATGTGCTGTGAATACACACACCAGGGAGTTTTATACTTCATCAAAAGCCTTGCTTTTTTTAAAGGCTCAGATGACATTTATACATATATTAAGAGCCCTGGAAATCGTTTTAGTGATTTTATCACTTTAATATCCCAAATGGACAAAGGGGTGCATTCCATGCTGGCCTTCCCTAAATGAGATCCTCTGGTTTCCCTAATGAGGATGTGGATCAATTTCAGGAATAAATGGGGGATGTTGTGAGTCTTCGTTAAGAGCAGAGCAACTGGATGCTCCCCGGTGTCCCTTGTCCCTTCCTCTCTACTCTCATCACATGCGGTGCCTCTGGGCAGTTGTTCAGAAGCCCCTCCCCGGTGTGACATGCACCTTTCATCCTCCCTGTTGCAAATCATCAGGTTCTTCTGTCTGTATTGAGTCTTGCCTGTGTTCTTATTAAGCCACCCAGCAGCAAAAATAAGGAAAGCACAAAACTACTGGGTTTTTACTTGGATGAAATGAAATCTGTGAACAGGACACCATAAGTAAACGTTTGTACCAAAACAAGACAGTGTCACAATTCAGAATTAAAAGACCAAGGGGCACGTGAGAAACATGCCAAAAGGAAAAAACAGGGACAAATGGCACTGGGCCACTTCTAAGTCATAATGAGTCTTGTGAGTTTTCAAAAAGAAAGGACTTTGGGTGCCCTGCTAGGGGCCCCTCATTACATCCCTACACTTACTGCAGGTAGAAGATTTCTTTTTCTTTCTTTCTTTCAAACCACATAATGTGAAAATAAAGTGAATTTGGGGAATCTGCATTTTTTTTTTTTTTTTTGGTGGCTGTGTGGCATGTGGGATTTTAGTTCCCCGACCAGGGATCGAACCCGTGCCCCCTGCAGTGGAAGCACAGTCTTACTCAGTGGACCACCAGGGAAGTCCTGAGTCTGCTTCATTTTATCATGTTCCCTCCTTGCAAGATGCACTGTTTAACCCACAGGCAACGTGTAAGGGAAGACTCCCCCCCAATTCTGACATATGCATGAATTTCCTTCTGATGGTTTAAGGTGGACAGCTGTGCCTTGGTTACCAAGGGTACCCATTTTTAACCCCGAAGCAACTTTAACTCTCTCGTTGGTCCAATAATTGGATAGTTAACTTGATCTCAATATATCTGAGAACTCTTTGGTGTCATGAAGTTCCCAGGGCCTGGCCTCTGAAACTAGCAAGCTAGTGGGTGTCTTCAGGACTTTAATCCTGGACTGTTCCCGTCTCCAAATACATTGGATTCTCTTGCATCATATTCTGTATTTCTCCTTAACATGTACTTGCCAATCTTCTTCCTTTAGATTCTAAGCCACTTGAAGCCAAGAGACTGCTGAGTTCATATTTGAATCTATTACAGGACTTTCCAGAAGCTCAATAAATATTAAATAAGTATTTACAATACCTAAAAACTTTTCTTTTGGTGGGCAATGCTGTGATTTCCTTGAGCCCACTTTCAAGTTTATAAATTATTTCATCGTTACCAAAGATGAGTAAGAGTTCATCTGAGAGGAAAGTATGTAAATGAGGATATGAATGACTGTTTTTAATTTCATGAAGAGGAGAACATGGCAACTATTAATTTGCATTGTAAATATTATAATAGGAACAGAGACGATCCCTGGCAATGTTTAGAGGAAGGCTGAAGAAATGGTTTTAGAGAAAACTTTTATTTTCCTAAGCAGCATACATAGAGATTTAATCTGATTATTTAGGTCAGTTTTTAATAGACGAGATTTTATAAAGCCTTATCAAAACCCATCCATCTTGCTAGTCGTTCACCTGAAGGATGTAAAAATGAAAATTTATTTCATGTTATAGATATTTTCTTAGATTAGTTTCCTTTTTACTGCAAATCTTATTTTTTTCAACAGCCTCCAAGGACCAACTCCCCCACCTGTTAAAAATGGTGTACGTCATCCTAATATTTTATGTAAAACTCATCTTTTTAAAATAACCACTAGATGGCAATGAATCGGCATAAAAATGTAGGTCTAGCAGGAAGACACCCATTGTTCGTTTGAAGGGGCAAGAAGAGAAATGAGCTCTTCATCAACGCTTAATACCATTCTCTCCCTTGGCATCTATACAGCCTGGAAGGATCCTAGAATCCGTGGCCACCATCAGGGGGTGATTGATGGGGCTGGTGAATAGACATGTGATGAGAAAGAGCTGCAGAGAAGCCTCAGACAGAGTGCAATGAACATGGGCTTTGGAATCCAACAGACCCAGGTTTGAGTCTTTGCTCTATCACTTCTGAGATATGGGATCTTGGATGAATTGCTTAACTTTGCTGGACCTCAGTTTCTCCATCATTAGAGCAGTGATATTAATACCTCATTCATAGGGCATGGTGAGGATCAAATGAGATGTTTGTGTACAGCACCTTGAACATGAAAGGTGCTTAATCAATCCCTGCTATTCCAGGGCCATGATTTCTTATCTGAAACCCTTGGGGCCAGATTTGTTTCAGAATTCAGAATTTTCAAAGTATTAAATGATAAAGCATAAATTACATAGCTGTGCTCAGTCGGGGGTTGGGACAGCATTCTACAATCAAACATTTACGTTTTTGTAGGAAAACATGTTCATACTAGATGGAATAAGTAACATACCCAATTACCAGTGCAGGGCAGGTTTTGTCACCAATAAGTTGGACAAACACTTGGTTTTTGGAGCTTTGTGGGTTTTGAAATTTTAGAGAAGGGACTGAGGGTCTGAGCTATCCATGTAGAAAGCATTTCTGATGGTCCTACATGCATGCTACAGAGCCTGCTGGCATGAACATTCCGAGTGAGGGGTGGTAAGAATGTCACGCTGATCCCTCTTATTTCCATGCAGTTGCCATTCTTCTGGGTAAACTATTATATCAACTACTCTCTACAAGTATACTCAATGTCTTGTAATAACCTATAAGGGAAAAGAATCTGAAAAAGAATATATACATGTTACCGTATACCTGAAACTAACACAACATTGTAAATCAACTATACTTCAATAACAACAACAAAAAAGATTTTGCTTTCAGAACTTTCACCTAACAAAATGACGACATAGAAAGCAGGAAAAAATACATAATTTTCTGTACCCAAGCATGAGAACTCTCAGTGAAGAAAAAGGCTTAGGTTAAAACTGACATTAAGAGCTCAAAATTAGAATGATAGCTTTTACCAAGTAAAGTTATATTTTACATTTCTTTTCCTGGCAAGCTTTATTTTAAAAGCTTTGATAGAAGCATAATAGCATGTTCCACGAAAGATACCAGGAAATCTTGTTTTGGGGAGATCGTCTCTTCTAAGTATGTCATATTTAAATGTCACCGTAATATGTTTTTTTTGTGTGGGGGGGTTATTTTTTGTGGTATGAGCGGCCTCTCACTGTTGTGGCCTCTCCCGTTGCAGAGCACAGGCTCCGGACGCGCAGGCTCAGTAGTTGTGGCTCACGGGCCCAGCCGCTCCGCGGCATGTGGGATCTTCCCGGACCGGGGCACGAACCCGTGTCCCCTGCATCGTTAGGCGGACTCTCAACCACTGCGCCACAAGGGAAGCCCCCGTAATATGTTTTTAACAAAGTGTTTTCGATATTTTCATTTGTGCTTATGCAGCCTCTCCTCTTAGATTGTCACCCTACCCCCCACAAGGACAGAAACGAGCCTTTCTCTTGTTTTTCTTTCTTTGTAATTCCTGGGAAGCTTGTAATTTATATAGTATTGTGTTTGAAGAAGATGTTAGATAAATGCTGGCTTTCTCAGCTGTAAATAGGAAAGATTCTTCCATCATAATTCACATATTCTCAGGGACACATTTGGGAGTTACATGAACTCTTCCAGAAAACAAATACGTTATATGTCACCCAGGAAAAGAAATTAACCTTAATGGTTTGAAAGAGTTTGTCTCAGAGCTTATACAATGAACAAATCCATCCATATACAGTCTGGAGAAGGAATTCTCCTGTTTTGTGTATATAAGGTCTAAAATGAAAACCAACCCTAAACAGCAGTTGCATAGGTCAGAAATAGAGACACAGATGTAGAGAACAAACGTATGGACACCAAGAGGGGAAACTCGCGGCACGGGGTACAGTGGTGGTGAGATGAACTGGGAGATTGGGATGGACATGTATACACTAATATGTATAAGGTGGATAACTAATAAGAACCTGCTGTATAAAAAAATAAATAAAATTCAAAAAATAACAGCAGTTGCATAAATTGAGCAATTTCAGCTACGTTTTATCAACGCAGCACGGGGAGCAGTGCCCACAGTGCTCTGTATAAAGTTCCCTGGACGTTTCTGAATAAGAAAAGTAGGGTCCTATTGGCACTGTTACTGGGAAGAGTAGGACTCCATCAGGGGAGACTGACTACAGTGAGAGGAACAAGAAACTTATCATGGGCTTCCCTGGATGAAAAATCTTCATTGGTTCCCAAGAGCCCACAGGATAAAGCACAAATGCCTTATGTAGGGCAGTCATGGCCCTTCACAGTGTTCTCAACCCACCCCTTCTCAGCATCTTCTCCCATGTGTAAGCCACTTTGGGATATTTACTCGATGTCCTTGGATTTTCTTTAACTCTGTCTCTGAGCCTTTCCTTTACCCTGAACGTCCTTTTGCCCACCCCACGCCTCTCCCTTCTTCTCTGCTAGTAATTGTCTACTCATTCTTTGAGATTTGGAGCCAATAAACACTACCCCGAGAGACCTTCTGGGAGACACATATTATTTAAAAACATTGTTCTATATTACTTACCTGCTCATGTGTGAACCCTCATGGGTTTGAATCTGTTTCATATTTGCATATGAGTTTTACTCATATTTTTGTATTATTTTACTCATATTTTTACTTATCTTTCCATCCGAGTACTGAACACAGTACTTGGAAATTCATGGCCATTGACTGTTTGCTATTATTGATAAAAAGTTGAGTCAAGCATGGTCCAACTCACTAGCATAAAACCTGTGATGAACGTTGAAAGTTCAAGGCCCTCCCTCTGTTACCCTGTTCTACACTTGGAGTCCTGATTTACAGGTGAGGAGAGTGGGACCAGCTCAAGCTCATGCAGCTGATAAGTACTGGAGTATCTGACTGCCGATCTAGCGCCTTCTGTGTCTCTGCCTCCTACAAATGTAAAGGCACAAAGACCACTTCACTGTAGCATGTCAGCATCCCCATGTGGTACCACTTAATGGTTTTCCAAGTGACTCTGGATAAATATAAAATATGGCATGCTTGCCTTTCTTTCTTTCAACTGGGTAAGTTAATATTCTAGAGGGAATTATTTAAGCATATGAAAGAATTATTAAAGGAAGTTTAGTTTGCTAAATCTCAGTGGGGAGGACTATTTCAGAGGTTTTGCTTTATAAGATTCATGCAGTCCTAATGGCCGTGTTTCAAGAGACTGGCTGACTGAGGACCAGTGAATGAATGACTTCCTTGTACCTGCAGAAATGCAAGAGCTTCCCTCAACTCTGAGAACACATTTATGTCGGGGTGCATATTTAAGTTCTTCTGTGTTTTTCCCATTGATTTCAAAGGAAACTGTACAAATAAATATAACTGGTTTAAAATTTTTGATTGTGCAAGTATAACAGAAAATATCACATTTCTCATCCCTTTGAGTGATTAGGTTAATTTTCCTGCCTGAGCTTGTCTACAGTGGAGATTATATATCTTATGTCCAACTTGGTAAAAGTCCAACTCCGTAGTTTGTCAAAATTTTTGCCATATTTAATTCTCTAGTTACTTTCAAGGATTTTTCAAAATAACTTTTTCAAAAAGTCAGCCAACAGGCACACAGTTAACATAAACAAAAGTTTCACTGTGTTTCTTAGATGGATAAATTTTGTTCACCATATGGTTTATCATTCTCAAAACTATTATTCTGAAAATCTGTGACATTTTCCTATGACTATTCTAAGGTCTTTTATCTTTTAACTAACTACTATTAGTAGTTTCTTTTTTGAATGCTTTGTTTACAACATTTTTGTTTTCATACACTTAACATTTTTTATATTGGAAAATTCCAAATATGTTCAAAAGTAGAGACAATAAGCCGTCCTTGACCAATCGTCTAGCTTCAATACTTATCAACTCACAGTCAATCTTTTTTTCCTCTGTACTCCCACACAATACCTACCCCCTCTGAATTATTTTGAAGGAAATTTCAGATGTCATGTCATATCATCTGTGAATTTTTCTCTATATATCTTTAAAAAAACAAGGACTTCCCTTTTCAAACATAATTACAGTATCAATAACCACCACCTTCCCCCATCCTGCCAAAGAGTAATTCCATAATACTGTCAAATATCCAGTTAGTACTCACCTTTCCCCAATTGTGCTATTTATGGGTTTTGTACTTTGTTTCTTTGAATCAGGATCCAGGTAAGGTTCATACGTAACAGTTGATTTAGCAGTTACTGAAATCTGTTTATACGCTCTCCCACTCTTCCCCACCCCAGCCCTTTATCTCATTAACAGGGTTGTTTTTCCTACACATTTTCTCACAGTGTGGATTTGCTGATTGTATCCCCGTGGTGTCATTTAACAGGTTTGTTCCTCCATCACCTGTACTTCCAGTAAAATGGTAGTTTTATCTAGATGCTTGACGAGATTTCAATTATTTTCTTTCTTTTTTCCCCCCAAGAGTTCTTCCTAGGTAGTACTACTTACTTCCACCAGGTGATAGATACTGTCTGGTTGACTCTCTTTATTTAGTGTTTACTGCTTTGATCATTGCTGCCTGGACACTTGGACAGACAGGATAAATGCTTAAGTCTTTCTTTTTGATTACTAGTACAATGAGTTGATTTGCTAATGTCCTCAAACATAACCAAACACTAAACATAGTTAATATGTTTCAATGCTCTGCATTGTTATTCTTATTGATACTCTAATTGTCCTACTGTTAGCCAAGGGGAGCTTATTTAAATAGGACACTGAGTCCGTTTGATATGATCCAAGTTATATTTGATAGGTTTTGTTTTTGATATCTAGTTTGAAAAGATGTTGCAAGCCCTGTTTCCTTTTTTTAAAAAATTCTACCTGTTTGTGGTTTTGTTTTGTTTTGTTTTGTTTTATTGGAGAATAATTGCTTTACAATGTTGTGTTCGTTTCTGCTGTACAATGAGGTAAATCAGCTGTATGTGTACATATATCCCCTTATTCTTGGACCTCACTCGCACACCCCACCCCACCCCACCCATCTAGGTCGTCACAGAACACAGAGCTGAGCTCCTGTGCTTTATAGCATGTTCCCGTTAGCTATCTATTTAACACATGGTAGTGTATATATGTCAACCTTATCTCCCAATTCGTCTCAGCCCCCTTTCCCCCCGCCATACCCACATGTCCATTCTCTATATCTACGTCTCTATTCCTGCCCTGCAAATAGGTTTATCTGTATCATTTTTCTAGATTCCATGTATATGCACTAATATATTTGTTTTTCTCTTTCTGGCTTACTTCACTCTGTATGACAGACTCTAGGTCCATCCACATCTCTACAAATAACTCAATTTCGTTTCTTTTTATGGCTGAGTAATATTCCATTGTATATATGTGCCACATCTTCTTTATCCACTCATCTGTTTTTGGACATTTAGGTAGTTTCCATGTCCTGGCTATTGTAAATAGTGCTGCAATGAACATTGGGTTGCATGTGTCCTTTTGAATTAAGGTTTTCTCAAGGTATCTGCACAGTAGTGGGACTGCTGGGTCATATGGTAGTTCTATTTTAGTTTTTGTTTGTTTGTTTGTTTGTTTTACATCTTTATTGGAGTATAATTGCTTTACAATGGTGTGTTAGTTTCTGCTTTATAAAAAAGTGAACCAGTTACACATATACATATGTTCCCATATCTCTTCCCTCTTGCATCTCCCTCCCTCCCACCCTCCATATCCCACCCCTCCAGGCGGTCACAAAGCACCAAGCTGATCTCCCTGTGCTATGCGGCTGCTTCCCACTAGCTATCTACCTTACGTTTGGTAGTGTATATATGTCCATGTCTCTCTCTCGCTTTGTCACAGCTTACCCTTCCCCCTCCCCACATCCTCAAGTCCATTCTCTAGTAGGTCTGTGTCTTTATTCCTGTCTTACCCCTAGGTTCTTCATGACATTTTTTTTTCTTAAATTCCATATATATGTGTTAACATACGGTATTTGTCTTTCTCTTTCTGACTTACTTCACTCTGTATGACACACTCTAGGTCTATCCACCTCATTACAAACAGCTCAATTTCATTTCTTGTTATGGCTGTGTAATATTCCATTGTATATATGTGCCACATCTTCTTTATCCATTCATCTGATGATGGACACTTAGGTTGTTTCCATCTCTGGGCTATTCTAAATAGAGCTGCAATGAACATTTGGTACATGACTCTTTTTGAATTTTGGTTTTCTCAGGGTATATGCCCAGTAGTGGGATTGCTGGGTCATATGGTAGTTCTATTTGTAGTTTTTTAAGGAACCTCCATACTGTTCTGCACAGTGGCTGTATCAATTTACATTCCCACCAACAGTGCAAGAGGGTTCCCTGTACTCCACACTCTCTCCAGCATTTATTGTTTCTAGATTTTTTGATGATGGCCATTCTGACTGGTGTGAGATGATATCTCATTGTAGTTTTGATTTGCATTTTCTAATGATTAACGAAGTTGAGCATTCTTTCACGAGTTTGTTGGCAGTCTGTATATCTTCTTTGGAGAAATGTCTATTTAGGTCTTCTGCCCATTTTTGGATTGGGTTGTTTGTTTTTTTGTTATTGAGCTGCATGAGCTGCTTATAAATTTTGGAGATTAATTCTTTGTCAGTTGCTTCATTTGCAAATATTTTCTCCCATTCTGAGGGTTGTCTTTTGGTCTTGTTTATGGTTTCCTTTGTTATGCAAAAGCTTTGAAGTTTCATTGGGTCCCATTTGTTTTTTGTTTGTTTGTTTTATTTCCATTTCTCTAGGAGGTGGGTCAAAAAGGATCTTGCTGTGATTTATGTCATAGAGTGTCCTGCCTATGTTTTCCTCTAAGAGTTTGATAGTTTCTGGCCTTACATTTAGGTCTTTAATCCATTTTGACCTTATTTTTGTGTATGGTGTTACGGAGTGATCTAATCTCATACTTTTACATGTACCTGTACAGTTTTCCCAGCACCACTTATTGAAGAGGCTGTCCTTTCTCCACTGTACATTCCTGCCTCCTTTATCAAAGATAAGGTGACCATATGTGCGTGGGTTTATCTCTGGGCTTTCTATCCTGTTCCATTGATCTATCTTTCTGTTTATGTGCCAGTACCATACTGTCTTGATTACTGTAGGTTTGTAGTATAGTCTGAAGTCAGGGAGCCTGATTCCTCCAGCTCCGTTTTTCGTTCTCAAGATTGCTTTGGCTATTCGGGGTCTTTTGTGTTTCCATATAAACTGTGAAATTTTTTGTTCTAGTTTTGTGAAAAATACCAGTGGTAGTTTGATAGGGATTGCATTGAATCTGTAGATTGCTTTGGATAGTAGAATCATTTTCACAATGTTGATTCTTCCAATCCAAGAACATGGTATGTCTCTCCATCTATTTGTATCATCTTTAACTTCTTTCATCAGTGTCTTATAATTTTCTGCATACAGGTCTTTTGTCTCCTTAGGTAGGTTTATTCCTAGATATTTTATTCTTTTTGTTGCAATGGTAAATGGGAGTGTTTTCTTGATTTCACTTTCAGATTTTTCATCATTAGTGTATAGGAATGCCAGAGATTTCTGTGCATTAATTTTGTATCCTGCTACTTTACCAAATTCATTGATTAGCTCTAGGAGTTTTCTGGTAGCATCTTGAGAATTCTCTATGTATAGTATCATGTCACCTGCAAACAGTGACAGCTTTACTTCTTCTTCTCCGATTTGGATTCCTTTTATTTCCTTTTCTTCTCTGATTGCTGTGGATAAAACTTCCAAATCTATGTTGAATAAGAGTGGTGAGAGTGGGCAACCTTGTCTTGTTCCTGATCTTAGTGGAAATGCTTTCAGTTTTTCACCATTGAGGACGAGGTAGGCTGTGGGTTTGTCATATATGGCCTTTATGATGTTGAGGAAAGTTCCCTCTATGCCTACTTTCTGCAGGGTTTTTATCATACATGGGTGTTGAATTTTGTCGAAAGCTTTCTCTGCATCTAGTGAGATGATCATATGGTTTTTCTCCTTCAATTTGTTAATATGGTGTATCACGTTGATTGATTTGCGTATATTGAAGAATCCTTGCATTCCTGGAATAAACCCCACTTGATCATAGTGTATGATTCGTTTAATGTGCTGCTGGATTCTGTTTGCTAGTATTTTGTTGAGGATTTTTGCATCTATGTTCATCAGTGATATTGGCCTGTAGTTTTCTTTCTTTGTGACATCCTTGTCTGGTTTTGGTATCAGGGTGATGGTGGCCTCGTAGAATGAGTTTGGGAGTGTTCCTCCCTCTGCTATATTTTGGAAGAGTTTGAGGATAGGTGTTAGCTCTTCTCTAAATGTTTGATAGAATTCACCTGTGAAGCCATCTGGTCCTGGGCTTTTTTTGTCAGAAGATTTTTAATCACAGTTTCAATTTCAGTGCTTGTGATTGGTCTGTTCATATTTACTATTTCTTCCTGATTCAGTCTTGGCAGGTTGTGCATTTCTAAGAATTTGTCCATTTCTTCCAGGTTGTCCATTGTATTGGCATATAGTTGCTTGTAGTAATCTCTCATGATCTTTTGCATTTCTGCAGTGTCTGTTGTTACTTCTCCTTTTTCATTTCTAATTCTATTGATTTGAGTCTTCTTCCTTTTTTTCTTGATGAGTCTGGCTAATGGTTTATTAATTTTGTTTATCTCCTCAAAGAACAAGCTTTTAGTTTTATTGATCTTTGCTATCATTTCCTTCATTTCTTTTTCATTTATTTCTGCTCTGATTTTTATGATTTCTTTCCTTCTGCTAACTTTGGGGTTTTTTTTGTTCTTCTTTCTCTAATTGCTTTAGGTGCAAGGTTAGGTTGTTTATTCAAGATGTTTCCTGTTTCTTGAGGTAGGATTGTGTTGCTATAAACTTCCCTCTTAGAACTCCTTTTGCTGCATCCCATAGATTTTGGGTCATCGTGTCTCCATTGTCATTTGTTTCTAGGTATTTTTTGATTTCCTCTTTGATTTCTTCAGTGATTACTTCATTATTAAGTAGTGTATTGTTTAGCGTCCATGTGTTTGTATTTTTTACAGATCTTTTCCTGTAATTGATATTTAGTCTCATAGCGTTGTGGTTGGAAAAGATACTTGATACAATTTCAATTTTCTTAAATTTACCAAGGCTTGACTTGTGACACAAGATATGATCTATCCTGGAGAATGTTGCATGAGCACTTGAGAAAAATGTGTATTCTGTTGTTTTTGGTTGGAATGTCCTATAAATATCAATTAACTCCATCTTGTTTAATGTACCATTTAAAGCTTGGGTTTCCTTATTTATTTTCACTTTGGATGATCTGTCCATTGGTGAAAGTGGGGTGTTAAAGTCCCCTACTATGAATGTGTTACTGTCTATTTCTCCTTTTATGGCTGTTAGTATTTGCCTTATGTATTGAGGTGCTCCTATGTTGCGTGCATAAATATTTACAATTGTTATATCTTCTTCTTGGATCGATCCCTTGATCATTATGTAGTGTCCTTCTTTGTCTCTTCTAATAGTCTTTATTTTAAAGTCTACTTTGTCTGATATGAGAATTGCTACTCCAGCTTTCTTTTGGTTTCCATTTGCATGAAAAATCTTTTTCCATCCCCTTACTTTCAGTCTGTATGTATCTCTAGGTCTGAAGTGGGTCTCTTGTAGACAGCAAATATATGGGCCTTGTTTTTGTATCCATTCAGCCAATCTGTGTCTTTTGGCGGGAGCATTTAGTCCATTTACATTTAAGGTAATTATCAATATGTATGTTCCTATTCCCATTTTCTTAATTGTTTTGGGTTCGTTATTGTAGGTCTTTTCCTTCTCTTGTGTTTCTTGCCTAGAGAAGTTCCTTTAGCAGTTGTTGTAAAGCTGGTTTGGTGGTGTTGAACTCTCTCAGCTTTTGCTTGTCTGTAAAGGTTTTAATTTCTCCATCAAATCTGAATGAGATCCTTGCTGGGTAGAGTAATCTTGGTTGCAGGTTTTTCTCCTTCTTCACTTTAAATATGTCCTGCCAGTCCTTCTGGCTTGCAGAGTTTCTGCTGAAAGATCAGCTGTTAATCTGATGGGGATTCCCTTGTGTGTTATTTTTTTGTTTTTCCCTTGCTGCTTTTAATATGTGTTCTTTGTATTTAATTTTTGACAGTTTGATTAATACGTGTCTTGGTGTATTTCTCCTTGGATTTATCCTGTATGGGACTCTCTGTGCTTCCTGGACTTGATTAACTATTTCCTGTCCCATATTAGGGAAGTTTTCAACTATAATCTCTTCAAATATTTTCTCAGTCCCTTTCTTTTTCTCTTCTTCTTCTGGGACCCCTATATTTTGAATGGTGGTGCATTTAATGTTGTCCCAGAGGTCTCAGACTGTCCTCAGTTCTTTTCATTCTTTTTTCTTTTTTCTGCTCTGCAGTAGTTATTTCCACTATTTTATCTTCCAGGTCACTTATCCGTTCTTCTGCCTCAGTTATTCTGCTATTGATCCCATCTAGAGTATTTTTCATTTCATTTATTGTGTTGTTCATCGTTGTTTGTTTCATCTTTAGTTCTTCTAGGTCCTTGTTAAATGCTTCTTGCATTTTGTGTATTCTATTTCCAAGATTTTGGATCATCTTTACTATCATTCTGAATTAGTTTTCAGGTAGACTGCCTATTTCCTCTTCATTTGTTAGGTCTGGTGGGTTTTTATCTTGCTCCTTCATCTGCTGTGTGTTTTTCTGTCTTCTCATTTTGCTTACTGTGTTTGGGGTGTCCTTTTTGCAGCCTGCAGGTTGGTAGTTCCTGTTGTTTTTGGTGTCTGTCCCCAGTGGCTAAGGTTAGTTCAGTGGGCTGTGTAGGCTTCCTGGTGGAGGGGACTAGTGCCTGTGTTCTGGTGGATGAGGCTGGATCTTGTCTTTCTGGTGGGCAGGTCCACATCTGGTGGTGTGTTTTGGGGTGTCTGTGGACTTATTATGATTTTAGGCAGCTCTCTGCTAATGGGTGGGGTTGTGTTCCTGTCTTGCTAGTTGTTTGGCATAGGATGTTCAGCACTGTAGCTTGCTGGTCGTTGAGTGAAGCTGGGTGCTGGTGTTGAGATGGAGATCTCTGGGAGATTTTTGCCATTTGATATTATGTGGAGCTGGGAGGTCTCTTGTGAACCAGTGTCCTGAAGTTGGCTCTCCCACCTCAGAGGCACAGCACTGACTCCTGGCTGCAGCACCAAGAGCCTTTTATCCACACGGCTCAGAATAAAAGGGAGAAAAAGTAGAAAGAAAGAATTAGTAGAAGTAGAAAGAAAGAAAGAAAGCAAGAAAGAAAGGAGGGAGGGAGGGATGGAGGGAGGGAGGAAGGAAGGAATGAGGGAAGGAAGGAAAAAAAGAAAGAAGATAAAGTAAAATAAAATAAAGATAAAATATAGTAAAGTTATTAAAATAAAAAAAGAATTACGAAAAAAATTTAAAAAAAAAACGGACAGATAGAACCCTAGGACAAATGGTGGAAGCAAAGCTATACAGACAAAATCTCACACAGAAGCATACACATACACACTCACACAAACAGGAAAAGGGGAAAAAATCATAAATCTTGCTCTCAAAGTCCACCTCCTCAATTTGGGATGATTCGTTGTCTATTCATGTATTCCACAGATGCAGGTACATCAAGTTGATTGTGGAGCTTTAATCCGCTGCTTCTGAAGCTGCTGGGAGAGATTTCCCTTTCTGTTCCTTGTTCTCACAGCTCCCAGGGGCTCAGCTTTGGATTTGGCCCCGCCTCTGCATGTAGGTCGCCGGAGGGTGTCTGTTCTTCGCTCAGACAGGACGGGGTTAAAGGAGCAGCTGCTTCGCGGACTCTGGCTCACTCAGGCCGGATGGGGGGGGGGGGAGGGCGGGGCACGTAGTGCGGGGCGGGCCTGCGGCGGCAGAAGCCGGCGTGACGCATGACGTTGCACCAGCCTGAGGCGCCGTGCGTTCTCCCTGAGGAGTTGACCCTGGATCCCGGGACCCTGGCAGTTGCGGGCTGCACAGGCTCCCCGGAAGAAGGTTGTGGATAGTGACCTGTGCTCGCACACAGGCTTCTTGGTGGCGGCAGCAGCAGCCTTAGCGTCTCATGCCCGTCTCTGGAGTCCGCGCTTTTAGCCGCGGCTCGCGCCCGTCTCTGGAGCTCCTTTAAGCAGCGCTCTTAATCCCTTCTCCTCGCGCACCCGGAAACAAAGAGGGAAGAAGAAGTCTCTTGCCTTTTCGGCAGCTCCAGACTTTTCCCCGGACTCCCTCCCGGCTAGCCGTGGTGCACTAACCCCTTCAGGATGTGTTCACGCCGCCAACCCCAGTCCTCTCCCAGCGCTCCGACCAAAGCCCGAGCCTCAGCTCCCAGCCCCGCCCGCCCTGGCGGGTGAGCAGACAAGCCTCTCGGGCTGGTGAGTGCCGGTCGGCCCTGATCCTCTGTGCGGGAATCTCCCCGCTTTGCCCTCCGCACCCCTGTTGCTGCGCTCTCCTCCGTGGCTCCGAAGCTCCCCCACTCCGCCACCCAGAGTCTCCACCCGCCAAGGGGCTTCCTAGTGTGTGGAAACTTTTCCTCCTTCACAGCTCCCTCCCACTGGTGCAGGTCCCGTCCCTATTCTTTTGTCTCGGTTTTTTCTTTTGCCCTACCCAGGTACGTGGGGAGTTTCTTGCCTTTTGGGAGGTCTGAGGTCTTCTTCCAGCGTTCAGTAGGTGTTCTGTAGGAGTTGTTCCACGTGTAGATGTATTTCTGGTGTATCTGTGGGGAGGAAGGTGATCTCCGCGTCCTCCGCCATCTTCCCGGAAGCCTATTTTTAGTTTCTTTAAGGAACCTCCATACTGTTCTCCACAGTGGCTGTACCAATTTACATTCCCACCAACAGTGCAAAAGGGTTCCCTCTGCACGCCCTGTTTCTTTTTAGTGAGATATGGTATTTAGAGTCTGCAATCTGGGTTCTGTGGGAACTTATTGCTCCTGGGTTGGTTACTATTTCTAGGCCTTTTAGTAAACAGAACTAGGAAATAGGTATTGCTTTTTAAAGATAAAATATATCAGGGGTTTATACTGATATTTTCTCTTTAAATAAGGTAATGAATCAATCCTATATCTTTATCTCTGTTTTCCCACATCAAAAATCTCAGTATTCAAAGATACAAACATAATTACTCATTCACCTTATCTCACATTACACACACAATCATTTCAGAATAACAATACCAACACTCCCACCAACATTATGATTACTATAAAAGTTTTAAAATTATATTATTATGATCATTATTATGACTACGATTATGAGCTTTTCTTCTTCTACTTAAGGTATAGCCTACTAGAGTTGCTCGAAGTAAAATCACTGTGTGGTTATGCCACCAACTAGATACTTAATTTCATTGTTTAATGTTACATACGATTTTAGGATTTACATTTTTTGCTTTTGTTTAATTGCATATAAAATATGTACATGGTTCCAAGGCACATTTAAAGAAATCTAGCATCAATCTTTGCCGCCTCCACCCTACTTCTCCCCTCCTCCTATAGGTAAGCATTTCAACTGTTTTTGTTTTATTTGTATTTATTGTTTTTTATTTTTTTTATTTTTTGGCCTTGCTGTGCAGCTTGTGGGATATTAGTTCCCCAACCAGGGATTGAACCTGGGCCCCAGCAGTGAAAGCGCAGAATCCTAACCACTAGACCGCCAGGAAATTCATTTATTGTTTTTTAAATATAAGCAGACACTTTATATTTTATGTCAAACGTAAATATATGTCCTTCATGTTTTATTTACTTTTTCTCTTTGATGTCTCTCGATATTTAGAAAGGTGTGCTTTTTTTTTTTGCCTCACCGTAGGACATGTGGAACTTCCCTGACTAGGGATTGAACCTGTGCTCCCTGAAGTAGAAGAGCCGAATCTTAACCACTGGACCACCAGGGAAGTCCCAGGTGTGCACTTTTTAAATGGTTATCTCTTACCTTTAGTCTTTGTTTTGCTGTGGGTAAATTCTGAACAAAACATCTTCCTTTGATTCTCATGGCAGACGTATTAGTAATTACTAATTATTGTAAGATTAGTGTATGCTTTTCTGAAATAATATATCCATCCTGTTAAGACTGTCCATTTATCCACCTGCAATCAGCATGCCTTTTCCTTCTGATGGAACAAGTGTTTCTTCACAGGAAAAGTGAAACCAGTGGAAACATCTGGTACTTGTGTCTCCATATTATTGAGGATTAAGTAAGAGTTACTTGACTTAAGAAGAGTTACTGGATTTAAAGAAAAGCTACTAAATTGTTTTCTCTATCATGCTAGTCACTGGCATATTTTTCTCCTATTGACTGAAGTACCATTTCCAGGATTGTGGGATGCTATTTCTTAGTCCAGCTTATCTTTGTAACTTCCACTTTGATAATTTTAAACCAGAGTTAACTTTTTAATTGGTGAGGTTGGTTACGTGTAAGCCCCTTCAGGCGGTTTTCAGCAGACCAAAGATATATTGTCTTAGGACCACAACAACTATTTAAGGATAAAATTGACAGGTGTTCCATTGCCATAGCATCAGTTTGGTACATGATATACTACCTTTTTATTCTGTTTAAAATTTCTTCCCTACTCACATTTTGATTAGTGATGAAAACACTACCTAATATTTGTAGAGTGTTGTAGGGTTTTTTTTACTGCTTTCAACAGGTGTCATATTTTATCTTCACAACACCTTAGCCATATGAGGTAACTGGGGTAAATAAAGAAGGCATTGTCATCCCATGTGTCAGCTAAGGGCATTGAATCCCAAGGAGGGTAAAGCAGTGTCAGGAGCTCTGCAATGGCCCTGCTCACAGCCTGGTCTTCCCAGCATACAGGTATGTGAGGCGTGGTG
Source organism: Pseudorca crassidens (assembly GCF_039906515.1). Classification (NCBI taxonomy): domain Eukaryota; kingdom Metazoa; phylum Chordata; class Mammalia; order Artiodactyla; family Delphinidae; genus Pseudorca; species Pseudorca crassidens. The sequence continues at coordinate 60,118,202 of NC_090307.1, forward strand.
CAGTGGAGTGGGGTTTAAGGTTGCAGGTTGGAGAGGTCTTGTAATTTCACGCATCACAAATGTAATCTGCACACATCAGCACAGAAGAGACCCCTTTATATTTAAAGGACTGTAGAGTCCCACGTAGGCAGGGCACCAGTCTGAGGACAGCAGCTCTCAGCAGAAGCTACACTGCCTCTGGGAGCCATTTTGGAAACCTGAAGGGGGTCATTTTTAGTTGTCACAAATGGGAGACTCAACTGGCATCTGTGGGATAGAGTGTAGGCACCTAGCAATGCATGAGAAAGTCGCGTGTGCTGTGAATTTTCCCATGTACCCATGACGTGGATATAGTCCTGGACATTCACGTGTAGATGAAAAACCTGTATTTAATGTTCTGAACCTAGAACTTAATTTCATTTTATGTGTAATTACAAAGTATTTTTGTACCATTTAAATACACACTAAAAATTTCAGGAATGCCATTACCATGAGGATGAAGGGAAAATTACTCTGTTCAGAATTTACCAAGAGTTATCTATTTCAGAAAATGACATCATCCAACATCACTCGTGTGTTTGTGGTTCATCAATACAATACTCAGACTCAGTCCGATTTTCGTGGTTGTTGCATTCGGAGTGATTTTACGTATAAGTAAAATACCATATCTTCTGGTGTGATCATTGTTATTAAGCTTTGACATATGGACACATGCAATTATCTAGTACAAATTACTCTTTAATTTCTTATTTATATGACGGAGCAGTATACTGATTGTTTTAAACTTATGTGTGTAGGTTGGTTGGTTATGTTAACTATAAGTTTTACTTCAGGTTAAAAGGGAAATTACAAAATATTTGTTATTACAAAGGGGCATTAGGTCTTACAGGGCTGAGACTCACTGCTCTAAAGCCGTTGTCTCCAAATGCTGTATTTCACCAAATCCAAGAGGCTATCTATTGTAAGGTTTAAAAAAATGAGGCCAATTAAATGATGGATTGTTTTCAATTGCAAGACACATCCTGATTTTGGAGATGTTGAAACATGAAAAGATGTGGTGCTTAGAACTGATGGAAAATAATAATAATTTGTAATAATAGCAGGTACTGTTTGTTAAGCAGCGTTCTACAAGCATCATATGTATTATCTCATTTAATCCTCACAACAAATTGCAGAGCTGGCACATGAAGAAACAGAGGGATACAGTATTTTCCCCAGGTCACGGATTAAGTGTGTGGTAGCATTGGGATTTGAATCTGGATCTAACTTTAAACCCCATACTCATTTCTCTAGGTCGAGCTGCCCACTCTCCCTCCACGTGGCTCTCAAGGTGGAAGGAGCCCATGATTCCTCTCAGTTCTTGAAATATTCCAACATGGGTAGCAGCTTCTTTCTCGAAATCCATTTCCCCTTCCTTGAGCAGAAAGAAGCAGGTTCAATGTGGAAGCTGAGGAGGGAAGGTGCTTCCCTTTGGCCATGTAGGCTCAAAACATATGGAGGTGTCATGGCCCCGTGCCAGGAGGACAGTCATACCTGACCACACACGACCCTCCATGTCAGTGGTTTTCAGATTTTTTTTGACGATGACCCAAGACTGGAAATACATTGTTTTCGTTTTTAAAAATTGAGGTGAAATTCATGTAACATAATATTAACCATTTTTAAGTGTATAACTCAGTGGTATTGAGTACATTCACAGTGTTGTGCAACCACCACCCCCCTCTAGTTTCAAACCATTGTCATCACCCCAAGGACACTCTGCACCACTTAAACAGTCACTGCCCACGCCCTAAGCCTTGTAGCCTCTAACAGCCACTAATCTGCTTCCAATCTCTATGAAGTTACCTATTCTGGCTATTCCATATAAATGGGATCATACGTTATGGAGCTTTTATCTCTGGCCTCTTTCACTTAGCATAATATTTTTGAGGTTCATCTGTGTTGTAGCATCTGACAATACTTTATTCCTCTGTGTGGCTGAATAATAATTTGGTGTGTGGATATACCACATCTTGTTTATGCATTCATCCGTTGATAACTTTTGGTTTGTTTCTACTTCTTGGCTATTGTGAAGAGTGGGGCTGTGAATATCTGTGTACAAGTATTAGTCTGAATACCTATTTTGAATGCTTCTGAAGAGTGGAATCGCTGGGTCATCTGATAATTCTATGTTTAACTTTCTGAGAAAATGCCAAACTGTTTTTTAAAACAACTGCATCATCACTTTACATTCCCACCAGTTAGGTACAAGTGTTCCAGTTTCTTCACATCCTTGCCATCACTTGTAATTTTCCATAGTTGTTTTCAAATATAGCCATCCTAATGGGTGTGAAATACACTTGCCAATTATATACATTTTACATTACAACCTAGTAATCTCACACACACAAAAAAATAACTAAAATAAAAGCTTCACAAAATAATATAGTACCCTGGTATTTTCTATTCTATCATAGTATAATTGATCCTATTTCATTTTTCTTAAAAAGTGCTAGTTGCCACTCACTAAATTGATTTCATTATCCAATAAAGGGTCGTGATCCACTGTTTCAAAATCATTGCTCAATTTGGATGCACACATTTTTCCAGGGGCAGTTTTGTATTTGCCTGAAAAACAGGAATGATTTTTTTTCATGAACACTAGAAGACATCTTACTATACAGCAAAGAAAATCATAATTATAATTCATATTATCAGCAAAATAGGTTGAATATCTCAATGTTATTGGAAGGGTGCTGGTCCAAAGGTTGGAAAGCCAACGTTAATTCTGACTCTGAACTTTGCGTCTGAAACACCTTTTCCGAGATCATTTTTGCAGCCAGTAAATGAAGGTAAAGGACAGCACACCCAGCTGGAGGCTTGTGATTAGGACTGGATAATAGCATCATGAACGTGATTGCAGTTTGAAACAGTGAAATGCTCTCAAGAGTGAATTATTGGGCTTACCTGGTGGCGCAGTGGTTGAGAGTCCGCCTGCCGATGCAGGGGACGCGCGGGTTTGTGCCCCGGTCCGGGAGGATCCCGTATGCCGTGGTGGGCCGTGGCTGCTGGGCCTGCGTGTCTGGAGCCTGTGCTCCGCAACGGGAGAGGCCACAACAGTGAGAGACCCACATACTGCAAAAAAAAAAAAAAAAAAAAGTGAATTGTTACTTAAGTGTTTCCAGAGGAGCCTGCTTGTGGAGCTCTAGTCAATAATAGTCAGTAAGTAGTAAGAGCACATTCATTGGCTACGTGCCAGGCAGGGTTCAAAGCCCTCAGCCTGCATTAGTCTTCAAAGTAGCCCTCGAGGTAAGTGATGGTGACATTGGGCCCACTGTACAAATGAGGAAATCAAGGTACAAGGAAACTTGGTAACAAGTAACTTCACCAAAATTCCATCTCTAGTAAGTGGCAGAATTAGGTTTGAGCCCAGAAAGTCTGGTTCTTGTGCCTGAATGCTTAACTACTACACTACATCCCTATCTAAGGCAGAAATCAGCATTTTATATTAGGGCATCTGAGCATTTATAAAGTTTCCTGTAGCATTAAGTATCTTTGAAAATTAAATGCTTATTTCAGAATAATCAGGGAAGAAAAAAATGTACTTTTTTGGCACATTTTTGTGGAAACAGTGGCATCAACAAGTCACTACAAGGAAGGATCAGATATTAGGTAGCTTTGAAACTTATAAACTAACAGGTTTTCTGGTGTGTGTGTGTGTGTGTGTGTGTGTGTGTGTGTGTATGTGTGTCTATGTCTGTGTGTGTGTGTGTGTGTGTGTGTGTGTGTGTGTTTGTGTGCGTGCATTCGCTCATGCAAGCTTCAAAGAGAGAGGCCGGCTCCCCAGCAGGAGTAAAGATGAGGTTGTCCAGAAAGGAAATCCAAGGAGAGAGTAGACCAGTGGCTTAGCTGTCAGTGTCACGGCCTTCGAGCCCTGCCCTATGGACCCCACGCTGACATTAAACATCCCCATCCCTGGGAATGCTGCTCCTGGCCTGGCATCACGAAAGCCTGTCCAGCCTGCGGAGCAGAGATAAGCCTAAATCTACCCTTTGATTCTGGACGCTAGCAGAGGCTTCTACGGGTTGAAGAGATAATTTTCAGCTGCAGTGGCTAGGGAACAAGGAGCCTCTTACTTTGGTTTATTAACCAGATCAGTTTGGTTGAAGTGTCCCTGTAAGTGAATGTAAAAGACAGAGGGAAATTTCTGTAAGCCACAAATCCTTGTCTTCCGGGTCAGCGGCTGAATCCTCACCAGGAGATGCTGTGTGTACAGGAAGCAGGGCTTTCTCCCCTCTGTTCGCCCCACAGGAAGACCTTCCTTCTGAGTGCTGTTCTGGGGTGGTGCCCAAAATCTATGTTTCTAAAGAATTGCGTTGCCAGATTGAGCAAAAGCCAGGCCCCTCTTTGGAAATGGGTGAACTGGGTTAATCAGAAAGAGGTCCATCTCCTCTGCCAGCTGCTTCTACCGAGGCCAGGAGGAAAGCCCTGACCTCAGGCTCCCACACAGTGCCTGGTGACAGTCAGATGAGGCTTGGTTTTGCCATCACCAGGAAAGCCTGTGTCTGCGTAACTGAAAAAAAGATTCTTTTGGCTTGCAAACTGCTGCCTCTGTGATGTGTTGAACAGATGGTTTGTAAAGGTTCTTCTCTTTCATGATTAATGCAGAATGACTTCCTGCTGACAAATTCAGATTTTTATGAGGTTTCTGGGCTGATACCATCCTGCTCTGCCATCAGCACTCAAGTGCAGTACGTGGTCTTCACAGCCCGGCTGCTAGCAGAGTGTCCATCTCTGAGCGCAAAGAGAGAATCCTCTGAACTCTTTTGCTTCCATCCTGTGAACCTCTCTGTAGGTTTCAGAATACCTGGGTCTGAACAGAGAAGGTTCAGAACACCGTCCCTGACTAGAAAACTCTTGCACGACAGGGGGAGAAAAGTTCCAAGTCCCACTTCACAGATACCTGGAGTTCATAAAACCTGAGGACTTCTCTCATTCCACTTTCAACTAAAAGTTCAAACACAAGACAACAAGGGCTCACAGAGAGAAGGATCAGGACCCGGCACCACGAGTAGATGTGTGTCACAAATCCTGAAACTCCATCATTTTCTGTTTTCTGTGGTTCATACTCGAAGACCACGGCATAAATTCTCAGATGGTTCCAAGATGAATGAATAGTTCAGGCACTTCCCTGGTGGCATGGTGGTTAAGGATCCGCCTGCCAATGCAGGGGACATGGGTTTGATCCCTGGTCCCGGAACATCCCACATGCCACGGAGCAACTAAGCCCGTGAGCCGCAACTACTGAGACCACACGCCGCAACTACTGAAGCCCGTGCGCCTAGAGCCCATGCTCCGCAACAAGAGACGCCACCACGATGAGAAGCCCGTGCACCGCAACAAAGAGTAGCCCCTGGTTGCCACAACTAGAGAAAGCCTGTGCGCAGCAACGAAGACCCAACACAGCAGAAAGACGAAGGAAGGAAGGGAGGGAGGGAGGAAGGAAGGAAGGAAGGAAGGGAGGAAGGAAGGAAGGGAGGAAGGAAGGGAGGAAGGAAGGGAGGAAGGGAAAATTTCAAATGGGCTGGCTTACGTGAATATTTCATTCTGGATCACTTCTTTTTTTAGTATTTCTTCCTATTTTTTTCCTCTCAAGCATATCTACTTCAGGAAGTGTGGAGAGAAAAGAGGCTTGTGGGAAAATCGAATCAAGTGATAATGATACGTCCTGGTGGAAAAAGTTCTGGGGCAAACAGTTTCGGGGTCTGTTAAGCTAACATGAGATTACCTATCCTAACAAGATTTAAGCATCTTGTTTTTCTAAATGCTCTTTCATTTGTGTTAAAACGGGGAAATATGACATCTAACCCTTTTTTCCTGAGAAAATAATCACCATCCTCCATGCTTTGCCAACAAAAATCCTTTTGTTTTTTTCCTATTTATTATAGGAGTTACAATATCTGCAACTTGGGAAAACCACCACTTTAGCTGGGGTGTTGGTTTGATTTTGCCTTTGGCCCTTGGCCTTTTTGTGTGTGAGAGAGACGTGTACACATGTTAAGTATGTGTATGTTTGTGTGTTGTGTGTGTGTGTTAATTTAAGGCAAGGACACTATCAGTGATGTAAGAAATCATCACAGCTGTTTACAAGGAATGAATTCTTGGTTTCATTCTCTGGACTTTTCATAATTTTGTGTTTTTCTTTAAAGACAAGTATCATGTGATATCACTTGCATGTGGAATCTAAAAAAAAAATGATACAAATGAACTTATATATAAAACAGAAATAAACCCACAGACATAGAAAACAAACTTATGGTTACCAAAGGGGAAGGGAGAGGAGAGATAAATTAGAAGGTTGGGATTAACATACACAAGCTACTATATATAAAATAAACAACAAGGACCTACTATATAGCACAGGGAACTATACTCAGTATCTTATAGTAAACAATAATGGAAAAGAATCTGAAAAACAATATATGTATGTATAACTAAATCACTTTGCTGTACTCTCGAAACTAACACAACATTGTAAATCAACTATACTTAATTAAATCAATTAATTGATTAATAATAAAGTATCAACAACCTGCTATTTTTAGAAAATTGTTCTGATTTGTTCACTAGAAAGGTTAGATCTATTTAAAAAAAACACCAAAATCATCATGTGTTTTCTGCAGTTGCTGATTGCTCTTTGTGGAGCCCTGTGGAACATTTTCATGCTATCACAGGGAAACAGCACACTCCAGGGTGGATTCTGTTTTCTGTGGCTAAAATCGCTATCTCCTCTTTCCAGAAGCAGAAACACAAATGAAGTCCCATGTCCTTCTGGTTGAAAACTTAATGGAATAAAAAAATATATAACTGTGCATGGAAATAAACACATACACACAAACAAATGAATACAAGTGAAACTGAGGAAATCTGAATAAGATCAGTGGATCGTTTTCAGTTTCAATTTCCTGGTTATGATATTGTGCTATAGTTTCACAAGATATTACTATTGGGGGAAACAGTAATAATTACATGGGATCCTTCTGTATTATTTCTTATAATTGCATGTGAATCTGTATCTCAAGGTTAAAAGTTTCACTAATTTTTAAAAATTTAGAAAAGTAACAAGAGAAAATACTATTACTTTAAAAATAAAAAGATATTCAACTTTTGTATTTTGAAAGTAATTTAATTAAAAGCTTTTAAAAGACAAAGTAGTCTTTTAAAAAATATTTAATTTATAAATTGTTATAGTACCGAAAAAATGAAAGAAAAATTTGTTAGTTCAGAGTTTAAATTTTTTTTTTTTTTTGCGGTACGCGGGCCTCTCACTGTTGTAGCCTCTCCCGTTGCGGAGCAACAGGCTCCGGACGCGCAGGCTCAGCGGCCATGGCTCACGGGCCCAGCCGCTCCACAGCATGTGGGATCCTCCCGGACTGGGGCACGAACCCGCGTCCCCTGCATCGGCAGATGGACTCTCAACCACTGCGCCACCAGGGAAGCCCCTAGAGTTTACATATTTTTGGTAGATTAAACTAACAAACTAAATTCTAGTGAGAAATATGAAGGTAAGTTTTTACTTATTTTTGTGTAGTTTAATGCGTTGTACCCTCATGAGCAACATCTAGGTAGAACTGAAAGTTTTATAACTTTGGATGGAAAAAATGTTGGAATTAGATAAATCCATTTGCCTTAATGGCTATTTTAACAAGTCTTTGCCAGTACAAAAACAGTATGTTTGCTTTTCAGGGATGAGAGACAGTTCTAAGAATAACTGTTAATGCTTCAGAATAAAATGTGAGTTTGAGATGTAAAGACAATAGTTACACATTTAACCAACTAACCATGTTGGTTATTGCAGTGGATGAAGTGGTTGAAAAAAGCAAAGTCTCTATAGATCTGTCTGTCAAACTCTTATTGACTTATTTAGATTATACTTTAAAACCTTTTTATTTTGAGATAAATGAATTATATATATATGTGTGTATATATACATACACATATATACACATATATATTATTACATAGGTGCATTTGAAAGAAATAATACAGAGAGATCCCCTGTACCTATCCCTCAGTTTCCCTCAGGGATAGCATCTTGCATAACATAGAACAATATCACAACATTGAAATGGACATCGATACAATCCACAGACCTGACTGGCTTTTAAAAAGATGGTGCTTTTTAAAGCTAATGAAACTATAGTTTGAAGGTTATAGAACCAGCAGATGATTAACTATAACATACTTTCCAAAAAACACACCCTACACCTTTCATTAGCTATTTCTAAAGTTGGATTCTAATTTTACAGGTTCAGGGGCTTTTTCTTTCCTTATTCTTTGCTCTTCCTACCTTTTGCTTGTTCTCTGCTTTAAAAAAAAAAAAAGATCACATATAGTAAGAAACAAATTGCTTTAGATACTTTCTGATATTCACTTACGTCGTTATAAAGCTGAGAGACAGATTATTTGTAGCAACATTTTTATAGACCAGACTTCATCGAAAAGGAATAATTAAATCCCCTGTGAAAGATAATTTTACTACCTAACAGCTTGTCAAAGACTTGAGGATTTATTAAATCCCTACTACAGCACAGCAAAGCTATACAGACAACCTGAACTTGAGATTTGGTTCTGATGTGCTATTTTGTAAGGTTTGGAGAAAGCAATGATGTTGAAAGAAAAGGGTTTCCCTTTAAAATGAAGTCTTTTCCTTAAGAAAACAGCTTGGAGCAAGAAATTCAGTCTCGTTTCCATCAAAATCAGATTGACCTCTAAGAAGCAGTCCCAGGTGACTGTGGCTCTCCACCTGACGGCCTGGTTCCTCAGTCAGAGAGGACATGGCACTTGACAATGTTGAGTGGAAAGAACACTTAGCAGAGGGGAAGGGACAGGGCTGGAGAGGTAAGAAGGGCTCACTTCATATGAGTGCAGTGGTAAACCTTGAAGGGTTTCAAGCGGCAGATGATGGAATGATCTGGGTTGTGTTCATAATGGATGGAAGGGGACAGGGGACATCATTTTGAAAGCTCTTGCAGTGGTCCAGGTGAGAGATGCTGGCTGGGTTGATGTGATTCCAACGGAGATGGGGGAAAAAAGTGGACAAATTTGGAATAGATTTTGGTGGTTAAACCTCTTAGATATGGTGATAGAATGATAGAAGGTGATGTTGCAAAGTGTCTCTGGGTTTCTTGTGTGCATGACTGGATAGATTTAAGTGCCATTAATGAGATAGAAAAAGGAGGTAGCATTGACTGAGATGAAGACAAAAGGAAGGACTCATTCTAGTGGGAAAAATCAGAGTTCAGCCTTTTTTTTTTTGGCTGCACTGTGCAGCATGTGGGGATCCCCTACTAGGAATTGAACCCACACCCCCTGCAGTGGAAGCATGGAGTCTTAACCACTGTACCACCAGGGAGGTCCCCAGAATTCAGCTTTGAGCATGCTGAGTTTGAGATGCCCAAGAGACATTCCGGTGGAGACGTCAAGTACAAAGTTGCAAGAGAAACAAAGAGGGAAGTCTGGGTCGAAGAGGAAACTAGAGAGAGAGAGAGAGTCGACTGTGTAGGTGACAGACAAGAACACGGGCAGAGACTTGAACGCAAAGTGCCCCTTAGGCAAATGGAGCTCACCGTGGTTCAGCACGAGATAAGGTAGTAAAGAAAGTGTCTTTTGCCTATAAAACAAAGGAAGCAGAAAAAGAGCAAATGGAAAAATAAATAACTGGAGGAAGAAATCATTTCAAATATAGGTTTTTTGTTTGTTTGTTTTTAACGTAAGAGATACTAGGGCAGCTGTTCTTAACCTTGACTATACAGGAAAGCCACCTGGAGGGAATTTTAAAATTCTGATGCTCAGGCTTCCTTCAGTGACAATGAAATCAGAACCTTTACAGGATGGGGCCCAGGCATCTGTACTTTTTAAAACTACAACAGGCAAGTCCAGTGTGCAGGCAGGTTTGAGAACCAGTGGAATGGATATGCTTTTAAATCCCCTGTGGAGCTTGTTCAAATGCAGATTCTGATTCAGTCAAGGTGGGACCCAGGGTTCTGAATCTCTAATAAGCTCTCTGGTGACGCTGTTGTTTGTGGAGCTACAGTACACCTGGATGGGAATGATCCAGAAGGGAAAGAGGTTAAAGATGCCGGAGAGGGCTTAACCCAAGAGGTGGGTGGGAGGCTAACACCTATGCTGGGATTGGCCTAGGGTAACAGAAGGGACATCGTAAACACAGGAGAAGGTGGACGTGGTCAGGTTTGTACATTTGGTGGTCAGGGAAGATTGAGTTTAGCCCAGGGGTTTTCACCGTCCTGGTTTCCGTGGACACATTTCCTCTCTTCACTCTCTGCAACCTCAGGCCAACCTCCTTCCTGGGGACATCTCCCCTTTGGGTGAAGGTTAAGGTCAGGGTACCTGAGGGTTGGCCGGAACCCTGTAGATCATTCAGCCCTTACATGCCCTGTGTTACAGATGCAGCCCAGAGGGTCACCTGTTCACAGAGGGCAGACTCACACTGCTTATAAGGCTGGTAGTTGTGAGTCCCTGAGCGATTTTCGTGGAGATTTTGGTGTTCCTCCTTTGCGAGTTTAGGACCAGCCCGAGTCGCTGTGGCACAGCTGAGCCCACAGATGTGGAGTATGTCAGCTCGGTCGCCAGGGCTGGGGAGTCAAAAGGAGGCTGGACAAGAGAGTCAGGCCCACAGGGCTGGTTGTTGGGAAGAGGAGGACTCGGGGCCATCGAGCCCTGGGGAGCTGCTCGCGACGTCACAGCACGTCAAGGGCGACTGGTCATCTCCTTCCCTGGGCCAACCCTGAGTGAAGATCCGCGGCTGGGTTCTGTAGGAGTAGGAACTGAACATAGTGGCGGTGCGGGGGGAGGGTTGCTGAGGGTATTACACGTGATCATCCACTTCTCTTAGCTAAAGACTCAAGGAAAATCATTTTTTCCTGTTTCTGCTGCTACTTGGGGAAAATAACCAGGTCAGTGTCAGGCTGCTGTAATAGGATCGCCATCTACTGGGCGTCTGCTTACCCTACTCAGTCCTTCCACGTGGCTCATGTCAATGTATCCTACAACAACCCTAGGTGAGAGGTACTAGTATTATTTCCATTTCACAGATGAGTAAACTGAGGCTTACAGAGGTTGAGGAACTTCCTCAAGTCCCATGCTTTTAAGTGGTCGAAGCAGGAGTTAAACTCAAGCAGGCTGCCTTAGACCTCACACTTTTTTCTTTTCGTTTTTGAATTTTATTTTATTTACTTTTTTATACAGCAGGTTCTTATTAGTTATCTATTTTATACATATCTGTGTATATATGTCCATCTCAGTCTCCCAATTCATCCCACCACCACCACCTCCACCCCACCCTCCACTTTCCCCCTTGGTGTCCATACATTTGTTCTCTATATATGTGTTTCAGTGGTATCTGCTTTCTCTGTCACCTAGTGAGGTGGGTGCTGCTGGGGACTATTCTTGGGTCTCCAGCAATCCTTCATGTCTTTCCAGCAAAGGCGCTAACTGCCTTTGTTTCAGATGTTTCAAGGATGTTTGCACAGCAGTCATGTAAGATAGAGGTAGTGTCTCTGTCCAGGGCAAAGGGCAGACTTGCTTAATGCCTCACAGAAAAAATTTGAGTTCCCTATGCTTGGGGTTCTATGGCTGCATCACAACCTGCTGTGTCTGCAGGTCTCTTTGGCCCTGTTTGCATGGCCCTGTGGGAATTGAGGCTTGGAGAACCCCCCAAAATGCTGGTACTCCAGCTAATGTAGTGCTGTGAAAAATAAACTGTCCTTTTGTTACCAAGCCCAAGCTCGTACTGCTCGCTGCATGACAGGCCGATAACTCGAGAGACGAGGTGTTAGGGCAAGGCATAGAGACTTTATTCAGAAGGACAGCAGACTGAGAAGATGGTGGACTAATGTCCCAAAGAGCCATCTTGCCCAAGTTTGGATGCTAGTTTCTTTTATAGAACAAAGAGTGGGGAGGGGAGGAGGTAAAGTAAAAAAGGCATTAAATTGTTGCAAATATTTCCTGGTTCAGGCCAGACTCCAGAGTGGATGCGTTAATTTCTTCTTTCCTGCAGCCACTCACAGGTGGACCTAGTCAGGATGTTCCTGTGAGCTTAAACATAGGTATTGTAGCTTAAAACTCAAGCATGGGAGGCAGGGTTCCCAGAGATGGGCCATTATTTTTACTTTAAGCTATAGGCAATATCCCTTTAGAGATTAACTTGCAGCAAAAGCAATAGAATACAGAGGTTAAAGTAAAAGAAACAGAACTGATATGGAGTCAGATTTGTTCTTCCCTATTACAATTTGCCTCTGACCCAAGTCCTATGTCTTCCACCAGCATCCGTGAAAAGATGGCAGGCTAAACTAGTGTGAAAGTAGGGTAAAATAGAGGCCTCTTTACAGTTCTTGACAGGGGCTATTACCTCCATTATATGGACAGGTAATCTTAGGTTCCAGAGACCACATACAGCCAGTAAAGGGCAGAGGTGGGATTTGAACTCAGGTCTGCCTCAATCCAAAGCATGTGTTTGTACCTACTTCTTCATGAGAGTGGAAAGGGGCCAGGTTAGAAAGGGGAGGGAAAAGAGCCCATGGGCTCTATGGAGGTGATCTCACGACTCCCAGAGGGAAGCAGAGAAAAGTTTAATACAGATCAGTGAACCCTCTGGGCTTCTTGCCCAAATCCCTTGTCTAACCAGCTGTTTTCTTTTGGATTTTGTGATGGATACTGATGTGTTCCACCCACTTCTCACATTCAAAACTGAGATACTCATTTCCCTACTGTTGGAGGTATTAGCCACTGAAGGCCTGCGTCTGAGTCTCTCTTATGAATTGTCAGGCTGAAGATTGCCATCTTATGCAAAGACAAGCCCCCTCTGTAGGTCTACAGGACGAGCTGGGAGGGTGTGGGGCAGGAGAGGGAGCATATAATGTTCTGGTGTCCTTGCTTCAAGGTAGGACAGTGCTGTCTTCGCTCCAGGGCTTCCTGTAGGAGAGACTCACATTTTCCGCCTTTTTTGCACTAACATCACAGTTCAACTCCTTCCTCTGCCCAAGCCTTCATTTCCCCCACAGTGTTGATCTTGGGGACTCTTCTTAATAAATTTCCAGCACACAATCTCAGCACACAAACTGGAGAGAATTTTGCCCAGGAAAGAGGCCTGCAGCAAAGCTCTTGGAAATCATGATATGAAACAAAAGATTATACAGAAAATGTGCTTGTAAAGATTTCATGTGCTTTAATTTACAATTTTTGGTATCTGTTGGTTTACATAAGTCATTCAAAATACCACCTGTAAGCTCAACAAAATTATAGAGTTAATTCAAATTTTTATAATTGCATTAAAGGATAAGACATTGTATTTATTAAGCATTACAGTTGTGACAATTATTTTGTTGTATGTTCACTGAGTTTTTCTGACACATTTTTCTACTAATAAGTAAAAAGCAATAAGAAAATTGTTAGCTTATTATCTAATGCCCTGATGGAAATTTTAGCACAATTGAATTACTGTTTTCCCTTGAGATACAAATGCTGTGAATGTTTCATAGATTATGTAAATGGAACAGTGGAACCATTTGCAAGTCACACCATTTAATGTGTCTGGAAAAATATTTTAACCTCCTTTCCTACAGAGAGAAGCAAAAAGACATATGCCTTGTTGGAATGGAAATGGGGTTTTGTGCTATCTCTCAAGAATAGTTTTGGAGGGGGGCGGGGAGTGAACTTGCCCCCTTCTGATGTGAGAATAAAAAGCCAGTGAAAGCAAGACCAGTGAGAATGAAGGCCGGCTGGGGCAGAACCAGATGCATGTTACGAATCCAACCTTTGGTCAAATGGTGTCGTCAGCCTTATTCCATCTACTCAAGGTTGTACAGACACCACATCCTCATCAAGACTTCCCTGAGGGTTAAAGCACTCATGTGGGGGGGATTGTTTCTGATTCCAAAACTCAGTGATGTGCTAAGAACCATGGCCCCCAGCCCCAAATAAGTTCTGTCCCATTTGATAAGCAAATCGGGTTTTTATCCTGTTGAGAAGGGGGTTAACTTTCAAACTGTGCTGAAGGGCAGGCTGTTTCTTAATTTTGTAAAAGAAAAATCAGCACTAAAATATTTTAAAGCTTATTTGGTTTAAGTTTCACATGAAAATATGCACATTTCTCATGAATTTATGCATTGTGTTTACAAGTTTCATCCTTGTAATACAACCAGTTGAACTAGTCATTTTTAATCAAGAGAATGTCATGCAAAGTCAGTACTCAACTTAGTCATGTAAACAAACAAGACAAGCAAAATGTTTCCAAGTATGCTGAAAATTTAGCTATTCTCCTACATAAGGCAACAACCTTTAACCTGAGAAAGAAGTCGCAGAGATGATAAATACTGTTACACAAACATAAGGGAGTGTTTGGTTTAAACCCTCGCATAGCTTATCAAAAGTTGTGTACTGGGGCTTCCCTGGTGGCACAGTGGTTAAGAATCCTCCTGCCAATGCAGGGGACACGGGTGTGATCCCTGGTCCAGGAAGATCGCACATGCCACGGGGCAGCTAAGCCCGTGCACCACAACTAGTGAGCCTGCACTCTAGAGCCCGTGGGCCACAACTACTGAGCCTGCGTACCACAACTACTGAAGCCCACGTGCCTAGAGCCCATGCTCCGCAACAAGAGAAGCCACCGCAATGAGAAGCCCGCGCACGGCAACTAGAGAAAGCCTGCGCGCAGAAACGAAGACCCAATGCAGCCAAAAATAAATAAATAAAATAAACAATTTTTTAAAAAAATTGTGTACCATCAACAGAGTTACATTCTACTCTAAACAGCTAATCTATTGCCTCATGGTCCTGGTATCTTCCCTTTCAGTCATTAGAAAAAAATTAGGTAACAGATTGAGCAGGTTTCTATACAGGAGCAGCAGAAATTCCATCCACAGGGATACTTAAGGTGACACTAAAAAGAAATTTTGGAAGTAGGCTGTTGGGAATAGTTTTCCCCGATGGAAGAAAAAGCTTTGGCATTTTTGAAATTAGAGAGATACAAGGCTCTTTATTGTTACCTAAAATCATCATCACTGCTCAATAATTTTCTGGCAGAGGGAACAGAAGCAAAACAGTCAGCCCAATGAAATTCAGGTGGTAAAACTGCAAGAGAGGGTTGAGGTCAGCATTCTAACTCAGAGATAAAGTCTAGTATGTGTGTGTGTGAATAACCAAGGACTGTTTTTTTTTTAAATTGAAGTATAGTTGATTTACAATGTTGTGTTAATTTCTGTTGTACAGCAAAGTGATTCAGTCATACATACATATATATATATAACTTTTTCATATTCTTTTCCATTGCGGTTTATCACAGGATACTGAATATAGTTATAGTTCCCTGTGTTATGTGGTAGGACCTTGTTGTTTATACATCGTAAATAGAATAGTTTGCATCTGTAAATCCCAAACTCCCAATCCATCCCTGCCCGCCCCCCACCACTTGAGGACTCTTAATGAGACCTAAGATTCCAGAGTTCTCCTAAGCAAGAAAAGGTACATGAAATGCCTGATACATTGGCTAGAACGTGAAGAGGCCTCATTACGTGTCAGTCTATGACTACCTATGGATGGAGGTATTGCCTATCTGTCAGGTTCCCTGGGTGGATTTATGACAGTCAGGCTGGGGTTGCAGCTGTAAAAAATTCCAAGCACAATTCTTTGTTATCTGATTTCTTTTGGAGTCAATACCCCTTACGGACAGAAACCTCAGAAGCTTGTTGGAAAAATATTCTATCTGGCTGTTCTGCGCTGTACTCAGAGATCGTTTGGACGTCTTAGAAGCTGAGCAGACTCTCCCAAAAGCAAAAGTTTGAAAACAATATAGAGTGACATGGAGGAGAAAGGGTGCGGGCTTCTTCCATGTGGGCGAAATAAGACAGTGATGACTAATGCTGGCTTTGCTCATCCTTGGCTGAGACCACAGTGTTTATTCAGAGTTGGATCTCGAGTGAAAGACGGTATAAATGTACATAAAATGTTATAAGGAGAATTTTCTTAAAAGAGATTGATTTTCATCTCAAATCCGTTACCAGCTGTATGCCCACACAATAATACACAGAACTTTCTGCCTCAACTAGTTGCAAATATAAAAAGGAAATGAGGGCTTCCCTGGTGGCGCGGTAGTTGAGAGTCCGCCTGCCGATGCAGGGGACACGGGTTCGTGCCCCGGTCCGGGAAGATCCCACATGCCGCGGAGCGGCTGGGCCCGTGAGCCATGGTCGCTGAGCCTGCGTGTCCGGAGCCTGTGCTCCGCAACGGGAGAGGCCACAGCAGTGAGAGGCCCACGTACAGCAAATAAATAAATAAATAAAAAGGAAATGAAAACTGGTTACTACTGTCTTAGAAAAGTCTTTTTCCCTATTTTATTGCTTGGATTATGAATTTCAGTAAATGCAAAATGCATTCCTAAGTCTAGAAGTCAATTTTTAAAAAGTTGTTTATCCAGAGTCTATAAAAATCATATAATTATAGAACTCAATTTATTCTACTCTTGATTTTGCAAATGAGTAAACTGTGAACCACAGAGATGGAGTTGACCTGAGTAAGAAGAGCATCTAAGACTATTAAATGGCACAGAGGAAATTAAATCCTGGCTCACTTGACCCGCATTCAATGCTGTTCCTTTATCACCACCTTACCATTCAGAAAGCCTATAGCTCACTAAACTCCTTCATTTTGTGAAGACAATTTTGTCACATGTAAGGACTGCTATATGGGCTAGAAGAGTTCATTGAAGAGTGTCTATAATGGATTTTCTTTAGAGGCACAAAAGCCATCAAAACATAAAAACTTTTCCTTCATCGATTAAGTCTAAACGCTCCCATTAACACCATCTACCGGGGCTGCACAATGCCACTGAAGGCAATGGCAGTCTTTCCAGACTATGATTTACCCACGTTTGGTATCTCTGGTAGAAGAAGGAAACTGAGGCTTCAAAGAGACTGAGAAAGAAAGTGAAAGTCACCTTTCCCTTAATCCACAAGGAGGATCAAGTACTGACATTGCAGCATATCATTGTGATCCTATTTGGCAAGAGTGAAAATAAACACAACTGTATCTCAGTGCTTTCTTCTGCCTGCACAGTTAGAACAATGGAACTTGCACCAACCTGCTTCACAAAGAGGCACCTTCTCAGACCTTCTCGGGTGGCTTCATCTTATCTCATTGGGGATCTCTATTGTTTCTGAATGGGAAACACTGAAGGAAAGGCCCATTCGAACCGGCAGAACGAGGCTCATTCCTGGAACCCAGGATATTCTTTTCCAAAGTTCAGAACTAGAAATTGTCATAAAAACATCAAAATTGGGTGGACCTGATGACTTGTTTAAATCTGACTCATGACTGTCACCACTGTCTCATTTTGCCCACATGGAAGAAGCCCCTTTCTCCTCCATGTCGTCCTATATTGTTTTCAAACTTTTGCTTTTGGGAGAGCCTGCCCAGCTTCCAAGACTCCCAGATGTTCTCTGAACACAGCCCAGAACAGCCAGATAGAATATTTCTCCAACAAGCTTCTGAAGTTTCTGTCCATAAGGGGTATTAACTCCGAAAGAAATCAGGTAGCAAAGAACTGTGCTTGGAATTTTCTACAGCTGCAACCCCAGCCTGACTGTCATAAATCCACCCAGGGAACCTGACAGATAGGCAATACCTCCATCCATAGGTAGTCATAGACTGACACGTAATGAGCCCTCTTCACGTTCTAGCCAATGTATCAGGCATTTCATGTACATTTCTTTGCTTAGTTCCCGTAACAACATGGTGAATTAGGCAATATTACTAGCTCTGTTTTCTGGAAAGTTTAGGTAACCTGCCCCAAACCACTGGAGGCTTTACATCTGACTCAGATGCTATGGTCTTAACTACTTGGCCCATTGGCATTGATACCGAGGGTCACAGTCTCCTGATAGGTGACTCATTAAGAGTACTTTAACTCTTTTACCTTAGAAGAAGGCTTTGAATCCTCTGCTGATATGCCTGTTTCATGCCGTTTCCAGACAAAGTCACAAAAACACTCAAAGTGAAACTCAAGTTGAACAAAGCCAAGAGCGTGAGCCAGTGCCTGGAAAGAGGAGAGGAAACAGAAGCAATAATTCCAGCCCAATATCTGATTATTATTCCAAGCAACATGTTCTGGCCTTTGCTTTAAAACTTTTTTTAGAACACTTTAAAATTTACAAGTTATATAGTTGGTTGGTGACAAAACTTCCTTTAAAAAGCAGTCTTTGTAATGATAAAATGTTAAAAGAAATATAATCAAGACTAAGAAAGGCAATCCTCCCATATCCTGTTTAGTCTCCAGCATCCTTGTTTGCAAAACACAAAGTTTGGTCTACACATACCTAATTTGGGCAGCCGGTTAATTGTCTTAGAAAACATCTCAAAATCAAGTCAACCCAGCTGGTGACTTATAATTCTACAATAATCCTCTGTTCGTGGATCACAGCTTGCTAGGGGAACATGATATAAGGGCACGGTATGAATTGCATGAAACCTTGAAAATCAAGAAACCTCAATTTTCTTTCTTTTGAAGTGTTTGTAAGAAATGAGAAGTGGGAAAGGAAATTAACATTTACTATTATCTCAGTTAATTCCTTCAACAATCTTAAGGGTACTATCATCTTCATTCCCTAAGTAAAGAAAGGCTCAGAGGCTCAGAGAAGATGACTCTCTTGCCCTCCTCCGTGATTCTGGAAGCAGGTGGGCTGGGACCTGGTGCTGACTCACAGCTAGCGTTGGCACTCCTACACCCCAGAGATGCAGGGGAATACATGTTCTTTAAAACTCACGTTTGTTGGACACCTTAAAATATCCTTATAATTTATCAATTGTTATTTCGGAGTAATAATCCTACTGATTCCATTGAAAACAGAAACCTTAAAATCTCTCCTCTTTGGATCACTAGTCATCTACCTTTTTTTCTTTTTTCTCTGAGAAAAGTAAAATAATAAGTCGACTATGTGGGAGCATTGGTGCCTTATACACTTGCTTTAGACTTAGGATCTTTCTTTTTCCTTTTAAATAGACTTTATTTTTTTAGAGCAGTTTTAGGTTCACAGCCAAGATTGAGGGGAAGAGACAGAGATTTCCCATACGCCCCTTCCCCCCACTCAGGCACAGCCTCCCACATTATCAACATCTCCCTCCAGATCGGTGCATTAGTTACAGTCAATGAGCCTACATTGACACACATTATCACCCAAAGTCCATAGTTTACATTAGGGACCATTCTTTTGTTGTTGTTGTCGTTTGTTTTGTTTTTTTACATCTTTATTGGAGTATAATTGCTTTACAATATTGTGTTAGTTTCTGCTGTATAACAAAGTGAATCAGTTATACATACACATATGTCCCCATATCTCTTCCCTCTTGCGTCTCCCTCCCTCCCACCCTCCCTATCCCACCCCTCCAGGCGGTCACAAAGCACTGAGCTGATCTCCCTGTGCTATGCGGCTGCTTCCCACTAGCTATCTACCTTAGGTTTGGTAGTGTATATATGTCCATGCCTCTGTCTCACTTTGTCACAGCTTACCCTTCCCCCCCCCATATCCTCAAGTCCATTCTCTAGTAGGAGGGACCATTCTTAATGTTGTACACTCAGTGAGTTTGGACAAATGTAAAATGACGTGTATCTGCAATTATAGTATCACACAGAGTATTTTCATTGCTCTGAAAATCCTCTGTGCTCCACCTGTTGATTCCTCCCCACCTGCCCTTACCCCTGGCAACCGATGATCTTTTCATTATCTCCATAGTTCTGCCTTTTCCAGAATGTCACATAGTTGGAATGTTATAGTTTGCAGCCTTTTCAGGTTGATTTCTTCTACTAGCAGTATGTATTGAAAGTTTCTCCATGGCTTTTCACGGCTTGATGGCTCATTTCTTTTTAGTGCTGAATAATGTTCCGTTGTCTGGATGTACTAAGGGATATTTATCCATTCACCTACTAAAGGACATCTTAGTTGCTTCCTGGTTTTGGCAATTATGAATGACGTTGCTATAAATATCCATGTGCAGGCTTTTGTGTGGACATAATTTTCAACTCAGCTGGGTAAATACAAGGGGCAAGATTACTGGATCGTAGGGCAAGGGTATGCTTAGTTTTGTAAGAAAATGCTAAATTGTATTCCAGAGTGGCTGCACCATTTGCATTCCCATCAACAATGAATGAGAGTTCCTGTTGCTCCACATTCTCACTGCATTTGGTGGTGTCAGTGTTCCGGATTTTGGTCACTCTAATAGGCATGAAAGGGTATCTCACCGTTGTTTTAATTTGCATTTCCCTGATGACATATGAGTAGAGCATCTTTTCATATGATTATTTGCTACCTGTGTATCTTCTTTGTTGAGATGTCTGTTCAGGTCTTTTGCCCATTTTCCCATCAAGTTGTTCATTTCCTTATTGTTGTGTTTTATGAGTTCTTTGTGTATTTTGGATAATAATCCTTTATCAGATATGTCCTTGCAAGTATTTTCTTCCAGTCTGTGGCTTATCTTCTCATTCTCTTGACAGTGTCTTTCACAGAGTAGAAGTTTTAAATTTTAATGAAATCCGGCTTATCAATTATTTCTTTCATGGATCATGCCTTTGGTGTTGCATCTAAAAAGTTTAGGATCTTTTTTAAATAACAGATTATGTATTTGTGACAGTCAAAATTCATTCACGCAGCAGGCCAGAAGAGGATTAGATCAGAAAGTATAATTTGAAATAGTTTTTTAGGCCCTTATAATAAATTGGTTTTAATTTAGATGAGACATTAAATATGAATTGATAGAAAGTGAATATTTATAACCCTTCTTTTGTGAGTTTCAGAAAACTGGCAGCAACTCCTCCTACTTCATTAGGTTTTCTGAGTCAGAGACAAAGGTGCCTTGAATTACCCAGTAAATCATCATACAAAGATGTGAAGTCAGAGGTCATATTTCACTCAGCGATTTCCGCAGCAACAGGAAGGCCAGACAGCAACCCTGTCTGAACATTTGACAGATTGGGAATTTTTCTTGCCACGGACATTTAAACATGTAATAGGTTTGTCGCCCTCGTAGATGTCCTACAGAAAGGGCCCTGGCTCCACTTCTAATGGATGTGCTGTAGGCTGCAGTGAATGAGTCACTCCAGGGACATGATGCCACAGAAGGGCTTTTGACAGCATAATCCTCTGAAGCAGAGAAAGCCATGCCTGACCCCAGGGACCTGCCTGTAAAGCTTTACTTCATCTGCCCTCCACTCTCTCTATTCTAAAGAACACCCCGCACGTTAAGGGCAGAGTCTTTAGGAGACTACTACAAAATAGGGCCAAGAAACGAAATCCTTAAGGGTATGAAATATTCACGTGACAGGAATTTTGTTAACAATTCAATATTCCTTGTACTATGTAACCTAGACTTAAAAAAATAATAATTCTGAGTTCCAGGCACCCCACCCCAGGCCCCAACTTGGAAAATGCCTTGAATTCTTTCCTATCAACTCTGTCTCATTGTACAGGTAATGGATGAAATATATTTTTAAGGCAAATGCCAGCTTAGTTGGTCAAAATGCTTCAGAAGGAAAAAATGGTGACAAAGAGTTCTGAATGGGGCAACACAAAGAGGTTATGTCTCCCTCACTAAACCAGTGCAGCTGCAGATAAGTCAATAAGTGAACTCAGAGGGAGAAGCCTACCCTTGTCCAGGAGAAGGACACCTTTCCCTCCTCTGGAATTAAAATTTTCCTGTGGGGTTAAATCATTGATTAGAAGTCAGGGAGGGCTTCCCTGGTGGAGCAGTGGTTGAGAGTCCGCCTGCCGATGCAGCGGACACGGGTTCGTGCCCCGGTCCGGGAAGATCCCACATGCCGCGGAGCGGCTGGGCCCGTGAGCCATGGCCGCTGAGCCTGCGCATCCGGAGCCTGTGCTCTGCAACAGGAGAGGCCACAACAGTGAGAGACCTGTGTACCACAAAAAAAAAAAAAAAAAAAAAAAAGTCAGGGAGACTCAGACTGTCCAAGTGTCAGTTAAGATCCTTTTGATTTAAAATGGCTTAAATGACAAGGAAAGGTATTCACTGAACTGGAAGTGCAAGATGGGATGGCTTCAGGGTAGGGTTGCTCCAGGGGCTGTGTGTTTTTAGCTGTCCCTCATCCTGGTCCTGCCCTAGGCTGGCTTCACTTGGGAGGCAGAACTCGGTGTGGCAGTCCTTATATGCTACAACATCCCAGGGAAGAGCCTTCTGGAACCTCTAGGACAAATCAGGTCATACACAGTGGGAATGTCATGTACGGATGGGCTTCAGCTTGAATTCCTGGAACCAATCCTTATGAAAAGGACTCTGAGATGACCTTGACTGAGCTGAAATAATCAGGGCCCCCCTCTGGCATGGAGGATGGGGTCAATCTCCCTTCAACCCATGTCCAACACACTGCGTGAGGCATGGAAGGAGTGTTAGAGATACCATCTCAATGCCACATACATTCATGAAATCTTAGTCAAAATTTCATATATCAAACACATACCTAAGAACGTTATATGTTATGCGTATTTTTCGGCGTGAAAGGAAAAGCAAAGGCAGTTACCAGCAATTCTAGACTGTAAGTGTAACTAAGAACGTTTGCGCTGCCCTTTCATTCTTGTCCTATAACAATGGACTCTCTTGCCCTGTGGGTCCCTCCTGTGTGCCCAGCAATCCTCTGGGCCCTCCCACCACCCCTTCAACTGTAGCCACAGCTTAAGTGACCAGCTCCACAGAGGTACTGACCAGCTTGGAGCAGATGGAACCCTCCAGCTCCTGGCCAAGGGTCCACTGACTACGCCTCTTGCTTCCTGCCCTGGGGTTTCTCTGCTGATGTCTCTGGGCACCTGCTGGGCAGTGCAGGGGAGTCAACAACCAGAGGGCCGTGTTTGACCAGTGGGGGATGGGAACTGAGGGTCATCACTTTCCGTTTGTCCTCTGGGGGACCGCTCTATGGCACGACTTATGAGGCTCCTCAGAAAGTCCAGTGGGTTGAGCCCTGCAGACACCTTGTGTCAGCTTTTCTCTCCTTCCCGTCTTCACTCCCCTGCCCCTCACCTCCACTCCCTGGGATCATTTCCTGAATAAATGCCAGCCTCAAGGCTTGGAGTCAGGCTGTGCTTTCTGGGATGCCCCCAGCAAAATGGGGCTACTTCTTAGGTGGCATTTACTTAGAAAACGTATGTGGCAAACGTAGATGTTACTTTGTAAATCCACACACGAGCCCCCAAACCTCTGCAGACTTTAGCGAATCCAAGTCTTGGCTTCTGCACAAAAAAACAGATTCCCTGTTCATTGCAGCGTCCTGGGTCACATGACTCTCTCTCCACAGCCCCCCATCCCTCTCCCAAAACAGTAGTTGTCTCAGCATTTTTATCTTTTCTTGCCCTGTGTTACCCTTATGTGTGTTCCTGGAGAATCAGAGTGGCTCAAGAGAAGGTTGAAGTGAGGGTAGAGATGAACATCTTACAGAAAAACCCAAACAAACTTTTTGACCAACCCAGTACATTGAAGGGACAAGAGAAGTGGAGGAAAGACCAGTTCCTGCCAGGAATGAGCCATGTGAGGAAGGACAGCAGCTGGAAGGTGTGCACGATCACATGTTCCTGGTCAGTCCTGGAACCCATCCTTGTTCCCTGCCCTGCTCTCCCAAGACAGGTGGTGAAACCAGATGAAGGAGGCCTTGAGGATTTGATAAAATAGGGTCTCAGAAATGCTTACAGACCCGGCACTTTAAATATTGATACTTCCTATGGTTATCTGACTATTTTCTACCTTAGATCCTCCTGGTTTCCCAAAGAGTTTAAGCCATCTTCTCCATTATAATCTCCTAGCGGCCTTCACTGCAGGTTGTTGATACTTCATGTGAAGCTGGGCAAATACCTACAACGATCGGAACGTCCGTTGGAGATTTAGGGGTAGCAAACTGATTTTTCTCACTTCCTTCCTCCAAGAAAAGTTGACAGACGTACAAGCCATCGAGCAAATGCTAAGTTGTTCTGCCTGGAGGGTGGAAGGGAAAGAGGGAGAGAGAAGGACAAACAGAAACAACACTACCTGCACCCAAGAAGGTTGTTTGATTCGGGGGTGATGTAGAGGCAGCGTTCAGTGTCATTGTCAGTCTCTCTAAAATCTCCCTGTGATTCCCTTAAAGCCTTCAATTCCTGCCTTAAGGAGCAGTTGCACACACTCACACAATGGGGTGTCGGAACACTTCATCTTACCCAGCATTTTCTCCCCAAGAGGCCAGTATAGAAAAAGAGACCACAAGTAGCACAGTGGGCATCCACGGTCTTTTAAGAAATATTTTTATTTCTGCTGAGGGTTAGGAGGCAGGCCAAAAGCACTTTAAATGATCTTACCTTTTCTTTATTTATTTTCAGATCTTAAGACCATATACATACATCCCTTCCCCACCCTCCGCAGCTTTATTGAGATATAACTGACAAAATCGTATATATTTAAGGTGTACTATGTGATGATTTGATACACGTATACATTGTGACATTATTACCATAATCAAGTTAATTAACACGTCCATCACCTCAAATAGTTACCCTTTTCTGTGTGGTGAGAATGCTTAATATCTACTCTGTTACCAAATTTCAAGTATTTCACACAGTAACATTAACTGCTATCACTATGCTATACATTAGATTCTTAGAGCTTATTCATCTTAAAACTGTAAGTTTGCACCTTTTGACTAGCATCTTCCCATTCATCCACCAGCCCCTGGCAACCACCATTTTACTCTCAGTTTCTGTGAGCTTGACTTTTTCTTTTTTTCTTCCTTTTTTTTTTTTTTTTTTTTTTAGATTTTACATATAAGTGATACCATAAAGCATCTGTGTTTCTCTGTCTGGCTTATTTCACTTAGCATCATGCCCTCCAGCTTCATCCATCATGTGTTGTTGCAAATGGCAGGATTTCCTTCTTTTTTATGGCTGAATAATATTCCATTATATTTTCTTTATCCATTCACCCACTGACAGACACTTAGGTTGTTTCCATATCTTAGCTATTATGAATAATGCTGCAGTGACATGGGAGTGCAGATATTTCTTTGAGATACTGATTTTGTTTCTTTCAGTTATATATCTAGAAGTAGGATTGCTGGATCATATGGTAACTCTATTTTTAATTTTTTGAGGAACCCCCATAGTGTTTTCCATAATGGCTGCACCAGTTTATATTCCTACCAGTGGTGCACAAGAGTTCCTTCTTTTCCATGTCCTCACCAACATTTGTTATCTCTTGTTTTTTGTTTTTTGGGGGTTTTTTTGATTATAGCCATTCTCAAGGGTGTAGGATTATATCTCATTTGTGGTTTAGATTTTCCTGTCCTTGATGATTAGTGATCTTGAGCACCTTTTCATGTACCTGTTGCCCATTTGTATATTTTCTTTGGAAAACTGTCTATTCAGGTACTTTGCCCATTTTTAAATTGAACTGTTTGTTTTCAATAATGGTGTTGGGAAAAATGAATATCCACATGCAAAAAAAAAATGAAATTGGACACCTATCTTACACCATACACAAAAATTTATTTGAAATGGATTAAAAACTTAAGATGTAAGACCTGAAACCAAAAAACTCCTGAAAGAAAACATAGGGAAAAATCTCCTTGACGTTGGTCTTGGCAATGACTTTTTTGGATATAATACTAAAAGCACAGGTAATAAAAATAAAAATAAACAAATGAGACTACATCAGACTAAAAGCTTCTGCACAGCAAAGGAAACAGGCAACAAAATGAAAAGGCAAGCTACGGAATGGGAGACATCATTTGCAAGCCATATATCCGATAAGGGGTTAATATCTAAAATATGTAAGGAACTCATACAACTCAATAGCAAAAAGCCCCAAATAATCCATACAGATATTCTTTTTTTTTTAATATATAAATTTATTTATTTATTTATTTATTTTTGGCTGCATTGGGTCTTCGTTGCTGCGCACGGGCTTTCTCTAGTTGCAGCGAGCAGGGGCTACTCTTCGTTGCAGGACGTGGGCTTCTCACTGCGGTGGCTTCTCTGTTGCAGAGAACTGGCTCCAGGCACGGGGGCTTCAGTAGTTGTGGCACATGGGCTCAGTAGTTGTGGCTCACAGGCTCTAGAGCGCAGTTGTGGCGCACGAGCTTAGTTGCTCGGCAGCATGTGGGATCTTCCCGGACCAGGGCTCGAACCCGTGTCCCCTGCATTGACAGGCAGATTCTTAACCACTGCGTCACCAGGGAAGTCCCATATAGATACATTCTTAACACAAAAAGAAAGGTTATTCATTAGCTTATCTTCCAATTAGTTTGCATGCACTTTCTGTTCACCTGTTGTCATGTTTAGTGGTTTTATTTACAATATTCATAAAAGTAAGTGATACGTATATTTCTTATGACATAGTAAAATTTTTTCTGAACACCTTTGAAATCTGGCAGAAACGATTTGTAAAGTTTGAGCTGTTGCAATTATAGGCCCAAGAAATACTCATTCTATTTCATTTGTGTTGGGAAAATTGTGAGCAGAATTTCTCTTTATTTATCATTCATTTGAGATTATGCCTTGGGGCCCTCGAAGCTACTCATTTTTTTTACAAAGGCAACCTTTGTAAACCTGTTTACAAAGGTTTACAACCTCTCCCAGGTTTAAAAGTCCTCTGAGTGAGGAAAGAGGGCATCCAAGACCTATGGAAAATCTCCTTATCTTGAGTGGTCATTAATGGAATCAAAATAATGCCTAAAGTCTGCTTTCTTAGAGAAAATGGTTAGGACCACACAGTGACATCACACTTCAGCATTGTTCGCCAAACCTTGCTGTTTCTCACTCTGAGTCTTAGTAGGAAATGTGAGTTAGTGAAAACATGAAGGGAAGTGATGATTTATTGTTGCTATTTCTATCATTGGAAACAGAAGATGAATAACATTTAGCGTTTCATTATGTGCTTGTCTTGTTTTTCCTGTTTGATAAATGAACTAGTAGGATTGAAACAGTGAACAGGAATGTCTGCATAGCAGAAGACCTTCTAGAAGGGATAGAGAAGGGCCTTTTACGGAGAAGGTGGTACTCATTCCAGAAGCAGCTCCTGTAGATGTCTCCTTCCTGTTAGCGGCAACTAGTAAAAGGGGTTACTGGGGCTCGGTTCTCTCAGGTTATGTTATTTTCCTGGTCACCATCACTAGTACTGAATTGAAACTGCAGTTTCGGGTATAGCATCCGAGTATAGAAAATTGAGCCTTAGGACTAGACAGGAAGAAATTCTAGGAACCAGTGTTTTATAAACAAAAAAGAAAATGTTTTGGTATGGCAAAGCAGAGTAGCATGTAATACACTCTTTATAATTAAACGTCAAATGGCAACAAAACCAATGGGAAAAGCAAAACGAAACCTCAGTATACACTACGTATTAACTTTTTAATCCTAACACCTTGCAACTCTGGCCTCTCCCAGCTGCAAGTCTTAAGTCTCTTCCCCTTCCCCCCTTTCTATTTGATTTGTAGATAAAACCAAAATCCACTTAAAATTCTGAAATTCCAAGGTAATGCCTCTTATCTACCCATGTAGATCATCTATTCATATAATCTATTAACATCCACATAATGAAAAATATCTCCAATCTACTTCTTTTGGACACTCTACAGCGCTGACCTCCTCCTTCTGAAATAAGTGCAGTAGATGTTCCTCTGGAAGCATCCTCTCCTCCCTTCTTCCCTGAATCACTATGTTTTTAACATTTTCGCTCCTTTTCCTGGGCCAGTGTTTCTGCTTGCCAGACCACACACAGCCTGGCTTCCACATCATGGTAGCAACATTGCAAGTTACTAAGGCTCTCTAGGCCTTAGTTCCTACATCTATAAAATGGAGAAAAAATAATAATAACAGCTAGTTCATGGGTCATTGGGATTAACAGTTACGTAATAGCTAACATTTACTGAACATCTGCTGTGTCAGACATAGTCCTATTGCTTTACCTAGATTATCTGGTTTATTCCTCATAACTATAGCATTTACCTCTGAGATAAAGGCTATTATTATCCCCTTTAACATACAGAGAAATTGACATTTAGAGAGGTGAGCTACCTTACCCTAATATAGCTAGCTAGTAAACGCTGCAGTTGGGTATGAATTCAAGAAGTCTGGCTTTCAGGACTTCCCTCATGTTTTCCCTCATTATACTCCCGTCAAGAAACTATATTCATTAACGCTGTAGCAGAGGGCTTCCCTGGTGGTGCACTGGTTAAGAATCCGCCTGCCAATGCAGGAGACACGGGTTCGAGCCCTGGTCTTGGAAGATCCCACATGCCAAGGAGCAACTAAGCCCCTAAGCCACAGCTACTGAAGCCCGCGCGCCTAGAGCCCACGCTCCGCAACAAGAGAAGCCACCGCAATGAGAAGCCTGCGCACCGCAACTAGAGAAAGCCTGCGTGCGGCAACAAAGATCCAACACAGCCAAAAAAAAAAAAAAAAAAAAAAACCTGTAGCAGAGTCTTTGGCACACAGCACTTGCTGGGTAAATGTTTATTATTTTCTTCTTTCACAACTTTATTATATTTTTTAGAATTCAACCCAGGCGGCCAGAGTGGAGGATTGTCCAAATGCTGTGGGTTTCACAGGCTTCTCTGGGCCCACATGGCGCCCTGGGCATTCCCGTGAGTAAGGTCCTCTTACAGGGAACTAACCCCCTGCTAGTTTAGCTGCCTCTCCCACTGGCCTGTCCATTCAGTGAAGATAGGGGGACATCTCTCTGCTCTGCACCCTGACTGCCTGACACAGTTTAGGAATTCAGTAGACACCTGATGAATGAGGGAACATACGAATGTCTGGCAAACGAAACAGCTCTCTCCCTTTGATCTTTCTCTGCAGCCAGCAGTTCCCTCCACATTTCTGTTTGAAGTAAGCCTTTGCCTGAGCACATCTCTGCCTCATCTTGTAGAGATCTTAGGTGATATTAGAGGGAATAAAGACAAGGAGATGTATGATAATGTCTTCTTTCTAACCAACTGCAAACAAATGCCTCAACATTTAACTAGTAAAGCTCTGTAAGTTTGTTGTTGTTTTTAAAAAAAAAACCCAAACTGATATTTTAATGATTTTTTTCATAATGTTAATGAAAACAGAATAGATCTCTTCAAATGTTTTGTCTAAAATTCCCAGATGAATAAATTTCTGAAAGTTCACAATCTTCATCTATTGCAGGGTCAGGGTACTTCTTCAATGAGATGGGGGTGATTCGTACAATGTGATTTGCAGTTGCCAGTAATGACCGGGCCATGTGCTAACACTCTCATTTTACATCGTGTCTTAGGAAGAGCTGGGGGAACTGTGTGTTTCTAGTAGACAGAGTTGAGGACTGTGATATTCTCCCACCTTCTTTCACTTCTGTGGAAACAATTCTGAAAAATGGATAACTTAGAGATTTATTATTAGTTCGGCCGTTAGTCATTCTGATGCGTGACACCGCTGTGCTTAGTGGGAATTGGGATTATCACAAGTGACTCGGAGTGAATCCAGATGCAGGCAAGTCCCAAAACCCAGTCTCAGTTAGTGTGCTTCTGCCTCCTTTCAGTCTGCAGTCACGTGCCACGTCCCCACATCATCTCCATCACCTCCAGGTTCTGGGATCACCACCCACCAACCACCACCCACCATCCAGTGGTCTGCAGAGTCAGCTGCCTAGATCCCAGCAGGAGTGCAAGAAAGAAAATTTTAGAACTTCTATTTATGGTTATTTTAATACTTTTTAAGTTCAATTTCCATATATCCTTAAAAATACACATAATAATTCAGAAACTAATAAATATTTATAGCTTATACATAAATACACATGTATTGGAGATGCTCAAAACATTTTTACCA
The DNA here is from genome assembly GCF_039906515.1 of Pseudorca crassidens. Taxonomy (NCBI): domain Eukaryota; kingdom Metazoa; phylum Chordata; class Mammalia; order Artiodactyla; family Delphinidae; genus Pseudorca; species Pseudorca crassidens. The sequence continues at coordinate 60,148,039 of NC_090307.1, forward strand.
GCAGGGTGCATCCCCAAGTAAAAAAAAAAAAAAGAGAGAAAAAGAGGGAGAGGACTCAAATCAATAAAATTAGAAATGAAAAAGGAGGAGTTACAATGGACAACGCAGAAATACAAAGCATTATAAGAGACTACTACAAGCAACTTTGTGCCAATAAAATGGACAACCTGGAAGAAATGGAAAAATTCTTAGAAAGGTATAACCTTCCAAGACTGAACCAAGAAGAAATAAAAAATGTGAACAGACCAATCACAAGTAATGAAATTGAAACTGTGATTAAAAATCTTCCAGCAAACAAAAGGCCAGGACCAAATGGCTTCATAGGTGAATTCTGTCAAGCATTTAGAGAAGAGCTAACACCCATCCTTCTCAAACTCTTCCAAAAAATTGCAGAGGAAGGAACACTCCCAAACTTATTCTATGAGGCCACCATCACCCTGATATCAAAACCAGACAAAGATACTACAAAAAAAGAAAATTACAGACCAATATCACTGATGAATATAGATGCAAAAATCCCCCCAAAACACTAGCAAACAGAATCCAACAACACATTAAAAGGATCATACACCATGATTAAGTGGGATTTATCCCAGGGATGCAAGGATTCTTCAATATACGCAAATAAATCAATGTGATACGCCATATTAACAAATTGAAGAATAAGAACCATATGATCATCTCAATAGATGCAGAAAAAGCTTCTGACAAAATTCAACACCCATTTATGATAAAAACACTCCAGAAAATGCGAATAGAGGGAACCTACCTCAACATAACAAAGGCCATATATGACAAACCCACAGCAAACATCACTCTCAATGGTGAAAAACTGAAACCATTTCCTCTAAGATCAGGAACAAAACAAGGATGTCCACTCTCGCCACTATTATTCAACATAGTTTTGGAAGTCCTAGCCATGGCAATCAGAGAAGAAAAAGAAGTAAAAGGAATACAAATTGGAAAAGAAGAAGTAAAACTGTTACTGTTTGCAGATGACATGGTACTATACATAGAGAATCCTAAAGATGCCACCAGAAAACTACTAGAGCTAATCAATGAATTTGGTCAAGTTGCAGGATACAAAATTAATGCACAGAAATTTCTTGCATTCCTATACACTAATGATGAAAAATCTGAAAGAGATATTAAGGAAACACTCCCATTTACCACTGCAACAAAAAGAATAAAATACCTAGGACTCAACCTACCTAAGGATGTAAAAGACCTGTACTCAGCATACTATAAGACACTGATGAAAGAAATTAAAGATGACACAAACAGATGGAGGGATATACCATGTTCTTGGATTGGAAGAATCAATATTGTGAAAATGACCATACTACCCAAAGCAACCTACAGATTCAGTGCAATCCCTATCAAACTACCAGTGGCATCTTTTGCAAAACTAGAACAAAAAAATCTTAAAATTTGTATGGAGGCACAAAAATCCCCGAATAGCAAAAGCAGTCTTGCAGGAAAAAAAACGGAGCTGGAGGAACTAGACTCCCTGACTTCAGACTATACAACAAAGCTACAGTAATCAAGACAATATGGTACTGGCACAAAAACAGAAATACAGATCAATGGAACAGGTTAGAAAGCCCAGAGATAAACCCACACACATATGGTCAACTAATCTATGACAAAGGAGGCAAGGGTATACAATGGAGAAAAGACAGTCTCTTCAATAAGTGGTGCTGGGAAAACTGGACAGCTACATGTAAAAGAATGAAATTAGAACACTCCCTAACACCATACACAAAAATAAACTCAAAATGGATTAGAGACTTAAATGTAAGACTGGAAACTATAAAACTCTTAGAGGAAAACATAGGAAGAACACGCTTTGATATAAATCACAGCAAGATCTTTTTTGATCCACCTCCTACAGTAATAGATATAAAAACAAAAATAAACAAATGGGACCTAATGAAACCTAAAAACTTTTGAAAAGCAAAGGAAACTACAATCAAGACGAAAAGACAACCCTCAGAATGGGAGAAAATATTTGCAAATGAAGCAATGGACAAAGGATTAATCTCCAAAATATATAAACAGCTCATGCTGCTCAATATTAAAAAAAACAAACAACCCAATCCAAAAACGGGCAGAAGACCTAAATAGACATTTTTCCAAAGAAGACATACAGATGGCCAAGAAGCACATGAAAAGCTTCTCAACATCACTAATTATTAGAGAAATACAAATCAAAACTACAATGAAGTATCACCTCACACCAGTTAGAATGGGCATCATCAGAAAATCTACAAACAACAAATGCTGGAGAGGGTCTGGAAAAAAGGGAACCCTCTTGCACTGTTGGGAATGTAAATTGATACAGCCACTATGGCGAACAGTATCAAGGTTCCTTAAAAAACTAAACATAGAACTACCATATGACCCAGCAGTCCCACTACTGGGCATATACCCTGAGAAAACCATAATTCAAAAAGGCACATGCACCCCAATGTTCATTGCAGCACTATTTACAATGGCCAGAACATGGAAGCAACCTAAATGCCCATCGACAGATGAATGGATAAAGAAGATGTGATACATATATACAACGGAATATTACTCAGCCATAAAAAGGAACAAAATTGGGTCATTTGTCGAGACATGGATGGACCTAGAGACTGTCATACAAAATGAAGTAAGTCAGAAAGAGAAAAACAAATATCGTATATTAACGCATATTTGTGGAATCTAGAAAAATGGTACAGATGAACCGGTTTGCCGGGCAGAAATAGAGACACAGATGTAGAGAACAAACATATGGACACCAAGGGGGGAAAGCGGCAGGGGTGGTGGTGATGGTGTGATGAACTGGGAGATTGGGATTGACATGTATACACTAATATGTATAAAATAGATAACTAATAAGAACCTGCTGTATAAAACATAAATAAAATAAAATTCAAAAATAAAACAAAAAAGAAAGTGAACTGGTTTTAAGGAATAAAGGATGTTAGAAGCTAGTGGTCAGCCAGAGAAAGCCAGTTGGTTTTGACTTGGCTAGATGTGATGTGTATACTTTTCCTCCTACAGGCTCAGGCAAGTGAGCCTGTGTAGACCCTGGCAAGCAGAAGCTCTGTGAGAGATGGTGAGGGGATCACGTGACTGGCAGAAGCAGGGGGTGGCATCCTGGGCACTTGGAGAAGTGAGAAGACTTTATCTAGGCAAGAAAATGGCAACACACTCAATTTCAGTCCTTCTGAAAGGTGATTCTGCTGCAATTTAATTCCTTGAAAAGAAGAAGAAAGTTGTCCTTAGAAAATTTTAGCAGATTATCTACGGGAAAAGCAAATCTCTATTTTGAGTACTGTTCTCTTTATGAAAATTCCAAAACGGTACAAATTCCCAAGCTTAATCTTTCCTGAAAATCTCCCATATTATCATTACACTGCAGAACATGATTGTGAGGGGAATAAATGAACTTGAAAACCCAAATCGTTTTGAAATAATTATTTTGAAGCTCTTTATTTCTATTTGATACTAGGAGAGAGTGGTGACACCTTCCAAGGAAGCCCTAAGGAGATGAAAACTCGGGTTGTTTTCAGATTCACTTTCCAGGACCGTACAGGAGGACTTACTTCTGATCACACCTTGTGTGTTGGGCGGCGGCGGGGAGGCTGGGACGACTCCGAGTGGCAATGAAGAATAGGATGGAACAAACAGGATAGGATGTCCTTGGGTGCATTGGTTTCGCATTGTCTTTAGAACTAGTTGGTTGGACAACTTCTTAATTGGCATATCAATTATTCTCCCTAAGATGCAGACTCTTAGCCACTTACACATTCCTTTCCTTTTATGTGGTCACTTAATTTGCCTGAGATTTTATTACCAAAGGCAGAAATTATTGAATAAAAATCCTTACTTGATCCTTATTTTTCCATTTAAATAAGAAAATCTGAAGACGATTTTTTTTTTTTTAGTAAAAGATTTCTGTCCAAAGAGGAAGTATATGAAAGTAGATATACAAAACTGGCTCTTTATTTAAAAATAATTTTTTTCAAAGATGCTCCGGTGTCCCAAGGCCAGATATTTTGAACCTTGTTTCCAGTATCAAGCAGGAAGGAAATCTGCAATTTAACCCCGAGTAAGAGTAAGGTTATGCAGTTTTAGAAGTTTTGAATGGGAATCGGGGCTAAAATAATATGAATTATAAATCATAGAAACACTTACCTCAAATGTCAGGGAGAAATTCTCAAAGAAGAGAGAGACAGGGGTTAGAATAGACTAAAGTACAATTTCCTCCCAATCTGTTGGACTATGAAAGCTATTTAACATGAAATCATTAAGCATCTGATCGTAAATAAGAGCGATTCACTGCCAGGAAGCTTGTAATATAGTCTAGGACACGAATAAATGAGTCTTGGTTTAATACCATGCAAAGAAAAATTTAGAAAGCCTGCCAACATTTCCAGACCATTAAATTTACATTTGATGAATGGACTGAGAGGAGAAATTTAACACAGAAAAGGCCAGGGCTACAAATTTACCGTGTGGGTTCACTTGGCTTTCTGTCCATCAGGATACTATGTTTCAGAAGGATGACTGTCAGTTGATATCTCTTCAAATAAAAGAAGATTTATCACTGAGGTTCTGATAAATGCCTTTAAAATGCACTGGGAAAACCACTCTTTTGTTTATTTTCTTACCCTTAAGAACCAGTATGATTTCAAAACAAAATCCCCGTACATGTGGCTTCGTGTGACGGGATGAGAAGGAGACAAAGCCTGTTTAAACTTTCAGGCTAGTCTGTCTTTAAGAGCATAGGAGTGTTTCATGGAAATCACAGTGCGGAGGCTTTGGGGAGAACTGGCTAGAAATGATGAAGCAGTCCACACAGCTTTCGCCTGTATTGTAGATTTTATTTTATGTTCCTCCATTTCCTAAGGCTTTGATCTTTCCTCCACACCTCCTGAAAATCATTTAGTTTTGGGGAATGAGCTGCTCCTTTGGAAATGCAGCTACTCAGCAGACTGTCTGGAAGCAGAGGCATGATAGTACCTCCCAGCACAAATGGCTCCATGCTTTCTGAGTTCAACATGCAACACCCAAGTAAGAAGGGCAGTGTCCACCACTGGACGACTTCAGAGGTCGTACAAGTTTTTACCCATCCTCTTCCATAATCTATGGGCAATTTTAGAGCCACAAACCATGTTTGAAATTTCTAAGCTTCTTCCCACATCAATGGTGAGAAGCCCCATTATTTGGCCACTTCTAGAAATAGGGGTTTTGTTGCTGTTCACAACTATAAACAGGCCAGTTTTGCTGGGGCAAATGCTAGGATGGTTCCTTACTATGGTGAGGAACTACATCAGACGAAACAGAAGAAATCGCCAGTTGGAACAATATTCCAGGGACCATGTCAGTATTCCTTCCACATACAACTTTTACAGAAACCCAGTGTGTCTGCTGACAAAATAACATAGCTCTGTGTCTTTACTGAACCTCTCTGTTCAGAACCCCAGAAGCAGCCTTGATTCCTCTTTCGTCCTCACTCAATAAGGAGTTACTGAGAGTATATTATGTAGCAAGCAATGTGCCAGCTGCAGGAAGGGTCATAGGCCCTAACACCAAATGAAGGGGAACCTATTGCAGCCCATCCTATTGCTGTCTGATGCTCCAGGTCACGGGGTGAGATTGGCACATGCTTGTTCATAGGACACAGTTACAGCTGGATGGCTGAAGTCATGGATGGTAAGAGCCCGAAAGCCTGGGCTCCTTCTACCCACACTTCCTCCTTCATCCCCACCTCCTGTCAAGTCAACCATCAAAGTTGTCTATTCCCGCTGCCCAAGTCTCCCCCAGATCCACCCTCTTTAGTCTAGATGCATATTGGTTCCCTGGAATATTTCAGTATCCACAATCTGGTCCTTCCCTCTCTTTCCTTCCATCTGCCCTGCACACCGCTACAAAAGCATCTCTCATCATCACAGATTGAGAAGGCATTTCTTTCTGGGTCCCCAGTTTCTCCTCTCTACGACCCAATTTATCATTCCTGGAGTAGCTATGACTATCATCTGCAGTTCAGCACGCTGCCTACTCAGTCTTTAATCACATTTTATTTTTTCCCCCTTTCCATGCCTGTCTTCCTTCTGTTCACTCTTCTGGGAATTCCAACATCACCTCATCTGAAAAGCCTTCCCGTGACTTGCCCACCCTGAGTTAGTCTCCCAGAGTCCCTTGTACAGACCTCGATTATAGCACTTAGCACATTGAGTTGTAAGTCTCCCAACTGCTACACTGAAAAATCCTTCAGGTGAAGAACTTTCTATGCCGAGCCCACCACAGGGGCCCTGGTGTAGAGTGGTATTCAGCACGTGTATGCTGGCTTAGTGAAGAAATCATTTAATGTGCTAACTGAGCAGTCAAAACTCAGTCAAAACAGACAGTTTGCTGTTTGTGTCACAATGAAAGCTTTAAAAGAGACTATTTCTTTTAAGAAGGCTACCCTTTCATGATACCTGAGAGGAGTGTGGTATATAGTATAGAAAATCACTGGCATATTTCCTGAGAAGGTAGAGATATCCATCCTAGCACCCAGACTGTAAGTATCACTTGGGTTTTGGTTCAAATGTAAGTTTATCTTCAATAAAAATCTTAAAAAAATAAACGATGGTGTGAAAATTTAATTGCTTGAGATGTTTAGTTTCCCCAGAAGTGAAACAATAAACAGAACAGAAGTGAATTCATTCAAACACTCCGGCTGTTTGTGGATACCACCACCCAAGGCTTCAGGCAGTGGTGCTAACCAGCTCTCCAGGAGAGAAAAAAAAAGCACCAGGCCAGTATAGTATGGACTGGGATACCCAGAGAAGGCAGAGAAAATGCCCCAGATTCCTGCTTCTCTGTGTGTTGCTGTCCTTGTCATTTGATTGTTCTTTGTTTTGGTTAAAAAGATGGAGTTAGGTGTCAGACCAACCTGGCAGGTGTACAGGCTCTGCCTTAGAGGTTTGGTGATGGGCAAGTTGGTTAAGCCCTCAGCCTCCCCATCTGAGAGTGGGACTCGTAATACCAATGCTGAAAACTTGGCCTCTGTGAACCAGTGCCAAATAGAATCTTGGAGACAGAGTTTTGGGTGAAGTAGAAAAGAAGAGCTTTATTGCTTTTCCAGGAAAAGGGGGAAACAGCGGGCTTGGGCCTCAAAAACTGCATTCCAGCCCAGGAGGATTTGGTGAGGAGTTTTACAGCAATGGTTTGGGGGCAGGGTTGCTGATAAAGATCAGGGTGTGTGCAGGGCCGGCACTCCTTGAATCTGGCGTCAGGTGATCTCCTGATGAGCTTCGTGGTTATCATACTATGACCTTCTCTCTGGTACATCTTCCATTTGGAGTTTTAGTTCTGCAGAAGAGCTTAAAGATATTGTCATGTGTATCCCTTGAGGCAGAACCAGGACCTGCCCCAAGGCTGCACTATCGTTTCTTAACTGCTCCTCCCTTGTCTCTGCATCCCCTCCCTTCCCTGATTAGCAACTGTTCGAATCTGCCCTTTGGAACTCAGGGAAGGTCATGGGGGCTGAAATCTATTCCCTACAAACAAGAAATGGGGGACACAGAAAGGCTTCTGTGCCCAGGAGTCCACAGGGTCCTGCTTGGTTTCAATACTAGTAAAAACTTCACAGCGTTGCTGGCTAAATCACATGACCTGCAAAGGGCTTATATAGCACTTGGCACTTAGTGACAACTCAGCAAATATTATCAACTGATGTTGGTGACGATGCTAATAATAATATTCCTTTGTTCTCAGCTGTGGGTGAGGAGGGATATTTCCCTGGGAGTCAGGTGTTTAGTTTGGTGCTAGTATCATGTTTACTAGCTCTGTGGCTTGCCCCTTCTCTCTCTTTTGTACACCTTGCAAAGAGTCCACCTTCAATTTCTTAATTAAAAATCCGCCAAACTCAGGGTAACATCACAAATTTTATCTCCTTTTATTATCCTTTTCTATTATTTAATCTTTTTCTTTTCTCTACTTTCTGTCTTTTCTTTAAAGTGCTTTGTTACATGGGTCTGACATTTTAATCCTTCTTTGATGCTCAGGGAATTTGTGTCTGTCCTAGGACTCTGCACTTACTCAGCCTCAGCTGCTCACCACCTATGGGAATTTGATAAGAAATCAGAGGGAACCAGTCTCAAACTGAGAAAACACTATCATTAGTCACTTTCTGAGTAAATAGTATTGCTGGAAATGCCGTCATTCCAGAATCCACCTCTTGGCAGATGTGAAGAGTGTGAGTGAATCCATAAAAGCAGCTTTGGCACTGAACACACAGAGGAGAGTGATGGTGCAGGAAGGCAGAGGGTTCTTGGGACTGTCGACTCAGTACTGTAGACATTGCTTCACACAAAGGGAGCACTCACAAGCCAGAAGAAAAGAACACGGTTAGGGCTTCCCTGGTGGCGCAGTGTTTGAGAATCCACCTGCCAATGCAGGGGACATGGGTTTGGACCCTGGTCTGGGAAGATCCCACATGCCGCAGAGCAACTAAGCCTGTGCGCCACTACTACTGAGCCTGCGCTCTAGAGCCCGCGAGCCACAACTACTGAGCCCATGAGCCACAACTCCTGAGCCCATGTGCCACATCTACTGGAGCCCGTATGCCTAGAGCCCGTGCTCTGCAACAAGAGAAGCCACCGCATGAGAAGCCCAAGCACCACAATGAAGAGTAGCCCCTGCTCACCGCAACTAGAGAAAGACCGTGTGCAGCAATGAAGACCCAATGCAGCCAAAAGTAAATAAGTAAATTTATATATATATAAAAAGAACAGGGTTATTATCGTGTAAGCGTGAACGGAATTCCAAATAGAAGGGGATTCTACTGTATTTTCTGCACATTATCTTGGCTCCTAATGTGACTTCATGGTTGGGCTGTGAGAAGCTACACTTGGTGTTTTTCCTTAGCAGTTAAAGACTGTTTAACTGGACTCCGATTTTTTTTTTAGTTTTTATTTTATATGGGAGCATAGTTGATTAACAATGTTGTGATCGTTTCAGGTGTACAACAAAGTGATTCAGTTATACATATACATGTATCTATTCTTTTGCAAATTCTTTTCCCATTTAGATTATTACAGAATATTGAGCAGAGTTCCCTGTGCTATACAGTAGGTCCTTGTTGGTTATCCATTTTAAATATAGCAGTGTGTACATGTCAATCCCTAACTCTCAGTCTATCCCTCCCACCCTCCCCCAACCCTTCCTCCCAGTGACCATAAGTTCATTCTCTAAGTCTGTGAGGACTTTGATTTTTAAAGCTGAAGAGTTCAAATGCATTCAATTAAAATAGAAAAGTACAAACCGATGCCTCTACTGCAAAGGATTCTCTGTACTGTTGGTGTACATATGTATATAAACACTTTCTAAATGGACAGTGTTCTCCAACCATAACTGGATGTTTACTGTGACTGTTTTTTGTTGGATCTTATCTTGTTAACCCCACAAGCATCTCTTTTTCTGCCCTCACATTAGAGGAGATACAGTGAGAGGGGTTGGTGCTCACAGATGAGTGTAACGGGGGACGTTCTCTGCTTCTGTTTCTAAATGTCAGTGGTGTGCTGAATGCTGCTCAGCACGGGGTGCCCCACAAGCACCCAGTGTGTGCCAGGAACAAGACGGCCTCCGGAAACTTCCAGAAGCCCAGGTGCTTGTGGCCAGTGAAAGTGGAGGCTGTGGAAGAGGGTGGAGCAAAGGGATGGAGAGGAACCATTCACCCCACGCAGGAAATATACTGGGGTGACTAACTCACTGCGTCCTCTGTCTGCGAGGTGTCCTACAGACAGAAAGTAAGTGAATCCAGTCCCTGCCACCCGCAAGGTCACCCTCTTCTTGGAATCCTGGGTGCTCACACTCGTGTTTTGCAGTGTCCCATGTCCAGCCGTGTAACATTATCAAACTGTGCATTCCTTCATTTGTTCAACAAGCAGGTGCTGGGAACCTGGTAACGGATACCTTTTACAATCTCCCAGCCTAAGTCCAAGGTAGCCCCTGCTTCTCCGTGTCTCTGGGTGTGTGCGTGTGTGTGCAGTGTATACAAACACAGGGCTGTGATGATACAGCTTTGGAGCAGCTAAAGAGAGTCCTCAAGGCCGTTTAAAGGCCCATCTTCAGGAAAGGGGATTTCCTCTACAAATAGGTAGCCAAACAAATCTGAACTCCCAGAGCTCCATGTGCGTAAAATGCGAGTTAGAAACTTAGGTAAAAAATCAACCAATCACCATGTGCCTCTGTTTCCTTAGGGAGGTGTGTTCCGGAAGAGAAAGCATTAGCATCCTGTCCATCCAAGTACAGAGCACATTGTTTTATCTCTTTCCCTGGAAGTTTCAGGAATTTCCATTATATCCTGTGGGAACTGAAACATCCCTCAAAGATAATCTACTTTGTGTTTCATCCTCTATCTTATCTACCATACATTCCTTATGCTTATGTTAAGAAAGAGATCTTTATTTAAAATGATATTGTTTGAAAATCAACAATCTGGCATCAGCTGACAAACCCTCTCAGTTTAAAATATTTGTAGCCTAGAAAACCCTAATGTTTCATAACATCTATTTGGACTTGTGATAAAGTTGTGAGTGTATGGTTACCAGATGGCTGGTTGCAGAACCTAATGGCCAGTGTGTCTGATGTGATATATGTCAGGGCGATGATTGGCACCCCCCGAATCGTGTTCATCTGAGTTACGCTCTTTTGCATTGACAAGACAGATCTCATGTATGTGTCATAAGTGTGGCTTTGGGGAATGTTGATATGGGGATTGCAAATACTAGTGAGCCAAGGGTAGATGAAGAAGTACAAAAAGGGTGGAACCCACATAGTACAACCATACATGGCTGGGAAGTCAGGAAAAGGAACTAGGGTTGGTGTAAATAAGAGCAGAGAGAATCTGCGATTAATCAGAGCAGAAACTCTCTGTGCAGTTTGTGGATATGCACCTGGCTAGGGGTGGGTTTTAGGTGGGGAGCTCAGGAAGACAGACCAACAGCCCAAAGATTCTGGGTGTGGATTATTTTCCTCTGGCTTGTGCCTGCTGTTTATCACGGTTAGCTAAACAATATCATTCACTAGAGGCCACTAGTTTCAAAATAAGAACTCCCTTTTAAAAAAAAAAAGTATTCGTTGAATAAAGAAGATGTGGTACATATATACAATGGAATATTACTCAGCCATTAAAAATAATGAAATAATGCCATTTGTAGCAACATGGATGGACCTAGAGATGGTCATACTGAGTGAAGTCAGACAGAGAAAGACAAATATCATATGATATCGCTTATATGTGGAATGTAAAAAAAATGATACAAATGAACTTATTTACAAAACAGACACAGACTCACAGACTTAGAGAACGAACATATGGTGACGGGGGTGGGGGGAGGGTGGTGGAGAGGGATAGTTAGGTAGTTTGGATTGACTTGTACACACAGCTATATTTAAAATAAATTACCAACAAGGACCTATTGTATAGCACAGGGAACTCTGTTCAATATTCTGTAACAACCTAATTGGGAAAAGAATTTGAAAAATACTAGATACATGTATATATTCTATACATGTATCTATTATTCAGTATATAACCGAATCACTTCGCTGTACAACTGAAACTATCACAACATTGTTAATCAACTGTACTCCAATATAACATAAAAAGTTAAAAAAAAGTATTGGTGCTAGAAATTCAAAATCTGTATTATGCATTATTAAAAACGCTAAGTATTATAGATTTAGTTTCCTCAAATCCTGGAAACTTTTTCAGGATGCTATTGGGTGTATTGCCTTTTCTATTGTTCAGAATGATCAATTCAGGGGCTGTACCTTAGTTCATTATCATTCTGATATAACAGGCTAAGAAACGCTAACATGAAACCATTTTTCCAAAGAGTAATCATGTTCATTTATATGGTGGCCTATGGGCAAAACATGGCCCACAACATTCTGTAATATTTGATTTTGGCCCCTCAGTGTTCTCATATAAAATGTTGGATACAAATGCCTTTAAGCTGGTCAGGTTTTCTCAGTTCCTACAAGGGTTCCTCCAATTCCAATCAGTTTAATCCATGCAGATTCACACATACATCTAAATTCTTATAAATGCTCAATAAATGCATAAAACTAGCTGACATTTATTGAAGGCTTATTACGCTGCAGGCAAAGCCCTATGAAGTATCATTTTACATTCTGTTCTATGTACAGAGAGTCTAAGAAAATTGCCCAAGATGGTAAACGGCAGAGTCTGGGCTCCAAGCTCAGGGGGCTGGTTCCACCTTCACAAAGTAGTAAATGGCAGGTGACACCCCTCCGTCCACTGCATGAAATGTTCATATTCAGACTGGGGTCCGAGCACAGCCTGAGCTTTACCTACCCGGAGTTCAGATTCAGAAATGTCTGGAACCCTCAAGTGTGCTTGCAGGGACAGAAGAGTCTGGAATCTGAGAGACCGACCAGAAAAGACCCTTCTCCGCTAATAAGGCAAATTCCATCGCCAGCGCCACCTACAGGGGTTTGTGAGGCCCAGTGCAGAACCAATAGAACAAAAAGGCTGAGTCAGAGAAACCCCTTCCTGTTTGACTGCCCTGAGCTGGGACGGTATCTTCCTGCTGTCAGACTTCAGCTGAACATCAGCTCTTCCTGGGTCTCCGGCTGGCCTGCTGACTGCAGACCCTGGGACTTCTCAGTGTCCGTAATTGCAGAATCCAATTCTTTATTATATTTGTATAATTTATGTGTAATTTGTATCATATATAATTTATCCAGTAGGATATATGTGTGTGTGTGTGTGTGCGTGTATCATTATTGGTTCCGTTTCTCTGCAGAAAATGACTGCATTTCTGCACCCAGATTACCGATTACTGTACCCAGTAATCATTTTTACCCATTTTTAAGTCTGACCATTTTCCCTGACCACTGTGCAGGAAGGAATGGACAGGGAGGTGTGGAGGAGAGACACTCACATGCCGTTTGTCACCGTGGACACGGAGGGGAGAGGGAGATTCAGAGGTGGAGTTGGCCAGCGTTGTCTCCTTTAGACGGTGGTCAGTGACCAGCAAGGCCAGACGCAGCTCAGAACCTCTCCCTTTCCGGCTTTGGGATTAAGAGCCAACTCTCTCTTCTAAAGGGTCCAAACAGCTGCTGGCTATGTGAACATATTAAGCTTTTCCACTCATTTGCACCTTGCTCAAAGTCCAACAGGGGCTGTGAGTTTTTTAATCAGAGGCACTTCTTACTTAATAAAGGCCGAAGGCAGGACAATGAAGAAGTGGGATTGATGGGGGAGGGGAGGGCCTACTTGGTATTTATCTGCAAGGTTATAGGAAATTCTCTCAGTTTCTTGTGGAGGTCACAGCAACCCTACGAGGTGAGAGCATTAGCCCCCATTTTTCAGGGGAGGAAACTGACACATGCAGCTGTTTTCTCAGGGCAAAGCTGGGGGAGGCGGGGATTGAACTCCAGGCTTTGTGCTCAGACAAAGAGCCAGGAAAGGAGGGCAAGTGTGGGCCTCGGGCCAAGGCACGGTCAGGGCTCTGAGTGTCAGGGCTGCAGATGCCCGTGGTGAGGGGAGGTGGCAGGTGCGGAAGACTTTACTCTGGCCTTAGCTGTGGTGCAAGGATGCTTAGTGGGGGTGTCTAGGGGTGGCTTCATCACTGGGGTGGCAGGTGGGCTAGTGAATCAATGGGAGTGCCATTCCCAGCACGCTGCTTACAGCCCCAGAGGAAGTTGCTTCATTTCGCTGAACTTCTCTTACCTTATCTACAAAACTACAGTGGGTTTGGGCAAGAATACTTCCCAAAGTATTCCTTTCCAGCAGTAGTGCTGGAAAGTATATCTTTTCCAGCAGTAGTGCTGTGTGACTCTAAGAAACTCACAAGGTAGTTGAGAATAGCAATGTGCTATTGAAACCAGCTTGTTACAAACACTAGGGAAAACAATTTTATGTTAAAAAAAAGCAACTTGCCTCCAAAGAGGAACTCAACTACTGTTGGGTAAGTCTGCCAAATATCTCTGCCTGGTTAAATGCAATCCTCTTCAGCATTTACTCCCCCTGCGTTAATAAACATTGAAGATTATTATGCTTTTCTGATGCAGTTCCTTGTTAAGCTTCTTAAGGGCGTCTTTGACATTGGTCCTTGGTGTGTCTGCAGGGCAAAGAGGTTGTGCCTGGCTCTTCGGATGCCACAGACCTGGGGGTTATTTACTGTCCAGCTGTCTCCTCCGGTTACTGGCGATCTCGGGCAGCCCAGTGCTATAGCCAGCCTTCCAGGTCAGCCCAGCGCTCTCACCCGCCTTCCCTTCTGCTGTCACTTCCCTTCCGGTGCAGGTTGGCTCAGACTTTCATCTTCACTGTTGATCACAACAGCTCAGTTGGAGGCTCTGAATGCAAACCTATAGGTGATCTTAAAATGAAAGGAAAGTCAGCCAAGTGGTGAGGTCAGCGCTTGAGAAATCTGGGACTGGACCTGGGCAGGGTTTTCACCACATTTCCAGGAGCAAAGCCTCCAGCCAGTCTGGCCAATGTCACGTGGCATGAATGTCCCAGCCCCAAACAGCCTCAGTCTCCGTTCTCTGACTCCAGCCGTCAAACCACTGAGGGAGGGCACGCGGTCAGTGTATCAACTGATGAACCGGAAGTGCCAAGGAAATCCTTCCTTTTTAAGGCTTCCCTAAGCCCTGGCCTTCTCAGGCACTTTACCTAAGAAACCCCAGGCACTCAGCAAATATCATTAGTCTTAGAAGGTGAACCCAATATCTGACAAAAAACTGGAGATCCATCCATTCATCCAGTGACTGTTTAAGGAGCACCTACACTGGGCCACGCACGACTCCCACAGCAGGTGATGCCACAGCAAAAGTCCCTGGCCTCCTGGGACTTACATTCTACTGTGGAGAGACAGACAATAAACGAGTAAGTGTATGACATGAAGAAATAAGCAAGAATATAAGGCAGGGAAAGGGAGAAAGGATGATGGAGGGATGCTATTTTACTGAACATAGATGGCCTGTCCTATTAGGTGGCAGAGATCTGAATGAAGGAACAAGTTGCCCACATCTGGGGAAAGGGGTCCAGGCAGCAGATGCAGAGATCCTGAGGTTCAGTTGTTGTCAGTGGAACAACATGCAGACCACTGTAGCTGGAGTGGTCAGAGAGAGTGGAAGGAGATGAGGTCAGAAGAGAATTGGGGGAGGGAAGCTCAGATCAAAGTAAGCTTCTGGACCATAGTGAGGACATTTGCTTCTAGCCCTGAGTGAGAGGGAAAGCCACTGCAGGGCTTGGGGCAAACGAGTGACATCCCCTGACATATTTTTAAAAGATTGTTCTGACTGCTGGATGAAACATAGAATTAAGAGGGGCAAGGATAGAAGAAAAGAGACAATTAGACTGTTGCAGTAGTCTAGATCAGAGCATCTCTAACTTTTATGTGCAGACGGACTCCTTAGGCAGCAGATAAAATGCAGTTCCAGTTCATTTCGTCTGAGGTGAGGCTGGCACTCTGCATTTCTAACAAGCACGCGGGTGAATTGGTGCTGCTGGGCCACACACCACACTCTGAGTAAAAAGGGTCTCAGTGAAATAGAACCGTGGCTCCTGAGAGGGAGTGGTGAAATTGACGAGAAATCTCCAGATTCTGGTTGTACTTTGAAGAAAGAGCCAACAGGACTGTTGATGAATTCAAGGTGAGGTGTGAGAGGAGCCTATGGTGTTTTTGGACCAAACACTGGAAACACAGAGAGAGGTACCAGTTATGGAGATGGGAGAATTCAGGAAGAACTGGTTTGGGGTTAAAACACACACACACACACACACACACACACACACACACACACACACACACACGTTTAATTTTGAACATGTTAAGTTAGAGGTGCCTGTTAGAAGTCCCAGTGAAGGTACTGAGTAAGCCTTTGAGTTTATAACTCCAGAATTCAGAGGCGAGGTCTGTGCTTGAGAGAAAAATTAGAGAATCACCTGCTTATAGTTTAGATTTAAATTCCTGAGGCTGCACAAGGTCATCGAGGGCATGAGTGTAGACAGAGGAGAACACTGCAGACTGAGCCCTAGGCTCCAGTGTTTGGAAGTTGGGAGGATCCAACAGGTGTCTGAGAAGTAGTGTCCAGCCAGGGAGGACAGGAGATGAGAGAGTGTCTGGAAGTCCAGTGAACAAAGTGTTTCAAGAAGGAGGTTCATCACCTCCAAACAACCAGTCCTGCTGGAAGATCAATAAATGAAGATTGAGAATGGACCATTGGACTTGGCACCGTGGAGGCCACCAGCGGCCTCAGTAAGAGCAGTGTCAGTGGAGGGGTGGGTCCTGGTTAGAGTTGGTTCAAGAAAGGATGGAAAGGGTAGAAGTATAGGCAGAATACTGACACCTCTTTTTTTTTAACATCTTTTTTGGAGTATAATTGCTTTACAATGGTGTGTTAGTTTCTGCTTTATAACAAAGTGAATCAGCTATACATATACATATATCCCCATACCCCCTCCCTCTTGCGTCTCTCTCCCACCCTCCTTATCCCACCCCTCTAAGTGGTCACAAAGCACGAGCTGATCTCCCTGTGCTATGCGGCTGCTTCCCACTAGCTATCTATTTTACATTTGGTAGTGTATATATGTCAATGTCACTCTCTCGCTTCAGTGACAACTCTTTAAAGCAACTTTGCTGTGAAATGGAACTGAGAAATTAGGCAGTAGTTGGAGAGAGATTTTTTTAAGATGAGTGAGGCATTACAGCACACTCTTAGTCTGTTGAGGATACTGCAGTATCGAGAGAAAACGATGATTCATGAGATGGGGGCAGTTAGGGGAATGATTACCCTGGAGTAGTTGAGAGGGCAGGGCCCCAGGTAAGCACGCGGGCCATCCCGTCACCTATCAGGAGAGAAGGCGGAGGGCCCGGTACAGATGCAGGTGGGTGGTGGATTTGGTCCTAGAAGCACGCAGAGGTTCTGCTCTAATTCCTTCCACTTTTTCAAATCAGAAGCAAAGCTCATCAGCTGAGAGTGAGGCACAGCCAGGAAACAGGATCAAAATTAAATAAAATAAGGTCCTGGTTTTCACAAGGTCACTGTTGCAAGTGTGAGACAAACCTGCAAACAGACCACCGCTGCAGGAGAACATGCGGAGGGCTGCGGCAGCGGAAAGCACGGGACGCCGCTGGGAGCTTGCTAGAGCCAGGACCGCACGTCAGGCAGAGCCCCCGGGAAGGGTGACGTGTGATGTGGAAGCTGAGACGGGACGGGAGTGGTCTTGTGGGGTGAGTGCGGGCCTGATGAAGAGGGGCCTGCTGAGGCTGAGAGAGCCCAGTCTGTCCAGCGAGAGAAGCCAGCACTGCCACCGTGGGGTGCAGGTGCTTCGCTGGGGAAGGTGTGGGTGAAGCCCAGCCCGGGATGCTAGCCTGGCTGTGTTTCCAGGAGGTGGCATTTGTCCCAAATGGGGCACATGTTTCTAATTTGTCCACTTGGAGAGGAGCCTTTTGCTTGTTCGAATTGGTATAAAATGCCTACAGGCTGGGAGAACCCAGTTACACGTCATCGGCCTTTGAGCACACTGCAGAGTATTTCCTCCGAGAGCTGCAAACCATTGTACTGAGAGCTGTATGAAAGAAGCGAGTCACTAAGCTGCTGTAAGTGAGGCGGCAAAGGCCCACAGTGAGCCGACCCATCTTGGACAGGGCCCTGTGTCCAGGGCAGCTCAGGGTTAGAGGGGCGGAAGCTGGGCCTGAGCTGGAAAAGGGGAGGCAGCCAGGATCCCTGGGACGGGAGGCCATGCCAACCTCTCTTGGCTCCGGCCTGGTCTGCCAGCTGGGAAGCTGGGAGGGGACACAACCGTGCAGTAAAAGGGGTTTCAGGCTCCAAACAGCAATGCAAGACCACCCGTTCTCCGTTTGACCACCAGAGACCTGCGGCATCCTTCAGACCTGGTCATGGACGCAGCTCTCAGGCGGGATGACCTGAGGGGACCAGCAATGCACTATCCAGTCCACGGGGTCAGGGACCAGGGAGCCGGCACAGGGAAGATGCTCCATAAGCTTCTGTGGAGTGAATGGGGCGGGACCCTCCATTCACTGTGGAGTGAACAGCGGCCAGACCAGGTGCACCTCCACAGGACACAGCTGAGGGCAGGAGTGGGGCTATGGGAGCAAGGGGCAGGGAGCCATTGCTCAGGATGGGACGTTTAATGTTCCAGAAATTCTCAAGGGCTATTTCTTTTATTATTATTTTTTTTTTGTGGTACGCAGGCCTCTCACTGTTGTGGCCTCTCCTGTTGCGGAGCACAGGCTCCAGACGCGCAGGCTCAGCGGCCATGGCTCACGGGCCCAGCCGCTCCGCGGCATGTGGGATCTTCCCAGACCGGGGCACGAACCCGTGTCCCCTGCATCGGCAGGCGGACTCTCAACCACTGCACCACCAGGGAAGCCCCCTCAGGGGCTATTTTTATTGTCATTACCATTACCTGCACGTTCTCCCTGGAAGGCGTATTGCTTGCAAAGCACTGATAGCCAGCAAATAATTAAGTTGTTTAGAGCTTGGAAAGTTTGTTCTCCAGCTAATTAAACGTCATGCATCTGGCTGTTCACTGAACATTATTCTAATACCGCACCATGAACATTACCACGTCATGGGCCATAGGCACCATTAGATGGTTATTAGTACCCACTAGGGAATATTTTCTGATGTGCGCTGATAAGCTCCCAAGACTGATGAATCCGAGACATGTGTGAGTCCCTTGTAAAACAAACCTTATTGGACTTTCCTCGTGAATGTTTTGGCATTCACAGCGAAAATAGTAACACAGCCTAGTTTGCGCAACTCGTAAAACTCCACAAGGACTTGTGAGACCTACATCTTTTTTATCAGCATCTGAAATGCCAGAAAAATAGAACTATTAACATATACTGTATAGCAGTTGAAAGTAAATAGTTTTACAACTCCAGCTGTGAAATACCCTTCAGCCAGAGTTCTGGGACAATCCTGAAAACTTCAAGTGTCGGTTTGTCAATGTCACTTAAGAAAGAGTTTTTGAGGATTTGTATTTTTTAGAGAGCTGATAGACACCAGATAATATGTAAGAGTAACGATAGTCCTTTAAAGAAGAAGGAGTCAAACAAAAGGCACTATATACTTTTTTTTTTTAAAGGATCTTTTTTTTTTTTAGATGTTGGGGGTAGGAGTTTATTAATTAATTAATTTATTTTTGCTGTGTTGGGTCTCCGTTTCTGTGCGAGGGCTTCTCTAGTTGTGGCAAGCGGGGGCCATTCTTCATCGCGGTGCGCTGCCTCTCACTATCACGGCCTCTCTTGTTGTGGAGCACAGGCTCCAGACGTGCAGGCTCAGTAGTTGTGGCTCACGGGCCTAGTTGCTCTGCGGTATGTGGGATCTTCCCAGACCAGCGCTCGAACCCGTGTCCCCTGTATTAGCAGGCAGATTCTCAACCACTGCCAAAGGCACTATATACTTTTAAACATCAAACATATATGCTAAATAAAATAGGATCATACTTATACAAATATGTCAATAATGACATGTCCCTTCAGAACACATTGAGGGGACAGGCTAGTTTCCTGTCCATCCTTAGAGATGGCTACTAGGCATGGCATATTGGTAGCTTTCTTTTCCACACAGACATTTCCTCGGAGAAGCACTGAAAAGGAAAACTGTAGAAGCCTGCACAAATACCTCACCTGCCTGCAGTTCAGCCCAACATTCCCTTAAGGCAAAACAAAAATTCATTAGTTATTTTCAACCCATCAAGTTTTCTGTTAGATGGTTACTATTATATCGGTTGAGGTTTCTAAGGAATTTTGAATAACTGAATAACAACATAATTTATAAAATATAATGAGGAGTCTCCAGAAGCTGCTTGTCATATTTTCCAGCTAAAGGTTGGGAATTAAAGAAACTTCCTTGGAATGAGCTAATACCCCTGAGAGTGACAGCATGGTGGTCACCTGGTGGACACCTCAGGGGACATCCTTCCAGCATCACAGAGGGGGCGAAGCCATGCCGCTGGGTTTGCAGTCCTCACCCACACTTCATCTGCATTTTCTAGTTTTCTGAAATCTCCAAAGCACAAATTTCCTGAGAGCAAGATTTATTTTTAAAATATCAGAAATGTAGTTAGAAAATAGATTTGGCACGTGGAAATCATAACATGGTAGTTTGAGTTGGCCAGAATCTTGTCTTCCTATTAAAAAAAGCATTTCTGAATGACAAGTTAACATAAAAAAGTACAACGCTTTGTAAACATGGCATACTAAAATCTGAGTAACTGCATCTCTTGGCTTCGAGAACTTCCCTCTGAGCCGTCCGAAGCCTCATCAATCTGTGTACTGCAGAGGAGCCGTAGTCACTGGGACAGCTGGCGTTTTAAAGCTCTAACAGGAAAAGCGACAATCACCAAAACGCAAGTGAAACTGAGGATGGAAAGGAATCACCAGATAGAATGCAAGGGAAGAGAAAGTCTATTTATTGAGCACTTACTGTGTACCAGCAGCTTTGTAAACCTTGCCTTCCTTTACCTCTCATAATAACCCTGTAAGTTGGGTTTTAGCGTTCTCAATTTACGGATTGGGAAACTCCAGCTTAGAAAGTTTTGAATGAGTTGCCCAAAGTTACTCCCATAGGCGGGTGAACACCTAGGTGTGAGGATTTACGTCTTATTAATTACTCAGGAGTGTAACCCATTCTGCCATCCCCTATCAGCAGGGAAGAGAAGTCTCTGTATCTTTGCGGTCAGTGAGTGCCTCCTCAGGACAAGGCATTGTGTTAGGCATCAGGGTCTAAACAATAGATGAGGCTCAGTCCCTGAAGATGCAAAAAGATTGCACCAACTCTTCCTCACTGCAGTGAGCAACCTCTGAATAAATCTCAGCCTTCTTCCAATAACTATAACCATGTCCAAAGGCATCCAGGGGCATAGAAAGACAGCTGATGTGTAGTGAGTACTTAATCTGAGCCTATTAGCTTCTTTAGAGAATACAAAAGAAACAAGAATTTGAAAGTACGAATACATCTAAAGATTGAGCCACAGGATCATTTGAAATTTGCTACAGTATGGGGGAAAAAAAAAAAAAAAGCTTGGTAACTTCCTCCGTGCGTGAATATACAGCATATGGACGTTCTCAAATTGATCCACACCACCTGCCTGGTGTGGAAGCTTGGGAAAGCCAGAGCTCCAAAACTGGCACCATCAAAAGCTTTTTGTCTACATACTACAGAGAAAAGAAAACAGCGTCTGAAGTTACTGTAGATACGGCCCAATCTCTGTTTTGGACAGCAGATTTGGTTGATAAATGGAGATACTCTATACGTTTCTCCATGAATTCTGGACTTTTCTGTTGGCTACCTTTCAAGCTCTGATTTCAAAGGGGAAAATAATTTCAACTTTTCAATTTTGTTTATTCAACCAGGCTCTGCAAGGGGATTAGGAGGCAACCTGACATTTACATTTTAACTGCTCATTGTGTTAACAATACCCCCATTGTTTTCCAGAATTACTGCAACTGCTTGGTTTCTAATCAGTGTTTTTCCTCCAGGGCTGTTTTCTCTTCCTATCTACTGAGACATACTATTGGTTTCTCTCAAGATTCTGTTACCTCAAAGTCACCGAGGACAAACCAAAGTTGTTCTTTCATGAGGCCTTTAAAAATATTTTGATGATGTTGCAGTGGTTTCCTCTGATCAAAAGACTGAGGGGATGGGGTTGGGAAAGGGAAGTAAATATAAGATGGAAACATTAAGCAGAACAGTTGTACGGGTTAGAAGCAGCCCTGCTGGGATGCGGCCATGGCAGGGATGGCCTTGGGATTCCTTCCACTAGCCCAGGAGTGTCACTACCAGAAGCCCCCCCGCTCCCTCACCTGGTTGGGTAACTGAGATGTCCCGAACCCCCCAAAATGATCACCAGGAGAATCAGCAACAAGCAGCGTCATATTCTTCTGTGGACCATGAGAAAGACTGGCAGGGAGAAGGCCACTTAAATACATAGCATTCCTGTGAGGCCCAGGCACTTCCTGGCCGGCCTCCTATGCAGCAGCTGCTCGGCCACCTGACAGCTGAGGGCTTAACCAGATGCGCTTGTTTCCGCCACATCCAGAGGTGACAAGGACAGCAGTTCCCGAGGGCTCAGTGCCAACACCGGAATGACAAAGAGACAAGGAGAGGAGGAGAGCCACCACCCGTGGATGACTGAGGCCTCCATGGAGCTAGCATTCAGCCGACACCTCCTGAAGGCCCTGGGCCGTTGGTTCTTTGAGTTCCTTGTTGGGTCACAGATTGCTGTCTTCCTTCCACCCCTCCGGTCAGATTTTAAGCAGATTGTGAGTATAGTGCCATTTGTTTCACAACTACGTATTAACCTTTTTTTCTTGTGCCTGCACGGGGCTGGTGACACAAAGGATTGAGGAATCGTCCTGTCTTGAAGAAGATTCTAGTGGTGAAACCGACACCAGAAGAGAGTAAACAATACGACTGGGGCCAGTATGAAGCACTTAGGATCACAGGGAGAGCAGGAATAATTGTGCCTCGGACTTCACGGGGCTTGAGTAATGATGAGGCTGCTGCCGGCTGGGTGTGGACTCAGCTGTCCGGGGGTGGGACGTGGAACAGCTGTGCTTTAACGTGGGTGCCGGCTGAGCCACAGCTTCATCCCAGCCACTGTGTGATCTTCCTGGCCATTAGCATCTCGGCCTCCACTCTCTTTCAAGATGGAAGCACTGGACACTGAAATCTTTTAACCCCTTTTAGCTCAAAATGTTAACAAGTTCGTAAAACTCTGCCATCTGTCTGGTATGTACAAATACTGTTGACGTTTGTGTGGCTGGTGGGAGTTTGGGGGCGCTGCGGTCTGAAAGGGTCACAGTGTCACTTACCGGCCCTTTCCTTACTTTCCCTTAAGGGCAGTAATGGTTACTGAGCTCTCAGGAGCTGCAGTAAGCACTCTGTTCACAGGAAACCCCTCTAATCCTCAACGACCCCATGGGAAAGGCGCTGTGACTAGAATCTTCAATTTGCAAAGGAAGACACAGAGACCTCAAGAGGTCAGCTCTCTCGCGCAAGGTCACACAGCCACTGAGGCAGAGCTGGGGTGGGGATGGAGGCTGTCAGACCGCAGAGCCTCTGTTCTTGACCATCAATTTATAAGGTTTCCCCGAGTTCCCTGTAAGCACCCAGGATGGATGCTAGTTCCCTGCACAATAAGAAGCTGTGCTCTGAAACAGAGATAAGGAGAAAGACGAAGAGAGTTCGCTAATAGGGTGCCTAAAAACACTTCCTAGGAGCTGGAATGAGAAACCAAGAGTACGGAGAATCAGAGATTAGCAGAGTGCTGACATGTGCAGTCTCACCACTAGGAATGTTACCGAATGCGAGTTCTTGTGCCCAACACACAGTGAGGCCAAGCAATACCGAAACGTTGGAGTTTGGAACAGAGAAAGGTTTATTGCAGGACCATGCAAGGAGGACGGGTGGCTTATGTCCCCAAACCCTCGAAATCCCCAAAGGGTTTCAGCAAAGCATTTTTAAAGGCCAGGTGAGGGAGGGGCATGGCTGGCTGTTGCAGACTTCTTGGTGTCGGAATCCTGTGTTCTTGCAGCTGTCCAAGTAGGTCAGGTCAAGATGTTCCTGTAAACCTCTGAGGAGACAAATGTTATTCTCTGTTCTGCAACTTTTTATCTTTACATGAATGGAAAAGTGTTATACACTTAAAGGTCAGAGCCTTGAGAATGGGCTCTCCTGTATATTTCAGGCTATAGGCAACATTCTTTTACAAAAGGTGCAGAGCCAGCAAGACTAAGCACAGGCAACAGAGCACAAAGGTTAAAGTAAAAGAAACAAATCTAATATGGAGTCAGAATGGGTGGAGCAGTCCTGGCACTGACATGTGACTTCAGATCTTCATAGTGATGGGACATGAGATGTCAGGAATAGTATGAAAACCTGCACCCGGCTCTCTCTAATGCATGTATAGGCCTAACACAAGCATTCATTGTCACTAACTACACTAAGCAAGTTTGCTGCAGGGAGTTCCTCAGCATTCTGATGGGAAAGGAAATACCTGGATAAAATGTTTGGCCACAGTTCGATTTAAATTTAATAAACATCTGCTGAGAATCTAATACAATTTGAGTATTGTGACGTGATTTGATACATGCCATTTTATCCTCAAATTAAGTATGAAACGTCAGTACTGAGTAGAATGTAGGCTGACTCATTCTCTATCATGATGTGAATTTAAATTACTACTGTTTATCCAGCATCGATTTTGCAGGAACTTTAGATATATCTTGTCATTTAACACCCAAGGTAACCCCATGAGGCTTGAACAATCCATTCTCATTCCGTAGATGAGGAAACAAGTATAAAATAAACTAAGTTCTTTCCCAAGGCCTTAAACTCAGTGGGGAGGCAGGGGGGCGGTGGAAGAGAGGGACTTTAAAACAAACAAAAACAGAATTAAATATCTACTGAGAAGAGATCATTTAAAAAAACAAAAATTGGTAAAAAGATATGGAATCTTGCCAAACTGTCATTTCCCTGCATGACAGGAGAAGAAGGTTCAACATAGCCCAGAATTAGACCCACACAAATACAGTCAGCTGATGTTTGACAAAAGAGCAAAAGCAATTCAATGGAGAAAGAAAAGTCCTTTCAACAAATGGTGCTGGGACAACTGGACATCCACATACCAAAAAAAAAAAAAAAAATGTTGGGGGGAATCTAGACACAGACCTTACACCTTTCTCAAAAATTAACTCAAAGTGGATCATGGACCTAAATATAAAACACAAAACTGTAAAACTTGTATAGCATAACATAAGAGAAAATTTAGGTGATCTTGGGTTTGGTGATAACTTTTTAAGGCACAATACCAAAAGCACAATTTCTGAAAGAAAGAATTGATAACCTGGACTTCATTAATATTTAAAACTGCCCTGTGAGAAATAGAGACACAGATGTAGAGAACAAACGTAGGGACACCAAGTGGGGGAAAGTGGCGAGGGTCGGGGGGTGGTGGCGTGATGAATTGGGAGATTGGGATTGACATGTATACACTGATATGTATAAAATTGATAACTAATAAGAACCTGCTGTATAAAAAATAAATCAAATAAAATTCAAAACTAATAAAAAATAAAAACCACCCTGTGAAAGACACTGTTAAAAGAACAAGAAGACAAACTATATCCAAAATATGCAAAACTTAACAAAAGGAAGGCAAACACCTAAATTAGAAAATGGGCAAAGACCTCTGGCTGCCTCACCAAAGAAGACATACAGATGGCAAGATGCTTCACATCACATGTTATCGGGGAAATGCAAATTAAAACAACACTGAGACAGCACTACACAACTATTAGAATGGCAGAAATCCAGAACACTGACAACACCAAATGTTGAGGGGAATGTGGGTCAGGAGGAACTCTCATTCAGTGCTGGTGGGAATGCAAAATGGTGCAGCCACTTTGGAAGACAGCTTGGTAGCTGCTTACAAAGCTAAACATTTTCTTAACATAGGATCCAGCAATGGTGCTTGTAGGTGTTTATCCAATGACGTTGAAAAATCATGTCACACGTGAACCTGCACACAAATATTTATAGCAGCTTTATTCATCTCCCAAAATTGGGAGAAACCAAGATGACCTTCCATAGGTGAATAGACCAACAAATTATTCAGTGATTAAAAAGAAATGAGATATTAAGCTATGAAAAGAAATGGAGAGCTTAAATTCATATTGCCAAGTGAAGCTAGTAAGAAAAGGCTCCATATCGTATGAGTCCAACTATGTGACACTCTGGAAAAGGCAAAACTATGGAGAGAGCAAAAAAGATCAGTGATTGCCTGAGTTTCAGGGGGAAGGAGGAGTGACAGAACATGCAGCATTTTTAGGTCAGTGAAACTATTCTGAACCATACTCCAAAGGCAGGGAACAGGACCCCTGGTCCTAAGGCAGGCACTCCAGAAAGGGCAAACCCAAGGGAACTAGTAAGACTACATTTTTTTTCTACAGACTTTTTTTAAAGGGCTAAAGGACACTTTTCTTTTGCTTGCGGCAAGTGCAAGACCCAGCCTGACTCCAGGTCTGTGTGATTTGAAAGCCCGTGCTCCCCTTGAAAGCCCCCAGAGAAGCGGAGATTGGTCATTGTAGCCGTATCTGACCACTCTGGGGCAGCCACATGAGAGCATACGAAAGGGAACCGGCAGCTTACAGAATTCATTTCAAACATCTGACAAGCTCTTCCATTGTGCAGACTGCATTCATTTTAGAAGTTACAGGGATGATCGTGGAGCTACTTGCTCTGTACGTGCAATAAGACATGCGATCGGGACCACTATATATATCCCACCCCACTAGGTGGTCACAAAGCACCGAGCTGATCTCCCCGTGCTATGCGGCTGCTTCCCACTAGCTATCTGTTTTACGTTTGGTAGTGTGTATATGTCCATGCCTCTCTCTCGCTTTGTCATAGCTTACCCTTCCCCCTCCCCATATCCTCAAGTCCATTCTCTAGTAGGTCTGTGTCTTTATTCCTGTCCTACCCTAGGTTCTTCATGACATTTTTTTTTCTTAAATTCCATATATATGTGTTGTCTTTCTCTTTCTGACTTACTTCACTCTGTATGACACACTCTAGGTCTATCCACCTCATTACAAATAGCTCAATTTCATTTCTTTTTATGGCTGAGTAATATTCCATTGCATATATGTGCCACATCTTCTTTACCCATTCATCCGATGATGGGCACTTAAGTTGTTTCCATCTCCGGGCTATTGTAGATAGAGCTGCAATGAACATTTTGGTACATGACTCTTTTTGAATTTTGGTTTTCTCAGGGTATATGCCCAGTAGTGGGATTGCTGGGTCATATGGTAGTTCTATTTGTAGTTTTTTAAGGAACCTCCATACTGTTCTCCATAGTGGCTGTACCAATTCACATTCCCACCAGCAGTGCAAGAGTGTTCCCTTTTCTCCACACCCTCTCCAGCATTTATTGTTTCTAGATTTTTTGATGATGGCCATTCTGACTGGTGTGAGATGATATCTCATTGTAGTTTTGATTTGCATTTCTCTAATGATTAATGATGTTGAGCATTCTTTCACGTGTTTGTTGGCAGTCTGTATATCTTCTTTGGAGAAATGTCTATTTAGGTCTTCTGCCCATTTTTGGATTGGGTTGTTTGTTTTTTTGTTATTGAGCTGCATGAGCTGCTTGTAAATTTTGGAAATTAATCCTTTGTCAGTTGCTTCATTTGCAAATATTTTCTCCCATTCTGAGGGTTGTCTTTTGGTCTTGTTTATGGTTTCCTTTGCTGTGCAAAAGCTTTGAAGTTTCATTAGGTCTCATTTGTTTATTTTTGTTTTTATTTCCATTTCTCTAGGAGGTGGGTCAAAAAGGATCTTGCTGTGATTTATGTCATAGAGTGTTCTGCCTATGTTTTCCTCTAAGAGTTTATAGTTTCTGGCCTTACCTTTAGGTCTTTAATCCACTTTGAGCTTATTTTGTGTATGGTGTTAGGGAGTGATCTAATCTCATACTTTTACATGTACCTGTCCAGTTTTCCCAGCACCACTTATTGAAGAGGCTGTCCTTTCTCCACTGTACATTCCTGCCTCCTTTATCAAAGATAAGATGACCATATGTGCGTGGGTTTATCTCTGGGCTTTCTATTCTGTTCCATTGATCTATCTTTGTTTTTGTGCCAGTACCATACTGTCTTGAATACTGTAGCTTTGTAGTATAGTCTGAAGTCAGGGAGCCTGATTCCTCCAGCTCCGTTTTTCATTCTCAAGTTTGCTTTGGCTATTCGGGGTCTTTTGTGTTTCCATACAAATTGAGAAATTTTTTGTTCTAGTTCTGTGAAAAAATGGCAACTGATTTTTGAACTCACTTTATTCTTGGTCTTACTATATCTTCTATTTTCAAAAGATTTTACCATTTTTATGTCAAAAGATTCAGTGACTTTTGAGTAATCATTTGAGTCTAATTTCTTTTACAGTAAAGATGAAAGCACATTCAACATAATGAATCAAAATAATCTTAATATCCTTTCACTTGGCAGCTATAGGGCCATCACGATGATCTATGTGCTTTCCACACAGGTAAATAATGACAAGAAAACATTAGGAGCATGGCTGGTAGCAATGTATTTTAAGTGATTATCCTCAAACAATTTTTCACAAGGAATATTCAATTAGATTTCCAAAGGACATGAGAAAATAGGGTTCTTACTTTTCAAAACTAAAGGCATTGTGCAATGGTTTACTTAACATTTTTCAAGACACTATATACCTGTCTGTTAGGGAATATGCAAATTCCTCAAGAAGAAAGGGGCATAGTACAAAAAGATCCCATTTGGATGTCTGTTTCAATCAGATTTCATGGTTTCCCAGGAGGCAATATTTTAGTGGCAGGCTTCCCATCTTTCCATGTATTTCTCCTCTGCACAGCTCCAACTGCTTCCCATGTTCCTGAACCTCCAGCAGAACTAAATTCTCGAACAAACTCCTTCTCCTTTCCTTGTCTTTTTCTTCAGCCCCATTCTCTTCTCACCTTCCCATGCCACCCAGCCCTACTCATGAGCTGTCATCAGAAGGACTTAATCTCTCAATAAACATTGAGCCTAATTCAGACTATGACAGTGACTTCATTCCTTAGGCTTTTGAAATAGCCTTTGTCTTAGTTTTGGTCCCCCCAGACGCCAACCCAAAGATCACCATTAGATTGCAAGTAGTTCATTTGGGAAGTGATTCCAGGAAACACCAGCAGAGGAGCAGAGAAGTAAGATGGAAAAGGAAAAGAAACAAACGAAGTTTCATTATCAAGCAAATTACCATTGTAAATCCACAGTCATGGACGTGACAGCTGTTTAAGAAGGAATTACTTCTGAGGGCTGAGGGAGTTGAGATATTTATACACCAATTCCCACCAGCCCTGCAGCCATTTATTGTTAATTCCCAGCATTTCTAGACTTTCGTATGGAGGTGGCAAAGTGGCTTCCTTTAGTTATAGAAGACTCTTAGGCAAAGAAATCCAGGTGCTTGCAGCTGGAAGTTCAGCAAGTATACACTGAGTCTGTAAGGTCAAGGATACGTGGGCGGAGCATGGCGGGGTCTGCTCCAATCCTTGTGGTGATTACTTATGTGAGTGGATTCCTCCAAAGGCTTCACTTACACCAGCCAGTGATGGCAAATATACTTCATTTAGTGCACCAACTCCAATCAATGACTAGTGGTTTTGTTGAGAAGGATTCTGCGATTAAATTAAAGGTCAGCAGGAGAGAGAGCCTGTGGTTGACCAGAGATCTCTGCTGGGAAAGAGTTGGATAAAGTCTGGTGATGTCTTGCCTCATGTTTGTCGTCCTGAATCCTGGAATTACACCTGAAAGCAGGGGTGGGCACAGTCCAGCCCCTCAAAAATCCCATAATCTAGGGGGAAAAGGCGATACATGCCTTATCAAGATATCCTGAGAGAGAGTGGTGGTTAAGAGCACAGACTCTCTGGATTCTAATCCTGAGCCTGACGCTTACTAGCAGGGTAACCTGGAGAAGGTATTTCATCTCTTTGTGCCTCGACGTCCTCATTCGCTACCTACTTCATGGGGTCGTTTTGGAAATTATATCTGATAATAGCTGTAAAGTGAAAATAGTGCCTGATGCATAACCAACAGTCAATACCTGTTCATTCTTGGCTTCTCCCATGAGAGCACACATTAGCAGCATTTCACTTCCTGTCTGGAGAATCAAGAAGACCCAGAAGAGGAGCTGATACTTGAACTGGGCACTGGAGGATGAACAGGATTTCAGCAGTGGAAGCAGGAGGGACCTCCAGGCAAAACCAGAAACACATGCAAAGGGGCAAAGTAGGGAGGGCAGGGGTCCAGGTAAAAGCCTCTGCTGACCGCCACACAGGAGAGGAGAGGATGGCGCAGTCTCTTTTTCCCCCAGGCAATGGACGTGATCAAAACTATATTTTAAAAACGTGATTCTGGCAAAGGAATCTATGAGTATATGTGAATCACTATAAAATTCCCTCACCCATCTCCCTCCGATTTTACCAGATAAGCACTGAGTCTAAAACAAAAACACACCAACCTGAATTTTCCGAGTAACTTAGCCCAGTTTGAATCCACGCAGCAGGGATGCTGGCATGGATCCGTAATACCTCCGACAGGACGGAGCCACTCTGGACCGCGCTCCTCCTTGGAGCTCACACAGCCAGATGGGGCAAAATGCCACGTGCCAGGATCCCTGGCGCCTTTTGTCTGCCAACACGTGCAGGAAAGTCAGCAGCTTCCACTAAGACAGCTCTGGAAATTCAGCTAAACTGACCTCTTTGTGTCTGATTAACAAATTATTACTTGCATGGATTTTGGTTACATCGAGTCCAGGAAAACAGGTTTTGTTGACATTTATGTCTGACTTTGATTACAGCACAGCTTGCAGGGGGCATGTGAAGGACAAGGTGAGGAAAAGGGAGCAGGGGGTTATAAAATATACCAATCCCACAGGGAGATCTCTCTGCTGTCTTAATCCAAAATGGGCAAATAATGGCCCAATGATCTACTGTTCTGTTGGTGCCGAAAGGATGCATCGCCACCTGAGGGAACTGGGCCCCTCAGGAAGGACACTCAGCACCCATCTCCCAGCAAATTATTGGCAGATCCAGGACTAGAATCTCCACCGGTCAATGTGGGAAGAAGTTACTCTTTTAATTGATTAAAACACCATTTAGAGGTTACACACTGATTTCATGATTGTTTTCACAAAGGTATAGACCAGCACTGGCCAATAGAAATACAGTGCAAGCCACACACATGATTTTCTGTTTTCTAGTAGCCACTTTGAAGGAAGTAAAAAGAACAAGTGTGACTAGTTTTAATAGTATATTCTATTTTATTTTCTATTCATTTCATTTAACCCAATATATCCAAGATGTTATTTATATATGTAATTGATCTAAAAATTAGTAATGAGCTATTTTACACACCCTTTGTTACTACGTCTTTGAAGTCCAGGGGTATTTTACACTTAACAGTGCATTTCAGTTTGGAGGAGCCCCATCTCAGGTGCCAAGAGTCACCTATGGCCGGTGGCTGCCATATTGAACAGCACAAGTTTAGACCATGGAGCTTCACCTGCTCCCCAGTGAGGGTTTATGAATATTCATTCACTCATTCAGTGAATATACAGAGGGATCCTACTTTGTGCTTTTCTCTGGATATGAAACAGACACATGTATTTTCTGCTTTCAGTCTAGTGCAGGAGACCAATAAAATGTTGGCAAACATATATGTGCAAGGTATGTACAAATGTATGTATATGCATATGCACATATGCAAAATTAGTCCATTAGTTTCAAAGTGAGGGAGGTACTAAAAAGGAAAGGAACCGGGTACTGTCAGACGTCAGTGCTCCTTTAGATCACAAAGTCAGGGATCACTACTTCGAGGCTCCTATAGCTAAGCCCAAACCCGAGGGAAAAGAAGCCAGTTCTCTGGAGAACCAGCCAGGGGAAAGCATTCCAGCCTGAGCAAGAGACCTTAGGAAAAGAACCAGCAAAAGGCCAACTGGCTGGAATGAAGGGGAAGCCCTGGCGATTTCTCCTACGCTAGTTCGCATGTTACAGACAATGATCACATTTCATACACTTCATTTCTCTGTTGAAAGTGAAAGATAGTCATGACCCGATGAAGGAACAGAACGATGACCCAGGCCATGGGCAATTCCAAGAAGAGGCTGGCCCATCCCAAGGCCACAGCTACCCTTGAAAGTGTGGAGGGTCTGAACATAAATGAGGTGAGCTTCAATCATGCGGTGCTCTGTTGGGGCGAGGCCCTTCCCTATGAGAACCCCTCCCCTTCATCACTAGATCAAAGCACCAGGGGAGTGATGCACGAGGGCTGCCTGGGAAAGCATTTTTGCTTTGCTATCAGATCTTCTAGGTCTTTGCTCCTATCTGTCTAGAATCTTTGCTCCTATCAGTCCAGAACTGTCTGATCTCAGGACCAGAAGAGGCTGTAGGCAAACTTCTAGAGCAGTCACTTACCATCAGGAATAACCACAATGAAATCATTTCAGAGAAATGCATCGTCTTAAGCTCTAGGGAAAAAGAGCTCATACTTTCCTTGAATGATGGCTTCAAGGAGTTTAAGCCTTTTCCAGGAAACCTCCCTTGATGTCTGATTCGACCCTCCCGTCAGAGTTTGGCAGCCTACTGAGTGCTCTGAAGACAAAGTAGGTGCTTTAAGGGGACACAGGCGTGGATGGACAAACAAGGCCACAGTGTAAGCCTCTGCTGCTTGCTCTCAGTGGAACACAGTGGAAATGCATATTAAAGTGACTCTCATTTTCTCTAGATAAATATCCACGTCCCCTGTCGCCCACCCTTTTAACTCCTCTTGTGACTCTGTGGAATTGTCTAATCCATCGTCTGTATTTTCTCCGTAACTTTTTCAGCTGTAAGAGAGCAGAACAAGTTGCTGGAAAGTCCATCAAGAGAGGCGAGTCATTGAAAGATGGACTGAGTTTCCCACTGAATGGCACGAAAGAGTCACACGTCCAAAATACCATCCCTGTAAGCCACAGGCACTGAGATGCCACTTGGGAGGAAAGACACCTTAGGCTGTTAACCAGCCATAGAACTTAAGTTTGATTCTGGCAGTCAGGTTACCCAGCAGGACCCCAGAAGCGGGGGCGGGTAGTGAGCTACGGGACAGATACGCTTTGCTAGGGGAAGAGGGGGTTAGTGGTGAAGTGTTAAGGAAGAAAAGGGAAGATTCAAGGCCTCCCACAGAGCTGGCCTGCGAAGGCAGGGAGGGCTTGCCAGGCCTGCGAAAGTCAGAATGGAGCATTTGGGAATGTGAAGCTTGTGAAAACCTGAGGCGAGCTGCCAAAAAGGGAGAGAGAATTCAGAACGTTTTCTAGAGTTAAGACAAACTTCATCCACTCACAGTTTTCCGTAAGGCCAGCCTGCAAGAAGTGCAAACCTCACATGATGTCTGAGACGTGGCCTTGTTTGCAACAATGCATTGGCAGTCCATCACTCAACATGCATTTATGGTGGTTAAGAACACAAACTGTGGATCCAAGCAGCATAGGTCTGAGCCCCACCCTGCCATTTACTAGCTGTATAAACTTGCTCAAATACAGTCATCCCCTGGTGTTCGCGGGGTATTGGACTCCGCAGACACCAAACTCCAAGGATGCTCAAGTCCCTCACATAAAATGGCAAAGTACAGTGAATGCGATTGGCCCTCCATATCCGCGGGTTTTGCATCCACAGATTCAACCAACCGAGGATCCTTCTGTGTCTCAGTGGGGTCATCAATGGAATGGGGCTACAAATAGCCCCTTCCCTCCATAGGATGTGGATGAAATCAACTAGCTAATATCGTAAAGCACGCAGACTGCTGCCTGGCACATAGGAGGTGATGGATAAATACTAGCTGCTATCATTTCTAGTAACATATTAATGAAAACCAGTAGTTACTATAGAACTATTCTACAGTTTTATTTTCAAAACACGTTCCTATACCAGCTAGCTACTATAGCTAAGAGAGAATTGTTTGCATTCTGCCTTAAGGTCATCACGTCTTCTTTTGTGCCAGAAGTCTTATGAATCAAAATTTGCCTCACCACTTAATTTCCAGTAATAGAATAGTTAAGAAAAATATGCTGTCCTTACTTAATGGTATATTAAGCAACTTAGGATGATGACAAGAGGACGACATGCCCAAATGGAAGCATACCTTCAAAATAATAAGTGAAAAAAGGAGGGTGAGAAATTGTGCAAATACTATGAGGACATGCATATGAAAAAATAGACTGGAAGGAAAAGACCGAAGTTAAAACAGTCTTTTTTTTTTTTAAACACTGTAATTGTTTTATTTTTCAGGTTCATTTTGAAAGGCAGTGTTCATTAGGGTGTATATTTTGGCAGTTTTTAAGAGGGACTTTTTTTAAAAAAAAATTATTTTATTTATTTTTGGTTGTGTTGGGTCTTCGTTTCTGTGCGAGGGCTTTCTCTAGTTGTGGCAAGCGGGGGACACTCTTCATCGCGGTACGCGGGCCTCTCTCTATCGCGGCCTCTCTTGTTGCGGAGCACAGGCTCCAGACGCGCAGGCTCAGTAGTTGTGGCTCACGGGCCTAGTTGCTCCGCGGCATGTGGGATCTTCCCGGACCGGGGCTCGAACCCGTGTCCCTGCATCGGCAGACGGATTCTTAACCACTGCGCCACCAGGGAAGCCCAAAACAGTCTTTTTTTTAAATAACCTGAAATTATGGGTGAGTTTTTCCTTTATTTTTTTAACATCTTTGTTATATGATTTGATTACTTTTATACATTATAACAAAATAATGCGCCATCCCAATGCTTTCTGTAATTTACATAAAAACAAACAAGACATCCCTATAGAACCTGTTATAATGATTTTAATTTCACATGTATGCGAGAGGGTGAGTTTTGTATGAAATAAAGGCTAAGGGTGTTCAGGAACATCAGGGAAAATGAACGAAAACCTTTTAGAAAGAGTAAGAATCTAAGTCCTTCCATAAAAAAATAAATTTTCCTTAACAGCTAAAATTGGCTGTCTGTGCTGAGAAAACACTGGAGGGGCCAGGAGGAAATCTGAGGCTGCTTACATTTCCACTGTGGAAGGACTTCTGACTGATGGAGGCTTCCCCTCCTTCCCTTGTGCAAGCCTGCAGGAACTCTGCCTGAATCCGGGCCACCGAGCTGACGTGACCCCTCCCCCCCCACCCCTGGAGCCCGCCCCTCCCACCCCCGGAGCCCACCCCTCCTGCTCCTGCAGGGCCCCAGGTGGGCCTGGTCTCTGCAGGCTCCCCCTTCTGCAGTTCTGGCCTTGTCCTCCTCTCCTCTCCCCACTTCCCCTCCCCTTTCCTGACATCGGTAGGTCAGTTCCCAGATGTTACTGGAAACAGGCAAAAATGTCTCCTGCCACTGGGCCCACTAGTCATGGAGAGTTTCAAGAGTCATGGCCATTCGTGGTGGCCAGTCATCGTGCAGCATAGCGGTCACGCAGGAGCTCTGGCTTCTGATTATCTGCTTTGAATTCACAGCCTCACTTCTTAGCAGCTGGTTTCAAACATGTTAGCTCCCCATCGGGAAAGCTGGGATGGTGGTGACGTCATCTGTCTTCTAGGGCTCCTGTGAGGAATCAGCAAACTGCTGTAGAAAGTGTCGGCATGGTCGATGCTCAAGGAAAGTTAACTACTATTCCTATCTTTTTATAGAAGTTTCAGCTCAAGTTTTACCCCTGAGATAGTTGCCTCAGCAACCTTTTTCTGAATCCTTTTTTGCCTTTCAACCAGTTGCCTTCCCTCCCCACATTTTCTCCCCCAGCTTCCACTGGATAGTATATTATTCTGTAAAGGCAGGAGAAAGTGAGCCCGATAAACTTCTGTACTTTCATATCTAGAGGAGGCTGCAGCTATTCACCAAAAGCCTAGTGAGAGCCACCACTGGGTCCCATCTAAACCCGAGTGTTTATTTCCTTCCTGGGAGACCCCGAGAGATTAGGCAAACTGCCCAAATCTCTGCAACAAAGTCGTGGATCTGAAACACAATGAAACACAAACCATATTTGTCCGATGACACCAGGGTCCATGTATGTCCGAAATATATATATTTAATTCTTTTCTTTTTCTTTTTAAGAGGATTGACTGAAATTCCCAGGAATTGGGTATCATTAGGGGAGGAATTAGGGTCACACGAGTTACCCCTGAATCCCAGTGCCTCTCATCTCACACCACTTAAGAGACCTGCCAGGCTGCCCAGGGGCAGAGCCTGCACCTGCGGGTACCAGGTGGCACCCACAAACCTGTGTGAGATTGGGGGGAGGAGGGGCAGAGGGGAAAGCCCAGTCATCTCTTGGCCACCTTACTTTACACAAATTTCTTAAGAAATTGAGTATAAATCATTGTAAATTGGGTCATATTTTCAATTGACTTTTAATTTCAACAACGAGGTCCCCAAAGAAAGAAATTGGTCCCAAGACTACAAGAGAATGCAGTAAACCATTTACGATAATGCATTTCGACAAAAAGTATTATGAACTATTTTAACATAACCAATTAAGTAAAATAATGTGATAAAAATAGAGCAGAGACCACCAGAAACTGTATAAAAAGGAAAAAAATTCATTTCATTGGAGCGGCTCTCGGGATTTGCGGGTATATATTTTTCTTTTTACACCACAATTAGCCTCAAAGGTCTATTTTTCCAACAACTCTTCCCCCGACCCCTCCCCGAGGTTCTAGGTGGCTCCCTCTCTCTTATTCACTGGCCTCATTGGAGACATCACCACCTCCGGCGTGGAGCTCCCATCCCAGCCTCCTGGATTCTCTGTGTGACTCAATACCAGCGGACATGAGCACATAGAAAAGCAAAACCTTGGAAGTTAGTTACCTTAGTAAAATAGGTGGACAGGAATGAATGTTTTTGCCCAGTATGGACTCCAAGAGGTATTTGACCAATGAGACACAGGCTGGGGTCTCCTGGGAAGCGAGCTGGCCGCCTTCTGTTCCTCCCCGACCTGTCCTGTCACCTTGAATGCTACCTCACATCCTGTGTTCACCAGTTTGGACTGGTGTGCCAGAGAGGGTAGTGCTTTCTGAAGAATGGGGAGAGAGTTAAGGAAACCAGGAGAAGACAAAGAATGAAGAGGCTGCATGCTAAAGTATCAGCACGACTCCCACACATTATGCTACGTGTGGTAGCCAGGGCCTAGCTAAACTACGTATTGCTGACTTTCTGGGAACTAGGCCTTGTCACTCAAGTTTCTGGGCCTGTGAATAAAGGATAGAAGAGGGGGGTTTTAGCACATGGGGTGTCACAGAATATTGGGACGCCTCCACTTCTGTGCAGTTTACTGCATCAGGGCCAACTCTGCTCAAAAGGTGAGAATCCCCGAAGTTTATCATTGGGATCCACTTCTGTTTCTGAGCTGATTATCACCTGCCTCTGTCCTCCCCCCCCAGTCTCCAGAGCCTGAGTCCTATAGAACAGCCCCTCCCCCAGACCTGTCCTCCCCCAGGGTGACCCACACTATCCCCTCACACTGGAGTGGTCCATGTCTCAGCATCCACTAAATTCATCCCGGTGTCAGGAGAAAAAGAGCTGATTAACTCAATCTATCCTAATATCCAGATGATTAATGACTACTTAACTCTTCAAGAACTTTACTCATTTGGGGGCAGGTCGAGTACGGACCCATGAGAACTTTCTGGTATGCAGTGAGAGAGGAAATGTGTCCCCAGGAGGCTAACTCACTGGCAGGCCCGCTCTGACTGCCCAAGTACCTTGGACCACTTCTGTTTTCTTCCTCCATTGATGAGTCTGCAGTTTCTTCCCAAACTCCAGGTTACTATGGTCCACCCTGGTTCTGGGAAGTGGCAATGGAACTGCTACTGTGGTCATTATTTTTTAAATACCACCTGTCATCTCCATGAGCCTCAGTTTCTTCATCTGTAAAATGGGGTTTAATAATGTCTACCAAAGATTATCTCAAAGATTGAAATAGTAGGTGGTAGACAAATGTTAGTTCCATCCTGCAAAAAATCCAGTGTTCTCAAGCCAAGCAATGACCTTTACTTCACGGGAGATACTCAGAGCTCTTAGGAGAAACATGCTTTTGAAAAAGAATCTTAGTGGACAAACGCAGTTTTTACCAGACAGCATCTAGTCCCACCTTTTCTGAACCCATCGTGACTGCCCCCTCTACCCTCCCTGTACATAGACTGCACAGTCTATTGTGCTTTGTGTAGAACTGGCCTTTCCATTTCTAAAGATGAGCATATGGTGAGCATATGAACAAAGATGAGAGGGAGAGAGAAAACGATGTCACTGGAGACTGGTTGATGTCTGCATCCAAGCATCCCTGACACTGGACCTGCCCTTGATTTTAATTTTACAAATCTGGGAATTCCTTTCTTCCTTTACTATTTTTCCTAACTTAAGGGAGTTTGAATCCTAAGACTCGTCTCCTTTTTGTGATTACTACCTTTTTTAAAAAAAAAAACAAAAAGGTTATGTAACCTGCAGCCCACTGGTAAATATGTAAAACTAAATATGGGCACTTGGCAGTGCTGGTTTAAGTCAGTGTCTCTGAAATGTGTTTATTGAAGCCACCTACCCAACAGAAGAGACTTAATGCTTCTGAGGTTTGCAGGCCCCCTAAATGTTAAGATCTTTGTAGCCTTGTGTTCTATTATACAGAGTGGGGATTTTGCATCCCACTTGAAAATATAACCATTGTTTTTTTTATTATAAATGCATTTTAAGTTATAAGTTGTATTGCCTTCATTTCTCCTCCACCCTCCCACACATTTGAGGAAAATTGATGCCATTTATCCTGTGGATTGCTTCATATCCCAGAGGTACATGTAAATTAATTTGAGACACGCACACTAAAGGAAACCAAGACGGGACCCAGAGCCTGTGAGCTCAACCCCGGAAATGTCAACCATCAGAGAAGTCTGCCCTTCTAGCTAGCAGTCCACTTAAATGTGCAAATTTAACTTTAATGGGCATAAATTTAAAGGGACATCCTTTAGCTATGGCACCTGCAATGACATTGGCATAGACAACCAGGTCCCGTCGCATTCCTGCCGTGTGACAGTGATGGCGGAGGCAGAGAGCAGAGTCTGGGCTGCGTGAGAACACGCTGGTGAATATCACCCAAAGTACAGAGCCGCTTAAGAAAATATTCATCTCATGTCTCTGTCTTAACCTCTTCAGGGCTCAAAACAAAGACTGAGCAATATATAAATGAGAACAAGGAGTGATTAGTTCTAAAAGTTAGAGCTCTACCCTTTCCTAGCTGTTATCTCATACCTTGGACAGTTGCCTGTTTGGCCGCCATCCCTTTTTTTCTTTTCTTCAATCTTCTCTTTTTAATCTGCCCTTTCTCTGTGAGGAGTTCATGCCGTGGCTAGCCAAGCAAGGAGAACCCGAGTTGGAGGTGGAGAAGGTTATGTCCTTCTAGAAGGATCCATGAGTTTAGCCTCCTTTTGCATTTTAAAAACCGCACCTGGATTTGCAAACCTTTCCAAGGTTGTGAAGTTTTCTGTTGACGATCGTAACATTTGATATCATGTGGCAAACACACACCAGTAGCAAATGTTAACAACTTCATGGAATCCTAGAGGCTGTGATTTCAACTAACTAAATAAAAAGATGGGGAGGGTGGAGATGGAGTCCTTTGGGGTCAACTATGACATGACAAACCTGTGAAAAGGCTTACTTACATCTAGGAACTATTCAAGAGAGCTATAGTTTTGGCCAAAAGATATAAAGATTTGAAAAAGTACATTAAGTTGAAATTCTTTACTTAAAATGGGATAAACTGTGTTTGACGTTTGGAAACTGCTGTTTCGGCAAAGATAAAGGTACTAAGGTTTCCAAACGTAAGGGTGAGATCAAATGTGAAGGCTTCTTGAGATTCTGAAGTACAATTTAGGAACTTGGAACAAAAACGGTTTCTTGGAAGATGCTTGGGGAAGAAAATATTTCTCTTGGCATGATGTGCTTCATTTTTCTTAGGGAAAAACTAGAAAAAAGAAAAGGCTGAGGAGGGCCAGTTTGCATAAATGGGGCAGAGGCTGAAATAAAAAATAATAAACAGTCCAAACTCATTCCTTTTTAGCTTCAACAAAGTAGGAAGGAGTAAGCAAAGAAAAGAAAATAATTTGATCAGAAATTATTTTAAAGCAAAAGCCTTGGGACTTCCCTGCTGGTCCAGTGGGTAAGACTCCACACTCCCAATGCAGGGGCCCCAGGTTCGATGCCTGGTCGTGGAACTAGATCCTGCGTGCATGCCGCAACTAAGAAGCCCACATGCCACAACTAAAGATCCCACATGCCGCAATGAAGATCCTGTGTACCACAACTAAGACCCAGCACAGCCAAAATAAATAAATAAATAAATATATTTTTAAAAAGCAAAAGCCCTATGAATTCTTACCAAAGGAATTCTGGGAGGGCTTAATATCATAGATTAACATCCTTAGCAACAGAGTGGGCTCGAAACTGAGCGAATCCATCAAAATCCTGAACCGAAGAACAGAGGATGCCTGCCTACATGAAAATGCAAACATCCCAGTCTTCCTAGATAGAAACAAAGAAACTGCAAAGTGTGTACAAAATCATGGCTGGCCGTTTTCTGTTCAAGTTTTCCACTTACACAGAAATGGGAACCTGTCTGTCAGGTTTTGGCCCTAGCATGTCTCTAGAATAAAATTGTAAAGCTAACAATGGAAGTTCATCACAGCAACTCTGTCAGAACTTCAACTACAGTGCTTGGAACCAGCAGTTCTGGTCAAGCTCACAGACAGTTTCAGGATACAGTCTGGTTTTTAAAATCTTTTTATTCGACTTGAAACTGAAAGTTCATCTCTTCCTTATTAAATTGAAAAATGAAATGGTACCAAATCGCAGGATTATAGATATCATAGGGTGTTAAATTTTCTCAGACAAATCTCTTACTTCACTTCACACTTGAATCCCAACATGCTTATTACTTTAATTTGGGGAGTCTCCAAATCCAGTGATTTTCTGAGCTCCACTTCAGCTACCCCACCCTTCTGAAGAGCTGGGGACAGCTATGTCTGACCACACATCCATCTAGACTGAAGCAGGCATCAAAGACATGCTTTTGATGTTCGTAAACACACAGCCGTCAAATGAAACATTGTGCAGCAGTGAACTTGATGTCTGTCTTTGCAGACAGATATATAAAACTTTAATTATCAAGAGTCTAAGGAATAAGAAACTGCAAATAACTGAACATTTTTCTGTGTACAGACCAAAAAGCCAAGGGCAAGAAAACACAAGAATTTTGAGATTTTAGTCAAAAGACCATTTCTAGCTCATGCTTCAGGCTTGGTACACGTTCAAGTCATCTTTCTTTCTATTTAGAGCTGAGTTTTAAGCCTTGCTCACCTCTGTTTACCCACAGATGTCAGGCCCATATGCTCTCTCAATTATTACTCTCAGCTCTCTCTGTGAACTAGTACCATCATCACGGGGTTCAAGCTCTGGTTAGATTCCCAAGTCGGTGCTGGTAGCTTCTCAGGTGACACGCTCTGTAAGCCACCAGTAAATGAGGAATGGATTACATCAAGGTTTCTCATTTTTAGAAGGCGGTTTGGTGGTTTTTTTTTTTTTTTGACAAATGTAAAAATAAAGCTTATCTTCAATGTATCTGTCAACTATCAAGAAAATTTCTTGAGCTATCTTTTCTGAAATTGATATGAATATAATATAAAAGTATAACATCAAATTTGCATCCAATATTTAAAAAGAAGAATATATTCAATATAAACAAATTCAATATTATGATTTTATATGTGTAAAAATGAAAAGCATACCTATTATAACTGTGCCCTGAAACTCAGTGCCACGGAAGGGACAAGCAGTTTTCAACCAACTGACCAGCCAAAGAAACGAACAAGAAATAAAGAAGAAAAAAAGAAAGGGAAAAAAATCTGCACTAAAGTAGAATGCGTTTGCAAGCCCCCTCTTCCAAGACATTCAAGTATTCATTTATTTGGGAATGTATCAGGAATTAATCCCTCCAATTCCTGTTGACCTCCTTGTGGAAAATTCGGGTAGGGCAGGCACTCACATGAGAATTTAGAAGCGCACTGCCCTATCTGAGATTTTCTGCCCTGGCTCATTGATTGGAAGGTTGGGAATCTAGTAACATGAGACGTAATATCAGCAAATATTCCAACTGACCTCAGCATACCCCTTCCACAATCTTCCAACAGCTAGGAGATTTGCATGGCAGAGGAACTAAGGACATCAGGGGTTTCTAGTGACATCGTTACCATGAGTGCTGCTGGAGAAAAATAGATGGAGAGGTGCTAGGGTAAGTCGTTTGAAATCTTATTAGCGCTGCTCTGTGACCAGGGGATTTCATAGCATTTTTTCTGAACTCCATCTGCTACAGTTGAACAGTTTGAAATGCAACATCCCTTTGCTTCAAACATTCTATCAAATTGCCCTGATGAGATGGGTCCTTTTGGAGGTTCTAGGCTGCATCCTCTGATTTACTCAGTTGTCAGGATGCCCGGGTTTTATCACTTGAGTTCCGTTTTTAATTAAAAATCATGTGCAGAAAATCTTTTCTTTAAAATAGCTTAAATATATATTTAATCAACAATGAGAAATGACCTTGGGAGCAGTTGTTCTTCCCCGGCGTGTTGGGACGAACACACAGTGTTTGTTGTCATTCTGACAGGCTCTGGATGTTCTGTCCTAGCCAGCCTGTTGTGGGGTACTGTGGTGATCCATGGGAAGTGCTATTTATTTGACCTGTGTGGAATGTAAAGTGCGGTGGAAGGGGTCTCAGTGTGAGAGCAAGCTTTTAACTATGGTAATTCAAGTAAACCAACTTTTGAAATGACTTGGTCTTAAGGTCAAATTCAATTTGCTGTATTGTTTTTCCTTTCAATAAAATGCTTGGAAAATCTGTCTTGAAGCAGATTGTGAGCTGGGCAGTGAGTGGTCTTTCATCTTTGGAACTAATTCCTGATAAATATGATACTGAGAATCGTGCTCATATATCAGTTTTCTCAAAATCCTTCAATAGATTTAGCTCTACTTAATTTTTGCTCTAGAGAAAAAAAAGATATGACAAGTGTTATTATTAATATCGATTTAGCAGGATGACCCCTGTAACCAAAATCACTGTGATTAAAGAAGCCATGATGAAAATTCGACACCTGTCTTTAGTGCTGCTAAATTCCCACTTAAACTGCTTCCATTTTCTCTGTTACTAGGGCAGTTTTGTTGCTGCTCATGGTTGAAGAAAGTCTCATACTGGAGCTGACAAAGCCCTGTAAAAAGAGCAACTCTGAACACTGTCGATCAAAGTGACCAAAAGCCCAACTTTGTTTTGTATGACCTCCAATTTTTCCCTATAGGAAAACTGCATCAGAAAGACAGAAAAAAATCTGAGTGCCTTCTTTGCACAGATGTTTTATTTTCATCATCTCTGTAATCTTCTCACGGAGACTATGACTTATCATTACCGTTAATTTACACTTTCTGAAAATGAGGAATGGTTACAATGCCAGTTTTTTGTAATCCTGTTTTCTGGCATGTTGTCTCATAAATCACTGAGTCTCTCCTCATTTTTTTTTTTTTTTTAAGAATTTTCCCTAATCTCTGGGTCTCATTTTAGGTAGTTTCTATTACTATTCCTTCAAGTTTATTGACCTTTTCTTTTGCAGTGTCTAATCTTCTATTAATCCTATCCAGTTATTTTGTAAAGATATTTTTTCCTCAGAACTTCAAATAAATGGTTTTGTTTATGTCTGGCATTTAGTGTTTCTAATTAGAAGATTGGTGCTATTCTCTTCTCAGTCCGTTTTGGAGACCTGGCTTTCTAGAGTTCTCTATCCCCAAGGTATTAGTTGTTCTTTTCATTAGCCTTGTTATTTGGTGATTCCAGTCTGAAGACTCTTGTCTCTCTTTTTTTTTTTTCATCTCCAAGGATTTTCCTTCTGTTACTTCTTTACTTATTCTCTTCCATTTTTTCTTTTCTTCACAGCTGGAACTCTTATTGGAAATATTTGGATGCCCTGCATCTATCTTTCATGGCTTATAACTTTAATTATTAATCTCCTTGTTTTCTGTTCAATATTATATTTCCTTAACTTTGCCTTCCAGATTAATAATTTTCCTCTTTAGTTTTGTCCAAGTTTTAAATCCAGCACATCCACTGATGTATGTATCCATGTATTTTAGGCAACAGTATTTTTTTTATTTCCAGGCAAACTTCATTAAAACCTCGACCCAATCAGAAACTAGTTACTTCTCATCGACTTTCCTGGTAATGTCCAGACCTAAGCCATCATCATCCCTCAACTGGAATAACTTATATCCCTTGCCCTCCCTCTCTCCAGAGTTTGTTCTTCACATACAAGTAGTCTCTTTAAAATGTGTTCCCATCATTTCATTCCTCTGCTTAAAATACTACAATGGCTTTCCATCTCATTCAGAGTAAAATTTAAAGTCTTTACCATGGTCTACAAAGTCTTATTTTACCTGGACTTCTACCACTTCTTCTGTCAACTCTTCTACTTGTCACCCCCTCCCACACTGTTGCCCCAGGGCATTTGCTCTTGTTCTTTCTCATGCCCTGGGACACTCCTCCCCCAGATTATACATGTGACTTCCTTCCTCAACTCATTCAGATCTCAGCAAAGCCTTTCCTGACCCCTCTGTTATGGACTAAACAGTTGAGTCCCTCCCAAAATTCATATGTTGAGACGAAGTCCCCAGTCTAATGGTATTTGGAGGTGAGACATTTGGGGGGAGGTTAGGCCATGAGGGTGGAGCCCTCAGGAATGGGATTAGTGTTCTTATACAAGAGGCTCAGGAGAACTTCCTCCCGCTAACACCACGTGTGCTTATAGCAAGAGGCTATCTGTGAACCAGGCAGCAGGTCTCACCAGACCCATAGTTTTCCTGTACCTTGATTTTGGTCTTCTCAGCCTCCAGAACTGTGAGAAATAAATATTTGTTGTTGATAAGCCAACAGCTGATGGTATTTTGTTATATTAGCCCAAACAGACTAAGACACCTTCTGTTTAAGATCCCAACCCTCTTGTTCCCTCCCTTCCACCATTCTCTGCTTTATTATTCTCCATATTATTTCATTTACTTATGACATATAATATCTGATTGATTTCCTGTGTGCCCTCCTGTAAGTTCCAGGAGGGCAGGGGGCTTTATCTGTTGTGGATAGTGCTATACCCCCAGCACCTAGAATAGTGCCTGGCAATGGTAGGCAGAAATAATACATGTATGGCAAATTGGTGAATGAATAAGTAAGCAAATAAACGCTTCTCCAATTTTTATCCTAATA
This sequence comes from Pseudorca crassidens, assembly GCF_039906515.1. Taxonomy (NCBI): domain Eukaryota; kingdom Metazoa; phylum Chordata; class Mammalia; order Artiodactyla; family Delphinidae; genus Pseudorca; species Pseudorca crassidens. Next base: position 60,192,936 of record NC_090307.1, read on the forward strand.
GCCTCTGGATTAGAACTTCTCTGAAATACTGGTGACAATTTTGTGTTCACCTTAGTGTATTACTTGTTCTCAGTTTTCCTCAAAGATCTGATTCTTCTTCGTAGTGTGTTATTTCTTCAGCTACAGTTTTCTCTTTTTCCTCTGCTATAAATTTTATTCCATTCTCTTCCACCTTCCGTATAGTCCTTAATATTTCTGGGCCACTGATGATACACTTATGGTTGCATAGTTTAAAAAATATATTTATTGTAATTTCAGAGGGACTTTGGTGGGCAGCAACAGGGATGTGAGTGTTCTGTCCACCATCTTGAATAGGAAACCTTGGCTCTAATTCTCAAATCTGATAAACTTATTCATAATGCCTCCAATTTGCCTACTTGGCTTTTTACTCGAGGACATATCTTAATATGATAAATATCGTTCAGGGATTGTTGGGTAAAATCTGTTTCCCTTCATAAATATTTTTGTCTCCTTTCCTAAGCTTTCAGGATGAAACAAAACCAAAGAACCAAACAACGAAGGAAGACTTGTTAATTGAACATATGTCTTTCTGTCTTGAGGCACATGTTTATAAACTCTGCCACATCAGCATTCTATGAGTGCAATCTTCCACTTTTAAACATCACTGAAACGTTTTAATATTAACTACTTGAGCGTATTTTCTGCTTTTGTCTTATCTTTTCATCTTAAATATGAAAAAAACACCAAGTGACATTTGAAGAGAACCATGACAAGTTTATAGGAGGAAAATATGGCATCATTTTATGTTCATTTATTTTCTATTTCCTTTTGTTTATCTTATTTTTATATTCTTTGAAGCTTGAATTAACTGTGTCCTCTGAACTCTGGGATTTCTACCAGATGGGCTATTTAATTAACTCACAAGCCTTCATAGAACATTTTGAGTGGATAAATCATCCCAGAAATTAAACTGGCAAATTAAAAGTGATTTTTGGTATCAAGAGTTTTGGGCCTAAGATTATTTTCAGTTGATAAATAACATTGCAAAATAGTTGAACCTGCAGTTGGTTATCTGAGCCTTTATAGTTTCCCAATGTAGTAGGGGCAAATATGATCCAGAAAGGAAGACAGAAACTGGAGAAAAGCCTCAGCGTGATAGACAATATCTGCAATAATTCTGTACCCTTTTAAGTGATTCAAAGGCAAAGTTAAATGAACACACTCTACAAATACATTTTGTCCGTTATTTATTTAGTATAAAAAAGAAGACATTCTAAAGAATACATTTTATTTCCAATTTTTTTGTCGGTCTCTATAGATCTAAATGAAATGGTACATTCTACATTAGAATGAACCACTTTGGATTACTGTCAAATACATGGAGATGCCAAAACTTCCTCATAGCTTGAAGTGATGGCATAGTCCAGAGCACTCATACTTAAGGAATCATTTCCATTTATTGTCCTCTCATCTTTGTGAATTCTTGTGAATTCTTTTCCTGCATGAACATATTATTCCCTACTGAGGACATTACCATTTTTCTCTTTCCTTACTCAAAGGCTGTTAAAATCAACTGAGCTACTTAATTACTTAGTTAAGAGAAAACATCTTAATTGGAAAGTATCTTCCTTCTGCAGCCAGTTTTAGAATTTAGAGCTTCATAGCTACAGCTTAAGAGAAATTTGCCAAAAGAACCTCAAGATGCTAATTATAAGGGTATATAATTTACATCGATTTACATATACATTTCGATTCTTTTGAGAATTAATGGAGTGCAAACTGATGAGGGCAATCACTGGGGTATTTTAAGATTTTCCCCTGTGATCAACCCAAGCACATCATTTATTTTAAAAATGTGTATTAGTTTGTTCTAATGAAAAGTATCTCAAATAGACATAAATAATTATTAGTTAGTATTCATGAGACCACATGGAAGAATTCTTTAATCGTGAGAATTGTAGTCTGGTGGGTCTCTAGTCATCTGGATACAGAATCACGGGGGGGAATCTCCGAGATTAGGGTTTAGTTACTCTGGAGTGTGGCCTAGGTCTTTGTGTCCTTTCAAAGCCTCCTGGGTCATCCTTCTGAGCAGTCGGGTAGAGTCAACAACTAACGTGAAGCATATCACATATCATTTTACAAACACTGCCACCAAAATTGTCATTGAGTTATACCATTAACAAACTTCAGCAGGGGCAATGTAGTGAGCATTTTTAAAATTAATGATCCCCTTAGAAAATCCTTGTGATAACAAGGAAAATTCTTGTTACCTGAGAAATCCAAATCTCCAATTTTCCCTTCCTTCCTTCCTTCCTTCCTCCCTTCCTCCCTCCCTCCCTCCCTTCCTCCCTCCCTCCCTCTCTCTCTCCCTGCCTTTCTTCCTTCTAGTCATACTTTGGTAGCATTCAAAATGATACGGTCTTCCTAGCTATCCTAAATGATTAGGAAGAAATGTCCATAAACTTTAGTGTTGTCTTTATGTCTGATATGTTTTTATGCAAAATCTAAGTAAATTCCTATACATTCCCTGGTACACTAAACAGGTTCAATGTTATTTCCATACACAAATGATAAGGTGTATGTTCTTTAGTATCAAGCTAATGAAACCTAGTATTGGATTGGCTAAAAAGCTCATTCGGGTTTTTTCCGTAACCTCTTATGGAAAAACCCCAATGAACTTTTTGGCCAACCCAATACTAAGGAATACTAAGGTCTTCCTAACTCTTTGTCTTTTTATTCTATTCTCATTAAATTGACTCCTTCTAATCAGAGTGGTCTGAGATCTGTAATATTGCCTAGTGTTAGTCACAATCACAAAGTCAATTTTTTCAATATTAATGTTTCTAATCATTACTTGATAAACTACCAAATACAAGGTTATACCTGGCTCAGGCCCAGGACAGCCACCAGAAACATATATGTCCAGTTGCCTGTAACTCTGGAAAGCAAATTTTGGCCATTTTAATTTTGGTTCTATAAATATAGATGCATCTTGATCTAAGAAAGAAAAATGCACTGAGGTTTATGACACTTGAGCTTATATTAAATATTCATATTCAGGTGATCGCAGCATAGTTTTTTCATTGACTTGATGTACATGTTTTTTCCAAAACCACTGAGAAGTGTCAACTGATGGTTATAAAGAGCTGATCTTAAAATTAAAGACACACACAAAAAGAAATCACGAAATGACACCTAAATATCTCTTGACAAGATTAAATATCTAACCCTTTCAGGTAACAAAGGAGAAACCTTATATTCTTCTGGTAAAGAAAAATCAAAATTACGGAACAAGCAGGTAGGGTGGCTGTGTTATCTGAACTTCCGAAATCTTTAAAAATGGCTGAGTCAAACAAGTTTGTGTCGGTCTCTAAGAAATTATTCTAAAATAGGAACTTTTGGGAAGGTTCAGACATTTTTCTATTATTTCTGTTTTTGCCCCTAAAATTATGTCACAAAAAATTTCCTCCACAAATGATATCAGGGAAGAAACAGTGAAATAATTCCAGTCTCTGCTTGTAGGCAAGCTAGTTAGTTGACTGCATCTACTAAACACCAGGTGGCTAATTGTACCCAGAGTGGTTTATTTTGCCAGCATCAGACTGCTTTTGTCCGTGATCATTTTGGTACCAAATTTTGCATCTGCAAATGGACAAATTATGAATATAAATTGGAAGTTTATACTGTGTAAAATTCACCCTAAATGTAGAAACTAAGTTTTTTATTTTGATATGTGTCCAGACCTTATTTTCATCTGAATTAAGACAAAACATGTACCTAAAAGCCATCTCAGCATGTCATCACTTCACACATGTGACACCAATACCAGTGACCTTTGGGGAGTGCATCTGTAGCAATTAAATCATTTCTTCATTTTATGTAGTGTTTCCTGAAGGACATTCCACGAAATTTTAGAACATCCTATGTGGAAAGCAAAAGGTAAGGGAGAAAAGGAAGACTTGGTCCTGAAAGTTTGGGAAATATTGTCTTCAGTTTTAGAATACAGTGCTTTTAAACTCCTTTAATGAACAAGTATTCTTGATGGATCTCCAAGATCAGAAAGTGTAGCATTTCCCAAATGTATTTGACCTCGTAGGACCCAGTGAAATGTAGGACCTACAAAAATGCTGCTTTAATGAATCAAAACTACACATTTGTGAAGATAATTTCCATTCCCGTATCCATGTTGTCATAATTATTGCTCTTAACTTATATCACAAACTTGTCTGCATTCCAACAGTAAAATAGATTTTACTTATCTCCTAAGTATGTATGCTAAGACAGTTGCAGTGGTTTAAAACAGACAGCTAATATCTCCAGGGACTTTTCCGGAAGCTGATACTACCCCAGGATCTAGGAGTGAGCAGGTTACATGAGGTGGGTCTTATTAAGTCTGGAGAGCCATCTTGGCCACTGAGCTGAGCTCACTTATATATACCTTGTTTCAAATAGTCACTTCTATGCCTAAAATTTTACAATCTTGCTATTAATAACGTACTAGATACAATTTAGAGGCAGCTATAATCCTGCACATAGCCCTTTAGATAGGACCTACTCAGAAATTAACTATCAGGCAGATGCTGGTTAATTTCCCATTATATTAGCCAAAGCATTTTTTGTTCCATTAACCACTGTCAAGTACACACTTAAGACACTCGGGTATTACCTGCATTGCTTCCAGCTCCTGTTGAAGACGGGGTTCAACTCACCCTGAGCAGTCCAGGCCCCCGAACTAGTAGGGTTCTCTGTGTCCCTCTGGTAGACACAGGAGGCTTCCTCACATCAGGGTCTCTGGAGGCAAATGGGTAACTGCTTCCAAGGTGTATCCTGATGCCCTTTACAAAATCAACTTTATTGAGATATAATTTACATACAATAAATGCAGCCACTTCAATAAGTTTTGACAAATCATAAATCCGTATAACCGCCACCTGGTGAGGATTTGGGACAGTTCTGTCACACATGTTCTCTTTGAGCATCAGTTTCTTCAACCCCTGGCTCATTGTAACAACTGATCTGTTTCCTCTCCCTCTAATTTTCCCTTTTCCAGAATATCCTATAAATAGAATAATACAGTATGTACTCTTTGTGTGTGGCTTCTTCTGCTTAGCATATTTTTAACATTTTGAGGCTGATCAGTGCTGCATATCTCAGCAGTTCATTCATTTTTAGTGCTGAGTAGTATTCCATTGCATGGTTACACTACAGTGTGCTTATCCACTCACCTGCTAATGGGCATTGGATTGTTTTCAACTTAGAGCTGTTATGAATAATATTGCTATGAACACTGGTGTTCAAACTTTTGTGTTGCCATATGTTTTCAGTTCTTTGGAGTGAATGCATCAGAGTAGAATTGCAGGGTAGTACAGCTAAGAGTGGGTTTAAATTTCTAAAACTTGCCAATTTTCCAAAAAGGCTCTACCCTTTACATTCTCATTTGTGATCTATATGAGTTCCAGTTGCTCCACTGGAGCAACTATTGATAACCAGTCTTTCTTATTGCTTATTATTGTCAATGTTTTTTGTTTGAGTCTGCATTTTCTGATGACTAATTTAACATTTTTCATTGATTTCTTCACTAACATTCTTATTTAATATGAACCAAAATTTACTTTTAAAAGTTCAGTGCTAAATAAATTTCATGAGCTCAAATGTATCTTTTTTTTAATAGATTTTTAAAATTTATTTATTTATTTATTTTTGGTTGTGTTGGGTCTTCATTACTGTGTGCAGGTTTTCTCTAGTTGCGGTGAGCGGGATCTACTCTTCGTTGCGGTGCTAGGGCTTCTCATTTTGGTGGCTTCTCTTGTTGCGGAGCATGGGCTCTAGGTGCGCAGGCTTCAGTAGTTGTGGCACGCAGGCTTCAGTAGTTGTGGCGCACGGGCCTAGTTGCTCCAGGCACGTGGGATCTTCCCGGGCCAGGGCTCGAACCCATGTCCCTGCATTGGCAGGCAGATTCTTATAACCTCTGTGCCACCAGGGAAGCGCCATGTTGCCATCATTTTTTTTTTTTTGCGGTACGCGGGCCTCTCACTGTTGTAGCCTCTCCCGTTGCGGAGCACAGGCTCCGGACGCGCAGGCTCAGCGGCCATGGCTCACGGGCCCAGCCACTCCGCGCCACGTGGGATCTTCCTGGACCGGGGCACGGACCCGTGTCCCCTGCACCGGCAGGCGGACTCTCAACCACTGCGCCACCAGGGAAGCCCCACGTTGGCATCTTTTGTCAGAGATTTTGGCCCTGTCACTGGATACAAATTCTGACCTCCTGCTACAAAGTACAGGGGCCCTTCACAATCAGGAGGAGAGAAATGTTGTTTTCAGGGGGAAAAAGAAAACCAAAACATTTTATTTCATCAAAGCCTGGCTATCTCCAGTGGGCAAGTGTGGGAGAGTGACAGGTACCTGCTCAATACCCAGTCTCTTTTTCTTGCTTTGTAAGAAGACCCTTCTTTTATTCATGCTGGCAATGTGTCCAAGTAAAAGACTTTATTTCCCAGATTTCCTTGTAACAAAGTACAGCTTTGTAATGAGCACTGGCCAACAGAAGTAAGATGGATTTTTGGATGTGATGTCCAGGGATAGTGTTAGAGGGAGCTGTTCCACTTTTTCCTTCCTCTCTTCTGCCTTCTCACTGCTTGGACAGTAGATGTGATGGTGAAGCTTCAGCAGTCCTATGATGCTCTTGAGGACAGAAGTACTAAGCAAAAGATGCAGTTAGAAACAGAAAGAAGAAACCAGGGGCCCTGAGGAATTTGTGGAGCTGCCTACCTGGCCCTGTTTGCCTTACTCAACTTTCATGGTGTGAGAACAGTTATAAAAGAGAACCATGCTTATACAACTGTTATTTGGGGTTTTCTCTTTTATGCAGCCTGAACTAATCCTAAGTGCTACTGCCAGCAGAGAAGAGGCATGAGCACTGCGGCCACCTGCAGTGCCCCCATCCCTCCCTGAGAATTACCAGCCAGCTGCAAAGGGGAGGGATGAAAGCCAGCTGGAAACAGCAAGTAGCCATAGCAACTCCAAGCTCAGTAAGATGGTCCTGATCTATTGTCTGGTCTTGTTTATTCCAGCAGAGAACTTTTCCAGGCAGTATACTAAGTCTGTGAGCACTCTGGCCATCTGAGTAAAATAAGTAAATCAATAGACTTATTTCATAAAAATCATTCCAGGCAATCAGCGTGGTTTAAAGAATAGAGTATTGAACCAACACTCAAGAAATTGGGGTTCCAGTACTGTTTCCACTTGTAACTAACTCTGGGAAAATTGTTTCTGTTTTCTGAGCAGTAAGTGAATAACTCCATTGCTATTAGGAAGGTTAGTCTTTAATGTGATCCTTCTTTTCTCTCCAGTGATTGTCCAACTGTGACTCTAGGTGAAGGTGACTGAAAGATAGTGGTAAGGTAAAAAATCATAGACAGAAGGCAAACAAAACAAGCTAAAATTATGATTTTTACATAATATCCTATGCTTATTATATATAATTTTATATACTATTATACACGAAGGTGACTTGAGGATGTTAAAATAAACTACAGAAAGCTTATCTTGGAATTGATTCTGTTGCAGTAGAACGGTAATAACGAAGTAGCCATAATGCCCAAGCTTCTCTTTTCTTTTCCACCTTCAGTATATTTATTTTGTGTCTAGGCATAGTATAGTATCTGCTTTAGGTTGTAAAAATGGACGCAGCTCCTCCCCCTCCTTACACGTCTGCCAGGTATTCTGCTACTGCCTCTGCCTGCCCAGCTGACAGCCAGCCAGCCCCTAGAAGCCAGCTGCCCCCAGACACACAAGTGAGCCCAGTCAAGGCCAGAGCAGCCCAGATGAGCCCAAATTGCTGACTCACAGCATCATGAGCTAAATAAATGGTTGTTCTTTTAAGTCACTAATTTCTGAGATTGTTTGTTATTCAGCCACAGCTAACTGATACTTATTCCTGTGACTATTTGAAACGGAATTTCCTTCTGTATCTTTTTTTCCTTCTTTAAACATGAAAAAAAAAATAAGGAGGCTTTTCAATGCAACATTTTCCCCCAGTAAACTATCATGTTTGGGGTGACCAAACAATGGAAGGGATGTAGATCTCTTTTGTGTCCACCTTAAGGCCATCAAACTAAACACACTTTTTTTTTTTTTTTTTTTTTTTTTTTTGCGGTACACGGGCCTCTCACTGTTGTGGCCTCTCCCGTTGCGGAGCACAGGCTCTGGACACGCAGGCTCAGCGGCCATGGCTCACGGGCCCAGCTGCTCCGCAGCATGTGGGATCTTCCCAGACCGGGGCACGAACCCGTGTCCCCTGCATTGGCAGGCGGACTCTCAACCACTGTGCCACCAGGGAAGCCCCTAAACACATTTTTATTTTGTGCTGAAGCAACTACCTGGACATCACTGTATTTCTCCTATCTTTATAATGAGGTTTTATTATTTTTTAGTGCCCTGGTCAGCTTTACTGGGACCACATGAATTGATGTGAATTGCTGGTGCTGGAGGCACCTGGGCTGTGAGGTCTCAGAGTGAGTGAGGCATTATCCACCATCACTGCCCTGTGAAGAGTGAAGGTCTTCAACGGTCCATTTCCCAGCCATGGGCTCCTGATGTGGGCTCACCATCTCCGCCCCCGATGCAGGAAGATAGCAGGCTGCTTTCATTTGCAAGCTTCAGAGTTAATTTTGAAATAATATGTTTGTCTTCCCATGAAACCCTTGAGGTTTTCGTGGGTAAACGCAGGTATTGGCTAATTAAATAATCTGTTTTCTGATGCCCCACCTCATCATGCAGAGCACTGACTGCAGTGACTGCAGGGGTCTTGTCACAAGTTGACAGATTAGGAGCCCTGCACAGGACGTAAATTTAATGGTGCTGTGAAGATTCCTTGCTCTCCCTCAAGCGTCTGTCTCATGCTTGTCACCACACCTGGATTCACTCCATTAGCTCGTTATTTCTTCTGATCTTAAAGTTTTTTTGATGTCTAAGTGCTCCTCGTTAGAGATAAACCTCCCTGGCATCATCACTTAGCACATCTGCGGAATGAACTGATAGCTAATGAGGAGGAAGACCCTTGTAGGATGTAGGATAGGTCCTGAAAGAGGTAGGTGGTGTCATTTCAGGGACTTCGCCGAGTATTTGGGGCACTGTCGCTTTTCGCTTTGGAGCTTTTCTTTGGAAAGCTCTGCCGATTACTCACCCCCACCTCCAAGTCTCTTTCACACTCAGCAGATGACAATTTACTTCTGTTCTTTGAGATGTTCGTGTTCCCTTATTATTACTTTGGAAGCAGCTTTATTTCACTGTTGAGTTTTGCTCAAGTCATCGAATTTCATAAGCATTCTTAGAGGTCATCTCTTCTGATTCTCCCTCCATCCTGATTTTATAAACCAGGAAGCGAGGATCAAAGAGCTCAAGCGAGTTCCCTGGGCTCTGAGATTCCCCACTAACCGCCTGGTTCCTCTCCTTAAATACACACACACACACACACACACACCCCTCTAAGGATCCTGGGATTTGGAGGAGTCAAGCCTGGGGTTACAGGGAGAAAGAAGGAGGGAGAGAGAGGGAGGGAAAGAAGAAATGATAAAAAGGAAGCAAGGGGGGAAGGAAGGAAGGAAAACATACATGTCTGGGAAAAAAGGCATTAGGAGTACAGATTTTGCCAGATATGTAGATCCTCAAAGCTGATGGAGGCCACCTCTCTGGGCCTCCAGGAGGTCAGGGTGGGGTGGGATTTGTACTCTAGTTACAGACATGTCAGGTTATAGTGAATGAAGTAATAGTCTCCATTTCCTTCCCCTTCTTTTAGGTATAGAAATCTTGAGTGTGAGGGGAAATTAGGGAAGTACATCCGCAATTATCCCCACGGGTACCTACGAGCCACCAAAGTTTTCTCCTTGCTCTGTTTAAGGACAACATCATTTTTTGTGTGAGTCAGTAACACCTTAGCCTCCCTTTACTGGCTACTGTGGCAGAGACCCTTGTGGGGGTAATGAAAGACGCTCTGAAAGGAGGAGATTCAACAGGATGTAAAGAAATTGTCTTAGTTTGGGTCTCCCAAGAGCGGGGCCTGAGATGAGGCTGGGTGCAGGGAGTTTATCTGGAGGTGGTCCTGGCAAAGAGCAGTGAGGGCGCCTGTGCAAACCCGGCAGGATTTCCCCACCTGAAGGGCCTGAAGTGGGGTGTTTCTACACGCGTCCATCCGCTGCAGAGCAGGTGAAGCCAGCGGGTGGAGGGGCGCAGGTGTGGACGCCGTGGATGTGGACTGAGCTGCCGCAGCTATGCGCGGCATCTCCGCAGTGATACCTGGGCTTGACTCGAGTCGCAGACAACGTCTTAACTCCCTGATTCCCTCCTGAGATGTGGGAGACGAAAGTAGGCTTCGTATTGATATGGTTCCCAAATGACAGCAATCAGGACCTTGAAAACCTGTAAGCATCAAGTTAGAAGAGGGACTGTCCCCCAGTATGCCCTTTGGGTTTGATTGACAGATGCTGATTGGAGCCAGGACTGGCCTCCACGTCTGGACCCTGGGATCCCGGCTCCTCCCACCAGCCTTGCCTGGCAGGTCTCTGCGTTCTCAAGTTGTACCCTCTGATCATCATATCAAATTACGTTTTTCCTTAAGAGAGAAAATAGTGAAGTTGTTAAACATTCGGGTTTAGTGCCAGACTGCCAGCTTCAAATCCTACCCCTGCTGCCCACCAGCCATGTGAGCTGGCAACTCCAGCTGTTTGGGTTTCAGCATCCGTAGAACAGGGGTAATAATACAAGAGAACCTACCTCCCGTGGTCATTGGGATTCAGTGAACACAGAGGGTATAGAGCACAACTGTTCCCAGCACTTATAAAAAAAGCCAGCTAAGTAGTAATTGTGGATGTTATGATTCCTTATGTTTTAGGCAGACTTACTCTTGTCTCCGCAATTCCCCAGTGTTCCTTCTTCTTAGTATTTAACTTACTGTGTTGGGATTGTTTGGCCGCCTTTCTCCCTGCTAGTCTGTGGGCCCCTGGAGAGAAGACTGTCCTCTTTCTTTTAATTTTCAGAAACGAACACAGTACCTAGCACATAGTAGGTCATTTAAAATCTTGTTTGATTGAGTGATTCAATGATTTCATTATACTCAGAATAAAGCCCCCATTTTTTTTTAACATGGCTTTCAGATTCCTTTTATTTTTTAATTTTCAGATGCTAACACAGGACCTAGCACATAGTAGTTCCTCTAAAATATTGTTTGAAAGAATGATTCAACAATTGCATAATACTCACAGAATAAAGCCCAAATTTCTTAATATGGCATTCAGATTCCTCCAGAACATGACTACGATGTCACCTTTTAATCCCCTCTAAACCTCCGTGTGTCATGTTCCATCCACGGATGCATCATGAGCTACTTGCTGTCATAACGTGTCCTGTTCCTACTCTCACATCCAATGTCCGCCTCCCCTTGCTTTGCTGGGTGGCTTTCTTTACTTCCTAAGGCCTTTCTTGAATGTCACCACTTGTGAGAGTTCTTCCAGGCTCCTTCAACTCTACAGGAAGAATATATTGCTTTTTTTTTAAAATGTGTTCTCCAGGTTCTTTGTTCTTCCGTGTAGCGCTTGTGAAAATAAACTGTGGTTGGTCACATGCGTGTCTCCCTCCTTTAGTTTGCCAGCTCCTCCTGGAATAAGAGAATTGAGGCTGCCAGATATTCAATAAATATTTGTTAAAGGTTAATGCCTATGACTTTGCTGCTTTGGGTGATGTTTACATGTCTGTCTGCCACATCTACTCAGGGTTCAGGAGGTGATTTCTCCAGGCCAAGCTAATCAAAGGCATGCGACTAGGTGGTCTGCGCCTGGTGGAGTCACAGATCATTAAACTTCATCCCTGGTGTTCAGTGAACCGTTGAATAAGCCAGGTGTTCCTTTCTTTGTCCTTCTCTGTACCGACTCCTCAAGCTGGAGCCTACGGATCTGGAAGATACTTACCCAGGCGGGGGTGGGACTGGGGCTGGAAACCAACATGTTTAACATCCTATTTGAGGTTTCCCTTGGCTTATTTTTATTGATTGATTTATTTGTTTGCGGGTGGGGAAAAATAACTTTATTTTTGCTAATGTCAAACTAAAATCAATCATTTTATTCACATTGGAATGAGGATGACAAACCGCTGTAATATTAACAGTCCCTGAGATGTTGGCAAAATAAGTCCCAGGTATTTTCATATGATATTTCACATGTAGCAGATATCATTTATGCTAGCATTACTTCAGAATTACAGGGTGTAGTGATTAGTTGGTCCAATTTTTTAAATTGTTTAATTTTTTTAATACAATTTTAAAGGTTACCTTCCATTTACAGTCATTACAAAATATTGGCTATGGACTTCCCTGGTGGCGCAGTGGTTAAGAATCCGCCTGCCAATGCAGGGGACACGGGTTCGAGCCCTGGCCCAGGAAGGTCCCACATGCTGCAGAGCAACTGAGCCTGTGCGCCACAACTACTGAGCCTGCAGTCTAGAGCCCGTGAGCCACAAGAACTGAGCCCGCGCACCTAGAGCCCATGCTCCGCAGCAAGAGAAGCCACCACAGTGAGAAGCCCGCGCACCACAGTGAAGAGTAGCCCCTGCTCGCCGCAACTAGAGAAAGCCCACACGCAGCAATGAAGACCCAATGCAGCCAAAAATAAATAAATAAATAAATTATTGGCTATATTCCCTGTGTTGTACAATACATCCTCGAGCTTATCTTATACCCAGTAGTCTGTGCCTCCCCTCTCCCACCCCTAAATTGCCCCTCTCCCCACCTCCCCACTGGTAACCACTAGTTTGTTCTCCATATTTGTGAGTCTGCTTCTTCTTTGTTATATTCACTAGTTTGTCGTACAATTTATTTTTAAATGTTGGAGTTTTTCCTCATTCTTTGCAGAGAAGAGGGGACTTTGATATTTGTTAAGAAACTGTAGATTCTTGTAGGTAATTTTTGTTTGTCTGTTTCCTGGATGGATCCTAACACTGTCTTGCAAAAATAAGCAGTTTAGTAGTCTCAGATGGATATTAATCTGAGAGTCTTTGTGTCCATACAGGCACTGACATTTAGAGCCAGGTTTGGGGACAGAGAAAGAAGAGGAATGATGAATAAATGTCCCCTAAAGAAGGGCAGTGGAACACCCAGTGTGACAACTGACCTGTGTTAGCTGCCTATTCTCTTCAGTTGTCTCGGGTCAGAGACCAAAACACCAGCCACGTCCCAACAACTCTGTTCCCAAGCCTCTGTCTCTCTTGACTTTTATGTGTCCCCCTCCTCCCTCAAAGCCTAAATGCTACATCAAAGGTTTCATGCTTAGTCACATGAAACCAAAGGAGAAACAGGTAATCCTCTTCCACATTCTCTGAGGTCTAATTATTGTCAGGCAACTCTTAGATCTAATCATTAAAACTATGTGCATTTACACGTGTACACACAGACACACGTGGAAGAAAGTGCTTCAGTAAGATACGAATGTAAGCATCTACTTTTGTACCTGGTATTTCCAAACTATTTTCTTAAGTGTTAGAGCTTTGTACGAAGAAATATAGTGTGGATTTAAACATTACTTTGCATTGATACCTATGTTAAATCGAGTTGCCAAGTTTTAACTTCAAGTATAAAAATGAGGAACATACTATAGTTTAAAACTAGTATTCACAACATGAAATAGATGGACACAGTATCTGTTTTTATGACAACTTCAACTGTGTAGCAAGATCAGGATACATGTAGTTCAGATAGTCTGCCAATGGTACCATTATGATTGTAACAGTCCTGAAGTAACAATAGGTTATATTTCCAGAGTGTTGGCTGTCTAGAGAGATAGCAAATGTGCAGCCTCATTTAAATCCTACCTTATCACCACCAGGGAAATACCACTATTCCCACGTTATAGATAAGGAATGGAGGTTTAGAGAACTTGAAAGCAATTTGCCCAAGGTTACGAACTGGCAAATAAATCTGAACTCAGGTGTGTCTGGCTCCAAAACTCATGTAGGCACAGCTATGTTACCATACTATCTTCTCCAATAATAATTGTTCATATTTAGCACCTACCTTCTCACTTCCAGATCCTGTGAACAAAGCTAATCCAGTGTTTAAATAGAGACGGCTCAAAGGACGTTCAGGGGAGTATGGACTTCATGAGTTAAATGTACTTTATCTTTTACATGCACCCCTACGTTCATAGCAGCACTATTTACAATACCCAAGACATGGAAACAACCTAAATGTCCATCAACAAATGAATGGATAAAGATGTGGTACATATATACAAGGGAATACAACTCAGCCATAAAAAAGAGAAATAATGCCATTTGCAGCAACATGGATGAACCTAGAGATTATCATACTAAGTGAAGTAAGTCAGAAAGAGAAAGACAAATACCATATGGTATCACCTACATGTGGAATCTAAAATATGACACAAATGAACCTATCTATGAAACAGAAATAGACTCACAGACACAGAGAACAGACTTGTGGTTGCCAAGGAGGAGGGTGGTCAGGGGAGGGACGGATGGGTCTTTAGGACTAGCAGATGCAAACTATTATATATAGAATGGATAAACAACAAGGTCTTATTGTATAGCACACAGAACTATATTCAATATCCTGTAATAAACCATAATGGAAAAGAAAAACATTTTATGTACTTTATCTTTGATACTATGTCTTAAAGAAAAAAATCTAAAGAGAGAAACTTAAATGCATAAGTTCAAAATATATTTATTACCATGACTTACACTAAACCTTCTTGCTCCTGTGTGGACTCTTACCACAGTCTCCTCACTGATTTCTGTATCTCAGTCACTTCATCTCTGATCTGTTTTATATTCTGCCTCCAGGTAAATCTTCACAATGCATGATGCTCTGCTCTTCAAAAACCTATGGTTTCAAATTCAAAGTTCAGCTTTCTTATCCCTCTGAATAACTAGACTATGTTGTTTATATTACTCATGTGATACTTATCTCATACCCTCTTGTGATTCAGCAATATGTACACAGTTTATATTTCTTTACAGAATGTAAGCATTTTAAGGGTTGAGCCCTGAAGTAGGTAGCCAAAGTAAACAGTAAATAATTATCAGATTTGGAATTTTCCAGTAGGCAGCAGAAAATGCATTATTTTGGTTCTGTCGCTGGCTTTTCAAATGAGCTCAGCTCAGGCATGCTGTTCATTCCTGAGCAACTCAAAAACCTGCCACCATCTCATCTTAGTTATTTACCCAGATCTCTGCCCGCTTCCTTTTTCTCAACCCCATATTCCTTGGTCTTTTCTTCCACAAACCTTTAGCTCTGTCCTCTAGCCACTAAATCTTCCTCTGGCCTTGCTGGATCGGAGGGTGCATTTGAGCTCCAGATATGATCCTCCAACTCTGATTCTTGGTATCCTGTCTTGAACCAGTCATTGTCAACAGTCTTGTAACTTGTGCCAATAATTGTACATATTCCTTCCTTCACAATCTGTCCTGTGGAGCTAACACCTGAGCCAGCCTCCCTGAATTCCTGCAGGGGAACATGGATCAAACAATATTGTCTGAAATACTTATTAGCCACTAGGTACTGGGTGGGTTAACAGATGAGAAATCACAGGGCTTCTCAGACAACAAAGTGAGAGTTGATTAGAATGCCTTCGAAAGCCATGCCTCCTTGAACTGAAGGGGATGCAAGAAAAATTGGACGTGAAGCGTAATAGAAAGAGCCTTAGCTTCAGAGTCCAAATGTAGAGATTCCATTTCTTAGGACTGTCAGGTGCAGGTAATAGTATCTGATGTGTCCCTTGAGGACTGTGGAAAGAAAGGGTCAAATGAGATGATGAGTATGAAAGTTCTTTGCCAACTGTAAGTGTTATAAGATAGAACTAAAAGACAGAGGCCCTTCTCTGTGACAGTTTCCCATGTGGAAAATGAGGATGTTGGACCAGAGCATCCTCGACCTTCCAGGGCTACAAGACACAAGCTTACGTCTCTCCAAGGCTGAGACACCTTCCAGTCCTGTGTCTTCACACTGGGACAGTTGGGAAATTACTCTTTCTTCTCTTCTGTGGATCCACAGATGCAGGAACCAGAGTACAAAGTCACATGGCCAGAGGTGAAGGATACCCATTCCCTCCTCTGCTCCTGTGACAGTTGCCTGGACCCCTGGAAGAGCTGGTGTCCGGCAGCTCCTGGAGGGACTGTGCCCCCCAACCAAAAGTGTGGGGAAGATAGGTCCTCATTGGGGTGGTCTAGAGTTGAGGAGAAGCCTGCCCATAAAATGTTTACCCTTCTTATCCCCAGTGGGACAAAGGGGCTTCAAACAGCATCTTGTCTGTGCCCCACACAACAGAGCAGTAGTTGTGTTTCCTTGAGAAGCTCTGGACAGCTCGGTCATGTACCACTTTACCTCTGCTTTCCCTCCTTCCCTGCCTCACTTTCTTCTTTCCCTCTTACTTGCTGCCCCAAGATTACACTCCTACAGGTAGAACACTGGCACAAGAGCTTTGCCTTAGGTTCTGAGTTTTAGGAACTTGGGTTAAACAGATTCCCAATGTAGAGATTTTGACCAGGCCATATCTCATTTCGGGCCGTGACATGGCCTAGTTTCTGATCGCTTTGCTGCCTGTTAAAAAGATTATTACCAAGAGGCATGATCATACACACATTTTCCTTAGAAAAAGTACTTGGTGGCAAAATATGAAGTCACACCTAATAATTTAACCAATAATCACTCAGTTAAAAAAAGCTACAGCATTTTGCATTGAAATGATAGCGCTCAAATTAAATTGTCAAATCGCATGTGTTTGGCATGCTCTTTGGAGAAGTAATTTAATTTAGAAAAAGGACACTGGAGGATCATGTTACGTAGTTTCTAAAAGATCCCCACTCCAGTGTTTTACAATTTAGAACATGCAGCCTTTTTGATACTCACATTTTGTTTCTTAGCATTTTTGAAGGAGTCACTATGATTTTAGGAAAGAAAAGAGAACAGAAGCTGGGGCAACGTCAAGAGCATCCAGGGCGTTAGGAGCCTGGGAGCCACGTGGAACCACGTGATTACGTGGTTCCACGTGGCTCCCAGGCTCCTAACGCCCTGGATGCTCTTGAATTTGAAACCATAGCCACAAATTGAAATTCAAAATTCGAATTTGGAATTTGAAACCATAGCCACGAATACATCACATGTAGCCAGGAGCAGATTTCCTGGTTCACACAGTGATGGAATTACACGGAGGCATGAAGAGCCTGGGTGGGAAATGATGAAGTAGCAAGAGCTTGGGTTGCCAAGGGACTGTTTCTGACAGTGGGACTCAGAAAATGTTAGGACCAAGGAGCTGTGCTGTCGTTCTGTTTTAAGATTGATGAGCATGTTTTTATTTACATTTTTACAAGTATTTATTACATTTAATTTTTTTATTGGTCATCAGGAACTTACGTATTATCATCATTTGTTACAAGTCCTCCTCTTTCTTTTTTTAAATTAATGCATTTTTAATTGAGATATAATAGACATATAACATTGTATTAGTTTTAGTTTAGTTTAGTACTAGTTTAGGTATAAATCAAATAATGATTTGATATGTGTATATATTACAAAATGGTCCCCACAATAAATTTAGTTAACATCCATCACCACACATAGTTACAAATATATTTTCCCCTTGTATGAGAGCTTTTCAGATCTACTCACTTAGCAACTTTCAAATATACCATACAGTATTGTTAACTGTAGACACCATGCTGTACATCACATCCCCAGGATTTATTTATCCTGTAACAGGAAGTTTGTACCTTTGGTAGCCATGTACTTTACTCAGAATGTGTGAGGACCAAAGGAGTTTTTACAGCAGAATCCAGCCTGAAAGTAGAGAATCTATCCTTGGGTAACTCACAGCTCTAGCTGTGTTGCTGAGAGTAATCTTGTGGAAACAAATGCAATTAACGTTGAGATTTCCAGGGACTTGTGTAATCCCTTGTAGAGTCTTAGAAAGCTAAAACTATAGGAGTGGTCAATGAAGTGCCTGTACTGCAAGCCTGAACACTGAGAAATCACAGCTTGAGAGAGATGAAGGACCCCCAGAGTCGCTAGGCAGCCCCAAACCATGTGCTTATCCGCGGGGAGTAGGAACCAAGTGGGGTAAAGTCGACAACACAGAGGGAAGTCTGGCTAAAACTCTGACGCCAGATTCCCTTTGCTGCACTTAATGGATGGAGTGTTTTGGCAAAAGGCAGTACCAGACCCACATCACACAACAGGTTTTGTTTGGAAGTAACTGTAGGTTTGAACTGTATATACTTTATTCCGTGAGATTATTTTAGTCGTTTTTATTTCTCACTTAGTCCCTTTGGTCCTTTTTACAGAATTCCTAGGCAAAGATCTTGTTAGTATAGGCTGAATCATGATCGTTGGAAACAGGAAAGACCCCGCTGGCAATAGTGCTCATTCTGCTTTGAGGTGAGGGCCAGGGGAGGCCTAGTGGAGACCAAGCACAGAGCCCTTGGCCTAGATGGGCTTTGACAGAGAACACTGGGTGGAAAGTTGTTGGACTAAGCATGCTGTTCTGCTCTGCCCAAAGAGGGAGAGGAGAAAAGTAGTCAGAACAAGGTTGTTTGTAGGAACTGACGACTGGAGCTGATGAGGAAGGGGGAGGAAGCGTTCAGTACACAAAGATAGGTCAGATGATCAAAATACAGACATGGTGGCAGATCGCCCAAGAGGAAAACTGTCACAAGCAGCCAGTCAGGATTAAGCCCCTGAGTGCCTTCTTTGCAAACATAGAATCCGGAAGATGCTACGTAGCAGAAAGCTGAGGCTATTTGATAAGGATGGTGGTGGTTTGCAGCGGCGAGGGTGTCCAATTGAACGTTATCCGAAAAGCTCGTGTGTTTCCATCTTTGCTGATCTAACTTCATTCTTTAAAGAGCAAATGACGTGAAATCTGACACCCAGTTTCCTGTAAGTAGCCTCCTTTATGGAATGGTGCTCAAATAAAGCTTAGATTTAAAATGCCTTTAATTACATGTGTCTAATCAGGCTCCTGACTTATCTGTTGTGAAACAGCAAACTTGGGCCGTGTATCTTTCAAACTTACATCTTGAGGTTTTCCATGGTAAAGCAAACTTTTATTCTTTCACTTAGGTGGTGCTGTTGATCGGGAGAGTGGCTTTCCAGGGTAGGGCCTCTCTGCAGAGCCTAAGCCAACTTCCAGAGGAAGGAATTTAGAGCTTTTCCACCTATGGGAAGATGCAAGAGTCTGGGCTCATTGAAACCATTCCTTTGATACGCACCTTAGCTATCTAGGGCCTGTATCCTGTTCTTTCGCATCCTGAGTTCCCACAGGGCTCACCGTCAGGGGCCTGCAGTGGCTGATGGCGGCAACATCCTTTGTTTATTGATATGGCAGGCAACATTTTTCATTCACAGCCTTGATTATCTCTCCCTCTTCCATTAACTTTCTTATATATGTTTTTTTGATCTTCCTCATTTTATTCAAAGAGGCAGAGTATACATGTTAAAATAAATTTCTTATAGGACTTCCTTCGAATAGACTGTGATCTACAGGACTCCATGGATTGTGCCCTGGGGTGGAATTAGACACTGGGGTTGTCACCCTGTGATACAGTCAGCCTTTCTCAGGACCGAAACTCACCATCTTACAGGGCTCAGTTCTCTACTATGTCAAGACTCATTTCGTGAGCTGGAACCACTTAGGAACCAACTTTCTTGTTATGGGCGAATCCCCAGGAAATAAGATCATTAACATCGAAGTGTTCTATATACTAAATTACTATATCACAAACGACCCATAACAAGTAGAGAAAAAAAAAGTCCAAAGTAACGAGCTAGTTATTATGCCATCTCTTCATCATTCCTAATTATCTCAACAAATTGCTAAATCCTTAGAAACCCTCCATGTAGTTGTCTCCGCACTACAGAAAAGAGGAAATTTGTGGTTAGAACAATAAATCCCTAGTTTAAGGTTAATGTAAACCAGAATGTTAAAACTCCTATCGTTTCGACAGTGCTAAATTATAAAGAGTTCTAACTTGGAATTGTGTATCCCTCTAGGGGGTCATGGGTTTCGGACACTATTCTTAAGCAGAATTAGGTCTCATCTTGATAGTTTTCTCTACTCCCAAGATCTCAGCATCTTGGTGAAAAACAGATTCTCACTCAAGCCACATGTCAATGTGCAGTGGGATTGAGGGGGGTGCGGGTGGGCCTGGGGAGGTTCCCAGAGCCCTTCCATCTTCTACCCACTTTCTGTCCTTGGTGTCCTCTGTCCATTTAGGTTGCAGGGAAGATTGTGGAGGAAGCTTTCCTGGGTCAGACCTGTAGGTGGCATCCTTCATTCTTCCCAAGTTCTGGGTCACAAGGAGATATCCGTGTGCAGGTGAGGCTGAGAGCCCAGAAAGGAAAGGAATTAGGACTTAGAACAAGGCAGTCTCCCTCTCATATTTTGTTGCCCCCAATTTTCTGTCTTCGTTGTATCAGCAAATTTTGACAGAATTTACCCCACGAAGGAGCAATTTGTTCAGTGTGGGTCTTTGATTCCATGTTGTCAAAAGTCTCTACCTTCACCACTAACACCTTCCACCACTTGTGATTCATGTAAGGTTCTGTTTGTTTGTTTCTCTCAAATCAGTTCACAACCAGGTTTAAACCATCTCCATCAGAGGAAGAACTCCCATGCCTCTAGGGGTCAGGGGGGTCAGGCCACAGATTGTCGTGGGATGGATGTTAAGAGACCGTGAATTGCTGAGGCTGTGCTAGCACAGGAGTTGCATCTCATGTTTTCCATGAGCCACCGTGTGGCCCCTTGCCAATTGTTGCCAAGAAGGAACATGGTCCCAGGGTTGTAAGACCGTCTACTTCTGTAAAAGACACAGATATCCAGATTTTTCAGTCAAATGTCCTCATTTGGAAACGTTAACCTAACTAAAAACTGTCTTTAAACCTCTGAGTAGGCCATTCCAAATGTATCCGAAGGCCAGACTTGGCGGGTAGGTTGCCATTTTGCAACCTCTGTTTTAACTTTTCTGCCCTCGTGAGTGAAGACAAGGATTCAGAAGAAGTCAGAGCAGTGAACCGCAGCCCTTTCCCAGAGGAAGGAAAAGCTGCCAGCTGCTTCCTTAAAGGCCTGGTGTTGGGATTTTAGGGACAGTCATCTCTGCAAGGGTAATTAAGACTCGGAATTCTACATGTTGAACACCCTTGTTATTTCTTTGCAGATGTTACAAATACCAGGTGTATGTAAAAATGTTGAAGTTCTTTTTTATGGGCAGAAGGAATAGGACGGTGCATCCGAATTTGATGCTGCTGAGTAGGAAACTGATGTGTGTGTGTCTGCATTGTGGTGTGTGTGCATGTGTTTATGTGTGTGTATATGTGTATGTGGTGTGTGTGTCTGTGTTTATGTGTGTGTGTATGTGGTGTGAGTGTGTCTATGTATTGTGGTGTGTGTGTGCGTGTGTGGGTGTGTGTCTGTATGTGTGTGTATGTGTATGTGGTGTGCATCTGTGTGTCTATGTATTGCGGTGTGAGTATGCGTGTATTTATGTGGGTGTGTGTCTCTGTGTGTGTGTGTCTGTGTATGTGGTATGTGTCTGTGTATGTGGTGTGTGTCTGTGTACGTGTATGTGGTGTGTGTGTCTGTGCTGTGATGTGTGTGTTCATGTATGTGCATGTGTGTGTCTTTGTGCTCACGTATCAGTGGAACTTGTCTAAACTTAAAGTGGCGTATACTTGCAGTCAAATTAGCAAGAGTGCTCGGTAGAAATAGTTTTGCAGGGTTTTGTTTTTAAAGTGTTTGTTAAAGGGCGTGAAGAATGGTGCGGGGAGGAGTGGGGAGAACGAAAAGAGCCTGGTCAAGAGTACAGGGAAAAATATTATCTGAGGAAACCACTCAGTTGTCCACAAACAGACCTACCAGAGTAGAAGAGAGACCGGGGAAGGTGGACACACAGACCAGGACTTTCCAGCGGAGACTTGCAGACTTCCCACTTCTCTAACCCACAAAGCCGAAGCCCAGTGTCCTTTAGGGAAAAAAAAGTAAGCCAGGAATCCCTCATTGAGCAGGAGGTTGGAGTAATGGCAACCCTGGACATCTGGGCCCATTGGACAGAATTTGCAAAGAGAGAAAGAGTCCAGTTATGGCACAGATTAAAAGGACATAGAAAAATATTCAAATAAATACATAGACCCTTAAGAGAACGGATGTGAATTAAGAGAGGGATAACAGATAGGAATTAAGGAAATTGAGATTAAGGAACACCAAATGCTATAAAGTCATAAAATGAAAAGTGTGTGTGTGTGTGTGTGAGTGTGTACATGCAGATTGTTTCTAGACATGGCTGGAGGTCTGACCTTTGTGCACTTTGCAGCCATGTTTCTTCTTGTTCAGGAGTTTTTGCTACACGTGGTCCAGAGCTCAGATTTCCAGCCTCAGACATGCTGTGCGCATTCAGTAACAGATGTAGTATTATTTGAATGAGTTGGCTTAAAGTTATTTTGTTTTTATTCACTCACTAGCACTCCCCTTTAAACATCATTTATCATAAACAGAAGTTTTGCACACATCTTATGTACCATGGAGAGGTTTTATCCTATAAATTTTTTCCCCGTGATATACCTCCAATTTTAGGAATCTTTTTTTTCTTTCTTTTTTAGTTGAGATATAACTGACATATAACACTATATTAGTCTCAGATGTACAACATAATGGGAATCTTTCCTTTTCTAGGAGACTGGTCTGCTCTTAACAATAGAACAATAAGACTTTGTATTTTGTAACTAGCCACTTTTTAGAGTAGGCCTTTGATAAAGTGTTTTCACTTTCCTGAAACTTATTATTTTTATTTATACTTCATTTTTAAAGTATGTTATGAAACTTAGCATAGGCCTGGCCCATGGTGACATGAACCTTCAATAATTAAAATGTAAGTCATCAGTCCTGATTTATTTAATTAATCTAAATTTAATCAATTAAGTTTTCTTTTCTATAAATAAACAGATAAACATTTAAAATCCCTACATACTTATGGAGACTTCAGAAATTGCTTAAGTTTCATTAGATAGTGGTACAGATTTCTGGTAAATATATAAGAACCTTATAATGGCAGAGATATTTACCCTAAAATCCTCTGTGGAAAACAGACAGGAATTTTCACGAACCTGATCTGTTTGAGACTGAATCCCGTTGGCTTTTTCTTTTCTTTTTTTCCAGAAGTTCTCTTGCCTTCAATTTTCCAAGGCACTGGATAGAGCCAGAAAATCAAAGATCAACTAAAACTTAAGGTAGATCTTCAGTTCCTTCAGTTATATACCAAATTTGATTAAGGCAAGTGAACTCTTCTGAAAGGAATAGACAAATGTACAATGCCAAGGAATTGAGTTGAAATGGGGAATTCACTTCTTTGGGCCCATTAACTCTGTCAAGGAGGGCAGCAATGAGAACCATATAAAGGCAGAAAGCACCTAGTGCTGAAGGTGGGTCTCTGCCTATGGTTCTAAATGTTCCACATGGACAAAGAAAACAATCTGGGGAGGCACTCTCCTAAAATACCCTGGGTCTCCATACAAATTTGGATTCCTTTGATTCAGGAAGGCCTGAACTACATTTGGTGTCGGTTTCTGGCTTACGTTTAACCTTTGGGTGTGTAAGGCAAGGAATGTCCGTTAATCACCTTTAGCCCCATAAAATCTGGCGGCTTAAAATGTGGACACTGTTTTGGAGCCATGAACTCCAAAACAGTAAAGATTTTATATAAATGTAAGCAAATATCACAATAACCATTTTCATTATTGTTGTTTAAATTAATATTCCACAACATAATGTTGTAGTAATGGTCTTGCGGGATGCTTCTCTTAGCTTAATTCAGCAAAATTTTGATGTATCATAGTGTCAATTTAATGTAAATTCTTGAGATTGTTTGAAAACTTTTTGAATACTTAATAATTTAGAATTTGGGACTAAATAGTACCTCTTGGTATTACAGGCATTTCCAAAGCTCTTACAAATGGACCTTGAGTACCAACTTTCTGGTTCTAAGACAGCCCAGCGACTCATCCTCTTTTAACCAAGGTGCACATTTTTAACCTAGGAAGGCTCTGCCCTTCAGCAGTTTGCTGCTGTGAGGGAGAAGAGGTCCAGTTCCTGACAGGCCAACCCTGTCCAGGGTTGCAGATGTCACAGCCAGATCACCCTCAGTCTGCCGAAGAGCAAAATGTATGACTAAGGCATGCAGATTGTTGCAAATTGGTTTCAAGGAAATTTCACCTGCTATTCCATTCCTCTGTTCACTTATCCATTCCTTTACCCCTGCTTTTATGAGTTGTCTATTGCTGTCCATGTGTCTGTCATCTGCTCAGAGCTGAAGACACAATTCTGAAGAGTAAAAAGAAGAAAAAGGGAAAGAAAGAAAGAGGAGGAACAGAAGGAGAATAATAATAAGGATAAAAAGGCAGCAGACAAATAATTATTGAGCATTTATTACATGTCAAGTCCTGTGCTGAATGCGTTATCTACTATCTATAGATGCATTATCTCATTGAATCCTCTCACTTCTTGAAGCCAATACTGTTATTTGTTCCCATGTTTCAGATGAGAAAATAGTTTCATTCAGGGCAAGAAATGACCCCAGGTCCAATAGCTAGTAAGCAGTGACTTTGTTCTAGAACCCAAGACTCTGATTTAAGAGGCAACACCTTATCATGATAAAGAGCATGGTTTCTGCAGATAACTGCCGAGGTTCAAATTATGGATCTGCCACTTACTGGCTGCATGACCTTGGGATAGATAACCTCTCTCTGCCCCTGTCTCCTGTGGGGTGGTTATGAAGATTAGATGGCGTTCGTCTATGTAAAGCACTCAGAATAACACTTGGCGCGTAGCATTCACGGCAAAGCCCATGTGCATAGCTATCACTTGCCTGTCCTCATGGAGCTTAGAGTCTAGCAGAGAATCAAGGTCATAGTACAGACCTAAACAGCCTGCTAAGGGCTCAGACAGGAGAAGTGAAGGGTGCTAAGGGAACGTGCTGGTGGTCTCGAATCCAGACCTGGAGTTTCAGGAAATGCTTCCTTGAGCAGGTGGCATCCAAGTGGAAAGACCTGAAGAAGGAGAAGGAGGAATGAACTATAGCCCAGGGAGTTGGGACCTGTGTACCAGGAAGGCTAATTTTCTTCTGGGAAATGTAAGTGTTAAAAAAATTAATTCAGGGAATTATTGCAAGTCTTTACTAACATTTTCCTGACTATTGAAGCAGGAAACAGCACACTTGACAAAGAACAGTGTAAATAAAATTTCCAAATAGATGCTAATTATTGGATCTGGAATTAGCTTTTGCATCAAGAACTTTAGAAGTACTTTTGATAACCTTTGATTGATATTCAGCACCATTAATATCTGTGTAACAGAATGCACAGAAAGGTCAACTGTCTCACTCTTTGCCTGTTGCCTACTAGTCTTTTTTTGTCCTTCCCTGTCTGTCCTCTCTGGTCCCCCATAGAATTCCCCAGTGACAATATTCACATCAGGTCTAAGTGCCTGCTACAAACCTCTGTGTCCTCTCAGTGTGCTCATAGCCCCAGTGGTCCCCGGCTGGGGAGAGAAGACAGCCTAAATGACGGAAAGAAAGAGGGAAGCAGGTATGTTCAGGGAACACGTGGCCACCTACCTTCTATCTAGCATGCTCTGAGGATGTAAGACTTTCTCAGCACTCCCGCCTGCCTGCTCTGTATGAGGGAGGATGCTCTTTGTCTCATCAATATCTTACCTTCTATAAGAACGTCTCAGTGTCCAAAATGTAGTACTTTCACTCCAAAACAAAATTAATAATATAATATGATTTCAATCAAGGCTATTATGAGGTGCAGCCTAATCCTAGATACAAAAACCCAGGCACGTGAAACCCATGTTTCTTCACCTCTTAGCAAGAGAGGGCATTGCACTTAATCACTTAATCCAGGGTTATGCAATCCATACAAAAGCAAAGTGAGAAAGATTGCTTTCATTAGCCCTTGCTATAAATTCCCAACTACTTTAAGAAGAAAAATGCAGCATCCCCTCCCCTGCAGCAGAAGAAAAGCAAGTGCTAAACGTTTCCATTATAAAATTTCAACCCCACAAAATGAATTTTTAACTAAAATTTTTTTTTGGTTAAAAAAAAAAATTGTGTTTTTTAAAAAAAAGTCTCTCAAGAAAAGACTGTCCCTTGTGAATGCTGCCTAACTTTTTATAAGCATTACTTTGCCAGCTCGAAGTTACCCCTGTTTCATTTTCTGTGGCTAATGCAGTGAGGGCTGAGGTGTAGAGTCACATCCCCCTGTCTGTGGGGTTTAAGGTGTGGCGCTGGTTATAATAGTCTTTATCTCTACTTTTCTGTGATTGCAAAGAAAAAACCCTTGTTTGCCAAGTCCAGACAGGATCCCTGATTCTTTTTGTTGATCTTTCTATGCTTTTGCTCATTAGAAAACAAACTCATCCAAATCATCTTTCTTTTAGTGGAACCTAATAGCACACTTGCAAAATCACCGTATAATTTTGTGAGCTATATTTAAAAGCTGATTACATCCTACTTGAGCAATTTTTTTCCACAAGAAACCTAGAAATGTCTCCCAGTATAAATACGAAAATGCTCCAGGCCAAAATATATCATTGTTTTAGCCATATTTTCACTTGTAAGGCACTGTGCACTGAAATTGTGTTCTTTATTTCCATCCTATTAACTCATATAAATACAAGCAATGAGAATAAAACCGGGATAACCGAGGAGGGTAGATAAATGGATGAACCTTCTCTCCTCTGAATACCTAGAATTGCTGCCCATACACTTCACAAGTGGCAACTCACAGCCAATCCACAAAAGCACTGAGAGCCGTAGGTGGCCCCAATACACAAAGCACAGCTGGAAGATGTGGATTTGGGGAGCAAATAATAAATGTCATTAAGACATCCATTACTGTACTTTGCCATCAGCGCTACTCCCCTTAGAAAGTACACTGATCCAATGGGAATTGGCCCCAGACTTCAGTTTTCTGATCATGCTTGCTTTATAGCTTTGCTGTTTCCTCTTGGGCTATCATAATGTCAACAATCGCTACTTCATATTTCTTTCAGTTGGAGTTTTAAAGGTCTTTCTGAATTTGAGGTTCTTAATCTTTTGTAGAGCTCTAAGTGAGGACCATTTCTATTTTAATGCTCAGGAGCATTTTTCTTTTTCGCCTTCGATTCTCATTGGTGATTTGGACAGTTGAGGTTTTTGGATACATGATGGATCTGCTGTATGAGGCTACAGTGTTTGAAACGAAAACTCTGTGCCTAAGAGTAAGCAATTCTGAATGTGAAAATATGTTTACTATTAAGGTAATCTGGTTGTCCATATCTTAGTCATACCAAGGCTAAAATTAATTCTAATTCTTCTTTGACATGAGTTTGACCAAAATCAAATGTTCTTCCTATGAAAACATATCCCGTTATAGTTTTCTTTTCACTTGATGCCAAGCGATTATTAACTTATTTCTAAGATCTTTTACAGAGCTCATGTTACAAGAATATGGCTATGGAAATACACAGCTTTTATTTCTCAGCACATGAACCTGATTTTAGCTAAAAACAAAGCACATATTTCAAACAAATGAACAAAACATTGAAGCATGTGAACAAAAGAACACAAATTATCATGGTTATTCCATCCGTTTGTGATTAGGGCAAAACATTTCTAGTATAAAACATGTGTTGAACACATGCGTGGCAGTCTTCCAAAATATTTTCATAGAAAAATCAAGAAGGCAAAAACTCAAAGTGCTTTTCACATTTTTAATACTCAGTTTCTGCTAAAGGCTACAACAGAGAAATATTATAGAAATACCAAGTAATAATTAGCTATTTCATTATCATTTGATTTTTACATGTAGGGTAAATTTGAAAATGCCCCAGATTAAAATCTGCTATAAAATATTCCTGGGAAAACTGGAGTATAGGAATATCTCTGAGATATTGTACGTAGTCCACACTGAAGGTGATTCTTTCACTAAATCTCTATGCCTCATTTTCTAGCCAATTGCTACTTTTGAAACAGAATGAAGAACTAAATCAATTAGCCAGATAATTCTTTTCCAAAATAAAGGTAATTTCACTTTTCTTCTGATTTTAATTATAATATATACTCCTGGCTTTTTATTTTGGTGAAATCCATGTCACGGAAAAATCAGGTAATTTTAACCTTGAGCAAGTTCAAAACACTCTGAAGAAAGTAAACATTACTCCTAATCACACCACTCAGAGTTAGGCATTCTAAACCTTTAGGGGACCGTCTCTCTATACACGTACATACATATACATGAGTATGCAATTTCAAATAAAGTGAATTATATGTATTGTTTCATAATCTGCTTTTAAATCAAGGTGTCATATAGATCTTTCCCTGTCTATGAATGTAGATATACATCATCTGTCAAAGGGTTACATAGTATTCTAATATATAGCCAGACCACAGTTTATTTAACCAATTCTGTATTAATGAAGTTTTAGATTGCTTCCAGGATTTATTATTTTAAAAATGAAATGTTGTGGTGAACATCCTTGTACCCTTGTAAATCTGGCTACTTATCTTATGGGAAACACTCAGAAAATTCCTTGTATGGGCTGGAAACCCTTGGTTATACCTGAGCAGTGATTTTTCTTTTTTCATGGAAAGTGGAACTGACATTGATCATCGTCTATCACCTTAAGCAACTACTGCAAAGATCCATGTGGCCCTTTCCAGAGTAGAGAATACATATTTACAGTGAGAAACAGAGCATCTAATGTTTCAAGTTTCCCTCTGAAAAGCCCTTTTTTTGTGTACATGGATATAATTTTCCTTTTGTATGTGGTATTATATTGACCTTGGAGAGAAGTAAAAAGATGCATTTCATCTGACACAGTTCAGCTGAATAATGATGGCTTTGAGTGTGCTTGTCTCCTAAGAAAGAGTCTTATATTTTAAGGAATTATGTTTGAAGAGTAATGTTGTGGTCAGATAGACTTTTACCTCTCAGGAAGAAAGGGTTTTCTTTTCTCTGGGTCTTCTTGTCAATAAAAATAAATCAAATATTTGGATTGCTTGCTTTTACTTGCTTTAAAAATAAAGAGTGAACAAAAATGTGAAGAAAACTTTTCTGAGACCATTGAGTGGTTTTAAATACTAGAATGAAGGCTTTATACTAAAGGGGTAAGTAGACACAATTATGCTGATTTGTTTTAAGAAGCTCCAAAGGGAAAAGAAAGTGATTACTCTGAGACTGATGTAGAGAAGCCAAGAATCATTTAGAGCTTCCAGAAAACTGGGACAAAATCAATAGGAAAAGGGGTCTTTGTTTATAAGGGAATTTGAAATTTAAAAGTAAAAGTCACTAAAGTCTCTGGAGCTCCCCAAAGAATTGCTAAGTGAGTGAGTGGGTGAGATCTGGTGAGGCAAAGGAGAGGAGATGAGAGGGAAGGAGATGCAATAAATATTGCGCAGTTTCAGTGAAAGAGGAAGCCACCAGTAATTCCTTTACGTGACTAGACTTTATCATGGGAGATACTCATGAGTGTTATATAAGAATTTTTCTAGTTTTTTTCCATTCCTTCAGGTCAGCTGAGTTTTGCCTAATGCCCAGTGGAGGTCCTTGACCTCCAACTTACAGTAGCCCCCTGCTATGACATTAGAGACCTATACAGGACATGCTGACCTCATGTTGACCTCTACTTTTGAGCTGATTATTGAAAGGTAAGATGAAAAGAAGTCTCTAAAAGTCACCCAGACCTTCCGTTTCTGCAAACGGCCAGCTAGATTATTTCAATCAACCCTCTTGCTGGAAACAATGAAAATGAGGCTAGTAGTTTTGGCTTCTGGGGTTCTGACAATGTTGTCTTTCTTGATCTGAGGTTTCCTTGGTAGTAATTACATCTCTTGACCTGGGTGGTGATTACTTGTTTTTGCATTGTTCTGTATGTAAGTTATATGTCACAGTTAAAAAAAAAAAATGTAATTACCTAATTTGGCCTTCAACCTTCAGGCAGGTAGGTTTTGCCCACTCAAGATATATTTTCACTCTCCATGAATAGAAGTATTATCTTTCTTTAGAATCCAGAAAACCCTTTGTCAAATCCCACCTCCTAGTGGCATTAGTCATCTTATATATCAAATTGAAAGCTGCAGGTCCCAAACTGAAAATAGTGAAAAGACTTCCCTGAAAATTTTTGTCTAGAACATTAAAATTTATGAGGTTGCCAGTTAGAATCATTTATAGTGGGAATAGTCTTCAATGTTTCTACTACAACAATTTTGTTTTAGCAAAGAGTTCTTATTCCTCTCATTCAATTTCTTTAAATCCTGCATTAGGAAGTTCTGGTCTCTGAACATTTCTCACAAATCAAAAAGTAATGATGTGGCTTTTAATAATTGCATCAAAAGTTTGATTCTCTGCATCTAGCCAAAAATATTTGGAGTAGGAACTCTTTTTTTTTTTAACATCTTTATTGGAGTATAATTGCTTTACAATGGTGTGTTACTTTCTGCTTTATAAGTGTGTTAGTTTCTGCTTTATAACAAAGTGAATCAGCTATACATATACATATATCCCCAAATCCCCTCCCTATCCCACCCCTCTAGGTGGTCACAAAGCGCTGAGCTGATCTCCCTGTGCGATGCGGCTGCTTCCCACTAGCTATCTATTTTACATTTGGTAGTGTATATATGTCCATGCCACTCTCTTACTTCATCCCAGCTTACCCTTCCCCCTCCCTGTGCCCTCAAGTCCATTCTCTACATCTGCGTCTTTATTCCTGTCCTGCCCATAGGTTCTTCAGAACCTTTTTTTTTTTTTGATTCCATATATATGTGTTAGCATACAGTATTTCTTTTTCTCCTTCTGACTTACTTCACTCTGTATGACAGACTCTAGGTCCATCCACCTCACTACAAATAACTCAGTTTCGTTTGTTTTTATGGCTGAGTAATATTCCATTGTATATATGTGCCACATCTTCTTTATCCACTCATCTGTCGATGGACACTTAAGCTGCTTCCATGTCCTGGCTATTGTACATAAAGCTGCAATGAACACTGTGGTACATGACTCTTTTTGAATTATGCTTTTCTCAGGGTATATGCCCAGTAGTGGGATTGCTGGGTCATATGGTAGTTCTATTTTTAGTTTTTTAAGGAACTGGAGTAGGAACTCTTAAGCTCATTATGGACAATCATTGTCATCAGAATAATTTCATCAACCGCAGCTAAACTTTATTGAACACTGACTATGTACAGACATTCTGCTAAGTATATACAAGCATTATTTCATTTAGCACACACACAAATCCTGTGAGACAGGGAGTGGAATTAGTCAGTTCCAATTTTTAGACTGGAAACCTGAGAACCATAAAATTTAAGTATCTTTCCCAATATAAGACAGCTACTAAGTAGTAAAGCTGAGATTCAAATTCAGGTCTGTCTGACCCCAAAGTCATAGCTCATAATCATTGTTCTATGTCCTACGGAAGTCATAAGCAAATTGATGTAGAATCATTGGTGATTGTATTATATCCTTAATAAGGATTTTTTCCCCAAAAGATAAAATTGAAAGTAAGAAAAAAAAATGATTAAAGTCTGATGGGCCATTTTCTCTTCTCTGTATTTCTTATACCCCTGCATTTTTTAAGTCCACATTTTTCTTGAATATTCCATTACTCCTACTATTTTCCTTTCCATAATTATGATATTATCTGGTTAGTCAGTCTTTCCTAGGATATAAATGAATATTTCATTTCCAAGTTAAATTGGAAATAACTACTTTGAAGAAATGAGAAATATCTTTTGTTTAAGTATGAAAGTGGAGTAGATTACAGTAAAGTTATCTAACTCTTATTTTCCTAGGTGATATGATGGTATCATGTCAAATTTGATTCCATTGAGACTAAGTTATTCAGTTTCCGTCTAGTCTTAAATTCAGTGGTACATCAACCAGAATTTAGTTAACAATAATTTATGTAGAGAATATGTGATAGTGATTGGCATATAAAAATTAACCAATATTTAGAGGAGGTAAAGTCAACGTTGGATAAACCGAAGTGTTGCACCATTTTATAGGTGTAACCTCAAAACAAAGCAGCTACCAAGAGGGTGAATGCGGCTGAGCCTGGAGGGAATGATCTTGGGCACCCCACCCTCAGGGACCTTATCATCCCCCGCTCAAGCTCAACACACAGGATAAACTATGCATGAATGAGAAGCAATTCCTTTCAGACTGTGATCAATGCTGTGTGTCACACCATGCACACCAGTTTGCTGAAATACACAGAGAAAATTATTGGCTCAGACTGAGAGAGAACATTGCAGTGGGAAACGATAAGCCAAGACATACAAAAGGTCCCAACTTCTCTCTGGAAGTTCCTGGATAGTCATATCAAATTCATTTCATCCTCTGTGTGCTGAAACATTTCATGTTTGAGAAAACGAGTCAAATTGCATGCAAATAAAAGCTGAGAAAGAAAAACTACCGTTTCCTTATTTGGAATAAAAATCCAAACAACTCTGAGAAGTGACTTAGAAATATCTGAGATTGGCTTTAAATTCTCTCTCCGTAGTAAGATAAAAAGCTACATAAAAGTATTTTCACTAATGAAGGGGAAAAGTAAGATAATTTTTTTAAACCCGTGAAATAAAATACTCAGTAACCAATCTCTATGGAGTACTGTATCCTATAAATAAATGTATGTGTGTTTGGGTAATTTTCCTTTAATAAGCGGTTGCAAAAAATTATATAAAGTAGGTGCTTTCTAGCTTAGGCAAACTTCTCTCCCTGCAGAATCAGCAACACTAAACTTTAGCATTAGACCACATTATCAATTATAATAATGGACATGATAGGTCTTGTGAAAAATGGCTTTTCTTTGAGGATAGTGACGGACACACCAAATCATTGCAGTTTCTCTCGGCACAGCTAAATTGAGAGACTATTATTAATCACGTGGAATTTGTTGAAATGCTTTTTGTGTCAAGTAGGTACAGCACTGGCCTATTATAGTTACTGTCACGCTCTTCATTTTTTTTTTTAATAAACCAGATGTTCTCAGAAGAAAGCAGAATAGAATTTGATGTGAAAGGAATGAGTTTATCATGCTAGTTGTGATAAATGAACCACATAGAAAGATAATACACATTGGTAGAGATTGAAGCTTAAAATATCTCCAGAAGGAAGACCAAGAATTACAAATAATGAGCACCCAAAAGAAGGAACATTATTCATGTTAATATCCTATAGAGGAATATTATTCAGCCTTAAAAAGGAAGGAAATTCTAACAGGCTACGACATGAATGAAACTCGAGGACATTATGCTAAGTGAAATAAACCAGTCATGAAAAGACAAATATTGTATGATTCCACTTATAAGTACTTAGAGTAGTCAGTTCATAAAGACAGAAAGTATTGGTTTGGCCAAAAAATTCATTTGTGTTTAAACTTTTTGGCCAACCTGATAGAATGGTGGTTGCCAGGAACTGGGTGGGGAGTTGTTATTTAAGGGGTATAGAGCCTCGATTTTGCAAGGTGAAAAAGTTCTAGAAATTGGTTGTACCGTAGTGTGAATGTACATAACACTACAACTGTATATATACATTTAGAAATGGTGAAGATGGTGAATTTTATGTTATGTGTATTTTACCACAATTGAAAATTTAAAATGTCTTATTGATCCCAATTACAAACATTGTATTTTTCAGAGGAAATCGTAAACTCTTCATTCAAGTGTGTTTGATTCTCAAAATAATGCTGTTGGGAATTTATTATCTGTGTTCTTCATCTGGAGAAAACAAAAGAGAAGAAGGGTTAACTAACTTGTTTAAAGTTACAGAGCTAGTTAGTGTCAGAACTGGGACTGAATCCCAGGTCACCTGTTTGTAAATACAGAGCTCAGGTTGCATATTTATGTACATTCTATTCATATATGTGTATGTTATGCATAGCCATCAATTGTGACCACAGTGAACCATTCAGTTCAATTCAAAGAATATATATTTTTTAATTTTATAAAAATTTTATTGAGGTATAGTTGATTTACAACATTGTGTTAATTTCTTCTGTACAGCAAAGTGACTCAGTTATACGTATACATATTCTTTTTCATATTCTTTTCCATTATGGTTTATCACAAGATATTGAATATAGTTCCCTGTGCTATACAGGAGGACCTTGCTGTTTATCCATCCTATATATAATAGTTTGCCTCTGCTAATCCTAAATTCCCAATCCATCCCTCCCCTATCCTCCCCTTCCCCTTGGCAACCGCAAGTCTGTTCTTCATGTCTATGAGTCTGTTTCTGTTTCGTAGATATGTTGATTTGTGTTATAGATTAGATTCCACAAATAAGAGATATCATATGGTATTTGTCTTTCTCCTTTTTTTCTTTTTTGCTGTGTTGGGTCTTCGTTGCAGTGAGCGGAGCTACTCTTTGTTGCGGTGCATGGGCTTCTCACTGCAGTGGCTTCTCCTGTTGCAGAGCACGGGCTCTAGGCACACGGCCTTCAGTAGTTGTGGCACGTGGGCTCAGTAGCTGTGGCTCGTGGGCTCTAGAGCACAGGCTCAGTAGTTGTGGCGCACGGGCTTAGTTGCTCCGCAACATGTGGGATCTTCCCGGACGAGGGATCGAACCTGTGTCCCCTACATTGGCAGGCAGATTCTCAACCAGGGAAGCCCTGTCTTTCTTCTGACTTACTTCACTTAGTATGATAATCTCTAGGTCCATCCATGTTGCTGCAAATGGCATTATTTCATTCTTTTTGATGGCTGAGTAACATTCCATTGCATATATGTACCACATCTTCTTTATCCACAAAGAAAATTTAATGATCTCATACTAAACTTTAGAATTATAGCCCCTTTCCTATATCTTAAATTTGTTTTTTCCCCTGAAAATGCTTGCAAATCATTCTCTCTATATTCTTAACAAAACGTGTTAGGCAAGCAGTCAAAAATCTATTACCTTCACATATTGGCTGAGAAGCAGAGAGGGTCAACGCAGTGCTTAAAATCAAATGAGCTAAAGACCTGGGGAGCTGAGAAGAGTTTAGGGCTCCTGACTCGGTGCCAGGTTCTGTGCACTATGCCCTGGGAAATCTGTGTGGTGAAGACTGTAATAATCATGTAAAGTCAGCATTCTTTCCCTCGTGGAGTCCAAATAACCTATGACAACTTGAACTGTGTTTGGGTCTGTGTTCGAGTGAATCTTCCAGAAGTCTCTCATGCTCACCTGCCGGTGGTCACGTCGCTTCTGCTTCATTACAACCACAGTCTGTGTTGCAACAGTGTCCCTTTCATGTCTGGCCCATCACAGGGCTGAGATGAGAGCATAGTTCAATACTTGTCGACGGGCTTAGCCTAGAGCTTCACTCCTGCTGGCCTTCTCCTGCCACTCCATGCCAAAGACCCTCTTGACCATGCATCTCCTTATTTTAATTCTTTTTTTAAAATTGAAGTACAGCTGATTTACAAAGTTGTGTTAATTTCTGCTGTACAGCAAAGTGATTCAGTTATACATATATATACATTCTTTTTTATATTCTTTTCCACTATGGTTTATCATAGGATATTGAATATAGTTCCTTGTGCTATACAGTAGGACCTTGTTGTTTACCCATTCTATATATTCCTTAATTCTTTATGATACCATCATTATCATCCCCATTAAATAGGTTTGAAATTCACTTGCCCAATTTGTAAAGTTGTGACTTGACAAAGCCAGGATTCAAACCCAGTACTCCCGAGCCCTGATACTTAACCATCATGTTACTTGCCTTAAGTTTCTACCTGGGAGCCATGTGATTGTCACTTCTGTCAATCTCTACATAATAAGAATGCTTCTTTTTCTTCTGGTGCACACACTTCTCACCTTTCTCCCTCTCAATTCAGTTCTCTCCTTCTGCATCAATCATTACTGGATAATGTTTAACCTAAGAGGCA
The DNA here is from genome assembly GCF_039906515.1 of Pseudorca crassidens. NCBI lineage: Eukaryota > Metazoa > Chordata > Mammalia > Artiodactyla > Delphinidae > Pseudorca > Pseudorca crassidens. The sequence continues at coordinate 60,228,861 of NC_090307.1, forward strand.
GAACCCAGTGACAGTTCTCATTTTCTAAGAAGACTCATGGACTTGGTACAATATTTCCCTTGTGTAAACTGGTATTTGATCTCAGGCTCCTCAAGGCTCACTGCCAGCCCCTGTGCTTTGCTGACTCTGCAAAGCAGCAAGTGATAAATTGCTTGCTTCTTTGGCTTCTGTGCTTTAGAACACAGTCATCCGTCCACGTCCTACAATTTCTGTGTCCTTGTCAATGATACATGATAATGTTTGTAATCTGGTAAGGTGAACGAGTCTCCCAGATGTCAAAATATATATTGTGACACAGCTTTCTACATCCCTTATTACATTCTCAAATACAACAGCGCAGAAAATGTTGAACAGAACTGAACATAATACACAGTCTGACTTCACTCAATTGTTGTTGGACATTGAGTATTGGTCAACTTTTCAGGCTTGCCAAGCTTCTGAAGAGTAGTTGCCAGGATGCAGTTCTTCTAATGGTTGCCAAATCCTTTGTAGTTTTAGGAATGCATTTCAGAGATTCTTATGCTATTTTCTTCACATTTCCCGTGCATTAAAACTATGTGTATTGTAATTTGCCTTGATCTTAAACACATACATAAAGCTTTACATTAGCTGGCTCAGGGGTTTCTAACTAGGGTTTGCATTTTCAGTGTGAAGGTCATTGTTTGAAATGGGTAACGTTTTTCAATGTAAAATATCCAGCAATGATTAGCACTACAAGTGACCACGAACATTTGGTACATGAAAATTTGAATTTCTACCAAGGCACCTGCTTCTAAATCTGTAGCTCTGTTACCTATCCAATGATAGACAGATAGACAGACAGACAGATAGACAGATAGACAGACAGACAGACAGATAGACAGACAGATAGATAGACAGATAGATAGATAGATAGATAGATAGATAGATAGATAGATAGATGGATCTCACTCTGGGGAGCCAGAAATTGAATGTATTTTAAGGTATATACATCTATCAAATAGTCCTGTTTACACAAAAATCATTAGATTTAGCAATAGAAGGATCAGACCTGTAATTTGTTAATCTGCTTATTGTTCTTCTGAATTTAGTCAGCATGGTTTGTTGAGCTTACCCTACTTTGGCATCACAAATTATGTAAAAAAATTATAATGGTTAGACAGTCTAGACTGGATATTGGAAAGCTAAGTTGCAAGAAGAAAGACTTCTTTTTTAATTGGAAGACTCAGATATACATAGAAAATACCTAGTAGTCAGTGTCAAGAGTGGAGATAGAGAGGCTATTATAGCCTAGTGTTTGGAGTTTGTGAGACAGAGCACCTTTTGCTCTGAGAGTTAGTGAAGGTTTCCACTCCCTTTTAAGCTCAAGTTCTCAGAACCTGCTACTCAGCCCGACCCTGACTAGCTCCTTTGAACTTAAAAGTCATTCCTTGGCCTGTGATCAAGTCCTCTTGGTCATGACCTTCTGGATTCAAACCCCCTCCCCCCCCCACCAAGAAGGAGGGGGTTTTACCACTATTGGACTTGGGGATGGAGAGGGGTGTAAATCTTGAGCTGGTCCTTTAACTCTCAACCATGTCCAGGTGGTCAGGACTTTCCCTTTCACACCACCACTGCCACTGGGGTGTTCAGTGTTCCACCCATGGTGGTCCAAGGATGGAGAAAAGTCTCTAAGTACAGACAGGAATCTTTCCTGCTGGGCCACACACTGCTCTGTGGTATCTCAGGACAGGAGAAGGTGGGTGCTCACTCAGATGTTGACAGACAGTGGGCACCAGAATGGCCTCTGACAATTGTCAGGGTTTGCTGGCAGAGGCTGAGCTAAGTACAGTTGTGCCTCGGTACACGGATGGGGGGTTGGTTCCAGGACCCCCTCAGATACCAAACTCCCCAGATGCTCAAGTCCCTTATGTTACATGGCATAGTATGTGCACATAACCTACATAACCTATGCATGTCCTTCCTCCCATATATTTAAAATCTCTCTAGATTACTTATAATACTAATACAATGTAAATGTTATGCAAATAGTTGTAAGTACTATGTAAGTAGTTACCGGTGCTCCACAAATTCAAATTTTGCTTTTTGGAACTTTCTGGAATTTTTTTCCCAAATATTTTAAATCAAAGGTTGGTTGACTCCTCGAATGCAAAACTGGTCAATATGATCTTAATTTCTCTCTGCATCAGTGCTCCCTCTGCACAGTCCTCCTTAGGTGGGGTAGGCTGGCTCTACTCTTTCAAACTATTATTTATATATACTCCTTAGAGTGTTTTTAATTCTTAAAACACATTTCCACCCTCTATAAACAGAAGCAAAAGAAAAATATACTCCCAGTTCTTATCAACCAAAGCTTACCAATGCTAGGCAAAACCTAACCTGCTGACCCCGCCTTCTTTCGAGGCTGCCCCGCCCCCCGAAGACGCCCCGCCCCTGCTCCCAGACGCAAGAACGGGCGTGTGTTGGAGGGAGTTCGCTTGGCCTCTACTGCGCAGACTCGAGAGTCTGAGGCCCTGAGGGGCAACGCTAACAGCGCCTCGGGGTGTCGCGTACTCCTCACCACGTTGACCCAGACGACGACGAAGACGACGACGATGACGACGGACGAGGATGTGAAGGACTTTGCCCCGAGTTTCCCGGTCTAAGGAGAGGAAAGGGCCCCAGAGAACCATGAAACTGCCCAAGCCGGTGGGGCCGAATATTCCATCAGGAGTCCAAGGCGGGCGAGCGCCGGGCCTCTGACGAAGAACGGCGGCTCCTGGGACTCCCGAGACCCGAGGCCGGGAGCGGCCCGTCCGAGGGGGCGGCCCGGCCGCGGAGGCGGCCCAGGCCCCGGCCACTCCGGCCCGGTCCCCGCGCGGCCTCCGGCCGGTCCCCCACGTATTTCCTCCTCCCTGTTATTTGCACCGTCCCTTCCGCGGGTAAATGACACCCACGGCCCCGTGACAGTGACCGGGAGGCGTGCACGCGCTGGACCCGGGCTGGGCCGGGGCTCGAGGCGGCGAGGCTTCCAGGTGAGACCCGGGGTCAGGGAGCCAAACCCGTGGCTTTGGGAGAGAGCGTCCTGAAGTTCCCGCACAGATGAGGCTTTGCGGGTCAGAGGGAGGGGATGGGGAGCCTGCTGTCCTTTGTCCCTGTTTTCAGAACCATTCTGGTGGCCTTTTAGGACAGTGCCTCTCAAACTTTGGTTCAGGATTTCTTCACACAGCTAACATTTACTGAGGACCCCGAAGAGGTTCTGTTCATCTGGGTTTTTATCTGTTAATATTTACTGTCAGAAATTAAAATGGGGAAGTTTTTAAATTTCAATTTATTTAAAACACAGTAATGAAACCCTTACACGTTAACATGTTCGTGTAAAGTAACTGTCTACAAAACAAAGAAAGCATGGCATTGTGTTACATTTTTGTGAATCTCTTTAATGTATTCTGTCTCTTTCAACATTCAGTCTCTTGTGATATCACATGTCATCTAGTCTGTAAATAACATCTTGGTATTATTGTGAAAATAGTTTTGGCTTTGCAGCCTGCCTGAAGGGGTCTTGGGAACCCCGGGGTCCCCACTTTGAGAACCTCTGGATTACAGAATTGGGAGGTGCCATCTGACCTCCACGGTGAAATGGATCAGGGTGCTTGAGTTTGGCTGCCGCCTGTAACACACACCCGGAGAGACAGATCCTTTGACAAATCACCCTTTTGATAATATTGTTATAGGAAAACTAGTTGCATCTGGCATTGTGTGTCCCTGAGACACATACTCCCTAAATTTCCATCCAGTGTGAGAATTTAGGTAAGATGGGAGGCTTTGGTTTCATAATGCTCTGCTAAGGAAGGAGTCGTTTATCCCACGCAAATCACTGTTTTCCTCTGTTCTTTTAACTTGGGGTATCATTATAGATCGTATGAAATGAAGTTCTCCAGGTTTCCCTCAATCTCCTTAACTGCCCTTTGTCAGTCTCCTTTGCCTGCTCCTTCTTTACCTAAATCTGCAACGAGGAGTGGAAAAGAGGGAATCCCACCCATGGTAGTTTGAATGGACTGAGTGAATTTTCAAAGTACAAACAGGCATCTTCCCAGCCTGACTGTGGTCAGCTTTCTGGTTGCAATGAGGAACACTGGTAAGGCTTCTCAGAACAGGAGAACTTGCAGTGCTCTGAATGCTCTTTCTTTATGCTTTCTCCCTAGATTATTATTTCATCCAGTCCCATGGCTTTGACTGTTTCTAGCTTCAAAACACATTGCTTCTAATCTGAATTCCTGGCTCAACATTTAGCTGTACATATGATGTCACCACTTTAATGCCTTGAGGACAACTCAAATATAACACAGACGAAACTGAGCTTCCAATCTTCTCCCCCACAGTATACACACTCAGGCCTGATCCTTCTTCAGTTTTCCCATCTTAGAAATTGGCACTGTAGTCTTCTAAGTTGCTTAGAATATAAATCTGAAAGTCATTCTTGAGCTCTATTCATTTGGACTCCTTATGTCCCAATCTGTCACCTAGTCTTGTTCATTTAAATTCCAAATTATATCTCTAATACATTCTAATACATTAGCTTTTTCACTGCTACTACCCTAGTCCAAGTTTACCATCATTTTTCGCCTAGTCTACCCAATAGCATTCTTCATATCTCTTCTCCTTACATTCACATAAACCATTGCTCTCATTCCAGTCTGTCACCAAATAATCTTTTAAAATCAGAAATATAAATACATTACTCCCCTGCCTACAGTTTTTCCATGGCTTCTTAGTGTTCTTAAGGTAAAGCTCAGCGTTCTTAACAAGGACTCTGAGATACCATGTGATCTGCCTCTGTCCACTTCTCCAGCCTTTTCTCACACCCTTCTCTCCAGTACCCTTTATTCTTCACCTGTAGTGGGTATCATTTATTCAGTGGTTAACATTTATGACTAAGCATGTACCTTGTGCCAGATACTGCTCAGGGACCAAGGATACAGTGGTGAACAAGGGCAGGGGTCCTCTGCTCACAAAAAATATAGTCTACAGTAGGGAATTAGGCTACAATAACTTTCAGAGATAATTTCAGATGGTAAAAATGCTACAAAGAAAATGAAACATAATGTGATAGAAAGAAAGTGATGACTAGCTACTTAGAAGTGGTCAAGGAAGACCACTCTGTGAAGTTGAGTTCAAAATGACAAGAAGGAGCCAGGTCAGCCGTGTTAATATGGGGGGACATAGCATTCCACGTAGTGATGACCATAAAAATAAAAGCTCTGAGGCAGAAACAAGTTTGTTCATGGAATAGGCTAGTATGTCTGGTTCATTGTGAGGTAGTATATTAGTTTTCTATTACTGTGTAAAAATTACCACAAATTTAGCGGCTTAAAACAAAACAAATTTACATTCTTCACAGTCCTGGAAGTCAGAAGTGTGAAATGGGTCTCTTTGGGCTAAAATGAAGGTATCAACAGGACTGTAGTCCTTTCTAGAGGCTCTAGGGGAGAATACATTTCTTTGCATTTTCCAGCCTCTAGAAGCTGCCCACACCCCTTGGCCCATGACCCTCTGCCTCCATCTTCAAAGCAACGTGGATTGAGTCTTTCCCATGCTGCATCATGTTGATGACCTTGCTGCTGTAGTCATATCTTATTCTCTGACTCTGAGTCTTCTGCCTCCCTATTCTACTTTTAAGAACCCTTCTGATTACATTGGACCTCCCAGATAATCAAGGATAATCCTCCCATTTCAAGGTCAGTTGATTAGCAACCTTAATTTCATCTGCAGTCGCAGTTCCCTTTAGCCATTTAAGGTAACATATTCACAGGTTCCAGGGGTTAGGATGTGGATATCTTGGGGAGGGAGGCATTATTCTGCCTACCACAGTGTGGAAGAAAGATAAAAAGTGTGGAAGGAGATGAGGTTAAAGAGGTGGGCTTGGGCCAGATTATGAAAGGCTTGTAGGCTAGCTTAAGGAGTTTGGATTTTATTCCAAGTGAAAGGGAGAGCCCCTGGAGGATTTCAAGAAAGGCAGTGAAGTGATCTGAATTGCATTTTAAAAGGAACGTTCTGTTTGCCATGGTGGACTTGGATTTAAAGAGGGAAGGAGTGGCTGTAGGGAGACTAGTTAGGGAATATGTGAACTTGTCTGGGCTTGGTTAGTCAGATTAGGGTGATGGTAATAAAGGTGGAGAGAAGTGAATGATTATAGGATGTATTTTGGAGATAGAGACTTGTTAATATATTTACATGGGGGTAGAGTAAGGGGAAGAGAAAAATGAGGGGTGAACCACTCATTTACTAAGATGGAGAAGACTAGAAGATGAGCAGGTTGGAGGGAATGGGAATCCGCTTTTTTTCCGTAAGTTTGAGAGGCCGATTTGGTATACAAGTGGAGACATAAGGCAATTACATATGAATCTGAATCTCAGTAGAAAGGCCAGGTCTAGAGGTATGTATTTGAGATTGACAACATAGTGGGATTAAGGCCATGGGACTGGGTGACAATGTCTTAAAGATGTAGATAGAGAAAAGGAAGGTGCTTAGGATCCAACCCTATGGCTCCAATATTGAAAAGTCAAGCAGAAGAAGAAAAGCCAGCAAAGAAGACTGAGACGGTGAACCCAGAGATTGTTACCAGCTTTTTAAAGAGGGAGGGGGTATGATTAGCAATTTGAATGCTAGTGAGAGATTGAATGAGATGACAGAGAAGTGCCTGTTGGATTTATAATATGGTGATCTTTGCTGACCTTAAGAATAGTGTGAGTGGAGTGGTGGAGATGGGAACCTGGCTGAAGAGTGTTAAAGAGAGAAACAGGTGAGAAAGTAGAGGTGGCTATTATAGACAATTCTTCCATATTCTAAGATGTGCTATGCTCTATCCCAGTTCGAGTCCATTGCTGCACACTCTCTTTCTTCTGCTTGCTATCTCTTTGCTCTTTACTATACCCTCCTCCACCACACCATTTGTCCTTCTTAACTCATCTGCATACTTTGAATCTCAGCTCATACATCACTTCCTCAGAAAGGGCTTTCCTGATTATTCCAGTCTATCTGCTTAAAAGAGATCTTTCTGCCACAATTTTCTTTCGTAGTACACTTCACATTTTATAATTGTGTAGTTATGTGTACTTCCCCCCCCTACACACACACACGCACATTAGACACATGACAAACAGTAAGCTCCACGAAGGTGGGAGGATTTCACTTTGGCTCATATTGTAGCCCAATGTATAGCACATAGTAGTTGCTCAACATTCAACTCGTTTGTTGAATCAATGAATAAATTAAATTATCTTTTAATACCTTGGACGAATGATACGGTCTTGTGTTTATGTTTTCTGTAGCTCATTGTTCGCATGTGATGTTTGGCAGCCATTAATGAAATAATACATAGCTCTATCAGGAACACTCTGATTAACAGCTAATGAACATTTTGGCCTGAAACAGCTAATAAACATTTGGCCTGAACATCTTTTGCAGCAGATTCTTGGTGAAGAGCTTCATAAGTCAATTCAGTTTTGACGTTGAGAAGCTGCATGCTGTTCCCAAAGGGTAGTGTTCCCAAAAGCTAACAAAAAGCTGTTCTGAAGGTTTGGAAACATTCTTTGTGTTTCTTATTATTTATTAGCTGGGTCACAATGGGAGACCCCTTAAACTCTCTCAATGTCTTTATCTGTAAAATGGAGGTCATGCCCTTATTTTGCCCACCAAACAGGGTTGTTGTAGTCAAATGAAATAGAATGAAATAGAATATGTGAGAACACTTTGAAAATTCTAAAGCACTATGAAAATCTAAAGTATTATTACCAGTATGACTCCTTTTCAATACAACTCCTGTTACCAAAATGGAAAGATGAAAATACCCTCTCTTGCTTTCCTCCTTTTTAAACTGAGTATCCTCTTAACGGAACTTACAGTAAGAGTAGATGGCATTAAACCTTTTATCGCTTGTTCAAGAGCCAAGCTCTCTAATATTTTTATTTGGATCCTGTTTTTACTGTAATGCATTATCTGTTCCTTTTGTTCATTTACCTCTCATGGGAAGAAAACAAGTCATTTGTGACTTGAAATCTGTAGGCATAAAATGTGCCTTTCTTGTCTGTTCAGATACAGAGAATCTAAAAACATGAAACTTGAGATGTTTCTTCAAGGTGCTGTGAGATTTGAGGTGAAGAATTTACAAAAGACCAATATTCCACCAAACAAAAATCTGTAAATATGAAAATACCTTTGTGCTACAAGAAATCTTTCTAATTTATCCACACAGTATGCATAGTAAATATAGAGTGATTTTCACAAACAATACAGAAGAATCCATTTCATTACGTTATAGCTGTCCATTTCTAAATGTGTATATATATTAATACCATACTTAGTGCAGTGACTGGTGTCTTTATAAAAAGGGGAAATTTGAAGAATGACAAATACACAGAGAAAAATAAAACATGTGAAGATGAAGGTAGAGATCAGGGTAGTGATTCTGTAAGCCAAAGAATGACAAGTTGGCTACCAAACCACCAGAACCTAGGCAAGAGGCATGAACAGATTCTCCCTCACAGCCCTCAGGGGGAACCAACACTGCTAAGAACCTTGACCTAGGACTTCTGGCCTCCAGAACCTTGAGACAATAAATTTCTGTTGTTTAAGTCACTCGGTTTGTCATACTTTGTTTCAGCAGCCTTATCAAAGTAATACATTTCCCCACTGGAAAATGAGTGAGAGCAGCCAGATAGAGTCTAGGAGGCAACAGCATAGGCAGGCACACCAAGGACATTCTCGTGTCCTTTCTCTCACTGCCCACTACTGAAAACCTACTTACCCTTCCAGGCTAGTCTAAAAGCCGTTTTCACCACAAAGACTTTCCCAGTCTTCGGGTCAGAAACAATTGCTTGCCTTTTGTGCTCACAACCGAGAGAGGCAAGCATATTTCCCTAGTTCATCCTTTCCCTCCAAAATTCATTATGCTGATGAAGCTAGATTATCTCACTTAAGAATCACCCTTATTATCCTAGATATGTTTTCACCCCTGTCCCTTACGCATTCAATTCTAAGGATTTTGAGAACAAAGGAGGTCTTATTCATTGGGGTATGTCACTTCCATCCCCTACCAGCTAATGAAGAATGCAATGCTAGCCTGGCACATACAGTGGATGCTCAGTAAATATTTGAGAACTCGAGCTGATTTTCCCATCACTATTTCTTCATCTTAACGGCACTGTGAGAGAACCTTTCAGAGGGAGGAACTAAACTTAGTCGGAGGACCAAAAGTAAATACCTAAAGGTAAGTACCTAAAATACGTTTTTTTTTGTTGAGGTTTGTGGAAAGGGACCTTGTGGCCAAAAAGCTGCCAGAGGATATTAGGGAGTTCAAGGCACAGAGGCAAGCAAACTAATTTTGTTCATTTGAGGTGGAGGTTGGGATTGGATTGATAGCCTGGAGAGCAGTTCAGGGCTGGAAGTCTGAAGGCTGGTCAGGGTGGGAATCCTGGCTATCACAGCGAGAAGGAAGGTAAGGTTATGGAGCCCAAACAGATTGGAGCTGGGGGTTGTCTGAGTGTGGTGGTGGTTGAGAGGAAAATGATAGGGGAGCCAAAGGGTGTCCAGCTACTGGTCGATGGGGAGAGGAACTGGGACCACAGCAGGAGTGAACCTGAGGACTGGGTACGAGTAGGCTTGATGACGACATTTTTCAAACCAAGAGTCAGAACATGCGTTAAATACGAATGAATGTATCCGAACAATAGTTCAGAATATTTGAAACTGGAATGATTCAAGAAAATTACCACATATGGTTGCTATCATAATAGAAATGATAATTAGAGTAAGTCTGAGGTGTTGATCTTTTCTTGCTCCTAGGTTTTGTCATCTTTTCCCCTTGTCTAGCCTGAATACTGAACTGAAGTACGTTTTTATTATGTTTTTGTCTTAAGAGCAGGAGAATTGATTTTCTACTTCTCTTTCTTAAAATGTTGATTAAATTGTTGGTTGTCTATAGCCCTCAATGGATTTTTTTCCCTCCACTGCTTAAAATTTCCCCTCTTGCTCTAAGGTCTCCTTATAAGAAAATTTAAATTCCCTTTTTTCATTTCCCAAGATCAAGAGAATTTCTCCTTCGCTTTGGGATACTCTATATCTGTCTTAATGGCTTATGGAATTTTGTTCACCTCTTCCATTATTCTTATAACATCTACATGAATAGGACTTGCAAAGACATTTTTTCATTGGATACTTCCATCCAGCACAAGAATACTCATATCACTAATGCCTTAAGTTTAAATTAACTTTAATATATTTTTATTTTTAGGCAGTGCTAGTTATCAAGGGTAGGGAGTGCAGTTGATAGAACAAGTATAGTTCAGCTACAAAGTACAAGATATTGTCCCTGTCATTGGGCCATTTTCTCAAAATAATTGTAAAATAGGCTAACCACAGGAATAAATTATATAGCAATATAACTTTGTCTCTCACATTATGTCTTCAAGTGTGTAGACCATAGGTTACATTTTACAAAATTTCTGCTATGGCGTGTTCCCTGGCTTTCACGTGTCTCCTATGGGCATCTACTGGAAGTGGGCTTATGTTTCCATCTGTGTACCTCCAAAATTCTGTCCACAAGCAGTGCTCCTATAATCTTCCAGGAGCCAGCTTGTGTGCTATATTGTGAATAGGTAAGCTTCCAGCACATAAAATGAGATGAACTTACCTTATTGAAAGAAAAAAGCCAATAAACTTGCAACATTTTTTTTTAGTTGATGAATCTTTGCCATTATAATATGTAGCAGATTGAGAAAATTTTCTTTTACCCCCTGTATTTTTTCAGTAAATGAACAGTTAAGGGTCCATCCATGAACCATTAGGAATTGTATATTTAGTTCAGTTTACTTATTCTTAACTTTCTCTTGACCCTTACTCTGAAGACTGTCTTTTATGTAGATTTTAAGAACATGTTCAAAGATACTTTTTAAACTGACATAAGCTTAAGTTGATTGATATGTTTAAAATATGGCATTTAGCTATATAGAGAAAGGGAGTTTATATTGTGAGCTGTAGCATAGCTGAAGCATCAGAGGTGTTTAATAGAGAGGTGGCAGAGTATAATAGTTAAGCAGCCCCAACCTGGGTTCAAATCCCACCTCTGCTACGTACTAGCTGTGTGACCTAGGATAAACTATTTACTATCTCTGTACCTTAGTTTCTTTTTTAATAAAACTGTGGTGTTTCATTACGTGGTAGCCTATAGTAGCTACTTTATAGGTTTATGATGTTAAATTAGTATTTATAAAATAATGAGAAGAGTGCCTAGCTTATAGTAGGTTAAAATAAGTGTTAAGTAAGATTCTTCTCATAATTTAACAATAAAAGTATTTTTGGTGGCATTTCAGCGGTACATTTCTTTGGATAAGTATTAAATAACTACATTCATGTGAGTCCTTTTGAAGAACTCTGAATCTTGTTTTGGGGTCTGGTCAGTGAGAGATTATGAAAATACCTAAGCCCATTTATTCTGAAGAGCTCTTTACATTCCCTAGATCAGGTCTCAGACAAGGGCCAAATGCTACTGACCCTTGTTGCTTGAGGTTTCTGAATATTGCTTGGAATGAGGGGGAAACTCTGAATGAGAGGCAGTAGTAGGAGAACATTTCATTTCTGCTTTTGTGACTCAAAGTGAATTGAGGCATCAAGCAGTACTTCCCCTGAAGTCCTGTGATGTTATTGGTATGTGTGGATATGTGGTAGGAAGGTGGATGTGAGAAAAACAACTATTCCTGAAAAATAGCTGACAGCACAATACAGTACTACAGTATTATAAGGAAAATCAATCAGCAAGTTAGAGAAGTATGGTAGGTTAAACAAAGGATTAATATTAGTTTTGACATTAAATTGGTGGTTCTAATCTGGTATAATATTAGCAAAATCCCTCACTCTGCTGAATTTAATGGGGTAATAGGGCTGACTGGGAATATGCAGCTCCAGAATCCATGATGATCAAGAAGGATGAAGATTGCATCAGCTACCCATGACAGTAAGATAGACCTGATTCCTTAGGTTGGGTTTCAAATGCCTGTGTTAATTCACTTCAGTTTATTTCCCTTAGCAAAACTCAGTTTAATATACTCATTCTAGAACATATTCTTGTAACAGTGGAGCACCTCATAAGAACACAATAATACTTACTAGACTCAGCTTTGATATTTTGCCTCACTTGTAACTGCAACCTGATCAGTGCTTTCTTTTCTACAATATTGTAAGAAAATAAGGCTTATTTTGGAAATAGCAAGATTAATGACTGGCTTTTAAAAAAGTTGTTTGGTATCTTTCTAAGTTTTTAATGTTTCTATTTTCAAGTTAAAAATCTAATTTCATTCTACATGTCATCTTAGTTTCATAAACAATTGTGATCTGTCATTTAAATATTATTCTTCAAATACCTGAATCTGAAAGTCTGATTTGCTACTTATGACTACTATTTAAAGAATAGTAGTCTATTCTTATGACTACTACTATTTAAAGAATTTATTCTATAAATACCAGGTATAAGATGGCTTCCAAAAAGCATTTAAAAATCATTCAGTTATCTTCTTCGTATTTAACTGTTAGTCTACTATATTATGATAGCAAGTATCTTTTAGCTTTTTTTTTTATTATGGGAAGTCTCAAAGATGCACTAAATAGAATAGTATAATGAAGAATTTCATCTACCTTTCAACAATTATCAATCCGTAACTAATTTTGCTTCCTCTACAACTTACCTATATCCCTTTCACCTCCATATTATTTTGATGCAAATCCCAGACACCATATAAATTGGTCTATAAATATTTCTTCATGTATCTCTAAAACAAACACTATTTCTTAAGTGTTATCACAATACCATACCCCTTCAAATCAATGGTAATTCCTTATATTATCATTTCCCCACTATTTCCTTTTTTTAAAATTTCTTACTTATTAAAGAAATCAGGTTTGTCCCATAGAATTTCCCTTGGTCAGTGTATCATTGATTGCATCTCCATGGTGTCATTTAACATATTCTTCTATCCATTGCATTGATAGTTAGGTCTAGATTGATCAGGTATAGGTTAGTTTTTTGTTTGTTTGTTTTTATTTTTGGCAAGAATATTTCATAGGTGGTATTGTTTACCTTTACCTAAAAATATAATGTCTAGTTTTTCTCTTTGTTGGATGTTAGTAGCCACTGATGATCAATGTCTTAGATTCATTATATCACTATATGTCATAAAGAGGTGGAATTTTAATTATATTATTTCCTCCTTAATTATTAGTTGGAGTACTCCTATAAGAAAAGATTCCCTTATTGACTTTTTTTATTTCCCTCAGGTAGAGTTCCTATAATAAAAGGCAGAATAAATATTAATTTTTTAAAATATACTATAAACACTTGTGAAATTTTTGCAATTCATTGATTTAAAGATATTTGATGTGTTTCAGTGCTCTGCAGTTTTTATCCTTATTGATAACAAAATAATATTGATATTGTTTCATCTTTGGCAAGTGAGGGGTTATCAGGTTGACTCCTGAGTCCATTTTTGGTAAGGCTCAGTAGTTACAGATAGCTTCTAGTGTGATAACACTGCCATCAACAATATGATTACTAAAAATAAATTTTTTTTTTGTCCTGCTAGCATATCCCACTAGGAGTGTATAGTCAAATCACTGTGTTATAGGGTCACATGGAATAGTTCCCCAAAGAGAATTATGCTTTTGAGTGAATGCAGATTAGGTTAGCTTGTTTTATTGTACATTAAATTTTTAGGGATTGCTTGTATAATTTTCTTTTGTAATTATGTGAAATAGGTATATATACCAAATAAGGTATATGCAATGAATCTAGCTTCCATCTCTGTACCTTCTGTTTCCTCTTTCTTCCTATATATAACTACATTTTAAAATAATTTTTCTTTCTTTTAAAAATAGCTTTCATGGTAAACAAAATTAGCTAATTTTATTTTTATCACTTGATGCCTTCCAAAGAATGTAACACCGCTACACACTGAATCACATGTAAACACCAGTATGCACAAGATATAGACTATTTTCCTTCACCTCAAAAAGTTTCTTTGTTCCTCTTTGCAGTTATTCCCTTTTTCCTCCCTCTGGTCCGTGACAACCATTGATGTGCTTTCTGTCACTATAATTTGTCTTTTCTAGAATTTTATATAAATGGAATCCTATGAAACAAACAACACAATTTAAAAATGGGTAGAAGAGCTGAATAGACACTTTTCCAAAGAGGAAATGCAGATGGCCAACAGGCATATGAAAATATGCTCAACATTGCTAATCATCAGGGAAATGCAAATCAAAACCACAATGAGATATCACCTCATACCTGTCAGAATGGCTATCATCAAAAAGAACACAAATAACAAATGTTGGCGAGAATGTGGAGAAAAGGGAACCCTTTTACACGGTTGGGAATGTAAATTGGTGCAGCCACTGTGGAAAACAGTATGGAGGTTTCTCAAAAAACTAAAAATAGAACTACCATATGACCCAGCAATTCTATTCGTGGTTATATATCTGAAAAAAACCAAACACACTAATTCTAAAAGATACATGCACCCCAATGTTCATAGCAGCATTATTTACAATTGCCAAGATATGGAAACAACCTAAGTATCCAACAACAGATGAATCGATAAAGAAGATGTGGTATATATATATACAATGGAATACCACTCAGGATAGAAAAAAATGAAGTTTTGCTATTTGCAGCAACATGGATGGAGTTGGAGGGTGTTATGCTAAGTGAAATAAGTCAGAGAGAAAGATAAATACTGTATGATATCACTTATATGTGGAATCTAAAAATATGACAAACTAGTGAATATAACAGAAAAAAGTAGACTCACATATAGAGAACAAACTAGTGGTTAACAGTGTAGGTGGGGGGCAATATACAGGTTGGGGAGTGGGAGTTACAAACTGTTGGGTGTAAGGTAGGCTCAAGGATGTATTGTACAACATAGGGAATATAGCCAATATTTTGTAATAACTGTAAATGGAAAGTAACCTTTAAAAATTGTATAAAAAATTAAAATTTAAAAATGGAATCATACAATATATAGTCTTTCATGTCTGGCTTCTTTCACTCACCATAAGCAGGTTGCATAAGTCCTTCAACTTCATTATTTTTTAGAAATGTTTGACTATTCTAGGCCTTACCTTTGCCATATAAATTGTAAAATCAGCATGTCTATTCTGCAAAAGCTTACTTGACTTGTGATTGGAATTGCATTGACTCTATAAGTCATTTTGGGGAGAATTGACATTTACCAATACTGAGTCTTCATGAATATAGTATATTTCTACATTTATATATGTATTTTAAAATTTCTCTCAGCAGTAATTTTAAGTTTTCAGTTTACATGCCTAACACATATTTTGTTAAATTTATCCCTAAATAAATAATATTTTTGATGCTATTATAAAAGATAATTCTTTTTAAAACTCTTTTTCCAAATGTTACTTATATATAAACACAGTAGATACTATATATTGACCTTGTATCCTGCAACCTTGCTATAGTCGCTTATTAATTCTAGTAACTTTTTTTGCTAGATTCATTAGAATTTTCTATTTGACAGTCATGTTGTCTATAAATAAAGATACTTTTATTTCTTCCTTTCCAGTCTATGCCTTTAATTTCTTTTTCTTCTCTTATTCCACTGTCTAGGAACTCTAATATAATGTTGAATAGAAGTTGTGAGAGCAGGCATCCCTGTCTCATTTCTGATTTTAGGGGTAAAGCAATTAGTCTTTCACCATTAATTAATGAAGGTACCTGTAGGTTTTTCATAAATGCCCTTTATAGGGTTGAGGGGTTTTCCCTCTGTTTCTATTTTACTGAGAATCTTTGTCATGAATGGGAGTTGAATATTGTCAACTACTTTATATGTGTCTACTGAGACGATCATATGATTTTTCTTTTTCAGTATATTGAGTTACACTGAATTTTTTTTTTTTTTTTTTTGCGGTACGCGGGCCTCTCACTGCTGTGGCCTCTCCCGTTGTGGAGCACAGGCTCCGGACGCACAGGCTCAGTGGCCATGGCTCACGGGCCCAGCCGCTCTGCAGCATGTGGGATCCTCCCGGACCGGGGCATGAACCCATGTCCCCTGCACCAGCAGGCGGACTCTCAACCACTGCGCCACCAGGGAAGCCCTACACTGAATTATTTTTAAATGTTAAGCCAACTTTACATTCCTGGAATGAACTTCATGTAGTAGGGATGTGTTATCCTTTTTATAAATTGCTGGATTTAATTTGTTAAGGATTTTTATTTCTATGTTCATGAGGGAAATCAGTATATAATTGTCTTGTAATGTCTTTTTCTGGTTTTGCTTTTATGGGAAAGCAGACCTCATAAAAAAATACTGAGAAGTTTTTCCTCTTCTTTCATTTTATGAATAAGTTTGTTTTAAGTTAGCAGTATTTTTCCTTAAATGTTTGGTAGAACTTATTTATGAAAATATCTGGGTCTGAGGTTTTCTATGTAAAGGAGTTTTTAACTATGAATTTAATATCTTTAATTGATATATGGTTAATTAGGTTATCTACTGCTTCTTGAATGAGCTTTCATAGTTTTTTATCTTACAAGGAATGTGTCCATTTTGTTATAAATTATCAAGTTTATTTACATGAAATCATTCCTGATATTCTTTTATTATCATTTCCATACTTGTAGGATCTGTAATGGTATTCCATTCCCTCATTTGTTCCTTATATGGGTATTTTTATTTGCTCTTTTTTATTCTGGTGAATCTGGCTACAAGGTCAACTTTGTTGACCTTTTCCAAAAGAACCAGCTTTTGTTTTCATTTATTTGTCACTATTTTTTGCCTCGTTTTTATTTTTATTTATTTCTACTCTTTTATTATTTTCTGTCTTCTGCTTATTTTGTATTTAATTTTCTTTTTCTAATTTTATGAGGTGAAAGTTTAGATCATTGATTCAAGATTTTTTTTTCTTTTCATTATAAGCATTTAATGCTCTAAATTTCCCTATAATTACAACTTTATATGTATACCACAAATTTGATATGTTGTGTTTTTCATTTCATTCAGTTTAAAATGTTTTCCAGTAAATTTTAAGGCTTTTGATGTATTTAATATATTGGTTTATTGTATTCATATGTAAGGATATGTAAATATACACATACTTGTTTTCAGAAATGTATTATCAATTTATACTCCCACTAGTAGCATATGAGGATGCTAGTTCCTCTAGTTTTGATAATATCAGTATTATAAATTTTGTAATATTACTTGCTAATTCAATAGATGAAAATGGTAAAAAAAAATGTTTTCCATTTTCCCTTGTGATTTCTTCTTAGCCCTTTGGGTTATTTGAAAGTGTTTAATTTATAAACATCTGGTGATTTGACAGATACCTTTCTGTTACTGAGTCAATTTAATTCAGTGTGGTCAGAGGACATGTTTTGTATGAGTTTAGTCCTTTCACATACATTGTTACTTGTTTTATAGGTCAGCATATGTTTTGTGTTGGTGACTGTTCCATGTACACTTTCAGAAAAATGTGTTTCCTCCTGTTGTTGAGGGCAGTATTCTACAAATGTCAGGTTGGTTGGCAATGTTATTAAAGTGTTTTCCCTCCTTATTGATTTCTGTATTCTTGTTCTATCAGTTACTGAGAGAAAAGTGATTCATTCCCCAACTATAATTGTGGACTTGTCTATTTCTCCTTTCAGTTCTTTAAGTTTGGCTTTGTGTATTTTGAAACTCTTATTGGGTGCATACACATTTAAAATTATGTGCTGTTGATGAATTCATCTTTATATCGTTGTGAACTATTCCTTTTTATTCCTAGGAAATATTCCTTGCCCTACAGCATACTCTGTCTGACAGCCACTCTAGTTTTCTTTTGATTTGTGCTTGAACATTATGCTCTTTCCATCTTGTAAGCTTTAAACTATCTGTGTCTTTATATTTAAAATGTGGCAACATATGTTTGCCAATCTGATAATCTCTACCTTTTAATTGTCTGTTTAGTTCATTTACATTTAATGTAATTATCTGTACGGATAGGGTTAAGTCTACTATCATACTACTTAATCACTATTTGTCTCTTCTGCTCTGTTATTTTTTTTCTCCTTTCTTGCCTTCCTTTGTATTAACTAAGTTTTCTTTTTCTTAATGATTTCAATTTGTTTCTGTTATTGATTTATTAACCATGCCTCTTTTAATTTTATTTTTTAGAGATTTTACTGAGGTTCACAATAAATCATTTTTAACTTATAGTCTATCTTCAAGCAGTATTATAACTACTGAAATAGAAGAATTATACTACTATTTCATCTTTCAATACGTTATTATTTTTTTGCTTTAAAGAGTCAGTTATTTATTAAAGAGTTTAAAAATGAGAAAAATACATTTTATGACTTCCTGCATATTTTGGTACTCTTCATTTTGTTGTTGTTGATTTAATTTTTTTATCTGTTGTCATTTTTCTCTTCTGCCTGAGAAAATTTATTAACATTTCATGGTATAGGTCTATTAGAGATAAATATTTTAAACTTTTATTTTTCTGGAAAAGAACTTGTTATCCTTCCATTTTTATAGATATTTTGGTAAAGAAATCTAGGTTGACAAGTTTTCTTTTTTCTTTAAATACTGTAGAGATGTCTAACTATGGTCTCATTGCTTGAATAGTGTCTCATGAAAAGTATACCATTATTATTATACTTGTTCCTCATGATGTAATGTGCCCTTTTTCTCTGGCTGATTTTGAGATTTTTCTCCTTATTACTGGTTTTCAGAAGCTTGATTAAGATGGGTGTGGATGTGGCTTTCTTTGTGTTTCTTTTGCCTTTGAGTTTCCTTGAACATATTGGATCTATAGATTCATAGTTTTCAGTAAATGTGGAATATTTTTTTCTGTCCTCCAGGCCCCTTTTCTTGAACACCAATTGCACATAATATTACTCCCAAGGTCACTGATGCTGTATTAATTTTCAGTATTTTTTCTGAGTTTCATTTTGGATGAATCCTATAATTAATCACTGGTCTTTTCTTCCGCAGTGTCTAATCTGCTTTTATTCTCATTCAATGTATTTTAAATTTCAGCCTTTGTAATTTTCATCTTCAGAAGTTTTATTTGGGTCATTTTTATATCTTCAAATTTCTCTTCTTTGTTGTCATGTTATCCACTATCTTCTTGAACATCGGGAATATATTTATAATGGTTGTTTTAATGGATTCATCTACTGATTCCATTATCTCTGTCGTCTCTGGCTCTGTTTGCATTGATTTACTTTTATCCTGGTTATTTTTCGTATTTTGCTGCTGTTTTTTTGTGTTTCATAATTATTGATTATATGCCAGAAATTGTGTATTTTATGCTGTTGGTTGCTGGATTTTGTTATATTCCTTTCAAGATGTTTATATTTTGCTCTGATGATTAGCTAATTTACTTAGAACCAATTAGTCCTCTTTCGTATTTACTATTTTTTTTTTTTTTGTGGTCCGCGGGCCTCTCACTGTTGTGGCTTCTCCTGTTGCGGACCACAGGCTCTGGATGCACAGGCTCAGTGGCCATGGCTCACAGGCCTAGCTGCTCCGCGGCATGTGGGATCTTCACGGACCAGGGCACGAACCCATGTCCCCTGCATCGGCAGGCGGACTCTCAACCACTGTGCCACCAGGGAAGCCCTCGTATTTACTTTTAAGGTTTTTTTTAGGGTAGGTGTAAACAACCCTTAGTTTAGGACTAATTTTGTCCCTCTAATAAAGCAATACCCTCTGTAGATTCTACCTGATTCTCAACATACTGTAAGGTTTTCCAGTTTGGCTAGTGTAAACATGAACTTTTCCTGGTCCTCTGTGAACTGCTAGGGACATTTCCTTGTTCCTTTCCAGTAATTTTTTTTTTTTTGCGGGGGCACTTTGGGTAAATTCTTCTTATGTATTTGCACATCAATACTCAGCCAAGGATAGGGGTGAACCCCTCTGAAAGTCTTTGGGCTGCTTCTCTATGAAGCTACTTCTCTGGTATTCTGGCTCACAAATTCTAGCTGCCTTTGCCTCTCTAAACTCCAATCTCTATTTCTTCAATTCATAAAAATCACCAGGCTATGTTTGGATTCCCTTTCCCTGAACTGTGACCTGGAAGCTGCCTCCAGTGTTTGCCTTGTTTCCTTTCTCTTAGGGATAAAACTCCTGAGCTGCCAGTTCTCCAGTGTCTGAAAAGTATCACTTCATATTGACATATTTGCTCAGTTTTCTAGATATGAGATTAAATTTGGTCTCCCTTACTCTGTCTTCACTAAAAATGGCTATCTGCCTTTTAAAAAAAAGTATACGCAAATGTATATATTCATACCCTGTCCACATTTCTTAAAGAATGCTATACACACATGCCATATGTACTTTTCTCTACTTTGCTGTTTTCAGTTAACAGTATATCATGGAAATCTCTCCATAGTAGTATATACAGGTATCCCTCCTTCCTTATTAAAACTGTGTAGTTCTCCATTGTGGTCTCAATCAGTCTGCTATTGATGAACATTCAGGTTGCTCCTGTCTTTTCTGTTACAAACAGTGGCATAAACAATAGACTTCTACATATGTCTTTCAGTATTTTTGCCAGTGTTTCTTTGGTTAGATCTTTATACATGAAACTGGTGAGTTAGAAAATAAATGCCTGTGTAGTGTTGCTGGGAATTGCCAAATTCTCCTCCATAAGGGTTGTACCATTTTCAGTTCCTACCAGCAATATCCGAATCCCTTTTCCCCAAGGTTTTATGAACGTATTTCAGATTTTGTATTGTTGTCAATTTATTAGGTGAGAAATATCTGACTCTAGCTTAATTTGCATTTTCTCTTATGAATGAGGTTGAGCATTTTTTATATAAGAATTATTTGCATTTTTTGTAATTTGTTAATATCTTTAGCTCATTTTTCAATAGGGCGTTGGATTATTTCTTCTCTATGTTTAGAAAATCTTTTTATATTCATAATACCCCTTTTCCTGTGATAGAAATTGCAAATATTTCTCTCTCAGTTTTTCATTTTGGTTTACTTATGGTACCTTTCCTATCTATAAAGTCTTTAATTTTAAGATTTTATGTAATCACGTTTACCAATGTTTTCTCTTATTCCTTCTAAATTTTGAGTTATAGTTATGGAGTTTTTTATCACTAGCAAATTATAAAGGAATTCACCCAATTTTTTAAGTACTTGTGTAATTTCATTTTTTACATTTGATCTCTGATCCTTTTAGAATTTATCTTACACTGTAAGCCAGGCACTGTGCTTTGGGCCAGCTGGGAAGTGGTGGGATGTCTTGGATTGGGGATTTGGAGGCAATTAAATGCAAAGTTTAATGAGAGACTCTCTCTGCATCAAAGTGCTATTACTAGAAGAAGAATCAAAACAACTCTTAAGAAGAATTGAATAAATGGATACTATGAATGTGTATGGTAAGATAATATGGTAAAGAAATCGGTTCTCTCCAAATGAATTTATTGATTTACTTGTGGACACAAAAGTATTCTTAAAAGATAAGGTCTGACAAATGCATTTACAGAATAAGATGATACAAAATAGTTTATTTCATGGGATAGTCAAGAAAAGAATTGCAAGTGAAGTGACACCAGAGATGGGGTTTTTAAGGATAAGCAGGAACACAACAAAGTTAAGGTGAAGAAGGAAGGTATTCCTAGAAAACAGAACATTTGCATGACATGAAAGTACATGCCATGTTTATGAAAAAGTGGAATAGTTCCCTTGACTTGTTCATCCACATATGTGTTGTGAGGAAAAAGGTATGAGAGGACTGACTCAGTGATCCTGCCGGAACAAAGGTCAAGAAATGTTTTCTTAAAGGGCCAGATTGTAATACTTTAGGCTTGCCGAGACCGTATGATCTGTGTCACAATTACTCAGTTCTCCTGTTTTAGCAAGAGAGCAGCCATAGACAATATGGAAACAAATGAGCATGGCTGTGTTCCAAAGAATTTTATCCACAAAAACAGGTGGCGATCTGGATTTGGCCCATGTGCCATGGTTTGCCTTTCCCTGAATTAAGATTGGGATTGGAGAGCAGATGGGGAGATGGGATGTTAGAAACACAGAAGAGTTTAGGAAGTATAGGAAAAAATTCAAAGCAACACAGTCTCTTTATTTTAGCATCCTCAAAGAGCTGAGACTTCTAGTGTGGCAATCACCACTATGTAATTTTACAAAAATAGTTTGTAAATTTTAGATCAGAATCCTTTTGACCTTTTATATTGAAAAACATGAATTGTAAAAATCAGAAAAGAATGCTGATCTCATTTTGCCTTGCCCAAGTGGGAGCAGGACAAGCAAAGTCTTCCAGAAACTTGGGTAATCTTAATCCAGTTACAAGCGAGCACCACCCTGTGCTGGAATTCTCTGAAAGTGGGGAATTTTGACATTGGAAATCAGCCTCTTAGTGTGGTAATTAGTCAGCCTTGTCATTTTGGTAGTTGAACTTACAGAAAGCTTAAAGGCTTCTCAAGCATTATATAAAAGTCTGATGGGGCTTCCCTGGTGGCACAGTGGTTGAGAGTCCGCCTGCCGATGGCAGGGGATGCGGGTTTGTGCCCCGGTCCGGGAAGATCCCACATGCCTCTCCGCAATGGGAGAGGCCACAACAGTGAGAGGCCTGTGTACCGCAAAAAAAAAAAAAAAAAAAACAAGTCTGAAGAATTAGATCTGAGAGCAAAAGGGAAAACCTCTTGATGATTGGGATTCCTAAATTGGGTCTGAAGGTGGATTAGACAGATTCTAAATATTCTTCAGACTTGCAGATTCTATACAAATAAAGGCAACTTCACAACAGAACCTATCAGAATGTTTGTTTTTGACCAACTGCTAAATAATAAATAATAGAGAAGTTCAATTGTGTGGATGCATCTTCATTTTGGTAACAGTACAAATAAATATTAATTATGTATTTCAAATAATCCAACAGTCTGAATACAAATATATATATATATATATATATATTTTTGCGGTACGCGGGCCTCTCACTGTTGCGGCCTCTCCCATTGCGGAGCACAGGCTCTGGATGCGCAGGCCCAGCGGCCATGGCCCACGGGCCCAGCCGCTCCGCAGCACGCGGGATCCTCCCGGACCAGGGCACGAACCCGTGTCCCCTGCATCGGCAGGCGGATTCTCAACCGCTGCGCCACCAGGGAAGCCCTGAATACAGATATTTTTAAGTCACAAGGGTAATGACTATAAAAAAATTCTTATAATCTTAAAAAAAGTGACTCTACATCTCCAAAGAAAAAAGTCTAAGAATTATTAAAGTAAAGATGGTAACTTTCATCATGGAGCCAATGATGTTTCCATAATTATTGGTTTACATAAGTGTTTAAGTCATTTATATAATTACTTTTTAATTTTTAGAATTCACTAGACAGAACGAAGATAGTTATTGAGCAGGATACTTATTGAGAATGTTAGCCTGAAGCAAATCACCTATCAACAAGATGAAAGTTTCAGGTTAATGCTAACTGAGATTCTCTAAGGTAGCTCCATACATTATGGTATATGCTTTTTGAAATATAGAGATAAATAACTTGGTCCTTCACATTATTTCTTTTTTCTTGTTTGTTTAATTTTTCAGTAAAGAAGCAGGCATGAAACATGTTTTCCCTTTTTTCCCAATTATTTCTCACTTTGCTTGCTGGGCTCTTTTTTTTCTCTCTTCACTATCCTCAACAAATAAGGTTGTTCTATGTGATAACATACGTTTAAGTTCCTCAGTAATTAGTGGTTTTGTGACCTGGAAAGTGATCCTTGCTTAAACTATGTATATTTTTGGAAGCTTGTATTTCACCTCCTGGGCTTTTACCTAATGACTTAATGATGATTCGGGGGGAGGTATGCTTGGTAGATGTGAGATTTGAGCAAAGGGATAGAAAGTGCTTATGAATACTATGTCCCAGTCACTATATTAAACTCTTTTCATACATGATTTCATTTAAGGAGGTCACAGTCCTGAGGAAATGGGAGGAATTATCATTAAGATGTGTCTGATAAAACCGTATAGATTGCTCTCCCCTCTTGTTTTAACGCATTGACCAGGACATCCAGTTAGATGTTGAATCTGTGTTTTATATTTCATTCAAAAAATTAATGTTTATAAATATAAGTGATCATTTCATACCATTGCCCAGATCTTCCTCTCCCTTCTCCTCTACTCCCCACACACCCACCACAACCCAATACCTAACAAAATGTACATACTTAAGAATTTCTTCATATCAATTCTAATATAGCATGTAAAAGGAGATGAGACAGGTAAGCAGTGTCCAGGCCACGGGGCAGAGGGCAGGGGGTGATGGTGGTGGTGGATGTGCCATTAGTGAACACGATAATAGGGACCAATAGAAGGACCATGCTCAGGAGAGTGGCGTGATCTGACAATGTAGGAGGTGGGCTTTGGGGAGCCAAGACTGGTGGTCAGGGAGAGTGGTGTGAAGACTATTGCAATGTCCATATAAGGAATAGTGAGGACTGCACTGGTAGAAGGAATGGTGACATTGGCATAGATTTGAGAATGATTCAACCATTACTATGTATGGGGTAGAGGAAGAGGGAAGAATCAACAATACTCCTTAGATTTCTGGCTTGGATGACTGGGTGGATAATAATGTGCTGAACTAAGGTAGAGAACACTTCCTGGTTTATTAAACAAAGCAATATTTTCAGCTTTCAAGTTCAGACATGAAGAGTAATCTTATATAGGACTGTCCAATATAAATCTAATACAAGCCACACTTGAGAGACATATATATAATTTTAAGTTTTCTAGAAGCCACATTAAGTAAAACGAAACAGGTGAAATTATTTTTAATAATATACTTTATTTTTCCCAATGTATTCAAATATTGTAATTTAAACTTTTAACCCGTGTAAAAATTATTAATGATCATTTTACATTTTATTTTCATATGAAGTCTTCAAAATCCGGTGTGTGCTTTATACTTACAGCACTTCTCAAACACCCTAGTCACAAATCAAATGCTTAGTGATCACATGTGGCTACCATATTGGACAGTGCAGCTGTAAAGCATCCTAATACACTTAGATAAAAGCATTCTTTTTCATAAAGAACCATATAGCTCTTCAAAATTGACTAGTTAGGGCTTCCCTGGTGGCGCAATGGTTGAGAGTCCACCTGCCGTTGCAGGGGACACGGGTTCATGCCCCAGTCCGGGAATATCCCACATGCCGCGGAGCAGCTGGGCCTGTGAGCCATGGCCGCTGAGCCTGCACATCCAGAGCCTGTGCTCCACAACGGGAGAGGCCACAGCAGTGAGAGACCCGCGTACCGCAAAAAAAAAAAAAAAAAAAAAAAAAATTGACTAGTTAACGAGTTAAGATAAATCCTCAAGTATAGCTCGTAAAGAAACCATTTAGCTTAACAAGAGAACAGATTATCAGGAGATGTGGCACCTGCTTTGGGTTCTAACACTAAAAGTTGTGTGATCATTGGTAAGTCAATTTTTCTGCACCAGAGTGAATCTAAGATCAGGTACTCTTTGTACAGTTTACTTTAGTATCTGTAAGTCAATGATTTGACTACTTTGTGTTGCAGCCACAATTGTAGTAATAGTAGTGGTAATGAAAATGGCAAACCTTCTACTGTGTGCCAGGCACTGTGAAGTGCTTTACACATATCAATTCATCTAATTATCACAACAACCCTATGCAGTAGATTCTGTTCTAATGTTTATTGAATAGATGGGGAAACTAAAGTACAGAGAGGCTATCTAAACAGATAGCAGAGTTGGCAGTTTGCAAATTTGGGTTTAAAATGCATGTATTCTGATTCTCAGGTCCATGCCTTTAACCACTGCACATACCATTTTCTTAAAAAGTAATAACTAAATAAGCTGTTATTTTCTTTCAAACACCACAAACTTAAATCCTTTTCAAACTCATAAAAATAATTTCAAAGCCACACTAATACTTTTTGGACTACGTTTGAATAGCACAGATAATGTGGTGTGTACATATTCATCCTTAAACTGTAATAAAATTTTAATTGTAAAGAAAATAGAAAGGTAATTATTGCCTTCTCTTTCCTTGTAGTAGCCCTTAAGCCAAGCTCCTTGTGACACTGTAGAAAACAACAAAGGGCCAAAAGGTAGAGATATAAAATTGGACATTTCTCACTAAAGAGAGATAACTGTCCTCTCTAAGAGTAAAAACAAAACTAACAAAAAAAAAAAAATTGAACGAATCGCTCACTTTTCCTAGATGAGAGAGAGGCACATGTAATGGTATGCTGATAAGTGACAATTGTCTCTCTGGAAAAGAATGTACTGATTCTTATAAAATGCTTTTATTGTTTTTTTTTTTTTTTTTTTGCTTAACCCATGTATCTCTTGGTAACCTTTGGTAACAACTGATGAATGAGTGTAGTTTGGACATGAATGTTGACTGATATTTGCATTTATGTTAACCAACAAGACAACAGAGAAACAATCAAGACATAGGTTGGAATGTCACTCTTTTGTAGATGACATGAGTCATTTTGCTGAATCAGAAAATAGTTTTTGAATACTGGAAGGATATTTCTTCATTTATTTGTGTTATTTACAATGGAATGGCTATGGATACTGCATAATTTTAGGATTAATCTATATCATAAACACTTCCACCTTCATTTTTTTACATTCTAGGCAATCAACAAACAATCAAGCCCTCATTTATAGTAGTTTGCTAATTCCCTTGGTGTAAATACCCCTCACCAAGGCCACTTTCACACAGCAGACATAATGTCACTGAAAGGAGAACTGGGAAGAGATTCTCAGTATCTCAAATACAAATGGTGTATCAAATACACCATTATATTTTATTTCCACTATACAGGAACAGTACATGTAAGTAGCCTCAAAGGCATAAAAAATAGTAAAGTGTAATAAAATAATTAGAAAGTATTTCTTACCTTTGTTTTAAATATGATTTATTTAACTGTAAGTTTATGTAATAACAGCTGTGTCTAAAAACTGGCTCACAGAATTCCTAAAATCTTAATAATCATCTTTTATGAGCCAGTACAAATCAACTGCAGCACATCACTGACACAAGTATGGGGACTTTATATGCTGACTTAGAAAGGAGTGCATGGAGAGAATCACATCTCCCAGCTGAGATACGCAAGAGATTCAAAACCACCACGAGATTGTACAGCTTGGAAAGATCTTAGAGCATAGGAGCTGTAAAAGCATAAGTAAGCATAGCCCATTTAGCATGCTCATCAAAAAAATAAAAGTCCTTGCCACTCCTTACCAGAATCTTGACTTTAATAACCAGTCAGGATCCATGCAGACGGGCATATTTAACTTAGATTTTTATGGAAACATCAAAAGCATTTGTTGAGAATGACTATACCCATACTCTGTAATAAGACCTCTTACAATTTAGAACATGTAAAAGTAACTATAAAGGAAGCGGAATGTGTTTTTATACAAGTGTCTGTTTCTTCCTTGCCAAGAAATTGATGACAGTGCTTTATCTATTGTGATTAAATGGCCTTGCTGGCTCCAGCCACCTCTTCTGCTACATGCCCCCAGTTGTTGCCATAATTCAAAATCCGTTCTGTCATAAGATGTCTGCTGCTTCCTTCAAAATCTTGGGTACAAAGTAAAGCCATTTTTTTACCTTTTTGACAAACCCTACCCTAAATTGTAAGATTTCTCTTGTCTGACCTAGGAGTGCAGGCAAGGCTGCAGCTCTTTGAGCCTTTCCCAAGCCTCCTCCATGTGGACGGTGTCTCTGTGCCTGGGATTTCACTGGGGAATAAGCATTCTTCTACATCGCATCTGGGTTTTCTCAGTGTCTAATTTTAAGGTGCTTTGGAGGAAAATCCCTTCTTGACTGGGGTCTGTTCTGAAAACAGATCCTCCATAGCTGGGACATTTCCTGGGCAACACCAGTAAACATACTGTATGAACTTTGCCCACCTCCCTAGCACATAAAATACAAAGTACCTGGAATCTTGTCACTTCTGATATCATGTGGGGTTTATTGGGTCAAGAAAATTGCCAGTATAAATCAGACCTTCCTTGGAGCTATCTACCTCATTTTTAAAATTTTTTTTGGAGTGAGATTGAATAATGGTTTATGATGATTTCAATATTTTTTAAAAAACTGATAGACTTCATTTCTGTTCCTTCTCAGCGTTTGCATTTCCTGACTAGTTTATCATATTAATATTTCTTTCCATAGAGCATCTTCCTCAACCTAGTGATCACTTAGATTGTCCTTTAGCGGGCTTTCATCCAATTGTTTTTCTCAATTGGCATCATATTTCTGCAGTAGAACGTTAGCTCTTCTGGCCCTATAGCCTTTTTCTATTCTCACTTTAGCCACCCCCCCAGGCCCAATTTATAAGCATGAAATGTATTTATTCATAAAATGTCAACATCAATCATATGCAAAATTAAGGCATGAAATGTATTTATTCATAAAATGTCAACATCAATCATATGCAAAATTATAGGGCAGAAAACTCCTGGGTTCAATACCTCACCTTATAACACACCCCTAGATTATAAAGTTCTTGAGGCAGGAATTTTATCTCATTCATCTTCATACAGTGGGTTTTACATTTCAAATACAGTCACGAGTCAGAGGTACAAAAAGTCTACCTTTACTCAACTTAGTTCTATTCTGTCACTTCAAAGACATTCAGTATCTTCCGACTGAAAGAAGTCTTTATTAGGAAATTACTAAATTCAGAATTTAAGCTCAGTCAATTCACGCCACAGCTTCCCATCACGGTTCTTCTCTGTGGTGATGGAACCCTGGTTCTCCTTCTCCTTCTGCTTGATCCTGAGATTGTGTCTGGGTACAGGAGGCTTTATGTAACATTGTAGGGGTTTTGTGCTGTCCTCTAGACTTTGATCATCTGCTTTACTCTTCGGTTAAGGGGCTGGCGTGGCTGTCCATATTGCCCCCACTGCTGGAGGAACTCCTTATTCACTCTGTCCACAAAGGCAATGCTTGTCGGGAGCTCTGACATTTCCCCCATGCTCCTTAGGACCCCACCTTAGATCTCGCTGGCCCTGCAGACCTCCTGTGGCCTGGCTAGACCTACTCTTTGTTCCCCAGATTGGGCCGTCAACCCTGAGGCCCTCTGCCATAAGGTCTTTTCATCTCAGCTATAATGATTCCTCTGAGAGCTTGCTAGTCAATACTTACTGGGGAACATGGGAGATTACTGATCTCCCCCATGCCCTCCGTGATAGCTTCTGGGAGGCGTGGGTCATCTCAGGTTCTCTGCAGGACTGCCTCATCCCAGACTTTCAGGTGGGGATGGCACGTAATCTTCTCCATCCTCTAGTACTCAAGCCTATCTCTCATGATACCCTGCATCCCAGAGATTTAACCCAGGAAAGGGCAGACTGGATAGTTCCTCTTGAGTATAATTCTCTTCTCTCTTTGACATCTCTCCCAAGCCATGGAGTTTTCAAGTCCCCTCTGTGTGGAAGCAGTGCTGCCCTTCTCTTGACATCACAGTCTGTAGCTTTAAAAATCTCCACATTCAGTCTCCCAAACTTTGGTTTTTCAGATTAATGGGGAGTTTTTAGAATTTAGGAAACTCAAGTGCCAAGCTCTAGTCATGGAAGCCTAGTTCTCTTGACTAATACATCTAGAACATCCTTCAAGAGCCAGTCTTGAAAGTCAAAGTAAAGCGTTAGCCATTTCTCTCTTCCAGCTATAACAACCTCTATCAGTCTCTACATCTGCAAATGTAAAATGGAATTACAGGACTGTTATTTCACTGTGACTTCTTCTAAAAAATAGGAGAACTCAAAAGCATAGGAGAGCAGTGCCATTGGGCCTCAAAAGTAGAGAATAAGATGCTGTGTAACTCATACCCCTAGAGTTGTGTGATGCAGCCCAGTTACAATAGCTTTGAAGACAGGAGCGTAAGGCTAAATTAAACAATAGTTGTAGTAATAAAACTTGTGTTGAAGGGAGAGGACAATTCTGACCTCTGTGTGTCATCCACTCGCCTTGAGACCATGTCGCACTTTTGTCTATTCCAGATTCACCTGTGGAGAATCCACACTAAAGCATTTGAAACCTCTGGCTGTATAGGAAGAACATCATATTAGGAAATACAAAAAAGAAAACATATGAATAAATTTCATAGTGTTATTTTACTATATTTGTATCCTCAGAACCCAGAATGGTGTCTGGCATATAGCAGAAAGGTATATATTTATAAACATGTTTAATTTATATTTAGTGAGATAAATCGGGGTGATTTTTCCCTTCAAAACCCACAGCCAAGTGACAGTACCCAGAAATGAGCACAGTTCTCTTCTCCAGGGGGACCTGGGGGAGCAAACCAGCCAAGAAGAGGGAAGTGGCTAGTTTGTCCTTTGTCTGCAGAAAACAGATTCAAATAAGAATGGGGAAGCTGCAGGGAGGGAAAATCATAAAAGAAGCAGACTCTAAATGACTGCAGTTACCTGAAGGTAAATTGCTACTAATCAAATTACCTTTAGAATTATATTTCATTTGGATCAGATTTGTGATCTGTAGATAACAGGACTTCATCTACTTTAGGAAATATACCCCTTTCCACCATTAGCACGTTGAAATGAATTCAGAACAAAGGGATTCTAAACCTTTGAAGCACTGTGGTTAAGTGTATAATAATTCTTTCTCAAGTATCTCATCATCTTCAGCCTCTTTTCAGTCACTTTGAGAGGATTTTTAAAAAATAGCCAGGCCTCAAGTGACCATTTATTCCTACATGTGATGGCAACAGGGACAGATACAATCAAGTCATCAGGTCCAAACTGATGGTCCATTCTTTCGCTGTGGAAATGAACAAAACTGTTACTTGCTTTTAGGGAACAGACTATCATGATTCTTAGAACCCAACTTTTCCCCCAAATCCTCAAAGCTGTTTTGTAATAAACTCGTTTATTCCCACCCACCAAGCACCACTCAGAATGAAGGAAATGGAATGAAGTAGTGAATAATTGCAAGCACTACAATCACTACTATTTACTGAGAGCCCACTCTGATAAAATGTTGTTTATTTGCTCCTTATGTTGGAGGCTTAGAGATGGTGAATTCCTTGCCCAAGTTCACAATATTTGTTTGGGCAGTTAAGAGGCAGCATGGTGATGTTGCTAAGTTTCTAGACCCTGGTGCCAGATTACCTGGGTTGAATCCCAACTGTATCTCTTTCTAGATCTGTGACCTTGGATGAGTTAACCTCTCTGGGCTCCCATTTCCCCTCTCAAAATGGAGAGGATGATAATAATAGTGCTACCACATGAAACTGAGAGTCAAGTGCCTAACGTAACACGTGGCATTTACTAAATGCCACGTGAATGCTGGCTGTTCTTATTCTGTGGTTGCAAGTGATAAGAACCCAACTCACACTAGCTTAAGCTGCACAAGAAAAGGCAGTAGTATTTGCTTCAGACGTGCCTAGGAAAGAGGTTCAAAATCACCCCAGCATCTCTGCTTCTCCTTGGCTTCAAGATATATCAGAGAAGCTTTGTGGTAGTAAGATGGCTATTTGCAACTGCAGGGCTGCACTATCCTTACAGAGAATGAAAAAATTCTTGTTATGAAGATCTGGCAGAGGTCCCAGGGGAGTGAGGAAGGAGGGCTAGGTATGCTCAATCCAAACCACAAGGCCTGAGGAGAGTTCCTTGTATGAAGGCACTTAGGGTGATTCCTGAAAGGAAGGGCTCAGGAAGAAATATGAATAAGTATTGTGTATGCATATCATCTCATGGCTGGCAGGTGACAGAGCAGAGATCAGAACTGTCCTCTCCCTTCAACACAAGTTTTATTACTACAACTATTATTTAATTTAGCCTGACCCGCCTGTCTTAAAGCCATTCTAACAGGGCTGCATCCCACAACTGCAGGGGATAAGTTACACAGCATCCCATTCTCTACTTTTGTGGTCCATTGCACTGCTGTCCTAAGACTTTCGAGTCCTCCCACTCTTTTGAGAAAGGCACAGTAAGGTAGCAGTCCTGTAATTTCACCTTATATTTGCAGATGTAGAGAGCAAGGATTGAGTAGACCAGGGCTTCTTATTCATTAAGTAGTTATATAAGCCTACTTTGTACCAGATGCTATACTAAGTCTGCTAGCAGCCTTCTGAGAGCCCAACCAGAAATGACTGATCTGGAATGCCAGTGCTGTGAGTCAAGACTTCCTCTTCAGAGGCCATGCCAGTATTCTGGCCTAGTGATGCCAAGGCAGTCAGGCTTTCTGTGAATTTTTTGAACTGGATGATAATAATAACTAGGTACATCACTGAATAATGTTTCAACTGATAAACAAACATCAAGTTCTCACTATCTGCCTATGCCTGCTCAGTTTCAAAGGATGGCTCTGTTACAGTCATGACCCTTTCTGAAGAAATATTTATAGTCTTTGGAGTATATTGAAATGTCTTTGCCATAAGACTAGCAATGGTGGCTAGAGTTTATTGAATTCCCTTGGAAGCTCAAATAGGTACTGCTAACAAAGTAGAAGGAAAAATAACAGTGTCTTGGAAGCATAGCATAATAAAAGGAACCTATGTTTATTGAACATTATGTATGCAGTGATCCTACAAGTTATCCTTTCTAAATTCTGGCCAACAATGCTGTATGTTAAATGCTATCTCATTTTACAGATGAGAAAAATCAGATACCAAAGAGATTAAATAAAGGCTTATAGTCTTATGGCACTAAATGGAAGAAATAGGGTGTACTGGCATGTCTATCCTGCTTCAAACACTGCCTTCTTTCTACCATCCTTTAACCATCCATGATTAACTTACTTTAAAATTATACTTTCAATTATTCTTCTATGGATTCAGGTGACTCAGTTCAGGTCATGTAAATCTTAATGAATGATGTAATTTGGGACCTATTTGAGGACTGACTTGTCAATATGGATTTGAACCTTGCTATTCTCATCACAAAATCACAGGTCCATTTGATTGTAAACTTCAGGAAATAAGACCCCCCTCCCAACCTTTGCCACATCTAGACAAAACTGCACAGTGGGCAGGTGTGTTCTTTCTTTATCTCACTCTGTGAAACCCCTTCCTTTCTCAGCTATTGGATATTTTTACCACCCATGACCCTTACAGAAGGCAACGGGGTCCCTGAAGGCCATGTCACCAGACCATTACTTTTAACACCCAAGGACTGCCAAGTGGAAGGTAAGCATGCAGCTGAAGCACAGACAATCTGATGCAATGTTCTGGAAGTCTGTATCCTGAGAAGAATGAAGCAAGGATAGGAGAAAAGTTAAAATTGGTTAATTTTATAAGAAGCACCGAGGCAAGACTGTATTCTGGCAAGATTATGTTCTCATTCCTGCCCCAAGTCTTGTTTTCAGCTTGACCTTCACAATCCTGTGATATTCCCATGACCCTTCTAAAACATTCTTCCTTGTTTCAGAATCAGAAATGTTTTTGTGGTTTGCAACCAAAGAACTCTCATAATAAATCTTCCCTCCCTGTTGGTAGCCCTACATGCCACATCTCTCCCTAAGCATCTCACTGTTGTGTTCTTTCTTCGCCAACTCAGTGGAAACCTAGTATCCTTATTCCATCACTTTCCAGGTCAGGTGATCTGTACTGCCCAGGGTGACTGAATGAATCAGGTAGCTTATCTCTAAGATTGAGCTAGTAACATAGAGAGGGGGTTGATAGATCCCTTTCCTCAGCTTCCCCTCTGAGGCACTTACATAATTTATTAAAGTTCTTCTCAACAACTGTTTGAAATCCATCTGGACTTTGTCTTAGGATTCTATCTGGAGCTTAGCATCTGGACATTTATAATTGGCTTTCTTCTTTCCCAGGCTTCAGTGTATACTCTTCTCTAAAGGAGGCTGGGAAGCACAGGAGATGTAACTCAGAAGAGTTAAGACCACACTGCGCAGAACCCAGGAAGGACCATCTACAAGCACAAGTAGACCTTGGTTCTGTGCTGTTGGGAACCTACAGTGGATTTCCCATTTGAACTTCTCACTCAGCATTCAGATCCCCCCAGTGCCTGGCCTCTGTAATTTAGCTTCATCTCTAGCCTTCTCTCCTTTACACTTTATTCTCCAGCAAAGCTAAACTAAAGTTGCTTTCCTGTATGTGCCAAATTGTTTCTTTTCTTTGGGCCTCTTATTCAGTCTATTATCTCTCTGGAATTGCTCTTTTTCTCATCCCCTGCAACTGCACTCACCTACTCCTGAGCTGGCCGATTGTTATTTATCTTTTAAGACCTATCTCTAGCATTACCTCCTCTGGGTTCTGTGATGACCTACTCTCCATCCCCCGCCTCTACCCCTTGCAGGGACTGTGCTTTCAAACTCTTAATCATTTTTATATTCTTAGTGCTTAGCATTATAGGTGCTAATGATGATTGTAGGTTCTTAGGGTGGATGGATGGATGGATGGATATAGCCTTTGTATAACTGCAAAGCATGGCACTATAGAAAGTATTCCATAATGCAGATCTTTTTGGACAGTAACTTCATGTCTGTTCCCTTCCACCAGTCTGCCTGGCTCTATTAGTAGTGATTCATTTCCAATCAATAATGATTCCGTTTATTTGTAAAAGTCACCTAAGTCACTCAGTTATGTCACTTAGTGGCTCAGTTATGTCCATCACATAAAAAACACAAGTCTTGACCTGGCTGACAGGCTCTCATGGTGACATAGTCTGCTTAACCTGATTACCAAACTGATCATAGAACTCAGAACAATTACTGAAGGAAAATAGGCCCTAAAATCTTTTTAAAGATCTTTTAATCTTTATGCTAAGAGAACAATAGGAAAATCAGAGTAGTCTAAAAATTCTGTGTCCTCTTGAGAGCACTCAGAAAATAAATTTGTATAATTTAATTAGTGCCAGTAAGTTTTAAAAACTATTTCAGGGTAGAAATTCAAGATTTATCAGCTGACTCAATGATGAAGAATTTACTCATTACTTTCTAAATACTTTTAAAATAGTTGTTTCATTAAAGTATTTTCTCTTTACATAAATGAAATTTTGCATTAATTCCCCCTAATTTTACCCAGTCTTTCTAGAGCATTTGGGGGAAGTGGTGAATGTATGTAAGGTGGAGTTTGACAGAATGCACATGTTTCTCTAGGTAGGTAAGAACTGTGCCTTCATTTCCTGCAAGATAGGGCCGGTAACTATGAAACTTCAAACCCTCTTGCTGAGAGGATGGCAGGCAGCGGCTACAAAGACTCCTGCAGCTACAGCTGTTTTCCTTTTCTGGTCCTAAACCATTATCCTAGCAGATAAGCAGCCAAAGCCACAAGAGACACTTTTCTTTTGTCCATGTTAAGCTTTTGCATAAATGCCCTGTTTTCTTGCCTTTCCTGGTGGGGTTGAATATGCTGGAATATCTACATACTACATAATACTTACTGCCGTGTCACTTACACTTGGGTCCCAGAGTTTGTTAGGCTTTCTCAGGTAAACTTCATTATGTGAATTAAGTCTGACTCATCCCTCAGTATAGGTTCTGAAACACCTTTGGAATTCTGAAGATCAGGTTGTTTAGTCTTGAAGGTAGAACTCAAATGATGCTTCTGTAAAGGCTGAGGTAGAGGACAGGGGACAGGGGATAGTGAACAAGAGAGAAGGGAACCCACATGTGCTGAGCATCTATGATATGTTTAGCACCATGACTGGTGTTCTCAAGATGCTATTCAACTCTTGGAGGAGATACCCCACTTTTCAAATTAAGAAATTAAAACAGGGAAAAATTAACACAGAGTAGGTAGCAAATTCAGAATTCAAACTCAAACTCAACTCTGTCTGACCCTCTTTGGTCTACCACTCTGCCTCCTCTGTTTATTTGGAAAGTGCAGAGTCTTTGTGCACCTGTAGATCACGTATGTCACTACCCTTTAATACCTTATATATGTGATTCCACTGACAAATTTACAAGGCAGAATGAAATACTGAATTAACCTTCAACACATTCTTAGAGCAGTTAGTGAACTGCATATACCTATATGTGTGTATATATATATATATATATATATATATATATATATATACACACACACATATATATATAAAAATAAAACATAAACTTTGAACTCCTTATTATTGTGCATTGAAAATACTTGTAATTCCTTCTTCATTTATTACATTTTCATTGTCATTATTATATGCTAGTGATATCTATCCTCCAATGTTTTAAACAGGTTTATGGAAAGTTGCCACAAAGAAGCATAAATCCTACCCATCTCATTATATTATAAAGGAGGAATGGGCTTTGAATCTCAACAAACGTTTTATGAAAGAGAACTATAATACTTACGAGACTGGATTCAGGGAGCCAGACTCCTTGGGTTTGAACCCTAGCTTTGGTATGTCCTAGCCTGGGTGACCTTGGGCAAGTTACTAAAGCCAGTTTCTTCAACTGTAAAATGAAGATGCTAACAATATTTATCTCAGTAGGCTGCTGTGAGTGTTTCATGATTGGTGTTCTGATGCCTAGAACAGAACCAGGCACATGGTAAGTACTCAGTAAATGTGGGCTGTTTTGTTTCTCTTACATGTGAGGAAACAGGTCTGCAGTTCAAGCTTGCTCAGGTCCGGGTGTTCTGTTGTGGCAGAGTTGGGGCTGACACCCAGGTCTCCTGTTCTCAGTCCACTGCTGGGCACTGCAGTGACCACCAGAGCGGTGCAGTGCAGCAAACGAGAATTTTCCCTCTACTGTTGCCCCTAGTCTAAGTAAACTGAAAATGCTATTTCTGTGCACTGAATGTCTACTGTCTACCATAAGGGCAATCTATCAGCCCAGTTCCCAGATGGAGAATCTTTCCCAGGGTCCCTGTTCACCGCCGAGTCAGCGGTCACAGTCTTGGGCTGTCATCCCCCAGCCCAGTGGTTCCCAGCAAGCCACAAAATGTAAGCAAATGCTACCAGGTCCACAATCCCATATCTGTAATTCCGAAATCCAAAAAGCTCTCAAATCTGGAAGCTTTTTCTTTTTTTTTTACATCTTTATCGGAGTATAATTGCCTTACAATGGTGTGTTAGTTTCTGCTTCACAACAAAGCGAGCCAGTTATACATATACATATGTTCCATATCTCTTCCCTTTTGTGTCTCCCTCCCTCCCACCCTCCCCATCCCACCCCTCCAGGCGGTCACAAAGCACCGAGCTGATCTCCCTGTGCTATGTGGCTGTGGAAGCCTTTTCTTAACTCATTTGACTGTAAAACTCTTTCAGACCTGAACTTATTTGGCGACACAGCACCTGAACTGACATGAGTTTATTTATCGTGTGTACCTATCCCTCATAGTGTGAGTCCTCGCACAGTTGACTGCAGATGTGCTAATGCTTTTGCTCACAGGGTACTGCCCAGATCTCAAGGGGCTACCTATCAGCCAGGGTCTTGGCAGGAAGGGATGGGGTACTCAGCCCAGGTGAATGAGCAGAGTTTATTAAAAGGACTGTCTGTAAAGGTGTGGGTGGGGTGAAGGAACAACAGGGATGTTGCAGGAGGGCAGAAGGAGGGATTACGTGATGAAGCAGAAGCTGTTACCACCCCTAGGCATGAAGGGCCAGATGGAGGTAGAGTTACGGGAATCCAGAGAGAGCAGCATGGGAGAAGGCTGCAGTTAGGAGCTCTGGCCTTGGGTAGAAGGAACCAGCTGGCAGCAAAATAGAGAAGAAGCCTGGGAAATAAATACCCAACCTGGTTTTTCCGTCTCCCTCTAGATCTTCTGCTGGAGCCTCTCTTTGATCGCACCCTATCTGAAGCCAGAGGCAAGAGAGCTCACAGATGCAGACCATAAAGTGAGCCACTGGCACCAAGCCGGGGCATGAGGGTGGCAAGTGGATCTGAAGGGCAGAAGGTGAATATCTTGTACAGTGTATTCTATAAAATCTAATACATGCTCTCTACCACATTTATGAAACTTGAAAACTCACGAATGCTTAAAGAGTTGTCGTTTATTAAGTCAACAGCGTATATCCACACTCAAAAAATATTAATACATACATGTGAAACTTTTTATTAGTTTGCAGTGCCATAGAGAATTATTATAAATGAATCATTTATAATAATTCCTTGGCTACCCTGAAAATTGCAACTATCGCACTCAAGAGGGCTATCTCATTCACTGTTTCATTCATTGACTCATATATTCACTCAACAAGATTCCTTACTGAGTGCCAACTCTGCAAAACATGGGCTCTGGGATGTAAAGATAAAAATGTGACACTAGCACTTTCAATAGCTTACAACTTAGGAAAAGACACTAATGTTTTGGAAAATAGTAATACAATCCTAGCATAGTTTCATCTCAAATCTACCTTGCTGCTGTGGGCTCCATTCTGAGATTTTGTGGCCACATCTGGGCT
The DNA here is from genome assembly GCF_039906515.1 of Pseudorca crassidens. Classification (NCBI taxonomy): domain Eukaryota; kingdom Metazoa; phylum Chordata; class Mammalia; order Artiodactyla; family Delphinidae; genus Pseudorca; species Pseudorca crassidens. The sequence goes on from NC_090307.1 coordinate 60,267,208, forward strand.
TGGTGGGAAACACCACTCTGCCCTGTTAGCCCCGTGTGATGAGTGCACAGGAGCCAGGCGTGAGCTCAGCGCACACAGGGCTCTGGCTGACTGTGCTTTCACTGTAGGGCAGAGTGGGGTGGTCCCCACTGCAGGAGAAAGAGCAGTTTCCTCAGGAGGGCAGAAGGAGGGGTTCCTTTGGTTTGGAACACCTGAGAAGGCTTCGTGGGGGTAGGTAGGGGGTTTTGAGGATTTCCAGACAGGAAAGGACAGAGAAGAGCAAAGGCAAAGGTAAGAATGCAAGACAGGCTGGTGTAAGTGGGCCATGGAGACTTGGGAGTAAAAAAGTAGTAGGTGACCAAAACAGATTAATGAGAACCTATTCTAAGGAACTTGGACTTAATTTTGTAGCAAGTGGGTTACAACTGAGGGTTTTTGAAAAGGGGAGGTCCTATGTTTTAGGAAAATCACTTTCCCAGCACTTTGAATGTCGGGGAGGGTTGAAGAGGAAGGTGATTGAAGGTAACCTGTGTCCAGGGAAGCTCACTGTCACCCAGGAAAGAGACGGTGACGCTAGAACAAGGACAGTGGTGGTGGGAATAGAATTGAAAGAATGAGAAAAAAATGACAGATGTGATCACTGTTTGGAGCGAGGACCCCAAGGGACTCCAGGGTGTCTAAAATATGAACACTCAAGAGAAAGCGGAGAGCCGCTGCAGCTGGCATGAGGGAGAGCTCTGCAACATCGCACATGAGTTATGGAAAAAATATTTTCAAGGAAGTACCCTGCAGGTGTTTAAAATTGTGAGTCTGTAGTTCAGAAACAAACAAACAGAAAATGCCAAGGAGAAATTCCATGCCCAGAAAAGGTTCCACTACTATAATTCCTTATGGTGATTCCAAAATTCAAAAAGCTGTAAAATTACACGTTTTTAAAAGTTTAGTGTCAAAACTTGTGTGGTGACAAACCTGACCTTCATAAATGTAAGGGTATTAACAGACTTTATTTATCCCACTTAGGGTCCATTTATTTGCTGAAGGAATAATATATTTGAATACAGGGTTCTGTCCCAAATCGCACTGGACAGGAGGTGTTCTATGTTAAATGGTGCATGCACCAAATTACCTTTTAAAAGTAAAAAATATTTATAAATTCTAAAACATATCCCATTCCAAGGCTTTAGATGAGGCATTCTGGACGTGTATCAATACTTATACTATTTCTTTATTTCATATTTTAAGAAAGTATTCTCTTAGTTTCAATGTATTTGGCATTGAACACAGTCGGTAAACAGATGCCTCTTTGTAGCTGCAATTTTTGGAGAATGAAGCATTCTTTGTGCCCAATCCATACACTGATGCTTCCCAAGTTTGTTTATTCAGAAAATTGAGATAATAATACTACCTACCTTACAGAGTTGTTTAAAGAGCTAATGTATAGGATCCAACACACAGCGAGTAAGTATTTTAGTAAATGTTATTATTATCCCACCCTTTTAGTCAACAAAACATTTTCTAAAAAGCATTTTGGATGAATTTTTTTTTTTTTTTTTTTTGTTGCTTTCCCAATCTCTGGAAGTGCAGTGAAAACAAATGTCTCCTTTCTTGATGAATGTGAAGGAAGCAGCAGAGGGAATCAACATTTCTTGAGAGCTAGCATGTACTTGATGCTTTTGACCCCACGAGAAGAATATTATTCTCCCCGTTTCACAGATACAAAAACAGATTCTGAGATGTTAATAGCAGGATCCAGGTCACTCCTCAGCGAGGGGTGAACTCAGTTCTCCTTCCAGTCCGCCTGCTCCCAGCTGAGCGTAAGAGGCAGAAGGTAGAATGCCTTGTCGGGGTGGGCCTCTATGTAGCATTCTACTGCTTCTCTTTTTCATTGGCTAAAAGAATGTTCTTTCCATATGTGCTGTTAGTCTGATGGAGGTAAAGACGTACTTCAGACCCCAGATGTCTGACTATGCCCCCTTTTATCCACCTCCCTGCCAGACCCCAGATCCTCCCTCAATAAAGCCCTCTGGGAATAACAGGCTCTCTTCCCAGAGCGATCAAGTCTAATTTGCAGGCCAGCTGAAAGCAGGATGTGAATTTGAGCGGCATGGGGAGGACGAAAGGGATGTGGGAGTGAGGTAAGACCCTGATGGTTGGGGCACCGAGGGTGAGGGAGGGAAGTGTCCTGCTTGTCGTAAGAGGGCATTACCTGCCCGCCAGGAAATCACGTTGACTGGAACTGGACTAAGTAAACAGCAACGTGACCCGGTTCTTCAGTTTTTGATGTGGAGGCTTTCAATGAGACGGCGTCGCCTCTTCTTCCTTTCCTCGCCAGCCCGCGCACGTTGGAGCCGGCCCCTCTGCTTCTCAGCCGGGGCTCCCCAGGCGCCCTTTCTTTCTCTGACTTCGGGCTGCCCAGCAGGAAATGTTCCTAGCCATGGGACAAGCCTCCCGTTTGAAGGGGTGGGGCTGGGGGTTGAGAAAAGGAACAGGAAAAGAAACAAAGCAAGCAAAACTTTACTAGAGCAGCCAGCCCGAGCCCCTAAGCATCGCGGCGGGTTTCCAGTTTTCTAGACGCAGGGATCCCACACCCCACTTCCCCCGTCCTCGGCCGCCTGCACCCCGACGCCCCGCCTCGCCCTCCCCGCCCCACCCCACCCCAGGGGGCCTGGTGGGCGTGTATTTGAATCCGGGCTAATCGGCGGCCGGCGGGCGGGGCGGCCTGCCCGCGCCCCTGACAGCCCAGCGGCGGGAGGAGCCCCTCTGCCCTGGGAGCCGGACGGGCCGCGCCTCCCCGCCGGTGACCGGTCCGGTGCGCTGGCCCATGCTGGTCCCCGCCTTTGTTCTCGGGCCGGAGCGGAGACATGCGCGGCTGACGATGGAAGTAGAGGACTCGGGCGGCGTGGTGCTGACCGCCTACCACTCGTACGCGCGCCCCCAGCCGCCCAGCTCCGAGCCGCGCTGCGCGCCCCGGGCCGCCGCCAGCCACCCAGGCAGCAGGTAACCCACCGCGCCGAAGGGGCAGAGGTCTCCTGGGCTGGGGTGGGGGTGGGGGGTTCATATGCAGCTGGGTTTTCCGACGGAGCGTAGGACCACCGTCGCTTGATTGTTGTTTCAAGTTTTGGAGGACTGGATGAGTGAGCCTCCCGTTCTTTGTATTTGTCCTTGATGGGAAGTCTCAGCCGGCAATGGCTAAAGACGATGGCTAGGAGAGGTCAGCAGCGGAGTTGCATTCTTGGTACAACTTGCTGATAATAGGCATATGCCTGATGTCTGCCAAATTCACCTACTGAGCTATTGGAGAATTAAAAAAAAATTTTAAAATGAAACAGAAGGGGAAAATTAAAAAAAAGTAAAATATATTATCTTAATTCTCAGACACTATCGAGAATGTATTTAGTAACTGCATTTCACAGGAGCTAAAGCGCAGCTGGAGAGTCTCCAAAAAGGAAATCTCAGTAGACTTTTAAAAACAATTTTATTTCTAGATTTAAAAAAACCTTCCAATTGTATACATTGGTGTCACTATTATTGCTAATGTTGACTCTGTCTATAAATGCAATTATAATTTTCCTTTGGATCAAAAGAGGTTTGAAGGCTTCTCACTATGTGCATTTTAGATTTAATATCTATGTTAATTAATTAATGTTAGTCAATCTATCAGTGTTCATCTATTTGATGCAAGATCAAGGCCAATGAGACTTCTATTAACTAAACGAAAATGTTAGACCGTTAGGAAGTTTCCTTCTGTGGACAAAAATATTCCACTAAGTGAGATGATTTGATATCTGACACATATTTAGGAGAAGTATTATTTGTTTAAATGTGACTATCTGCAATGGATCCATTGACAAATGGTTTTCTTTACGAGTGGGGAGATTTGAGTAGTGTGCTTTTTGCATGTTTATTTTCAGTCATTTTTTCCTCATACTTTTATCTTTAGTTATGTGATAAAGATTACTTGTTTCCTAATTTAATTGACTTGCAAGGCTTTCAACAGATTGTGACTTTATTTCAAGAAATATCCTCTTGGCTAGCATCCATGCGAAGAGCAAACTGCATTGGCATGAGATCTGTGTTGGGCTTGGCTAACAAAGAAAATATTGTTTCTTCCTAAAAGAGCAGCATGAGTGATAATCTAATTTTTATATACAGACAATGAGAAAATAGCATTTTTCTTCCAGTTTTAAGAGCTGTGCACATTATTTTAAAGGCTACTTGAAGGTACAAACTTGCATTTGTCTTTGGAGTGTTTTCTTTTCTAAACATGATCCTTGACTATAGTTACTCCTATTATGAGTAACTAAATAGATATACGTGATTTGGTGAGAAGTGGGGGCCAGGTTTGTGCATTTTTAGATGGTCCTGGTGTAGCTGTCCTGTCTGTAGCTCCCTGCAGCTGTCTGGGAGCAAGAGCCAGATTGTGCCATTTGGGCAATCCGAAATTATATCCCTTTCCATAGCAAACTGGAGAAGTTCCATTAACTCAGCATGTGGTCTCGTGGAATAATAATATACGAGAGCAAAAGAGTTGCGTATCATAGTGTTTTACCATACATTACCAATTAGATTTATGTTGCTCCAAGTTTGCATTTTTGGTGACTGCCCTGTACCCTCTGTATGGGAGCCTTCGTGCTACTCACCCTCTGATGCAGGAGATAGACGACCCCCGCCCCCTACAACTAAATTGTGAGAGAAGAGCTTAATTCCTTGGTTCTCAGTAACAGCGATCAAAAAGAGGTTCCTGTATTTACAGGGAGCCTGAGGACACTATCAATCATGCGTCTGGTAACAGAAGTAATCAGGCCTGAGTTATTAACCTTTGACTCACTAACTACTGATCAATACTCCCTTTCAAGCCAAGGAGCAAGATTGTATTGTTCCACTTATGAAGAGAGCACTCTCTCTTTCAAGAATACCCTTTCCTTTAAATTGCTTACGTATGTGTAATGTATTTGTGGAGTAGTGACCAGTATGGCACTAGGAAGCATGGGCTGTTGTATCTGACTTTCTAAGTATCATCTTTCTTTAGCTCTGAGTAGCATAGTTTCATTTCAAAGCAAGCCATCTCCTTATTTTCCAAGCCCACATACTTCATCTAACTTTATGTGCTTTTGATTTTTTTTTTTTGGCCTATTTTTTCCACTAAAATATAGTCTCTCTCTCTCTCTCTTTACTATTCTCTTTTCTTCACTATTGTATCCCAAGTGCCCAGAGTAGTGTCTGCCCACTGTAGTAGCTCAATAAATTAATGAATTCCTACCAAATGGCCAAGATAAAATGGAAGGATTTTTAACAGTATGTCAACGTATTTGTACCTACTATGTGCCAGAAACGCAATAGGCATTAGTGATACAAAGAGAAATGAGATGAAGAGCCTGCCTTGAGAATGTAGCCCTTGACCTTTCAGACCAATAGGATTTTTAGAAAAAAGCTTGAAATAAGTGGCAACATTTCAAAATCAAGAAGCTTCAGATATAAATCTGGACGTCAGCTTCCCATTAAAAACAAACAAACAAACAAACAAAACCCCCAAAGGATCCAGCAACTGAGGCTTCCATGGGCTCCATTACACACCTGTCCCTGTTACTCTTCAACACTGAAGCTGGGTGTCCATTGTAATTTCTTTTGGGGCCTGCCCATTTTATTTTATTAAAGTGAGTAGCCAGTATAAAGTGTACTTGCCAGTTACTCAGGCTTGGGGTCAGACTGCCAGACGCTGTTCATCACTTACACCGTTTCCTACCATGTGACCTTGGGCAGCCTGCTTCAGCTGCTTAGACTAGCATCCAACACCAAGGAAGCACCTGATAATTGTTAGCTGCATTATTACTGTTACCGCTTTTAATCACAGCTGTTGACGTAAAGAGGAATAGAACATTTTTGGTACCTATCCCCCAAACTTACTCATTCAGGGAAGAGACTCAGGAGTACTAAGCATTTGTTGCGAGGAGGGAAAGCAATTCCTTATTTCACAAACATTCTATATTTGCATTCTGTTGTAAGGATAAAAGAGAACGAAGGATTACAAATTCTCAGTTCTGTTGAAACAAATGGTTGGAATTATCTTTAGAATCATGTGATTTTTAGAGAAGCTAAGCTCCTAGACCCTTATTCAGAATCGAGAGTGAAATGTTAACATATGTTCAAAATGATTTCACTTACAAAATGAAAGGTAGCTGAAGATGAAGCTAGAAATCTTGTTTTTCAAAGATTTCCTAAGTTATATACAAGTAACATATACAACATTTTTTAGTGAAGGTATAGTATAAAATGGCTATGAGTATTTCTGATGTTTATCTCAATATACCATAAACTTCCTGAAAGAGGACAAAAATAGAGGAGGAAAAGAGCCAACTGTTCCTGAAAAACAAATATAGAAGCTCCCGAGGTTATCCTAGGAATTCTAATTCTATAGCAATGTTAAAACTTTTGTCAAGGGCATATTGTTTCCTAATAGCATAACTGTTCATTATAATGGGAATGATTTGATTAAAATGGAATTAGTGATGAATAGAAAGTAAATATTTTGTTTGTGGAAAAGACTAGAGTTGGCAACTTCCCCCCTCCTTTAAAAAATGTTTGGAACCGTGGTCTCTATATTCTGCAGCCAGCAGAGGTGGGACCGAGCCATACCTGCCCTTGAACTCCAACCCTGTATGGCCTTCCCTCTCCAGTAAGTGGGTTTCTTTTTTTTAACCTTGGCAGTGTGCAGAGAAAGAGAGGTAACACCCCCTATTCCTCTGCACCAGAGCTCAGTATTTCTACCATGTAAGCAGGGATCTTGCTGGGGCTGGGGGAGCCAGAAATGGCAATAAAAGTTTGTTGACCTGGGCTAAAAAAAAAAAAATCCAGGAATGTACCACATATTTAGTGGTACATTCCTAGATTGAAATTAATTAATTAGAAAGACGTTTATTTCAAGGTGCCAACTCTTGTTCAGTTAAGCATTAATGTAGGTCTGTGTGAGCTTACAAACATATACACAGGTACACCAAATTCTGGGACATAGTAGGTATACTTTTCTAGAGGATTCAAAAAGAGTAATGGAAATAGGATTCTTAGGAGAGAATGAGGTATTTATAGGTCGTTCTTTATGTGATAGCTGAAACCAGAGTTGGTGGCTCTGGTTTCTTTTTACAGTGGGGTCCCTGCTGATTGTAGGTGCCTCCATATGTAGAGCTGTTGGAAAACATCTGGCACATTTCCTTTGATCATGTCATTTGGCTTAACATTTGGCCAGTTGCTCTGTCCATTTTTAACCTGCTCATTTCCCCCTGATCATTAATCCTTAATGTATCCGAAAAAATTCAGGGAACTTAGAGTGTTGTAGAATCATTTTCATGTGGTTGAAAATGATAACTTGCCCTTAACTTTTTATTTTGATGTAATTTTAGGCTTCCGAAAATTTGCAGAAGTGGTGCAGTAAGTTCCCATGTAACCTTCTCCAGCTTCCCTAACCTTCCCTAAGATTAATATCTTGCAGAACTGTGTTCTATTATCAAAACCAAAAAATTAACACTGCTACAGTGCTATTAACTAAACTATAGACTTTATTCTGATTTCACCAGTTTTTCCATTAGAATTGGAATTTTTCTGTTGTAGAATTGAATCCGGGATCCCACATTTGATTTAGTCATGACTCCCAAACCTCCTACAATCCATGACAGTCTGTTGTCTTTTGTGACTTGGCACTTTTGGAGTACCAGTTGGTTGTTTTGTAGGAAACCCCTCAGTTTGGATGGGTCTTGTGTCTTCTCATGACTGGATTGAAGTTATGTGTTTTGGGTGAGAATTCCACAGAATGATGTCAGGCCTTTCAGTGCATCATTTGGGGGGTTCACGAAGTCGCTGTCTCGTTAATATTGATGTTAGCTCTGAACACCTGGTTAAGGTGTTGTCTGCCAGGTTTCCCTATGTAATTAATAAACATCTTGGGAGAGATACGTTTTGACTGTGCTAACATCCTGTTTCTCCTCAAACTTTCCTCCTCTGATTTTCACATCCATCTACAGATCTTGCCAGTAATATTTATTACAGTGATGTTCTTAATAGTGATTTTCAGTTTTTCTCAGTCCTCCTACATTTGACTTATTTTACATACTATAAAATCCACATTCAGTATTCTCTCTAATTTTATTATTTGTGGCTTTTTCTGCCTTTAAAAAGTCAACCAAATGTAATCTAACCTACTGGTTTTTTCACAGTTTTGCCACAAAATACAATAAAATGGCTTAGTTTTATCTGGTCTGAGTTCATGAAACCTATAAAGATAAATTCCCTAATTTTAAAAATCTATGATTTTTTGAAAGCAAAATTTTATTACAGGCTTAATAGAAAAAATAATCAGAAAGTTGCTAAATTAAATGCTGTGTTCAGAGAGGGTGGTTATTAGGTCCCACTTTGCCTGGCACTTGTTACTGAGGCTGTCCTTCTGTTTTCTTGGTACTATGCTTGCATCTGATGGGAAACATTTTCCCCTTACCAGTGTTCCAGAGATGTTACTTAAACATTTACAAATGTATCATAACTAAAGCAAACATTCTAATTTGCATATAATCAAAATTTCTTCTTACTGCATCCTAAAACCAAACTATTTCACTTTTGAAGTCATATCCGTTCTCTGTTTTCTCAATCTGTGGTCTCTAGATATCAGTTCTAGCAAAGATTAGAAGTAGAATGTTATATACAAAAGCACATGAAGGGAGTAAAATGTTCCTCAGAAGAAAATTTTGGAAATAAAGTTTATCCACTTAAACAGTAGACTTCATTTTGTTTTTAAGTCTCTTTGGATGAATATATGAAGTCAAATCTATCTTTAGTGCAGAAAAGAACCTTTTCTAAACGACTATCATCAAGTCAGTAAGAATTACAGTGCGGTGTAGTACAGGCACTGATTGAGATGTGGATGTTTTGCTTTACTAGTAAATAGCCTGAGAGTGGCATGGACATATATACACTACCAAATGTAAAATAGCTAGCTAGTGGGAAGCCACCGCACAGCACAGGGAGATCAGCTCCGTGCTTTGTGACCACCTAGGGGGGTGAGATAGGGAGGGTGGGAGGGAGGGAGACGCAAGAGGGAGGGGATATGGGGATATATGTATACTCGTATAGCTGATTCACTTTGTTATACAGCAGAAACTAACACACCACTGTAAAGCAATTATACTCCAATAAAGATGTTAAAAAAAAAGTAAATAACCTATATTGGTGTATTGTTTTATTGATTATATAATTTAAATATTATTTATTATCATTGTTGTTGTTTTCCTTCTTTTCAGGCAGACCTTAAAGCCTTTAGCAGTACTTTTGTTCTTTCTAATATTGCTATTTTTAACATGCTTTGTAATTTACTTTTTTTTTTTTTTTTTTTTTTTTGCGGTACGTGGGCCTCTAAATGTTGTGGCCTCTCCCGTTGCGGAGCACAGGCTCCGGACGCGCAGGCTCAGCGGCCATGGCTCACGGGCCCAGCCGCTCCGCGGCATGTGGGATCTTCCCAGACCGGGGCACGAACCCATGTCCCCTGCATCGGCAGGCGGACTCTCAACCACTGTGCCACCAGGGAAGCCCCTGTAATTTACTTTTGATTAGATAATCAAGCTTGTTGGAACTGTTGTAAAGAAAATGCTGCTCAAAGAACTAAAATGTATAATCTAACAAAAGGTTTTGATAGCATTTATTTCAGTTTCCTTGAGAATTTTTTGGTTTGCTTGTTTGCTTTCAGTTTCTTGCTATGTTCTGGTTACTTGAGTTAATGAGTTTTGTATAATGTGTTGTTCTTTGTAATGGGGAATTTCACGTATCCATTGCTTTGTGATTATTAGAGGATGTGCATCAAAATATTAATATTGTGTCCAAAAGTGCCTAAAGTGGGAACTAAAGAAAATAGTAGATTGTTTTACTATATATCATCTTCCTAAATATCTGTGGTTTATGACACATTCTTTGAGTATCAAATGTGTTATATCAGTCTTCAATAAATGAATATTATAGGTAAAACTATCCATTTGACAGGCATTAAGTGCCAAGTAATTCCAAGTGTGGGAGGACATATGCTAATATCAAGTTGAGAACCAGCTGTGGTGTCTCATGTTACTCTTAAAAACTAATTAAACCTATGCATTCCATTTCTGATCCCTTCGATGAATAGATGATGACTGCACACAAACACACAATACCAAAGACAGGAAGGAGAAGGAGAAACTGGAAACCAAAGACAGAGTAGTATGTAGTAGTTTTAAATTGTGAAACACTTGAGATACCTTTGTACTATTTTAATAATTCTAAGTTGTGGTGCTGATTATCTTTTACGTATAAGAGATAAATCTTTATTCCTATGTTAAATTTTGTGGTCAGACACAAAATTTGCTTTTGTACATCTGTAATGTATAGGGACAAGAATTCCTTTGAAGTTTCCTGTTCAGTATTCATTTATGAAAATCAGTTTAGAAAACACTGGACAGTGCCTTTGGCTTTATACAAAGGCCCATCAATGGATTTATATTTTTATAGAGCTGTAGAGAAACCTGACAGGTGTTTAGAAAAAATGTTAAACATACTAAAATGACATTATAACTGATAATATGATATTTGATCTCTTTCCTCCCCACTTTTCCCTGCCTTCATTACCATACTGAAAAATTCACATAGTAGCCAAAGTTAACAGGTCAGTGGTTGGGACTAAACCCATATTTAAGTGGCTGCGCTGTAAAGGGAAAACACAAGAGGATAAATGTAGCTAAAGAAGTAAGGACTAGACCTCCTTTCTGAAGACTTCCTTCACAATAGTAGCCAGAAGGGTTTTTACCTACCATAACAATAATGATCCGTTGGTAATTCATCACGCACAGTCCTGTGGTGTCAATTCTTTAAAAAAAAAAGGTGCCAGGTTTTATTGATAGCTTACTGAGCCTGACATGCACTATCTCATTTAATCCTCACCACAATCCAGTGACATGGGAGGAATCTGAGGCACAGAGAAATAACCCAAGATCACACAGCAGGGTAATGACAGCCCTTCTAAAACTGGTGCTTTTAACCCGTTATTTAAATCTTGAAACATTATTTAGTATATCGTGGATTTAGTCTTTTTCTGCCGCAATTTGGTTATAAGTTTATTGAGAGCAGGGACAGTATTATCATATCCCTGCCTAGCAACCAGCAATACTAACTTTCACATAGTAGATATTATACTCAGTTTTGATTTAGTCTTTCCTTTTGCAGTCATGTCTATTCTGTGTTAATGGAATGAGCATGGAGCGAGTTAAATATGAATGGATATAAATAGTTTGAGAAATTTTGTTGTCACTTGAAGTAAAATAATAGGATTTTTTAAAATTTAAAAGCTATATACTTGACCATCTTGCAGTCTTATTTAGGTAACTATATTTTAAAATAGACAGGGCTTCCCTGGTGGCACAGTGGTTGAGAGTCCGCCTGCCGATGCAGGAGATGCGGGTTCGTGCCCCGGTCCGGGAAGATCCCACATGCCGCGGAGCGGCTGGGCCCGTGAGCCATGGCCGCTGAGCCTGCGTGTCCAGAGCCTGTGCTCTGCAACGGGAGAGACCACAGCAGTGAGAGGCCCGCGTACCGCAAAAAAAAAAAAAAAAAAAGACAAAATGTGCTACAGAAGTCATTCAACTTGACCAGAAAAGTGAGATCCAAGCAATAAGTTATAGGAAATCTTCCTTAGGGCTCTTTTTTAGGCAGAAGGAAGGGAGGGCAATTTTTAATCCTCTAACCCTTAGGTTCATGTTCTTAGAATTTTTCATGTTAGTTTTATTAATCATTTTCTTTAACTACTAAGATAGATTTCTATGGTTAAAAACATTTTTCACTTTGTTCCTTCCATGTGATTTATAACATAACAGTTCTTAATGCAGGTTGAGAAGCAATGCTCCATGAGAATTAATGGAGTTTTCCTCTCCTGTCTCCTAATATTCAATCATTTTCACCTTATCTTGATTTTGAAGCCAACCAAGGGACAAGCAGGTCCTGGACCATGCCTTTGTGAGGAACAGTTCTGTTCAAAATGTTACTCAGAAACTTAGGATAAGTTAAGATAGGTTGTGCAATCCAGTCCGGACCCCGAGCCATCCCTGGTCTCCCATCAGCCTGAGCACAGTCCCTATCCCTCAGTGACCTTGGAGCCATGGATAATGCTGAACCTAAATTGGGCTTCAAGGATTTCTGTTTAGGAAACAAACTCAGGGCCCATTGTAGTCTGGACTTGAATCTTCCGGAGAGGTCAGAATCAGAGTGGCCTCCAGGCACTTGTGTTCATTTTCCGAGGTATTCATTTTGATAGCTTTGTTTTTTAGAACACTAACTACAGAGGCTGGACAGTTATTTTAGTTATACCTAAACAGTGTGGTCTGGACTTCTCTGCCAACTGCCATGTCATTAGAAGTCTTCTCTAACTATTTTTAACTAGCCAACTTGTTCAGAGTGTATTACTAATAGGAACTAAACATCATGAAAGACCAGTAATGAGTGAGGACTAATCTCTGTCGTACAGCTGGGAAGCAAAGTATGGAAAAGTGTCTTGTCGAAAACCTCACAAGGAATAACCAACTTGTTGAGCCAGGCTCTGAATTTGTTCTGCTGACCCCTCATCACCTGCTTGCATTACCACGGCACCTACTGAGGCCCACAGCATGGACCAATGTGTTCTGGGAGTAGTCAGGCCACCAGCAAGGAAAACATGGAGGAGGGGAAAACTGGCTTGCAGATGGGAGAACATTAAAGGTCTAGGACTGGAGAAAAGGTGGTGACTGTTAATGAGAACGACATTTCCTTAGCTTCCTTTCAAACACTATTACAACTCCCCTTGCACGTTATCTCACCAAACGTAACTTGGAGAGTCTCGAAAACACACTTGCTGTGACTTTTCATTGGCATCTTAAAGAAAAACATTTGCTGACCTCAATAGAGTAAGCAATTAAATGGGAAAAGAGCTGACTGTAAGTTTCCGTAGATTCTGTTTTGAAAAAACAGAGGATGCCTGGCCCCTGTGATTTTTAACATACCACAACTTAACTTCTCTCCTCCTCATTTACAAAGCTCAGTGATTACAAGGTCGACTTGGCAACTGTTTTTGTAAAGTCAAAATTGTGCTTAGTTGCAGAAGGCTCCACTCCAGAGGACTCCCACCTCTTCAGTTGCTGGAAGCATGTAATTGGAAAAAGCAGGCCCTGCTCTGCTTGTTTAGAGCTGTGTCATCCTTTGTGGGGCAGTGAGTCAACACCAGCTAAAACAACATGAGTCATTGCTTAGAAGAAGCCCAAGTGAAGCTGATTTCAATTATACTTATCCTAAACAAACATGATACTTCTCTTATCCAGACTCTTAAAAAAGTTCTTATTGTGGGAGTTAAAAAAATTAGCACCAGTTCTCTTTAGTATTCATGGAAGTACTTTGCACTCAGAGGGCTTTTTAATGGGTCTTAAGGAGGAACTCTCTTCAGTTAATCAAATTTTACACTGATTTATTCTCTCTTCTGTCTCTTCCACTCTCCAACCCCACCCTGCTCATACCCGATTTAGATCATTACTATTTTAATCTGGTTTCAGAGCTATTGGATTAAAGTCCACAAAATCAAAATTGTGATCTTGTAACTGTTTGCTCCTTCTGTTCCAGGATCCCCCAGTGTCTTTTTTTCTCTGGAGTAAAACAGGTGGCTTTAAGGCGCATCGTGACTATCTGGAAGGCTAATGCCCTTGTCCAAGTAAAGATGATGAGAGCCTAGACTAGGGTCGTTCGAATATGGATGGAAGGAAGTAATGGAGTCTTTGGGACAACAAGCAATGGAGTTAGTATGATTTGGTAATTAAATGCATACCGGGGACCAGGAAAAAAATCTTGAGTTTTTGTTTTAGTGTTATTAACTGAAATTGAGAATTCTGGTGGATGAGCAGATTGTGGATGGGAGAAGTTTAGCCTGTGAAATTTTGAGCTCAGTGTATATACCCAGCTGATAGCTGGCTATACAAGTTGGAAGCTTGGGAAGGAGATCAAGGCCAAGACTTCTAAGCTATTTATTCGTGGGAATCTTCAGCATTTGAGAGGTAGTGAAAACTGGGACTGGATGAGATCTGGCAGGAGAGAATAGAGAATAGAGTCTCTATAGAGACAGCAGTGGAGCACAGATGGAAACCCGAGGAGCAGTGCCAGTTAGGGAAAAGCAGAGCTTTGGGAGCCTCTGATGAAGACCCAGAACGGGGCATTCTGGAAGCCAAGGCATTAGGTTCAGAATGAGTGGACAACCATATCAAGATAGCTAAGTGACCAATAAGGTCAAGACTAAAAATTGTCCCCCGGATTTGTAGTGTGGATAACAATGAAGATCTTTGTGAGCATGGGTTTAATGGAAGTGAGAGGTGGAAGCCTGTTTGCTGCAGGTTGAAGAGTGAGTGTAAGGTAAGGAAATAGAGGCAGCAAGTGGAACCTGTTGTAGAAGCTTAGCTTATGGGAAGGTGAAGAGACCAAAGGGGGGAGCTTTTAAAACTTAGCACAAAGAGCTGAAAATTAGCTAAACGTCAAGAAGGAAACCTAGCATTTCTAAAATGCAAGATTTAAACACATTTAGTCTCCTATTTATAATCCTTTGATAACATTTTTGCATTTAGGATGAATCTTTATCACTAGCCCCACAGTAGTGCTTAAGCACTTCTGGAACAGGAGCATTGTCTGTCTTCTTCATTGCTGAATCCTTCACTACCTTCCCCCCCCCCGCCCCCCCCATTAAAGGGCCTGGCACTCAGCAGAGTCTTAACAAACTGTTGCTGAGTAAACACAGTGGGGGCTGATTTGTGGAAATGTGGCCTCTTCTTGGGTTGAGAAGCATCACTTCCTTTGTGAGGTCTTCCCTGACTGCTTCCTCCTCAAGCCGTGTTGGTCACTTCCACCTTTGTGCCTCCTCTACCTCTACATTCTTCTAGTATTGCACTTACCCACTACTTATGGTAGTACTTACATAGCTGACCTGGAGTTTGTTGATGCCCTGGACCATGTCTCATTCATCTCCGTGTCCCTGGCCTAATTCAGTGACAGGTACATATATGCTTTTTGAGTAAATTAACAATTTATTCATTAAATAATGGTGAAGGTAATATTCCTTTTAAATATATGATGATAGTTTCATAATTGCTATTATTTTTGACCCTGGAAGTATTAGAAATCTTGGATTGGTGTTGTGTTGGAGAATATACTGTTCTGACCTTGCATACTACCTGCTTTCCCAGAATCTGATAAATTAAACTTTAGTCATAGGATAACATAAATTCTTGGTAATATGCTTTGAAGTAAAGAATGATTAATAAAAATCAAAACTGGCAACAATTGTAAATGAACATGCCATGACACATAAAACTGAGAGCAGTATGGATAATTAATAGAAGGTAAATATACCCTCCATTGTTTTAAAGATTAAATTTTGCTCGAGGGTAATTTTATTCATTAAAAGAAGAAGAACTTGAACTCCTGATTTTTACAATAAAAGTGAAATTGAACAGCCATCTATTGAGCCTCTGTATGCCATACACTCTGTCAGGTTCTGGGGCTGCAAAAATGGTTTAATAGTCCTTCAGTGAGAATGGATGGACTGTTAACAGGCGTTTCAGCTGCATCTGAAGTGCAGCTCCTTGAGGGTACAAAGGAAGTGTCTCTCTCTCTCTCTCTCTGTCTCCCCAGCGTTAGCCCACTGGCCCAGAGCAGGCACTCAGTATTTGAATGGTTGAAAGAATGATTGAGGAAAAATGCATGAGGTGCTCTGGGAAAACAGAGAAGGTATAACTAACACTCGGGGCTCAAATTGATGTGGGCGAGAAAGGGGTCAAGGGAAGCATCTGGGAGGAGTCATAACTAGATTAAGCCTTAAAGAATGAGCATGACTTAGTAGGAAGAATAAGAGTGGGAAGAGTTTTTGGCAGAAGAACCAGTCTGAGGAAAAGGGACAGAGATTGTAGCCACAGTTGCTGGTGTCCTGAGGCCACGTAATATGAGACCAGCCAGCGAGGGGAGAGACCACTTACTGTGCATTTTGGGTAAAACGATGAAGGTCAGACTGAACTCAGTTACATGCCCAGTTTCTTCATTAGAATAATGAAGGGCTTCCATTAGCTGACCTCTAGATCCCTTCTAACACGTAAATTCTCTTTTTCTCAATTGTTAAGTTGGAAATGAAGGTAATTAGATAATTCTAGATTTTTTAACCAAAACATGGGTTCAGACCTGTACTAATTTTGTAATAACACTTTTTCCCTTCTCATTTAACTCTGCCAATTTAAATGATCTCTTGGGTACTTATGCTGTCTGTGCAGTAAGCATGTATTGTTGCCTAATTTAGTACTTTGATTACTCTTAAGTAGAGTTTGGTACATTTCAAACAAGCTACCAAAGTCAGATTAATATATCAGTAAGGTATTTATTTGTCTTTCAGCTTTTCTTTGAAAAATATAGCCTGTCCAATAAGCAGAACTGATTTTTATTTCTCAGATGATTGTAGACTGTGGTAGCCCAGTTAATAGGAATGCTAGATACTGTTGAAGAATGCCATGGCACTTCCTTGTTTTTTGTTCAGATTTAAAAGAGCATTTATTAATAACAATGTTTTGAAAGATACATTTTTATTTATTTACATATTCATTTATTTACATATCTATTTATTATATGCAGTATTTACATATTCATTATATGTAAATATTTACATTTTTATTCATATTCAATATCATATGTGCTAGATTTAATACTTCTATTTGGCACAATATTATAATAAATTTAATGCAAATTAAGTAAAGCAGAGACTTCCAAGAAACATGTGAGTGTGTTGTTGTATATTTTCTCTGTGTTTTTTAATAGTCCAACAACACATACATACAATTTAAGGAGACAAATCTGTTTCAACTATTTCCTCATTTTCTGCTTTTGAGTTTCTGTGAAAGACTAGGTTCCCAAACTGAGATATCCGATGACATATTGCAAGAATGTGCCTGTGAGGGAAATGGGCACAGAGGCCAAGAACCACCTTCCCTTCCGCTCACCCTCTTCACCATTCCTATGGGGGGAAATTTATATAATGACAATGATCCTAAAGATCTTCAAGATTTCTGAAGACATATCCCCAAACAAAAAAAGCCTTTATTTAGTGACAATAGTCACTTAATACATTTTAAAGTTGAGATATACTTATTATAGAGTAAAATGCACAGTTAAGGATTCAGCTAGTTGATTTTTAACCCGTGTAACTGCCATCCAAAATAAGATGCAGAACATTTCCTTCACTCTGAAAATGTCCTTCATGCCCCTTTTACTTCCTGCCAGTTTCTGACTTCTATCACCATACCTTAGTATTGCCTATTCTTGGAAGTCATATGAACAGAACATTACAGTATATATTGTTTTGTGTCTGCCTTCATTTCCTCAGAGTAATGGCTTTTGAGATTCAAACACATCATTTCCTCAGAGCCTGAAAGTGGGAAAAATGTATGTAGACCCTTTGGTGGTTTTATTTTATTGTCGTACCTGATTGTCATCCAGCTGTCCCATAGGCATTTGCTGTTACATAAAAGAGGGGCTAGGTGAGGGAGCAGGTTTAGATGAAAACCCATCACAGTATCAAAATCTAGAGACTCATCTCTCCATGGTGGACCCAGGCAAAATTGGGAAGTAAGCAAATTTGTCTTTGGTGCCTGCTCAATTTGCTTTGGCTTGCCTGGGCCCTTCCATTTTCCTTTGCTGTCTCAGATAGGGATCATTTGATTACTACTAGGGGACTATCTGCTTAACACTTGAGGCATTTTGCCTTTCCAAAGCATATATACGTTTTGTAACTTCTAATGGTGAAATTCCAGGTCTTATTCAAGGAAGAGAGGCAAGATCTTTTGGTAGGAAGTCACAATCCTCAATGCACATCTTGTAGAACTGAGATTGGCTATGTTTTCCTACAAAAGACCAGTATTTTGGGCTTTGCTGGCCATACAGTCTCTGTTGTAACTCCACCATCATTAGCATGAAAGCAGCAATTGAGAAACCGATAGACATGACTGTACTATAATAAAACTTTATTTACAAAAATGGGCAGTGGGCTGGATGTGGCCTGTGGGCCCTAGAACTCAGTCCCCTAATGTAGACAGCTTCCTGATCTGCCTACTCATGAAACTTGTAAGCCTATAATAGCAAGATACAGAGAATTTATTCTCTAGAATACATAAAGCTGAAAGGAACTGGGGGTTGTATTAGTAACAACCTCTCACCTTTCAGCTAGGACATTGAGTCTCAGAGTGGTGACTTTTCAAGGTCACAAGGAGTCAGTGGAAGAAGATCCCAGACTATTCAGAACCCCAGGTCTTTAGCTAGTGTTCTCTGCCCTGTTCAGTTTGTAATGGATATGAGTCACATTACCTCAAATATACTATCAGACTGACATTTGGGGAAACTGTCTTAGCTCACATATTTTAAAGGAATGAAAGACTGAGAGAGAGAGAGAAAAAAAAAATTAGGAATTCAGTGGTAGTATTCCGGAAACCAAACCAAGGGTTGGCTAAGAAAGAATGAGGGTTATACATTTAGCAAACAGGTTAACTGATTTAAAAAACCAGTATATTGAATGCTTTGTCCAAATAATAGTTCTAACATTGTAAGTTTGTGAAAAAAATAAAAATTTAACTGAGAAAATAGAGACCTCTAGATTCTCTGTCATTCAGTTCATTCATCCATTTATTCTTTCTTTGAATTTCTTTCTTAGCACATATCTTTTGAGTATCTTCCCTGAGGGCACTGTGAATGATCACAGCTAAACAGGATGGAGTTTCCGTGGTTGAGGGGCTGTTAAGGGAGCCTGAGACCATTGGGAACCATGTCTTATTTAGCTTCATGCCTCTGGAGAGAACACAGACTTTGCTTCCTAGAGGAGTGGTGTTTTAGTTGGGCACGTGGACATACTGGGTGATGTGGGTATCCTGGTGTATGGGTAGGGTGTGCAGCAAAGAGAGGGTATACAAGGGGGCTCAATTCAGCTTGGATGTACTGAGAAATGTGTGAGGGAAGTAGTGGTAACGTCTATACAAATATTTGCAAGATTTTATTTGTGGGATGGGATTGGCTCAATGAGTGAATTGTCAAAGAGATATTAACTGTCACAGCCAAACCAATGAAAATAAATTAATGAGAGTACCTCACCTTGGGAGGATGTCTTAAACTCTTTGTACATTTCTTTAAAAATTAATGAGAATTTGTTTTGAAAGAATCAGACTGAAGCATAAAAGTAATTCTTTTAGAACTTTATTACCCACCCCCCTACTCTACTCCCCCAGTCAAATAACCAATACAAAGTAGCTTATATCTTGGGAGTAAGTGGCTTAATGATAATCGCAAACATATGCTGGAATCCTAGTGGTTCAGCCAAAGTCCCATCTTCAGACTTCACATTTAGCATAGCTTTTATTCCCATTAACTTGGCTTGCAGTGGGGTGACACAGCTGGGTATTGTGGATGACAGAATTTTCCTAGTGTTGTGCCCCAGAGGGATACAGGGCAGATGGGGGAGAAGACTAATTCAACACTAATGAAACCCTGACCCCCACATGCATTTTGGTAATTCCATGAAGGCAGGAATGTTACTAATAACAGAGCAGATTTTGTAGGTCATCTCAAACTTGGTCAGCTGCAGTTAAGCCTGTGGCTGCTGGTGTTTGGAATGCACCCCTATTTGTTTTTGGAAAGTGGTGAAGGAGATTCAGTTACAGGTTTTCCATCTTCCTGGAATTATGCTACTCCTAGAATAGAATTCTCCACATACCCAAGTGTGATTGGACCTCAAATTTAGCAAGTATTCAATTAAACGAACCATTTACTGTATCAATACCTACTTTGGGGAACTATTTTACATCCAGAATATCTTTTTTTTCTGGTGTTAGGGTGAATTTTTTTAAAGCCAAATTACAAAATGTATTGTCAAAATTATTTGATGAACTATTGAAGCAAGGTAACTTTTCACAGACAGCATGTGTAGCAAATACTATCTTTTAATTTGGTATTCATTGCTCAAAGATATACAAATGAAGGCAAAAAGTGATATATTTTATGTTTCCTTGATACTTCTAGCTTGTGCACCTGAGTTGTATTTTTACATACTGAAATGGGAAGAGTTACTTACTTTTTATCATGTAGTTCTTAGCTTTTTCAAGTCATAGAATGCTTCGAGAATCTACTAAAAGCCTTAGACCTTTATGAAAAGTACACATATGTATGCTGTACAAGTTTGCATGCATTTTCAGGTGATTCGTGGACCGCAGGTTGAGAAGATATTGGTCAAGAGATATTTCCTCTCTTTTTTTTCTATCCAGGGTATCTTTACATTTACAGTTATCAGGACCATTTCATTTACCTGGAGAGTATACTTAATAGTATTCAGAGTGTTTCCCTAGGAGTTGAGTTGAGCTTTGAATGACTGCTGGACAAATTCAATATAAAAACGGATAGAATGCCTGCTGTTCTGTGTGTCTCCCCACAATTAGGACACTTCTGGGTGGCATTGCTGTGATGGCCAGCGTCTGGGCTTGGGCATTTCTGGCTGATGTGAGAAAGCCAATAGGGCAGAAGCAGGGGTGCCTTGGGCTTATGCGATAATACCTGTATGAATAGGATGTTTCTGTTCTCAGAAGTGAAAAATGTTGGCAGTCAACATTTAACGAGATCAGGGCACAAGAAGGTACTGAGTTTTAACCATTCTCGAAGAAGGTGTAGAGGAAACAAAAGCCTTTCAGTATTTCACACATGAGGGGTGGGAAATTGTATAATTGTTTTCTAATAGGAAGACAAGGTAAATTAATCCACCCCGCTTTTTTTTTTACCCTCATACCCACAGTCCAAGTTCAGTGTCCTGAATGGGAGTTTGCTTGGTGTTTCTAGTGCTTTCCTTGGATCCCTGTGCAGGTGTGTGATCTGCACATGAGACCACCAGTCCCTAGTCTTGTGTGCCAAGACAGAGAGGAAAGTGTTTGCTTTTGTAAGTGAAGCATTTCTGCGATTGGAGTTAAAGCTTCTGGTACATCTCTGACCAATATAATCGTAACACGAGGAAAAAAATGTTTGAGCTGAAAGTTAATCAGAGCAAACAACTGATCTGGTCTGTTTGCACATTATCTATTCAGTAGCCGTACCACACTGAAAATAGATTCAAGAAAGGTGAGCTGAAGTCATGAGTTGCAAATTTGTAGCATATCTTCATAGGAAAGTTAAAAAGGTAGCAGCCAAACAAATACTGCTGTTGCCTACAAACATTCCCTGCCTGGCAGCATTGTCCAACAGATTTCTGGACTGGACAGATATTTCTCCTTATACAGCGTTTTATATCCTGCCTTGATTACATATATAGCCTGTTCATCAGGCAGTTTATAGCATATTTGAGGTCCCAAGAGCCCTTTCTGCACATCCTCCTTCCTTTGCTGGGAGAGCCTTCTCCCCAGTCCTCACCTGGTTAAGTCCTGTCATCCCTGGGGATTGGACCACAGCTTCTGTTGTCTAGAAAACCTGCCCTAATACCTTTTCCTCTTCTCTTCCAGTCTATGTCCAGTTTCTCTCCTTTGTGCTCCCAGTGAACCCTGGGCCTACTGCTGCCCTCAAGTTATTATTCTTGATGATAATGCTGATGTGACTTCTCTGTAGCTGCCCCCTGTACTCCACTGCTCGCAGCCCCTAAGAGCTGGAGCCACGGCGTGTCTTTATGATCTCAGTGTCCAGCAACATGCTCCATAAATGTCTGTGAAATGGAGGGAAGGGGGCCATGTATGATTTTTTTTTCCAAAACTAGAAAACAAACTAATCAACTCTGGTTAAAATTTATTGTAGAAGACAGTTTCTTACAATAAGAAAGAGAAAATGAAACACTGAAGAAACACAGGGAAATGCTAATCAGGGTCAGGTTCCACATGGTCAGTTGCTTATGCTTTCACTTTGTCAGATTTTCTCTCTTGTAAAGAAAAAAATCCCTGGCAGGTAACAGAAAAGGGAAATGCTTTTGTTTTTCAGACTGTAAAACTAGAGTGTCCATGACCTCATTTGAGACAGTCGTTCTCAGAGATAATGTGTCTCCTGTTAAAATGCAGCATCTAATTTAGGACTCAGTAGCCAGGGATGATTCAGAGGATATTAGAGGATATAATTTTAAAGACTGGAAAATAATGGCCATGAGGAATATACATAGAAATTGAGATTGTTGGGACTGGGGCATAGAAAGGCAAAATGAGCCGTGCCAACTGGGTCAACAAGAAGCCTCAAACCGGTGGGCACACACATACTTTACTGGGGTGTCTGAAGTATCTACTGGTTCTCTACTGGGGTGTCAAATCTGGAGGTGGCACTGCCAGGCCCAGTAAGAGCAGCGGCAGCAGCTTCATAGATCACAGAATACAGCAGTGCTGTCTCTGTGATGGTGTAAACTATGGTATTTGCTATGTAATTTTCCTTTCTGATTTTAGTTTGATTTCCTTTCCTTGAAATTCTCTAGGGTTATGAAGTTAATTGACAATTGCTAAGACAAGAAACCAATTTTTCTATTATAAGAAGTAGCAAAGTCCCTCTCGTTTTGAAGACATGCCTACAAATCTTTTTAAAAAATTCCAGGTGTCTGGGAAGTCCAACTTCATAAAGTAGTGTTTAATTAGAAAGGAAGGAGAGCTATGTTTGTAGAACAGACCAATTTGATTATACTTTAACTATTAAATAGATTAATTTTCAGGGTGGCCATTCTCATTACATGCATTTAATTGACGTTAAATTGTATTAAGAATTTAATTTTAGCTCCCTTTACGAATCCGCCAATGCCCATTCACCCTTGGTAGACTAATAAGATTTCTACTCAGACATGCTTTTATTAATCCTCATGTCTACTCTGGGAGGAAAGCATGAGTGGAGCCAAATGGAATTCTTTCCCCTACTGAATTTAACAACCACAGTTTCTGGAACTGTTGCAAAAGAATGTGAACATTATCATAACTTATTGGGTCCTGAGACCCAAATTCAAACAATGAAGCAAAACAGACCTCCTTATCTATTCTGATTGTATCACTGGCATCACAAGTAAACCAAGGACTTAGAGCTTAACTTTCAAATTCGAGCTTTTGTTTGATCTTGTCTCTAACTCCGTCTCTCACAGTCTTTTCTGTCTACATCTGAGACCATTTGTGTCTTCAGTTAACACAGACCTCGTGCGGCGTAGCATAGGTTCCAGGCTCGACAAAACCAGTTGCTGAATTCACTCCAGCCTCTGTACAACGAGAACCATGTCTAAACAGAAGGGACTCTGTGAGCTGGGCTCGGGATGCTTCTCATCTGGTGCAAGGTCAGTTCTTAGCTGGAATTGCTGTGTGGTAATTGCCGTGTGATACACAGGCTCTGCCTCCTCAGCTAAAGAGCACGGACAGGTGACAATGAGGTCACTTGTTCCTCTCCACACTTCGTTATCATCTTGGTCACAATTCAGGAATGCAGAGAGTAGTCTTCTAAGAAATGCCTCAGTATCATCCCACCAAGGTATGCGTTTATTTTTCCCACTTTATATGCTCATAATCATTCTATGTGATTTAGTCTTTGACTCACTGATTGAGGATGATTTTTTTCTATTGTTGCTATAAACACTATACATAGGAGTGTGATGAAGTAAAAATAGAGCCTCAAGCGTCTCAATAAATCAGTAGCTTTTGTGTCTTACAGAAGTATCACTTAGTCAAGTGATTGTGAGTCTAGGCTATAATTTGGGAGGGCACAGTGAAATAAGAGCCTTGGGATACCTAGGTGCCAGTGTGAAATGGTACCTGAGGGCTGATTTTGTAGTGTTTTTAAAATTTTTTTTAAGGAAAGTGTCCTTGAAAGAGACTATTAAATATTTCTTCTTACTTTCAGTACAATATTGCAATTGTAAAAGGTTAAAGTAAAAAAAATAATTCGACATGAGAGCCACTGCTTGTATCTAATTAAAAACAAATCTTCAAATTAGCCTTTCAAAAAATTTTTTAGACATTCCTATTCTCTCTAATGTAAAGGGACAGTAAGAACAAGTATCGTGTTTTCAGTGAGACCAAACTGAAATCAACTATATTTTTTTCCTCTCTGTCCCCTATCTGTATTTGTGATTCATGGGGATAATGCAATCATATGATTTAGTCTGTATCACACAGTAAAGTTCCAGCTCATTCAATAAGTGCAGTCCATAGTTGGAAGGAATAATATATAAAACCTCACACAGTATGAGGTTTAGTTAGAGACTGACCTTTAAAAATTATTCTTAGTAATATGGGTATTGTTAAGATAATTGAAAGGATGACATTTAGAGAAATGGAATTGAATGCTTTGAGGTGTCTTCTTTTTGCTGTTGTTTTAAAGTTTGAATTCTGATGGTCTTCCCAGAGCTGTGGCTTCTGCGTGTGTCTGACTCTAGTTGAGTTTCATCTTGAAACATTTCACCCCAAGCATACCGATTTTTGTCTTAGTAAATATTGTCCCTGTCCATAAAAGACAAAGAGATTACCGAAATTCCTATAGGAGTGTAATTGTAAAGCTGACATACAGAGACATGCTCGTTTTTCATGATTAAGATTTGGTCAAATTTTGGTCTATGTGTTGGCGAACATGTGCTTAAGTGTCACCTCATCGCTCTAAAATATGTGATACAATTGATTCTCTGTTTGCAATGACTCCACCTTTGTTCACGATATCTACTTATCGCAAATAAGACCACTTTCATGAAGGAACAAGGTAACAGGTAACTAGGAAGTAATGTCTATTTAAAACATTATTATAGAATGGAATGTATAATTTGCCTTTGGCCATGTGACTCTGAAGCTGTAATTACTTTCCTTACATCTTTAATGAAATTCACTTCTTTCTATTAAATGTGATTTTCAAACCTTATAGCAGTTTCTCCCCAAAAGGTACCACACATCCAAAGCAACTCTTATAGAGAACCCTTTAATGATATGTCATTATCATAGTGAGATTAAACCTCTTTGGATAGCTGAGGCCATTTAGTGGAAATTAAAGATGAATACAGTTCTATGTTGGGTATCAAAATCAAGATAAGTTTAAATACTAAGATCTGCAGAACATGGTCAAAACTTTGAAGTCACTAAGCAGGACATTGTAGGCTATTGTCTCCCTCATGCCGATTTACACTGGCGTGGAGCACTTTCCAGAACTAGTGGTCAACTATACCCTCGAACATCTGTAGTTATGTGGACCAAGATAAGAGTAAAACAATGCAGTCCAGTGCTTCAGGGCACGTTAACTGATCTCCTGTGGATGGAGGGCAGGAATTTCCTCCCTTCTCTCTGTAGGTCAGTTTTCCAAGGATCTTCATAAGCAATAAGGTGAATGAAGCCTAGGAGCTGGGAAGCTTTATTAGTCAGCTGAGTTTCCCAAGTAGACTGTACGTCTGAGTGGATAATTTGATCCAAGGGTAGGGTGGTCAGGGGTTTTGTGTAAGGAGACCAAGAGTAAATAATTTTCCAGAAGAATTATAAAGCGCTATGGAGAGAGCATAGGCCTACTAAGGCAATTGCTGAGTTGGGGGCATTACTGGAAGTGTAATGTGAGAGAGTGAATAATGAACAGTGGCTTGTTTCCAAAAAGTGACAATGGAATCCTTAAGGACAGAAGTGTCACTAGAGTGGTTATTATAGAAAAGAAAGTATTGGAGGAGGAAAGGGAGTAATTTGGCAAAAGGACTAGAGGGAAATGAAGTCTTTGAAGGTAGGAAGAGGCAGAAAAAAGGGAAATGGGGAAAAGCACCACTGAGCTCATTATGGTAAAAACAACTGATTTTAGGATGAGGAAATTAAAGAATCAGAATTATTAAAGCCAAATGCAGCACTTACCAGTTTTTATGCAGATGTTGATTCTCAGAAGATGAATAAGAGATCATTTGAAATTCACATGGTGATGTACAAAATCCTGTAAAGTGTTTGAGAAGAAAAAGATCAATAGAACTCTCCCTTTTATGAGCATATATGATTTTAAACTAACATTTATTGAGATAACTTTATGTGGCTTTAGTTGCACAGAAAGTTTTTAAATTATATATGTCTTGAAGTAGGGAAGGAGGGTGTTTGTTTTGTATTGATTTTGCCTTTTAGAAGTTTTAGAGTTAATCAGTAATCCTAATTAATTTTACAGGTAGAAAAAACTGAGTGAAAGATTCTTGTTGAATAGAAAGCTTGGGGATGGGACCATGAAACAAGAAAAAATGTGCATAAAGATAACGGAATCAATGCTGACAATGAACAGCCATTGGTTGTTGTTGGCATAGACCAATAGCTTCTGGAGCTGCTAAAAGGAATGACCTGAAAATAATACAGTAAAGAGATTGGATGTGAATTTTGTGCAATTTGACTTGTGCCAATTACACTGGTTGTGCATAAGTAAGATGACTGTATACTTTCTTGTCCGAAATGGGACACTTTTAAAAGTGAAAGTAGGTGCTATACAATCATGCCTGGACAGCAGGTATAAACTGAGATTTTCCTAAACCAGCACATGTGGTCACCCTGTGCCTGAGCCCAAATACTTTAAAATGTATTCAGCGTTTTCTAAAATGAATATCATTCCGGGACAACATTTAAGCAATTTTTCTGTATTATCAATAAGCACCAAAAAAATCAGTTTAAGTTAGTGTATGTCTCAACTATTAGGGTTCATATATTGGTCACAAAGAAACTGGACCATTTTGGTCATAAGTCAGTTTCACTTTCACCCTCTCCAGTATTGAAATAATCAACTCTGTTACCTTTTTTTTTTCCTTTTAGTGGGCTTGTTTTGTTTTATTTTATTTCATTTTATTTATTTTTGGCCCCACCGTGTGGCTTGCGGGATCTTAGTTCCCCGACCAGGGGTCAAACCCAGGGCCCTGGCAGTGAGAGTGCAGAGTCCTAACCACTGGACCGCCAGGGAGGAACTCCCCTCTGTTAGCTTTAAAAGAAGCAAATCTATGTTGAAGAGCAAGATTTCTGGCTCTTCTGCTGACTTGGGCAAGTTATTTAGCCCTTCAGCCCCTCATTTTCCTCACTGGGGATAATAACAGAATTAATCTCCTAGACTTATTGTGAGGATTAAAGACATCAATATAAGTAAAGACCTTAGAACAATGAGTGCCACATAGTAAGATCTGTGTAAGAATTAACTTGTTATTCTTAATCTTACTCTTATTCATATTCTTATGTCCCCACGAAGCACCGTTCTTTTTTTGCACAGTCCTTTGAATCATCATTTCCTGCCCTCCTTCCCTTCCCCCTCTCCCTGTTCCACCTCTACCACCGTAATGTATTGAAAACCTAAACACAGGAGCACCTAGCATAAAACATCCTTTCTGACCCTTTGCAGAGAATATGACCTGTTTGATAGTCATCACTTATGGGAAATAGCACTTTGGGGAACATGAAACTGATTAGTAGAGTAAGCCACTCTTCTTTAACGTGGTGAAGTTTGGGAAACAGGAGAAAGCTCTGTTGTGTACTTTGTGGAGATAGAGAGGGGAGAATGGGGAGTGGAGCAGGATGGAAGGACGGGAAGAGAAACAAATGGAGCAAAACCTAAGAAGTAAAATGGGTCTAGAGAGATGGGTCAGAGTCAGAGATAAACGAGAAGACAAACCTGGCCAGCATTGCATATCAGGAGGAGTGTATCTGAATTAGGCATTATAGGGACATACTGATGATTAATGCAAAGTTTGGATTGACAACTATCATGATGTTACTACCCTCGGGAAATAAAATTCATACAGATTTGGTAAAGGAACAATTTAAGTAGTGTTTGATGTTCTACCTACCTATCCTATTGGATTAAGAATTAAGCCATGACAGGGTACATATAATTTTCCAAAATTGCGTGATCTCTCACTCTTTATGTCCTTCTCTCCATCATTCCAGTTAATGGGACCTGTGACATCAGAGATACAGGACCAGACTGAATAGCCAATGTTTTTAGCAACTTTGGTAAATTCTTTAGAAACTGATGTCAAGGGAGTTTCCAGAGTTCAGTAGAATAAAGCATTAAACACAGAGTTGTTCACCCCACACAAGCAGGACTGGATATCAGGCTTTCACACTGCACTGCCCCAGAAGAAAATTAATGAGTTCTGCTCCTTGGATTACCTGTCAGGAGGCTTTGAGGATGGTTTCCCCAGGGGTAGACCTCAGAAGTTCCATGCCAGAGCTATATAATTTTGACTCCGAGGGCCATTTTCCAAGTGCTGTGAAGTCCATTCGTTGTGCTATGTTAAATAGCTATTTCTCAAGTTTATTTAGGAAACTGAAGCTTGAGGAATGATTATTTTTACATGTCACTGTATGGGATTGTAGGTCTGCTATGAATATTATTTAGAAGATTCAAAATAAGAAATTTCTGTGGCAAACATACTATAATTGTATCAGATGAGAAGTGGGGATGGGGGAGGTGTTAAAATCCCTAGAGCATATATAAGATGCTGTATAATAGAGCATATATAAGATACTCTATTTTTCTTTGGTTTAGGGCATAGAATTTGCTTTAGAGTCTGTTGCTTGCTTATCCTTTAATATTGCTCCAGGAAGCAGGAAAGGATAGAAAGGGAAATGTAAATTATCCGATTTTCCTTCTGGATGGTTGGGCTAGTTAAAGATTTGTAGGTAGACAGACCTGAAAGTGAGGTATTAATGGTATTTGTGGCTTTTTCGCTCTATTATCTGTCCTTTTATCATCTTAGATAAATGAGAGTTGTGGTTTTTAATCAGAGAAGATGAAAGGCAAGACAGGAAATGATGATTTATTGTGAGCAAGAGTCAGGTAAGGACATAGGACTGCTTTAGATTTGTTTTAAAATAATATGGATCTTGTTGCTTTATTAAATGGGTTTTTATTGAGACTTTTTAATACTCATTTTACATGTAACATTGTAAATGTAAGTTTTAATAAAATGCTGGCTAAAATCAATGAAAATTTAATACTTAGCAAGCATGGAGTGGGCTTTTCCTTTTAAATGCTTACTGTTTTCTCCTAATCTTTATTTCACCACAGATACCTTATGTATAATTTGAAAGGAGGCAAATTCAGATATCCTGGCAGATGGGGATTTAGTTCTTACTCTAATCCTTTTAGACACAATTTCTAAAGTTTCAGAAAGTTTCATTAAAGAGTTGGTAGGCAAATTTGGAACAAATCAGATTTTTCAAAAAGAAAAGCTTAGAAATGAATAAGGAAATTCTAGTTCTCATTTAGAATATCTTATTGGTGATCAATAAAATCCCCACTTTGGGTATACTCTTTTTTGTTTTATACCTTTGCAATGACTTGTCTTCATTCCTGTGATTGCCTAATTTATTATTAAAATGTTACTAATTTTCACCCAGTTATCCCTGCATGGTTGGTTAGTTAAAATACATATACATGTATATTTAGAGCTTGTGCTCTGCACCTAACAAGTTTAAGTAATTTAAATAAGCCAGAGATGCTTATGGGACATCAGACTTAAATGAGTGAAGGAACTGAAATCTACAACTCATCTATGACAGGAAATGAATATGGAAAATTATAAGAGCAGAAACGAAAAGTAAAAAGTAACTAAAGTTTGAATACTTTCACAGATCCTTATCTATCTGACCTTGAGAAAATTAAAGATATGACAGAGAAACTAGGCTTTCACACCCAGCTGCAGAGTTTCTCAGCTAAAAACAACTTGACTCACAATTCACCTGGAAGTTGCTGCTTCCCACCGAGTTTAAAGGCAGAGTATCCTGCAGTCAAAATATTGGTCATAGGCGGTTGATTCTTTTCTCAAAAGGAGGTTCATTAAGATTGTAATCAGAACCTTGTTTGGCTCAACAAGAAGGTTAGGCTAAATGTTGACTCTTTTGTAGGAGAGGGACATCCAGATATAATCGGGAATTTCAGGGAGTTAAGAAAAACGTGATCAAAAGATGTGCAGTGGGAGTTCAAAGAATTCACTATGCTAAAAAATGATGGGACTCTTCTCTGAAATGGGCTTATATCCTAACTGTGCACACCTATGTAGGTACAAACAAACAAACAAACAGACCTGTTGTGGAGAACAGTTAGGTGAACAGATAAGTTTTTTCTCCCTTTACAAACATTGGGTAACTTTAAAAGTTTGATGGCAGTAAATTTGCAAATATGATTGTTTTCACCTTCCAAGTCAAATTTTTTTTTACAGTTTTTTTAATACTGTGATTGAAAGCAAAAGTAGTATAATTCATAAGAGAACTATCAAAGCCAAGATCCTCTTACCTTAAAAATAAGACTGTAGGGCTTCCCTGGTGGCACAGTGCTTGAGAATCTGCCTGCCAATGCAGGGGACATGGGTTCGAGCCCTGGTCCGGGTAGATCCCACGTGCTGTGGAGCAACTAAGCCTGTGCGCCACAACTACTGAGTCTGCATTCTAGAGCCCGCGAGCCACAACTACTGAGCCCGCGTGCTGCAACTACTGAAGCCTGCACGCCTAGAGCCCGTGCTCCGCAACAAGAGAAGCCACCGCAATGAGAAGCCCGTGCACCGCAACAAAGAGTAGCCCCCACTTGCCGCAACTAGATAAAGACTGCATGCAGCAACAAAGACTCAACGCAGCCAAAAATAAAATAAATAAATTTATTAAAAAAAAAAAAAGACTGTAGTCCCTGCCCCACCAAGAAATTCCTAGGTCCAGGGGAGAAACAAACTCAGAATTCAGCAAGTACAATGTAGTGTTATATAGTATAATGAGCAGAGAGTAAAATATTAAGTTAAATGTACAGCTTCTATGAAATTGTTTTAGAAAAGAATTTTTAAAACTAATGAAAAAGTTAATTGTCATTTCTGTTGTTTTTAAAACACATTCAAAATACTATCTAAAGTCACTTTCAATTCCTTAGCAGTATGAAAGATTCCTAACTAGAAAAAGGGATTACTTTGATAAAGCAACAACTGGAGTTGATTTCACATTTATTATCATCTAAATTTACTTTAAGCTATTACAATAGAACTTTCCCTTTAAAACCTCTCTTACCATTACTATTACTTTACATCCTAATCTTTAATTCATCTGAAGGGATTTGTTACAGTTAGTCTGGGTCTGCGGCTCAATCTCTTCTAAAGGATGCAACACTGCAATGGGCCTTGTCCTTCTCTGGATTCATTTCACATTACTGATCTTACCTGGGAATATGAATGTTGTAGGTACTATGTATCCATCCATGCGGGAGTCCTTAGAAGATAAGAAAATGAGTTCATAAGATTATACTTATGTCTCCATCTGTAACAACCTCTTTTTTTTCCTCAAGTTAAATTGCAGACTTTAAAAATGCATGTGGACAGATACAAAAGAGTGCATACACTGTACAATTGCCTTCATATGCTGTACAGAAGTGGCCAGAACTAATCTGTGGCATCAGAGGTTAAGATAGTGGTGCCCCAGGGGTGGTGAGGGTGTGGGAAGGATGTGGCATCATGGCCAAGTTACGCATCTCACTAAGGCCCAGCTTCCTTGTCTGTATTCTAGAAAGGTGCGTGATAATCTACATAATTTCTTGGCACACTCTGTGGTGTATAGTCAGAGTTTAGTAAGCATAGATATTATCAACAGCCAGTGGTGTAATGGCAGTCCCATAGGTTTCTCAAATTCAAAAGGTCCATTTCAACTTTGTCATCTTCCTTCACCATTATCTGCCCATTTGCTGGTTACGTGGAAATTGTTCTCCTTTCCCCTCCTGCCCCATCAATCACAGAGTCCATTGATTAGCTCTCTGGAGTTTATCAGCTTCTTGTACCCCATGGCCTGACTCAAGGCATCAGCCTTTCTCACTTGTCTTATTTCACACACCTTGCCTCAAACTCACTCTGCCTCCAAAAACCTTCTTATAATGCAGGCAGAGTGATTTTTCTCTCTCAGATGGAGTTCAACTGTGCCACATATACGTCCTGCTTGAAATTCTACAATGGTTTCCCATTCCCTTAGGGTAAACTCCAACTGCTTTATATTTAAACTCTCTTAGAGGCCTTACATGGCCTGATTTGTCTCCACCTTCTAGCTTCAACTCTTGCTATTCCTCTTTTGCAGTCTATACTACAAAAGGGTTTAATTTCATTCAGTTTCTCGTCAACATGCTACACTATCCTGTTTCAGTTCACACATTATTAGAAATAGTGACATTCCTAATATTAATATTTAATATTTATTGAATAGTGATATTTCTGTTAGAAATAGTCCTCTTCTCTGTGCTGCTTCCTGTGTCTCCCATTGTTATGGGCTGAATTGCAACCCCCCAATTCATATGTTGAAACCCTGACCCCCAGTACCCCTGAATATGACTGTTTGGAGACAGGGCCTTTAAAAAAGAGGTAATTAAGTTAAAATGGGGTTATTAGGGTGGGCCCTAATCCAACCTGATCTTATAAGAAGAGGCAATTAGGACACACACTGGCACAGGAGGAAGAACATGTGAAGACACAAGGAGAAGATGGCCATCTCCAAGCCAAGGAGAGAAGCCTCAGCATGAAACCAACCTTGCTGACACATTGATCTTGGCCTTCAAGATTCCAGAACTGGGAGAAAAATTCCTTTGTTTAAAGCACCCAACCTGTAGTACATTGTTATGGCAGCTCTAGCAAACTGATACATCCACAATGAATTCCCTCCCATTCTTCAGACTGAGCTTAGAAGTCACTTCAATTAGGACACGCTGGGTTAGACCAGGTGCCCTTCTATGTGACATAACCACAGCAAAGATGCACTGTCCATTCATTGTGGGCCCGGCCCTGTTCACAGCATTTTGCCTTGTGTCATTCCATTTACTTGTCACTCACTTTATGAGGGAGGTACTTTTAAATCCTAAATTTACTGATCAGAAAATGGGGGAAAAAGCGTTGCCAGACATGCAGTCATGTACAAAAGACCCAGTCTCTTTTCCTCAGTTCTTATTTGTCAAGGTAGAATATTCTTAGAGTTTGAAAAGTATTAGAGTTTGACACCGAACGATCTGTATTTACCTTATCATGACATCCATCCAATGTTATTGCAAATACTTGTTCAGTTTTCTTCTCTGCTAGTCTCTAAACTCCAGGAGCACAGAGTCTATCTGGATTTCCCTACCACTCCCTGATTCTGTTGGCTGGTGTCCAGCGCAGTGTGTGCCCCACAGATATTTGGTGGGTGCTCCCAGCAGCTCTGGTGCTGAGGCAGGTGAGTGGCCAGAAGCTGTCCTGCCTGGCCTGCAGCTGCGGAGGGAGACCAGCACCGGTGCCCTGAGTAGAGCACATAAGAGCAGGGGTGCACCTGAGGGCACTCAGTGAGCATGGCACCCTCCCGGCTTCTCCCTCTTCTTTCCCCACAGTGTTCGCAGTTCTGTTGATTGGGGTCAGAGAGGGAAAGCACTAAAGCAGACAAGTAATTATCAAGAACTATTATATATCGAATCAGTATCCCTACATCTGGTTGGCCCTCTCTTGGCTGTTTTGTTCTATTGAAATTCTTTGAATAAAGACAGTTTCCTTCAGAAATTTGGGATATGGATGATAAAATCTAATTCTACACAATTAAATTTGTCCATGGAAAAAGTCCTCATAGACGTAAAAGAATAAGACTGAATAATTCTAGTGAAATGAAGGGCAAAAAGCTCTATTGTCGAATTGTTTGATGTTAGAAAAAAAAAATAATGCAAGTTGGCATGTTTTCTAGAATTTCACAGGCACTTTCTACAATGCAGGGTCCATTAACATTGGCACACAGGCTCATGTCCAGATTCCAGGACCCCAATAAGAGCTGGCTAGGCTTGTTCAGAATTAAAAGAAGCTTTTAATTCATTTAATTTTTTTGTGAATTTTTATTCAGTACTTCATGTGTACCAGATATCAGCAATATGAAGATAGTAAGACAGTCTCTGCCCTCAAAAGGTTTTCTGTCCAGTGGAAGAGGCAGATATGAGAGTAAATAAATGTAACGAAGGAGGCGGGGCTGGGGTAGGAATGTTACTCCCTGGGGAGACAGGAGAGCTGTCCAGGGACAGTGGCCTTTGGGCTGAGTTCTGAGAAACCCTTGAAACAAATAGAGCTCCAGTTAGAAATAAAAACAGTGATTTCAGACAATTCTTTTGGCATGTTGCATATAACTTTTCTAAGGGGATCATCATCAAAAGTGACTTTCACACAAATTCTCTCCCTTTTGCTTCTCTTAGGACAGATGAAGATGCTTGCAAATTATCCCATCACCTTCAAATATTTTCCAAGTCACTTCAAAACAAAGTGACTTTCAAAAAATTGATACAGCCGTCATCCAAGTACACGGACTCTCTAACTCTAGTGTTCATTTTTTTTTAATACTCAGTTGTGACTTTGTTTTATTGACTACATTTATCTTGAATCTATATCCAGTAATTCAGTTCAACATTTATTGAATACTTACTTTGTGCCAGGTATTGTTCTAGGCTCCGGCATACACGGATAAATGTCTTGACCTCCGGTTTACGGTCTTGTAGGGAGACACATATGCTAATAAGTAATTTAGTATATAGGTGTTAACAGCACCCAAAAATAGGTATTTAAATCTGAGTAGTGAGGGAAACTGGTTAAGATTTCTTGGAGGTGGTAACATCTGGGTAGGGTTTTGAAAGCTAAATGAGATTTGTAATTTTAAAAGAAGCTGAAGGACTTCCCTGGCGGTCCAGTGGTTAAGACTGCGCTCCCAGTGCAGGGGACCTGGGTTCTATCCCTGCTGGGGGAGCTAGATCCCGCATGCTGCATCCTGTAGGTGGCAACAAGATCCTGCATGCCACAACTAAGACCCTGTGCAGACAAATAAATAAATAAATATTATTTATTTATTTATCTATTTTTTAGAAACAAAAAATTAAAACTGAGCATTAACTTTTAAATGCAGTGTTTATGGAGGATTCTCTATATATCATATTGAATGTAATAATTAATAAGTGCATGGACTGACCTGCTGTACTTATGTGTACTGTAACACATGTGACAGAGGACATGCATGTTTAGGGCTACCTGTATTTATAAGGAATCTTCAAAAAAGCGTAGTTTATGAATATTATTTGTATCATCTTAATTTTTAAATATCCTGATTAATAAAATAATCTAAGAAAGAGAAGTAAGATTTTTAAAATTTCCTGAGAGAGTGGGAGTGGGTGACATCTCTGCTCAAAGCATTTTTGTGTCCTCATTGCTACACTGAATGTTGGTAAGACCTGGTTAAGGAAAGGAAAGTTTTCTTCCCATTTGGAATTTAGGATTAGAAAGCCAATCATTGGCTTTTGCTGATTAAAAAAAAAAAAAAAAGACTTTTAGGTTAAATGAAGAGTCAACCCCTAAGTTTCAGGCAAAGAGAAAGCTAGAAAGACCAGGTATCTTTTCATTTCCCAATAAACAGAGATAACTTCCTCTGCTTTCCATGAATATAGATGCAATACAGGAACTGAAATTCCAGTTTGACATACAAAATTAGTAAACTTCTAGAAAAGGGGCATTCGTGTTTTACTGGTATCTCATCCTCATCATCACCCATATGTCGACCCTTTTATTTTATTCCTAGCATGTATCACCATGTATTTCTATGCTCAGACTCATACAAAAATGAAATACTGATCTTTACTAAATTAATGGCTTATACTTGTCCACCACTCAACAAATATTTATTGAACCTAGTGAGTTTCAGGCCCTCATCTCAGTACTGAGGATACAGAATTGTACAGAACAAAATAGATAATAATTTCTGCCCTCATGAAGCTTACATTCTAGGGGGTAGAAAAGTGAAATAAATAAATTGAATTTTTGGTTAATATATAGTGTATTGTGATAAATGCTATGGGGAAATATACAGGAGGGCTTATATATATTAAGTCCTTTAATAATCACTGCATCACTATGATATAGGTACTGTCACCCATGGCTGGAAAATTGAGGCACAGCAAGGTCAGGTAACTTGTCAATGGTTAGTCATCAGCATAACTGGGCTTCAGACCCAGGAGTCTTACCCTAGAGCTCAACCTTTGACATGATACAGTCTAGCCCCCCAGAAGAAGTAGAACACCTCTTACAAAGATGCCCCTCTGGGGTGGGCAGGCACAGGGGTCAGTGTGTGGTATGGGTGTGGTGTGAGCTTCGGAATCTGACAGATCAGAGGCGGACTTCTGACCTCCCCGCATATTTACTTGGGCACTTTACATAATCTCTTTTGTCCTCAGTTTTTCTAGACCTTAGAAATGGGAATAATACCTTATAGGTACATTGTCAAGATTTAATCAGATGAAGTGGAAACAACATAACACAGTTTTTGGCCCAAGCTGGGGACTCAATAAATGTTTAGTTTTTCCCCTTTCCCTTTCCACAAGTCATGTAAACATCACCCAGTGATTGCATTTTCCTTCCAGGTCTTCTGCACAAAGAAGATACTAGAGCAAGTATGATTTTTCTTGTCTTGCAGAACGGGTTTCCAAGACAAGGTTCTATAAATCAATGTCACATCCTTTTCTCATTTCAAGATGTGGAAGTTCGTTAAGTTTTGATTTTAGGACTGAATTGATTTCTTTTTCCTCTGGGTCAGCTGTGCTGGTCTCCGTTCTACCTTGCTTACCTTTCAACATAACACCTTCTCACAGGCTGTTACTATGCTGTTTGCAAATGTGCTTGTAGTCTTGGAGTGTGCTACTGGATTATTGAAAAGGTTCTTCATCCCAGCAAGTTGACCTGCTGCTGGGAAGCTCACAGAACCAAATTAATGTTTCCTCACACTGTATTTTTCCTGATTCAGCTTATTAAAACCATAGAGACAAAAAGTGTCATTTCCAGAAGTAAAAAAACTTGTAAAAATGTTAATTCCTGCAATGTGAAAGCAGAGGTAGTAACTGGTGCACTGGGGAATTACTCTTCAGTTTTTACAGCATCAGAGCCTAGCTGTGCAATCCTGGGCAAATTCCTTAACCTCTCTGTGCCCCATACAGCATCAGAAGCCAATCTGTGGAATCCCGGGCAAATTACTTAACCTTTCTGTGCCTCCATTTCTTGATCTGTAAAATGATGGAAGTAATAGTACAATCTCATTGGGTGGTATGGAGGATGAGATTGGTTAGTATATGTAAAGCACTTAAAATACTAACCAGAACCTAGTAAATGCCTAAAGTGTTTTATTACTATCATTAAGCCTGGCATGACATCTTGATTGTGCACATCTCCCTATGAAAGTCTAGACTGTTGTTTGGCTTCTTAATATAAGAAACATAAACACTTGAGAAAAATAAAAATTGTTTCATTTACTAATGACCACTAATGATTAGAATTAAAGACATAACTTCTTAGGTAAGGCACATAACTTGATAGACTTGTAAATGGAGAATCGTGTTATTTTGTTATTTGTTCTTACTTGTTGTATACATATATGATTAAATTTTACTCACCGGCTGCATCCTTTGCAGAAGAATTACCAAAAGGCTGTTGTTTACAACCCAAGCCCAAGAGCTGTTGAAAATGGACAATAAAATCAAGTTTTAGTAGAAGTACAGCATAAAAGCAACAGTCTTCCTGTGACTTAATGCCCTCACTATGCAGTTGAGTTACTAATCATTGGCACATAACTGCTAATAGTCAAAGCTGGCTGTTCACAGCTTATTGTAAAACAAGAACTGTTTGCTATCCTGGATTCAAAGCACACTTCCTCCTGACAATCATCTTGCTTCTTTTGTTCCTAGGAATCATTCTGGGACCGTTTGTGTTGTCAAGGAAGCTATAGTTTCACTTCCAGACTTTTTAATTCCAAAAAAGAGATGGGTTGAGATCCAGACTCATATTAAAACCTCCTTGTAATTAAGGGTATTAGCTAATAATAATTTTGCCCTAATTATGCAAGTACTGTTGTAACCGAAAGTGGGGTCCAGCTGCTTGCCGCTCAAAAGCCAGTAAAGAGGCAAGGTTGGTGGAAAGGAAAGTTTGCTTTAGTTTGGATGCCGGCAACGGGGGGCGGGGAGGCGACTCCCCCTCCCTCCCCACTGTCAACCAGTGGGCAAGAGCTTTTATAGACAGAGGGAGGGGGCTACATGCAGAAACAGCACAGTCAGCTCTGACCGTCATCTTGAAATTGGTCATCGGTGGTCTGACCAGCGTCGTCTTGATTGTTTTAAGTACAGTTAGTCTTCAGTTCCAGGGTCGGTTTGTTCCCACTTCCTTGAGGCCAGTTCTCGGAATTGTGGCAGCTTATGCCATGGCTACAATCTGGTCATCATGTAGTTAACTTCCAGGAGATGGCTCGGAATATATCTATCTATAGCCCTTGAGAAGGAACTGAAGGTCCTTGACTGTGCTTAATGACTAAACTATTATTATTTTGTCTTGTTGGACTGTTTTCCTTTGTTTCTGCATTTTCTCACTTCTCTGATTAAACCTATTCTTTGGCTAAAGTTTTTCCACAGACAACAGGCAGGTGGAAGACATGCTGGGGGGGAAGGACCACAGCGTCCTGCTCCATTTCACTATTACTTTAGTTATATTCATTCACCCTTTATTTCCCCTTCCTGCTTTATCTGTTACTGTGAGGTATCTTTCAGGATTTTAATTTTTACTGGCGTAAGGACTTTTGAAGCTAAAGTTATCACACTGGTGAGGCTGGTTTTCTTTTGTCCATGAATAAATTACTGCTACATGGAAAGTATAAAATCATCAGTCAATATTCAAAATAAATATAGGTAGGTTCCATTTCTTCTGCTGTCAGTTTTAGTAGTTTATATCTTTCAAGGAGGTTGTCCATTGCATGTAAGTTGTTTAATTTCTTGGAGTATAGTTTTTTATTTTATGCCATTACTATCCATTAGCTATCTTCAGGATTTTTAGGGGCAATCCTCTTTGTCCTTCCTGATACTGGTAATTTTTGTCTTCTCTTTTCTTGATAAAAGAGCTACAAATTTATCAATTTTATTCCTCTTTTCCAAAACCTAACTTTTAAATAATTTTTCTCTGTTCACCTGTTTACTCTTTCTTTCATTGATTTTTGTTCACTCTTACCTTAATTATTTCTTTGCTTTGATTTATTTCGGCCTTAATTTGTTCTTCTTTTACTAGCTTCCTAAGGTAGAAGCTTAGATCATTGATTATGGACCTCTATTCTATTTCAATAAGCATTTAATGCTATAAAATTCCCTCTAAGGATTGCTTCAGCAGTATCCTACAAATAGTGATATGTTGTAGTTTTCTTATTATTCAGTTAAAAATATTTTCTACTTTCCCTTGGAAGATTTCTTCTTATCTGTGGGTTTTTTAAAAGTGTGTCCTTTAACTTTCAATATTTAGGGATTTTCTAGATATCTTTCTTTTCTGATTTCTAAATGAATTCCTTTGTGGTCAAAGAACATACTTTGTATGAGTTAAATCCTTTAAAATTTATCAAGATTTGTTTTATGACCTGGCATATGATTTATCTTGGTGATATTTCCTGTGAACTTACAAAGAATATATATTCTGCTCTTTTGGGTGGGAGTATTCTAAAAATATCCATTAAGTTAATTTGGTTGATGCTATTGTTTAAGTTTTCCGTATTTTTCTTGATTTTCTGTCTACTTATTCAATGTATTGCTGAGAGAGGAGTGCTGAAATATTCAACTGTAACTGGGCTTTGTCTGTTTATCCTTTCAGTTCTAAGAGGTTTTTTTTTTTTTTTTTGCAGTACGCGGGCCTCTCACCGCTGCGGCCTCTCCCGTCGCGGAGCACAGGCTCCGGACGTGCAGGCTCAGTGGCCATGGCTCACGGGCCCAGCCGCTCCGCGGCATGTGGGATCTTCCCGGACCGGGGCATGAACCCTGCATTGGCAGGCGGACTCTCAACCACTGCGCCACCAGGGAAGCCCCAGTTCTAAGAGTTTTTACTTCAAATATTTTGAAGCCTTGTGTTTCAGTGTATGTGCATGTAGGATTGTTAGGGTCTCTTTATGAATTTTGCTTCTTATCATTAAGAAATATCCCTCCTTGTCCTTGGTCATACCCCTGGTTCTAAAGGTGTGGAAGCCATCGAGCTGTGCTCTTCAGACCTCCTTTCCCCAAAGTAGTACACTTAGCCCACAGCCTCAGCTTCAACAGTTTGGGGATCTGCCACATATCCCCACTGTGGTTATGTTCTCCCCATGGTGCTGCCAGCTCATGACTGACCCCAACTGTTTCTGCCCAAAGCCAGCTCTTCCGATGGGCAGTCTCAGCTGGGGACTCCCCATCAGCCTGGCTAAGACTTTCACAGAGCCTGCAGTCTCAGGCTCCTCTGACCCAAACCTTCTTTCTCCTTTTCTCCTTTCACAGGTGTCAGATCTGCATTCAAGTCTGAAGACCTTACCCTGCTCAATCCTATTCCCTCTTACCTTTATCTTTCACAAGTGTTTCCCCCAATAAATCTCTTGAACTTCTGATTCAGTCTTGACATCTTCTTTCCCAGGACGCAAATTTACACAGAAGTCTACTTTGTCTGAATTAACATGGCCATCCAAACTTTCTTTTAATTATTGTTTGCATGGCATATCTTAGTCCATCCTTTTGCTTTTACTCTGTGTCTTTATAATTAAAGTGTGTTTCTTGTATGGCTGTGCTTAGTCTACTGTCTTGCGGTATGTTTTCTATTTTTTTAAATTAATTTTTATTGGATTATTGTTGCTTTACAATGTTGTGTTAGCCTCTGTTGCACAACAAAATGGATCAGCCATACACATACAGATAACCCCTCCCTTTTGGACTTCCCTCCCATTTAGTTTACCACTGTGTATTAGGTAGAGTTCCCTGTGCTATGCAGTATGTTCCCATCAGTTGTCTCATCTGTTCTCCTTCCCTTTTCTCTTTTTTTTCTTGCCTTTTTTGGGATGACTTAAGTATTTTTTTAGTATTCCATTTTATCTCCTCTCTTTCTTATAGTTCTTTGATCATTATTTTTGGTCATTACTCTAGAGTTTACAGTATGCCACTCTATCTTATCATATCCCACCTTCAAATAATATTGCTTCATGTGTCATGTAAGAGCTTCATGACTTTATGCTTTCATTTTCTCCTTCCTTTCCTTTGTGATATTGTTGTCATACATTATATTTATTACGTATGTCAAAAACCTAACAATACATTATCTTGTTTTAAATGGTCAATTTCATTTTAAAGAAATAAAAAAATAAGGAAATAGTTTATTTTGTATGTACCCACATATTTACAAATTCCCACACTTTTTGTGTAAGTCCAAGTTTCCACCTGGTGTTTTCTTTCTTCTTGAAAAACTTGCTCAAACATTTCTTGTAGTGCAAATCTGTTGGCCATGAATTCTCTGTGCTTTTGTTTGTGTAATGTAGTATTTATTTAGTCTTCCTTTTTTGAAGGATATTTTCACTGGATATAGAATTCTAGGTTGACCTTTCTTTTTCTTTTTCCAGTCAGGTCTTTAAAGATGTCATTCTACTGATTTTTGCTTGTGTGGTTTCTAATGAGAAGTTTGCAGTTGTTCTTCTTGTTGATCTTTCGTACATAATGTCTTTTTTTCCCACTCTGCTGCCTTTGATATTTTCTCTTTATCTCTGGTTTTCAGCAATTGCCTCATGATATGCTTGGTTCTGGTTTTCTTTGTATGTCTTTGTTGGGGTTCATTCAGTTCCATGGATTTCTGGTCTGTAGTTTTCATCAAATTTGGAAAAATTTTATCCATCATTTGTTTTTATCATTTTTATTCCCACCTGCATCCCAGGACTGTGACAACACATGTGTTAGACCACTTTGTTGTCTCACAAGTCACTGAGGCTCTGTTCATTTTTTCAGGCTTTTCTTCCTCTTTCTATTTACATTTGGGTATTCTCTACATTGTTTTGTCTTTGAATTTACTAGTTTCTTCTGCAGTTCATTAATGTCCTGATAATCCCATCTGGTATATTGTTTATTTCAAATATTTCTTTCACTTCCATAACATCTCATTGTCTTTTAATCTTCCTTTTATCTCTTCATATCTTTCTTTTAAATCCTTAAGTATATTGAGCATATTTATAATTGTACTTGTGTGCTAATTCCTCAGCTCTGTCATTTCCAAGTCAATGTCCCATTTTCCTTCTTTGCATGTGCAGTAAATTTTTTACTGAATGCTAGATTTGGTGGGGGGGTGGTTGGTGTTTTGTTTTTAGTTTTTTGTTTTTGTTTTTGTATTATTTTGATTCAGTGCCAAGTTTTGTTGTCTTTCTCTTAAAAGGTTTGTTAGGGCAGGTCTGTAGTAACCTTTACTCTAGGCTTCATTTAACCATACTACTAAACAAATACTTTAAAGAACCTCCTGGGGTTGTGACCTAAAGCCCCAGTTGCTCAGCAAAGACTGTCTATTCTGGCTGGTAAAAACTCACATGGCTCCCAGCCCTTTGCCAGATCTGGGGATCTTTTATCTTGTAGATCCTCATTTGTTTTTGC
This sequence comes from Pseudorca crassidens, assembly GCF_039906515.1. Taxonomy (NCBI): domain Eukaryota; kingdom Metazoa; phylum Chordata; class Mammalia; order Artiodactyla; family Delphinidae; genus Pseudorca; species Pseudorca crassidens. Next base: position 60,309,595 of record NC_090307.1, read on the forward strand.
CCAGTGTTATGAAGTTGACCCGGCCCGCGTGCAACTTAATATTCAGCAACAAACTCAAGGATACCCCGTGTGGATTTCTTGAGCTCTTTGTCAGTATAGATGCTTCCTGTCTAGTACTTTTCCTATAAAATTCCATCTGCCTTTGCCTCTGTGAACTCTGTTCTGTGTCCCCTTTACTTAGTGAGACCCAGGTTCTTGGGTTTCCTCTCACTGCTCTGCAAGCTGGGTTAACCATCAGACTCACCTAAGTTGTTCCCTTTCTCTCAGGGATCACATCTTGGGCTTCTTTTTGTCTAGTATCTGTAAATAGTTTTCCCTGTATTTTATCCAGTTTCCAGCTGTTTAGGCACGAAGGCTGATCCAGTCCCAGTTAATGCATCATGGCCAGAAACAGAAGTTTCGGTTTTTATGAATATTCTAGATGTCTTCTCCTAGACATTAAGGTAGTCTTTGAGAGTATCTGTTGTTGAGAGAGAAGCAATTTTGGGGGGAGAGAGAAGAGGCTCCAAGACCATTTACTGTGCCCTGGATGGCACAGGCTGAGACTGCACACAGGACCATGGGTAGGCATTCCAGAAAAGAGGGCGGCATGGCATCTGGGAGATAAGGGGGCTGTGGCCCCTTTTCTTTCCAGGTACTTTTCCTCAATCATCTTTCACACTGAAGGGATATAAGTCAAGGACAGCCTGTACATTCAACCTATTCCTAGAGCAGTTTCTCAGCTGCAAAATCCTCTGTCTCTTATTTTATTTATGGATGGAATTTTCTTTCTCCTTTGAATGTCCAGGGTAATTTAAGTATTTCTTCTAATTTTTTTCTTCTGCATCAGTGCTATTTATTGATAACTTCCAAAATCCAGTCATTCTGTTAAGGGCATTCATAAATTCATTTAATTTTCATCAGGACCCTAGGAGGCAGTACTAGTATGATCTCTATCTTATCCATGAGAAAAGCAGGGCTTAGAGGGATTAACAAGTTTCTCGAAGATCAGACAGCTTGGAAGTGGCAAAGCCATTGAACTTGTGTCCTCGCTTCATGCCCTGCACTCTTTTCTTTCTTTTTTTTTTTAAATTTATTTATTTTTGGCTGCATTGGGTCTTCGTTGCTGCGTATGGGCTTTCTGTAGTTGCGGTGAGCGGGGGCTGCCCTTCGTTGCGGTGCATGGGCTTCTCATCGCTGTGACTTCTCTTGTTGCGGAGCACAGGCTCTAGGCGTGCAGGCTTCAGTAGTTGTGGCTCGCAGCCTCAGTAGTTGTGGCTCTCGGGCTCTAGAGTGCAGGCTCAGTAGTTGTGGTGCAAGTGCTTAGTTGCTCCGCGGCATCTTCCCGGACCAGGGCTTGAACTGGTGTGCCCTGCATTGGCAGGCGGATTCTTAACCACTGCGCGACCAGGGAAGTCCCCATGCCCTGCACTCTTGACCTGAGTGATCTGAGGTTTTCCTTTCTCTTTTACTACACACTACCTTGTACTAGATATTTCTGTACCTCTCTTACCAGTTCATGAATTGATTGAGGATGGGAACCCTGTGCTTACGCATTGTATGTTCTTAAAGCATTTAGCAGAGCCCTTGCCCACATCCAGTTGAGAGGGAGGAAAGGAGGAAAAGATATTATCTTCTTTGTTTCTCATTTTGGAAAAGAAATAGCCCTAACCTCTTAGAACTAGCTTGCCATCAAAATACATCCTTATCAATAAGATTAATCTTTCGATGTGACTTTGTTTTACTTATTTGAGTCAGCTGACAGGAAATCTGCTGTCCTATAAAACAACAGATGGCAGAAAGGAAATATTCATTATTGTTCTGTCTTCCGGTGTACATACCTCGTAATGATAGACTCTGGGATAGTGTATTCTATGATATTTGCTCCTTTTACTCATGCCTATAAATTATTGTCCCTTACAAGATTGATTTTTATGTTTTCTGTAGCATTAGATAAATGTTTATTAAAATAAGATATGTGATCTCAAATAATGATAGAAATAACATAACAGGACCCTGTAATCAGTAATTTGAACTTATCTTTTTATTTGTTAACCAAATACACAGTGATATCTTGACTAAGTCTGTTAGTTACTAGGGCAATAAAACTATTTTATAGCAAATAGCTAGTGGGGTGCACCAGCAGCCCCAGGGGAGGATGTCAGAGCTTCTTGAAGAACTCTTCTTAAAGAAGTTCTTTATTGGATGAAGAAGCAGCTTGACTACAGGATGGTGGTTTCCACAATTCAGCCCCTCCCCCAGTGTCAGCTGTACCTGTTCCGGAGGCATTTAAGCGCATCTGATAACCCTCATGGTTGAACTCACAAGCCCCAGGCAGACTGGTATTTGTCAGGCTGGAGGCTACCGGCAAGGTGAGAAAGGCTTGCTGCTGGAAGCTATCAAAAATCGGTTTCGAACCTTCTTTAAAATCTTAAATTGCTCAGTTAAAAATGCCTCTAGCGCTGGGGGAGCTGTGTGAGAGAAGGAGGAGGAGGGATGTAGCGAACAATATCGTCAGTGTCTGAAATTCTGAACTTAGAAAAACAGAATAGATACTTGTTAAAGGTAATAAATTCTGATTTTATTTGATCATCACTCTGTTCTTCAGAGATGCTTTTTCGTTGGCCAAAAGCTGTAGAACTTTCAGGTTCAATGTTTATGAGATGCTTCCTCATATTTTGGAACTAAAATGACTTCATTCAGAGCGAGCAACTTAAAATCTTTATATGGCACTTTTAACGCTTGTGAAAAGATCTGTATGTAGTGGAATAGCTCTTGTCCTATCTATAAAGCAGGAGCCGAGAGAGGGCAGAGAGGAAAGGAGAAGAGACGCGGAAGGAGGGTCCTATTTCTCAAGCAAAGCAAGAGAAATCCTTAGAAGAGGGAATTATGTTTCACATGATCTTTTAAGATTCAGGATCTTTCCTCTCTTCGTAATTTTATAAAGTGAACAAATATCCACTATAGTTGCTTTCTTCTTTACACATAATAGATATTAATGAGCAGCCGTCAGAGGATTGATTTTTAGTCTCTAGTGGCCTGAACTGGATTCAGGCAATGATGTGAAGGCTCAAAACTAAATCTGTTGTTTCAGATCCCTGAGACTCTCCTGTCTCCCAGCATGTTGTTATGTTATATTAAACATTGGTAGTTGGATCATAAGAGCCACAAGGAACCACACATCTTTATCCTTCTTGTCTGGGTAATGCTCGTAAAAAAAAAATAAATGAATCCTTATCAATCCCATTGCCACCAAGCTAGGACTTAAAGGGCAACAGCGAAAAGAGAGTTTCCACTTTGAACAAAGACAGGCCTGAGGAAGGATTTTAGGTACAAACTAAGGTAAACTTTTTCAGCGAATTAATTCATATTGGATAGCGTACCTAATATCCATGAGATGAGAAGTTTGTACATTAACCATCTTAATAATATATTTGAACAAGGTGATCTAACAAAACATACAGTCATATTTATCTCAAATGTTTTTCAGGGTTCCAATGTGTCTTAAAATTCTGTCACGTTGCATTTTTACTGGGATGTTTTTCTATTAAAAAAAAGTGGTGGTACATTCACTAATAAGTATTTGTTACAGGCTTACTGTTTGTAGAGCATTGTGCTTGATTTTGCCTCAAATTATGCATTTATCTATTCATTTTCTTCACAAATATTTATTGCATGTTAATAAATGTGAAGACTTGTTCTTGGTACTGGGGATATTGTTAAATCAGCATTACCAATGAGGTCTTTGGCCCTCTGGCAACCTGCGTGCCAGTGGGGAAGTCAGCTAATACACAAGCAAACAAATACATATGTAGTATAATTTTGGAGAGAAGTGAGGAGATGTATTAGCTCTTCGTTTGCCAGCTACCAATTTCTCATATTATGTAATGGCCACAGGGAAATTGGATACCTTGATGTAATGACAGCGTGCTCTGACCTTCTGGGGCAAAGTATGGGGTCTCTTCCAGTCATCTTATGCAGTTCTCACAAATAGACATGTAAAGCACACATTATTAGTCTCATTTATTCGGACAAAGAAACTGAGGCCCAGAGGGATTGAGTGCATTTCTTTATTTAAAGCTAGTAAATGGTAAAGGTTTTTTCGACTCAGACCCTTGCTTTCTGACCAAAAGTTGCATGGTTTTCCTCTGCATTATTAATTACTTGATACATATTGGATTAATCAGCGACAAATTTTTTCCTTTCTACATTTCAGGTGAAAAATCTTTCAGGAGTAGAAATACTTTTACCAGATCACAACATATACAGCTTTTGCTTTTGACTTTAAAAGTACTTTTAATAAAGCCTCATATCTACTTAGTGGAGGAAAGAAGGAAAGGGGAAAAGTGTTTCTAAAAATTGCCCTTGCACCCCGCATGGGTTTTCATAAACCTCAGCCTTCTCAGCGCTGATTACTCTTTGCAGTCTTCCTTAGGAAATGGATGAAAATTTGAGCTGGGACACAAACAGGAAGGCTCTGAGGCAGCCTTTGTCCTGCAGACACCACCTCTTTAAATGGCTGCCATGCGGTGGGAATTGTTCTCCACTCAGATGAGAAGCTCCCCTGCCCTTTGTTTCTCTGGCCCTGCAGGGCTGGAGGCAGCTGGTGAGGTCCTGCTCCGAGGTGGAGGTGGAGCTCTGCAGGTGTGAGGGTGCAAGTGGACTGGAGGGTGGCATCCCCACCTCTGGGCCATGAGGACACCGGGCCACAGAGAGGTCTTGTGCTTCTCCCTTAAGAATATCATCCATGAGACTTTCAACCTGCTGAAAGGTAAGTTTCCTAAACCAATAATTTGGGCCACAGACTTCTTTCTGCAGACTGGTTCTTCCTTTTACTTAAAAGAGGAAAGGAGAAAGCAAAGCTTGCCGGTAGCATTTTTTTGTTTGTTTTAAATCCATTTTTAGGTGAATGCATGGGTGGGGCTCACAGTTTTATTAGTAGGTTATTGGTACATAACGTTAAGTGCCAGTAAACTGTTACTTTTTAACCTTTCAAAAGTTTTGTTGTGGTATGAATGTAAGTTTCTAAAGCTCAAATATAGAAGGCAAGTAGATAAGCCTTGTTACTAATTTGGGAAGGCTAGTTAAAATGGGATCTTAATAGATGCATAAAAAGGAATGGCTTAGAGATGTTTTGATTCCAGTTCCTGTTTTTGAGCAGGAGCCTTTCAACTATCTCATCTAATCTTTCCAGATGATTATCTAATTTTAGAAACATCAACTGAGGTAGACTCCATTACTCAAGCAAGCTCTTCCACTCTTTAATGGCATTAAAATATTTCTTTGGTGGGGCTACCAGCCTTTCCTCTTGTGTTCAGTGCTGGGACAAAGGGCACCAACCAGAAATGGCTGTGTTCCTTGCCCTGGTCCGAGAGAAGACATGTGGGTAGGAAGGCGTTCTCATCATGTGCCTGCCCTCATTTGGCCTGGGGATTTGTGTGATCTGCCGCCGTCCATTTCTTCTGATCTTTTCCTGGCCTCTGCCTGCTCCTCTCTTATGCACCTTCTTCGAGACATTGGTGCCTGAGTTATAGAGTGTACACTCGAAGCCAAAAATTCCTCTGATTAATCGCAAGCAGAGGGTCTACTTCAGTAAACACAAGTGCATGCTCTTCCCAGAAAGACTTCCATAATATCTGTTCACCTTGTTTCATGTTTAATTGTTAGATCATTGTTATCCGTACAGCCACTTTGTCAAGGGTCCTTGCTGGTCTTTTATTTTCTTTTTATTCCTTTTCTTGTCCTTTGTATTGTCTTTTAGAGGGAAGTGCAAGTATCAGGAAGGATAGTTTTGTTGCTTATTTGAAATTCATTTCCTTTAAATTGGATTAGAATCATTTGCTTTACTGTGTTCTTTTTTTTTTAGTTAAGTAGCATCATTTTTATATTTTGCAAGTGTGTTTATAGTTTCTTTGTTGTTTTTAAATTGTTTTACTAGTGTATTTTGTAATCAAAGGTAAAGTCTACTTTGGCCTCAGTGAGCCTTCTTTTTAGATGAGAGTGTAGTAAGAAAGCCTACCGAAATGCAACATTGTTTTTTTGGGTATAGTGTGGGGAAATTTTTTTTTTTTTAATCACAGATTTCAGGGGGTGGTAAGAAAAACCAAGGTTCATGATAGGGGATAAATGTCTGGCACGATGTCTAGGATTGTGGCAATAGCTTGATGTACTCATTTGTTTGTGAAAATAATTTCACACTTACTGCTAAATAAGAAGTCTTTAACTTTAAATCTTGCAAGTAATAAGGAATTTGCATATTTAGAAATTGTTTTCAGTTTCACATTCTACAGTTTCATTGTGATAGCCCCTGTAGTTCTGCAAATAATCACAAACCCCCTGCCCTGACCCCTCTGTACACGTCCCATCTTTTACAAGTTTTGTAAGGCCCTTGTTAAACTCTAAGCCCAGGGATTAATTGCAGAGCAGCTGTGCTAATCAAAGGCAAATTTAACAAGATATGACTCTGAAGGACTTCATTTTATGATCCTAAAGTTAAAAAAAAAACAAAACAGATGGAAAACAGAACAACAACACTTAGCTTACCCAAACAGGCAGAATCTCTACAGATAAGGAATTCTGAAGACAGTGGGCATAATAATGCAAGGCTCTAATAGCCAAGGTTCTGGCAGAAATTTTATGAAAAATAACAAAATAGCTTATAAGATGAGCTAAAAGGAAATCAGTGCCCCTCTGCAATAAGTAGAATGATAAAGTGAAATAACAGATTTACTGGAAGGCCTCCTACTGACCCCAGATGAGTGTAGGACTGTGTTTCAAAGCCTGTTTAAAACCCCAGAGATGTTGTTTTGAATCAGTCTTGCTGACGTAAACACAGACCCTGCCTGGAAATTTTCCAGAAGCAGAGATTGAAGGCAGCTTAGTCAAGATGTGCAGTATTGTTACATGAAAGACAGGGGCGAAGGCAATTTACCGCCTTCTTGCCAGAGTGCAAAAGCCTTTCAGCTCTCTCTGAAGGCCTCGTGGGACGTGGCAGTAAGACCACTGACAGAGAGAAGATTGCACCAACAATTGCCCCCAAGTGCTTGTCTAAACAGAAGGAAGGAGGCTTTGAGAAAAAGGGAATTGTTTCATAGTGATAGAGAAGCCTGTGGATTATTTAAGGGGAAAAAACTATTGAGAGGAGTATTTGACCAATGTGAGCACTGATGAGATGGACATTCATTGCTAGGAGTCTTGAGTGATGAATAAATGATAGGCTTACAGAGCTCAGGTCCCAAACAAACTCAGGGTTTGTAAGTGAGCAGAGTAAACAGGTCTTGTCTCTGTTAGCTTTGAAGGTCTGTGTTACTTTCTGTTTGTTAGATGTAGTTAAGCAAATGAACATGAAGACTTCAACTTTTTTCTTTCTCTTATGAAAATACGTAGTAAAATTGGGGCCAGATATGTAAAGGATATCTCCTGCTAAAAATGCAGATCTCTGTTTTAGACTTTCCAAGAATCCAGCTTGGTACGTCACAAAAATCACTAGTTGGGACGTGAAACGTCCATTATTTTGCTTAAAAAGACAGAAGGCACAGTACTTCAGTTATTTGTGTACTGAAGTGGTGTTTGACTATCTGAAACTCCTGGAATAAGTAGGTGATAATATAGATGTTTTCACCCTGTTTTTCTTCCTGTTCCATGAGTTGTGGTGCTAATTCCAAACAGTGCTTCCATAAACTTCAAAAGGAGTCCTGGAGATAAGGAGACAGGAACCACATGTCAGTGCCGCCTGCTGAGGCAGTTTCGGGAGCCTGGTGGTTGACCAGGCACCTTCAGCGCTGGTGTTGGGCATCCACAGGCGCAGTAGGACTAGTCCAGACAGAGTGCTTTGTATTATAGCAATATAATTATCATGGAGGCCAGCAGAGCCTACATGTACTTCAAAAGATTCTTTTATATAATAGCATAGTATGCATCAGTCGTCTTTCATTCTTTTGACAGCCTCAAATTATTCAGTAGCTATGAATGTTCAGTATCGTTCAGTTAAAATATTACAGGATTTACCACTTGATCCATCTCTGGTTTCTGCTGCTGTTGCTTCTGCTTCTGCTCTTCCTCCTTCTCCTTCTGACAAAACAAAAACCCTAAAGCATAGTCTCCTTTTGAATTAGGCAAGTCTGTGGAGATCCCTTACCAGTAAGAAGTTACAGTCCCTTCAAAAACTGCTTTCAGGGCTTCCCTGGTGGCGCAGTGGTTGAGAGTCCGCCTGCCGATGCAGGGGACACGGGTTCGTGCCCCGGTCCGGGAAGATCCCACATGCCGCGGAGCGGCTGGGCCCGTGAGCCTTGGCCGCTGAGCTTGCGTGTCCGGAGCCTGTGCTCTGCAATGGGAGAGGCCACAACAGTGAGAGGCCCACGTACCGCAAAAAACAAAAAAAAAAAACAAAAAAAACTGCTTTCTAATCTGTGAAACAGAAGAAATCAGACATCAACATGAGACAAACCCATCTCAAACTTTTTCAAGAAGTAGTGTAATTTCCAAAGCATCGAAGTGCCTGAACTATCAAAACATCTACCGCTACAATTCCGTAGGTTTTGGTGACCATGGTAGGAGTGGAATTAGAGTGTGTGCAGGCATTTTACAAATGCGGCTTCATTCATCTTCACGAAGACTCCATGCAGAGGTGGTTATCCTCAGTTTACAGATATGGAAACTGAGGCACGAGGAGGCCAGGCGTCTTCCCCACGTTTGTACAGCTGGTACGTGGCAGGGTGGGAATGTGAACCAAACGTTGTTTGCCTGAGAGGCCTGGGAACTCCCTCCCACACAGTGCTGAGTGAGCGGCACAATTTGTTACCTGTCTGTGTTTTTCAGTCTGGAGGTCGTAGAAGAACTCTGAGGTTTTGCTGGAAGTAGCTGCAGGACTTTGAACAATGCAGGCAGGCCACTTCTCCTCGGGGCTCCCAGGCTACTCTGACCATTTTTACGTCCTTTCTGACTGACTCTCTTGAAGGAAGAGATAGTATCTATCCCTCTTCCCCAGTAATATGTAAATTTTGTTGCTTGCATGGGTGCGAACTTGTTGTGTGTGTGTGTGTGTGTGTGTGTGTGTTTAGGGGCGCTGTTGTGAGAGAAGAAGGGAAACATCATCTTCCTCCTTATCAGGAAAGATGTTTAGTTAATGATGAAAATCCATTTGTCAAGACTCGAGCAGGCCTCGGACATTTCTTTATTGCTTCACAGTTACTCTGGCCAATGTGTGTCTTTCTAACAACCCTCTGGCAGAAATGCAACCATCCCACTACAAAAGTAAATAGAAGAGAACCCAAAATGTCACTGTCAGGGAACTCCAGAGCCCCTAGCTTACGTAAAAGAGATCCTTAGGAACTGGGATAGTTTGGGAAACTGCAGGGGGAATACAAGGCTGCAGTAAGACGTTGGGAAGGAGAGGCAAGCAGAAGAGTCAGACCCTGCCTGTGATCAGGGGAGCTGGCAGCCACGTGACGTGTGTTAGCGGGACTTGGCTGTGCATGTCACCCCTCAGGCAGGACCAGGTACCTGGAGAGACAGGTGCTTCCAGGCAGGGCTGCCACTTACAGAGCATGGACTGGACCTATGAGACCATCCCAGCTCTAAATCAGAGTTAATCTCAGGTGAGATTAAGATGAAGGCCAGATGGCCAACAAGAATCTGCTTCTCCATTGTTGGCCCAAGTGAGACCATGGGGGTGCTTTTTCTGGATAGAATTTGACCTTGACTGAATATTCACATACAACATTTAAGCAGTGAGGCTGAGAAAAATCAGTCACTTGTAATGCACATCAATTTCACAGTCACAGAATATAATTTTCTTTATTTTGGCAACAAAATTTGTATTCTAACTCGAATCCCCTATTTTTGACAGATAGCAGGAAAAATTAATCTAGTCACAGCCACAGCCAGTCAGCCACATCCAATTTTGGAGTAACTTGCTTCCGGTTAAGATTCAGGAATATTCAGGATCTTTCCCCTCCATCCTCCTCGTTCCCCTCCCTACTGGTGCTATAAGGAGTGCCTCTATAGAGGCCGTCAGGGACTTGGGTTCTGGACTCAGCCTCCCCTCCCCTGACTTCTTGGAGCCCAGAGCTGACCCCTTGACCCTAGTGGAGTTGGGGGCAGTGCTTCTGGGATGCAGACATGGATCCGTGGGCACAGGCGTGGCTCCCACCTGGCTATCTGCTAGGCAGCCCCTGCTATCAGGACTCTTACCTCAAGCCAGGAGTGTCTGTTAGACATAGAATCAATCAATCTCCTTCTCTTTCTGTCTCTCAGCTAAAATCAGTACCCATAGGCAAGGCAGGGAACTCCTGACCCCATGTGACTTAGCCCACCAGGATCCTCTATCCCAATTCTTCTTGCCCTTGTCCCAGGGGATGTCTCTGCCGCTGCCTTTAATGGTAGGAAGCATGTGTCCTCCCAGAGCCTCCCCAAATTTGGAGAGAAAACTGTGATGACCCCAACTCCCACCTGGTACATCGGGGCTTTATTCTGGGGATGGGATACTGAATGCACAGCGGCTAATTGCTTATCATGCTCTTTTTCCTCTCTAAATTTTCCCTTCTTCCCAGTTTGGAGTGGGGTGGTTTAAAAAATAAAGAAAAAACAAAAGAACAACAACAAACAAAAAACTTCTCCTGCCAGTTCATATCTCTTTTCAAAATTATTTTTGTCTCTCATTTGAACTAGAGCCAAGAACTTGGAATCTTTGTTCATTGCGTTTTCTTTTCTTTCTTTTTCCTCCTGACAATTCCCTCTGGGGCAAGTGGTGAATGAGCCCTGCCCCAGCCAAATCTCTTGGAATATGGGTTTAGGGAAGGGGGCGGAGGTGGTGAAGAGGGAACACATCAGTCAAAAGTATATCATATCATCAGGCTTCCCTGGTGGCGCAGTGGTTAAGAATCCACCTGCCAATGCAGGGGACACGGGTTTGAGCCCTGGTCTGGGAGGATCCCACATGCTGCGGAGCAACTAAGTCCGTGTGCCACAACTACTGAGCCTGTGCGCTAGAGCCTGCGAGCCACAACTACTGAAGCCTGCGTGCCTAGAGCCCGTGCTCCGCAACCAGAGAAGCCACTGCAGTGAGAAGCCTGTGCACCACAATGAAGAGTAGCCCCTGCTCACCGCAACTGGAGAAAGCCTGCGTGCAGTGATGAAGACCCAACGCAGCCAAAAAATAATAAATAAATTAAAAAAAAAAAGTGTATCATATCATCCTGGCAAAAGGCAACCAAATCTCCCTCAGTCAAGGTCCAGACTGTGTTCTCACTTCATTGGGAGTGCAGCCATTTCTGAATGCCCTGCAGACTTGGGAAGGACTGCTCTGCTTAGCACTGACCAGGAGCATGGCACATCCCTCAGGGGTGATGAGGTGACACTATCTTTTAGGGTGAAAGATGCTGGCTTTTAGCATGTTGAAAGTCTAAATATGAGGATGTTGATTTTCCCACTTTTTTTTAGTGTTTTCCTAAGAGCCTTGATTAAAGCTCTAATGAGGAAGCCTGTGTGTGTCTCTCTGTGTGTGAGAATACATGTATATATACATACACATACAATTTTAATCATATGTCTCTAACAGACTTCTGGTTGGAATTTTTTAGGAGCTAGCATTTATGATGCTTACTCTTTCCAGCTTTCCTTGGGTCTGCTTTCTTCTCCAAATCTTGGAATTCAACCAATGATATTGCATCTACATTTTAAAAAGGAGTTGGAAATTTTTAGGCAAAGTGCCTCTGAGAGCTAAGCGAAGGCTCTCTGCTTTCCTGCCCCCAGCGCCAACCTGCTGGTCCTGTTTCTCTAAGAGATCCTGGGGCCACTCTATTCTTCACTTCCTGGGCTGGTCTTTTAATGGCTTCCCAGCACTTCCTTTCTGCCCTTGCCTCAGGCAGTCAGCTTGTTTTTCTTTTATCTCTAAAGCTGCCCCTACTTAACAAGCCCCTTGAGAGTCTTCTCCTCCTAAAGATTGCCTACGGAATCAACACAGACTGGTGCAGTCTTTTTTCATGTAGCTCCCTTAGACAAGTCCAGACTCTTTGTGTTTTAAGAGTATTTACTTTTAACCACAGGAAATAGTAAATTGCTAAATTGGTTGGAGTTCCTATGCTGGCTAGCTCCCTGTGCTGTCCAGTCCACTCTCCTTTCTGTGCTCTGGGTTGCTCTAGGGGGCTTATCAACAAGGCCTCCTTGTCCCCTAGGTCCCAATTGCATCTGGCCAATGGGAGGCATGGGAGGGGATCAGAAGCTGCGAAGGGAGGGAGACAGATATTTATTCTCCCTCTTCCGCCCTAGGAAATGCCTTTGCTCCTCTACCCAAGATACCCAAGAACACAGCTCTTTTCATGACCCTGTCCTACAGTTCCTGTTCCAGCTTCAAAGTTCTTTGATTCTGGTAACCTCTCCCTCCCTTTGCACCTTTTGGTTTGGGGCTAGTGATGGCTCATCCTCCCAGTTGCAAGTCTTAAGGTCCTTAATTTTCTCTTGCTGGTGTCCCCTAATGCTACTCACATCTTAGTCAAGGCTCCTCAATTAAGCTGTTTGCGTTTCCTGTCTACTTCTTCCCAGGACCCCAACTGAACCCGTGAGTTACAGACACTTAGAGCGCAGGTCCTGAGGCTGCCTTGTTACTTGAGGTGTGTCTAAACTGAACCAGCAGCATTTGGAACCCTTGGGAGCCTTGTTAGAAAATCAGACTGTAGGGTTCTGACTCAGACTTCCTGAGTCAGAAGCTTCATTTTAACAAGATTCCTAGGTGATTTATCTGCACCTTAAGGATTGGGAAGCCTTGCTATAAAGGTAAGCTTCCTTCTCAGGAAGTAAGTGGCCGGGAGCCCTGTTGGGTTGAAGCTTGCTACTCTGAATGTCATCTCCTTCGTTTCCTGGGATGGCCTGCAATTCCTCTGGCTTCTCCTGCCCTGCTTCCGCCGTCCCCACTACCCCCCATCCTAGAGCAAAGCTCACATCCCTCTTACCCTCTTCTTATTTGCTTATGTACTGGGTATTGGACACATTCTCAACTCCAGGTACCGTCTAGGTTTTAGGAATACAAAGAAGAATAAGGTGACAGACACATCCTTGCTCTGAACTGGATTTAGTGAAAGAGTGAAGACTTGTTCATAGTCAGTGTGAAGACAACAAGAGTACATGCTATAACAGAGACAGGAACAAAAGGTGGTGGAAACAAAGGCCAAAGTATCAAAATTCAAGTTACTTTACTTGATGAATGTGAGGAAGTCCCTCTGTAAAATCCTATGAAAGGCCTTGTGTTTTCTAATTGTAGTCACATTTGAAAGTCTTGAGTAAAGATACCTGATTGTAATCCCCTGTCCTCAAACTTCACCCTAATGTCACACTTGACGAATAGCAGCATCTCTCCCAGGACCAGCCAGCAATCTGCGGAGTCAGAGTTGTTTGTATCGAGGCAGCTGCTGTGCAGCAAATGCCGATGGGCACCCAGAGCTCTAAAGGCATTAAGGAGCTGATTTTTTTCTGAAAGGAAATTCAGGGAGGAAAAACCAACTGATTACCTCATAAGTTGTCTTTGGAATTAATTTCAGTGCTTGTTAACGAATCTAAGTCTCCCTTTCGTAAGGTTCTCATAGGAGTTCCTAATTAGGCCCCCAAGTTTGTCACCTGTAAGCAGCTCTTCCATTCAAGACTCTGCATAATTCATGTACACAAAATAACACAGATTCCAAATGATCCAAGCAAAATGGGGGGGGGCAATTTTTATACCAGTATGAATTTTTAAAAAAGAAATACTGGCTTAGGGCTATGAATATTGATTTAACCGTTCATTCATTTGTTCATTCAAGAGAACCAGGTGTGTCACTCAAAACATACACATTACCTGCCGTTTTGCTACCTCTTCCTGGCGCTAGAAGTGAGCGATAGAGGAAAGGTATCTTCTTCGTTCCGGATTCTTGAGCCTCAACTCCCCCTCCTCTGGCCCCAGACCAGCAGGTACTGCTCCCTTCTCTCTGCTTCCCCGGCTTGTAAGCAGCTGGAACTTGGATTAACTTCTGTCAGTACTTACGGGAGTTGATGCGGTGACTGTGACTCTGTTATTCTCACACACCTCCCACCCCCGGTATGTCATAGTCCTTACTGTATCAGAGCCAACCAGCAGGTTCTAAGAATTCTCCCAAAGTGGGCGGAGTTGAGAAACTGGGAAAGGAGCATTATTGTGTCTGATGTGGAAACAAGCTTCTGTGTCTGTACGAGCACTATTTAAATAGACTGCGCTGGGACTCTGCAGGCTTTGCTTAGCTTTCCAGCCGCTCGCACCACCCAGTAGAGGGTTATGAAGCCAGTTTGGTAGGTCACTATCAGCATGTGAAAGAATGGAATAGAAAATACATCAGAGCATGTCACGCATAATGAGACTTTCATGAAATTTGTTTTTGTTGCATATATGATTTATGTGTGTGTTGGGTGGAGATATAAATTGTATTTCTTGATATGAGTGGAAGTTAAAAAATTTTTGAAAAACACTCCACTAAGAGATAGTATAGTGTTTGAAATAAGGACAAGTTTTAAGAGGGGGGCAGAATTGAGAATAAGGTGCTTGTCTTTAAATGGAGAGAAAAGTCAGTTAAATAAAAGAGTGTTTTGAGATCAAGTGAACAAGATAACGATTTCTAGCATTGTTAATTTATGCCAGTTAAACTGCATTATGAAGTCACTATTGGTCACATACTTATGCATTACAAATTTCCTGTTTTTGTTTTTTTCTTTAATCATTTCATTTTCTTTCCCCCTCCTTTCTTCAGTTTTTAGTAAATAAATTTTGAAAAACTATCCTGTCATAGATTCTTAAAGAAAAATTTCAGGGAATTTTTCTAACCATGCCAGAGTCTAATAAGGGGTAAGTATACCCAAGTCAGGATGAATTGGTGACAACGAGGGTAAAGATATGGGAACCCAAAGGAGGAAAGCAGCCCTCAGGAAGGAGAGTTGGAATCAGCTTACCTCTCCAGTCTCCTTTCCCAACTCCGGGTCCCAGCTGCTGTCCCACTGCGACCCTCCCTCCAAAGCTGGCAGAGCTTCCGTGTCCATACGAGCTCAGTTTCTTACCATAAAATTTTTTGTTCCCCAGTTTTTCTTCCTTTGGCCTTTCTTCCTTTGATATTTGATAAAAATATCAAAATATGGTATTGGAGTATGGTATTCCAATATGATCATTTATGCAGATTTGAATTTTATATTGAAAATGTATTTTGAGAATAGAAAAAAAATCAACTAAAGTAAAAATCGGCACCCCTTGAGTGAAGAAGTTTATTTAAGCTAATTGTTGTTATTTACCTTTCTTTGATACTGAGTGTATCATTTGCTGTCACTTTTTAGGAACAAAGTTAACAATGAAAATAATCATGAAGTATTAATTTCCTTCTGGGGAGATGATCTGCTGTTGGGGAAAACTGTTTTCATGTAAATGAGTGATTCTCAACAGTGGGAGCTTTTAAAAAATACTGACATCTGGGCCCCGGCCCTTAGATTCTGATTCAGTTGATCTGGAATGTGGCCCAGGCTTTAAGATTTTAAAAGTTAGGATGTGCAGACAAAGTGATGGTACCTTGAGTATTAATCTGGTGTCTCGGCTTCCCGTAGGTGTTCCCATGGTGGCTTTATTTTACTACTCAAAAACACAGTTTTAACCAAAGTGTTAAAGACTTCTCTATTATAAATACATAGGCACAAGGTATTGTTTTAATGTAAAAGCTTAATTCATCTTTTCTAACAGTCTCCACCATTATCAATTACTGATTAATCCAGCTGCCATTTCCTCCTAACTAACTTGACTTAACTTAGTGTTCTTCTTTTGGCACATTCTGGTTCCTTCTGCCTTTTGTCTTGTCAGAAACTCGGCTTCAGCTCCTCCAAGCCATCTGAGTATGTGAGGTGCTTGAAGATTTTCTTCCTGCAGCTTTTGGCTACATACATTAATTTGATCATCGATCAAATGCTTTCTGAGTGCAGACCTTGTATCAGGGCTCAGAATACAAAGGTGACTAAGACACAGTATTTTCCCAGGAAGAGGAACTCCTGTGGCCATTCCTCTCTTATACCAAGAGATAAATGCTAACAGAAGAGTATCCACAACAATATTTGGGAGGAGCGTGTGAGAGGCTCTATCTCTGTCAGCAAAAGCTTCAGGCTGTAATGGCATTTGAATAGAGTCTTAAAGGATGAATGTGTTATTTGACCTGGCAGCAAAAGAGAAAAAGGACATTTTTGTCGAAGAAAACAGACTTGCAAAAAATGTCACAGTCCATGGCTTGTTCAAGCAAAGGTGGAAGGTCTGTTTGTTGGTGAGGAATTGCAGAGGAAGAGGCTGAAAAAAGAGACTTGGGAGACAGGTTCTCCCATCTTTTTATGACATGTGTATGTGTTTGCTCCTCGACCTTTGCACAGGTGGGGAGCCAGCAGAAAGGGAACTCCAGGGACAAATCTACATTTTGAAAACATTCATCTCAAAGCAGTGTGAAAGATGGACAGAAGGGAAAAGATACAGGAAGCAAGGAAAGTGTATGCAAAGGCTGTTATAAGTGATGAAACTATGGTCCAGGCACTATTGACAAGACTTGAAAAGGACTTAAAATAATTACTTATAGGAAAAACACGCATGGTGGAAAATCACAAAGATAGCAGAAGAAAACATTAAGGGGAAAATACAGATCATCTATAATCCTTTCACCAGGGATAAATCACCATTAGTGATTCATTCCAGTCATTTTTCCCTGCATAATTTATATGGTTGAGATAATTTTAGATCCTTATTTTTCATAGAACACTATGAAAAACATTTCTTATTATAATAAAGACATTCCATTAGCATAATTTTAATGGGTACAAAATCACTTTTGTATGGATGTATAATAAAAATACCAAACCATTCCTTTAGCTGTTTTTTTCCAAATTTTCATAAATAACCTTATATTTAACATCTTTGTGCATAAAGTTGTGTAAAATTATATTTTTAAAGGCTATATAACTTAAGTAAAAATGAGTTAAACCATACGTAATGTTAAGGCTGTAATGCTACTTATTGTATTTCAGAAAAAGTGCAAAAACTTGTGCTCCAGATTTTAGAAATATTCAAGATATAAAATAGTTTGTTTGGATTTGGTGAGCAATTACTTTCGGGAAGTGTAAAAATGATGTATTATTCTAAAATGATTCCAGTTTTCTATAATTTGGCAGACTTGGTAAATTATATCATCCTTAACCAAGAAAAACAGGAATACAGGAGGTGCAGACTTTGCACGGGAAGATAATGCGTTCTGTTTTGGACTTGCTGCATTTGAGATACTGCACTGGTAGAAAATACAAGTGGTACACAGTGGGCAAGTGAAAATATGGTGTGAAATTCAGCAAAAGAAGTGGGAAACTCAGGGTCTAGCCATTTGGCAAGTAAGTGTTACTCAAAGCTGTCAAAGTAAGCAAGAGAGATAAATCAGTAAAAATAGAGGGATGGGAATGAAACTCAGGAACACTGCAGCTTTTATGAGTTGGGTATAATAGGAGCCAGTAAAGTAGACTAAGGAAGGAGGGGTTCAGGAAAACCAGGAGATAGCATTGTCCCAGAAGCCGGGAATGAGAGATTTTCCAGAAAAGAAAGAATGGCTAGGGCCGTGACTTTCAACCATATCAGATACATTGTTCCATTTATCAATCCCAAGATGAAATTTACAGATAATATACTCCCCTTGTGCACGTAATTTTAAAAATCAACATAATGCCCCAACTGTAATATATAAAAAAAAGGAAAGTGCATTTTATATAATAAGTGTTTCAATATGTAAACATTGGGACACAGCTCAGGCAGAGAACACTGTGAAGGAGTCAGATGGTCGCTCTGACGCGCAGAATTGGCATGGATGGGGGCCCTGCACGTGGAAACTGGGCCGGATGAGCTTGTTCTGTGTTGCTGCACAGGACCTGAACTTCCAGGAGGGTGAATATTCGAACAAAACAAAGTACAGTTTTCCCTCAACTTACACAATAATTGTGTTCCTGGAAAATTCCGTACATAAAAAATACTTTGTCTTAAGTCTAAAACTGAATCGGGCTCTAGGTTGCAGTGATTACAAACAAGCCTTTCACCTGTGGTCAGTGTCCAGAACGGTATTTGAAAGTCACGTATGACACAGGACGATTCTTTCTCCGTGCAGGACTGTTCACTGCATCGTAGGACTCCTAGCATTCTGGCCCTGCCGATTAAATACCAGAAGGCCCCTAGTTGTTTCGACAGTTTAAAAGCTCTCCCACAGCATTCCAGAGCACTCCCTATGGAGTGGCGCAGTCCAAGAGAGAAGCATGGGTTCACAGTGTCAAATGCCCCTCCTTAGTCTTTAGATTTCTTTAGTTTTTAGAGTTCTGGCTAAGCAAGAAATGGAGGGGAAGTAACGTGATGGTGCAGCAATTGTGACCTCTGTAGAATTCTGTGGTTCTCCCTCCGTAAACCAATTATAGAGTTTTTCCATTGTTTCTATGTAAATTTTTCCAATCCCTTCCTTCCTCTCTCAGCTATAGGTTCTTAGGTTAATTCATTAGTTATACAAATATTGCAGTTCCCCTTAGCAATGGCTCTGATCGAGCAGTTTCCAGCCCACTTACAAACTAAATTTGTTCCTTAAATCTGCTTCCAGACCAATGCTTATAATTACCTGGTTCAAATTTGTATTTTAAACACTAAGCAGAACTTAATGAGGATCCTGAAAGAAACACCTCAGTTATTCTAGGTGATTTGTGTGGCCTTTATACTGATCATTTGGGTGTAAAAGCTTTCCTCATTTCTTCCCAAAAGACTATTCTGCTTTGTCCTGTGACCTTGGGCAAGTCACTTAACATCTGCATGTTCCGTTTCTTTGTAATTAGAATACTTATGAGACATGATAAATGTGAAACTCTAAAATGCTATAAAGTATAAGGTCCATAATTGGTATGGACCATGGCTGACTATAGAAGCCTTTGGCGTGTGAGAGTAGGTAAGGTCTTCTTATGCTTAAAATAAGGACAAATGAAGAAACTTGCTCCTTCAATATTTCTTTGAAGTATTATTTTAAATATTCAGACCATGAATGTTCCTCTTACATATACCTCTATTTCATTTCATGTTCAGTTTTTCCTCTTCTTTCTATCTTTTCATGCCCAAAGGGGACTGGCAAATTTGGGGTGGGTAGAAACAGTATGGAAGAAAAAAATTGAATTTAGGGCTCTGGTGGTTATGTTCTGAGTGGCAGAGAATAAAGAATTACAGTCTATTTTTAGGGAACTGTTTAAACATCTTCCCCTACTCTCCTTCCTTGTCCCACCTCAATTGCACATGAAGCCATGCTGTGAATTGTGAAACACTGCAGTGTGTTTCTGGGCAGTGACATTGAAAAGATGGTAAGTTACCCTCTGTTTGCTTTCATCAGGAGAGGTTCTAAACTGGCTTCCAGTTTGTCCAGGGAGATCCATGAAGGTTATGAGTAATCAGGAAGGGCATCAGAAAATATAATTCACAATACAAATACAAAATTTGACACCCAAATGCATTCGTCAATATGAGATTATCCTGGATTACTTGCCCAAGTCTCTATTAGATCATTCCTACAATGGGTATAAAGGGGAGAGAGGGGTTATACATTGTAAATTCTGTACAATGATGAAATTAATTATATTAATTCTTTATTCATTTTCAGTTAAAAATAAAAATATTAAATAACGAACACTGATCAGCTGTTTTCTTACTTCAATTCAACAATATTTCTCTTTAAGAGAATGTGTATACTGTGCAATCCTAGGCTTAAGGTGCTGCAAAATAGATACACAGAAAATTGATCTTGCTTCTGATAGCTGCCTGGTTGGTCCTGTATTTTCTATGGTATATCTCACTGCACATGATGAATACTCCTCTCCCAGCCCCTTGGAACCTCCCCACAAACTAACTTTCATAATAGACTAGCAAGTTTTGTTAGAAGCCACCTTTTTTCCTTCATAACGTGGTAAGTAAACTGCAGTGGTTTTTGCTTGATGTTTTTGCCTGACTTCAAACACTAGAAAAATTGTCACTTTTAAAAACTGGCTCATTGGCCTTCGGCATGTAATAGGAAAATGAGGCCATGGTCCTGTGAATTGCAGAAGGGTCTTGGAACCAACCAGTCCTTCCAGGAGGAGCTTGACCCTCCACTGGTCAGTGACATTGTGTTGCTGTTCTATCTGTCAAAGGTCATACCTTCGCGCCAATAATTTTGTTCTGGAGTCATTGTCTAACTTGTGATATTAAAAATTCATGGTTTTCAGTTTTCTTATACATTCTTTAGATTCACTTTAAGGGCCTGAAGTCTTTATTTCCAGATCTTGCTGTTTGTTCATTCAACAGAATAATTCAAGCCTCTGAATTCTAATATCACATGACCGATTGAATTTTTCAGTTATGGTTCTTCCTAGATGTACCAAGGAAGATTAAACAGGTTTAAACAGGCTTTCTGGAGAAATCAACTGAAGCATTGAAATTTTATTTTCTCAGATTGCCATTAGAGTATTTTTCTGCACATTTGGATTATTAAAAACTAACTTTCTAAATCCAAGAGTGGAATTTAGAGCACTTTTCTCTCTAGATAAGCGGACCTTTATACAAAGATTCCGACTCAGAGTATGAAAAGAGCACAAGCGAGTTTTAGTTGAGCCTCCCATTCTTCCTGAAGTCCAGGGAGGAGAGTCATGTGTTAAGAGTTTGTCAGTGTGCCCGGAGGACACAGCCTGTGCTCCTGGGGAAGAAGTGGGGCAGTATGCTAAGCGCCATGGCTCCTCAGCATACAGTCTGCTCTCTTAATCTGGAGGAGGGGACGGATGTCTCTAGACCTGTCTGAGGTGGCACACAGCGGCAGCCTGCACCAGCAAAAGCACATTTTCTTTTGCTCTGAGCCAGGAGTCAGCACACTTCCTATAAAAAGTCAGATATAAATATTTTCAGCTTTGTGGTCCTTAGCACCTCTATGGCAACTGTTCAACTCTGCCACTGCAGCACGAATGCAACCAAGGGCTACTTCGACAGTGGGAGAGGCTGGATGTCAATAAAGCTATCTTTTGTCCACGTGTGGTTTACTGAGCCTTCTTTTCATTGGGTGACCTGGGTGTAGTCCGACCTTTAAGGTGAGAGGAGACATTTAGGTGTCTGGTTCCCATCCACATAAAGGGTGACCAGACATTTAGAGGTTGGGCCTCCCAAAGCACTTGTGGTATCCAGGCCACTGCTTGGAGCATCCCAAGGAAATTTTTAAACAATAGCCAAGTAACATTTACACCCTTACATTTTCATGTGTAACACTGGAGTCTGAATTCAAACTATAACGTGCGGCACAAGGCAGACTGTCATATCTAAGGCCTGCAGACTTTTCCTGTGTTTGGGGATAGTATGGTAAGTGGATGGATAGAAGTGCTTAACAAAATGTATGGAATATGTGAGGGTGAGATTCCAAGTACTAACTCTCAAGCCCAGGTACCAAGAGCAGCATGCCCTAGTGGTAGCCAGCAAGGATCTACTGGCAAGAACTAACTGGAAGGAAGTTCTCAATAAATAGAAACAGTCTGAACACGTGCATGTGCACACACCCATGCACATATCTACGTACACATAGAGATACACACACATACTTTATCCATTACAGCTCTTCATCTCCCTTCCCTCTATACCTGATGGAGAAAAATAGGATTTTGCTAAGCTTGAACCCTGCCTTCCTGCCTCCTTGGCAGCCTTGCTCAGTCCCCTCGGGCCCCTCCCTTACAGATCAATCTCTCCTTTTCTTTCTTTGTTTCTTTTTTTTCTTTAATTGAAGTATAGTTGGTTTACAATGTGTTAGTTTCTGGTGTACAGCAAAGTGATTCAGTTATATATGTATATACATATTCTTTTCCATTATGGTTTATTGCAGGATATTGAATATAGTTCCCTGTGCTATACAGTAGGACCATGTTATTTATCTATTTTATATTTAGTAGTTTGTATCTGCTAATCTCAAACTCCCAATTTATCCCCTCCTCATCCCTTTTCCCCTTCAGTAACCATGTTTGTTTTCCATGTTGGTGAGTCTGTTTTCTAGGTTCATTTGTGTCATATTTTAGATTCCACATATAAGTGATATCATACGATATTTGTCTTTCTTTGTCTTACTTCACTTAGTATGATAGTCTCTAGATCCATCCATGTTGCTGAAAATGACATTATTTCATTCTTTTTTTATGGCTAAATCTCTCCTTTTCTAAAAGCTTCCTGTTCCTGCCTTTAAAGATGCTCAGATCGTTTTCATTCTAAATCAATAACCACTTATTTGAATACAACATTTTCTATCCGACATGTTAGTCATTTTCTTCAGAAAAGTTAGGTGGTCACACAGGCTCTAAGAAATTCAGTAGCAACCAATTCACTGCCCTCTTTTTAATCTCTCTCTCTTTTTCCCCTCTGAATTCTATGAAATTCAGCTTTGTTGTCATTTTTCAAAAACACCTAATTATAACATCCTATAGGTCTTATAAATGAGACTGGCGAAGTAACCTATTTAACGAAGTCCCATCAGACCTTTGGGGAATTAAAGGAGCAAAATCCCGGGTTAGTCTAAAACTGCCAATTTGCGCTTCTCCTTTTCATATATATATACACACACACACACACACACACACACACACACACTTCTGTGATTTTATGTTTCATTCAAAATTAATTTAAAAGTTAAATTTAACAAATAACAAATGGAAAATGAGAAACAAACATGAGCCAGGGTGGCTGGTTGGTACAGAGCTCTGGAAACTGATGGTGGCAATAAAATAAGGTTTATCTAGGCAGGCTTCAGAGCTTACCAGAAGGGGGACAAGTTTGTATGTCTATGTCTGATAAATATTTATTGAAAGTAAATAGACTCGGGGGGCCTACTTGGTCCCCGCCTGTTTGTTTCTGTTCAGGCATTATGTGAGGCTGGCTTTCTGTGGTTAGCTGTATACACTTTCAAAATCTGTCCTGCTCTGTGGCAGATGGCCTTTATTTTATCTTTGACATCAGTGTGCCCCACCTGAAGCGAGACTTTAGAAATGGAAAAACCTAGATCACTTTGATGCCTTTTGGAGTTTGTCTCTGTGAGACTGGGAGAGAAAAGATGGCTGTCAACTCACAGATCCCTGCTCTCCCGGAGCTCTCATAGCTGAGGCATCTGCCTTTCTTCAGAATGTCATTTGAGGCCAGAAGCATCCTGGCAGTTGTCTCTGGGACAATACCTGCAACTTAAGGACACTGGATTTCCATGAAAGTTTGTGTGGTATTTCTTCCCCTCCCTCTCCCCAGTCTTCTGTTTCCTCTTTGCTTCCATAATAGCATAGCTTTGTTATCTTTTAGGAGCTGGCACTGCCTGGAACCGATTTCTACAACTTGGAGGTCTGTGAGAGAAAGGAAATTAGAGAATAGTGATTAACTTCAGATAATGGTTTTTAAAAACAAGTTGGTTTTTTTTTTTTCTTAATGCAACCTTGAGTTTAAAGGAAAAGCCTTAAATTTGGAAGGAGGAAGAAAATAGGTACTTATTTTCCTTAATGAAATTCAAAATTTTCTAGAACACATAAAAAAGAAATTATAAAATTATTAAACTTATAAAATAATTTTCTGCAACGTGTTTCTTCAATAAAACAGTCACTTACAAAAGGATTTCCATATATACCTACAATTCATCTATCTTTATGCACTTAACACTTGCATCAATGAAGCAGGCATCATGCCAGGACCTGTGATAGACGGAGAGATGTCAAAATCAATCTGATACAATTTCTAATTTCAAGTTTAAAATCTAATAGTTGAGGTGAGTCCTATCTTCAAGTCAGTGTAATACAAGATTGTAAGTGGCATATGCTGGCAGATAATTTTCCTCTGGTAAGATCAGGGATAATATCAGAGACAGTGGTACTTCAATTCTTAGTCTGTAAAACATCTCATTTTTCTCTCAATGATGTGTACAATTTTCTTCTTTGGTAAAGTGTTCAAATCTTCTTTTTGTGACCTATCTATGAAATCTTCACCTAACCCAAAGTCACAAGGATTTTCTCTTTATGTTTTCTACTAGAAACGTAAAGGTTTCTAAAGGTTTTAAAAGGTTTTAGGTTTTACATTTTAGCTC
This sequence comes from Pseudorca crassidens, assembly GCF_039906515.1. Classification (NCBI taxonomy): domain Eukaryota; kingdom Metazoa; phylum Chordata; class Mammalia; order Artiodactyla; family Delphinidae; genus Pseudorca; species Pseudorca crassidens. The sequence continues at coordinate 60,333,693 of NC_090307.1, forward strand.
TATGACCCATTTTAAGTCAATTTTTGTATATAGAATAGAGGTAAAGATGGAAGTTGTTTCTGTTTTTGTTTTGATTATGGTTCTTTATTTTTTCCAGCACAACTTATTGAAAAGATTATTCTTTCCCCGCTGAATCCCTTTGCACCTTTGTTGAAAATCAATTGATAACATGTTTGTGGGTATATTTTTGGACTCTGTTCTGTTTCATTGATCTGTGTATCTATTTGATGGCACTACTATATTGCTTCCTACTGTAGCTTTGTAAGTCTTGAATTTAGGTAACATGAGTATTCTGATTTCCTTTTCCCACAGTTGTTTTGGCTATTCTAGGTTTTCTATATTTCCATATGAACTTTAGAAAGCTTGTCAATTTCTACAAAGAAATCCGACTGGAATTTTGATTGAGATTGCATTTACTCTATAGATCAATTTGGGGAGAATGACATCTTAAAGTATTTAATCTTCAAATCCATTTACAAGTCACGTCTCTCCCTTTATTAAGGACTTTAATTTCTCTCAGCAGTATTTGTAGTTTTCAGTGTACAGGGCTTGCCCATTGTTTCTCAGATTTATTCTCCTAAGTAGTTCATATTTTTAATGCAATTATAAAAGATATTGTTTTAAAATATTGATTTTTAATTGCTCACTGTTAGTACATAGAAATACAACTGCTTTTTGTGTATTGATATTGATTTTTACCTTGTGACCTTGCTAAACTTACTTGTTAGTTTTAGTAGCTTTTTTTTCTGTATTCTATAGGATTTTCTACATAGACAATTATATCTGTATTTAAATATAGTCTACTTCTTTCTGCACTGGTTGAATCTCCAGTACAATCTTGAATAAAAGTGGTGAGAGCAGTCATCCAGATCTTCTTGATCTCAGAGGGAAAGCATTCAGTCTTTCATCGTTAAATATGCTATTAGCTGTTTTTCCTATCTCTGGATATATGCCTGGGAGTGGGATTGCTGGATCACATGGTAGCTCTATTTTCAGTTTTTAAGGAACCTCCATACTGTTCTCCATAGTGGCTGTACCAATTTACATTCCCACCAACAGTGCAGGAGGGTTCCCTTTTCTCCACACCCTCTTCAGCATTTATTGTTTGTAGATTTTGTGATGATGACCGTTCTGACCAGTGTGAGGTGATACCTCATTGTAGTTTTGATTTATATTTCTCTAATAATTAGTGATGTTGAGCATCTTTTCATGTGCTTTTTAGCCATCTGTATGTCTTCTTTGGAGAAATGTCTTTTACATCTTCCCCCATTGTTTTGATTAGGTTGTTTGTTTTTTTGATATTGAGCTGCATGAGCTGTTTGTATATTTTTGAGTCTTACTTCTTCTTGATTGACTTTTCTGATATTAGAAAATGATTCCATTAACTTCTAGTGGTATTTTTTGCTCTGTAATCAAATTTTCCGATGTTAATATAGCCACTCAGCTCTCATTTGATTTTTTTTTCAGCATGGTGTTTTTTCTGTCTGTTTGCTTTTAACCTATTTGTGTCTTTGCATATAAAGTGGACTCCTTGGCAACACTGGGTTTTGTGTGTGTGTGTGTGTGTGTGTGTGTGTGTGTGTGTGTCTTATTAATCTAATCTGACAATCTGCATTTAATTGGGAGGTTTAAACCATGTACACTTTAATGTGATATGATTGGGTGTAAATCTACTATTCTTATATATTTTTTGTGCTTTTGTTTTTTATCCTTTTTTTCCTTTTTGGGGGGCTTTTGGGTAAATCAAGTATTTTTTACTTAATTCTTCGTGTATTTTGGCAATTGCTTTAACTACATATTTTAATCTTTAACTTATCATAATCTACCTTCAATTAATGTATATTATCATTTGATTATATATTATATTATATATTAATATTATTAACCTGAAATGTTATTTTTGTTTCAAACAATCAATTAACCTTTAAGGAGATTTAAGTAATAAGTTAAAAAGTTTTGTGTTTATCCCTATAGGTACCATTTCTTATGCTCCTTATTCCTTTGCATAGATCCATATTTCCATCTGGTATTATTTTCCTTCTGCTTAAAGGATTTTCATTAACATTTCTTGCAGGAAAGTTCTACTGCTAATGAATCTTTATGTCTGAAATAAAAACTTAGTTTCCCTTGAATTTTTGAAGATATTTTCACTGAGTATGTAATTCTAGATTGATAGTTTTTTCTTCAAGTATTTTAAAGCTACTGCTCTGCTGTCTTTTGGATTGTATTGTTTTTAACATGAAATTTGCTGATATCCTTTTCTTTGTTCCTCTTTACACTGATTTTTTTCAGTGTCTAATCTGTCATTTATTCCACACAGTGAATGTTTTATTTCACATATTATATGATTTATGTATAGAAATTTCATCTTTTATATTTTCTACTTCTTTCTGCATTATGTTCATCTTTTATTTTAGGTCCTTAAGTATTTTGAGTATTTTTATTATAGCTGTTTTAACATTTTTTTCTGCTAATTATATTATTTCTGTCTTCCTACTGACTGATTTTCTTCCGGTTATGAGTCACTTTTTCTTCCTTCTTCATATATCTTAATTTTCCTTAGATACTTGAACTTGTTAATTTTAGGTTGTATATTGGTATATTTTGTTCTATTTCTTTAAAGAGTGTACAGTTTTATTTTGGCAGACAGTTATTTGTTGATTTTGCAGAGGGGTGGTGAGTGCATTCTAGAGTAGCCTCTAGCTAGGGCAAACTTTACTATTACGACATGAGACTTCTAAGGTTTCTACTGTATGTCCTGCGGATTCTATCATATCCCTACTCTGCCTGGTGTGAAGTCTGAAACTTTGTCATGGTTGAAAGCAGAAGTTCACTTGATAAATTTTGATACAGTATCAAAGTGATAAAGTGATAAAGTATACACACCAATGTACATACACACATTCCTGGCTTTGTTTGAACTCTGGAAATTTTTTGGGTTATAGCTCCCTGGTTCTTTCCTCAGGAGTCAATTTTTACCAGTTCTTGCAAAGTTTTAACTTATGCAGCCCTGATAGGTGTTTAACCAGAGTCAAGGCAACCTCTATGCCAATTCCTGGAGCATTTTCACTTTGTAGATCCTGCCATTCTGGATTTGCTGTCAGAGGTCAGATACTGAACTAGTAAAGCCATTCATCTCCAGTGCGGGGAGATCTTCAGAGCCCCACCACATGAAGTGTCAGCCAGTGTGAAACTAGTTATTTGATTCTCTTTTGGTGAAACTTACAGCTCATTTCTTTGTCATGCTGTGAGAAGGACTTTGAGGACCCTAGTCCCGAAAGTTGTTTTTATGGCATTTAGAGAGTGTGAAGTGCTCTGACTGCTGGCTCTTTGATTTGCTCAAGGGATTTATCTGGTGATGAACAGTGTTTTGAGTAAATTGGAGAGGGTGAGGTAGAGTACTAATTTAAAATGACTTCAATTGGATGATGGTGATGATGATGATTACCAATAGCAACAGTAACAAAAATGTGAATTTAGGGCTATGACACCTGGGAATTGTCTCTATATGCCACAAGGAAAGCTGAGTAAAATGGGAGTCTTAGCTTCTACTACCTTGAATGGTTTTAAAATAGAATGAATTATTGACACTATTTCAATAAATTTTAATATATTCTAATATACCAAGCAATGGATAAATTAAAAATGTGATTTATGTTTAATAGTGCTAATATATTACTTTTATATTGGATATATAGCAGTTGTTTTTTTTTTTTGCGGTACGCGGGCCTCTCACTGCTGTGGCCTCTCCTGTTGCAGAGCACAGGCTCCAGACGCGCAGGCTCAGTGGCCATGGCTCACGGGCCCAGCCGCTCCGCAGCATGTGGGATCTTCCCGGACCGGGGCACGAACCCGCGTCCCCTGCATCAGCAGGCGGACTCTCAACCACTGCGCCACCAGGGAAGTCCAGCAGTTGTTTTTTTAATGTGTGTTTTCTGTCTATATTTTATATACAGCTTAGATAATTGGTGTATTTGGTCTGCTATACTTGCCGATCTTATTAGTTCACTTTCAGATTTTCAGAGAACTTTGCTTTTTAAAAAATCTTTATTTTGTGGGACACTTTTGCATGTAGCGCTCTTGTTCTTTAATGAAAACTGACTGGGGACATAATTTCCAACATATTTTACGATAAAAATATCATCCACTTGATTTTTTTTATCATGTGCTCTTTAAGAAATACATTAAGGGGACAAAGAGGATAATTTCTAATGTGAAAACGTGAATCTTTATTTATTTATTTATTTTGGTGAGTGGGTGAAGAATAAAGCATAAATGAATTAGGAGACTGGTGGTCAGGGGAGAAAGAGCATGGAATAAGGCATCAGGAGGCCAAGTTTGCAGTTCTAGTGCTCAGTAATTAGCTGTGTGATTTTGGGTGAATTGCTTGACCTCTCTGAGCTTCAGTTTTCTTATCTTTAATAACGTGGTGTTTTATTTGGCATTTCTCAGATTCCCTCTTAGCTCTCCAATTCTAGGATCCTCTGTTTCATTGGAAATCCTAGTTATGGCTCTCCAATTCAAAGCTGTTTGTAGGGAAGTTAGGAAACAGCTGTCTTAAAGTTAGACAGTGAAAACAAATGGAATACAATATGGTTATTGCTCAAATGGACCCTGTGGAATTAAAGCCATCATGGAGTGAGTCTCAGTGTGGAAAAGTATATTGTGAAAGAAGAGAAATCAATTTGGATAATTATTCATCCAAATGGCCAGCTCCTGTCAGAATATGATAAATTGGATTTATATTCTACTTTGGATTCTATACCAAATAGTTTAAAGCTGAGCTGATTCCAGTGCCCCGTGAGGAAGAAGGTCAGTCCCACTTCAGGGAAAGCCTTGTCGGGATGGACCGCAGAGCTCTTTAAGGCCACATGAAAGGTTCAGTCCACATGAGAATGACCATGTGGGACTGCCTGAGACTCCCAGAGATCCTATTTGTGCTTCTGTCCTGCTATTATTGAATTTTTGGAGCTGGAGAGAGGCAACAGACAAAGGCAATTGAAAAACAGTACAAGGATGCAGTAGAAGAACATTTTCACATTGCGTGGCTGAGCATTAATGGCTGGGTGATAATGATAATAAATACAGACCAGAGATGTGAAGGAAACAGAGGTTGAGTGGTTGCATTCCAGCAAATCATCACAGCACCAGAGAGGCACACAGGTAGCTGGAAAACAAAGGCAGACCCTCAGTAGACATCAGAATGGGGGACTCATCTGTTTAATTACTTTGAAAGTCAGACATAGCAATACCAGCCACAGCAGACTCCTCAAAACTACGTAATAAAAATATATACTGGGGCTTCCCTGGTGGCGCAGTGGTTGAGGGTCCGCCGGCCGATGCGGGGGACGCGGGTTCGTGCCCCAGTCCAGGAGGATCCCACATGCTGCGGAGCGGCTGGGCCCATGAGCCATGGCCGTTGAGCCTGTGCTCCGCAACGGGAGAGGCCACAGCAGTGAGAGGCCCACGTACCGCAAAAAAAAAAAAAAAAAAAAAAAAAAAAAAAAAAATATATATATATATATATATATATATATACTGCTATTTGGTACTGAAAAATAGAGGGAATATGTAGCTTACATTTGATATTAAAAGACATCCTTTAAAAATTACTTATCCAGGTTACGTGGAGAAGAGTAATCTCAGAAGCACAAAACATAGATCACCAAGACTCTTATAGTGACATGTATCGCTGAATGGATAAAGGATAGAATTCTATTAAAGAGTAAGGGAAAGCTGCTTTTTGCTCGTATTCTGTTTTATAGATTCTTTCCTGGGCATCTCCTAATTTAAATAAAAATATGAGCCTCTGAGCAATAATTAGGTGTCACCAAACTAGTCTTCCACTCATAATTTTAACTTATCCTTAAGGATAATGTGACAAGAGTCACTTGTGGGATTGACTGAGCTTCACCAAAATCAATATATACTTCAAGCTCATAAACTGCATACTAGTTTTAAAACAGAACATAAAACATTCACACTCGGTGATTTCCTTTGCCTACATAGCAGGCATTTCATCCTGTCTCTTGTTTAGATGATTATTATTTGAGCAGATAGGACCATTTCCCATCTGTGATTGTTATTCTTTGCTCAAAGCAGCCAGTAGCTTTTCATAGAAGTATCTTTCCTTTCTTTCTAACCCCCTGGGTATTTTTGCAAATTTGATTCTTTTTTGCATTTTCCTAAGTTTGCCTTTACTTTGAAATTCCAAAGTACTTTTCTTTGAAAAAAAAAAAAAAAAGACTTTATCTTTTTAAAGAAGTTTTGGGTTCACAGCAAAATTGAGGGGAAGGACCAGAGATTTCCCATATGCCCCCAGCCCCACACATGCACAGCCTCTTCCATTAACAACACCCCTCTACCAGAGTGGTACATTTGTTACAATTGATAAACCTATATTGACACATCATAATCACCCAAAGTCCATAGTTTACATTCTGGGGGTTTGGACAAACGTGTGGTATCATACAGAAAAGTTTCACTGCCCTAAAAATCCTCTATGTTCCACGTGTTCATCCTTCCTTTCCCCCTCCCACTTACCCTGCTGCCCCCAAGCCCTGGTAACCACTGATCTTTTTACTGTCTTCATAGTTTTGCCTTTTCCAGAATGTCATGTAGCTGGAATCATACAGTATGTATGTAGTCTTCACAGATTATCTTCTTTCACTTAGTAATATGCATTTAAGATTCTCTCATGTCTTTACATGGCTTGACAGCTCATTTCTTTTTAGCATTGAATAATATTCCATTATCTGGATATACCACTGTTTATCCATTTGCTTACTAAAGGACATCTTGGTGGCTTCCACATTTTGTCAGTTATGAACATAGAACTCCTATGAATATCCATGTGCAGCTTTTTGTGTAAACATAAGTTTTCAACTCCTTTGGGTAAATACTGAGGAGAGAGCGATTGCTGGATTTACAGTAAGAGTGTGCTTAGTTTTAAGAAACCACCAAGCTGTCTTCCAAAGTGGCTGCACCGTTTTGCATTCCCACCCGCAGTGAATGAGAATTCTTCCTGCTCCACATCCTCGCCAGGGTTTTGTATTGTCAGTTTCAAAGCACTTGTAATTATCAAAATTAAAAAAAAGAAAGGTGGGGCTTCCCTGGTGGCGCAGTGGTTGAGAGTCTGCCTGCTGATGCAGGGGACACGCATTTGTGCCCCGGTCTGGGAAGATCCCACATGCCGCGGAGCGGCTGGGCCCGTGAGCCATGGCCGCTGAGCCTGCGCGTCCAGAGCCTGTGCTCCACAACGGGAGAGGCCACAGCACTGAGAGGCCTGCGTACCACAAAAAAAAATAAAATAAAATAAAAAAAAAAGAAAGGTGATCTTTTTCTCATACAATTAAAAAATTGAGATATAATTTATATAACATAAAATTCACCCTTCTAAAGTGTACAGTTCAGTGGTTTTTAGTATATTCACAAGTTGTGATACCATCACCACTAATTCCAGAACATGTTCATCATTCCAAAAAGAAACCCCACACGCATTAGCAATCACTCTCTACTCCTCCCTCCCCTCAGCCAAAGTAGGGGAAATTTGAGAACCATTCTCTTTTGGTTTTGTCATGTGTATGTTTGCATGTATCCATATAAGTGATGTATTATACTTAAGTGGTAACTGTTACAAGCATTGATTTTAGTTAGTGGCTTTTCTTGGTAGAGCAGTAGACAGAACATAACAGGTTACTTTCCTTCAAAGTCAAGCATGTGGAGTTGCTTTGCAGGAGAAGTAGAAGTACAGAAAAACCTGCTGTCCTCCTCCCACCTCCAGGAAGAGGTTCTGTCATTCTCTCTTACAGAAGAGCTTGTGGCCCCATTTGAGCCCCCTCCTTTGTAAATACTGGAGTTCAGTGTATAATAGTTGGAAGTTATTATTTCCTCATTCTCACTTTTCCCATTTCTAGCCCAGTGCCTGTACTCAGAGGTGATACACGGCTGCATAAGGATTTAATTGCTGCTGTGAACCTCAATTGGTTAAAAAGAATTCTAGCTTTCAAAACCATTTCAGATATTCCCTGCTGAGTGACTGAGGTTTGTTTGCTGTTTTAAGCCTCCCCTTAATCTACAAACACATTTTTCTGTATCTTTTTCTGCCAACAGAGAGGTTCAGGCAGACCTGTTTACCTTTTGAAGGAAAAGCTTCATCAGCTTTCTCCTCATTCCCCTAGGAGGGCTGAGGAAGGCCAGGAACAGAAGAGAAAACTGGGCTGGCAGGATGCGAAGGAGAGGATGCCAGAATGATAGTGAAAGACTGAGTCAGGGAGCCTGAGAAAGAGCGGGAACCTCCTCTGTGTTCTTGCGTCTATTAATCTGAAACCATAGCTTCTTTTTTTTATCACCATTGCCTTTCAAGTGCTTTTTCCAAGACATCCAAGTTGAGCTTGTTTATAAGCATGTTAGAATCCAAAGATATTGAGAAGCCAGAGCCTGAAAACAAGGGATTTGTCCTCTTTCTTTCTCATGCTGAATGGCCTCCCCAGGAAGCGAAGAGGGCAGACAGCAGCATTACTGGGACTGTACCCAGCGTCTGTCCCAGAGAGCCGGAGGTTTCTCTTGCAAGAACCCTGCTGCACAGGCCCACTGCGGTCAGGGTCCAAGATGATTTCTCTAGATGGTCATGCTGTGCCTCATTCAGTGATAATGACAGTGGGGAATGCAGTCTTATTCTTTCAGAAAGAGAAGGGGAAATCTTTGATTTTGATATATTCTTCCTAAAATGTTTGGAATATGTTTGATTTGAGAGCAGTGTGAATATATTCCCTGCATATTCAGGCAGGGAGATCTTTAGCAGGAATGAAGTTTAACTCCATAGTGTACTGATCAAGACCATACCAAGACTGGGGTTAGGCGAATAATTTGGTCACCTTTAAAATGGAAAATCATTACATTAGATCCCACCTTCCTTTAAGAGGCAGGTTACTGACTGTCTAATCTTACTTGAATAGTCTCCTTAGTGGGGTGGAGATGGTGTCTCATCTTACCCCACCCCAAATGACTTATTAAAGTATTTCTTCTAGGTATATCACTTAGGAATCGTTTAGACTGCAAGTAGCAATAACAACAGCAACAGAGATTACTGTAGTTTTTAAAAATAGGAGTTTATTTTTCTCACGTTTCTGGAAGTCCAGAGAATAGGCAGCATCTGATGTTATTTCTGAGACTCCATAATATCAAGGCTGATCACTACAATTTTCATGGCTTTTTTCTCATAGTTGCAAGATGACTGCTGAGGCACCAGTCATCTTGTCTACATTCCAGTAAGGGAGAGGTAGGAAGAGAAAGGGGTAGCACCTATATGAGGAAAATAAAAGATTACACTGAAACTATGGAGAGGGGTTTTTCTTATGTGACTTGGCCAGAATTGTGTCAGATGGTCACTTCTGGCCTAAGGGAGTTGGAGAAACAAGGCTTGGGAATGGGGTTGGATCAGAGATGAGTTCTGATAAATGCAGTTTTATTTATCTCATTATATTCCTAGTAAATTTTAGTGCTGCTGTGATATTTTACCACCCGTTTTAGTCTGACCCTAAACCTAGCCATAGGCATGCCAACAAATTAGTTAAATTATAGTAATAACAGATGGGATTACTATGTGCCATGCATTTTACATATATTTACTCAGTTAATCCTCATAATAACCCAGGGCATGTATGTGATTAATGTTCCCATTTTACAGATTAGGAAATGGAGGCCCAAGGGTTCAATTCCTTTCTCAAGGTTGTAGATCTAGGAAGTGGCAGAGCCCACATTCAAATCTGGACCAGCTGTCTTCAGAGTTTTTCTCTAAATCACGATACTATATTCCTGGTATAAAAATATATAGAGCTATACACAGATACGCAAATACCTGAGGAGACATTTGAAATTAAGAAGAATTACTGTAGGGAAAGCATTTGGAAAGAATTGAAAACGTGTAAATTCATATCCTGGCTTCACTGTCCCTAGTCATTCTTTCAGCAAATATTTCTGAGTTCCTGCTATTGGCCAGATACTGTGTAAATAAGACAGACACGGTTCCTCTATATTCTAGTGGGGAAAATAGTTCCCCAAAATGAAGTAGGTGAATAGATAAAGTTATGTTGTTGATGAGTGAGAAGAAGGAAATGCAGAAAGCTGAGATGGTGGGTAATTGGAGGAATGCTATGTTAGGGTGGCAGGGAAAAGATCCCCTGAGGAGGCGACATTTACATTAGGAGCTGAATGATGAGAAGCATCTTGCCATGGAAATAGACAGAATGTTCCAGGCAGAAAAAAACGGTAAGAGAAAGGGAAGGAAGAGCTTGACTTTTTAGATAAACTGAGAAAAGATTAGCAGGCCTGGTGCTAGTGCTAGGGGAGAGTGATATAAGGTGAGACTGGATAAGACGTTTGAGGACAGAACATGCTGGGCTATGAGGTCATAGAAAAGAATATGCATTTTATTGTAATTGTGGTGGGAAGTTAATGTGTCTTCACTTTACTTTCTGTAACTGTTTCCCTTACTGTATACTGAGATGTATAATACTTGCTTTGACTACTTCAGGAGGTTAAGGTAAGAATCAAATGATGGAATGTGTATGATAGTAAATTGTTTCATGTGAAATTCTTTATAAAATAAGAAATAATAAAGGCCACAGAATATTTCATAGCAAGAAGTATGTTTTTTTGAAATATTCTGTGGAATATACTCAGAACAATTGAACTTGTGGTTAGACAGAGCAAGCAGTTCATTAGTAGATGCAGCATTTTAAAAATATCTGATGTGTATACAGTGTTCTGTGGGAGTTCCATTTCCAGTTAGAACACAGACTAGGTTGCAGCCGATTATCTTTCTCACTGTTGCAACTAGAGAAGAGACGATGCATGTAAAATCATATGTTTTAAAGCTGTTTATAATGGAGAGCTGTGGACACAAAGAAGTCTAAAGGAACTCAGTTCCAGGGAGGGAAGAGCTCTTTCTAGGTGGCCAGAGCCCAGCAGTCACTTCAGTGTGTGTCTCTCCCTGAGTCTGTGTACTGCTGGGCAGAAGATCACACCTCCCTTGGCAGAAGGACTGTATGGGGAGAGGAGACACCCATGGGGCTGCCTGCACTGGCACAAAAGGTTGGAATCTGTCGAAGCCCCAAATGCAGAGCTAGTTCTCCAAGTCTGACAACTCTACCCCTTGGGATTTTGCTGAGAGCCCAACAACACAGGAGGCTCGCAGCTAGGCTCTAAAGTAGAGAGCAATTTCTGTAGTCCTGTGGTGTTTATCCGAAAGCCCTGTTGAGGGAGGGACCTATAATACACACAGGACAGATCAACCCCCTCAAAACATTTGGAATCAGAGGTAACCTAAAACTGATCAAAGTTGCAACTCAGCCCAGACCCACCTCAGCTCCTTAAATGGGTTGAAGTGATCTGTACCTCATTTCAACTACCAGACAGAAAGCTTACCCTTCTTGGGGAAATTACTATTTACTCCAGTTTTCTAGAGTTCTTTTAAAAACAAAGTCAACAAAAAATTGTGAGATTTGTAAAAGAAAAGGAAAATATGATCCATAGACAATTGGCTGTTTTTTTTAATCAATATTAGCAGATGCACTGACAGCACAGATGTTGGCACTGAGACAAGAACTTTTAAATAACAATAATAAGTATGTTAAAAAGACAGAGAAAAGGGATAAAAGATGAGTAATGTCAACAGAGAGATAGAATCTTTAAAAAGAACTAATAGGACATTCTTGATTTGAAAAAACATGGTATCAGAATTGAAGCATTCATTGGATGGTCTTAACTAGCACTGGGCACATAGAAGAAAAGAAAAGTGAACCTGAAGACAGGGTAGTAGAAATTCCCTAAACTGAAGTACAAGGGGTGAGGGTTGGAGGGGAAACAAACATATCGTGAAGGACATTTGGGACAATATTGGTTGTGTTATTGGAGTTCCAGAAGAAGAGGAGAGAGAGAGTTGGACAGAAGAAATACTTGAAGAGAAAATGAATGACTACCCTAAAGGTGATGAAATACATCTACCTACAGATTCAAGAAGCTCAGTAAACCTTAAGTAGAATAAATACAAATAAAACAATCTAGGCATTTTATAATTAAGCTTCTAAAATCAAAAGATAAGGGGAAAAAATCTATTAAAAGCAGTTAGAGAGGAAGAACATTATATTTAGAAGCATGTCAGTAAGAGTTATAATTGAGTTTTCATCAGAATCAAGAATACAAAAGACAATGGAATGCTGTCTTTAAAAGGATTATAAAAACAACAATAAATCTGCCAGCCTAGAGTCCTATGCCCAGGAAATATATTCATCAAAGATGAAGGTGAATTAAAGACATATTCAGAAAGAAATATGAGGGGATTTGTTGCCAGCACATCCATAGTACAAGAAATGCTAAAGAAAAAGAGAGGAAATACCAAAGGAGGTTCTCAAAACCGATTAGAATGATCTGTTATGGATACATGGACATGCAGGAAGGATGAAGAGCACCAGAAAGGATAAACATAAAAGACTACTTATTTAATTTTTAAAAAGATTATTGACTTTTTAAAAGAAACAAAAATAATAACCATTGTGGGGTGTAAACATGTGAAGAAGCAACATGTATGACAATAGTAATATAATAAGGGGTGGAGGGAGCATTAAACTCTTATACGTTATTTGCATTGTTCTGAAGTTGTAGCATCTCCAGTAATCATTAAAATATAAGGTATTTCTAAAAACGTTATGGAGGGGAAAATGGAATAGTAAAATCTTTTTAAAAAATTTTTGTATTAATGCCACTTTGAATTTATGGTAATTATCATCCACTTAAATCTAATTTTAAACCTAATGGTGTTTTGGAACTTCCCTGGAGGTCCAGTGGTTAAGACTCCGTGCCTCCACTGCAGGGGACCCGGGTTCAATCCCTGGTCTCGGGAACTAAGATCCTGCATGCCGCATGGTGTGGCTAAAAAAACCCCACAAACCTAATGGTGTTTTCCCAACAAAAGTTGCTATATAATGCTGTGTAACAGTTGCATTCTGTTTTTCATGTAGTGTTTTCCTGGTATTGTTTTGGAATAAAAAATAACAAACAGCTGATGAAGCTGAAGCTCTGTTTATCCTAATATGGTGAGGTTTGAAGCTGTGAGGCTCATCAAAGTGGTGGATGAGCCCAAGCATCACAATTATGTAATACTTTAAGACTGGAAGGTCACGGTCCCTACTCTACCCTGGGGTGAAGGGGGAAATATTTGGATCCCTAACTAAAGAAGTGAGAACTCTTCCAAATGCGCTTATCCCAAAAATGCTGTTTGACTTACTTGCCAAAAAAAATAGTTGACCATTGCAATTAAAGGATTCTTTGGGTGGATTGTCTCAGATGAAACCAGTGTGTTACGCAGATGTTCATGACCTGTATTTCACCTCCAATCCTCCCGTTTCCAGCAGAAGTTTATGAAGATCTCTTCTCTGAGATTCTACCAGTATTCCCTTTGCATGAGTAAGAAACCGTGCTGTAACTAAAAGGATCATTATTAGCCCTAAATATATATGCCCCTCATCTTCTAAGATTCACTTACTATTTCCCAAATTTCTCACTTTTTCAAACATTTTCAGTGCTTAGGTATATCTGCATGTTTTCTTAATTTCTAAGAGAAATGGTGCTTTTCCATGCAGCCATTGAGGTGTTATCTCTGTATTGGCATGGAAGAGATACCTATGACATGTTTTTGTTTTTGTTTTTGTTTTTTGCGGTATGCGGGCCTCTCACTGTTGTGGCCTCTCCCGTTGCAGAGCAGAGCACAGGCTCCGGACGCACAAGCTCAGCGGCCATGGCTCATGGGCCCAGCCGCTCCGCGGCATGTGGGATCTTCCCGGACTGGGGCACGAACCCGTGTCCCCTGCATCGTTAGGCGGACTCTCAACCACTGTGCTACCAGGGAAGCCCTATGACATGTTTTTGAGTGGGGAAAGCAAAGCAGCTTATCGAACAATATGATATGATACAGATAGGAAGAAACCTTCAGCTTCTGCTTTATAAATTGTGTATTACTTAAACTTTTATGCTTATAATATACCGCCTTATAATTTTTAAAAACTTAGTCCATGTCTTCTGTTAAGACTGTTAATTTTTTATAAGTTACATTCATTTTCAAAGAATAAACCTAAAAAAAAAACCCCAAACTGGAACTAGAGAAAGTTTTGGGCATCTATATACTTTTTCCTGAATATGGTACACGGAGGGCAGTAGGCTGTGTGAGCAGTGGTAATTGATTACAGTTTCACAGAAGTAGATGTTTATATACTATAATTCTATGAATTCATTAGTGGTTTTCGAAAGAGAAAAGACTGAAGAGCCTAAAAATAGTAAAGTGAGCAGTAACTGCCTTCATGACCTGTGTTGATTTCCTATGTATTTCAACCACTAGAATGTGTCTGTCTTGTCAAACTGTAAAGAATTCAGTGAAGAACTCTCATCACCCAATTATCAAAGCGTCATAAAATTATTTTTATCAGCAAAGAATAAAAAAAATAAAAGTGGATATCTAATATTTTCCTGAAATGCTCTGAGTTTTAAAAATAAGTTGGCTAACTCACTGCAAAACTAGAACTACTTACAGTCTGGTACAGTCTCAGGATCAGTGATCAAATTCTAGAAATTTATACTAAAGATGATTGAGAAATCTAGGATTCCTAGAGGTATAGACCATATGAGCACATGGAACTTTTTTCTTATTCCCCTTTCTTTTTGTACTGTTATACATATCAGTGTGCTTTACATATGCTCTAGGACACGGCTAAGTTTGGTAGTAATCCACTGCTGCTCTGAATGTCAAAATTGAATTGTCCTAAGCGAGTCAGAATGCCACGGTTGGACATTACTATGTCCTTGCTCTTTCTATCTGGATTTCTTGTTTTGGATAAAACAGCTCTGACCACACATTGGTTAAGTAGTCTCAACTTTTTGGTTCAATTCCACCTGGACCCAAGGAGAAGAAAGCAAGTGTGGAGGAGTTCTTTGACAGGAGTTGCATATACACTCCAACTGGAAAATTAAAAAGAAAAAAAAATCATGTAAGAATAAGAACAGAAGATCATACTGCATAGAGTAATTCAGTCATTCTTCCTGGTTGAGGACTGAAGTGTTGTATGTAATCAAACATTCTGTTCCGAAGAAGTGTAATATTTGTCAATCATATATCATAGAGTCAAACATTAAAAAATTTTTCCAGCTTTATTGAGATAGAATTGACATATAACATGGGGTAAATTTCAGGAGTACGACCTGAAGATTTGATATATGTATATATTGCTAAATGATTACCACAATAAGGTTAGTTAATGCATCCACCACCTCACATAAAATATTTTATTTTTATGTAAATCTCCAAACTCTCTCAGAATTCCAGCATTTTGGCATCTGTCTCCCCTACTGTGTCTCTTGTTTTTTAGACTAACATCTGTTGGATGTTTTATGTCCTAAATGCTTTACGTGTGCTAACTCACTTAGTCCTCGCAGCAATCCCACGAGGAAAGCACCCCATGGAGCTGCTCTGTGCCTTGTTCAGCTGTTGTCTGCTAGGCTAGCAGTGGTCCTGCTGGGTGGCGATACCTGGAGCTTCGCTGCCCCCCTAAGCATTTGGGCCTTTCCCTTGGTGGTGATCTGGTTCTCCCTGAACTGAGTCAGTGCCCCACTTCCCCATCCTAATACAGAGTTTTTCCGTTTAATGTCATGGATTATTTCCTCTCATTAGCTCATTTTCTCAACAGCCAACTTTTAAAAAATGTATCTTTAAATTTAAAAATATTTGTTTTTAAATTCTGGTGCAATGTGCGACATAAAATTGACCATATTAACCCCTTTAAGCCTACAGCTCAGTGGCATGAAGCACATTCACACTGTTGTGCAACCGACTCCACCTTCCAGCTCCAGAACTCGTTCATCTTGTAAAACTGAAACTCTCTACCTGTTAAACAATAACTCGCCATGCCTCCTTCCCCGCAGACCCTTACAACCACCATTCTACTTTCTGTCTCTAGGCGTTTGACTCCTTTAGGTCCCTCACATAAGTGGAATCATACAGCATTTGTTTTTCTGTGACTGGCTTATTTCACTTAGCCTGATGTCCTCAAGGCTCATCCATGTTGTAGCATGTGTCAGAATTTCCTTTCTTTTTAAGGTTCAATAATATTTCGTTGTATGAATAGACCACATTTTGCTTATCCATTGGTCTGTCAGTGGATGTTTAAGTTGCTTCTGCCTTGTGGCTATCGTGAATCACTGTTATGAACGTGGATGTACATGTACCTCTTCAAGACTCTGCTTTCAGTTCTTTTGTACGTAGAGTCAGTGGAATTGCTGGATATCACAGTAGTTCTGTTAGAGTTTTTGAGGGATTGCCATGCTGTTTTCCACAGAGGCTGTACCATTTTACATTTCCACCAACAATGAACAAGGGTTCCAGTTTCTCTGCATCCTCGCCAATGCTTATTTTGTTTGCTTAATAGTACCCACCCCACTGGATGTGAGCAGCCAGCTTTTTTCACTCTTCTCTGACATCACCTTAGATACTTTACAGGGGCTAACTTTTACTATATATGTTTTGACTAACATGAACAGCTTCCCACTTTATGAGTGTGTGAAAGGTATAAAAAGTATTTTTGTGGTAATTTCCGCATGGCCACAAAGTCATTATGAATTATAGAGAATGAAAAGGACGGGGCCACCGCAGACTGGAGGTTATTCCCTCAAACCCCTCTCTTTCACACTAACTCCATCTCTCCATTGATATCACACCTAAATTTAATTTTGTGATTTGTAACATGAGACACTGATTTTCGTTAACAGATACTATTCTTTTCTCAGAAAATCCATTTCTCGCTGCCGAAGAATTAGCAGGATGCTCTCCAATGAATCCTTACAATCCCCGGCATTCAGCCGCTCCAACTCTCAAGCCTCCATAGACAGCGCCTCCATGGAGGATTTCTGGCGGGAAATAGAAAGTATCAAAGAGAACAGCCTGGGAGTTCAGGAAGAGCAGACGCCAGCTGAGGCCAAGTCCCTGGATGGTGAGGTGCTAGATTGGTCTTCCCCTGTGCTGTCTTTCTTTGTATGCTCTCTTATTCTGTTGGCAGGTAGAAATCATTCCACTAGTAGTTTAACAAGTGAACCAGTAGAATTTGGCAAATCAGCTGCCTGCTCCCACCAATTTATATCTGCTGGTCTGGCTCAGGGTGGCTTCTGTGTAAGGTGACATGACCTGAAGGAGGGCTGTCAACACAATGCAAATTGATCCTTTACGTATCACCACTTAGGGATGCTGTACCCGTCTGTTGACTTGATTCATAATCATCTAGCAGATTGAGTATTCTCATTTTGATGGCTTTTATATTTGTATACTTGACCATTAATTACCAAAAGAGAGAGACAGACAGAAAAAAAATTTACCAACATAACTCTGGATTAAAAATATTTAGCTATGAAGCATGTACTAGCATTAATGTATTTAGAGAACGGATAATCTAGTACTTCACCAAATAAGAGCCGTGTCAGATATGTCAATTATACTAGTTTCCAGTGAAATTAGACAAGAAGGTTGAGGACCCAAAAAGTATAATTGTCTGTAATTGTCAAAAAGTACAAAATTACTCACCTGAGATTAAAAGCATAGGTTATCTTCTCCAGGTACTACCTATGGACAAGTAAATGCATAAGAAAGACTGAAGGTAGTTTAGCAAGTATCTAAGAATGTTTTCATTAGCCAGTGATTAACCTCAAGACAACTATCAAGATAAACTGAAACTTTAAAAAACTTTTTTTTCTTTATTCCCTTTCTACAAGCCTATCCTTCTTAGATCTGAAAAACAATAGTTCAGATGTACCACAATTAGTATATTTCACTTAGCATTAGAAATAAAAAGTCCCACCACAGATTTAATGAAAATCCATTCAAGGGAACTGTCCTCCATCAGAGAAGGATATTTTTATTCCTTTTCCTTACATACTTACATTTTGCCTTTTCAGATCCAGAAAGACACATAAAGGAAAATACCTCTTATTCTCCACTTCTTTTTTCTTACTAGGTAGCTAGCTATCTATATTAAAAATCATAAGTTCGTACTGATAACCTCCAATTCCAATCCAACACCACAAAGTTTGTTGTCTTCCATTTTTCTGTATTTATAACCCCCTTCTCCAATAATGACAAACCTGTTCCTCAATGTACTTTTTCATTTGCTCAAGCCTAGAGTATACAGAAAACATTCTCAGGCGTGCTAACATAAACTTCTACAAAAAGCATACCTACTAACTGGAGTTCAAAATTTATTTGACTGATATTATTTTCCTTGAAGCATATGCCTAGATCTTAAGTGTGCAATTCAGTGACGTTTGACAAATACTAACCCTGTAACCTCACACAAATCAACATAACATTTCAGTCAACTCAGAATTTCCTCATGGTTTTTCCCAATCTCATCATCCCCGTGACTTGCTGTCCCTAGCCAGAGACAACCAAGGTTCTGATGTTTTTGCAGCATATAGTTTTGGGTTTGGCTTCTTTCACTGAACATAATATTTTTGAGATTCATTTGGTGTATTACTATTTCATTGCTTTTTATTATGGGATAGTTTGTATTAGTTTCCTAGCGGTGCTGTAACAAAGTACCACAGAACTAGGTGGCTTAAAACAACAGAAATCTGTTCTCTTGTGGTTCTGGAGACTAGAAGTCCAAAATCAAGGGGTCAGCAGGGCCCTCCTCTCTCTGAAGATGGTAGGGAAGAATCTGTTCCATGTCTTTCTCTTAGCTTCTGGTGTTGCCAGCAATCCTAGCTGTTCCTTGGCTTGTAGACAACACTTGCCATTCTCTACCTCTGTAGTCACGTAGCCTACTCCCTGTGTTGTTGTCTGTGTCTCACCTCCTCTTCTTATAAGGACACTAGCTATATCGGATCAAGGGCCCTCTCTACTCCAGTATGACCTCACCTCAACTTAAATCCTAATTATACCTGCCAAGACCCTGTTTCCAAATAAGGTTACGTTCACCTGTATTGGTGGTTAGAACTTCAGTGTATCTTTTTGGGGACCCAATTCAACCCATGACAGCAGTATTCTGTTGTATGAATATGCCATAATTTGTCTATACATTTAACTGTTAATGGTTGTTTGCAGTTTTGGCCATTATGAATAAGGCTGCTGTGAACAATCTTGTAGAAGTCTTTCGGTGGAGATATATTTTTATTTCTCTTGGATATATGTATTTTTCATAGAATATGTGTAATTACATAAGAAACTGCCAGCATTTTTCCAAAGTAGTTGTACCACTTCACACTCCTCCCAGCGGTATCTGACAGACAAGTCTAGCTGCTTCACATCCTTGCAACATTTGATGTTTTAAGACTTATTAACATGAATGATTCTAGGGATGTGTGGAGGTATCTCATTGTGGTTGTAATTATACTTCACCGATGACTAATGATGTCAAACGCTTTTTCCTGTGCTTATTGTCCATTCATATATCTTGCTTTGTGAAATCTTTTGACTATTTCTTTTAATTGGGTGTCTCTCTCTTGTTCTCTCACCTCTCTCATTTTTTAATTGTTTGCAACTGGTGTGCAGTACAATTGATTTTTGTACTTGACCTTATATTTCATTACCTTTCTAAACTGACTTACCAGGAGTTGTCTACTACTAGATTTCTTAGAATTTTCTACATAAACAAAGAGATCATTTGTGAATAGAGACAGTTTTACTTTTTCCTTTGTGACTTCACTCCGTCCCACAAATTTTGATATTTCATATTTTCATTATTATTCAGTTTAAAAAGTTTTCTCATTTTCTTGTAAAGCGTGTGGGAAGGCTTTTGTTCATGTACCAGTGATAGAATAACATAAGCAGAGTCCAACGCCTCTGGACTGATGATTTGATAGTGTACTTGCAAACCAGTCAATTCTGCTCTTTGAAAGAAACCTTATTCAGGTAATGCCTGTTTAGCATAGTTCCCAGAATGTTATAGTGTGTACAGTGGATTTTCTGTTACATGATGTTGTTATTCTGAATTCTTTAGTATTTCTGCACATCTAATTTATAATAGTGATTGATCTTCATCATGATGAATTTTAAGTTTTTTAGCTGCCTTCTGAGAAAAGGAAAGATTACCTAATGTTCAAAATAAGGAGAAAAGTAAGAGAACGAATATCTATTGAACACATACTCTGTTCTAGATTTTTTCCATCTGTCACAAATTCATTGATAAAATAATCCTCATAGCCACCTAATACTTTGGTGATTATTACCTCCGTTTTGCCAAGAGGACACGAGATCTAGAGATACTTAAAACTCTCCAAAGTCATTCAGTTAGTAAATGGTGGTTGGGATTTGAACCTGAATTTGTGTGATTAAAAAATTCTTTTGTGTGCCATTAAACCACATTTTTTCTGTCATGGTTTTAGTTTAGATATTAATATTTTATCATTTTTTGAAATTGGCTGTTCAGATATGGCTTATATTTAACTCTCTGGTAAGGAAAATTACCTTCCCAAATCTGCCAAATAACCTTACTCTACTAGAAGATACTTTAAAAATTTGACTTACTTAAAAAAATACAATACAGACCTTTTATTCATTCCTATAGGCCGTTCCCACAATTACTATGGGAAAAAGAATGGTCTTTTAAAGTTTTTTGAGGTTTAATTTACATACAATATTATATTAGTTTCAGGTATAAACATAATGATTAGATATTTGAATACATTGTGAAACAGTCACCAAAATAAGTGTAGTTAATGCCCATCGTCACACATAGTTACAAAATGTTTTTTCTTGTGGTAAGAACTTTGAAGATCCTACTCTCTTAACAATTTTCAAATATGCAATAGAGCATTATCAACTATAGTTACCATGCTGTACATGACATCCCCATGACTTATTTATTTTATTTTATAACTGGAAGTTTGTACCTTTTGACCACCTTTACCCATTTCGCGCACCCTCCACCCCTGGCCTCTGGTAAGCACCAATCCGTTCCCTATATTTATGAACTTGGACATTTTGCTTTGTTTTGTTTTTAAACTCCACATATAATGAGATCATATGGTGTTTGGTGTTTTTCTTTCTGTCTGACTTATTTCATTTGGCATAATGTCCTCAACGTCCAGGATGGTCTTAATATATTGTCTAGTGATTATTTATTACTTGCTGAT
Organism: Pseudorca crassidens; assembly: GCF_039906515.1. NCBI lineage: Eukaryota > Metazoa > Chordata > Mammalia > Artiodactyla > Delphinidae > Pseudorca > Pseudorca crassidens. The sequence goes on from NC_090307.1 coordinate 60,354,858, forward strand.
GTGTACAGACTTACAGATATGCATGGCTTCCAATCTCAGAGTATTCTAACCTTCTCTTGGTAACTTCATCTTACAGAAGGAGAACTTGAAGCAGAGTGGTTGCAAGATGTAGGTTTATCAACCCTGATCTCGGGTGATGAAGAGGAGGGTGGCAAAGCCTTGCTCTCGACTTTGACTCGAACCCAAGCAGCTGCAGTGAAGAAGAGATATAATACTTACACTCAAACCATGAGAAAAAAGAACAAGCAATCCATCAGGGATGTCAGAGACATCTTTGGAGTCAGCGAATCTCCTGTAAGTAGTGAACAGGGCTCAAAAGGTTTGGTTTGCTTGAGGGGAGGGAAGGGGAATGTGGAAAAATTATCAGAAAAGGTCAATCATCTTCTAGCTTTAAGAGAAAAGTAAAGCAGACAGCAAACTGCAAAATTTTGCAAATTTGAAACTTAAGTGATTATTTCTTATTCCCCATACAGCAGTCTCCCCGCACACAAAATTTATTCCCTTCTTTTGAAGTTGATCACTTCTTTGGTAATGGAGCAAGTCTTTGTGGATGAGATACACGGAGCCTTTACTTAAACCTCAGCACTGAATGGAAACTCTGTGGACAGGCAAAGGAGTCCCAGAGAAGTGGGCCCAAGTATTATGTGCAAGTCTGTGTAGTTTGTTTTAATTGGGGGTGGGGATGGGAGAGTGGTTAGGGTACCCTTTATGTTCAAAGAAATTAAAATGATGAAAAGTGAAAGATGCAGCATTAATCAAATGGGCCAGAGAATGATTCAAAAAACCATGAGGGAAGCATCACATGTTTTCTGAGAAATGGCTGGTTGAAATGCCAGCGTACCCTTGGCTATTCCACGGCCACAGTTTTACTTCTGAGGCTGAGTCACGTCCTCCTATTTCTGTGGTTGTTTTACTGGTAGCTCTGCTTTACAGTTCACTCATTCATCCATTTATTGCATCATTGCAGTGTTGCATTGAAATAATTGCGTCATTGATGCAACAGATAATTACTGGATACATTCTCTGTGCAATTCTTATATCAGGTTCTATGCGGATAGGATTCTTGGAACTTTGGGGTAATTCATATATAGGAAAAGGGGAACTTGATATTCTGCTGCAGTCACAGGTAAAGTTGCCTGGGGCAAGTTGGTTAATCACTTTGATTTAGGTTTCTCATCTGTTTAATTGTAATATCAATAGTGACATAAATTAAAACTTCAAGGATCTTGGGTAGCTGGCATAACTGAAGACAGTCTCTAATTTGAGTTAGTTTAGGTTGTCTGTAAGTCAAATCTTCTCTTAGATACATTAATCACAGCGGGGTGTTGCCAGGGCAGCTCACATATACAAAGTTAAGCTTTGTATTTGTGTTTACAATGTCCTAGAAGAGCGCTGTCCTTTAGAACTTTCTATGGCGATGGAAATGATCTATGTCTGTGCTGTCCAATATGGAAGCCCCCATCACATGTGGCATTAGCACTTGAAACGTAGCTAGTGTAAGTAAGGAACTAAAATTTTAATTGTATTTAATTGTAATTGATTAGAATCTAAAATGTCACATGTGGCTTGTAGCCAGTATAATGAACACAGTTGTAGAATCCTCTGCTGTATATAATGATATATACTCAAGGTAAGCCATTTTGAGTTCTACGCTGTTTGAACTTTCAGCCTAGTTGAAACCTGGGTCTTCTTGGAAGGTGAGATTGTCTCAAGCTGTAACTGAGTAAAGGTGATGCCCACAGCTTGAGGCTAGGGCTCCAGCCACATGAGTCCTGGACAAGATGCCTATCAAAGAAAAGGTTTACCCTGCAGGTTTAAATTCCCTGGGTCATTTTCCAGTTATCTCCCAGATCATCTTGAGAGAATCCTGAGAACTTGGCCTACATGCGTCCTTTCCCCATTTCTGTTTCCAGCTACTTCAGACTAATATTTTTCCTCTTCCCTAGCAAACTGCAAAATATGGGTCTATAGCTTCTCCTGAATCCTCCAGTTACTCAAGAAAATGCATAACTAGCCTCTCTAGGTTTCCCAAAACATTGCGCTATAGTCACATAGAAGCAGTGCTTCTCCCATTTCTTTCACTTGGACCCCGAAGGGAATTGTAAGGTGGGCACTTAACACATTAGGGCTTAAGTATAAAATGAAATGAAGAGTCTTACTTTTCCGTAACATGTAAGTGCAATAAACTGTTTGGTGTTTAACTCCAGCAAAGGCAGAGAGAGGGCCGCATTCTTGGTGGGGAAGGGGAGTAGCCCCGGGGGCTCTTCCTCCAGTCTGCCTTCCTCTTCTCCCACATACCCCCCCAGTCTTGCTGCGGAAGCCCCAGTTCTAGAGAGAATGGGGAATGAGGCAGGGGAAGTGGTCACAGGTAAAAGAATGACCATATATTCCAGGGAGTAGAGGTCTTGTGCTGTCCTGAGAAGTGGGGCACCTGGAAGTCAGGGAAAGCCTGGCATTGTATTATGCTGCTGAAAAATTCACATTGTTCTTTGTCAAAAATGTAAAAAGCTATATAAAGGCAGCCTTTTAAAAATATGATATATTTACAATGTGTAAGTCCTAATAAACATTCCCACAAGATTAATTTTTCCTAAAAACTTCAGCATCTGCTTCTGCAGGTAAATAGACTTGGAGGTTCTTAGAAATGTACCTAAACTTTTAAGTTAAGTTAAACTTTTAAGTTTCCGATTTGAATTTGACGTCATGAATACCAGTTCCTCCCTCCTCCTCCTTCTTCTTTTCCCCACTCTCCCTTCCTTATTCTCTTCTATTCTTTATTTCTGTCTTTGTCATCATTTACCTACATTAATAGAACAATTACATAAAGTTTCCATTCCATTTTCTTGAAGTTTTAACATTACAAGTTGCATTAGGTAATTTTGCATTAATCTTAGAATTATGAATCTGACCCACTATACTCACCAAATGAAGATATAAATAATTTTAAAAATAAATGTTTTTTTCTTAATTTTTTGCATATAGAATCCCAGGTTCAAAATCATTTTTCTTCAGAATTTTGAAAATATTTGTCCGTTATCTTCTCTCACGCACCATTGCTGTGGGGAAGCACAATATCTACGTCAACTTCATTCCTTTATATACAAATGTGGAAGCTTTGTGAATTTCACTTTTTATTGTTGGAACCTTGAAATTTTAGCAGTTTTCCTTTTTAAAAAAATTCATCCTGGTCACTACCAAGTGAGCTCTTTCATTCTTCATCTTGTTCATTCTGCATATTTTCTTCTAATGTTTAAAACAAGTATTTATTCCCTTCATTTTCTCACTGTCTCCTTCTGGATATTAGATGATTGTTGTTAGATGATTGTTTCATTGTTTGGATTGAATCTCAATATCTCTTAAATGTCCTATTTTCCAAGCTTTGTTTTTGTGTATGTTTGCTCTACATTCTTGGCTGTCCCTTCAACTTCATCTTTTATATCATTAATTTGGCCTTGGTTGTATTAACACTTTTACCTTTCATTAATTTTTAAAACTTTAATAGTCCTCTTATGAACTTACTGAAGCCCCTCCTTTCCCCTAATGTTTCCTTTATTTTGTGATCTGTTCCTGTTTCTCAGCCGCAGTAGCCTCTCAGCACTCTGAAGGTACTAAATTAACCCTTAAATTCCAAGGTTCTCTTTTTTCCTTGAATTATCTCTTTCCTTCAGGGTCATCTGTTTATTTTTGGCATCATTACATTGCTATTGTTCATTTAACTTTAATCTTTGGATATTGATTTATATTCATTAATGGAGAACTAGATTGACTGATTGATTAGTATAGGTAGTGATCATATATTTCTTATGCAGTTATGTAGACCCATTTTCTCCCAAAAACTCTCCCCCAGAACAGGAGTCTGGGCCTGTGTGAGTGGTGAAGTGTGGCAACGTCAACTGTCACACTTCACTTTAAGAAATAAATATGGTATCAATGCCAAAGTAACAAGATCCTGCAGAATCATAATTGGTTTCCTTTTCAGGCAAACCCAACTTTCCTTTTTATACTCCTGTCTATATCCTTTTAGAAGGCCCCAATAAAGTGCAATTCAACATTCTTTCTATCCGGGACCACCGCACCCATACTAGGACAGCCACTACCACTCCCAAGGCAGGTGGTCACTCTGTCACCAAGGGGACACTTGGGTTTTATCCTGGAATTACATTTAGCTGCTGCCTGCTGTTCTTCTAAACAGCTGTTGCCTTCTGAATTGGGTGATGCCTTCCTGCTGTTTTTATTTTCACTCTGGATATGTGCTTTTTCTGGATCAGCATTTACCGTCCACACATTTTTCTCTTATACCTTTTTTCAGGCCGAAGTTTTTCTCTACCCTTATCAAACCACTCTTGCTTGCTTTTTATCTTCCAGAAGCATCCAACAATTTCTGTTCTGCTAATGGAAATGTTTAGTGGTTTCTAGATCTACTCTTTGAGAAAGGTATCTCTTTGACATTTTGAGTGATTTGCAGGGGGAGGAGAATGTGGTATGTGCATTGTGATATCTTGATCCAATTTTCCTACGTTGATTTTTCAGTAGTATTGGTTCCTTTCAAAAAATGTGTTTTTTTCCTTATTATAAAAGTAATACAGCGTCTTTAATGGAAATTTAGAAAATATGGACAAGCGAGGTAAAAAATGAGTATTTCTGTGGGCCCAAATAAAATTTTATGATTTAATTAAATATCCAATGAATGTAATTTTCAGTGAAATTCTAACCATAAAAGAATAGAATATTTAACCCTTGTTTTGGTAGAGCTCTTATACACTAAATCACAGATATTAAATCACCCTTTGGATACATAATGCAAGGTCTACAATCCATTTCATCATGAGCAGAAGTTCAGTGCTCAAACAGATTTTTTCTAATATTCAGAAGATGTGAATCAATTATTACCTTCAGTAACACATTTAATTGAGCAAAATAGTCAGTCTAATTTCATAATTGATAAACAGTTAAAGGTGGGACTAACTCATAATTAACTGTATAAATATAGGCATACAGTCCTTAAAAAAAATGTTATATCACACATATACATTTGACTGCATGGCCCAGAAAACCCAAGAAATCATGAGTTTATACAAATATGAATTTGTTTTTTCTCTCTTTCAGAGGAAACTGATCTTTGCTTTAGCGTAGATCCAGCTTCCTTCCATCTTTCTATTTTATCTTTCACATGTGGCCTCCATTCTTTTGCTTGCCAAGGGGGCTGGGCCACTCCTGCCAGCATGCCCGTGTTCCTGGTGGTTCCTGGAGCTTGTACCAACTGACTCTATCTCTCTGACTTCAGTTTCCCAGAAATCTTACTTGGTAGAATTCCAGTTACCTCTCATTGCCTAGAAATGTTATACAATCATCCTTAGCTGCAAGAGAGCCTGGGAAGTTGATATTTTTTCATTGTACACAGAAGTTCCTGAAAAAAAAAATCAGGATCCTGTTAAGGAAGACAGGTGACTGGGTTTGGGGCAGGCGGTTGACAGGATCTTCCACACGTACCAGTGTCTGTCACTGGGCCTGGTGTGTGGTGAGCTCCCAGGACTGGCTGCTAAGTGGCCAAATGCAGTGATCAGTGCATAGGCAGTCATATCTGTGGGTGTCTCAACATGTCTGTATGAATGTGCACATCGTATGCGTAACACGTGATTAAATGCAGTTACCCTTGGGAGAACATGCCTGAATAAAAATGCACTTTCATTTTTCTCAATAGCCAGATGATTTTTGTTGTATCCCAGCTCCTCTTTTGGATGTGAACCCAGATGAAGAAGGGATGCCAGCAGTTCCCTGCAGAAATGGTCAACTGGTAAGACAGAGCAAGGGGATCAGGAGAAGTGGTTAATTCAAGGCAGCCTGGAAAGTTTTAAAAAAAAGCCTACTTACCTTGTAACAATGAAGAAAAAAGGGGACTCAGACTCAGGAATGAATAATTAAATAGTTAAATCCACAAATTCTATGGGGCCTGCTTGTACGTACAATAACAAAAACAATCACAGCTGCAGCTGCAGCCACAGCCAGAAGTCAGTACATGTGGGAGGTCATCAGCTAAACTATTGTTCTCTTTGCTGAGTGCATAGTGGAAAATTTTATGCTACCTTCTATAAATCTTTCAAAATTAATTTAATTGTCACTGTAAGAAATATTTTGACATTTAAGTTACTTTCTAAATGTAAATATATTATGGGACGCAGCACTATAGCATCTTGAACCTGTAACAATAAGTGGAAAAAGTGCACAATCTTGCACAGGAGGTAAACACGTTTTATTTAGAGCCCACCTCACCCAGTTTAGTGCAAATTTCAAAGAGTGATGATCTGAGTTCCAAACTGTCAGTGAAGCTATTTCAGTGAAAGAGATGAATCTCATGCTGTGATCTATATATACCTCCTGGCATGAGGCCTGGGTCCTCTTACTGAAGTGGTGACCCTTCACCCTGAGAAGGACATGGGTTCCTGACATCTTCCTCCACCTGGACTCATGGCAGCAGAAAATTTAAGAGACCTTCCTCTATCATGCTTCTATGTGTTTCCTTCTCTTTAGCTCTTTATTTTCTTTCCTAGCAGAGGAAGAGGGATTCTTTGTTGTTCTAAGAGTAACCCCTGTACCATTCTTGATCTGATTGATGATGATGATGATGATGATGATGTTTAGATTCTCTACAGTTTACTTTCATCTTGCATATATTTTATGTGGGGCACTCTGTCCACATCTTGCAATTGTCTCGATACAGGCTAGCCCCTGGTCCCTTCCAAAATTCTGCTCAAGGGTTTGGATGTGGCCAGTTTGTGTTCTGGCTGCTCTTCTGTTGCCTGAGGGTAGGTCAAGGTCTGGAGGTGGAGGGTGGTCAGCTGGGGCTGTGAGCAATCCTGTATTCAGATATTTGTCTCAATTTTTTTCTAATTTCATTGCATTTCTCATAAGAGTGTGAACTCTGTCTAGTCAGAGGTCTTTACATTTTCTGTTGAGTTGGAAGATTTTTCCCTCGGTTCAGGGAGTCTTCTATACCATCCTTCCAGCCAGGACACTTGATCCAGGCATTTGTTCCTCTCTGCCCGCCTGCTCCCCTTCACAGCAGCCACTACCTCTTCTCTCAGCTAGAGGAGGGGCAAGTCAGAGTAGACACGGGGTGTTTTCAAAGAACGATTTCTATGAGCTTTTCACCCCACCTACCTCTACCTACTGTTTTGATTGCCTCCTCTTCACCCTGGGGTTATAGGGATGGCTCAGCACATGACCCCTGACACTGGAAAGATGAGACAACAGCAATTTATTACATGTTCTCACAGCCCAGGGAGGGAGGACCCCGCACACCATACAGAGCCACATGTGGGGTGCACTTGGGAACAGAGTGAACAAGCTTTGTAGTATCAAGAGGGGGAGTGCCCCCTTGGTTCTCACAGAGGATGGATTGGCTTGTTTGAATAATTCCATGGGTGGACAGGAAACTGAAACCCACTACTCAGGGATAAGCAAGAACTGTGTCTGGCCCCCTGGGTAAGAAGTGTTGTCTTACTAGGGGACCTTATCTGAGGGAGCAAAGTGGGAGGGGAACTTGGGCTTAGACCACTTAGGGCCCTCCCACTTTTACCGGATGTCAAGGCAACGTGTAAGAGTGAGTCTTATTTTAGATCTTGTTGCCTCATTGACACTCCACATCCAGCCGTGGACTCTCATGATGAGTCTGTGCTTATTTTGTTTCTTTTCTCTTTTAGCACTATCCCTTTTATTTCAATTCTTTGGTGGTCTTGTCATCTTTTAAAGGTTAAAGGCAAGTGTGGTGACGAAACACATGAAGAAATCTCCCACTGAGGTGAACAAGAATGATTAAGTTTTATTCCAGACACACCCCTGAACTACTCACTAGTTTATAGAATGAGAAAGCAGTACTGCTCTTATCCCTGGAGGAGGATGAGGGCTAGCCCGCCAGAATGACCACAGAGAAGAGTAGAAATACTAATTTCCATAATCACATATATTACAAACTGTTACATCTTCTTAGCAGATTGCATCTTTTATCCTTTGAGCAAATCTGGCAAGAAATATCTCTGAATACTAAATTTTAATAACTAAAAGGCTTAAATCCTAAACTGGTTAGTATCAGTGTGCTAGGCTGTTGATCATTTTCTTTCAGAAATTTGTAAATATTAATCTATTTGCTTTTCATATAGTGTTAATGTTGAGAAGCCTGATGCCTCTCTAAATCATTCCTTTATTTGCATCCTACTCTCATTTTTATATTTCTGGAAGCTTTTAGGTTTATCTTTGTTGTGAGAGGCCTGAACTGCCATCAGGATATGAAATCTTTTTTTTTTTTTTTTATCATGATCCAGCACTCAGCTTTTTGTTTCTGAAACATGTTTCCTTTCAGTTCTGAACATTCTTTTCCCATTATTTCTTTTACTTCATTATCTCCATTTTCTCTCTTCTTCTTTTCATTTCTTACATTAAACTCACACAGCTCTTAAGTTGTCTCTTATATTTCCAATGTCTTTGTTTTCCGTTTGTTCTGTATGCTAGCAGGTTTTGTCTACATCATTTTGTGGGAACCTAATTCTCATTTTTGTCATGAGTGGTTATAATTGGGTCCCTGTTGATTTTTAAATTCAGCAATCATACTGTTAATTCATAAGAACTCCTCCTTTTTTCACTGATTTACCCTTTATTGTTATAGTTAGTCCTGATTTATGATTGCAATAGTCTCTCAGATCTCTCTGAAATTATTAAATCATTATAAGCCTTTTTCTCTTCCCTCACTTATCTCTTTCTCCCAGAATGTATACCAATATACTTTTTTTTCAGAATGTTGATTTTCTCCACAGCTGACTTCTTTATAGTGTTGATTTTTCTCCAGTGGCTGATGATCCTTAGTGATGGTCTGGATTGACTAGTTAACAACTTTTAGGATATGTCATTGCTGTATGATTTCTTTGCCATTATATAGATATTTTCCCAAAGGGCTCTTTATTGAATAAGAGGGCTGACTTTGGGTCCTGTGTAAGCAGTAAGGTATGTGAGCAGTCTGTGAATGGACGTTATTTTAACAGCACACATGGGTGAGTCCGTGCATGTGTGCATATGTAGACACACGTACATACACACGTACACACACAAATACACGCATGCACATACCTTCAATGCCAAAGGGAGAGTGGCAAATGACATCATTCCCAGACAAAACTCATGTTCTCCTTTTATTCTGCCATCCATGTCTTTCATGAAGGTCCAGAGTGACCTGATATTGAGGTCTGTTTTGGTCCCAACCCTGGGCATCTTCCCAAGGCAGGTAGTTCACTTCATTCAGAGTGCTTTCCTTGGGTCCATACGTGGCTGCCGTCTGCTGTTCAATGTAAAGGGAACTGTTGGGAGTTCGGTCGGGCCCTTCCATTAAGGAAACACTTTACAATAAATTATCCTAGCCATTGCCCTGGGACCCCTTCTTGTCCTGTGTGGTTTTCACTCTAAGCTTGGTTGTTTGTCTGTTTGCTTTTTTGTGGATTTGCCCTTTCTTTGTCTTATGCTATCCTTAGGCTGAGAATTTCTTTACAATTATGAAATAAATTACTTATTTTTTATTTTCCAGGAATTTCTAACAATTTTTAATCTGTTATTAGAACACTTTGTTGGTTTTCAGTGCCCTTGGAGCTATACTTAAAAATACGCCCTTTCTCTAATTCTGAGTGATTGAGAGTGGTACACTCTCTGACCTCCATCCTGACCTAAGTTTTCTTGTACTGCCTTTTCAGCATTGTTTCCCCTTCCAAAGAGATGTGTGTTCTTCATAGCAATATAATACATACACATTGGGGGAAAGTTAGAAAATATGGAAAAGTCAAATGAAAAATGTTTCTAAGTTCTCGTGTAAAAGTTTATTTCATTAATATCCAGTATGCTTAATTTTGCAAAAAGTTGCTTTAATCATGGAGTAGAATATTTACATCTTATTTTGGGAAATGCCATTATATGACAAATGCTGCTAAAAATCTTAGAGCATATGCACAAGGCCTACCGTGCAGCACATCGCAATTAGAATAGTCTCAAATCCATTTGCTGCATAGTGAAAATCAGAGCTTTTCCAATACTCAGTGATGGGAATGAAATATTTGGTTCAGTCATATGTGTTTGTGAGATAATCAGTCTAATGTTTTTCCAGTTTCAAAATGAAAAAAAAACCTGAATACTCTTGCTTTTGATTTGTAAATCACTCCAAAATACAGTCATAAAGTCTGATTTTTAAGTAGCATAGTTTAATCAGTAAGCTTCCTGACTTAGACAATTAGAGGTTTATTTTCCTTACAAAATAAGAAGTCTGCGGCTGGTTTGACTAATATCCCTCTCATGGACCTACCAAATTTTTATCTTTCCATTCTGTTCCACTCAGCATACAGGCTAGTATTTAATGCTTACAGGATGTCTGGGCATCACAGGTACCATGCCCATGTTCTGGGAGAAGCATCAGCCAGCTGATTCCATGCACTTCAACAAGAAAACATTAGCCTTCCTGGGTGCTCTACCAAGTAGGGTTTCACTCGAATCTCTTTGGACGGAGCCATCACATGATCACACTTAGTCCTTTTAGATAGACACGCAGCATCTTAGAGCAAGATCATGATATTCATATGTTAAAGAAGAAAAGAAAAGTGGGTTTTGGCAGGCAGGCAGCAGTGTCTGCTTTTGAGACTCATTTCTATTGCAGTGCATGACGTTTAGGAGGCTCAACATCCTTTTGGAGGAATTGGTGAATGCTACCAATTGCACTGTAGTCATTAACTCTGTGTATGTCCACATGGCTGTGCATTTATACAGATTCTAGTGTGATGTATAATTGAATAAACAATCACATAGTGAAAGATATGCCTGGATAAAAATGACTTTCGTTTCTTTCATTAGCCAGGCGATACCTGTGACAACCATCCTAGTCAGTTGGACGACACCCAGGAGGAAAAAGAGCTGCCGGGAGTTATCAAAACAAGTGGTTCCTTGGTAAGTGATAGCAGGAGAACTGGGGTTAGGGATGAAAAAAGAAGCCGTTCCTTCAAGACAATCATGCAAAACTTCAAAACAACGCAACATAATTCAGGTGGCTGGACAACTCCAGCTGTCAACATGCCTATCTACTTTTATTTGATTTGTAGGAAGCCATTCAGCAGTAAATGAACCCGAGTTTAATAGTTAAAGCCACAAACAACTACATGCTCTATTAAAACAGATACAAACCCAGAAAACCAACGATGGTAGGCATTTCTTTATGACAGATTTAGTTCCTTTCCATTTTTCGTTTATTTTGAAAAATTCTCCTAAGAGTGTTGGTTCCATTGAGTCACAGCTCCACCAGCTATGGACGTCAGGTCACAGGACAGCAGTAGGTGTCCTCAGGTTGTCCACTGCTTCCCTGGTGCAGGGCGAACACCAGGCATCTTAGTTCTGACCACACTCTTCACCCTAGGTGTCTAGTGCCCTCCCCTTCCCCATCCCCCTGCTTTTCCCCAGAGCCACTTCCACTCCCCACTTACCCAGAGGAGGGCAAAGTCAGGCAAACGTTGGGAGAAAGATCCAGCTTCTGTCAGTTTACAAACGGGAAAGATTGCTTTATTTATGGTTTAGCCAGAGCCTGTTCTCACGTCTGTTTTTACTTGCACTTCTATCCTAAGCTATCTTTTCTCTCCCTTGGTGGAGCTTATGTACTCTACCTTTCCTTTAATTTTTCCATCTTCATATTCCCTCACCTAACTTCCTCCCAGGTAGAAAAGAGCAAAATGGTGAATCCAATAGGTTCCCTCCTCCCTACTGAGATGGTGTTGCGGAGAGACTGAGTTTCAAGGGCTCTGCTCATGTTGACCCCAGATGTGGTTACTCACACCTTCAGTTGTTTTCCCTCATGATTTGGAGGAGATAGTAGTTGTCTATTTCAAAAGTGTCTCCGTTTGATTAGGAGGGAGGTGGATTTTGGAAAAGAATTTACATTATTCCTGGAATATTTCTCTCTGACCACCACTCGTGTGAATGTTGCTGGGATTCTTTTTTCTTTTTTTCATTATGTTTTGTTGACTCTACTAGGTTTTAGGAGAGAAAGCCTTGGTCATTGACTTAACTCTCCCATTTTATTCCAGAATATAATCCCTATTGTTTACAGAAATAATACATAACTCTTTTTTTAAAATTAATTTATTTTATTTATTTATTTTTGTCTGTGTTGGGTCTTTGTTACTGCGCGCAGGCTTTCTCTAGTTGTGGCGAGCGGGGGCTACTCTTCATTGCGTTGCGCGGGTTTCTCATTGCAGTGGCTCCTCTTGTTGTGGAGCACAGGATCTAGGCACGCAGGCTTCAGTAGTTGTGGCTCATGGGCTCAGTAGTTGTGGCTCACAGGCTCAGTAGTTGTGGCTCGTGGGCTCTAGAGCGCAGGCTTAGTAGTTGTGGCGCACGGGCTTAGTTGCTCCCTGGCATGTGGGATCTTCCCAGACCACGGCTCGAACCCATGTTCCCTGCATTGGCAGGTGGATTCCTAACCACTACGCCACCAGGGAAGCCCCAACTCTTTCTTTTTATATTAAAATTATCCACAGTTTTTTCTCTCCTGGTATTTCCAAGCTTTAGTTCCCTCGCCTTTTTTTTTTTAATAACATTTATTTATTTGTTTGTATATTTATTTATTTGGCTGTGCCGGGTCTTACTTGTGGCACGTGGGATCTTCTTTGCGGCATGCAGGATCTTTTAGTTGCAGCATGCGAACTCTTAGTTGCGGCATGTATGTGGGATCCAGTTCCCTGAACAGGGATTGAACCCAGGCCCCCTGCATTGGGAGTGCAGAGTCTTAGCCACTGGGCCACCAGGGAAGTCCTAGTTCCTTCGACTTTATCACACAAATCCTCTACTTTTGAAAACAAATCAACTTTCTGTTTCAGGAACATAGTTGGAGCTTTCCAGTGATAAAATTTTGTTTGGTCTTTTCTCATCTTTTCAAATGGGCAAAAGATTTGAATAGACACCTCTCCAAGAAAGAGATTTGGATGGTGAATCATCTTATGAAAAATGCTCAGTATCATTAGTGATTATGGAAATGCACATAAAGCCATGATGAGATAGCTCTACATACCCTGTAGAATGGCTGAAATTTAAAAAGCTGACCGTATCGACTGGTGCTAAGGATGCAGAGCAACTGGAACTCTCATACATTACTGGTAGGAATGTAAAATGGTCCATCCACTTTGGAAAATAATTTGGTAGTTTCTTAAAATATTAAGCACATGCCTTCCATATAGACCCAGCCGTTCTACTCATAGGTAATATATATTCATACGAAGACTTATCCACAGAAGTTTATAGCTTAATAGCCCCAAACTGGAAAGAACCCAGTTTTACCTGCAGCTAAATACATGAACAAATTGTGATATATCCATACAATAGAATATTTCTCAGCAATAAAAAGCAATGAACATTTGATATACAAAGCATGGATGGATCTTAAAATAATTATGCCATGTGAAAGAAGCCAGACAAAAAAGATTCAATTTATATGAAATTACAGAAAATGTAAATAACCTATAGTGAGGGAAAGAAGATCAGTGATTGCCTAGGGGTTGGTGAGGAGGAGAGGGAAGGAGGGATGACAAAGGGGCGTGAGGACATTTGGGGAGTGCTGGTTTTGTTCATTGTCTTGACTGTGGTGATGGTTTCATAGGTCTATATATTTGTCAGAACTCATCAAATTGTATACTTAATAATCTATCTCAAGAAACCTTTACAAAAGAGTCCATATAATATTTTATGATTTCTTTAATATCCAACACATTTATTTTGCAATAAGCTACTTACAATAAAGGAATTGTCTATTATAATACAGATGATTGTCTATTGTCTATATATTATACATGGTTGAATCTTGACTCTGGATCACAAATGCCACTAAATCTGGGCATTTACAAAAGATTTACAGAAGATTTACAACCTGTACAGAAGGCTTACAACCCAGTCTACAGTCCTTACAAACTAGTCTACAAATCACTTGTATAGATAAAAGAAACATTTTCCTTATGTGTAGTCAACATAAATGAATTAGTCATTAGAGGTGTTAGTTAACTCAAAGGCGAAGTAGTCGATCTAGTTTTTTTCCATCTAGTTTATTTGCAATGTCTTAAGTCAAACTCAAATAGCTACATTTGCTATTGATTTATAATTCACTGCAAAATACAATCATACCTTCTGTTAAAAATGATCAATTGCATCTGTGTTTGCTTTGTAGTAAAGAAAATCTAAGGAACCTTGGTTTAAACAAGTAGGAGTTTGTTTTAATCACAAAATGAGCAAGTAATGGTGGATAAACCAAGGCTAGTACAACTGCAGTGCAATGCACTGCCAACCTTAGCCCGAAACTTCTAACTTTTTCCTTTCATGCTGCCACCATAACATGTGGATTTAATCCTTAAACTTACAAGATGGTTAGCAAACTCTGGATCCCATTAGGAACATGTGCCAACTGAGTGTTCATTGTTAACAGAAAACCTTAGCTCTCCTGGAGAACCCGCACAGTGACATTTCTCATATTGCTCATTGACCTACTCTTGCACTCTTACATGACAATCTGGGTTTCTTTTCTCTTCTTTGGTTGCCTGAACCTTATTCCTTTATAAATAAGCTTTTTGTGTTTGCCCTCTCTACAACTTTTTTGAATTTTGAATTTATTGCTGGAATTCTGAACTTTCACAAGAATCAGCCCCTTATTTCATTCATCTTGGTGACTGCTCAGTGAGTTCTTTCTGAGAACTGATTTCTTTCTTCAGTTTCTGGACATTGTCTTCTATTATGTCTTAAGTTATTTTTTTCTCTGCATTTTCTATGTTCCCCCCTTCTAGAACACATATTAGATGGTTCCTGCTTTGCTTGAATTGAATTTCAGTATCTCCTAAATTTTCTCTCCTGTTAGTCTGTTTGCTCTGATTTCTTCATCTTTATCTTCCAGATTAGTAATTTTTTTCTTGGTCATGATTCTGTTTTTTTTTTTTTAAGCTTGTCTTACTCCTTGTACATTTCAGCAAACATATTCTTATTTCCCAAGAACAACTTTTTTCTTTCTGATTTACCCATTATGGTAGCTGTAGGTTCTTGATTCATAGCAGCAATAGCCCCTTGAAGATAAGAATTATATTATTTGTAAGGAATGAGATTATTTCTGTCTTTTTTATTGATATATGTATATTTTTTAAAGTGCATGCATTTTAGGTATATAATTCAGTTTGAAGAAGTGTTTTCACTCATATAACTACAGTCAGTCAAAATAGAAAACATTTCCATCACCAAAGAAATTTCTCTCAGGCCTTTTCCAGTCAGTTGTCCTCCTTTTCCTGCAGCGGCAAACCCTATTGAGATTAATATGCACTCTTGTGTCTGGCTTCTTTCACTCAGAATAATTTTTAGATTTATCCATTTGTTGCGTGTATTAGAAATTTAGTCCTTTTATTACTAACAATAATCCATTGTGTAAATATACTATTATTGGTGTAGCTATTCACCTGATGATGGACATGTGGACTGTTTCCAGTTTTGCGCTATTATGAATAATGCCGCCAATACATTCATTTAGTATAAAGGATGTATATTCTCATTTCTCTTCCGTAAAGATGCAACATAATTCAGATTGTTGGCAAACAAGCCACCCTCAGCCCCATCACCCATAACCCTTAAACTCAGCTAGGAATAATTCAATAAATCAAAAATAACTAAATTCTATCCTTTAAAGAAAGCATCTACAGGCAGAAACAACAACAACAGAAACTAATTTTTTAAACTTATATCCTAAGTGGAGGATGTTGTCAACTAAAGCTTGGTCCTTGTGGGTGAGCTCATATGGAAAAATAACAGATTACCATGTAAATTGTTTTTCATTATTTTCAGTATCAACTAAGAAACAAAAATTTAGTTTTTCCCAGTTATTTTCCAAACGTAAACATCTTGTGTGGAGAACATGCTAGCTTTTGGAATGCATAGCAGTAAGTGATACAAGCAGTGGAGTCCTGCCCATGTGCAAGCACCATCTGATTAGGGAAGTGCACATCTCCTGTCGGGTGACAGCAAGTGTCCCCAAGCTTACAGTGCAGGGAGAGCTTCTCACCAAGACTATGGATCCTGAATGTTTTTTCAAGTCCAGCTCCGCAGTCCCTCCACTGTACCCCTGTCTATCAGAATCCTGTCACAGCAAGAGGGTGGGATGACCCACCAAAGCCTCCATCAGGGCTGAAAGTGTTCAACAAGGCAGAAGACACCAGCACATTTTCAGGTGGAACTACCATCCCTGGGCCCCTAAAGTCTGCAATCATAATGCAAGTCTTTATTAATTTTGATTGATTACTGGATTTCCTACTCTTTGTACATTCTGTTATTTTTCTCTTCCCTCTCTAAAAAATTTTCTTTTATGCTGTTTTCAAGTAGAGGTTTTTATTTTACCAAATCAATTCTATTAGCTTTTCTTCTAGAAATTTCTATCAGCTATGGAATTCTTTGCTGGTTTCCATTGCTGTTAACAATCTGTTTCTTTAAAATATATATATATATATATATATATATATATATATATATATGTTTTCTGCCATTTTTAGTGATTTGGGGTGAGGGGAGTTAGGTGATTGTCAGCTTGCCATCTTGACTTAAATTTCTTGAGCTAGATCTTTTGTTCTATTTGTTCCTTTAAAGAAAAAAGAGTCCTATGGTTTTTTTTGCGGTACGCGGGCCTCTCACTGTTGTGGCCTCTCCCGTTGCGGAGCACAGGCTCCAGACGCGCAGGCTCAGCGGCCATGGTTCACGGGCCCAGCCGCTCTGCGGCATGTGGGATCTTCCTGGACTGGGGCATGAACCCGTGTCCCCTGCATCGGCAGGCGGACTCTCAACCATTGCGCCACCAGGGAAGCCCAAGAGTCCTATGTTTATTTTATAAAGTAACACATACCATCTATAGAAAATTTAGAAAATGTGGTCAAGAAAGATGAGTGACAGTTTTTTAAAAAACAAAATATCGTATGTTTTTATAAGTATCGAATATATTCGATTTTGCCATAAGTTTCCTTCAGTAAAGAAAAGAATATTCATTTCTTAAATTTCAGTAATGCCCTTGTACACTAAAGCAAAAATCTACTTCAATCTTTATAAATGAAAAAACAATTTGGTACTATTGCTATTGAATTCTAATCACTGTGAAAGATAGTCCTAGGGTCTGTTTAAAATAAATAAGATTAGACAAGTTTGTGTTTGGCTGCATGTAATAGGAAAGTCGGAGTTGCTTTGCTCCACGTGGAGATGCTTAAGAGGGGATGGTCCAAGTGTGACAGGGCAGCCATGTGATGCCCCTTAGCACAGACCCAGCCATCTCTGCCATCCATCATCCTCATTGGAGCAAGATGCCTGGCAACTCCAGGCTGTCACCTAGAGTGCTGTCATGAGCATGTAGCAGCTGACCCTACTCTTTTTGGTCAGGAAAGCCTTAACTTTTCTGGAGGCACTCTTCTTAATATTACACTTACACCTCATTGACCACACTTGTCACATGATCACTTTTAGCTGCAAAGAAGCCTGGAAATCAAGTTCTCTGGTTTCACACCTCACTCCCTGGAACAAAACCAAGATATTGTTAAGGAAAATGGAATTTGTGGCAGACAAGAGCAGTGTCTGCCACAGGGCCAGGGTCTGTCAGAGGGCCAGGCATTTAGCTGGTTCGCAGTGATGAGCCCTGAAGGGCTGGTGCAATTGCCCATGCCCTGGCAGTCATAACTCTGTGTATTGCCACACATATCTAAATACGTACGCATAGTGGAATACACAAACATGTTAGAAAGTATTTGCCTGAATAAGAATGGTGCTTTCATTTCTCCATTTAGCCAGATGATGCGTCTTTCAACATTACTACCCTGTCAGATGGGTCCCAAGATGAAGAAGGGAGTTTTGCAGTTCCCAGGAGTGGCTCCATGGTAAGTCATCACATGCTCAGATGATTGCATGTCAGGGCAAAATTGCAAATTCAAGGCAAGAAGAAGAATTTTTTTCAAACAGATGAGAAAAACTTGAACTAACACTGTGAGGAAACCACAGCTGCCAATAGACCCATCAACCTTATAACAATTAGGAAGAAAGAGACTCAAAACTGAGGAATGAATAGATCAGTTTGAAAGAGGACTCCATAAATTAATACTGATGCAGTGTTCTTTAGGAGCATCAAGCATGGAGCGATTTGTTAACTTTTGTCCCCTTGTCTGAGTTCATACAGATGATCTGTCCTAACTCTGCCATCTTAACTCAGAAGTCCTTTTACCTGCAGGATAAATTAAAATTTCCTCCTCCTGATATTGAAGGCTCCCCACTGTTGCCTTTGTATCCAGCGTTGGATCTCAGGACTCATCCAAACAAACTTACGACAGATTCACTCACGTGGCCTTGAGTAGTAGAACTTCTACTTTTCTTTGTCTCAAACTCTCGTCATTCCTCCCCCCGCCCCACCTCCACTGGGAACCCCCAGTTGGTGTTTCTGTGCAGGAGCCCTGGCAGGATGTGGCATAATGGACCAGAAGTGAGAGACCCTGTTAGATAGGGTAGTGGTTCTCCACTGGCAAGTTGATGGAAGGCAAAAGAGCATGACAAGATGGGCAGATGGAGGGGGCACATTCAGCGTCCTCCTGGGCAGTAGTTTCTTGTCTGTCGTCGAGTTTGATATACCGGGTAGTTGATATGCACAACGCACTCCCAGGGCACCCCCATTGTTCAGGGAGATAATGCTGTTAGCCCCATGTGAATGAGTTTTTCTGTTGTGTTTTTAGATTTTTGGTTATGAGGTTGTTTTGTTTTGTTTCATAGTGATCATTTAAGAAGCATAAAGTAACGTGAGTGATTTTTATCAGTAGCACTCACTACAGGTTATAGCACCGATAGGCTAAGGGTTACCCACAGTTTCTGACCTACTGGCTTTAAATTCAGCTGTTACTTTCCCATTTAAGACCATGCATTGGAATGCAAATAAGTGAGAATATCTCTACTTCAGAGATAATCTCCAGTTCACCCCACTTAGCGATGAAAACAAAGTAAGTCATTTGCAAACTGGTAACTCCTAGAAATGAGGAGTTTCCTACAGTAGACCTTACATGGTGTGCTGTCCACCCCCACCCCACCCCGTGACCGAGGATTCCTCTTCTAAGTAAGGCCTTGCCCAGGATATTTCATTTTCAGTCTCAGCTGGAGATACCCATGTGCCCAAGACTCAGCCCCAAGTCTTAGCCTCACCTCTACTTGTCTTCTCTGACACCTGTTGATTTTATCTTGTACACAGTTCTAGAATATGTCTACTCCCCTCTTTTCCTACAACTACTTCCTTAGTACAGAAACTCATCATCTTTCTGTGTTACTGAAGCAGCCGCCTAAGTGATCTCCCGGACTTTAGCTTATACCCTCCATCTCATCCTCGCCGTGGCTGCAAGTCATCGGTCTAAAATGCAAGTCTTGCTCCATGCCTGCAGCAGTTCTCCCCACTTTCTAGTTAGTGTTAGTGTTAGGTAGTTAGAAAGCTTCTGTCTCTGACCTCTCGTCTGTCCGCTAGCTGACTTCACCTGTTCTATAAGCCAACAAGAAAGTACTGTGTGTAGTTCTGTGCACACACCAAGCAGAACTTGAAGCATGGTGTTTGCACCGTTGAGTTGCTAAAGAAGAGGAGGTTGGGTAGGCCTGTTTTCTAGGCTTTTCCATGGCAGCTCTGTGACCACAATGCTTGTGACGTTTTTCTATTTCTTCATTCTTTGCTGATTCATTGATTTATTCATTCACCAAATCTTTATTGAACACGTGTTGTCTACAGATAGGATCCTTGAAAGTTTGACAGTGTAAGAGAAAGAAAATGATCTTGCATGGCAGTTATAGATAGAGCTTCCTGGGGTAAGTTAGTCACTCAGATTTCGTTTTTGTTTTCATTTTGTTTTTCTGAAAACTGATTGAATGTCAATAATGACATAAGTAAAAGTTTCAGCAGTAATGACACTCAAAAAAATTTCATTGGAACCTGTCTCTAGTGTGACTTACTTTGGATTGTTTGTTACTCATAATATCTTTACTTTGAAATGTTAAACAAATTGGTTAGTTGCTAAAGTAGCCCACAGATGCCAACTTCACTCTTTCTGCATCTGTACTGAAAATCATTCTAGAACTTCTCACCGTGACATAAACACATTTTTGACTTCCCTGCTTCTTGATTATAAGGAGCCATGGGCACCCCGGTTTGGTTCCCCAGTTTCTTCTACATGGTGGGATTTCCAGTGATTCAGTGCAGTGGAGGCAAGGGCTTCAGGGGTCCTGGCCATGATGCCTATAAGGCCTGTCAGGGAAAATCTCACTGACTGTTTACTGTTATCTCCAAGACTCCAGAGGCTCTTGACAACTTTCACTATTGGCATTTATGTTGTGGAATGGGATAAAGTAGGTAACCTAACTTTATCTTTTCCAAGGGGATAACCTTGGCTTGACCAACATCTTGTTTTTTCATTCTTTCATCTTTTTTACTTGTTTGATTTGCACCTTTATGATAAGTGAATTCTCTGCGTATACAGGATCTATCCTAATTACTGTGACTCTATGTTTTGTTTATTTAAATTTGTTACAAGTTTGCCATCATTGTTTAGAATCAAAATTTTCTTTCCTCTTCTCAGAAGTTTTTTTCTTTCAGATGAACTTACATTGAGGCTATCACTACCCATTAAATAAAAATCTTGTTAGTACTCCACTAAGAATTTCATTGAATTTAAAGATTGTTGGAGAGAATTCACATCTTAAAATATTGAATCTTCCCACTGAGAAAAAATTGTGTCTTTCCATTCATTTGTATCTTCTATCCTTCAGTAAAATTTCATGATTTCCTCTCATATTTTTTCCTACACATTTTTTCATTTGTTAGTTACTAGGAACTTAATGGCTTTCATTGGTATTTTAAATGATAGGGGTTTTTCATGGTATCTTCTTGTCTGTTTTTGTGGATATACAAGGAAAGTATTTTTGTTACTCACAAAAGTCTCTCTTATAGTTTCCTTTCTGAAAATTCTTTTTTATTTCTTAGAATTTTTCATTTGATTTTATAATTTGTGCAGACATCGTCTGAAATACTGAAAGTTTTATTTGCCCAATCTTTAAAATACAGTTAGCCCTCTTTATTTTTAGGTTCTGCATTCTAGGATTCAACCAACTGCAGGTTGAAAATATTCAGAAAAAAAAAAATCCCAGAAAGTTCCAAAAAGCAAAACTTGAATTTGCTGTGCACCAGCACCTATTTACATAGCATTTACATTGTATTAGGTGTTATAAGTAATCTAGAAATGATTTAAAGTATATGGAAGGATATGCATAGGTTATATGCAAACGCCACAACGTTTTGTATAAGGGACTTGAGCATTTGAGGATTTTGGTGTCCTTGGGGGTCCTGGAACCAATCCCCCATAAATACCAAGGGACGATTGTAGTTATTCATCTTATTTACTTTTCTTATCTTATTGAACCAACCTCAAGCACTTATAACATTGAATAATAATTATGGAGATCTTTTGATACATTTTTGATTTTCTCATGAATTCTTCTAAGTTTCACTATTAAGAAGAATATTTGTTCTGGGTTTCTGAGCCTTGTAGTTACTTTTATCAGGAGTAGAGATTGAGTTATATCAAATGATTGTATCATCTATTAAAATGAATGTATTGTTTTTCTTCTTTAAAAGGCAATTACTTTAGGAAATTACATTGATAGGTTTTTCTAATGTTGAACTATAATTTCATTGCTTAGTTAAACCCTACTTGTGTTATATTATTCTTTTCTTATGCTACTGAATATGATTTGCTACCATTTTAGCATTTTTAACCACTATTCTAGTAAGTGGGGTTAGCCTATGATATATCATTTCTTTTTGTTATTACCAGAGTTATGCTAATCTTGGTACAAACATGTTGAGAACTTTGAATCTTTTTGAGTATTTTGGAGCTATTTATTAAACTTTGGTGTAAACACATATAATCTGTAAAAACTATTATATACAGTTTTATGCCAAGGTCTGGCATCACTGTAGACCTAATGCTTTGATTAATTTTTCAATGGATATGGTTTAGGGATTATATTCCTTTCAATCCCAACTTGTATGAATTTGGTAATGTGTATTTGTTCTAGCAAAACATCAAGTTCATTTAAAATTTCAATATATGTTGGGGGGTGTGTGTGTGTAAACACATATGTACACAAATATATATATGTACATACACACATTTGTTTAGGTGCATAATTTTAAAATTTTCTGTGAAGGTAGCTGTTACTCCTTTTTTCTTCCTAAAATTTATGTCTGTCAGAATGTAAATACTTGCCTGTGTTGGCAGTATTTTTTTTTAAAGTCACTACCTTTAATTAATTAAGCCTACTTTTTCTATCATATTAATTTATTTAATCCTTATTAATTTTTTTCATTCATTCTTGGGTATACTTGGATAATTTTTCCTAGTCTCTTGGATTATAAACATTTTTCTTCTTTTTTTTGAAATATATACTCATTTTAATGTCAGATACAAAAATTTCAGAATATCCCTTTTTAGAAGAATTTGCTCGGAACTTATCCATTACATCAGCAACTTTTTTTTTTTCCTGAATTTTATTTTATTTATTTTTTTATACAGCAGGTTCTTATTAGTCATCAATTTTATACACATCAGTGTATACATGTCAATCCCAATCACCCAGTTCATCACACCACCACCCCCAGCCTCCTGCCGCTTTCCCCCCTTGGTGTCCATTTATTTTTAAACTTTATTATTTGTGTTTAAGGTTAAGAAGTAATCTGAATAATACTTCGGCTATTCACATGGATTTTTGGAATTTATTACTCTCATTGTCTTTAATATTTAATTTATAATTTCAGATGTCATAGATGGCATCGGAATGCCTTTAAATTCACATTTGGATAGATTTTGTAATTTTTATTTTATTTTTTATTTCAAAATTGGTTACGTATTTGTCAGTGAATGTGGCTTATTTACGTTCATCTCTGGGGAATTTGGCACAGTGGATTCAAGAGGTGGATTTATCAGTTCTGATCTCAGATGCAGAAGAGGAATATGGGGAGCCTT
The DNA here is from genome assembly GCF_039906515.1 of Pseudorca crassidens. Classification (NCBI taxonomy): domain Eukaryota; kingdom Metazoa; phylum Chordata; class Mammalia; order Artiodactyla; family Delphinidae; genus Pseudorca; species Pseudorca crassidens. The sequence continues at coordinate 60,377,954 of NC_090307.1, forward strand.
ATTGTCTGTAATGACTGAAGCACAGGCAGATTTAGTGTATAGAGTTATAGCACATAGATTGAAACCATGAGAAAAAACCAAGCAACCAGTCAGGAAGGTCAGAAACATCTTTTGAGTCGGTGAGTTTCTCCTGTAAGTAATGAACACGGAAAATATTTGGTATGGTGTTTCTTTAATGTGAAGGAAATATCAGATAGTCGAAGTCTAGTTTTAAGAGAACTCAAGCAGATAGTGCTAACCTTCTAAATGTTGGAATTTAAAATAATAATCCTTCAACCCTTACTCTCCAATCCCAGTGCAGTAGGATTTGGGCAGCAGAGCAAGCGTTGGTAGCTAGGAAGCTTTGCCTCTCCTAAAGCAGCTGAGGCCCCAGTGGGGAACTCTAGTGGTTGGGCATGTAGGGAAATGGTAGGATCCATTATGGACAAGCTAGGGAAGTTTGTTTTAAAGGGGAGTGTCATTTATGTTTGAAATACATTAAAATCACTAGTGAAAATATTTTAAAGATTCTAATATTAATATGTTTAATGAGTAAGTGGATGTTTTAAAATTATGAATACCAAGCACTGAGCCTTTTCATTCAACCTGTTTCAAAACTCATGGTCCCTTTATTGGCAGAGCGATCTTCCTTTTCATTTTCACCAAGTCATCCCCCTGCTTTAACACATGAATGTTCTTTTGTTTGTTCTGTTGTGTTTTAACCGTTATGAGTCTAAGTCTGAGAACCTCTACCTGGCTTTCAAAACCTTCTTGACTAACATATTTCTCATATTTTTCTAATACCTTGTCTCAACTCCTGACAAATCAGGCTCTCCTTGATCCTCTCATGAAGCCAAAATGCTTCAGATTTCCATACCTGAAATTTATGATTCCACGTCTGGCCTGAATGCTTTGCCCTCCTCCCTGCCTTTGTAAGTCCTTTTCATCATTCCTTGAGTTTCAGTGCAAGGTCAGCCGCCTCTTCAGTGAAACCTTTTGGGTGGCACCTCCTTCCTCTCCTTTACTCTCCAGTAAACACTAGTAGTGTAGAAATTAGCTCTTAAGAGTGGATTGTCTTTTAATAATGTTCCATAAATGTTACTCTCTTCTCCTCATTATAAATAACTAAAGAGCAAGGGTAACGATTTAAATTTCTGCTTCCCCCAGGAAAGTCCCAGAATAATTTATATTACAAAAAGTGGGACCTCATTCAATACTATAGACTGGCTGGAGGCCAGTTAAACCAGACAGCAGATGGCACTTCTCCACTTTACGGATTACGAAATTGACATTTAGTCCATTCAAGGATCCCAAGCCATCAGCTTCAAGCCTTACATGAGTGTTTCTCAATTTTCAGGAGTGTTCTCTTCTATAGATGAGTTATTACAAAGTTTAATAAAACATTTCTTTCTAGAAAAACTTAAGGAAACCACTGAAAAGTGTTCCACATCTTTTTAAGGATTTCAGTGTATAGGTAATCTTTAATCTGTAGTGTTAGTTTTTAGAGCCACCAATTACATAATTGAGCATCTGTGTTTTAATAGTTGGCAATATATTCACATTCTGTTTACACAATAAGATATGTTATCTCCTTTGGAGTAAAATAGGAAAGAGAGAACGCAAAGCTCAGCATTCGAGATTCCCTTGTGCAATTTGTAGTACATAATAAAGGATCTTTCATGAAGCAGGTGTTCAGTTCATATTGCTAAATAAATATGAGCGACATCAGGCTCTGGGGGAAAAAGAACAGATTTATGTGTGAAGAGCATAAAAAAGGTTCTTGATGGAATAGCAGATTTTCACCCTCACACATACAGCTGATAACTTCCACGTTAAAATTTATATTGGTAGAAATGGTAGAATTTGTGTGTAAGTTTTTACTAGTACCCATCCAACCTGAGTTAGAGTTCTACAAAGCTCTACAGAGCTCTACAGAGTTAATTACTCAACTTCTGATAACATTGCAGGGGAGTGCAGTGCTTTGGCAGGATTGCAGTGAAGAAAGTAGGAAATTAATTAAGAGAGGACACTGAACTAGAAAACGTACTTAAATTGTTGGTAGTTATTATCACTCTGTATTTCCTAGCAAAGAAGTTAATGTATGAGTATATTAATAGTAGCTAGCCCTCGTGCAGTACTCACTATGTGCCAGATATTGTTCCATGTGATTTATAGTCATTTAAAATTCATAATAACTTGTTGAAATATGTTCTATTATCATCTTCATTTTACAGATCAGGAGATTAAGCAATAGAGAGTCCTGTAACTTGCTTGAAGTCACACGAAGTGGAAGAACCAGGATTAGAATCCAAGCAATCTGGCTCCAGCATCCCTGTTACTAACCATCTAGCTATGTCATGACTTAGAGTTTACGACCAAAATGTGTGACCAGCTGCATCAAGAATAACAAATATAATAATCATCAAACTATGTGACATCAAGCATTGTAATTTTTACGTTAGGAACTGTATGACAACAAACATTTAAGAAGATGTGGTTATTTTGACCTTGACTTAGTTCTCTTTTGAGAAAACTGTGTGAGCTGTACAGGTCTGAACTGAGTGAGAAAAAGGAAATCAGATGCAAGCCCTTCATGGAATCAAGAATTGCTTTTTGTGAAAAGAATTCAAATATACAGCAGAACATAAATCAGGTTGAAACGTAGGGTAGACTGTATTTATGATAAGCTGTTTTGTGTTCGTCTTCCCTTGTTTCACAGTCTATCCTGGAGACTATTCCAGATGTGCCAGCTCATTCCAATGGCTCAGCAGACCCTGGACAGTCGGTGCAGAACGCAGTGAGTGGTGAGTGACACAAACTCCTACTTAACTCAAGCTGTGTCTTTTTGCTTTTGTGCTGGCACTCAATTCAGTGAGAAGTGAATTTCTGAAAGCAAAATGTAAGTGTGTTTTCTCCCCTTTTTGATTCTGTCACCCGGGCCTCTCCTCCCATCACCTCCAAACAGCCCATCTATTATACCAGACGAAACTAATTGAACCACATGGGAAGCAGAATCTTTTCCACCTTTACTCCCATGGCATCATTTAGAAACTACTCACTTAGGCAGTGTCTTTGATTTGGGGCCTCTCTCACAGGTAATCTGGATCTGCTTAACAGTATCAAGCAGACCAGGAAGCAGACCACTTCCAAGAACCTCTAATTATGCTCAAGTAAATGCAGCAGCAGAGCAGCTTGTGATGTACAGAGTAGCAGGGTTAGCTTTTAAATGGGCCTCTTCCACTTGAGCATTGGATACTCTGCATGGACTCAGTATGGAATCTCAAATCCTCCTTGTTAGAAATAGGCCCCTTTAGGCCACACTTTAGTGATTCCTCAAAATTTTCCCTAAGTAATGCACCGTCTTCTCAGATACAGCAGAACCCTATACTTGCAGCATTAGCTTCAAAACTCAAATAAGTTGGGGTGATGAAAATGTTCTAAAATTGATCGATGGTTGTACAACTCTGCAAATATCCTAAAAACCGTTGACTATACACTTCAAATAAGTGAATTCTAGGCATGTGGATTACATTTTAATACAGCTGTTTCCAAAAAAAAAAAGAAAAATCGAAGAGAATGGATTTGCTGTAAATTATTCCACATCATTCTATTTGCTGCCATATTGTTATTCAGTTCAACTCATACCACTAAAAGATAAAAGTCTACCTGGAGTAGTCTGGTGATTTGGAGTATCGGCCTGTATAATCAACACTGTCCAAAGAATCTGTCCATAGGTCCTTAAGAAATTAGCATTTTATTTAACAATCTTACTCTGATTTGCATGCAAGCCTCTGTATGATGAGTGAAAATCTTAACTGTGCCCTCATTATTTTCTAAGTTTTTACTGTATCCATTTATTGTGTTTTAATTCAGTATAACTGTTTAGAATTTTAAATTTGTTGATTTACAAATTTCTCTGTTAAACTTTTAATTGAGATTAACTAGGTCTTCTGTCATTTCTATCTTTTGTTCCTTTTGTTCTGTTTGGTTTTCATTTAGTCACTGTCTATAGAAGAGGGTAAAAGAGATGAGCTCTTTTTTTTGTAATCAAATAATTCTTTTCATGACATATGAACAGTTTTGCCAGGCAATGAAACAAGATGGCAAGCCAAACTCTTAGTCAAAAATCAGATTTAGATTTACTCAAATGATTTCACTTGTTTTTGGTAAGGAATCTATTGTCTTAATTTCAGACTTGAGAGAAACATGGATACGGGACAGTACTTGTCACCCATTTAGCTTTGTAATGTGCATCATACGAGGTCAGGTAACGATACAAAATCACAAGAATTAGAATTAATTCACCTGAACAAATCTAGTAGTGAAGGGCAAACTGAATTTGAACAAATCTTAAGAGGCACAGTTCCACAGTTTGGGAAAAACCCAAGAGGAATGAAAGTAGGCAGGAATTTCCTGTGGGGCCTCCACCCTTTCTCCCTCTGCTTTAAGCTTTTGCTTCCCCAATAGCAGCAACGTTGGGTCTGGATGGACTTAATTTTAATATCATGAGAATATATAGAAATATTTCATTTTTGTCTTTCTAATTAATCTTCAATGCTTTTCATGAGACATAAACATCTAAAATTAAAAACATCAGATTAAATAGAAAGTTTGCTTGGATAATGATTATAGAAGTTTGTTCATGTGGAAATCTGATGACACTACATTAATTGCTTAACTGAAATCATTCTGGGTGAGTCTAATGCTTTTCCTGGATGTAAACATTCTAATGTGATTATGGATTAACTTGTAAACATTTTGTGCTTACTTTACAGTAAATGGTATTGATTGATTAAATGGCATATTAAATATTCCACATCCTCTGTTCTTTAGATGATGAATATCTGGAAAAGGACATTCCACTACAAGCTGAAGAGCTGTCCTTTGAAGAATCTTATTCAGAAATGGTTACAGAGGCTCCAAAAAGAAATAAATTGAAGAAGTCAGATTTTAAGAAAGAAGACTATGTTTTACCTGTAAGTAAAAACCTTTCATGATTATTCCACTAGCTTCCTGTGACTTCTCTGTGGGACAGACTAGGATTTTTAAAAAAATTTCTTTGTGTGTGCACAAGGGCATGGGGAGAGGCCAGGCATCAGTGTTGCATCACACCAGGGACATTATTTGTTGTGCAGTACACAGCCTGCCTGGCTGTACCTGGCAGCCCTGGGTTGAGGAAGAGTTGCTAGGGTATATGCTTGAGTACTGCTTTATAGATGAAATAGGTTTTCCACTTGGCTTGTGTGCTTTCATGCACTTTCTATCCTTACTTTACTTATAGGTTGATGCCAGTTCTAACTGTAACTGTATACCTACTTGTGCATTAGAAGCCACATGTCAGAAAGTCACAGTCATTAACAATAAGAAGTGAGAGCTTATAGGGCAGACACTAAAAACTCATCAAAAATAACTTCAAGAATTTGTAATATTATTATGGGATGGGAAAGTAGAGCGACATACTTCATTAGCCTGAAAGCCTCATTATATATATCCAGGATAATTATATTCTGAAAGCCCAATACAGGAAATATGCTACGCTGATCTATTTGCTACTCATTCAATGCATTTGTGAAGAGTTCAAGATGTGGAGTCCTGAATATTCTGTGCTGATCAGGGCTGGCGGCATGATGAGCAGGGCTCAGGCAGTTTCAGGGCTAGAGGAATGAGTCATCTAGAATCAGGCAGAGGCTTTGCCCCAGGTGGCCTGGACCATTCCTGTGAAGGAGGGGAAGAGGACAGGGCAAGGACTGTAAGACCCACCAGGCGCCTTCTATAGGCCAGACACTGCAGTAGGTATTCTAGTTCTCATCATCCTAGTGATTGCTCCCATTTTACAGTTGAGGAAACTGAGGCCCAAACAAGCTAAGTAACATATCCAAATCTTCACAGCTAATAGGAGGCAGAAACAGAATTTAAACCTACACGTGTCCATCTTCAGAACCCCTCCTGGACCCTATGCAGCCTCTATGTCGGAGGGCACAGTGGCATTCTGGGACAAAAGAGGGAACCCAGCTCTGGGACTCTGGTTGCAGGGGAAGTCCCTCTGAATCTTTGGAGAGAATTGTCCAAGAGAGGATGCTGACCCCCAGTCTCCTCATCATGTCTGTCTCCTCCTGAGTTTGGGCTCACCTGGGGTGCAGGGCAGCCTCCCATGAAGAGCTCTGCATAGGGTATAGCACGTAGTGTCAATAATTGCTCAGTAATGATGGCAGTTCTTGTTGTGTTGCTGTTCTTGTTATGTATTGTTGTCATGTGGGGCCTTGGTCTCAGAAAGAAGGTAAAATAACCAAGTGTTTAATAGCACAAGGTATACCTCAGACCACACCCTATGTTTTGTTGTTTAGCTTTTAAATACTTGGAATTTCAAAGAACAGTTGTTGAATGAATGAATGAATGAATGAATGAATGAATGAATGAATTGGAAGATGCTTTAAAAATCCCAAGGAAGCTCTAGTTTAGGGAACTCCTATGGAGAATGTATACTTACAACTTTGTAATTTAAATAACTATTGTATATTTCTACTTTAGCCATTTTCTTTCAATACCAGGTTTTCTGAGAGCAAAGTATTTGTTATAGATTTTATATATATACTTAAATATAAAATTTATATTTTACTTATTATGTAATTATATATTAACTTGTATAATACTTATATTTTATTATTATTACTTATATGTAATATTTCTGTTATTTATTACAAGAACAATCTCTTGTTTTTTTAAAGGTCTTACTTCTTACAGTCTTCACAATATTTCTGGACTGTTGAAGAGTTTTTTATTGTTCTTTTAGTGTATTTTGTTTCCTAGTGTGGAAATGGAGAATATAACAATATAATTGGCTTCAAAATGATAGTAGAATTATTTGGCAATTTCTGTGCATTTTTCCTTTTTAAGAATATTCTGAATTACCTAAATTTGATTTTTAAGGTAGAATAACTATTGTCTCAGCAAGCAGGCGCAATCAGTTTCAGTTGAGAAATTACCTACATTCTTTACATCACAGTTGTGATGATGACGTTATGGTATACTTCAGATCACTGTTTTGTTTCAATTTAGTGTAGTAGTGATCTGCAGATGTTCTAAAAATCATATTCATAATCTTTCTGTGATGCAGCATGCTCCTCAGATTTTTTTTATGAATAGCATGTCTTGCTGTACAGATTTAGAATGTCCAGGTGGCATTTGAATGAAGGTATAATAATTTTCCTTTGCCATAAAAAATAAATATCCTCAATATGTATTTTAGAAATTTATTGTTCAGAAAACCAGATTTGGCCTAACTGAAGCAGGAGATCTGTCTGCTGACGACATGAAGAAAATCCGCCATCTCTCTCTGATTGAATTGACGGCCTTTTTTGACGCCTTTCGTATTCAACTAAAAAGAAACAAAACGGAGAAAGTAAAAGGACGAGGTATTAAGACTTATTCTGAAAACAAAACAAAACAAAAAGACTTTTTCTGGCTTTAACACTTTGATACATGGGAATAAGACGGTGCTTTTCTGATTCTTTTTTCTTTCTCGCCTATTTTATAATGAAGACAGTGGGATTTTTGGAGTTCCTCTTACAGTCCTGCTGGAAAATGACCGAAGGAAAGATGCTGGAGTGAAAGTTCCCCTTGTGTTACAAAAAGTGAGTTCAATATAAATAAAGGGGGAGTTAATAGAGCCCTGTGCTTGCAATGTGCTATTTGTAAACCCACTAATGAATTTTCCTCTAGATTTAAAGACACTAAAGCCCTATTAGGACTTGGGCCTTGGTGATTTCCAGGTTTCCTCCATACATCCACATGACATCCACAAACACTTGGGCATGTCTGCCTTGCTGAGAACTTCTGGAGCCTGTTTCATTGTCTGATCATAAAGCATCAGGTGATGAGTACAGATGCTCTGTCACATGGCTTCCTTCAGTTATATTTCTTTGAATATTTAAAAAATGTTATTTGTGTGTATGTTTGTGTTTGTGTGTGTGTGTGTATTTGATTATTCTGTCCTGTATAAGAGATGACTAGCAGTCCATTTACTAATCATACAAGTATTTGCTGAGGTATATCACAGGTCGGGTGTTTTTAAATGTGTATGTATAATTGTTTAGAATTTTCCAGACAAAGCTAAATAAAGTCTAAAAATCAGCTTATTCTGGTGGTGTTTGAGGCATGACTGAGAAGATATGATCCATTTAGACAAAGAAGAATTTTGGTTTGGGAGGTTTTGAAACTGATATTACCTGAACTATCATATGTGGTTGTCTCTGTGACCATCACTGGTTAATGGCTCATTTGCTTTTGTGTCACGTTTTTTTATAGCCAACAATTTACACTGGTTTAATTATGCATTTATTCAACAGTGACATCCGGTGGCACAAGTAAAATTCCAAGCCCTAAACACAAATCTTGTTGAATTTTCAATTCAGTTTTTAAATGATATGTGAAAATACTGAGTGAGGAAACATACTTACTTTATTCACAATAACAATTCTATGTCTCTTTACTATCTTCCTTAATTTTGCTACCAATACCTCAAATTGAGCTGCTCCTCAAATCAGGTGATTGATTGGCTGCCAATAGGAGCAGGGAGTATGGCAACCAGGGGGCCACAGGATGCGGGCGACACCCAGTGTGCTTGTCTGTAGGGCACCTCCCCTGCACCCGGCCGTCTGTACTTGTCATGTCTGGACAGCACCGAGCAGCCCCAGGAGGTCGGTGTTATCATCTCCCTTCTACTGGTGAGGCAACGGAGGCATCGTAGGGTGAGGTAACTTGCCCAAGAACACATAAGAGGTAGATGCAAAAAGGAACACAGTATGTATATCCAAGGCCAAGTCCATGGTGACTCTAAGATTTCCTTTCGTTCCTTGAATTAGAACCAGAATAATGCCCTTTGTCCTCTAGTGAAAGGACAGAGTCTGAAGAAAATGCATAAAAATCTAAGACTGAGAAGATTCAACACAAGAATTTATATTGTTAAGTAGGTGCAAAATCCTAGCACATGGAAGGTGCACAGTAAATGCTAGTTAAAACTAAATCTGGGTTTATCTCGCATTAGCATCTCAGCAGGTGCTAGCTCTAGTTAGCTCCTCATTTAAGACAGCTTGAGGCATTGCTCTTCTCCTCCTGTGGGAGAGTCTTTTCTTATGAACGTGTTTCTTCTTCCTAAATATCTACTTCTCTTCATACCTACAGGAGCTACCTTAGCTCCAGGCACCATCATTTCAAGAAGGGAAAATGGCAGAGACTCTGGATCCTGCTCTTGCTGTGTGAACGTGGGCAGATCCTTTCTCCTTTCCATGCCTCAGTCTCCTCAGCAGTAGAATGGGGATTCCACTAGTACCCGCCTCATAGGATTATTGTGAGGGTTAAGTAAGTTAATGTACGTAAAGTGCTGAGAATATTATCTGACACACAGTAAGTGCACAATCAGTGTTAGTGTTTATTATTATTTAATAATAAACCATCATCATTACCATGAGAGCTCATGAGACCTATAAGCCTTTACAGTATGTAATCCCTTGGTCAGATTTCGAGAATCCCTATAGTTTCTTAGCCAGAATAGTGCAACTAATGATAGTAAATTTAGGATCTTTTCTTATTGGTCAATCTGCAGAAAGAGATACAGTAATCAGATCTTAAAATAGTTAAGTGGCAGTGTAGTTTCTTGGTTAAGAGCACAAGCTTGAGAGAGTTGGTGCCATTACTTTTGAGGTTGACCCTGGGGAAAGTGGAAAACAGCTCTAAGTCTCCATTTCCTCATTTGCAAATTGGAGGCTAATGTTGACCTCCTGGGAGAGTGTGAACATTTAACTAGGCATTCAAGTACCAGGCATGTATATATGCTTGGTAATGTATCGATTGTTTTCATCATCATTATTATTTCAAATGTTTGTAATCATATGGAGGTATTTATTTTTGTAATGTATCATTGCTTTCCAGTTCTTTCAGAAAGTTGAAGAATCGGGTCTGGAATCTGAAGGGATTTTTCGACTTTCAGGATGTACTGCCAAAGTCAAGGTACCAAACATTTTCTCTCTTCCTCGTTAGAGATCTCAGCTAGCTAGACCCAAGTTCACACAGGCATCAGGTGTGTCTAGTTGTTTGTTGTTTTTTTGATACTACCACTTGGCCCTATAGAGCTTTCCTCAATACCTGTGTTCCATGATCCTGAGTTGTGTATTCCTTCAGACTAAAACAACAACAATAAAAAGCCAACAACAGTGAAAGAACACATCAATTCACTATCAAAAACTGCTGCTTGTCTTTAATTTGGTAAAGTTGAAATGTCCCATCATTGTTTTTTGTGTTAAACACTTTAGCTTTTTTGTGTTCCTCTCAGTCATGGAATTCATTAAGCCAGTATTAGATGATCCCTGATTTCCATTGTCAATTGCTTCAAACTTAGAAACATTCTTTGGCTTTCCTTTTAATGGAAGTCCTTATAAGAATTTGTAGGAATGGCTGTAACCACTAGAACACTCACTCAGCAGTTCTAAAACCCAATTCCATTTAAGGTAATGTTAGTTTCTACATATAAAACCACCCATGCAATGTGAATTCCTTTACATTCCTACTTCTGTATGGTGGGAAACTCTTCAAGTACAGCAAAAAAAAAAAAAAAAGAATTGTTAGAAAAGAAAAGCTTTTCTCATAAATTTCCAGTAAGATATCCCACTTTGTGTGCCGGTGCGCATCCACAATGAAGCGTCCCTCCCTGCCTTGTACATTCCCCTGGTGGGTGGGCGTGGAAACATGAGCAGTTCTCAATAATGAATCCTTGAGAAAAAAAATCTCAGGGAGAGGGAAAAGTGAACTTGGTTCTGTTTGAACTAGTAAAAGGAATTGTGTAGGGGCAGGAAAGCATCTCTTTACTAATTCATTTGGGCACATGTTTTGGGAAATTCTAGTTGTATCAGAAGTCTCAGAGTTTTTATATAGACATATGACGAGATATTTTTCAAAGGGGAAACTGAGAGTAAATAGGCTGTGTCTATTGGAAGCTCCAGAAAGCAGGTGCTGGGACAGAGTTAGGAGTAGAAGACGGTTATCGGGGGACCGTGCTTCTCAAGGATCAAGGGGGAGGAGGTGGGCTTGGGCGGGCTGAGCGTCAGACCGGGTGCAGTTGGGACTCTCTCCCTGTGCCCTGTCAGCCCCACGCTGCACTGTCACTGCTGGGGCTGCCTGCAGGGAAGGGCCTGAGGCCAGTCAGAAGGTGCCAGCACCTGGGGAGTCAGCTACCTGCATTTTTGCCGATGAACAGCCAGTTCTTTTTTGAAGGGAGACCTGAGCAGTGCTCTGCACTTTGCCAGTGACAGAGGGATCAGCACATTTGGGGGGGCTGTGACTTCCCTGGGAGTAGAAATTACTAAATACTGGCACAAGTTCGTTTGGAAGGCAGGAAAATTCCTAGTGGATCCTTAAGGTTTGTCCTCTCTGAATGGGATCTACTTTTTGTTTCAGGTTCTCACAGGTATGGTTTTTATATATACTTCTAAATAAATGTATCCTAAATCTGAGGACAAAAGCTGTTACTAGTTTTGGTTAAGTCTTTGTGGTTATATCTGTAGAGTCAGAGAACCAAAATGAAGTCAGGAAAATGAATTTCCTAAACAGAATTAGACTCCATCCCTCTAAACCTCCCTCTATAATAGGAAAGTTGTATTCGCACATATTCTTACTGACTCTGTGTGTGTGTGTGTGTGTGTGTGTGTGTGTGTGTGTGTGTGTGTGTGTGTAGGGGGAACATAATGGATATGACTTAAAATTCTATTTTTGAAAATAATCAAAAGGAGACAACATTACACAACATTTCTTGTGTGTATGAATTTTAACATCATAGCACAAGTTGCTTTTCTTTAGCTAATCTTTGACTGAAAAATACTTATCAAAGGCCAATAATTCATTTAACGTGTTCTAATAGGCACATGCATTCCTGAACCACATTTAGGTAAAAGTCCCTTTTGGCCCTTAATAGGTTTTATGTAGTTTTAGCCTATTTATTCCATCTCTTATTAGTCCGAAAAATGTAATCCAGATGTTTTCGTGGTTTGAGCTCCAAGAAAGCCAATGTGAAAGAACTCCGGGCCAGTGAACAGAAACGGGGGTATTGCCGTTAGAAAGGCATTGTAACGTGATATAGTAAAGGGGCCTTTATTTCTCTTCTTTGTTCAAACTTTAAACTTTAAAAAAATTTTTCGTCTATGAATGTGCTTGGGGAAAGAAAGTTAAAAAAAAAAAACACATTGTAATTATCCTCAAATTGTGCCAAGTGGATGACGCTAACACTAAGGTATCATTATGAAGAAGCCAGCCTGGGTTGTGCTTTCAAGTCCCGGTTAGACTCACAGGGGAGTAGCCCTGGGGGACGCTGCTGGTTTTAGCTGCACGGGGCACATAACTGCCCAGCCCATTCCTGGATGTGAGGCCTCAGATCATTTGGAACCAATTTAATGCTTTGGTGTTTGCAGTGATTTTCTTTTCCAAAAATGACAGAAATTTGAGCCAAACACCGGGGAATATATTTCATGGAAGAAGGCAGACTGGTTTGACATGCACGGTTTTCTTTTTTGACTCGTGTCAGTTATTCGGAGGCTGCTCTAAATGTTTTATAGTGATGTTACCTGGTCTGCTGGTTTCCCTTCCTGAACTGGTTTTTGAAGCTGAAAGCAGGTTATTTGCATTTTTATAAAGTTACCTCAAAATTGGAAGCAGGTTATATATTTGCTCAGAGGAGATTGAAGGACATGGCTCCTGACCCTTGCCTGGTGTTCTCATTAACAGTGGACAGAAAGCATGACTTTTTTTTAACATGTACACGTCTCTGGCAAGGAAGACTCAGCCCCTGGTTCATAGGGCTTCATGTTTAGGACCACTGTGAACATGTCAGCTCTGCTCCTACTTCCACTGTGCTCTGGTCCAAACTTCTCCGTTTGTCTCATGCTGGCCGTCTAGACAAGACGAGGTGCTGTTATTACCAGAATATCCACACCACATACACATGGGTTTCCTGTAGTAATAATACTAGAGGTTGTAGCAGACCCAGACGAGGGGAGGGTAAGTGCAGCCAGCATTTCCTGAGCGCTCTCTGCATGCAGGCCCTGCCCCCTGAGCTCTACATTGTAGTATCCAATTTAATCTCTATGAGGTTGTTCTAATATCCATCTTTTTAAAAAAATATGATTGCTCTTGACTTTATTTTATTTATTTATTTTTTAAAATTTTGGCTGCACCACACGACATGTGGGATCTTAGGTCCCCGACCAGGGATCGAACCCACGCCCCCTGCATTGGAAGCTTGGAGTCTTAACCACTGGATCGCTGGGGAAATCCCTAATATCCCTCTTATGGAGCGAGAAACCTCACAGGCGTACAACTAGGCAGTTGTGGAATTAGGATAAACACCTAAAGAATGTGGTTATAGAGCCTGCCCTTGACCCTGGTGCCATGTTGCCTCTTAGGTGGCAGGGAAGTAGTGAGAGGTTAGAATCACCTTAGTGTTTCAGGTAGCTTCCTGTGGCACAGGTCTGTGGGCAGTGGATTTGAATTATTCTGCTCTTGCCAATACTTCCTGCCCACTTGCAAAACAGTTTCCCCTTTGCCTTATGGCAGTGGTACCAGGCAGTGGACGGAAAACATTTACTCCTCCCCCTCTATTTCCTGTTAACAACACCTCCATCTGCCCATTACTCCAGCTAGCGATCTGAGAGTCATCCTGGACTGTTATTTCTCCCTCTGAGTCTCATGTTCAATCCATTACTGATTCTTGAGAATTTTCCCTCCTAGGCGTTTCTTAAATGCCACCTCTTCTTTCTATCCTACAACTGCTTATCCAGGTTAAGTCCTCGATGATCCATCACCAGAAATGGTGCCCTAGCCCGATAACTGCTTTCTGCATCTCTGGCCTGCTTCCCAGCCAGTGCCGATCTCTGAGCTCCCCCAAATCACTTTTCCGCCTACCTGTCAGGAAAGATAGATCTCACCTTGTCGTTCTCTAGCTTCTCTTACATGTTCAAGGCTGGAAGACTTAGGTGTCTCATGAGAATAAAGCAAAGGCCTTAAGGATTTTCAGAGTTTTCCCTTTTTTTTTAAGAATCCTTTTTGAAGCAGTTATTGTCAGTTGGGAAACTGACTATAACTGCCTGGTATTACTGGTAAACTCTAATTCAAGGGAGCAGTAGAATGGGGGGCACTGGTCATCAAATGAATTAATAATGTAAAATGTATAACTCAAGTAAAACTTAAGGACGATTAGTGATTGTTTTAAAAAGTATTTACACAGTGTTCCCAACCTTACGAAAGATTGGGCAAACATGCAGACATGTGGAAGACGTGTACGTCTTGGCATAAAACTTTGCTGTAACTGCTCCAGGAAGATATCATTGGTGTGCATGTTGCAGTGAGGTCAAAGTTCCTTTGCTGGGATATTTCTCATTCTGTATGTGAACTAGCCAAGAGGCATACATTCTTGATCTAATTTAGAAGCAGAAGACGGGGTGGCAGAAGTAAGGCATCATTGAAGAAAAGGGGGAAGTGGAGGCTTTGTCAAAATGTAGCAGTGCATTTATGATGTGGGCATAGGCAGTGTTCTGCCAAAACCATATAAATGAAACTATGATCTGAGTAAAGAACTTCTGTATTTGTATAGATGGCAAATTATTTTAAGATTAACATTATTCTAAAAGGATTTTAGAAAACTTTAAAAAGATATATTCAGAAATAGCCATTTCAGTTCTTTAATCATGTTGAAAAAAGATAAGCTTAGTAGATATTAGCTTTTCAATCTAATTACAAAAATAGTTTATGTAATGACAGTTTTTAAAGGGGGAGGATCAGGTGGTAAAACTCACTATTTTCCTTGATTTTCAGCAATACCGTGAAGAACTGGATGCCAAGTTTAATGCTGATAAGTTTAAATGGGAGAAAATGTGCCACAGAGAAGCTGCAGTAATGTTGAAAGCATTTTTCAGAGAACTACCCACCTCTCTCTTCCCTGTGGAATATATACCTGCTTTCATCACTCTAATGGAAAGTAGGTGGAAGAAGTTAAGTGTGAATGGACTAAGTTACAAGGTCAATAAAGTGGCACAGAGCAGAAGAAATATGCATAATCAGATGTGATCATAAATGTATAGATTTGCTATTTCCTGGTACTGCTTGATGAGCTATTGAGTTTGATGGTAAACTGTCATCTCTTCACATGTTTATATTTCTGAGTCTGGTTGATATGATTTAGAGGGTTTTATAATCATTAAAAGGCAGCGAGGGTTACAGAAAGACCTGGCTCTTGAGATTTGAATTCTTGCTCAACCATCTGTTAACTATGCAGTCAACCTTTCTAAGCTTCACTGCTGCACCTGTAAATTACAGATAATAATTACTTGTCAGGGTTGTTGTGGGTATTGAATGAAGACATCTAGGATAGTGCCTGGTGTATAATAGTCCTTCAAAAAATATAAGATCTCTCCCTTCTTTAAATCCGAGGTCCTGGGTCTGACGATGTAGCATGCAGTAAGAAGGTGTTTTATCTCTGAAAATTACAGTATCACAGTGTTTCTGAAACTTAAAAAGTCACATAGATGAGACCTTAACTGAGGTACTTGGATAAAAAGTATAGAAACTAGACTGTGTGTTGTATTTGGCAGTCAGAAAGTAATTTCATCCTAAAGGTTGAATATTGAAGAAGGTGTGATGAGAGAAATTTAGAAAAGTAGGATGAGGCTACATAGTGTGGGCTTTGACTACCAACCTGAAGAATTCAGGAGTCACAAGTCTAAATATGTATAAGCATGCCAAGTAAGTGATTCTATATGGACAGAAAGGGACTGTGGCCAGATTGAGAGGACATATCCCATATAGAGAGGTTGGCCACTGCTCAGCTCTGGATGATGGTTACCATGCAGGAGTGAAAGCCAAAATCCAGGCTTTAATGACGAAACTCTTCATTTGAAAATGTCAGCCACAAATTCAAATTTTAAAACACTACATGAGCGTAGCAAGTATTACCCGTATCTGCCAGTTTACAACCTTCTGCAGGTTGACCAGAAGTATAAAATCCTTAAAATCACAATCAGAGAAAATAATAGTCACATCCTAAGTTGTATGACAAAATTTGTCCTAAAAATTAGTTGGTTCTAAATCTTTAAAATTTTTAACTAAACCAGATTCATAAAATAATCCACTGTGTCTTCAGAGAAAAGAATATAAGACAAGGCAGTCCTTTTCTAAGCTTTAATTGACATGCTGTGACCAGTATCTCTTTTCTTTGTATGATGTAGTATTTTTGTTTTATGAAAGAAAGAACTAGTTCTCTTCATTCTTTATTTTATTTAATTTATTTATTTATTTATTTTTTTTAAAGAAGATGTTGGGGGTAGGAGTTTATTTATTTATTTATTTATTTTTGCTGTGTTGGGTCTTCGTTTCTGTGCAAGGGCTTTCTCTAGTTGTGGCAAGCAGGGGCCACTCTTCATCGCAGTGTGCGGGCCTCTCACTATCACGGCCTCTCTTGTTGTGGAGCACAAGCTCCAGACGTGCAGGCTCAGTAGTTGTGGCTCATGGGCCCAGTTGCTCTGTGGCATGTGGGATCTTCCCAGACCAGGACTCGAATCTTCATTCTTTTTTATTTCAGATATTGTATATTTTCAGTTCTAGAATCTCCAGTTGCTACTTTAAAACTATTTTCTATTTATCTGCTGACATTCCCTATCTTTTCATTCATTGTAAGCATATTTACCTTCATATCATTGAGCATAGTTATGATAGCTGCTTCATAACTAGTTCCAACATCTGGGTCATCTGAGGGTTGGTCTCTGTTGACTATCTCTTCCCTTGAAAATGGGTCACTGTTTATGTCAAGTAAGTTTAAACTGTATCCAGAACCTTGTGAATATTTTTTTGGAAACTCTGTGTTCTGTAATATTTCTCCAAGGAGTGGGGTTTTTTTGGTTAGTTTTGTGTTTTGTTTGTATTTAAGCAGACAATTTGCTATTTAATACTTACCTGTGCTACTCCACATATGCATGGTTTATGGGGTGAGCCATCATTTGGGTGGATTTTACACCAGAATTAGGGCCTTCTATATCTTGACCTTGCCTTTCTGGGATTCCCCATAACTTCCCAGTGTCTGTGGTCCTCCTGAACCCTGCCCTCTCTTTGTTCAGGCCAGAAAGATTGGGATTTTCTTTTGGAATTTCAGCCACCTCATGCCATTACTGTCTATGGCCTGACCTCAAACTAAAAGCCAGGAAATTGGACACTCTCCCTGTGCCATTCCCTAATGCCAAGTGTCCAATGCCCTCCTAAATCTGCCTGCTTTTGCTCATTCTCCACTGCCTCAGGTAGTTGTTTTTTGTACATTGTCCAGAGTGTACAGTTGTCTTAAGGAGGGTTGATTGGGTAGGAGCTTACTCAGCCATACCAGAAACAGAACTCCCTCCCTCTGTTTCTAAGTCAGAGAAACACAGGATCTTCTGTAAAGTTTGCTGTCCTGGAAAACAGGCTGCAGAAGTCTTAACTTCACTTTGATCTGCAGTTTATATACTGAACAATTCATCAAAACAAATGGTGCCACAGGGGATTTTTTTGTTTTAGTTTTTCTTTTTTTGGTCTTATGGAATTATACAAGGAAGAGTCAATCACCATGTAAAACCTGTTTGGAGAATCATATTTAAGAAGGAAATCATATTAATTAAATCATATTAAGTTTTTCTTAATATCATTATTCAGATGTTGAAGCCAGTACACTTCAATGAAGGGAGAGAATCTGGAAAATATCCTGAAAAGTTTCACAGGACGATCCGCATTTATTTGTATGACTTTGAAAGTGAAAAATAGTATATTGTCGTGATTGATTTGATAACTAGCCAACCCCACAGGAAGCCCAGCGTTCTGGGCTGCTGCCATCGGGAAGAATGGCCTTTTTGCCACCTGGAGTAAGCTCTCGTTGTAATGAGATTTTCTGAAGGGAAGAACTGTGGACATCTGTGTGTTTAAGCTGCCCCTGTATTTACTCTAAAACGGAGGTCAGAGAATGTAGTCTTTTCCACTAGTGTAATTACTTTCTCTTTTCTCTTTTCAAACTTGGTCCAAAAATTGCCCATAAAATTAAAAGACTAATAGTTCATCAATCAAACCTTAGATACTTTCATGAAAAGTTGAATAACTTTCTGAGAAAATAATGACCTCAGGAGTGAAAAAAATGACTCTTAACCAGGGCGCAATAAATGAATTAACTACAAAACTATTAACCACAAAACAGTGTAGGGCTGGGTTTTCTAAGCAAAATGAAAATGGATTATTTGCCAGTTTAGATTTTTAATCTTAAAGGGAACTTTGTAATTTATCTGGAATTAATGGAAATAGAGAGCCTGCATCTGCATCTATTGTTTCCCCCCAGAGGTTTTTTTGGGTTGCATTGGAAAATTATAGACAGCCCTTAGCCTGCAATTTATGCACTAAAATAATGTCTTATCTGTCCCCAAATGCTTTGTACTGAGATATACTCCTGCTAGTGCCTGTTATTCAGGCAAACTCACATCAGTGTGCATTAGCCATTTTCAAAAACAACCTGGACCTGTGTCATTTTTGTTTACAAATTTGACATAAATTTTTAAAAATCCACATGGGGATTGTGCTGAGACAATATGATATGAGCCTATAAATACTCCTCCCAACTGTTCCTTCATTACGTGGTTACACACAATAATCATGTACTCCTAACTCGGATGCACACGACCTCCTGTGACCTAGTAGTTTGTCACGAGAGTGTTTCCACTACTGTAAAGCTAAGTAACTCTATAGGCAGCTGACTGCCTTTATCCACTGAGTCATAAATGGATAGATTTTCCTTCAACTTGAGAGCTCCCCGGGGGTTACAGAACGTCATGCTTCCCTGCAGGACCTCCCTACCAAGAGACCATTTTGGGGAGAATACAGAAAGAACAGGCAAAGCCTGGATGCTCTGGAATACCCTACGTTTTCAGCACAGCTGGCTGTGAATTATCCAGTTGTGGATAGATTTCCTAAAATCCTTTCCCTAAAATGGGAAAAGAGCCAATATTGAGAACACACAGTAGTAGAATGCCAACTCTCTGGTGCCATCTTCTGGATCTCCAAAGATCCAACTGTGGTTACCTTCCCTTTCATGTCCATTTAAGAGCTAAAATAAACGTCACTGATCATAACAAGAGCAAACACCTATGGAGGTAGCTATGTACAGGTACTGGTGTAAACACTCTGTACATTAGCTCATTTAACCTTCATAATGGCCCAGTGAGGTAGGTATGATGACGATTCCCATTTTATGGATGATAAAATAGAAGCAACAGGGGTTAGATAGCCTGCCCAAGGTCACTCAGTGACTAAATAGTACGTGCAGAATTTGAATCTGGTTCTAGAATCTCTGCTCCTAATTATTATGCTTGGCTGCCTCATTGTACGGAAATAAAATTTATTTTCTCTTGAATTGAACTTCAAGCCAACTGTTTATAGCATAAAAGTAAAGATCTATGAAAGTACTTTGAAAAGAGAAATGTTATACAGATCCAGAATAATTTTGAGGATCTCGTTGGCCACCTGCCCCTACAGTGGCATCCTAGGATGCTAAAAAGGAGTTGATAGACTGAGGCTCCTGTCCAAGTGAACAGACTTACATTGTCAGTCACAAAACCTGAGTCTTTACCACTGAAAGCTGTCAGGGTCCTCGTATGCCACCAGATGTTAGCAAGAAATGCTGTCAGAATGCATGAGCGTTGTTCAAAATGTGTGGTTATTTCTGTTTTCTTGTTAGGAGGGCCTCACATCAAAGTACAGTTTCAAGCCTTACACCTCATGATCATGGCACTGCCTGAGGCCAACAGGGACACAGCCCAGGTATGTTGTATCGACCTCATGGTCTGTCATTGACTCTTATTGGTCAGAGGAAATGGCTCAGGTGGAAAAATGAAAACTGAGAGGACAACTTACCAACCAGCTGAGCCTGCAGCAAACCCGCTGCCTTTCCTTGTTCCCACCGCTGTTCTCCTGAGGAAGCCAGGAAAGAATGTGAATCCTGGAATCTTCTTTGAACATTTGTTTCGTTCATTCAACCTGTTAAGAGATGTTGAGCATCTACAGTGTGCCAGGCACTGGGTGAGGGTTAGGAGTAGGAAGAAGAAGCAAAGATGGAAGACTTAAATGGAATAATGTCAGAAGTGAATGAAACCCCTGCTTTAAATAAAATTTCTAGAATGTTCATGTCTTACCATAATCCAATTTAAAGAATTATAGAATCCCAGAAGTTTACAGATCACCTGATAGGACCTTGCCATTTTCCAGATTAAGAAAATTAAGCTCAGAAAAGTGATTTCTCCATTAATATAAAATAGAACATTTGATAGAATTGTATTCCATAGTTCTCCATCCCAAATATCCCTCCTTTTATTTCAAATTCATTTCTCTGCTTTATGTTTGTAAAAATCAAAGTTTCTGTTGCTGTTTTGATAATGATTCTGTATACAATAGGAAATCTGTTATAAGTACAACAAGTGCTTGGAATCTTTTTTTTTTTTTTTTTTTTGCGGTATGCGGGCCTCTCACTGTTGCGGCCTCTCCCGTTGCGGAGCACAGGCTCCGGACGCGCAGGCTCAGCAGCCCCAGATCACGGGCCCAGCCGCTCCGCGGCATGTGGGATCTTCCCGGACCGGGGCATGAACCCACATCCCCTGCATCGGCAGGCGGACTCTCAGCCACCGCGCCACCAGGGAAGCCCCAGGTGCTTGGAATCTTTAAAATGAAATTGAGGTGAGGATGAGTTGGAAAGAGTTATAATTTTGAGGCCAGTAAACATGATGCTGAAAACAAAGATGAGTCTTCGTGCTACCTCTTGTCAGACATTTCAGTTTGGTGAGGACCTTTCCTCCTACCAAGTGAAACCATCTATGTCAATTATATTATATCCTCCACCCAAGAATGGGGACTGGCAAAGGCATAAGAATGTCTGTTTTAATACAATTTGGTATTTTTCAAAAGCTGGAAATTTACTAGCTTTTTTTTGTTTGTTTGTTTGGCTTTGTCTGAACAATGCTTTTTTTTTTTTTTATCCAAAGGAATGAATCTAGTATCAGATATCTGAGTCAAAGTGTCATTTCCCCTTTCATATAACTAAGAATGTAGCAATTATCAAAGAATTTAGTACATTCCTAACAGAAGATCCTCTCTGTCTCTCTCTCTCTCCCTCCCTCTTCCATTCTGAATTGTGACTGGAATGAAGATTGAAGCTAGTGTGTTGTAGAGATCAAGATGTCTGGCTCAAGAATTAGGCTTCCTTGGATCAGATCCTGGCTCTGCCACTTAATTAAGTGACGCTGGGCACAGCTACTTAATCCCTCCCCATCTTAGTTTCCTCTCTGTAAAACAATAATAGTACCTACCTCACAGGGTTTGGAATGATGATAAAATGAGTAGAAGTATATAAAGTACTAAGAATAATGCCTGGCTCACAGTAAACCCTCAAATAAATGTTAGCTGTTATCACTAGTATGTGCTGTCCATTTTCTCATTACACATACTATAGCAGAATTCAAACTTGGAAAACCAAAGAGCATCTCCTTTTAGGATTTCAGCCCTCTTGGTGAATTTTAGAAAGTTCTGATAGGCATTTATACTTTGGTGGCTCAGCCAAACTTTTATTAAGCTTTCTCAATTTTTTTTAATGCTGAGCACAGGTGCATGTAATCATTTCCCTTTGGTCTGCTGAAGATTCCAAAATTGAAAAGCAGTACAAAAATGACACCCAAAAAGTGAAAGTTTTCAGCTTTTTGACTGAGATATTTTTGAAGTGAGGAATGAGATACTTATTTTGTTGTTTTTATTCTTTAATTTTTTTCTTTACTTTATTTTTAAATTTTTTATTGAGGTGTCATTGACATATAACATATTAATTTCAAGTAAGCAACATAATGTTCTGATATTTGTATACGCTGCAACATGATCACCATAGGAAATCTTGTTATCCTCCATCACCATTACAAAAATTTTTTTCTTGAGAGAACTTTTAAGATTTACTCTTTGTAACTTTCAAATATGCAATACCGTAGTATTGACTATAGTCACCATGCTGTATGTTATATCCCCGTGACATTTATTTCATAACTTATTTATTTTAAAACTCATTTTTTCAATGGACTTTCCATTCCCAAGGAAACAAAATAATTTTTAACAGTAATGCCTTAAATTAAGAGTGAATTACTTTTCTACCTTCACGACAAAACTGCATTTCATGTTTATTTGAGCTGTAGTGCTTTCTCTCCCTTGTTTACTGTTTAATTTTAATATTTGTCAAGCTTGTTTAAGATAAAAGAAAATAAGAAAATGCAAACTATTATTTATAGAGATCCCAACATAACAAATTCCATAAAAATGGAGCTACTTTTATGAAGCAGAGAAATGAAAAAACTCTTCACATTTCTCATTAATACTTTTAAGCAGTTAGAGGGGACACATGACACATTCAGCCATTCTGTAGCTCCGACAATTTTCCAGAGGCCCAGTGAACGGGTATGGAAATGAGTGATAGTAATCAGTGATGCCTCTTCCTAATTTACAATGACTAGAGTGACACTGTGCTGTTTCCTATCAGGCCCTCATGACATTCTTCAATAAAGTCATTGCCAACGAATCAAAAAACCGGATGAGTATATGGAACATTTCTACTATAATGGCACCAAATCTTTTCTTCAGTAGAAGCAAACATTCTGACTGTGAAGAATTACTCTTAGCAAACACCGCTGCCCACATCATCCGCTTGATGCTAAAGTACCAGGAGATGTTGTGGAAGGTGAGTGACAATGTGACGACTAGGATGTTCTCATGTCTGCTAGCGCCCAGGAGATGTAAAGACTCATGAGCAAGCACTGCCCTCAGGCACAGGGAGAGGTGGGAGACAGTAATCCCAGGTTGCTGGTGGCATCTTTATCATTCCTTAAGGCTGCTCCCGAACACATTTTCCTTTAAACAGGAATCCTCATAGATTTTCCTAATCTTTATGAGGACAGAACCACAGTTCCTGGTTCCTGGATACTGAGTGGCCAGAAGACAGACTCTACCAGGGAGGTTTAACTCAAGTGTTTTCCTTCTAGTCAAGCTCTGTTTCTTCTCCAGGTTCCATCTTTCTTAATCGCTCAAGTCAGAAGAATGAATGAAGCCACGATGTTGTTAAAGAAACAGCTTCCAAGTGTCAAAAAGCTGCTAAGGAGGAAGACCATAGAACGAGGGGTAATAACTAAATAAATGCACAAATATCATGGCCACCCAGGCTCTTATTTCTCACAGTGATGCACAAAGTAGCTTGTAATTTAGAACCAAAATTGTTATATTCTCATAAAGTGTCAGTCTTATAACTATAAACACTGTGGAAATTGTGTTCATGACAGAGTACTGTGGTCTTTACATTTTGTTGAATTATGTGATTTGCAGTTGAAGTTTTTGAATTATCTCTGTCATGAAGATTACTTAAGGGCAAAATGATTCTTACAAATGCTGAAAGTCAACATTTCAGTCCCTGTGAACTGGATTTAAGGGCAATCCAGTAGTCAATATATCTAATAAGTAGAGATAGAGATTTCTGTAGTGATTGGATACTAAAAGAATATGTAATCCTCAAGTTGTTTTGTGTAAATTCATTACATTTCAAAGAATGTTTGCCTTAGCGCAGTTGTCTGTGTGGAGATGGATAATGGAAACAGGCTTTAGAATTATCTTTATTGCTTTAATTTGAGGATGATCGTGAGGCATAGCATTTGGCCTTGAGGAGGATGTAGAGATACAGGAAACTCACTTTGTCCTTAAAGGAACGTATATCTAGTAGAGAAATATCTGGTAGAGAAATGTACACAAGAGCCATGAATATGCATTCAGTGTGAAACGTGTCGTACAGACAGTGTGCTGGGAATCATGCAGAGGAGAAAGAAATGTGCTCCAACGTGGAAAGTGTGCAGACTTCACGGAGGAAGTGGCATTTGAGCTGCATCTTCAAGGATGGGTAGTAGCATTTGGAAGGGAGAAAGGAGGGGAAAGTTCATTCAGGGAAAGGAGTAGTAAATCCCAAGGCAGTAAGGTAGGAGTATTGCTAATTGATTTATCACAAACAGGCTGAATGGCTGTGTTCCCTCATTGATTATAGGCAAAGTGACTTCAGATCAACTAGAACCAGCACATTAAATTTGGGAAAAAAATTTTGTTTTGAGAAAAAATTCACATAATATAAAAGTTACCATTTTAACTATTTCAAAATGTATAAAATTTAGTATATACTTTTAGTATATTCACAAAGTTGTGCAACCATCACCACTATCTAATTCCAGACTATCTTTACCACCCCCCAAGAGAAACCCCATACCAATTAAGCATTCACTCCCCATTACCCCCTCCCCACAATCCCTGACACATTCTTATCTACTTTCTAGCTCTATGAATTTACCTATCTGGACATTTCATATAAATGGAAGCATGTAGTATGTGGCCTGTTATGTCTGACATCTTTCACTTAGCATAATGTTTTCAAGGTTCATCCATGTTGTAGCATGTATCAGTATTTCACTTCTTATTTTTCATTTGTGTTGCATTTCTCTTGGGCATATGTTGGGTCATATGGCAACTCTATGTTGACTTTCTAGTGTTTTGTTGAGAATTTTTGCATCAACTTTTATAAGGGACACTGGTCTGTAGTTTTTCATTTCTTGCTATGTCTTTGTCTGGCTTTGGTATCAGGGTAATACTGGCCTTATAGAATGAGTTGGGAAGTGCTCCTTCCTCTTCAATTTTTTGGAAGAGTTTAAGAAAGATTAGTGTTACTTCTTCTTTAAATGTGTGGTAAAATTCACCAGTGAAACCATCTGGTCCTGGACTTTTCTCTGTAGGAATTTTTTTTTTTTTTTTGGGATTACTGACTTAAGTTCTTTACTTGTTATAGCTCTATTCAGATTTTCTATTTCTTCTTGAGTTAGTATTGACAGTTTGTGTGTTTCTAGGATTTTATCTGTTTTAGCTAATTATCTAATTTGTTGAAATACAAATTGTTCATAGTATTCTCTTATAATCCTTTTTATTTGTATAAGGTTTGTAGTAATGTCCCCAGTTATACTCTTGATGAATAATTTGAATCCTCTCTCTTTTCTTGGTCAGTCTAACCAAGGGTTTGTCCATTTCATTGGTCTTTTTGAAGAGCCAACTTTTGTTTCATTATTTTCTCTAGTTTTTTGTTATTCTTTAGTCCTTATTAAAACTCAGATCTGTATTGTTTCCTTCCTTATGCTTGTTTTGAGTTTAGCTGGCTTTTTTAGTTTCTTAAGGCGGAAGGTTAGGCTATTAATTTGAGATCTTTCTTTTTAACATAGGCATTTACATCTATAAATTTTCCTCTGAGGACTACTTTTCCTCCATCCAGTAAGTTTTGGTGTGTTGTGTTTCATTTTTGTTCATTTCAAGGTCTTTTCTAATTTCCCTTAGGTCCATTGGTTATTTAGGTATGTGTTGTTTGATTTCCATATTTGTAAATTTTCTAAATTTCCTTTTGTTACTGATTTCTAATTTTATTCCATTGTGGTTATGTAACATACTTTGTATTATTTTGATATTTTAAACTTCACTGAGACTTGTTTTGTGGTCCAACATATGTCTATCCTGGACAGTGTTTTATGTGTACTTCAGAATGGATTCTGCTGTCATTGTCCTATATATGTCTGTTAGATCTAGTTGGTTGATAGTGTTGTCTAAGTCTTCTGTTTTCTTTCTGATCTTCTACCTACTTCTTCTATCCATTATTGAAAGTGAAGTATTGAAGTCTCCGACTATTGTAGAACTTTCTATTTTTCCCTTCAGTTATTTAATTTTGGACTATATGTCTTACATGTTTTAATCCTCAGTTTCTCCATTACTGCCTTCATTTGTGTAAAATAGATATTTTCTTGTGTACCACTTTAATTCTTTTGTTGTTGTTTTTTACTATATATTTTTGAATCATCTTTTTAGTGGTTGCCCTGGGGATTATAAGTAACATCTTAATTTATAACAATCTAGTTCATATTAATATACCTTAAGTATATAAAAACTTTCTACCTATATTCTTCTGTCCCCCCACATTATGCTGTTATTGCTGCATATTACAGCTTTATAAATTGTGTGCCCATCGACATAAATTTATAATTGTCATGTACTTGTCTTTTACATTAGATAAGGGAAAAGTGAGGTTATAAACAAAAAATACATTATATTGCCTTTTATATTCTCCTAAGTAATTTCCTTTACTGATATTCTTTATTTCTTCATGTGGATTCGAGTTACTGTCTAGTGTCCTTTCATTTCAGTTTGAAGGACTCTCTTTAGCATTTCTCTTAAGGTAGGTCTGCTAGCAGTGAACTCTCTCAGCTTTTGCTTATCAAGGGAGTGTCTAAATATTATAGTTTGCATCTACCAACCCCAAACTCCCAGTCTTCATTTTTTAAGGACTGTTTTGCCAGATGGAATTTTGCTTGTCAATATTTTTTTTTTTTTTCACAATTTTAATATGTCACCCCAGTGTCTTCTGGCTTCCATGGTTTCTGCTGGGAGATCAGCTATTATTATTGAGGAGCTCTTGTACTTGAATTGATTTTTCTCTTAATGCTTTCAAGGCATTGACATAATGCTCTCTTTATGTCTGTCTTTTGACAGTGTGATCATGATGTTTCTTGGTGTGGATCTCTTTGATTTTATCCTATTTGGAGTTTGTTGAGCTATTTGGATACATAGATCATTGTCTTTCAGCAAATTTGGGGAGTTTTCAGCCATTGTTCCTTCAAACGTTCTTTCTGTTCCTTTCTCTCTACTCCTTCTGGAACTCTAACTGTGTGTACGTTGGTGTGCTGGTGTTGTTCCACAGTGCCTCTAGGTTCTGTTCATTTTTCTTCATTTTTTTTTCTTCCTGTTTCAAGACTGGATAACCTCAAATGACCTATCTTCAGATTTGCTGATTTTTTCCTTCTGCTTTTTTTTTGACCACATCGTGCAGCTTGTGGGATCTTAGTTCCTGACCAGGGATTGAACCCAGATCCTCAACAGTGAAAGCGCAGAGTCCTAACCACTGGACCACCAGGGAATTCCCTCTTCTGCTTTCTTAAATCTGCTGTTGAACCTCTGTAGTAGGCTTTTCATTTCAATTGGACTTTTTTTAGCTCCATAATTTCTTTTTGGTTTCTTTTTATGATGTATTCTCTTTATTTGATATTCTCTATTTGGTGAGATATCAGTCTCATGGTTTTCTTTAGTTCTTTAGACACAGTTTCCATTAGTTCTTTTAAAGTATTTAAAATAGCTTTTTCAAGTACGTCCAATGTCTAGGCTTCCTTAAGGAGTTTCTTTTGAAACTATTGACACTAACTTTTTTTTTCCTGTGTATGGGCTATATTTTCTTTTTTTTAAAATTAATTTATTTAATTTATTTATTTTTGGCTGCGTTGGGTCTTCGTTGCTGCACGAGGGCTTTCTCTAGTTGCGGCGAGCGGGGGCTACTCTTTGTCGCACTGTGCGGGCTTCTCATTGCAGTGGCTTCTCTTGTTGCGGAGCACAGGCTCTAGGCTTCAGTAGTTGTGGCATGCAGGCTCAGTAGTTGTGGCGCACGGGCTTAGTTGCTCTGTGACATGTGGGATCATCCTGGACCAGGGCTCAAACCTGTGTCCCCTGCATTGGCGGGCGGATTCTGAACCACTGTACCACCAGGGAAGTCCGGGCCATATTTTCTTGCCATTTTTTTTGCCTGTCTCATAATTTTTATTGAAGAATGGATATTTTGAATGTTAAAATGTGGCAGCTTTGGATTCTTCCCCCTCCCCCTGGTTGCTGCTTGTTATAGCTGTTATTTATTTGTTCATGACTTTTCTGCTGAACTAATTTTGTTATGTCTATATTCTTTGTTTAGTGTGGCTACTGAAGTCTCTGTTCCATTAGCCTAGTGGTTAGCTGATGTTTACACAGAGATTGTCTTAAATATCTGAAACCAAAAAAATCTCCCAGTCTTTGCAGACGAGCTCTGTGTGTTTGTGTGCTTGACACACCTTCAGTATTCAGCCAGGCAGTTTACAACTTGACCTGAACCTTCAGTTCCTGTTTGGACAGAGCTTAAAGGTCAGCCAGAGGTGAGAGCTTAAGTTCTTTTCAGGTCTTTCCTGAATATGTGTACAGCCCTGGGCATGCCCATGTCCTTCTAGATTCTCAGGTATATGTTGGAGCTGTTCAAAGACCTTATTCCCCAAAGCATCTCATTCTCTAGGCTTGCCTCCCAAGATTTTTAGTTAGTTATTTTTTCCCCCAACTCTTACCCACTACATCAGGCAGCAGTGATTAAAACATTTGCCTGTAAATGTTTTCAACATTACACCGCTTTAGCACTGGTCAAGTTCCAAGTTAGGCAAGTTAAAGGCAAGCCAGTCTTCCAGGGAACAAATAATTAGAATTTTTTGTGAATGAGGTCCATTCTGCTCCCTTCAGTACCTATACCAGGAATGCAGGCTGTTATTTTATTTTATTTTATTTTATTTTTGCGGTATGCGGGCCTCTCACCATTGTGGCCTCTCCCGTTGCGGAGCACAGGCTCCGGACGCGCAGGCTCAGTGGCCATGGCTCACGGGCCCAGCCGCTCCGCGGCATGTGGGATCTTTCCGGACCGGGGCACGAGCCCGTGTCCCCTGCATCGGCAGGCGGACTCTCAACCACTGCGCCACCAGGGAAGCCACAGGCTGTTATTTTTAAGGCTGTCACTGAACTGTGGAGCTGAGATGGGAAAGTGCAAGTTAAAATGCCGCAAAGTTCACTCTTATCAAGATTCAGCTGTTTTTCTTAAGTAAGCACTCCCCAGGCTGCAACTTTTGGGTTAGTTTCCAGAGCTCTGAAGAAGTTGACAATGACAGTTTTTGGCAGTTTGTTCATTACTTTTATGGAGGGACAGACTTTTGGAGTCCTTACTCTGCCATTTTCATTCTGGAAAGCTTCAACGGCCTAAGTATGATGTGTGTGGAGCTGAAGCTGGGGTCAGGTCAGTCTTTGTGAGCCAGGGCAAATTAAAGTCTTTTTCAGAGCCTCAATATTCTGTCATGCAGAGTGAAGTAAGTCAGAAAGAGAGAAACAAATATCGTATATTTACGCATATATGTGGAATATGAAAAAATTGGTATAGAAGATCTTATTTACAAAACAGAAGTAGAGACACAGATGCAGAGAACAAACGTATGGATACCAAGGGGGATGGGGGGTTGTGATGAATTGGAAGATTGGGATTGACATATATACACTATTGATACTATGTGTAAAATAGATAACTAGTGAGAACCTACTGTATAGCACAGGGAAGCTCAATGCTCTGTGGTGACCTAAATGGGGAAGAAATAAAAAAAAAGGGGATATGGGTATACATATAGCTGATTCACTTTGCTGTACAGTAGAAACTAACACAACATTGTAAAGTAACTATACTCCAACAAAATTTTTAAAAAACATTTTCAATTTGGGGAAAAAAGTAATGATATCTATTTCACAGAGTTGTCATTAGCATCAACTCACATAATGTGGGTGTAAAGCACTGGGTCAACTGTATAATGCTATATGAATGTCAGTTGCTTTAATGTTTTAATTATAAATAGAACTAAGTAAAATTTTAAAAGGCTATAAGTACCATGAAAGCAAGCGCTTACAGATGAAGAAATAGTCTTTCTTCAGTTCTGTTGTACTATACTATGTTTTTACTTCCTGACTTTGATTGGAATAGACAATTCATTGACAGTTTACAAAATTCAAAATATTGGAAGGGGAAAAACTCTAGAATAAAAGTTGACCATCTCTGACTTCCCCTCCTGAAGACAAATAATGTCGACAACCAATGACAGCATGTGTGTGCACAGGAACACACAGGTACATATATGTCCAGAGAGGCACTATGACATACAAGCAAATATGAATATATGGTCTTCCCCCTTTTTTTTACATGAATGATAACATACTTGAAACACTGTCCTGCATCTTCTTTAATGACTTATGAAATCATGATGATTATTCCACATCAGTCCACAGCCTTCTTCTTTGCTTCTTTTGCATGGTATTCCATAGACACACTGAAACTTATTTAAGTATTCCCGTATCATTGAACAGCTAGATTGTGTCCAATATTTTGCTATTAAAGTTTATGCATTGGTGAATAAACATGTTCATATGTCATTTCTCACAAATGAAGTCTATTTGAAGGATAAAGTTATAGATGTGGAATTGTTGGGTCAGAGTGCATATGCATTTTATAATTTGATAAATATTGCCAAAATGTTATCCATAAAGATTGTACCAGTTTATACTTCCAACAGCAGCATATGCTTGTTTTCTCAACGTTAATCCTAAAGACTAAATGTTTTTTATTTAGGTTATAAGCCCCAAGACTTCAAAGGTACTACAAAAATCACCCTCTACAAGAAGAATGGTAAGAAAACAAATCATTTCCTTTCCTCCCTAATTATTAACTCCTTACACAGTATTCTTTGGCTATATCCACCTTATCTGTGTATAATTTTGCTCATGATACACCTTCAAACTTGACATTTTCAGTGTAGCACATGAAGGAATGTATAAGGACTCAACTAACTGATGACTCAGAATTTGTGGTTAGACATTCTGTTCACAAGAGTGAATAATCTAGAAAGTTAGAGGGAAAATGTGATCATTATAACTGGCTCAATGATATCAGGAGTGTGAAATTTATCTTAAGAGGCTTCTGTGGAGCTGGCAGGGGAGGGACGTGAGATGCTCACAGGAGTGTTTTGGGAGGGTGCTTTTGACTGCAGTGAACCAGGGGCTCCCTGCCCCCTCCCAGCTCTAAACCACTCACTGCCATTCCCTGGCATGCCCTCCTGCTTCTCGCAGGTAATAGTAGAAAAGTACTGTTAGAACTGACCCTTAAAAAGTAGTTTCCTAGTGCTGCAGTAACAATACCAGGGTGGATTAAAACAATAGAAATTTACTCTCTCACAGTTCTGGAGGCTAAAACTCCAAAATCAAGGTGTTGATTCAGTTGGTTCCTTCTGAAGGTCGTGAAAGGAGGACGTGTTTCTGATATCATTCTTAACTTTGGGTGATGCCAGGAGTCCTTGGCCTTCCTTAGCCTACAGATGATGTATCACTCCAATCTCTGCCTCCATCTTTGTATGGCATTCACCCTGTTTTTGTATGTGTGTGTGTCCTGTTATATGGACACCAATCACATTGGATTAAGGGCCCGCCGTGCTCCAATTTGAACCTTGTCTTAGCTAATTACATTTGCAATGACCCTATTTCCAAAAAAGGTTATATTCTGAGGTCCTGGGCTTAGGACTTCAACATATTTGGTGGGGGGCGGGAGGGAGGACACAATTCAATCCATAACACATTTTTTCTAGGGGATATACTGAGTCAATTCACATAAAACAACACCAACAGTATTGTCCCTTGAGAACACAGATTTAAAACAATTACCTGAAGAGTAGCCAGATCCTCAAATAGAAATTTATTTGTGCTTATCTTCAAATAGAGAATTAATTTTTAAAACATTCAAGATTTTGAAACAAAAGGAATTTTCCATTCAATTCTAACAAAAGAGACTTTATTGTTAATTAGACAGCACCATTCTTTGAATATTTCATTTAGAGGAGAGCTCTGAGGTCCCCAAGCCAATCAGAGCACCTGAAAGCAGGGACACTCTTCCCCAACAGCTGCCCACACTCCATTCTTCACAGTGTTAATAGGACACTTTGAAGGATCAAGTTTGGTGCCCATCTGGAATTCAATTTGGAGTGACCATTCATTGCTACTGACTAAAGAAAAAGGATATTTGAAAAGCCACATTTTTCAATTAGATCCTTAAATTTTTCAGAAGGTTGATCTTCTTAAAATAAATTGAAATACAGAATTCTGCTTCAAGTAGGCTTATTTAGGACATTGTTCAAGAAAATGCACTGATAAAAACATTAGATTTTTGTTGCGACCCAGATTTTTTTTTTAACATCTTTATTGGAGTATAATTTTTTTTACAATGGTGTGTTAGTTTCTGCTGTGTAACAAAATGAATCAGCTGTATGCATACATATATCCCCATACCCCCTCCCTCTTGCGTCTCCCTCCCACCCTCCCTATCCCACCCCTCTAGGTGGTCACAAAGTACTGAGCTGATCTCCCTATGCTATGCAGCTGCTTCCCACTAGCTATCTATTTTACATTTGGTAGTGTATATATGTCCATGCCACTCTCTCACTTCGTCCCAGCTTACCCTTCCCTATCCCCATGTCAAGTCCATTCTCTACGTCTGTGACTTTATTCCTGTCCTGCCCCTAGGTTCATCAGAACCATTTTTTTTTTTTAGATTCCATATATTTGTGTTAGCATACGGTATTTGTTTTTCTCCTTCTGACTTACTTCACCCTGTATGACAGACTCTAGGTCCATCCACCTCACTACAAATAACTCAATTTCGTTTCTTTTTATGGCTGAATAATATTCCATTGTATATATGTGCCACATCTTGTTTATCCATTCATCTGTCGATGGACACTTAGGTTGTTTCCATGTCCTGGCTATTGTAAATAGTGCTGCAATGAACACAACCCAGTTTTCTTCCCTCATGATTTTAAGGCATTATAGTGAGACCTAAGCCTGTAACAAAAGTAAAATCACAGATTAAGTTTAGTCATTAGTAAATCTCCTGTTAGGAAGAAAGCAATGTTTCATTCTGGTTAAATCCTGGTCATGTTTACATGTTTCCCTAATTTGGAATGCCACTGATTTTCATGTCTCTTAAGTGTAATCATTGAGTTTAACAGAATGTACCGCATGTTTCCTCCTTGGCAGTCTGACGTGCCGGAGGGAGTCATAAGGATCCACGCGCCCCTTCTCTCCAAGGTGTCCATGGCCATTCAACTCAACAGTCAAACCAAAGCCAAAGACATATTGGCGAAATTTCAATATGAGAACAGGTGAGTAGAAGTGAATATGAGTCTCTGTACAGGAAGATGAACTTTTATCTGATGAGAAACTCCAGGCATTTGAAAATTTGACCTTTTTGAAAACTTAGAACCTGTTACTTTAAGGACTTCACCAGTAAATGAAGAATCAGAAGTAGAGAAAGAAGTAGACCATAGAATTATCAGTAACAAAAGTTTTTTTTCAAGGAATTTCTACAATTGGGATTCTAAAATAGGTATCTTCTGTCCCGGTGTCTTCATTTACTCAATTGGTTTTACTTTTTATTTGAATAAAAAAATTAGCAAGTTAGTTTTGTAGATATCTTGATAGATTTCTAGGAATATCATTATTCCAGGCTCCACTGGGCTTTAACATGACTATATCAAGTAGAGTTTATGTAGTTGAGTGAACATCATAGCTGTTGGTCTCCCTAAAACCTACTACCAATAAACCTTAGGATCAGAGTGATGTTGACAAAATATTTTTTGCATATCTGCCTTAAGTCACGTTAAAGAGCATAAATCATGATAATTTTTGTACAGGCATACTTATTCAGGGATAAACATTTGCCCTCAGGTTTTTTTAAAAGACGAGAAGCACTAGTTTAAATCTAACCATGATAAAGCAGGTACAGTTTGATGGTCTCTAGTACAACTGATGGATATCCTTTAAAAGCAACTTTCCAATCATATTGAAAAGGAGTAGCCATGTTGAGCAAAAAAAGGTTACATATTGCAAGACTTCATTTATATAACATTTTTGAAATGACAAAATTTTAGAAATGCAGGGTAGGTGAGTGATTGCCAGAGGTTGAGGAGAGTGATCATGGAAACTGGTATTGCCCCGATACCAAAACCAGACCAAAATAATACAAAACAAACACTACAGACTAATATCTGTCATGAACTTAGATACAAAAGCCCTCAACAAATCTAATCCAAAGTATATTAAAAGAATTATACCTAGAACAAGTGGGATTTAGTTCAGGTATGCAAGATTAGTTTAACATTCAAAAATCAATTACTGTAATCCATCATATCAATTGGAGAAAAATCATGTGATCATGTTAAATGATACAGAAAAAGCATTTGACAAAATCCATCACCAATTCATGATAAAAACTCAGCAAATTTAGGAAGAGGAGATCTTCTGCAACTGGATAAAACTTTTAGAAAATAACATAGGAGAAAACCTTTGTGGTAGAGGACTAGTGAAGAATTTCTTAAACTTGACATTGTATGACTCATATGAAACAAAAATTGGTAAATTGGACTTCATCAAGATTGAAAACTTGTACACTGAAAGACCCTGTTTAAAAGATGAAAAGACAAGCTAAAGACTTGGAGAAAATATTTATAAAGTACATATCAAATGAAGGACTAGTATCTAGAATGTATAAAGGACACTCAAATCTCAACAGTGCAGAAACAAACAATCCAATTTGAAAATGGGCAAAAGACATGAACAGAAGAAGATATACAAATGACAAATATGCACATGGAAAGATGTTCAGTATTTTTAACCATTAGGGAAATACAAAACCACAATGACATATTAAACACCTATGAAAATGGCTAAAAAGTAATAATAATGACAACACCAAGTACAGGTGAAGATACAAAAAAACTGAATTACTCATACATCGGTGGTGGGAATGTAAAATGGTCTAGTCACTCTGTAGAACAGTTTGACAGTTTCTTATAAAATTGAATATGCAACTGTCGTGTGATGTGGCATTCACACTCCTGGGCATTTATCCCAAAGAAATGAAGATTATGTTTACACAGAAACCTGTACACAAATTCTTATAGCAGCTTTATTTATAATAGTCAAAAACTGGAAAAGAAAAAACCCATGTCCTTCAACAGGTAAATGACTAAACAGGCCGTGGTCCATCCATATCACATGTGCTACGCAGCAGTAAAAATGCAGCAGCCTGGGTGAATCTCCCGGGATCTATGCTGACTGAAAAAAAAAAAAGCCACTACAAAAATGTTCCATACTATGTGTTTCCATTTATATAACGTTTCTATAAATGACAAGTTTATAGAAATGTAGAATCCAGGGATAAGGGGTGGAGGATGGGGACAGGGGGAGGGAGGTGGGTGTGGCTATAAGGAGAACAAGAAGAGTCTTGTGGGGAAGGAAATGTTCTGTACCTTGACAGAATCCATGTGGCGCTTCTGGTTGTGACATCACACTAGGGTATTGGAAGATTTTACTATTGGGGAAACTAGGTAAAGAGTACACAAGGATGTGTCTGTATATTTTCTTATAACCACATGCAAATCTACAGCTATCTCAAATAAAATGTTTAATTAAACAAAGAGGGTGCACGTCCTTCTCCCTCACAGCAGAGAGCCAAAGACCATCTTTTTGAGTAACCAAGCTGACAGTTCTAGTGGGCAGGACAGGAGCTCAGCGATGGTCTTTCCAGACTCTTCTGCCCCGGCAGCCTAGTCTGGGATGGAAGATTAAAATTGGACAATTATTTTCTCTGACTTGCAGAGACATGCAACAAAGGGCAGAGACATGCAACAAAGTCAACGTTAGTTTACAAAGCACTGGGCAAGCTTAGAAATGTGCCATGGGCTGAGGAAAGAATCTCATTCAATTTTTGGCAAATACAGAAATGGAACCTGATGGCTTTTGAACTGACAGTAATGTGGCCCATGACAAGGCAATATTAAACATCCAGCTGCTCCTTGGCCAGCCTTGATGTGTCAGTAAGGTGTCCTCTCTTAAGAGGAGCTGACAGTGGTGGATGGAAGGGCTGGGGTGGCCGTGAAGCCTGGCGGCGTCCAGCTTCCTCTCTGCCTCAGATGCTTGTCTGTGTCAAGCAAAAAAAAAAAAAGATTTTATCATCACTTCAGTCATAATAATGATTTGTATGGTGTATTTCACCCAAGGCAGAATGATTGTTTGTTGCCATGATTATTTAATCCACAGGTTTACCCCAGATCACAGAGGAGGGTTTAAATTATATTGCTTTCTTCTTTTCTCAGTCATGGTTCATCGGAAGGCATTAAGATCCAGAACCAAAGATTATATGAAATTGGAGGTAATATAGGTAAGCATTCTTTAATGTTTTTACTCCTACATTCTCTGATGACTCTAAAAGAAATATGCTGCTCTTATTGTAAAAGTGTACTTTACAAATTTCTTTAGATAGAAAATCAAAATCACTGTGTCAGATTTTTTAAATCTCACATAAGAACAGTATGACTTTCCGAAAATATTTTCAGAATTTAAATGTAAATAGTTTAGTCGATGTGGAGTAGATTTTTGCGTCTTTTAAATGTGACTCTGAAAGTTGGAGAGTCTGGAGATTCATGCAAACGAAAGGAGAAATTGTGGCACTTTCATCATCTCGACATCCTTTGTGTTGAACTTCCTGCTCAACTCTCAGTCCAGATTCATTCTTCCTATTCCCCTGAAGGGGGACAGAAAGGAGTAAAAAGAAAATTCCGTCCACGTGCCTCTGTGTCCTTACCTTCCTCTTGCCCCCCTTCACAGTTGGGACGAAATACCCGTGCTCCTGTTTAGGGCGGCGCCTCCCTCCTGTGGACGAGGGCTTGGTCAGTCTCCCATCCTCTCCTCTGTCATCAGCTTTTCCCTCCCAACCACACCATTTCTCTCTGCATAAACAGTTTTGTAATTTTTCTCATCTCCACAAAACTCTCTCTTGACCCCCTTCAAGCCTACTCCCATTTCTCTGCTCCACTTATAGCAAAAACTCCTTGGATCATTTGTGTATATACTCCAGTTTCTTCCTCTCCTTCTCTCTTGAAGGCACTCCAGTCAAGCTTTACCCCTCAACACTTCAGAATTGCTCTTTGGTCGAGGTCACCGGAGGACTCTTCTGTTGTGAAATCCAGTGCTTCATTTTGTCTTTACAACTGCCTGGGTTGATCTTTCCCTTCTTTAAGAAAACACTCTCTTCACCTGGTTTCAAGGACCCCCTAAGCTCCTGGCTTTCCCCCCACTTCACAGGCTGCTCCTTCTGAGTCTCTTCGGCCTGTTACTTCTCACCCTCTCAACCTCGGAGCACTGGAAGTTCTGTCTGCACTTACCTGCCATGGTGAACTTAGTGCACCTCATTGCTCTGAAGGCACCTGGATGCTGCCATCTCTCAACATCATGTGCAGACTCCCCTGGACACCAGCTTTCATATCCAGTCCCCAGCACATCTTGCCCTGGGCCTTCACATCCGCTTTGACTTTTGCCCTGGATGCTTTCCATTGGATGGTTCCCTCCTCACTCCCTTACCTCTGTCAGGTGTTGGCCGCTGTATCAGCTTCTCAGTGAGACCTTCCTGGATTGGACCCTCTTTCTGCGCCTTCTCCAATTTCTTGTTCTCTCATGTTCTTATCACCATCAGACTTACTTTCTATCATACTTGCTTATTTGCTAGTTGCCTTTTACCACTTTTAGAACGTAAGCACCCCGAGGGCAAGTATTTTTGACTGTCTGATGCATTGCTGTAGCCTCAGCCCGTACAATAGTGCCTGGCACGTAATAACTCAAGAAATATTTGAGAAATGAATGAATGAATCAGGCAAGCAATTAAATATTGCTACTTTTGTTTGAGACTTTAGTATACATTTCGAACACACTGTACATAAGAATTTTCAAATGTATTTGCCCCCATGGAATGATCTTTTTGTTGTTATCAATTCCAGATCTCCTGCCCACAGGAAAAATGAAATGACCTTCCCTAAAATGAACTTGATATTAGTGTCTAGTCCTGGTCAAGTTTCTATCAATAAAACCGTTAGAGGATATGTATTGTCATCTAAATGATCATTAGTGCTCATTATCATATAAATGAATTGATACCTGAAACAGGTTCTTGTCATATTTTTCTAATTGATGTAGTGAGTCTAGGGAACAATTTGCTTGTGATTAGCGTGTCTGTTTGCTCCCCAGTGTCACATGGGATTTATTTGAAGTACTTCATAGTCAGAAGCAAAGAAAAGAGGGGAGGAAGGCTGGCTTTGCAAGGAAACTTTAAAATGTATTCATTTTTGGCTGAGGGAACTATACTGGCCTTATTTGAGCCTTGCAAACACACATACATGCACACATGCACACACACGCACGGAAGTGTGCACTTTTGAAAACATACTTTGATTTTTCTTTCTTTTAGGACAGCACTGCTTGGATCCAGAGGCTTATATATTGGATGTATATCATGTAAATCCCCAGGCAGAATGGGTGATTAAACCCCAATCAAGTGTTTGAAATACCCCCCAAGATGGCAGCTATCGTGCATTACCTGCCAAGAAGTCCTACATTTGGTAGGGAAAAAACAAGACTGCTTTTGACATGTTTGTTCCTAGAACCCTCTTGGTGTTTCTCAGCCCAACTGGTGTCTCCCACTGGTGTCAACACGAATTGTGGAAGAGGAACTGGTTGACCATTTGAGCTGAAGCTTTCTCATGATGGTTCTTTGATAAGAGTGAAGTAAAGAGGATGTGATCCTTCCAGAAGAAAGGCCAATATAGAATATGGAACTCTAATCGTTTCTAATACTTTGACTTCACAGCAGAAATGAATTTGGTCCTCTACCTGGGGATAAGAAGCACTTCTTGATGTAGCAAATGCTACCAAACACAAGAGGTGGAAAAGACTTTTTTTTATATACTTATGTTATATATATATAGACATTTTTGAACAAGGATGCCAGAAATAACAAAAATTTCTGCTCTGAAAAATAATTTAGATCTACTTACCAAAGAGAATCAGTTTCCAGAGTCACACAAACAATGTTTATGCTCTGACTTGCTTCTGAATTGGAGGAGGAGAACCTTCTATTTAAAAACCACTGTGTTGTTATGTATGCTGTACTGTATTGTGGCTGTCTGCATTCTGGTGCAAATGAACGTTTCCCTATCTTGGGCTGTTGAAAACTGACATTCTTAAAGCTTGTTCTCTTATGAGCACAGGTCCCCATAGTTAAGGTTAGGTTGAAAAGGGCTGTTCCTGTGCGTCCATAACCTTTGGTGTAGTCAACGGTCACAGGGCCCCTATTTCCTCATCGTGAATATGGTGCTCAGTGAATAGCTTTCCATGTGCCAGGCACAGATTTCCTTTCCTCATCAAACATATCATTTTTTATATTTCACAGCTGTAGAGAATCACTTCTGCAGCCCCAGTTTTAAACTGCAGAACTGCCTTTGTCCAACTGCTCTTTCTTCAAGAGTGCTGAAAAATACTGTTATATCCAGATTTTGTATGCTGTAAAAACAGGTTTTGTTTCTGTTCATCAATCATAGACTTGGCCAAGCACTGTGGATTAGCATCAGGCTTTAAAATCAGATGAATGTTTGGTGAGCTGAAAACTGCCTCGCTATCAAGATCCCACGGAGCCATTTTCCAGACCTGCAGTTGGTGAGAAAGCACAATTCATGATTCTAATTGAGAGCAAATCTGAAATTTGCTGGGGGGTTGGACAGCCCTGCCTTTCATTTGGAGACTGCAGTATAGTCATTCTAGAGTTGGTTAGAAATGGGGACAGAGGTCTCATTTATCCCATGTATGTGCTTTGGATTAGAATCTACTAATTAGATTGAGATTTTGATGAATTTACACCAGTTTTAATGAGATTTAACGCCCAAATGACTCTCTCTTGCAAATCAAACAATAGACAAAGTTGCTCACCAATGCAGAATACATTTAATCTACTTACCAAGTCTCAAAACAAAATGTGATAATAATTTAAGCCTATAGTATAGAAGAAATCTTTTACATGCTCATTATGCCTTGATATCTATAAAAACATAATTTATATTCAACATGTAGATAATTGCATTTCTGGCCATTAGAATTTTGTTATATTTTTATAGAAAACTCAAATATCCATTCATTTTATTTGCTTATTTGAGAATTTTTTATTTCCTTTGCCTGAAAACCCATTAGAAGATAAACATGTGTTCTGTTGGTTCATATTTATTCCTACATTTCATCAGTTTTCAATGTATGGCTAATTGACGGCATGTGAGTTTACATAATGAACTTTGAGGGTCTGAGAAAATGCCGTTATCATTTTTGCAATTCAAACAACAGGAGTAAACATTTTACTTCATGTAGTTGCTAAGGTCCAAGACATAAGATGGCTGTAATTTATGCCCACATACATGGAAGAAATTCTTCAAATTAGCTGCCTTACACTTCTGTGTATATATTAAAACAATGACTGATTTTTCTCACTGAATTTCCTATCATTTAGAATATATTCTGTTGTGTTTAGAAAATTCACAGATCTATCCATTTAATTTTTTATTTGGGAATTTTTTTTTATTTCTTTTGACTGAAAACACATTAGGATAGATGCATAAGTTCTAAAGGTTTTAAGATTTACTTCATTAGTCATTAGTTTTAAATAAATGGCTAACAGATGACAGATTAAAAAAAACTAAGTTTCTGAATTTCTTATCCACTTTTATGTGGTTTTAGATGTCAAAGGCTTAGCCCAGTCAATAATTTTAATCACTTCAGTGCATCCAAGGTTGTGTGACAACTTTCAAATAACTATATGATATGGAAGCCCACGTCAATACCAATATCATTGGATATAACCTGAATTTTTAGTCATCAAGTTAACAAACTGATTAGAGAAGAATTTCCAGTAGACACACAAACTAATTTTTGTGTGGTTAAAGAAGTTCTTTTTACTAATTTTTACTTTTCTTTTTTTTACTAATCTTATTCTTAATGAATAATTTTATTCTTAATGAATAAACAAACCCCTACAATTAAAACTCAAAATTGCTGGTCACCTAAGTGTTGAAAAAACTGTCTTTGCCTTATGAAGAGTTGTTTTTTAAAATAGTTACAGTAATCTGTAACAGTGAATAGTGTAAAAGCAAACATGAATAGTATATCTGCAAACAAAAGAAGAGTCAGATACTGGGCTTCTAAATTCTTTTCTTGATAGCTTCCCACCTCATCTCTTCCCAAGCGCTCTTGGTGTACAGTTAGGAAAATTATATCTACGAAAACATTAGAGAAAGTTAACGTTTTAGGAACAATTATTCAGAAAAAAAACCCCTAGAACAGGCTCATTCTTTCCTCCATTCTACGAAAGAAGATCCCTTTGCTAAACAGCTCACTTGGGGATATGATTCTTGGAGTCATTGAACAATGAGTTTAGTGAGTTCAAGGAGTGACCTTTGAACAAACTGGAATATTAATCTCTTTACAATGTATATAGAATATAAACTACCTCACTTGTCTTTCTTGGGAGAAAAAAATAACAGACGTTAACAATTTTTGTTACAAACTGTTCCTGAATCTTATTATTTAAGTCACTTCAGTTAGCTTTCAGTGTACATTTAATAATATACATTTAATGATGTAAAATATTGTTAGCAAAAGCTTTAAAACCAAATACTCTGTAACTATGATGTGTGGTGTAGACGCTGAGAGAATCCGTGTCCCTTAGTCATTGTCTTGTGTGTTTAACTGTGCTGAATCACAGGTTTTCAAATGTAGGAATTCACTTCATCTTCTTTCATGCATTTTCAACCGCTTTCCCCACATTGCACTTGACTAAAAGTAGTGTGAGATTAAACTTCTTTCTATCAAGCATATTTCAACTGTTTTTCATAAATGTATCACATGTCTGAAAGGAATATATATTACGGGATTGAATAGTTTGTTTTCTGACAGGCACTTTCAACGGTTTTTTTTTTTTCCATAAATATGTCACTTAATAAAAAATAATATGACATGGATTAAAATGTTTCTTTCAAACATTTTCAACAGTTGTACACACACACACACACACACACACACACACACACACCCCTTAATTTAAAAATAACATCTTTTCTTTTAGGCATTTTCCAACTTTTCTAAAACTATGTGCTTTGATTGAAAAATCATGTTGTCACTAGGTTGCCAATTTTTTATGTTGTCTCCCATCTCAAAAGTTAATGTTCTTTCATCCCATCAGTTTCATTGTTAAGTATAATATGTATGTTGCATTTTATCCATAAAAATAAAGAGGAAAAAACTAAAAACATTATCATGAGAATTCTTATATTCAACTAGTCTGAGGTTACCATGGTGCTGGTGAAAGAAAAGGAGCTTTAAATTCAAAAGGTTTGTGTCTGAGCCCAGTCTCTGTCACCTACTAGCCAGATGGTGGCCTTGTGCAAAAATCACGAGGCACTAAGGTAATGGTGGATGTTTGTGCAAAAACTATTTACTAAACTTGTTTGAGTGCTTTTTAATCTGCACTTAAAAAAAAAAAAAAGAATCTTTTCAATTGATACAGAAAAGACATTTGGCAAATTCAGTACTCATTCATGATTTTTTTACACTCAACATTTTACTGTATACCAAAGCAAGGAAAAGAAATAATAAAAGGCATAAAGGTTAGAAAAGAAGAAATAAAATAGTCTCCATTTGCAAATAATATGATTATTTATGTATAAAAGCCTAAGGTATCTTCAACTATTAGAACTAATAAGATAATTTAGCAAGGTCATGGAATACAAGATTATTATATAAAAATCAGTAGTATTTTTTATGCTAGCAGCAAGCCATTGGAAAATAAATTTTTAAAGCTTCCATTTAGAATAGCATCAAAAAACAAATACTTGTGAGTGCATTTAACAAAATATATGCAAAACATGTATACTGAAAACTACTACTATACTAAAAGCAAAATATTTGTGGTAGAAATGAAAGTAGCTGAGTAAATATATAGATACAGTATGTTTCTAGATGGGAAGAGGTGGGTGGAAGAGAATTGGCAAGATGTCAGTTCTCCACAAATATATCTGTAGATTCAGTGCGATCCCACTGAACCTGGGCCCCCTGTATTGGGAGTGTGGAGTCTTATCCACTGCACCACCAGGGAAGTCCCTCTCCCCCTGGCTCTTGACTGTGGAGTGGGTGCTCTCCTCTGCTGGCCATCCTGGAAGCTTTTCACCCTGCTTGAGCCCAGTTGCAACCTCTTCCACTACATCAATTTGGAATCCTGTTGGCTGTAACAAGTGATGAAGTACATTAGCTCAATTCCAAAGATCTCTGCAAAATGGGGTTTGACAGCAAAGCATATGAGCAGATGGAAAAGACTCAGGAATTCCCAGGGATGCTGGGGGCTTCCACATACCTGCTTCTCTTATCATCCCAGCAGTAAATGACACCTTTCCTGACAGGCCAGACAGAAGTTGGGAGCAGGTGGAGGGCAGTCACCAAAGGTTCATCTGAGTTTTATCAACTAACAATCACATGCTGACTCCTACAGAGTGTCATCTTGTTTGTGAACTTTTATACTCTAACACTTCATTCTCAACTGTTGCTCTGCATTTGTGTAACATTTTTATTACTGCACAGCAGCGCAGCCCTTAGCTCCATGTCTTTAGATGACAGATTGGGAACAGGCTTTTCTACCATGTGGCCCTCACTATGTCACACTGCAATGGGGCAGCAAAAAGTTAGCCATAGAAGGAAATAATTGATAAATTGGATCCATAAAATTTTAAGAAACTGAAAACATAGATTTAGTGAAAAATATATAACACACTGGAGAATAAAAAAGGGAGTCTGGGGTGCAATTGTAATTGGTCATATTTTTTCTATAATCGAGGAATTCAACTAACCAGCATTTTATTGAGGATTTTCACATCTAGGTCCAAAAGTAAAATTGATCTATAATTGTCTTACAATTCCCTTACCTTGTTTTGGAGCCAGGGTTGTACCAGACTTGTTGAATGGGTAGAGTAGCTTTCCTGTTTTTGTCCTCGGCTTTGCAACAGTGTGTGAGGGGTTTCAAGGAGGACTGGGAGGGAGGGGTTGCAAAAGGGCAGGAGGAAACTCGGGGGTGATGGGTATGTTCATTATGCTGAATGTGGTGATGGTCGCAGGGATGGATACATACACTCAAAGTCATCAAACTGTACACCTTTAAGTATGTGCTGTCAAGTTTATTGTATGTCAGTTATTCCTCAGTAAAGCTGTAAAAGAAACCAACTGCACACACTTAGGCCTGGGCTTTGCGCTTGGGCCCCCAAACATGGTGCCCTGGATTCCCCTGTGACCGGACCCTGGAAAACGGCCAGGCTTCGCCCACCACCATTGCCTGGAAAACAGCACCAGGCAGGACACCAGGGACAACATTTAGATTGTGA
The DNA here is from genome assembly GCF_039906515.1 of Pseudorca crassidens. Classification (NCBI taxonomy): domain Eukaryota; kingdom Metazoa; phylum Chordata; class Mammalia; order Artiodactyla; family Delphinidae; genus Pseudorca; species Pseudorca crassidens. Next base: position 60,422,044 of record NC_090307.1, read on the forward strand.
GACTGTCCAGAAGGACAGTCAAGAATATCTCCTGTGCAAACTGATGATTTCCATTGGAACAACTTCTGGAAAGAGACCGAATCTTCGCGTGCTCCTTTCCAGGAGTCGGGGGAGTCTGCAGTTCCTCCCGCCAGTGACCTCAAGGTTGGTTTGGAGGGGAGCACGAAGCCTCCACGTTTCTTCAGCAGGTTTGACTGCCGTTGTTGGGCTTCCAGGGGCCATGTCACAGCCAACACTGGACAGTAGTGACAACAGAAATGACTTACAAAGGCTTCCGGATTCCTTGGACACACAGCCTGTTGGGACATGCGGGGGGAAACCAAGATGTTTTACTTCAGCCTTCCCCGGGGTTCCAGATGGATGTGTCGCTGGGCCAGTGTTCCTCTCAGGAGCACTAAGGATCTGAAGTCACAAACCCCACGTTCTTTAAGAAGGAATTACCAAAGCAGCCTTCACTAATTTACAGCGGGAATGAAGCAACACACAGGAGGACCCCTTATCTGATCTGCCTGCAATGGTGGAGGCATTAAAGGGGATAAACTGTGTTACATTTAATGCCTAGAGAGGGGCTGTTGGTCATTGCTATAATTCTTGAGATATTTCTTAGTCGGATAGTATCACTTGACAGATGTCTTACAACCATCAGGAAATAAAGGCAAAAACACAGTCTCCTTTCAGAATGACTTAGTGGTCAACGTGGTCTCCAGAGAAAACGGCCCCCAACCGCCAGGATAGCAGGCAGGAGATCAGGAGAGCTTGGGCCGCCTGGACAGACCTCAGGCCCCAAGAAGGCTAATTTCTCAAAAATGTTTCCCGGACAAAAATCAGCATTCATACATTGAGGCCTTTGAAAAGGCCTAAAGGTAGGAATAAAGGGAGTTTTCCCAGTTTGTGTTCTCCTACATCTCGACATGGGTAGAGTTGCTAGACAGAGCCTTGGCTTTCCACTCGGCGGAGGAGGACATTGCTGAGCCCAGCACGGCAGGGACCTCTGCAGCCCGTGTCTCTGAAACCAACAGGGAAGGTCCAGTGCTCACCCGGGCAGAGCAGGGCCTGCAGCTGCCCACACACATCGTGTGGATCATGCCCTCCAAATTGGACAGTTCATGGATTCCTCCACTGAGGGGACGTGGTTGCTGCTTCCTCGGGTGGGGAAGGAACCCTGTCCACCTTCCTTCAGTGAATCACAGCTCCTCAAGATGAAATGACAAAAGGCAATCATCCAAATAAGATATATCAGGGAACCAATGTGCCAAATGACATTCCCAGAAGCCTCCATCCTAGGCTAGCCCTCTCTCCCCTAACGCCCACCGCAATAGAGCTCTACCCGCCAGATGCATTAATATCGTTTCGTGAGGAAATGACACGCCTGCCTGCAAAAGAGCAAAGGCTTTCCGGAAAACCCATGGATTCAGCAAACTAACTCTCCGAACCCCACCTGGAGAAATCCCATCAACTCTTACCTTTACTGCAGGAATCCTTTCCAGCCTGTGTCAGCTACATCAAGCTCATCACCAGTTCTGAATAAACCGTCACTGATGGCGACCAAGGACAGTTATCTGAGGTCTGTCAAATCCACAGAGAACTGAAGTCCCTGGTCACCACCTGAACCTGACCTCACAGCAAGGGGACAAGCTGCTACCAGGCCCTGCATGGTGGTCTGTGCATGAAGTGAGGGAACTTATGAAGGAGGCCGCTCCTCAGACTGTGGCACTCCTGGAAGAGCTCTGCAGTGGACATGGAACTGTCGAAGGTTCCTGAGGGACTGATGTGATGATGCAATTCATGAGACTGAGGCTAGGGTAGCACCAATGCTGGTCCCCACATAAAGAGACATGACAGTCGACAAACTGTGAGTCCATCCAGACTGTATGTACTTCTCAGGTGCATGGATGCCTTCTTAATGTTCAAGTGTGTGTGCTGCCCCAAGCTGTCTTCCTTTAGCAGAAGACCACCCCCCCTAAAAATTGTAAGACTGACATTTAAAATCTACTTCTCTAAAAGCTTCTCAAGGTATTAGTATACACAAATTTGAGTTCTATATATCTTAATTTTTAAAAATTGTACAGTTTACAGATATACTTTGTTCAGGAAAATGGAAAAGTTTTCTTGATTTAGGTAAATACATTTAGAACAGCTAAATCCCAAAGAGTAAAATATCAGGGATGAACATTTTCCATACGTAAGTCCACAAAAAAGTTTCCTTAGAAGAAAACTTGAAGAGGGAACTACATCGTGCTTTCTCAACCTGGCACTGTTGGTGTTTGGGTCCAGATCATTCTTGGCTGTGCAGGCTGTCCTGGGCATGGTAGGGTGTTAGCAGCACCCCTGGCCTCTCCCCACTAGATGCCAGAAGCCCCTCCCCTTTCTACTCAGTTGTGACAAGTAAAAATATTTCCAGACCAATGTCCCCTAGGGGGCAAAACTGCCTCTGGTTGAGAACCACTCAATTAGATGTACCTTCTCTTTCGTGAACATTCTCTCTGTGTGGTGCTATAATGCTCCATTCATGTACTATTTGTTTCCAGAAAGGGAAGAGCCATATAAAGTACTTCCTTTGCTGTTATTAGTTTATATCCTTTCTTTTTAAAAAAAGAAAAAGCTTGTAAGCTTTGGGGAAAAAAAAAAAAGAAAAAAACTTAGGTTTGCCTGAGTTCAGAGCCTCTGCCATGAGGCTGGAAAATCTAAAGACAGGTCATTGTACCCTAGTTTCTGGAAAGGCTGTAGGGGAGAAACATTTGCAAAGTATTTTTCATAAGAGGCTTTGTGAGCAGCTATAACAATGAAAGCCCCAGATGCTATCAGATGAAGGGCTGGTCTTACAGATCAATCTGTGAAACTCAAAAAGAGAGATGCAATTTCTATTTCAGAAAAAAAAAAAAGTAATTTCGGTGTCTGGATATCTCATGGGTTTAATGACTGACTTTCAGGGCACTCAGGAACTTCAAGTACCAAACATGGGCTGCGGTCACACATGTCTGCCTTGAGTGTCCCACCCTCCTCCTCTGAGAACAGATGTGTGTTCCTGACATGCATTTGACATGTAACTTGAGATTCTGCTTCCACGTCTGCCAAGTTGGGGTCTGGGCTGGGAGCAGGGGAAGGACACCGGCTCTGAACTGTCAGACTCATGAAAAGGCATTGCATTATCAGCTCTGTAACAGTGAGGAGACCTCTCCACTCCATCAGCGAATACCTGGCAGTTGGTGATAGGTGTTTCTACTGTTTCTCAACTGCTCTGACACTGGGGTGAGGCGGGGGGACCCCATCCAGATTCAGCACCCACCTTGCCATTTACAATCTCTAATCCCATGGCATCCACTTTGGTGCTGCTGATGCCCAGGAGGACACCTCTGAGGAGGTACGAAACTCCACCATTCTCTGAGGAGGTACGAAACTCCAATGTAATGTTCACATCTGATTGCACTTTGTAGCCTTTTTTTTTTTTTTTTTTGTGGTACGCAGGCCTCTCACTGCTGTGGCCTCTCCCGTTGCGGAGCACAGGCTCCGGATGCACAGGCTCAGGGCCATGGCTCACGGGCCCAGCCGCTCCGCGGCATGTGGGATCCTCCCAGACCAGGGCACGAACCCGTGTCCTCCACATCGGCAGGCGGACTCTCAACCACTGCGCCACCAGGGAAGCGCTGTAGCCTCTTTGACTGAAAAACACAAGGAAGACCCCCAGTTGGGGGGAACAGTAGCATGTTCTTTTCTTAAGGAAAGAGGAAATACAGGCTTGGAGAATTAAATGATCAATTTAGAACCTTAAGCAGGGAGACGTCTCATTGCCAAAGCCATGCTCTTTTCACTGTCAAGCTCTGCCTACCTGGCAAATGGTTGCTAGGAATGGGGATGACCATTGTTCTGGTGGCTGCATCCTTACCTTCAATCAAGTTTAAACTGGCCTCCCTGTAGCTTCCATCTGTTGGGGCTGGCCTTGCTGTCTGAAGCAAGAGAATTAAAAAGGTAGATGACACCTCGAGTTTAGAGGAGACCGTGCCTACCCCCAAATCCACATTAATCGGGAGAGCTTCCCCAGGAGCGGCGGCAGCCCCGGGGCCCCATTTTCAACTTGCCCTCAACTGAAGATCACAAACGGCCTCCTTTTGCTGCTCGCAACCTGTCCCCGCATTCCTGAGCCTTAGAGAATTCTCCTGTTAGAAGGTGCCCATCACGCCTCTAGCAACTGTCCCAGGTGAGCCTGGCCCGTTCCAGGGCTGCTTCACTAACGGCACACGCTCGCCTCCCCTCCTGAGTGGCTTAAGAGCCCCAAGTCCACTGTGGATAAACAGAGTAATTTTACTCCGCTTTCTAATTTACGAAAAGAGATCATGAAATCACGATGTCCAGCTTCTCTGCAAATACCCTCTGGCTTTTGAGCAATCAATCACTGAGCATGACTAGGACAACGCACCGTTCCCAGCTTCTTTCCCCACCTCTCAGGCCTCGCAGGGTCCTTGCTTCTCGGAGCAGATGCTCTTTGCAGCGTGGGGTGGCCGCGGGTTTCTGCTTTCTACCGAGCTGGACAGCCTGGGTATGACTGACCCCGCCCCCGGGGCTGAGACCACACCACCAACCGTCCTACCAAAGTCACAAAAGGCCGGGCAGTCACCTCTGGGCCCTCTAGCAACTTCCCTACTCCGCCCTCCGCCCCGGCTGCAGGTCGACTCCGCCCACTCTGCCAACCACCACGCCCACCGCCAGGCTGGTCCCATCCCTCTGTGCACCTTCCCGCTTCCCCGACCCCGCCCCTCTGAAGAAGGCCAACCCCGCCCATCCCACCCCATCGCCACGCCCACTACCAGGTCGGCCTCACTCCCCTCAAGCCCTGCTTGGAGCTCAGGCCACACCCTCTGACGTGGTAGCTGCGCGCGGCCTTCAGTTCCGGGGCGCACATCCTTTCCCGCCACGTCTAGCGCCCGCGGGCCTGACTGGCGTGATAGACGACGCTTTCCGCACTTCAGGGCGTAGCGCGCGCCTCACAACGCTAACCTGAAAGGTGAAGCTCTGAAGAACTTTGCCCCGGGTTTCCCGGTCTAAGGAGAGAAAAGGGCCCCAGAGAACCATGAAACTGCCCAAGCCGGCGGGGCCGAATATTCCATCAGGAGTCCAAGGCGGGCGAGGGCCGGGCCTCCGACGGAGAACGGCGGCTCCTGGGACTCCCGAGACCCGAGGCCGGGAGTGGCCCGTCCGAGGGGGCGGCTCGGCCGCGGAGGGGCCCAGGCCCCGGCCACTCCGGCCCGGTCCCCGCGCGGCCTCCGGCCGGTCCCCCCGCGTTTTCTCCTCCCGGTTGTTTGCACCGTCCCTTCCGCGAGTAAATGACACCCACGGCCCCGTGACAGTGACCGGGAGGCGTGCACGCGCTGGACCCGGGCTGGGCCGGAGCTGCGGACCCGAGAGGCCGCCGGGGCTCGAGGCGGCGAGGCTTCCAGGTGAGACCCGGGGTCAGGGAACCAAACCCGGGCCGAGGCGGCGCTGCTCCGTGGGTGAGCGGGGGCCGCGCCCGGTAAGAGTCCGGTGCTGGTGGTGGGAGCTCAGGTTCGGCGTGGTCTAGCCGATGCGCCGGGGGACACGGTAGGGCGTCACCGGCGCTGCCCCGGGTGGACGCTCATGGCTGCTGAGCAGAGAAGTGGTCCCGGAGAGGTGACCTTTAGAGTCACCCTGGCCTTCGCTGGTGACCTCAGTGCAGACCGTGTCAGGGGACCTTGGGGTGGACGCTGCATTGAGGAAAGAGGGAAAAAGGGAGGCGGGGGTGGAGACAGCCCTCTAAGAAGCTCAGACTTCTTAGGACGTGCTCCTCCACTCCCATATCTCAGCACCTCTGCGCCAGCTGTCCCTCCTGCCTAACAGCCTTCCAGTGCCACTCTAACCTCCTGCCCCGCAGCAGCAGACCCGTGCTTCATGCTCAGCCGTCAGACCTCAGCGTCTCCATCACGTCCTCAGAGAAGCTTTCTCTGGCCCCCCAGAGGACCAGGTTAGATCAGTCCTCCGAAGCCCCTTCAGGCTGCTAGGACAAAAATGCCATAGCCCGGCTGGCTTATAAACGACATCAGTTTACTTCTCCTAGTTCTGGAGGTGGAAGTCAGATCGGGGTGCCAGCATGGTTTGTAATCATATAGTTTTGTTCTTTTAAAAACTTGATATATATCTCATTCATCCTACACCCTACACACTGGATTGTAAACTCTGTGAGGATGGGAGCAAATACCTGTTTTGCTTACCGTTGGATTCCTAACATCTAACATGGCGGCTGGCGCGCGGTAGTTGCTCAATATATATTTATCGAGGAAGGAATGTTGTCTTTAACACCTTGGAAGTATAAGATTTTGTGGCTCCTTTCTTTTTTTCTGTTGTTCATTATCTACATTTGATCCCTGAGATCCATTTCTGTAATAAACAAAACTCCATCAGCATGACCTTGATTAATAATTTGGCCTAAAAATCCTCCCCTATAGATTACTTTTGGTCTAAGTCATCCAGGGAAAACTTCGTTTGTCAGGTCAGTGCTGCCATTCAGGAAGTAGGTAGCTGTTTCCAAAGGTTTTTAAAACAACATTCGGATTACTTGTGCCTCCTTGTTATTTATTAGGTGTGAAAAGTTTCATAAAGGATTTTGACACTGAGCCTCAGCTTCCTCCTCTGTAAGGTGAAGAACCTTACACTTACTCTGCCTGCTGCCGGGCATCAGTATGGTAACATGAGGTCATATACGTAAGAGCACTTTGAAAATTCTAGAACTCTTTCTAGAACCCTAAAACTCTAGAAACTTGAAGAAATATTTTTGTTATTCTTCCTTTTCAGTAATTGATCCAGGCCCCACTTCTCCAACCTTATGCGTTGTTTACAGCTCACATTACCCATATGGAAGAATGAAAACACACTTTTTTGCTATCCTCCCTTTAAAACTTTGGTTTCTTCTTAAAGACACTTGGTGTCTTCTGAAAGGTTTCTTAAAGGTACTTAGAGTTGCAAGTAATCCTTTTATCATCTGTGCAGGAGCTAAGCTCTCTAATGTTTTATCTGCATCTTACAGTAAATGTAATGCAAAGCACATTTTCTAGTTGCTGCTCAATGGCAAGAAAACAATTCATTTGTGGATTGGAATCTTTAGATATAAAATGTGCCATTCTTGACTATAGTATCTAAAAGCACATTAAACTTGAAGTATTTCTACAGAATGCAGACCAGTGCTCACCTAAGACAACCCATGAGAAGTCTTTCTAATCAGGCATAAATATTGCATAGATGGTCTCATTTACATGATATATGCAGTACCTATAAATTTGTCACAAGCCATACAGAAAAATCCATTTCATTACTTTATAATCTCCCTTAATCACTATAATCATACTTAGTATGGTAATTAAGAGCGAGGGAATAGGGAGAGGTATACAGGTATAAGCACCTCTATTCAGGTTTCACTCTGCTACCTACCAGTTGTATAAGTAAGTGCAAATTATTTAACTTCTGTAAATGTCTTAACCCAAGGCTGGGAGGATGAAGGTGGCCAGGTGGAAAGCGCTGCTGTCCTAGAGGAAATGGGGATAGGGGTATGGGATGGAAATCACCTGAGCAAGTTAGGAGGGGAGTTTGCTTGCACTAGTGTGGCACAGGGTGAATGGGGTAAGGGAAAAGGGAAAAGAAGGATCACTTTTTGGCTAAGCATTCAGCAGCAGGGAGAGACTGGAAGCAATAGGGATTAGACTGAGGCCTAGGCAAAACAGGTGACAGTATTTTCCTAACAAAAACATGAGAACTTGTGGACAAGTACAAAGGAACTTATGCGGATAGCGTTACTAAATATCTAATTTGAATAGTTGAAGAAAGTATGGTGTTTATGGTAGCCATACAATAGGAATGATCATTGGGGTGGGCTTGAAGAGATGGCCTTTCCTATCCCTTGGTGTCTGTCATCTTTTCCCCATTCCTGGAAATCAACAAATCTTATTTTCTTCCTTTCTCCATCTTTTCTCTTTCTAAACAAGCCTTAATAAGGAAATTAAGAATGTTTTTATTATTAGCTTTTATATCTTAAAGAGTGGGAGAATTGAATATTTTACATTTTTCTTCAAATGTCAACTAAGCTATTATTGTATAGACTCTCAAATGATATTTTCCCCTTTGATTGAAGTCCCCTCACTTCTTTCTAACAAAATGTAAACATCCTTTGTTACTGAGCAAGGGCTTACTGCCCAGTGTGAATGGAAGCCAATACTATTGCACCAGGCTTGAGGAAATAAGAGCTTTATTACTAGGTCCACCAGCAAGGAGAACAGGAGTCAGGGCTCAACTCTGTCTTCCTGATCTTGGGTTTGGTCAAACTTTTATGAGTTCGGGAGGACAAACTGGTATGCAATTTCTTGCAGTCAGATATATTGCATCAACTATTGTTTAACTTAACTACTTAAGATTGGTGAAAAGACAAACATTTAAAGATAAATAACAATGCAGTTAATAAGGAGTCCTTTGCAATGCAATAGATGCCCCAAGGTAAACCATGATTAATTGCCAGGTATATGTGATAAAATAATTCAGAAGTGGGCAAGAAAGGTTGAAGTGGGCTGGGAAGAATTCACATAAGAGGGGGAATTTAAGAATGTCACATGTAGAGAGATGAGAAGAATAAATTTTAGATGGAGAAGTATAACAGGCAAGAGTAATGAAGTGGGAATGAGCCAAAAGCAAAGATCCAATTTTGGCTGGGACAGAGGGCCCGGGAGGTAAGGAGTTTGGGATGGTCCTCTATAGACTGTAGGGGATGGAACTCTAAGAGAGTGGAATTTATCTTACAGAGCCCTTGAGAGGCAAGAGGGGGCATAGTGATATAGCAAAGGAGCCCTTTAGCAGTGCAAGCAGGCTGCATTGAGTAGACAGCCCCCTCAAGCTGGAAGAGACTGACACCAAGGTGGTAGGATAGATGAAGTCAGGAGGGCGTGACTTGGTCTGTTTTGTTCGTACCCCAGGACCAAGAATAGTGCCTCTCATATAGTTATTGCTGTATATGTATTTATTGAATGAGTGGAAAAAGACAAAAACTAGCAAATGGAAATAAAGTTGGGAATGCAAAACACATTTTGAAGGGAAAAGCAGTAACACTGGCTGACTCGTTGGATATGAGTATTAGCATTATCCTGACATTTCTAACAATGGGATAATTTATAACCTATTGAAAGAATAGTAGCACCAATAAAAATAGGGAAATCCAGAGATGAAATTAATTGTGTGGGCTAGAGGTGGGGAGGAAATAGGCATGTTTGGACAAGGTGAGTCTGAGGTGCTGGGTGACACATCCAAGTGGAAATGCCTCGTAGCAGCAGGAACTGGATTTTGAAGGACAAGTCAGGACTGTGAATATTGATTTTTTGAATCTTTTGGAATACTTTGCACCTCGGATATGTTTGAAACCTTATATGTAGATGAGGTCAAAGTTAAAGACAGGAGAAACAGAAAGACAAAGTCAATATTGGAAATTTGGGGAGCATCCACATTTAGGGGATTGGAAGTGAAATTTATTAACTTTATCTGAGAAAAACACACACTGAATGTCTGCAGAGTGTGAAGTCAAGCAAAATGGAATTTTAGTATTTAAAGACTATTTTGTACATGATTAAAAACATAATATTAAGAGTGATAGTGATCGATGACCTGAAATGACTGAAATGAGTTCTCAATGATTTAAGATCAGACTGGTAAGAGAAAAAAATATATAACAAAAATCAAGAACCATGTTTTATTTTTTGTGGGGAAAGCATAGCATAGCAATAAATATTCTCTTAGCCAGCCTTATATTCACCTCCCCCGCTTCTAAGCCCACCCCTTCCCAAGCCCTCAATATTCATTCCCTGGCATATTCTCCTGTTTTCTGCATGGGCGTGTTAGACAGGTCTGAGAATTGTATTTAATTTTAAAAATTTCCTTCCAGAGTGTTTTGGGTCAGATCATATAAGCCTTCTGTCTTTTCTTACCTGCTATTTGTACAGGTTTAAAATGACTACCCTGAGGCCTAGCCAGATCCTCAATCAATTAAAAATTCATTTCTCATCATTTCATAGACAGTAAGTTAATTGGAGAAATCTGAAACACATGGAAATTTGTAGTTAATACTGACATAAGCAGAGATTTCAATTACCTTGAATATTTCACTTAATGAAGAACTGCAAACCCCCCAGGTCCCTGGTCAGTCATGTAAAGTGATTGCAGGAACAGTGTCTTCCCTGCAAGAATGTTCAGTGTTATAAGCATGCTTTGATGTATCACATTCAAATGCCCTTGTGGAATTTAAATTGAGCCTGTTAATAGCCATAGGACTAAAGAGAGAGGATTTGTGTTGTCAACATTTTTTGTTTGTTTGTTTTTTGTTTTGTTTTTGTTTTGTTTTTATTTTAAATTAACTAATTTTTTTTTGCTTTACAATGGTGTGTTAGTTTCTGCTTTATAACAAAGTGAATCAGTTATACATATGTTCCCATATCTCTTCCCTCTTGTGTCTCCCTCCCTCCTACCCTCCCTATCCCACCCCTGCAGGCAGTCGCAAAGCACCAAGCTGATCTCCCTGTGCTATGCGGCTGCTTCCCACCAGCTATCTACCTTACCTTTGGTAGTGTATATATGTCCATGCCTCTCTCTCGCTTTGTCACAGCTTACCCTTCCCCCTCCCCATAGCCTCAAGTCCATTCTCTAGTAGGTCTCTGTCTTTATTCCTGTTTTAACCCTAGGTTCTTCATGACATTTTTTTTCTTAAATTCCATATATATGTGTTAGCATATGGTATTTGTCTTTCTCTTTCTGACTTACTTCACTCTGTATGACAGACTCTAGGTCTATCCACCTCATTACAAATAGCTCAATTTCGTTTCTTTTTATGGATGAGTAATAGTCCATTGTATATATGTGCCATCTTTATCCATTCATCCGATGATGGGCACTTAGGTTGTTTCCATCTGCGGGCTATTGTAAATAGAGCTGAAGTGAACATTTTGGTACATGACTCTTTTTGAATTATGGTTTTCTCAGGGTATATGCCCAGTGGTGGGATTGCTGGGTCATATGGTAGTTCTATTTGTAGTTTTTTAAGGAACCTCCATACTATTCTCCATAGTGGCTGTATCAATTTACATTCCCACCAACTGTGCAGGAGGGTTCCATTTTCTCCACACCCTCTCCAGCATTTATTGTTTCTAGATTTTTTGATGATGGCCATTCTGACTGGTGTGAGATGATATCTCATTGTAGTTTTGACTTGCATTTCTCTAATGATTAGTGATGTTGAGCATTCTTTCATGTGTTTGTTGGCAGTCTGTATATCTTCTTTGGAGAAATGTCTATTTAGGTCTTCTGCCTATTTTTTGATTGGGTTGTTTGTTTTTTTGTTTTTAAGCTGCATGAGCTGCTTATAAATTTTGGAGATTAATCCTTTATCAGTTGCTTCATTTGCAAATATTTTCTCCCATTCTGAGGGTTGTCTTTTGGTCTTGTTTATGGTTTCCTTTGCTGTGCAAAAGCTTTGAAGTTTCACTAGGTCCCATTTGTTTATTTTTGTTTTTATTTCCGTTTCTCTAGGAGGTGGGTCAAAAAGGATCTTGCTGTGATTTATGTCATAGAGTGTTTTGCCTGTGTTTTCCTCTAAGAGTTTGATAGTTTCTGGCCTTACATTAAGGTCTTTAATCCATTTTGAGCTTATTTTTGTGTATGGTGTTAGGGAGTGATCTAATCTCATACTTTTACATGTACCTGTCCAGTTTTCCCAGCACCACTTATTGAAGAGGCTGTCCTTTCTCCACTTTACATTCCTGCCTCCTTTATCAAAGATAAGGTGACCATATGTGCGTGGGTTTATCTCTGGGCTTTCTATCCTGTTCCATTGATCTGTCTTTCTGTTTTTGTGCCAGTACCATACTGTCCTGATTACTGTGGCTTTGTAGTATAGTCTTAAGTCAGGGAGCCTGATTCCTCCAGCTCCGTTTTTTGTTCTCAAGATTGCTTTGGCTATTAGGGGTCTTTTTGTGTTTCCATACAAATTGTGAAATTTTTTGTTCTAGTTCTGTGAAAAATGCCATTGGTAGTTTGATAGGGATTGCATTGAATCTGTAGATTGCTTTGGGTAGTAGAGTCATTTTCACAATGTTGATTCTTCCAATCCAAGAACATGGTATATCTCTCCATCTATTTGTATCGTCTTTAATTTCTTTCAGCAGTGTCTTTGTTTTTTTTTAACATCTTTATTGGGGTATAATTGCTTTACAATGGTGTGTTAGTTTCTGCTTTATAACAAAGTGAATCAGTCATACATAAACATATGTTCCCATATGTCTTCCCTCTTGCATCTCCCTCCCTCCCATCCTCCCTATCCCACCCCTCCAGGCTGTCACAAAGCACCGAGCCAATATCCCTGTACCATGTGGCTGCTTCCCACTAGCTATCTACCTTACTACGTTTGTTAGTGTGTATATGCCCATGACTCTCTCTCGCCCTGTCACAGCTCACCCTTCCCCCTCCCCATAACCTCAAGTCCGTTCTCTAGGAGGTCTGCGTCTTTATTCCTGCCTTACCCCTAGGTTCTTCATGACATTTTTTTTTCTTAAATTCCATATATATGTGTTAGCATACGGTGTTTGTCTTTTTCTTTCTGACTTACTTCACTCTGTATGACAGACTCTAGGTCTATCCACCTCATTACAAATAGCTCAATTTCGTTTCTTTTTATGGCTGCGTAATATTCCATTTTATATATATGCCACATCTTCTTTATCCATTCATCCGATGATGGGCACTTAGGTTGTTTCCATCTCCGGGCTATTGTAAATAGAGCTCCAATGAACATTTTGGTACATGACTCTTTTTGAATTTTGGTTTTCTCAGGGTATATGCCCAGTAGTGGGATTGCTGGGTCATATGGTAGTTCTATTTGTAGTTTTTTAAGGAACCTCCATACTGTTCTCCATAGTGGCTGAAGCAATTCACATTCCCACCAGCAGTGCAAGAGTGTTCCCTTTTCTCCACACCCTCTCCAGCATTTATTGTTTCTAGATTTTTTGATGATGGCCATTCTGACTGGTGTGAGATGATATCTCATTGTAGTTTTGATTTGCATTTCTCTAATGATTAATGATGTTTAGCATTCTTTCATGTGTTTGTTGGCAGTCTGAATATCTTATTTGGAGAAATGTCTATTTAGGTCTTCTGCCCATTTTTGGATTGGGTTGTTTGTTTTTTTGTTATTGAGCTGCATAGCTGCTTGTAAATTTTGGAGATTAATCCTTTGTCGGTTGCTTCATTTGCAAATATTTTCTCCCATTCTGAGGGTTGTCTTTTGGTCTTGTTTATGGTTTCCTTTGCTGTGCAAAAGCTTTGAAGTTTCATTAGGTCCCATTTGTTTTTTTTGTTTTTATTTCCATTACTCTAGGAGGTGGGTCGGAAAGGATCTTGCTGTGATTTATGTCATAGAGTGTTTTGCCTGTGTTTTCCTCTAAGAGTTTGATAGTTTCTGGCCTTACATTTAGGTCTTTAATACATTTTGAGCTTATTTTTGTGTATGGTGTTAGGGAGTGATCTAATCTCATACTTTTACATATACCTGTCCAGTTTTCACAGCACCACTTATTGAAGAGGCTGTCCTTTCTCCACTGTACATTACTGCCACCTTTATCAAAGATAAGGTGTCCATATGTGCATGGGTTTATCTCTGGGCTTTCTATCCTGTTCCATTGATCTATCTTTCTGTTTTTGTGCCAGTACCATACCGTCTTGATAACTGTAGCTTTGTAGTATAGTCTGAAGTCAGGGAGCCTGATTCCTCCAGTTCCTTCTTTCGTTCTCAAGATTGCTTTGGCTATTTGGGGTCTTTTGTGTTTCCATACAAATTGCAAAATTTTTTGTTCTAGTTCTGTGAAAAATGCCATTGGTAGTTTCATAGGGATTGCATTGAATCTGTAGATTGCTTTGGGTAGTAGAGTCATTTTCACAATGTTGATTCTTCCAATCCAAGAACATGGTATATCTCTCCATCTATTTGTATCATCTTTAATTTCTTTCATCAGTGTCTTATAATTTTCTGCATACAGGTCTTTTGTCTCCTTAGGTAGGTTTATTCCTAGATATTTTATTCTTTTTGTTGCAATGGTAAATGGGAGTGTTTTCTTGATTTCACTTTCAGATTTTTCATCATTATTATATAGGAATGCCAGAGATTTCTGTGCATTAATTTTGTATCCTGCCACTTTACCAAATTCATTGATTAGCTCTAGTAGTTTCCTGGTAGCATCTTTAGGATTCTCTATGTATAGTATCGTGTCATCTGCAAACAGTGACAGCTTTACTTCTTTTCCGATTTGGATTCCTTTTATTTCCCTTTCTTCTCTGATTGCTGTGGCTAAAACTTCCAAAACTATGTTGAATACGAGTGGTGAGAGTGGGCAACCTTGTCTTGTTCCTGATCTTAGTGGAAATGCTTTCAGTTTTTCACCATTGAGGATGATGTTGGCTCTGGGTTTGTCATATATGGCCTTTATTATGTTGAGGAAAGTTCCCTCTATGCCTACTTTCGGCAGGGTTTTTATCATAAATGGGTGTTGAATTTTGTCGAAAGCTTTCTCTGCATCTATTGAGATGATCATATGGTTTTTCTCCTTCAATTTGTTAATATGGTGTATCACGTTGATTGATTTGCGTATATTGAAGAATCCTTGCGTTCCTGGAATAAACCCCACTTGATCATAGTGTATGATTCATTTAATGTGCTGTTGGATTCTGTTTGCTAGTATTTTGTTGAGGATTTTTGCATCTATGTTCATCAGTGATATTGGCCTGTAGTTTTCTTCCTTTGTGACATCCTTGTCTGGTTTTGGTATCAGGGTGATGGTGGCCTTGTAGAATGAGTCTGGGAGTGTTCCTTCCTCTGCTATATTTTGGAAGAGTTTGAGAAGGATAGGTGTTAGCTCTTCTCTAAATGTTTGATAGAATTCGCCTGTGAAGCCATCTGGTCCTGGGCTTTTGTTTGTTGGAAGATTTTTAATCACCGTTTCAATTTCAGTGCTTGTGATTGGTCTGTTCATATATTCTATTTCTTCCTGATTCAGTCTTGGCAGGTTGTGCATTTCTAAGAATTTGTCCATTTCTTCCAGGTTGTCCATTTTATTGGCATATAGTTGCTTGTAGTAATCTCTCATGATCTTTTGTATTTCTGCAGTGTCTGTTGTTACTTCTCCTTTTTCATTTCTAAATCTATTGATTTGAGTCTTCTTCTTTTCTTGATGAGTCTGGCCAATGGCTTATCAATTTTGTTTATCTTCTCAAAGAACCAGCTTTCAGTTTTATTGATCTTTGCTATCGTTTCCTTCATTTCTTTTCCATTTATTTCTGATCTGATTTTTATGATTTCTTTCCTTCTGCTAACTTTGGGGTTTTTTTGTTCTTCTTTCTCTAATTGCTTTAGGTGCAAGGTTAGGTTTTTTATTTGAGATGTTTCCTGTTACTTAAGGTAGGATTGTATTGCTGTAAACTTCCCCCTTAGAACTGCTTTAGCTGCATCCCATAGGTTTTGGGTCGTTGTGTCTCCATTGTCATGTGTTTCTGGGTATTTTTTGATTTCCTCTTTGATTTCTTCAGTGATCACTTCGTTATTAAGTAGTGTATTGTTACACTCCATGTGGTTGTGTTTTTTACAGATCCTTTCCTGTAATTGATATCTAGTCTCATAGCGTTGTGGTTGGAAAAGATACTTGATACAATTTCAATTTTCTTAAATTTACCAAGGCTTGATTTGTGACCCAAGATATGATCTATCCTGGAGAGTGTTCCATGAGCACTTGAGAAAAATGTGTATTCTGTTGTTTTTGGATGGAGTGTCCTATGAATATCAATTAAGTCCATCTTGTTTAATGTATCATTTAAACCTTGTGTTTCCTTATTGATTTTCGTTTTGGATGATCTGTCCATTGGTGAAAGTGGGGTGTTAAAGTCCCCTACTATGAATGTGTTACTGTCGATTTCCCCTTTTATGGCTGTTAGTATTTGCCTTATGTATTGAGTTGCTCCTATGTTGGGTGCATAAATATTTACAATTGTTATATCTTCTTCTTGGATCGATCCCTTTATCATTATGTAGTGTCCTTCTTTGTCTCTTCTAATAGTCTTTATTTTAAAGTCTATTTTGTCTGATACGAGAATTGCTACTCCAGCTTTCTTTTGGTTTCCATTGCATGGAATATCTTTTTCCATCCCCTTACTTTCAGGCTGTATGTGTCTCTAGGCCTGAAGTGGGTCTCTTGTAGACAGCAAATATATGGGTCTTGTTTTTGTATATGTTCATTTAATCTGTGTCTTTTGGTGGGAGCATTTAGTCCATTTATATTAAGGTAATTATTGATATGTATGTTGCTATTCCCATCTTCTTAATTGTTTTGGGTTCGTTATTGTAGGTCTTTTCCTTCTCTTGTGTTTCTTGCCTAGAGAAGTTCCTTTAGCAGTTGTTGTAGAGCTGGTTTGGTGGTGCTGAACTCTCTCAGCTTTTGCTTGTCTGTAAAGGTTTTAATTTCTCCATCAAATCTGAATGAGATCCTTGCTGGGTAGAGTAATCTTGGTTGCAGGTTTTTCTCCTTCATCACTTTAAATATGTCCTGGCAGTCCCTTCTGGCTTGCAGAGTTTCTGCTGAGAGATCAGCTGTTAACCTTATGAGGATTCCCTTGTGTGTTATTTTTCCCTTGCTGCTTTTAATATGCTTTCTTTGTATTTAATTTTTGACAGTTTGATTAATATGTGTCTTGGCATGTATCTCCTTGGATTTATCTTGTATGGGACTCTCTGTGCTTCCTGGACTTGATTAACTATTTCCTGTCCCATATTAGGGAAGTTTTCAAGTATAATCTCTTCAAATATTTTCTCAGTCCCTTTCTTTTTCTCTTCTTCTTCTGGAACCCCTATAATTCGAATGTTGGTGCGTTTAATGTTGTCCCAGAGGTCTCTGAGACTGTCCTCAGTTCTTTTCATTCTTTTTTCTTTATTCTGCTCTGCAGTAGTTATTTCCACTATTTTATCTTTCAGGTCACTTATCTGTTCTTCTGCCTCAGTTATTCTGCTATTTATCCCATCTAGAGTATTTTTCATTTCATTTATTGTGCTGTTCATCGTTGTTTGTTTCATCTTTAGTTCTTCTAGGTCCTTGTTAAATGTTTCTTGCATTTTGTCTATTTTATTTCCAAGATTTTGGATCATCTTTACTACCATTCTGAATTATTTTTCAGGTAGACTGCCTATTTCCTCTTCATTTGTTAGGTCTGGTGGGTTTTTATCTTTCTCCTTCATCTGCTCTGTGATTTTCTGTCTTCTCATTTTGCTTATCTTACTGTGTTTGGGGTCTCCTTTTTGCAGGCTGCAGGTTCATAGTTCCTGTTGTTTTTGGTGTGTGTCTCCAGTGGCTAAGCTTGGTTCAGTGGGTTGTGTAGGCTTCCTGGTGGAGGGGACTGGTGCCTGTGTTCTGGTGGATGAGGCTGGATCTTGTCTTTCTGGTGGGCAGATCCATGTCTGGTGGTGTGTTTTGGGGTGTCAGTGGACTTATTATGATTTTGGGCAGTCTCTCTGCTAATGGGTGGGGCTGTGTTCCTGTCTTGCTAGTTGTTTGGCATAGGATGTCCAGCACTGTAGCTTGCTGGTCGTTGAGTGAAGCTGGGTGCTGGTGTTGAGATGGAGATCTCTGGAAGATTTTCGCCATTTATTATTATGTGGAGCTGGGAGGTCTCTTGTTGACCAGTGTCCTGAAGTTGGCTCTCCCACCTCAGAGGCACAGCACTGACTCCTGGCTGCAGCACTAAGAGCCTTTCATCCACACGGCTCAGAAGAAAAGGGAGAAAAAGTAGAAAGAAAGAATTAGTAGAAGTAGAAAGAAAGAAAAAGAAAGAAAGAAAGGAGGGAGGAAGGGAGGAAGGAAGGAAGGATAAAAAGAGAGAAAGAAGATAAAGTAAAATAAAGTAACATAAAATATAATAAAGTTATTTAAAAAATTATTAAGAGAAAAAAAACCAAAAACAAAAAAACGGACGGATAGAACCCTAGGACAAATGGTGGAAGCAAAGATATACAGACAAAATCTCACACAGAAACATACACACTCACAAAAAGAGGAAAAGGGGAAAAAATCATAAATCTTGCTCTCAAAGTCCACCTCCTGAATTTGGGATGATTCGTTGTCTAAAGGAGGGAAGGAAGGAAAGAAAGAACGATGATAAAGTAAAATAAAATAAAGTTATTAAAATTAAAAGTAATTATTAAGAAAAAAATTAAAACAAAACAAAACAAAAACGGATGGATAGAACCCTAGGACAAATGGTGGAAGCAAAGCTATACAGACAAAATGTCACATAGAAGCATACACATACACACTCATAAAAAGAGGAAAAGGGGAAAAAATCATAAATCTTGCTCCCAAAGTCCACCTCCTCAATTTGGGATGAGTCCTTGTCGATTCATGTATTCCACAGCTGCAGGGTATATCAAGTTGATTGTGGAGCTTTAATCCGCTACTTCTGAAGCTGCTGGGAGAGATTTCCCTTTCTCTTGTTTGTTCTCACAGCTCCCAGGGGCTCAGCTTTGGATTTGGCCCTGCCTCTACGTGTAGGTCGCTGGAGGGCGTCTGTGTTTTCGCTCAGACCGGACGGGGTTAAAGGAGCCGCTGATTCGGGGGCTCTGGCTCACTGAGGCCGGGGGAGGGAGGGGCACGGAGTGCAGGGTGAGCCTGTGGCGGCAGAGGCCGGCGTGATGTTGCACCAGCCTGAGGCGCGCCGTGCGTTCTCTCGGGGGACTTGTCCCTGGATCCCGGCACCCTGGCAGTGGCAGGCTGCACAGGCTCCCCTGAAGGAGGTGTGGATAGTGACCTGTGCTCGCACACAGGCTTCTTGGTGGCGGCAGCAGCAGCCTTAGCGTCTCATGCCTGTCTCTGGGGTCCGCGGTTTTAGCCGTGGCTCGTGCCCGTCTCTGGAGCTCCTTTAAGCAGCGTTCTTAATCCCCTCTCCTCGTGCACCAGGCTGTGTTGTCAACATTTTTAAATTATTTTTTTTTTACAACTCTCTTGAGGTATATTAAGTACAGTTAAACAGCAGATATGTAAAATGACTGGTTTCGATATATGTATAGACCCATGAAACCATCACCACTAACAAAATAGTCAGCAGTTCCATCACCCCAAAAAGGCTCCTCATGCCAATTTGTAAATCTATTCCTCTCTCCTTGACCTCATTTTCTAGATTTTTATATAAGTGATCTCATACAATATGTATTTTTGTGTAAGGCTTTTTTCATTCAGCATAATACTGATATTTCTAAGATTCATCCATGTTGTTGATATATCAATTGTTTATTCCTTGTTATTTCTATGTAATATTCCAGTATGTGAATATACCACACTTTATCAATTCTTATATTGATGGACATCTGGGATGTTTCTAGTTTTTAGCTACTACAAATAAATCTCCTAAGGATGTGTATCTACAAGTCTTTGTGTAGATATATGTTTTTATTTCTCTTTGATAAAAACCAAGAATAGAATAGAATGGACATGTGGTGGGTGTATATTTCACTTTTTAAAGAAATTACCAAACTGTTTTCCAAGGTGGTTGAACCATTGTACATTCCCACCAGCAGTGTGCAAGAGTTACAGTTGCTCAGCATCCTTGTGAACACTTCGCCATTCTAGATGGTATATAGTCGAATCTTTTTGTGGTTTTAATTTACATTTTCCTAATGACTAATGATGATGAGTATCTTTTCTTCTGCATTTGGTCATTCATATTTCTTCTTTTGTGAAGTATCCGTATCTTTTTCTCCTTTGTAATTGGGTTGTTTGTATTACTGTTGAGTTATAAGAGTTCTGTATATATTCTGGATACAAGAGCAGGACTGCTCCTGATGAATTATCTTTGTTTTCTTTCATCTGAGAATGTCCTTATTTCGCTTTTGTCTCTGAAAGATACTTTTATATTTTCACCGGATGTAGAATTCTGGGTTGATAAACCCGTTTCTTTTTGTACATTAAAGATGTAGTTCTGCTATCTTCTGGCCTTTGGGATTTCTCCTGAGAAATTCATAGATATTTGAATCATTGTTCCTCGGTATGTAATGTGTACTTTTTTTCTCTAGCTGATTTCAATAATTCTTTAATTATTTTTGGATTTTAGAAGTTTGATTATTGTTGTTGAGGCATTGTTTTCTTTGAAATTTTTCTGTATGGAGTTTGCTGAGTGTCTTGAATCTGTAAATTTATGTATTTCACTAAATTTGGGGGACTTTTTGCCATTCTTGATGAAAAAATTTTTTTGTTCCAAACACTCTCTCTTCTGCCTATAGGACTCCAGTTATGCTATGTTAGATCTGTAGAAGTTATCTACCTGACACTCTGGGGTTTTTTTCAATCTTTTATCTCTCTGTTATGTTGGATAATTTTCATTGTTCTATTTTCAAGTTTGCTGACCCTTTCCTTTATCATCTACATTCTGATACTGAGTCCATCCAGTGATTTTTTTCACTTCAGATATTGTATTTTTCAGTTCAGTAATTTTCAGTTGGTTCCTTTTTCTATTTTCCATTTCTCTGTTGAGAATTTGTATCATTTCATTCATTTCAGATGTGTTTACCCTGACCTTTATGTAGCATAGATATAATCACTGCTTTAAGATTTTTGTCTGATAGTTCCATTTTGAGGTTGGCATTTTTTTCCCCTTGAGAATTCGCCCTATTTTCCTGGTTGTATATATCAATATGTTGAAAGATTTTGAGTTGTATCCTGGACATAACAAATGTGAATGTTATGTATTGTAGACCCTGGGTCCTATTATACGTCACTGAAGAATTGTTGATGTTTTGTGTTTTAGTAAGAAATCGACTAGATTATGTTCAGACCATAAGTTCTGTCACACTTTCTGTTGGTTATATATCAACTAACACACACACACACACACAAATGCATACCTTTCACTTGACTTCGGGAATTGCTATGAGTCCCCAATAATTCACTGATTTGTCTAGTCACTTTATCAGTTTAGGATTCCTCTCCTTTTTCTCCCCAACTTTACTCAATTCCATTATAACAACGAGAGGAGGAAAAAGTGTTCTCTTTTAGGTTAGCCTATTAAGAAGTGCTTTCTTCAGTTCATTTCTGATCTCACCTAGAAGATTGAAAGATTTTCACAGAGTCTTCTGAGTTTGAACATTTTTTTCCAGCCAGACTTAGTGAGTTTAGCCTGCCAGCTGGTTTTCCACATTTTGCCTTTCTCACTCGTATTTTTTTCTTAAACTCCATGATCAATTTAATCAAACTTCAAAGGTACAGAATTACATTTTTAAAATTTTTTATAAATTTGTTTATTTATTTAGGGCTGCATTGGGTCTTCATTGCTGCGCACGGGCTTTCTCTAGTTGCGGTGAGCGGGGGCTACTCTTCTCTAGTTGCGGCGAGCAGGGGCTACTCTTTGTTGTGGTGCACGGGCTTCTCATTGCAGTGGCTTCTCTTGTTGTGGAGCACGGGCTCTAGGCACGTGGGCTTCAGTAGTTGTGGCTCGTGGGCTCAGTAGTTGTGGCTTGCAGGCTCTAGAGTGCAGGCTCAGTAGTTGTGGTGCACAGGCTTAGTTGCTCTGCGGCATGTGGGATCTTCCTGGACCAGGGCTCGAACCCGTGTCCCCTGCATTGGCTGGCGGTTTCTTAACCACTGCGCCACCAGGGAAGTCCCAGAATTACATTTAAATCAAACAGTATTAATCAGGCTCATTAATTTCCTAACCACACCTAAATGCTGCTTACCTTTCTAGTCTGGTTGCAAATGGTTACACACCATTTTGGTTACATACCACATGTAACCTCTGGTGTGTCTGTTCCTCACAAGCTCCCATCTGCTCCCTTGACTGATGTTCTTTCCCTAATTGTTCTCTTCTGAGCACCTAATAGCGACACAACTCAGTGCTTTCCAATTTTTATTAAAGCTTTTTACTGTGTTTTTATTCATAACAGACAGTCACATTTGGACTTTGAACACATGCTAAAAATTAAATTGTTGATGAAATGCTTGATGTTTATAATGGTTCTGACTAAAACAAACTGCCATAAACTTTACTCTTTCATGTCAATGAAATTCCTCTAATTATGTAAACAGAGACCACCACAGCTTTACAATATTCAAGATAGGAGTTTGTGTTTTAATAGTTTATAATTAAATATTACCCACTACATATACTCTGAGAAGAAAATATCATTTCTAAATTGTGTTACTCAGAAAAAAATGATTTCCATTATGTTTTCACCCAAGTCCTTGCTTCAGACAACTGTGATGGGTCCCATTGCTGGACCCTGAGAGAGTTTGAAAGGAACATGAGCTATGTCTTTGTCACAGTTTGAAAAAATCGTGATAGTTTTGACACTTCAGAATATTAAGCTGAAAATTTCACTACATATTGATATTATGAAAACTGTTCAGCCTATAGAATTTCTTTTGGGAATATCTTGCAAAAGAGGCTTATTCTGCTTATTTGCTCTGTGCTTTTTAGATGGCTCAGAGGAATTACATTTGCAAAGAACTTTTGAAATTTATAGGAAGAACTACACTGCTGAGGTATTTTTGGAAAAAAATGATAAACTAATATTCAACTCAACAATTATCTACTAATAATCTCCCATAGGTCCTAATTATTTTAGCTCCGGGAGAAATGCCCAAGAAATATCCAACACAATATAGACCTTCCAGGAGCTATGAACCAATTAACAGATTGTTGAGGAGCACATACAATCTGAGGGGGAAAATGAGCATAAATAAGAACCATTAAAAAACAAAAATACTAATTTGAAAAGATACATGCATTCTACTGTAGCACTGCAATATAGCAATGTAGTAGCATTATTTACAGTATCCAAGTTATGGAAGCAACACAAGTGTCCATCAACAGACAAATGGATAAAGAAGATGTGGTACATGTACGTACAGTAGAATACTATTCAGCCATTAAAAATTTAAAAAGAATGAAATTTGCTCTTTTGCAACAATATGGGTGGAATTGGAGGGTATTATGCATAGTGAAATAAATTATACAGAGAAAGATAAATACTGTTTGATATATAAATGACAAAGCTTGCAGTAGTGAGAAGAGTCCTGGGCCAGTCCTTGATCCAGCCAGCTGGCTGAGACACCTCCATTCAGACGTTCTCACCATTCTCTCAAATTCAATACATTCAAAGCTTAAGTTCATAATTTTTCTCAATTTACCTCCTGTCTGTGGAACCACCGTTCTCATTGTCCAGGCTCCCGATCTTTTACTGCCTAAAGCTAATGTACTGCTGGAGCCTCTAACATTCCTATACACCTCTCTTGTCCTTTATCACTGCCCTGGTATCAGCCACCACTCAATTAGTGTTGCTCAACTGGCTGACTCAGGCTGCACTCTCCAGCTAGTTTATGATTTCAAATGCACCATTTCATCACACCACTCTCCTAATGGAAAACCCTGACACTTCATAAGGCATTGCATCCAGTCTCCTTCCTACCTCCTTAACTTTTGGGCTCTCCATGATTAGGCCCCATCCACTCTGTTCTCTCTCCACCTACCCGTTCTCCCACCTGCCCCCCATTATTCCTAACAGTCCCCTTTCTTTCAGCTGGGCAGCTTAGACCCATGTGTCATGGTTCCACACCTCCTCTCTAGACCCAAACAACACCATGCATAAGAAAGCACTTTGTAAATTGTCTGTGGCCCACAAAAGCCACTGTTGTGCATTCTGCAAAGCCTAGTTACAGCTGCCTCTTTAAACCTTCCCAGACCTGTCTTTCTCATGGTACCACAACTTAGCCCTTGATTTATAGTGTTCTAAGGTGAGAATACACGTGTCTTCTGGCCCATCAATTCTAACAGAGCATTTTATCTATTTTCATCTCAATTTCTGGTTTGGATACTAAATTGGCACTTAATTCATAAGCCTGTGTTGAATATGGTTGTTCCATATCCAGCCACATGTACATCATCCCTAATTATGATGCATCCTTTTAGAGATGGTCGTACAGACAGACAATATAGGAAAATCAATAAGGTATTATATAAATCAGGCTTCATAAAGGTTATACCAGCTGTGTTAAATGCATTGGTTAGTTTTCTTTTTCTTGTTGCTGCTGTTTAATAAAGCTTGTCTTTAAACCAACTGATCCTTGCACTTTTTTTTGCCAGCAGGTGTGACTGAGGATTACATTTCACTGAGGATTAAGGTCAGTGTTATTGGCTTATCCAGATGTTCTCCTTTTTGAGTCAATTTTAGTAATATTTCCAAATATATGCCTTTCCATGGTTGGTATCATAACCACACCTTACAGGTAGAAGATTGAGGCTTAAAAACAGCATTGGAGGGCTTCCCTGGTGGCGCAGTGGTTGAGAGTCCGCCTGCCGATGCAGGGGACACGGGTTCGTGCCCCGGTCCAGGAAGATCCCACGTGCCGTGGAGCGGCTGGGCCCGTGAACCATGGCTGCTGAGCCTGTGCGTCCGGAGCCTGTGCTCCGCAACGGGAGAGGCCACAACGGTGAGAGGCGCGTGTACCGCAAAAAAAAAAAAAAAAAAAAAAGCACTGGATACTATGGGAAAAAAGTATGGTTGTTCCTCAAAAAATTAAAAATAGACTTAGACTTACCGTATGATCCAGTAATTCCACTTCTAGGTATATACCCAAAAACATCAAAAGTAGGAACTCAAAGAAATATTTGTTTACCCATATTCAAAGCATTATTCACAATAGCCAAAAGGTGGAAGCAACCCCAGTGCACACTGATGAATGGATAAACAAAATATGGTATATACACATGATGGAATATTACTCAGCCTTAAAAAGGAAGGAAACTAACACATACTACATCATGGATGATCCTGTAGGACATTATGCCAAATGAAATAAGCCAGTCACAGACAGACAAATGCTGAATGACTCCACTTATATGCGGTGACTAGAGTAGTCAAACTCCTACAGACAGAAAGTAAAATGGTGGTTGCCAGGAGCTGGGGAGAGAGGGGAGCTGGGAATTAGTGTTTAATGGGTACACAGTTTGTTTTGCAAGATGAAATGAGTCTTGGAGCTGGATGGTGGTGATGGTTGCATAAGTGTTAAAGTACCTAAAACCAGAGAACTATACACTTAAAAATGTTAAAATAATGGTTAAATAACTTAAAAATGGTTAAGATAGTGGTAAAAATGTTTTAAAAATATATTTATTTTTGACTGTGTTGGGTCTTCGTTGCTGCTTGCGGGCTTTCTCTAGTTGCAGCAAGCGGGGGTTACTCTTGGTTGTGGTGCACGAGCTTCTCATTACGGTGCCTTCTTTTGTTGTGGAGCACAGGCTCTAGGCGTGTGGGCTCAGTAGTTGTGACACATGGGCTCAGTAGTTGTGGCACACGGGCTCTAGAGCGCAGGCTCAGTAGTTGTGGCGCACGGGCTTAGTTGCTCCGCGGCATGTGGGATCTTCCCAGACCAGGGCTTGAACCCGTGTGCCCTGCATTGGCAGGTGGATTCTTAACTACTGCACCACCAGGGAAGCCCCAGTAAAAATGGTTTTATGCTATCTATATTTTACCACAATTTTAAAAAACAGTGATGGATTAACAAACTAAGCAAATGCTTGGGCCACCAAAAATAGGTTTTGAAAATAATCTGATGTTTCAATAAAAGCATCATGGGAAAAATATGATCTTCAGCAAATTATGTTACATGTCTTTTAAGACGTAGATTTAAATTTTTTTTTGAATTATTTGGTAGGGAGGGAAGGGGTATCAATCTTTCTAGGCCCTTGGAGCCTGTAGAGTGGGATTGCCAGATTTAGCAAATAAAAAATATATGATATCATGGAATAGTTAAAAACATGTTCATTGTTTATCTGAAATTCAAATTTAACTGGGTGTCCTGTAGTTTATCTGGCAACCTTACACTAAAGACCTGAATCCTGCCTTGCTGAGAGAGGTTAAGGAACCAGCAGAAGGCCCTGCAGTGAGAGTCAGAGCCAGGTGTCTTAGCTGCAGCCCAGGTTCTTTACCATCACGGGGAGACAGCCAAACCAAGGGTGGCTCTACGCATGCTCTGTAAAGGCCAAAGCGGACAGAGCTGGGTGCTCCCTTGAGGGGGTCTTCTAAGAGAGGCCTTGGGAATAGTTATAACCACAAAAGGCCCAAACTCTGTTTTAGCTTTATTAATAAGTTGGGAGGGGGAGAGAGGGGCAAAAGCCCATGGCAACTCTATAACCTGCTGTCTGTCCTGGTTTGGATCTTTTCCTCACCCAGTGTGATGAACCAAGGTCTAGAATGTCTGAGCCGTCATCTCCCGCTGTAGATGGTTTCCATAGAAACATGAACAGAAAGGCCACCCACGGCACAGTGAGGAGGCCCCTTGTGCATTTTCACTGCTGACATGGCAAATGCCCTTTTCCTAATCCAGCTGTCAAGTGAGCTGCCTTAAGTCTGCAGTTGTCTGAATTCCTTAAATTGCCAGATGCTATAGAACAGACGGCACTCCCGCAGTTGGCTGCTACCTTTCCTAATATCTTCATGCAGTTGTTTACTGGGAAGGAATTGCATCAGCCAGGAGGTGCAGATGGCCACAAGTGTTCAGAAACATGAGCAAGGCGCAGAAGGACAGGGCCCAGGACCACATTTGTCTTCCTTGTTTATGAAATTATTATCTCTCACAGAAATAGAAATTGAACCTATCACCTTCCATATTATAAAAGCAGGTCATTTCTAAGAGTGGTAGAGACCTCTCTTCAAGTAATCATTTGCAAAGTGCAATCATTTTTCTGAAGCAAATGGAATAGTAGCCATTTTTTTTTAACATCTTTATTGGGGTATAATTGCTTTACAATGGTGTGTTAGTTTCTGCTTTATAACAAAGTGAATCAGTTAAACATATACATATGTTCCCATATCTCTTCCCTCTTGCGTCTCCCTCCCTCCCAGCCTCCCTATCCCACCCCTCCAGGCTGTCACAAAGCACTGAGCTGATCTCCCTGTGCCATGCGGCTGCTTCTCACTAGCTATCTACCTTACGTTTGGTAGTGTGTATATGTCCATGCTTCTCTCTCGCTTTGTCACAGCTCACCCTTCCCCCTCCCCATATCCTCAAGTCCGTTCTCCAGTAGGTCTGTGTCTTTATTCCTGTCTTACCCCTAGGTTCTTCATGACATTTTTTTCCCTTAAATTCCATATATATGTGTTAGTATACGGTATTTGTCTTTCTCTGTCTGACTTACTTCACTCTGTATGACAGACTCTAGGTCTATCCACCTCATTAAAAATAGCTCAATTTCATTTCTTTTTATGGCTGAGTAATATTCCATTGTATATATGTGCCACATCTTCTTTATCCATTCATCTGATGATGGGCACTTAGGTTGTTTCCATCTCTGGGCTATTGTAAATAGAGCTGCAATGAACATTTTGGTACATGACTCTTTTTGAATTTTGGTTTTCTCAGGGTATTTGCCCAGTAGTGGGATTGCTGGGTCATATGGTAGTTCTATTTGTAGTTTTTTAAGGAACCTGCATAGTGGCTGAAGCAATTCACATTCCCACCAGCAGTGCAAGAGTGTTCCCTTCTCTCCACACCCTCTCCAGCATTTTGTTTCTAGATTTTTTGATGATGGCCATTCTGACTGGTGTGAGATGATATCTCATTGTAGTTTTGATTTGCATTTCTCTAATGATTAGTGATGTTGAGCATTCTTTAATGTGTTTGTTGGCAGTCTGTATATCTTCTTTGGAGAAATGTCTACTTAGGTCTTCTGTCCATCTTTGGATTGGGTTGTTTGTTTCTTTGTTATTGAGCTGCACGAGCTGCTTGTAAATTTTGGAAATTAATCCTTTGTCAGTTGCTTCATTTGCAAATATTTTCTCCCATTCTGAGGGTTGTCTTTTGGTCTTGTTTATGGTTTCCTTTGCTGTGCAAAAGCTTTGAAGTTTCATTAGGTCCCATTTGTTTTTTTTGTTTTTATTTCCATTTCTCTAAGGAGGTGGGTCAAAAAGGATCTTGCTGTGATTTATGTCATAGAGTGTTCTGCCTATGTTTTCCTCTAAGAGTTTGATAGTTTCTGGCCTTACGTTTAGGTCTTTAATACATTTTGACCTTATTTTTGTGTATGGTGTTACGGAGTGATCTAATCTCATACTTTTACATGTACCTGTCCAGTTTTCCCAGCACCACTTATTGAAGAGGCTGTCCTTTCTCCACTGTACATTACTGCCACCTTTATCAAAGATAAGGTATCCATATGTGTGTGGGTTTATCTCTGGACATTCTATCCTGTTCCATTGATCTATCTTTCTGTTTTTGTGCCAGTACCATACTTTCTTGATTACTGTCGCTTTGTAGTATAGTCTGAAGTCAGGGAGCCTGATTCCTTCAGCTCCGTTTTTCATTCTCAAGATTGCTTTGGCTATTCGGGGTCTTTTGTGTTTCCATACAAATTGTGAAATTTTTTGTTCTAGTTCTGTGAAAAATGCCAGTGGTAGTTTGATAGGGATTGCACTGAATCTGTAGATTGCTTTGGGTAGTAGAGTCATTTTCACAACGTTGATTCTTCCAATCCAAGAACATCGTATATCCCTCCATTTATTTTTTATTATCTTTAATTTCTTTCAGCAGTGTCTTATAATTTTCTGCATACAGGCCTTTTGTCTCCTTAGGTAGGTTTATTCCTAGATATTTTATTCTTTTTGTTGCATTGGTAAATGGGAGTGTTTTCTTATTTTCACTTTCAGATTTTTCATCATTAGTATATAGGAATGCCAGAGATTTCTGTGCATTAATTCTGTATCCTGCTACTTTACCAAATTCATTGATTAGCTCTAGTAGTTTTCTGGTAGCATCTTTAGGATTCTCTATGTATAGTATCGTGTAATCTGCAAACAGTGACAGCTTTACTTCTTCTTTTCCAATTTGGATTCCTTTTATTTCCTTTTCTTCTCTGATTGCTGTGGCTAAAACTTCCAAAACTATGTTGAATAAGAGTGGTGAGAGTGGGCAACCTTGTCTTGTTCCTGATCTTAGTGGAAATGCTTTCAGTTTTTCACCATTGAGGATGATGTTGGCTGTGGGCTTGCCATATATGGCCTTTATTATGTTGAGGAAAGTTCCCTCTATGCCTACTTTCGGCAGGGTTTTTATCATAAATGGGTGTTGAATTTTGTCGAAAGCTTTCTCTGCATCTATTGAGATGATCATATGGTTTTTCTCCTTCAATTTGTTAATATGGTGTATTGATAAATTGCATTGATAAATTGATAAATTTGCATATGTTGAAGAATCCTTGCATTCCTGGAATAAACCCCACTTGATCATGGTGTATGATCCTTTTAATGTGCTGTTGGATTCTGTTTGCTAGTATTTTGTTGAGGATTTTTGCGTCTATGTTCATCAGTGATATTGGCCTGTAGTTTTCTTTCTTTGTGACATCCTTGCCTGGTTTTGGTATCAAGGTGATGGTGGCCTTGTAGAATGAATTTGGGAGTGTTCCTCCCTCTGCTAAATTTTGGAAGAGTTTGAGAAGGATAGGTGTTAGCTCTTCTCTAAATGTTTGATAGAATTCGCCTGTGAAGCCATGTGGTCCTGGTCTTTTGTTTGTTGGAAATTTTTTTTTTTTTTTTTTGCAGTACGCGGGCCTCTCACTGTTGTGGCCTCTCCCATTGCGGAGCACAGGCTGTGGACACGCAGGCCCAGCGGCCATGGCTCACGGGCCCAGCTGCTCCGCGGCATGTGGGATCTTCCCGGACCGGGGCACGAACCCGTGTCCCCTGCATCGGCAGGCAGACTCTCAACCACTGCGCCACCAGGGAAGCCCTGTTGGAAGATTTTTAATCACCGTTTCAATTTCAGTGCTTGTGATTGGTCTGTTCATATTTTTTTATTTCTTCCTGATCCAGTCTTGGCAGGTTGTGCATTTCTAAGATTTTTGTCCATTTCTTCCAGGTTGTCCATTTTATTGGCATAGAGCTGCTTGTAGTAATCTCTCATGATCTTTTGTATTTCTGCAGTGTCTGTTGTTACTTCTCCTTTTTCATTTCTAAATCTATTGATTTGAGTCTTCTTCTTTTCTTGATGAGTCTGGCCAATGGCTTATCAATTTTGTTTATCTTCTCAAAGAACCAGCTTTCAGTTTTATTGATCTTTGCTATCGTTTCCTTCATTTCTTTTCCATTTATTTCTGATCTGATTTTTATGATTTCTTTCCTTCTGCTAACTTTGGGGTTTTTTTGTTCTTCTTTCTCTAATTGCTTTAGGTGCAAGGTTAGGTTTTTTATTTGAGATGTTTCCTGTTACTTAAGGTAGGATTGTATTGCTGTAAACTTCCCCCTTAGAACTGCTTTAGCTGCATCCCATAGGTTTTGGGTCGTTGTGTCTCCATTGTCATGTGTTTCTGGGTATTTTTTGATTTCCTCTTTGATTTCTTCAGTGATCACTTCGTTATTAAGTAGTGTATTGTTACACTCCATGTGGTTGTGTTTTTTACAGATCCTTTCCTGTAATTGATATCTAGTCTCATAGCGTTGTGGTTGGAAAAGATACTTGATACAATTTCAATTTTCTTAAATTTACCAAGGCTTGATTTGTGACCCAAGATATGATCTATCCTGGAGAGTGTTCCATGAGCACTTGAGAAAAATGTGTATTCTGTTGTTTTTGGATGGAGTGTCCTATGAATATCAATTAAGTCCATCTTGTTTAATGTATCATTTAAACCTTGTGTTTCCTTATTGATTTTCGTTTTGGATGATCTGTCCATTGGTGAAAGTGGGGTGTTAAAGTCCCCTACTATGAATGTGTTACTGTCGATTTCCCCTTTTATGGCTGTTAGTATTTGCCTTATGTATTGAGTTGCTCCTATGTTGGGTGCATAAATATTTACAATTGTTATATCTTCTTCTTGGATCGATCCCTTTATCATTATGTAGTGTCCTTCTTTGTCTCTTCTAATAGTCTTTATTTTAAAGTCTATTTTGTCTGATATGAGAATTGCTACTCCAGCTTTCTTTTGGTTTCCATTGCATGGAATATCTTTTTCCATCCCCTTACTTTCAGGCTGTATGTGTCTCTAGGCCTGAAGTGGGTCTCTTGTAGACAGCAAATATATGGGTCTTGTTTTTGTATATGTTCATTTAATCTGTGTCTTTTGGTGGGAGCATTTAGTCCATTTATATTAAGGTAATTATTGATATGTATGTTGCTATTCCCATCTTCTTAATTGTTTTGGGTTCGTTATTGTAGGTCTTTTCCTTCTCTTGTGTTTCTTGCCTAGAGAAGTTCCTTTAGCAGTTGTTGTAGAGCTGGTTTGGTGGTGAACTCTCTCAGCTTTTGCTTGTCTGTAAAGGTTTTAATTTCTCCATCAAATCTGAATGAGATCCTTGCTGGGTAGAGTAATCTTGGTTGCAGGTTTTTCTCCTTCATCACTTTAAATATGTCCTGGCAGTCCCTTCTGGCTTGCAGAGTTTCTGCTGAGAGATCAGCTGTTAACCTGATGGGGATTCCCTTGTGTGTTATTTGTTGTTTTTCCCTTGCTGCTTTTAATATGCTTTCTTTGTATTTAATTTTTGCGTTTGATTAATATGTGTCTTGGCGTATTTCTCCTTGGATTTATCTTTGTATGGGACTCTCTGTGCTTCCTGGACTTGATTAACTATTTCCTGTCCCATATTAGGGAAGTTTTCAAGTATAATCTCTTCAAATATTTTCTCAGTCCCTTTCTTTTTCTCTTCTTCTTCTGGAACCCCTATAATTCGAATGTTGGTGCGTTTAATGTTGTCCCAGAGGTCTCTGAGACTGTCTTCAGTTCTTTTCATTCTTTTTTCTTTATTCTGCTCTGCAGTAGTTATTTCCACTACTTTATCTTCGAGGTCACTTATCCTTTCTTCTGCCTCAGTTATTCTGCTATTATTGATCCCGTCTAGAGGATTTTTAATTTCATTTATTGTGTTGTTCATCGTTGCTTGTTTCATCTTTATTTCTTCTAGGTCCTTGTTAAATGTTTATTGCATTTTGTCCATTCTATTTCCTTGGATCATCTTTACTATCATTATTCTGAATTCTATTTCAGGTAGACTACCTATTTCCTCTTCATTTGTTAGGTCTGGTGGGTTTTTATCTTGCTCCTTCATCTGCTGTGTGTTTTTCTGTCTTCTCATTTTGCTTATCTTACTGTGTTTGGAGTCTCCTTTTTGCAGGCTGAAGGTTCGTAGTTCCTGTTGTTTTTAGTGTCTGTCCCCAGTGGCTAAGGTTGGTTCAGTGGGTTGTGCAGGCTTCCTGGTGGAGGGGACTGGTGCCTGTGTTCTGGTGGATGAGGCTGGATCTTGTCTTTCTGGTGGGCAGGTCCACGTCTGGTGGTGTGTTTTGGGGTGTCTGTGGACTTACTATGATTTTAGGCAGCCTCTCTGCTAATGGGTGGGGTTGTGTTCGTTTTGCTAGTTGTTTGGCATAGGTTGTCCAGCTCTGTAGCTTGCTGGTCGTTGAGTGAAGCTGGGTGCTGGTGTTAAGATGGAGGTCTCTGGGAGATTTTCACCGTTTTATCTTATGTGGAGCTGGGAGGTCTCTTGTTGACCAGTGTCCTGAGTTGACTCTCCCACCTCAGAGGCAGAGCCCTGACTCCTGGCTGCAGCACCAAAAGCCTTTCATTCACACGGCTCAGAATAAAAGGGAGAAAAAGTAGAGAGAGTTAGGGGAGGGAGGGAGCGAGGGAGGAAGGAAGGAAGAAAGGAGGGAGGGAGCAAGGAAGGAAAAAGAAAGAAAGAAGATACAGTAAAATAAAATATAATAAAGTTACTGAATTAAAAAATAATTATTTAGAAAAAAAAAAGGGACACATAGAACCTTAGGACAAATGGTGGAAGCAAAGCTATACAGACAAAATCTTACACAGAAGCATACACATACACCCTCACTAAAAGAGGTAAAGGAAAAAATCATAAATCTTGCTCTCAAAGCCCACCTCCTCAATTGGGATGATTCGTTGTCTATTCATGTATTCCACAGATGCAGGGTACATCAAGTTGATTGTGGAGCTTTAATCCGCTGCTTCTGAGGCTGCTGGGAGAGATTTCCCTTTCTCTTTGTTCTCACAGCTCACAGAGGCTCAGCTTTGGATTTGGCCCTGCCTCTGCGTGTAGGTCGCTGGAGGGCGTGTTTTTTGCTCAGACAGGACGGGGTTAAAGGAGCCGTTGATTCGGGGGCTTTGGCACACTCAGCCGGGGGGTAGGGAGGGGCATGGCGTGCGGGGCGGGCCTGCGGCAGCAGAGGCCGGCGTGACGTTGCAGCAGCCTGAGGCCCGCTGTGCGTTCTCCCGGGGAAGTTGTCCTTGGATCCTGGGAACCTGGCCGTGGCGGGCTGCACAGGCTCCCCGGAAGAGGGGTGTGGAGAGTGACCTGTGCTTGCACACAGGCCCCTTGGTGGCGGCAGCAGCAGCCTTAGCGTCTCTCGCCTGTCTCTGGGGGTCCGTTCTTTTAGCCGCGGCTTGCACCCGTCTCTGGGATCCGTGCTTTTAGCCGCGGCTCACGTCCGTCTCTGGTCCATGCTTTTAGCCGCGGCTCGCGCCCGTCTCTGGAGTTCCTTTAAGCAGCGCTCTTAAGCCCCTCTCCTTGCACACCAGGAAACAAAGAGGGAAGAAGAAGTCTCTTGCCTCTTCTGCAGCTCCACACTTTTCCCCGGACTCCCTCCCGGCTAGCCGTGGTGCACTAACCCCTTCAGGCTGTGTTCACGCCGCCAACCCCAGTCCTCTCCCTGCGCTCCGACCGAAACCCAAGCCTCAGCTCCCAGCCCCGCCCGCCCCGGCGGTTGAGCAGACAAGCCTCTCAGGCTGGTGAGTGCCGGTCAGCACCGATCCTCTGTGTGGGAATCTCCCCGCTTTGCCCTCCGCACCCCTGTTGCTGTGCTCTCCTCCGCGCCTTCGAAGCTTCCCCCTCTGCCTCCTGCAGTCTCCGCCCGCGAAGGGGCTTCCTAGTGTGTGGAAACCTTTCCTCCTTCACAGCTCCCTCCCACTGGTGCAGGTGCCGTCCCTATTCTTTTGTCTCTGTTTTTTTTTCTTTTGCCCTACCCAGGTACGTGGGGAGTTTCTTGCCTTTTGGAAGGTCTGAGGTCTTCTTCCAGCATTCAGTAGGTGTTGTTCTGTAGGAGTTGTTCCACGTGTAGATGTATTTCTGGTGTATCTGTGGGGAGGAAGGTGATCTCCGCGTCTTACTCTTCCGCCATCTTCCCAGCCAGTAGCCGTTTTGACTCCAGCCACAGCTGCAGAGCAAAACTAAATTATATTTGCAGGGAATTAAATGATCCTTCAGAGATCTTAGTTTAAAACTGCTTAGTTCGTTAAAATGTATTTATGGCTTTAAAATTTTCCTTCTTCTGGAATTTACACACATTTTCCCAGAAAAAGTAGCTGATCAAGGAAAACTGTTTCATCCCAAGGAGTGAAAATAAAATTAACAGTAAAGGAAGAGCTAACTAGTTATGATGCCACTTTTTTTTCTTTTGTCTTGCAAAATACTCCTCTGTTAGGTTAGGTCCTTACCAAACAAGGATATATCTAGAGGAGGCTCTGCCTTCTTCCTGTGTTCCCTTTGCCTGTGACTTGCTGGAGTCTGGTCAAAGTGCTTTTGGGGCAAACAGCTGGTGCCCTCAGCTGGAACGTACCCAGTAGTATTATTGAATACATGTTCTTTGTAGGAACTGGAGCTTAAAATATTGATAAAGAAATGAAAGTATTCATACTCTCCTCTAATCTAATCTATTATCGTCTATAGTGATATTTTATTTTTTAAAAGCTCAAAATGCAAAACATGAAATACTGTCAAGTAATCAATAGAATATTCAACATTTTAAGTTTCATTTAAAAAACTTTCAAGAAAGAGCCAGTGAATTCAATTTACATTTTAAACTATTTAATAGAGGTATTTGTTGTACATGTGGTTTTAGTTTTAGATTTTTTAGAGAAAAAAATTTCTCTCTGGAAACATTTAACCTGAGTTGGAAATGAAATCTGAACTAAAGGTTTTAATCCACCAAATAATTTTCCTCAAAATATAAATGATGATTCCCAACTGAGGAGTTCCCCAAAGTTCAGGACTCAGTCCCAGGACAGGAATGAGGGAAAACTCCTTGTAGGTCAAAAGCTGTGCTGAAGTCATAGGATTGCACTTGTGGGCCCTTAATTAGAGTGAGTTTTCTCAAACAGCCCCGGAAGGAGGTCTGGCTGCTCAGGCAGTTTTGCTTTACATCAGCTGTTTAGGAAAGAAGAGAAGATAGTGTTAAATTTTGCTAAATGACATAGGTAGCACAATAGGAACAAAAATAACTTCTTGTGGTTTCCAGATCAAAATCAGAAGAATATTTTTCTACATAAGTGGCTTCAGTGATAGCAGAATTCATAGAAAACTATTAATAAACAATGTTAAGGTATAGTGACTTAAAAAGTCATAAAAGGGATTTTTATTTTATTAACATTTGTATCAATTACTTGGAACATTTAGAATGCATAATTTAAATCCAAAAAGCGATGTGAGAGGATAAGACACATTTTTATCCTCTAAAATGATTACTGACCCCTAAAATGATTCCCAACTTGGGGGTCATCTGAGAAGATGTTTCTCAGTGAAGTCATCCAGCTTCCTGTACATCACATCTGATGTTCTCGGAGTCTTACCTAGTGATTACCTTATATGCGTAGATTATTTTAATTTTTCCAAGAATTCCTAGGAATTTGAAATAGACTTTCTAAAATGGTAAAGGATTATCACCCAAGCCATGTATTTTTCTTCATCCCTATTCTATATCCACATGAACTAAGACTTTCCCCAGTGGCAATGCCCCTCAAAAGTGAATGAGCAGAGCAGACGACATACGCACCAGGATAGCCACCAACATAAATGGGATTGTTGGTGTCAGCAGAGGTAGACTGGGTGTGTAGACTTTCAGCTCGAACTGCATTCCCATCGACAATCAGAACCACATGATGTTTGCTTTTGTTTGCCTGAAGTGTGTGCCATCTTCCATCACAGAGAGTATTGGGAGCACTGGGTTCGTATGTGGCTGTTATCCTACCAGCACCATTGTTAACGTGAAACAAGAGCTAAACAAACAATAGACACAAGCAAATATCTTGGTGAATTTTTCCCTATTTAAGGAAACCAGTCCATTCACATAATGTTCTTGGAGTGGAAAACATCAGAGCATTCTTCTAAAAAGGAGGGCTAACTATGAAAAACAAACAATGGTTTTGAAAAATAGCCTCTTAAGGATTCTGATGCTATCCTATGCCCGAGGTTTCAGAATGGAAAATGCCCACCTCCATGGGAACAAGCCTGAGCCACGATCTTAGCATTGCATCCTCAGATCAGTGCCTCATTTTCAGCACAAGAGTGCATGGGTTTACTGAGGGTGTCAGTTCCTAGAAGTTGCTATAGCACCTGTGAAGGAACATTTACTAACTCCCTTCTGACAAACCATAGATGCTCTACTACAGCAAGTGGTAGCACGAAAAACTGGAGACCTGCAGAAGGTGAGAGGGAAGAATTGTGACTATCCTGTTGTAAGGTTCTTATGCTATATGTGAAGCTACTCATTTCAAGGTAGACTGTGACAAATTAAAGAGATATACTGTAAAGACTTGGGCAACCACCAGAAATATTTTTAAAAGAACAATAAATAATAAGCTAATAATAGAAGTAAAATATACAGTACGTCAGAAATTACATTTTTGCAACTTACACTTATGATAACATTTTTCAGATGTCACATAAAAATGTGCAAA
Organism: Pseudorca crassidens; assembly: GCF_039906515.1. NCBI lineage: Eukaryota > Metazoa > Chordata > Mammalia > Artiodactyla > Delphinidae > Pseudorca > Pseudorca crassidens. Next base: position 60,458,818 of record NC_090307.1, read on the forward strand.
TGGGGCTTCCCTGGTGGCACAGTGGTTAAGAATCTGCCTGCCAAGGCGGGGGATGCGGATTTGAGCTCTGGTCTGGAAAGATCCCACATGCCACGGAGTAACTAAGCCCATGAGATGCAACTACTGAGCCTGTGCTCTAGAGCCTGTGAGCCACAGCTACTGAAGCCCGCGCGCCTGGAGCCCGTGCTCCACAACAAGAGAAGCCACTGCAATGAGAAGCCCGCACACAGCAGCAAGGAGTAGCCCCCGCTCGCCAGAACTAGAGAAAGCCCACACGCAGCAACAAAGACCCAATGCAGCCAAAAATAAATAAATAAATAAAATAAAAAATTTTTAAATGTACAAATGGATAAAAAAATTTTCAAAATTCTTTTGAAGTACAGCTAAGAAAAGATGTTGGCTATAAGCCACAGTGCAGAGCATCAGCAATAGGATGTAAAGGCACTTTTGTTTCAACATGAAGATGACATAAAGGGGGAGAAGAGGTGAAGGACTTGTGACTTTATTATATCCTCCCCACCCCCATTCTAGGATATCCTAGGGGCCAAAGTCCCAGTGGGGAGTAAGTAGGGAAATGCAAGAAACAAGCTAATAAGTTTGGGAGAATCAAGAGACTTGTTCCTTGCCTTCTAGGAGGCAGTAAGTAGCTCAGGAAGAGTCAAGCATCATAGTCCCACAACATGAGTTGACCACAGTGCAGTAAAAGTGCATTAGGGGGAGAGAGGACCCGAGAGACCACCACCTTGACTCCCCATGTCTGATGAGTGGTATAGCAGACCTTCCCAAGTTCTCATCTGGCCCTCTGGGGATAAGGAAGTTACAGAAAACAATTATGTTTTTGTATTAAAAAAATTAGACTGTTATGCATCCATCTTATGGAATACTCTGCAATAAAAAGAAATGAACTGTCTTCGACATTCACAACAAACCTGGATGAACTGCCAGGAAATGAGACAGTGTAAAAAGCCAATCTCAAGAGAATACATACTACATGACTTACTTTATGTAACAGTTGTGAAATAACAATCAGAGCGACAGAAAGCAGATCAGTGGTTGCCAGGGGTGAGGGAAGCAGGGAGAGAGTCGGCATGGATATGAAGGTGGTGGCTTGAGGGAGCCTTGTGGTAATGGTACCACTGTCCTGATTGTGGTGGTTACATGAAGCTACACATGTGATAAAACTGTGAAGAGCTACACACACTCTGGTAAACACGTATAACTAGCGTAACTGAATAACCTCTGTGGATTGAGCCAATGTCAGTTTCATAGATTTGATATACTAGTTATGCAGGATGCTAACCCTGGAGAAACCTAGGTGAAGGGCGCACAAGGACCTCCCTGTACATTACATTGCAGCTTCTATCATCTATAATGATTTCCAAATAAAAAGTTAACCAATATTAGGGAGAGTGGGGCATTAGGTTGGTAACTTACTTTCAGATGGTTTTCAGGGCAAAAAAAAGTTTTTTGTATTGTAGTTGCAGTTTTGCTTTACATTTTAATTTCAAAAATATAAAAGAAATTATTTTTAAAAAGCTTTTTTAGGATTATCTATTTTTAAATATTAATCAGCCTTTTTCTCCATTCCACTAAAGTGAATAATTGGAAATTTGGTTCTAGATATGTCTACTGTTTCTTAACTGCTCTGTTTCTTAACTGCTCTGTCTCTGACACTGGGGTGAGGCGGGGGGACCCCATCCAGATTAAGCACCCACCTTGCCATTTACAATCTCTAATCCGATGGCATCCACTTTGGCACTGCTGATCCCCAGGAGGACACCATTCTCTGAGGAGGTACGAAACTCCAGCGTAATGTTCACATCTGATCGTACTTTGTAGCCTTCTTTGACTGAAAAACCAAGGAAGACCCCCAGTTGGTGGTGAGGCCTGCCCTGCCCAGGAAGGCCCAGGCTCAGAATGGCCTCAGGCTGGGCTGGCTGGCTGTGCATTTGGGCTCCTGATGAGGGTCAGGAGAGCTGGCTCCACCTCTTTCTCTGAATCCGGCTCCACCCCCACCAGCAAGTCATTTCCAACCCCCGAGCCTCAGCTTGCACCCCTGTAGGATGAAGCTGACTAGAGCTGAGGTAGGCACATCCTCCCAGCTACAGCCATACAGCCATGTGGGTAAAAAAAATCACAAGGGATTTGATCCGTGTAACTCCATCATCATCTATCCAGGAAGAATGCACTTTATTTTCCCAATATCTACTTACTGGGTATGTCATTATTTGCTGAGTATATTAGTCGGAGTCCACACTAGGCTTTTTTTTAATTGAATGAATTTTTCATTCAGGTGATAAAAAAGCTGAGATAGGTTAGGGATATTAGCAATAGCAGGCAGTTGTTACCGTGCCCAGGGCTGAAGGAAAAATGGGAGAAGGTGGTGCTACTAGATCTTGGAAGCACAGAGTGAAGGAAGGAAGCCTGCTGGCTTTCCCCTCCTCCCTCCCAACCTCAGTCTTCCACTAGAGCCTTCCTGGAAGCCAGGGCAAAGGAGCCCAGAAATTAGTTCTCTGTGATAGAAAAAAGAACAGGGCCAGAGAAGCACGGTTCTGAGTGCGAACAGGAAGTTAATCAGCAAATCAAACATCTAAAATGGGGAGAGAACGTAAGATATATTACAAGGGCTAGTTCTAAGCCTTGAGGACTTTACATTCTAAGGCATTTTAGAGATTTACATTCCTCTACTTATAACTGATTAATATTTCAACAACCTAAATGGGGTTAATTTCTTCATCAAATCTGACTCACATTTGGCTGGCTGGTCCAGACATTTTATGCTACTGATTTTGAATTCAAAGGTCCTAATTAACTTGGACAGGGAAAGTATGCCTTATGTAAATTTGGGGCAAGTACAGATGAAACCAGCACCACATGTTGCACTCCGTCTGGAGTGGCACCACCCCTGGTGGGAGGAAGCCACCTGGATAGCATAAGAGGTGAGAAGGCTTTTACGCCAGAAGCTGAGAAACCAGAATACACTAGAACATTTCACGAAACATGGTCTTGCTGCAGCTTGTGCAGTGGGTCCTGTCCTATCATATAGTTCTTGGACCCATAACATCTTAGGAGTGCAGGTACGTCCCAGAGATTTCTTTCGAGATTGTTGATTATACATACCAAGGGCTGCATATCCACTTCCTTCAAAGAAAGTTCCTTCCTGGGCTGCTGCATAGCACCTGTTTACTGCAAATGCAGACACTGGGCTGTCCTTGTCCAGCTGTTTGCTGTTCACTGTCACCTCCCCAATGCAAGCAGGGATGCTGTGGGTGATCTAAGCCAAATGATGCAGGAGTAGATGATGGTGAGGACAGTGAGAAGGGCAAGCACAAATTTTCCCTACACGTCAACAAAACACATTAAAATACTGCCTTTCGGTTTTAAAAATCTAATTGCCACAGTACTTCACATGAATGTCTAACTTAAAGCTACTATAATGTAGTAAAAGGGTTTTATATTATTTTGAGTAAATATTGTGGAAATTAAGAATGTGGGGTAATTAAGAATGTGGGGTTTTCTAATCTGCAAATACAAATTTGCCAGACTTTCCTGCACTGTACTGGGGCTAAGTGGCTGTAGAAAGGGAACTGTTTGTTAACTAACCAGCAGGAAGGCTGGTTGGGCTTCAAGGAGGAGCTCCAACACACAATCTAGGAATGTGGATTGAAAGGCTTGCATCTTGCAGCCAAGCCCTGGACGCAAACAAGATAATTTAAACATAAATATATTCCTCCACAAAACAAACACAACCACAGTAAAGGCAAAATGGGCCCAGAGAGAAAATGCTGCTTACATTTCCAATGTTCCTGGCCCTGTACTCGGAGGGAAGGCCTCCTAGGTACAACTTTCCTTCCACATCCAACGTGGTAGCATCTCCCGCCGTGGTCACCATGGGCGATTCCTGGCCGTCAACTGTCATGAAGCCCTTCCTTTTAAAGTACTCTGTCTTGACCTAGAGCGATGTGAAAACATGCATAATTTCTAAGGAATCTGAGAAATAGCAGTAATAACCTGAATGAAATCCTAAAGGTATGGCTCAGGTTTTCACACAGTTGGTGTTGAGAGGAGGCTGAGCCTGGAGCCGGTTAGAACACAGCATGCTCCAAAAACAGAAATATAGATCAATGGAACAGGATAGAAAGCCCAGAGATAAACCCACGCACCTATGGGCAACTAATCTATGACAATGGAGGCAAGGATATACAATGGAGAAAAGACAGCTTCTTCAATAAGTGGTGCTGGGAAAGCTGGACAGCTACAGGTAAAAGAATGAAATTAGAACACTCCCTAACACCATACAGAAAAGTAAACTCAAAATCGATTAGAGACCTAAATGTAAGACCAGACACTATAAAACTCTTAGAGGAACACATAGGAAGCACACTCTGACATAAATCACAGCAAGATCTTTTTTGATCCACCTCCTAGAGTAATGGAAATAAAAACAAAAATAAACAAACGGGACCTAATGAAACTTAAAAGCTTTTACAAAGCAAAGGAAACTACAAACAAGACAAAAAGACAACCCTCAGAATGGAAGAAAATATTTGCAAATGAATCAACAAAGGATTAATCTCCAAAATATATAAACAGCTCATGCAGCTCAGTATTAAAAAAACAAACAACCCAATCCAAAAATGGGCAGAAGACCTAAATAGACATTTTTCCAAAGAAGACATACAGATGGCCAAGAGGCACATGAAAAGCTGCTCCACATCACTAGTTATTAGAGAAATGCAAATCAAAACTACAATGAGGTATCACCCCACACCAGTTAGAATGGGCATCATCAAAATCTACAAACAACAAATGCTGGAGAGGGTGTGGAGAAAAGGGAACCCTCTTGCACTGTTGGTGGGAATGTAAACTGATACAGCCACTATGGAGGTTCCTTAAAAAACTAAAAATAGAATTACCATATGACTCAGCAATCCCACTACTGGGCATATATCCTGAGAAAACCATAATTCAGAAAGACACATGCACCCCAATGTTCACTGCAGCACTGTTTTCAATAGCCAGGTCATGGAAGCAATCTAAATGCCCATCGACAGACGAATGGATAAAGAAGATGTGGTATATGTATACAACGGAATATTACTCAGCCATAAAAAGGAACAAAATTGGGTCATTTGTAGAAACATGGATGAATCTAGGGACTGTCATACAGAGTGAAGTAAGTCAGAAAGAGAAAAACAAATATTGTATACTAACGCATATATGTGGAACCTAGAGAAATGGTATAGATGAACAGGTTTGCAGGGCAGAAATTGAGACACAGATGTAGAGAACAAAGGTATGGACACCAAGGGGGGAAAGTGGTGGGGATCGGGGGGTGGTGGTGTGATGAATTGGGCGATAGGGATTGACGTGTATACACTGATATGTATAAAATGGATAACTAATAACCTGCTGTATAGAAAAAAAACAAATTAAAAAAAAAAAAAAAGAATACGGCATGCTCCAGAGTCCTAGTCACAAGAACACAAATGCCATGATGTCAGGTTTGGCCCATTCATGCCACCCTGGGCTTGATTTACTTCTCGTCAAGCCAAGGACATTTCTGGTGCCTTTTTTTCATTTACCAGAGTGCCTACTAAGTGTCAGGCACTGAGTGAGGCCCTGGGGATATTTCCAGAAGCAGAAAAGGTCCCTGCCCGCAAGGAGTTTACATTCTATGGGGCAGATGTTAGACACAAAGCAAGCTGGAAATCAAAGGGGATGATCCCAGTACCGTGAAATGGAGTGGACACTAGGGACACGTGGAGCAAAACTCAGAACGAGTGATCACAGCTTCCTGAGAGCGTACCGTGTGCCACTGGCCATCACTGAGCAGCGCAGGGTGCGAGACTTTTGTTCTGCCCTTCCCAAGATCGAACATGAAGTGGAGGCGGCCCCCGTGCAGCTGCAGTGTGGCGTAGTCAACCTGGTTTTGATGAGCCATGTAGTAAACCAGGCCACTGGAGGCGAATGTTCGGATACTTAGCTGGACCAAGAGCCTGGAGAGAAGCAAGAGCTCAGCTCTCAGGGATATGCTTTCACTTTTACTCTTTAACCTCAAAGAGAGACCCCAATAAGTGTTTCAACATTTATATTTAACATCTCAGGTCATTCATCCCTTCATTTACTTGTTATCCATTCATTCAACTCATGGTTACTGCGTACCTCCACCTGCCAGGAATGGTTGTAGGAGCAGAGGATCAAGCAGTGGACCGAGGAAGGTCCCTTCCCCGCTGAAACTAATACCAGAAATATATCAGGGTTAAAACTGGGGCATGTGAAGGCCCAAGTGGTGGCTACATTAAGTAGTCAGAGCAGGCGACTCTGAAAGATGGTTATTTCTGAGATCTGAAGGAAAGACAGGAGGAAGCCCCACAGACCTCTGCAGGAAAGGCCTGCATTTCGTTTTCAGACAGTGCAGAGTATGTGAAAACCACCGGTTGATTCTGGTGGTCAGCCAGGAATCCCCAAGGGGGCCACGTGGGAGACGGCCCCACATAGGGGTGGAGGAAGGTTTCGTATGGGTGTCTTCCCACAGAAGGGAGCACAGGGTCACCGAGGCACACGGGGACAGGGGAAGGAGAGCGTGGCGGATTTCAGTGTAAGTGCAGTGGGAAGTCACGGGGGGGGTTTTAAGAAGGGGGATGGGCATGGCTGGATTTGTATCTTAAAAAGAACCTGTGATGTGAAAAGCAAATCAGATGGGGCCAGGGTGACAGCAGGTGTCAGGCTGGCAGCTGTTACAAGAGTCCACAGAGGCCAGGTTGGGGCTCAGACCAGGGTGGTTGGGGGGCGGGAATGCAGAGGAGGTGAATTAACACATGAAATGTTCTGGATGAAGAAGCCTCAGGACTTGCTATGGGACTGAATTTGAAGAGCAAGGGAAGGAACAAGCTCTAGATGTGGGCCTTGGGCAGCCAGGTGAATGGTGGTGACGCCTACAGAAATGCAGGTTTCGGGGAGATGGTGAATTCTCTCTGGGTGCACTGAGGCTGAGAGGCCTGTCCCCATCCACGTGGAGATGTCCAGGCGGTTGGGTGTACAGCCCGAGTTCTAGGTGGAGCTCAGAGCTAGTGATGTGGATGCTGGTGCGAATAGATGGCATTTCACAGCCACTGGAACACAGAAGGCGCCGTGGAGGGGAGGTGGGAGGGGCGCTGCCCCCTCTGATAGCAGAGGAGCCGGAGGAGGAGACTGAGCAGCGGGCGGGGCAGGGGTGAGGGGAGCGTGGCGCCTCAGCCGTGAAGGATGCAGAGGGGCCCAGGGCGCTGATGCCGCTGAGCGCCTGGAGGGGGCGGCACCACCACGCACAGACGTGGCCGCAGCAGGGCTCCGACGACCTGGCGAGGAGCGAGGCGAGGCTGACCGGGTGGGGAGAGGAGGGAATGGGAGGTGGGGAAAGACAGACAGCCACGTACGGCAACTCTTCCAAAATGTTCCACTGTGAAGCAGAGCCGGGATATTGAGTGGGGTGGGCTGGGATGTGCAGTGTACCAGAGCATTTCTGTTTTAAAAGTTAGGAACTCCTAGAGAGGAAGTCGGCGCAGTGGTCACAAGCACCTGGGTGGAAGTCTGAGCAGGTGCCTCAATTTCCTGGTCTATAAAATGAAGATAATACCCTCCTCACAGGATAATTATGAGGACTAAGTTGGGGTTTGTGTGTAAAATACCGAGACGGTCTCTGGTACAAGTGTTTGCTCCTTGGTCTCCCTGATGACGGGGTGATGGAGGTGATTCTGTGTGCTGACAGGATCAGGTACGAAAGAGGGAGAAATGGATGCTGCCCGTGTCCTGGGAGGAGGGGTGACGGCTCCAGTGGGCAAGACGAGGACTCTTCCTCCATGTGGCAAGGGAGGGGCGGGGGGACAGAGGCAGGATGCTCTTTCTGATGGTGGACAGAACGGGCTCTTTCTTCTCAGTGACGCAAGACAGCAGCTGGGGCATGAAAGGAGCTGTGGGGATGCATAGAGTTTTGAAAGAAGAGAAAAAGCTGCGAAAAATAAAAAATGTGAAGGTATTAGAGACGTATACTGGCTCCCCATACGTTTGGAGTTTGGAGGCTCCATCTAAGATCTGTGGCCACAGCTTTAAAGTCAAACCAGGTAGAAAAAAGAGATGCATCTCTGCAGCCCTGACCACCAGCTCGGGTTCTGGCATGGATTAGGCCCTGTATGGGCTTTACCTGGGGTCACAGTGAAGAGGAGAGGGTTAAGGGAGTTTGCAGAGGAATACCTGTAATAAAGGCATCAAACCTATCTGGGTAAGGGGGTAAACTGTGCTGTGGGAGATAGAAAAAGGGTGATGATGCTGAGAAAGCATGAGGGCTCAGGGGTCTTGATGCGGTTGAGGGACTGCTGGAGCTGGAAGTAAGGAGGAGGAAGAGGGTTTAGTAGGACGCTTAAGGTAGAGGTTGTGGAGGTGGGGTGGGTGCTTATGTAGTACTCAAGGGTGTGAGCATGGGAGAAGGTGGCTCAGAGGGAAGGACGAAAAGACAGATCTAAGCCGGAGGACCTCAAAGATGAGGTGCTGGGCGGCTGCTGAACTCATGGGGAACGATGGCAGGGGCTGCAGAGAGAAGACGCTGAGCCGAGATGTGTACTGGGGCGGTGAGCTCAGATGACACGGCAGAGGCACAAGAGCATGGCAGGCCTGAAGGTGCGGACCTCAGGGCTGAGCCACAGGAAGAGCAGGGAGGACTGTGGGTCCTCGGCCATGAGATCCCCGGGATGTGAGCTGGCTTCACTGAACGGAGAAGGGTACCTGGGACAGGCATGTGTGAGGGCCAGGGGAACGTGCAGACTGGTGTGGGTGTGGCACCAGGAATTTGGGGGCACAGTGAAAGTCTGGGTAGGCAGTTTCATCAGATTAGTGAATGCTTACTGTAGAATGGGGTTCAAAGGCCAGATGACAGATCCAGAGAACCTGGGATTCCAGAAGGAAGGGGGATTTAGATACCTACATGCTTTCCTACATACACACAGACAGGCAGCAACCAGCCATCATCAAGATGGGGTAAAGACAAACCACAGCACCCCACTTAATCCCGTTTAAGCATCTGAGGTCCACAGAGGCTGCCTTCCCCTCTTTGCCTTCTCACTGCTGCCCTGTGGTGGCAAGTTGAACACTCCATGGTGAAACACAAGAAGCTTCAAGACCCATTGCTGAAGAATACGCCCTGGACTCATCTAGCAGTGAGATACCTCATGAGGACATTAGAGCAACGCCTACCTCTTTCTGACAGCCAGCTGATTAAAGGGCAGCACCAAGTGGCTGCCTCCTGCGAGGCCGAACTGGCGGGCGTTGGGGACGTACTCCGGGGCTCTGTCCACGGCACACAATTCCTGTAAGACATGCACATGGTTCTCAGCCACACACGACCAGGACCCCCACTAACACTGACGCGTTTTTGCACGAGGGAAACATCTCAGAAGCAACTGTGTCAGAGCACCAGCAACACAAACACACAGCACCGATTTTACCTTCTTTGCTTCGAACAGTTTACTATACATCCCTTTATCTCTCTGAGAAGGCAATTAGAGTTTTTGTTTTTCACCTCAGCCCCACTCAAGTTCACCTAAATTCCCATGAATTTTCATCAGGCCTAAGGGGCAAAGGCCTTGCTCTGCACCCCTGTGCCCCTGAAACCCCTGCTCTGGGGAGGGCCTGAGGATGTCAGCAGTTACAGGAGCACCTGCCTCACAAGCACCGGGCAGCTGTAAGTGCCCACAGGTGACAGGCCGAGCCAGTTCCACCCAGACAGGAGCGGGTGCAGCCAGGAGGAGCTGGCCTGAGGGGCAGGTGCCCTGACTCCGGACCAAGTGAGGCCTTAGACTCAGTTTTCCAGGTTGGTGGACGGATGCTACCAAGACAACTGTCCTGAACTCAAAGATGGGCCCTGCTTGCAAGGTACTGCTTTTGTGTGATTGTGCCATCTAAATCAGAGGGTAAACTTTCAACCAAGGAAGTAGAGAAATCAGAAAAGGGAAAGAATAGTGAAAACTGACAATGGCTGCTGTTAAAAATACTTGGTCAAACTGGCTTTTCCTAGATGAATCAAATCTTTTTTTTTAAAGCAACAATGATACGTACGATGGCCTGTATAAATACTTATTTTCATGTTTCTGACTAAATCCAAAGTGATACTGAGTCCTTATAAAGCCTCTGCCTCAGAGCTGGCTGTGTGGCAACCAAAAGACGCACCCGAGCATTAGAGCTTGCAGCTCGGGACACTCTGCCATGTCTGATACGCTGTTTTCTCAGAGAGCCATCCCGCTTGCCCTGCTGCTTCTCATCACAGACTGGGGGTGACCCTGTAACTCTCCCAGATTCCTTTGGAAAGTGGCTTCCAGCTGGTTCATCCAGCCAATGGAAGGCAGTGCTGGGAGGCTGGAGAGTGAATGGGAGAAGCCGCGTGTCTCTCCCTCCTTCCTGTCTCCCTGGCAGGGCCTGTCTTCTTGTGCTCCAGAACCCACTGGGAGACGCTCTGCTCAGACTCGCTCCCTGGGCAGCCCCGGCTCTTCCCTCTGCTCCTGCGGCTTTATCATGAGGTCCCCATTTTAACGTCCTCTGGGTGGTGCTCTTTTTTTCTGACTGGACCTGAACCATAGAATTAAAGAAAGCCCTTCTTACTGGACTTGGTAAAGGCTGGGGCTCTGGCAGGAGTTCGCCGTCCTCTCCGTGGAGAGCCAGCTTTGGCCGTTCTGAGAGCAAGCAGGAGTCCAAGTCCACGTGTTCATAGCCAGTGGCACTAGTGAAATCCAAAAGTCTAGATACAAACAAAGTGTTTTCAAAATTAATGGAGATAATACAAACCAACCCATGAACCAAGGTCATGTGATTATTGAACACTTAAAATCCATTAAAAAACATTAATATACGCGTGCCACAACTACTGAAGCCCGAACGCTTAGAGCCCATGCTCCGCAACAAGAGAAGCCACTGCAAGGAGAAGCCCACGCACCACACAGAAGAGTAGCCCCCACTTGCCGCAACTAGAGAAAGCCCGCATGCAGCAACAAAGACCCAATGCAGCCAAAAATAAATTAATTTTTAAAAAATCTACACACTACAATTCTGAAAGGCAAAACTATAGAGACAGAAATGAGATTAGCAGCTGTCAGGGACTAGGCATGTGGGAGATGACTGACTATAAAGGGGCACAAGGAAACTTTCTGGGGGTGATGGCAATCAAATGTGTAGTAGTTAGGTAACTATGTATTTGTCAAAGCTCATCAAACTGTACACCTAGAAGAGTTAATTTTGCTGTATTTAAATTATACCTCAATAAACCTGACTTTTTAAAAAACAAACATTAATATAATACTCTTAGAGTAACCAAATTGACCGTCTCCCACACTGACTAGAAGTCCACATAACCTCCCTTATCTATTGTCTTGTTTGATTCTTCTGCCTGAAATGGCAGCCCCCTGTCCGCCCGCCCCGCAGCCCATCCCCCCGTGTCCACCTGGCCATTCCTGAGTGTCCCTCAGGAGTCGGCTCAAATGCTGTCACCTGCTCCTGCAGCCTTGGCTGGGCTGCCTCAGGGCAAGAAGCTGGCTGTGGCTCCCACAGCGCTGCACAGCAGCCTCCATGAAACACTGGCTTCTTTCTCACAGTTTCCCTTTGCCAGGAAGTCGTGAACTACCCTGGTCATATGTCCCTTTACTCTACAACATGTCCCCTGTCTGCACGTCCTTTGTTGGCACTTTCTGAGGACATGGCTGTGAACAGTAGTACATAGATGTTTCTGCCCTTTCAGGTCCCCGGTCTCACGGCTTTCAGGAACAAGAAGGTCACTCTCCACACCTCCCCTCCCAGGAGCCTGTGCGGCCCACCACTATCAGGGTCCCGTAATCCAGGGACAACTTCCACGGGAGAACACACGGTGTACCTCAGGCTGTTGCAATGTTACGCTGGCCTCTGCTGCTGCAGGCTCGCCCCGCATCCGTACCCCTCCCTACTCCCCCCAGCCGAGTGAGCCAGAGCCCCCACATCAGCTGCTCCTTTAACCCCGTCCTGTCTGGGCAGGGAACTGACACCCTCAGGCGACCTACACGCAGAGGCGGGGCCAAATCCAAAGCTGAACCCCAGGAGCTGTGTGAACAAAGAAGAGAAAGGGAAATCTCTCCCAGCAGTCTCAGGAGCAGTGGATTAAATCTCCACAATCAACTTGATGTACCTTGCATCTCGGGAATACCTGAATAGACAATGAATCATCCCAAAATTGAGGTGGTGGACTTTGGGAGCAACTGTAGACTTGGGGTTTGCTTCCTGCATCTAATTTGTTTCCGGTTTTATGTTTATCTTACTTTAGTAATTAGAGTTTATTATTGTTGGTATATTTGTTAATTGATTTGGTTGCTCTCTTCTTTTTTTTATGTATAGATATATTTTTTTTCCTTTTCCTCTACTTTTTTCTTTTTTTCGTGGCACGTGGGCCTCTCACTGTTGTGGCCTCTCCCGTTGCGGAGCACAGGCTCCGGACGCGCAGGCTCAGCGGCCATGGCTCACGCATGGGCCTAGCCGCTCTGTGGCATGTGGGATCTTCCCGGACCGGGGCACGAACCCATGTCCCCTGCATCAGCAGGCGGACTCTCAACCACTGCGCCACCAGGGAAGCCCTCCTTTTTCTCTTTTTGTGAGTGTGTATGTGTATGCTTCTTTGTGTGATTTTGTCTGTACAGCTTTGCTTTTACCATTTGTCCTAAGGTTCTGTCTGCACATTTTGTTCTTTTTTTTTTTTTTTTTTTTTTTTAGTTTTTAGCAATTGCTATCATTGGTGGATTTGTTTCTTGGTTTGGTTGCTCTCTTGTTTCTTTTCTTTTACTACTTTTAAATTTTTTTATTTTTAATAATTTAAAAAATTTTTATTTTAAGAACTTTATTTTATTCTTTCTTTTTTTCTCCCTTTTCTTCTGAGCCATGGGGCTAACAGCATCTTGGTGCTCTGGCCACATGTCAGGCCTGTGCCTCTGTGGAGGGGGAGCCGAGTTCAGGACATTGGTCCAGCAGAGACCTCCCGGCTCCACGTAATATCAAACGGCAAAACCTCTCCCAGAGATCTCCATCTCAACGCTAAAACCCAGCTCCACTCAACGACCAGCAAGCTACTGTGCTGGACACACTATGCCAAACAACTAGCAAGACAGGAACACAACCTCACCCATTAGCAGACAGGCTGCCTAAAATCATAATAAGGTCACAGACACCCCAAAACACACCACTGGACGCAGTCCTGCCCACCAGAAAGACAAAATCCAGCCTCATCCACCAGAACACAGGCACCACTCGCCTCCACCAGGAAGTCTACACAACCCACTGAACCAACCTTAGCCACTGTGGGCAGACACCAAAAACAGTGGGAACTACAAACCTGCAGCCTGCAAAAAGGAGACCCCAAACACAGTAAGTTAAGCAAAATGAGAAGACAGAGAAACACACACAGATGAAGGAGCGAGGTAAAAACCCACCAGACCAAACAAATGAAGAGGAAATAGACAGTCGACCTGAAATAGAATTCAGAGTAACAATAGTAAAGATGATCCAAAATCTTGGAAACAGAATAGAGAAAATACAAGAAACGTTCAACAAGGACCTAGAAGAACTAAAGAGCAAACAAAAATGATGACCAATGCAATAAATGAAATTAAAAATTCTCCAGAAGGAATCAATTGCAGAATAACTGAGGCAGAAAAATAGATAAGTGACCTGGAAGATAAATAGTGGAAATAACTACTGCAGAGCAGAATAAGGAAACAATGAAAAGAATTGAGGACAGTCTCAGAGACCTCTGGGACAACATTAAACGCACCAACATTCGAATTATAGGGGTTCCAGAAGAAGAAGAGAAAAAGAAAGGGACTGAGAAAATATTTGAAGAGATTATAGCTGAAAACTTCCCTAATATGGGACAGGAAATAGTTAATCAAGTCCAGGAAGCACAGAGAGTCCCATACAAAGATAAATCCAAGGAGAAAGATGCCAAGACACATATTAATCAAACTATCAAAACTTAAATACAAAGAAAAAATATTAAAAGCAGCAAGGGAAAAGCAATAAAATAACATACAAGGGAATCCCTATAAGGTTAACAGCTGATCTTTCAGCAGAAAGTCTGCAAGCGAGAAGGGAGTGGCAGGACATATTTAAAGTGATGATGGAGAAAAATCTACAACCAAGATCACTCTACCCAGCAAGGATCTCATTCAGATTTGACAGAGAAATTAAAACCTTTACAGACAAGCAAAAGCTAAGAGAAATCAGCACCACCAAACCAGCTTTACAACAAATGCTAAAGGAACTTCTCTAGGCAGGAAACACAAGAGAAGGGAAAGGCTTACAATAACAAACCCAAAACAATTAAGAAAATGGGAATAGGAACATAAATATCGATAATTACCTTAAATGTAAATGGATTAAATGCTCCAGCCAAAAGACAAAGACTGGCTGAATAGATACAAAAACAAGACCTGTATATATGCTGTCTACAAGAGACCCACTTCAGACCTAGGGACACATACAGACTGAAAAGTAAGGGGATGGAAAAGATATTCCATGCAAAAGGAAATCAAAAGTAAGCTGGAGTAGCAATTCTCATATCAGACAAAATGGACTTTAAAATAAAGACTATTATAAGAAACAAAGAAGGACACTACATAATGATCAAGGGATCAATCCAAGAAGAAGATGTAACAATTGTAAATATTTATGCACCCAACATAGGAGCACCTCAATACATACGGCAAATACTAACAGCCATAAAAGGGGAAATCGACAGTAACACATTCATAGTAGGGGACTTTAACACCCCACTTTCACCAATGGACAGATGATCCAAAATGAAAATAAATAAGGAAACACAAGCTTTAAATGATACATTAAACAAGATGGACTTAACTGATATTTATAGGACATTCCATCCAAAAGCAACAGAATACACATTTTTTTCTAGCGCTCATGGAACATTCTCCAGGATAGATCATATCTTGGGTCACAAATCAAGCCTTGGTAAATTTAAGAAAATTGAAATCGTATCAAGTATCTTTTCTGACTACAATGCTATGAGACTAGATATCAATTACAGGAAAAAATCTGTAAAAAATACAGACACATGGAGACTAAACAATACACTACTAAATAACCAAGAGATCACTGAAGAGATCAAAGAGGAAATCAAAAAATACCTAGAAATAAATGACAGTGAAAACATGACAACCCAAAACCTATGGCATGCAGCAAAAGCAGTTCTAAGGGGGAAGTTTACAGTAATACAATCCTACCTCAAGAAACAAGAAACATCTCAAATAAACAACCTAACCTAACACCTAAAGCAATTAGAGAAAGAAGAACAAAAAACCCCCAAAGTTAGCAGAAGGAAAGAAATCATAAAGATCAGAAATAAATGAGAAAGGAATGAAGGAAACAATTGCAAAGATCAATAAAACTAAAAGCTGGTTCTTTGAGAAGATAAAAAAAATTGATAAACCATTAGTGAGATTCATCAAGAAAAAAAGGGAGAAGATTCAAATCAATAGAATTAGAAATGAAAAAGGAGAAGTAACAACTGACACTGCAGAAATACAAAATATCATGAGAGATTACTACAAGCAACTCTATGCTGATACAATGGACAACCTGGAAGAAATGGACAAATTGTTAGAAAAGCACAAACTTCTGAGACTGAATCAGGAAGAAATAGAAAATATAAACAGACCAATCACAAGCACTGAAATTGAGACTGTGATTAAAAATCTTCCAACAAACAAAAGCCCAGCACCAGATGGCTTCACAGGCGAATTCTATCAAACATTTAGAGAAGAGCTAACACCTATCCTTCTCAAACTCTTCCAAAATATACCAGAGGAAGGAACACTCACAGACTCATTCTCCAAGGCCACCATCACCCTGATACCAAAACCAGACAAAGATGTCACAAAAAAAGAAAACTACAGGCCAATATCACTGATGAACAAAGATGCAAAAATCCTCAACAAAATACTAGCAAACAGAATCCAACAGAGCACATTAAAAGGATCATACACCATGATTAAGTGGGGTTTATCCCAGGAAGGCAGGGATTCTTCAATATATGCAAATCAATGTGATAAACCATATTAACAAATTGAAGGAGAAAAACCATATGATCTCAATAGATGCAGAGAAAGCTTTCGACAAAATTCAACACCCATTTATGATAAAAACCCTCCAGAAAGTAGGCATTGAGGGAACTTACCTCAACATAATAAAGGCCATATATGACAAACCCACAGCCAACATTGTGCTCAATGGTGAGAAACTGAAAGCATTTCCTTTAAGATCGGGAACAAGACAAGGATGTCCACTCTATTATTATTCAACATAGTTTTGGCAGTTTTAGCCACAGAAATCAGAAAAGAAAAAGAAATAAAAGGAGTCCAAATCAGAAAAGAAGAAGTAAAACTGTCACTATTTGCAGATGACATGAAACTATGCGTAGAGAATCCTAAAGATGCTACCAGAAAACTACTAGAGCTAATCAATGAATTTGCTAAAGTACTAGGATACAAAATTAATGCACAGAACTAGCATTCCTATACACTATTGATGAAAAATCTGAAAGAGAAATTAAGGAAACACTCCCATTTACCACTGCAACAAAAAGAATAAAATACCTAGGAATAAACCTACCTAAGGAGACGAAAGACCTGTATGCAGAAAACTATAAGACACTGATGAAGAAATTAAAGATGATACAAACAGATGGAGAGATACACCATGTTCTTGGATTGGTAGAATCAACATTGTGAAAATGACTCTACTACCCAAAGCAATCTACAGATTCAATGCAATCCCCATCAAACTACCAATGGCATTTTTCACAGAACTAGAACAAAAAATTTCACAATTTGTATGGAAACACAAAAGACCCCGAATAGCCAAAGCAATCTTGAGAAAGAAAAATGGAGCTGGAGGAATCAGGCTCCCTGACTTCAGAGTATACTACAAAGCTACAGTAATCAAGACAGTATGGTACTGGCACAAAAACAGAAATATAGATCAATGGAACAGGATAGAAAGCACAGAGATAAACCCATGCACCTATGGTCACTTTATCTTTGATAAAGGAGGCAAGAATATACAATGGAGAAAAGACAGCCTCTTCAATAAGTGGTGCTGGGAAAACTGGACAGCTACATGTAAAAGAATGAAATTAGAACACTCCCTAACACCATACACAAAAATAAACTCAAAATCGATTATAGACCTAAATGTAAGGCCAGACACTATAAAACTCTTAGAGGAAAACATAGGCATAACACTCTATGACATAAATCACAGCAAGATCCTTTTTGACCCACCTCCTAGAGAAATGGAAATAAAAACAAAAATAAACAAATGGGACCTAGTGAAACTTAAGAGCTTTTGCACAGCAGAGGCAAACATAAACAAGATGAAAAGACAACTCTCAGAATGGGTGAAAATATTTGCAAATGAAGCAACTGACAAAGGATTAATCTCCAAAATTTACAAGCAGTACATGCAGCTCAATATCAAAAAAACAAACAACCCAATCCAAAAATGGGCAGAAGACCTAAGTAGACATTTTTCCAAAGAAGATATACAGATTGCCAACAAACACATGAAAGGATGCTCAACATCACTAATCATTAGAGAAATGCAAATCAAAACTACAATGAGGTCACACAAGTCAGAATGGCCATCATCAAAAAATGTACAAACAGTAAATGTTGGAGAGGGTGTGGAGAAAAGGGAACCCTCTTGCACTGTTGGTGGGAATGTAAATTGATACAGCCACTATGGAGAATAGTATGGAGGTTCCTTAAAAAACTAAAAATAAAACTACCATATGACCCAGCAATCCCACTACTGGGCATATATCCTGAGAAAACCGTAATTCAAAAAGAGTCATGTACCCCAATGTTCATTGCAGCACTATTTACAATAGCCAGGACATGGAAGCAACCTAAGTGTCCACTGACAGGTGAATGGATAAAGAAGATGTGGCACATATATACAATGGAATATTACTCAGCCATAAAAAGATACGAAATTGAGCTATTTGTAGTGAGGTGGATGGACCCAGAGTCTGTCATACAGCGTGAAGTCAGAAAGAGAAAAACAAATATCATATGCTAACACATAATATGGAATCTTAAAAAAAAATTGGTTCTGAAGAACCTAGGGGCAGGACAGCAATAAACACACAGACGTAGAGAATGGACTTGAGGACATGGGGAGGGGGAAGGGTAAGCTGTGACAAAGTGAGAGAGTGGCATGGACATATATACACTACCAAATGTAAAACAGATAGCTAGTGGGAAGCAGCCACATAGCACAGGGAGATCAGCTTCGTGCTTTGTGACCACCTAGAGGGGTGGGATAGGGAGGATGGGAGGGGGATGCAAGAGGGTGGAGATATGGGGATATATGTATATGTATAGCTGATTCACTTTGTTATAAAGCAGAAACTAACAAACCATTGTAAAGCAATTATACTCCAATAAAGATATCAAAAAAAAGCGCATGCCAAAATGTATTTGACCTCTGCTGTGTGTTGACAGTACTATGGAACTAATGTTTAATGGTTCTTTTTTTCTCATGCATGATGACCAGATTTTTCCATCATTCTAGTCTAATAAAGCCATTTGGCGGAGTTTATAGAACACGGGATTCACTTGTTATTCGGGAACTTGTAGAATTTGGGGCCATCTCAAACAGCAAAATTACGTTGTAGGTTAGTGTCAGTGCTGGGCATTAAAAGATCAGGAAGTGCAAAATCATGCTGAGAGCACAGTCACACTTACTCCATGTTAAAGATCAGGTTTTGGATACAGCCATGGAATGAGCTTCTCATCTTGAGCATGGGTGTCCCCTCGCCCTCTGGAACACCACCTATGTACAGGTTGGACACACTTATTGTCCTGCTTTCTGCTGATGGGCCCAGCTTCATTTCCACAGGAGCTGTCTCATCCAGTTGGACAGTGATAATTCTAAAAGGTTAAAGGAGAAAATAAAGGTTTTCAAATATAATGAAACATAACTGTCCATTTTAATATCTAATTCCAGCAAGTTCTTACTGAATTATAAAAGTGCCTTGAAGATACATTTTAACATGACATTTAACATGTGTGTGAATAAAAAAGTGAATCTTGAATAATAAAACTTACAGGTAAACGTTCTCCAAAAATGAATGGAATGTGATTAAATATTATTCAGTTCAATTGCTTTTTGGAGAGAATCTTTTACTTCTTTACCTGTGACAAAATGTGCAGTGTTTTTTTTAAAACTTTTGGTCTACAGTTCTGGAGAGAAATTATATAGAAATGTTGATATGACACTGTTTACTATTTCACTGTTTACATTTTACTATTTACTATTTGCTATTTTACCATTCACTATTAGAATTTACTAATACTGTAACACTATTTGACACAGAATTATTCCAGTGTAAAGAAACTTTATGCTGGGTCCCAGAAAAGGGCAGGTTTAAGGATGTTCAATTATGAAAATTCTGCAAATATCTTATTACAAAGCAGATCAAATTGTTTTCCAAAGAGATATTCTATCAAGCTTCTAGAATTATTTTGGAATTATAAAGACTCTGAATGACATCATACTAATTATCCCAATCATTTCACTGCATACAGGCCTCCTACTGGGGAGCCTTCGTAAGGTGACGCAAATACCTCCCGGTCCTTATCAAGGAGATGGAATGCTCTTGACCGTCACCATATGTGCCCGTGGGAGCATGCAGGAGAGCTCTTCTCAGGCTGGTTCCATCCCCAGGATTAACATGCACTTCGATGTGGCCTTCAATTAGCATGATGGAAAAGAAGGGCTGGGAAGGTCACACAGAGAATGCCCAAAGAAAAGACATTACTATAGGATTTAAAGAATTATCATCTTATGAAGGTAATGTGGGAGTATTGGCACCAAGGAAGCAGTTCCTTAAGAATATCACCATCTAACAACTATTTTATACTTTGTATATTGCTTTCTAACCTCTGCTGACATAATTTACATTCTGTATTATGCTATTATCACTAACCATATCAAAGATTTCCATTTCTACAGTCTTCATACTTATTATTTATTGCTACATTATGTACTAACAAACAGTTACGTTGTAAGTCATTGATCTGTTTCTCCCTTTCCCATTTTATTGAGATATAATTGACATATACCATTGTGTTAGTCTTAGGTATACAACAGAACCATTGGATATTTGAATATACTGTAAATGATCACCTCATATAGTTACAAAATTTGTTCTTGTAGTGAGAACTTTTTAAGATCTACTCTCTTAGCAACTTTCAAATATGCAATATGATATTGTCACTATAGTCACCATGCTGTACATCACATCCCCAGAACTTATCTTACAACTTGAAGTTTGTACCTTTGACCCCCTTCACCCACTTCTCTCCTGCCCCTACCTCTGGTAACCACTAATCTGTTCTGTCTCTGAGTTTTTTTTAAGATTCCACATGTAAGTGAGATCATACAGTATTTGTCTTTCTCTCTTTGACCTATTTCATTTAACGTAATGCCCTCAAGGTTCATGCATGTTGTTTTCAATGGCAGGATTTCCTCCTATTTTATGGCTGAATAATATTCCACTGTATAAATAAATAAATAGATATTGATAATATGTATACATATACACACACCACGTCTTTATCCATTCGTCTGATAGACACTCAGTTTGTTTCCATGTCTTGACTACAGTAAATAATGTTGCAATGAACAAGAGGATATAGATATCTCTTCAAGGTAGTGATTTCATTTCCTTCAAATATATACCCAGAAGTGGAATTGCTGGATCATATGGGAGTTTGATTTTTAATTTTTTGAGAAAGCCCCATACTGTTTTCCATAGTGGCTGTACCAATATATTATACATTCCCACTAGCAGTGCACAAGGGTTCCCTTTTTTCCACATCCTCACCAGCACTTGTTATCTCTTATCTTTTCTTTTTTTTGTTTTTGCGGTACGCGGGCCTCTCACTGTTGTGGCCTCTCCCGTTGCGGAGCACAGGCTCCGGACATGCAGGCTCAGTGGCCATGGCTCACGGGCCCAGCCGCTCCGTGGCATGTGGGATCTTCCCGGACCGGGGCACAAACCCGTGTCCCCTGCACTGGCAGGCGGACTCTCAACCACTGCGCCACCAGGGAAGCCCATCTCTTATCTTTTTTGATGGTTGCCATTCTCAGAGGTGTGAGATGAAATCTCACTGTGGGATCTATTCCTTTTTTAAAAATGTAGGTAGTTTCTAACTTTTTATTACCATACGTAATGAACATTTAACTGTTTGTTTTTTTTTTTGCCTGTGAAATTTTTCTAAGATTTCTAAAGGTGGGATTAAAGAGTTGAAGGTTTGAAAATGTTTAAAGCTCTTAACACTCTTTTGCCACAATGAGAGAGGTCCACCAGCAGAACTGGAATGGGAGTGTTTCACAAGGTCTTGCCAGCACTGGATGACACCATTCCTTTTTGCTGACTTAGTAGCAAACTTTGATTTATAAGAGGTCCTATTAAGATTGGTGGAGAAAAACAGTTTGATAGTTCCTCAAGAAGTTAAACATAGAATTCCCATATGACCCAGCAATTCCACCCATAGGTATATACCCAAAAGAATTGAAAACAGGTACTCTAACAAATACTTGTATGCAGATGTTCGTAGCAGCATTATTCACAATAGTCAAAAGGTAGAAACAACCCCAAACGTCCATCAATGAACTAATAAATTATGCTCTGTATACAGTGGGATACCATTCAGCCATGAAAAAGAAGGACGTGCTGATACATGCTACAATGTGGATGGACCTCGAAAGCATGCTAAGTAAAAGACAGAATATCACTCATATGAGTCCACTTATATGAAATATACAGAATAGGTAAATTCATTCCTAGATACAGAAAGAAGACTGGTGGTTACCAGGGTTCGGGGAGGGGGTGAATGGGGAGTGACTGCTTAACAGGCATAGGCTTCTCTTTTGGGTGATGAAGATGTTTTGGAACTTGATAGAGAAAGTGGCCTCACAACATTATGAAAGCACTAAGTGCCACTGACTGTTTCACCTAAAAATGGTTACTTTTATTTTATGTAAATTTCATCTCAACTTAAAAAAAGGAAAAAAGATTGGTGGAGCCCATAAACCAATCTGTCCTTGTCAGACCTTCACTCAGTGTCTTGTGAGGTATCTGGGGTCTACAGACTGGTGTTCCAGGTCAGGCTCTGAAATAACGGGTGTGTGATCTTGTGCAGGTTAGCCAGGCTCTCTGAATCCATTTCTCCCTCAGCAAAATACAGGAAGCAGCATTCACCCTGAAGTGTGGCTGTAATAATTATACAGCAATGTCTATAAAATACCTTGCACAGTAGAGAACAGTACTCTGAATTGTAGCTGCATGGCTTCTACTTCATTACTACATCAGTATTCTGTGAATCTCTTCAAATTACATAATATATAAAGTTCAAGCAGAGGAAATGTAAATATCACCTATCCTATAAGAATCCTAGGTAGACAGCAAGGATCTTTCTTCTCAATGGCTAAACAAGGAAGATGGATTATGCAACACGAAGAGACCGCTGATTCGTAAGGGAAAGACATTCAGCAATAATCACTTTTGCTTATTAAAAACGCACACCCATTAACAACCAGGCACACATGTTGTAGAATACATGTTATGACTAAGTCATCTTCCATCCAGTGTTTCCTGAAGTCATTTCCTTCCTGAGCTCCTGGCTTGAGAGCCTTTGAGCCACTCACCCTGTGGGCCTGCCGGTGACCTTGCTTCTCCCCATGCTGGCCCAGGGCAGCCAGGATGATGCCGCTGCTGTTCCTGGTGGCAAATGTTGCCAACAATTCCGAATCTGGTGACAAGGACTTGGGTGGCAATTCAACGTAGCCGCCTCTCAAGAAGCTAACGCTTCGGACAGGCTGGTCACAAAGGAGAGGAGAAAGCACCGTGAGGCCCACCCGCATGCTGAACCTCCCACCCTGGAGGCTGCTGCCGTTTTCCCCACCACCTCTTTTCTGTTCACACCCCTGGTTTAGATCCTGTTGCCTTATTATGTTAGTAAATCAGTGGGCATTTATAGAAACTCATCCCAATATTAATAAAACACTTCCCACCTCCAGTATACAGCCTTTTCTCACTCCGTAGGAATTTCTGAGTAAATCAAAGGTCGATCTAGATATTTCCAGGTTTTTGATACAGCCCACGTAGCTTTTGCTGGTGACACCTTTCCTGTAGGGAAGGGCAAGAGAACAACAGCAACAAAATTGGATTTTATAACTCCAGTTTTGAAAGAAGAAATAAAAATGGACCTACAAATAAGAAAGATCTCTTTCCTTGTGTCATTCTCATAAATGTCTAGGTCTCCCTCTAACAAGACTACTGATGGTGAGAATTCAGGTCAAACATGTACTCTCCTTAGGACTAAAGAAAGGGATTGAATTTATGAGGCTGATTACCTAGATGGCTACCTAGATAAAAGCATGCTTAATATTTTAAGGGAAACTATTATAGTCAGTACCATTTAGATATACTCACTAAAACAGAGGCTAATTATAAGAGAGACAGTGCACTGCCATAAGGAAATTATAGCATTTAGATTTCAATTCAGTCTCCGTGTAGAGCAAACATTCACCTCCCACGGGGGCAAGCGTGGGCAATGTGATTTCCCAGGATCTCGGTTAGAGACAGCATCGGCTCTTGTCCATACCACATATTCATGAACTTCCTCCTGAAGGAAATAACTGCATTTGGTGAAGTCTGGGATTATCCAGAACCCTTATTTCTTTGATACTAAGCCAATTCCATATTTTTATTAACAGAAATCGCCACTCTGCTGGGTGAGGTGAGCTTCAGTGTACTCAGGCTAACATTTCCAAATGATGGAGACTACTGAACATCTCCCAGTTATGCCCTGAAGCATCAGCTAGTGACAGGAGAACTGTGCAGGAACATGGCTTCTTGCTACATGTCATATCTCACTTTTTCTCTGTGCTATGCAATGAGCTGTCGGCCATTAAGAAACCACATGATTTAGGGCAAATTTCAACCTTTCCAAATCTCAGTTTCTTCCATTGTAAATGAGGAGACTGGCCCCGATGATACCCAAGACCCATCTATCATGAAAGTCTGTGATTTGAGATGTTTTCCTAGTAAAGGGACTCTGTCCTTTTCTCCAGGGTCTATGCTGTGTACCATTTAGGTAAAGAACAAATGAATTACAACACAGCTTGTAACCTCAGAAACATCCCCAATGCCACTGTGTTAGGAATGACATCTGTAATCAGGGATTAAGGGAGAGGCTTCCAGTCCTGGCTCTGCCTTGGCAGAGGGGTAAGACCTGGGACAAGCGACCAACTCCACTGAAGTTTTGGGACATTTATTTCCAAGACCCTGAAGGTGGGTGACTGTGGTTGTAAACTATGTTCCTTGGAACTTTCATACATTTCTGGCAGAGAAGGGGGTGTGTCAGGAAGTGGATTCTGGGCTGCTCAACCCATAGCAACTGGAGTGGCTGCACTTCTGTATAAGAACCTGGCTTGAAGATGAGGTACTGCTACAAATATACATTTGAAAACCACGGGGCTGAGTGACTCGGTTTGGACATTTGGTGATTCCACTCCCTGGAAGCTAGGCTGCCTTGACTGTTGGCCGTATATGCCTTTTTTATAATGGTGTGAAACTTAGAGCTTACTTTGTCCCCAGTCCAAAATTACAAAACTGAGGACAGTAAACTACAGAAAGTTTATGAAATTATTAAAGTCACAAAGCTAAACAAGAACAAGAATCAGTGCATCTCTCCTCTGCTACCTTTAATCCAACTTGCTGATGCTGGTCTTTAAACTTTCACATACATTATTCATTCTAATCACCAAAAGGGGAATCCAGATAAGTCTGCAGAAAGCATGATTCCTTTCTTTTTGTCACCAAAAAGATTCTACCACTCTAGAATGTCTGGACAGGAGAGTGACGTGTGATGGAAAGTGGGTCTCCAAATATTGCACAGTAACAATTTTTAGATGTTTTATAGGCAATAAACAGAAAATCATAAGTTCTATTGCAGAAGGCTTTCTTTACTTCCCAATTATATGGCATACTAATCAAAACAGAACGTTATAGGTTAAATGGTGTTTCCCCACCCCGACCAAAAGATTTTGAAATCCTAACCCCCAGTACCTGTGAATGTGACCTTATTTGAAAATAGGGTCTTTACAGTTGTAATCAAGTTAAGGTGAGGTCAGTACGGTAGGTCCTAATCCAGTATGACTGGTATCTTTATAAAAAGGGGAAATTTGGACACTGAGAGACACACACAGAGGGAAGACAGCGTGTCCACACAGATAAAGAATGCCACCTACAAGCTGAGCAATGCCTGAAGCTACCAGAAGCTCAGAGAGAAGCATGGAACAGATTCTTTCTCACAATCCTCAGAAGGAAGTGGCCCTGCTGACACCTGATTTTGGAACTGTAGCCTCCAGAACTGTGAGAGAACACATTTCTGTTGTTTAGGCTGCCCAGTCTGTGGAACTTTGTTACGGAAACTAAGGCAGTTGGTAATTAGGGACATGAAAATTCTGCAATGTGATATCATACCTTACAACTCTTGACCTAGGTAATCCACCCACATAAATTGGATCCTTATCTAGACGATTGAGGTCAGAAGATGCTCCTGGAGTTTCCCCTTGCTTGGTTTCTTTGTAGCTGGTGTTATATGCATCAATAACTGCTAGGAGTCCTAGAGAAGATCAAGAGGAATAGACAAGAAAATGAGTCATTTTCTACAATAAAGTAAACACAGACGTCTAACAAAGGTCATTTACAAAGACATATTCTTTTACATTCTGCAAATTTGACCAGGGGATGTTCTTGACTGTTAAAAGACAAATGAAAACCCTCTTTACAAAAGTCAATAAATCCAGAATATACATGCTAAATGGTAGCAGTATGTGTGTCAAAGAAAACAGAATCAATTTTATCCTTGACTCCACTTCAGCATTTAACGTTAAATAATGCATTTGGAAACCATAGACAGAGAATTAGAATATTCCTCCAGCAAAATGTGAATCCTGGTGCTCAGTATTCCAAAGAAAACAATGGCTTTTGATTAGAATATCATTTAAGCATACCTAGAAAGCTAAAGTAAAAAAAGACTGCTGACCTTGGAAAGATTTCTATTCCTATGAGGGCGACCGGCATTCCGTGCGTCTACCTGTGCATTTACCTTGCTTTCTGTTTCGCTGGAAGGCAATTTTGTACCAGGTTCCATTATTATAGCGTCTGTCAGTAGTAAGAGCAAGAGGCCCAGAACCCAGGTCAACTGTAACTCTAACTCTGCCGTTGACCAAGTCGATGGATAAAAAGTCTTTCTGTAATAAAGAAAAGTTACCCAAGGCTCCATTATTATCACAATATTTCCTTTCTCTTCAAGTCAGGGATGGCGGAAACCTCCTAGTCAAACTGAGAAAACAGGATCTGGCCCAACAGTCCAAAATTAAAAGTGTCCACAAAGGCTTTCTAGAATAATATACAGACATATGTCAGATAAACTCATGGTCATCAAAATCTACAATGCAGGAAGAGAAGTGGAATCTCTATTTTTTTCATTTAGATTGACAACTGGGCCAATCCTAAAAATAAAACTAGAAGATTGAGAAAAATCAGCAGCACTTCAGATAAAAATAAGAACATGAACTTCCTGCAATGGAATTCAAATAAGGTGGTCAGAGTGAGTAAAACAAGACGTCTTATTCAAGCTCAAAATTTAATAATAAATGTTCAACTGATATTTATAATGATAGGAAGCTATTTTCTACTTGATATGCTTCTATATTTTCCAAACATTCTTCAGTAATTTTGTACTGACAAATCATTTAAAAAGGGGGACTGATATGGCATATATACGTATATATTATCCTAGCATGTGCTCATAAAACAATCATCAAACATAAATATCCTCATAGCAATCCAACTGTATACACACAGTAGGGTGCAGGGCCCCACAGACTCTTACGGTGCCATTTGAAGCCAGGTAGAGAAGCAGCCCATTAGGTGAAAAGGTACTAAAAAGCATAATTATCTGCGTCACAGTAGCCCGGAGCATCTTCTCCACGACAGAATACCCACTCCCATCAAAATGGAAGGAAGCACCTTCATTTTGGGGGCTGCAAGGACAGAAGGTGAAATACAATCCGTTCTTAGGAAGGCAGTTAAATAGAATACATGATAGTTCTACTGAGTTCTTCCTCACAAAAGTCGTGATAGAGCATTTATTTCCATAATTTGATAACAAGTGTAAGTCATAATATCTTAAAATACGCTCCCCATGAGATCATGCGAGACAAGCACCCAGTTGCCTTGTAAGGAAATGAAAGTTAACATGGGCAGTGTTCACTGTAGTAAAAAGAAATTCCCTCAAAGGATGGATTACTGCTATAAATAGTTCTACTTAGTGACTAGATTTTCATTTGTTCTAATTCTCTTAATGTGACTTTGATGTCCCTTAATGTCTAGTTTCCTTTAATGTCCTTTCTTAATTCCAGCACTTTCAGAGTAAATTTTTTACTGGCATGTATCACCTTATGCTCGTTTTTAACTAATTCAACTAAACTGGACTAATGATGGAAAACAAATATGTACCAATGTGCCAAAAGGATCAGTTTGCAAAAATATCATTGACAAAAAAGAATCTCAAAAATCTGCAGGATAAGCTTACAGCAGTTACATACCATGGACCCCAGCACTTCTTAGATAAGTGTTTTCCAGTTTTCCCAACGTCTCAAAAAGCTGACTTGATTCACTCTTCAGGTACCAAGTACTTAGAACATATTCTTATGTTCAAAAAGTACTTTTCTGGAACGTCATAGGGCTCGAAAGTGAATTAGATTAGGGTGTTTTGGGGTAAGAATTTGCATTTTTCCCAGCTGAAGGTGCAATAACCACTCTGTGTCACATCTCCAAGCAGGAACAGAATAACCCAACAGTGAAATTGTTTCCATTAACAAAACAAAATGTAGCAGTGCTTTGTAAAACCTGAGGTTTCAAATTTATAGCTTTCTACAGTCCTGCTTTTTCTAAAAATTTCCGTCTTGAGATGTCTTATAAGGAAGTATAACTTTAAGGAAATGCACTCTGCATAAACAAACTGTGGCCTAATTCTCAATTATTTAATCCTTAAAACTTTGGCCTCCTAGAAGCATGTCCCATTGCTTTATCTTTTGGCAACCGGTTTCATGTAGCTAAGGACACACACTCCAGAACCAGATTGCTAGGGTTCAAATCCCAGCTCCCCAACTTACTAGCTGTGTAACCTCAGAGAAGTTACCTAACCCCTCTGTGTCTCATTTCCTTCATTTGTAAAATAGGGGTAACACTAGAACCTCTCTGGAAGAGCTATACATGATTTAATACATGTAAAGTTCTTTAAACGGTGCCTGGTACATAGCAAATGTTCACTCTGGTTTAGCTCTGAGAATTGTACTGTGTTCAGAGGTCCTAGTGGGGTCCCATTTTGCCTATTAAAAGCTGAGCCTCAAAGATTAAGTTCTTGCCCAAGAACACACACAAGAAAATGCAAAGCCAGGTTTCAAACGAAATTCCAGAAATCCGTCTGCCCTCTCCCTCCCCAGAACTCAGGAGTTCTCTGTTCTCAGGAAGGTTGAGTCTTTGCTTCCGGCTTCTGTCCTTCAGCAGGGCCTGCCCCAGTCAGGTGGCCACCAAGAGGGATGAATGCAAAGGAAATGATGACTGAATGCGATTCTCCTGAGAAGGCTCACATCCCTCGGGTCAGCGGCACATTTCTGGGGCTTGTCCCCTGTGGGTCAGACTTCCGTTCTATAACCATGAGGCCCATATGCCTTTCCCCAGCTGGGCCTCAGGAAGGCAGCTCCAGGCCCCTGCCTGGGTAAGAGGCCGGGACAAATGACAAAGGGTCTGCCACAGCACTTCATGGCTGGCTCTCCTCCAGCGCCCAGCATTTATGGGAGGCCGGGGGGAGCGCTGCGGTCGGGAGGACCGGGCAGACGCCCTCCCTCCCAGCTCTCAGCCCCGTGACCCTGGAAGAATGACTAGACTGCTCTGATCCAAGCTGGCACCCATGAGATGGGGACCTGTCAGACTCCGTGCAGCTGTCCCGTGAGTGAGAAGGCATCACTCGGGCCCCACGCCCAGGATGCTCTACCTACCATCGCCCCTACAGCGCAGAGCTCTTTTTTATGTTACCACAAAAAAGTATTTTAGGTAATTTTCCGTAGACCATGAGACATTGAAGGAGATAAGCTTGGGTGACTGATGTTGCCATCACCAGTACCAAGCAGAGGGCCCAGAAACAGATGACTGTCCGGTCAAGGTCAGCCATGCAGCCAATGCTCTATTGCAACAGCCTCTCAAAACTAACACAAGAATAAAGGCCTGGGCTTCCTTGGTGGCGCAGTGGTTGAGAGTCCGCCTGCCGATGCAGGGGACACGGGTTCGTGCCCCGGTCTGGGAGGATCCCACATGCCGCAGAGCGGCTGTGCCCGTGAGCCATGGCCGCTGAGCCTGCGTGTCCAGAGCCTGTGCTCTGCAACGGGAGAGGCCACAACAGTGAGAGGCCCGCGTACCGCAAAAAAAAAAAAAAGAATAAAGGCCTGTTGACTAAATGGAAGTTTTTTTCCCATATTTAGATGTGAACTGTTAGAATCAATGGTTTATTTTATACTATCCTTGAAGGATCTGAGAGATTGTTCATAATTATAAACATATGCTGACACCATGTTAAGAGAAGTGTAAGTATATTCAAAGAAGAATAAAAAAAATCAGCTTACTTGGTAATATAAATCAAAGTTAAAGATAAATGATTATATTAAGAAAAAAAGTTTTTAAATCTAAAGGACATCAATGGACCATGCTAATGATTTAATAATGGAAAATTACACACAAAGGTAAAAAGCGCAATGAATTCTAATTACTGGCCCGCTCAAATGGATTCCGTTGCTAGAAGTAGTTTATTAACTCACTGAGCTAAAGTTTTTGGCTAGTAGGTAGGGGCACTTATCTAAAATGAAGACAGTTTTAATCCATTTACAAATGTAGACATAAAGCACCTGTTTGTGTCTACTTCAGCACTTGCGAAGTATGTTCTATGGAACATAAACAGCTCTGGAATGCTCCTTTTTAAAAAGAGATCAGGGTCAAATGAGTTTGGGAAATGCTGCAACTCTAACCTCCTCCCGGGACACTGTTACCGTGCATGTTAGCATCTTATGTGTTACTAATGGGGCACGTTACCTTCCAAAGCAGCCGTGGCACTTTCCCTCCCTTTCAATATAGTTCCATAGGCCAATCGACTGTCCATTCAAGAAGGCCTCTCCCATGCAGCCTTTAAAATGAGTAACCTTCACAGCAGGAGACTTCTAATGTAAACAAACAAACAAACATAATCCAAGTATATTTGTTGAAAAGAAATATATTCTCTAAGTGCACAAAACTCCTCCTTGGGAGCTCAAATCTAACAGATCCAAATTTTGAGAAAAAAACATCCAGGAAAATGACCAGTCTGTAATCACTGAACTTCCTTCCAATTATGAATTGGAATCCTAGAATCAACACAGCAGGACAAGATCTCAAAGGTCAGGTCAGTTACTAGGGTCACTGGAGAGAAGGCCCTTTAACTAATGAGGAAAGAGACCCAGAGAATGTGGTCAGTGGTGAGGGCCTGCCGGGAACTGGGACCCTTACTCTCATTTCAGAGCACTGAACCAAGTCCAGGTGAGTGAACTTTATTGGGTGAGAGGGTAACTGATGTAATAAAATATACGATGGGCTCCTTTGCTAACTGCTAATTAGTATTAGTCCACCACTAGAGTCAGAATAGAGATAAAGGGAGTTTACAGAAATTCATGTGGAATATTGAGTTTCCTCTTTTATTATTGGGGAAAAAAACCAAATAATAAAATGAACCACTGGCTTCTTTTCCATTATGCTATCTATTAAGCATGATCCTTTACAAAACCAACCCAACTCTGCAGATGAACTGTCCTTAAACAAAATAACAGAAGCAGGAAAATCTTCATCTGCCTAGAATATTTTCAAAAATTTAAACATATTCATTTTCTACGTTGGTAAAATCAGCCAATCAGCACTGTTAAGATGAACGTTCAGAAGGTTACCTTGATCTGTCCTCCAAGCCCTCCAACAAACATTAGTGTTGAATTGTTTACATCCAGAACATTAGCTGTTCCAGGGGATTTACTTGTTTTTGGTGGTGGCTTTTGAGATGCGCTCATTTCCTTTACACTCACCGAACCAATGTTTCCAAACCTAAGGGTCACAGAATTGCAAAAAGAGCACCTGCAGAATTGCAAGTTGGTCCACATACACACACATCTGTTTCACACACAGCCTCCACCTGCTTCTGCCCATGTCTCCAACTGGTCTCCCTGCTTCCAGTCTTGCCCATCCTGCCCCTAGTTTGC
Source organism: Pseudorca crassidens (assembly GCF_039906515.1). Lineage (NCBI taxonomy): Eukaryota > Metazoa > Chordata > Mammalia > Artiodactyla > Delphinidae > Pseudorca > Pseudorca crassidens. The sequence goes on from NC_090307.1 coordinate 60,490,291, forward strand.
ACTCCAAAATCTTGTGGAGTATTTCTTCTTAAAACATAAATTCCATCATGTTACCTCCTTGCTTAAAATAGTTTCAGATAATGAACTAAATATATTTGGAACGGTCTACTGCTTTTATCATTACCCTATTTTTTCAAATAACAAAGTAAAAATCAGAAATTTCCAATAACACACCATCACCAACCAACTGTGATATTACAGAAAAGTGAAAAGAAAGCTATACCTACAGCCACTTAACAGCAGTTGCCTCTGGAGAGGGGCTTTAAAAGGAAGAATTTTGCTTCGTGCCTGAATTTTGAGAAAACGCATCCCCCACTTGTACCCTCATCTTCTGTCCCACTTGTACCACTGCCAGCCACGTGGCATCTCCACCACGCTGCACTTTACTCCCCTCTGCTGGGGCGCAAACATTTTACTGGGTTGGCTGCCTCAGACTTGGACCTAACATTCTAAAGGCAACATAAACTTTTAACTTTTTTCTTCTGATTGTTGGTTTTGCTAACAAACTTTATTTCTTCTGTAATAATGAAAAAAATTATTTCTATAATCTAAACCAAGTATCCTTTCACTGACTTCCCAGAAATTTCGAAGACAGTTATATGATGTTACAAACATGTAATTACTTATAAGATGCGAGATGCTCAGAGAGAACTTTCTCTGCTACCTGGTTACATAGATACTGTGCCATTTGCTGTCATCAATCGGGAAGTCTGGAAATTCCAAACGTGTGGACCCGGAGCCCAAATCCCAGAGGAAGGCCACTTTCCCTCGCCGCATCTCCACTGCCAGGAAGTCAGCCTGGGGTGCAGGGCATGAGTTGGGATGAGTTCACACGCCAGACTGTGTGCATGACCACCAAAACACTTTAAAAGATGATTCTTACAGCATTTTCTCTACTTTAAAAATTTTTTTTAAGTAGAAAACAAAAAAGATCGTCTTTTGTCTTTAAATGCTCCCCTCCCTGGAGCTGGAGCATGACCTGGAGTATTGGTACTGGAGATGGTGGCCACCGTTGGCCATCAGTGCCCACCACCCTTGCCCAGCACAGCCCTCCATGAAGCCTCCCATGAAGTTCTCCAAGAAAACTTGCTGGGGGTTACCAGCCTCTACCGGGGTCATGAGGGGAGGCATTGCACTTGTTTGTTTGCCTGGTCTGAGAAGGCAATGCACGAACGTGAGATGTACAGCGAGACAGGAGCCATGAAATCGTACATCACGGACTGACCTGTGCTTTGCACCTTGTATCTTAAGAAGACATCTCGATGGCATTTGCGCTTGCTAATATTTTCTGCCCTAACATACCCAAGGGCTCTGACCTGTTCCCAATGACACAGTCAAATGAATCAGTAGTCTTCCATAGGGGACATGCCCTCTGGGAACCCTGGGAGTCTCGCTGGGTGGAATAGCCTGGGGGGAAGCTTGGCAATTCTGATATGCCCCTTGTGGTGCACACCTCCACTCCTGGTAACAGCGGCCAATGTCCACAGACCCAAAGCATAACTCCGTGGCTTCGGAGGTCACAGGAGACATTAAGAAAAGCTCTGTCCCACAGCTCACAGTTAAGATGGCAGAGGGAGGTACTTTTCATAAATGCCATTCTTCTCCTCACGGGCATTCAGTTCTGTAGTTTGATTATTTTTAATCTAATGTTACCAGTTTAGCAAAAGATTAGTTCTCATAGAAGAATTAGTGATTTCACAAAGGCCCTATTTTTTTTTAACCGATTCAGAAAATATACTCTGTCCCTAAGAGACTCAGCGTTGCTTTTGCGGGTCATACTCACACTGATGCTACTCCCCAGGTAGAAGAGAAGGTTGTCAGGTTCGCTTGTCTTCACATTTAGTGTTAAGCTGTTATAGTTGGTAGAAGAAATCTGAGGCTGGTAGGCCCGGATACAGTCTCTGTCTGCAGACACAGCAACTTTGATCTGTAGAAGGAAAACGGAAGTGTCCCTAAGTGCCTAAAAATCATGTAGGGCCACACGGTGGCAGCACGCCTGGCGCTGAACGGTGCTATTCTGTTCCAGATCGTCACTGCTAGCAGGTTTCCTCTCTGGATGATGCACAATGCTTCGTGTCTCACAAGGTGAAAGTCAGATGATGCTGAAACTTATTTTATTTGGTAAAATATTTTAATGTGGAAAAGTCAGTCAGGTTTTAAAAGGGAATTTTATGTTGGGAACTCTATCATGTGAGATTTAATTCCTTAAAGACAAGGAGCTTATCCAAATCACCTTGGAATCTTATACCTGACACAGGACATTTGATGATCATGTATGGAATAAATGGAGGGTTGATCTACTTACTCAGCAAATATTTATAGAGCAATTATTTCACTTACATATTTCTCTGATAAGTAATTACTTGCATATAATCCTTGTATTAACCTTCAAGATTATAAGTTTACATTAACCAGAGCACTTGGAACCATCCATCGGGTTTACATTTATTTGGTGACTGGAACTAAAACAGATGGAAACCAGAGCTCTTGTAAACCTACAGCCCTTTTCCCAAAGTGAAGTCACTCAGGGATCAAAGAATCCAGAACTCCTTTTTCTTGGCTAGAAACTTCAGGAAGATACTCTTTAGACCAGAGGTCACATCTATTGTCTACAGGTCCCCAGGATCAAGACAAATGATATTCTCTCAAGTTTTATTTCCCTGAAACGCCTCTCCTTTGGCGCACAGCCAATGCCATGTGCCGAGGATGACCAGGAAGCAGTCTCTCAAATTGTGTGTTTTATGCAGTTAGTGACCTGGATTTGTGCAGCATTCATGCAGTTCAAGTTGTTTTGTCAGAATCACAGAGAGGAGGCCCACACTGTATGAACCTTCTGAAGAGTACTTGGATTATGAACACAAAGTTGGTAAAATGATGGAAATAGCACCATACGCAACCAGTGAGACTTACAGGGATGCCGACGCTCAGGCCTAATGTGTTCTGCACCATCTAGCTAATTGGTACAGATCTATAAATCTAGGCCACGATGATAAATGTCCATAAGGACACAGAGATCTCTTTGCTAACAACATTCTGAAACACATCGAAAAAAGCAAGACTCAAAGAAAATGAGACTAATTAAATAGACTTAAATATACTTAGGTAAATATATATAAAACACGGCTTTAAATATACTTGGAGACAAGGCTGTGAGGAATCAGGGGTTACTGAGAGCTGGTTAGTAGAAAGTGTGGCCGAAGGCCCTTTGCACAGGAGGCCTCTGGGACTTGCAGTTCCAGGAGCCTCAGCTGCAGGGGTGCTGGGCACTCACAGACGCTGCTTGCTTCCGGGCCTGGCTGATCAGCAGTTTGATTTCTGATAGGTTTCTGCTCAGGTTCTCTTCTAACATCTTCAAAGGCTTCAGCCGATCAAATAAAAGGTTCGCTTGTGTTTCCACATCTTTGACTTTTCTTCCAGCCAACAAAGCTAAAACATGAGGTGGCGAGAAAGTTGGCAGGAGGGAGGAAACGAGAGAAATGAATTGGTCATTATTAATGCACTGGATAAACCAGAATATCTTAATAATCAAATCCTTGGCATTTTGGTAAATATATGAAAAATGCACCAGCACAAGGCATCAAGGCCCCTCTCTTTTTGTAAGTGCAAATCCAGATGTTGGTGCATTTTTATTTTTTAGGACTGCTGTTTGTGAACAAGGCACCACTGTGCCCTTGGCAAACTCAAACGGCTCGACGCAGACTTTCCTAATGGGAGGGGAGACCACGACCTACTGGTCACTGAGGAGTCACGGAGGAGTTCTTCTGTTTCTCGTAACGTGGCATTAACCCTGGACAGGTCAGTGGACGTATTCAACAGCTTCTGGCCCAATCCCACGACATTCTTTAGAGTGCTCGTAGCGCTCTGATTTGCAGATGTGGCCAGCTCTTTGATTTTGGCGCCTTTGTCTCTGACACCTGAAATAAATTTATACGCAAGCATGCACTCTGGTGGTTATACACAGAGAAAACCAAAAACCCACAACAAATGTAATTTCACATAGACACATGTTACAGAATTTTTTGCTGGTTGTTGAACACAAAAGGGGGCTTCTGTTTTTAATGGCAATATTAAGGCTGCATATCATACGCTCTACTGCTTCCTTTTATGGATGAACGAAATATTTTTGATGACAACCCTCTGTATTGAAATATGATTTCAATACACAATGAGATGCCATGTGCTCAGCGTCTTACATGTTAATAATCTAAACTTCTTTCTTTGGTCCCTTTCCTATCACTCCCTTCTCATGGTCATTAACGCCATCTCCAAATCATTCTGCGTCTAGATAAGAAGGTTTGGGAATTTAAATCTGTAAGTGACATGAAGTATCCTAGGCTAGAGGAAGTGTACCTGCCCACAACATCAACTGGCTGCTGGAAATAACAGTGCAGTAAAAACTAAACGGTCACTAAAGATAAAGTGGAATTCAGTTATTCTAGAAAATCTGGGGGATGGGTTTTTTTAAAGGCACTCGTATTCATTTTTAAAGTGTTTAATCACAAACGGGGCAAAGATTAACACTAGAAGAAGCTGGATGAAGGGTATGCAGGTGTTCTGTTTTTACTCTTCTTGCAACTTTTTGGCAAGTTGGAAATTGCTTCCAAATAAAAAGTTATTTTTGAGTGCTTGATCAACATACACCATGTATCCTTAAAAACAGATAAATAAGAGCAAAAGAAATTTCCATATCAGAAAATGTTCCATTGATTTAAGTCAGTCCAAAGCGCCGCAAGTCCAGCTCCCCACGGTAACTTTCATGCTTATAAGATGAACCAGCAGACGGAAGAACTTTGGAGATGTTTGGCTATCTTATGAGACTTTTAAAATAATCTTATAAAAAAAAGAAAAGGTTGAAGGAGTGTAAAATAAATCACTGCAGCACAACTCGCCTGTTATACTTTTAAAAAGTTAACCTATTAAAAATTTTAATGAACACTGCATTTCCAAACCATCAGTATTCAAGTGATCTATTTTAGAATGCTTATCGCCTCACAAAGGAAGATTTCTTTAATTTCCAAGCAAGAATTCTCTAATTTCCCACATTTGTAATGAATCTAGCATTTCCCCCTAAAGCAGGAACATTCCAGCTTCTTTACCTCCTTGCTTCTTTGAATGGCCCTTCTTTCATCTCAGGCCCATTTTAAAAGTAAGCAATTAATACGGTAGCATAAAGAATCTAAGGCTTTTGTTTTTCAGGTATAATTCTACTACTTCAATGCAGGTGTTCTGATGTTATAAAAAACATAATGATCTTCACTTCCAAACCATATTCCTCTACCAATCTTGGCCTCAATTCGGGTGAGGGGTCTCCATCAGACTTGAGGCAGGTCTTCCTCACACTCATGTGTAAGGGTTTTGCAATGAGAAGATATTAATTAAATCAAGAACCCCCCTTCCACTTACCTTCAGGAATTGCTCTAAGTATCAAAAGTGATTCATTGGTCTGCTTAGTAATTTTATCAGCATTCTCTTGAAATCTCTTTGCAGTATTTTTCAATTCACTCAGTTCCAACGTGATACCTATTCAAAGGGGAAAAAGTGTTCCCTTTTAGGCTAGTCCTAAAAAGTTGCCTAGATGAGAGCTTTATCATTCCTGACCCATCGATAAAACCAGTAGCTTTCTACAGAGACCCCAAATATTGAAAGTTTTTCCAGCAAGACTTACCACCACTCATTATAAAAATTGTGTGTTTTGGGGCTTACTTGATCATCTTTTCTACTTTGTTTCCCTTCGCACTAACATTTCTTCCTAAATTCGTGTCCAATTTAATTAGAGCTCTAGGGTGAAAAGCCGTGTTTAAGTCACTCAGTCTTAATCAGACTTACTAACTTCCTATCCACACCCAAGTCCTGGCCACCTTTGTCCCCTAGGTTGTAAGACCCCAAACATGGGCTCCTGCTCTGGAATCTTCTTCTCAGTCCCCCACCTGCTTCTCAGCCAGGGTCCCTCCCCTACTTTCCTGCTCCCTTCTGACCACCCAATAGGCACTCAACTCGTCCTCCTTCATGTTTGATCAAAGCTGTTGGATCAAAGCTTTTACTTTTAAAATTGCTGTTCATAATACACAATCACATTTGGATTCTGAACACCTGGTTAAAAAATAAATTATTGATAAAATCCACGATGAACATGATGGTTCTGCATAAAATTTTAATTGCCAGAAAGTTCACTATTTTGTGGCCTACAAAACACCTTTAGTTATGTAAACTAAAGCTACCGCCCATCAGCAGCGATGCTAGAGTTTGTGTTTAAAGCTTTATGATTGAGAATTAGGGACTTTTTATATTTTGAGATGAACATAAATTCTAAATTGTGCCACTCAAAAAGAAACAAAAAATATGCACCTATCCAAGCCCTTGGCTGTGGAAGGGTCCAGGACTGGACATGGAAGTAGTCTAAGGGGTATGAGCCTTGTTTATGGCCCACCATTTACTCCCATAGGAAAAGACAATATTTTTGTTGTATTAGAGTATATTAAGGTGACAGGTACACTATACGTTATAAAACTTGTATGTTTCTCTTACACAACAGATTCCTCTGCCATTTTGTGTTATGCTTATTGGATAACTCTTACATATGCCAAAACTGCTTACTGAAACTCTTGGGAAAAATGAAACTGCATAGGTATTTTTTTAAATAGATAAATCAATAATGATTTAATTCAGTAATTATTTAATAAGAACCTATCACGAGTCTAACATTACATTAGCCCTATGAAGAAGACACAAGAGGAATCAAACATAATACATCTTGGGCTTCCGTGGTGGCGCAGTGGTTGAGAGTCCACCTGCTGATGCAGGGGACACGGGTTCGTGCCCTGGTCCGGGAAGATCCCGCATGCCACGGAGCGGCTGGGCCCATGAGCCATGGCCGCTAAGCCTGCGCGTCCGGAGTCTATGCTCCGCGGCGGGAGAGGCCACAGCAGTGAGAGGCCCACGTACCGCAAAAAAAAAAAAAAAAACAAACCATAATACATCTCTTCAAGAAACTGTGAAACCCTGAGAGATGAATAGAGAAGCACATGAAATCACAGATAACCTGACAAACGCTATGAAGAACAGCCAGGGCTCAGGCACTAAAGCAGCGAGTAAAGATTTTGGTTCTCACGGAAGGATTATCGAGTCTATGGAAGATTGGAGGGGACTGCACATTAAATGAGATATCACTAAAATAAAAATTATATGATGTGTCTATGATAGGAAACTGGAATATTATTGTGACAAAGAAATGTTAAGCTTCAAATTGCTCCAGGAAAGATGAATGTTCTGGAAGTATGTTCAGAGATGTGTCCACAATCACTCCGATATCAACACAGTCCAAGCTGGAAACTGACCTCCATGCTTTCTGCTCAGGCTATTGCCTTCTTTTAGAAATTCAGCACTGCGCTGGAGAGCCGCTTTCCCATTAGAAACAAGAGATTCTGAGGCCTGTAAAACAGAACAATTTAAACATAGCAACTGGAGGGCAGGGCGGAGGTGGAGAAAGCAATTCCATTCTATCAGAATAGCCTCCAGTGTAGTTCCAAACAAGGAAGTCAGCGAGATAACAGGCAGGGACAATTTAAACTGTCCTATCTTATGTTTAATATATGTTCCAGTTTGTGGCTGAAGAGAAGGAACACAGCCATTTTTAAATCTATAAACACAAAAACAGCCATTATATGCAGATCTTCACCACAGGTAAGAAAAGCTGTCTCAAGTGGATATCAAGTAGCATTATCATTTTTGTTCTAAGAATTATTTATGACTTAGGAAATGAAAACTTACATCACATGATGACAGAAGCCTTAAACAGATCCCACCAGAAAAAGAATGTTGACAAGCATAGATTTAAGCCACTGCATGTCTGCTCAAGCACCTCATGGCAGGATCGCTGCCCCACAGTGCCCAGAAAAGGAAGGCGCACACGGAAGCCCCCAGGGCATTTCTTACCACGCTCGCCTTTCTTTCAGTCCTGAGAGTATCTTTCACCAACTTCTCTGATTCTTCAATCAGGCTCCGGATGTTGGAATGGACATGGGTTGCACTGGTCGCATTTAGGGACACGTGACTAACATTTCCAAGGCCACTGTGAAATCAACATATTTAGAGATGTTATGATCAACTAAATTGAACTACCCCACTATTCTTAAAAGCCTTCCAGTTTCTTCCCCCTTAGAGAATTATCATCAACAAGGAAGACAGGATTTCATGTCAACATGTGGATTCCCCTCGAACTCCAAAAGTAATCTTAAGAAGTGATAACACTAAGAACTGCTGTTTAATTAACACCCAAAGAAGAGATGACTGCTGTGTCCCATCTTTTAAACCATCCATTCTTTGATCTCTGTTCAAACCCCCTGCGTGTGTCTGGGGTGCCGCTGCATGTTTGCATTGGCTGTAATCTCTCCTGCTACGGCATGTGTTAATTTAAAAAAAAACAAAAAAGGCTTTCCTAAGCATATATGAGGATGCTGAATCTTATTCCTCAAATAGTATAGACCGATTTGAGGAAATTCACTAGGGGTTTTGGAGGAGCATCAGATAATATTTCAATCATCTGAACTTTCCTCTTGTAAGTGGGCAAATCACTCAAGAAGTTGCCAGCTGGTAATGGTGCAATTTCATCCAGCTCACTCTAGCTTCAAAATGAAATCTGACAATTGACACATCTTTGCCTGCTGAGTAACCTACTTCATTTTCTTCCCGAGGTTATTGAGTTGCGTGATTCCCAAACCAGACACCAGCAGTTATTACTTGTTACTACTTCACTGGCAAAATTCAGTGACTTATAAATAAAAGATAATAATGTTATTTAACTTTACGTATCATACCAAATTACTTTTACTACTCATACTAAGTAATAAAGATTTTGTTGTAGCTATGCCTGTAATCAGAACATTCTTTTGTCTTTTGGGAAACGATGAAAGATGAAGAAAGGAGAAGAAATGAGTATGTAATTCCATTTTCTGATTCCGATGGCAGACACAGGCGGTAGTGCTCAATGCAGCACATAATTTAAGCAATAGTCTATGTTATTCAATACATCGTTTTCAATTGCTTTCATTGTGTGGGCTAATCTTTTATGGCAGCATTCCTCAAACTGGAAAAATATTTATTTTTCTCCTTCCACAAAACACACCCGACACACAGAAACACACATATTCTAGTGTGTCCAGACTTTTTCCACTCATAATTTATAACAGATTCTAAAAGAAATAAATGTACCAACTAACAATATTGTGTAAATCACTGATAAGGCCTAAAACCCCGATTCCCTCATTTGCTGCACATTAGGTCACCTGAGTATCTTAAAAAAAAGGAAAAGTACAGCTCACACCCCACAGTCTTCGGGGGATGGGAGAGAGGCAAGTGGACACAGGCATCAGTATTTTGAAGTTCCCCAGGGTATTGCTGCAACAATTTGGGAACCATTGGCCTAAAGCTGTGCTTCTCATTTAAAGGTATTTCTAACAAGCTGAGGATATATTTGACAAATATCCAAAAATATATGTTAAAATTATGATAGTACAATGGTAGACCTTCAGGTAGTAGAAAGTAATGGAGATGGTATCTTTCAGTAGTTGGAAAATAGATTCCCAACACTTCTAATAGCCCGAGACGGGCAACCACTACCTGCATCCACGCATAAAGCCCGCGGGATCACAAGGTCCAAGAAGACAAGATGTATAAAAATAAATCAATATCTGGTTCTGTCCATAGGCAACCTAACAATAAAGTCCTGAGCACCAGGTAGATACTTAAGGCCTCGATGGCTTGATATCAGAGCATAATATTTGTTTTCATTCCTATCTGGTTCAGTTTGCATTTTTCCATCATACGGTCCTGCTGATGGTCAACCACGTTACCAGACATGGGAGAAAATCCTCCTTGCCATGGAAATAAAAGAGAAGTCTTCATTTTTAGACAAAAAAAGAATTTCACTCAACACTGTGATCAAAATAGCCATGCTTTTTCTCTCTGATCCACAGATCACAACCTGAGAACTCCTGCAAGGTGTGGTCTCACCTGTCCAGAGCACCTGCCAGTCTCTGGAGCTCAGTGGCATGATCCTCCGCTCTGTAGACAAGGTCCAGTGCTCTTCTTTTGGACATCTGCATGACCAGGTCATCTACGTGGTGCCTGATTTTGGCAGTCCATAGAAGCAGCTCATCCCGGTGATGCTCTAACTGCTACATAGAGAAATTAACATTGTGACTACATGTGCAACTATTTAACAATGTATCTGAGACGTGGGAAGATTCTTTGGAAACTTTGGGTACTGCAGCTGTGCTGAGTTGGGACTTACTGCTAGAGCCTTTCCTGAAGCATTTGCAGGTGCAGTGGCAGCATCAAGCAGTCCTCTTCCTTCTGCGATTAGCACTGACGTCAAGTTTTGTTCTTCTTGAACACGCAGCTTTTTATCCTGTAGCAAAAATCACCTCTAAGGATGCTTCATAAAAGCAAGTCGGTTTCTGAACCGCGGTGCCTGACACTATGTGCTGAAGTTAGCCTTCGGGGCTCTTTTTTTTTTTTTGTGCGGTACACGGGCCTCTCACTGTTGTGGCCTCTCCCGTTGCAGAGCACAGGCTCCAGACACGCAGGCTCAGCGGCCATGGCTCATGGGCCCAGCCGCTCCGCAGCATGTGGGATCTTCCCGGACCGGGGCACGAACCCGTGGTCCCCTGCATCGGCAGGTGGACTCTCAACCACTGCGCCACCAGGGAAGCCCCGGGGCTCAGTTTTTAAGAAGCTAAGACTGGTATCATTTACATGGGAGAATGTGGTACCAGCTCTAATGGGGAGAGAGCTGGTAAGACTCACGCTGAACTCTCGCAGGTTGGCCCTGACAATGAACAGCAGGCGCCTGCTTTCCTGGGTCTTCCTCTCTGCCTCCCTCAGGAGCTCTTCTGCGGCCTGCACTTTACTGCTGTGTCTTGAAAGGAGGCTGCTTGCTGCTTCTTTTAACACCTCCAACTCTTGCTGTGGTTTCTGGTAATTTTTCTGAATTTGTGACAATAAATCTTCAGCAGCCCTGGGAAAATAATAGACGGTTCACATGGTAAGAAATGAACAACAAAGCTCGTATCATTGAAATGATAGTGGAAGAAACTTTTTGTTTTATACAGGAGGTTCTTATTAGTTATCCATTTTATACATATTAGTGTATATCTGTCGATCCCAATCTCCCAATTCATCCCACCACCACTCCCCCGACCCCGATAGTGGAAGAGACTTTTACATAATCGTTCTGAGTTTCTTTGTGACGTCCTAAGTGGTACCTTGTAATCTCTTACAAAGGGAAACAATTTTTCTAAGACAGCTATTAGTATGGCAGATTTACATTTTATCCTTAATAAACTCTCCTTATTCACAAACTTACTAACGTATTTTAGTAATGGAATTAAAAGAAACCATCTCAGTGAATCTTGATTCAGAAAATTGGGACCATAGTCTGTGAGTGACGGCAACTGAAATCTTTCATTATAATATGGCCAGAAATTGAAAAAAGGAGACTCTTCAGTGATTTGCTCTCAAGTTACCAGTGTATTTATACAACATAAAAGTTTTTCTGCAGCTAGTTAAAAAACAGATTTTATAAAAACTTTCAAATCCAAATTGCCAATAAAGATATAATTTGTACCACTGATAAAAGCAAGCTTTAGGAAATCGAAAGACATTTTCCTCTATTCTTTTGTAAATTGCTATTTCAATCAAACTTAAAGCTCTATAGAATGATACAGTTTTCATACTACAGAACTTTGCAGTGGTTGAATATATCCCATTAACTTCTTGCTTCAATTTGTCAGAAGAACTTTGAACAATTTCATGGAAAATGCCTTGTAAATCACCCTTAGCTTTCACACATCATCAGATCGCTGGGCTAAACACCACAAAAAAACATTTTCCAAAGATACATATTTGAACTCTGACATCATTGAGCATTATCAGGAATTATTTGAACATTCTTATGATTTTTAATGATTATAAAAATGATAGCAAGATGTTGCATTATGATACAGGCAACAAGAACCAAAAAGAGCACATGGGAAACACACAAATAAATCCAATATATTCCTAACATGTGGCCATGAATCTGTCAATTCACATTGTTAAAGAAGGTATCTCTCAAAGAAATTTAAATATAGAGGTCAAGTTTTCATCTATGAAATGAATTTACCACCTAAACTGTGATCAGATGAAATGATATAGTCAGCAGTGACTTGAAAGACTAAAAAGAAAAAACACAAAACCCCTCAGCACTCTTAGCTTCTTCTTGTAAAATTTATTTAGTTAACACAGTAAAACAGTGTTTTTCAAACTGCGTTTCTCCACAACACTAGTGCCGTGAACAGGTAAGCAAGTTCCATGAGAAAGGGTTGCGTGCTGCAGTACATTTAGCTGTGTTCTCCAGGCTCCTTTTGGAGATCCTGAAACATCAGCCTGAAGACTTGTAGTAAAGACCTTGTCTCTCCTTAAGACACTGCATTTACCAAATTATCTAGGCACAGGACACATTTCTTTACTGAAATATCTTTTGAATGGTGTGGGGACACCTGCGTGGAAAACAGTTGGGAAACACAGCTACAAAGGATAATTTACAGGGTGCGGTAAAGGGAAAGATAGCAGGCCGGAGTTGGCTACCCTTAGAAAGGCCTGCTTGCCAGGCTGGCCCTCGGCTGGCGTCTGCAAGTGCTCCCGCTGTCCCCTGACTGATAAGGGTGGCTCACTGCCTCGACTGTTTGTGCAAACAATGTGGTTTAGGCTGAACACCTGCTTCCCTCCTGGGAGTCTGGAATGTGGGTATGTGCCGGGCAGAGGGAGCCTATGGGACCAGCCCCCACTGAAAACCTCAGATGCTGAACTCTACGGGCTTCCCTGGGCATCACACACAAGCTGCTGCATTTTCATTGCTGGGGGGAGAGTGTGCTCCGTGGTCCCTCCTGGGATGGAGAGAGTGCAGGGAGCCTGCATGGGCTCCTCCCAGCTCCCCTGCATCTTCCTCATGATCCAGCGGTGCATCCTTAATACGCCACTCTAGGAAATCTCAGCCCTGAGTCACAGGAGTCCTGGTGAAACTCTGAATGTGGAGGTGGCCTTGGGGACCCTGACACATGCACAATAAGCAACTAGGTTGTGTGCTAAGTACTCTCACTTACAGGATTGCCTTACTTCAGCATAAATTATCAATCTTCTAAGAATTATAATAAAAAGGCTGAGAAATAAGTCCTAAAATAATCCATGAAATTTGAAATGACTTAAGTACACGGATTATCTATGGAAGAAAGTGGAGGCCTAAGAATGCATTTAAAAATCTTTTTAAAATAAAAGTCTCAGTAGTAATAATTTAACTTACAAATTAAAGAGAGAGTTTAAGAATCTTATTAATAACTTAATTCCAAATAGAAATAGAAGAGCTACAATGACAGAGAAAGGGTGACAGAAGGAGGGCCTAGTGGGGACGAGGGTCAGGGGGCACAGGTGGGGAGAGGGCCCCCTGCCTTCTCCCATTCCTCTCAACTGCTACTCAGTAAGTCAACTTTTCCCAGTTGGACTGTGAGCTCCTAGTGGGCAAAAGGCTTTATTGTTCTCTTTTGTGTCCCCAAGTCCTAGCACAATGCGGGACACCTGTGGGCTCAATCCACTTTATTGACCGAATGACATGACCGTGGAAGGTACTGGTGGGGGGAGGACCCCTGCAAAATGACTCCTGGGATCTGCAGGGATTCCCCGTCTGAGGGAGAGACGTGCAGCCGAGGGAGAGAATGAATGAGATGACCGACCACGTGTGGTGCTGGGAGGACCTTGAGTCTAGGATGAGCTGGAGCCGGGTGGATGGGGGGAGATGGTGAGTGAAGAGGGAGGCTGGAATGAATACGTGATGTTTACATGTTGTCCAGGAGGCAGTGGGGAGCTGAGGAAGGTGGGGAGAGAGCAGGGTGCCCTGGGGTGGCTGCCTCAACTGCAGGCGGGTCCTGGGACCACCTGCATGGAGGTATGAGCCTTTCCCTGTGGGGGTCCCCACACCATGCATCCAGTGAAGGGAGGATGCAGGGGAGGGGCTGGGTCAGGGAGAGGTGATTACAATCTAGTGTAGGTACACAGCCATGGTCTCTGAGCTGACCATGGAAATTCCACCCACCCATCTTCTATGGACTGGGTCTAAAGTGTACTTCCTGTTGTTTAGGGCTGGAAAATAACGGTTTAATGTCAGACAGATTTAGGTGTGTAGCCAGATTTCATATTGTCCTGCACGTGGGGCAAGCTACTAATATTCTCTGGGCCTCAGTTTCTCCAGCTGGATATTTCCCACCTAACAAGGTGGCGGGGATGAGCCCCTGCAGTCCATGAGGGGTGCAGTCTACACCACCCAGCACAGAAGAGGTGCTCTGTAGATGGCGGCCCCTTCCCCATCCCCTGGGTCCTCGCCCACTTCTGAGCCCCCCTCGACCAGTCCATAGTCCTCTCAGGGCCCTTCTTGGGCCCTAACAAATGTTCTAGTAATTAGATTATGAGTCCCCTCTCCAAATCCCATGCAACATAAGTTCCTCCTTTTGTTTCTCACAGAACAAATTAACAACGTCAAAAATCCCATTCAATGATGAAAAAAGATGTCTAAGCTCAGCTCTCCCGTGTGTGCCGGTAGAAGTGGATGTCGTTTTTAAAAACGTTTTAGAAAATAATTTGGCAATGCAAGTCGGGAATCCTCAAAATGCAAACTCTTTGGCTAAATGATTTCACTCCTTAACATGTACCCTGATAAAATAATAATGTGAAATACAGAAAAAGATTCTTATCTAAGTTGTTCATTACAACATTATTTAAAATAATAAAATATATTAAAAATAGTTTAAACATCTCACTATAGAGACTGGAGTTTTGATGGAGTATTATGTGACTAAACCAGTACTTAAGACATTTATCACAACCTGGCAGAGAGATAGCTTTGCTATTACATCAAGTAATTACTGTGTGAAAATACTACGAAAAAAGCCTGAAAGCAAATTACAAGCTCCTAGTGACCATGTCTAACAATTCTTTGTGATCTGTCATTTCACATCATGGGTTTTGATGACAGTGTGCATGACTGAGCTAAATTAATCTGGCATGATGCCAAACTGTCCTAGAGTTCACAGCCTCAGTGGTAGCCACTGCCTGTGTCTGCTTCCATGAGAGTTTACAGCATTACACTTAATCTTCAAGAAAGACAGTATCATGAGGTTTTTTTTTTGTTCACACAAAGTAGAAATGCTGTTGTTAGGGTCGCGGAGAAAAACCGAACCTATGACATAATAGCAAAGATAGAAATTCTACTGATCACACTTTTCTCTTGTGGAGGGGCCAGCACCCAGCTCTTCTCCTATGACCTTCTGCCCCACTGAGAGCTTTCTTTCCTTCTCCTCCACTTGCCTCCTTCCCCCTCAGCTTTCAAGTTCCTACCTCTAATTGGTTGTGTCATGAATGGTATTCAGGCACTTACTTGAGTCCAAGAGTGGCATTTTGGTGCAACTGCAGGAAATTCCTTTTCTGAATGATTTCCAGCAACGAAGTAATGTTCTTTTGCATATTCTGAAGAGTAGAACTGGGTAACTGGACATCTTCATCCAAGGTCTGATTTAGAGTTGCTGCCCTTTCGATGATTTCTACGGAGAAAATATATCAATCATTGAATAAGTTTCTCAAAAATGGACAGTACTAAAATGGAAAAACTTAGAACCTTCTCCAGTAAGGCCTGCTCTGCTCACCTAAACTGGATTGAACCTCTAGCCAGGCCAGGTCAGCCCATATATCCCAATGCACTCTGGACATCCTCTGTCAAAACACTCATGGACTTGGGATTACTGGTTTATTTCATGTCTGCTTCCCCAGTACCCATAAACTGTAAGGGCAGGGGCTGTGCCTACCATGCTCACGGCAGCATTCCCTGCCCCTGGCACGAACATCTGCATGTAGAAGCACTCAGTAATATTTACTGCAGAAACAAACCACCAGTACTTGATACTACTCTTTTTTTCTTTTTTTTTTTTTGCGGTACATGGGCCTCCCACTGCCGCGGCCTCTCCCGTTGCAGAGCACAGGCTCCAGACGCGCAGGCCCAGCGGCCACAGCTCACAGGCCCAGCCGCTTCGCGGCATGCGGGATCTTCCCGGACCAGGGCACGAACCCGTGTCCCCTGCATCGGCAGGCGGGCTCAACCACTGCACCACCAGGGAAGCCCGATACTACTCTTTTCTAAAAAACATGTCATTTGTTCTAATAATACCCTTACCTTTTGCCCTATAAAGTCTGATTCGTATTGGAGTCTACGTGTTTTATGCCCTTACACCATAACCCAAAAAGAAAAGCCAGAATTTCTGGTAGCCAAAAAACTGACAGTAGCATTCTAAAAGCCAGATCAGATGGGACATCCCAGTTGAGTAGAGAGTAAATTACTCTGATATTAGGACATACTTTGGGACCACACTGAAGCTCCAAATCCCATCAGCTCCTATTCTGGGCAGAGATGGTGCTGAGAGTTTAGCTAAGCTACTCTGTGGCATTGCTGCCTCTGTGTCCATTTCATTCAGCTAAGTGGCCTTCAGGGACCTGAAACTAACACTGGCCCCTCATGCAAGCATATGCCCTAGACGCAGCCGCAGAGGCAAAGCAAATGTAAGTTCTAGATATGACTTCCCCAATGGCCCTAGTGATCGACAGTCTTCCCGTCTCCCAGCACCTTCCCCTTCCATGCCCCGTAGATAAGGTCCCTGGGGACTTACCAAAACCCTGCTCTTTTGCTTTGGATTGGCCAATCTGGCCTTAGCCCAGGAACCCCAAAGCTCTCCACGCACAGACCCTAATAAAGGCCTGCGCTCCAGGTACCGTCTCCCACTTTCTGCCTGCACCCTGCCTTGACCACGTCGTGTGGCCCCTTGAGATGGGCTGGCTACTTCCTCAGGCTGGACCCCCCCGAGCAATCAACTGCTCTATCTCATCTTCTCTAGTGGTCTGTTGTTGGACCTCGGCTCACCACTCGGCAAATGTGCTCCGTTTAATAAGTGTTCATTTGACAAATTCATAATGGATGGGGAGGCACCATATCTATTTGATACTAAGGACCGAAGTGTACGGCATGACGTGGAAAAGAAAAAAGGAAACATCCATTTTTTAAAAGATAAAACTCTCAATGAAAGACAACGATGTGGACACTGGGAAGGCTCCAGGTGTCCAGTCTAGGAGTCTAGGACATGGTTACTCATGTGCTGAGTGAAGCGAATAAGCTTTTCCTACCGAGGAAGCCAGACCCGCCAGACAAGGCTCCGAGGACACTACCTTGGATGTCTGCCTGCAGCTTCTCCGTAAACGTCAGGAGGTCACGACTCTTGTTGAGGATCCTTTCAGTGGCCCTGGTCACGTGCTGGCTCCGTGTTAACACTCTGTCCAGCTGATGGAAAATAAAGGCCTCAGTTTAGTTTGACTTTGAATACAACGTGAACTTCGGCACTCCAGATGTTGTCTCTTTTAAGCAACAAACATATTCCAGAACACAGAGTGAAGATGTACACCATCACCTATGCTAAGGTCAACAGTTGGGTTGGAAGTGGACGAGGTCGTTCATGAAATGATTTACTGCTCACTCTGTGTGAGAAAAGGTGGTCTATTTTTTTAAAGGCAACCTAATTGGCCATGAAGCCACAGACTCCCCCAATGTCTCCATTGTGAAGACCTCATGTTCACTTTAGGACCCAAATATGCAGAACCTAGAAAGTAAAATCTTATTAATTTCTACTGACCGTGAGAACTTAGTCAAGGAGTTAAGACATAGAGTTAGGCAAATGGGCCTGCTTCTGCCAGGCTGGAGACCTGGTACTCAATACCTCCCAGTTTCATCAGTAACCTGCAGTAATAATGACACTGCCTCACAGGACTTCATGATGATTATATGGGATGATGTCTGTTAGGCCGGCAGTCCAGGGGCTGAGAGCTGCTCTCAGCTGTTATTTTTATTAGGAATGCTCTAATTTGTGAAAAGAAAGGTTTCATAAATTACAAACGTAATTTCCAGGAATGTAAAGTAACTCAGAATGGTTCTAAAAGTGTTTTCGAGTCAAAATCCAAAGAGAATCTTCTTTAATGGATACAAGAATTTATTTTCATCAGCTTATCACTTCCTACCAAATGTTTGCTTGCAGAGGTACTTTAAAGCCCACATATAAACCCTTAAACTCTTCCCAAATCATCATTAATTCCAGGCTAATACATTTTAGGGTGCACGATTGTATACGTGTGTGGATGTTGAGAGACAGAGACAAGATACATATATACACAGATACACTATCATACACATATCAATGTGCATACATGCATATCTATGTGTGTGTGTGTGTGCGCGCGCGCACACACACACACACAAAATCCATGAGTGAAAATTATAAATTTAGCAATAGGCCTCCCTCGCCATCTGCAAATGAGCAGATTCTTTTTTGGTCACTAGAAACCATTTATCTGGCATGGGCTAAACAGAATAAATAACCCCCTGCTGACATCAAAGTCCACAAATCAGAAGCACAGGGCTGAAGCCTGAGTGTTGCCGACACCACACAAGGAGCTGCGCTGGTGTTGGGGGCAGGGGTGGGGACCTCCGTTCTCACCTTGTGCAGTGAATCCAGGACAGGGAAGAAGCCCCATCTTTTCATGCCGCCCACCCCTGGTTCCCAGGAGGAAATGAGAGGTGATGGTAAAGTGGCAGCCCGACTCCTCCCTCAGTGGACAGGACAGCAGAAATTAAATCAGGAGCCTCTTCCCACTAAAGCACAGAAGCTGGCAGCATCAGAACCGATTTGAACACAAAGCACCTGGAGCACAGCTCCTGGGAGGAAGAGGCTGCCCTGGTCTGATCAGAACCTTCCAGGCAGCCACCGGCAAGGGATCACAAGGGCTGGAGTGGGTGGGGGAGCGGGCCCTTTACGTGAAGAACTTACCTTCCTTTGCAGGTCCTCTGTTTGTTCTGAGACACCTTCAAGCTGTATTTTTGCCAGTTCTTTCTGTATATTTTCTTTTAAAAAAGAGTCCTAAAAGAATGAAGAAAACAAATTATAATGCTTCAAAATAAATCTTCTGGTTCTTAACTAACAATCACCTGTTATTACCTTTTTTGTTCACAGAAAGAAATTCTCCTTTCCTTGAAATTGCATTAAAAAATAAAATGAATCCCATTCACTGAAGTTCTGACTTCAGCAACATGGTTCCATACTGCCATCTTTTGCACTGAACTTCCTATGTAGATATGAATTGAAAGTCTGGTGGGTTATGCAGAACTGAACTGCTGCAATTCCTGGGTGAGTCGGGCCGAACTTAACAGTAGAGTCACATAAATTTTAACTATAATTGCTAACACCTCAAAAAATGCTTACTAAGCTAAAATACAAATGTATTAAGTAAAGAAAAGCCTTTATAATTACTAACAACGAGGTGCTTAATTTATGCCAACACTCTTCTAATTTCTTTACTTGTATGACTTTACTCAAACCTTACAACAACACTTGAAGGGGCTAGATTATTGTTTATGGTCAAGACAGTTATCAACTTGCCCAAGTCGCAGTGTAGGTCAACAGTGAAAACAAGAAAAAGTGAAGGGTTCACAACTTTAAACTCCTGAGAACTTTACATAAACATAAAAAGTCATTTAAGGGAATTAACAAGGTGGTTTAAATGAGGGAAGATCACTCAAAAAGAGTTAAAGTTGAAATCAAGTGTTTATTTCACGTGGTAAAAAGAAATATAGTTGTACTGCTGGAGCCCAAACTGACAGAGTAGTACTTACTGACTGTGTCTATAGTGAGTGGAAAAAAAACTTAAACATTTCTTTCCTTCCTTTTTTTTCTTATCTTTCAAAACATTTCGTTCTATTTGAGGAAAAATAATATAGAAACATCTCTTAGAGTTTCCTAACCTTTCTTAACTCCATTATATCTAAAGAGAAAAGACCGGGATTAACAAGAGTGGATCACTGAAGCAGCTGGATTCCACTGTGCGCGCACGCACACACACACGCACTACTGCATAGCACAGTGAATTAAATATCTCAAATTCTAATGCATAGGCTTTAAGCCAAATTAAGAATCACATGTTTTCCCAATTAGAATGAAAAAACACTGTCTAGTAAGTCAATTTCTTACCTTCCCACCTTCTTTTGGACCCAGATCAAAACACAGATTTTAACTAAACATAAAACTATGATTTACCCTCAGAGATTTTCATATAGTCTTCCAGGGAGGAGGAATTTTTGTGCCCTGCAACTCCAGTTAAGAATAATACACTGGGCTTCCCTGGTGGCGCAGTGGTTGAGAGTCCGCCTGCCGATGCAGGGGACACGGGTTCGTGCCCCGGTCCGGGAAGATCCCACATGCCGCGGAGCGGCTGGGCCTGTGAGCCATGGCCGCGGGGCCTGCGCGTCCGGAGCCTGTGCTCCGCAACGGGAGAGGCCACAACAGAGAGAGGCCCACGTACTGCGCAAAAAAAAAAAACAAAACAAACAAAAAAAAAAAGAATAATACACTGACAGAAAATAGTTCATCTTCATTCAGCACATTAAAGAAGATGCCATCCTGATTCCTTTTCTGTGTTTGTATTAGGTCTGCTGTTTTCAACTATCCAAAGACCTGTTATAAACAGGGGTGAGTGGACTTTGTCTTATTCCAAAAGGCAGGAGAAAGAGGAACACAGAGGAAGAATCTACAAGGAGGCATCTATGGATCAATTCTTGACCAATTAGAGCTGCCCCACAGTGAAACGAGTTATCATGTGGATGATGCAGTCCCCGGTCAGGTTCAGGGGAAGGCCTGGCGCCTACCAGCGCTGGACACTGGGACTGAGGCTCCTGCACCTATGCGGAGCATGGACAGAAAAAATGACCCCTACTGTCAGGCCAAGTCTTCACCTCCCCATGACACATGTTTCTATCCATCTCTGTATTCCTAGTACCTACCCGGAGATATTTCGTTGTATTTTCCAGGTTTGACAAAATCCCATACGGGACAGGGATGATGCCGGAGAGGTTCACAGAGACGATGGCATCACCCACATGGTCCATGTCATTCAGCAGCACGCCTCCACATTCATCGTCACAGGCTACAGGGTAGAGGAAGTTCAAGTTAAAGCAAAGTGGCCAGCACGTTTTCCCGTGTGTGCGCATGGCATCCTGTAATAACAACATCTACAGTGCTTCCGAGGACTCATCCCATCTCATCCTCATGCCAACTGTGCCTCGGGAAGTAAGCAGGTCCCAAGCCCCTGTTCTCAGATGACGACGCCCAGACGCAGGTCACATTAGTGACTCCCCAGGGCCACACAGAAACGCTGCTCCAACTTTTACAGCACGTTTGCCCATCTTTGACTTGGACCTACGGCCATGAATTCCAAGTGCAAGTCCTGTCAGGGCCTGGCCTGTGATTTCCTCAGATAGTTTGCAGACACCTTCAGCAAGTACAAATGAAGGGGAGTGGAGAAAGTAACGGATGTGTCTTGCTAATGACAAACACACAAAGAAAAGCAAAAGAGCTCTGGACTGCCATGATCCTGACCTTGCTTCTTCCCTACCTTCCCCGCGAACCACTGAGGAGACATCCCAAGGTCACTACCTCACGTACTTGCTATTCAAATAAATCAGAACTGGCGAAAAAAAATTCCACAACAGCCAAGAGCTGAGGCCACACGTGAAATCTGGTGACACAAATGAGCAGCCACAGGTGTCCTCTCTGCTCTGACTGACCCTTGGCTCCACTAGAGGGGACATTAACCAGCTGAACCATGAAGCTGGCATTGCTGTGCTGCTGATAGTGATGGAGAGATAAATGCTGTTATCCTAGAACCTTCTCCTCGGCTCCAAACGCACTTCACAGAGTTCAGTTCGGCAGATGCAAAGGAATCTATGATTCGTTAAAATAAAGTAGGACTTTCTCTATCCTGCCAACGCCACTGGGCGCCGTACCAGGAAACCATCTGGGAGGAGAAACCACCTTTCATCCTTGAGAGGAGTGATACCCACACACACAGTCGCTCTCCACCAGAATGTGCCTTGGTTCACAGTCCTCACAGCGGAGCCCCGTGGCCCCCGGCCTGCAGACGCACTGCCCGGACCCGCGGTCACAGTCACTGTGGACAGAGCCATGCGGGCTGCAGTCACACCTCTGGCAGGTGCCGCCCGGCATCTGAGGGTTCCCACGGTAGCCCAAGGAGCACCTGCAGAAGGAGACACGCAGGACAGACAGGAGGGTCAACACCAGTGAGTAAATACACAGAGCAGCTTCCCAAGGACAGTAATCACTTCTGCCACATGAAGTGCAGAGAACACAGGCCACTCACCTTATTCTGCATTTTATTTCCTGAAAGGAGGATGAGATGGTCACAAGGAAGTGCATTTACCTATTTTGATGCCCGGGGGGTTTCATTTTGCATTATCAATCGCGCACATCCAAACTGATAAGGGCTCCCGATCACGTTCATAAATATGTCCTATGTGTATAAAAGGGGCAGGTGACATACCTTTCACAATATCGTCCTTCGTAGCCTGGAAAACAGGCATCACAGCGAAAATCGTGATCACCTTCCAAGACACAAGTGGGACTAAAACTGGAAGAAAAGAATTTTTTTGAATTTTCAGATACACAACTTCAAATCTTTCTTAGGGTACTTATTCGTTACTCTTAGGGTACATGATACTGTCCTAAAAAACAACTGATGACACTGGACAATTGGAAAAGTTTTTTAGAGCTTATACTCTTTGGGGCAAAAAAAAGGAAAATAAACACATAATCGATACAAGCGGTTGCATCTCTTGTATCTAGAAGATACTCACAGATGCCTGTCCAGTGACAACCATGTGAGTGCTGAGGGGATGCAGCCCGATTTACAGAAGACAACTACTTAGTCACCAAACAAGAAAGCTTCCCAGGTGAAAAGGGGCTTGTTCTGAGATGTACGTGAATTATCTGACTTATCAGATGAAAAGGTGGCTGGAGAGAGCTGCACGTGCGCAAACGTGCGGAACAGCAGGGAGAAGGGAGCTGGACCAGCGCTGGGGATACACCTGACTGCAGTGAAAGGCAAGAGGGAAAAGCAGGGGAAAGAAGCAGAGTGAGGGCGGGATCTCAGGGTAACTGGACCTAAAGGTGGGGAGTCGGGCGATGGGCTACAGCAGCAAAAGGACAGAGCACCAAAAACTGGATGATCCACTCAGATTGTGACCCCTCACTCGGGGACTGCAGCTTCTGGCGTGTTCCTTTTTCTCAATAGCCTCTGCCTCCACATTTTAAATCACCAACTAGAGGCTCAGCTGGGTACCTGCAAACCACTAAAGAAACAGCTGGGGTATCTGGCCGGTAAGAGAAGTTCCCAGCATGAGTTACAGGGTTGCTATGAGCCCTGCTTCACTTCTGACTTTTTTCTCTCCTTAAACACTAAAGGGACAGACTTCAGTGAAAACACAAAATATGTAGAAAACAAAGCACGTCTTTCGAGGCCTCTCAGATGCACAGCACACACGGAACGTTCACACTCTCACCGTCTCTTCCTAACAGTGTACTAATTTATTAGCGTGTGTGTGTGTGTGTGTGTGTGTGTGTGTGTGTGTGTGTAGGGGGTGTGCTGTGGGGATGGTGTGGACTTTCTGTAACTGAAGAAGTAAAATACACAAACAGTATAGAACTGTGCAAAGCAGAAGTGTAAAACACCCGTCCAGACATTTCTCTGGGCATGTACAGCTATGGAGCTGTGGACATGGACATACATACAGATATGAATGTTTTCCAAAATGGCATCACACCGTATGTTCAGTTTCATAATTCCATTGGCCATTCCTCCAATTCTGTACATACAGATAATGCCTTATTCTTTTCTCAGTGTTGGTACAATATTTCACTCTAGGTACGTACCACAATACACTCTAGGTATTTAATCAGTCCCGTGTAGGGAGATATTTTAGTGCCCTCCTCCAATTTCTTGTGAGTACAAGCAATGCCCATCTTTATACACATATGCAAGTATTCATATAGCTTAGATTACATGAGTGAAATTGATGATTCAAACTTTATATACAGGTTTTATACAAAAAATAGCAGCAGCAATACATTTTAGGATGCTTGATAGTTTACAGCAGTTTACACAGTGCCTCTCATTAGGTATTCGTTGTCAAGCAACACTTACTTGGAGACAATAAAAGACAGAAGATTAGAACAAATATTAAAAAGAAAACTTCATTTTAGTATACCGAAAGTTGGTATTTGATCTATACATGTTCAATGCCTTGTCAAATAGTCTAAGCAATAATGAAATGTTATTTATGAATTACAGTTTTTGTTGCAACCAAAGAGGACCCACGGATATTCCAATTCCTGCCTAAAATCTCTTGTTTCTTTTATGTGTTCAGATAACTCTATACAAGTATCATGAGTATGAGGTAGAACCTGGCCCCAATTTCCTTACCATGCAGCATTTCTGCACTTCAACAGACATCAGCATGTATAAATTCTAACCCCATTCCCTTGCATTGAACAGGAACTGAATTCTTCGTATCATTATTCATAAAATTAATAACAATTCATCTCTAGGCACACTGGTTCCACAGGTTGGAGGCTAAAATTAGTCTTCAAAAAAACAAAACCTGGGGCTTCCCTGGTGGCACAGTGGTTGAGAGTCCGCCTGCCGATGCAGGGGACACAGGTTCGTGCCCCGGTCCGGGAGGATCCCACATGTGGAGCGGCTGGGCTGCTGAGCCTGCACATCTGGAGCCTGTGCTCCGCAATGGGAGAGGCCACAACAGTGAGAGGCCCGCATAACGCAAAAAAAAAAAAAAAAAAAAAAAACCTGAAAGTCCTTTCTTTAATGGGTTCCATTCTAACACTCAAAACTAACACACAGATACTTTGCTTTTGAAAAGATTCTCCTCAAATGCTGGAAGAATGAACACTTTTTCTTAAAATTAGCCTTTCTCGACACACACAGAGTATTCATTAAGACAGATCACGTGGAGACCCTGGAAAGTGAAGCTGAGAGTGGAAGCAGCCCGCCTTCAGCAGTGGGTGGTGCAGGCGTGCCAGTGCACCTGCAAGGCTCACCTGGCAGGGAGGCCGTGAGGACAGGTGCAGAGAGAGCAGTCGCTGGCCGAGCCGGTCACCTTCCCGTAGTAGCCGGGGGCACACACATCGCAGTGGTCTCCGGCGGTGTTGTGGCTGCAGTTCTGGGGCCCCATGTTTCAAAAGGAGAGGAAAACAATGGGAAACTGTTAGAACTCATTCTCATCTGGCAATAGCCCAGCACTACCACGTTTCATATCAGTTGACTTTTTTTAATTCTCAAGGAAGGGTGAGCATTTTTCTTCATATTTTTAAAATCCTGGACACACTGGCAGCTCTGTGGCCTTCGTTCATTATAAGATTGCATTCATCTGACACAACCTAGAAGTTACTGATACATTCTTCTTATAGAAAATATACCCAGTGCGGCCAGCTTTCAGAGCCTTAAAATATGGATCTAAAATGTATAGGGACCCAAACAGCGATGTGAAGCGCACTGATTTGTGCATAGTTGGGGTTCAGTGATCACACTGGAGGGTTGAGAGGGCAGAAGAGAACGGATAGATGATTCAAGAAATCGACGGTGGGTTAAGTGGGCTGTGTTCTTTCCTGAGTATAAGTTGACAGGTCAGCCGCTGACCTGAGAACTTTGTTCTGGTAGGTCAGGAAAGGGAGGGGAATCATTTAATGTCCTAGGAGTACCTAATCTTGTCAAAGTGCTTAGCTGCACCAAGGAAAGATGCAGCATGAAAGAACCAATTAACTTCTCAAACTATCCGTGTGACTTTTGTCCCCGTGATTGGCCAAGGGACCTTCTTAGCTAATTACATCTCACCTGAAGTTGCCTGAAATCAATTCTCCTTAAATTCTTAAATGAGATTTTCTCATTTTCTGTATTAGGACTTTACTTCTGCCCGGAGCATGAGCTGATTAGAATGAATAACTTTTTTAACAGTGTTGCAGCTATCTGCATCTTCATTAAGTCCACTTTACCTTGAATGACTTGGAATAATTCTTTAATTCCAGATATATAATGAAGTCAGCCAAGGTGAACACACATCTTTTTAACTGAGGAGAACCAAGCAGTGCTTCAGCTTCTAAATTCACCTGGGCACTGCTATGGTTTAACAGTTTTCCCAGTGGAGACTGCCTTTAAATTCCACATATGAAAGATGCTTCCAAACAGAAGATGGATCTGGTGTGGGAACCCTGGTTCCTGTGTTTGGGCCACAGCCAAGATCTCTAAGGCTTTGGTGTGTCTTTCTTGGTGGAGAGCTCATTTTCCTTCAGTGAGTTATTTTACCTGAAGCAGGTTAGTCTTGGCACAATTTAGACAAGGAACCAATGTTCCCACATGAGTTATCAGAAAGAATGAGGTTTCACGAGTAGGGAAAGAATATCGGGTTATTCTATGTTATCAATAAGGTCTCGTCGGCTTAAGGAAAATCCTGGATGCAAGAGTTTGTCCTCAGGAACACAAGACTTCTGTCTGGGTCACTTGGTCCTTTGCAGTGGTCAGAACTCTCCTTGTGTCCCTGACGGCCTAGGGGTAGGTGGCCAGGAAACAAATGCACACTAAGACCTCTAGGACAACATGCAGTTTTTAACAAATGCAAGGAGAGGGCATCACTTTACACAGAGAAACACATTTTCAACTTTGACATTAACTCGTTTTGAAACCTCCAGGTGACCCTTCAAATTCTATGACAGAAAGTTCTCACGTACTTTGACTACAACCACCAGTACTGCAAGTAAAAACAAGAGACAGGCTTCCCTGGTGGCGCAGTGGTTGGGAGTCCGCCTGTCGATGCAGGGGATGTGGGTTTGTGTCCTGGTCCAGGAAGATCCCACATGCCGCGGAGCGGCTGGGCCCGTGAGCCATGGCCGCTGAGCCTGCGCGTCCGGAGCCTGTGCTCCGCAACAGGAGAGGCCATAGCAGTGAGAGGCCCGTGTACCGCAAAAAAAAAAAAAAAAAAAAACAAGAGACACTTGACTAATTCCCAAATTGATGTCCATAAACAGATTCAAGGAAGTAAAATTTATAAGAGAATTTCCACCAACATTATCAGACCACTTAGCTAGACCTTTCTGAAGGAAATATATGTATATCTTACATTTAGCTAAATCTAAACTCTAAATCAAGAAGCTTGTATGACCTCGAACTGGAAATGTAGATGCTCAGGGCCTGCTCTAATTCTAAGCGTCAGGCAAGTACCCAAACAAACCAGCGTACCAGACACTTCCCCGTTTCAGGGTCACAGGTGTCACTGTGTTTGTTGCAATTGCAAGGCACACAGGGAGCCAGTAGAGGGCGCGGTCTCCTGCCATCACCTTCTGGAAGCTTCCCTCTGTGGTAACCAGGTGCGCAGTCCTGAGGGAATGCAAAAGCAAAGGAAATGAACAAGAAACCTGATTAACAAATGCGCAAAGGACTTGAATACACACTTCTCCAAAAAAGAAACACAAATGACTAAACAAGCACATGAAAAGATGCTCATTAACACTAATCATCATGGAAATGCAAATCAAATACCAGCTCACACGCATTAGGATGGCTAGTATCAAAAAAAAAAAAAAAAAAAAAACCCGAAACAAAAAACCCCCAGAAGATAACATGTTGGCAAGGGTATGGATAGACTGGAAGCCTTGTGCTTTGCTGGAGGGAATTAGAAAGGTGTGGCACTGTGGAGCAGTATGGTGTTTCATCAAAAAGTTAAAAACAGAGTTACCGCATGATCCAGCAATTCTACTTCTGGGTATAAACCCCAAGAACTGAAAGCAGGATCTTGGAGAGATACTGGTACACCCATGTTTGTAGCAGCATTATTCACAATAGCACAGGTGACAGCAACCCATGTGTCCACTGATGAATGGATGGATGAACACAATGTGGTCCATCCATCCAATGGACTATTATTCAGCTTTAAGAAGGAAGCAAGGAACTTCCCTGGTGGCGCAGTGGTTAAGAATCCACCTGCTGATGCAGGGGACATGGGGTTTGAGTCCTGGTCCGGGAAGATCCCACATGCCACTGAGCAACTAAGCCCGTGCGCCACAGCTACTGACGCTGCGCTCTAGAGCCACTCTGCGCTCTAGCGCTACCGAGGCTGTGCTCTAGAGCCGTGTGCCACAACTACTGAAGCCCGCGTGCCTAGAGCCCGTGCTCCACAAAAGAAGCCACCGCAATGAGAAGCCCGCGCACTGCAACGAAGAGTAGCCCCCACTCGCCACAGCTAGAGAAAGCCCACAACAAAGACCCAACGCAGCCAAAAATAAATAAATAAATTTATAAAAAAAAGAAGGAAGCAAATTCTGACACGTGCTACAACATGGATCCATCTTTAGGGCATCGTGCTAAGTGAAATAAGCCAGTCACAAAAAGACAAACACTGCATGATTCCACTTACATGAGGGGCCTACAGTAGTAGATTCATAGGGATAGAAAGTACAAGGGTGAGACTGGGGGAGGGCCCAGGGGGGTTAGTGTTTACTGGGTACAGAGTTTCAGTTTTACCAGATGAAGAATTCTGGAGATTGGTTGTACAGCAGTGTGAGTGTACTTAACGCTACTGAGCTGTACACCTTAGAAATGGTCAAGATGGTGAAGTTTATGTTTATGCCTATTCTACCACAAGTAATTTTTAAAAGGCAAAAATGACGTAATAGAGACACACAGTTCTCTTCATCACTCGGAGCTGCTGTAACAAGCATACTTCAACCCCAAACCAGGAAACGGATGTTAACCACAGTCTCCCTACCTGACATGAGAATCCAGCTGTGCCAGGAGGACAGAGACACTTCTCTAAAAGGGATGCCACCTCCCTCTTGGGGTGCGACTCTTCAGCCTTTCTGCCAACCTCCATAGAAATATTTGAGATTCTGTGAAACCGTTGGGTTAAGAAATGTGAGAGGAGACACTAATATTTAAAAAGACACTTTCTTGAAACAGCACATTACTGAATAATGTTGGCACATATATGAAACCAGAGCTTTCCTGCCAGTTTGAGAGTAGTTCCTACTCACAGCTATAAAGGAAATGGGTAAAAACACACTAAAAGCACACTAGTCATTATACAGGGAAGGTCCACAGCCACAAGTTTAGAACTTCAATATAATGTTAGAGAAAGCACACCTAAAAGAATCTGAAGTACGAGCTTGGCCATAACCTAGGCGGCTTTCTTTATGGGAGTAGTACTACATGAGCAGGGGACAGCATTCTTGATGCCCTGTGACAGAGAAATGGGCACTGCAGTTTAAGGGCAGAAAATAGCAGAACTGTTTTGTTGTTTACATAGAAGATATCACCATTATGTACTTACATGTTATATCCACATTAATACAGGAGATGGATAATCTATGTCACTTTTCACATACTTCATAATAATATTAACATTTACTAAAGTTTTGGTGAGGGGCAGAAATATATATGATATTAAAGATAGGAGATAAAGGGGGTAAAGTGAATCAAATCCCTTCAGTTTGCTTTCAAATAAGGAATATATTTGGAAACTTCTAGAAGTTTCCAAGTACCTGCTTTGCTGTAATCCTTGGCCATAAGATGCTTTGATGAGGATGTACTCAATGTTGCTAAGAACAGACATAAAATCTGAGCGTGTGACAGGTTCTTCAGAAACAGAGTTAAAGTATTTCCAAAAATTCTGTGGATGAGAAGCACATTCAATTAAATTCAGGGCACAGATCCTCAGAGGCATATGAACTTAATTCCTTTAGAAATTTCTCCAGCAGTGAGCCCAGTTCTAAGTGACACTGAGTTTAAGTGAGGAAGCTCTCATGTCACCTCCCAGGGGTGGCAGCCGCACCATCTCATTTATCAACGGCCTCACATCACCTCTGGCAGCGCTAGCCACGCAGACAGTCAGTAAACATCCGCTGGAGGAAGGAATCCACACTTTCCAAATTCAAGGGCAGCCAAAGACTCCAGACCATCATATCCAAACAGGTTGAGATTCGTGTGCCACGATAAAGGATTTAAGATGCAATTTGCACTAAATTAACATAAGCCTAATATACATTTCTTGAGAATGTGAACTTTGAATTCTCTGTAGAAGTTCTGCTAAACCCACTGGAATTTTGACCCAAAGCCGCCTTCTTCACTCTCTTATTACAGCAGCTTCATGATTTCATTGCATGCAGAGCAGAGTTCCCAGCCCGAGGGGCCTGCATGAAAAGAGTGCTAGGTCACCTCTTTCATCCCCACTTCCTGCTCTTGTCTCAGTCCGTTCTTGGGGGCGGGCGCGTCCACATAGATGACTTGCTTTCTGGTCCGGCCTCCTCTGATGAGCACCTGAGGCTCCAGGTTGGAGGTGCCGATCCCACTGGAAGAATAGAAGGCCACGCTGTACCGTAGTTTGCTGCCGTAGGCCATGAGCTGTCGAAGAGTACAGTGTTGTTTACTTCTCTGGCATAGCACTGGTTTAAAATTATTTTATCATAAGCCTGCTGCCATTTGAAAGAAATCTTGTGTCTTAAAAATACATCACGTGGGTGGAATACGTTGTCTGATATGAGTTTCCTTCTAATTCTACTTAATTATAATTATGGATCGTTAAATTGACCTAGGCTATCGTTCCTAAGTAAGCGATCCTTCAAAAGTTTTAAAAACCGCATCATGAAGGTGTGATCGGTTGTAAAAAGCTGTACTTATGTATTGTATACAGGTTGATGGATTTGGGGATAAGTATACACCCATCGGACCACCATCACCAAAGCCACAGCCACAGCCATCACCTCCCAATGTCTCCTCTTGATGATACTAACAAAGGTAAGCTCCAAAGTAACAAAACTGTCATTCTAATTACTTTCAAGCTCCTTTGAATTAAAAATTATGTATAGCCATCAGAGCACATGTTTTCAAGTTTTAAAAATCAGGCTGAATTCATATACAGACTGCTATATTTATATAAACAAAGATGCATATGATGACTTCAAGTCTCTGTCCCCCCCCCCCCCCAAAATGAATGCCCATTTCTTGAGAAGACCCTCTCGGGCCATAGCACCCAAGTTTGCACTGAGCCTCTATTAGTAAAAACAATAAATGTTTGTCGAATGACTGCTTTAAGAAGAAAAAAAATATGTTTTGAACTTTAAAAGACTTTCAAAATTGATGGAGAAATTTAAAGTGCCATTCATCTGGGGGATTTTTACAAGTGTTAACCTTTTCCATCCCCACTTAGAAGAGGAAATTAATAACTACTCCAGTTAGCAATAGGCCAACCCAGGCCACTGTGATTTCAAAGTGCACCCAGGAAATGTGGATGGCTGGAGGCTGGGTGCACGTCTCACCTGGTCTCCCTGAAATTGCCCGGGCAGCCGCCAGTAAAACGGCTCTGTGTGGACATGCCGCCTGACGGTCACGGCATCCAGGAGGACATCAGGGGCCTGGTAATACACTCCCTCGGTCGTACCCTTGAGGTTACTCTGAGAAACCACACGCAGAAGAGGCTGATCTGAGCCCAGCGTTACCTAGTCACGGAGGGGAGGACAAAGCCACTTTAGAATGTGAATTAACGCCGCACCTTTGACCGTCAGATTCTTCCACTGTTTCAGACGAGACAGTTTCATTATTAAAACAGGAATAAGAAAGACTTTTCTTTTCAATTTAAACACCTGGATTAAAATGAACTGAAAATGTCTTTAAACCACTGCATTTAGGGTCAAACTCTTCCTATACTGGGCCAGGTCCAATTACATGAAGGAGACTGCTGAGAGTTTTCTCTTCACTCCGACTAAAGCTGCAGGCAGATTAGCACAGAACGACACTGACGCCCTGGTTCCTGCTCCATTTACTTC
The DNA here is from genome assembly GCF_039906515.1 of Pseudorca crassidens. NCBI lineage: Eukaryota > Metazoa > Chordata > Mammalia > Artiodactyla > Delphinidae > Pseudorca > Pseudorca crassidens. Next base: position 60,522,132 of record NC_090307.1, read on the forward strand.
CTGGACAGCAGAAGCAGACCTCTGACTCTGGACTAACCCAAATCAGCTTCCTAGAATTTCTGATGCAGTAAGGGCAAAATTTAATGTAAGTACTTGGCTGCCTCTCCCACCCTCACCCAACTCCCAAGGGTAGAGGCTTGCAAACAGAACATTTATCTGCGTGTGTAACCCACCGGCATTCTCACGTAGCCCTCGGCCTCGGAGCAGAGCTGTGACAGCCCAAAGCAGAAGCATGGGGTGCACCCCTGAGGGTCCGCCTCGTCCAGAGCAAAGGTGCCAGCTCGACACTCACTGCATTGAGGGCCAATGACATTTTCCTAAAGGGGACAAAGTGACAGACTCATTTTTACCTGAAAAAAAGAGACACGGTTTATGAACAAACAGAAATGGGAAAAAACACAAAAATAACTTTGGATGAACAAATATGGCTAACTAGCTGCTCCTTAGGCTGGTTCCTTAACCTCTCTGAGCATCAGTTCTCTCAGACTCAGTGATTCCCCAACTCAGCTGATCATCAGAATTGTCTTGGAAGCTTTTGGAAAATGCAGATTCCCTGGTGAGTCTCCAGGAGCGGGCCTGGATCCTCTTGGAGGTCCCAGGTGACCAGTCAGGTGGAGAGCCACGGGCCAGATAATTATTAGGGCAGGTCCTCCTGTGCTGACCATCCGTGGTGAGAACTGCTACCACAGATGTGGTGAACCAAGCACACGTCCACTGATGTTCCCGTTACCCCGCAGCCACATGAGTTTCCCCTTCCTCCTCCCCCACCGCTAATCAACCAGGATTCCATCTCTCAGACCCTGGGAAAGGAACAGAGAAGATGGCCAAGGACCTTCTAATAACAAAGCACAACGGGAAAATGAAAGGAAATACACGGAGTTAAGTATGATGTTGAAATCTAACCTCCTGGGAAAATAATAAACACGAATGTCCTCCAGTCTGGCCAGCACGCACAAGAGAATAATTACTTACCAGGTATAGAATCACAAATCTTCCTGAAGCCCTGTGTTATCTATTTTACCTGTATATTCAAGATAGATAGGCTACTCAGCCAACTGAAACACATGATAGAAAACTCAGCGTGTTTTTCAAATCAGTCCCATCATCTGACACTTGTGATTAACAGTACAAATTCCTTCTAAAGAATCATCCATCATTCTAGAAGAGCATACACAGAATTTAAACCCAGACCCAGAAGGTGGTGCAAACTCATTATGAGAAGCGTCTAAAACCCAAGTGCTTATTTAAATAGTTAAAGCCCCGAAGTCAGAATGGCGAGTGGGAGGGAGGGAGGAAGTGGAACCGGGCGCTAGTACCTTGCAAGAGCAGGTTCCGGTCTCCGGGGCACAGCTGCAGAGACCCTGCTCCTGGCCACAGGTGTCGGCCAGTGTCCCTCTCAGGTCGCAGTCACAGGCCACACAGTCCGGAAAGTCTCTGTACCCCAGGGAGCACTGATGGCAGGTCTGTCCACCAAATGCAGGCTTACATTGGCAATGGCCAGTGAGCACATCGCAGTGATGACTGGCTGACCCCGCGCTACTGCAATTGCAGGCCTGCAAGAAAAATACTGAATAAATAAAAAGGCAGCTTTTATATTTTCATTATGTACACATATGGGGATTACAGGAAAACACTAAACGTGGGGAGATTATACACACAAATGGATCGCTCTCACTATTGCCATATGGACTCACTTTGCCACAAGCCATCAAGAGGCCAGGACTTACGCTGCTGGACGTTAGTGAACCTTTGTGACACATGCAGGCTGGGCCACAACCGTGGCCTGAAATTCAATCTACTTAATAGGACAAAGCAGTCCAGCAAAATTATTTTAGAAGTCCAGTAACACTCCCTCTGTTTCCAAAATGCAAAGTCTAAGTTTAACTGACAAAAGTAACACAGAAATACAGAACCATTGAAGATCGGACATACCTCCCCCACCCCCAATAAAGTGATTTATGTCTTTCTCCCGGAAGATAGCATATATTGCAGAATATATTTAAAGGGCACCAAAATAAATTTTTGATCTTCTAACCATCAATTCCACAGCTAACTCTTGAAGAAAATTTAGAATACTGTATTTTAAGGATGCTGCTTCTTCCACTTTGATTCCTACAATCGGTACTGAGTTCTGAATAGAAACCATCAAGCTACTCAACAGGTTAAAATCAAGCGAACAGATAAAAGAAGAATGAAACCTGACACAGCAAAGTAATTCTCAGTTGAGAAAATGTGCAGGTGACAGTGCACACCTGGCATCCGAGCTCCGGGTCGTGGCCCCAGTATCCGTCTACACACCCCTCGCACGCTGCACCCCGAGTATGAGGCGGGCAGACACACTCCCCTGACTCCGGGTCACAGGTGTTCTGAGTGTGAGCACAGTCACAGGCTACAACAGAGACACAAGGTGTTGTTACAGATCAGGACCGTCGGGTCAAGCGAAGGGGTCAGAGATGATGCTGCAAGTTATTTCCCTTGTGTTAAATAATCTCAATCACTCTTCTAGTTCCTGAAAGAAAACTCGTGATCCCCAACACCCCGCCGTGTCTCACGGGAGGTGAATGCTCCTCCTTGTGGAGAGTTGCTCCTGGATGAGAGAGAATAGGGCACAGTGGGAGAAATAGAGAAAAGACCAGGAAAGGCCTCCACAGGTGGGGAGAACAGAGAGTTAACACTTACCGAGCACTTGTTTGCCAATCGCCATGCTAAGGACTTTAAGCACAACCTTGACGGTAACTCCTGGATGGAGAGAATAATCGACTCCTCCATTTTATAGATGAGGAGACCAAAGCTAAGTAAAGTTAAGTAATTAGCCTAAGCTCACACAGTTAGTACAGCCTGACCAAGGCTTGTGGACTTACCCAGAATAGGGATCAGGAAATAGAAAAAAGGTATGAAATCTTACACGTTCAGAAAAAAGAATGTAAAGGAACTTCACAGAATTAGACAGAAGTCAAAGGAGAGCTCAAAGAAAAGTCTGGGAATTACAATGACGTCTCAAACACTGAATTCAGGAGCTTACGTGTACAGCCACCGTCCTGGTAGGCATGGAAGCCGCGGGCACACCTGTCACACCTCTCCCCAGCTACACCTGGGCCACAGCGACACTGGCCTTCCTCCGTGCAGTCGTTCGACAGGGAGCCCGATGCACTGCAGTTACAGGGCAGGCACCCGAGCCCCGTGTCCAACCCGTAGTAGCCGTGCTGTTTCACAGGGGCAGAGCCACGGAAGACAAAATACATTTTAGTAAGTGGCTAGTATCTACTAGAACACTTCCCAAATCAACAACTGCATGTGTCACAGATTCCTAAAGTGTTCTTGACATCATTCCACTGGTCTCTGTAAACCGAATACATACTCTCCAGGTAGGGCCGCATAGCACTCACCAGCCATGTTGCAGGAACCTGCTCTTTCTGGTGGTCGGGATTCCATTTCATTTGAACCAGTTAAGGCATCATTTATAGACATTAACACTGACACACACGTTAATTGTATGTAATGACCAGGAGGCGTCTTACCAGGCACTGGTTACACTGCTGTCCGGTCACGTGTGGTTTGCAGTCACAGAGTCCAGTCTCAGGATGGCAGGCAGCAGAAAGGGAGCCTTGGCCATGGCATTCACAGGCTAACACACACAGAAGGCATATTTGTGCCCATTTCTGGGTACGGCTGTTATAAAATCCCTTAATCCCCAAAGGAGAATTTTTTTTTTTCCCCCAAAGGAGAAATTTTAACATTCATGTTTCAAATCATGAAACAAAATTATTGCTTTGCAGTAACTTGAAAATTTTAGTATTTTTCTGAAGAGTAAGCCAAAATAAGGTTGGTGAAAGGAACCATCACAGAGAAAAAAAATTACTTGAAGCTGTTAAGATAATAATTGGCAAACGAACTTAACCAATTTCATGAATTCTTTGAAATTTTTAAAATGAGCCACCAATGTATATCAACCAATCTTCATTAAAAAACATGCAAAGAAAATTTCAAAATCAATTTAGCCACTTGCTCATTCCAATCATACATATTTAATATTTTAAAGCTCAGTTATAACGACCTAGATAACTAATACCGTACATCATAACTTAATGAACTATTTCCGTGTTCTGAGTCATGACTCCTTTGAGGTTCTTACCTTCTGGCCAGATGCTTCCGTTTTATCTACAGCCAGAATATTGATGTTTAAAGCCACAAAGTCGCCCCCCCCCCTTCTCAAAGTGATTCAATTTAACGGGTCCAAGAACCGTTTACTTCGTACCACAGCTGTCAATATGTGCTTCATTTAAAATTTGTAATATGTTCACTGACAAGATATCCCAGGACGTGTACCATTTATGAATGCCTGGGCTCGGAAAATGCACACTCTCCGTCCTATGGTATAACCACGTTAAGAAAAACGTCACGAATTATCTCAAGCCCTAGCACACTTTGTGTGGCAGCCTTTGTGGGGCAGAGCAGGGGTGGGCACTGGAAATTAGAAGGCTGATGGCCAGAGGAAAGGAGGTGGGATTCTGCTTCCTTGGTTGACTATGGCCATGTCACTGGGCCTCTCTCCCCTAGTTTTTCCCTTGTGTGCATGGATCGATGTTCACAGCTCTTGTAGGAGGCTGGTCAAGTGTCATGGGCACCACACAGTGCTGCCCATTCTTGTAGTTTAACTTTTATTTTCTGTTTTTCTGATACTTTGACTTCTGGAGCCTTGCTGACCCTGGAGAGACAGCCACGCCCAGGGCTAGTCAATTTCCAGAGACTGTAAACAGCTCACCTGCTGGAATGCCTTTCATATGCAAACCATCCAATCCAGAGCCCGCACCCCACGCCTTCCTCACTGGCTCTCAGGTTCCTTTGGGCCCTGACATTCCATTGTCCACCAGTCCTAGTCACCCCAGGGCCTGGCATCAGACAAGAGGCACAGTCCCTAGGCCCCCGGACCGGTTGAAATGATTCAGACTAGCCAGTCCCAGACCTGCTTACCCTGCCGGCCCTTGTCTTCCTGCAGATAAACGCTCCTGTCCACACTTCCCCTCGTGACCAGCCCAGGTGCTTCCCCGTGTAGCCACCCCCATGCTGTGGGGTGTCCCCTGCGCCCCCGACTCCCCCCTGACCTGGCCTCCAGAGTAACAAACTGCCTTTGTGATGGCGGTCCTCTCCTCATCTGCTGGCCTTGCTGTACCGAAATAATAACAAAGCCTGTATTTAAAACCGTCCTCAGCCTCCCACCACTCTTAACTGTCTCCCAGGGAAAACATCACACACTCACAGACATTCACTCACACCCCGCCATCCCCCCCCCCCACCGCAAACCCTTAACTCTCTCTAAGTTTCCACCCCCGGCTCTCCCTCCCGTCTCCCTCCCTCCCTCCCTTCCCCTTCACACCACCCAATCTTCCAGCCCAATTCTTGGCCCCTGGGCTGCTACAACTGCTCCTCCTAAAATGTCCAGGGCTCCCGGGTGCAGATCCAGCGAGCAGATCCTGCCTCCGTCCTGATGCATCTTTCGGTGGGACGGGCCATGCACCCCTCTCTCCCTTTTGAACCTCTCTCTTACCAAGGTTTGGGGACCCCTTCCAAACTCTTTGGTTTCCTTCCTCTTTCTCTTGTATTTCCCTCTGATCCTCCCTTTCTGTGCCTTACTCAAACCCCACCCTTCCTCTGGGGAATATTCCAAGTTCACTTCGAGTATGATCATCACCAAATATTGATGATAATAACAAATCACATTTATCACACACCCGTCAGCTCGTGTCTCCATGTTACAGTCAATATATGAAATGAATGAATGAACCTTCATAGCAAACATACGAGGGAAGTACTATAATTTTCTCTATTTTTGGGTGAGAAGTCTAACACTTAGAAAGGTGATGTAGCTAGCCAGAGATCACACTGTTATTTGCAGTTATCCCTCTATAACAACAATTATAATAGCAATTATTAATAAAAATTGTTCATGTTATAAATAATACTAATTTAAAATACCTGGCAATTACCTTCTGCCAGGTTCTTTACAGGTATTTTAATTCTCAGAAGAACCCCACAATATAAAAATTATACCTACTTAAGTTATTTCGCACAAGGTTTCTTTAATATTAGCGCCCAGGAGGCTTCCCACCAACCTTTTCTCCCTCCACACCACTCTCTGCCCTGGACAACTGTGTCCACAGCCACTACTGCATCTATCACACCAAAGCTGATGTCAGTAATACTGAACACTGGCATTTTTACCAGGTTCACCTAATAAAATACGGTATTATGTTATCGTGTGGAGGCTTCTGAGAAGTTCGTAAGAAGGACCCTTATTATAGACCTGGAAAGATTTCTAGTGAAACATTCAGAAACAGTTGTAGGAATTCATCTCGTCAAAGCTAGGAATGGGGGGGAAAAGGAGATAGGAAAAGAATAAAAAGTGTAAATGCTCAGAAACTAGAGAAAGCCAGGCGGGGTCAGCCCATAACCAGTCCAGCTCCCTGGGCCAATAACGAGGACCTAGACCCAAATCCCACCTGTTCTGACCCCCCCACTCCCCCGCACTCTCCACTCATCCCTGAGACCTTCTATTTTATATTTTCCCTTTTATCCCCATGGCAAAATGCTGACGCAGTTTGTCAGCGTGGATGCACATAAAGGAAAACACGATGGAAAACTTTTAAATATGTTTGAACAACATGGGTGTCTGAATCCATTTCTTCAACATTGAATTTTATGTAATCTAAATACAGATCAAATATTTCTGATGAAAACTTAGCATCCTAATCGAGATGGGCTATAAAACACACACTGAATTTTGAAGACAGTATTAAAAGAAAGAAAACAGTTATTAATACTTTGAAAACTTGATTACATGATAAAATAATACTTCTATATATTGAGTTAAATAAAATGTATTATTAAAATGTATTTCACCTGTTTCTACTTTTTAAAAGGTGGTTACTAGAAAAATTTAAATTACATGTGTGACTTACATTTCTGTTGGACAGCACTGTACAGAAAAATAATAAAAATGACTGGTCTTATTACCAGCAATTGTAATAGCTACCATTTACTGTCTAGAACTTTATTATTATTTTTTTTTTTTGCGGTATGCGGGCCTCTCACTGTTGTGGCCTCTCCCGTTGCGGAGCACAGGCTCCAGACGCGCAGGCTCAGCAGCCATGGCCCACGGGCCCAGCCGCTCCACGGCATGTAGGATCTTCCCGGACCGGGGCACAAACCCGTGTCCCCTGCATCGGCAGGCGGACTCTCAACCACTGCGCCACCAGGGAAGCCCCTGTCTAGAACTTTAAATTTGTCATCCCATTGACTTTTCAGAAAGGCTTTAGTGTATACGTATAATTATGTCCATTTTATGTATGAAGAAATAGTTGCTAGGAGAGGTTAATAAAATTTGCCTAATGTCACAGGGCTGGTTGGTGACCAATCCTGGACTCTAAACTAGTCAGACTCCAAAGCCCTGAATCCACACACGTGCCTCTCTCCTACACCATCGTGTGTAGCTCCCAAATAGACTTGGGATTTTCAAGTCTGATTAAATAAATTTCCAACTCCAATCACAGTATTTGGCATAGTGCCTGGGAAGTAACAGACACTTAATAAATGACAAATGAACTAAGAAATTAATCATCAAGGTTTGCAGTAAGGATGAAAAGAAATGCCATGAGAATTGTGAAAGCATTCCATAAACTTTGAAGCTTTATACAATTACCGGTTATCATAATTATCTACCTATGATAACCAGTCAAGGTGCTGAAGATCGGGTTCATAGGCCCAGAGCAACAGAAGCTTGTCAATCTCTTGACGTGATCCTAGGAAAACATCTTTTCTGGATCTCTTGCTCCCTCTTGTGTCTCCACGTTGTAACAGCACAGTAGGACCAGCATTTATAAGAAATTATCAAAATAATTTATAATTGTCACTTTTACTCTTTCATTCCTTTTTCAAGAACTGTGTGAAAAAATCTGAGAGCTGTTATCAGCCCTAAGGCTATAAGTTTGTCATTCTAGGAGTCTGAAAATCTGCTTTTCTAAGTAACTGGTTTTACATGGTCTGTAATTTCAAGGGTCTGAGCAGAGAGCCCTGCCGAGCGACGTGGGGATTGGTGACTCAGGCGCAGACCACTGAGACGCACCAGTTTTGGGGGCTAGGGTCTCCCCATTTCCCATTCCACGTCCTGAAATCCCATCTGCCTCACGAAGCCCGTAGCATCTCCCTGACAAACGGGACAGGCTTCCTTTGCCTCCCTGGTCACTGGGAGCAGTGCCAACACTGTGAAGGACCACTTTCTCCTGAAATGGAAGGGCGCGTGCTTTCTAGGCCACCTGACCTTCATTTGGAGTAACGGATCAAGCTAACCCAGCACAGACCGGATCAACTGACCTCCTGGGCCGAGCGCTTTCTGATGCACGTAAGTAAATGGATGGAGACTTCACAGGGTGATAAGTAATGGACCCGACCGCCAGGTCACACACTCACCGCGGCAGTTTTTCGCAGTCACGGCATCCCCATAGAACCCGTAGGCACACCTCTCACAGTGGGGGCCGTCAGTGTTCCCAAGGCATCTCAGGCATTCTCCGGTGACGGAATCACAGCTCCTGGCCTCCAAGGGGTCCACATTGCCACTGCAGTTACAAGGGACACAGGAATCTCCGGGCACTGTTGGGTTTCCAAAGTAACCGTCTGCACATCTATATAGAAGATTGAGAGAGGGATGCAAACAAATGCGATTACTGTAGACACTACCCCACCATCCAGGGACTCTCTGAGTAGTTAATCAACCACACTGACTCTTTACCGAAGATTTACCGTGAGAGGAATGCTGCTCGAGTTCAGGCATTCACAGATTCCCGTCACTCATTGTGTGGCGGGGGAGGGCGTCCAAAAGGAGCCACACATCCCGGGGACATGCTCCGGCCCCAGACAATTCGACCCGCATCCCACCACTCAGCGATGTCACCTCCCACGGAGTCCAGCCAGACTTGGCACCGGGACGTACACGTGGGACAGATAACCCTGGCTTCCAGGCGCCAGAAGACAACTATTACATCAAACCACCCCTTGCTTATGGAATCACCCAGAGTAATGGGACATTCAAACGTATGAACAGAAGTACTGACTCCTGGCAGTTTCCTATTGATACTGATGAAAACTGAGATTAGCTCAAAGAGATCAAAAAGTCCCCAGGGACTTCCAACATTAATTTTTTAATCGATCGACTGGTTTTTCTCTGTGATCCGATGGAATAATAATGACATACCAAAGGCTCTAAAGCCACACTTAACCACACATTTAAGAATAAACACATAGAATTTATAGTAAAAAAATGTTTGGAAACAGGTCGAGCGAAGCAGAGTACCTCTCGCACCAATCCCCCGCGTATCCTGGGGCACACTGGTCACAGAACACTTCATCTCCATCGTCGAGGTGGCAGGTGGGGCTGAAACTGACAAAGCAGTAGAAATGAATGCAGTTCTCCAGTGGATGGTGCAGAATTCCTAAATATTAAAATGCTTAGTTTCTACTACTCCTGTCCTTACAAACTTTCACCGCGTGCTCACTCCTTAGCCCAGAACCCAAGGCCCCAGGCCACGCAGCCCGCCCATGGGCACTGGACACTCCCTGCTCGACCCTCGGCCCGGACTGCGCTTCTCCCCATCTGCCCAGGTTCACCGGCTCACCCCCAAGGCCCAGCTCAGCGGTCCCCTCCTCCAGGAGGCCGGCTCTGATGCTCAGGCAGAGTTCCTGTCCTCGAGTTCCCAGGACTGGGCTGCCTGCCTTAGAGCTGCCCACACTGGCCAAGAGTGAGCCCGCTTACAGGACAGAGCCAAGGGGCTCCACACTTCAGTGAGTGTAACCAGCATCCCCCGAGGCCCCCATGCAGCCCGAGGTCCCTTCATACTCCATTCCTGGTCTTGGGAGGACCGCGAAGGGAGGCCTGGGGGCCATAGCGAGGTCCCCACGATTTCACCAGAGCAGCCCTGATTGCTGTTTTGTACACTGGAGTTCCAAATAAAACTCCCCATGGGAGAATCCTCTAGGCGTGGATGGGGGGAGAGTTCTAAAGGGTAAACAGTGAGAGAGACTTTCAGACCGCTGGCCTGGGGCACACAAGCCCCAGCATGTTGGTCGAGGCCGTGACTGTAACCATCCTCCGCCTCCCCTCGTGCTCTGTGCCCCGGGACCACCTGCAGCTCCGCAAACCGACCTGCCCCTCACGCTGCCAGACCGCGGCACCACTTCTTCCCGCCTAGCAGGCCCTTCTCCTCCACTGCCTTCAAACTCCCTCTCATCCTTCAAGTCTCAGATGGAGAGCTTCCACAGGGAATCGCCCCACACAGATTCCCTCTGCACAGTGGACCCACTTCCTCTGCCCTCGTGACCGCACTGTGGATTCCACGGCGTCGGCAGCCACAGAGGAACAGTTTGACACTCAGGACACCTACCATGATGCCCAGCATATACCAGGCGCTCAGTAAAGATTCGTTAAATTAAACTAAATGAATTCAGCCCATTCTCAATGAGCCTCGTATTTACATATTTTGGTCATTCGCTCATATACTCCTGAAGCCCAGGAACATGTTTTATTCATCTCTGCATCTCCTCTGCCTCTTAGCACAGTGGTAGGCACACAACATATACGTGTGAAGGAACTGACGGCCAACATTAGACCAAGGGCAAAAAAGGCCATGCAAATGTCCTTGCCTTCACACAACTTGCCTTACGCAATTTAAAACATCAAAGTTTTTGTTTGTTTTTTTTAAGGAAGAGAGAATCTGTTCCTCCATCTCTAATCCCAATTAATTGCCCCAGGGCAAAATTAACACTCTCATCACACACAGGTCTTGCTCTGAAGGTATCAGTGCACGTCTGGATGGAGACCCAGGCCACGCGGGGCAGGACCGGCTAGTGGAGGAGCCCGGCTTACTTGTTGGAGGCCGTGGAGAGCGGGCAGGCACACGGCTGGCAGTCCCCAGGGGTTCCTCGGGAAGGCAGCCCGTAGAAGCCGGGCAGGCAGCGCTCGCAGCGGTCCCCGGTGGTGTTGTGCTGGCATGCCTAGGACACACGCATGGAAAGAAGACTCGGCTCAGGCCTCCTTAAAGGAATCTCAGGTTCACCTTCAAACAACCTGAAGTCCAAGTGAAGAAAAAAGGCAAAACGCTAAAGCAAGTCACCAAACTCTCTTATATGAGGAGGGGTTGCCTGTTTCCAGATCCGCTAATAAAAATTTTTAATTTATGTAAACGGGAAGCATAAGACCTTTCATTTCCAACCGTGTCAGAGTAACTGGCAGCAGACTTGCCCTCTGTAGGGACGGAATACAATACATCAAAGAGCTGCTCTCAGACCCCAGACAGCGGAGGTGCAGGATGTGCAGGGAAGGGAGACAGCGGGATGGGTCCTGCAACTGCATGTCTTTCCCCCTGGAGACAGTCCAGGAAATCCTGAATTTATACTACGGCATGGAGAACGTCGGAAATGGTAAATACATGAATAAGTACGAAAGATTTCTTTTCCTCATTTAAAACACCTCTTTAGAGAGTGAAATTACCCTGCGTCAGGTGTAGGAGGTGTGCGAGAGACGGGCCCCCGGGCGGCTCCTCTCCTGCCCGTTCCTTCCAGGCCCCTCTTCTCCCCTGGCTTGGTCTCCCTATTGCCCCCACCTGGTGCTGATGCCACCCAGAGCTCTCCCCTACAACCTCTGCCCTCCCCTGCCCGTACTCCCAGCCCCAGCCCCAACTGTGGGCCCTCTCCTCTCACTTCCTCTCCCTTGGGGTCTTCCATGTCCTTTTATACCCCTTCTCTTAAAGCCACTCATTTTACACACATTTACTGGACATTTTTCACCTGACTATTCAAATAATATTTCCAGTTGTTAACTACATACTTTTCTATCATTCCTGAGGTTGATAAAAGTTTTCCCATCTGTTCCATTTAATTGTGTTGCATCCTCTATATCACGGTTTCACCAGTTTTTTTTAGGGTCATCCCAGACCAGAGCTTCCAAATTTGAATGTGTATACAGATCATGTGGGTTAAATGTTGACTCTGATGCTGCAGGTCTGCGATTTTGAGTTTCTAAAAAAGCTTCCAGATGACGCCCATGCGCTTTTCTTTTTCTTTTCATCCCTCATATGACCTTGGTTTTGATCATTAACCCAAATCTACGCAAAATGCAACCGGCCTTGGTAAAGAGCTACATGGTTGTGCTAAAAGAATTATGCAAAATAATTAGTTTCGTTAAAATCTATTTGATTAAGCTCAACTGCAAATGTCTCTGATTTGCTTTCTTTCCTCAAAGGGCCAGACTGGGTCTTCTTTCTCTTTGGGAAAACTACAATGTAGTTCTGTTGAAAAACCTGCTGAAGGTCTGTTTCAATGCTATCTCAGGCAGGCGCCAACACCCCTTTAAGTGATGATCCCTGTTGGTGGATCTGGAACGTGAAGGGATAGGAATGCTCATCTCCTTGGGGAGCGAGCACATCTTCTCTTGATTGGAAAAGGAAAAACCAGGAGGGCCCAAGACATGCACAACTGCATTTTATGCCCCTGTCTTTCCAAAGAAAAGAAATTGATTCCTCCTTGGAGTAAGAGCAGAGAGAGCTCAGAGAAAATAGTGAGGACACAGGTAAACTGTGGACTCTGGGTGGCTGTGATGTGTCAGCGTGGGGTCACTAATTGTAACAAATGCACGACTCTGGGGCGGGGGGGATGTTGATAATGGAGGCGTATGAGCATGGGTGCCCACAGGGGGTAGATTGGAAATCTCTATACCTTCTTCTCAATTTCACTGTAAACCTAAAACTACTCTAAAAATAGTCTTTAAAAAAAGACAAGAATAGGAGCACTAAGAACAACTGGAAACTTCTCTCTAATAAAATGTATATAAGGAGTCAACCCCTAGAATCTAGATAACTATATACAAGGCCAGGGGCTAGTTACAGCTATGCTAAAGGAAGAATTAAAGGTTTCTTTTTAAAATAGAATTTAAAAAGCAAAGCAGATTAAACAGATAAGTGATCTTACAAGTTTTTATATTTCCCTGTATTCCAATCTAAATTTTATTACTTTTCTCCTTTAATTACTTAAAAAAGGAAAAAAAATAATTTTACAGCAGAAAAACCTGGCAGAGACTCCCTTATCCGAGTGACCCAGGCTAATTAACATCCCCCAGAAGCAGCCAGTGGCATCACGGACCCTGACAGCACACACTGGGAGGGCACGTCACCTCAAGGTCCTCTCACCAAAAATGGATAACCTCAACCTCACCACGAGAAAGTGGACCAGCTCCAGCGGAGGGACAGTCCACAGAAGGTCCGAAGATCTCAAATGTGCCCTAGTCCTGAAAACCAGGAACTGTCACAGCCTGAAGGAGGCAAAGCCTCCTCATACTAAATGCAGTATGGGACGGTAGGTTTGATGCTGGAAAGGAAAAGGATGAAACCTGAATGGAAACTGACATTTAGTTGATGGGACTGTGCCATGTTAATTTCTGAGTTTTGATAACCATACAGATTGTGTAAGATGAGCATCCGGGGAAACAGGGCGATGCTCACACGGGAACCCTCTATCCTATTTTTCTAACCTTTCTGTAAATCTAAAATTATTCCTTAAAAAATTTTACACTATAAAAATTATTATCTTCTATACTTAGAGCTTTAAGGCTATTTAGCATCTTCACTTTCACAGGAGAATATATTTTTGGAAATATATATTAACAGAAGCACGTGCAAATCTTCCAGCCTGCCTGTCACTAAAGCCATAGGTGGTACAATCACGACCTGCTGACCACCCCCAAGTGCTGGCAGAGGCCTCCAAACCCAAATGGCAGGGGGAGAGAGGTTTTAAAAAAGCAGCGACCAGGACTTCCCTGGTGGTGCAGTGGTTAAGAATCTGCCTGCCAATGCAGGGTACACGGGTTCGATCCCTGGTCCAGGAAGATCCTACGTGCCGCAGAGCAACTAAGTCCGTGAGCCACAACTACTGAGCCCACACGTCACAACTACTGAAGCCCAAGCACGTAGAGTCCGTGCTCTGCAATAAGAGAAGCCACCACAATGAGAGGCCCATGCACCGCAACTAAGAGTAGCCACTGCTCGCCGCAACTAGAGAAAGCCCGCGCACAGCAACGAAGACCCAACACAGCCAAATAAATAAATTAAAAAAAAAAAAAAAAGCAGCGACCTCCCTTCCTTGTGGGAAGTTACACCTGAGGAACTTATTCTGGAGGGACCGAGTAGGCGTGCAAACATCATTCCACGCCATCCTACAGACGCTTCACTTACAGAACAAAGACACTGACAAAGAACAAAACAAAACAAAAGCTGTACTTGCAGAGAAAAAGAAAAATTAGGCTCTAGAGAGAAAAAGCAATCAGCGGCATCATGCCGATATCTTCCCCGTGGGTCTGATCGTTAATTTTTCCTAACCCTGTGACTCAATCAAGCTCTTTTGGAAAAAGCATGATCCTTTCCCTGTGCAGTGAATAGGGTTCAGCTGATTACCATATGCATTCACTCCATCTCTGAGCAGTGAATCCACTAGAACCCAGGAGTGTGGCCTGGCTCCCAGGCATAAGAGCCTAAAAGAATTCCTGACTGAAGTTAAAAAACAAGTCTTGCCCTGTATCTGCCCCAAAGTTCATTCTCAAGATTAACTACATATTTGCTAAGCCTTATTTCAACTCCAACTGCATGAAAGAGGTACTTGTTTGCAGAGTTTATCTGAACTAACATCTATGAAGCATTATATATTATACAAAAGAGTGAGATTATTAGAAATTTTTTTTATTCCTCTTACGATATACTATGTAACATAATGTTAAAATCTACTAGCACTTGCGTTTAAAAGATCTGATGATCCTTTTTATTTAATCAGTGGTCGTTTTCTCCCTTTATATTGCTTTTTAATCTTGCAAAGTAAATCATTACTTATTGTTCTAATAAAAAACCTGCAATGAAATCATACATCTTTTTTCTGCTATCACCAAAGCAACTTTTCTTCACAAAAAAAAGAAGGAAAAAAGCAGGAAACATTTTATGACTTAAACTTAAACCTGCAGATTTCCTCTAGGGTCCACAAGGGCAGGGATATTCCCTGTGGAGGAAGCTTCCTTTTTAATCACTTCTGTACAGTGAGGGCTTCAGGGTGGGAGGAGGGCGTGCACTCAAGGTCTCAGCCAGACTCACAAAGCAAACGCCATGAACGTCACACTCAGCTGCATGGCCGTGGCATTCACAGGGCTGACAGATTCCTCCAAAGAGTATTCCATCCACGCGGTAATAGCCAGGGAGACAGGACTGCAAAAGAAGGACGGGTGACTGTCCAGGTTAAGGCAAATTTACAAAAAACGCAAATCATCTTCTTCCCAGTACGTTAGAATCATAAACCGCTCAATTTTCCATGAATGGAAACTTATTTTTTTTGCCCAAACGTGCCATAAAATGCACCCATATTAAGCATACGATTCAATGGGTTTTTTTTAGTAAGTTTACTGAGTTGTGCAACCATCACCATAATCCAGTTCCTTATATATTTTAAAGGTAGAAACATGCACACAAAAATGTAATGGCTATGCAATGAGTCAGCGTACATCATAGCAGTTTTCCTCTGCAATATTCTTAGAAATCATGTAACAGCCTTTTAATCAAGGCTGTTTCAATCAAGGGGATTTATTTCTCTCAACACTTTTTCTGTTGCTTAAAATTTAGTAAATGTTGCCATCAAAGTGTTAAATGCAGGTCTGCGTCAAACGGCATCAGTTTAAGAGAGCAAACGTTGCAGGTGAGCTTCCCTCTGGCTATGCGCTGGACAGGCAACATGGGCGTTCAGGGGCAGGGAGCCACCTCGGACACTGTACTTCATGTCGCCCTTGTGACGACCCTGAGAAATCGGCTCTCTATCTGATAGACTCGGAATCCGGAACACGGCGCGTTAGCTACGGTCCATGGCACCCGTGCAGTGATTCCACACCAGGTGTGCACACCTCCAAGATCCATGTCCACGGGCTGCCCGGGGCCACAGCAGACAAGAAACACATCCAGAGTGCAGACCAGGGAGTAATTAATTTGGAGGTTGGCACACTCCCTTGGGGGCATGGGAGGAGGGGGTGTGGATGTGCCTTTTATTGTCCTAAGAATTCTTAAAGAGCATTTCATTATAGTAATAATATATAATGCCTTCATTCACACTGACCTTGGGAAAGTCCCCTGCCACCTCCCCCACGACCCCGCTCCGCAGCCAGACTCCCCCAGGGACAGCGGACTTGTCTACAGACAGGCACTGAGCAGGCAGCTGCCTGGGGGTCCGTGTTGCGGCTACAGGGCTCCCCCAAATTCCATTCCCAACCAGTAGCTGCCTGATTCTTTAAGTCACCTTCTGAGTAACAGCTGGATAAAAGAATGAGTTCTTCTGCTTAACACAAACTCTTGCAAAGGCGTCTTGACCTGCCTGTGTGATGCTTGAGCCATCAACCCAAGCACACCAGCACTTCTGGGAACAAAGCCCCCCGCGCACTTGTTCTCTAGCAGCAGCTGCTTCCTGCTGTCCCCTCCCAATCCAGCTGGCTGCGCTCCCACTTCCATGGTTGTCCTTGCTCTACCTGTCGCTCCCCTAAGCCCACATCCACATACTATGAGGTGGTCTGAGGGTCATTTATCCATTAAGCACTAGGCCCGCAGGGATTAGGACTTATGGACATTTGCTGGTCCTAAAAATAAATGAGATGTAAAAATAAGTTCATTGGTCCCAACCCTGTGGCCAAAAAAAATCTTGCAAAATATTTAAAATAGAAATAAAAATATTTAATTAAATATGTACACCACGAAGCTTTAGGCCAACTTTATTACCTACAAACCTAATATTATAGGTTAAATGCTCTCACTTTGTAAAAATGCTTGCCAAGAAATCACAGCCAATGACAAATGTTCACAATCACAGTCATGGGCTCATGAGGCGCAGGACCTCATGGCAATTAGCAGGGATGAAGTTCAATGACCACTTCCTAGCTGTGTGACCTTGGTCAAGTTACTTAACCTCTCTGTGTCTCCGTTTCCTAATCTACGGAACAGAAAGTATATGAAGGGCCTACCTCATAGGATTGTTGTAAGGATTAAATGAGGTAACATATGGAAGGGGCTCAGAATAGTGCCAAATGCATAGAAAGTTCTCAGTAAGAGAGAGTTACTATCAATATGTATGTCCAAATAATTCCAAAAAATATTTCAAAATTTTTAAGCGACAGATTACTTTCATCCATGACTGCAAGTATGGTTTCATATACTGCATATGTGAGGTAGAGCCCACCTAAGTAACATAGCCTGGGGCCATCAAAGGTCTCCAAAAAGGCCTGGCTTGTCTGAAGCTTTCCAGGGTCGCATGTTGGTAATTGGTAAATGTTCAAATACAATCAAATTCAATCCTCCTTAGAAATGCAAAATATGGCATGGGTGTCTCAACTTTCCTGTTGACTAAGCAGGACGGTGACACTTACTTAGAGTATTCCCATATGCCCCAGAGGAATTAGATTTCCTTAAACAATGTATTTCCAATGTTCCAATAACCTCCAAAAGTCTGATGTTTAGAAACACTGGGTTTCCAAAGTTAAAATTCAAACACGCATTACGACATCACCTTCAATATGCTTTTCCCCCAACCCCGCAGGAAGGAGAAAAGGAAGACGACGGGAAGGAGGAGGAGTGTTACCTCACAAGAGATGCCCGCATAGCCTTGGGGGCACTCGCAATGCTCCACCTCTGTGGCCAGGGACAGGTCTATAACGTTAGGGCTGGCTGTGTCCAGAGAGACAGAATCCAACCTGCAAACAAACAGGCAGGGCCGTTACAGGACTTACACACTCGCACACGGCATCTAACACCTCAAAGAAGACGAATTCCTAAGAAAGATTTAATTCAAACAAAATGGTGATGTGATTTTTGTAAGTAAGTAAAGATTTTCACAACAGGACACTTTCTGGGAGCTGTTCATTAGTCCCTGGAAATGCCTTGGACATTTGGTACAAGACGAGCTGCTGTCCATACACAGCCGTGGGAAGGCTCTGAGAAGCCCGTTCCGAAGAGTGAACTCCAGAACGAACCCATGCAGCTGAACTCTCTCTAGTGCAGAGAGACTGTCCTGAATGTGCAGTTCTGTTTGCTTTAGCTGCATCCAACATGTATGCTTAGCCTGGCATTGCCAGAAACTGACCTCAGAGTAACGAAACGACTAAGGATGGACTCATGAGCTTAAATAGTTTGTGAAAACCTAAGACCATTAACATCAGGAGGGTGAAAACCAGATGCAACACAGTTAACAACTGTCACCTCATTGGGCATTTCTCAAAAATCCACCCTGAAAGTTTCTGATCCCAATGCCAAGTCTATCTCCTACTAGATACATTTGTCATGGACAACAACTGTTATGCCTTTGATAAAATTATAGTGATAAAAAATAATTCCAAGACAGTTGTTAGCTGTGTCCTTAAAATAATCAAGTAAAGTATATTCAGCTTAAAATTGTATGATAATAAAGACAAGATCACCTACGTTTTCCCTCCTTTTCAGTACACACCTGTAAAGAGCCATCTTTGCAGAACTGTAGTCGGCTCTGATCAAGAGATGTGTCACGTTGGCAAGCACGGTCATCAGCTGGTCGCGATCTACCTCCCTCCTGCTATGAAAATCTCGGAAGTGCTCAGGCACGAGTCTAACCACGTTCAAGTGCTCTTCATAGGGCTGCAATAACAGGCCCTCTGCCTGGGTCCTTAAAGTGAGCCCATTCCCCTAACATTTAAAAACAAGAGGAAATATATTCATAATTCAATTTCATGATCAAACACTAAAAGCAGATTTTGTATTCAGCCACGTGGCTTTTCAGTTGTGTGCAGGTTTTTGGCAAACGTGTAATGATGTCCATAGCCCTTGGTCCAGAACGACCAGAGAAAACGTATCACTATCTTCCTCTCAGAGGGATTCGGATAAGTCTAAAGACTGTGCCTGTGCTGGGATCTCAGAAAAGAGACAGTCATGCACTAGCCCACAGTTTCCCTCAAAGCAACCAATCTGACACCTCTAATCTTTTTTTTAATTGAAGCATAGTTGATTTACAGTGTTTCAGGGGTACAGCAAAGGCCAAGGCCTTGCTGGGTCTTTTTGTGATGGGAGTGTGGAAACAGGGACAGAGGTGGAGGACAAAAATGACAATGCATCTCCAGTCCCCACACAGCCAGGCACTGCTGCCTAGTCATTCACATGGGGAGGATGCTACAGGAGGGGAGGAGGGACCCAAAGGGCCTAAAAGGAAGTCCCAACATCGAGGAAAAACTCCTCTCCCTCTAAATTGTGAATAGACAGGTCAGCTACAGGAGCAAGCGAAGAGCTACAGGTGCTGCCCTGAGGCAATTCTGGAAATTCCCAGTCTCAGCGGAGTCCAGACGGGCAAAGCACCACTGAATGGCCACCTGGCCCTGAGCTCCTGCCACTACGGCCTCGCTTAGCCACCTTCAGTCATAAAACTGCTGCCCCACGAAGCCCTCGGCTCTAGCGAACTGATGCGAAAGCAATTACCTTAATGATGACGTCGGCGTGAGACATGGGGTCACCGTCCGCCATCTCCACTGGGACCTCGTAAGACACCGTGTACTTCAGGAATCCACCAAACGCCGTCAGCTGGAATGTTTAAGTGACAATGAGCACGGAGGGGAAGGATCATAGCCCTTGGCAAGGGGACACGGTCACTAGGATCTACCTGGCAACAACTAGGCTGCGAGGTGTCCCAGAGGCCACAATATGTAAGGATTTCACATTAAAGGCAGTGGAAAGGAAGCACGTTATACGAATGTTCTGTTTAACTGATACCATGAAATGTAGGATACTGTCTAAATGCACAGAAAAAAATGTACTCCTCCTTAGAGATCCCGAGGTAAATTACTCTGAACTTGTGCTAGTCCCACGATAGACCTTTATTTCACTTAAGGACTTTAGGGGGCAGGGAGTGTGATCCAGGACTACAACCTCAACACTGGGGCTCACCGCCCTGCTTATAGGACGGCAACAGCAACACGTGTGATCAGCTAAAGGAAGGACTAAGGATTTCCTTCCTGATCAGACATCCTTTAATGTAAAAGAGAGATTTTCTTTCTGCCAGCTATGGTACAACGTTCAGAATCCAATCTTTGCACCATAAAATTGGAGAGGTGCTCCCCAGACATGAAAACAAAACTATTGAATTTTGGTGATAAGATCCCTTTCTAAATAGAAAATGTCTTCTAAGATTATAATTTGATGGGAAAAGTAATCATTTTCAAAAATAAACACTACTGGGCTTCCCTGGTGGCGCAGTGGTTGAGAGTCTGCCTGCCGATGCAGGGGACACAGGTTCGTGCCCTGGTCCAGGAAGATCCCACATGCCGCGGAGCGGCTGGGCCCGTGAGCCATGGCCACTGAGCCTGCGCGTCTGGAGCCTGTGCTCCGCAACGGGAGAGGCCACAAGAGTGAGAGGCCCGTGTACCGAAAAAAATAAAAAAATAAAAAAAAAATAAACACTACTTAAATATACACAAAACAGCTATAAAATTAAAATATAACCAACAAATTAACTGGAAACGTACCATGGTACGAGACCTACACTACATATACCATGACTTCAAACAAACCAAAGGCCTGGATAAGGTGAGCAGGGAGCTGTAGGTATTGAGAGAGATTCCATTGGATATATTTTCAGATCGATCAGAGTCTGGAGGGAAGCTGCCTAATTGGTGAGGAGGGACAGGACCATGTCATTGAAGGGAGAGGTTAAATCGTAGCCACCAACTTCCCACTTTGTGGAATCACCTTTGAGCGTTTTCTTACAGTGGAAAGTATTCTACCTGTTCTTAAACACGCACTTCACGTGAGCAACAAGCATAATAAAGAAGAAGGGGGCAGTGCAAGGGTTCCTGCACACCTTTCCCAGGGGTGTTCTATACGCCAGGTAAGACAGGTACACGGCTGGCTCCACAGCGCAGGGATGCGAGGGACCTTCACAAAGGCCCAGGTGACCCAGGAACCCAGAGCAAAACAGAAGGTCTGTCAGGGAGGGGACAAGATTTCATACAACAGACCACCTTCGACGGGGCCAAGAAAGACATAGGTTCATATTTTAAAGATGCAGTAAAGTCTAACAAGGATAAAAAGACCGTGTGAGTCAGGTGTCAGTAAACGCTGTGTGATATTCTGCTAAACTCAAAAAAGACCAACGACAGTACTTGAAAAGCCAACACAAGGTCTTCCTTAATGTGCTCTGAGATCTCTGCCCCAGACACCGGCCCTGGAAGTACCTTGTTTCCCAGGTAGGCCTCCGGGGCCGACCAGTAATACTGGGAGGTCAGCCTCTGCACCACCGCCGAGCTGTTGATGCTGATCTGGTGACGCCCGCCCAGCATGTCCTGCTGGGACCGGAGCTGGCTGGAACTGACCAAGTCGGTGACCAGCCAGCCGGACATATCTTTCACCTTAAAAAAGATCCAAGAATTTTAGAACATGAAATTGAAGTCACCTTAGGTTTCACCCAGCCCAGTGTTAGTATCTTCACCGTGAAGGGACAGACCCAGAAAGCACGGCGAGGACGGAGCTAACACACGGTGGCCCTTGCACTCGTCAAAGGACCCGGAAAACCTGAGAACGAGTCACACGTCCCCCAAACCCAGGTCAATTAGAAGCAAATAATGAGCAAAACCATAAAGGCCACGGGTATGTAACTTAGATTAAAAAACAGCAAAGAACTCAATAAACGCATTGAACACAGTGTCTCTGGCTAACTCTGACTTCGTTGTTGCCCCCTGCTTCTTAGCCAAATGCCAAAAACCGTATAAAACGACCTCCAGATCCTATCCTCCCAATTTGTCATCTACATAGAGATGACAGGAGATCACCCACAGGAACGCACCCCATTCTCAAGTACTGATCCGAATCCCTCCTCCCCATACGCTGGTGAGGAGGGAGGAGGGAGGGGAGGAGGGGGGGTCAGGGACTAGCCCTAACCTCCAGCCATCACCCTGTCCTCCCTAGAACCCACTCAGCACTCACCCAGAACTCGTTCCCCCAGAATTCTCGATTCCCCAAACAAAGGGAGTACCCTGCCTCTCCTCATAAACTGTGCCACCTGCTGCGTTCCCACCTCGCCTGCTTCTTCGAGCTAGAAAATTCTGCATGTCCCCAGGTCCTGCTATGCTTCCCGGCCTGAGACCGGGGTGGGGCTGGTGGGGTAAGATCTGACCCCACAACTCCATGCATTTCCCCACAGAAG
Organism: Pseudorca crassidens; assembly: GCF_039906515.1. Classification (NCBI taxonomy): domain Eukaryota; kingdom Metazoa; phylum Chordata; class Mammalia; order Artiodactyla; family Delphinidae; genus Pseudorca; species Pseudorca crassidens. Next base: position 60,544,398 of record NC_090307.1, read on the forward strand.
AAATTTACATACGATGCATTCTGCAATGCCGCAGCATCCTATTGCTTCCATAGGAAAATGTATGAGGGAACAAACACATGATCTAGGAATTTTAGTGACACTTTGGTAAGTGGGCAGCCTTTGATCCACGTCGACGTCGGTCCAAAGGATGAGAGTGGTGTTACAGAAAAGACAGCCTCATCGCTTTCTGACACAGTTCCTGGCTCTCAAAGGATTCCCTCACCTGACTGATTGGCCAGGAGAGGCTGTCGCAAACGTCAGAGACACCAAAGCAGAAGCATTCCGAGCAGCCCTGGGGGTTCCTTTCCTCCAAGTTATAGAATCCTGGTTTGCATCGATCACAATGTTTCCCCTCAACATTCTCCTGCAAATTGGAGTAAAAAATTAGCTTTTGAAACCAATAGGTAGGCAGACTACAATGACATTAACATGACATTAGCAAGAAAGATGTCTGGCGATCCAGAGACACAGGTAAACAAAAAGACACTCAAAGTCAATGCGAAGCCTCATGATGTCACGATTTCCAGATAGTCTGAAATACGTATCATTTGATTTTGTAGTCAAGACTGAGGCTAGGGATCTTAGAGCTTGGTCCTTATATTTAAATGGCTTTTTCGTATTGCTTTGTTCTAAATCTTTTATGTCTGCAGATCTTTCAAGCATTTTAAAATCTGAAGAGGACTATGTAATTGTCTTAATAAATGCTCAAGATAATTTTCCATCATATGTAACGTACCTAAGACTCTGCTTACATGGGAAGGAACACAAGACACAGCTGGAAGTCCGCTGAATTACGGGGAGATGGTTATTAGTGTCAGATAGCCAGAAAACGCCTCCCTGGTATCAGATTCATGCATTTCTTATCATTGTTCAATTCCTTTTTAAGAGAAGTCCAAAAGAATCTATCTGCCTTTAATTAATGTTCTTAGAAATGTAGTGTTTACTTGCTTCTCCTCTAAACATAAAGCTTAAAAAGGATGTCACAGAAGAGGCATTAGGCCAAGGCCTAAGAAAAGCAGTATTTGGTTTCAACCAGGAAGTCACAGAAATACTTCTGGAGTATCTGGCCATCACCCAGAAGGCACCAAAAAAGAAAATCAGGTGCCCATCTAAGTCCAAGGATATATTCTCTGGCCAGTTCACTGTGACATAATGTCATGCTTCTCAGGAAGGCTCAGGGGAAGGGAGAGTTCCACTTTCACCTCGATGCTTTGCTTAGGACCTGATCATCTGAGCCAATGAAATGCATCCCATTTTCAGGACATCTCAAAGGAAACTCTGGGGCAGCTTTAACCTCCACACATACCTTACAGAGACAAGCCTCGGAGCAGGGTTCCTCATTCACGCTGCCGGCTGGGTTACAGTCACAGGGCACACACGCAGGGTAACCCTTGTAACCAAACTGGCAGCGATCACATTTTTCTCCTGCGTAACCTTCCTTGCACGGACACTGACCCGGCCACTTCCCTGCGAAGAAAAATGGCAAAATGACCCAACAGGAAGGTAAAAGAGGTTTAAAGCAGGGGTTGGCCAACTATTTCTATAAAGGGTCAGCGAGTAAATATTTTAGGCTTTCTGGCCAGAGACTCTGTTGCAACTATTCAACTTTGCCCGTATTGCTTGAAAGCAGCCACAGATGATACATAAATAGATGGGTACAGCTTTATTTATAAAAAACAGTGGTGCCAGATATGGCCCATAGACCATAGTTTGACAACTCCTGGTTTAAAGAAAGAACAAGACAGATGGAAAGCACAGAGGCTGGTGGGAATGTAAAATGGTGCAGAAGCTTTGCAAAAACATTTAGTACTTCTTCAAAATGCTAAGCATAGTGTGACCATAAGATCCAGCAATACCATACCTAAGTATTTAGCCAAGAAAAATGGAAACATACATCCTCCCAAAAACTTGTACATAAATGTTTGTAGCAGCATTATTCACAATAGACAAAAAGTCAAAACCACCCAAATATTCATCAACCGATGAGTGGATAAGTTAAACATGCATGCAATGGAGTATTATTCAGCAATCAAAAGCACTGAAGTACTGACACGTGCTACATGGATGAACCCTGAAAACATTATGCTCCGTGAAAGAAGCCAGTCACTAAAGACCACATAGTGTATGGTTCTATTTATACAAAATGGCCAGAATAAGCAAATCTCTAGAGAAAAATTACATCCGTGGCTGCCTAGAGCTTGGAGCTGGGGCAAAGGGATGGAGGAAAACAGGCAACAACTGCCAGTGGGGAAGGGGTTTCTTTATGGGGAGATGAAAATGTACCAATATTGGATTGTGGTGATGGCTGCACCCATGAATATGCCGAAACACAATGAATTGTACACTTTAAATGGGTGTACTGTATGGTAGTCAATCATATCATAAAATCAAGCTTTCTTTTTTTTTTAAAGCACATAAGCCAGTGGTGGAGGGCAATAAGCACTGTCTTTGCTTCTAATGCCAGCTTTGAAAGTTGTGTACTCTTGGCCAAGGTTCTTAAGTACTCTGAGCTACAGTTTCCTTGCCTATAAATTGGGTAAAATAATTTTTATTGGCCATGATTTAAAGTCGAAATGAGGGATTCCCTGGTGGCGCAGTGGTTGAGAGTCCGCCTGCTGATGCAGGGGACATGGGTTCGTGCCCCGGTCCGGGAAGATCCCACATGCCGCAGAGCGGCTGGGCCCGTGAGCCATGGCCGCTGAGCCTGCGCATCCGGAGCCTGTGCTTCGCAACGGGAGAGGCCACAGTAGTGAGAGGCCCGCGTACCCCCCCCACAAAAAAAAAGTTGAAATGATATATATTTGAAAATGAACCCAATCAAGGGTGATTGTCATCAGCCCCAGCATCTCATCAAGCGTTGCGGGTAAGAATCAACTCCCTCCTGTAATTTACCCTCCCCCTTGTCAGCAGGGCCCACAGACAGCACATCCCTCCCTGCTGAGCAATATCCATCCTCACTGCTAGTGATGGGGCACTGGAGGGGGTCACAGGGGTCTCTGGACAGATGCCACCTCCTCAGGAGACTCTGGTATTTGCAAGTCCATTTGCCAGTTTTTGAAATGGAAAGAACACTGACATTTACAAAGTTAACTGGGGGATCTGATTGCTTTGTGGGAGGATGTATGCTAAAGGCTCTGCATGTCTTCTGAGCGCTAAGTAGAGTGATTGCTATTTACTGTTTCACGTATGACTTGAAACCGAGCCTTATTTCCTCTTTCGTCAAAAGCTAATTAACCTCTCAAATGTCATTTCATTGTCCCAACATTGCCATTTCCACCCTCTACCTCCCTCCCATCACGATTCCTAATTTTGCTTTATGCCCAGGGCACTGATTCCTACCTGGCTTTATATTATTTATGTACTTGTTCGTTTATTGTCTGCTTGTGAGCAGGGACCTTGGTCATCTTGTTTGAGGATATATATGTTCCTAGGTCCTAGAAAACTGCCTGACACGTAGTAGGTGCTTAGTAAATATTTGGTGAGTGAAAGAATCAATAGAGAATCACACCACTAAATTATTACACAATGGTAACAGTCTCACTAGGTACAAATCTTACACACATACACACACACACACACAAATCAATTACAAGCACAAAAATGAATCAAGTACTCACCTCTGTGTAAGTCAGAATGAAGGTCATTCTTAATACAGACAGAACTGAGGGACCCCAGAGGGTCACAGTCACAGGGATGACAAGGGTTGTCATCATAAGGTGACACCTGAAAGGCAGAGGTTGCCCTAGATTATCTTGCTAGAAATAACAGCAATATTAGTATTAACATTGAGAATAATACCAATGACAAGGTATTGACTTTTTATCCAAGATGTGACTATCACAATGATTCTGTGTACCCAGTGGGTGTAGGTCAAGCCAGAAAAAAAGTGCAAACATCTTTTTGACAGTGACAGCAGCTGGCATCATTAGCAAAGTGTCATCCTTCTTCATTATCACTGCTACCCGTCCCCTCACTCTGCCATCTCTTGGAGACATGTAGAAGCCTCTCCTATGACTTAGCCACCATGGGATTCCCGTGACAGCTACATATGGTGTCAACTGAGGAGTGAGCACTTCCTACTGGCAAGATACAGCTGCTTTAGTTATTGGCTGACTCTCCACAGGGACACTTACTATCACAAAACTCTGAGATGACGCAGCCAGTAGACCCACAATTCAAGTTAAGTAATGGTGAACATCCTACCCTGAGCAAGAAAACAGGATGGATAGAGCAGGAAACTGATATCTGAAGAACACTACCAGCATATTGTAAGAATACAGATGAAATGTTGCAAAAGGAAATGTCCTCAATACAGAGACTGATGCGTGGCGCCCTGAATGTCTTTTCTACTGCAAAGCTGGGCGACAGTTGAGGCGCTCTTACCCTGTGTGGTCTGTAATATCCATCCACGCAGGTTTCACAGTTGATGCCCATGGTTTTCTGCAGGCAATCAATACAAACCCCTCCTCCTCTGAATTGTCCGGCAGTATTCAGACTTCTCTTCTGATTCGCCACATTTTCATCATAGTAACAGTCTTTGGCTTTATTGTGGCAATTGCATTCTAGGAAAATATTTTAACATCTCAATTAATACAGATACCGTGGCCTAGATAAAGAAAAGCCTTCCCTCCTTTAGTAAATTTTGATGACTATAAATTAAATTAAAATTATAGAAGTCATTTTAGTAGCAATCTTTCAGAGGCATTGGGGAGTAGCTATCTGAATTATACGTATGCATATCCACTTGATTCATCAACCTGTCTTCTGGGATCATATCTTGCAGAAGCACTTGCTCACTTGTCAATGACAAAGGTGAATTACTGCACCATTGCTTGTGTTAACAAAGGACTTGTAACAAGCAAAATACCACGGGTAGGTAGCTGTTTTGATTATGTTACATCCATATAATGGAGTTCAGTGCAACTGCTTTTAAAACAGCATTTCATAGTGTTAATATGGAGATGTTTTATTTAAGATATATTGTTAAATATAAAAGTAATGCATAGAATGGCACGCATAGCACATCAGGTTCTGTGTACAAACAGTGTGATGTGTTGGAATATACTAACTTATGCTTTACTTGTAAAAACATTTCAGGAAGAACCTACCAGGAAACAATAAAAAGTAGGAAGGATGGAAACAGAAATATATAAATATGCTTTTATATACTGTAGATATTGGAACCTTGTGAATATATTGCCTATTTAAAATTTAAATCCAAATTTATAAAGAATAAATTAATATATGGGAAGTGGAATCTTAGAGAAATAGCAAATTGATAATCAATGCATTCGGGTCTCAATCCTTTAAATTTTATTAAGGTAGTCTGCCTCTTTGTGAACTACTTGAATAACTAAGAAAACCAGTTATTTACTACTTACAGATGTTAAGTCACCATAAACTGAAGCATATGAAGGGGGAAAACTTCACATCCTTGCAATTCTCAGTGAACTTACCTTCACACGTGTTACCAGAGGAAACAGTGCCGGGCCTCCAGGGCTGCTGACGGTACCCAGGACAACACCGATTGCAGCTGTCACCACACGTATTATGTTCACACTGACACTGGAATTTCTAGGCAGTAAAGAATATAAAATTGCATCTGAAAATTTACCTGTATGTTTTTCTTAATTTTATTTAGGAAGAACGCATCACAGTCAAATACACAGCAAGAGTTTACAATCAAGCAAACTAGCATTTAATTTTTAGAGAAAAAAAAAAACATATGACCTGGTTACAAACAGAAATGAGAAGGAATAAACCAAAACTAACATATGGCTTAACAAAAAAGAACTTTTCAAAAGAGACACATTGACCTGAAAGGTTTGGAAGCTCCTACTAGTAACTTTCTTGATACTCATCTCTGTTTTTTCAGCAATAATAAAAGTCCTAGGCTTCCCTGGTGGTGCAGTGGTTAAGAATCCGCCTGCCAATGCAGAGGACACAGGTTCGATCCCTGGTCCAGGAAGATCTCACATGCCACGGAGGAACTAAGCCTGTGCACCACAACTACTGAGGCTGTGCTCTAGAGCCCGTAAGCCACAACTACTGAGACCGCAAGCCACAGCAACTGAGCCCAGGTACCCCAACTACTGAAGCCCGCGCGCCGAGAGCCTGTGCTTCGCAACAAGAGAAGCCACCGCAATGAGAAGCCCACGCACCAAAAGGAAGAGTAGCCCCTGCTTGCCGCAACGAGAGAAAGCCCATGTGCAGCAACAAAGACCCAACGCAGCCAAAAATAAATAAACAAAAATTAAAAAAAAAAAATCCGATTCAGGAGTTAAATTATTACGAAGATTGGGTAAAAATAAGTAGCTTCGTGTAAGTTTTAAAAGAAGAAAAGAGGATGCCTTCTTCTTCACTTAATACTACGTTAAAAGAGGGAAACTTCATTTTACCTTGATTTAGCACCACAAAAAAAGAAAGAGGGTGAAGTCAGAAGGAGGGGAATCCTTCTTTTAAAAAGTATAGGAGACGAGGGAAAGATGGCGGAAAGACGAGGGGAAGATGGCGGAGAGACGAGGGGAAGATGGCGGAGAGACGAGGGGAAGATGGCGGAGAGACGAGGGGAAGATGGCGGAGAGACGAGGGGAAGATGGCGGAGAGACGAGGGGAAGATGGCGGAAGAGTAAGACGCGGAGATCACCTTCCTCCCCACAGATACACCAGAAATACATCTACACGTGGAAAAACTCCTACAGAACACCTTCTGAACGCTGGCAGAAGACCTCAGACCTCCCAAAAGGCAAGAAACTCCCCACGTACCTGGGTAGGGCAAAAGAAAAAACCGAGACAAAAGAATAGGGACGGGACCTGCACCAGTGGGAGGGAGCTGTGAAGGAGGAAAAGTTTCCACACACTAGGAAGCCCCTTCGTGGGCGGAGACTGCGGGTGGCGGAGGGCGGGGGAGCTTCGCAGCCGCGGAGGAGAGCGCAGCAACAGGGGTGCGGAGGGCAAAGCGGAGACATTCCCGCACAGAGGATCAGGGCCGACTGGCACGCACCAGCCCGAGGCTTGTCTGCTCACCTGCCAGGGCAGGCGGGGCTGCGAGCTGAGGCTCGGGCTTTGGTCGGAGCGCAGGGAGAGGACTGGGGTTGGCGGCGTGAACACAGCCTGCAGGGGATTAGTGCACCACAGCTAGCCGGGAGGGAGTCCGGGAAAAGTCTGGACCTGCCGAAGAGGCAAGAGACTTCTTCTTCCCTCTTTGTTTCCTGGTGCGCGAGGAAAGGGGATTAAGAACGCTACTTAAAGGAGCTCCAGAGGCTGCGCGAGCCGCGGCTAAAAGCGCGGACCCCAGAGACGGGCATGAGACGCTAAGGCTGCTGCTGCCGCCACCAAGAAGCCTGTGTGCGAGCACAGGTCACTCTCCACACCCCCCTTCCGGGGAGCCTGTGCAGGCCCCCACTGCCAGGTTCCCAGGATCCAGGGACAACTTCCTCGGAAGAACGCACGGCGCCTCAGGCTGCTGCAACGTCACGCCGTCCTCTGCCGCAACGTCATGCCCTCCTCTGCCGCAACGTCATGCCGTCCTCTGCCGCAACGTCACGCCGTCCTCTGCCGCAACGTCATGCCGTCCTCTGCCGCCGCAGGCCCGCCCTGCACTCCGCGCCCCTCCCTCCTCCCGGCCTGAGTGAGCCAGAGCCCCCGAATCAGCGGCTCATTTAACCCCGTCCTGTCTGAGCGGAAAAACAGAAGCCCTCCAGCAACCTACATGCAGAGGCGGGGCCAAATCCAAAGCTGAGCCCCTGGGAGCTGTGAGAACAAAGAAGAGAAAGGGAAATCTCTCCCAGCAGCTTCAGAAGCAGCGGATTAAAGCTCCACAATCAACTTGATGTACCCTGCATCTGTGGAATAAATGAATAGACTAACGCATCATCCCAAATTGAGGAGGTGGACTTTGAGAGCAAGATTTATGATTTTTTCCCCTTTTCCTCTTTTTGTGAGTGTGTATGTGTATGCTTCTGTGTGAGATTTTGTCTGTATAGCTTTGCTTCCACCATTTGTACTAGGGTTCTATCCGTCCCTTTTTTTTTCTTAATAATTAATTCTAATAACTTTTATTTTACTTTATCTTCTTTCTTTCTTTCTTTCTTACTTTCTTTCCTTCCTTCCTTCTTTCCTTCCTTCCTTCCCTCCTTTAGAAAACAAATATTCCCAAATTGAGGAGGTGGACTTTGAGAGCAAGATTTATGATCTTTTCCCCTTTTCCTCTTTTTGTGAGTGTGTATGTGTATGATTCTGTGTGAGATTTTGTCTATATAGCTTTGCTTCCACCATTTGTCCTAAGGTTCTATCCATCCGTTTTTGTTTTTCTTTACATTTTTTCTTAATAATTATATTTTAATTTAATAACTTTATATTTTACTTTATTTTACTTTATCTTCTTTCTTTCTTTTTTTCCTTCCTTCCTTCCTCCCACTGTCCCTCCCTCCCTCCCTCCTTTCTTTCTTTCTTTCCTTCTTTCCTTCTTTCTTTTTCTTCCTTCCTTCCTTCCTTCCCTCCTTTCTTTCTTTCTTTATTGCTACTTCTACTAATTCGTTCTCTCTACTTTTTCTCCCTTTTATTCTGAGCCGTGTGGATGAAAGGCTCTTGGTGGTGCAGCCAGGAGTCAGTGCTGTGCCTCTGAGGTGGGAGAGCCAACTTCAGTACATTGGTCAGCAAGAGACCTCCCAGCTCCACATAATGCCAAATGGCGAAAATCTCCCAGATCTCCATCTCAACACCAGCACCCAGCTTCACTCAACGACCAGCAAGCTACAGTGCTGGACAACCTATGCCAAACAACTAGCAAAACAGGAACACAACCCCACCCATTAGCAGAGAGGCTGCCTAAAATCATAATAAGTCCACAGACACCCCAAAACACACCACCAGACGTGAACCTGCCCACCAGAGAGACAAGATCCAGCCTCATCCACCAGAACACAGGCACTAGTCCCCTCCACCAGGAAGCATACACAACCCACTGAACCAATCTTAGCCACTGGGGACAGACACCAAAAACAATGGGAACTACGAACCTGCAGCCTGCAAAAAAGAGACCCCAAACACAGTAAGATAAGCAAAATGAGAAGACAGAAAAACACACCGCAGATGAAGGAGCAATATAAAAACCCACCAGAACTAACAAATGAAGAGTAAATAGGCAGTCTACCTGAAAAAGAATTCAGAATAATGATAGTAAAGATGATCCAAAATCTTGGAAATAGAATAGACAAAATGCAAGAAACACTTAACAAGGACCTAGAAGAACTAAAGATGAAACAAACAATGATGAACAACACAATAAATGAAATGGAAAATACTCTAGACGGGATCAATAGCAGAATAACTGAAGCAGAAGAACGGATAAGTGACCTGGAAGATAAAATAGTGGAAATAACTACTGCAGAACAGAATAAAGAAAAAAGAATGAAAAGAACTGAGGACAGTCTTAGAGACCTCTGGGACAACATTAAATGCACCGACATTCGAATTATAGGGGTTCCAGAAGAAGCAGAGAAAAAGAAGGGGACTGAGAAAATATTTGAAAAGATTATAATTGAAAACTTCCCTAATATGGGAAAGGAAATAGTTAATCAAGTCCAGGAAGCACAGAGAGTCCCATACAGGATAAATCCAAGGAGAAATATGCCAAGACACATATTAATCAAACTATCAAAAATTAAATACAAAGAAAAAATATTAAAAGCAGCAAGGGAAAAACAACAAATAACACACAAGGGAATCCCCATCAGGTTAACAGCTGATCTCTCAGCAGAAACTCTTAAAGCCAGAAGGGAGTGGCAGGACATATTTAAAGTGATGAAGGAGAAAAACCTGCAACCAAGATTACTCTACCCAGCAAGGATCTCATTCAGATTTGATGGAGAAATTAAAATCTTTACAGACAAGCAAAAGCTGAGAGAGTTCAGCACCACCAAACCAGCTGTACAACAAATGCTAAAGGAACTTCTCTAGGCAGGAAACACAAGAGAACGAAAAGACCTACAATAATGAACCCAAAGCAATTTAGAAAATGGGAATAGGAACATACATATCGATAACTGCCTTAAATGTAAATGGACTAAATGCTCCCACCAAAAGACACAGATTGGCTGAATGGATACAAAAACAAGACCTATATATATGCCGTCTACAAGAGACCCACTTCAGACATAGAGACACATACAGACTGAAAGTAAGGGGATGGAAAAAGACATTCCATGCAAATGGAAACCAAAAGAAAGCTGGAGTAGCAATTCTCATATCAGACAAAATAGACATTAAATAGACTCTATTACAAGAAACAAAGAAGGACACTACATAATGATAAAGGGATCGATCCAAGAAGAAGATATAACAATTGTAAATATTTATGCACCCAACATAGGAGCACCTCAATACATAAGGCAAATACTAACAGCCATAAAAGGGGAAATCGACAGTAACACATTCATAGTAGGGGACTTTAACAGCCCATTTTCACCCATGGACAGATCATCCAAAATGAAAATCAATAAGGAAACACAAGCTTTAAATGATACATTAAACAAGATGGACTTAATTGATATTTATAGGACACTCCATCCAAATACAACAGAATACACATTTTTCTCAAGTGCTCATGGAACATTCTCCAGGATAGATCATATCTTGGGTCACAAATCAAGCCTTAGTAAATTTAAGAAAATTGAAATTGTATCAGGTACCTTTTCCGACCACAACGCCATGAGACTAGATATCAATTACAGGAAAAGATCTGTAAAAAATACAAACACATGGAGGCTACACAATACACTACTTAATAACAAAGTGATCACTGAAGAAATCAAAGAGGAAATCAAAAAATACCTAGAAACAAATGACAATGAAGACACGACGACCCAAAATCTATGGGATGCAGCAAAAGCAGTTCTAAGAGGGAATTTTATAGCAATACAAGCCCACCTTAAGAAACAGGAAACATCTCGAATAAACAACCTAACCTTGCACCTAAAGCAATTAGAGAAAGGAGAACAAAAAAACCCAAAGTTAGGAGAAGGAAAGAAATCATAAAAATCAGATCAGAAATAAATGAAGGAAACAATAGCAAAGATCAATAAAACTAAAAGCTGGTTCTTTGAGAAGATAAAATAGATAAACCATTAGCCAGACTAATCAAGAAAAAGAGGGAGAGGACTCAAATCAATAAATGAAAAAGGAGAAGTTACAACAGACACCGCAGAAATACAAAGCATCCTAAGAGACTACTACAAGCAACACTATGCCAATAAAATGGACAGCCTGAAAGAAATGGACAGATTCTTATAAATGTATAAACTTCGAAGACTGAACCAGGAAGAAATAGAAAATATGAACCGACCAATCGCAAGTAATGAAATTGAAACTGTGATTAAAAACCTTCCAACAAACAAAAGCCCAGGACCAGATGGCTTCACAGGCGAATTTTATGAAACATTTAGAGAAGAGCTAACACCTAACCTTCTCAAACTCTTCCAAAATATAGCAGAGGGAGGAACACTCCCAAATTCATTCTACAAGGCCACCATCACCTTGATACCAAAACCAGACAAGGATGTCACAAAGGAAGAAAACTACAGGCCAATATCACTGATGAACATAGATGCAAAAATCCTCAACAAAATACTAGCAAACTGAATCCAACAGCACATTAAAAGGATCATACACCATGATCAAGTGGGGTTTATTCCAGGAATGCAAGGATTCTTCAATATACGCAAATCAATCAATGTGATAAACCATATTAACAAATTGAAGGAGAAAAACCATATGATCATCTCAATAGATGCAGAGAAAGCTTTTGACAAAATTCAACACCCATTTATGATAAAAACCCTGAAGAAAGTAGACACAGAGGGAACTTTCCTCAACATAATAAAGACCATATATGATAAACCCACAGCCAACATCATCCTCAATGGTGAAAAACTGAAAGCATTTCCACTAAGATCAGGAACAAGACAAGGTTGCCCACTCTCACCACTCTTATTCAACATAGTTTTGGAAGTTTAAGCCACAGCAATCAGAGGAGAAAAGGAAATAAAAGGAATCCAAATCGGAAAAGAAGAAGTAAAGCTGTCACTGTTTGCAGATGACATGATACTATACATAGAGGATCCTAAAGATGCTACCAGAAAACTACTAGAGCTAATCAATGAATTTGGTAAAGTTGAAGGATACAAAATTAATGCACAGAAATCTCTTGCATTCCTATACACTAATGATGAAAAATCTGAAAGTGAAATCAAGAAAACACTCCCATTTACCATTGCAACAAAAAGAATAAAATATCTAGGAATAAACCTACCTAAGGAGACAAAAGACCTGTATGCAGAAAATTATAAGACACTGATGAAAGAAGTTAAAGATGATACAAATAGATGGAGAGATATACCATGTTCTTGGATTGGAAGAATCAACATTTTGAAAATGATTCTACTACCCAAAGCAATCTACAGATTCAATGCAATCCCTATCAAACTACCAATGGCATTTTTCACAGAACTAGAACAAAAAATTTCACAATTTGTATGGAAACACAAATGACCCCGAATAGCCAAAGCAATCTTGAGAAAGAAAAACAGAGCTGAAGGAATCAGGCTCCCTGACTTCAGACTATACTACAAAGCTACAGTAACCAAGACAGTATAGTACTGGCACATAAACAGAAAGATAGATCAATGGAACAGGATAGAAAGCCCAGAGATAAACCCACGCACATATGGTCACCTTATCTTTGATAAAGGAGGCAGGAATATACAGTGGAGAAAGGACAGCCTCTTCAATAAGTGGTGCTGGGAAAACTGGACAGGTATATGTAAAAGTATGAGATTAGATCACTCCGTAACACCATACACAAAAATAAGGTCAAAATGGATTAAAGACCTAAATGTAAGGCCAGAAACTATCAAACTCTTAGAGGAAAACATAGGCAGAACACTCTATGACATAAATCACAGCAAGATCCTTTTTGACCCACCTCCTAGAGAAATGGGAAAAAAAACAAAAAAACAAATGGGACCTCATGAAACTTCAAAGCTTTTGCACAGCAAAGGAAACCATAAACAAGACCAAAAGACAACCCTCAGAATGGGAGAAAATATTTGCAAATGAAGCAACTGACAAAGGATTAATTTCCAAAATTTACAAGCAGCTCATGCAGCTCAATAACAAAAAACCAAACAACCCAATCCAAAAATGGGCAGAAGACCTAAATAGACATTTCTCCAAAGAAGATATACAGACTGCCAACAAACACATGAAAGAATGCTCAACATCATTAATCATTAGAGAAATGCAAATCCAAACTACAATGAGATATCATCTCACACCAGTCAGAATGGCCATCATCAAAAAATCTAGAAACAATAAGTGCTGGAGAGGGTGTGGAGAAAAGGAAACACTCTTGCACTGTTGGTGCCAATGTAAATTGGTACAGCCACTATGGAGAACAGTATGGAGGTTCCTTAAAAAACTACAAATAGAACTACCATATGACCCAGCAATCCCACTACTGGGCATAGACCCTGAGAAAACCATAATTCAAAAAGACTCATGTACCAAAATGTTCATTGCAGCTCTATTTACAATAGCCCGGAGATGGAAACAACCTAAGTGCCCATCATCGGATGAATGGATAAAGAAGATGTGGCACATACATACAATGGAATATTACTCAGCCATAAAAAGAAACAAAATTGAGCTATTTGTAATGAGGTGGATAGACCTAGAGTCTGTCATACAGAGTGAAGTAAGTCAGAAAGAGAAAGACAAATACCGTATACTAACACATATATATGGAATTTAAGAAAAAAAAATGTCATGAAGAACCTAGGGGTAAGACAGGAATAAAGACACAGACCTACTGGAGAACGGACTTGAGGATATGGGGAGGGGGAAGGGTGAGCTGTGACAAAGCGAGAGAGAAGCATGGACATATATACACTACCAAACGTAAGGTAGATAGCTAGTGGGAAGCAGCCTCATAGCACAGGGAGATCAGCTCGGTGCTTTGTGACCGCCTGAAGGGGTGGGATAGGGAGGGTGGGAGGGAGGGAGACGCAAGAGGGAAGAGATATGGGAACATATGTATATGTATAACTGATTCACTTTGTTATAAAGCAGAAAGTAACACACCATTGTAAATCAATTATACCCCAATATAGATGTTAAAAAAAAAAGTATAAACATGATTTCTAACTGCACGTGATTTTCACTTGACTATCTTATAGAGAAGAGCTTCAAAATTCAAAAGGTTACTGAATTGCACACTTAAAAACGATTAAAATGGTAAATTTTACGTTACCTTTTTTTTAAACACCTCCAAAAAAAAAATTTATGGAAAGAATTTAATTAGAAACATATTCTCCTACCAACACAAAATTAAATTGTTTAAAAAAATTAAACCAGTTAAATTATCTGAAAATCTTTTTTTGTGGCTTGATTTTATAACTTTCAACACATGCCTTGAATAAAAAAGTGCAATGCAAATATTATAGCTACAAGTGCTATTTTGAATTTTTAGTAAAATGTGAAATACTATAACTCACCTTTATAGTTTCATCCCATGGGCAGCTACTAGCATGGCCATAACAAATACACATTCCTCCAACAGAAATGTCTTTTATTGAATAGTAATACTAAGGAAAAAGAAAGTAACAAGCAAAAATTAAAACCTCTTCTATTTCAGTGAGAAGAAAATGTTGGCACTCCAACAAATATCTCAGTTGTTATTGGTAATCAAAAACACAGATATGCATTTTAAACTATATTTCATGCACAAGTAAATATAAATAAAATATTTATGTTCAATTAATGTAAACAATGTTCAGGGCTTCCCTGGTGGCGCAGTGGTTGAGAGTCCGCCTGCCGATGCAGGGGACACGGGTTTGAGCCCTGGTCTGGGAAGATCCCACATGCCACGGAGCAACTGGGCCCATGAGCCACAATTACTGAGCCTGTGCGTCTGGAGCCTGTGCTCTGCAACAAGAGAGGCCAGAACAGTGAGAGGCCCAGGCACTGCGATGAAGAGTGGCCCCTGCTTGCCACAACTAGAGAAAGCCCTCGCACAGAAACGAAGACCCAACACAGCCATAAATAAATAAATTATTCATTAAAAAAAAATGTTCAAATTAGCTCATCAACAGAAACCAAAGGAGTTTAAAAAGAATTTCTCAACTGGGCTGCATCTTAAACCGAGGCAGTCATATTCAAAGGCCATGTTACTGAAAACCCTAAAAATATTCCTAAATTGAACACAGCCCTATATAAAAAGGAATAACTCATGACCAATTAGGATTTATCCCATCGGTGCAGAGTTAATTTAACACACAAAAAAATCAATAAATGTAAATCACCACATTAACAGAATAAAGGAGAAAAATCATATGATCATTTCATTAGATGCACAAAAAGCATTTTACAGAAGGCAACACCATCAATTAAAAAACAACTCAGCAAACCAGAAGTAGAAGAGAACTTCTTCAGTCTAATGCAGGCGTGTCTATGGAAAACCTAGAGCTAACAGTGAAAGATTAAGTGCTTTCCTCTTGAAATCTGCTCTTACCATTTCTATTCAACATTCTATGGGAGGTGCCAGCCAGTTCAATAATGCAAGAAAAAAGAAGTCAAAAGCAAACAGAGTGCACAGTAAGACTAAACTGTCATTATCTGTAGATGACATGATTGTGTACATAGAAAATCTATCAAAAACTACTAGAATATGTGAATTTGGCAATGTCTCAATCAACAAAAATTAATTGTACTTCTATACACTAGCAATGAACAAATGGAAAATAAATGTTAGAAAGCAAACCATTAACACTAATATTCAAAAACATGAAATACTTAAAAATAAACTGAACAAAAGATTGACAAATAAACAAATAATAGATCATTGCCAAGAGGAACTTAAGAAGACAGAGATAAGTGGGGAGGTATAGCACATTCATGGACTAGATGATCCAATATTGTCAAAATGTCTTCCAAAATTCCTCCTAACTCGATCTATGGAATCAATGGAATCCCAATGAAAGTCTTAGCAGGATTTCTTTCTTCCCTTCTTTCTTTATTTCTTTCCTACTTTCTTTCCTTCTTTCTTTCCTTCTTTTTGGTATTAATTGACAAACTGATTCTAAAATTTATAAGGAAACACAATGAACTTGGAACAGCCTAACCAATCTTGAAAAAGGACTGAGTTGGACTATCATGGTACCTGACTTCAAGATTTACTGCAGTAATCAAGAAAGACTGTTATTGGCATAAGGATAGACAAATAGATCATTGGGACAGTATAGAGTCCAGAAACGCACCCACAATGATACGGTCAAGTAATTTTCAACAGGGCACCAAAACAATTTAAAGGGAGAAAGGAAAGTATTTTCAACACATGGTGCTGGAACAATTGTATATACACATGGGGAAAAAACAACCTTCGCCTCTACCTCACACCAAATACAAAAATTAACAAGAAAAGGATAATAAACGTGAAAGCTGAAACTATAAAGCTATTATAAGAAAGCATCGGAAAATATTTGTGTAAACTTGCGATAAGCAAATATTTTTCAGAAAGGAATAGAAAGCACTAACTATAAAAGAAAAACGATAAACTGGACTTTATCAAAATTAAACCATCTACTCCTCAGAAGTCATAGTTAGGAAAAGCAGATAAGCAAGAGACAAACCAGGGCAGGAGAAGGGATTTGCAGTATAGACACAACTGACAAAGGATTTCTACACAGCATACATAGAGATCTTTTATAACTCAGGAATAAGGAGATGGATAACCCAGTTTAAAAATGGATAGAAATGTCATCAGATACAAATAAGGACACGCTCAACATCAGTCATCAGGGAAATACGAATTAATACCCCGAGGAGATGCCACCGCATGCACATCAGCACGGCTGAGGTGACAGTGACCGACGCCCCAATGTGTGAAAGTGTGCGGTGCACCCAGAGCCCTCACACACTGCTGGTCTGTAAAATGACACAGCTGCTTCCGATAAGGCTTAGAAAATTCCTAAAAATTAAACACATAGCTATCCTGTAACTAAGTAATCCCACTCCTACTTTATCCAAGGGATTTGGAAATGTTTGTCGCCACAAGCCTTATACGTTTACTATACACTGAAAATATGTACGTTTTCCTGGATGTAGCTTATATCTCAAACTTTAAAATTTTCTTCTAAGTGGGAAAAAACTCCAGCCATTCTCACTTGCTTGATCAGATGTAGAGCCAGATTAGAAGGTGAAGAAATGACCACTACATCTGCTGCATGATGGCGTTATGGGATGGGTGGGGACAGGGGGACCTGAGGGCACCACGTCAGAACCATAACCTCGTTTAAAGGTGGCATTTTTAACAAAGCATAACTAACGTTCTTCAACAAAAATAAGAAAAAAAGGCCAACCTGGGAGGAAAAGTCTATTTCCCTGAAACAACATAAACTTTTCAGCAGTCAGGAGCCCTGCCACACTCACTCGTCTTGTGACAATAGGGTCGAGGTCTTTAGGGTCCAGGTGGCTGAGGGTCATAAGATCGGCATTGAGGGTTCGAATGCGCTGTAAGCGCAGGCGGATGTATCGTGCAGAAGTAAATTCCAACAACTTGGGTGAAAGATCATCAGAGCTTGGTCTGCCATTGATTAGCGATGTATGAATCTAGAGATAAAGACATCAAAATAAACAAATATCAATTTTAAGCATGCAAAAAATAACCCTGATTGTTTACATTCACGACATAATCTTTACAGATACTATCTAAAATCAAACCAAACAATGGGGTTCTTATAGAAATCTGTCTAATATTCATTGACACTTGTGAACAGCATGATCACAGCCCAAGTTTAGTTTATTGAAGTTATTCGTTGCAGTGTCTCAGAGATTGCGGGAAACTTTTAAACAGGACCACTTCTCCCAGTGAGGTGAGGGCATTTTGACGTGTATCCACAGGCTTCTCTGAAACAGATTCTAAATGTCATGAATAGACTGGGGAGAGTGGGGTAAAGTGCCAGAAAGCTTTATAACTCCCATTTTCTCATCTCTGCTCTTGAGACAATGCAGGGCTTGCTGCAGAGTTCCTGCTGTGAAAAGCACTTGCAGGGTTTTTGTAGTTTTAGCTCATCAAGGTATGCTACCAAGGCATGACTTGTTTTTGATTACACTCTGACCTAAGGATGTGTGTGCAGTCCAGGCATGGAGAGCACGGAGCTGGAATATTTCATGAACCATCTCCAACCCTGAACACCTCCAGGGACAGGGAGAACTTCCCAGAGAAAACTGGGAGCTCTATATTTGAGAAGCATTTTCACTCTCTTTAATATTTTAACAAATCTTGTTGCCTTGGTGTCATGAGAAAGATGCTCTGAGAATGATCTGATGGAGTTATTAAATCACAGCACAGTGAAGGTTGAGGGATCTCCCTGAAGGGAAGAAATCAATAAAGTAAAATGTGTCAGTGGTGACATTAATCATCAGTAGACACCAGTCAATGGCACCTTAACTACAGCAGCTAGATAGTTAAAGATCTCTGTGATCTGTACCAGGAGAGCTCTATTTTGAGTGTTTCCTGTTGGCTCTGTGATGGCTAGGTTGTCCCTGGAGGTGACACTGATGAAAAAACAGACCTCCTGGCCAGCAGGGGGCGCCATACCTCTCCGTGCTCAAGCGGCACCAGCCTGGAGTAATAGGAGGTGCAGATCACTTCGTCATCTGCCCTGTAAGTGGGCGGCCCCCGTCTTGGAGTGATATTGTAATGAGTCAAACATTCCGTGTCACTAACTGCATAGTACTGCCAGGGGCTGAACTCCATGCCGTCCAGAGAATGCTCCAAGATCCAGTTTCCAGGCCGAGGGGCATTAGCAGCTTTGATGATGACATAAGCGACTTGAAAGACCTGGAACAAAGATATTGAAAACTGTCCATCGAAAATCGGTAACAAGTGCTCAAAAACCAAAGTGCCTCTTGAGAGCGTTGCCACCCGATGAGGGCCAGTGTCTCTCACTGCTCTTGAGGCTAACTGCTCATAAGTGTTAATCAGAAATGTATCTTGTAAATGTTTTCCTGGTGGCATTTGTCTTCAAAATAAACTCAAAAAATACTCACAAATAAATTTGTATTATTATTATTGTTGTTGTTATTAACAGTATTAATATTGACATAAGTGCTTGTTTTCTTGTTTCCAATGTCTTTTTCCATCAGGATTCTGAATGATAATAGTTGTATTATATTTCATTAGTAGTCGTGTTAAATGTATTTCTCATATAGTGATTTGGAGATAACACAGCTGAATATGAGAAAAAAAGTCAGCCCATTACACACTTATCACGATGGTTAAAATCCACAACACTGACAACACCAGATGTTGGTGAAGATGTGGAGCAACAGGAACTCTCATTTGTTGCTGGTGGGAATGCAAAATGGTACAGCCACTTGGGAAGACAGTTTGGTGATCTCTTAAAAAATTAAACACAGTCTTACCATATAATCCAGCAATCATACTCCTTGGTATTTACCCAAAGGAGTTGAAAACTTCCATAGGTGAATGGATAAAGGAAGTGTGACACATCCATACAACAGAATATTATTGTGATTAAAAAAATGAACTCTTAATACACAAAAAGACATAGAGTAAACTTAAATGCATATTGCTAAGTGAAAGAAGCCAATCTGAAAAGGCTATTTACAGGATGATTCCAACTATATTGCCTCTAGGCTTGTTGTTTTTTTATTTTTGGTTTTAAGCTTCTCCCCATCTTAGCCCTCACCAATTCTAGCAACACAAGAGCCCCTTAAAATTAACCCAGCTGGGGCTTCCCTGGTGGCGCAGTGGTTGAGAGTCCGCCTGCAGATGCAGGGGACACGGGTTCGTGCCCCGGTTCGGGAGGATCCCACATGCCGCGGAGCAGCTGGGCCCGTGAGCCATGGCCGCTGAGCCTGCGCGTCCAGAGCCTGTGCTCCGCAATGGAAGAGGCCACAACAGTGAGAGGCCCGCATACCACCAAAAAAAAAAAAAAATTAACCCAGCTGAAGCCACAATATTTCACATTTATCTACTGAATTATTCCCTGCAAAGGACGGTTTTATCTCATTATAATAACTCTGTTCACCTACAAGAAATGTCTCCCAATAAAATTTAGTCTATAAATGGTGTAAGTGTGAAATGTTGAGTACCCATGTTCATGTGCAATTTTCCTCTAGAACACAATCACTGTTTCTAAAGCACATTAAAAGCAAAATGATGTTCTCAGATTTCAATAATCAGGAAAATCAGGAACTGTGTATCTGTTATGAAAGTTTATATCTGGAGCTGAATGTCCAATGTTTAAAAATCTAGAACCGTCTTCATCGATTTAAACCATTTTTTTTTTTTTTTTTTTTTTGTGGTACGTGGGCCTCTCACTGTTGTGGCCTCTCCCGTTGCGGAGCACAGACTCCGGACGCACAGGCTCAGCGGCCATGGCTCACGGGCCCAGCCGCTCCGCGGCATGTGGGATCTTCCCGGACCGGGGTACGAACCCATGTCCCCTGCATCAGCAGGCGGACTCTCAACCACTGCGCCACCAGGGAAGCCCTAAACCACTTTTTTAAAAATTAAAATAATGCAAAGGCCATTTTGTCCTAGCATAAATATCTCCAGAACATTCTCCTATGAACATAATTACATTTTTTTCTGATTGGAAGTTTATTTTTAAAAAAAACCCTTTTCCGCAATTTTGTAATTCATATATTCCATAATTTATATTTTTAAAGTCTACTATTTTTTAATATTACTGGAAAACCAAACACTGCTCAGAAATACCTGGCAATTAATCTTACTGTCTCCTCTACAGCTAGTCCTGAAGAACATCAGGGTTTTTTTTAATGCAGCTTGGGGGAGGTTAGTTTCACCTTTGCAAAGTTCCAGCACTGTCCCAGAACACCATGATGGAAACCGGCCTAAGTAGCTTTCCATTTGGTTTTCATACTGATGCCCAAGCTAACTGGAGGGAGGACACCCTCTTCTTTACTCATCACTGTCCAATTGCCTTGCAACTATTTTCACCATAAAAGGAGAAGTCTATGAGCATGTGGACCACTGTGGAATATGTTAAAATAGACTTCACAAATTGCAGGTGCCAAGTGAGATGGCATGATCAGGCAGCCCATTTGAGAGGGACGGAAATCAAGGTCATTTACAAATGGACTGACTGCATTTACCTTCTGTTTTCCAATTTCACATTTGAAAATGGACAGAACCAACAGGTTCACCTCCTGTGTGCTAAGAACTTCATGTATATCATCCCATTTAACTCCAAACAACCTCATGAGTTTCAAGTCATTGTGGTTCCCATTTTACATATTTGGAAACTGATACTTAGAGAGGTTAAAAGACAAACTACTGAGAGTTGCAGGTCCCAATGAGAAACCAGGGGTCTCACTCCAGAGTCATTAGCATCCACTAGACACCCCCCAAATGTCCACACACACTAAGGTCATTGAATTTTCTTTTTGTAACCCCAGAAAAAGACTCCTACATTCACTTGGGCGCTGGGTTCATGTCTAAACAGGCACCGTGGCAATTGTTTCTGTTAACCCTGCAGTTTCTGTTGTGACGGCCCAGGATGTGTGGCGGGGAGGGGATGGAGAGTGTGCAAGGAACAAAAACGAATGCTATGTAGCGCCCGCTATGGCCAAGGACAATGCTAAGTCCTTTATTAGAATGACTAGTCTTCAGACCCTTCCAACTACGTTCTTCTTATGAAATATGTACTGTCACTTCCCCTACTTTACAGATGAGGAAACCGAGGCACAGAAAGGTTACATAATCTTCCCAGGATCTCACATGTACTAATATGTAAACCACACTTCTACAGATTGCAAGGAAAAAGAATGAAACTCCCAGCTGAGCAGCTGGTGGGTACCAATCTGGTTTTCCAAACCACTGACCTCAACCAGTAGCAATTATTTCAATACCATGTTCTTGTACTTTCATCAAACCCTTGTCAGCTTTTAGACGGACAGCTTAGTCACATGTAACAAAACGTAACCCAGTGGAAGAACCACCATAACGGGAAAACTTCAGGACCATCCCTCCAAGGATCAAGGTCTTCAGCTATGAAGCTGGGCGTTGTTCTCACAGTGTCTCACTAGTTCTCTAGGTCCCCAAATTGGAGACTAGGAAACAAGCCAAGAAAGGGACTATGAAATATAAATCTGCAAAAGAGGAAGAGGAAGCTATGAAATATCTAAACGCTATTTGTTTTCACTTAAGTCACGTTATTGGCTGACTTATGTCTCCCCAAAATTCACAGGCTGAAGTCCTAACCCTTAGTACCTCAGAATGTGACTGTATCTGGAGAGAGGGTCTTTAAAGAGATAATCAAGGTCAAATGAGGTCAAATGGGTGAGCCCTAATCTCATCTGACTGGTGTCCTTTTAAGAAGAGAAGATTAGGACCCAGACGTAGGGGCAACCCTGTGAGGATACAGTGAGAAAATGGCCATCTGCAAGCCAACGGCAAGGTCTCAGAAGGAATCAACCCTGCCAACACCTTGCTCTTGGACTTCCAGCTTCCAGAACTGTTTGCTAATAAATTTCTGTTGTTTAAGCCCCCAGGTTTTGGTATGTGCTACGGCGGCCCTAAGCAAATGAACACAAGCTAGTCTAAGTCACCAATTGTGTGTTGACAGACCAGTCTTAACACCCCCTACAGAAAAAGTAAGGAATTCTCTGTTAATATATAGAATTTTAAACCTTTGCCCAAATGAAATCCGTGATATTTCTGTTGCTGCTTTTTAGCATGGTTGACTAAAGTGCCTTTTCTCTCCATATAAGGTTGGCTGAACACAAAGTGATGATGCAGGGCTTTCACTAAATGCAGAGTCACTGAGGTCTTGCCAAACCTGCAGCTGATACAGCCACTTTCAAATCCACTTTCATCAGGGTTTTCTACCAAGAGGCCTTTGTTAATGATCACTGGAATGCACATAAACAGTGCCACATAAATAAAGCACACATACACCAAACACCGCTTTCTACACAGGAATCCAGACAGGAATTTCCATGTGGGCCTCAACCTTAAATATATTAAAACCCCCTCAGGCACAGAGATAAGAAAAATACACAGAGCGTAATTCTCCAATATCAGGGGCCAGCTTCAGACGTGCTCAGGGAAGCAAAGTGCTTCTTCTCCACAGAAAGCTCAGCTGCCTAAGCTGCAGGGGCCCAGATACCACACGGGACCCCCGGCTGGAAATTCTCCACACAAGCACTTACCTGCCTCCAAGGCCATAATGAAACAGTGAATGGAGAATTGTTTTCTCTTACCCGATGGGAAAAACCTTTTCACAGGCAAAAGAGGTTTAGTTTTAACAGTTAAATTAAACTTTTAAAAAAGAGTTCGGTCTATTTGGTAAGTAACATTGCTCAGTTATCCCTATAAAAGTGGTGAATCTGTGCTCTGTCAGCGTTATTTCTTAGGACCTTATTAGACAATAAGATTCAAAATGATCGTTTGAGCTAACGTTTATTACTCAAGAATAAAGAAATAACTATTTATTAGAAGTCTAATTACTAATGCAGCTATGACTCCCTTGTGGTTTTACAGAGTATGGATCACGGAACTAACTAATCAATTGATAATCATGTGAAGTAGCAACAAACACTTGGCAGAACAAGAGAAGTTTGGGGCTTGGACGTTCACTTGGCACGTAGGATCCGTGGGATACACATTTTAGGTAAATCTCTTACGGGCAATGATCTTGAAATGTCATTTCTATTTGATTTTAGTGGCTGTTTTACCATTATTGCCTCGGTTTAGGACCAGTATACAAAATTAACAGACAAAAGGAAATAGCTTCATGAGTGAGAAGAGAAGTGTGGAATAAAATAGATTTGTTTCTCTTTAAATTTGCTGCTGTCAATAGAAGTGCGGGATAAACACGTCAGAATCCAGTCTCTCTCCCCCCCTTTCTTTTCTTCTTGCTTTTTCCTTTTATTGAGGGCAGGAGGGACTGGCTACTTGTAATGGCAAATTTAGATCAAGTAGGTTTTTTTCCTTAAAATTCTTAAGCTTCGTGTCTCAGGAAATCAAGGAAGGCTCACTTCGGAAGCAAGCTCAGATTCTTCAGGTGGACCCTGAGGAAAAGCCAGGGTGAGAAAGATGATGAACAAGGAAGGAAGCGCAGAGAGACGGGCCCATCACAGAAGTACAGGGGAACCAGGACCAGTTACCTGAAGGTGGGAAAGGGGTATTTAAAGCTCCTTCAGAAGGAGTTCTGTTTCTCAACAACTAGAAAAGTTACCTCAAAAAGAGCCCACGGGGCTGCCCTGGTGGCGCAGTGGTTGAGAGTCCGCCTGCCGATGCAGGGGACATGGGTTCGTGCCCCGGTCCGGGAGGATCCCACATGCCGCCGAGCAGCTGGGCCCGTGAGCCATGGCCCGTGAGCCTGCGCGTCCGGAGCCGGTGCTCCGCAGCGGGAGAGGCCACAACAGTGAGAGGCCCGCGTACCGCCAAAAAAAAAAGAGCCCACGATAAGCTGTCCCATGGTCCATGAGCCACTAGTTCCGTCTCAGGATGCTAGGGGGATTATCTCAAAGGATACGTGTTGCGCTACATTAAGAATCAAAACTGGCAAGTAAGAGGCTGGTTTCCGTCCTTAATCTCCATGGATCTCCCTGTAGAATTGCTCCCAAAGTTCAATTTCACCAAGGGTTCTGGGAAGATTTTGCTAGGTTTTGTGGGAGGTGAGTTGGAACGACCTCAAAAGCACAGCCAGGCAGGTCACCAAATGTCCTTTGTGGGGATCTTCACTGCTTTCCCCCACCTGTAAGTGCCGGGTGACAGCTGAGCCCCAAGAATGAGATAAACCCGCTGCAAAATGCAGTTACCGGCCATTCTAGGACCTGGGAAATGCAAAGAGCGGCTTTCCCATCCCCCGACTCCTGACCACCGGTCAGCCGGAGCCATCGGTTTTCACCCAGGAACATCTCAGTCTTTGAAGTTACATTGGGCTTTTCCCCCAAATGCAGTGCAGTTTGTTCACAGGGGAACAGAGGGGGCAGTAAATACCATTCCTTCCTTTCCCTCCCGAATGTGAAGGGGGCTTGGGAGTCCATCATGGAGATGGAAGGAAGTCAGCAACGTTCCAGGAAAAAGCAAAGCTGGAGGCGGCGGCCTCGACGGTGGCTGCAGAGGTCAGCCTGACACTCTGCCTCTGGTGGCACAGGCTGAGTGGACACACGCTCGGTGGCCTTGTCCTGTGGGTCAGGGACCTGGGCCTCCTGAGAACAGCCTGCCCGGAAGAGAAACAGATGGAGCCCCGGAGTGATGTGGTCAGCTCGTCTCCCAGTTAGAAAAATGACTGCCCCTCTCCTGGGGGGAGGGCAGGCAGCAGAGATGTTACTGTCAGAGAAGCTCGCCTTCCTCCGCCAACCAGGACACAGGACACTGGGACCAAGGACGCCCCTAACACCTTTTCACTGGATATCCATTCAGTGAACACTGATTGAGCATCTGCTTTGGAACAGGACCGTGGCGGGTGCCACAAAGACAGCGGTGAAGTGGGGGACACGGTCACGGTGGCCTGGATGCCCCGATGGGGAGACAGAGGTGGGCCAAGTCCCCTGGGAGAAGGACGGAAGGCGGCCAGGGTGTCTGGCGGGGGCCAGCCTAGTCTGGAGAAGGGGTGGTCAGGGAAGGCTTGCCTGGAAAGTGGGGGAGACTGAGTAGGAGATGTCTAGGTAAAGAGAGGGAGGTCAGAGGGATGGAGAGTGGGACCCTGCGGGGCCAGAGCATGGAGTGTGGGACATAGCAGGAGGCCCGGCTGGCTTGAGTGTCGAGACGGGAGGGGACTGGACAGGGCAGGGCTCTCTGCGAAACGTTAAAACTTCTAGACCATTCGAAGACCCTAAACCAGGGAGTTACCAGGTCACCAGGGATGAAAAGATTGGGTGCCGGAACTGGATGCTGGTGCCAGGAAATCGTGAGAGCTGGTGGTGTTGACACAGTGAAGACCAAGACTAAAGTAGAGAAAAAAGCCAGCGGGTCTTAAAGAGTTTGCCAGAAGGTCCAGTGTGAGTGAGAAAGAAAACACGGAGGCCCAGCGGGGCTTTCCAGCTTTGGCCAGACCCCCTCTCCACCTCAGGAAGATGGGACAGGTCTCCCCGACATGGCCCCAAAGCCCACACTTTGCCCTTCTTCCCTCAGTCCCAGAGAATGTCTGGCTGAAAACATGTGAAAGCTTCTTTTCACTTCCTCTCTTGGTCCTCACGTTGACCTATGGTGCCCGGCAGGTCCAGCAATGGTTAGCAGCAAACCGCCTGACAGCTCTCTTTTCATCCCTCATCGTGAGAAAACAGTTCAATTGCACCTCAGAAAGTAAAAGGGGCCCCAATCATTAAGCCTCACAAATCCAACTGGCGACACCGTCTAGAAAAGCTGTGCAAATCTGCACTTGACTAACTCCATTAAACATTAACCTGTGAGTTACACATTTACAGCCTCTAGACACAATAATTATGTGTTTCTTTCACTAAATCTAGCTGAATCGCTTATAGTTTTAGCCCTAGAGAGATTAGAAAGCATTTTTTGTTTATGCAAGATTTCACTCAGTGCATGGAATCTTGGTCTACATGCTATTTGAAGATTCTCATCTTTCTTTAGGTACCTCTAACCTCACTGAGCATCTATCATTCGTCAGGCATCAAGCTGACACTTCATCACATTTAAAGCTTTTTTAAAAAAGGAATATCTAAACAAAGGTCTTATACAGGAAGGCTTTTGTTTATTTAAAAAAGTGCGGTGGGAAGCTAAGTGGCACAGCTGCATGGAAAACAAGATGGCGGTTCCTCAAGAAAGAAACTTAGAATTACCATGTGATCCAGCAATTCCACTCTGGATATATACCTACAAGAACTGAAAGCAGGGACTCAACAACAGATATCTGGACAACAATGTCTATTGAAGCACTATTCACAGTAGCCAAAAGATGGAAACAAACCAGATGTCTACCACGGATAAATGGCTAAACAAACTCTGGGATACAGGGGAATATTATTCAGGTGTGAAAGTTTGATACCTGCTACAACATAGATAAAGCTGGAGGACATTATGCTAAATGAAGTAAGCAAGACACAAAAGGACAAATACTGCATGATTCCACTTACATGAGTTACCTAGAATAGTCGAATTCATCGAGACCCAAATCAGAATTGCGGAAAATGGGGGCAGGGGAGGGGAGGATGAGAAGGTACTGTCTAATGGGGACAGAGTTTCAGTATGAGATGATGGGAAAGTTCTAGAGAGGGATGGTGGCGATGGCTGCACAACAATGTAAATGCACTTAGTGCCAGTGAACTGTACACCTAGAAATGGTTTAAATGGTAAATTTTATGTTACGTATATTTTACCACAAGAAAAAAAAAGATGTGAAAATAAGGAGAGAAAAGTGAATGATACAAAGACTCAACTTTTTGTGGAAGATGGAGATTTCTAAATTGAAAATGACGAGGGACCAACCCTGGAGAAGCCAACCGAGCCATCTGGAGGGCAAGCTAGCAGCTCAGAAGGGATGCGTGAAACCCTGTCTTTCCCATGACCCCATTTCTGTCAGTTTCTTACTAAGCTCTAGTGGGGCCTGATGACACGTCACAAAATACAAAACTGGAGCCCAAACTGTTAGGGTTTGAGAGTGAAAGGAGACCCCTGAGTGACGTGGCTGGAGACTCTCAGCTCAGAGGGCGGCATCTCCTCCTGGTGACGTTGACTAAGTGCCCGGCTGACCTCTGGGCAGCCCTATTCTTGGCCTGGCCCTGGAGTCTGGTACAGCATTGTAAATGATCCTAAATGGTGAGCATCTCAATGGAGGCCTAAGAAACAGTTATTTCACGGGCTTTCTTGTGCTTCTAGCACCTCAAGAACAAAGATAAATATCTTCTGATTGTATGCCATAAAATAGAGAAAACAAAATTTTAAATTATAAGACTGACAATTCTCATGGTCACCTAATAGCGGGGAAAAGGTATTGGACACTATTAAAACAACACTAGATAGGTCACTTTATGATGTTACTTTTAGAAAGATGATTAAGAATAACTCAAATTTGATTAAAAAAACTATTATAGAGGGGGTATATGGAAACTCAATTTTTCTGTAAATCTAAAACGTCGCTATAAAATAAAGTCTATTAATTTAAAAAGACACACAAAACAAAGGAACAGGACTATTTACACATGTTATAATAGTTATCAGCTATTCTAAGAAAGCTTAAACCCCTCCGGTTGGCTGCACAGAAGCTAATAAGTGGTTTTCAGGCTTCACCAAACTTCTCAGGTATGTGGGCTTCGATAGCTGTGGCATCCCAGCTAATTATCTGCAGGTTTTAAATTGATCTCACAGTTTTCCCAGCCTTCATTTCCGGACCTTATGGGGCATGGAGGCCACCAAGCCAGGGCGAGCCAGTGCTCTCCAAGTATCTGTGCAGAAATGTCAAAGGAGAACAGAGCTGAATGCACTGGCACAAGTAGGCCCAGTCCCTGAAGAGTTTCCACCTTTGTCACTACTTCGGCAGCCTCCTCACCTCACCAAGGCCAATGCTTGCAGAGTCAGACTTCCAGAATTACTCTCCACCCTCCTCCCAAAAAGGTAGTGATGAACAGATCTTAAATTTCTTACAATCCAGAGAATTACAGAAGGAAATGTAATGTTTCCCAGGATTCAGGCTTAAAGTGATAAATCCAGCTGTGTTCTCTACACCCCACTGCATTATTCACAATGAATATTGTATATCACATTGTATATCACATTGTAAGTGTGAAATAACAAATAGAAAAACACTTTATAAAATGCACGATACAGATGTAAGGTATCACTATCAGATTTGTAATCACTTTCCCTAAGCGCCATAGTTATTCTGCTGACCACTGGCACCTCTCAAGATGATGATATTTGCAGTTCATTCAATTTTTTTATCATTTGTTATGACTTGAAAATTCTGTCCTGCCTCTTACACTGATTTTCAAATATCTAAAACTGTCACCACCATTTGACAAAGCATTTGCCTCATCAGAGGTAAATAATCATGGCATAATTTACACATGTGAAGGTGATAAACAAGACCAAACAAATATTGTCTAAGCATCTGAAGTCAGCCCAGCGCTCCCAAATATATGTTCAATACAGTGACCAAATGTAAATAAATGAATATATGCTATATCTGAATGAATGAGTGAATGAATGAATAAGTAAATTCCTTGCTATTCAATTAACAGAGAACAAAGAAAGAACCTTTTAGTCTCCATGCTGCTGAGAGGTTGTGAGACACACTCTTTTATTCACTGTTAGTGAGTATATAAATCGAGCAATATTTTTGAAAAAAAAAATAAAACAATAAAAATTAATTTTCAAAAATGTTTAAGCTCTTTTGGTTTTGTTTTTTTTGTTGTTGTTGAATGAGTGAATTTATTGCATGTTTCCTTATATAAGCACCACTTAGCAACATCATAAGCAAATTCAGTAAGCTTTACAGAATTTGTAGACATTCTCACCATTGGGCCATTTTTTTGTGCTGACCCTTGCTAACACCAAGGGTTTTAACAATAAAATGGAAAACATCTTTAGGGGGTTAATTAATGAAACCTTGGTAAACATCTTTTTTAGTGATTAACCTTAATAAAAGACAATCTCAAGTACTTGAGAAATGTATGGATAACATGTACATACTCTTGAGTAATTTCCTCAAATATTTATTAGTCAAGTTTCTCACAGGAGCTGGACGATGGTCCGTTCAAGTCTGGAGTATCTATGCTGCTAAATTAAAATCTTCATGCTTTGGCTATCCAATGCACAGGTGACAAGACTGACGTTGTTTTGGAGGTTAAGAAATTGTATGTAATTTCCTCTGAGGGGACAAAAGATTTCTTCTCCTTAGGAAACAACTTTTAGACTTATTCAAGAGCTGAAACAAAACTCAGCTGACTAGTTTTGTAAAATGTAGTATTACAGAAATTGCTTTAGTCTGGAAAAAATGTAAACATAGTTTATTACCAGTTTGTACCTTCACCATAGAAAAACCTTAAAATCATTCTTGTGGAATGTCTGATTTTCAGTGGCATTGTCAGATGGTTGAGTAGCGAGTCTGAAGAGACAAAGCTGGGGCCAGTATATGGAAGGCTGAACTTTATAAGGTATTCAACAGGATCTGCTGAAAATATTTCAGCAGAAAAATGAAAGACAGTTCTTGTGGCAGTGATGTGAGGAATGGCCTAAAGTTGGGGAAGATGAGGTAGCGGATGGGAGGTAATAAAGTCTTTTACTGGAGTGATGGCTACGAATATATTTAAGAAATGAATGCGACTAATATTCAAACAATTAACAAGACCCAGTAAGAGGCTAGATAGAAAGAATGGAGAATCCCTGACTAGAATGGGAGAAAGCAGCAACCCCTGAGTAAAAGCTTACTATCAGAGACAAAGTCAAAGGTAGAGCTCTGATCTCCTGATTCCCCATCCAATTCTCTTTCCACTGTAGCTGTTGACTGATTCGGAATGTTAAAGCTGGTCTGAAAGACCACAAGCTTCAGTAGGCAACCTGATATGGCATAACAAAAACTCAGTTAAATTACTTTGAGGATTATTTTTTCTTAGACCATGGTTATAATTCTAGTTTTTGTGCTAACTAGCTTTAATCTTGGGCAAATCATTTGCCTTTGACACCTCTTACGTTTTTATATGAATTTATTTCCTTTGTTAATATTGCAGAGACGTTTTTCTTGTCTCCCACAATAAATAATTTCTTTGAGGGCAGTAATATGGACTATAGGTGAATCTTCTACCGTTGACTGTTTATCATACCTAAGCAGTGGCTCTGTGAAATGGTGTCAAATTAATGAATATAAATAGTTGAGAACATCTTGTTAGAAACAACACGAAATGTTAACAGAAACACAAACAGGGCTTCCCTGGTGGCGCAGTGGTTGAGAGTCCGCCTGCCGATGCAGGGGACATGGGTTCATGCCCCGGTCCGGGAAGATCCCACGTGCCGCGGAGCGGCTGGGCCCGTGAGCCATGGCCGCTGAGTCTGTGCGTCCGTAGCCTGTGCTCCGCGATGGGAGAGGCCACAACAGTGAGAGGCCTGTGTACCGCAAACAAAACAAAACAAAAGAACCCCACACAAACAGAACCTGAACTGTTCACATTAATTTCGGCTAGTGGGGAAGCTTCCCTTCCTTTTATTAGACCTCTGGCTACTTAAAATGAGTTTCTAGCATTCATAAGTACCTGATAGCCACCGCCATGTTATACTTTATCAGGAGAAGAAAATGTCCCATTTCACAGGAGAACCATTTCCCCATACTCTTCTTCATCCTTCCTCCCAAAGATTTCATGTGGCAACAACGAAGGGCAAGGGGCACCCTGAAGACGACCTTTCCATTTTTAAGTTAACACAAAGAATGGCTTGGTTTGGCTTCTGTGACCTTCACTGGAGAAAAATGTTGTACAGTATATATGTAAGTTTCCTCAGCTTCTTGTGATTGATAGATAACGCCAGTATTCAGTCCTTACTCCTGTGCAAACTACTTTGGGGCACAGGAGGCAGGAGGCCCACAGAGGAAGGCTTTTGGATTCGCAGAACTCTCCCTATACAGCACTCGGCGTCAGTATAACCTGAAAGTTCTTGCCCCAGGAACTCTGGCCAGCACACCCTTTTCTGGGGCTTCTTAGGTTATTGGCTCCAGCATAGGTGGGTAGGAGAGCTAAATCAGCAGAAGAAAAGCAAAACTGAGGAAGGAAGAGAGGAGAGGTCATAAGAACAAGGGAGCAGAGTCTGCGACTAATAAACACTGAGATGGCTTTTTTATGTGATTTGTAAAATGTCTTTAGAGGCAATTCCAAAAGAAAAGTTTCAAAAATATTCTAAGTAATATCAGCATCACTACAATAAGTGCATGGCCTCCCAAGGGTACCATTTTAAAGGATAATCATTTGATTCTATGAGTTATATGATTGTTTTAAAAAAATATTAGAGTTTATTTTAAAATTCAATATAAAAAGCACTGCTTAAGTGATGGCTGTGACCCACAAATATAAGGAAATTTGTAGGATGTGTGGGTGGGATGGAAACGCTATTAATTTTATAGTCTAAGGACTAAATTCAGCGCTATGTACTTCTGCACTGGCCACCATTAAAAACTGAGGCTGCTGGACATTTGATGAGGAAACACAAGATTTTAAGAAAAGTGAAAATGAACGGCATGTGTAATTTCAAAGCAAGCCTGCTTTACAGAATATATGGGTGTTTGGGTGAAGCAGAGCGAATAGTCCATCTCAATTTTAATATACAGAAGCAACACAGTATGAGAGTAACAGAAGTTTTTGTAGCTCAACAGACCTAGTTTACATCCTGGCTTCACCCTTTTGTAGTTGAATAACCCTCTGCAAATTATTTAGCTTCTCTGAGACCCAGTGTCCTTACCTGTAAAATGTCTAGTGAAGGGCCTGGCAAACAGAAAATATTCCATAAATAACAGTTCCTCTGTAAGGGTGGGGTTTTTTTTTCAAACTAAGGGTCAAAACCCTTTGGTAGATTATGAAATCAATTTAGTAGGTTACAACTAGCATCTTTTAAAAACTAAAACAATAAAAAACATCAGAGTGCACTGCACATAATGGTTAAGTATTGTTCCATAATGCATATGCTGAGTTTTGATATAAATGTTTTACTGTGGATTACAACCAAAAAGTTTCAAAGTCTCTGTTCTACAGAGAAATTATCAGATTATTATATTAAAAAGGCTTTAAGAGTGCTGCCTTTATCCAAATGAGACTCTGTAAATTTTAAGAACTTAATCAAAGTGTTCCTTACCTTCTAACTTGTTGCAGTAAAAATAAGACATGAATCATAGAGAAGATAAATTTAATCTGCTACTGTAGGGCATTAAATTCCATTTTAAGATTGGTTTCTGTGTTATATTGACTAATTTATACTTCTAAACACTTTATAGTTTATACGTATATCATTTATAGTTGACTAAACACATCTAGAAATTTCTACAAAAGGTTGGCTATTAGCTTCTATTATGGGGAAATTAGATACAATTTCTAAATAATTTTAAATTATAAAACTTTTAAAAAGGATTGCAACTTGCCTAAGCATGAAGACTGCTAGAGTAATAATATTCCCATCCTGATGAGTAGTAAAACTCAAAGGCCTCTATGAGCACATACAGTGATGTCCCACACTGGCTCAGTAAAAAGGAGAGCTCCCAAAACAAACTGTGAGGGTCAATAACAGGCCTCTTTTCTCCTTCAGGTCTTGATGTAGAACCAGCCTGACAGTAGAATGAGTCCCTAGTGCTGTTAAGATGGTGAGCTAGCCAATTTTGGGTTGGCAGAATAGGAATTTTAGGTTGGCTGAAGGGTAGAATACTAGAAATTACAGGATTCAATGATACAGCTGAATCTTGATATAACTGTAACTTAAATTTATAATTTTAGCTGACCAGGCCAGATTGGCTATTATTAGAACCTATGGGACTGAAGTTTAGGAATCTTGTTTTAAATTAGCGCCCTGGGCAATTCTGATCCTCATTCTGGTTTGAACGCCCTGTGTTAAAGGGACAGCAAGGATCCAAAAATACAAAAAGATGGAGTTCAAAAGTATTTATCCCAACCTTACAGGTATCCAATGTCAAATACTGGATCAGACTCTGACACTCAAAGTACTTCCTTCTTGGTATTATATTAAAGATATGAGTCAGCAGGTAGAAATACTTGATGTTTTCCAGTTATTTAAGAACAATAAGAAATGGTATGCTGCTTCATTGGAATTCACTGGTGAGAAGCAAAAAGTATGAATGAGAAAGGTCTCTTTAGATTAGACATAGAAGTAAAAGGTAGCAATCAATAAAAGTTATTAAGAGTAAACTCAGCAAGAGAGAAGTGATAAATCATTCAACAGCTTGATGAATCCATTTGGCGCCTGAGCAGAGATCTCATACCTTTTGTGGTGTAGGTGCCCTTTCCTCTGTCCTCAGAAAAGAATAAGGCAAACGGTGGTTCCTTCCTATTTCAAATGAGGTGAGAGTACAGGATAAGTCTGCCTATAATCTTAAGTTCTTTTTTCCTAAATTTAAAACTTTTCTGCTATTTGAGATAGACATTGGGTTGGGCTGAGCCATGCTTGCTGTCAATGTCAAGTGTTGAGATTAGCACCACAAATCCTCCACCAGGACTGAGTCTTGGCATCAGGCTTTGTCCACCATCAACCTTGAATGTGAGAAAAGGCAAGCATGAATGCCATTCTTGGGAAGAAACAGCAGCTGTGCAAGGTGAAAGAAATCACAGGAGACAGCAAAGCCTGGGGAAAAGGATGGTAGTAACAGCAGTGAGGTAGAAAGCTAGTCCTTAGCTCCTCCAACTGCCAGCTGAAGAGACTTAGGGTCAAACACTCCCTGCACGGCAAGTACATGAGTCCCCTGAAATTGTAAGATGCCCCAAGAAATGATCTGCTGTTCCCCCCTTGCTTATTTTTTAGCTCAAACTCTAACAACGTTGAAAGTATTTGGAGACTGACACCTCTCTCTCACTTTCTTTTTTACCTAGAGGTTACAGTAGAGGATGAACAGAGATGGCAGCCAATACCAAAAAGAACCAAAACAACAGCAACAAAAAACAAACAAAAAAACCAAAACAGATTATGAGAAAAGTCTGCATTACACATGGGTAGAATTCACCCCATAAGTCAAAGAACTTTTCAAAATTACAAGGCAGGGAAGGCAGAGGGGACTAGATATTTGAGGTGTTAAGAGACAGGCTGTTAAAGTCCCCCACTATTATTGTGTCACTGTCGATTTCCTCTTTTATAGCTGTTAGCAGTTGCCTTATGCATTGAGGCGCTCCTATGTTGGATGCATATATATTTATAATTGTTGTATCTTCTTCTTGGATTGATTCCTTGATCATTATGTAGTGTCCTTCCTTGTCTCTTGTAACATTCTTTACTTTAAAGTCTATTTTATCTGATATGAGTATTGCTACTCCAGCTTTCTTTTGATTTCCATTTGCATGGAATATCTTTTTCCATCCCCTCACTTTCAGTCTCTATGTGTCCCTAGGTCTGAAGTGGGTCTCTTGTAGACAGCATATATATGGGTC
The DNA here is from genome assembly GCF_039906515.1 of Pseudorca crassidens. Taxonomy (NCBI): domain Eukaryota; kingdom Metazoa; phylum Chordata; class Mammalia; order Artiodactyla; family Delphinidae; genus Pseudorca; species Pseudorca crassidens. The sequence goes on from NC_090307.1 coordinate 60,579,534, forward strand.
TTGTTTTTGTATTCATTCAGCGAGCCTGTGTCCTTTGGTTGGAGCTGTATAAAAAAATAAATAAAATAAAATTCAAAAATTAAAAAAAGGGGCTGACAGAGCAAGCTTAGTGACTGGCCTTACAAGTCTACCACTTGAGACTGTGTTCTTTATTTACAGAGAGGCAGAAAAAAGAGTTCAGAGAAGAGGCCAGTGTCACAAATTAAGATATCTGAAAGAGAAGTCGGGCCTTTCTTTCCATTTTCTTACACTATTTGTTTCCTTCACTTGAAACTATGGTTAGAACAAACTGCAATAGGGTTCACCAAATGGACTCCATTAATGCAATTCAATTGTGCCCCTTGCTAGCTCCTGATTTCCCTATTTGATACAAAAAGCTACTGAACTTCCATTTTTTCCTCTGCTAAAATGCCTAACTAATCTATATTTAGGAGATAAAGAAGCATATTTACAATAGGCTTAGCCTTGGAGTCTCCATGTCAGAGTTATGGAAGAAACTGTTCTGAAAACTGTCCTTCTGTAACCCAACATGTTCACACATCGCAAGTCCTTATCAAAGTGATGGGTTGGGTTTCCACATTTCCAGGTAAAAAGTCTGCTCCCTGGCAGTCCTTAAAGTTTACCTGCCAAACACTGTACACCCTCAGTCCAGGCTTCTCAGTATCTAACATCCCCATTAACACCCCAGCAAACAACAAAATATATGCACTTATCACAGTTCAATCCCACTTGAGCATCGATAGCCACTATTTTGATATAATCATGTTCATGTTCCAAAAGCTGATGAGTATCCAACGCAGCAAAGGATAGACATGTTGGCACCAATAATACTGAAGTTTGGTTTTTAACTGCATTTTTTGTCAGTTTGGCTGGAAAGATTTGGACAGCTGGAAGTGAGCTTCTGCATCACTTTCTGTTTCTTTCTTTGTAACAATTTTCCACCTGTGAAGCCCACCACCCCACCACCAAGCGCAGCTGCAATTCCTGCCACTCTGAAGCCTGCAAGGAGGCCAGTCGGGCCCCCACCATTCCTCTGATGAGAGCACCTGCCACAGGCAGAGCTGCCAGCTTGTACTTTGCAGCCTTCCCCAAGTTTTTGGTTCCCTCTTCAACACTCACAGCAGCACTGTTGATATGGTCTTCAACGCTGTCAATCTTCTCCTGCTGAGAATTCACTAGGAGAGAGAAATCAGTGACCAGTTGGCTAAGTTCAGTTAAGTTCGCCTCTAAGGTTTCCCATGATTCTGCAGCATTTTGATCTCGAGGAATTTCAGGCAACACATATATCTGAGTCATACTCTGAGGACTAGCTTCATCTTTAGGAGCGTGAAATGTTCCACCAACAGCCATGGATCTGGTCAAAGAAGGCTGTAATAAGGTTTCTTCATCATTAAATTGTTTCTTAAGTTCTTCCACAGATTCTAGATGGAGTTGAAGAAATTCTGCTGTGGCTGCTGATGCTTCTTCTTTAACAGGATCTATCATTCTCTTCAGAAGTCCTAGGCCATCCCTTTGGACTTTCAAACAAAGCTTCTCCATTTCTCGGATACTGGAGTGGAGTTGCTGAACTGTACGTCCTGCATTGATATGCTCTTCATGCAACTTGTCCCAGACTCTGCACCTCTGATACTTCTCAATATTTAGCTGGTGCATTCTTAACCTCTCCAGGTCTGTTGGGATTACTATCTTAGTAAATTTCTGAAGAGCTGGTTCAAGACGGCATAAAAATTTCACTTTTTATTCATCTTCAGACATCCTAAAAAAAAGTTGTGTCTCTTCTACTTGCAACAACTACCTCCTCCACTCATGTAGAATAACCTGGTGCCCTGCTTCCTGCGGGGCGACCCTCCCGCGCGCGGGGCTGGCACCCAGCCCACATTGCGGCCAGGGCCCGACGCCCCCAAGGCGGCCTCTCGCGATCCTGTTTAAGCTCTTTGACCCAGAAATCCCATTTCCTGGAATCTACGCTAAAACATAATCAGCACTGCAGCCGCAAAACTATTCAGATGTTTGTTGCGGTGTAATTTATAAAATTACAATCACCTTAAATGTTCAACAGTGTGAGCAGGTTAAACAAATCTCTGTATACCCAGATGATGACATTATTCTGCCATTAAAAATTGTTACAGAAATTCAGATACCAGCCATGAAGAAGAAATTGGTACTGCCTAGCCCTCTGGCAATAAACAACTAGAAACTGGACAAAGGGTTTTCTACTGAAGCCACTTTCTAGGCTGGTGTGTCCATGTCTTACAAAGTTAAATGGGCACACGTCCACTGGCCAAGCAATTTCACTCCTTAAGAAATAAAAACGTATGTCCAGAAAGACTTTTATAGAATGTTCACTGCAGCTTTATTTACAATAGACAAAACTGTAGCAACTAGTAGACTAAAAAGTTCTGGAGAGCTAATGCACAATATTGTGATTATAGTCAACAATACTGGATTATAAACGTCAGAGTTGGAATTATTTACAATACAGAAAAAGAAATGATAATTATGTGGTGTGATAAAGGTGTTAGCTAACACTGCTGTAGTAATCATATTGCAATATATAAACCTATCAAACCAACGTGTTTTGTACCTCAAACCTACACAACGTTATTTTCAATTATATCTAAATAGATGAATAAAACAGAATAAAATAAAATAGGCACTGACAGAAGAAATTATAATAACCCAAACACCCTAACAAGAGGATGGATAAACAAAGTGTGGTGTATTCACGGAGTGAAATATTGCTCAGAAATAAAGGAACAAACCACTAAAAGCAACAATGGGGGAATCTCGCAGACATAATGCCAAGAGAAAGAAGACAGACACAAGAAAGACAGGTTGTGTGATTGCATTTATATGACGTTATGTAACAGGCAAAGCCAATCTAAGTGAAAAAATATTCAGAACAGTGGTTCCTCTGGCCAGCGGGTGTCGGGGAGGGGAGCTGGTGAACGGAACGGGATGGACACAGGGGAACATTCTGGGTGATGGAAATGCTCTGCATCTTGATGGCGGTGAGGCTTATACATGTGACTGTATTTGTCAAAGTGCATCCAACTATACCCTTAAGATGTGCGCACATCAGTGCATGTAAATTGTATCTCAATAGAAAGAAGAAATGAAAGACAACTGTTATGATCACACTGGATGAACTATTTTGGCTCCACAAACAGGCCTTTTCTATGATGCTCTCTCCCAGGTACCTTTCCTCCACCTGGTCCTACATTCGGGTCGTTTCTCTGATGCTCTGAGCTGCCCTTCCTATATGTGCCCCATACCTGCTCAGCTCCCCTGACCCCCATATCAGCCAGCAGAAGTGATCGGCTTACCTGCCTCTTTCCCCAGCTAGCCCAGAAGCCCCTGAGGACCACGGTCAGCCTTAAGCAACAACTGAAGTACAGTGATGATACCAACATTTATATGGAACCTACGGTTTGTTGAATACTTTCCCTGGGTGTCGCTACTGTCTTGTTCATCAAGGAATCCTGAGACCCCTGCCGTCAATAAGCAGACGTTATGAATTATTAAATACAGGCAATGCTCTCAGATATGCTGGAACGGATCAGAAGATAATTCCTGGTTGTTAGGATCACAAGGGAGTTTTTTTAACAATTCTTTTCTTATGTTAAAAAATTTCTGCTTCTGTATCATAATAAAGGAAGTTCTATATAGAGAAAAGTTCCACTGAAGACACAAGAAGCACATGAGTTATTCTGAGGTATAGCAGAGGTATTCAGGAGCTACTTTGTTTTTTTACTTTGTTACAGCTTTCTTTTTAAAGATGAAGATGTTAGATGTTTCAATTTGAATACACTGCTAAGTAAAAAGCAGAAAGAAAAAAAAAAAGCAAACACTAGAATGGATTCCAAAACGTATTTTTCAAAGAAAAATTTTTTCAGAAACTAAAACATCTTTTTTTTAGCTTTACTATAACAGGAAGAAATAATTCCAGAACAGACCTCCCTTTCTTTCCATAAATATACAAAAAGCTTTATTTTGAAGCCAAAACAGTTGGAGATATGAAAAGTATATTTTGACAGAGTCCTGCAAAACTCTCTTCGCTCATTTCCCAGAACCCTCCCAAGGCCGATCTAAGAAGCCCTGTAGAGCAAGCAACACTGTAACAGTATGGCCAACCCTCTGCCATTCAAAACAGAAAAAGAAAAAAGGGGGAAGGTTTGGTAAACTAAGTTGTGCTAACTGGAAAAATGGTTATGCTTGACTGTTTGGCAGACCACCGTTCATGACAGACAAAGGATAAAGCTTAAAAATAAATCTTGCCAGGAAAGGAAGCTCCACATATGGCCTCAATTATTTTCATGTATTCAGCTCACTAGTCATTAACATTGAACAATTTAAGGTACAATATCTGTATTGCCACTTGGCTCTATAGCTCTTTACATCACCTAAAGATAAAGGTATAGCCCCTAAAAGGTAAGCTATGGAAGACCAGCAGAGAGAAGCCTCTTTTCAGAAGTGTGAGGAGGCAATGGGGGGTTCAGACGTGTCTCAAAGTCTTTACCCCTCGTCCTGTGGCAGGCTGGGGTTGCCTCATGTTTTCTCCACTTGAATCTTTGCCCACTTCAGAGACTGGGAGGTCCAAAGAGCACAGAGGAAGATGCTGTGTGACACTGAGGCCAGGTCTTAAAGGGATGCAACTTCCGCCTCTTTCTCTGGAACACTTGTGCTGGAGCCCTGAACTGCCCTATTCACAATGCTGCCTTAGGGCTGCCATGCTGTGAGGAAGCCCCTAGCCCACAAGGAGAGTCCACACAGACAAGCCCAGAGACCACATGAAGGGAGAGCCTTGGCCAGCCCTCAGCTGCCCCAGCGCCCCCTCCCCCAGCAGCTCCATCCCAAGGACTGCAGCCTGAGATACAACCACTCACAGTCAAGCCCTTCCTGAAACCTTGACCCCCAGAAACAAACCCATAAAGATATAAGATGAATGTTGCTTTAAGCCATAAAGTTTGGCAGTGGTCTCTTACAAAGCAGTAGATAATTGGAAAAGCCGCTGTGTAGGAGAAAACAAAATGAGATAACAAAAATGTGAAAACAAAAGACAGACATATCTCTGAGACAAGCAGCTTCATGGAGAATAGGACGGAAAAGATAAAAATGAAGGAGAAGAATTTCATGTGGCTTACTTCCAAATAGTAATGAAGGGCTTGATTTCTTCCAATCTATTCATTTTGCCAAACAAATTCAAGAAAAATTTGAAATTGGTTGAGCCCAGTATGAAGTAATATAAAATTGAAATAAAATCATTTTGAATAAATACAAGTACACAGTCATGGTCATTTCTACCAGGGTTTCCAGGAACAATTTCTGCCTGAACTCTTTTAACAAACACCCAAGACTCATTTGTAATGAGAAGCTCCAATTTACATGCAACTCTTGTTCTAAAAGTCTTTCAAGATTTTCTGCCTTAAGAATGTGGAAGTTGCCTGTTCTTTTTTTATTTACTGTGCCAATGTGCTTAGCAAACACTCTACTTATGGACGATACAATAATAAACCTCAATCCAGCTCTGGCCAATTTTTCAGAAATTTTTTGGGGAAAAAAGACAACAGCAGACGTCCAGATTAATGAGGTTTTATAAAACCCAGCAAACAAGCAGCTCTTGTCTAAAGGTTTGCATAAAACAAAGGCCCTTCTGTGATTATGTGCCCACAACAAAGTGTTACTTCCTAATTAAACCTACACAGAGTATAGAGCACTGCTTCAAAAAAGCAGCCTTTATTTTCAATGCCATAGGAAACGTTTTCTTTTTTATGAAACACACTTTGTCTTCTAAAGGGACATTACACATTTTTACTCACAAGTCTGACCACTCCCAGCGAACATTTTGCCCAGGTTTAAACATTTTGAAAGGAGATTACTAAACATTGATTCATTTTCCTGCTTCTTGGCCAAAAATCACGTTAGACAGCACCCAGATTTACCATGAGAGAAGCGTTGATACTCTGCCCCATTCCCAGGTGAGAGGACCCCATTGAGTGACAAAAAAAACAGGGGTTTAGGAAGAACCCAGACACTCCCAAATCAGAAGGAAATTGTCAGAACTCCTGCCAGCATCCCCAGGAAATCGTAACAGAAAGTGAAACAATGATGGGAGACTGGGAACAAATGAGGTGAGACTGTGTGGGTGGTGTGGAAGGAACCAGAAGTCGTGGTGTCCGGCCCCAGTTGCAGCAGGTGCAGCCATGTGACACTGGGCAAGCCAGTGGACCACTCTGCACTGCCACTTCTTCACCTGCAAAGAGGGGGCCATCTCCTCTCCAGGATTGTTGGAGATGAAGTAACATGGATGAGAAAAAAAATGCTGTAGAGTCTATAACCTATACCTATATAGATACCTATATATATGTATATAGACACACATATGCATAGTATATGAATATATAATATATAGGTTGAGTGTTCATATACATATGTAGATTCTATATGCTGCGTAGATAATATACTGTATATATTCTATATACTATATTACTAAATTCTATATTATTCTAAATTCTATAATACTAAATTCTATATATTACATATAGATTCCTATACATATACACGATATATATGAATATATGTATAGATTCCTATACACAACAGGCAATGAACATTTCTTTTGAAAGGGATACTCAAAACTAAACAGAAACTTGCCATATGAGCCTTGAAACTGATTTGTATGCACTGCACTCCTTCACTGGCATGCAATCCTTTTTCACTGAAACCTCAAGTTATTATCCATAACAGAAAAGCAACCAACATGTCAGGCATGGGAGCTATTATGCAAATCATGGGTAAGCCATAGAGTAGGATGTTAACGCAGCTTTAAAATTATTAATAATGATTTTAGTTATATTGGGAAATGATCATACTATCAAGTTAACTAAAACATCAGGACACAAACGTATTTGTCACAAACCTCAGCCGGAAGGATGATATCGTCCAAGAATGCAGACAGGGATGAGTTCTACCCTTGAATTACTTCAACTAAGGCTCAGTTCTGCCATTTGTCAAAAGGAGATAATGCAGAACCAAACTCATAGTGTGATTACGAGGGTTCCATGCGCTAGTCCAGAGCAAGGGTTCCACAGAAAGCCTGGCCTGCAGGAGTATGGAATAAACGGCAGCCCTATGACTGCATTGTTAATTTAAATACATAGACATGCATGCAAAAGTCTAAAAGCAAGTACACTGATGTCATTGGTGATTGTGTCAGCGTGAAGGGATGACAGGTTTTTCTGTCTCTTTACACTTATCTGTACTTTCCAGTTTTTCTACAGTGAGCCTATATTACTTCCCTAATTAAGAAAAAAATAAGAATTATTGACTTATGAGTTTATTTTCTGGAAATCTGCATAATTGCACTTCTTAGCTAACCCTATTAGCTAACTCTAATTAGATTGTATCTTGCTTAATGTTTCCCATGTGATACCTGAAGATTTTTAGGACTCCTAAGTCATTTGTGGACTACCAGTGTGACGGGGGAAAGGAAACATATTTTTTATAAGGAATTTGTCAGGTGCTCAACCAGGAACCCGCCTTCATTTTTTTTTTTAAATTGAAGTACAGTTGATTTACAATGTTGTATCAGTTTCAGGTATAGAGCAACGTGGTTCAGTTTCATATGTTTATTCTTTTTCAGATTCTTTTCCATTAAGTTATTATAAGACCTTGAATATAGTTTCCTGTGCTATACATATACAGTAGGTCTCTGTTGCTTATCCATTTTATATACAGTAGTGTTGCATTTTACTTTGTAAGCTGTCCGAAAGCATAGCACCCAACCACCCTTGATGCATCTCTGCCACGATGCCACACGATCAAAAAGGAATAATAAATAAATACATACAGAAATAAATAGAACTGCTTCCACTTCCCCCACCACTGTCCTTAAAGTCACAGTGTCACCTACGGCAGCCTCTCAGCTGAGATCCCAGGACGCCTAGTCTGTCCACGTATTAGAAGGCAGTCCATGATTTCGCCATGAGGATTATGAATTTTGCATTTTCATTCCAAAGTTAATCTAAAAACTTATAAAAGCATATTCAGAATCTGGCTGACCACTGTATAACAAAATTCTGACCCAGGATTTCAAGGCTGCCGATCTGTGTTCATGTCACTGCCCTGGCACAGTGATCACCTACTGAGATGACAGTATTACTGCCGGTTGCAAAGTGACTGCAAATCCACCTGCTGTACTCTGCTTCTCGGGGTTTGAAGGCACTAGTGGGAGGCAGGGAGGCCAGAGGAGGGAGGCAGGGAGGCCGGAGGAGGGAGGCTGGAGGAGGGAGACTGGGAGGCTGGAGGCAGGGAGGCTGGAGGAGGGAGGGAGGATATTTCCCCTCTGTCTACTTGCTGTTCCGGTCAATGTCTTTCACCCAGCAGCAGTTGGCCCCAGTCTTTGGCTTTCCAGAGCTCCCCACATGAGCCTCCTCACCCCGGCTCAGAGGTGGGGTACTCTCCTGCAAGCCTCCAGCTGTGAGTAACCCCAATCGCCTCCCTTAGTTCCTCCTCAGTGGTTAACTCTCAGTTAGCTAGGGACTCTCTTTCCCAGTTCTCTCCCACCCATTAACCAGTTCCTCCTACTAGACCTGTCCTTTTAAATAACTGCTGTGGTTTCTGTTTTTCTGATTGGACCCTGGCTGATAGAAAACAGCATGTATTTCACAATATTTTAACATTTTTTAATTGTGGTAAAATATATATAACATTAAAATGACCATTCCAGCCATTTTAAGTGCACAGTTCAGTGGCATCAGGTGCATTCACATAGTTGTGCAACCATCACCACCATCCGTTTCCAGAACCTCATCATCTTCCCAAACTGAAACTCTGCACCCATTACCACTCACTCCCCATCCCCCTCCGCTCAGCACCTGGTGCCTTCTGCCTCCATAGACATGACTATTCTAGGAACTGCATGTACGTGGAATCATACAGTGTTTGTCCTTTTGTGTCTGGCTCATTTCACTTAACACACTTTCAAGGTTCATCCACGTTGTTCATATATCACAATCTGCTTCCTTTTTAAGGCAAAATAATCCATGCTACGTACAGACCACATTTTATCGATTCACTGTTGATGGACACTTGGTTCCTTCCACCTTTCAGCTACTGTGAATAGGCTGCCATAACACATGGGTGTGCAAATATCATTTTGAATTCCTGCTTTCAATTCCTTTGGGGATATAGCTAGAAGCGGAACTGCTGGATCATATGGAAATTCTGTTTAACTTTTTGAGAAGCCACCACACTGTTTTCCATAGTGTTGCACCATTTTACGTTCCCAACCAGCAATGCACAAGGGTTCCAATCTCTCCACACCCTCACCAACCTTTATTTTCTGTTTTTGGATAATAGCCATGTTAATGGGTGAAAAGTGGTATCTCATTGTGGATTTTCTTTTCTCTAATGATGAAAGATGTTGAACATCTTTTTATCTGCCCAGTGTCTTAACTTAGAGTATCTCAAACTGGAAATCCTTGAGTTCTTAAGTTGAGAAACTCTACCATAGGAATACATTTTAATATATTTAATAGAATATATACAGTTTAATATAATTAACAACTAAAATAATGCTGACAATCACAAAATTCACGATCTATCAAATGGGTATGCTCCCTCTCTCAGAATGATTTCTTTAAAATTTTAAGTTATCACAGGAGATCCTGGGCTCATGTCCATGGTATCATGCTAGGTCATTGGACAGCGAGCAATAGTTTACGACTGGACACCACCCATGTATATGTTAGTTTTACATTTGTTAAAGTGACTCGTCAGTTTTATTTTTTTTCTTAAAACTACCGCACTCATTCAATTCCCACAGACTGTTTTCTTTTTAAGTAAGACATTGCTAGATATCAGTGTAAATTCTAAAATATGGTGAATCGATGCAAGAAATGAATAGCAGGCATTACTTTAAAGAAGTAAAGAAATAAATCTAATCGTTCCTCTTGTAATGTGTTACTAAAGCAAACACTCTGTAGTTAAATCTTATTGCAAACCACACAACATTTATGGATTTTCTGATAACACCACTTTTTATCTTTTCTTTAGTTTATCTTTCAGGTAACCAAACATTATATACAGAGGCTAAAATGTCATAATTTCTACAGCTGTCATCAACTAGAGAATGAAGAATGGTATCAATGTCTTTGGCATTTGCCAAAACAGAACGAAACTGACTGATTTGGTCATAAAACCTCAGGGGCTGACATATTTATTAAGTTACATGAACACATTTACAACATGAAATTGTTGATTCCTGATAACACTGAGGTCTGCCTAATTTTACTTTAGAGACCTGTACTTCAGAGTTTATATTTTTTTTTTTTTTTTTTTTTTGCGGTACGCAGACCTCTCACCGTTCTGGCCTCTCCCGTTGCGGAGCACAGGCTCCGGACGCGCAGGCTCAGCGGCCATGGCTCACGGGCCCAGCCGCTCCACGGCATGTGGGATCTTCCCGGACCGGGGCACGAACCCGTGTCCCCTGCATCGGCAGGCGGACTCTCAACCACTGCGCCACCAGGGAAGCCCCCAGAGTTTACGTTTTTAAAGGACTGAAACAAAGCAGTCAATGGGTTATTAGTTGATGGTCATCTTTTAATCAGGCTGTGAACCAAAAAAAGGAGGGGAGTGTGAAAATAAAGCACTGATTCACAGTGTGATTACACACTCACTGCCTCACCTCTGCCGACGTCAGGCTGTGAAGTCAAGCCTCCATAAACGTTAACAGGGAAGGAAAAGGGAAGAGGAAGAAGAAAGGAGGAAGCAGACAGCTGTGGTCCCTGCCCTCATGGGGTGTATAATCTAGAAATTAACTAGCAGCTGGTGAATTGTTGGCCTGACAGGGAAATACACAGACTTTGACGACAGAAAAGTCATCAGAAGGTATAACCACATTCTAGAGCTGAGTGTCAATGAGGCCCAGGAAACAAGGATGAGATGAGGCGGAAGGGAGCCATCCAGCTGTCAATACCTAAGCAGGACCCAAATATAGCCTCACTCCTCATGGGACAACCAGCTCTGGATGCAACAGAGCAGCCAGGATCGCCAACGGTGGGTTCTGGCCAAAAATATTTAACTGGAAAGTAATCAAGACTTTAGAGCTGAGTTTAGTTCATAAGAAATAGAGGGCATAAAGGAACATGGTAACAAAATCACAATGAAACCACCAGACAAATCCAGAATGTAGGATATTCTACAAGACAACTGGCCTCATCTATTCAAAAATTGAATATCATTTTTAAAAACATAAGAGAGGACAATTCAGATTAGAAGAGATTTAACAAGCACATAACAGGCATCAAATGCAATGAGTGTTCCTTACTGATCCTGGTTTGAAAGAGAAAAATAAAAGCTATAAAAGACATCGGTGGCTAAAGTGGGACAACTGGATATGGGTGGAGAAATAGTTACTAGGAAATTACTGTTAGTTTTGTTAGCTAATGGCCTGGTGCCTATTCAGAACAAATGTCCTATTTTCTGAAGATACAAAAAATCTTGTATTGGTCCAATGTCACCATGACTGCAATTCACTTGCAAAGTGTTCCCAAGATGAAACAAATGTGACAAACTGCTTAAAAATTCCTGAATCTCGGCGGTGGGTATGTGTGTGTCACAATAATACTGTTTTCTACATATTCAAACATTTTCACAATAAAAAGACTCAATAAATAAATATCTGAGAAAGGTTTGCTCAGCGATAATCATATTGCACTTTTTTAAAACTGAAAGCACAGTAGAAACTTTACGTTGTGTAAAAGGTAAAGAAAATTCTGAGTATTTTGTTATTTTAAATAATCTCAATTTAGAAGCTTATGTAAAAACACTAGAAAGTACTTAGAAGCCTATAATTCTGTGTGTATGCTTGTGTTTGAATATGCCTTAAAGACCTAAAAGTGAGGCCCCCGAATTCCTCAAGCTGATTCAGTCCAGCTTACAGCAAAAAGATCTCCTGTTAGGAGAAGTCAAAATTGACAAATTGCATGACAAATAGCAAGATAAACAACAGTTGAACATGGATTTGAAGTCTATTCGTAAAATGTCCAGCTGTTAATTTGGCCAAACTCACGTAGTATTGCATTTGTAATGATGAAAATGTTGTAGTTTTTCCCTTAAAGAAGGAAAATACATTGAAAAGATGATGAGAAAACCAACATTTCCTGCAGAAGCATCCTTACCACTGAAACAAAAACAAAAACCAGGGCAAAAAGGGGTTTTTTTCTCTCTTCCTTCAGGCAGATTTGAAAATACAAAGGCATGACATATTAATTCAGGATTCGTGGCTGGAAACACCCAGAAGTATTATTTCACTTACGTTGATACTATGAACCTGAACTTTAAAAATGTCTTCTGAACTTCACATTTTACTACCTCATTTACTGTTACGATTAGAGCTCAAAAGTTCCTTGTGCACGAACAGACACAGTATTGTCTTGTTTTCTACTTAAAATCCTACTTTTTTTTTTTTGCGATATGCGGGCCTCTCACTGTTGTGGCCTCTCCCGTTGCGGAGCACAGGCTCCGGACACGCAGGCCCAGCGGCCATGGCTCACGGGCCCAGCCGCTCCGCAGCATGTGGGATCTTCCCGGACCGGGGCATGAACCTGCGACCCCTGCTTCGGCAGGCGGACTCTCAACCACTGCGCCACCAGGGAAGCCCCCTACGTATTTTTTAATGATCACTTATTCAAAGAATTATGACTTTTCATCATAAGATCTCCAAAATTCCTATTTCCATCCTACAGTGCACATTTCAACTAGTTGTCTCTTTCAAGGATATTTCACACAACAGTGATGAGTTCTAACCCAAGAGAAACGGAATGGACATAAACAAGAAGGCTATGCCATCACTTTTCTGGAGAACTGAAATCAGAAATTTGACAATAGCTGCCACCTTTCTTTTTCATCCTTTCCACTCAGATTTCTTTCCTTCTCCTTCCCTTCCCCAGAAATATATGGAGCAGCCAGAGCCCGTACCATGTTTCTCTCCATTCTCCTATGTGGTCTTAAAGCAAAGCAAGGGGATGCAAGTGGGGTCTGAGCCATTTAAACGCTGCCTGTCCCAGCTCGTGCTGAAGGCTTGCTCACAGCAGTAATGGACAACCCCAGGTACTCACAGCCCTCGCAGACGGTGTGACGGGGTGAGGCTGTGTCCAGAGGTTTAAGACTATCCTCTTTTGTTTCCAAGCTTTGTTTTCTATGTAGAACCCTCTTACAACAGCTGCATAGCGATAACAGCAAGATAACAAGCCCAAAAGGCCGGAAATGCATGCGTTTTGTGACGTCACCTGCAGTGTGTGTGGACACCTGGGTACCGCCTGGCGTGGCATCCTGGGCGGACGGACGATCAGCGTCCCGTCCCGACATGGCTTCTAAGAATATCAGACCACGGGAAACACTCCACTCACCTCCCCAAGGATACCTGGGCACGATAAACGTGACAAGAAACGGTACCAAGGACAACTTCTGTGTCTCACTTAAATTCACCGGGTGGAAAAGCAGTGAGACCAGAATGTAAATGTATTAAGAAACAAGTGGACTTTCCGGAGCTCATGAGATTACAACCCAGCCACCCACAGGCCTCCTGCAGGGGCTCTGGCCTTACCCACCTGTCTCAAGTCCAGAGTGATTGTGACCCAGTGGTACTCTCTCCCGTTTTGGATGCTAGGACTCTGCCACCAGCTATTCGTGCCATCGATGGCATTTGATATGGGATGGCGTTCTGTTGAAAGAAAACAAGAACACGCAATGCTCTCAGCTTCTGGTTTCAGTTTTTTAACTTCTAAACTGTAAAATCAGTGGAAATGGACAGGTGAGGAGAACGCAGGTCTGTGGCTCCCTAACACAAGTCTCCAGTAGTCGGCTCGGAAGGTGTACATTTCCACGGGTCCTCCCAAAGGGGGCGCCACTTGCCTTTGGGGTTGGCACTGCTGCCGTCGCAGAGCCGGCACTGGGCGTTGCGCATGGCCCTCCTGGGCACGTGCTCCACCAGCTTGCAGTATGTCTCCGGCCCCTTCTCCCCGCAGGTCGCGTTGGTGCTGATGTGGGCATTGCTGGCAAGGTTGAGAATGGCAGGGAACAGCCCTGAAAGTCAAAAGGCACCAGATCAGCTCCGCCACTTGAAACCAAAAGGTCAGATCACTTCATCTCACTTTGCAAGTAAATCAGAAAGAGATGGCAAACTTACAGTTACCAAAGGGGAAAGGAGGGGAGAGGGATGAATTAAGAATTTGGGATTAACAGATACACACTACTGTATATAAAACAGAGAGACAATCAGGACCTACTGTATAGCACAGGGAACTCTACTCAATATCACAGAATAACCTATAATGGAAAAGAATCTGAAAAAGAATATATCTATATATATAAATGAATCATTTCACACCTGAAACATTGTAAATCAACTATACTTCAATTAAAAAAAAAAAAAGGAGGGGAGTTCCATGGTGGCCTAGTAGTTAGGACTTGGCACTTTTACTGCCGTGGCCCGGGTACAATCCCTGGTTGGGGAACTGAGATCCCACAAGCCGCGCAGTGTGGCCAAAAAAAAAATAATAATAAAATAATTTTAAAAAATAAAATAATAAACAGAAAGAAAAAAAAGAAAAAGATGGTAAGTTCACATGCTGAGCGGAGGGAGCCCTATAGGAAAGCAGTATATACGTCAATTTCATTTACATGAAATTCTAGGACAAGCAAAGCTCATCTATAGGAAAAACCGAAGAGCAGTTGCAAAGGATGCGGACTAACCATGAAGGGACTGGAGGGAATTTTGTGGGGTTGGGCTCCATTCTCTACCTGATAAAGGTTTGCGTTGCACAGGCACACGCAGGTGTGAAAAATCACAGAATGCACAAGGTTTGGGTAGATTTGTGTATTCCGCTATAGGTTGATGTGACCTCAAAAAATAAAAGTCATAAAAAAATTTTTTTAAAAAAGAGTCATAAAAATATTGATGCAAATGCTGAACAGTTTAGGAGCAAAGTATACTTAGGTCTTTAACTCACTTGGAAATGCATCAAAAAATTAACCTGGATTGAAGGGTAGAGATGGATACATGGACGGACAGGTGAGGAAGAGAGTAGGTAAATGTTCATTGCAGAATCTAGGTAGGAGCACAGATGTTCACTGTACAGTTCTTTCCACTTTTCTGATTGAAAATGTTCATAATAAAATGTTGGGAAAGTAGGTTTTAAGACAAGGTTCAAATGACCCAAAACCCGTATTTGCCACTGAAATTCAAGCAACTTTCACTTAGGACATCCATCCTGTGTTCACTTTGTTCCAGGTGCCTCTGCTAATACTTACGAGGTCTTTCCTATGATTAACTAGGATTTCTCTCTCTTTGCTTTCTTTACTGCCTGTCTGTTTTGGTGAAGAAAACATCAGAACACAAAGATCCAGTTTTCAAAATTCTCTTCAAGTCAGTATGAATCTGTCTTTGTATAATCTCTTTGTCTCCAGAGATTTTTATCTTTAAGCAGCTGATCCAAACTCTTCAGAAAACAGCCTTTGGATGACTGTGAGAAAAATAACTCCATTGGGTTCTTTAGAGATTTGACTTTATCTTGGTAAAGAGGATCATAGCAGTGAAGATTCTATAAACTTCTAGAAAGGATGGGGCAGGTGATACAGAAGAGGTGTTCTTCACGAATGGATGTTGTGAACTCAGGTAGTGTGAGAAGGAGGGGTTTCAGTTAAGCGAGCTTCCTCTAATTTACCAGAACTTGACTCAAGGTCACAGAAGATAAACTTTTCTTTATAAAGGGCATAGAATCAATATTATCTCTAAAATATTTCTTTTCCAGTGAAATTTGAAAAAGCACAATATAATTTTAGTAATCTAGAAGGAATTCATGTATTTAATTTTTATTTTTTAGGTACTGCTTAATATTTTCAATGACCTTTATTTTTTTTTTTTTTCCTTTGGCCACACCTCATGGCTTGTGGGATGTGGGATCTTAGTTCCCCCAACCAGCAGTTGAATCCAGGCCCTCAGCAGTGAGAACGCGGAGTCCTAACCACTGAACCGCAAGGGAGTTCCCAACCTTTTCTATTACAAATATTTTAATAATTTAAATTATAAAATAAAAATGGTTATTTTTATGAGTTTCTATATTTAAAAAAACTCACCATGCAACTATTAAAAAAAATAACTTATGGTTCAGTCAAAATAAAAAGAAATATAAATAGAAAAAAAATAACTTATTAGGTAGTCTTCCAAAGACTTTCCACATAAAACAGAGCTATCTATTAGCAGTTCTATCCTAGGAGAATGGCCCTACTCAAATCAATAGACCCTTAGCCTCTCAATAGAAAATAGTTATGGAATATTGTATTCTAGAGCATTACTCTTAATTTTGAAACATAACACGGACTTACATCATATAAAGTTTTAATATGTTGTGTATTTTTTTGTTTTTAAAGTTGGTCATTTTTATCATATTCTTTTAAAGGGATTTCTTTGTCAATTAAAAAGGCTTTATGAAAAAATAGATGCACCTTTACATTTAATTATGCAGGTCCCCAAATTATTATTTTTCTCAACCGGTAGTTAGACACTTACATTTTAGGCAATGATCTAGTTCCTAAAGTGACATGTAATTCTTGGGAGTCGTACTTACATGGGGGGAGGAGCTGATATTTATTCTGTTTGGTACCGAGGTAAATATTAATTTTAATAACTGTGGTATTACATCCAAATAGCTGCAGTGGTGTTTTCCAGGCTCTGGATCATGTCTATGCATTTCGATTTGCAGTGCAATCAACTCTACCCCTTCCCTTCTCACAGACTAGCCAAGCAAGGAGAAGAAAAAAGGTCACAGGAACTAATTTAACAATGCATTTCTCTATCAACAAATCCTTTACCAGTTAACTAAAAAAATGTTCCCACTTTCTCTTTTTTTCTCCCCCTCCAGTTGCTGGACATCAAGAGAACAGCCCACTTCCTGCCCGGAGCTCCCCCCACCCCGACCTGCAAGGGCCTTGAGTTATTGGGGAGGTGGAGGGTGAAGGGGGCGGGGGTCAGGAGGGCACCTGCCTCTTTACTCAGGAGCCTGTGCTCTGAGTCACTGAGAAAAAGAAGTTTAAACCTTGTGAACACAACATAACTTTGGTGAATAATATCTCAATTGTAGGAATCAGGTAGGTCTTACACTAGACAGGTTTTAAAGCACTTCCACACCTCCTTACCTGGCTGGTATTCTAAAAACACTTTTAATAAAAAGAAAGATAAGTCCCTTCGTTAGCATGGTTGTGTAGAAACACCTTGAACTGACTAATTTCTAAAATCTATAGGGTTGCCGTTCACTAAAACTAAATCTTTCTTCTCAGATAAGCTCATATTTGGGAAAAAAAATTCACTAAAAATTATTCCTTACCTATTACATTTGCTCTCACTTCATAGTTCTAGAATAATTATTATTCCTTGTTGCATATGACCACAGCTGCTAGAATATGAAAGAAAGTTGGAAATTTGTACTGGAGGAAGCATGTTTGAAGAAGAATTTTTAAAAATTCCTCAGGTTGCTGAACCTTTTCAAAGACTACTGAAATATTTCAATAAAGGGCAACTAACGTGAGCTTCAGGTTGGGGGAGAAATAGGAAATCAAACGGTCAGAAAGGGCACTGGGATCAAGAACCTGCCAAGAACAAAAGTTCGGCTTTACACATAAAAATCAAAGGCAGAACGAGGTCTGCAGCAGGCACATGTGACACAGTTTCCCATCACTTGGCCGTGCACTTAATATATTAGACGACTATACATTTTTGTTGAGAGACATTATTTACTTTAGTTAGTGTTAACTGTGATTTGTACTTTTGCCCCCATTCGGGACACACAATGGAATCATTTTTCCACCCCTATACTTAACCAGTAGCTAAAGACTTCATGACACCAAACTCCATCGAGCATGAAATAAATTCCTTCTCACTCACCAGTAGTTCCTTTTCTTTTTTAAAACCCTTTATTCACAGTCTGGGTCCACTTGGCCTTCTTAAATGCATTTTAGGACCACTTTCATCTACTGGAAACTCCCTCATTAATAGTAGGTGAAAACTACCATGAAACTGAGGGCAAAAAAATGCTACTGCACATGATTAGCGCAGTTTTTAGCTGAGATACTTTCCACATTGAATAATTTGTTTTTAAAAGTTTCTGGGCTTTTTCCCAGTAAAAAATATTTTTGCTATCTTAAAAATAGGGTATCTAAAACACTGACTAGCGCCAAGGTGCAAGGCTCACTGCAGCAATTTCTTTATCAATATTTCTCAAATTATTCGGGGCCAACCATTCGTGGCTTTAATGCATTTGGGGTGTAAGAGAAGCATGAGTTTTTTCTAATGAGTTTTTTTTTCTTTTTTGGAAAAAAAAAATTTGGGGGTTCTACCAAATGTTATATTTGTCTAATCCATACTCAGAGTCATTGTGATATTCTGAAAAGGAAACGATTTGCAATTCTAAGGTAAAGTATCCGGGAAAATATGTTCAGATCGTTTTTAATGGCATATTTAATATCTAACCTGGAGGTGTCCAGGCTTAAAATGGACTGTCCATTCTAATCATGGGTTTACTATCACCTCTATTAGAATCACTAGTGCCTGTAACAGCAGCTTTGGGTAAGAAGTGAGCATGTGGGATTTTGAGTCAGAAAGCCCTTGGCTTGAATTCCGGGTCTACCAGTTGCCTGCTGAGGGCTTCCCCTCTTGAGTCTCCTTGTCTGTGTAATGAGAAGCACTATGCCTGGGAATATTTATGAGCATTAAATGAGACTGTGTCATAAAGGGCCTAATACAATGTATGAAGGGCTCAATAAATAATTGCTATGATTATTTTCATATTATCATTGGATATCACTAATACAAATATAATTAGACTTTCATGGTTATATTTCATCTATTGGAGTCTCTGTATCTCTGATTAAGTTTTAGATGAAGTAGTTGGTTTGCATTTAAGGGTCACCAAGTACGAAAAGGATCTACCTTTAAAGAGAAGAACCATGCAGCCCAGAAAGCTGTGCATCACGAAAGAGGCGTGGAGGAAACTCAGACCCTCGGGTCACCCCACCCTCCTCCAAGGCAGGGGGTCCCTGCACAGAAGGCTGAGCAGGAGTGTTCGCCCGACTCACTCATCCCACCTCACCCTCTGGCCCTCCCTCTCCTCTTTTCCTTCTTATTATTCTTTCTGTTGTTGCCTTTGCAACACTGTATAGCTGGATCCAAGTTAAACGTACATTTGTAAACAGCAATCCCCTCCTCTCATTTTTCTGTAAGCTGACAGGGAAGGCATCTCTGGGGTGACATTTGAGAAGCTGCCTCAAAAATAAGAAGGGACTAGCCATGCAGGGGTAGCACTATCATTTAACACATCTGGCTTTCTTTGTATTCTCCTTGCATTAAAAACATGCTGAGAATAGGTCTGTGAGCTTTGTCAAAGGGGTCCACTGGCGCCAAAAGGTCAAGCACCCAGGCAGGGAAAGCACTTCGGCTACAGTGCTGGGGGCCAGGAGTTCATGGCGTAGGTGACTCTGTAAGTCTGCTTTCCCACCTCCTCTGCCAGGAACCTAGCTCATCCCTGGACAAGGGCAGCCAGGAGGATCCAGGTGGATTGTGAAGGTGAGAGGGGCTTGGACCAAGGCAGGAGTTAATGTCCTGCTCAGGTGAAGTCCTCAGCCACCTGACCAGGTGGCCTGGAGAAGCAGCTGCCTCCAGCTCAGGGGCCCCAAGTGGAAAATGAGTCCTTAATGCCAGCTAGGTTGCAGGACCAGAAGACGAGATGCCTTGAGGAAACTAATGAAAACTTTCCCTCTCTCCCAGGGAATATAATCACCCTCATGAGATGTAGGTTATCATCTGATTTCCCACATTTGGCACACGAGCGTATTTTCAGGGCATGCTCTCTGTGGATGCTAAGGACCACACATGAAAGGAGAGAGGGGTAGAGACAGAGGAACGTTTAAACTGAAATTACGTAACAGTAATGCATCCCAACCCCTAAGATATGTTCAGGAGGCTCTTGACAAGCTGTGGCACAATTCATCTTAACTCAAACTTTTTTTCCCAGAAAATAATACAAATATACCTGTATATTATGAAGTAGGTATTTGAAAAATATTATAAATTAAACTGTTTTCCCACTTTTACTTCTAATTCATCAGCCATTGACAGCGGCTTCTGACAATAAGGGATTCCTTATTCCTGTTTCTTTCCCACAAGAAACCTACAACCAACATTTTGCCAAACAGAACTACACCATTTAAAGACATTCTATTTCAAGTTATTTATTATAAATTAAAATCACTTTAATCATTACTTGTTTTGTTTATCAAATACCAATAGTTTCAGAATGTTGAAACAATAAAACATCGACACTAAAGTTGAAATAGATGAAAGTTTTGCTTGCTTTGTGTCAAACAGGGCTTCTGTTTCCGATGAGAATTCTGCAAACTTACCAGTTATTTTATTTATCAAAAAACTACCACTTGGGAGCACTTGTGAAGGAAAGTGACTTGAGTCCCCTGTGGGCTGTAGTGGACCCCTTTCAGCCGAGACAGAGAATGAATGGCCCCTCCCTCCATTCCCAAAAAGCAAATACTTGGTTTTTGGACGAAACCTATTTAATCATTGGTGGCTGTTAGTAAAAGAAAAAGCTTTAAAATATTCTAGGGATTCCAAGGCCCTTTCCAGCACAGTGGGAAAAAAAAAAAAAAAAGATGGGAAAGAGAGAGAGAAAGACCCCACAGGAACTTGAGGGAGAAGTCAAATCCCAGCTCCTGGGAGTATGGCATTTAACACCCTTGACTTTTTTTCTCACGTGGGAAGATGAAAAGAAATTTAATCTCAGAAAACCCAGATGGGGTGGTGGGCAAAAGGCCTTGGAAGGGTTTTGCCAGAGTCCATTTCCATAGCAATGGGCTCGAGGTGTCCTTGACAAAGACAGAGGTTTTCACTGTAAGATAAACAAGCTATGAGGACCTAGGCCTGAACACTGTCTGTAGAAACTAACACCTTATCAAGACCGCCTCCTCCTGCCACAAAGGTTCCTTAATGCTCATATTTGATGACACTGCGGGTTTTGACTCAATACCCGAGTTTAGTTGCAGAGACCATAACTACAATTCATCCATCAAGAGGTTTTCTCTTTTGTTGCCACAAAACTGAAATTTAAGGGCAACAATTAAAAAGCTCTACAGGATCGAAATCACTATAGCACACAGGCAAAGTGCAAAAGCACCTCAACATCCATAAGTATTTTGATATTTCATATTATTCCCATTACCCTGGGAAGCCACTGCCCCTCCTCCCTCCTCTAATTTCTTACAGGAGGGAACTCAGCTTAAAGGGAAATCAAAAAGCAAGTGCAGCCTTTAGGTGGAATATTGACAGCTCTGTTGAATGAAAATGCAGTTATATTCTGCTTGTATCAATATCATTTATCATGTCTACAATGTTGATATCATTTGCTTAAATACCTAAAAGCATCAATTAATTCAACATTTCCTAACCAGCTAAACGCTTCCAAAAACCACCAACTCTTCTACGAACGCTTCAAGGTCTTAGTTATTTCTTCCCCCTTCTTCTGCCACTTCTGTGCTCCATTATATAAATTTTACTTGCTTATGCTTTAAAGCTTTGGCATGCTCTTTAGGGACGTACCCAAGGCCACTTCATGGGTGTGCAGGTGCCCTTGGTTTACAGCCCTGTTGACACTGTCTTGAAATTTCTCATAATGTAAACAAGGGGGCCCACATTTTCACTTTGCACCAGCTCTTAAAATTACGTAGTTGGTTCTGGATATGCCTTGTGAAAGCGTCAGTCAGGGACTGTCCTCGCGAGCATCCGTGGACCTCTGATTGGATCACCTGGCATTCGAGATGCCCGATGCGTTACCGCCTCTAACACCAGGACAATGACCCCGAGGAGGCTGGATCCACCGGATTACAGCTCCATTTATTCCAGAACATACTGAGAGGGACAGCTTACAAACCACGAAAGCATTTGCAATATCTTCCACCTCAGAGTCCAACAGCAGACAAACACATCTGACAGCTAGAGTAAACACCCCAATCAAAAGTCCAGAGTCACATTATCTTGGTATCATTCTCACTGGGGCTGATAACACTGTACTTTCTGAGTTCTGGTACCATTGTTTTTTCTGAGATTGGGCTGCTTCTTTATCTAGATACATACGCTTAATGGGATAATCTATTTTTTTAGAGCTATTACTAAGTCAAGGATGTATATGAGAATCGTGATCACTCTCTTCAGTTCCTGGCCTCACGCTGGCTCTTCACTCAACTTCAGTTCGGATTCTTCTCCTTTAAATCACTCAAAATGCCCTCGTCAAGGTCTCCATCCCCAGCGTGCAGTTCACCTGCAGTTTACTGGACCTCACGGTAGCTTTTGTAAACAAGGACCCTTCTCTCTGGTTTAAACCCCTCTTCTTTTGGCCCTGTCATAACTGCAGACACCTAGTTCTTCCCTCTGTCACAGCAGCTTGCTGGCTGTCTCTGCCAGTGATCCAGACTCTCCCCATGACCCGATGTCCCAAGGAAAGCAGAAGAGGTCCATCCCCCATACAGGCACATTCTCAGGGGGAAAGCGGGAGCCGTATACTTTCCCCCAAAACTATGTACAAACACTATTTCGGTTTTCCACCCCACGTGCCCAGCACTCCCTTGTTCGATATGATTAGTCCCCATGTGGATAACAACAGAACAAGGCATCACACGCATGGGAAGTGAACACACTGTGTCCTGGAATGAGTGGAATCTCAACAGTGGCTAAAATAAATCCAGTATAAGTTTCACAGGGATAGATGCAGGACCTTCCACGTTTCCCCAAACCCACCTGCAAGCACAGCGCAATCTGGGTGAAGACGGAAAAGATGCTCTAGTTCCTGGTGACAGGGACACACAACATGAAAACAGTGCTATGAGAAAAGTGAACATGACCTAAGGTTGAATTAATAGAAAATGACCCTTGGCATCCACAGATTTGATCTTTATAATTGAACTATGCACAAGATTTACGAAAGTCATTCTGTGCTCAACTGGGCAAAGAGAGGGTTGGAGCAGAGCTTCTCAAACTTTTATCAAATCAGCTGGAGATCTTGTTACAAATGCAGATTCTGATTCTGCAGGGCAGGGCTGGAGCTGAGCTACTTCCTGGTTAAGTATCTCCCTGGGGCTGCTACTCTGACTTCAGCAGATGAAATGGTCTCTTGGGGTTTTTCCAGCTCTAACTCTCTGGGGTTGGCCTATTCAGCCGCGCCCTGGAACAAAGTTCATCAGACTGATGAGTAAGATCACACTTCCTCCAGAGTCTTCTGTCACTATTTAACCAGAACTCCAGATTCCCCGCACTGCATTTATGTTTTGGAAACCTTTGGCAATTATTTTTAGAGGGAATTCGGGACTTTGGTTAAAACAAAGTGTTTTGGCTTATTGTAAAGAGGGAAAAAAGGTGAAGGCCTCCAAAATTAAAGATGTAACATACAAACAAGGTCACCTGAGCATCAACCAGGACAATCTATTAATCCAGTGTTTTGATTCCTCAGTCCTGTTCGACCCCGAGTGATGCTGCCACTGGCTGGTTCATCCATGTTGAAAATGATGCTATTGAAGACATGGTGAAATGCTTCGATGATGTTAAGTTTTAAAGAAGGCTATATACCTGCGCTGCCTATTGCTGACAGAGACCCAGCCCTTGCAGCCTGTCCTGTCCTGATGGTGCTGGTATTCTGACCTGATGTCTTTTCACAGAGGCCTGGAGAGGGCTTTACACACGGGGGTGGGGTGGGCCAGAGGGGACAGCATGGCATCCATCCCCTGGCTGCCCTGGGACCTTGCCTTTGAGCTTCCGGGACATGGTCCAGGTCTAGGTGATAGAGGAGAGGAAGCATTTTCGAAAGAGCCTCTGAGCAAAAAAAGGGCCATCCTCAGAAGGTGGGGCCGTCTCCCCATCCTAGCGAGGAAGACAGCTGGAGAGACTTGGGAAAGGTCAAGGACACAGCAGTGCCCTTGAGCCCTCCGCCCCCATCATGTTAAAGTAAGATTTCTAATATTATTTTTCTTTCATTTTCTGAATTTTTCCCTCTATTTTCATTATGATAATAGGGAAAATTTAGTCTATTTCCACACATTAGTAGTGAGTCAGAAGCCAGCCTGGACTGCATGAATAGGTGACTCTCAAACAGGCCACATTTATGTACAACTTCTCTTCTTATATTTTAAATTGAAGTATAGTTGATTTACAACGTTTCAGGCATACAGCAAAGTGATTCAGTTTTATATATATATGTACGTGTATGTGTGTGTGTGTGTGTGTGTGTGTGTGTATTCTTTTTCAGATTCTTTTCCATTATAGGTTATTATAAGATATTGAATATAGTTCCCTGTGCTATATAGTAGGTCCTCGTTTCATATTCATCTTCTTTAATACATTTTCTTTTCAAACAAACCAGTAAAAACCAAATAGCCTGTCTTTCCTGCACACTGCAGTAGGATTCACATATAGATCCCCCACTTTGAGCAAAGTACACATCTTCAACCAATGGACTGTGGACGGTGAGTTCTCTGTTTTAGTCCTAAGTGGCACTTTCCATACTTGCCCCTCCCCCTCGGGTCAGCACCTCAGCACAGACCTCCCCCTGCTGACTCTCCAATCCTCTGCCCTTTACACTGGACAAGCTGGCATGGTTAGAAGCCTAATTTGTTTACAGGAGGATGTCAGCCCTTCTTTCAACCTCTGAGATTGGTTCCCCACTGGCCAGTCCAGAACTTCTGTGAGTGCGGCAATTGTTCCCTCCTGGGGGTTGCAATTTCCAGAGCCCTGCCCGACTTGAATGTCTTGAAATCGAGGATGTAAACTGATTGACTCAAGATGAGCATCCTCTAAACATAAACGGTAACTAGTACAGTGTCTGAAATTAAGAAACTTCAATATAAAGACAGTGACTTGATGCATGTGATATCGTGTGTGTGTGTGTGTGTGTGTGTGTATGTGTGTGTGTGTGTGTGTGTTACTTAGGTTAAACTACCCATTTGCAGCTGGTATTAAAATCAATGATGCATCTCTTGGGGTGGTCAGGGCGTATTCCAATAAGGAAGACTGTCCAGGGTCGGGGCACTCACCATAATGTTCTCTGTCTCCATCAACACCAATACTTTGCTAATCAGCGAGGAAAATATGTAAAATGGGCTATTAGTAAAATTAGTGGATTGTTAACAGAATCAAAACAACAGAAATAGAATCTCATAAAGAGAATTTCATGGTAGTCAAGATATTTATATAAATTAAAATATTTTAGTGGGACTTCTGGCTATGGTAAGTAAAGAGATTGAAAAAAACAGTTATATAACTGAACAAAATTTTCAGAAACAACCATTTCAGGATTCTGAAACTAACCAACAACAAACAAGCTGGGAAGCTTTTCTTTATGAAAAGCTACTCTCTCTCTCAGACTATGAGAGAGAGAGTAGCTTTCTGCCTGGGTCTACTCCATACTCACCCCCGCTCCCAGGGCAGGGTGAGCCCTGAAAACCAGCAGCTTTAGTGCTGGAGATGGACAGCTGACTTGATTTGGAGCAGAGAGTGGAAACAGATGCTCCGTGATGCTGACAAAGTTGTAAACTCAGTAGAAAACAAATGGGAACACCCTGTAGTTCGGCTAGCTGAGGTTGCCATCCTAGTAGGAGAAGATACAGATGGCTAGACCAGTCAAACACTTAACAGGGGATCCTGGGCACACGGGCATCAAAGAAGGACCAGATCAGCTCTCCATACTTCCCAGGCTTTTTTAATTGAAAAAGAATAAAATAGTTAAGAAAAGATTTAACGAAGGAAATTCAAGACCAATACACTGAAAACTGAAACATTTCTAAGAGAAATTAAATAATATCTAAATGAATGAAGACAGGTTTCTTATTCATAGACAGGAAGAGTCAATATTATTAGACAGCACTTCTCCCCAAACTGATCTACAGATTCAATCTAATTCCTATCAAAATCCCAGCTGGCTCTTTTGTAAAAACTGACAAGCTGATACTAATGGAAATGCAAAGGACCTAGAACTATCAAAGCAATTTAGCAAAAGTGAATTGTGGAATGGCTTAAATCACCGAGTTCAAAACTTATTACAAAGCCAAAGGAATCCAGACAGTGTGATGTTAGCACAGGGACAGACACGTGGATCAAAAGAACAAAAGAGGGTCCAGGAATATACGCTGAAAATCTATCTGATTCCTTCAAATATTATTTCAGAATTATTTGAATACTGAATTTGAAATTACTTCATTTACAGAAAACTGTCTTATGCACAAATTTTCGGGGAATGTTTGACCACAGAAAACAAGGCACATCTTAACTTAGTCAATTTTAATAATTAAAACTAAACCAACCAGGTTGGAAACTACTAAAGGCACACTAGATGTTATGCTCATATTTCTAAAGAGAATAGGCCATTCTTCCATTCAGTAATAAGTGATGTTTATCACACAAAAATCCATCTGTGACATAAATTCTGTATGCCTTTGTTCTGTTCCTGAGAAGACCAGGCTGGCTTAGCCCAAAATGCCTGGAGGAGAACAGCTGTTCCCCACTTAAACGAGGTCCTCCAAAGGCAGGCAGGTAGAGTTCCTTTAAACAAAAACTCTATATAAAAATGTAACTCCAAGAGCTAGTCAACAAATGCCAAAAAAACCGAAGTCAAGACAAAATAGAGTGTTCTACAGTCACAGTCTTCAAACTAAAAGGAAACACATTGCAGTAGAAATGCAGTGTTTACTCAGAGCTCTCTCTCTGTTTGCAGTGACACTATTTTACAGCAATAAGTGGGGTGATAATGGTGGTCCAGGCATTCAGAAACAAAAATCCCTCCAAATTTGAACTGATGGACACACGTAGCCTCGGATTCCTTGGGCGCTTCTTGTGCCTGCTTGACTACAGCTCTAGGGGTTCAAGGACCAGGGTGCAGAACTCTAGAAACTCAACAAATACCTATTGAATATGTGAGTTAATGAGTTGTGGGCTTGAGATGCCTAGAAGTCAGTGGCCCCAAATCTAGAAATAAGATTTTGTTAAATATAATCTGGGCTTCAAGCCTTATTCGTCATTCAGTATTATTTCAATTACAAAAACGTAATCCTTTTTTTTCTCCTTTGTACTGAATTGGTATATGGGGAAAAAAAGGTGAATGATCTCTTCAAGCTGCCAAGCCCCTCCTGATTTCCAGATTCTGTAGCTCTTCTCTCTCTGTATTGGACCCTGTCTGCGAGCAGGGAAAGTATCTGGATTCAGTGTTTCTGCTACTAGGTTGTCCCTGGTCATGTGTTTTGGTTCAGAATGTGAGCTTTGGTCCCCAGAATGTCTGACCATCTCCTACCGTAGCTTGGCTACCTGCATTCTTGTTCCCCATCCCTGCATCCTGTCTGGGTACCTGCTAAGGCCTCCCAGCCTTCTCGAGCTGGCATCTGCCCTTTCCCAGCCCATCTGTGCCCAGGAATCATCACTCTGCCTCTTCATTAGGGACTTTTCCAAATCCCAACCGCCTGTCTGTCTGAACCTCTCAATACTATCCATCCACTGGG
Organism: Pseudorca crassidens; assembly: GCF_039906515.1. Lineage (NCBI taxonomy): Eukaryota > Metazoa > Chordata > Mammalia > Artiodactyla > Delphinidae > Pseudorca > Pseudorca crassidens. Next base: position 60,607,128 of record NC_090307.1, read on the forward strand.
TTCCCTCACAATCCCTGGTGCTTGTCTGAATTGGGACTTTCATTCATTCATCCAACCAATATTTACAGAATCAACACAACGCCAGACGCTGAGTAGGTATTAGAAATAAGAACAAAAATCTCTGCCCTCCAGGAGAGACAGGCAAGGTAACAAACCATTACAAAATGACGTGCTGGCCAGAGGTATGCACAGATTGCTATGGCAGGAGCAGGAGGCACACCTGGATGACTGGGTGGACCAGAATAAGGCAGTGTCACAGGTGAACCACCATGTCACATTATGGGAACCACGGATGCGTCAGAATGGCCCGAAGAGGGTACGCAGTGGGAGAAGCAGCTGTGGAGAGGCTGCAGCAGGGCCAGACCACAGAGGGCCGAGTAAGTCCTGCTCAGTAGAGTGAGAAGCCACTGTAACAGTTCCACAGGGACAGGATGACCCCATTAGCTTCACGGCCCGCTAACCCCTGGGAGGCTTCGGATGCCAATGGCTTTCTGGGCCCTGGGGAAACTTTTATTGGCCACATTAGACTCATCCCAGCATCTGCAGCCTGGCTATCCATTCCTGCAGAACCTGCCTCAACCCAGCAGATGGGCCGGATCCAGATTCCAGCTCCATCAGTCTGGGGTTAGTCCAATACAGCACCCTCCAGTACCGTTAAGCCTTTAGGTGGGCGCTGGTCTGCAGGTCAGTGTAGGTGGGTTGTGGGTGTGTGTGGTGTGCGTGTGGTATGTCTGGTGTGTGTGTCTGTGGTGTGTCTGGTGTGTGTGGTGTGTGTGTGGTGTGTGTGATATGTGTCTGTTGTGTGTCTGTTGTGTCTGGTGTGTGTGTGGTGTGTATTTGTGGTGTGTGTGGTGTGTGTGGTGTGTGGTGTGTGTCTGTGGTATGTGTGGTGTGTGGTATGTGTGTGGGGTGTGTCTGTTGTGTGGTGTGTGTGGTGTGTGGTGTGCGTGTGGTGTGTGTTGTGTGGTGTGTGGGTGTGGTGTGTGTGGTGTGTGTGGTGTGTGGTGTGTGTGTGGTGTGTGTCTGTTGTGTGGTGTGTGTCTGTGGTGTGTGTGGTGTGTCTGTGGTGTGTGTGGTGTGTGTGGTGTGTCTGTGGTGTATGTGGTGTGTGCAGTGTGGGGTGTGGTGTGTGTTAGGGACGTAGAAGGTAGAAAGGCTCTTATTTTGCTGTTGGAGCTTGAAGGGAAGTCATAAGCCAAACACTGAAAAACCCTTCTAACATGCAAATGACCAGGCCCCACCCCACCCCACATAAATGGTAGTCCCTGGCGGGGGGGCGGGGGGCGGCCAGGGGCATTCATGGGATTAAAATCTAACGCGCAGCCCAGACGGAGAATTTCTCAATTAATTGTACCTGCTCTCCAGGCGCAAAGAGCTGGCCAAGCAGGAGAGCTGTGAGGCCCCCTGAGACAAAGGAAGTCTGGAGGAGTAGATGTCACCCAGCAGGGGGTTTGGCGAGGAAGCTAAGGCAGGGCACTCGCTGCCCCTCCCCTCTCCCCACCCCCCCACCCCCACCCCAGCCCCACGGGGCCTGCTTGCTGCAACCTGAACTTATGTGACGCGGAGCAAGCAAAATACAGATGCTAACTTCCACCTGTGCTACTTGAATCCCCTCAACCATGGTTGCTCATGGAGAACGTTTCTTTCTAGCTATGCACTGGGACTTCCTCAAAAACAATTCCATCAAGAATGTCCAGGGCTGCCCTGTTGGCGCAGTGGTTGAGAGTCCGCCTGCAGATGCAGGGGACACGGGTTCGTGCCCCGGTCCGGGAAGATCCCACATGCCGCGGAGCAGCTGGGCCCGTGAGCCATGGCCGCTGAGCCTGCGCGTCAGGAGCCTGTGCTCTGCAACGGGAGAGGCCACAACAGTGAGAGGCCCGCGTACCGCAAAAAAAAAGAAAAAAAAAAAAAGAATGTCCATAGTGGAATCATAATGAGGAAAGCAGCTGAGAAGGACCTCAGTACACACCCCGACTTGGGGCCTGGAAGGTTGAGGGTCCACCACACGTTTGGTGCATGAAACTGAGCAAGTAAGTGAATGAGCAAACACAGGGGAAAATCTATAAACACTGACTAGAAATGACAACAATCCCACAAGAAAACATTATTCCCTACCCCAAGAAGGTGTCAAGGACTTAAAATGCCAACTCCCTTACAAGGAAAGCAGTGGGAGCTCCCAAAGACACTTCACAACGTTCATGAGTATCTCAAACTCTCCCCACCCCAAACTTCTAGAATGAACAAAAGTGCAGCCATGAAGCCAGGGCAGAGTTGTAAAGAGCTCGGAAAACTAGATCACGTACAAAAACAAAGACAGAAATGCCTGAATTGGAGATTCAGAAGGAAGGGGCTGAAGGATGGACAGTGGGAATTTTGAGGATGGGGAAAGAGGACTAGCCCACCACAGGACAGAGCAACAGGTACAGAAACTACACCAAGTGGCAAAGATAGTTCTGGAAACAACTATGTAAACTAGAAACCCAACAGGCTCAGCTTGAAGGCCAGTTGGAAAATTCCTTCCGCCTCTGGTATCCAGATAGGAATAAGGTTTCCTAAAACAGATTCTAGATCCTACTCAGACCTGTGGAATCCTAATTCCCTCCAGTGGTACGAAATCTAGGAAGCTGGAGGACCTTCTGCCCCGAGAGGAGCTGGGCTCAGGGCTGGGTTTGCAATCCAGGGGCTGGGTAAGTGTTTCATCGTTGTTAAGGCAACCCCGTTGCCTCTGCGGGGGGCTGGAGGGACGGTGTGTTGGCGTTACTGCCTTCTCACTGCCTAGGGCTCAGGTCCCAGCACTAGAACCTGTGCCCCCAAGTTATCTGTGTGTGGAAAGAAATGTGGGGAGCTAAGGTTTTGCTCTTTGAAAGAACAATGTCCCCTCTTTTTGACCTTGATCGATGGCATTCTGGGCAAGCCATCCACAAGAGGACCAGATGGCAAATCTGGCTGGATGGGAACCCCGACTGATCACAAAATACAATGCAAGTTCAAAAACGGCCATAGAGGCCATAAAAACAAGTCTGCCCTGGGGCGGGGACCAACTGGCCATGGGGGGTCGGCTGAGGTTTCAGGTAGAGAGTGGGGATGCCACTCAAGTGAGGGAGTCATGGGAACAAATCACACAGCCCAGAGTCAATACCTGACTTTGTGAATCTGGGGGGATGACGGACAGCTGTGGCCAGCGGGTGAAGCCAGGGGGTGCATTATGAAGACAGTGGTTAAGGAGCACCAGTCTCACCGCCATGTGGGACTAGACTAGATGAGCGGATGCTGCCATCAGAGACTTATTCCAAGTGGCTGGCTATAGTCTTCTGGACAGACAGTGATCATCTGCAGTGTAACAAAGAGGAACAAAGGCAAAAAAAACCAAAAAAAAATCAGGGACCTTTTTAAAGGAAGAAACAAAAATGCAGAGGGATGATTTAGATAGGGGGAATACCAAAAAAAGAAAAGAAAGAAAAGGAAGATGAAACCAAGGCGACCGAAAGAATGCCATAAACTGGGAGAAACAGGGAAAGAAGTCATTGGAGCAGGAAAGAATTCCTGTGCTGGGCCTGAGATAACAAGAGAATCGCTTTTAGTGAGTAAAATCCTGCCATTACAAAGAGGTTGGAAGACATTTAAAAGTGGGGTGTACAATAATCAGCATCGTGGAGCGAGGTTTTTCTCCTTTCTGAATGTCCCCTCTTAAGTAAAAATGATCTGCTAAACTTAAGCATCTTTTATATTGTTGTAAAGAGTTTCCTGAGGTTCTGGCAGGAAATTATGGAGCAATGCCACAAAATGCAGGAAATCCTTCAGGGAATGGGAAAAGACGGCACTTTCCATAAATACTCATGGAGCTAAATCTGACGTTCCCATCAGCAAGGCAGGAGGTTCTCTGGCACAAGAACTGGAGTCATACTGCCTGCTGGGCCAGCAGATCTGACTTCAAAGATAAGTTCAGGAATGAAGAGATTCGGACTTCAAATGGTTGAATCAAAAAAGGGAAAAAATGCACACACACGCTGAAATCAGGATCTGATGTGTTTCCACAGCATCGTTTCTGGATTAACCTCTGAGGTAAATGCTTACCTAGGCAAGAATGTTATCCACCACGCTGGTGTGGAATCTCAGTGTTTCCATTGTCTGTCTCCTGCCCCTAAGCAAGACAGAAAATCACTGGGAACGAGTTACCCCAAAGAAAGCTCTCCCGATCCAGCCCTGAGAAAACAAAGACGCTGGTGGCAAGCATCTGTGCCGTGAAATGGTTACTCTGAGCGCTGTCACCTCAGTACAAAGGACATGAAGATGCAATGAACCCAGCTGGAGTGCAGCATTTTACACTGAAATAGCTCCCTGGCGGGCATGTCCCAACAGAACCCAAGTTCACGAACTTACCTAAATTACTTCTATAAAGGAGTTTCTTCTCCTCATTAATTTTGAAATGCATTTATTTACTCAATTGTCCATGGATACACGCTAGGATTTTAGAAATAAGACGAGTAAAATCATTATTTGCAAGCATGTAAATAAGCTACATACATCCTTCTTAGGAGACTATAGTTTATCTTGTTCATCCAAACATTTCTGAGGAATATCAGTAACAGGTTCAGCTAAGGTCTCAGAGCACGAGTTCTCTCTGGTTATCTCCACTTAACTTTGTATTCAAGGTACAGGTACAGGCTTAACTTTATTCATCAGGAATTATTACTTGTTGATGTTGTTTTTGTTGTTTTGCGGTACGCGGGCCTCTCACCGCCGCGGCCTCTCCCGCTGTGGAGCACAGGCTCCGGACGCGCAGGCTCAGCGGCCATGGCTCACGGGCCTAGCCGCTCCGCGGCATGTGGGATCCTCCCGGACCGGGGCACGAACCCGTGTCCCCTGCATCGGCAGGCGGATGCTCAACCACTGCGCCACCAGGGAAGCCCAGGAATTATTTTTAAAATTTAAGTTTTTCTGTGTCTGCCATTGTCGTTCCAGTAATAAATCATACTTTTTAGAAAAATAAATAACACACTATCCTTAACTTCTGATAGAGTTATTCTTAAACTTAACCTCTCTACATCATAAATCGTCTAAATATATATTTTTTTAATTATTTACAGCTTCAGGAATAGCTTATTAATGCTACAGTAAGCAATACTTTCAGAAGGAGTACAGGGTCATGAAAGCAATCAATGAGCTAGTTTTTAAATTCCAAAAGATCTAGGAAACAAGGCTCTAATACCGTCTGTCAAAGGCCACGTTGAAAGGGACAAGTTGGAAAGTGAAAAGTCGGTAAGTGTAGACATTGATTAAGTGATGCATTTAACATCCGGCAGCAGGGATATTAAAGAAATAGCATGAAGGAAGGGCAGTGGAGATAGGAAGAGTGTTTCCTGTTTTATCAGGAAATAACTAGTACCTTTCTTATACTATTAGGAAGTGCTAGGGAGGAAGCAGGTTTTAGGAAGTAGCTTGCTTTTAGGAGTTACATGAAGAAACATGTAAGGAAAGATACTCAAGAAACTCAAAACCGTAGTTGCCTCAGAAGTAGGTGACTTAACCTTTTCTATATACCCTTTGGTATCTTTTGAACTTTGTACCATGGGCATGGATTACCTATTCAAAAATAGTTTTTAAAGTTACTTGATTCGTGAATAAAGATAATTAATCTCAATGTGGCTCAACCAAGACAGGTGGTTAGTAACCACCAGGAACATGGCACAGCGATGGACATCCAGTTGGGAATAAAACAGCCCCTGCCCTCAGGAAGCCCAGGTCAGTGGGTGAGACAGATCAGTGAGCCACTTGCTTAGGCCACCAGGAGAAGGACAACAATAGTGCTAAGGGACCAGAGCACCAGGAGTCCAGGGAAGGGCACATCATAAATACTTCAGCAATGACGGTACCGGGGAGGTTTCTGGGGGTTTTAGACTGCAAATGGGAGGCTTGTCCAGCACTGAATAGCCCATGTGCCCGGCATCACTGGTCAGCTATGAACAGGGGCACGTTTGTCCCCAGGTAACACCCTGAGCTCTGGGCCAGCAGGCCAGCTGGGTCCCAGCCTCCTCCTTTAGCCCCATGGGATTCTCCAATGTCATTTTGTGTGTCTGTGTTATGAAATCAGGAGTTTGAGAGGCGTTAGTCCAAGCCTATAGGGTGGTACTTCTAGAAAAATCACGGTGATGGTGGTGCCGAAGATGGAGAGGAGAGGAAGAGGGAGGCCCAATGAGAGAATCGTCACAATATTTCATGGGAAAGACAAACAGTTCCTGAGCCTAGTCAGCAGTGGGGACAAAAATGGGAGATGGATTGCACAGATTTTCAAGAGATAAAATCAACAAGTCTTAATGCCCAAATGAATGTGGGTCCAGGATGGTGAGGACGCACCACAGGCGGGACAGTTAAGACCATCACCATGGACTGCGTGCCTATGATGCTGACATGCCCAACGCTGGCCAATTTTCTCCCTGTGTTACTGAATCACATCAGTTCTCTGCATTTCACAGATCCAGAGATGCTGAGAAACTTAACCAACATCACGGCTCGTCAAAGTGACAGGTCTGGCATTTGAGCCCAAGACTACTTGATTCCAAACCCAGACTCCAAATTCCAGAGAATACAGCTGGCAAGAGGGCCTCCCAATAGTTCTGTGCAAAACAGTAATAATGATGCTTATTGAGGGCTGATCCTGGGTTAGGCACTGTTCTAAGAACTTATCTTGCATTCTTTCATTTCATCATGAACAGCCTCTCCAAGGAGGCACCATTACTGCTCCCACTTACAGATGGTGAAACCAAAGCACAGAGAGGTTAAGTAACTTGCCCAATTTCCCACAGCTTGTAAAGCCAAAAAGTAAAACACCTAAAGCTTAAAGGCAAATCTTGTCCTTTCTCCATAAAAACCTACTGTAGGGCTTCCCTGGTGGCGCACTGGTTGAGAGTCTGCCTGCCGATGCAGAGGACACGGGTTCATGCCCCGGTCCGGGAGGATCCCACATGCCGTGGAGCGGCTGGGCCCGTGAGGCATGGCTGCTGAGCCTGTGCGTCCGGAGCCTGTGCTCTGCAACGGGAGAGGCCACAACAGTGAGAGGCCCACGTACCGCAAAAAAACAAAACAAAACAAAACAAAAAAACCTACTGTAGATGATAATGAATATCTGTAGAAACTTATGAATTATTCTAAAATTGTAGGGTGTCTCAAGGAAGATTACCTTGAAATAAGTGGTCATATAAACATTTTACAATACTCGCGATTCTAAGAGTGGCACGAGACACTAGGGAACAGCATGTGTTTATTTCACATCCTTGTTGCATTTGAATTCTCGATCGTGCTATATTAACTACAGATGTAGGCTTTATATTAATGTCTGGAAAAGTGGAAGAGAAAAAAGGAATGGGCCAAAGTCTGGGATACATAGGAAGTGGGCAGTGATGTTTTTATTACACAATCCTTGTTTCCAACTGCTAAAATAAGTATTTTTTCTTGGCCCTTACTTGGGGAATACAGCTACAGGAAAGAAAAATGCACCTTTGAAAGCCATTCAGGTACACACTTCACTGGAGAGCACATACACGCTAAATTTGAATGCTATATCATTTATGAGAATGAAGTAAATTTCTTCTAGTCATAGTACAGATTTTTTCCCCTATCCTTGGAATTGTCTATTTTTACTAAGAAAAAAAAAAAAAACCAGTTCAAAACAAGAGTTGCTGAGCTGACCTGTGAAGCAACTATAAACCATGTAATTGCCAGCTGTGGACGTAACACAACATCATTGTTAGAAATATACCACCTAGTATTTTATACTTAGGAATAGCTCACTTTCCACAGGTTACATCTCAAAGGAACTGAGCTATTGGGTCACATACCATGAGATGTAAAGTAATCCAGAGAGGCTGTGAAATGATAGAGAATTCCTAATAATCTGAACGCTATGATTGCTTTAAAAAATATAAGCACCACATAACTAACTCACTGATGATGCTAGTCAGAATTATTTTATTATTATATTATGACCAGATTACACCATTTCACTAGTCATTCATGCTATATACATGGGGTCCCAACTTATATTTTAAAAAGTCAAAACTCCCTTAAAGGCGCCTGTTAGGAAGGGTGATGGTTGTGGGGTAAGGACTGAAAATCTGGAAGGTAGTGTGAAGGATTCAAAGGCTCCCACGCAGTGGGTGGTTTTCCGCAGCATCTTAAAGCAGGAAAGCCCCACACGGTCCCACTTTCTCCAAACACGATTCACAGCCGCCCAGGCCAAGTGCTGAGCCCAGAGGGGGGCGGAAAACACTCAGGGCATCTCCCCAGTCCAGGACTTTCAATTTCTTAGAACAAGGAAGCTGAGTCCAGCTGCTCTCCCTCCACCCTGTGGGAAACCAGGCTTTTCACTGTCAGCAAAACGAGAGAAAGGCGCTCAGCTCGAAGAGTCCAAGCCCGCTCTCCCGCAAGGCCGGCCCCTTTCTTCCCGGGATAACTATGTAAATTCCCTGCATCCCAGCCCCCGCCTCGCGCAGAACGGACGCCCAGCCATTCAAAGCGTGTCGCTCGCTCCGGTCCAGCGCTTCCACCACGAATGCGCCAATGAATGGGACGGGCTGCAGAGTTCACAGCTCAGCACGATGCCAAACACCCATCTTTCCCACGGGGTATTTCGTGTTCTGCTTGCCTACTTTTTTTTTTTTAATTGGAGTTTAGTTGCTTTACAATGTTGTGTTAGTTTCTACTGTACAGCAAAGTAAATCAGCTATACGTATACATATATCCCTTCTTTTTTGGATTTCCTTCCCTTTTAGGTCACCACAGAGCCTTGAGTAGAGTTCCCTGTGCTATACAGTCGGTTCTCATTAGTTATGTGTTTTATACATAGTAGTGTATTGGCATATATACACCGCCTACCTACTTTTGGCCTGTACTTTCCTCCGTTTTTAATGGCACGTGTATTTGTAGGAGCATGCCCGCGGTCACGTATTGCATACATTAAGACGTTTTCAACAAATATTTGTGACCGCCTAGCCAACAGCCGGCGCCGAGAAGCCTTAGCCTCTGGGGAAAGCGGGCACGGTGTTGTCCACAGAAACCGGAGGGGGGTTTCCCTTGCTCTGGGGCACTGACAGAAGCTTTGAAAGTTCGCTTCGGGTTTCTGTTCTTCACCAACGTTGCTCCGCGAGTCAGCGTGTCCGCGAAGCCAGCCAGCGTCCAAGTTCCCGCTCCCACACCCCGAAGTGACCACCGTCTATGCTGCGAGGGAACGGCCGGTTCGGTCACTTCGGGGCCTGCACCCAGCGCGCCCGGGAGGCGCGTCCGGGCCCTGTACGCCGCCCGCGGCCGGTTCCCACGTCCTCTCCTCCCCGCGCACTACCCGCGCGCCGGCCCGCCCCGAGTGGCCATGGGACCGCCCCCTTTCCCGGCCGCGGACCACCAGCTTTCCGCCGCCGGTCAGTGGCGGGGACTCTGTGGGCGCCTTTCCCATTCACTCTCCGCCCACCCGCCGCAGCCCAGACCGAGAGCCGGGCCAGCGCGGCTCTCCATAGGGGCTCCCGGGTCGCCAAGCCAGACCCGGGGACCCAGAGCCCGAGGAGGGGAAGCCCGAGGCGCGGATGAGGAGGCTGCGTCCGTCAGGGGTGCTCCCCCAGCCCTCTCCCCACCCCGGCCGGGCGACCTTTCCAGGGGCCGCGCGGGAGACCCACGTGTCTGGTCCCCGCTCAGGGGTGAACGCGGATGCGCGCACCGACCTCAGGCGCGGCCAGGCGTGGGGCTTTGTCCCGTAGCCTCCCGCCCGCCAGGGGACCGGGACGCGACCCGGGCTCACCTCTCTGCTGGCCCTGCACGGCGACCCAGAGCAGCGAGGCCAGGAGCGCCAGCCCCGCGCCGCCGCCACGCATCTCGTCTCTGCCGTTCGGGTGGCTCCGGGGAAAAAGCGGCGACCGCGCGCCGGGACTCGGCGGAGCGCGAGTCTGCGCTCCTGCGGGCCCCTCGGACACACCCCCGCCGACCTCCGCCGCGCCCGGCCCCGCCCCGCGGCCTTCATCGGAGACCCCTCCCCCTGGAGACCTCCTCCCCCAGCCCGGAGACCCCTCTCCAAGGAGACCTCCCACCCACTCCGAGAGCCCTCCCCATGGAGGCTCCTCCCCCCGGAGACCTCCCCCCGCCCCGAGAGCTTTCCTCCGCCTCTCCAGAGACCCCTCCCCACAGAGACTCCCTTCCCCCAAGGCCCCTCACTCCCGAGGCTCCCGCGCTCGGCCCGCGGGGACCGCCAGAGCCATCCCACAACTCGGAGGTGGCGTGGGGGTCGACCCGCTGCAGCCGCGGGCTCGGAGTTGGGGGGTGGGCGGAGAAAGTGGGATGGAGGGGGTGCGGGGGAGATCTGCCGAAGTTGGCCGAGGCGGATGGATCCGAGAAAGTATTTGCCCTGTTGACCTTTCCCGCTCCAGCGCGGCCCTGCAGCCGAGCCCCCGCCGACGCCGCCGCTGCCCCTGCCGCCGCCGTCGCCGCCGCCGGGACCGCCGCTCTTCTAGTCCGCGCCCGAGGGGCCCCGGCCTCGCCCCGAGGATGGGACCCCGGGCCTACTGACCGGCGCCCCTGTCCCCCAGGGGGTGGTGGCTCGGGCCTGGCCGAGAGCCTCCCCTCCCAGGAAGGGACTCTCTGGGGCTTTTAGCTGCCAGCCTCCCCGCTCTGCCGTTGGCAAAGGATTTTGTAAAGATTTTTCTGAAAATGAGTTGTAATTTGTTTCCCACTTTGCCTAAGAAAAGCAAGAAGGATTGCTTGGATTTAATTATTATCATTAGCATACCCTTACTGTTCAAGAAAGAGGGCTTATGGAGGGGAGCGGAGTTCAGTCTTAACAGGAGATTTCAACAGCTTTGTTCTTTTTTTAAAACTACATCTGGTCCCCGTTAAAGAATTTTTAATTTCCTCTGATTTTTTTCCTATTGAAAGTATTCATAACACTTTGCAGATCTCACTTTCTCACAATATAAACATGCAAGATAACGTAAGTCACTTATTACGGCCCACGCTCTCATTTTTGTCTTTTTTTTTCTTTTTTGCCTCATAGGGAGATAATTTTATTTCAGTTGTGTCAATCAATTTGACAACCTCACCAATTACATTTTTCTCAAGACATATCCTTCCCCACTTAATAAAATATCATTATAATATTAGCAATTATTATTACTTTTAATCATAGAAGTACAGAACAAAAAGGTAGAATTTGGCCCTTTAAAAAGGATGCAATATGGCTGGGTAAGAAGGTACTCATCACAGTACTGAATTTAAAATGCAGACGTTCTTAACTATTAAAATATTTAAGTATTAAAGTATTAAGTATTTAACAAATCAATGATGACATTCAGTCATCATTTAATAAGTAATCAAGGATTGAGCATTTAATATTAAAAGAATTACAAGTGTTTCTGCACTGAAATAACTTTGTATTTACATTATACACATACAGATATATCTTTTTGAGTGTCTTAAGAGCATTCATGTAGATTAGCTCATGGGATCTTCCCAATTCTAAAAGATGCAATTACCCTTGTATGAGAGATTAGGAAGTGAGTTCAGGGGGTTTAGGTCCCAATGTCAGTGAATGTCCCGTCCAGAGCTAGTCCCTAGATCCGATTTCTGGTCCTGCGTTCTCTCCCTAGCTGCACTGAGACCGTGGAGGATGAGCTGAAAGGCAACAGGGGAATCACGAGGGGTCACCTGTCCCCCCCATATCCTGGGTTCCTAGAAAGTCCCTCTGGACTTCAATCAGACCTTGTCTTTGAACTGCAGACAGGGAACTCAGGCTCCTGATTTAGGGAAACGAAGGGTCAGCACATCTGAGGAGTGAATAAGAAGCATCAAAAGTTGCCAAGTTGGCCTGTTCTGTCACTGCTCAAAATTAAGCAGAAAGATTTCAGCGAAAGAAGAATTTCAGAAGCCACTTTAATGACTTGGATAAGATAATGACTTTAATGACTTGGATAAGATAAATCTTGGATAAGATGGAACAGTAAAAATGTCACAATTCTACGTGTCTTATGAAACCCTGCAGTGCAAATGTTCCCATTCTTTAGCAGGCTTGGAAATATCTAAATTAGCTACAGCACCATGGAAGGTCAGAGGTGGCCTGTTCAAGGTGAAAACGATATAAGAATGTTCATGTTTTGTGAGAAAGTAGAAATTCAGCTCAACCAGGCACCCAAAGATGCTGGCTTCAATGTCACCTGTAAATAAAGAACAAGGACAATGCCTAAATGCTAGGCAAGGGTTAAATGGTTAATAATTTATAGTAATCAAGTGATAAGCTAATATGTACCCATTTTTAAAGTATGAAAACTTTAAAAACTTACAAAAAACATTAAGTAAGAAAAGCAAAATTCCAGTTAACGTGGGCATCCTGGTTATAATTATATAAAATAGCACATGTGTAAACAAGACACTAGAAGGCAGGTTACAGAAGAAAACTGTTGTGTTCAGCTGATAAGAGGGCAAATGGTGGGGTAGGTGCTTCTAACAATGATAAAGAACTTGAGCCAGGCTCAGAGACGGCTCTCATTCCCCCTCACTTACTAGAAATGACATTGTGGGCAAGTTTCCTCATCCGTAACATAGGAATAATAATAGTGCCAACTTCCTTCATTCAACAAATACTTTTTGAGTGCCTGTTAAGTATCAGGTGCGATGGATTCACCATTAAACTAGACAGGGTCTCACCTCTGTGGAGTATTCAGTCTGACAGTTAAGACAGAAAGAAAAGTATACTAAAATTATAAACGTAATAAGTTCTGTAAAGGAAACAACAGTTCACTGAGATAGAGAATTTGAGACCAAGCATTGATCGGGCAGTTTGGGAAGGTTTTGCTGAGAAACTTCGTCGTAAGGATTCAACGATCCAATGTCTATAAATCACCCACACTCTGCCTAACATACACTAAATGCTCAAGAAAGATGAATTATTATTTCAATTTTTTTCTAATACTACTATATTTTTCAATTAAAAGAAAAAAAAAACCCTGCTCGATTATGAACATGTTTCAGAACAAGAGTTCAGACAGAGTGAGACAGGCTAGATCAGAGCTTTCAGAACCACTTGGGGGATCTTGTTAAAATGCAGACTCCAGTGCAGTAGGGCTGGGATTGGAGGCCTGAGTTTCTGCATCTCTAACAAGCTCCTGGGTGATGCTGATGCTGTTGGTAGGCAGAGCTCACCTTGAACAGAAGTCCCTGGCTTGCCTGTCCTTGATCTTGCCTGCAGATTGGAATCAATGGAGGAGTTTGAAAAGATACTGATGTTCATTTCTACTCCCAGAGATTCAGGTTCAGTTGGTAAGGGGTGCAGTCTAGACATTAAAATATTTTAAGGCTCTCCAGGTGCTAACGTGCAACAAAATTGGAGAAACCCTGGGCTAGACTGGCCAGCTCCTGCAGGGAAGTTAATCCAGGTCTAGTCATTGGTGGCTGGGCAGGCTGGAGGAGCCAGTCTCAGAGAAGTATGGTCACAGGCAAGAGGAGGAAGCACGGCCTGACAGATGTTTTCCCTCGAGGACAGACAGCCACGTAGCAGGAACCCAGCCAGTGATGCCCAGAGCATGAGGCAGGACCGTTTCTCTGGAGGCTTGGAATAAGCAAGGCTGCCCTTTAGTTCTAAAGGAATTTAGATTCCAGGCAGGGACATCATACTAGGATCTAGGCACCAAGCCTGGAGTATACAGCTGGGGGGGTTAATTACCAGGAAAGAGGTAAGAGGTCAGTCACTAAAATTGGGTTATGGTGTCAGAATCTGATCCAAGGCAAAGCTAAAGAGGCTGAGTGTAAGCTAAGCTTCTTAACGTCCCGCGGCAATAAATAAGGTGATTAGGAGACTAAGCCTTAGGCAGGCGTGAGGGGTGCTGGTCCAGTAGACAGAGTAAGCAAATTAGGGATGGAGGCCGAATAGTGCACCCCAAAGATGTGCACGTCCTAATGGCTGGAACCTGGGAGGATGTTATGCTACGTGACAAAATGCATGAAAAGTTGCAGCATGATTCAATAGGAATTTTTACAATAACTTTATCTATTGATATTTATTCATTCATAACCCCAAACTGGAACCAAGCCACGTGTCCATCTCCAGGAGAATGGATTTTAAAATGTTGGATGTTTTGCAATGGAATGTTACTTGATAGTAAAGCAGAATGAACTACTGGCTCACACACCACATGAATGCATTTAAAAAAGAATTTTGCTGGGCTTCCCTGGTAGCTCAGTGGTTAACAATCTGCCTGCCAATGCAGGGGACGCAGGTTCGAGTCCTCATCTGGGAAGATCCCACATGCCGCAGAGCAACTAAGCCCGTGCACCACAACTACTGAGCCTGCGCTCTAGAGCCCACGAGACACAACTACTGAGCCTGCACGCCACAGCTACTGAAGCCTGTGAGCTACAACTACTGAGCCCATGCACCTAGAGCCCGTGCTCTGCCACAAGAGAAGCCACCACAATGAGAAGCCCACACACTGCAATGAAGAGTAGCTTCTGCTCGCCTCAACTAGAGAAAGCCCACGTGCAGCAACGAAGATCCAACGCAGCCAAAAATTTAAAAATAAATAAAAAATTAAAAAAACATTATGGTAAGAGAAAGAAGCCAGACCCAAAAGAGTCTATTAAGGGAAGTTTAGCAACAGGCAAAACTAATCAAAAGAGTGCTTGCCTATGGAGAGAGTGAAGATTGACTGGAAAAAAACAAAAGGGAACCTGGGGTCATGGAAATGTTCTGTATCCTGGTTGGGGTGTTGGTTTTATGCATACAAACATTCACCAAAATTCATTCAATTATATAGATTTAGGGTCCATGCATTTCTCTGAATAAATAAGGATCTTGAGATGAAGTGATTTTCCTGGGTTTTCTGGGTGGGCCCAATGTAATCCCAGAGGTCCCTGTAAGTGAAACGGGAGGTGGGAGGGGAGGGGAGGAGAATCAGGGAGATTTAGGGTGACACAACCGAACCTGCCATTGATGGCTTTGAAGACAGGGGAAGGGGACCGTGTTCCAGAAATTCGGCAGCTTCTAGAGGCTGGAAAGGCAGGGAAACACATTCTCCCCCAGAGGCTCCGGAAAGAACCAGCTCTGAGGACACATTGACTTCAGCCAAGTGAAAGTCCATTTCGGACTTCAGACTTCCAGAACTGTAAGACAATAAATTCCAGTTGTTTTAAGGCACTAAATTTATGGTGATTTGTGATAGCTGCAATGGGGAACCAAGATACTAGGTAAAGACTGTGGCCCAGAAATCAGATATAGATGCTATTAGGGGGGAAAAATAATAAGTAGCTAAAATCTAAGCAGATAAAAATTGAGATCTAAGCAGATACTGAAGATTCCATTCGTGTCCATGATAAAGAAAGATCAGGAAAAGGGAATAATTTGAAGAAATTACATGAATTATTAAGGAGAAGGGAAAAAAAGAATAGAAGGTCTCAGAGCTCAGCAGTAGAGGAGGGCCTGGGGCCTGGGGAGGGACAGGACTGCTTTTCTGAGGGACTGTGAGGTTTATAAGCTTTGGTCTTCGGGTAAGAACTGATGTTCTATAAACTCTGTAAACGAGTGGGCAAAGCAGGTATAAAGTGACAGGCAGGACTCTGCTTGTAGCCCAAGGGGACAGATAGCTACTTGCCTCCTGAGATCCAGGCTTCTCTTCTGAACACATGGTCACCCAGGTGGGACTACATTTCCAGCCTCCCTTGCAGCTAGGCAGAAATAGTATTAGTCTGCCCAGGCTGCTGTAACAGAATACCACGGACTGGAGGCTTAAGCAACATGAATTTATTTTCTCGCAGATCTGAAGTCCAAGATCAGGATTCCAGCTTATTCTGTTCCTGGTGAGACCTCTCCCAGCCTAGTAAATGGCCAGTCTTCTTGCTGTGTTTCCATATGGCCTTTCCTGTGTGTGCAGATAGAAAGCTCTTTGCTATCTCTTCCTACAAGGACATAGTCCTATTGGATCAGGGTCCCACCCTATTAACTTCATTTAACCTTAATTACTTCCTGAGAGGCCCCATCTGCAAGTACAGCCACACTTAGGGGTTAGGGCTTCAATAAGGAATTTGAAGAGGACACAAACATTCAGTCCATAACAGACTCTGATCAGGTTCAAGCCAACAGGATATGAGCAGAGGTGAAGTGTATGACTTCAGTCCACCTTCAACTGAAGACCTCCTTGCCCTGCATTGCTGGGTCGGCCCCTGTTCCACCGGCTTAAACTCACATGTTGTTTTGCCATGAAGCTTCTACCCCACAACAGGGGGCCAGTCCAGGAGGATGGCAAAGGAACATAAATAACTTCATGAAAGAGAGCTGCCTTGCTGCCAGGACTGCATTTTGGAAGAAAGAAATAAAATGTTGTTAAGCTAAGCCACTGTATTTTGAAGTCCTTTATAAAGTCAACATAGTCTTACCCTAATACATCCTATAACCCCCCAAAACAGGCTCTCTATGTAGTTAACAGAAGTAACTCATCATGACTTTCCACCAGATTATTTTAAAATTAAAATAGAAAATTTTTAAGATAGCTAAGCTTACTTAATGAACTAGCCACTCCACAAGAGTCAGCTTCAAAAGAAGTTAAGAGGGCTTCCCTGGTGGCACAGTGGTTGAGAGTCCGCCTGCCAATGCAGGGGACACGGGTTCGTGCCCCGGTCCGGGAAGATCCCACATGCCTCGGAGCGGCTGGGCCCGTGAGCCATGGCCGCTGAGCCTGTGCGTCCGGAGCCTGTGCTCTGCAATGGGAGAGGCCACAACAGTGAGAGGCCCGCGTACCGCAAAAAAATGTTAAGATAAATACCATCTCAAAGCCGAAACTTACCCTCAGTGTGCTCCAGGCCTGAGTAGAAAGCTACTTTCTCCCTCACCCTGAATTTCTTAACTTTGAATTAATTTTGATTCAAATAGTATGTCCTCATTACTTCTTACAAGATTTTTCTCTCTTGTTTTGGCTAGTCATAGCTTTTTCTTTTGCCTCAAACATTGTGTCTTATATCTGCTTCAATGTCAGGGAAAGTTTTACTTTTCAAAACTCTGTTATTAATATTTGTTTGCAAGAGTACAGAACCACATGAGTAGAATTATAATTAATGTCAGGAGCCTATCATGCCTTGCCTGGTCTAGAACTGCCTTATCAAATGAGAACATTTCTCACCGTTCAATTTAGGCCTGTACTTTTGACAACATTTCTTAGAAAACATTTCTTAAGGAAATTTCCTAGCTTCTCCACTGTCTTTGTAGACATGGATGGGATAGTTTAACCACACTCCCACACACTCTCTGAGAACTACCTTCCCATGGTTCTGTTGTTACCGCAAGAAGACCCAGTTTGCACCACATGACCTTATTCTACCCACCCATATCCAGGCCACCACTCCCCACCTCACCCCCCGTGGCTTGGCCAATCACAGTCACTGTCTGAGACCCCACCTAGGTGGTGTACCTGAATCTTGGCACCATCTTGGTTTTTCAGCCTTCCTTACATCCACCTGCCAATAAACTCTCCTCTTTCTTTAACTATTTTGAGTTGGGTTTTTGTCACTTGAAACTGAGTCTTAATGCACTTTTTAAATATTTATATACCTTCCATTACTGATCATAGAGAATGTCAGGTAGCATCTGCTTTCTGACCCTTAACGGTTTCTTAAAGTGCTTGTATCATTTTACATTTGCAAATCTAAGTTTTCAGAGCATACTTAAAAAATACATTTAATTAGACTTTCACAAGAATTTCATACACAAAACAAGCCATGGCAAAAAATACAGGAATCAGACAGCCTAAGACCAAATACCAGTTCCCACATTTACTTAATTGGGTGATCACTGGGAAATTATTTGGCTTTCTTGTCCTTAGTTTCCTCATCTGTACACATAGAAGACCTATATCAAAAGATGAGAATTGGGCTTCCTTGGTGGCGCAGTGGTTGAGAGTCTGCCTGCTGACGCAGGGGACGCAGGTTCGTGCCCCGGTCTGGGAAGATCCCACATGCCGCGGAGCGTCTGGGCCCGTGAGCCATGGTCTCTGAGCCTGCGCGTCCAGAGCCTGTGCTCTGCAGCGGGAGAGGCCACAACAGTGAGAGGCCCGCGTACAGCAAAAAACAAACAGACAAACAAACAAAAAAAGATGAGAAGGTTCTTAGCATAGTGCCCAGTATCAAGTCAAGTAAGTGTCCAATAATTATTTTCTTCGATTATTGTCATCATCATCAGAGGATTAGAAAGCAATGTTGTTACAGCCACTGTCATGAAGATGGGCAGATTTGTCAGCACAGGCTTATAAAAGGCAGTTGGACACACGTGAAGAGATAAACCATTTTTCATCTTCTTATTTATATGGAAGAAGCACAAGAGACCCTAAGGGGAAAGGCAAACTAGAAACGAACATCTTCCTGAAAGCCAAGTAGTAGATAGCGATTAATGTAAAAGAGCGACCAGCTACAGCAAAACCCAAAAAGATTTTTTAAAAATTTTGGCAGGGAATTGGTCATTAGGGAACTTGGTAAGTGTGTTTTTTCTTTCATGAAGGAAGAGGAAGCCAAATTGGGAGGTGGGGGGTGGTCTGGAAGACAGCTGTTCATAAGGACATGTAAACAACATTTGTCCCCCAGACCCTGCAGGACATCCCTGCCTGCTGGGTATTTGTAACAATGAAAACCTTCAACAGGAAAGTTAGATTTTGAAATCAAGGTTTGCAGCACACAAGAAATTTAAAGCTGGACACAAATTATCTGAAAATTAGGAAATGGATGTTTATTTTAAAATTTATTTTATTGAAGTATTTACAATGTTGTGGTAATTTCTGCTGTACAGCAAAGTGATTCGGTTATACATATATATACATTCTTTTTCATATTCTTTTCCATTATGGTTTATCACAGGATTCTGAATATAGTTCCCTGTGCTATACAGTAGGACCTTGTTGTTTATCCATTCTGTACATAATAGTTTGCATCAGGAAATAGATGTTTATAAAGATACTTGCCGTGTCATTTTCATCCGCCCTGGTTTGGGAGAAGATGCCTACAAACCATCACTGCTTCTGTTTTTTATTAAGGTCGCCTTCTATTCACTCCTTGTGGAGGCAGATATTCTACAATATTCTGCACTTTCAGTTCTCAGAGCATTTCCTTTCTCCATGTTTACCTCCAGATTCCCGTCTTTCCTCTCTTTATAACACCTTCTACATACGTTTCATCAGGAAGTCAATTTACAGTCAAATAACCTAGAAACCTGGTAGTGATCTAGTGGCAGAGACAATATTCAAATTTTAGGAAGAAGACGTTACTAAGAAATAGGATTTGCGGTAGGAATAGACAGCATTCTTCCATCAAAAGGTCCTTTACAGGATTCAGGAAGTAGTTAACTCTGGAAGGCAACGTTGTATATTGGAAATTCAGAAGATCTAAGATTAAAATTGTGTTTCTGGAAAATGTGAGCTATTTGACTCTTGGACAGGTCAATTACCTTCTCTGAGCCTCAGTATTTCTCCTCTGTAAAATCTGGAAAACAACAGATGTTGTAATTACTGCCTCTAATGACAGCAATAATAATAACAGCTACCAGGTACTGAATGTTGAAAGGGTACTTTACACCTGTGATCTCCTGTATTCTGCTTCAGTCTCTGTCCCAGGACTGCATCATGTCCGCTGGACTGCATCATGTCTGCGGAATGAGGCTAGAGAACTACACTGACCAGTGTCTCTTCAACACATGCCCACAGTCGTTAAAGTCGACCTTTAGAATTGCCTGGAGATCTCAGGACCTGCTCTAAACTGTTCACATGTCACTGATTGACCCCATCCTTTCAGAGCTCAGCCGCATTTTCCTCCGGCTAGGATGCCCATCTCTTCCTTTTCCTCCTGTTGAATTGCTGGCCATCCTTCAAGACCCACCTCAAACATCCCAACCCCTAGGCAGCCTTCTGTGATTGGTCCAGTGCTCAAGGACTGCTTTCTCCTTTTTGTCACCAGCGTACCTTGTAATGCAGTCTCCTTCATAACCAACCTGTGGATTTTATTAACCTCTTTTTCACATTAAGCAACGAATGCCTGCCCCTTTCTATTTTATTTTGTCTTACACTTCCCACAGTGTCTGAAACTAGACAAATTCTTGTTGAAAATGATAATAATGTTGCTGCATTCAACACTATGTAATAATGTTGGTGCAGTTCCTGCGTTATGCTAACACGTCACATAAGCTATCTCCAAGTATTCTAAACATCCCAAGGTGGCAGAAGGCAATGTAAGCTACTAAGTATAAACAGAGTTCTCAGTTACAAGCAACACAAGCTGACCCTGGTCACCTTAAAAAGGGCAAGTTAATTCCGGAGATATTTGTGGAGTGGGGAGAATGGGGGTCACAGAATCCACAGGAACCTGGAGGATGGGGCTTGGAGAACGGGTAGGAACCGAGAGAGTTCCAGACGCTCGGCAACAGGCCCAAGGGCAAGGTCTCCCATCCAAACAGAACAGCTGACGCGGACTACAGCCCAAGAGCCATCTGACCTTCAAATGCCCGCTTCATCTTTGTTTTTCTAGCTCAACTTCCAAAACCTGGGGAACCAGTCACTGGCAGAGCTTAAATCCTGTGCCCATGTAGTTTTTTTTTTTGCGGTACGCGGGCCTCTCACTGCTGTGGCCTCTCCCGTTGCAGAGCACAGGCTCCAGACGGGCAGGCTCAGCGGCCATGGCTCACGGGCCCAGCTGCTCCGCAGCCATGTGGGATCTTCCCGGACCGGGGCACGAACCCGTGTCCCCTGCATCGGCAGGCGGACTCTCAACCACTGCGCCACCAGGGAAGTCCTCCAGTAGTTTTGACCAATGGGAAATAGAAGACAAATGAGCCAGACTGAGACGCCCTCTTGCTTCTCTCTACCAGGCACTGCGGGAAGGCCCGGGGCCTCCTTCTCCGCCCAGAGAAGCCGGCAGGCAGACGGGCCTGCTGAGCGCCCGTGAGCTGCTCTGGCTCATGCAGAAGCAGAATCAGCCCTGGCCTCACTCTGCTGCCTCCCCCTCTCCCACCTCTCTTCATTCTCCTCTTCTCCGTTGCCATGGATTTCACCTCCCAGCTAGAGTATCAGCATTTTAATCTTTGCCTCTGCATCTGTGTCTGAGATGCTGGGCTCGGAACAGAGCAACTAGGGACAAGTGGGAAGTTGGTTTGGCTACAGCAGTGAGACCACGGTGTGTAGGGAGAAACTGGGGCGAGGAATTTGAGCTTGAAACAGAAGTGATGGGAAGGGATTATAGATTCTTAAGCAGAGAAACAAGAGTGAAGTCTTTCTTAGAGAAGTCTGTCTGCTGGCAGTGAACAGAAAGTGGAATCAAGCGAAATGGAAGGTGGGTGACTAGGGAGGTGATGGAGGTGAGGTGGGGAGAACGGAGAAGAGAGGGAATGGGGAAAAGTAGGATAAAACGAGATTTCAAAAGAAGAAACACGACTTAGTAACTAATTGGATACAGATGATCAAGGAAATAGGGGATTTACATTTTTCTTTCCAAAACCACAAAAAACTGGTTACATGGGCAGGTGAGCCACTGACAGAGGAAATCACGAGTCCAGTTGTTTGTTGTAGTTTTGATGTTACAAGAGAGTCCAAGGGAGATGTTAGAAAAACAGCTGGAAATTCGAGACAGATGGAGAGTTCCATTCTCTGCATGATCGTGAAGCCACAGACAGAAGTGAGCTCACAAAGTGGGATGCTCAGAGAGAGAGGTAGTGAGGACTCAAGTGAGAACAAGGCGAGGAGGGGCTCCTGGCAGATGGCCGAAGCCTTCTGTGGAAAGGAGGTGCAGAATCATCCACGGAAGGCGAGAG
This sequence comes from Pseudorca crassidens, assembly GCF_039906515.1. Lineage (NCBI taxonomy): Eukaryota > Metazoa > Chordata > Mammalia > Artiodactyla > Delphinidae > Pseudorca > Pseudorca crassidens. The sequence continues at coordinate 60,628,924 of NC_090307.1, forward strand.
CTAGAGGAAGGAGATTCGAGGAAGGAATAAGACAGAGGGTGAACTAATGGCTATGGTGAGCACTCCAGGAAGCTGTAGGGAAGATGAGTGACACCCACTTTACTGAGCAGTCATGACGCCAGCTGCTTAATCCTCACGTGCAGAATCCACATTTCATTTGTTGAAATGATTGTTCACTTCAATCATCCATTTCAAGGGTAAAACAATAAGAGGCTCCGAGAGGTTAACCAACTTGCTCGAAGTCACACACCTAACATGTATATCAGTTCGTTTCTGCTATGGTCACAAACCACCCCCAAACGTAATGGCTTAGAGCAATCATCATTTCTTTTCCTCCAGACGATTCTGTGGGTGGGCAGGTGGTCCAGTTCAGCGGGGAGCTTTTCCTGCTGGTCTTCCCTGGGCACGTTCACAAGGAACTAGTGATTTAGGGGGTGCCACGGTCGGGATGCCTGGAGCTAAACCACAGGAGAGCAGCATGGTCCGAGGATGCTAATAGATTCCGTGACTTAGAAATTAATAAATTTAGAAGAGATGAAATTAAAATGAGAACAAAATATCCAAAGTAACAGGAACGGAGAGCGAATCTAATGTGTGGTAGAGAGCAGCTGCGTACAGCACATGGTAATAACAACAATGATTAGAGCTAATGGCTGTTGAGCATTTGCAGTGGGCCAGGCACTGCTCTGAGGGCTTTTATGCATGATCTCATTTAATCCCCACCGCAATCCGATCCGGCACGGTCGTTAGCTTTATCTTTCAGTGAGGAAACAGGCTCAACATGCCTGGTAGCTTAACCAAGATGAATCCAGGCAGAGGGGTCAGGAGTTTGGAATTTGGAAGAAAGGTTTGATTGAGTGATTACAGTCTTGGTGTAGATGTCTTAGAATAATGAATTCCAGGACGTGAGCCTGTTGGATGCTGACTAATACAAAGAAAAGTTTTAAAGGTAATGAGGATACAACTATGAGCCGAAGATATTGAAGGTCATGAACTTGGCTGTGGAAGTCAAAAAGAATAACGATGGGGCTTCCCTGGTGGCGCGGTGGTTGAGAGTCCGCCTGCCGATGCAGGGGACACGGGTTCGTGCCCCGGTCCGGGAGGATCCCACATGCCACCGAGCGGCTGGGCCCGTGAGCCATGGCCGCTGAGCCTGCGCGTCCGGAGCCTGGGCTCCGCAATGGGAGAGGCCACAACACTGAGAGGCCCGCGTACCGCAAAAAACAAAACAAAACAAAAAACAAAAATAATAACGATGGATAGATAATAAGGCAAAAAATTTAAAAAAGAATGCAAACCAAGTCCTGAAGGCTCCAGTAAAATACAGGATGTGAAAAGTTTATACAATACTGTGAAACAAAAATAATAGACAAACACAGGAGAGGACGTATTGTCTGGACATGCCAGCTGTACTGTAGTAACAAACAACTCCCGAACCTCAGAAGAGAAAATAACCAAGGTATCTTTCCTGACCAACCATGGTGAGTTAGCTGTGGGTTCTGTTCACCCTTGTAACTCAGGTATCCAAGGTGACGGAGGCTTCATTCAATGCCTGCTTCCACAGGGAGATCAGCTGGGTGCTTTGTGACCACCTAGAGGGGTGGGATAGGGAGGGTGGGAGGGAGGGAGACGCAAGAGGGAGGGGATAGGGGGATGTATGTATATGTATAGCTGATTCACTTTGTGATACAGCAGCAACTAACACAACATGGTAAAGCGATTATACTCCAATAAAGATGTTAAAAAAAAACAAAACCAAAAAACACGTGCTTCCATAATCACTGTGTCCGCAAAAGAGGTACATCGCAGGCCAGCTCTTAAAGTTTCCATTTGCATGTTTTGGGCCAAGGCAAGTCACTGGGCCATACTAGCCTCAGGGGAATCTTATTGTGTGCCTGTAAGTGGAGAAGACCCAGAAATACTTGGAGAAAGGCTGCTAATGACAACCGCGGATACATTCTTGAGGATTCTGCTACGACATGAGACACATAACTAGAACACAGGTGTGGTATAGTCTAGGGATAGCACAGGGACACCAGCTGAGTATGCAGAATGAAATGGGGTGCAAGGGAGACAGAGCCGGGTGGTGAGGCCAGGTGAGGGGCAGCGGGATCAAAGCACAGTCAGGGTCACTCTCCAAACGGCAGCTGTGCGGATGGAAGATGCTGCAAACAGGGAAGCTTACTGTTAGAGCAGCTTGGAGTTCTCCTGAGCTCTCTCCTATTCAGGAAACTCTATTCCGTATTAGGATGAGAAGGTTCTTTTCCTTTTGGTCCAGCCATTCTCCAAGTCTGCCCTGGGATAAAGTATTAGCAATTCAAGGGTGGGGTGAGAACTTCACTGGGGACAAGAAAGGCCTTAAGTAGAAGTGGCCAGAATCATGTTATCCCCAGGGCCCAGGGCTCCATAGCTGGGCATGTGCCAGACTGTTAGAAAAACAAACATATCAGCTGTTAATAGGTGTCTAAGCTGGGCTCATCGTTACAATTCTTCAGAAGGTTTTAACTTTATGTTTCCTAACAACCAACACAAAAATGAAAAGGCCCCGAGCTACATAGTTTTCATTTTCTAATAAAAGAAAACATGGCTATTTATCTGCAAAGACAAACATTTAAGTGTACATACATTCCAGGATGAATTTACTATTTGTGAATTACTGGCATAACGGACAATATTTTTCGTTACAGGTTTCCAAGTGACAGTGCTATTCAGAGATTGTTATATTCACCTACTTGAGTGTCCAGGGCACAGCTTCACATCTGTCACTCTGGGAGGGCTTTTAAGGAAGGAAAGGGACTTTTGAGATAACGTTTGTTTGTTTTTTGATTACCTACATTCCTAAGGTATTTAGGACCTAAAGAAAGTAGAAGAATGCATTGATTATTTTTCTACTAGATTGTCTTTCTTACATATCAGATGTTTCAGCTAAGCTTGTACTAGATCTCAGTCAATTTATGCGTGAATTCTTTGACAGCTACCAGGAACGCATCATGAGTAGAGAAGTTATGCACAGTCCTGTAACTCACCCATAAAGAGCTTTGTTCCTGAAATCTAGATAGCAGCAGGGACCAGCCTAGGCCTATTTTAATGAGAACTGTTGGTGCAAGGCAGACTTCTTAAATTGCAGCACAGACATCAGAAATGGAAGCAAAACCTATGTAGTGGGGAAAAATAAACAGATTTTAAGAGCAAAGCGGCATATTCTTTCCTCTCTGAGAGTTTGGCCAGAAATGTCCTCCCTTCAAAGCCAGCAGGACAAGCAAAGTAGCCAAGGATTGAAAACAAAACAACCCAGATGAAGGGAATGAAAAGAGACGTTTAAAGAAGGTCACTCACCACATGTGCCGGTCACAATATCACAGCTCGTTCAAGGGGAGCTTCATCTTCTCTTCCCTGAAGTGCCAGCTCATGGAGCTGCAGGATTCGCTTGACACATGTCTTTTCATTGAAGAGCTGTTATTCAGTAACATCTACACACTTTGGGTCCTCGGGAAGGGTTCAACACGTAATTACCTATTCATGAAAGGCTGCGCTGTAATTATGAGATGATCATGTATAGTTAATTCGAATAAGGATGTTAGTGTTCTCTGAAGCCTGTAGATCTGACCTTGGGTAGAAGACACACCTGGTTGTAACCCCACCTTCCTTCTTGCTAACAAACCCCCAGTTAATCCAGGTTTCAGATGGTCTGTGTTTGAGGGAAGGTGAGCTCTTTCCCCACCCCAGGGCGTGAATCTCGATAAACCCAGATCCATCAGAGAATTCTATTCTGTTCACCAGGGATTGGCTTAGATAAGGCTCCTGACTCAGTTCTTTTCTTAATCAGCATTAGTGAGGTATCTACTTCTACACATAATAAAATCCAGCAATTTTAAGTGCACAATTTGAAAAGATCGACAAACGTAAACAGCCCTGTAACCACTGCCAGGTTCACGACATACATTTTCCTCACCCCCAGAAGTTTCCTGTTGTCTTTGTGCAGTCGGCTCCTTCCCCCACCTTCTAGAAACAACTGCTCTGCTTTATGTCACTATGGATTGGCCTTCGCTAAGTCATCACGTGTATGGAATCGTACAGTATGAGGTCTGTGTACCTCCTTTCACTTAACCTAACGCCCTGAGACTCTTCCATGATGCTCGGTGATTCAGTGGCCTCTTCGACACGTGGCTGAGCGGCTCTCCCCTGGACACCTCTAGTACCATAATTTACTCGTCAGTTTGGATGGCTGGCAGACTTTGGGCTCATACTTGCAAAGTTGTTGTGAACATCCAAGGACAAATTTTTGCGTGGATCTGTGTCGCCATTTCTCAGTAAACACCTAGGAGTGAGATTGCTGAGTCATAGGCAGGTATATGAGAACTCTGTAAGAGGCTGCAAAAGTGTTTCCAAAGCGGCGTTGCCATCAACAATTCTTGATTTCCAAGATTTTCGGTTGTTACACATCCTCGCTTACATTCGGTATTGTTCCTCTTTTTTTTTTTTTTTTTTTTTGCAGTACGCGGGCCTCTCACTGTTGTGGCCTCTCCCGTTGCGGAGCACAGGCTCCGGACGCGCAGACTCAGCGGCCATGGCTCACGGGCCCAGCCGCTCCGCGGCATGTGGGATCTTCCTGGACCGGGGCACGAACCCGTGTCCCCTGCATCGGCAGGAGGACTCTCAACCACTGCGCCACCAGGGAAGCCCCTGTTCCTCTTTTAAATAGCAATGATTCCAGCGGTGGGAATTCAGCGTAGTTTAATTTGCATTTACCAGTGACAACAGATGATATGATAATCATTTTTTCACGTGCTTATTTGTCATTTGTACCTCTTCTTTGGTGACATGTCTGTTCAAATCATTTGTCTTTTTTTAAAAAAAAAACTCAGTTTATCTTCTTAATATTGAATTGTCAAAGTTCTTTATGTATTCTGGATATCAATCCTTTAGCAGATATGCTTCAAAAACATTTTCTACCAGCATATGGTTGTCTTTTCATTTTCTGAATAGTTTACTTTTTAAATGAAAAGATTTTCATTTTTAGAACACTTTTAGATTTACAGGAAAAGTGAGCACCTCTCATTTCCTCACCCCACAAAGCTCCTTGAACACTGGTGGGCATGGAGCAGTCTTTTTCTGAAGAAACTATAGGAGAATTAACATTAATAAGGGTAAGTATCCTAGTCCACGAAACACCCTACATCTCTCTAGGAATGTCTGCAGGGGACAAAACGCCAGGTGACATAAGTGAGCTGACTCCTGACAAGCCCCCTACTGCATTATCTGGTACATTCTATTAAATATTGTGCAAATTTAAATTAAATGAGGGAGCAAAATGAAACAAAAGAGCAAAACCCTCCCAAATAATAAGTTTACTCATAATTGTCATAATTATATTTTCACTTCTAACATAGGCCTAACAATAGATTTTAAATATATATATAATATTATATATATATATATATATATATAAAATATATATCCTTCTGCTGGTATTGCTTATTTATTTCAATTGACGGAAAAATCCTAAAGAGATTCCCTCACATTTTGAAAGCAAGCGTCAAAGATTTTATTAGGGAAGTTATTACTGTTATCCTCTTGTTTTCTAAATTAGGGATGGTCAAGAATATAATTGAGTCCTTTTGTGCAAAAAATCACGCCTGGCAAACTATGAAGGAGCTGGACTTCGCTTGTCCTAAGAACCTAATCTAACAAAGCGACTTCTTTTCCCCTTATGTGTGGAACTGGTTGAAACACGTCTACAGACCTGCTTGAGATGATGTGGAAAATGTGACAGAAAAATCACCAGAGTCGTACGTTAAAGGGGACTATTTCTCAATACCCGAGGGAAAAGAGAAAGAGTAACTACAGCCAGGAAATCCAGGAGCGCCTTGGAAAGGGATCCAGAAAGGCCTGGTGATGGCAGACAGGGGAGATTTTGGCAGGAGTGCCAACTGGACACGAGGAAGTAGATGGCTGTGGAGGATCGCCTCTGGCACACAGACAGTTAAAATGCAGGGGGCAGGGGCTTCCCTGGTGGCGCAGTGGTTGAGAGTCTACCTGCCAAAGCGGGGGACGCGGGTTCGAGCCCTGGTCTGGGAAGATCCCACATGCCGCGGAGCAACTGGGCCCGTGAGCCACAACTACTGAGCCTGTGCGTCTGGAGCCTGTGCTCCGCAACAATAGAGGCCGCGACAGTGAGAGGCCAGCGCACCGCGACGAAGAGGGGCCCCCGCTTGCCGCAACTAGAGAAAGCGCTTGCCGCAACTAGAGAAAGCCCTCGCACAGAAACGAAGACCCAACACAGCCAAAAAAATAAATAAATAAATTTTAAAAAGAATTTACAGAAATACAAAAAAAAAAAAAATTCAGGGAGCAGGACAATCTCCCTATTACCTATTTTCGGGGGAGAAGACAAACATTCAAGAAGCGTGTACGTCCCAATGATGCTCTTGGCAGGAAGAGTGGGATCCAAGCAAAATGGTGGCAGGTGGGGCCACGGGGGAATGAGCATGGGGTGAGGGTCTCTCCGTAACTGTGGAGAAACTGAACAACGGTGATGTGTTCCGGTAACTTGTTTAAAAACCCTAAGACGGACTTTTCTTCAGAAAAAGACTGTTCCATGCCAGTCTTAGAGGAGTTTTGTGGAGTGAGGAGAGAGGGACGGTGTCCGGGGTTAGGAGGAGGATGGAGATGGAGGGAGGACGTGATGGTGTGTGTGTGGGGGGGTGACACAGAGGATGATGGAGAATTCCTCGGAGCAGAGAGTCTGAACAGGAAGTGACCCAGGGGCCGTGAGGGAATCCTTCAGAGAAGCTCCAGAAGAGGTGGCAGGGCCCAGACTTGCTACCCTAGATGGGGTGGGGACTGCTTCATTTCAATGTGCTCCTAAAGAAGAAACAGTCCTCAAAGGAAGGGGGATTTGAGGACATCGGTGGGACAGACACGTAGTGAAACAGAGGTAAAAAACAGCCCCTCCTTATGGTTTGTCTATTAACCTGATCAGGCCTTCACCGCTTTGCCCTTTGTGCAGTGCACAGAACTACCTTCCAGACTTTCTCTTCTGTACATCATTTACCGCGTTTGATCTTACATCTGTTTACATCAAATTCAACTGCATATAACAGAAAAAGCAAAATAATTGTATTTTCTCACAAAGAATTTTGGAGGAGCCAGTTCAGGACTGGTTTGGAGATTCCAGAAAGTCTTCAGAATGTTTCTGCTCCATCGTTCTCTCTCTGAGGCTTCTTTCTTGAAGGTTACCTCATGGCCCAATAATGACACTGGAGTTTTGGGTGCCTGCAGGTCATCTCTGGGGAGATGACTGATGGGTGTTAGGAAATGTGGAGGGAGACTGGGAAGGGCTGTAGTGTATGAGTCACCAGCATAGACGCTGCAGCTAAAGTCGAGGGTCTAGGGGAACATGGGCTGAGGACAGCTCCCAGGGGGGCACCTGTAGTCAAGGAGAGTAGGGAGTAGCAGAAATGAGCCTACCATTGGGATGGCACCGATAATACTAATACTCAAAACTAAAAAATTTTAAATTAGGACGTTCCTTGTATATCAAAAAATGCAGACCTTTGAGTGTTCTAGAAAATTGTAGACACTCAAGATTGTCTCTCTATAATTTCCTAGGATGCAAATGTGTGAAGCAGATTCTCTGAAATATGAGGGGGTGCCCACACAAGACTATGCATTTCTCACGAAGGCAGGGTTTTGTGGTACCCCCACTGCAGCCCAGGGAGGGTCTGGTACACATTCAATATCTGTCAAATGATAAAATGTTGTTCCAGCCAAAGATCCCTGTTTCCTCCCTTCACTCCTCCCAAAAGTCTTTTCTCTTCAAAGCTATACCCTAATCTGGAATAAATTAAGTTGAACACATGCATACGGAGTCGAAGAGTTGGAAGGGAAAGAGGACGTGGGTCCTTACCTGTTCCGGACCACGGGCAGTTTGTTCGGGGAGCCACTAGATGGCGGTGCGTATCCACTCATCAGGAGAAACCCGCACTCTCTGAGCCAGTTTCCAAACGTCTAATTCAAATGTAACAGGTGTAAATTCCTGGATGAGATCACAAAGCGAGTCTACCATTTCATTTGTCTTTAGTAACAGTCTGATTCACTAAACAAAAAAACACTACCTCCTGATAATGGGTAGCACGCCGAACACAATCAACTATCAAACCCTATCCCCCAAGCCCGGGTCCTTTTCCTGAGGTTTCCCAAACAACAGCAGAAGGCTACCTTCCCTTCAGTTAAGTAGACGCCTAGAATTTCCTCCTTTTCCTTCTTTCCCATCTACCTCTCTCTTCCTCAAAACCCTACTGCTGTCCTAAAAGAGCCAGAGCCCTTGACCTCTCATCCTAGGGACCCACGCCCTTCGTCAGCCATCTGCCAGGACCACCTGCAAACACCTGGCCTGACTCTGGAAGCCACCAGAGGTGATGCTGAGCTTGAACCAGAAGAGTTCACTCAGCGGAGGGTTGGGGATGGGTGGGGAGGCCCACAGCGACCATCCCATGCAGCCCGACTAAGAAGTTCCCCAAGCTTGAGTGTAGAGTCAGTGGGAGGGTGGCTGATTGTAAGATGGGAGGGACTCCTGAGGATGGACCGTGTGTGCCCCTCTGACATCGAAACCTAAACACTCTGAGCTATGAGGAGCCAGCAAAGGCTTTCCAGGTCTGTTACGGGTTGAACTGTGTCTCCCCCTCAAAAGATATGAAGTCTGGACCCCAGTCCCTTTGAGTGTGAGCTTGTTTGGAAGAAGGACGTTGCAGATGTAATTGGTTAAGGTAAGATGAGGTCCAACATGGCTGGCGTCCTCGTGAGAGAAGAGACACATGCACGTGACGAGGGAGACAGAGACTGGAGCCCCGTGGCTGCGAGCCAAGAGAGGGACACCAAAGATGGTCCCCAAACACCGGAGGCTGCAGGAGGCAAGGAAGGCCCCCCCCTGCAGATCAGAGGGAGTACGGCCCCGCTGACCCCTTGGCTTTGGACTTCTGGCCTCCAGACCCGTGGGGAAGTACCTTTCTGTTGCTGTAAGCCCCCCAGTCTGTGGTGCTTCGTGACAGCAGCCCTAGGAAATGAATACAAGGTCATTGGAATGTCTGCTGGCCACTGGAGCCTGGCCTGGAAGGCTCACCCTGGCCTCACTCCTTCCCCGCTCTCCTATCTGTGCTTCAGGGATGGACTCGAAGCCCACCTGTCCCTTCAGGGAGCAGCAGCCTTAGACGTCCGTCCCAGGTGTGTATGTCTGAGCCCCGCAAGAGCAGCCATGGGACTAGCCCTCATCCTGGGACTCCTGCCACAGGCAGGGAGGGAGGACTTCACCCAGCAGCTCCTTCCTCCTCCCTGACTCCATCCTGCCCCTGCCCTGTGAGTTCCCAAACCCCGCCAGGCCTGAGCTGTGGAAAGCTTTGACTTGAAGGACAGACTTACATTTTGAGTCACAAGGGTCTTGACTTCTCAAGGTCTGAAAATGAGACGGTTCTAATCCTTGAAAGCGACAGGAAAAGCTTAGGGACATCCTCAGGCCTTGGAAATAGGGATCAGATCCTACAGGTGTGAAGACAGTGGGGTGGGAGGGGAAAAAGTTCCCCTTTCCTTGCTCTGAACAAGGTCAGTTCATTCAATAAATGAGTTAAACACACCGAACATTTTCTCCCTACTGACTTTATTAGTTTTTGAAGAGTTGGCATCTTAAGTGATCCTAATGACACCAAATCTATCTTAATTATAACCCTTCCTCTCAGGGCACAGAGATGTCTATTGGAGAATTTTCTAAATTTCTTAATGAACCTGCCCTGACTTTATGTTGCCAAAGATTGTGCTCTGAAACCATTATGAGATATTCTATATAGGCTACCCCAGAGTAGTTAAAAAAAATTTTTTTTAACACCATAAAGCAAACAAAGTATAGCAATAACCTGCTCAGTGACTAAAGGTCAGAAAGACTAAAGAAAACAGGCAACGATCAGAATTTAAAGGTCAAGGGTTATAGAGATTCATATTCTGCAACATCATTTCCAAGGGAATGTTTGAAGATAGATTTTTTTTTTAACCTGCCCCAGATCTAATGTTTGATGGTGAGGGTTTTATAAGCAAGCTTGAATTCATTAATATGTGGCTGTTTACTCTCTACTTTATCTTTCAAAGAAAGCACTTAATCCTTCATCTAAACAGAGACCAGACCTGGAGTTTAATGAGCAGAGGTTTAACTGGGAGGAAAACTCATCTTTTTCCCTGTTTCTCTTTAAGCTCTGGTCCCTCTCAGCAAGAGGAGGACTTACCTGCAGACGTAATGAACCTGCAGCTCCTTCCTCCGGTCCCTTGTGAGGCCTGAGAGGGACCCACGCTAGTGTCACATGGCCTTAATGGCATATCCGACTAACAAAATTAAGATGATTTAACTGCGGTGGGTCAAGAGCATCCTAACTTTTCACTCCAGCTTGTCCTTTCCGAAAGTTTCTTTAAGGTCAGGTGGCATTGGGGAGGCCGTGGACCCAACTAAGGCAAAGTCGAGCTAGTGTGGGTTCAGGGGGCAGGGCTCTGAGGTGTTACTGGGGGAACCTCTGGCCTCTGGCTGGTTCTTGGTGGCTGCTGCCCTGGGGAGGGTCCCTGGGCCGCCAGGGCCGTCTGAGGCCCACACAGGTTGCCTCTCTGACCCCTCCGAGGGCCCTGGGGTCTTCTGCCTCCCCCCACTGTGGGCCCGGGCCCCTCTTCACCTGCATGACTCCTGGGTACCTTCTCCTCCAGACCCTCCTGGGTGTCTCCTTGCTCTGTCCCTGGGGCCACACAGGCCACTCAGCACTCCCCCTGGGGAGAGCACCCCAAATTCCTGTCTGGAGCTACCACCAAGGCCATGCCAACCTGGAGATTATACCACTGAAACCACTGTCATTGCTTTTCTAGAACTCTGCCCCAGGGGGATAGTAGTGGGTGGAGAGCAACAGTTCCTTTCTTTGCTTCCTGAGCTTCCCTGAGAGAGGAAATGAGGAGCCTTAGTTGCACCAGACCCTCATCAGGCCTCCCGGGCAGGAGCCTGCCCCAGTGGGGATGAGGGTTCATAACCGCTGCACTAAAGGATGCTGGAAATCCACCCGGAAACAATTTCCTACTGGAGGAGACTGCTGACCACCTCCTGCCAGCCCTTCCCCTTAGTCCAGAGACTCAGAGAAGAAGGCAGCCTACCCCAGCCCCCCGAATGCACACACACACGCATGTACATATATATATACAACACAACACAGACCACACGCACACAGTGCGCATAAAACAGGTACAGACATGCGTGCACAACACGCACACCAAAAACTCTTAGTAAACAACACCTTAATACGATATTTTCAAAAATCAAAATTAACATAAAAATTCCTGATGAACAACATATTAAAATTCTAAAGATCGGGTTCGACCCTGTGTTTGCACAACCTCACTTGCCTCGTGCTCATCCCAGCTCTGAAATAAAACGTTATTTATGAAAAGAGGGGGCCAGCCTGGGAGCCGTGGTTTGCTAACGTGACTTCTTTTTATAAATTTATTTATTTTATTTATTTATTTTTGGCCGCGTTGGGTCTTCGTTGCTGCGCGCGGGCTTTCTCTACTTGCAGCGAACGGGGGCTACTCTTCGTTATGGTGCGCGTGCTTCTCGCTGCAGTATCTTCTCTCGTTGCAAAGCATGGGCTCTAGGCGCGCGGGCTTCAGTAGTGCTAACACGACTTTTTAAAATACTGCATTAAGATGGTATCTGTCCTGATTAATGAGTTGTCTGGAAGCCTCTTAAATTCTGTGCCCAAGGCCAGGGCCTCCGTCTCCTTACCCTGGTCCTGCCCTGGGTAGTGGAGTCAGGATCTGAACACAGAAAGCCTGGCCCTGAGCCTGTGCTCTCAAACACTGGGCTCACCTTCCCTTAAAAGGTCTGGAGGGGAAGGAGCATTGGACCATCCTTGAGGTCAGAGACCTGGGGATGTGAGGAAGCCATTCCTTCATTTACCCGTCCTGGTCCTGGCTAACTTGAGAAAACATCTCTACATGGCCTACACTATGGTCTTAAAATTTTTTTTTTAAACTGGCTCATTTTTAAGATATGGAAACAGATTCAGTGATATCTGAAGCAATTTGCCTAAGTTTACTCAGCTGGTAAGGGGAGGGGCCAGGGTTCACCCTAGGACTCTGCTTCCAAAGCCAAGCTCTTTGACCAGGACCGCCTGGAGTGCTTGTAATCTATGATACATGTATTTAGTGAAATTAGACAAATGTAGGCCTGGAATAGAGATTTTACCCTGAAATGAAGCCCAAGACACACAAAGAGATAAATAGAGACACAGGAAGAGATGGGTGGGGGATGGGTGGGGAGGGGAGGAAAGGTGGAGGAGGGATGTAAGGGCGATGGGGGAGGAGAGGTGGGGAAAGTGCAGGGCAGGCCCCAGAAGGATGCGCTCATTAAAAGAGGACGTTTGACGGACAGGACGGTTTGTCCTTCCATCTCAGGGACAGCCCTGTGAGGTACACAGAAGAGATGGCACAGGTGGGAAGTGAGAGATGAGACGCTGGGTGACTCGTCCAAGGTCAGGCACTCAGTTGTGATGTCAGGACCCACCGGGAGGCGAGCCTGGCGCCCTCAGCTCCAGGCCTGCTGCTCTTTCTATTTTATCAGACGACTGTGTTTGGGAAAGAGACAGGGCTGGAAATGCGTGGCCATCAGAGCCTCCATCTGAGCTTGGAGTGGGGACCGTCGAGGGAGGAGTCGTGGAGGCTGACACCAATGATTTCCCAAATCCCCTCAATGAAGAGATGCCTCTCCCTCAGCCCACCAACCCCACTTCCTTTAAAGCTCAGCTCACTGGCCTGTTGATTCCTGGAGCTCCTAGAAACCCCTGCTTCCCACCCCGGCCTCTCCTATGTGACCTTCAACTCCAGGAATGCTGGAGGTCTTTGAGGGCTCAGGAGAGAGTCTGATAACATTAGAGCGAGGACGCATTATCTCCCAGGCACTGAGGTTGGGTAACTTGCCCAAACCCCTTGCAGAATAAGTGCAGAGCCAGCGCCCGCTCTCTCCAAGCCAGGCTCTCCCCGGACTGAGACCTGGAAGGAAGTGTCTCCAGTTGCCAGCTCGCTGTCTGCATTACCATGACTCCAAGGTCCTCCCCAAAGTGTTTCCTATTCCAGGAAGCTCTCACCCAGGAAGCTACCGATTACTTTGGCTTCCCAAATCTTCTTCAGAGACCCATCAGCTTTTCAATCGAGAGCATCAGAAATAGCTCACAGCCCAAGACGCTTTCAACCTCTGCCTCTCTAATCCTTGCCTTGCGGTGCCCAGCTGTCCTAAGGGGTGGGGTTAGTGAGCTCACCCTACCTTAATCCAGGCTCCTTCCCATGAAAACCTACCTCAACCAGCCTTCAGAATCTCGGTGAGGATCCTGGCTTTGGCCTCCTTCCTGTGACTCTCCTCCCTGCTTCCCCCGCACAGTAAGAATAAACACAGCTGGGTCTGCTAATCAGCAGATTGTTTGGGTGATATTTTTTGCGGAGCTGGAATTTGATAACAGGAAGAAAAGAGGAAAAGAGAAGTAAGAGTTCTCTGTGCTATACAGTAAGTGCTTATTATCAATAGTTATTTTATATATGGTAGTGTATGGGACAAGAATCTAAAAAAAAGTGGATCTATGTGTATGTATAACTGATTCACTTTGCTGTACACCTGAAACTAACACAACACTGTAAATCAACTATATTGCAATAACAAAAATAGCAATATAAAAAAAAGAGAAATAAGACAAAGAAGGGTGAATAGGGACATTTCACTGGGGACCAGGGACCAGCTCATGCAGCAGCAGGACATCCTGGGGCCCCGGGCCCACAGGGAACTCGGGCCTTGATGGACAGCAGAAGTGGAGGCAGCTACGTGGAATCCCAGGGTTAAATCTGCGGCCCTCCTGTGGCCTGTGTAGGCAGATCGCAAACTTGGTTCCCCATCCGCCAGGTGGAAGGGAAAGCTGCGTCTGCTAAAGAACCATCTTTCAGTCTCCTTTCCGGGAAAGGTTCAGGGTTTCAGGTTCCACAGCCCACGTCTCCCTCCCCAGGATGCTGTCTGTCTGGCCAAGGGGAGCCTGCTGAGCCCCAGGGCCTCGACGGTCCTCAGCCGTGGCCACTACTCACTCTGTGGGCATTTGCTGCCAGTGGTCCAACCCCGACTCAGCTGGGCCTGGTGTGCTCCCTGCTAGCCTGGCCTCACCGCCCTCTCCCAGGAACAAGGTCTGAACTTGACTCCCATTTGCCCCCTGCAGGGAGTCCAATCTGCCGTCTTCCTAGAGTCCGACCTCCTCTGCCCGCCCAGGTGACTGTCCTCCGGCGTGGGTGCTGCCTGCCCCGCCCTCCGCGGGGCCCACACAGCGGAAGCCACTCTCCAGCCCAGCTCTGGACTCATGGCACGCAGGCGGAACCCCTACACTAGATCGAGGTCTTGTGGAGGTTTTCTGCCCAGAACCCCAGAATGTCCAGACAACAAATGACCTGCCGTCAGCCTCCCCTCAGCCTGTTCACACATCATCCCTTCTCCAGACATCAGCCAGGAGAGGGAGGCCGGGGCCTGTGTTACCACCAACTGGGCGCTCAGCCAGCAGAAGCCTATTGTCTCCCGGTGCGGGTGCTCGAAGTTGAAGAGCAGGGTGTGGGCAGGGCTGGCTTCCTCTGAGGCCCCTCTCCTGGGCTCGCAGATGGCCGTCTCCCCGCTGTGTCCTCACTGGTCGTCCCTCTGTGCCTGTCGGTGTCATAAATGCCTCTTTTTAAATTTTTTTTCCTTTTTGAATTCCATTTTACTTTTTTTTTTTTAAATACAGCAGGTTCCCATCAGTCATCCATTCCACACATACTAGTGTATACATGCCAATCCCAATCTCCCAATCCACCCCCCGCCCCTGCTTTTCCCCCCTTGGTGCCTCTCTTATAACGACACCAGCCATACAGGATCAGGGCCCACCCATAGGGCCTCATTTTACCCCAGTCACCTCTTTAAAGGCCCTGTCTCCAAATGCAATCACACCCTGAGGTGCTGGGGGTTAGGACGTCGATATATGAAATTGGGGTGTGGGACACAATTCAGCCCCAAGAACACGGCTCTCCTCTGCTGTTTCCCTCACGTTCCATTCTGTTCTCTTCCAATCCCCAGGGGCCAGAATCCCCGCCTGCCCATTTCTTTTTTCTTTCCAGATGGGAGTTTTCTCATCACGTCCTCTTTCTAATCTGCCGTCTCCCCTTCCATAATGGGGAAAAGGTGACCATGGGACATGACTTTGAGGGGCAAGATGAGAAGTCCTTTGACTTCACATTGTCAAAGTCTTCTCTTCCTTAGCTTTATGTGGAGGTCGAGGATCCCTGTGGATAAGCCTGGCAAGATGGTGAGGAAAGGAGGTTGATAGAACTGAGGAGCAAGAGGAAGGGCAGGGTGAGCAAAGGAGGGTGAGCTCGCCTGGGCTCCAGGATGCCTGGTGCTCTGCTCCCTCAGCCTTTCCTGCCCGGGCCCCTGCAGCACGTTTACATCCTGGGAGGAAAGGCTCTGTGCCAGTGGGGAGAGTTTGCTCCCTGCTTCCGTAACCATTTGGACCCCAGGAGAAGTTAGAACCGTAAAGGAGGGAGCCTTTTCCCCACCTGGAGAGACTGCTGGGGCTCTCAGATTCTAGAACAGCGGGAGCACTTCCCAATGGGGCCAAGATTCCACAGTGACAAAATGGGTCGAGCAAGCCACTGAAAATCTCAGTGATCATGTGAACTCTTTTGCACCCTCAAGCTGTGAGGGTTAGGAAGATCCAGATTCTTTGAAGTGGATTGGAAAGAAAAAAAGTAAAAAAAAAAAAAAAAAAAAAAAAAAAAAGGAAGCTAATGGACAACATTTTCGTGGTAGTTTGTTCTTTAATAGGCAGTATTGAGACCACTTACCATGTCCCTTTTGACCTACCATTCCTTTCGACTGTAATGAAATGAGTTTGTTGTATGGAATTTTTATAATTCTATTTTCTATGTTAGAGTGGTTAGTATTTGATGATGGGCCTGAAGCCAGCTGAACATCCTTTAGAAGTTTTCAAGGTATCTGACTGAGTTTATCAGCTTCTCTTTTGAAGCTTCTTTACTGCCTCTCTGAATGATTAGAGAGTTTTTTTATAATTGTGCAGAGCTTGACGTGATAATGAGACAATCAGAAAGTAGCTGCACAGACAGGGCAGAGCCACTGCTGCTTTACTGAGCAATGAAGGACCAACAGCTCTCCCTAGTGAAGTAACAGAGGTACTAAACGTTTCTATGAGCCACCTTAAAAACCCCATTCAATCGGCACAAAGTCGGGATCAAACCTCTTTCTACTGCAGATCTTCACAAGGAGAATCGAAACGTATCAGTAAAACTTCTGATTATCAGTTAGGAATAAGTTAAACAATATATCAATTATTATATTTGTGACTGAAAGACTTTATAATATGCCCTTATTTAAAGAGTCTTAAATCTGAAAAAAACAGATAAAAGTGAATTTAATTGTCTCAGAACAATCATTCATCTTAACTTATCAAAACATAATTATAAGGGCTTATTAAAAGAATAGCAAATATTGATAGACTACTGGTAAGACCAAAAATATTTTGACTGGATTTTCATGAGAAATTGATAAATATGGTTAAGAAACTGCCACTAATACATTTGGGGAAAATTATAAAATGCCAAGAAAGAAACCCATATTCAATTTTTCTTTTCTCCAGGTGTGAACAATGCTTAGTAGAGACTGGGATATTCATGAAGATCTTCCCTACTTGCTTCATTCATGCAAATGGAAAGTTATTCTGCATAATTCTCAGTTAATGCACCACGGGAGAGGAGAGATTCCCAGAAGACTTTGAAAATTAAATGGAAAGAGACCCAAAGGCCAATATTACATGGAGCCACAAATTGCAGACAGAAGTCAAGTCAGTAAGATTTGATAATCTAATGGAAAAGGCTTGATAGAGAAGAAATTACTTCTTTCAGATTCTACTAATTGTTGAATAGAACACGTATTCATGGGATTCATTCACAATCTAAGTGCATTCACTTGATGGGTTAGAGGAAAGCTCTTAACAAATTAAATTTTTAAATGTAAGCTGTATATGGTTGGTTAACATTTAATATTAACCCACCATTTTGAGGCATTCGGTGAAAAGAACAAAGAGAAGTTCAAGCTTTGAACCAGGAAGTGAAAAGTTCAGAGTTGTTTGGATTTTTCAGGCAGAAATATATGTGGTGACCCAGATGGGTGGGGTGGGGGAGTGGGGTGGGAAGGAGGTCCAAGAGGGAGGGGATATATGTATACATATGGCTGATTCGCTTCGTTGTACAGCAGAAACTAACACAGCACTGTAAAGCAACTATACTCCAATTTTTAAAAAATTGAAGAATCCATGGTTAAGCATAGAGTTTCTGATATAGAGACCTAGAAAAATGAGTTTCAAAGCAATTGGTTTTCATTAACAGAATGTGATGGGTCATAAAAACCCCATCTAAATGGGTATAATGTCTGGAATGGGATCTAAATTTGGATCCCCGCTAATGTGCAGCAGTGGTTATTTGGGCCTCTTTATCCTCCCAAGCCTCTTCAAATGCACCTGTCCTGACCACGGAAATGCCTGGAAGTGAGGAGAGCTTGCTGTTTCCAGCTCAGGAGTTAATATCCTGTCTCCCACTTGCCTGCTTTTAATCCTTTGTGTCTCCCTGGTGACCTTGGTTCTTTGATTCTGTTGTTGTTTTTTCTCCCCTCTCTCTACAATATTTGCTCTCAAAAACTTAGCTATGGGGACAAGAAAAGGAAGCATATTTTCCCAAAGTAGCATCTTTTCAATCATTGTGAATGAGACTATGTTGACACAATATAATCACTGTTAAGATAACAATGAAAAGACAGTAGAAGTCTTGTGATTCCAACACTCAGGGGTGCGAGAGACCCTGACCAGTTCTTCCACTTACATAAACTAAGTCTGCTGGGCTACACAATAATTAAATGTATTGACAAACTAATAAGAATCTTCAGAAAATGATGCAAATGAACTTACTTACAAAACAGAAATTGACTCACAGACATAGAAAAAACTTATGGTTACCAAAGGGGAAGGGTGGGGGAGGGATAAATTAGAACTTTGGGATTAACATACACACAATACTATATATACAACACATAAACAACAAAGACGTGCTGTATAGCGCATGGAACTCTACTCAATATCTTGTAATAACCTATAAGGGAAAAGAATATATATATTAAAAAAATGTATATATATATTTAAAAAAGAGAAAAACAAGTCTTAAAAAAAAAGAAATTAAGGCCAAAAACTAAGTGAAAGTGGAATGTGAAATAGAAAGTACATTGCAAGCAGGTTTTAGCCCTGGGTTCATTTGCCAAACCTGGTGCCTTGGTCTTTGGCTTTTATGGCTGGTCCAAGAAGGAGAATGTAATAGGAGACCCCCTTGGTTTTTTTAATTGATGTGTAGTTGATTTATAATGTCATGCTAGTTTCAGGTGAATAGCAAAGTGATTCGGATGTATATATATATATATATATATAGAGAGAGAGAGAGAGAGAGAGAGAGGCTCTACTACCATAGGAATGGGTCAAAGGGAACGTTTGAAGAAATAATTGTGGTGGATTTTTCAGAACTAATAAAAAATTTCAATTCAAAGTTTAAACCCAACAATTTCCAAACACAATTAAAGAGAAAAGAAATCAACGTTTAGTTGCATCCCAATGAGACAAAGCGATCTTCTCAAAGCTAGAGAGAAAACGCATATTATCAACAATGGCATGAGATTTATTCTGATGATTTTTATTCTGATATTTATTCTGAGATCTGATTTTTCACAGCCCAGGAGAGTGAAACTCTATTTTTAGTACACTTAGAGAAAACAGATGTAAACTTAAATAATTTTCAGATCAATAAAAAAGCCAATAGGGCTTCCCTGGTAACACAGTAGTAAAGAATCTGCCTGCCAATGCAGGGGACATGGGTTTGAGCCCTGGTCTGGGAGGATCCCACATGCCACAGAGCAACTAAGCCCGTGCACCACAACTACTGAGCCCACGCGCCACAACTTCTGAAGCCCGCAGCCTAGAGCCCATGCTCCGCAACAAGAGAAGCCACTGCAATGAGAAGCCTGTGCACTGCAACGAAGACCCAACACAGCCAAAAATAAAAAAATAAAATACATAAAACAAAAAAATATGTAAAAAAATTAAAAAGCCAATAGCTTTTGTTAAGGAAATTCTGAAGGAAGTGTTTCATGAAAAGGAAAAGGACCCCAAATATAGAGATGTAAGATGGGAACATTGAGAAAGCATACATTTATGCAAACACTGGCTGTATAAAATAATATCAATCAACCCTGTTGGATGAAATAAAAACAAGACAGAAAAAGGCACTACAAAAAAAGGAATAATCAAAGTTATGGTGTTCCAAGTTTCTCGTATAATTTAGCAAAACTATGGAGCCATTGCTTGGCTTTAAACTTGGTTAAGTTAAACAATATGTCAACCGTGGAGTTGGTGAGAGACACGGGTGGGATTCCCAAGGTCGTGGTAATTAGTCATTTCTTAATCTAAGCTGTGGGCACACAGTTGTGCATTGTATCCCTATTCTTTTCTCTTACACATCTTGGTATCTGCTCAGTGCTATGAATTAGCCAGGAGAGAGGTTCATGTGATTAGAAAGTTGAGTGAAATGCAATACTGCCTTCAAGGTGCTTTCTCTGCAGTGAAGGAAATACACATGTAGGAACTGAAAAGCCACTAGGAATGTGCACATCAAATATAAAGTGATAAGAGAGGGCAGAGAGCAAAATGGGGCTCATTAAGTGGCCAGAGAAGATTTGTAAAAGGGGTGGCCCTGGAAATGAGGCTTAGAGGAAGAGTGCCTGCAATGGGGTGGCTGATTCTAGGAAGGACCTGGTGAGGAGAGGCCCTGGAGTCACATGGAGCAGACAGGGAAGAGAGTTGTCATTGTAGATGGGAATACAGCTGAAAACACATAAAAGGGATGAATATTCTGTCTAGTTCTCAAATTGCATAGACCAGTTTGGGGTAGGTAATTGAAAATAAAAGCACTGATTGTTAGTGATGCTTTACCCACTTTTCTTCATTTCCTAGAGAGACTCTGATTGGAAGGCCAACACCGTTCCATTCTCAGACATCCCTATTTAGCAAGGAATCTGCCCTTTGATACAACTTGAAAATTTCTTCATACCCCTTGGTAATTTTTGCTCCTCTCTGCTTTCCTTCTTCCTTTCTCATCTAGAAGAATTTTCTTCCTTTTCCCTCTCTTATTGCATTGGCAAGGACCTTTAGTAAATGTTGAATAGAAGTGGTGAAGTGGGCATCCTTTCCTTGTTTCTGATCTTAGGGGGAAAGACTTTAATCTTTAGCCATTGAGTGTGATGTTATCTGTAGGTGTTTTCTAGATGCTCTTTATCAGGTCAAGGAAGTTTCCTTCTATTAGTTTGTAGACATTTTTTTTATTTTTATTTTTATTTTAAATCAGGAATGGTTGTTGAACTTTGCCAAATGATTTATCTGCATTTATTGAGATGATCATGTAGTTTTCTTTTTTAGCTTGTTAATATGTGAACTATATTGATTTTCAAATGTTAAATCGACCTTGCATTTCTAGAATAAACCCCACTTGGACATGATATATTACCCTTTTAATATATTGCTTGATTAAATTTGCTACAGTTTTGTTAAGGATTTTTACATCTATGTTCTTGAGGGTTATCGGTCTGTAGTTTTCTTTCCTGTAATACTTTTGTCTGGTTTTGGTATCTGAGTAATGCTGGCCTCATAGAATGAGTTGTTAAGTATTCCCTCCTCTGCAATTTCACTGAGGAGTTTGTATAGAATTAGTATTATTTCTTCCGTAAGTGCTAGATCTGCAAAGGGGTCCCCTCCAGTCTGCAGCTGAGTCATATTTTCTTACTTCTTTGCCTACCTAGCATTTTCTGATTGGATAACAATAAAGTTGTGATTTTTACCTTGTTAGAGTCTGGATATTGTGTTACTATAAATATCTTTGAGCTTTGTTCTGGAATGCCGTTCATTTCCTTGAAAAGGATTCTATCCTTTTGTGACTTGCTTGTAGGTTTGTTGACTGGGTACAAGCACATCTGCTTTTGAAGTTTGTCCACTACTGAGGCAATACTACATGAGTCCTTTAACTGATGTAGTATATATTTTTAAAATTTATGTTGTTGAAGTATAGTTGATTTATAATGTTGGGTTAATTTCTGCTGTACAGCAAAGTGATTCAATTTTATATATATATATATATATATATATATATATATATATTCTTTTTCATATTCTTTTCCATTATGGTTTATCACAGGATATTGAATATAGTTCCCTGTGCTGTACAGTAAAACCTTGTTATTTACCCATTCTATATATAATAGTTTGCATCTGCTAATCTCAAACTCCCAATCCATCCCTCCCCCACCCCCCTCCCCCAACTGACGTGTATAAATGGCAAGGGTTCCACTCTGGAGCAAAAACGATGGCTGGTCCTGTGTGAGTTGAAGCAGCTGTTCTCTGTAATCCTTTCCGGTGGTTCTTTTCCTGGCCTCGGGTCATTTCATGACGTGCCTATGATGACTGGTGCTCTGCAGACAGAGGGGAAGGGGCCGTTTGTAGATTTCTAGAGCTCTCTCTGTGGAGCTCTTGCCTCTCTGGTTCTCTGCCCTGAAAACTCCATCCCTTTGACCTCCTCTTCCTCCCAACATCTTCTCCTGAACTCAAGGAGGCTGCCCAGCTCTTCCTGGCTGCCCTCCCCTCCAGGTGATGGTGGGACTCACCTTGTTTGTTTCTCCTATCTCAGGAATCTCTGTCCTTTGCTTTTGTCCAATGTCTAAAGATCATTGTTTCATGGATTTTGTCCTCTTTTTTAGACATCCCATCTTGACTAGACGTGAAAGTCTCAAATTTACTATCTACACTAATTTCGATTTACATGATTCTGTCTTTTCTGCTTGCCTTTCCACTTCCAATCAGATGCTAGGATTTCATGAAACCAAAGTCATGTCAAATGAGAATCCAGGGTTTGGAGGAAAGAAGGAACAGAGAATTAATCAAGTTAAAGATAAAACTAGTTCAATACCTTCACTGGGTTCCTCCTACCTGTGAAGCATCATGCTTGGTGTCAAGCAGGTATTAGACGTTTGCAAAAGCCATAGTCCCCTATGGATTTAGAGTTGAATGCAGTTAAGAAACAGGATTTCTGAGATTTCAGGATTACTCTTTGAAACAGAGAATACCCCTACCCATTTCTTTTTTTCCTCTGCTTCTCCCTCCATTCATTTCCTAAGCCTCCTAGAAAACTATTTCCCCAGCAAGACGGCCTGTGTTTGCCACTTGGAAGCTCTGCAAGCGTCCTTCCCTGGTTGCTAGGGGCTTCCTAAGGCTTCCTACTCAACTGTTCAGCCCTGATCTGAGAAGAAACGAGGAAGCCATTAGCCGCATCCACTCAGGGATGATCTTACAAAACCTGGCTCTTGTCTGCATCTCAGTTCATTTACGCGTTCTGTTTGTCCTGTAGTTGCTGATGCTTTATTTATGTTGGGCATTCAGGCAGCTGTGCTGGCCTTGTTAGAGAGGCTGGTGCCCTTGCGGGAGCATTCCATTCTGCTACATTTGTGTCATACTTTTGCAACACACTGGAAGGCTGAATCTGGGAGGTTCAAGGAAATGTCAGCCCGTGATGTGTGTGAGGCTCAGCTGTGCTTCTCCATCTACCAGAAGAAACATTACTAATTGATTTGTCATTTGCAAAACCACAATCCTAATAAAAGTTTCATGAGAGGGTGCTACCACCTTTGACTGCAACACTGGTGGTCTCTGCAGGCTCCAAATCTGACATGAGCTGATTTTTAAACTTTTGCTTATTTTTTGAGCTGCCCATCGAATCATAGAGTAACTTCTCCTTAATAGAAGCTTAGCCAAAGAAAGGGCTATATCTTCCTGGTGGGGGTAGTCACGATGCTCAACTGTGCCCTCCCACATGAAAGAGAAGCCTAGGAAGATGTTTAGAAGGAGTAGAGACAAGTGAGAACCTACTAAGTGCTCGGACCCAGGTACCGAGAAGCAAACTCCTCCCTCCCCCATCTCTTCACACAGGGCTACAGTTAGGATGCAATCTCTGATTGTGTTCCTTGTGTTTATGTACCTTGTCTGGCTCCTCCGTGAGGCTGAGACCTGAATGTGTGGCTTTAGGTGACAGGTGAGGTGCAGAGCAGTGGTTCCCCCAGATGGTACCCCTCACCTGCCAGGTCTGTCTGTACACAGCATCTCCATCCCTGGAACCAGCCCGGATGCTCACCTCAGCTCTGTGAGTTCAGGTGAAAGCCCTCGTGAGCACTGTCAGCTTTAGTGAACGTTGTGGGGTGGGGGGGTGGGGGGGGCTAGATCACGTGCTCCTCAGCAAAGAACTCGAAAGTCCTACCTTGACATTGACACTGATGTTCTCCAAAGTGATTTCTCAGCCATATGGCTGGCCGCAAAAACCCTCTTCTTCCCGTTACCCTATATCAGCCTCTCTGGCATCTTTCCCCTCAAATGCCTTTCCTTTCTGTCATGGAAAGAACTTGGCTCTGTGCCGGCAACTGCCCTCCAAACTTGCATCCCTGAACTAGTCACCGTTCTTCAGCAGAGCTATGAGCTGTCCAGGGAGCAGCTCCATCCTCTTCAGAAGGCAGCTGGTGGCCAGCTCTTGTTACTGATTCATTCTTTTCAATCTCACTTTTAATCCAAGAAGATTTTCAAGTGATTTTCCCAAAGGGGGTTCTGGTGGAGTAAATCTGCTCCATCGCTTTCCATCAGAGTTCAAAGTATGACTAGGACATGGAAGGACCAGAGAAGGTGTTAAAGAGAAGGTGGGAATGGAGTTGGACCTTGACACAAAAGTAGACTTAATGGGTGGGGATGAAAACAGAGGACCACTTCAAGCTATTTTCTGAACTTCCAAGCTATTCACATGTTAACTCTTCCCAAATAGAAACATGACAAAAAGAGCTGATATTCTCTTCACATTCTCCGTAGAAGTTGACTAGGAAGGGTTCTAAATCTTTCGTCTGGCTTTTTTAGGTCCCTTATATAGGTGATATCATACAGTATTTGTCTTTCTCCGACTTATTTCATTTAGCATGTCCTCAAGCATATCCATGTTGTCACAAACAGCAGGATGTCTTTCTTTCTAATGGCTGAATAATATTCCATTGTATGAATACATACTACATCTTCTTTATCCATGTATTCATTGACAGACATTTAGATGATTTCCATATTTTGGCTATTGTAAAAAATGCTGCAATGAACATGGGAGCGCAGATAACTGTTTAAGATCCTGTTTCCATTTTTCTTTGGATAAATACCCAGAAGTAGAACTGCTGGGTAGTTCTATTTTTAATTTTTTTGAGGAACCTCCAAACTGTTTTCCATAGTGGCTGCACCAGTTTACATTCCCACCAGCAGTACACATGGGTTCTCTTTCCTCCACACCCTGGCCAACATGTCATTTCTTGTCTTATTGATAACAGCCACTCTAACAGATGTGAGTTTTGATTTGCATTTCCCTGATGGTTTGTGATGTTTGTCTGAGGAAATCTAGCTTCCATTGTTTCATTCACAGCCGACACTCCAGTGAATTCACCTGAATTAAGTTACTGAATATGCACAGATCCTTCTTTTCCTTGGTTAGGACTGCTTTGTCCTTTTCTCCATCATTCTCATTTCTAGCCTTTCACCATCTGCCACTGTTGATTTATGCTCTTCCTCATTTCCATTTCATAATTTTTAAAAATACTGACTTCTGACCACAGTTTCATACCTCCAAAGCCCTTAACTGTTTTTTTTAAGCTAGTAAGGAATACTAAAAAATAACATTACCAAATAACAACATAAAATAAAAACCAAATACCAAGAGCTGTTGGGTAAACTAATAAAACATTACAACTTTTCATCCAAACCAGAATGGATCATGGTGGGTGATTTCTCAAATCCAGATCACCTTTCCTTGGCGGCTGGGTCTCTAAAAAGATCACAAAGTCAGGGAAACCCAACTGAAAACGCAAACATCCTTGTGCACAGGGAGAGCTGCAGGGTTAGTGACAGTTATCCAAACAGAGGGGGTCCTTGCGGGTGGGTGGGACTGGGAGGGGCAAGCTCACTTGAAGACCCGGAGGAGAAAGGAAATATGAGAAAGCCTAGAGAAAAGGTTTGAAAAGCGATTTAACAAAGGCCAGAAAAGAAGAAGGAGAAGAAGAAGGAGAAGAATGAGGAGGAGGGGGAGAGAGGAAGGGGGAGGGGGAGGGGGAAGGAAATAAGGAAGTACATTAGGAAAATTAGGTAGTCAACATCAAAGGAATTGAGTCTGCTTCACCTTTTCTAATTCTTCCCTTTCCAATCTGCCTGTGTGTATTTACTACACTACATACCTAGTGTTTCTAGTCCTCTGTCTCTTATTCAATCCAGCATCACTGCTGAGTATCAGACACTTTGGCATCTGCTAGGGCAGCGGCACCAGGATGTGGACCCTGCCCTGAGCAGCAGCCAGAAGGAGGAGGCGGTGATGGGGGAGGGCAGGTGGGACATTGAAGATGTCATTGCAGGGCCGAATAGACTTTTGACAGGGTAATGGTTTTTATTAACTAATTACAAGGCTTAACATAATCCCAAGAATGACATTTTACAGGTTTAACAGATTCAGCAGTTCTATCAACTAGCTAGATTAGCCCCAATGTCACAATAAAACTCTTCTGTTTACTGAAAGTCTGTAAGACATTGAGCCCTAGGCGTTTTCCCAAAGAGTAGAATAGACAGTGAAACTAAATGGAATAGAAAATAAATGGAGAAAAGCAGGGGGTGGGGAGGGAACAGGAGGGAAAGAATGAAACAGAGAAAGTGCATGGAGTAAATATGAAAAGGACGCAGGGTTTGATGACTACTGAGAATAAGAGCTAGAGGGCTTTGGGAAGGTTATCGTCTTTGAAAGTCATTGTAGGAGCACGTTTGCACTCAGAATCAAGTTGACACAGCAACCTCTTTTCCTACAAGAGTATTCAAGAAAGATTTTGTCTTCAGCACCATCAACAAGCTTCATTTGAAATGGCCTAACCACAGTCAAGTCCTTCCATACAACATCCTGCCAAAAAGTTTCACAACTATCGTTTTGGAGCCAAGTAAATTATTTTTAACCAGCAGACACCAAAGACTCTTTCAAGTAGGTCATCAAACAGAAGTCTGTGTTCTTCCGCTGCTGATTCTAACCTCATAATTCAAAACAGTTGAAAGGTCTAAACATCAACAATGAACATACAAAATGCTTAACAAAAACCTAGCTCCTAAAGTGGGGAGGACTCCCGGGTCTCTGGTTTACCGCCTCTGGATTTATAGACAGTTGAACTGAGATGTGGTGCCCTTGAGTGATGCTCTCAGAGCTACACAGCTGATAGCAAAGCGGGGGCTGAACTTGAATCCCAGCATCCAGACTCCTGACAGCAGCATCTCCCCCCCACCACACCGCCCTCTCCTCGTGAAGAAATAGTTTCAATCTCCTCTTTTTCTGCAGCCCCTCTGCTTTCAGGATTCTCCCGAGATTCCATATAAGGTCATAAGAGTAAGACTCCTGCATTGAACAGTCTGAGCTCGGGCACAAAAGTGAAATGTTTTTATTTTCTCCAACTGCTGCCTTTAACTATGCTTTCCTCTTCTTATCGCTTAAACACATCTTGGGTAAATTCCTCAGTTCTTTTGTTCATTTTATGTATTAAAAAATGTCCACTACCATTTAAAACTTCAATTTCTTGTCTTCTTGCCAACCCACGATTGAATGATTCTTACAATTTACTTCACACGGAGAGAATAATTGCAACTTATTTAATTGTTCATCTTTACCATTTTTGTTGCATGTTCCATTACTTAAAAAAAAATTTAAACACTTTAATTTGAAATAATTTTGGACAGAGACAAGTTTCAAAATGGTACAAACAATTCCTACATATTCTTAGCCCATAATCCCCCAGTGATAATATTTTACTTCTTTGGCTTTATTATTCGGTTTTTTATATATTTTAAAAATACACTTATATGCACATTTTCCTAACCATTTGAGAGTAAGTTGTAGACGTTATGCTTCTTTGCTCCTAAATACTTCAGTGTGTATTTCTTTTTTAAAAATGACATTCTCCTATATAACCATGCAATGATTTTCAAAGCATAAAATTGACATTGATGCAACACTACAATCTAATCTACAGGCCTTATTCAAATTTCAGAATTATCTCACTAATGTCCTTAAAATAAAATGAGAAAATTAATTTCTTTCTGGTTCAAGATCCAATCAAGCATCACTCATTGCATTTAGTTGTCGTTTCTCTTTTGGCTTCTCTTATCTGGAACAATTCCTTAGTCAGGTGTGGGTGTGTCCGGGCGGAAGAGTGGGACGTAAGACTGCGGTTGTGCCATGGCCCGGGGGTGGGGGGATGGGGGGTGGGGGGGGAGTGGATGGACCACAGAGGGTTCCGGGAGGGTAGCACCAGGTGCCCTGCTACTCACTTTGCTAGTGTCATCCCATCCAGCCTCACTACAGGTCAGTGAGGAGGAAGCATAATCACCATCTACAGACGGGGACATGGAGGGGCTGCACCTCAGCTGCCCAATGCCCTGCGGCTCGCAGGAGGGTGGGACCAGGACCTTCCTGAGACAGCACCGAGGCCTCCTCTGAGAGAGAGACTAGACTCGGCTTGTGGGACAAAGCTTTGTTCAAGGAACTGCTGCCATGGCGGTTAGATCGGGGATTCTGAAAAAGCAAAACACGAAAGACTGAGCTCATAGACACAGAGAACAGAGTGGTGGTTGCCAGAGGTGAGGGTGGGCGAAATGGGTGGAGGGGGTCAAAAGGTACAAACCTCCAGTGATGAAATAAATGTCCTGGGGATAAAATGTACACCCTGGTGACTAGAGTTAACTTTGCGTTGCATGTTTGAAAGCTGCTAAAAGAGTAGATCTTATAAGTTCTCACCACAAGAAAACAAAACTGTAACTATGTGTGGTGATGGGTGTTAACGAGACTCAGTATGGTTATCACATCACAGTATGTACGGATGTTGAATCATGTGGTACACCTGAAAGTAATAGAATGTTATATGTCAATTATAGGTCAATAAAAACAATTCTGGATTATGTGATGAGCCCATGCACACAGGACGCGGGTAAATGGAGGGGTGCATTAAACAGACAAAGGTCAAAATATAGTAACAGAGAAGCGATTAAAGGCAAACGGGATAATACTACTCAGACATAAAAAAGAATGAAAGTTTGCCATTTGCAGCAACATGGATGGCCTTGGAGGGCATTATGCTAAGTGAAATAAGTCAGACAGAAAGACAAATACTGGATGATATCACTTCTATGTGGAATTTTAAAAATTACAACAAACTAGGGAATATAACAAAAAAAGAAACAGACTCACAGATGCAGAGAACAAACTGTGGTTACCTGTGGGGAGAGGGAAGGGGGAGGGGCAGTGTAGGGGGAGGGGAGTAAGAGGTACAAACTATTACATATAAAATAAGCTACAGGGCTTCCCTGGTGGTGCAGTGGTTAAGAATCTGCCTGCCAATGCAGGGGACACGGGTTCATTCCCTGGTCTGGGAAGATCCCACATGCCATGGGTCAACTAAGCCCGTGAGCCACAACTATTGAGCCTGCGCTCTAGAACAAGCGAGCCACAACTACTGAGCCCGCAAGCCACACTACTGAGCCTGTGCACATAGAGCCTGTGCTCCGCAACAATAGAAGCCACCGCAATGAGAAGCCTGCACAATGCAACAAAGAGTATCCCTTGCTCGCCACAGCTAGAGAAACCCCACACACAGCAATGAAGACCCAACACAGCCAAAAATACATTTAAAAAATTAAATAAATAAAATTTTTTAAAAAGTGAAAATAAAATAAAATAAGCTACAGGGATATATTGTACAACATGGGGAATATAGCCAGTATTTTATAACAACTATAAATGGAGTATAACATTTTAAAATTATGAATCACTATGTCGTACACCTGTAACTTACATAATATTGTATATCAACTATACATCAATCAATAAAAACAATACACAAATAAACAAACAGGAAAGTCAGGTGCCTTCTCTGTTGTTTTTTTTCCTCACATCAGATTTCCATCAGCACCCAGATGTTTGTTCCTTTCAGTGAGCATTTATTGA
Source organism: Pseudorca crassidens (assembly GCF_039906515.1). Classification (NCBI taxonomy): domain Eukaryota; kingdom Metazoa; phylum Chordata; class Mammalia; order Artiodactyla; family Delphinidae; genus Pseudorca; species Pseudorca crassidens. Next base: position 60,658,177 of record NC_090307.1, read on the forward strand.
GCACCTACTGTGTCCTCAGAATTGTTTCAGGGATCCGGGGAGATAAGGAGCTTGAAATCTACCTGAGCTGAAGGAACAGACTGAGACAGTGAAGAAATCTGCGGATAAGCGGGTTTGGAAGAGGAGCCTGACTTTGAGGGAAAGCAGTTGCGCTTGGATCTGCCCCAGGACCCCCCTGCTCACCAGGAGAACATGCTGTGACCTGGAAAGAGCTGACTGTTGGCACAGCTTGGCTAAGAGGAAGGTCCAGGAGAGGAAAGGACCAGGTTCGCCCTGCACGGATGAAGTTCCTGGCACTCGAGCCCCGGGGCAGCCGTGGAATTGGCCGTCTTTCCTGTGCTCTGTCTAGTATCCATTCATGGGCTACCTATGGAGATGGGTCCTATGCGTTTTATGTGTATTAAGCCATTTAATTCTCACAGCACCCTTATAAAATACTGTGATTATCTCCACTTGACATATGAAGAAATGGAAATACATACAAGCTAAGTACCTTGCCCCGGTTCACATGGCCTTTCAGTAATAAATCTAGGATGACAACCCAAGATGCTCAGCCCTGGCAACCAGGGCTCACAACACTGACCACCAGGCTAGGCTGCCTCTCACTGCGGTGGCTCTGAGCTGGCAGGCGGGGGCATGCTCTAATCAGAGTAGTAATAAGCCACTTTACTAAGAAGAAAAGCTGTGCAGAGGGATGCTGGCTAGTCACTTAGCAGAAAGAGAACAGGATTTAGATCAGAAGACCAGGTGTTGATTGAACTCTGATACTAACTAGTTATGCATCAGTTAACCCCACTGACTCTCAACTTCCTCATATTTAACCTAAGGTTAACAATATCTACCTCACGAGTCTTCTGAATATCAGATAGACTGTATAACTGTGTCTAAAACAGCTCCTGGCACTAAGTAAATACGCGGTAAACAGAAGGTGAGTGAAAGATCAGGGAGAGATGCTTCATAGACACAGGTCTGATTGCCCTTGACGAGAGTGTGAAGTTCATGAACAAGGACAAAATAAGCGTCAAACGTGTGGGGATGTTCAGTGAATGAATCTAGGGGTGTCTGGGGGGGGGGCGGGTGGTCTATATGATAATAGCTGCCATTCATGGGGAAACTGTCATTTACTGAGGTCACCATGAACCTTCAATGTACCATTAATAACCATGAATTAAGGCATTTTGTTATGTACTTTGGGTTTCACCGTTACATGCATTTTACAGATGCTTAAGCAGGGACTGTTCTGAGACATGGTGGTCCAGCCACCGTACACATGTCTATGAAACCTAGCAACAGGCAGGCCTTGCTGCAAAGATGTGGCCAACTTAGCCCCAGAGCTCCTGCCTCCAGCTATGCTACTGAGGAAACCTGGGCTAAAACAGATGAAAAGAAATTTTTTTTTGGTACAAGAAAATACATTGAAGTAGATATGTATAGGAAAAAGCTCGAAATTTACATATGCAAAACATTAACTGGATTGTCTCCATACTTTTCTATACTTTCTATTTTAAAAACTTTAAATCAATAAAATGGTTATTTTAGCAAACGGTTGAAACAGGCACATTTCTTTCTTCCAAAATTAACAGACATGATCTGTAGACATAAGCTGAAAAGCCATAGTGACAATAAAGAGATTTTCAATGGATGTCCCATTAGTGTAAATTCAGGAGAAACTCTGGGTGTTTTCATAACCTACTATTTTATACTCTCCTCGTTTCAGTTGTATTTTATTGAGGGTTAAGGAAATAAGAAATGTTGATTTTCATATGTTGAACAAGAATCACTTGGAATATATAACAATGTAGTTAACATGGCAGGCTTATTAAATATGTTTCTATAATTCTATAACTTCTTTAGGTTTTAAAGACAGTCAAATTACTTACATGCCCTGGAATTTCAAAAACTTGTCAACAATGATGCCCTCTGAGACTTACGCCAAACTAAAATCCACTCAGCCTCAAAGAGTCTCTTTTGGCAAAAATTGGATGTGTAGGCTTGATAGTAAGTCCCAAAGCCCCACAGCATTTCCTGTTACTGTTTATTCCCCAGGGACCACACTTAATGTGAGGAAAATAAAAGCTGCCTTGCATTTTTCCAGCTTTCACCAGAACGCGTTAAGTCTGACTTTCATTTCCCTACAACGGTCTCACTTGTAGTGAGAATCTTGCCTCGCAGGGTAGGAAGGGGCTCCGGGAAATCACCGCCTACAAACGGCCCACATCATAGACAAGGACACGACCCAGAGACTATGACCATCCCCTCTGTGAACCTGCTCTGACTGGAGCTTGGACTGGATCACCATGGTTAATAAGAGGCATCATCCATGTTTCAAAAACTTAGAAGAAACAGTCAGCTATCCACACAACTCATCCATTTGATATATGAGAATCTCGCTAAAGAACTGAACTATTGATAGCTGGGGAAGATGGCGGAAGAGTAAAACGCGAAGATCACCTTCCTCCCCACAGATACACCAGAAATACATCTACACGTGGAACAACTCCTACAGAACACCTACTGAACGCTGGCAGAAGACCTCAGACCTCCCAAAAGGCAAGAAACTCCCCCACGTACCTGGGTAGGGCAAAAGAAAAGAAGAATAAACAGAGACAAAAGAATAGGGACGGGACCTGCACCAGTGGGAGGGAGCTGTGAAGGAGGAAAAGTTTCCACACTCTAGGAAGCCCCTTCGCGGGCGGAGACTGCGGGTGGTGGAGGGGAAAGCTTCGAAGCCGCGGAGGAGAGCGCAGCAACAGGGGTGCGGAGAGCAAAGCGGGGAGATTCCTGCACAGAGGATCGGGGCCGACCGGCACTCACCAGGCCGAGAGGCTTGTCTGCTCACCTGCCAGGGCGGGCGGGGCTGGGAGCTGAGGCTCAGGCTTTGGTCGGAGCGCAGGGAGAGGACTGGGGTTGGCGGCGTGAACACAGCCTGCAGGGGGTTAGCGCGCCACGGCTAGCCGGGAGGGAGTCCGGGGAAAAGTCTGGAGCTGCCGAAGAGGCAAGAGACTTCTTCCCTCTTTGTTTCCTGGTGCGCGAGGAGAGTGGATTAAGAGCGCTGCTTAAAGGAGCTCAAGAGACGGGCGCGAGCCGCGGCTAAAAGCGCGGACCCCAGAGACGGGCCTGAGACGCTAAGGCTGCTGCTGCCGCCACCAAGAAGCCTGTGTGTGAGCACAGGTCACTATCCACACCTCCTTTCCGGGGAGCCTGTGCAGGCCCCCACTGCCAGGTTCCCGGGATCCAGGGACAACTTCCTCAGGAGAACGCACGGCGCCTCAGGCTGCTGCAACGTCACGCCGTCCTCTGCCGCAACGTCACGCCGTCCTCTGCCGCAACGTCACGCCGTCCTCTGCCGCAATGTCACGCCGTCCTCTGCCGCCGCAGGCCCGCCCCGCACTCTGCGCCCCTCCCTCCCCCCGGCCTGAGTGCGCCAGAGACCCCGAATCAGCGGCTCCTTTAACCCCGTCCTGTCTGAGCGGAAAAACAGACGCCCTCCAGCGACCTACATACAGAGGCGGGGCCAAATCCAAAGCTGAGCCCCTGGGAGCTGTGAGAACAAAGAAGAGAAAGGGAAATCTCTCCCAGCAGCTTCAGAAGCAGCGGATTAAAGCTCCACAATCAACTTGATGTACCCTGCATCTGTGGAATAAATGAATAGACTAACGCATCATCCCAAATTGAGGAGGTGGACTTTGAGAGCAAGATTTATGATTTTTTCCCCTTTTCCTCTTTTTGTGAGTGTGTATGTGTATGCTTCTGTGTGAGATTTTGTCTGTATAGCTTTGCTTCCACCATTTGTACTAGGGTTCTATCCGTCCGTTTTTTTTTTTTTCTTTTTTTCTCTTATAAATTATTTTTTTATTTTAATAACTTTATTATATTTTATCTTACTTTATGTTATTTCACTTTATCTTCTTTCTTTCTTTTTTTCCTTCCCTCCTTCCTTCCTTCCTCCCTCCCTCCCTTCTTTCTTTCTTTCTTTCTACTTCTACTAATTCTTTCTTTCTACTTTACCTCCCTTTTATTCTGAGCCGAGTGGATGAAAGGCTCTTGGTGCTGCAGCCAGGAGTCAGGGCTCTGCCTCTGAGGTGGAAGAGCCAACTTCAGGACACTGGTCAACAAGAGACCTCCCAGCTCCACATAATATCAAACAGTGAAAATCTCCAAGAGACCTCCATCTCAACACCAGCACCCAACTTCACTCAACGACCAGCAAGCTACAGTGCTGGACATCCTATGCCAAACAACTAAAAAGCCAGGAATACCACCCCACCCATTAGCAGAAAGGCTGCCTAAAATCATAAAAAGTCCACAGACACCCCAAAACACACCACCAGACGTGGACCTGCCCACCAGAAAGACAAGATCCAGCCTCATCCACCAGAACACAGGCACTAGTCCCCTCCACCAGGAAGCCTACACAACCCACTGAACCAACCTTAGCCACTGGGGACAGACACCAAAAACAATGGGAACTATGAACCTGCAGCCTACAAAAAGGAGACCCCAAACACAGTAAGATAACCAAAATGAGAAGTTAGAAAAATACACAGCGGATGAAGGAGCAAGATAAAAGCCCACCAGACCTAACAAATGAAGAGGAAATAGGCAGTCTACCTGAAAAATAATTCAGAATAATGATAGTAAAGATGATCCAGAATCCTGGAAATAGAATAGACAAAATGCAAGAAACCTTTAACAAGGACCTAGAAGAACTAAAGATGAAACAAACAACAATGAACAACACAATAAATGACATTAAAAATACCCTAGATGGGATCAATAGCAGAATAACTGAGGCAGAAGAACGGATAAGGGACCTGGAAGATAAAATAGTGGAAATAACTACTGCAGAGCAGAATAAAGAAAAAAGAATGAAAAGAACTGAGGACAGTCTCAGAGACCTCTGGGACAACATTAAACGCACCAACTTTCAAATTATAGGGGTTCCAGAAGAAAAAGAGAAAAAGAAAGGGACTGAGAAAATATTTGAAGAGATTATAGTTGAAAACTTCCCTAATATGGGAAAGGAAATAGTTAATCAAGTCCAGGAAGCACAGAGAGTCCCATACAGGATAAATACAAGGAGAAATATGCCAAGACACATATTAATCAAACTGTCAAAAATTAAATACAAAGAAAGCATATTAAAAGCAGCAAGGGAAAAACAACAAATAACACACAAGGGAATCCCCATCAGGTTAACAGCTGATCTTTCAGCTGAAACTCTGCAAGCCAGAAGGGACTGGCAGGACATATTTAAAGTGATGAAGGAGAAAAACCTGCAACCAAGATTACTCTACCCAGTAAGGATCTCATTCAGATTTGATGGAGAAATTAAATCCTTTACAGACAAGCAAAGCTGAGAGAGTTCAGCAACACCAAACCAGCTTTACAACAAATGCTAAAGGAACTTCTCTAGGCAGGAAACACAAAAGAAGGAAAAGACCTACAATAATGAACCCAAAACAATTAAGAAAATGGGAATAGGAACATACACATCGATAATTACCTTAAATGTAAATGGACTAAATGCTCCCACCAAAAGACACAGATTGGCTGAATGGATACAAAAACAAGACCCATATATTTGCTGTCTACAAGAGACCCACTTCACACCTAGAGACACATACAGACTGAAAGTTAGGGGATGGAAAAAGATATTTCATGCAAATGGAAACCAAAAGAAAGCTGGAGTAGCAGTACTCATATCAGACAAAATAGACTTTAAAATAAAGACTATTAGAAGAGAAAAGAAGGACACTACATAATGATCAAGGGATAAATCCAAGAAGAAGATATAACAATTGTAAATATTTATGCACCCAACATAGGAGCACCTCAATACATAAGGCAAATACTAACAGCCATAAAAGGGGAAATCGACAGTAACACATTCATAGTAGGGGACTTTAACACCCCACTTTCACCAATGGACAGATCATCCAAAATGAAAATCAATAAGGAAACACAAGCTTTAAATGATACATTAAACGAGATGGACTTAATTTATATTTATAGGACATTCCATCCAAAAACAACAGAATACACATTCTTCTCAAGTGCTCATGGAACACTCTCCAGGATAGATCATATCTTGGGTCACAAATCAAGCCTTGGTAAATTTAAGAAAATTGAAATTGTATCAAGTATCTTTTCTGACCATAACTCTATGAGACTAGATGTCAATTACAGGAGAAGATCTGTAAAAATTACAAGCACATGGAGGCTACACAATACACTACTTAATAACGAAGTGATCACTGAAGAAATCAAAGAGGAAATCAAAAAATACCTAGAAACAAATGACAATGGAGACACGACCACCCAAAATCTATGGGATGCAGCAAAAGCAGTTCTAAGAGGGAAGTTTATAGCAATACAATCCTACCTTGTGAAACAGGAAACATCTCGAATAAACAACCTAACCTTACACCTAAAGCAATTAGAGAAAGAAGAACAAAAAAACCCCAAAGTTAGCAGAAGGAAAGAAATCATAAAAATCAGATCAGAAATAAATGAAAAAGAAATGAAGGAAATGATAGCAAAGATCAATAAAATTAAAAGCTGGTTCTTTGAGAAGATAAACCAAATTGATAAATCATTAACCAGATCATCAAGAAAAAAAGGGAGAAGACTCAAATCAATAGAATTAGAAATGAAAAAGAAGAAGTAACGACTGACACTGCAGAAATACAAAAGATCATGAGAGATTACTACAAGCAATTCTATGCCAATAAAATGGACAACCTGGAAGAAATGGACAAATTCTTAGAAATGCACAACCTGCCAAGACTGAATCAGGAAGAAATAGAAAATATGAACAGACAAATCACAAGCTCTGAAATTGAAACTGTGATTAAAAATCTTCCAACAAACAAAAGCCCAGGACCAGATGTCTTCACAGGCGAATTCTATCAAACATTTAGAGAAGAGCTAACACCTAACCTTCTCAAACTCTTCCAGAATATAGCAGAGGGAGGAACACTCCCAAACTCATTCTACGAGGCCACCATCACCCTGATACCAAAGCCAGACAAGGATGTCACAAAGAAAGAAAACTACAGACCAATATCACTGATGAACATAGATGCAAAAATCCTCAACAAAATACTAGCAAACAGAATCCAACAGCACATTAAACGGATCATACAACATGATCAAGTGGGGTTTAGCCCAGGAATGCAAGGATTCTTCAATATACGCAAAACAATTAATGTGATACACCATATTAACAAATTGAAGGAGAAATACCGTAAGATCATCTCAATAGATGCAGAGAAAGCCTTCGACAAAATTCAACACCCATTTATGATAAAAAACCCTGCAGAAAGTAGGCATAGAGGGAAGTCTCCTCAGCATAATAAAGGCCATATATGACAAACCCACAGCCAACATCATCCTCAATGGTGAAAAACTGAAAGCATTTCCACTAAGATCAGGAACAAGACAAGGTTGCCCACTCCCACCACTCTTATTCAACATAGTTTTGGAAGTTTTAGCCACAGCAATCAGAGAAGAAAAGGAAATAAAAGGAATCCAAATCAGAAAAGAAGAAGTAAAGCTGTCATTGTTTGCAGATGACATGATACTATACATAGAGGATCCTAAAGATGCTACCAGAAAACTACTAGAGCTAATCAATGAATTTGGTAAAATAGCAGGATACAAAATTAATGCGCAGAAATCTCTTGCATTCCTATACACTAATGATGAAAAATCTGAAAGTGAAATCAAGAAAACACTCCCATTTACCACTGCAACAAAAAGAATAAAATATCTAGGAATAAACCTACCTAAGGAGACAAAAGACCTGTATGCAGAAAATTATAAGACACTGATGAAAGAAATTAAAGATGATACAAATAGATGGAGAGATATACCATGTTCTTGGATTGGAAGAATCAACATTGTGAAAATGACTCTACTACCCAAAGCAATCTATAGATTCAATGCAATCCCTATCAAACTACCACTGCCATTTTTTACAGAACTAGAACAAAAAATTTCACAGTTTGTATGGAAACACAAAAGGCCCCAAATAGCCAAAGCAATCTTGAGAACGAAAAACGGAGCTGGAGGAATCAGGCTCCCTGACTTCAGACTATACTACAAAGCTACAGTAATCAAGACAGTATGGTACTGGCACAGAAACAGAAAGATAGATCAATGGAACAGGATAGAAAGCCCAGAGATAAACCCATGCACATATGGTCACCTTATCTTTGATAAAGGAGGCAGGAATATACAGTGGAGAAAGGACAGCCTCTTCAATAAGTGGTGCTGGGAAACTGGACAGGTATATGTAAAAGTATGAGATTAGATCACTCCCTAACACCATACACAAAAATAAGGTCAAAATGGATTAAAGACCTAAATGTAAGGCCAGAAACTATCAAACTCTTAGAGGAAAACATAGGCAGAACACGCTATGACATAAATCACAGCAAGATCCTTTTTGACCCACCTCCTAGGGAAATGGAAATAAAAACAAAAATAAACAAATGGACTTAATGAAACTTCAAAGCTTTTGCACAGCAAAGGAAACCATAAACAAGACCAAAAGACAACCCTCAGAATGGGAGAAAATATTTGCAAATGAAGCAACTGACAAAGGATTAATCTCCAAACTTTATAAGCAGCTCATGCAGATCAATAACAAAAAACCAAACAACCCAATCCAAAAATGGGCAGAAGACCTAAATAGACATTTCTCCAAAGAAGATATACAGACTGCCAACAAACACATGAAAGAATGCTCAACATCATTAATCATTAGAGAAATGCAAATCAAAACTACAATGAGATATCATGTCACACCAGTCAGAATGGCCATCATCAAAAAATCTAGAAACAATAAATGCTGGAGAGGGTGTGGAGAAAAGGGAACCCTCTTGCACTGTTGGTGGGAATGTAAATTGATACAGCCACTGTAGAGAACAGTATGGAGGTTCCTTTAAAAACTACAAATAGAACCCAGCAATCCCAATATGACCCAGCAATCCCATTACTGGGCATAGACCCTGAGAAAACCATAATTCAAAAAGAGTCATGTACCAAAATTTTCATTGCAGCTCTATTTACAATAGCCCGGAGATGGAAACAACCTAAGTGCCCATCATCGGATGAATGGATAAAGAAGATGTGGGACATATATACAATGGAATATTACTCAGCCATAAAAAGAAACAAAATTGAGCTATTTGTAATGAGGTGGATAGACCTAGAGTCTGTCATACAGAGTGAAGTAAGTCAGAAAGCGAAAGACAAATACCGTATGCTAACACATATATATGGAATTTAAGAAAAAAATAATGTCATGAAGAACCTAGGGGTAAGACAGGAATAAAGACACAGACCTACTAGAGAATGGACTTGAGGATATGGGGAGGGTGAAAGGTAAGCTGTGACAAAGCGAGAGAGAGGCATGGACATATATACACTACCAAATGTAAGGTAGATAGCTAGTGGGAAGCAGCCGCATAGCACAGGGAGATCAGCTAGGTGCTTTGTGACTGCCTGGAGGGGTGGGATAGGGAGGGTGGGAGGGAGGGCGATGCAAGAGGGAAGAGATATGGGGACATATGTATATGTATAACTGATTTACTTTGTTATAAAGCAGAAACTAACACACCATTGTAAAGCAATTATACTCCAATAAAGATTAAAAAAAAAAAAAAACTGAACTATTTTGGGGAGGGGATTAAATCCATTATGCGAAAGTCTTTGGGAATGGTATTTTAACTTTGGCTTCTCCTAGTTGTGTTGGGGGAGAGAAAGTAGGGTTAATGCCTAATTATGTAGTTATTTCTATTATGTGGTTACAGAGTCATTTCTTTACCTATGTTCTCTCCAGACCTACTCCATAGAAGCTTGAAAACAGAAAACCATATCCTAGCCACAGTTATTCCAGCTCTGTATACGTTTAAGCCCAGAGTTTTCTTATGGTTCCAGCCAGGGCTGTTGAGTCAGACTAACTGGGGTTGAATTCTGGTCCTGCCATTGAGTAGATACTTGAAGTTGGGCAAGCAACTTGATCTTGCATTAGCAACTTGACCTCTCTCTGGCTTCCTTTTCCTCATATTAAAATGGAGTTAATTTTAATATTCATCTTCTATGTAAAGTGCCTAGTGCAGTGCATTTCACATAGTAAATATTCGATCAATATTGGCTATTGATAAGTGCTCAAAAAGTATTTATTGGAAAGAATGTATTAAGGGGAAAGAGAGAGAATTGTCACAAAGAAGAAAGCCATGACTCTCTCTCAAACCACTCCAGCTCCTGCTGGTCTCAACGTTTCAGATATTCTAGCATAATTTATCAGGCTCATGGAAGCAGAAGAATTCTATTGTCACATGAAATTTACATATATAAGGTGTGATCTGCTCCAAAAACCTAGGATACAAATTTAGTCACGTTACTCCCCCACCCCCTTCCCCAATTAATACCTATGGTATACTCAGATATACCATAAAAAAGTCTAGAGTGGGCTTCCCTGGTGGCGCAGTGGTTGAGAGTCCTCCTGCCGATGCAGGGGACACGGGTTTGTGCCCCGGTCTGGGAGAATCCCACATGCCGCGGAGCGGCTGGGCCTGTGAGCCGTGGCCGCTGAGCCTGCGCGTCCGGAGCCTGTGCTCCGCAACGGGAGAGGCCACAACAGTGAGAGGCCCGCATACAGAAAGAAAAAAAAAGTCTAGAGTGTCCACCTTTGTCCAGGAATGCCTGGGGCTTAATCAGTTGAAAGGGGTCAGAGTGCTCTCAAATGCCAAGTGGGGCAGAGATGGCCTGGCACTGTCTTACACTTCCTGCCGCTCCACCTCAGTGGATGGGCCTGCAGCTTCCCCGGGGCGGCACCCAGCCAGAGCCCAGCTCAAGGTCCTGGCTTGGTGATGACTGTTCTGAGACCACAGTCAGAGGACCGGCACTGCTGTCCAGGAGGCCCAACTGCTATGCCACGGCTGTGTCAGCAAAAGCCGCAGGCCTGCGGGCCACGCCAGCCGTTGCAAAGCCCATACACCCTTTTCTCAGAAACTGGGCCATCAACCTCGATATCTCTTCTCCCCTTAACCACAACTTATTTTTAGGATTATTTCACCTATGCAGATGTGTCCGCCTGTGCCCCCGCCTGTGAGTTTGCCAGGGCCGTCACACAGAGCTCCACAGACTTGGCCGGTGGGGGAGCTTAAACAGCAGAAATTTATTTTCCACAATTCTGGAGGCCGCAAATCTAAGAGAAGGTGTTGGCAGGTAGGTTGCTTCTGAGGCCTCTCTCCTTGGCTTGCAGATGGCCGTCTTCTTCCTGTGTCCTCATGTGGCCTTGTCTCCAAACACGGTCACGTTCTGAGTTACTGGAAGTTAGGATTTCATTGTTGGGTATTTGGGAGCGGGGGCACAGTTCAGCCCACGACACCAACAACTGACTACCTACTTAGGATGTAAGTTAACTTGTTCAGTGAGAGAGATGGAGAGAGAGAGATGGAGAGAGGTGTGTACCCAGGGAGGCCTCTCCAGGCTACTTTCCAGGACAATAGGTACCATGCTTTCCTTACTAAGTGGACAGTCAAGGGCTGTCCAAACATTTACAGAGCACCCTACCAAACCCAGGAGCTCTCTGTAGAACAGAGGACCCCAGAGCTTCTCTGGGAGAAAATGGGAGTGTGGTCAAGACCCCTTCACCCTCTCCTCAAGGAATCACCTCTGGCCAGTACCGTGTAAAACCCCATCCTGGAGGATTCCAGGTGTCCCGGCTCCTTCTGTTACTTTTTCACAACGACATGCTTCACTGCGGTTTGCATCGGTATGTATGTTATGTCTGCCGATCCTTAACTTTGGGAGCATAACTCTGCGACTCACATTCAGCCTGGCTTCGCTCCACGGTCCGGATAAGCCTGAGACCTGCAGACACCCTGGCTTTATTTTTCCCCTTGGCTTCTTTTCGGAGACGGGCTGGTTAATCGCCCTGCTCAGCTGTGACACCCAGAAAAGCAGAGACAGGAAAGTCAGACACGGCCTCCCCTTGACCTGTTTGCACACACCAGACCAATAAAGTGCGGGCAGAATGACAGTGACAGCTGCCCCGTGGTGTTCAGAGGGACCCGAGAGGTTCAGTTCTGCAGCCTCAGGGACAAGGGTATCATTACAGCCCGGCTGCTCCGAGAGAAGCCACTTCAACCCAGCCTGGAAGACGGGCGGCTCTCGGCGGCGCAGCTAGACATCTGGGACCCCGAGGACCAGGCATCTGGGACCCTGAGAGCCGGGGATCTGGGACCTCCCCCCAAGTCCTACTCACCCTGCGGCACCACCGGCCACGGCTCCCATCACCCGATCGGCTCCCTGCCGGGCTTCAGCAGCTGGGCTGGGAGCCCATCCCCACCTGCGGCGACAGAGGGGCACGAGGAAGGCAGGTAAATGGGGGCCAGGCAGTCTGGTGCCCGCTGCAAGGACAAGGGCCTCCCGGGGCGGGGCGTCCTGCGGGGGAGGCAGAAGTTCTCCCCGTGGGACGATGCTCTGCTCTCGGGGAGGGACCCGCGGTGTCTGCTGAAGCGGGGCCTGCGGCACGTCAGTTTCAGCCTGGTCACCAAGGGTATGACAGATGCTCCCGACTTCCTGTGGAGCCTGTCAGAGGTGCAGAAGCTCAACCTGTCCCACAACCAGCTCCGGGCCCTCCCACCCGAGGTGGGGAAGCTGACACGGCTGGTGGTCTTGAACTTGTGCGGGAACCGCCTGAAGACCCTGCCCCGGGAGGTCAGCCTCCTCCAGAGCCTCAAGGTCCTGTTTGTGCACATGAACTGCCTGACGGAGCTGCCGGCAGAGCTGAGCGCCTGCCGGAACCTGGAGGTCCTGAGCCTGTCGCACAACTTCCTGTCCCAGCTCCCCGCCAGCCTCGCCGACCTCTCCCGGCTGCGCAAGCTGAACCTCAGCCACAACAGCTTTGCGCACATCCCTGTCTGCGTGTTCTCGCTCAGGGAGCTGGACTTCCTGCACGTGGGCTCCAACCGCCTGGAGAACATTGCCGAGAGCATCCAGTGCCTGGCCAGCCTGCAGATCTTCATTGCCGAGAGTAACAACATCCACACCTTCCCCCGCTCCCTCTGCCTGCTCACGAGCCTGGAGCTGCTGAACTTGAACAACAATGACATCCAGACCCTCCCCGAGGAGCTCTACCTGCTGTGCAGACTGGCCAGGATCGCTTGGAACCCCATGGACAAAGGGCTTCACATTTCCCACAACCCTTTATCCAAACCTCTGCCCGAGCTGCTGGAGGGGGGTCTGGAGATGCTCTTTAGCTACCTGAAGGACAAAAAACACACCTGACGTGGGCGCCGGAGACACCAACAGACTTAGCCGGGTACTTTCCTGGTCTAAACCTTCTCCTCTTCCTGTTTCTGTGGGTCGATGCTTGTGCTATTATTTGCTAAATCACACTGAACGCCCCTTCTAAGGAGGCGTTTGCTTTTAGCTCTGTATGTTCTTAATAACCCGCATAATACTATGTTCATCTCCTTCTAAACATTAATTGAAAGAGGACTTGGGTTTTCCCCAAAGAGAAATAATTCTGATTCTTCTGGGGAGCGGTGGGATTCAGCCTTTGGAAGGGAGGACAGCAGGTCTGATTCAAAGTCAATCAAAAGTGAAATATTTGCTAAGTATGTGCAGTGGGCCAGGTACGATATAGGAGGCATTGACACCATCTGGTTTCAGCCCCTGAATTGGCAACGTGGGTAGCAATGGCAAGACATGCTCCCACCTCAGCCGCCATCAAGCATCACTTGGGACCAAAGAGCAAGCTGGGGCCCTGCCCTCCCGGTAATGACCAAATCAGCCAGAGCTTCCCCACGAGTCCCTGGGGGAAACAGCCACAGGAACTTTGCCTCCAGAATGACTGTTGGGTAACAATCCAGCCGCTCATGCTGACGTCTGGTGGTGAGTGACGGGGGTACAGAGTGATGGCTTTCAGAGAATAAATACAAACGAAAGCTAACATTCAGTGTCCACCTTCTTTCCCAATCCTCCTCTTGCACTCACGGTCACATCCTTGAGCTTTTCTAGAGACACTTGCCAGTGGTTACATTATCCTTTAATAATTTCATTATTCCTCCCGTATACATTTGCCTTCTCAGAGATGAGCTAATAATAGGGGAAAAAATGGCCAAAAGGCAGGAAGGAGGAGGTAAGGCAAAGACAGGCCACCCAAAAAAGTCATTACCTTTTTCACATTCAGAGAAGGGGGATATTTGCCACTTGGCTTTCCCATATGGACATTTAAAGATGAGTTTGCAACACGCAAAACTCTTTAGACAAAAGGATCTGTAAAAATATGGTTTGTTTTGTTTTTAATTCTGAGAGTACACAGCTGTCAGTTAAATGCAGAATCAGGACGAGGAATTACAGAGCTCCTGCCACGAGAGTCCCTGAACCTCACTGTTGTCACAGCAGCCAAGAGCCCCTGAGACATCACTATGTGGTGACAGTTCAAGAATTAGAATGAAAAGGTGGCAGTGAACCTACAGTACCTTCAGATCAGTGGAAGTCCAAGCATTCGGGTTTCCTGGCACGTTTGTTTACAGGACACAACGAATAATAGCAAGACAGGAATGGGGGTTGCTGCTAGGATTTATCTAACTTCCTACTACCCTTAGTTTAATTCAGTTAAATTTATATTGATTAGCACCTTCCCTGGGCAAGGACCTCGAGAGGAATGACGCTCAGCTCCTTCTACCAAGGAGCTCAAAGTCTGGTGAAAGAGACAGACCCACGTGGGTTTCCACAATGTGGCAAGTTGTGATCCCCACTAAAGAGAAAGGACTGAAGCAAAGATAACACACTAGATGGCGTAGAGCAGACTGAGTCCCGGGTTTCAGAAACCAAAGGACACGATCAGGATGAATCAGTCAAACCCCCATTCTAGCAGTCGTCTCACCCTAATTCCCCCTTCTGCCTTCACCCCATGTGGGGAAGGGCCACAAAGCCTGGGGCAGTGGGTGGCTCTTTCTCAGGTTGACTCAGGCAGCTTTAGTATGGGGGACTGCGGTCTTACGTCTTTTAAGGGCTGCTCAAGGCGGGGGCGGGGGGGCGGGGGCTGGTGGTGGTCCATGTAACTTATTCACAGGACAAGTGATTTTTCCAGCAGACCCCAACATCAATTTCCCATCCAGCAAAGAAGGCAGCCAATTCCTGCCTTTACCATCAGACACCATCGTTCCATGAGCACCTTAGTGCATGAGCTCTTGTGTTGAACCACTGCAAACAGATCTTACCAGTGTCACTGGGAGGCAACTGCAGTCCCCTCCAGAGCTCCCTCCACAGCCCCCTCCAGCAGCAACCGGAGACCTGCTTATCCCCGCCAGGCACACACAGGCACACTCAGTAACCACACCCACGTTTGCTTGCTGGAGCCAAGACTATTTAAAGACATCAGAGGAATTCTTACTTGATCTCATGACTCAGTGGGAAATTGTGGGACGCACCTTCCTCTGCAGAGCAGGACTGAGGCTGGAGCTGGAGCCCATATATGCAGCTGTCACACAAACACCACTTGTGCCAGGATCGCGCTCGTGGTGTCTGCTGCTGAAGACCCACTTGGGCTCACGCTGAATTTCCAATGACCTTTGCTCTGGCGGAGAGGCAGGCTGGAACACCACCATCACGCTTTTCCTGCTGAGCAATCATTTTATTTCTTCTCCTTGCTTTTTCAGTCACTTGATACCTCACAGTAACTCTATTCCAGGGAAAGAACGTAAGCATATTTTGAAGGTGACCCAAGAGCTTATTATACTTCTTGAGGAAAAAGTGCTCTCAATGTGGTTGCCAGCATCTGTTGGTGCCTTTCAGAGTATAGAAGCGAGGTTTTCTTTGTTAAAGCTCGGCATTGAGGACATCATAAAAGTAATTGCAGCTGCCTGATGAACTTTAGATATTGATTCTTTGTGAATGCTCCTTTTTATCGATAAAGGGAAGTGCTGAGCAAAAACCTGGCTAACGAGCTTGGTTATTCAAAACATTAACGTGGAGGGAATTTGACACAATCCTGGGTGTCTGCTCTCAAATCCTGCAGTTTGCTGACGGGCTGTGAAATGCTTTCTGCTTATCTTTTGTAGTTCTGATACTGCCACATTCAAATAACTCCCAGGTATTTCTAAGGCTTCCAAATCAAAGCATTGAGGCTCACTGCATTGGCTGAGGAGTACATTTAGCAAAAGAATACGAGCTAATTGGGTGCTTGATGTGGGGAGCTGGCTGTTCACATCCTGATGATGGGTTGGTTTGCATATCACTGGGCCCTCTGTAAGGAAGGATCTCAGTGGTGTGTTCAGAGACACCTTTTGAAGCAGCTTACAAGCATACAATTAAGAAATCCTCTGTTCCTAGGAAAGGAAGACAGCTTTGAAAAGACACATCTGTTCAAAGAATAATACCGCTAAATGCATAAAACTGCTGCACATTAGAAAGAAGAGTGTCGTCATTAGTTACTTGTTGACTTAATAAATGGTTAATAGTAGAAATGGGCTCCATTCTCAGGCTTTAGTTAATGCACTGCGTCTCTATATTAACCAGAGAGACAATCAGGGTGCACGTGTACTTCACAGCCAGGCATGCCTGCAAAGAGATGGAGAGGGAAAGCTGTCATTATTGGCAGGGATACTTTAAACCCTTTTCTTGTGGGAATGGATTATTGCATTTTAAAATTCCATTTCCTATGCCTCAAAGCACAGACTGAGTATGCATGTGGATGGCTATGCATTACACACAGAGGAAGATGAAAGCACTGTGGGCTTGGTCACTGGAAGACGATGCAGGTATCAACACCCTGAGATGACCAGGGTGAGTGAGGCTCAAAGCTGGGCTGGGGTGCCTCTCATCAGTAACATACATTGGTGAGGGAGAGTCTGGACAAAGTCCAGACTTTCACTACAAACAGTGAAAAACAGAAGATGAGTTCAGGAAATGGTCTTTTTTAAAAAAGCAAACATTAAATCTGTTAGATTTTAGCTAATAGGAAGATACTACTCCATGACTCCATCAATACCTCCTTAAGTATCCACATGTATTCTATCTTCTTATCCCACCAAAGAATTATTTTCAGCACTGTGTGAGATATAGAGAAACACAAAACCCCCAGCCTAGATTAAATGCGCAACTAAGTACTGGTACCCGTGATGTAATTATAATTAATCCAAGAGCATAAAAATACAACTTTTCATAGATTTTAAGAAAATGAAACAAAATTCAGAGGAACATGAAAGCTATTATAAACAATAATGGGAACAGTCTTGACCTTGTTGAGAAAAGAACTTTTGACGAGTGTTCCTTTGATGGTACCCATCAAGTTATATGTTGAATCCAAAGCATTACTAATTAAAAAAAAAATGACAGCATAGTAATAAAAGGGAAGCAGAGAGGGCTCATAATGAATCTGTAAGAGCTTGGGCATCATTAGGCGAGCATAACTGAAAGCTATTAGCATCAAGCTTGCTATGCAGATTTTTTTTTAAACATCTTTATTAGAGTATAATTGCTTTACCAGATTTTTTTTAGTAGTGTCGTAGGCATCTATTTGCAAGGAGAGAGCTTATCTCCCATTGCTTAAACTTACTTCTCTTTTTTTTTTAACTCTTTATTTTATATTGGAGTATAGCCGATTAACAATGCTGTGATAGTTTCAGGTACACAGCAGAGACTCAGCCATACATATACATGTATCCATTCTCCCCCAAACTCCTACTGTCTAGGACAGGGAACTCTGCTCAATGTTATGTGGCAGCCTGGATGGGAGGGGAGTTTAAACTTACTTCTTATTTCAGCACAGGACAGAAAATGAAAGGGAACTTGAGTCCATCAGGAAAGTGTCAAAGTATTTCTGGACACTCTGGAGAGAAGCGTACATTATGAAATTCACAGGACTACTAGCTTCTGCAGAATGAGCTAGAGCAGCCTATGGAACATCATAGAGTCCCCCATATTCTTTGGTCTTCAGCGACTTGAGTTCCCCAGAAGAGCCAGGACATGCCACTGGGGGCAAATCCACACTCCAGCCTCAGTGGCTTCTTTGGTGTTGCTGGTTCTCTGATTGCAAAGCCACTGGAATTTGTCTTCTTGGCTGACTTAGATCTTCGCATCCAGCTTAGGGAAGAGATTCAATCATAATGCATTCATTGAATAGATGAGAAAGTGAACGAGTATGTACAGGTGACTTCACCTGTCCAGGCCTCAGTTTTCTATAAAGTGAGGCGACTGAATTCACTTTAAAGTAAACTCACTTTAAGCCTTTTTTAGCTTTGAAATTCAGACTGTATTTTTTTTGTCTTTCCCTTGTCTAATGCCTCAGTAAATAGCTACCTGAGATAAGAATTGTTGTGATGACTCAAGAGAAGCCAAAAACATGGATGAAATGCGTCAAGATCACTACCTCCTTGCAGTACCATAAAAAAATATCATTTAATTTTCGTTGACTTTCAAAAATATGAAAAGAGCTAAGCCTTTATTCAGGGTGAGTCTAGGAGTTTGCAGACCTGTAGATTGTCTGGATTCCATCTCTAACTTTTTATTGGATTGGAGGCTCAGAGGGAGTATTTCTCTTTGGCTTTGTTTGAAAGATTTGAAGCTCTTCTTACGTTTCTGGAAGAGAAGGAATTCCTAATTATCTGTTTCCCAGTAAAAAAAAGAACGAATTGGATTTGATGAAATAACATCATTTGGGTACGCAGAGCTGACATCTTTTCTCTTATAAAAGAGGAAGCATAATGTGTTTCAAAGCTTGAGTTGAACTCTTGTCATGAGTCATGCCTTCTCTACATCCCAGTCCACATACATATGTGAGTCAAACTTGAATTTTGCTATAAATTTTCCAAAGCAACTCCTGCAGGTGGACACGCAGAAAGCTACAAAACAGCTCTTCCTTTGGTTTCTTTGATTCTTAATAGAATTGCTCCTCTCTCTGCCTCTACTGTTTTAATCAAATCCACAAATGGGTGATATTTACAGTGTGGAAATTAGAAATTAATGACTATAATTTGGTTTTTGACTACCTCTCCTTCTAGAAAGTCAAATTACAATTGTGTTGGGTAAGAAGTCCTGAATAATTTTGTTGCCATAAGTACTTTGAAAATTCAATGGATGGTTCTGGTATTATCCTCCTCAGCCTAGGATTATGAGTGAAAGTTCAGGAACATTTTCACTCTGGAAACCACAGGAGTAGTGTAAGTTAAGAATCTAGCAAGAAGGATAAATGTCTACTTTATGTTTTATTGTTTTATACTTTCTTCTTATCATGATTAAGTGTCTATGGTAAATAATCAAGAAATCTGTTTATTCTCTCAGAAATGTATATGTTTGTTATAGAAAATTTTAATTGTTCAACTAACCACGTAATATGTTGGTTATAGAATAATTGAGTTGACCCACTTTATTTGTACATGAACTTGCCAGGTCTCACGGATTCATCCACTACTGTCATTTTGGCTGGCTTTCTTCTGTGGCTGAAGAGGGAATGTAATCCTTTCTGATCAGAATGAACAGGTTCCTTTTCTTCTGCCACTGAGGTTGTGTCCTTCATGGTCATCATCTATTGTGCAAAGGCCAAGGATGCATTTGACAAAACCACACGGCATGTGTGCAGTAAAGGTCTGACTCAGCAGTTCTTGGGTGTTGAAACTCTGTACATTTCAAAGAAAGGTCTGGCCTTTGACCAACTCCTGGGAAATAACCTCTAAGCTTTTAGGATACCCTGTCTGATAAGGGCATCTTTGTTTACCGGGGGCCATGGGTCACACCAGACAGTCTGGGCTCACCGTGTGATTTATGGTGAGGTCTTGGGCTATACAACAGCTGTGTAACCTCTGGAGAGGCTGAGAACTGAGGTACTAAGTTCAGCCACGGGGAGCTCCATGCCTCCAAGACACACTCCCAACAAAAACCCTGGACACCAAGGCTCAGGTGAGCTTCCCTGGTTGGCAGTACTCCATGCACGTCAAATATCATTGTTGGGAGAATTAAGCAATGATCATCAAATTACTCCATTAGGAGAGGACAGGGGGAAGCTGTGCCTGATCTCTCCTGGACTCTGCCTGGAGGCACTCCTTTTATCTTTGCTGATTTTGACTTGTGTCCTTTCGCTGTAATAAACCATAATCATGAATATGAGAGATTGTCTGAATTTTATGAGTCCTTCTAGCAAATTGTTGAAGCTGAGGGTGCTCCTGTGGACTCCAAAAAGCATGAGCTGAAAAGTAGACTTTATTAAGAAAGCAAGAGAATGAATAAAGAAGATATGTGGTACATATACATATATACAACAGAATATGACTCAGCCATAAAAAGGAATGAAATTGGGTCATTTGTAGAGATGTGGATGGACCTAGAGTCTGTCATACAGAGTGAAGTGAGTCAGAAAGAGAAAAACAAATATCATGCATTAATGCATATATGTGGAATCTAGAAAAATGGTCCAGATGAACATATTTTCAGGGCAAGAATAGAGACGCAGACATAGAGAACGGACGTGTGGACACAGCAGGGGAAGGGGAGGGTGGGATGAATTGGGAGATTAGGTTTGACAAATACACTACCATGTGTAAAATAGAAAGCTAGTGGAAACCTGCTGTATAGCACAGGAAGCTCAGCTCGGTGCTCTATGATGACCTAGATGGGTGGGATGGGGGGGCGAGGGAAGTCCAAGAGAGAGGGGATATATATATATATATATATATATATATATATATATATATACACACACATATAGCTGATTCACTTCATTGTACAGCAGAAACTAACACAACATTGTAAAGCAATTATATTCTAAAAAAAAAAAAGAATACTTGCTGGAAAAAAAAGCAAGAAAAGGGAAGCGAGAGGTCCTCACATTCCTCCTCCATGTCAGCCGCATGTGGGGTCTGCCCTCCTGGGAGTTAACTCACCTGCTGTATAGTTCCTTCTTTTTATAGGGAAATCCTGAGCACAGTATCCAGACACCTTTGGTGTCTGCCTGTCTGGTTTTGATTCTGGGAGTTGTCTAAGAAAGCCAGCTGCAGAGCATCCCAATTTTGGGGGCATGATGGATTTGCCACAAGCAATGGATGTCGTGAGTCCCAGAGAAGACAGCCTGGGGTACCATTCCCTCCTCTGCTCCCACTCACTCCAAGCAGCCCGGTGGGAGCTGCCACATCATTTTGGACATTCTTGTTCCTCACACAAACTTCTGAGAATCTATTAGGCATATCACAATTTCCCCCCAGGTGGAATAATTCTACTCTATTCGGAAGTCATTTATAGGTCCATCTCAGTTATTCAGGATATAGCTAAGATCCCAGAGTTAACATCATACATTTTACACATTTATTCATAGGTAAGAGCTTTAAGCCATAAGAATAATGAATGAATGAATGAATCCATCCATCCGTCCACCCATATTATGTTATATAATGATACATGTATGGAAGAAAAATAAAGCAGTGAGAGGGAATATGGCGGGAAAGGTATTTGTTATAAGGTGGTTGGGAAAGTTGCCAACAGCATCCTGTTGCAACAGAGAGACCTGTAGAAAGTGAGGACATTGTCACGTAGGTATTGTAGGATAAAATATTCCAAACAGAAGAGAAAGCATATGGAAAGATAGAGTGTGTTTGGCATGTCCATGGACTGAGGTGGATGCAGGGGAGGGCACTGAGGTCACTTTGGTGTCAGGATGGCTCATGGACAGCTTTGGGCCATTGGAAGGACTTCGGATTTCGCTCTGAGTGAGGTGGGACGCCATTGGAGGTTTTAAGTAGAGAAGAAACACATACTGACTTACATTTCAGAGGTGTTACTTTGACTACTGTTGAGAATAGACTGTAGGGGCAAGAATAAAGCATGGAGACTAGTTAGGAATCTGTTGCAGTATTTCAAGGGACAGGTGATGGTGGCTTGAACCAGGGCAGAAGTGGTAGAGGTGATCTCATTGTGGAGATATTTTGATAATAGCAGTAACAGAAATTGCTGATGAATTGGATATGAGGGGAGAGAGAGAGAGAGAGAGAGAGAGAGAGAGGTACAGAATAACCTCAATGGGTTTGACTTTAGCAACTGGAATAGTAGAATTGTCATTTACTGAGAGAAGAAGGGTTTAAGAGAGATCAACATGTTAATTTTGAGATGATTAATAGATTTTCAAATGGGTCTGCTAAGTAGGTACTTAGATAAAGAACATAGGGTTCAGGGAGAAGTGTCCATTGGAGATTTAGGAATCACCAGCAAAACACACAGGAAGAAGTAAGGAAAAAATGTATCTCTTGTGAAGGGCTTCAATCAAAATTGGTGATTCTTTTTCCTTAAGTTTTGGTACTCAACGTGCTACGCAAAGTGCTATGAAAATTCCATGTTTGGTGATGCTTGTTTTTTCCAGGTGCTGGATAAATAGGATGTTACTATATCTAGATCTCAGAGCTGTATTTGTGAAAACCCTTGAAATCATCGGTTAACAGGAAGAGATGCTTTCTCTAGTCACATAGAAATCAGAGCACAGAAAGGCAAGTTCTGAGTGGACACCTGATGCCCCATTTGCCTTCCTTCTGCTAAATTACCATCCACAGTCCTACCTGGCAGGTGATTTTAATCAATCATCAAGTAGACAAATATGTCGGTATTGCTCAAGATTCACCGAAATACAGTTGGAAAAGCCTCAATTTGTCTTCCTTCACCCTTTTTCCTTCTCTGTGTGTTTTAATTTGTTTAGATCTTAAGGAACATGATTAAGATTGTTTAAAACAAGGGTGAGGGGGAGCACTTGCATTTGATTTCCTCTCCAAACTTTGGAAATGAAATTTTTACTCCAATCTATTGTTCTAATAAAAACATTTTAGAGTGCACAATGTGACAAATATAATTGATGAGCTGGCCCTGCATTTTCTTTTACCTGTGTACTGCACATACCTGCTTCACCTCATGGCATCTGGGTGGGTCCACAGACAAGGACCCCAGAAGGCTTCTCTGTTACTCTCTGGTGTCCTATGTATTCTACTGTTTTTCTTGATCTGAATTACTAATGCCCCTCCTATTTAAGCAGAACCAAAGAGCTTTCTTTTGGAACTCTAACTAAATCTGATCTTTTATTTTGGCCTCGTTTCATATTCTCTCCACAGGCATGGAAACACCATGAAGTCAGGTACAAGGAGAAACTATGGTACTTTAGATGATGATTCTTACATGTAAAACAGAGAAACTGCCCCATACATTCTGATCCGGTTTTACGTAAGTCATAGAGAGAAAGGATGCCTCTTCTGAGATCAATGCAGGGTGTGATCCATTGCCCCCCCCCCCCCAACCCCTTTTCTTTTTGCACAGGGTATTTGAAAGAAAATAAAACAAAATGCTGAACAGTTTTGAAAAACAAAGAAAAAGTCCTACTGGCATGTACGTGCTCTCATTTTACCCACATATTGGTCCATAACCTCATTGTCCTCTGCATCTTGCAAACACAAGTCTTTTTGAACATGTTGTATGCTCCGAGCTCAAACCGCTCCCAACTCAAACCAGATAGCCCACAGAATTTTATCTTCTCTCTGGGAAATTATTTTTTCCACATATGTTTTGATGATGACAGCCCTTTTAACGTCTTGCTTTTCCTCCTCCTTGGGGGAACAGAAATGTAAGGAATAATTTCCTATTTGATACTTGCTTTCTACCCATGTACCACTGCAGTTTGAAGACTGTCTACATACCTGCTAATAACTTATTTTAAATCTATACTTTGGGAAGATGAGAGACAAAGGGGAAGAGAAGAAGGAACTTAAAATAACACGTTTGAGAAAATATGTGTAATATTTGGAAGAAAGGATGATTCACTAATTCTACTGGCTGTATCACATTCTATAAAGTTACATCCATGGGGGCTGGGCAAGCTCATTTCTAAGCTAAATTCTGTAATTCTGCTACATAGGAAGAATGATAGAATCTCACTCTAAGTGAGGATGTTTTCCTGTATACATCACCTAATTCAAAACTGTCGTAGTTCATCATTCATTTGAGAAAAGAATGATCAGTATTTCAGTTTACCTGCTAAAATGACACAGCCATAGGAAAGTAACAGACACACAATTCAAAATTCACAGGATTAGTCACCTTCGAAATTAAAATTCCTGATTTTTCTTTTATTAAACTATAGTTGATTTACAATATTGTGTTAGTTTCAGGGGTACAGCAAAGTGAATTCTTTTCAGATTCTTTTCCATCATAGGTTATTACTGGATATTGAATATAGTTCCTGGTGTTATACAGTAAATCATTGTTGTTTATCTATTTTATATATAGTAGTGTGTATCTGTTCATCCCTCCCCACCCTTTGCCTTTTGGGAACCATAAGTTTGTTTTCTATGTCTGTGAGTCTGTTTCTGTTTTGTAAGTAAGTCCACTTGTATTATCTTTTAGATTACACAGATAAGTGATATAGTATAATATCTGTCTCTGTCTGACTTACTTCACTTAGTATGATCTCTAGGTCCATCCACGTTGCTGCAAAATGCATTATTTCATTCCTTTTTATGGCTAATATTCCATTTGGGGGGGGTGTGTGTATACATATCACATCTTCTTTATCCATTCATCTGTTGATGCAAAATTCTTAATGTTTTTTAACGTAGAGGATTGACATTATTTTGAATTTTGTGCAAGAAATGAGGCATTGTTATTAATGTCACCACATTATTTCATATCTATAAAACTCAAATTTTCATATAATATAACAATATTGTATAACTCAGAGACGTGTCAATTATTTTGGTATTGAAGGTAATAGAAAACTGTACCTTGTACCCAATTCCATAGGTCAAGAGATGGCCAAGCATTTGTGTTTTTTCTCTTAATACTACCAGGCTGCCATCTAACCAATACTTGCAAACTCTAGAATTAGAACAAATGAATCTTAAAATTCATCTCATCTAAATTTCTCCCCCATATGTAAAAAACCACTTTAAAAAAACCACTTATGCTCAAACACTCTTCAGCGACAGGGGGCTCACCCATGTGCAAATGGTCCAGTCCATGGATTTCTTGATATGTCTTCTCCTTGTTCTCCATCTCAATAAATGGAACCTCGGGCTTCCCTGGTGGCGCAGTGGTTGAGAGTCCGCCTGCCGATGCAGGGGACGCGCGTTCGAGTCCTGGTCCAGGAAGATCCCACATGCCGCGGAGCGGCTGGGCCCGTGAGTCATGGCCGCTGAGCCTGCGCGTCCGGAGCCTGTGCTCCGCAACGGGAGAGGCCACAGCTATGAGAGGCCCGCGTACCGGAAAAAAAAAAAAAAAAAAAAGGAACCTCCACCCACCCAGAAACCTGAGATGCATTTTAGCCTTCTCCCCGTCTTAGTCCTTCATCTAATCTCTCACCCAATCCTGAGATTCTGCCTCCAAAATCCTCTTTCCACATCCTCCTATTGTCCTATTCAAGCCACCACTGGGCCTCATTCTGGCCTCCATATTCATTCCTTTGGCCCCTTTTTCATCCATACTTCACACAGGCACCAAGAGGGACTTTTTATTTTATTTTATTTTTTTTGCCGTACGCGGGCCTCTCACTGTTGTGGCCTCTCCCGCAACAGTGAGGATGTGTGCCCATCCTGGCCCTCTTCAGTTCCTGAAGATTCTGAACACTGTCCTGTCTTAGGACTTTCAAGCACACTCTCTCCTCTCCTTGGGATGACCTTGATGGCTAACACCTGCTTGCCCTCCGGGTTTCAGATCAAAAGCACTTTCTCAGAGAAGCTTTCCCTGGCCTTTCACTTTTTTTCCTTCCTAGCGCCTACCACAGTTGAAATTACATGCATGTGTGTGTAACTCTGCGTACATACAATTAAATGCATGTCGTCACACATATACACACGTACAACTAGTAAGGATCTATCTCCCACCCCCCATGACAGCACGCAGTATATTTTCCTTATTTCACGGCTGCATTGCCCCACATGTAACTTTCTTTCTGGGCCACATTAAGTACTTAATGCATTGTACAGAATGCATTCATATCTAATTATTCAAAATCATTAATTTGAAAATCGTGCCTTAGTTGAAATTTGTTTTATCAACCAGATGAAATAAAATGATGTATGTGTATCCATCATGAAAAAGTGCTTTTCGGTACAAAACAAAGTTACATTCATTTAAAAATATCGTACTTGAGAAGCAAAGAATAAACAGAGGAGAGTGGTCATCACTTATTTAGGTTAACGCTAACATTAACGGTGCATAATTAATCACGCAGTCATGAGTTAAATGAATAAATGATGACCTTGGGGACCGAATGGCCACCGCGCACAGTATCATCTCATTCACTGTGTGTCTGGTGGATGACATTACCTAGTTGCTGCAGTTTAGTTACATATGTTTCTTAGTTGGTAGTATGTGGAATAAATAATAATTATTTAATGTGATATTGTAAAAAATATAGATAACATTCCTTGAGTACTTACTCTGAGTCAGATTTATTTAATTCTTATAAGATCTCTATTACATAGATATCATCTTCCCACTTTACAGGTTGGAAAACTGAGACTTGGAGAGCTTAAATTACTTGTCAGTCTAGCAATGGAAGAGGCAGGGCATCAACCCCAGGTCTGTCTGACTCCACTGTTCTGTCTTCTCTTGGGTATGTTTCCCTGACCTGCCCAGGGAGGGCACAGGGGACCACCTTCCTTTCTGTTTAGATATCTCCCCTTAATAGCACACAGAAGATTTCTTAACTCAGCTTGATGAGAAAAGACTGAAGTAAAGAGAGCTATGTAGTTTACTGATGATTAAATCCTGTTTGTGCACTTGAACGTGTATTTAAGAAAGAGATTAATATTCAAGCTTGTGCACGGTAGTTCCTGGCATTACTACCAAATTCCCCAATATTGGTATTGGTGAGGCCTCATCTAGGAACTGATCCCCACTGGGTAACACTATAGTGACTTATATCTCTTAATTAATCTCTACAACAACTCTATGAATTAGGTATTTTCCATAAGTAAGGAAAGTGGGGCAAACACTGTGTCCAAGTCATGGAGCAGCCAGCCTGGAGCGAGTGGATGCCTCCTCCCCACCTCCCGGGGATGCTGGGCGCATCCCTGCTTCCTTAGGGAAACGTCAAGAGTCAGGACCGTCATGAACAGGGGGCGCCACCGAGGCAGGGACTGTTGTGGGGTTGATCAGAAGTCAGTGTGAGTCCAAGCTGCAACCAATAAGAGAAAGGAGGGGTGGGCTGTGCGAGTGAAACCAGAGGGGGCTGGATGTCCAAGCTTCCGGCACAGGTGCTGAGCAGGTAAATGGGTCCGAGGGCGCTGGCCAGGGGGGCAGACCCCTGCCCATCCTCGTGCCTCCGGCCACCAGCCAGGAGCCTTGGGGGCAGTCTCGTCTGCTTCTGGGAAGGCCTCCCCCTCACCTCCCTGCTCGCCG
The DNA here is from genome assembly GCF_039906515.1 of Pseudorca crassidens. Lineage (NCBI taxonomy): Eukaryota > Metazoa > Chordata > Mammalia > Artiodactyla > Delphinidae > Pseudorca > Pseudorca crassidens. The sequence continues at coordinate 60,685,567 of NC_090307.1, forward strand.
GCACTGTCCCTGCTGTCACCGTTAGAGTGGACCCTCCTGAACCAAAACCAGCTCCTCTAAGGAAGCTGTTCATTTTGAGCTGTGATGGCCTGCGGTCACATCCTCCAAGGACAGACTTTGCACTTTAGCTGCACGGAGTGTGTATCACCACCCTCCCTCACCGTCACGTTTCTCCCACAGATGATCTTTGAGTTCCTAGTGGTTGATGCTCCAACTCGCAGCCCTGGGGAGTCAAGGTGCCTCTGATGTGGGCCTCCCACCCCAGGCTCCAGAGCAACCTTGGCTCCTGTGGGCATCTTGTTCCCAGAGTTCCCTGGTGTTTTCCGGTGAAGAAATTCTCACGTGGGTTGCGTGCTTGCAGAAAGGGCTCTGTCCTTGCCCCGGTGGCCCATCCTCTCTCTCCCCACAAGCATCCTCTGTCTGACTCTGGGCTGAGGCTGACAGCCGTGGTCTCCCAGGTGGAACGCAATCTGTGACACACTTCCAAACCACAGTCAAAGCTGGCCAGTGCTAAGCCCCCTGCATCCCGGGCTCCAGAGCAACTTTATCGTTCAGGGCTTCAAATGTCAATGTGTCCGCCTAGAAAGTCTATCATTTCTGACTCAAACATTGTAGTAAGCTCCACAAGACATTGTAGTAAGGCTTTACTGATTATTTTTTTCCAATAAACGAATGCAAACATTTTTACACCCTGGTTTCAGTTCCAGTAACTGTGTTAAAATATTTGGCTGAGAAAATCGAAGACAGTTGAAAGAGTATTGTAGACATCAACTCAGCCCTTCAACAATGCGTTCAATACCTCGAAAAGCAAGAGGAAATCAAGGATGAAATGGAATAGTAAACAGAGCGAAGGCAGATTTCACATATGGTGGCAGCTCTGTCATTTCAAGCCTCAGATGGAACAGTGGATCAAAATGCCGAACGTGATGGATGAGGCTTGCGTGTCCCAGATGAGTTGCTTTGGCTGCTGACGCAGAGCATGCTTTTTGCACAATGTATTCTAAGTCGGAAGGAAAAGAAATTTAATGTCTGGCAAAGTTTAGTCTCATCCCACGGGAACTTCCATGCCCTGGGATATCCTTGCAAGAGATGGGAGTCCAGGCACGCTATTCAGTGTTTAGCCCCTCAATGGGAGAGACAAACAACAAAGAGATCAACAGCTCTGCCAGGCACCCCGGGTTGGTCCCTTGCAGGATCCTCCCGGGCCATGCCCACCTCTCAGATACTGATTCTGCCCTGTCTCACCAGCAGAGTCCTCTCAAGCCCAAGGCCCAGGCGTCCCTCATGTGTCCTAAAGTCTCCATATGGTAGAGCTTCATTTCCTACCCACTGCAGTGGTTCCTAGTTCCATTTCTGGCTCTGGTTTCCATGCAGAGTCCTCTGAAGCTATCTCCCTCTGCTGGACGAAACATTATTTGTGGAGGAACAGGGTCCGCCACTGGCTTCTCTGATCCCAGGACTGTGTGGGAGCCCCCTCTCCACTTCCCAAGACGTGGTCATGGGATCATCTATCCCCCACGAGCTGCAGGTGAGACGTGGTCCAGGCCATCCTTGTTAAGTGGCTGAAGGGGATTAGTGTCACTCGCCTCTCAGGCTCTTTGAAATGTGCCTCTAATTTCAAAAGTCATGAAGTAGAGCCGCCTGTCCTGCACTATATTTATCATGTATTTCAACAAGGCTAATCCCTGTACTGTACAAGGAAACACCTGTGTCCACAGCCTCTGGCTCTGGTGTCCCAGCAGCGCCCAAGCACAGTCGTAGGTATGTGCCCGTGAGGGACACTTGTCCAAAGATGCCATCTGATTGAGTGACCAGAACCTTTTGTGCCTTCTGTGGGTGACAGGAGATTTGTGGTCTCGTGGACGCTGTCCAGCGATGTGTGAATTACCTGGCATAGCCCACTTCTGCCTGAAACCATTCCTGACATGCCATCCGTTGCCACAGAGACCATGTCGCAGTGTTTGTTATATCTTTCTCTCTCTATCATGGGTCTTAACCTCCTTTCATCACTTTTTCTCTCTGGACTGAATTCTAAAACATCTCTTCAGGTCTATCTTTTCGTTTGTTAATTTCTCTTCCTCTGAGTCTGGGTCAGTTAAATAGCATTCACTGAATTTTAAATTTCAGTGCTTATATTTTTCACTTCTAGACATTCTACATGGCTCTTAATCCAATCTCCTAGGTCTTTCTTTCTAATCTCTTCTTCATTACTATTTTTGATCCCTTTTCTTTCCATGTCATTGAACTTATCCAATGTATTTGTTTTAATGTCTGTTGTCTGATAATCCAACATCTAATATCTTATTCCAGTTCTGCTGAATTTTGTTTCTGCCTCATGCTCATAGGCCTAGCTTCCCTGTACATTTCACGATTTTTAACCATGAAGCTTTATCTGAAGGAACTGAAAGTATCCTTTGAAAACTAGGTTAAAGGTGGGAAGGAGATTCTTTCAGAGAGGATCTGCATTTGCTTCTGTTGGTTCCCGGGTGCCTTACCTACCAGGGATGGCTTTCAGCTAATGTATAGGGTTAAAGTTTTGGACTACCCATATAAGACTCACCTGCTTGAGGCCTGGCTTGTCCTTACGAATACTAGGTGGAAATTTTCTTTCTCTACCCAGCTCAAATCTTTAAAATTGGACATTTCTCTAGCTGTCCCCTGGGGAGAGGAATGTGGGTTTATTTCCAGTTCACCTTTATGTTGAGGGCTGGCAATCTGGTTGAAGTTGCGCTCTTGTGGGGCAGGGGGAGACTTCTCACCTTGGACAGACCCCTGGTTTTGTTTCCTTCTCCTTATGCCCTAAAAAGCTATGGACATGTAAGCTCAGGTTCATCTAGGTTTGGCAAATACTTTAGTTTGGCAAATACCTGCTTTGGTAATTCCTGTCTTTCTCTAAATCCCCACTTTCCAGGTCTCTGCAGCATCGAAAACATTTTTAAAAATACAACACCTTAGGGCTTCCCTGGTGGCGCAGTGGGTGAGAGTCTGCCTGCCGATGCAGGGGACACGGGTTTGTGCCCTGGTCTGGGAAAATCCCACATGCCGTGGAGCAGCTGGGCCCGTGAGCCATGGCTGCTGAGCCTGTGCGTCCAGAGCCTGTGCTCCACAATGGGAGAGGCCACAACAGTGAGAGGCCTGCGTACCGCAAAAAAAATAAAATAAAATAAAGTAAAATAAAATACAACACCCAGGAGTTCCATGGTGGTGCAGTGGTTAAGAATCCGCCTGCCAATTCAGGGGACACTGGTTTGAGCCCTGGTCTGGGAAGATCCCATATGCCTAGGAACAGATAAGCCCGTGCGCCACAACTACTGAGCCTGCGCTCTTGAGTCCACAAGCCACAACTCCTGAGCCCTCGTGCCACAACTCCTGAAGCCCATGCGCCTAGAGCCCCTACTGCACAACAAGAGAAACCACTGCAATGAGAAGCCTGCGCACCAACGAAGAGTAGCCTCCGCTTGCCGCAACTAGAGAAAGACTGTGTGCAGCAACAAAGACCCAACACAGCTAAAAATAAATAAATAAATAATATAAATAAATAAAAAAAAAAACAATACCCAGAATTTGTACCTGTTTTATATGGAATCAGTTGGGTTTGGCCATGTGCTAGAGACAAAAACCTGGAATTCAGACTTTATGGAAACGTCAGTTTACATCTCTAGCATTCAAGTAACTCTATGAGTGTATAACATACAGTTTTAATGTGAGTGTTTTGGGTAACATTTCAGAAATTAAGATTGAACAAAATGTTTATTGCCTTTGTTCTGATTATAACAACATTATATGCTCACAGCAGACACTAAATGAAATGGAAAAGTATCGATAAGGAGGTTAATATCACGACTAATCCCACCATCCAGAAGTAGCTGCTATTCATATTTTGTTATATCTATTTTTATTCAGCTTCGATAGGCTATTCTATTTTTAAATAGTTGAAAATTGTTTTCAAATAGATTTATTTAACTGGAAGATGATCATTCTTTTTTGAGATGTAAGTCACAGGACAGCTTTATTTCTCTCCTTTCTATTCTGAGGTCGCAGCAGATCAGTTAACTGGCTTGTAAGATACACTACATTCCTCAATGTAATCTAGCCTGGTGCATCTAATCAAAAGAATCCACTTAGAAAACCACGGGGGAGTAGTAACTGAAGAAACAATGCCACTCGGTGAGGGGTGTAAAGTGTCCAGCTGTAAAGGACTGAGGCAGAAATGACCTTATCATCATTTAAATACTGCTGTAGGCTGTGTTTGAGCTCCGAGGAATGGAAAGGGGGATATGGTGGAACAGGGCCAGGATTGAAAGTGTCATTTGTATTTTACAAATAAAAATGCTTCGATATAATAATCTAATTATAATTACAGAAGTTTCACATTAGCTCAGACCTCCAGGGCCTGTCTCTGAGACAGGGAAAGAGGTGTACCCACCTCACACCCCAGGCATCTTGAATGTGACCATCTGGACTCCCTGGGTAGATAGGGGCTCTTTATCCAAGATGCTAAAGTCTCTGAAAAATGACAAAGATTTCCAGTTGAGCTGAAATACTTTGGTCTGTAACCATGCTTTCCTGTCCACTAAAACCTGGAAGGGAGCCTCCCTGAGTGAACATGGACCCAATTTCCCGGTGCGGGGAGGTGTAAGGAGTGCAGAACATGGGAGAGGATTCCAACGAAAGAACCCAAGGCCACAGGTGTCAGCAAGGCCAAGGAAATACAAGTACCTCTCGTTAGATCCCAGGAGCACAGAAGGTGGAGGGTCATTTTTTTACTCATTTAGAAGTCCTAGCTGGGTGTACGCTACCTTTTGACTCAGAGTCAGACGAAGGATAATACATTGAGCTTTATTTAGGGTGAGTTGGACCCCTTTCCATGACAAAAAGCACAGGCTCTGGTGTCAGAGATGATCAGAGTCTAGGTGCTAAGTCAGCAGCTCCGTGGCTGTGTGAACTCACAAGAGATACTTACCGTGTCCTCTATAACATGGTGATGATAATCCCTATCGTTGCTGGGGTGCTGGCAGGATTGAAGGTGATCTCTCTACCTGGCACAGGTAACCAGCAGTGATTTCACCTGACTGTGTAGGTCCATGTGTTCTGGAGTCATACTTTGATCATGATTGCTCCTAAAATAGCTAGCACATAGTAATTTTTTATGTTCCAGTAAAACTTTATTAAAAAAAAAAAGCAGGTGGCAGCTGGATTTGGCTTACTTGTCAGTTTTTTTAATTTTTAATTTTATATTGGAGTATAGTTGATTTACAATGTTGTGTTAGTTTCAGGTGTACAGCAAATTGATTTTTTTTTTTCCGGTACGTGGGCCTCTCACTGTTGTGGCCTCTCCCGTTGCGGAGCACAGGCTCCAGAAGCGCAGGCTCAGTGGCTGTGGCTCACGGGTCCAGCCCCTCCGCAGCATGTGGGATCCTCCCAGACCGGGGCACGAACCCGTGTCTCCTGCATCGGCAGGCAGACTCTCAACCACTGTGCCACCAGGGAAGCCCTAGATTCCTTGTATTTTGAGGAGAGGTGTGTCCAGGTGCAAGCACTGCAGCAAAAGCTCCCAGGTCCCAGCTGGTCTCATTCCCCCCGAGAGACTACATCCTTATTCTTAAGGGGTAAGGGGCCGAAGGTCTCTGCTTCTGAAACTTCTTCCTGCTGGATAGGGGCCGCAGACCGTAGCCTACCCTAGAGGTGTAGAAGTCCCTCACTGACTGTTCCAAGGACCTGGAGGGACCTGGGCTGCTTTCCACTGGAATGCGCTGACTGGGACGTTCCAACAGCTCCAAGCTTCTGAGTTGTGCGCTCAGTGTCTGCTCAGGCATCTGGACCTGGGGGTGGCCCCTTATCTCCAAGCCTTTTGCCTGAGTCCTGATTCTGTCCACGAGACTGACCAGATGTCCGTCCATACCGGCTTTTGATGCACCCCTCCTCCCCTTGACACCTCAGCCTGTCCATCTGCTCCGCTCACGTAGCCGGGATTCCTCACAAACACGTGCACCTGCGGGGAATTGGAAACGGAAGCAGAAAGGAAGACACAAGTTTGCAGGTGTGGCAGAAAGAGGGCGTTGGAAGTTGAGTCCCCCTGTGAAAAACGATCAAGTCGTTTTACCTGGAGGCTGATTTAATAAATGATAGCCGTGGGCTTCCCTGGTGGCGCAGTGGTTGAGAGTCCGCCTGCCGATGTAGGGGACACGGGTTCGTGCCCCGGTCCGGGAAGATCCCAAATGCCTCGGAGCGGCTGGGCCTGTGAGCCATGGCCGCTGAGCCTGCGCGTCCGGAGCCTGTGCTCCGCAACGGGAGAGGCCACAACAGTGAGAGGCCGGCGTACTGCAAAAAATTAAATAAATAAAATAAATACGTAAATAAATAAATGATAGCTGTGAGTCAGTAGGGTGGTGTCAGATAAATGAAATATTTAACACGATGTAATAATCCCTCCACTAATGTTAGAATGCTCGCATTTGTTAATCCAAGCACCCCCTGATGAGATTGGCTGAGTGGCTGAACATTCTGGAAAGCTGCTCACTAAATCATGGGACCCCCTTGAGTCAGGGGAGGGAGGTCCTTCTTTCCTGGTCCTCTCAGGGAACCCGGTGTGCTTTCTTCCAATTAACAAACCATGGATTTAAGGACACCTAGAAAATTACTCTCTCTCTCTCTCTCTCTCTCTCACCCCATTGTGGACAGAATTTGCACAGGCCTCCTGCAAACTCCCTTCTCGGGTGGAGGATGCTGGTAAAAGTACCTCCTCTTATCTCCCACCTTGTATTTTGATATCTGCTGTGAACAGAGGGACAGACAATAGACCTTCCCCAGCACAGCGGTTGGTTTGCTTGTTCACAAAACTGGGGTCAGCTGAGGCTTTGTCAACTTTTGGCTTTCTGATGAGCAGCATAAAAGAAAAAAAAAAAAGAAAAAAAAAGAGAAAGAAGAACTTTTATTCAGAATTCCCAGGCTCACAATAGAGTTGTTAATTCAAGACCAAACTGCTTAGATAAATCGACTCATGGCACCCTATTAATTTATATGTTAAGTACTCAGTATCCATTTCTGGATTATTTTCATTCGATGATCAAACAGTACTACCTCTAAGGGAGACAAAACTGTTGTATTGTTCCTGTGTCCCAGAGGCCCCCTTCACTGGCTAAGCCTTCTTCAGCACCACTGCAAACTCACCGAGGACCAGACTGGCTGCACGTGACACGGACGGGTCTTTGCTCCGGCCACCTGTCAATCACTCTGGGAAATATATGTGAAGTCATATTTTTAAAGCTTCAAAGAAAGCTCTTGTTCGATTTCAAATAGGATGACTTCCAAATCTTTGGGAAAGATATGAGCAGGAAGAACCTCGTGCACTAACAGAAAACTTGAAACACAAACCTTAGCAAAGAGCCACGAAAAACAGTCAGTTTTTAAGGACGGGGGAAAATATGCAGAACTTTATATATACAGTGCGATTCAAATTTTAATACGTGCACAGGCATGCATGTGGGTAGATGTTAGAAAAAAGACCAAGGAGAAATGGGCCAGAATGTGTTGGTTTCTATATGAACATATGTTGCTTTCATATTTAGAGAAAACAATGTAACAGCAACAACTACAAAATAAGAAGGTGGGACCAGATGTGTAGACAGATGTGCAGGACATCCCCAGACCAAACCGCTGGTCAGCCTTAGGGGCTGATGGGCATGACGTCTTCCCAAGGGGCTGGGTTAGCAGACCTGCCCAGCCCACCTCTGCTCCCAGCACCCCGTCTCTTTGTCAGGGATGTGTTTCACCATACGAGACACATCATTTGGTAGGAGATGAATGAGTTGAGAAGATATATAGGGCTTAGAAAATGTTTCATTTTTAGAAATGTATCATGCATAGCAATTAAAGGCACCTCATACCTTTCAACAATCATTTTGCATCAACGGGAAACAACCAGGTTTAACCTAAAATGGAAAAAAATAAGCCAGTATAAAAAAACTCCCAAATATTAGAGCGGGTAGGAACCGCCGCGGGCGCGCCGCGCGCTGCAGCCCCTTCCCAAGCCCCGGGCTCCCCACCGCGTCCCCGCTGCTGCGTCGCCTCGGCCAGGCCCCGAAGGCAAGGACAAAGAGGCTGCCTGGAGGCTCCGCCGGAGCCAGACTTTACCTGCAGTTGCCGGGAACCTCAGGCTCCAAGATGGTTTGCGGGGGCTTCGCGTGTTCCAAGAACTGCCTGTGCGCGCTCAACCTACTCTACACCTTGGTTAGTCTGCTGCTCATTGGAATTGCAGCGTGGGGCATCGGCTTCGGGCTGATTTCCAGTCTCCGGGTGGTCGGTGTGGTCATCGCAGTGGGCATCTTCTTGTTCCTGATTGCATTAGTGGGGCTGATCGGAGCCGTGAAACACCATCAGGTGTTGCTTTTTTTTTACATGATTATTCTCTTACTTGTATTTATTGTCCAGTTTTCCGTATCATGTGCTTGTTTAGCCCTGAACCAGGAGCAACAGGGTCAGCTTTTGGAAGTTGGTTGGAACAATACAGCAAGTGCTCGAAATGACATCCAGAGAAATTTAAACTGCTGTGGGTTCCGAAGTTTTAACCCAAATGACACCTGTCTGGCTAGCTGTGTGAAGAGCAGCCACCAGTGCTCACCCTGTGCTCCAATAATAGGAAAATACGCAGGAGAAGTTTTGAGATTTGTTGGCGGCATTGGCCTCTTCTTCAGTTTTACAGAGATCCTGGGTGTTTGGCTGACCTACAGATACAGGAACCAGAAAGATCCTCGTGCTAATCCTAGTGCATTCCTTTGATGAGAAAACAAGAAAAATCTTTCATATTCTGATCTTGTACATTTCCTCTAAGTTAAGCTAATTTGCCTGTTTAAGGAAACAGTATATGAAAAATTACATAATTGACAGTGAATGATATATTTTTATGTTTCTCTAAATGTTTTTCTTTTTCCATTGCTGAAAAAGTCTGAAACTTGTGGTCTCCTCTGAACCTCAGTGGTACCTTGTAATCTACTGTTTTTCACAGTGTCTGGCACTGTCCACTGTGGCCTTTCTTAGCGTTTTTACCTGCAGAAAAACTTTGTATGGCACTATTGTGTTGATCATATTGTGAATCTAAATGTACATCTCACTGGAATAATTAATTGTATGTGGCACTGTGCTGTGTAGATAGTTCCCACTGGAAAAAAGAGTTGAAGTTTATTAAAGCCAGAAAGTATGAGATTCTATTCTGTTAAGTTCAATAAGGGAAATCTAAATTCCCCAATTTTTTTGTCCTTTTATTAGGAAAGATGTTGTGGTGAAAATTGTTAACATAAAAGTGATAATTTAGTTCTAGTAGTCCTTCTGATTACACTAATGTACTCTAGAAATAGCTAGGTCTTTAGGAAATTGTGGTTTAGTTTTTGATTTTTACAGGTAAGTGCAAAGGAGAAATGGTTTCATGAATGTTCTAATATGTAACATTTGCCTTCAGCCTTCAAAATGAAATGAGTTTGAGAAATTCAGAAAGTATATCTGTATAATCTTGATATTCTTTTATAATAATTTGAAGTCCAAAAGACTGCCTTTTTAATCAAGTTACTATTAATGCATTGGCCCACATAGCAAAAAGATATTTGACTATCTTACAAATTCTAAATACCTTTTCCGTGAAATTTCTCTGTATTGTCACAGCAAGTCATCAAATCCAAGCGTATTTGAATGTGATCTCCCATTATTTGGAATTTAAATAGTACCGTGGTTCTGTATATTATGTTAAAAAATTAAGTATGGAAACCTTTCTTCGTCTATGAATGTTTGAATTAAAAGAAAGTAATGGAAGGATTGATAAATGAAAAAAAAAAACAAAAAAAAAACTCCCAAATATTGACATAGATTTTTTTCAGCCATCATTCCTGGGTCAACATATAATTATTGAAGACCTCCTTTGTGCTTCTAGTCACTGACTGAGGTTTCAGAAGAGAATAAGAAGTCTCTCCCCTCATGGACCTTACCTTCTTCTGGGAGGAGACAGGAAACCAACGAGGAAGGAAAGCATGACGGGGGTGTGTTCATGGTTGTCCAATATTTTAGTTTGCTTTATAACCGCTATATATGATTTCAGAGAGTGTTAACTGCTATAGAGTAAAATTAATCCAGGCTAACGGTGTAGATGGTAATATGGGGGGAAGCAGCTGCAGAAGGAGGCAGGTTTGGACCAAGAATGCAGAGAAGGTAAGACCCCATCTTATTCACTCTTCTTCCCCCAGACGGCTGAGCACGGTCTGAGGAACTACAGACTAATAGTTTTCTTAGTCAATGTTATCAACATCATAAAAATATCTATTACGACTGACATGCTTTAATAATTTTTTGAGATTTACCTTAAGGAACATTTCTCTGGCCCAGAAAGCCTCAGATTATCACTGAAATGAAAATGTCACATCAGCATGAAATGAAAATGTCATATCAGAAATTAATTTGCCTTTCTAGGCTCCTATTGCAAACGATGTGTGAACACACTTAGGAGAGAAATTCTGGTCAGCTGATACTCGGGTTAACAGGGAACCACCAGATGTCACACTTAGCAAGGCTGATATGCAATGTTAGGAAATTGGGTCACGGGAAAATAGACTTGATACTAGAATCTCATAGAGTGTAACCCAACCATTGATGGTTCAGAGCACCTTGGGGTCTTGTGGTGTCTGCTGTGACGACCCCTTGATTCTGCCCGTGTGCCAGTGAATCACGATGGATTATTTGGTCCACTGCAGAGAGAGATGGCATGAATACACGGGGACAAGAATGGGGACTCTTATTGGTGGTAGGACAGGGGATAAGTCACGTTTCCCCCGCCCCAGTTGTGAAATAAGTCCCACACGAAGTAAAAACAAAGCAGTAAAAAGTTGAAAGATGAAACTTGACAGAAAAAAACCCTCTTACGTTGGAGACCATAGTGTTAAGTTATCAGAGGTTATACATGTCCTTGTCTTTGTAAGCAGGGCTGTGGCTCCCACGGCCCCTCTTCACTTTCCCGGGCTGCCAGACAGAGAGGCTGAGCTGGCAGGAAAAGGATGAGGCTTGTCCCCCTCCCAACTTAGCAGGTCTGAGAGCACCTGTCCTGATCACGTGTCCTTGGTCTGATACCACCCTAGTCTTTTGTGCTTCCTTCTGCCCCCTTGATATGATCGCCGTGGTCAACCCTTTTTTTTTTTTTAAATTTTTAGCTCACCCATGCTAGATAACCCCTGCCCTCACATCTCTCCAAAACTTATTTCAGGAAAGAACTTAACTTAAAACCCTTTGCTGTTTGGAGAAACACATGTGAGTCTGTGTTTTCTTGTTTTCTGTGGTATTTGCATTTTAGTACTCACCTTGAATTTTTTCTAAAAGAGCTATGTCTCTTTTTTAGGGTTTTCAGAAACTAAGAATGGTGGTCTTGTATATACACTACCAAAAGTAAAATGGATGGCTAGTGGGAAGCAGCCGCATAGCACAGGGACATCAGTTCGATGCTTTGTGACCACTTAGAGGGGTGGGATAGGGAGGGTGGGAGGGAGGCCCAAGAGGGAGGGGACATGGGGATATATGTATACATATAGCTGATTCACTTTGTTTTGTTTTGCTTTGTTTTTAAAATTTATTTATTTATTTTTGGCTGCATTGGGTCTTCGTTGATGTGCGCGTGCTTTCTCTAGCTGCGGCGAGCAGGGGCTACTCTTCATTGTGGTGTGTGGGCTTCTCCTTGCGGTGGCTTCTCTTGTTGTGGAGCACGGGGTCTAGGTGTGAGGGCTTCAGTAGTTGTGGCACATGGGCTCAGTAGTTGTGGCACACAGGCTTAGTTGCTCGGCGTCATGTGAAATCTCCCCAGACCAGGGATCGAACCCATGTTCCCTGCATTGGCAGGTGGATTCTTAACCACTGTGCCACCAGGGAAGTCCCTGATTCACTTTGTTGTACAGCAGAAACTAACACAGCATTGTAAAGGAATTATACTCCAGTAAAGATATAAAAAAAATAAAATAAAAGGGAAAATAAATAAATAAATAAGTAAATAAAATGTGTTAAGAAGCAAAAAAAAAAAAAAAAAAAAGGTGGTCTTTTTGTCCCTCATCTAGGGAGTGAGTTAACAAAAAATATTTATTATTATCATCATCATAATGACCACTATAGACTTTCAAAACTCTTCCATAGGCACCATTCTTTCCAGGACCCTACAATGGCATCTATAAGTTGTCAATCATGTCACCTACCCTTGAGGCTTGCTACGGTTCTTGAAAAAAAATATTCGAAGATCCTTCCTAGTTCTAACATCCTGCAGTTGACCTGTTCCATGGAACAGGCTCCTGCAACCTTCTTTTTCTGTCTAATCCACAGACATAACTATTTATTTCGATACAATAACTGTTCATTTTCAGTTGCATCTGCCAGGAGTGTTGCCATAAAGTGTGGCATACTTCCAATCTTCGGGCGATGCGCCTCTTTAAAGACCCAGATGCTGGAGAACATGCATCCCTTGGAATCACTGTGGACGTGTGGTACGTTTACCTGCTCTGAGCTGGGCCAAGCCTGTTGTGGGAACTACGTGATGTAGGCATCATGCATGTATGGCTTCGTGCAACGTTAACATAGAATGTTTGTCCACATCTGGCCGTGTGCTTTGAAATACACACTACTTGCAGGTTCTGACCATGGACAGCAGATGGCGCGCTCGTTTTAGGATTCCAGCTCCTAAGTGCGGCAGTAACCACGGAAAATTTCAGGTGCATATAAAAATTTATGCATTTTTTTCCCTCTGCCAAGCCAGAAATGTACTCCATTTTCTTTAATCGGGTTCATTTGCTTCCTACTGTGTTACTTCAATTGGGTAATAGTCAACCCGGCTTCTCCTCTGGCTATCTTCTTTCCTAGAGTAGGGTATGAGGTTTGAGATTTGCCGGAGTTGAGGGTTAGTGGTCAGTGCAGGTCTGGCAGAGACATTAAGTGCTGTATTTTCCTGCAGGGCTAGGCTGGGTGTCCTCCCTGACAGTTGCAAGTGGCCTCGTGCAGACACCGTCTTGACGGGAGCATGTTTGCCCTGAGTGTCTGCTCCCCGGTCTGAGGCAAGGGAGCCTGGAGCCGGGAAAAGGCTTCCCCAGAAAGCTGGGAGGGCGTCTGTGCCAGGCAAGGAGTGTGCTGGGGGCAATTCCCAGGGGCACCCAGCTGACCTCCCGGGAGGCACCTGTGCTCATTCCCAGTGATGGAGCGTGAGCACGCCTTTGGTCAGCTACCGGGGAATGGTTCATTCACTCATTCCTGCAATCATTCATTCAGTAAACACAAGGCCTCCTGTATGCCCAAAGTGCTGTTTGCCCATGTATTAGTCATAGGGTCCAATCAGGAGACAAAAACCACATCAGCTATCTTAAGAGAGAGAATTTAATCTAAAGAACTGTAAACTCTGCATAAACTGTTAACCAGGCAACCAAATAGACAAAAGAAGAGCAAGGTATCCTCCGGCGGTGGTGATGGGAGGAGTGGCTGTCCCCTGGGGGTGGGGATGGGGGTGGGTACCATTTCTGGAAGCCCCGGCCAGTCCTGCTGGGTCTTAGCTCTGAGAAGGCTCCGCTCAGCTGGTGCGGGTCTCTGAGCCTGTGTGATGAGAGCGGTTCTGTGAGTGTTAGAAAAACTGCAAACTTGAGTCGGCCGCTGCTGTGGACAGGAAATGCCACCATCGGGGTGAAGAAACGCAGCCAGCAGGGATGCTCAGAGGAATGGGGAGCTCTGGGAGGATCAAGTCCCAGCTTCGTGCTCCCTCCTTGCCGTCTCCCTCTAGCGGCCCCCACTGGCAGGTCGGGGCCAGCGCACAACAGTGATGGGCAGTCAGGGCCCCTGCCTCTGGGGCAAGGTGTAGAGACACTGCCGAGTCACGCGTAGAACTTTATTCCCACCCCCATGGGCTGAACTTAGACGGCGAGCAGGGCCCATTTCCTCTTGTTGCTCCAATGGGACATAAAATTTCACTAAACGTAACATAACTTATTTCCTATCTTTTGCTTGAAGATTCAGATGAAATTTCCTCACTCCCATCTTTTCACCTCCCTCCCATCATTACATACTCCTGTTTCCTTAGCCTGGTCTTACTCTTCACAAAAATCAGATATAAGAGCAAGAAAAGTATGTCACAATGTCATCGTGGGTCTTTTGTTGAATGTAAATGGATGTGTTGGATTGAATTAATGCACTTTGAAACTAGACAGAGCGACTACACTTTCAACAGCTTCCATTATGACGGTAACGTCTTGTTATCAGATCTAATCCATTTGACATATATTGGCGTTCCCGTTCTTTGTTAGAATGTTGACTTATGCATTTTTTTTTAAATCAAGCAAAGTAGAAGTGGAAGGTATTGTGGAGGTTTGGGTCCAAAGGAGAGGAAATAGAATTGAATGGAGAATTATTTTGAAGACCACCTGGTCATTGCTTTTCATCCAGAAAATGCATTTATCAAGGACAATAAGTATCAGAGGACAAGCCCCAGTCCAAACTGTACAGAGACTGAAAGCTAGGAAGGCAGGTGGTTGGTGAAGGAAGGGTACCAAACTAGAAGTACTGAAGATAGAGGTTGGGCTAGGAATTATCTGTTGGCAGTACATCTCCTGCTGTTGTTTCTCATGGTTGACAGGCCAGAAATTTGCAAACTGCATTTCCCCTCCTCCCTGGCCAGGAGTGCTTGGCATACATTTAACATTCCATCAGTGAGATGAGCTCAGTTGATATTTGGAAAGCGGGAGGAGGATGTTTCTCCCTCTGGAAGCCATGGTTGTGCTTCCAGCAGATGAGTTATCAGCAATTTCAACCCTGACATTTGTATCAGCCTGCAGAGGTTCATCTAGGGGACCCACAGCAATTCTCTGTAGGTTCCTGACCTGGGGCGACAGCACCTCTTTGGTCTCTAACAGCAAATCTGAAAGTTATGGTGGTGCCTGATTCCCCCTCTTTCAGGCTTCCAGTGGTTTTATAAGCACCTAATTTCCTCTCTTCAATCCTTTCCTGCTTGATCTACTAAAGTGGTCTCTACTTTCCTGAGCAAACTCATACTTAATTCAGAGGTGTGAGGGGAGCACAGTCCAAAAGGCACATTCCTTTATAAAGTCATTTTCTCTGATGAGTAAGTCTTATGCCACCATGTTTACCATCTGGACAAGTTTCAAGGAGCTCAGAGATTATATTCGCTATATTTTTTGATGACCAAACTTACGTTGGGACAAATCTTGATAGCTTCAGAAACCTCTTCTTCCTGATCCAGAATTAAATATCCTTCCAGTACCTGTAATGTACAAGGGACAGCTGAGGTGACTATTATGAGGAAATGTCTGCCTTTTTTGCTGGTATGAACCAGACAATCCAAATTAGGAACAAGCAAACAGTGCCCTCTTTCCTGTGGACGAAGGTAAATGAGAATCACTTTTCACACAGTAAATCTGACTCAAGTCTTTTATGAAAGGTGAAATTTAATATTCATCCCTGGAATGAAGATTCATCTCTTTAAAAGCTGTTCACTGTCTCAGGGTGTTAGTACTCATGTGGGATGGATTGAGATGGTTCCATCAATTCTGTCTTCCCAGGGGTCCTTGATCTGCAGGAAAAGAATTTAGTCCCTGAAACGGAATTATTTTGAACAGTCCTTGTCACAAATAGATTCTTTCTCTTTGCTCTGTCTCCCACTATTTATACTTTTTTCTAGTTTTAATTTGTCTTAAATCTGCATTATATTATGAGTTTATAAATGTAAAATTTTATAAATTGCAGAGGGTTCAATAAATGCTTTGTTATCATTTCCCATTCTCAATTTCTTGAATAAGTTCTTTCCTTGTAAATACTGAAAAGTGGAAGGATCTGTAGCATTGTTGGTCAGAATAACAGTCTAAATGGAGACGACTCGGTCCATCTGGTCGTGGCATTTCTGAGCAAGGACTGTGCTGACCCATGCAGACAAAATCTACAAGTCTATTGTCCTTTCATTTGAGTGATGTGTTTGGTATTTGAGTGAGAGACATTGATTGATAATGCTTAGTATTTGCTGTTCTTTAGTGCTACTACACAGATGATCTTATTGGTTGGTCACAAAGATACGGGGAGGTAAGGAGAACAAGTAGGAACATGCCTCCATTTGACCACTTTGGAAAGACACACACTTTTCCCTGCAGCTGTGACAGCCAAGCACCCCAGTTTGGCCCAGACCAGAATTAGTGCAGAGTCTGCCCTGCTCTCTTGGCCTGGCCCTGATAATCCTTAGGGCAAAAAAAGGGTAAGACAGAAAGAAATACCAAAAAAGACAAAAAGACATTTCTCCAAAGAAGACATACAGATGGCCAAGAGGCACAAAAAAAGATGCTCAACATCATTAATCATTAGAGAAATGCAAATCAAAACAACAATGAGGTATCACCTCACACCGGTCAGAATGGCCATCATCAAAAAAAATCTACAAACAATAAATGCTGGAGAGGGTGTGGAGAAAAGGGAACCCTCTTGCACTGTTGGTGGGAATGTAAATTGGTGCAGCCACTATGGAAAACAGTATGGAGTTTCCTTAAAAAACTAAAAATAGAATTACCATATGACCCAGCAATCCCACTACTGGGCATATACCCAGAGAAAACCATAATTCAAAAAGACACATGCACCCCAATGTTCATTGCAGCACTATTTGCAATAGCCAGGTCACAGAAGCAACTTAAATGCCCATCAACAGATGAATGGATAAAGAAGATGTGGTACATATATACAATGGAATATTACTCAGCCATTAAAAAGGAACGAAATTGGGTCATTTGTAGAGATGTGGATGGACTTAGAGACTGTCATACAGAGTGAAGTAAGTCAGAAAGAGAAAAACAAATATCGTATATTAATGCATATATGTGGAATGTAGAAAAATGGTGCAGAGGAACCTGTTTGCAAGGCAGAAATAGAGACACAGACATAGAGAACAAACGTATGAACACCAAGGGGGTAGAGCAGGGGCTGAGAAGTGGGGGGTGGGATGAACTGGGAGATTGGGATTGACGTATATACACTAATATGTATAAAATAGATAACAAATGAGAACCTGCTGTATAGCACAGGGAACTCTACTTCACTTCGCTGTACAGTAGAAACTAACACAACATTGTAAAACAACTATACTCCAATTTAAAAAAAAGACTAATTTACAATGAGTTGAATCAATTGGTTATCAATATGAAAAAAAAAACAAGAAAGTTGACCAACCACTGTTTTAGAGGCTTTAAAGTTTTAGATTTTATGTTCCTGTCTATGAGCTAATTCACATTACTTTTTGTGTGTGATATGAGTAGGAATGAAGATCCATTTGTTTACCAGTTGTCTCAACACATTTAACATGACTTTATTTTCCACACTGAATGGGTAGGTCATTACCTGAACTTCAGTTTCATTGATCTATTTGTTTATCCTGACATCAGCATCAAACTCTGCTCGATTACTGTAGCTTTGTATAAGTCTTGCAATCAGGGGCTGTTAGTTCTCCAAAACTGCTCACCTATTTCAGGATCTTTTTTGCTCTTCTAGATTCATTGCATTTTCACATAACTTTAAGAATCTGTGTGTCAGTGTTATAAAAATTTCCATTGTGATTTTGAATGGGATGGCATTAAATCGATAAATCAGTTCAGGGAGAATAAGACCTTTCATACTTCCATTCATTGAACATGGTATGTATAGATCTTCATTTAGGTCTTTATTTCTGTCAGTCGTATTTTGTAGTTTTCAGTGTAGAGGTCTTAAATATCTTCCATTAATTTTTTTCTGTGTATTTTGTTATCCAATGATACTATAAATATAATTGTATTTAAATTTTGGTTCTGCAAATTTGAAGACAAAATAAGAGTCTATTACAATGAGTCAAAAAAATAAAGACATGTTTTTGGTGTAGAAGTTATTATTACAAATTACCTTATAATTCTATGATTTCTACCAAGTGGACATATTTGCTTATGTTGCCACCTCACCTGTATTTTGTTGCTGTTGTTCTTAATAGATGGCAATATTTGCATGTGATTCTGGTATACTAAAAATAAAATTTTCCTTTTAAAGAAAAAAAAAAAGAAACCTTCAAGAAAAGTAGAAATAAAGCTTGTCCAGCTATTCTAAAAGTCTAAGAGGTGGAGAGAATAAATTTATCCTGTCACTTAAAGAGTTGGGATTCTATAGAGTTGCCACATGATCCAGAAATCCCACTTCTGAGCATATATCTGGACAAAACTATAATTCGAAAGGGTACATGCACCCCTATGTTCGTAGCAGCACTATTTATAATACCCAAGACATGGAACCAGCCTAAATGTCCAGTGACAGATGAAAGGCTAAAGAAAATGTGATGTACATACATACATATATATATGAATATTACTCAGCCATAAAAAAGAATGAAATAATGCCATTTGCAGCTACATGGAGGGACCCAGATATTATCATACTAAGTGAAGTGAGTCAGAAAGAGAAAGACAAATACCAAATGATATCATTTATATGTAGGATCTAAAATAAGACACAAATGAACTTATCTATGAAACAGAAACAGACTCACAGACATAGACAACAGACTTGTGGTTGCCAAGGGGGAGGAGGGGTACAGGAGGGATGATTTGGGAGTTGGGGATTAGCAGATGCAAACTATGATATATAGGATGGATAAACAACAAGGTCCTACTGCATAGCACAGGGAACTGTATTCAGTATCCTGTAATAAAAACCATAATGGAAACAAATTTTAGAAAAAGAGCCGGGATTCTATTTGACTAAAACTCTAGCCGGCCTTCCAAGCCGCTGATCAAGAACCACGACCACCAAGCGCCGTCAACACAACGAGCCTGCCCCGCATGTTGGTCGGCTGACGCAGGTGCCCTAGAAGGTTCTCCGTATCTCTGAGTGTCTTGTCCCATCTCCTTGACTAGATTGGAAGAGTCTTGGACAGAAACTAGGAACCAGAGAGCCACACACAGCCACCGTGCCTCTCCTGCCTGGCAGCCCAGCTCCCGTGAGGCTGACCAAAACACCACGTGGTCACTTCTGACCCTCCAGCCAGCGTTCCCTGGCAGATCCAAGCACGACTCCTGTGTGGGGAGGGAAAGAGGCAGCCCTCCGGTGAGAGAGTGTCCCCGCTTTCCACACCCACACCCGCACCCTCTTCCCCAGGAGCTTCTCTTCATCCTAATACAGATCAGTACATGGGATCAATTGTGTGACTGTGCACTTGTGGGACTGCGAAGACAGTGGGAGCAATGGCCTTAGGGAATGCTAGATGCAGTGATGCAAATAATGTCATCATTCTCTCTCTCTCTGTCTCCCGCTCTCTTTCTCTCTCTCTCCAGCTTGTCTTTGCTTATTTTGGTAGGTTGGCTTGTTCTTTCCCTTCTAATCCAAACAATTTATATTCACTTGGCATGGGGCACTGCCGAAACCAGGCTTACGTCGTGTCAGTGCAGCAACCTCAGAGGAGAGGAGCATCTTCCTCCTCCTGAAGCTCTCTCGTGGGCCTCACGTGGGGGACACGCTCACTGCAGTGACCAGCCCCTGGGACGGGGCCGGTGCTATGTGTCCCCAGGCAGGCTCCCAGGAACCACGATTGGTAGCCCCACTGGAAACAAGAGCTGTGGACAGGCAGCTCTCCAGAGGGAGGTACCCACCCCGAGTGTCTATGATGGTGATTCCCCTGAAGAATCAACACATCATCTGTGCAGCAAATTCCTCCTCCTATGGATAAAGGGAACAATGAGAGTGAGTATTTGATCCCATAGCCATACATCTCTGCACAACCACCCACGGGCGAGTTCTCCTGGGGTGAGCAGTGGAATTCAGGCCAGAAGTCATCCTCTTTGGCAGAAGCCGACAGGGAGGCATCCCCCGTGGCCATTTCAGCCGTTGGTATTATGTCTGGCTCAAGCCAACATTATCTGTCATTCAGTTTCAGGAACATCTGACACACCTTTCCATGCTGAGAGCTAATTGCCCTATTTTCAAACCTGGAACTGTCCCTCTTGTGATGTTTTTCCAATTGCAGTGATCTATTTGTCTAGCCAGCAAGCACAGCCAAAGCCAGAGCTATTCTCGAGCGTAGTCGGAGTAGTGAGCAGGGGAATTATTCAGCCACACGGTAAACAAAGGGAAATTCTCTCTGAATCAAAAGTTCCAAAGCAATAGCATCCTTTCCATAACCACACATATATGATGATAAAAATGATTTGCTATCCATTCTTAATCTTCATGAAATGAATGCACTCCATCATGAAAGTTGTGCAGGAGCTCCTTACTTCAAATAAGGCCATGAATACATTACCAAAGTAATTAAGTGAGAACCCAAGTGAAATAGAGCGGTGTTCCCTACCAACAGTTCTCTGTAACCAGATAAAAAAACAAAACAATCCACAGGTTAGACACAGGAGATAGAGAAATAAAAACCAAGGCAATAGACATGTAAAAATAAATAAGATCCACTGCAGAACATTGAGCTGGATCTCACGTTTCTAAAACCCCTCGTCATATTATTTTTATTACCTAGGAAAGAAGAAACAATAGGGACTCACTTTAACCTGAACTTTGAGTTACTACTTTAATATTAATAGTTATTGATCACTTGCTATGTATAAAGCCTTCTGGCAAGAAGTATAGAGAATACAAAAAAAGGGGCATAAACTATTGATCCTGTCCTCCAGGAGATCAGAGTCTAGCTGAGGAATTAAGTTATATCCAGTGCACACAAAACTATGAAACTAGATGACGAGGGTTCTGTGTCCTATAAGTAGAATATATGCAATTTTCCTCTGGATTTTAGAAGAAAAGAGAAATTAAGGCAAGGCTTCTTGGAGGTGCCATTTGGCCTTGGCCTCGGCATGTGCACCAAGGTGTCATAAAAGGGGATGTTAAGTGGAGGGAGGGAAGGGGTGTGCTCCGGAAAAACATGGTGAGGTCTGGAAAAGAGTGGCGTATGCAAGGAGCAGAAATGCAGATAGGAAGAGCAGGAAGATGCAGCTGGAAATGGAGGTGGTAACAAACCAGTGCAAGCCTTCAACGCTAGGATGAAGCTCTCCAGACCTTCTGCACAGGGACGAAGAGGCTGTCAGAACCTTTTGAGAAGGGGTGTGCTGTAGTCAATGGGGTGATGTAGGAAAATCATTCTTGGTCGTGCAGAAGGACATTGGCATTGGAAGAGGATAAACTGGGGGCATGGAAAGTGGTCAGTAAGCTAATTAGAGCTTGGGTGTTGTGTTCGTTTGCTAGGGCTGCGGTAACCAAGTATCCCAGGCTGGGGAGCTTAAACAACAGACGTGGATTTTCACAGTCCCGGAGGCTAGAAATCTGAGATCAAGGTGTCGGCATGGTTGGTTTCCTCTGAGGCTTCTCTCCTTGGCTTGTAGGTGGTTGTCTTCTCCCTCTGTCTTCGCACGGTCTTTCGTGTGTGTGTGTGTGTGTGTGTGTGTGTGTGTGTGTGTGTGTATCTTAATCTCTTCATATAAAGACATGGTCGTATTAGATGAGGGCCCACCATAATGACCTCATTTCATCTTAATTACCCCTTAGATGCCCTATGTCCAAATACAGTCACATTGTGTGGTACTTGGAATTAGGACTTCAAGCTGTGAGTTTGGGGGGTGGGCACACTTCAGTCCGTAACAGGCATAATAAGGGCTTGAATGAAGATGGTTTCCTTGGGTGTGAAGAAGAAGAAAAAAATCTGGAGGCATCATGAAGGCAGAACTAAAACTCTTAGTGAAATGCTGGAAGTGTGGGGAAGGGAGAAGATGCCGTGGAGACCACGTTTCCTAAAAGGTAAGGGATGGAGGGGAAGGAAGAAGAAGGATGAACAAGGTAACCACAGATAAAAGTTGTTTTTCGTATAGAGGAGAGTTTAACACAAAAGGTAAACAAAGGGAAAGGAGGCAGGAGACAAAGAAACCAAAGGTGGTCTCGGGCAGGTGGAAGAGGGAGAAACGCGAGCCACTGAATTCAGTCTACCTATGGGAGGGGTCATCGTTTCCTTTTAGTTAAGACAAGAGAAAATTTAGAGAGTACAGAAGATTGTGAAGACACGTCAAAATGCAGAAGATGGAAAACAAGGGAATTCCCACCAGGTGGTCTCAATTTTCTTGGTAAAACTCAAGGCAAGATATAGTGGAAACATCTAGATAAGTTAATGAACTGAAGTTTTTTGTTTGGGAATCAAAAAAAGGTGTTGGGGTCCCAGCTCTGCTGTGAGACCCTGAGCTCCTCCTTCCCTGTTTGCTGCTTTTCTAGAACAGGAAGTCTACCTCCCTGAGTGCACCTGAAATATGAATGTAAAAGCGTCTTACAAGTTGGAAAGTCCTCTGAAGCCATGGGCTGTTAATCATTGTTTTGTTTATTTATTATGTGGGCGGGAAGATCACCCATCAAGCAGACCCTTTAGGACCATACTGGGTCCAAATGGACCTCAACCTTCATATGCCCTGGGGCCCCGTCCTCAGACCAGATTGAGCTGAAATAGACCTATTCTCCAATATGCTGGACAGACTCCCCTTCCCCAGAGCTTCCCACCTTCGACCATTGGACCCTGAACTTGGTACTTTCCTAAAAAGTTACTGATGTGTCTCACCACGGTGTCCAAAATAATTCACTGCCCACCCAGTAGAGTGAATGTGAAGTTAGCTGGCCCTTCATAAATCACTTCCGTTCTTGCATTTTTTATATCAGGATGTCATATTCCCTTCTAATCTCATATATCACTTCAGGACACAATGTCACTCGCAGATTTTTGAAAAATTGTAGAAAAGATCTTCACTTCTTTGATACGTATCAACGATTCTCATTATTCAGAAATTGTCACTATTACTCTTTGATTGATGAACAGCTTGGTTTCCAAAAGTTTGTTTGAAGTCCACTGTTTTCCCCAAGATGAATATTTTCTATTATAAAAATGATATACGTCAGTTAGGTTTATAGGTCGACCTACAAGAATCTATATAACCGTAAAAGAGAATGGACACCATAGCCTCACATCACTCTGTCCAAGCTACGGGAAAGCGTTTCGTCTCCCAGCTTCCTCAGAAGCAGAGAGAAGATTCTTTCTCAGAAACACACATCTCAGGACCCCGAATTGGGTCATGTGTCCGTTTTTAAACACTTTCTCTGGGACAGGGTATGTTCATTGACTTCAGCCAATCAGGAGGTGGGGGTGATGTAAGACCTCCCTGAAACTCCTGGACTGATGGGGGAAGGACCAATCAATACCGGAATAAAGGAAAAAAGAGGAAGGGAGTCTGGATTCTGGACAGCCAGGTACATCACCCCCATTCACCACACATGTGCTACAGAAAGAAGCAAGAGCAAGAAGTGTTTTCTCTCTGTTCTTTGTATGATGCCAGCTTGGAAACCTCCAACTTCACCTTTCCTCCCTAAATCCCAGCTGCCAGCATACCCAGGCTTCCACTGAGGCCAAAGTGGTCCATAGCAGACCTCATGTTTGGAAGCCTAGTGCAGAATAACCCGTTCAATCCCCCCAGTTCTTCATGCCAACCATTCCCCTATCCCACGCCCTCCCCCTACACCAACATTGGTGTTGCTGATCTCAGTTGACTAGTAAGAAGTTGCTAGATACACTAAGACACACTGAGGTCGACGAGTCACTAACTCAGGTATTTGTGTCGTTAAAGTAGGTGATTATTTCTAACCCCAACATTCCAGTAAATCACGGATTGGTGAAATTTCAGGCTGCATAAACAGAGAGAGATAATAAAAAGAGGAGGAAATGGAAGTAGGTAAGTAAGCCAGCTGTGCCTGGGTCCAACTGTGTCTAGGTGTCTTCCTTTGGTTGCACTTTTCTTACTATTCCTTCTATTTCATCTATGAACATACATGGCAGTAGCAGCAGGAGGAAGGAACATGGTGGGGACTGTCGCATTTTCATATGTTACGGACGCCTTCCACATTCATTTGCTAAGTGAAGGCCGCTGCATGGAGTCATAGATGAGTTACTAGACAGGCAGGTGACGAATGATAGAGACCAACACACTGTATTCCGTCATCGTCCATTATAGGAAGCACTATTATTACGTAACACTAAGAAAGGGAAGAAATACTGCCAATTATAAGAGTCATCAGTGTTAAAAATGAAAAAAAAAAGTGCATTTCGAATTGATGGAATACAGTATGCACCTGCTTTCCCAAACTAGGTTATTTTCTAACTCATTTAAGTGCAGTTTGGAATAAGGAGGTAGAAGCATCAGAGATCTGAAGATGAAGATTTGAGGAATTCATTTTCCTTTCTACCAAAAATACAGGCAGGGTATCCCATTCCTGGGTCTTTTAGACCATCCATTCAAAAACCCATTAATAGTATATGAGCAGAGGCCGTGCACAAGGCACTCTGCTCGGCGCCGTGGGGCACAGAGAGATGTAAACCATGGCAACAAGCCTCAAGACGTCGTCTTTATGACTTAGTCGAGAAGAGGAATCACAGAGAATAGAAAAGAAAACCTTAAACAGAAGAAGCCATCATATTGTGTTCCAGATAATTCTGGAAGGATCACTGGGGTCTGGCGCCATAGGGAAGACTTTGGACTTGAACTGGATCTTGTGGAATGGATACAGTCTAGACAGCAGTGGCAGTGTTCTGTGCTCCGCTACCGGGCAAGAGCAGAGTGCTCTGATGTAAAAAGGTCCTGAAGAACCTAGGGGTAAGACGGGAATAAACACGCAGACCTACTAGAGAATGGACTTGAGCATAAGAGGAGGGGGAAGGGTAAGCTGTGACAAAGTGAGAGAGTGGCATGGACATATATACACTACCAAATGTGAAATAGATAGCTAGTGGGAAGCAGCCGCATAGCACAGGGAGATCAGCTCGGCGCTTTGTGACCACCTAGAGGGGTGGGATAGGGAGGGTGGGATAGGGAGGGTGGGAGGGAGACGCAAGAGGGAGGGGATATGGGGACATGTGTATGTGTATAACTGATTCACTTTGTTATAAAGCAGAAACTAATACACCATTGTAAAGCAATTATACTCCAATAAAGATGTTTAAAAAAAAAAAAGCTGAAAAAAAAAATTCATCGGAGACCTCCCTGGAGCCAGCCACATGCTAATGCCCTCCCTCCAGCCTCGTTAGGGAACAGTACACTGATTTAGTTTCCTCTGCCTTCACTGCATTGATTCTCTCTGTGATCTTCCAGCCAGTGAATCTAAACCAGGTTCTTCTCATTCAGTTCTTAGCCATGCATCTTGGTGGACTGAATTCTCTTTATGCCCCAACTATCAATATCCTGGGACCGATTGGTAGAGTTGTTATACGGGGAATGGTATTCTGAGAGCACTTACTCAGGGAGCCAGGACTACTAAAACCCAACCCATCATCACAACTCTCTCCTAAGTCTCTGAGGTTCAAGGACGATGATAATTATATTAAGGGCTAAGGATGTTGGCACTGCCTTTGGTTTTGACCCAAATCCCAGTGTAGAACTCCAATAGGCTGGGCTGGATCTTGACAAAGACTCAGTTGTCCAGGACTGATGCCCGAGTAGTCACATTTCTCTCTTTCCAAACCTAAATTTCAGATTATACTGTTGCACAAAGAAAAGCCATATATTTATATCCCTGACAGATAAGAACTAGAACAGAGAGTCCTCATTTCCTTGTAAGAATTTATGCTCATCTCCAAGTTCAACCCGCCCGAGAATGGGGCCTGATCCGCTGGCTTTGATCATTTCTTCCTTGACCGTGGAGTCAGGCAGGGAGACATCTCTCCCCTGGAAAGTCTCAGGAGTTACCCTCGTTTCTGATCTGTAAAGTAGAATACATCGGACGGCAAAGGAATGAAAACAAAATCACATAGGATTCCCTTTCCAATGAATATCATTTACTGAAAAGAATAAATGATGTGAAACTCTAGGCACTGCAAAGCCCAGGGAAGAGGTGAAATATTCAGAGAATTTTTATATACGTAAAGCAAACAGAATGTTTCACATTAAGATAAAAGAAAGGATTTTTTTTTTCAAAAGCAAGTTGGGGAGGGGAATCATGGAGACATGCTTCAATATCAGAATTACTGCAGCAGCTCTGGACTTGTCTTTGTCCTTTGGGCCATCTGAACACAGACAACGGGGTCAGCTCCCAGCTTGAAAGGCCCGCTCTCTCCTCTCCGTCCCCTCCTCATTGGCCTCTATCGTGACTCAGCATCTCTGACTTTTCCTGCAATGTTAAATAGTAAAAGGCCCCAGAAAGTTCTTGATTTACTCTTTGTCTTAGACCCATCAACCAGTTCTAGAAAATAACGCTACACGTCATGTCGTTCTATGGTAACAACAAACGATGGGTCGTTAGTCTCAAAGACCAAAAAAAAAAGGTTCTAGCCAAAGTTTTGACTTCCTGCTACATTAAAAAAATGGAGCCAGGGAGACTCCCGTTATTCCGCATGCAGTCCTGCACAGTCCCAAGCTCCACCCACTAGAAACTGAACCAAATCTCCAGCCCAGAATGTGATTAGCTGATCAGCAGAGGGTTGAGTGATGGGTGGGGACTTGAGACCAGGTGGCTTTCTTCCTTCTCAAAGCCAATTGCTGATCTCAAAGGGAGACGCTTGGCAAGCCAAGGCCAAACTCACATCCCTCTGAGGCCCCATTTCCCATCACACACACTCTCACTTCCACTCCCACTCCCCCATTGCCCACCACTTTTCATTCCCTGCTTCTCTCAGCCCCTTCAGCCTGAGGGTTCCTGCCTCGGCTGGGGGCTCCTTGCCACGTCCATGGCCACCACGGTCGGGTCAGAGGGTCATGGGAAAACTACATAGAATTAGTCTTAAACACACAGGCACACGCATGCACACACACACACCCCATACGTAAGCACACACGCATGCACACACATACACACACAAGCACACATGCACATACAAGTGTACACACACACAAATTCTTTTTTAAAAATTCATTAGAATGCTTTTTTTTCAGACCCACCCAGATTCCTCACTCTCCCTCCCAGCATTTCCTGTTTGAGTTTACAGTTGACAGTGTTACAGTCAAACGCTGTAAATAATAGTCTCCCACTAAATGACACTTGTTAGAAAGTTCCTTCTTTATGGGTTTCAGAACACAGGGTTGGGGTAGCGAGAGGATGAGAGATGGATTCAAGCTCTTCAAACATCACTGTATTGATCTATGTACCAAAAAATATGGAATCTGTCAAGCAAACAGCACTCTGTTCAATGTAAAATGTAATACCAGCTGTGGTAGCCACTGCTGCCAGTACATATATTTCAGGAAGTCAATTTACTTTTAAATGGAATTTTAACATTGGCGAAAGGAGTCACACTGGAACCTTTTTTTTTTTTTAATTTTGTGGTACGCGGGCCTCTCACTGTTGTGGCCTCTCCCGTTGCGGAGCACAGGCTCCGGACGCGCAGGCTCAGCGGCCGTGGCTCACGGGCCCAGCCGCTCCGTGGCATGTGGGATCTTCTCAGACCGGGGCACGAACCCGTGTCCCCTGCACTGGCAGGCAGACTCTCAACCACTGCGCCACCATGGAAGCCCCACACTGGAACCTTTATTTATGTGAAAACTTCTTCAGCAGTGAGGAACAATGCACACGCTCACAGTCTGCAGAGACGGAAACTACACAAACCTCAGGAGACATGTTTGTTTTCTCAATCATCTATTTACCTGCGGATGCAGTGGGCAAAGACGGAGAAGGAGGCGGGGGGCAGGGAGGTTCCATGGTGCAGGCCTGCCAGCTTACCAGCTCCTGGAGGTCCGTGATCAGTGTGAGTGATCCCCTCTTTGGGGCTTGGGGAGCTACCTTCCTTGGGAGAAAGGGGGAAAGGTGACAATGGCAGGGCCACATCATCCTGCTGAAGGTCTACATGGAAGGGAGGTCCATTCTCTACATCACCTCTGAATTAGAGCTATGTGATCATGGGCCTTTTGCTTAACCTCTCTGGGCTCAGTTTCTTCATCTGTAAAGTAGAGATGGCAACCCTTACCTGTCGGGATTTCGTGAGAGTTAAATAAGAGGACATATGTACAAGTGGCGTCGGGGTAGCTAGTCAACAATGAAAAGGTAGTATTTCCCTTTTCTCTTCTTTTTTTCCCTGCAGTGAAGACTTGTGTCTTGTTCAGGGTCCAAGGGTAAGGTGGATGGGCCAACCCACCTTTCTGATTCA
The DNA here is from genome assembly GCF_039906515.1 of Pseudorca crassidens. Classification (NCBI taxonomy): domain Eukaryota; kingdom Metazoa; phylum Chordata; class Mammalia; order Artiodactyla; family Delphinidae; genus Pseudorca; species Pseudorca crassidens. The sequence continues at coordinate 60,713,717 of NC_090307.1, forward strand.
CGGCACGGCCAAGGAAGCCTCTCCCTTCCTTACAGGCAGGAGCTGAGGAGGGTCTGAGACTGGTTCGTGCTAACGAGTGGGGTAAACTTACTGGTTAAGGCTTCTTGCTCAGTTAGCAGAGGTGCTGATCTGTCTTGGCACAGGGGGACTTGTTCTAAGAGCTTAAAAACTGTATGAATAGTAAGCCAAGAAATGCCTGTGGCTGGGCTGGAGACTATCTAAGTAAACAGCAATTCTGCTGATGGCGCATTTTCGGCACCTAGAGGGGGTCCTCTTCTCAGGCAGGACAGCAAGTCCTGTCTCTCCCCACCTTGCGGAGCAGGGAGTTGCCCGTGGGGGAAAGTCACAGAATAACCTCTTCAGGAACAATAGTTTCCGACCGTCACGGAGCCATGAGGGAATTTAAGGTCATCTGTCCAGCTCCCATCAGATGTCTGATCCCCCGCGTCCTGTGGGCATCTCGGGTGACCTGCCCGTTGGTGAGGCTTCTGGAGCTGTGTGTGCGTCACGCACAGGCCTGTCCTCGGGGCCCGCGGACGGGGGACTCACTGGAGAAACCCTGTTCTCTCGGATCGCCCACTTTGGCTCCCTGACTCCTTCGGACGTGACACGAGAAAAGAGTTTTATTAATATTATAATGTACCAGATAATACATGTTAGTTAACAAGAATCCACACAGCTCATTTGGGTTCTAATTAAAATCTGAAAATACATTCTCCACTGTAAAATCCGTATCATTTAATCACCGAATTACATATCCCGTCCATGTTCGTAGTTCCCAGATTGTGGTGCCTTTGATACAAATATCGTTATAGAATGGATTACATGCTTTTAGTTTGATGTCATGAACACTGATATGTGCTTGGGGAAAGATTATAAAGAAATCACTTGAGCACCACGACACCCCTACCCCCCGGCCCTGCCACATAAGCTCTGGGGAGATCCACACAAGGGCACAAGAAAAATGGACCCCTGACTCTCCTCAACGCCAGAACAGCTTTTAACACATTTATGATTACAGTTTCCCCTTCCCTCTCCCTCTCCCTCTATTTGTCTTTTAAGGCGAAATAGAATCCCCCTTCAAATAACTTTTTTTTTTCAAAAAACTCACATCCATTTGTGTCCTAGGAAATTTAGGGTCAATTCTTCCTGTGTTTTTTTTTTTCCCCTTCCTTTTTACGCTGCAGGTGCCTTAGTATATATTGTATTATATAAGTGGATTAATTTTCTCCCTTTTGGCTCTAAAACATTTCATTCAACTTGTTTTGGATTTCAAAGCTCAGTCTTTCTGGGTAGGCAGCACTCTGAGTTTTCAAAACAGACTTCTCACAGGATATTATTTTTGGTCTTTAATCACAGGGAAACAAAACGTGGATTTGGGGCCACGCCCTCCATCCCTCTTTCCGCTCTTCCCCTACCAACCTTGCACCTGGAAAATGCAAGACAAATACAAAATCTAACCTAGCAAAGACCCAGAAATATGCCCGGTGCCGTCTTTGTTTTAAGTGAGACCTTCATCTGCACCCACGCCCCTGGAGTCAGGAGAGGGACCCGTCTGCTGTAGGCTTCCCTCCCGGAGTAGCCCTCGCCTGTATCTCCCAGCTGTACCCCTATTGGCTGAGTGATGAACAGGGTAACTTAACCTTTCTCAGCCTCAATTTTCTCATGTCTTAAATGATGATATGGTACCTGAGTCATAGGGTTCTTATGAGAATTAAATGAGGGGCCCATGGAACATGGCAGGCACATGGTAAGCATCCTTAGGGCACCATCATCACCCCTCTGAAGGTTCCTTCCCCAACATGTTACAGAGCGCTCCCCACCCCAGTCTCCTCCCAGCCCTGACAGCCAACACAGCCACTCTCATCCCTTCACTCTCTATTCCTACTTCCTACCGGGGCAGGGAGGCCATTACTTGAAGACAACCTCTCCTGTAACCGACCAGGGCCCTTGGACTCTTTAATCAATAGAAACTGATAAGAGGCCAGAGGAGAATTTCAGGTGGGCAGGATAGGAACTTGGACCTGGCGTTTGTTTCAAGTCACCTGTGACAGGTGTGACAAAGCCAGGAAGGATGGAGAAGAGACAGAGGTCACGGGGAAGCCAGGGGGGCCAGAACCTCTCCTTGCAGGGCTCACAGTGGGTGACTTTCTCAGGGACGCCTGAGACGGTTCAGTCAAGGTCAAATCCATCCTGCCCCTCCTTTCATAACGTGGTGGTTTGGGGACAACTTCATCTCACCCCCAAGAGCAGCGTGTGGCTCTGTCCTTAGCGTGTGGTCACTCTTCTCATCTCTCCTTCTTCAAAATCATTCCTGTAGCAAAGGTGCTCGTGGATACTTTTTAGAAACCAGTAAGGCTCTGTCAGTAATGTTTCCTGGAGGACTGCAAATTTGAGCCAGTGTCCAAAATGCAGTAACCTGGTAATAAATCATTATATCTTCTTTTCCGAAGAAAAGTCACTTCCAGGACAGATCTCTGCTTTTGCTTCTCCACAAAATGATGAATGGCTCCGTACAAAGACAGACATTATATTAACCAAGCCAGATCTGGGTGCGCAGCCGGGGCAGAGCTTAGGGGACTGCATGAATGCAACGTCCAGCCTCGACACAGCTCCACTCACCGCATCTCCCCCAAGACCCCCTCATCCCCCCACCCTGTGCCCCCCTTGGACTGGAGGCCCCCTTCCCTACAAGCCCTCCCATTGTTCGTCCTCGCCCCGGTGTTTCAGGGAATAATGAAAGAAGCTGGCTTGTAACCCATACGATTTTGTCCTGACAGCACCTCCCTGTGTTCCCTCTGGCTGCAGGCTGTCTACGGCAGTCTGGAGAAACTTCTGAAATCTCTCTTCAGACCCATTAACTGGAGAATGATACAGCTCTGAACCAGAATGCTGGATGATTTGTTATCCCAGAAATATTTCATTTTAATTTTTAAGAAATTGCTCTGGGTGATTCTTGGGGAAAAAGAAAAAAAAAACCCTGAAAAACTATAGTTAAATGCTTTCACAGTCAAAACCACTTGCTGTTAAAATCATTGACTACATTTTTTTTGGAATGCTTGACTGATTACATGCTCTCTTCTTTAGATATATTGACAGATTCTCAGGCTGGGTTGGTTCCCCAAGCACACATAATGCATAATCCTTGGCAAAATTACTAAAGGAATCATTTATATGGGCTGGAAGACTGCAGTTCTACCTGGAGAATTGCATTATTTCTTATCTCAACTACCCCGCTGTCATTCTCAAAGTGAGCTCGCTGCATGGCTCCCCAGGGACCTGCCACCGGGAGGCTGGGACGCTGGCGGCAGCAGCCACCTCCCGAGATGCTGAGCCCGGGGTGTGGGATAGAGAGCGGATGCCAGGTCACTCCTTCCCTCCAGAGAGCTTCTGCTCTGTCCTGTGGACACCGAGGCCCCCTGGGCCCCAAAGTGACACTTGAGTGACAGAGAAATGGCTCAGAGGGTGGGTTCAGGACCGGTGCAGGCCTGGCCTTGGCCGAGTTAGGTAGCATCTGGCTAAGCCTGGCATCCGCATCTAGAGTATGGTACCCACCTTGTTTGATTCTATGAGGATGAAATCAGATCAAGCAGCCGAAGAGGCAAGCATGAGGCCCTCAAGTCGCCCTCAAGTCGTAAGCCATCCAGAAACATGAGCCATCCAGCAACGGTCCTGTTCATTCCGCTGCTTCATGACCACATTCTCTGCGAGGCTAACACACTTGTGCTCCCGAACCAAACTGGAAACTCATATTGTTTCATCCCAAGCCTGCTTTTCTGCAAGACTGGAAAGATGGCTGAGATATCCACACCCACCTCCCCCTCGTCTCCCTTAGGAGTGAGGACGTCCTTCCCCGATGCCCCCCTGCTGAATCCCCCTCCCTCCTCATTAGCCCAAGTAGGTGTAGGCTTGTCTGTTCTGAGCCACTTCCTGACAAGGGGAATGGAGCCAATAGAAGGGTCTAGTATAATCCCCGGGCGGGCGGATGTTGGAGGCTCCTGGGATCTCACTCTTAGAAGAGCACTGCACAAGTTCAAGGAGCCAAAAGAAGCCCAGTGAACAAGGGGGCAGGCGTAGGAGGTGAGTTTAGAGAAGGAATCACAGAGGGACTTGTATGGGAGCTACCCCGGGAGTTAAGTAGGGGAATGATAGAATCCAACTTGTATTTTAAAAAGAGCGTCCTCAACACTCACGCGCCAAATGGCACAGAACCAGAGCAGCCTGGAAGGGAGGAGAAGGCAGGGACCTGGATGAGGTGATGTTTCCCTGTCAGGTGTGAGGAAAAGAGTGAGTTTAACACATGCCACAAAGAGGAGAAATCCTTCTGACTTCTCCGAAGAAAGTAGAACTACTGAGTTAAAGGATGATAATATAATTTCCTAAATTAGGTAAACTTAATGATGCAGGGTAATGCAACGTCTACTTTAATAACAAAGTCACATAGTCAGGATTATTCTTGGTAGACAGCTGGCCCACGACATCCTTCTAGAAAAAACCAACAGTCAAACCAAAGAATGTTGGATGGTGACACGAAGCATACAAGAGCGTGGACCAAAATGCCCTCAGTTTGGACCAGGAAAAGATGCTAAGATATAAAAACAGGTGGATTAGAGGAGCAGAAGCACATTGGCGGGATGAGGGGGAAAGATGGGGAATGATTATGGGAAACAGGAGCTGCCAGGACCCAGGATCTCAGAAGACGTGGTTTATAGGAGGGAGGCCAGACACGAGCTGTTCTTTCAAAGTTCCTGCAAAGCCGCTCTCTAAGCAGAGCACATGGGGGCCTCTCCATGGGTTGAGAGGTGCCGATGGTGGCCCCAGTGTGGGTCATTTCTGTACACACTGAGCACTTTCCCCCCAGGATGGCAGGCCGGGCTCAGCTGTCTGCAGTGATCACCTGCGTAGTCTGCAGTGATCACCTGCGTATCAGATCCTGGGAACACGAAGTGAAGACACGTAACGAAAAGAAGCTGGGTTTCAGACCTAAGAGCCCATGAAAGGAAAACAAATAGACTTAGGTTGTTTTCATTTTTCTCAAAAAAAAAAAAAAAGTCACCACTTGTCTGAACCGGCACACAAAGTGGTTTCCCAATCAATCCATCAGCAGCTCTAAACATCCATGCTGATCCACTCCAGAAAATCTGAAGAAGAAAGCCTCTTGAGAGAAGGAATGATTTGCTTGCTCTCTAAATAGACTGTTTGCTATGTCTTTTAACACCAGCTAATGTTTGCAGAACATCACTGAGGTCAAATTGGATAAAACATATTTAGACACAATCAGATCGTTCTGTATTCAAAACAACTTCGAGGAGAAAGGCAGCCTGCTGTCCTGGGATTGGAACCTTCTAGGGAAACGCGACTGAGGATTTGCAGGGTTACTTGGCCTGTAGGCTGAATGTTTATGCTGTCGCTGTGTGTTTATGCAGTCCTGACTTCCGGGTGATGTGCAGAGACTCCAGGAAGATCTGCACAAAGGCTGTTTAAGCAGATGGCAAAGCTGGACTTGGGCAGAAAGGGAACTTATTTGTCTCTTTTGTTCTATGTTCTTCACTCCTTTCCAGAATTCTCTATTCCCCACCATCGTAGAGTCTTAGAAGCCCATAGTCTCCTCATATTTGCTTCTGTTTTCTCCAACCTGACTCCCTCCCATGCAAATAGGAGGTTGATATGACGGGCAGGGTCTGGGAGCCAGTGTTGAGTGATCTGCCCTACGTTAGTGTCTCCTTATTCATCCTCTGTGCCTCAGTTTCCCCATCTATAAAGCAGTGGAAATGAAAGTACCCACCTAGCAAGGCTGCAGCTAAGATCAACTGAGCTGATCAGGATGAAGCAATCAGGCAGTGCTGGGGTCTGGTAAACACCCAATAGAGGCAGGTGAGACTATTACCATTCTTATCCTTCTCCCAAGAGATTTTCATGGTTTCCCCCTTCCCTTCAAAAACTTTTCATCATTTCAGGTCCTCGCTGCTGAGGGAGGGCTTCACTCAGCAGTATAGCATTCCAAGCTCTGTCAGTGTCTCTTGATGTCCCCAACCTAATTTTTCACTTCTGTCCTTAAAGCTCATTTGCATCCCGCAGACTCTCTGCCTCATTCAACGTTTGTAGAAATTGCATTTTGTGCCAGGCTCTGTGCTGGGGGAGGTGAAATAAAATGAATGACATTTCCCTAATCTCCCAGGAGATAACAGAGCTTCTCCCATGCTGCTCTGCCTTATCACGAGTCACCGGTGGTCTCTGTTTCGCATTTTTGGGGATGGATGCATTGGTACAGAGCCGCCGCCATCCATCCGCTGCGGGAAGAGGTGGACTGTTGGTCACAGCACTGATCACGATGACAAAGTAAGTGAGTGGATAGCAGATTTGTAGCGAGACAGCTGAGTGGCTATGCCCTTCTGGGTGTATGTTTGTTCTTCTCTCAAGGAGCTCTGGTGTTGAAGTCTAATGTGTGATTTCACTGAGGTTTACAAAGAAGCAACGGTTCACGGAGGCACATTAACTGCACATCTGGATTTGACCTTGGATCTTGCCAGCGATCTTAGGGGAGGAGAGTGGTGGCAAGTCTACAGCCCCTTCCTCTGTGCCCCCAGCACACAGCACTTGGCACGCTGCCCTAGTGACCCCTAGAGTCCACTAGTGGACTCTCAACCACTGCGCCACCAGGGAAGTCCCCCAGCTGCAGATTTTTAAGCAGGGAAGAAGGGAAAGGATTGTGACAGTAGGAAGAGGGTGAAAATCATTATAGAACTGTTTTTTCCTCTTTGCCTTGGATGTAGTTCCATCCTAAATCAGAGGTTGTAATGTTTAGTCCAATCTGCGTTTCTTTAGCATTTAGACATTTACTGATGTTACTTAACTTTGGAAACCTTGTCAGAAGGGGATGGGCTTCAATTTATTTATTCAGTGTAACAGACATAGTCTCAGGCCTCGCAGAGTTTCTCTCTCAAAATAGGCTGCTGGGCTTCCCTGGTGGCGCAGTGGTTGAGAGTCCGCCTGCGATGCAGGGGACAGGGTTCGTGCCCCGGTCCGGGAAGATCCCACATGCCGCGGAGTGGCTGCGCCCATGAGCTATGGCCGCTGAGCCTGCGCGTCCGGAGCCTGTTGCTCCGCAATGGGAGAGGCCACAACAGTGGGAGGCCCGCGTACCGCAAAAATAAATAAATAAATAAATAAACAAAATAGGCTGCTGAGAAAGATTTGTCCCCTGGAATGCCTCCCTTCCCCGAGCTCAAGGTCCACTTGGGTACCGAGCATCTAGAGGGCAGGCGTGATCTTTATTCCCTGGTACCTGTGTGGGTCAAGGGGCCAGGACATCTCCTCCTCAGTCCCAAATGTCTTGTCTTCCTCTCTGTTAAAATTTGAGCAGCATTAAAACCCCACATGCCATGATAAAGCCATCATGATGATGAACAGTGGCCTTAACTGCGTATTAAAGGATATTTATGTTGGGATGACGAAGTTAAAACCCCTAATTGATTGGAGACACTTGAGTAACGGGATCCACGGAGCCCCATTAGTATCACATTGACATACTCGCTTATCTTGGTAGCTGATGGCTAAAGGATGCAGATGAGAACCTTGCCCCGCATCACATCGAGGGTAAGCTTTCTGACCTTAGATTTATGTTTGCTAAAGCAGCAAACCCAGCTGCTGACTTCATGGTCTGAATTACAGATTTTTCATTTAGCTGGACGACATGAATCTGTGGCTCCGATTATGTCTGCACTTACAGCCCCCCCAAGTGCCCACCACATTCTAATGCACTTGTTTACCTCCCCCCACCCTTGGAGTAAAAGTACATCTGCAGCGTCCGTCCCCTTGTCCCTCATCCCTCTGCAGAGCTGTCACTAGACAGATGCCTGGACCCCTCTCAGCAGCGCCTTCCCCTGTTGTTCTGCTCCTTGCTGCCTTTGTCTCTTCCAAGGAGGCTTCCTTCCATCAGAACTTTCCAATCTAAGAAATAATGAACTCGATCCTCCCCCCCTGTTCAGGGAATGCGCAGAGCAGAGCAGAGCAGAGAAGAGCTTTTTAAATTTAACAAGCTTTGACTGAGCCCTGCCTTGCACTGGGCACTAGAGCCCCCTTCCCAGTTTTGGGGTGGAGGGTTGCTCATGTTCTGTGCAACCAGCGATGTATCTGGTCCCAGCTTTTTCTCCCAAACTTTCCTTCCAGCTGATTGGCTTTGGTCCTGGAATTTTGAGACCTAGTCTGCATCCTACATCCAGGCTCTGGTCTTTCCTTTTTCCTTCCTTTTTTTTCTTAAATGAAAATATAATCATCCTATACATGCTGTTTTATAATCTGCTTAAAAATTTTTTTTTAATTAATTGCAGTGGCGATACATACTTTGTTTGAGAGTTCATATGTTACCTAAATATGTAAAGTTAAGTCTTCAAAGAATATTTCCAGACTTTTTCAATGCAGAGAGAAACACAAGCATTAAACTATAAATGTACAATTAAAATGAAATTTTAATATACATCTTTTCTTGAAAATTATTTTTTATTTTTATTTAGCACATGGTGGATATTTTCCACATCAACAAATTACATCTATATTATTCTAGATGCACAGGTCAGATGTAACATCATTTATTTAATGTACCCATTATTGTTAGATATTTAGAATATTTTCTATATTTTGCGATCATAAACAATTATTGGATGAACATTCTTTTAGCTGAATCATTTTTCCTTTTTTTCTTTTTATTATGGAAAATTTCATCCATACACAAACTAAAGTGAATAATATAATAAACCCCAAACCCAGTACCTAAGTTCAAAATTATCAACATTGTGTCCCTCTTGTTTCATCTGTTTCCCTCCCCAACACACACACACACACACACACACACACACACACTTTTTGTTTCCCTAGAGTACTTTAAAACAAATATGACACTTTCTAAATTCTTTCTAAAAGACAGGAAGAGAAGTATAAAAAAGGATCACCAGATAAGACCTCCTTCCTTCCTTTCCTGTCTCACCCCCACCGCTCTGAGGGCCCTAGTTTCTGGGAGGTTAAGCCCTGTCTCCTGCTTTTCCTACGAGGTTAGAATGGCAGGCGTGTTGCACACCTATTTTATAAGGTACGTCATGTCTCACTCATCATCTTTCTGAATTGAATCGAGTTACTTGGCCTTTCTAAGCTCGAGGGTTGAAATAATAATAATAAGCAGATTGTACGGTTGTCCTGGGCGGTGAATGGGATCATGAAGGTGGGTAGGGAGGCAAGCACAGTGCTGGCATGGAGGAAAAGACACATGGTCCACGCTAAGCCCTTGCCCTTAGGAAAGCAGGTCAAGCAGAGCCTCTGAGCACCTGAGACCAACAGCCTGGCCTTGACCTTGAGGAAGGTGGCTCTACAGCACCAGTATGTGTCCTGACTCGTCTCCACGAAAATAGGCACCCCAGTGCATGTCTCTGCATCGAGACTATGCCGGACCGTCCATGTGACTGTGGCATCATCAATCCTCTAAAAGCCAAATGTCTGACCAGACTGTAGTGGGTTAAACCAAGTCCTCTGTGACCCGCATTTCCTTGGTGGTTCTCATATGGGTTCCAGTCCCTGCTCTGGGACCTGCGACACCAGGTAAGTCATGGTACATTTCTGGGTCATTGTCTCACCTGGGGGACCAGAGCGCTGGATCCCAACATCCCTGAAGGCTATTCCAGCACAGAGGGCACACTTAGAACCTGGAAACACCTTCTCTCCGGATAGGCTGGAGGCTGGTTGTAGGATGGAGGGTGCACCCGGCGTGCGTGGTGGGGCTGCAGGGCTGGGAGGGCCCAGGGTTTACAGTCACAGACCTGCACCCAAGGCTCCTTCTTCACCAGCTCCATGAGTCACGGAAAGTCTCACCCTCACTAGGTTTCTGCGTCCCCAGCTGGGACGCAGACATCATAACGCTGCCTCACAGGGTTAGTCGTTCACTCACTAGCTCCTTCACTCATTCACTCTCCAAACTCCATTGAGTGCCTACAAGGCACAATGTCCCCGCCTGGTCGCTGAGAAGACATCAGTGAACAGAACAACGGAACTCCCTGCCTGCTTTCTTGTGGGGATGCATAGAACAGAGGCAACATCCTTTATTTAGCTTACCCATCACTGATAGATATTTAGAATATTTCCTATTTTAAGGTCACAAATGATTATAGGATGTGGTTGGGAGTAGAGGAGAAGTGAACAAAAATGAATTGTAAAATAAGTCGTAAGTTGGATGGAGATAAACGCTAAGGAGAAAATGAAGTGGAGGCAGGGATAAGGGTGATCGATGGACCAGTGAGAGAGGCGACAGGATGGCAGTTTTAGAGAGGTAGCCAGGCAAGACCATGGAGAAGGTGACACTGAGGGATGTGAAGGAGTGAGCCGTGAAGACACCAGGGGGAAGAGCTTCTGGGCTGAGGAAACAGAAAGGGCAAAGGTCCTGAGGCAGGACCATAGTTTAGAGCTGGAAAGGAAGCTACTACGGCAGGAACAGAGGAAGGAGAGGGCCAGGCCAGACAGGGAACGGGACAGATCATACTGGTCCCCGATAAGATAGATGGATCCTGCCTTTTATTCTTCCTGTGTCTGGGAGTCACTGAGGGGTCCGGGAGGAGGCATGGTATCATCTAACTTAGCACTTTTCGAAGCATAGTCTCCTATCTCCTGGGAGTCCCTGAGACCTTTTCAGGGACCCTCATGAAGTCAAAATATTTTCATAGTTGTGTAAGGCTTAATTTTCCCTCTCCATTCCCATCTTCTCATGAGTATACAGTGGAGTTTTGCAGAGGCTACACGACATATAACCTTTAATTGCTTGAAAGCAGAGGCAAATCAGAGAATCCAACTAAATTCTATTAAGCCAGACCTTAAGGAGATCTGCAAAACATACTTTTCAAACTGTATACTGTTACGTTTCTCACTGCATTGTTTTTGTTTTAGAAAATGTTATTTTTCATAAAATTATTTGTGTTAATGTGCAATGGGTGTGTTATTTTTTTACTGAATTATTTTAAAATTTTCAGTTTTAAATCACGATACGGTAAATATCAACGGGTATACCTGAGGTAGCAAAGCTTTTGGAGGTCGTCAATTATTTCTAAGGACATAAAGTGTTCTGAGACCAAACATGTGAGCCCCACTGGTCTAAGAAAGGTTTGCACGGACCTCGTGTGTGGTGTCGAGACGGAGAAAGTGATTTCAATAACAGGACGGAGGGTGACTAGGATGGTGGCGCTGGGGCCGTTGAGGAGCGTGTAGATTCTGGATGTATTTTGAAGGTAAAACTGACAGAAATTGCTGATTGGACCATACGTAGATTTGAGAGAAAGAGTCAAGAATTCCTCCTTGGTTGGGACCTGATCAACCAGAAGGATAGCGCTGCTGTTGATGAAGTGAGGGGGGCAGTGGGGTGGGGGGGCAGGATCGAGGCGGGGGAGGGGAGGGATGGGAGGTCAGGAGCTCGGCCATGGACATGACAGCTGTTAGATGTCTGCAGGTATCCAGCCAGAAATTTCAAGCCGGTCAATGTACATACAAGTCTGACATCCAAGAGAGGCATCCAGGCTGGAGATATAAATTTGGGGTGTCATCAGAATATACGTGGACTTAAAGTCATGCACTGGCTGAACTCTCCCAGGGTATGAGTGTAGATAGAAGAAAGCACCCAAAGATGCTGCAACATCCAGGGGGATGAGAAGAGGAAATAGCAAAGGAGACTGAGCAGGAAGGGGAGAACGAGAGAAGCTGTGGGGTTCTGGGTTCCAAGTGAAGAAAGTGTATGAAGAAGGAAAAGTGGTCGACAACCTCGAGCAGTGAGCGGTACTGACTACTGAGTTCACACCTGGAGTTCACAGTGCCTTGGATCCGGGCAGTTTCTGTGATGGCGTGGACGAATGTGGACTGGAGTGAGTGGGTGAAAGGTGAGGATGGACAGCTCTGCTGAGGAGTTTGCCGTAACGGGATGGAGAGAAATCAGGTGGTAGAGGAGGAGAAGCAAGGTCCAGAGAGAGTTTTTATTTCTTTTCCTTTGATATTGAAGCGGAAAGATAGTATATTCCCTCTTTTGATGAGGACACAAGAGTAGAAAGGCAGGCTTTGACAGGAGAGGAAAGAGCGGGGAAGATGAAGGAATGAAGGAATTCTAGGAAGGAGAGGGGGTGGGATCCTGTGAAAAGAGGGGAGCTGGTCCTGACCACAGTGATGGGACAGAGGCAGGGAATGTGGGCGCAAGTGCAGAGGATGCAGTGTGTGTCCACTCTCTCTGTTTCTACTTTCTCAGTGAGAGTGGAAGCAAGTGCATCACGGGGTAGTGTTAGTGTAGGAGGAGATGGAGGCTTAAAGAAAGAGAGGGTGTGAGATAGTAATCTTGGTAACGGTAAGACCACATGAGCTATTCTCCACTGCGGGATAGACGCTTGACGCTCTTTCTTGTTTACTATAGATGCAGGAAGACACAGCTATTTTTCACTGGGTCTCATGTGTCCCCAGCATAGAGAGGATTATTGCTCTCTATAGGTCGAATGCACACATTTAATAATATTTGCGTTCATGTCGTCACCCTCCCAAATCTCCCATGAGAATCCTCAGGTCTGCAGGGACACTTTATGTAGTCACTTTACTGTAGTGTTGATGACTGATGATGAGAAATGGATTCTCTTAGGTTCCGTACCTCCTGCGGCCCATACTCACCCATCAAAGAGCCTGATGGAATTAGGTAAAGTAAGTAATCCAGTGCAATGTCTCTTGGATTATGGAGGACGTGCCTGGAAAATGCTGCCTGATCTGTACATCCAGAGCCGCGGTACCCGCAGACAGAGGAGGGGAGGGGTGCCAAGTGGGGGGTGGGAAGGGCATTAGGCCATGTGTTCTCTTTCCAGTCAATTTCTCCACGAGGCCCCGAGGGCTTTCTTCCAGCCCAGGCAACTAGCAGCGATTCATCACTGTCTAAGGGGGAAGTTGCCTTTGCAGAACCAAACAAAGGCATTAAATTCTTAACTTTTAAGTTCAAAAGGCTTCTTTTTCCCTCTCCCTCCTCTAAGCTGGGGGAGAGGAAAAGCAAGATAGGTGGGCACTGGCTGCCTCCCCCTCTACCTGTATTGGGGGTGGTGGTAAGGGGGAGAGCCCAGCTGGGCACAAGGACCCAGTGACCGAGGGAAATGACACCAGCTTGCGTCACCAGCAGTGGACAGGAACAGAGCAGGGTGCGTCCGGGCCAGGAGAGTCTGTCTCCATCTCAGAGAAGACAGGGAGCAAGTTCTCAAGTTTCCTACGTCCCAGAGGAGTCTGTGGTCAGGACAAGGAAAATGCAGAGTGGCGAAAGCCCTTTTGAAGTGACGGTAGAACCCAGCGGACGCGTCAGGGAGAAGTCCACAGGAGAAGCAAAGAGCATGCTCACATGACACCGCGGGTACCAGCACAAGGAGTACCAAGTCCCAACGACCACTGCTGCTCCCTCCTGAAAGGCATCACAGCGCTGTGTACACGTCCCAGGACTGAGCGAGGAATCCTGAATTGAACTGAGTGTATCCAATCCCCAAGATGACCAAGTCTATCCATTAGGTAGATTGTATTTCTGCCATCAGGAAGCATGAATGAGAGATTAATTGGGTCACAGAAGAAAAGAGAAATGGACATTTCTGCCTGTCTGCATAGCTCTTCCTTGGTTCCACTTACAACATGGAAATATTCATCAAAGAAATACATTTAAGTCACTAACATCTTAGTCTGAATGATCTAATCACTGTGGTTCCCAAATGTGGAAGATTGCGCTCCCAGGGGACTTTGGTAATGTCTGGAGGCATTTTTGATTGTCACAGCTTGGGGAGAGGGGTTGGTTGTTGCTGGTATCTAGTGGGATGAGGGCAGGGAGGCGGTTGGACATCCTATAACACAAGGGTCAGACTCCACAAGAAAGACCGATCCAGTACTGAATGTCGATAGCACTGAGGTTGAGAAGCCCTCCATTTCTCTCCTGAATCAAAAGATAGTTTCATCATTAAAGGACTGAATTCCTCAAGGAGGAAGGTCGTGCAGATGGGGAAGAATAGAAATTGAAACTGAGACAGAAAATGAATCCTAGCCTACTCCAGATTTGGAAGGGCCCATAGTTTCAGCACAGTCATTGATTATATGTACCACCAAGAGAAGCAGGAACGTCAGGTTAATTGCATGCTACTTTCAAAAGTACACAAGACAAAGATTCCAAATACTAATAGTATGAGGGGAGAAATAAATTAGGATTTGGGGATTAGCAGATACACACTATTATATATAAAATAGGTAAACAGGGCTTCCCTGGTGGCGCAGTGGTTGAGAGTCCGCCTGCCGATGCAGGGTACGCGGGTTCGTGCCCCGGTCCGGGAAGATCCCACATGCCGCGTAGCGGCTGGGCCCGTGAGCCATGGCCGCTGAGCCTGCGCGTCCGGAGCCTGTGCTTTGCAACGGGAGAGGCCACAGCAGTGAGAGGCCCGCGTACCGCAAAAAAAAAAAAAAAGGTAAACAACAAGGACCTACTTTATAGCACAGGGAACTCTGCTCAGTATCTTATATTAAACTATAATGGAAAAGAATCTGAAAAAGAATATATATGTATATACATATATATATATAATATGTATATGTATAACTGAATCACTTCGCTGTACACCAGGAACTAACACAACATTGTAATTCAACTAAACTTCAATGAAAATAAAAAATAGTAATAGACACACGATATGACAACCACACTGAGATTTCATTTCATCCCCACCTGGCACGCACAGCCTACACTGAATCTGGGTGAGATTCAGGCCAAGTTAGGCTTACAGATTAGCAAAATCCTACCCTTGGAGGTCAGCGAGTCGCCTTCAATAGTCAAAGGTGAGATAAGCCTTACAGTTCTTATCTACTCCCATTCTGAGGGAGTTGCTTGATCACTTTTCTTTTAAAAAACCTAGTTCAGTGGAAGCTCCAGGCAGAAGTGACCCCTGGCACACACACATAGCCTTTCTCACTCCTGTGTCAGCCGGTCCACCTCCAGAGCCACCAGCGGCCTTCAGGTGGGCTGCTACCCCCAGAGCAGGAGCCTGGGATGCAATTCCCACACCATGCAGAACACTACCAGGAACTTGATATCTGTCCTTATCAAACAAATGGCACCATTTGTGCTTGGGTTGGTGAGCTGGTACAAGGGAAACCTTTCTGACGATGGAGAAATTCACAGGCATGCAGTTGGGTCAGAAGCCACCAATCCAGCATTGGTGACTGTCCCCCTCTAGCCCCATTTCTCCAGAGTGTCCTGCGCTCAAAAGCCGGTCATTCTCTTGTCTCTTGCCTGGTTTTCGCGATGCTGTCATTTGGTTTCTTCCTAACCCAATGTTCCTCTTGGGGCTGTCTGACCTCCCCTTCCTCCTGCTATGTCCTTATTTGTTCTTTAACTCTCATCCTCTGCTTCGCTCTCTGTTTGGCAACCTGCCTGAACCTCTCAGCCTCTGCTACCTCTTCTTGGTGGATAATTTCTGGATTCTTGTCTCCCTTCTGAATTCCCTCCTGAGGTCAAGGCCTGAATTTTCAACTATTTACTACTCATATGACTCTCTGCCCAGTTTCATCCTCCATAAAATGAGGATAATAATAGTGTCGGCCTCATGGTGTCATTGTGAAGAATAAATGGGTAATAACTTGCCACAGGGGAAGTACTCAGGGACTGTTGGCTATTGTTATTATTACTGTTATTATTGTTATCTATTCCTACTTAGAAGCCCAAACACTACCTCAAACTTAGTATGTCCACAACCAGACTCATTTTCCTCCTAAACCTGATTCTTTTTCTCTATCCCACCTTTCCAGCTACTCCGCTTTAACTAGAGTGATTCTATCATTTATTGTGCAAACTGGTACACTTGTAAAGAGAGAGGTCTTCATAATCACACCAGAACAGCAGGCTGAGGGCACGAGAGTCCCAGGCAGCCTGGAGGCTGTGTGATCCTTCTGTCCTGAAACCGCTTCTCTGGACCACCATCCCCTCTAGTTTGCATGAGTAACAGGCTCTCCTCACTGAGCCCTCTCCCCTCCAGCTCTCCTCCTATTTTCCCCTACGTATCTTTCCCTCCTGCAAAACTTGCAATGTTTTCTAAGAACTTAAGGAATAGGGCAGGAATTATGTAACCCAGAGTTCAAGGCTTTCTGAGATCTCAGCCAGCGTTTATAACCTCATGACTCAGAACCAAGTCAAACAAATGGGCCACCCACTGCCCGGGGACCTACCCGCCACCTTCCCCTCCCCGCTCCTGCCTTTGCTCTGGAATGTTCCTCCAGGCTCCCACCCCCAGCCCATCTTCATAGATCCACGTCCTACTTACTCACCACGCAGACTCCTCCACAAAGCCTTCCTACAACAAACGTTGAGAGCGTAAGGGCGTCTGATTTCCTAGCCACCAGTAACTTTCTCTCCTTTGAACTAATATGATACTTTTGTATCCCTTTTGTGGCATTTATCCCCTCTGACCTTGAATTGGAATTGGAGCTACTCGGATTCATGCATTTATCTTCCCATAATATACTGCAAATTCCTTCAGAACAAGGACGTGAATTCAATTTATCCAAGGAACTTAGCACTCGGTAGGAGCTCAGCAGGTATCTGTGATCCTTCCACAGGATCTCTCGAATACTTTTTTACCGACTGCATGTAAAAGTACGTTGACTGAACTTCCTTCCTGGTTTTGTCATCAAATAGTTTCAGCCTATGTACAGTCCCCAGAAGCTGGTTAAAGCTCTCGTTTCCCTTTTTTCCCTGGGGGGAGGGCAGTATGACATGAGGGATGCTTCAAGAGAGCTGGAAAGAGAATGCGAAGGTCATTAATGTTCATACGAAGTCAGTTGCCATCAGGCAGTGACAGTGGGGTTTGCAGACAGGCAAACTGAGAATTGGGAAGTATAATACAGCTTCGCTGACCGACACCCAGGAGAGGTGCCGAAGGGGCTCCGAAGGGCTGTCTCAAGCACCCCCTTCACTTTACCCAGAAGAAACAGCGACACAGAGGGGTGAGCAAGGTGGCTGCGGGGTCACAGACCACGTGTGACATTCAGAACCCCTATCTCCCACCCTTGATGTTTGTATCTTTAGACCCATATTCACGTAAAAGAGATGAGTCACTGGGTTGTATCCCTGGGAAGCAGAAGGGAAACATTCGAACTTGTGTTATCTCTGCAAGTGGAGAACGGTTCCTCACTGACGGGCAGGGTTGGCTTGAGGAGACAGGGTGGCCTGGCACCTGCCCGGCTGGCCGGTCACTGCCTGGGGGTCCACCCCGTAGCCCGCAGCCCGAGGGGAGATGTGCTGGGTCACGTGGCAGCCCCCTTGCTGAGGTGCGCTGAGGGCCAGGCAGGCTCCTTCCAGAGGCTTCTTACCTGTCCTCACAACGTGTAACTTATCTGCACACAGATGAAAATGAGCAGGGTCAGCCGGGTACAAACGGAGACACACCCCAAATTGTTGCCGGCCTCTTTTTTCTTTCAAGAGCATCTTCTAACCCCTGCCAGGCGACCATTGCTCTTCTACATGTCAAAGGTCCTCTAGCACAGCTGTTGATATCATCTTATACTGTTTGCATGGAATTTCTTCACACTTCTGTGAAACCTCTCCTGGGCATTAGCAGGGTAGAGCTTTCTAGAGATCCCAGCAGAATGAATGGCCGAACTCCCCTGAAATGAGTTTCAGGTGACATCCAGGCCTTAAGGGAGATACTTGGAGGGGGGTCATGGAGACTTCTAGTTGTCCTTTAAATCATTCTCTGCCTAAGGTTGGCCTTGAAGGTAAACCTGCTTTCCTTACTGATGCACCTGGGAGTGGGGCCTGAGAAATCTGGATCCTGGACCACCCCCCAGCACGCTAGAGCAGGGCAGCCCTGGGTTCCTCCAGCAGAGGAGAGAATTCTGAGCAAAAGCCAAGTCTGCATTTTCACCTCCCGTGTTGCCTTTTGCTCCCTGAACAGTAGCAGCAATAATAATAATAGACTAATGAGTCTACTTATTAAGAACCTGCTATGTGCCAGGCACTGTCCTCAGTCCTTTACATGCTTTATCTTTGAAGCCGTAATGAGTAAGTGTTTGGATTTGGGTATCAGGTTATCATAGTATATAACTTTGAAGATTTGCTGTAAGAATAAGTGAAAAAATCTCTAAATAGTTCGTACAGGGACTAGTGTATAAGGAGTGTTCTGTCAGTGTTAGGCTTTCAAGATTGGTTTTATTATCCCCATTTTACAGATTTGGAGACTGAGACTCAGAGAGGTCAAGTATCCTGGATTGTATAGCCAGGAAGCAGAGAAGTTAGGATTTGACCCCGCTCTATCTGATTTTGTCCACTGCTGATACTTTCCACTGCTATTAAATATCAGGTATGTTACACGGAGTGTCCCATAGGTTTCTGGAAGAATAATACTCCTGATTCAGGGCACCAGATTTGTTCCCATTCATTTGACCCAATGGAGCCCGTGTACCAGCTCCATAGATCATAATAGAAGGTAAGGGATTTTCACTTCTACTACGATATGGTAAATATGGTAGCTGTATGGCAATAAGCAACTTCTCTTTCCAGATTAGCAATTTTACTTTTTAAAATCTGGAGCTCACAGTTCACACATCAGAACCAAACCATAAGCCTTCTTCATGCCCATGTCAGAGCTGTTGTTCATGGTAGAAGTTCAAGGAATGGGAAGTAGCGAATGGATTTGTGGGGAGTCATCCCCTGGGGTGTATGTGTTCATATATGATACTTGTAAATCACAAGGCAGGCCCACCTGGAATCCCATCCCAGAGGCTACAGAAACTATTACAGCTGTTTTAGCACCAAAAAAGCCTCTAGATAAACTTGCTAGAAGATGGTCCCATGACAACGACCCCAGGACAGCTTGAATCAGATCCAACAAGTGTCCATTTCAGTCTGAGTAAGTGGCTGTACTCCCTCCATTTTACTAGGAAAGCCTGGGCATGACTAACTCGCTCTGTTCTAACACGTTCACCAACATCCTACTATCACAAAGGATGACTTTCGGGCTTCTTTTCTGCTATTTCACTGCTAAGAGCCCTGAGCTATAGGTCCTCAGCCCCTGCCACTCTTATTATGGGACTTAGGACCATTCATTCACAGTGGTGGAATGGGCTCTAACGCACAGCTGTGGCTGGTCATTGTACCGTAATCTTACTTTTCACTTAACTCATGACCCTCTCTGTGAGCACATGTTCAAAATGAGCATCAGTGCAGCTGTATTATGTACAGCATACACGGCTTTGATAGGTCCTTGTTCCCCTTGTTGTCTGGATGGCATTGGGTCTGCAGAGCACAGGAGCGTCTCCAGAGAGACAGATGCAAGGCAGCACCAATCCTGTTTTCCACCTCAGCTGCAAAGGAATATTAGAGCTCTTAGTACGTCCTCTAGAACATGTTCAGGCCAGACAGTGTTTTGCAAGGTTTGAATTTAAAGATTTCTGGAATGATCCAAACCAGTGGTTCTAGAAATATCTTGGTAAAGGACCAGTTTGTTTTTGTTTTGCTTTTTTTTTTTTTACTATTTATAATTCATTGCACGCTGATACATATTTTAAATGTGATAAAAATGAATTACTAGAAAAATTAAATGAAAAAGTACATAAAAATATAAGCCCTAAGTTTAAATTAGATTCAGCAAGCATAAAATGACTCTGTCAAGTTCCTATAAAAGTTTCTAAATGCTTATTCTCAGTCTGTACTCATCTCATGGACCTGAAACAAATTATTGAGGGCCACCTTCCTGGGATGACGATTTGAGGATGTGTATGTTTCCATGGACCAGGACGTGCTCTCAGGACCTTCACCCTCCCCTCTCTGACTGCCGGAGTTCTGTGTCTATCTTAAGACCCTGAGCCTGGAGTATCACCTTTGGCTCTTATATTATTACCCTGATTGTATCAGTATCTGGTCCAAGAGCACACCTGACTGTTATCGACTCCATTCACGAACACACAAATCACAGCTTTCCTCTCTGGTTCCTTAAGAAGGGATGCCTTGCTGCTCTGATTAATTATACATCAGTTAATTAATTTGTTGGCTTTAGTGAATTGAATCAATTATTTTAAATGGCTTTTAATTGTTCATATATGCATTATAACAAAAGACAAAAGCGGTTAATAGAATTCAACATGAAAACCTCCCAGGACAGGGGATGGCCTTGTAAAATAAATTATTTAAAGTTTCCCAAAGTGTCTTTGTGACTTCCAAAAAGCCAGTGGTATCTGAAGCAAGACAGGATTCTGTGTAAGCATCCTTTCAGAAGTAATCCTAAATGTGGTGTGAGAATATATTGAAAGATCACTGCGACTCATACAACTGCCTCTAAGCTCCTGCGTGCAGGTCTTTCAGGAAAACTCAATGGCTCCTTGGGGACAGGATCGCCTCCGTCCACCAGTGTGATCGGTGAGGCGGGCATTGAACGTCTGTTAACAAGAATGGGTGGCTGGGAGGGTTCTAGATTCTCTCTTGTTTCAGGGAAGAAGTGAGAAGGTAGAGTCTGGACAGCACTGGCTGGGGGTGGGGACAGGAGGGATGCTTCAAGGGTCACTTCCTCATCTCAGCCAGTCTAGAAACCTGAAACCCAGAAACCAGTGCAGGAAAGACATCCACACAGCTTGCAGCCCCCTGGGAGGGGCAGGGATACACTCAGCCACTCCCTTCCCTCTAGCGCCTTCCTCAGCCGCCACAAGGAAGATCTTCCATAATGAGCCGAAGTAGCTCTTGGGCTCAACTTCAATATTTTTACTAGGAAGTCCAGCTCATCCATAAATAAGCCTCATTTCACAGGCTGATTCCTGCTTTTGAAAACTGTCTGTCCGATGTTCAAAAGGGGTGGCTGGTAACCAGTAGAATAAAATTGGGTTGGGGTATTTTTTAAACCATTATTTTTTTTAAGAGTTTTTAAAAAAGATATTTATTTATTTATTTGGCTGCACTGGGTCTTAGTTGCGGCATGCAGGATCTTTAGTTGAAGCATGCGGGATCTAGTTGCCTGACCAGGGATCGAACCAAGCCCTGCATTGGGAGCACAGAGTCTTAACCACTGGACCACCAGGGAAGTCTGAAACCATTTGATTAATTCATTTACTGTCCAAACGTTTGAGAGCCCCCTATATGCCAAGCTGTATGCTAGGTGCTGGGGAAAGAGAGAAAGCTGTCTGTCTATACTCTCAACAGGATAAGTCTCTGGTCACAGACATTTACAGCACTGTGTAATGAATGTTACAAAAGGCAAATACTGAGGGCTATAATAATATACTGAAATGCCACTTAACCCAGGCTAGCAGAGTCCTGGAGCTTTCATAAAGGAGGTGAATCTGGAAGGACAGGGCAGGAAGCATCAGCGAAGCAAAAACTCAGGTCAGAGAGGAAAGGCATGTGGCAGAGAAAGAACCAGAAGACCTGTGAAAAGCGGCACCATTTCTGAGGAGTTTGTCAGGGCCAGGGTGTAGGGTACTGGAGGTCCAGACTGAACCACACAGGTGATGAGAAGCCATCGTGTGGTTTTAAAATGAAGAATGGCACGACTGGGTCTGTGTTTAGAAAGTGCATCATGGCAGCTGTGTGGAAAATGGATTGGAAATGGGTGAAGAAGGTGAGCAGAAAAACTAGGACCCTGCTGCAGTGATTCAGGAGAAAAGTGATGAGAACCCCAAATAACGAACCCACGTGGCTGGTGATGGAGATGAGGGGTGGCAGTGATGTGGACTCTGTGCTGTGTCACCCAAATGCCCTGTCGGAGAAGGACTTGTTGCCCTGTTACTGGGAACACTGTGGCTGGGCCCTCAGGGATTGTACCTGGAGCGGCACAGAGCCCCTCCCCGAGGTCACTCCCCGTCCCACTGTGGACTGATGGCTGGGTGATGGGAGCGGGTGCAGGCTTGGCCAAAGTGGTTTAATTCAGGGCCACCCTGGAGGGCTGTTCCAGCCCATTTATTCTGATTTCACTTAAGAAAGCATGGTGAGCTCCTGCTCTAAATCTGGCATCACTGCAGGATGGATAACAAATGGTCTCTTCCTTCCGCAAATTCTCAATTTAGTGGAGACTAGCACTTAAATAATAGTGAAGCAGTGTGATGAAATCTCAATGCAGACAGAGGTGTTTACAGAGTACAGAGTAGAAAGGTTATTTTTGTCAACTCTTTCTGAGGTACTACCATCTGGCCCCAACCTGCCCATCCAATCTAGTTTTCCCACTCCCCACATTTGTGTGCTCACTGCCTGTGGGAGGTAATGAGCCTCCAGAGACCCTTGACTTCAGAAATTCATGCCCCCCTCCCCAAAACACACCCATTGGTGAGGGCTGCTTTCTCTAACCAGCAGGATTTTGTGGACATGATGAGGTGTAACTTCTGAGGCCAGGTCATAAGACAGCATACTTTTTGTGAAAATACACCATGTGCTGGTTTTCAGGACACTGGACATCAGTCATGAAGGACAGTGATTGCCATGAGATGGGGAGCAAGTGATGGGGGCCCTGCAACCACCTGAGTTTACTGCCTTGAGAGAGTCCCCAGGGCACATCACAGGAAGGGGGCGACCAGGAGGCTCACTGACTTGAGGAGACAGAGCTGAGAATCTAGGAGAAGAAGGTGGCCAGAGTTTACAGGACAGACTTTGGGAGGACAGAGTGGCATTGAAGGAGAACTCCAGAGATCTGCAGGTCACCCCTGCATGTTCAGCTGAGTACTGAACAGTGCGTGTGGGTGAGGAAAACAACCCAGAGACAGGGAAAGAACCACCCTTTCTTCTCTTAAAGGATGACAAGGACTCGTAATTGACATTCAGAGAGAGCCAGGAATGGTGCCTGTTCCCACCAGTAAGAATGGAAAATCTCATAATTCACAGAGCACTGGGTAAAACATTCAGAAGAGTCTTCCTCAGTGGGGGATGGCACTACTCTTGTCCCACATAACAAATCGTACATGCAAGACCTGAAACAACCAAACTATTTCTAAACAACTTAATTATATCCCAAAACAAAGCTCAAGAAAAAACTGATAGGAATGCAAAATATCAAGTACCCCAAAAGGAAAAATTCATAATTTCTGGCATCCCATTAAAAAAATTACCAGGCATGCAGAGAGCAGGATAATATGATTCATAATGAAGAGAAATCTCAGTCGATCAAAACTGACCTAGAACTGACACAGGTGTTAGAATTAGCAGACAAGGACAAGCAGTTGTTAAAAGTGTATTTTATATGTTCAAAAAGTTAAGCAGAGACATACAAGGTATAAAAACAACCAAACCCGACTTCTAGAGATGAAAACTAACCTGTCTGTGTTGAAAATACATTGAATGGGATTAGTGGCAGGTTAGCTATCACAGAAGAAAAGATCAATACACTTGAAGGCAGAAACTATCCACACGACCATAGAAACAGTATTTTTTAAAAACAAAAGGAGCATCACTGAGCTGTGAGACAACTTAAAACACCTTAATATACACGGCATTGGAATCTCCAAGGGAGAGCAGGGGAGAAAAATTATTTAAAGAAACAAAGGCCAGGGCTTCCCTGGTGGCGCAGTGGTTGAGAATCCGCCTGCCGATGCAGGGGACACGGGTTCGTGCCCTGGTCCGGGAGGATCCCACATGCCGTGGAGCGGCTGGGCCCGTGAGCCATGGCTGCTGAGCCTGCGCGTCCGGAGCCTGTGCTCCACAACGAGAGAGGCCACGACAGTGAGAGGCCCGCGTAACGCAAAAAAAAAAAAAAAAGAAGCAATGGCCAACAATTTTTCAAAATTGAAGAAAACTGTAAACTTAGTGTCCCAAGAAGTTCAATGAACTCAAAGTACAGTGAATATGAATTAAACTACACTGACAAATCAAGACAAAATTGCTCAAAAATAGTGATAAAGAAAATTTTAAAATCATCCAGAGAAAAATGATATGTATGTACATGTACAGAGGCACATGCTTAAGAATGACAGCAGATTTCTTGTCAGAGCCAATGTCAGCGATAAGACAATGGAGAAACATCTCTAAAGGCAATGAGTCAACCTAAAATCTATGCCCAAAAAAATATCTTTCAAAAATGAAAACAAAATAAATATATTTTTAGACATACAAAAGCTGAATGTGTTCATCACCCCAGGAGACTCATCCTGCAAGAAATGCTATTAAAAGAAGTCCTTCAGACCAAAGGAAAAGGATGCCAAATGAAAATCTGGATCTGCACAAAGAAATGAGGAGCCTCAGAAAATAGTAACTAATGGTTAAATAGATGATGGTTTTTTTCCTGTTGTTTAATTATCTTTAAAGATAAATGATTGTTTAAACAAATCTAACCTGGCTATGCAGCCAGCCTCCCTAAGGACTGCGTAAGTGACTGTTGCAGTCCTTCTCTGCCAGAGTGTGTTCGGGTAGAGGGTCCAGAGAATCCCTCTTCTGCCTACCCTGCAGACAGAGAGTAGTTCTCTTTTATTACTATGTTCAACCCTATGGCCTGCAGCCTCCACTCTGTTGTGCTAAAGACAACGAGCCCCATATTGGACCATTTGAGGTGCTGCAAGCTCCTCCTTAAGGAAGGGTTACGAGCTGTGGCCTACCCCTTCTGTCCTGGCACCCTAGTTCTTGCCTCAAGTTCAGCAGTGAATACACGTCTATTTTATGAGTGAATGAACAAATGAATGCTTAATGTAAAAAACACAAATTTCCAGGTGATTCTACTATATAATAATATGCACAGTATGAACAGGCTGTAATCTAAATCTTGATTCTAAGAAAGTTATTTAGAATTAGCAACATATTTGCCTACATAAAAAATGAGAGCTAACATTTATCATACATCTGCTATGCTAGACACTTTTCTAACTTTTTTAAAAGCATTTTTTAAATGGAAGTATAGTTAATTTACAATGTTGTGTTAGTTTCAGGTGTACGGCAAAGTGATTCAGATATAGTTCCCTGTGCTCTACAGTAGGTCTTTGTTGTTTATCTCTTTTATATATGGTAGTGCATATATGTTAATGCGAACCTCCTAATCTATCCCTCACAGCCCCACACGCTATCCCTTCTGGTAACCATAAGTTTGTTTTCTATGTCTGTGAGTCTACTTCTCTTTTGTAAATAAGTTCATTTTTATCATTTTTTAAGGTTTCATATATAAGCAATATCATATATTTGTCTTTCTCTGACTTACTTCACTTAATATGATCATCTCCAGGTCCATCCATGTTGCTGCAAATAGCATTATTTCATTATTTTTATGGCTGAGTAATATTCCATTGTATATATATACCACATCTTTATCCATTTCGTCTGTTGATGGACACTTAGATTTCTTTCATGTCTTGGCTATTGTGCATAGTGCTGCTATGAACATTGGGGTGCATGTATCTTTTCAGATTAGAGTTTTCTCCAGATATATGCCCAAGAGTGGGATTGCAGAATCATATGGCAACACTGTTTTCAGTTTTTTAAGGGACCTCCATACTGTTCTCCATAGTGGCTGTATCAATTTACATTCCCACCGACAGTGCAAGAGGGTTCCCTTCTCTCCACACCATATTCAGTGTTTATTATTTGTAGACTTTTTGATGATGGCCATTCTGACTGCTGTGAGGTGATACCTCATTGTGGTTTTGATTTGCATTTCTCTAATAATTAGTGAGGTTGAGCATCTTTTGACTCACGCTTCATCTCATGGAATCCCCCAAAAGCACCCATATTAGTTTGCTAGGGCTACCTTAATAAAATACCACAGATCGGGGAGCTTAAAGAATAGACATTTATTTTCTCACACTTCTGGAGTCTAGGAGTCCAAGATCAAGGTGTCAGCAGGGTTAATTTCTTCTGAGGCCTCTCTCCTTGGCTTGTAGATGGCCATCTTCTCCCTGTGTCTTTACATGGACCTTCATTTTGTGTGTGTCTTTGTCCTAATTTCCTCTTCTTATAAGGAAACTAGTCGTATTGGATTAGGGCCCACCCATAGGACCTCATTTGATTCAACTATCCCATTAAAGGCATATCTCCAAATACATCACATTCTGAGGTCCTGGGGGTTACGATCTCAACATATGAATTTTAAGGGGACACAATTCAGCCCATAATAGTACCTATAAGATCAGTTATAACTATTGTTTTCATTTTACAGAGAAGAAAACTGAGGCAAAGTGTCGCTGAACTGTCCAAGCTCACACCTTTAACCAATGTCAGAGCCTGGAAGTTAACACAGGTGGTCTGAGGCCTCCAGAACCACATTCTTACTAAACACGCTGCCCTGAGTCACAACTGATCCAACTGTTCTCAGGGTGGGCACATGCTCAGGCTCACCGTCAAAGCCTGATTCGTCAGTTGGAATGGTCCAAAGACCTGAGTGCCGGAGGTATTCAGGCATAAAGGGGAGACACTGAGATTGGAAATTAGCAAAGGGGGCTCCACAAGCAGCAGCTCTGGAGTGTTGGTAGGGTGAGTGGCAACCGGAATATTTGGTGGCCGCAGCCCTTGTGACATTGTGACGGGTCAGAGGACCAATGGCTGTTTCTATGTATTCATCAAGTGGTTTACTTCTGAAGCTGCCTGTATTTACAAAAGAGACCAATGAATAGAGCAGAAGACATAATTAATATGCCACTGGGATCTCAAAATAATATGTGGATTGTTTTAGGGCTTTTAATTTACTTTAACTTTCTTAATGTACTGTAATATACTACACAGATATATGCAATATAATTTAAAATCACTGGAGGCTTTCTTTTCTGATAGTAATTAATTTCACAGCGCAGCAGTATTTGACTAAATCTCTCAGGCAGCCAACGGCACGGATTCCTCTTTTCCTCCACTTAAAATGCTCTCAGGAACCTGTCTATTTCTCTAGGCCATTTTTTTTTCCTGGCCTGTTTGTATCCTGTGCAATATTTAGATGTGCCAACTCCAGCTTTTGTTTTGTCTTTATTATGAAGTAATGCACACTCTGAAAGGTTTTTATGAAAGAGCCTATGTGAAACCTAGGGCATTGAGGGATACCCCCCATCCATGTGGTTTCATTCAACAAATATTTAGGCACGATTCTAGGCATTGGAAATGCAGCTGTGAAAAAGTTGTCTCGATGACCAGTGATGTATGACAGGTAAGGACAGGCCTCCAACCTAATCATGACTCTTCTCTTGGCCACTGGAGAAGATGATCCCTGCAGAGGAAACGCCCAGGTACAGGAAAGCCGAACTGGGTCTGCTGGGGAGAAAGTCCAGAATATGAAATTTGCCTGGCCCTGGAAACGCTCTCTGCCCAGGGCTGACCCAGCACCTGGCCCTCCAAGCCCAGTGGTCCCTGCATGGTGGCTTTCAGCCTGTGTGCGTGGGTAGAGAACACATCTGGCTAATTTCTCCTCCACCAGAGGCATGGGAGTTACATTTTATGCGTGTAACCCAAAGAAATCTAAACCTTCAAGTTCTCAGTACAGCATCACATGCCGAAGAAACACCAGTCAGACATCAAAAGGAGCAATTCAAAGCAATTAAAAAATCTGAACACATTTTCAAAAAAGACCAAGAAGGGATTTCATTCATAAATGTGAGCAAAGCTGTTAAAAATCCATTTTTACCATCTGTCTCCCCAAAGCCCCACTCATCGCACAGCAGCTGCCTCCGTCGGCTTCTCAAGGTTCTAAAGGAGACGGGGTGGAGACAAAGAGCTGCATCTGAACTTTTCACCAAGCCTGGCTCGGGACAGAACAGGAGCCTCTGACTTCTGTGCCAATCTCCTGCTCTGGGAGATCACTGCCTGACTCCCGACCCGGTCCCGTAGAGGATGGGTCCTGCCCGTGCTGCGGGCTGCCCTCCCCTTGGAGGCCTGCTATGCTGTCCTTTTCTCCCGGTGGAGTTTTGGCGAGGGGAATGCAATCACTGGAGGCTTCTTTCCTGAGAGCAGTTGACTTCATAGCACGGCGCTATTTCTTGAGCTGAATCTCTCAGGCAGCAGATGGCATGGATTCCCTCGTGATTCTCTTCACTCGGCTTTGCCTACACCTAAAGGAAAACTGGCTCATGGCGGGGAGACAGGCATAGTATGGGGACGGCAGGACTAGGCTTTGTCCTGTCTGGTACCAAGTGACATCTTAGCTCAGGCTGGAGTGTAAACGTGTCCTGGGCTTTCCAGGATGCCTTCCAGCACTGGGTCAGCAGGAACAGGGGGACGCTTCTGTTGGTCCATCTTCTTCTCCCCATTCTTATTCTGTCCCTTCCCATCATTCATGACTATTAAGATACGTTACTTTGGAGGACTCAGCCTCTCTTCTCCCTGCAATCCTTCTCTCCCTCCGTGCCATCAACTCTTAATTAGATCTTCCCTCCCGCCCTTAAGTCTACAGTCCATAAATTTGTAAGCCAAGAGTACCTTTGCATCAAGCTCCTCTACACCCAAGACACCTGATCATGTTTGGTATCTGCTTCTAGGCCATCGTCAAAAGCCAAGGAACAGGAGGGTTTGGGAAGCCTCATTGAAAACCTTTATTTCTTAACAAGAATGAGTGATATTATGTATAAGAAGTTTAAATATTTTATATTAATTGTATTAAGAATGTTAATTTGATACTGATTATAGATTTTTTAATTTTGATTTTTTATTGAAATATAGTTGATTTACAATGTTGTGTTAGTTTCAGGTATACAGCAAAGTGATTCAGATATGTATATATATATATATATTTTAGATTCTTTTCCCTTATAGGTTACTGCAAAATATTGAGTATAGTTCCATTTGCTATACTGTAGGTCCCTGTTTTTATATATAGATATATTTATATATTAAATATAGATATATTTATATATGTATTTATATATTTAATATCTATATTAAATATAGATATATTTATATATGTATACAAATAGATATATTTATCTATTTTATATAGAGTAGTGTGTATCTGTTAATCCCAAATTCCTAATTTATCCCTCCCCCCACTTCCCCTTTGGTAACCATAAGTTTGTTTCCTATGTCTGTGGGTGTATTTCTGTTTTGTAAATAAGTTCATTTGTATCTTTTTTTTTTTTTAGATCCCACATATAAGTGATGTCATATGATATTTGTCTTTGTCTGTCTTACTTCACTTAGTATGATAATCTCTAGGTCCATCCATGTTGCTGCAAATGGCATTATTTCATTATTTTTATGGCTGAGTAATATTCCATTGTATATATATACCACATCTTCTTTATCCATTCCTCTGTCAATGGACATTTAGGTTGCTTCCATGTCTTGGCTATTGTAAATAGAGCTGCTATGAACATTGGGGTCCATGTATCACTGTTGGTGAGAATGTAAATTGGTACAGCCACTATGGAGAACAGTATAGAGGTTCCTGATTATAGACTTTTTGATACTGATTATAGATTTTTTTTTTAAACTAACAGAACAAGAAAGGAGAAAAATTTTCAAAATTGTATGGGGTTCCCACCACTTTTGCATAGTACAAAAATAACCATGTATCTCATTGAGTATGCCAAATTAACTTTGTTATAAGTTTCATTTTACTACAAAAGAAAATAAAGGCGTATTTATTATGGAGAGAGACCTAAAGTTGATACATTTCTACAGTGTTTCATTATATATGTATAATATAAATCTATATGTGTATATTTGTCATAGTTTGGTGTATATCTATCATGAGTTCTGCTATTGCAGTTGTATTTTCTGCTCAAAATTATAAAAAAATTAGAGGAGAGACTACCCTGGTGACACAGTTGTTAAGAATCCACCTACCAGTTCAATATCAAAAAAACAAACAACCCAATCCAAAAATGGGCAGAAGACCTAAATAGACATTTCTCCAAAGAAGACATACAGATGGCCAACAAACATATGAAAGGCTGCTCAACATCACTAGTCATTAGAGAAATGCAAATCAAAACTACAGTGAGGTATCACCTCACACCAGTCAGAATGGCCATCATCAAAAAATCTACAAACAATAAATGCTGGAGAGGGTGTGGAGAAAAGGGAACCCTCTTGCACTATTGATGGGAATGTAAATTGATACAGCCACTATGGAGAACAGTATGGAGGTACCTTAAAAAACTAAAAGTAGAACCACCATATGATCCAGCAATCCCACTACTGGGCATATACCCTGAGAAAACCATAATTCAAAAAGAGTCATGTACCACAATGTTCATTGCAGCACTATTTACAATAGCCTGGAGATGGAAACAACCTAAGTGTCCATCATCGGATGAATGGATAAAGAAGATGTGGCACATATATACAATGGAATATTACTCAGCCATAAAAAGAAATGAAATTGAGTTATTTGTAGTGAGGTGGATGGACCTAGAGACTGTCATACAGAGTGAAGTAAGTCAGAAAGAGAAAAACAAATACCATATGTTAACACATATATATGGAATCTAAGAAAAAAAAAAGGTTCTGAAGAACCTATGGGCAGAAGAGAAATAAAGATGCAGATACAGAGAATGGACTTGAGGACACAGGGAGGGGGAAGGGTAAGCCGGGACAAAGTGAGAGAGTGGCATGGAATTATATACACTACCAAATGTAAAACAGATAGCTAGTGGGAAGCAGCTGCATAGCACTGGGAGATCAGCTCAGTGCTTTATGACCACTTGGAGGGGTGGGATAGGGAGGGTGGGAGGCAGATGCAAGAGGGAGGGGATATGGGGTATACATATGCATATACCTGATTCACTTTGTTATACAGCAGGAACTAACACAACATTGTAAAGCAATTATACTCCAATAAAGATGTTATATATAAAAAAAAACCTAGCAGTGGGTTAAAAAAATAATAATAATAAAATAAATAAATAAATAAAAGAATCTGACTGCTAATTCAGGGGACATGTGTTTGAGCCCTGGTCCGGGAAGATCCCACATGCCGCGGAGCAGCTAAGCCTGTGCGCCACAACTACTGAAGCCCGTGCGCCTAGAGCCCGTGCTCCGCAACAAGAGAAGCCATCACAATGAGAAGCCCATGCACCACAACAAAGAGTAGCCCCCGCTCGCCACAACTAGAGAAAGCCTGCGTGCAGCAACGAAGACCCAACGCAGCCAAAAATAAATAAATATAAATAAATAAATTTATTTAAAAAAATTTAGAGGAAAAAGAGTTTGTTAGTTGCTAATTAGCAGCTAATTGGATAAACTAATTTTAGCAGTGGATTTAATAGCTGATAATGGCTAAGGGCTTGCCACACCCAGATAATATGCTGCATTTTAATAAATGCCCTCAACATCTTATCTAATGACTGAACAGGATAAGAAACTTAATTATCTATATTAGGCTAATTTGGAGATATTTTGTAGGATTTTCCAGTACACTGCCAGTCCTACTACAAAGACAACTCAGAAGCATATTTCAGAAGACATATTTCCCTATCCATATGGAACTGGTCTTGTCCTAAGAAAAACAATGTATCACAGCATGCCAGGGAACCTTCTGATAAGATGATCTTTTCAGTTTTTCTAATCTCTTGCAATTTGACAAGTGAAAACTTGAAATGAGACCTCAGTATTTAATCTTGCATATCTTTGACCATTAATGGAATTCAACATTTTAATATATCTTTGGTCATCTATGTTTCTTTTTGTAAGGTGTCTTTTCATAGTCCTTGCTCAGTTTTTAAAGAGTATTTGCCTTCTTTTGGATTTATACAAGTTCTTTATATGGTAAAGGTTATTATGATATTTTAGTCAATATAAAGCCCAATATAAAGTTACTACTTATGTAGTAACATAAGTTTCTGCTTTTGTAAATTTGCAGGGATGGGGATTGACTGCAACTGAATGCAATACTTCTGTTCATCTTGAATTCTGCCTTCTATTGTTGGATTACCTGTCTCCCCAAAGGACTGCACATGACATTGTTCTTCCTGGTCTTTGACATTTAAAATATTTATAATTTGGCCAAGATAAAAAGACTAGAAAAGAAAACATATCAGTTTCTCATAATGAATCACCCACAAGAGATTTTTCCACTGTGTGACTGGCATTGTATTTGCATAAAGTGAGAGGTAAGACGTACGAAGTGTATGATTCATCAGCAAAAAGAATTTCCAAATGTCACATTTAAGCTGCCTTTTACTGATAGCCGAATATGTAATACGGCAGGACCTCATACTTTGGACAAACCATTCTAAGGGGATCTTAGGATCCTTCCCCAGCTCCGTGGCCCCCTTGCCTTTTGCTTTCCTATGCTAAATTCATCTTTGTCACCTACCTCTCTCTCTTACTTGTTAGGAAACATTTTAGACATCAAAAACACGCAGAGACTAAGTAGCAAATATCAGTTTGTCCCTACTCAGCTTAACCAACGACTATCAAAAGCAGTGGAAACCCCCTGTATTGTTCTTCATCCAAAATATCCTGTTTCCTCCCCACCCAGAAGTCACTGCAATCCTGGATGGGGTATTTATTCATCCAATGCGTGACTATACTTACGTTACGTGGTCATGAACCTTTAAACAATATATAGAACTAACTGGTTTCCATGGTTTTCTAAAGTTTATGTAAACAATATAATGCAACATGTAACTTTTATTCAACGTTGTTTCTGCGATTTATCCATGTGGTTACTTGTAGCTCTAGTTATTTTCACTGAGCATGGTATTCCATTGTAAGACTTTTATTTGACTTTTTCTCCTTGAAATTCATCTCCCACCTTCATTTTCCTTTATAAAGCCAGGAAGTGTTCAGTGTCCCCCATCCATTTTCACCCCCATAATTCCAGAGCATTCAAAAGAGGAAACGCTTTCTCCACCATTAACTTTTCAAAATATTTTTCAGTGTGTGCTGCCTTTGTGCTACTATATTACCCTTTTGCATTATCTGCTATTATCTCTTCTTCATTCTCTATCACTTTATACACAGAGGGAGAAATGAAATGGAAACTTTTCTTTTTTTTTTTAGAAGTCCTGACTCTTATCACCGCTCCCTCATTTGGGTACAGTTCAGTATTTACTGACAAGCAGGGCCTCGAAGTTCCCAGGCAGATTCATACTTTACTCCTACTCCAGCCATACTGATATCCCGCCCTTGACCTCTGACTCACTGCCACCAGGCACAAAGTTATGAAATGGATGAAGTTTGTCTCCAGGAACATAAGCTTTCCTGATTTGGGGGGGCTCTTTCTCTCATTCAAAGTCTTAAAAAGTTTTGCTTTTGATCACAAATGAAAGCCTATAGTGTTTTCGGTTCTATCAGAACTTCTGGCCTCTACAAACAGGAGTGGGGGGGGGGGTCCAGGGAGCTGTCTTTGGCCTGGCATCATTGTTCCCTGGATAGTTCATGGGTGTTGGGATCAGAGAAAGCCATCTCCCATCCCAGCCTTGTTACTTGCCAGCTCTAAGGCAGTGGCAAGTGACTTACCCTCCCTCTCTCAGCCTACATCTCCTCATTAAAAAAAATAAGTAAACTTCCTCCCAGGATTGAATAGAATTAAACATACTGGATATGCAGAAGCAGGCACCTAGAGCAAATACTAAATAACTTAGTTTTCTCATTTTCTTTCTTCCTTGATGGTTCTCCCCAAAGTTCCATTCACACCCAGGTGGATCTGATTACCTCCCCACCCCAGCATCCACAGGGCTGGGAGCAGAATTTGACTGCATCCCGATCTTCAGAAAGGTCCTCCCTGGTTTCTTAAAACTTGGCTAGAAAAAAATCATAGAAAAAACTAAATGAAAGGGAATGTGCTATATGGACTCAATTTCATTGGAAATAGCCTACATACATCACGGCTCTTGCCGGAGACGACACAGGAAATAACCATCCCAATGCTGAGCTCCTGGAGTCATGTGGGATGGCTCAGACTTGGGACTTCAGGGCGCACCCCTCAGTCCCCTCTCCCTAAATGGTTTCCGACACCCTGGAGAACCATGCTCCTAATCTTATCTTGGCTCTTAGCCAAAGATCCAGACATCTGTCCATTTCCTCGACGCCTCCCTGGTCTGGATCCACGGATCAACTTCTCTCACATGTTTATAACAGTGCACCTGCTTGCTTCTCCATCCGGGTGCCAGAGTTGCATTTCTCCAGAAGACTATTTGAGAAAAAAAAAAGAAAACAAATATATAAGAATTGTTTCATTCATAAGTGAAGTAAAGTCAACTCAAATCAGCCCAGGGCAAAACAG
This sequence comes from Pseudorca crassidens, assembly GCF_039906515.1. Taxonomy (NCBI): domain Eukaryota; kingdom Metazoa; phylum Chordata; class Mammalia; order Artiodactyla; family Delphinidae; genus Pseudorca; species Pseudorca crassidens. Next base: position 60,747,820 of record NC_090307.1, read on the forward strand.
TATGAGTTGGGGCTTTATGGGGTCCTGCAACTTTGAAGGCCAAGGGTAGGCTGGATTAGATGTGGTTGCATCCAAGGGGCACCCCCCCACACACACACACACCTGCAACTAGAGAAAGCCCGAAGCAGCCAAAAATAAAATAAAAAATAAATAAATGTAAACACAAAACAAAGCTGCTGAAAGAGGACTGGAAAGCAGTTTGTTCCATGGAGCATAAGGGGTGATTTGAGTGCAAGCATTAAAGCAGTTACCCTGGAGCAATTATGGATGTAAGTGACCTCAGACAGGCTCTGAATTAGCAAGGGATCTCGCCCAGGAAGCCTGAGGTTGGAAGGCGTGCCATCTATTCTTTATGGCGGCAACGCCTCTTTTGCCCTTTTACACACAAACAGAGAAGGAAATACTTCCAGGGCTACTTCTCACAACTGCGGGGGAAATGTGTCTGCATTCCTGCGCTGGCCATTGTGGCCGTTATGATAATAGACAATAGAGGATGCCCTGCAGCTGGAGCGTGGGCTGGGGAAGCAGTGTTCAGACTCCCATCGGGAGAAAGACAGTCCGTGAAAGAGCCAACAACGGTGACAGCTGACGAGTACTCATCTCAGCGTCCGGGCTGCGCCCTGTGCAAAGCGATTTCCAGCGAGATTTCACGGGAGCTTCATGACCACCTCCGGGGCGAACGATTTGATTATCCCCGTCCTACAGATGAGGAAACGGGCTGTAGCTGATGTAAGCTCTCTCAGTAGCTAAGTGGCAAAGCCAGCGTTTGAGCCCGTGTGCTGCTGGCTGCGGACTACACCCGGGTCTCAGGCCAGACCAAGGCCCTGCTGCTGCTCCTCTGCTGTCCAAGTAGCACGTCCACACCCGGCTTGGCCTCAGGCTTTCACTCCTGGGAAGATTTGGGTGGCCCTGCGAAGGGGATAGCAGCAACCCAATTTAGGGGCAGAATTAACAGGCTGTGGTGACCCCAGGGCCCCCTTCTACCCCCTTGGCCACCTCTCATTTTGGCTGCTGCTGCAGGAGATGGTCCTTGCAATGCTGCCCGTGGGACCACTCCAGGTGCCCACGGCACCTTCAGCTTTTCCAGCCTCAGGTCTTTCTCCAAGGCCCCCAGAGCTCACTCAGCCCAGAGACAAGGGAAACCAGACATGGGAGAAGGATTTGGAAGAGGGAGGCAGCCCTCAGCCATCAGGACTGCAAGTGGGTGAGGAGAAGGGAATGGAAGGAGAATCCTGCGTGTTCCTTAGCAGGTCCCTGGAGGACTGAGCCCAGCCGCCCCGGGTAGGACCCCTCAACAGTGCCCGCAGGTGGCTTTTCCTCGTCCCCCACCTTTGTCTTCCCATTTCTTACTCCCATTCCCTGGCATCACCTAAGAAAGCCCTGCACCCAATGCTTGACTCAGGCTCTGCTTTGGGGGAAACCAAACTAAGACAGGAAGTATTTGGGGTGCAGCCCTTCCCTGGCAAGGACAGCAGTGGAGAAACAACAGGAGCGGCTGCAGGCCTCTCCCTGGGCCTCCCCTCCCCACACTCCCCTGGGACCCTTCTCTGTGTACTGCCCTCGGCTCTCTGGAGCAGACGCTGAGATGAAGAACAAGGCGTGGAGTGGAGATGGGCCCCTGTGAAAGGAAAGCGCTCGGCTGGACTAGAAACCAGGAGGCAGCTGCAGTCCAGGCCCCCGGAGCCTTGACCAACCCTGCGGGCTCCTCTCTGAGTCACTGGATGCTACTGCCCAGGAAGGGCGTGACCTTGGACCCAGCTCTCTGATCTGGACAGCAAGCTCTTCCCTGCACGGAGAGCTGGGCGAACGGCCCTGCGTCTGCCGCGCTGCGGGATGGTACCGTTTGCTCGTGGGCCCATCTGTACCCCCGTGTGCAGGGCACACCCCTCAAAGGCAATGGCCTGAGCTGTTTGGTTCAACAGCCAGCATGTCACCTGACACAAATAGGCAACCCAGAGCTGTTAAATGATTGAATATCTAATAATGATTAGAAAAGCTCCTAGTGTGTCCTCCATTTTACAGGAAGAACGAGCTGGAGCCCAGAGGAATTCAGTGACCTGCCCAAGGTCATAGCCAGGGAGAGGGAGGGGTGGAGCGGCTTTAAATGCAGGATCTTGACCCTGAGTCCACTGGTCCTTCTATCTGCTCTCAGAAATCTGGACGGGTAGTGTTAGGTTTTCTCATTTTGATTCTCTGCAGGATACATACAGCTGGGCAGATTTCCAGCCATATTAAAAATAATAATGAAGAAAAAATCCAGAACCGTTAACCACCTAGGAGCTTCGGGGCTAGAAGGACACAGTGACAGTGCTCTGTCCCCAACACGGAGGGGAGAGGCTGAGTTGTTGCCTCGTGCGCTGGGCGGAGCCAATAGGCATATTTCCTGAAAGGTGATCCCAAGCTCTACTTTTAGAAAAGACTGTTCTAGATCACGCCCACCTGCCCATTTCTAATCCTGCCTCTGGGTGGATGAAATGACCCACTTTGTACACTACCCTCCGACTCTGGGGAGTCACACTTACAGGAGGACAGGTCCTTTGGGACAAAACTATAGCTGAGCTAGGGATGCCCAAGGATCAGGCAGGGTGGCGTTTTATCCACCTGGAGCGAGCCAGGGAGCAAGATGTGCTCTTGTGTCTTCCTGATCACCTAGGCAGAACCTCAGCGTGATAGAGATGCCGTCTCTCACAGCCCAAACCCCAAATGCCGCCTTATCAAGCCACCAGCTGCCGTTCCAGAGGAATCTGGTAATTAGTTCCTAAGTTTGGCCAGCTGCAGGATGTAAGAAGAATAGAAGGAAGCTGGGGCCTTGGCGGCCACATTTATAATTAGCAATGTGCTGATTCTCAGGGTGCTCTCAGGATGGAACTCGAATCTCCGTGCTGCACTACTATATTGTGATCCGGGGCTTGGTAGTTACAGCCCTTTGCAGAGAGCCAAGCACCTATTCCTGTTAAGGAAGCGACACAGGGGGCCCGTGCGGCTTCCCCATCCAGGTTAGCAGAATTACCGGGACAGGCAGGCAGGAGGGCCCATAAGTCACAGCCTGAAAGGGCACTTGGTGTATTTATTACACGTACATCTTGGGTCCCTTGTCATTTATGCACTCGTTACTTTGTACTCAACCTCACCTCTCTGAAATATTTCTGAATCTGGGCAAAAAAAAAGAAGCTAGAACACAGCTGGATACCTCTACCTCTCTGGTAGCAACCATCAGAAAAGTTTGCCAGCTGCTCACCTCCCAGTGTCGGCCAGTGAGGCATACGTGTCACAACTCTTCACGCACCTGCTGTCAAGGTGGCTCTTGCCCTGGGCTGCTCTCCAGCCCCCATCTGTGCGTCAGCTCTGCCCTCCTCCCTGCTTCCCCTTCTAGAACTTTCTGCTTGGATCCCTCATTGGCCTCATTAATGACATGTAAATATCACTGATGACTTTCTTCTTGTAATTTGTTCCCTGGCATCTTCTGCAAAGTATTCAATTAAAACCGAATTGGAGATCAGAAAGGCCTGGGCAGACAGACTTGCTAGATTTTCCTGCCTGGGGGAGAAGCAGCATTCTCACCGTGTTCAACCCCAGAAACGCAGGCTGGGAACGCCAGCCCCGCCGGGAACTGGTGCCAGGGCTACCTTGAGCCACTGCCCTCAGAAAACCAAGCCGGCGCTGACTCTGGTGGGAGTGCAGCCCAAGAAGAGAAGAAAGTAATCTCCTTTCAGGAAAAGACGTCATTTTCTCCCTGCAGCTGATGGGAGGCGGGGTGGCGTGGAATTCATCAACACAGCACAGCCAGATCTGACCGGGGTTTTGAACAAACATCTTGGGGGTTGTTTAAATTGGAGACAGTCACAGATAAAGACGTATTTGGTCCAGCTGTTTGCTCAGGACTCAGCCCTACTAGCTCAAACGCTGCTCATTGTTTTGAAGGCTTTATATTCCGAAGTTGCTCCCAAGCATATCTGCAGGGGAAGAAGCAGAGCGCTGATCGCATGGGTGAGCTGTGAGGGCCTGGCTGGACTCAGGAAAGAGACGGAGATAAACGCCAGAGTAGGGGACCGCTTATAGTGACCGGATTTTGTGCAGAGGGCGAGACCTCAGGGGACACAGCCACTCCCAGCGGCCCCCAGTTCTCGCTGAGTGGAGGGGCCGGAGCATCTGGGATCACCGAGGCCTTTTCCGGAGCCGGGCTTTGGCATTGAGGTCAGATGGAGGGAGAGGAAGGGGAGTGGCTTCCTGTCTGCCTGTGTGTCTCCCAGAGTGGGGCTCCCTGGCCCTGGGCAGGAAAAAGATGGCCTTCTCTGATAGGAATGCTGTTGAATTGTTTGGAACAATAGATTAGGGTCTTGGTAAAGGCATTATTTGAACTCAACTGTTTTGTCGCGTTCTGAAAAAAGGTTATGATGTGATTTCCATCTGATTAGCGTGGGATGGGGCTAAGCAATCGTTTTTCTGAAACACCAAAGTCACAACAAGCCTGGCTGTCGTCTTGGCAGCCGCGCCCTGGGATGTCTGAGACTGCCAAGGGCGAAGGGCAAAGCAATATATTCAGAAGAGAGGGATGAGATATATTTTGTGGTCGAACCCCATCCCTACACATCCACGCAAAGGCTCCTGACGGTCCAAGAGCCCAAGAGGGTGTGAGAGAGAAACGCATCGCCTGCTGAGGAAGAGGAAAGTGGGCGTGAGAACGCGGAGTCAGAAGCAGCCCAGGATTCGGGCCACTCTTTCCTTTTCCCTGAAGGGGAGAGACAGAATTGAGGTGTCCTTCTGGGAAGCCACCTGGATTCTCTGGGCACCAGTGGGTCCCAGACCCAGTTCTCCTTATCCCAGAACAGTGCTCATGGCAAAGTAGGCCAAGCAACCAGGGCTCCTGGGAGCTGGCTGGAGGGTGGAGCCTGGTGGATGAGGGTGAGCTTGTTGAGAGAAAGAGAGACAAACTGGATTGGGTTCCGGTTGCAAAGGGCAGATTGGAGATGAAGACAGGAACATACCTACAGAATGAGGAGCTAAGCCAGGAGGAGGGGTCAGCAGGGGTAGGGATGGAGAAGGGCTGTCAGCGGGATAGTTCTTTTTTTAAAAAAATTTTATGGAAGTCTAGTTGATTTACAGTGTTGTGTTAATTTCTGCTATACAGCAGAATGATTCAGTTATACATATATATACATTCTTTTTCATATTCTTTTCCATTATGGTTTATCACAGGATATTAAATATAGTTCCCTTTGCTGTACAGTAGGACCTTGTTTATCCATCCTATATATACTAGTTTGCATCTGCTAATCCCACACTCAATCCTTCCCTCCCCCACTTCCCCTCCCCCCACTTGGCAGCCACAAGTCTGTTCTCTATGTCTGTGAGTCTGTTTCTGTTTCGTAGATAAGTATTTGTGTCAGATTTTAGATTCCACATGTAAGTGATATCACATGGTATTTGCCTTTCTCTGTCTGGCTTCCTTCACTTAGCATGATCATCTCTAGGTCCATCCTTGTTGCTGCAAATGGGAAGCGGGATGGTTCTTAGCAGGTCACCAGAGGTTACGGTGAAAAGGCCTGGGTTCTACCCCACCATGGTGTGGCCAAGGAGGGACCACAGTACCCCACTGTGAAACAGCTTCATTTAACCTCTTTTGAGAAGTCTTTTGAAGAAGTGTGAAGCAAACCTAGTTGTTAAAGTGAAAAACAATTTAACTACTATTCCTAAGACCTGTTTGAAGGGGCATCTATAGGGCCCAGGAACCCATCTCTGTGGTAGGGAATGATTAGCGAAGGGCTGGAAATTTTTCTTCTTTCCCCAGGAAGAAAACATTTGTTCCATGGACGCCAACTGTATGTGTGTGTGTGCACCATGGATATTCATGATGGATAAATGCCTGTTGAGACAGGTGCTTGACAGCAAGTACCCAACAAGGACAAAACTCCAAAATGGGAAGTCCCCAACTCACATGCCTGCCTACTGGGGCCGGGCAGAAGTCAGTAGAAAGGGGATTATAATCCTCATAAGGACTCGATTTTGGCCTTCTTTTGCTGTATAACAAACCACGCCCGGACTTAAAGGCTTCAAACAGCAGCTTATTATTTTCTCTCAAGTCTCTATGGGTTGACTTGACTCAAAGGAGACCTGGCCCCAGGAGTCCCAGAATGTTCCTTCTACATTTTATTAGCCAAGCAAATCCCTCAGATCAGCCCGGATTCAAGTCTCCTTGTTACTTTCTACATTCTTGCATCTGAACAGCTTGCCTTTATCTCCAACGTCCCTTTTGAATTTGACCACCGGTTGGATTCCCAATCTCTCTCTCAAGCTTGCATTCCCCCATGAGGCATCACTCTAGAAGAAGCCTGCTTCCACTGTAACTTGGCTCCCTTTTACTTTGACATGAGCACTGTGCTGGGATCAGAGGAACCGGGCCTGGGATCTGGTCGTACTGCAGGTTACCTGAGTGGCTTCAGAGCAAGCCCCTCCACCTGTGTCTCCTCAACTGTAAACGCCCCATGTTGTTGAGGGGTGACCAGTCACATTACAGGAGAGCCTATGGGGTGGAGACAACGCCACAGCCATCTTTGGAATAACCATTCCCCACAGCGTCTTAAACTGTCCTCTTTCCAAATGGACTGTCTTTGCTTTGCACATTGATTGTATAGGCACCATATGCAAATAAATGATCACTATACTCTCTCCTAGTTTTCTTGAAACATACAACCCTCCCAGGTCTAGTTTTCATTTTCCTTCTTTGGGTGGAGACCTAGTACAATCAAGATTCCACTTTCCTTTGAAGACATCTGTGAAAGAAATAACAGAGCAAACACGGTGACAAAGGGCAGCCGACGCTCTGGCAGGGAGACTCTAGGGAGCGGTGGGGACTATGGTGAAATGGGCCCGTGGGCCCGTCCCTCAGAGTGGCTGAGTATCATCACGTGAGAAAGACTGTTGATTCTATCGCCTCTAATTTCCTTCAAAATACTTCAGTGCATTCGGTAGGATTCATATGTATGTACGGTTTCATTTTAATCAACGCCCTAGGTGCAGTTAACATGAAAGGACCCTTCAAATTAGAAATCCATACTCCAGGTGTGGTTAGTTAGCATTTGAAAGACCCCAGTCAAAAGTCAACATTCCAGACACAAACACTTCAGATATTGCATCTGGATCTGGGCCAAAGGCTTCAGTAATCACCCTGAAAGTGGTGACTCTGCCTCCTGGGGTCTTGCGTGTATACCTGCTGTTTGGGGACCATCATACATGAGGTGTGTGCCCATCTGGTCTCTGCAACTGCAGGATTCCCTCAGCTTCACTGAAATCAAGGAGCCCATTTGAACGACCAGATTCCCTGCGTTCACACCTGGCCTACAAAAAGGGGCAACCCTAGAGCTTTTCATGGACGTGGGCGTTTCCCCTCGTTGATACAAGTCTCTATGTCTTAGTGCAGAGTGTCTTCCAGAACTTCCTGAGGCAGCTGGGGGGGGGGAAGGGGGGGGACGGATGCGCAGGTCACACATGATTAGTCCAGATCCAAGCTCCTACCTCCCTGAGTCTCGGATTCCCTCCTCTACATTGTGCCCCAAATCTCCCAATTTGTAAGTATTGGCAAGTGAATTTGGTCCATGATGTTGGCCAAATAAATCCACATCGTGTGACTATGGGCAGTTACTTCACCGCTCTGTGCCTTTGTTTCCTTATCCGTCAAAGGGGGATCATAATAATAATACTCACAAGGCTGTGTCATGGGCTAAGATGAGTATATATTGAACATTTCGCAGGGACTGACCACACGATAAGCACTATGTGTGTGGACAATTTAAAAATAACTGAGTGCATTTCCGCCAGTCAGATGTCCAGGAGCTGCCTACTCTTGACCTCCCCTCAGTTTTCCTGTTGCCCATTTGCACTGTCCTCTTAGCCTCATGGAGGGGGGCAGAAGTATGACCTGTAATAAAAAGTGCACTAAAGGAAGCCACTTTACAAATGAGCTGGACAAATATACACCCTGGAAGAGATGTTCAGAGCTCACGACATCACTGCCTTCTCTTCCGCCATCTCCAGGCTAAAGGCAAACGTGGCTATTGCCGCCACCAGACACTCAGAGTTGATCCAGTCCAGATCCGGGCACAGGGTAGGTGCTTAACAAAAGTGTTGACTTATCTGGACACAGTTAATGCCAGCTGCCTCATCTGGAAGCCAACTTTCCCTGGCAGAAATGTTGGCCCAACAGTCTGGCATGAAAGCACCAGAAATCAGCCTAGTAATTTCTCTTCAAGCCTGGCCCACTGGTTAAAATCTTGAAGTTCAAATCGAAGCTTCTAATCTTTCCCCCATCACAGTTGGAGTTGCTACCTTAGGAGCAGATGTGTCTGAACTTGAGCACAGGTAGAGGACCGTGGCTTCTTTAGGAAACCCTATTGCTTTTCCTTTTCCTCAAGCCTTCTGTCTCTGAGAACTGAAGAAAGATCAGAGGTGAAGGGAAGAGAGAAAAGGAGCTTGTTGCCTACTAGGTGGCTTGGTACCAGTGACAGAAGGGATTTTTAGAGGAGGCAGGATGTCTCTGAGCAAGGCTTAGGCTCATGGGGAGATGGGAGACAGCAGGGCCCCCGTAGGCCCCAGGGGGAGGTCATCCACGGGGTGTCTCCTTCCTGGAGTGACCGTCCCAAAGCCTCATACCCTCAAGTGGGTGCCGTCGTGATGTGGCAATTTACCCAGAAGCCTGGACTAACTGCTATGCCTTCTCCATCTTCCCATGGGGTCAGCCTGTCCGTCCTCTCTGTACTCTCTGTAAATATGGTCCCTGCACATTTCAGACACTTTTCCTCTGGGCGCTGTCTCAGCCCCCAACTTACGCTTAACATTTTGAGCTAATGCCTTTTTCTGCCACCGTGTTTGGGGGTAAACAGGAAAGAAGTTCTCATTTCCAATCCTCACATCCATACCCTACGCTGAATGCTTACACAGCATTCCAGAACCAGAGACAAAGCCCATTAAAAGGGTTATGGCTAGAAAGAGAGAGGGACCTCCTACAAGGGAGGGCTTTTCCTAAAACCCTTCCCACCACAGCTGACCCCCCATCTTGAAAAGACCCGAGACGCCTTTGTTCACAAGATGCAGTTGGCTCTCTGGGTCCAGGTCCTCAGAAGAAAGTGAAAATTTCCCTGAAGGGAAAAATTCTCTGAAATTCACTCCCTCCTATGCAGAGTTAATGACACAAATCTGGCAGGACTATGTGATTCTCACTGGAAGAAAATTTCAGGCGAAAACAGTCACAATACCATATTTTAGCTCAATTTCAACTCTACAAAGAGTAGCTTATTGATTCAAAGGCTGGATTTGAAAGTTGGTCTGTCCAGGTTTGCACCCTCACTCTACCACTTCCTAATTATGGGATAGACTTCACTCCTCTACACCTTGGTTGCCTTATCTTTGGAGTGAGCACATTAATCGTTCCTCCTCCATCGGGTTCTGGCGATAATTAAGGGAAATAAGAAATATAGGCTTAGGACAGCGCCTGGCACACAGCAAGTGCTCAGTAAGTGTTGGCCATCGCTGTTCTTGTGGTTGCTACAGCTCCAGCTTCACTGGTAACTATTTTCTAGTTGGGTAAGATGAACCACAGTTCTGTGTAGGGAAAAAACCTGTGGGTCTATGTGTGGATGTGCAGACTTGAACATCCAGGCACAGAGTTTAAAATAAAATAGGAGAAATAGAGGAAAGGAAACCATAAATAGTTGAAAACCATTGAACTGGATGTAAAAAGACTCGTGGATGTTTTTTTAATAGAACAGATATGTACGAGCTGACTAGATGCTCGGAATGCGCTCTATGCTGGGAATTAAAAAATGAACAAAATATAGAGTCAGCCTCCTTCAGGGAGCCTGTGGTCTTGTACGGGGGACTCAGGGGTAAACGGGCCGTTACAGCAGAGCCCCATGTGTGGGGAGGGTCTGAGGTGCTGGCTTGGGAGCCAAGGCTTCTGAGGTCCTTTCAGGATGGGAGGTCAGCTGCGGTGGGGGGCGGGCATTTAGGAAAAGTCCTTACTTGTAGGAGGTCCCCCCCCCATCGTGATCCTTCTCATTGGCCTGATCTCTGGGGTCAGGAGTGCTCAGTGAGCATTATATGAGGGGTCTATCGGAAGGGTATTTGGCCCACCTGGAGGGTTTTTGAGCAGAAAGAGCTTCTTCAAAGAAGTAGCATCTAAGTCAGAAATTGCAGGTTGAATTAGAATTAGGTGTAGAGCGAGGAAGATAGGTGCTGGTAGGAAGAAAAACGCAAGCAAAGACCACTTAACGGACAGGGATGGTTTGAGGAAGTGCGGAGAATTCACGACAGCCAGGACATTGGAGCTGCCGGGGACGTGAGAGGAATCAGACCGCAAAGCCTTCCAGGTCACGTGACAGGCCTGCCCCTCATCTGAAGGTGGTGTGACTCTCAATGTCACTCTTCGTTGCACGGGCAGATTGGGTCAGAGGGTCAGACTGGGGGTTGCTTGCAGGAATCCTGGTTAGAAGGGCAGCCTGAGTCGAGCTGATGGCAAGAGGAATAGAGAACAGTGCAAGGATGGAGAGGGTGTTGATAAGTCAGAATCCAAGTGACCGGTGATTCAGTGGATGTGGACTGACAGCCAAGGAAACAGGGTGGGAGGAGGGGTATCAGTATTTCAGGTTTGGGCACCTGAGCACATGATTTTCCTGTTTTAAAAAAAGTTTTGGGGCTTCCCTGGTGGCGCAGTGGTTGAGAGTCTGCCTACCGAGGAAGGGGACACGGGTTCGTGCCCTGGTCCGGGAAGAGCCCACATGCCGTGGAGCAGCTGGGCCCGTGAGCCATGGCCGCTGAGCCTGCGCGTCTGGAGCCTGTGCTCCGCAACGGGAGGGGTCGCAGCAGTAAGAGGCCCGTGTGCTGCAAAAACAAACAAACAAACAAAAACAAAACAAAACAAAAAGTTTTATTGAAGTAGAGTTGATTTACACTGTTGTGTTAATTTCTGCTGTACAGAAAAGTGTCTCGGTTACACACATATATATCCTTTTTCATATTCTTCCCTCTGCTATACAGTAGGACCTTGTTGTTAATCCATCCTATATATAATAGTTTGCATCTGCTAATCCCAAATAGCACATGATTTTCTCAAATAAGGAGAAAGAAAGAAGGAATTTGGAAAGGATATGGGGTGGGTTTTGAGGATGCTGTGTTAAAGGTGCTTTGGGACATCAGTAGAGTGAGATGTAGGCCATCAGATATAGGGCTCTGAAGGGCAGGATGGAGTGCTGGCTGAGAAATCACACACACACACACACACACACACACACACCCCCACACACGCACGCATGTCTTGGCTCTGTTCCCAAGACTCTATGGAAGGCTGTCATCAAGGGCGTTGGGATTTTGATTGCTGAATGAGTACCGCTTCCTTCCAGAACCCACCCCTCTGGGACAGGATGGGAACACAGCTGGTGCCCAGCAGCTCACATGCCCTGACTCTGGGCACGCCCCCCGGGGGATGGGCTCCCATCGGTTTCGGCTGTGTTGCGCCTTCCTTGTTCGTAGGGGATGAAGATGCAGACTCAGCCTGTCTGCTCCAGAGTGGGGGGCTCCCTGCACTCTCCTCCGTAACTGCAGACGGAGATGAGTATCTTCCTCCGCCAACATGAAAGCATGTTCAATGTTGGGGGGGATGCTCGCTTTGGTGCTTATAACTCACTCCCACCAAACACTCACCAGGGCATCCAGGGGAAAAATAACCCCCTTGCCATCCACCAGGTGCGTTTATTTCAGGGAAAGAAAAGCCTAAGCAAACCTCACCAAGTGGTCAGAATCTTAACAAGGACGCAATTCCCTTAACATTCAGGTACAGCATTTACCGCATCCATAAGCCAAATTGAAAAACAGCAGAAATAATAATAAAAAGGAGATATTTACGGCGGCAATGTAGGAGAGGGGATAGTAAAGAGAGTCCCCTCCCCCATCCTCAGCCCCTGAGTTCCGGGGTCCTGAAGGACTGGAGACCTTCCATCCTCCTAAACCCCAAACACTCACCTTCCCAGCGCAAAGCCTTGGGATCCTTACGGAAAGATGCCATGACCAGCCTGCGTACATTGGGACAGAAGATGAAAGTCGCCTCTATAAAAGTCAGCTTTTATTCTAAAGCAGAAATTTTCCCCGTGTTTATGGAAAATCACCATCTCTGTATGTGTTTTAAAGTTTTCGTTTAATGAATGAGCAAAAATGTCAGGTCGGCTCAAGGGGCAGTCCCTGTGCTGTCAGGGCAACCGGCCACCCTCTGAAGGACACGGGAAGCCGGAGGCTTGGTGGCGTGGATGTTGCCGGATGAGCTGCAACAGTTTCTGAACAAAAACCTGGATAAGGGTGTACAGTGAGGAACAACGGGGCTGGGACAGAAGTGTGAGAGAAATAACAACAATGCTTTGTGTTCAGATCACAGCTTTTGGTCTCGATTTCAAAGCCCTGCATGCATACGTTAAATCTCCAACATTCACCCGAGGTCAACATCCTTACCCCATTTCACAGATGGGGAGAGCCGTCCAGCGAGGGCCGAGAGCAGCCACACCCACAGGACAGCAACGAATACAGCCTCTTTCTTTCCCACCCAGGCTGCATCCTTCCTTCTGCGTCGGAGTCACAGCCAAAAGCTGAGACTGGAACAGAAGCAAAATCAGCTCAGCCTTTCCTCCTTCAGAGGGAATCCAGGCTCATCCCTGGCCGCTGCACATGGAGGTGTCCCTGGAAGAAGACCTTGCAGAAGCAGGGCTCCCATCTGCTCTCTGTGGACATTTAGTATCCTGGGGACATTTCCGCAAAGTTTATCCCAGGCCCTGGGCTGGATGCTCCTTTCATGACACGCAGGGGCTTTGCGCTGTTTGTGTTCCTGGCCGTGGCTCTCCCAGCCCTGATGACCCTGGATGAGAAGCCCATCAGGTGGTTTCTGTGTGCTGGTGGCTTAGACATGGAGAGGGGCGGCAGACACAGAGATGGAACCCCCATCTTTAATCCTGTACCAGCGCCAGCACAGTTGGTAACTTGCCTCTCTGGAACTTTGGTTTCTGAGGGGACGATTCCATTTAAAAAGGACACAGTGTTTTCCCATCAGGCTGATGAAATGGACTTCCCTCAATGGTAGGAGGCCCCGCAAATCTGAAAACAGGAAAGCATTTTGCTTTGCTGCAATTCATTTTTTGGTTAAAGAGTATTCAAAGAGGTAGGGAGATAAAACTCATTTTGTCATTTACCAGCCCTGAGGGGAAAAAAAGGAGGGGGGTAGGGTGGGAGCAAAATATGGAAAATAATGCAGTTGTCAAATAGAGCCCCAATGCTGGTCTTGGCTCCCTCTCATTTCCTAAGAAATCTTTAAGCCTCCACTTCATAAACCCAGAGTCTGAAACAGACTCTGATTTTGACACTGTCGGTTGGTGTGGCGTGTGACGAGAAACGAAAATCATAGTGCAACTCTTTGGCAGTAATCGTCCGAACACTTGAAGTGCTGCAGGAATGATTTGCCAGGCCCTGTGAGGAGTATTGGGCTGCTCTCCACCAGGACGTTGGAGGCTGTTTGATTGTCTGTGTTTTTTCCTCTTTCCTGTTTGTTTTCCAAGCAGAGGGGTCAAATGCAGAGCAGCGAAGCAGACAGAAAACACATTTGGATTTTTTGGGTCCCACTTCCTGCTTGTTTCTCTCCTCCCTTCTGTGAGTTTCCCTCTTAAACTCTGTAAACATCGCCTCCCCAATAACATGTCCATCATTTCTATCTTCAGATGCTTGCCTTCTTCCCTGCTTTACCAACACAGTATATCTCCCTCCGTTCCTCTCTAAATGGAAGCCATTCTAGCTTAAAAAAATAAGGAAGGTTTTGGAAGGTCAGGATGGCGCTCCCCACACTCAGCAGAATTTTCTCCCGTCATAGAAGACATAGGGGCAACTAGGAAGAAATGCTTCCCCAGACCGCTGGCACCTCCAGGAAAGTAGCTTCAAGCACAGATTTCACCCGTGGTAAAAATTATAAAACAATGACACCGTGAACGGCCTTGCCACCCGAGCTGTTATAACCTGCAGACCAGAGGCACTGAAGCAAACCTGCTGGGTCCTGCTTGAGCAGTACACACTGGACTTTCAAAACAATGCATCCAGATGGAATGAGTAAACGGACATAGGAAGGCCAAGTAGTGGAGGGAGTAATGAAAGCTTCTCAAGGGCAAATCTGTACCTACCTGAGATTCTTGGTCTCTGCTTGAAGGAAGACAAGATGTTTTTTGCATGAAGATCTGTCGTGGAACAGCTGTGCTTGGGATGCACGTGTGGATGAGACGGGCCTGCTGGAAACAGTACCAGGACCCTGCTGAGCAACTGGGGTGGAGTTCTCAGACATGCCCTGTCTTAGGTTGGGCATCCCAGATGTAATCCCCTGGACGGACAAAGGTTCAAGTGCAATTAACCCTTGAGAGGGCACCCGGGAAGCAGCTTTAGGACAGAAAGTGAACAGAGAAGAAAAGGTAGCTAAGAAAGAGCAAGGTAGTTCCCGTGGCAGGTGCCTGGAGCTCCATCCTGCTGTAGAAACCAGGAGCCAGTGTAGAAGACACACTTCCAGACATCCACCAGCTGTTATTGGCTGAGGGCTGCTCCTGGACTCACGGTCCCTCGGCACTTTGGCTTTTACCATGGGTGGATGAAGTTCACTCTGGAGGCCAGTGAATGCTTCCAGAAAGGAAATCTGGGTGCTGAGAGCTGTAAACCCAGTGTACTGAAGTGGAGAGGGCCATGGATACAGGTGGGGTGCTGCAATGGCCCCTCATGCCTTCTCATTTCTATATCACAAGAACATATATACATATTTTTTCTACCAAGCCTCATGGCTTGCAGGATCTTAAGTCCCCTGACCAGGGATCGAACCCAGTCCCCCTGCAGGGGAAGCTCAGAGTCCTATCCGCTAGACTACCAGGGAATTCCACAATAGTATATTAAGTGGAACTTAGAGAGTCACGTGGCTCTTTGGTGAGTGATGCTCCTAAGTGGTGGCCCAGGGTTATGTAGATGAAGAATACTAAGGATTTAGAAGATTAGTCGCTGAGTGGCCCGTGGAAGGGAAAGCCTTGTCCGAGAGGGGCTTGGGTCAAAGTATCCCTATAGATCCTACAGAATAACAGGTCGTATAACAATTGCATATCTATTCCTAAGCAGGCAGATGAACAGAGGAGGATGAAGGGCCTTTTCCAGAAAGGAAGCCTCCTCCTAATTCAACAGCTGGAGTGTTCACTATGCTCTCCAAATACCTGAGCCTTCTTTTTTATAAAAGCCAGTCCTTAGCGCATGGGCACATTCTTTGCATCCTTGTTTCCACAACATACTTTGACCCAGCACTGGGCACATAGTAAGGGTATCCAAGAGATGTTTGATAAGTCAGTCAGTGAGTGAATGAAGAGTCATATCTCTCTAACAAAAAGCCTGGTCTTTGACAGTTTGTCAGTGACCTTCCCTGCAGGTTTAATATAATTTGGTGTAACCAGAGTGACATAGGACAGCAACAACCATAAGCTTTTGGCTAGTACGTCCATCAGACATGAGGTTAAGCCTGTGAGGGCAGGGACAGTGCTATGTCACACACCAGTGAATTTCCAGGGCCTTGCAACTGGATTTCTTGGATGAACGAATGAATGAACAACCAATGTAAAGGCACAGGGTGGAATAGCTGCTAAGAGCATAGACTTGGGAATTATGTGGCTTGTGTTCAACTATCAGCTTTGTCCTTTACTGGCTCTGTGACTTTGAGCAAGTTATTTAAACTCCTTGTGCCTTGGTTCCCTCAACTGTAAAATGAGGTTAATAATAGTATCTAGACCATAAGGCTGTTGTGAGGATTAAATGACTTAATGCATTTAAATCATTTACGATAGTGCCTATAGCAAATAGTAAACCTTATTTAGAGTTTTACTGTTGTTCTGGAATCTCAGAGCCCCCTAAACATTAAGAATTATTTTCCTAAAAAATGAAAATATGGCCAATGTGGCCATTGCCTTTTAAGAAAATTCTAAGTCCCGCTTTCATTGTCTGCAGAACTTTGGAGATTTCACAGCGTACCAGGCAAATGAGTTTCTTCAACCTCAAAAACTTTCAAATATGCAATCCCTATCAAAATCTCAGTGACTTTTTTACAGTCATAGAAAAAAAAATTCTAAAATTCGTATGGAATTTCAAGGGACTCTGAATAGCCAAAACAATCTTGAAGAAAGAACAAAGTTGGAGATCTTGCATTTCCTGATTTTAAAACTTATTATCAAAAGAGTATGGTACAGGAATAGAATAGAGAGCCCAGAAATAAACCCTCACATATATGATCAAATGATTTTTGAGGAAGGTGCCATTCAACAGGGAAAGGACAGTATTTTCTACAATGGTTTTGGGAAGCTAGATATTCACATGTAAAGGAATGAAAGTGGACCCTTACCTTATGCCACATATGAAAATTAACTCAAGTGGATAAAGAGCTAAACATAAGAGACAAAACTATAGAACTGTTAGAAGAAAATGTAGGAAGAAAGCTTCATGACATTGGATTTCACAATGACTTATTGGATATGACACCAAAACACAGTCAACAAAAGTAAAAAAAGATA
Source organism: Pseudorca crassidens (assembly GCF_039906515.1). NCBI lineage: Eukaryota > Metazoa > Chordata > Mammalia > Artiodactyla > Delphinidae > Pseudorca > Pseudorca crassidens. The sequence continues at coordinate 60,764,415 of NC_090307.1, forward strand.
AGTTGGACTGTAACATAATTAAAAACTTGTGTCAAAGGAAACAACCAACAGAGTGAAAAGGCAACCCATGGAATGGGGGGAAATATTTGCAAATCTTATATCTGATAAGGGATTAAGATCCAGCATATATAAAGAACTCCTACACCCAACAGCAATAACAAAACCTGATCAAAAAATGGTCAAAGAACTTGAAGAGACATTTCTCCAAAGAACATATACATATGGCTAATATATATATGAAAATAAGCTCAACCATGAATTATTAGAGAAGTGCAAATCAAAACCACCGTAAGACGCCACTTCATACTCATTAGAATGGCTGCCATCAAAATACACAAAATAACAAGCGTTTAAGAGGATGTGTGCACAGTCCCTTGTGCACCGTGGGTGGGAATGTAAAATGGTGCAGCCACTATGGAAAACAGTGTGGAGGTTCCTCCAAAAATTAAACAGAATTATCACATGTTTCAGCAATTCTGGTTCTGAATACCTACCCCAAAGAATTGAAAACAGACTGTTGAAGACATATTTGTACACCTTTGTTCATAGCATTTTTCACAATAGTGAAAAGGTGGAAGCAACTCAAATGTCCAGTGACTAGTGAATGGATAAACAAAGGTGGTCTATCCATACAATTCAGCCTCAGAAAGGAAGGAAATTCTAACAAATGTTACCACATGGATGAACTTGGAGAACCTTATGCTAAGTTAAATAAGCCAGTCGCAAAAAGATGAATACTGTATGGTTCCACTTAGAGGAGGTCCCTAGAGTACTCAGATTCATAGAGACAGAAAGCACAGCGGTGATGGCCAGGTGCTGGGTGGGGGGATGCCGAGGGATGGAGAGGTGTCATTTAATGTGAGTTAGATTTCAATTTGGGAAGATGAAAATGTTATAGACATTGTTTGTACAACAATGTGAATGAACTTAACACTATTGAACTGGAAACTTAAAAATAGCTTAAGATGGTAAATTTTATGTTACGTTAAATGTTATGTTATTTACCACAGTTAAAAAGCTTAAAAACACACACACAGAATTGAAAAATACAGTTGAATGAATGGAAAGCTAGACCAGGGATCAGGAGATTTGGATTCCTATTCTGAGTTTGGTTCATGCATATCTTAGCTCGACTTAGCTAAAAGATAAGTGAGAAGCAGTACTGAAAAAGCACTTTGAGCATTTTTATTTATTTATTCATTTATTAAAATAAATTTATTTATTTTTGGCTGCTTTGGGTCTTTGTTGCTGTGCGCGGGCTTTCTCTAGTTGCGGCGAGCGGGGGCTACTCTTTGTTGTGGTGCGCGGACTTCTCATTGCGGTGGCTTCTCTTGTTGCGGAGCACGGGCTCTAGGTGCGTGGGCTTCAGTAGTTGTGGTGCACGGGCTCAGTAGCTCCGCGGCACATGGGATTCTCCTGGACAAGGGCTCGAACCCGTGTCCCCTGCATTGGCAGGCGGATTCTTAACCACTGCACCACCAGGGAAGTCCCTGAGCACTTTTAAAAAGGATGGTATTGTTATTGAGGACCATTGGCTAATTACGTTATTAAAACACCACACTAGCAAAACAAACGTTTTTGCCCTGACAAATTGTAGGCAAAAAACAGATGACTGAGAAGTTATCTTGTCGGCTCATATTAACACTCTAATAGTAGAAAGAGGGCAAACCTGAAAAAAGGCAGTCATTTACTTAAAAGCAATTTTAAAAGGAAAAAAATAATAACAGTAAATCTGTGACCCAGACTTCATTTGCTATTAGGAATGAATTTGGATGGGTCTTGCACTGTTGCATCACGAAACAAAACTAATTTGAGTTTGGATGATTTTCTGTTTCATATGGTGTATTTAACTCTTATCAGATGGATATATGGACAAATAAGTATTGACATGTGCACAGTAAATTAAGCTAAAGCCATTTTCTTCCGTTAGGAATTTAATGCAGGGAAAGCATTACGCAGGGATGGTTTCTTCAGACACTCGCCCTTGTCAGAGAAAGCTATAGACCTGAGTTATCAACATAGTAGAAAAGGAGAAATGTGGTCCTCACACCCGCGTGCTCGCCCTGAGCCGTGTTGACTGGACTCCGGTATGCCCTGTGTAATGGGCTTGTTGCTAGGTAACAGACACAGGGACCCTGGAAAGCCTTTCCTCGGGGCTGCACATATTTTCTACTAAAGCGCCGGCTTCTGTGGTCTGGAAACTGTTTCCATTAGTCATTGTCTCTGTTGCTCTTCCTCCAATTTGTTTTTGTTCACAGATTCTAATTTAACAAATGAGTTCATACATCTTATGCCATTAAACAGCCGTGTAAAATAGAGACACCGCTTTAATGGTCCTGGTTTACTCCAACAGGTAATTTAATAAAGAACATTTGGCTACTTGTATTTGTCCCTACTTCGTACAAGGAGAGGTGCTGGGAAAAGCATGCAACCAAATGAAAATGTTTCCTAACAATAGAACGCTGTCTTAACTGTGGGTTCAACCAAGCAAATAAATAAATCAATAAAATTGCTCTTTGACAACGGTTTGGGGGAAAGTGGAGAAATTTGAACATGAACTAGGCATTCGATGCTTTTAAGGAATCTTGTTAATACGTTAGAGGCGGAAGTTGCTTTGTGGTTATGTACAAGAACGTCCTCACTTGTTGAACATGATGCTCAAGGTATAAGTGCCATAATACCTGTGAATTACTTTCAAATGGTCCAGACAAAACTATAGATGAAGCAAATATGACAAAATATTAACAATGATTAGATCTGGATGGTGTAATGTATGGATGTTCATTGTCTGTTCTTTTTTTATTTTTCTGAAATTTTTCATAATGAAAAGTAATTTATAGTAGAAACAAACAGACAAAGAAACCCACAACTACTACCTTAGGAGGAAGGTTTTACTTATAACATGGAAGGTCCATGTTTTCTGCTCCTGCAAAGAATGAGAAGAATTTTAAAGTTAGGGGTGGAGTAGCAAAGTAGGAGGAAAGAGATGGGGGACACAGGGAGGAAAAAGTGTGATGCTGAGGACCCTGTGACGTGAACTGCCATTAAAAAACCCACTGTTGAGTGAACAAGGACTTGTGGTGTTCGGTCTGAAACCGTCATGCTTCTGAAATATTATTCACTCCTCTTGAATCACAATCATTCAGTAAATTGAGCTGCACTCAGAATGGGTTGTGAGAGTGAAAAATGAGTCAGGTGTCAACTTCTATGTTGCAGAAAGATCCGACTCACCCATTTCCATGGAAGCTGGGGTCAGAGGTGAGCATGAGAATCTGGTTCCCTGGGAACTCATGGAAATCTTTGGAAAGGGTTTGAACCCTACAAAGAATGGAATTGGATTGGAAGCAATCTCATCTCGATCTCAGGGCTCAGCTGACATTGGGCCAAGAAATTTTAATCTTTTGTCAAGTCTAAGAAGACTGAAATAAAGTGTTATGTTACCCCATTTGTAACAACGTAGGACATACATTAGTTGATCAGTTAATCAGATCATAGAATAAGTAGAATACATTTACTGTGACAGTCATTCAATACCTATTTATGGAACATATACTGCATTCTAGGTATATGTTTAGGAGCTGAAGACCATGCAGCAGTAGGGGGTTTTATTTTGGCATGGCATTATAAAAGAAGGCTCTAGACATCCCTTGAAGACAGAGCAAAAGAATTTGCTGATGGACTAGATGTGAGATAGCAGAGAAAGAGGGGAGTAAATGGTGACAGTAAATGATACAGGGAGATTGGGGGAGGGGCAGGTTGGGGGCAATAGTAGGAGATCAGGGCCTGGATATAAGCATTGACATCTGCTATCTGACTTCTAGTGAAGATGGTCAGAAGGCAGGTGTTCACGGTCTGGGTAGAGACGAAGAGTTTGGGGTGAGTGTGTGTGTATGAATGTGTGTGTGTGTGTGTGTGTGTGTGTGTGTGTGTGTGGTTATTGCTGTTTTAAGGGTATCTGGGATTTGTTTTAATCAGGTATGGTAAGACACACAGACACAGAAATAATTATCATGAAGGAAGAGTTTATTATACTCACAGTTCTGTAGAAGCAGGAATCATGGTATGTAGGGCCACGGGGGAAGCACCAAGGTGAGATGGGTGGGCAGACAGAAAGAGAAGGAAGTTGTGGGAAAGAGCCTTTATTGTGGTTTCCATGAGAAAGAAAGGGCAAAGCAGGGTAAGCAGGTTCAGGGCTGGCTGGTTGGAATAACTTCAATGGGCGCTGGGGCAGAGGCTGTGTCTATATGTCTGGTACCTGGCCCCAGGATGATTAGGGCAGGTGGATAGTGGCTCTAGATCGGTTGGTTTGCATTTGAAAGGTGGACTCTGAGGCAGGAGAGCTGTTTACTACAACTCGGAATCTGCCAGCCCCGGGAGGGGCAGTCCCTCCAGGGTCAGCAAAGCCCCAGATGTCAAGGCATCCACATGCAGGAACTAAAAAACATGGTTATTACAATAATATTTAAGGCCATGAGCATGGATGAGATCACAAAGGGTTGGGACCCCGTGCACTTCAAGCAAGAGGTCAGCAAGATGAAAAGGATCTTGCAAAGAGAACTGGTAAAAGGAAAAGAAAGCCAGCAGAGAATTTCATGGGAACCAGCAGAACATGGTAGCCCCGAAGTCAAGTGGATGGAGTGAGAAACTGGGCCAGTGCTACTGATAAAACAAGAAAATGACATGGGGGCCATTGGTAACCTTTGCAAGAACAGTTTTGGTGCAGAAGTGGGGACAAAAACTCAAATGAATCAGATTCAAGAGAGAATAGGAAGGAGGATGTGAGACAGAGTGTCCTCTTCTGGGGTCTTTTGCTGTAAAGGGAGTGCAGAGATGAAGCAGGAACTGGAGTGGGGCCAGTTTTAAGATGGGAAGAAAACCTGTTTGCGTCTGATCAAAGGAACAGGAAGAGGCAGAAGCTTCACGGGAGAGATGCCCAGGGGTAGACGAGAGGGGCCTGAGAGGAGAGTCCAGCTTCGGAGAGGAGCAGGGCCAACTCTGCCAGAGCCTCGGGGGCAGGCTGAGGACCCGGGCACAGGTGCTGGCCGTCGTGAAGATGCGGTGATGGGAGCGGGTGGAAGCGCGTCCACTGGCTTCTTCTTCCTCAGTGGTGATTAGCTTGAAGCTTGTTCTTTTTTCTGATGCTGATTTGATGCTCTTGACTAGATGGGAGACACCATCTGATTCATAGGGAGTGCAGGAGCCTGGCCCACCTCCTTTTTATTTTGGCATGGCACTGTGTACGAAGGAAATTGCAAGAAAGAAATGTAAATCTCTAAATACAGTGACATAAACCAGAAGAATGTGATCCTGATTAAATGGCTCATCCCATGTTGTGAACAAATGTTCGGGAGAAGAAAAAGGCCCGCATGTGATAACAGTACACATTTTAACCCTCCTTCCAGTAAGCAAAAAGTTACTGACTTACCAGAGTATTCTAGAGGTACAAGAGAGAGGGGAAAAGAGTGGATTCAGCATTTGACATTACATCAGCAAGGGCTTAACAGCCTCCAAGGGAGTCCTTAAGAAAGTGGTTTAGGAGGAAGACATGTGCGTGCACACGCAAACCCCGTACACTCAACACGCTGACCCTCCCCCGCCCCGGCAGAGCACAGTCTTGGGAGTTACGCTCCAGGCACTGGGACGCCTTTATTCCAACAGCTTATTTTTTTGACCTGGCAGTTGTTTTGTGCCGGTCACAATGACACGTCCCCTGCTCCTCTATTATAAATAAAGGCAATTCACAGTGCTCAAAGACACCTATTTTTTCTTTTTTTCCCACGTTCGTAATTTAATCCTCTAAGTGGGCACAGTAGACTTCATGGAGATCACGGGATTCTGAGCCCGATAAGAAATCATCACTGCTCCCGCCGCAGGTGAAGAGCATCCCTGAGAGTCCCTGGTCCAGGGTGCAGGTGCAGTGACAGAACGCCCTGGGCGCCCTAGGCTACGCCGTTGCCCACTGATTCTCCCGGAGACCTTCCCAGGGGTTGGGCCTCACCGGGTCTGGGCTGCCACTCCCCGTCAAGGGTCTACAAGGAGTTTCATGAGCAACGGCTGTTCTTGCCTCATTTAGTGAACTCCCCACCACCTCCCAGCACCTACAAGCTTTTCAGATGCCCTGTGAGCATTTATTCACCTCCGTTGGGGGAACGCTTGGCATTCAAATTCAAGGCGACTCACTCGGGCCCTGAAAGTCATGCAACCTTGATTTCTTCCATTTGCTGCTGAGGAGACAGCCACCGTCAAAATTTCTGGCCTGGGTCGTGCCTGGCTCTCGGAGAGACAAATTGTAGTTAGCTCCATCATCAGAAGAGATCTGGCAGGCAGAAGGTTGTTATTTGTACAGAAGGCCCCTGTGTTATCTGTTATGCTGGTCACAACTCTTTTTTCTTTTTTTCCAGGCCTCCTTCTCTATCATGAAAATGTATCATAGTTAAGAAAGCTCCCGCATCTGGGGTCCTCTGAGGCCCTAACTGATTTAAACCCTGCGCCGACTTTGCTGTTTGCTCTTTCTTCCCACGGAAACAGAATCCACACTGTATGGCCAGGGTTCAGGGGAGGGAGTTATTGGTGTTTACCACAGGGATAGCCAGCACTGCTTCCCAGCTCTCCTCTTCCAGGTCTAGATTACGGATGAATCTTGATCCAGGCGCAGAAACCCTTGATTTATGTCACTAATAAGTATGTGCTTTGTGTTGCAGTCACTGTGAACCGCTCAGAATACGTGATGTGCTGGTCTTAAATTGATAACCATCTGTTGTAGATCATGGGCAGCTCAGAAAAAGGAGACAAGGATGGGAATCAAATACATACGATATGACCGGAACTCAAGATGCAAATCCCAGCCTCTGGGTCAGGGCGTCTCAGCCGAGTCCAAATTACCCAGCACATCATCAACATCGACTTCTTGAGGTCACCAAGAACACACAGACCCTCTTTCGCTTTGTCAATGTCTTGCTTATGCATCCAACTATACACAAAGAACCCTGATCGCACAAATGAAAAATTGCTCCATTATCTGCCTGCCTTATGGGGAAAGGAAGGTCCCACTGCATTAAGAAACAGGTACATTTCAAACACGACATGAGTAAACTTTGACTCCATACTGAAGGGTGCAATGCCTTTTCCCTGCATCTGCACAGAAAAATACATCCTTTCCACGTGAGAAGCTGCAAGGTCCATGGGGAGTCCAGCAGAGCCCAGCACGTGGCCCTTACTCTCTTCCTTCAGTCCCTCGTCCTAGTTCACTTGCTTTCACTAATCAAGATCTCGAAGAAATGTGTCCTCTTAAAGCTTCAGTTTGGTTAATCACTTCATTGGGTTACTTTTCAGAAAGCATTCTTGATAGTCCTTGAAATGGAACATGATTAATGGAAGTTCACCGGAAATATTAATGAGGTTGAAATGCCTTTACATCCATCTTGGAATTCTGGTACCTCCCCAACCCCCGGCAACTGCATTTTAGTCTAGGCGGCAAGGTAATTGAGCTTTGCACAGTGAATGGCATGAGATGGGTGCTTGTGGGCTCTGATAAGTTCATGGAGGAAGGGTGATCCTTGACGTGATGACACTCTAAAATTTGCCTAATTTTTAGAATCTTCTGGGAGCGATTTTTACAGTTTGTATCAGTAACTGTTTTCCCCAGAAAACGGGGGGGGGGTCATCAAATATCTGGCTGTCCTTTTACATTCTGCACCAGGTAGAGACAATCCCACTTCCCCTAAAGTTCTGAATCGTGACATTAAATAGCGCAAGGAAGTAAAAGCATGGCACTCCACCAGGACTGTCAGCTGAGATAGAAAACCCAATTAGCAGCAGCTTTGGCACCTGAGACACCTGCAAATGGAATGAATTGCCGAAGGCGTGTCTCGCTGAGAGAACACTGCCTTTTCATTCAGTTATAGCAGGAGTATGTGCTACTTGATATGGTGCATTAACTGTTTTCTTAGGAAGCGGCAGTCTAAATATAATTTTTAGTACGTGCTTTGGTAAGAGGCATTTTATGTAGCTGGATCTATATATCATCGTTGACTATTTTATTAAATGCTAAAACTTTTCAAGCGATTGTGCCATATTTACAAATTATCTAGACTAGCAAAAACCATATAGGGGCGTGCTCAGGTTAATTACTGCCTGGGAGATTTGGGGGGTCTTGACATATTTTCAATTTCAGTAGGAAAAACTCAGCATTGCTAAGAGCGTTATGCCAGTAACTAATTCCCATAGACGCGGACATGTTGTATGAAACTCAGCTGTCAAGATGGATGGTCTGGATCCACGGCCACGCAACTTAGGAAAGGAGGAATTTTAAATGAAAACTTCTGGAAGACAAGGAAAATTCAGCTAGTCTATTCCTCTCACTGTCACCACAGCGACTACATCCCAAACATTTGTTTCTTGTTTCCTTATAAAGTTAAATTTGAGGCCCAGGTGACTACCACCTCTGGTAAAGGGTAGGGAGGGGGTGAGTACAATTAAAAATCTAGCATCGGATATATTTGATACGGCATTTTTGTCTTTGTTTTGTGAAATGACGTCATTTTCCACCTGCCCTCCCAGAGCACTAAGGTCTGCTAGAGATGTGTTAGGGACCATTATAGGAACCAATTGGGGAGACCACACAAAGTTTGGGATTAGCAGATGCCAACTAGTATGTATAGGATGGACAAACAAGGTCCTACTGTACAGCACAGGGAACTATGTTCAATATCCTGTGATAAACCATCATGGAAAAGCATATGAAAAAGTAGATATGTATCTATAACGGAGTCACTTTGCCGTACAGGAGAAATGAACGAAACATTCTAAATCAACTCTACTTCAATAAAATTTCAAATATTTCTCATTATGCCCCCCGCTCCCTGCTCTGAAAAGATCAGCTCCACGTGAATCTCCCTGTAATACCAAGGTTTAAGAAAGAAGTATTGGGCTTCCCTGGTGGCGTGTGATTGAGAGTCCGCCTGCCGATGCAGGGGACACGGGTTCGTGCCCCGGTCCGGGAGGATCCCACATGCCGCGGAGCAGCTGGGCCCGTGAGCCATGGCCGCTGAGCCTGCGCGTCCGGAGCCTGTGCTCCGCAACGGGAGAGGCCACAACAGTGAGAGGCCCGCGTACCGCAAAAAAAAAAAAAACCAAAAAACAAAAACTTTTTACAGGGAATTCCCTGGCAGTCCAGTGGTTAGGGCCGGGCGCTTTCACTGCCGGGGTCCAGGTTCGATCCCTGGTCGGGGAACTAAGATCCAGCAAGCTGCACAGCATAGCCTGAAAACAAAACAAAACAAAACAAAATGTTACACAAATCAGAATAGAATACTAAAAGATGTTCAAATAAACCCCAGGAAGGCAGAAAAGTGGAATAGAAGAAAGGAAAATGAACAGAACATAATTATAAAAAATGTTCAAATAAACCCCAGGAAGGCAGAAAAAGTGCAATAAAGGAAAAGAGGACAAACAGTAAAGTGGTAGAATTAAGCCTTAACATACTAATAATTAAATTAAGCATAAATTCAGTTCATCTTAAAACACCAATTAAAAGACAGAGATGGGCAGACTGAATTTATTTAACAACCCAGCTATATACTGTTTAAAATAAACATCAAATATATTTGTGTGTAGGTAGGTTGAAAGAAAAAAATGGGAAGAGACGTATCATGTCAACATGAATCGAAAGAAAGCAGAAATTAACCTCCGATCGGGCAGATTTTAGAGAAAGGTGCAAGTTCCCCAGGCTGCCTTCCACCTTCCAGAATCTTCCTGTGCTGTCCATGGATTTGTAGTTAAGAGCAAGGAAGGCTGGTGGGAGTAGGAAACAACAGGACCACTGCATCTTGGCCAGAATTGAAGTCCTCAGTACTTTTCTTATTTCTAAAATAAACTAAGCTAGATATTTAAGTAGTTTATTTAAAGAATATTTAAATTATTAAAATAAATTCTCTATGAGAGAACTTAGAACTTACACTGAATTGCAAATCAAAGTGATTTTTACTTTTGTGAATTTCAATTTTGAAAATTTTATTGATTCATTCTCCAAAAATATTCTTGATCGAGGATATTCTTGAATATTCATTCATTCTCCAAAAATATTCTTGAATAAAGCTAATGTGTGTGCCCACGGTCACCCAATAGGTACGTAGCAGAGTCTGATTGCTTTCCAGGGAAGTCTGGCTTCAAAGCCCACGTCCTTCCCTTGGCTGGCCCCATTCCACCTCTCCTACACACCAGCATAAAACAAGAATGCGGGCTTATGACATTTGCCATGATTTGTATGTTTATCCCTCCCTCCCCCCTTTTTTTTTCCCGGTACGCGGGCCTCTCACTGTTGTGGCCTCTGCCGTTGCGGAGCACAGGCTCCGGACGCGCAGGCTCAGCGACCATGGCTCACGGGCCCAGCTGCTCCGTGGCATGTGGGATCCTCCCGGACCGGGGCACGAACCCGTGTCCCCTGCATTGGCAGGTGGACTCTCAACCACTGCGCCACCAGGGAAGCCCTGCTTATCCCCTTTTTGATCTCCATTCCACCCTCAGGCACATCCCTCCTTATGTCCATCCTTTATGTTCATAGATGAAATATATATCAGTAGAGAAAAAAATTGCATAAAACATGGCAGCCTTTTATGAAAATACACCAGATCAAAGGGAAAAATAAACCACTACACAAAGAATCATTGATAACACTAGGGAAAGGGCTTCAGAGAGAGAAAAATCTAGCTTGTTTACCTAATTTCTGATCATTAAACTGCTTATGGTCCTGAATTCTCATGAGTCACACTTATAAACAGGTGAGCTTCTACAGGAAAAGAAAAGAAGTGAGCCAGGGCAGAAGGAAAGGTGTCCTGGACTGGCCGGCAGAAGAGATGAGGAAGCCAGGGGCAGGTCCTCCTGTCCCCAAGTGTGGGTGGGCAAGACCCTATTTCTTGCCCTCTGTGTCCGGCTTCTGCAAGGGGACAGCATCTTCCCCAGAGGGTGTTCTGCTCTGTTACGGAGAGACCCAACCGCATTGGCAAAGGGCCTAACTGGTCTTACTTGCTCTTAGCTGTGCGAAGTTCCACCCATTTAATGTAGGAAACCTGTAATTCTCCCATTTTGTATCACATACTCTCCATGGTCTTACAGGAGAAGTATAGAGGCCTTTTCAGCTGCCTTGACTCTGTGCCTTTCACACCAAACCTCATCCAAGATCGAAGAGATAGGCTCAAGTTTAAGAGCATTAAGTTGCACAAAAATAGGGCACTGCATTTAGACGCTCTCCCCAGAGACTCTGGCAGAGGCAATGGGAAATGGCGAGCTGAAATGTAGAAGTGAACTGGTGGATTTAAGATAGTTGACCAGACTGTGGGTTCATTACCTGCCGTGATGGACAAAGGGAGACTAGAGCACTGCTATATATTTTTAGATATCAGGTCAAGTGGAAAATAAGTAAAGTAGTAAGCTTTTAAAAGGTATTTCTTTTTTTGCCTGTGGACTGAGTGGACATTCCAGTCAGTAAAGAAGTAAAAAGATAGGGCTTCTTCCTTCTCACAACCGTGAAGATCAGTTTTCAGTCCCTTCCTGTGTAGGAAACGGACGAATCCTGAAGTGAATGACACAGCCTTATATGTTAGGACATGCTGATGATCAGAAATCTTTCATTTCCCATATCGTATAAAGAGGCGATGCTGTTTTCTTAAAATTACCTTCTGACAATCTTGTTAAACCTACATCAAACAATAATAGAGCCTATTTTATTCATTCGATAACAAGAGAAACATTCATTCAGAAGCTTTTATCGTAGGATTCCTACGATAGGAATTTAAGTAGTTTTCTTAAACTCTACTTTATGGAGAAATTATGTTCAAAAACCCAATCCATGGAAAGTGCCTCATGCCCTGAGTTTAACAGTTACGTCACCCTCAGGAGATTCCTTCTGCCCCTCTACAGCCCATCCCTCCGTCTACCCACAGACACAGCCAGCCATTCACCTTTTTCCCACAATTTTTTTTTAAGCCACAAATGTGTGTTTCCACTTATGGTGAGGAGTGAAAGAGGGCCACAGGGGTATAAAGAACTTTCGGGGTTATTTTGAAAGATCGTCCAGGGTCTATGTCATGCACAAGTACTATCCATGAAAGGTTAGTATGAGCTCCTTTATTTGCCTAATGCCAGGGAGGGGCAGATAGGGCTGGGGTTAAGCTTAGCTCTGAGTCTTTGAGAAAAGAGGCACAGTGGGGAGACCAGATACGCCCTCTCCTTTTCTCCAGAACCTCGGACAATGCAAATTTGATAGAAGTGTTAGCGCATGTGTATGTGCTGGGGGCGGGGCAGAGCGCTGGGCTAAGCCCTGTGGTTTCCACCTGTGTGGTTTCAGGTAAGTGATTCTGCTCCCAATTTCCCTCACTTCTCCAGTAAAGTGAGAAGGCAGGACTGAATGATCTCTAAAGACTCTTCCGGGTCTACAAATCCGTGTTCAATCATAAACAAGGTCTTTAAAACACCACTGACTGTGAGTTGTTTTAATCAGTTGGACTAAAAACAGAGAACGAAAAATTTGTAAAAGAAATAACTTTACAGTTCTCTGCATCTCTTGCAGCCATTTTCCTACACCTGGGTGGTCTGGCACAAGCATTAGTTCAATTGTCTCTTTCAGCTCTTTGTAACCATTATTTTAATGATTCTGTCACTGTGATCTTTGAAAATTAAGAGGAAAATGCATAAAAAGTAAACAACACCAATGTCTCTGTATCATGTTGAAAAATACGGTTTTCCTGGAGGAGGTATTAGGTTTACTTTTTAAAGACTGTGGTGTTTTAAGTTCTGGGTCACTTTCATTTAAAGAGGCTTTTGAAACTAATTAATACAAAAATTATAATTTTCTAACACTGATTTTAGCAATTAGAAGAAAAACAGAAAAATACTTGAGGTCTTTCAGAATATTCCAAACAGATTACCGATAGAGGCAACCGTAATACTATTTCAAGTTGAGTTATAACAAAAGTTATAACACCTACTTTCTTTTAATAAGAAAAATATTCAGGGAAGGGGCAAGTCAAGAAAGATATTCAGGGAAGGGGCAAGTCAATTTTCTTCTAATTCTTACACAGTGGATACATGAATCTTGCAAATGTTAAACACCATTATTTTGGGGTTTCTGATCCAGTTTGTAGATTATATCACTTTTTCCCTTCTTTGCAATTACCCTCTGATACCACAAATAAAAGCTCAAATAAGTCCATTTTACTACTTATTATTGTAGAATATTTAATGGAAGAAACTAGAATCTTTAAATTATAATGAAATTCATGGGTTTTTGGCAGCAACTTTTATGGAACCAAAAGAAGTCCTGTGCACCTTTTAGAGTCTCCATCTAAACCAACTGAAAATGTCATAACTTTTTTAAAATTTAACTCAATTCAGCAAACTGAAAACAATGAGAAAACACATTTCAAACAGCAAGTAAACTTGAAACTTTTCTAACATAATTGTGGAACCTGAAAATAATTTCTGAACTTGAACCAAGCTGATAGTTATTTGATTTGCATCTCAGCTCTATAGATCTATAATTTTGTTTATTCATTATCTCATTTAAAAGTTATCATGGATATATCATCTTCAAAAGCTAACCATAAATGGACTTCCCTGGTGGCGCAGTGGTTAAGAATCTGCCTGCCAATGCAGGGGACACGGGTTTGAGCCCTGGTCCGGGAAGATCCCACATGCCGCGGAGCAACTAAGCCCGTGTACCACAACTACTGAGCCTGCGCTCTAGGGCCCTTGAGCCACAACTACTGAAGCCCGTGCGCCTAGAGCCTGTGCTCCGCAACAAGAGAAGCGACCGCAATGAGAAGCCCGCACACTGCAACGAAGAGTAGCACCCGCTGGCCACAACTAGAGAAAGCCCGCGCACAACAACGAAGATCCAAAGCAACCAAAATTTAATTAATTAATTAAGTTTTTAGAAAGTTAACCGTGTAGATTTTGTTTTAAATGATACATATTAGTGTAGATTGTGCTTATATAGCAAAGTTGTATATCGTTTCAGTAACTTATACATACATGGTTATATGTGTATATATAGATACATGTATAATGTAGATGTCTATACAGATATAATGTAATATATACCATAATGTAATACTGCTATACCTCACAGGTAGCTTAAAAACTATCAAATATTTTAACCATTATATATTTATAATATTTCATATATATATATAACATTTTTTTCTTTTTTTAAACCTTTCTTTCCCTGGTGGCAGGCTGTGGAGTGTGTTTTAAATTTTTAGTTAAATCCTTACTTGTCCATTAGTTCATTTTAGATCAGCTCAATTTCTTTCAAATCCTGAGCATATAAACCTCTGCTAATTTGCATAGCTGTGCATGCAACCTTAAATGTGAAGGAAATTAACGGTAGGAAATTGGAACGTACTGGAGGAGGGGTCAGCAACTTTGGTTGGCCCATTACCCCTGGGACAGGGGACGGCAGTGTCTCAGGTGTCGGGTGTCACCTCTGTGACTGGTTGGAGACAGACAGCGGCTGAACCCTCAGCCACCAGCTACTCCAAGTCCAAGAAGCAGAGGCCCCAACAATACCTTCATTCACAGCTTCCACATACTAACTGGGGACAAAGTCCCACTGAAGGTCAAGAGGGGCTGTAGCTATCAAGACAGGCGGGCTCAAGTGTCACATCGAAGCCAAAAACTTGTACCTGCTGCAATTACAGAGATCAGGGCAGGTCCCCATCCTGGCAGGGCCTCTGTCCTGAGAGGGGCCTTGTGGGCTGGGAGGTTCTGTGTGTGGTCCCCAGTCTCTGGTTCACTGGCCACTGGTGAAGCCATAGTTTAAGCTGTATTTAAACTGTCAAGGAAGAGAAAGCATTCATTAGAAAACTAGGAACATTCTCCCAAGGTGGTCACATCCTCTGTGCAATGTGCCTGGAGAGACAGGATTTAGGCTTCCTGGAATGCTTGTGACATTCGTGATGAAAAAAGTCCATTAGATTTTTCATAGAACTATTTGAGTGTTTGCTATAAAATGAGAACATTTATTGAGTATTGGCTATAAAATGTGAAGTCCACGAGCTTTTGAGATGTGTGTGCGTGTGTGTGCGTGACTTCTGTCTCTGGTCCACTGTTGTTTCCCATAATGCTAAGCCCTGGCCCATAGGCACTAAGTAAGTATTTGCTGAATGAGGGATTGTTTCAAGCACTATCCGTAGGATCTCATAGTTTACATATAACACGTCACTTAAATGTCAACAACCCAAATAACACAGATGGTGCTCACACCCCAGCTGGCAGATGAGAAAACCTGTCGCAGGGAGTTAAGTGACTTGTCCTCCATCACACACACAGAGGTGACAGGCTCACATTCGAACCCTGGTGCTGTCTTTGCAGAGTCTGTTCTCTTCATCACATCTCACGATCTCAAAGAGTCAGTGCTTCACGCTTACTCTATACTAAAACATAACCAACCTTACCCCAGATATTTCATGGCCAGACTGGTTTCCCTGCTTCTAGCATGTTCTGACACTCGGGAAATAATTTCCTTTCAGATGTGCCATTCTTGTCTGTCTGCTCCTTTAACTGGCCGTGTCTGAGTCTGCCGGAATTGATCAATCTGATGTCACAAGCCTGTAAAAGGCTAACGATAGATTTCAGGATATGGCCGTACTCTCCTTACCTGGGGAGCCCTGACTTGCACCTGCATTACCTACTTGTACGAGGGGATGATGGGTTACTTTTCTTTCAGTGCCACTGAATGAGTTTAGCTCCGAAGGTAGATGTTGTATGGAAATCCCTGGAGAAACAGTTTCTTCATTTCATGCTTACAAGGGACTGTGGGGCAGAGGTACAGTCTGTTACAACCAATGAGCCCACACCTACCCTGAAGGGCGAGCACCTCAGCTTCCACGACTGCTCCCTCCTAAGCCAATGGAGGCTGCCAATGGCTTTGGTCGCACGGGCGCTTGAATTAGGAGCTGGGCTGAGACCAGACGGGCAGCAGATTGGCTATAAAACAATGTGATTACTTTCAGCTATGATAGGATTGGACCATGGGAGCTGCCGGTGAGCCTCTCGATTTTATCCATTTTCCATATGAAGGTCTGGCTAGCTTTTAAAATTTTTTCCTTAAAGTATTACCTTCGCATTAATATTGTCTTTTTGAAAAAGTTTTATAACTTGTCTCATTTGCAGTAAACTTCATTTATGTTCTGGGGATGACCATAATAATGCAGAATCAAATGGAAGGTAAGGATTATAATCTACCTCCAGGGCTCTTTTAAGTAACAGTCAAGATATATAGAGGAATAGGCTATTTTCACCCACAGAATTCATGCCCTGCTGGAAACAATATGAACTGGGCAATAACGTTCGCAATAACTATTTGTATTTTGGACATGTTCAATGCATAGAGATTAGAGAAGAAAAATATATTCCAATTGAGCAGCCCACAGCCATTAAAATAAAGTATTCTGTCTGAAAGTTGGCCTGAACTATTCTCCTCTATCTTATTTCCCCCAACGGCCCAAAAATCTAAGAGGGCAATTTAGAAAGTTAAGCTGGAGAGGGGCTAAAGTGAATTCAAGATCTTATGAAATAAATATTACAGGATACAGGGACAAAGAAGCATGGGTGTGCTCTCATCAAGATGTAATTGTTTGTGTCCCAGAGAGAACATGACACTTGCCATCTTGAAAAGACAGCATTGGGTGTTGGGGGTCCATGAGCAGTTTTCTGAGGAAAGGATTCACAACTTCATCAGGCTCCCATCCGTGGATATAGTTTATTAGGTTATGAAGCATTGTTTTAGCAAAGTATTGAATTTTTCACACTATGACAACATCTGCCTTTTGGTCCTTTAACTAGGATGTCTGAAGGTTTAGATTCCCCAGGGCTCCCAATTGCTTCTAGGAAGAGAGTCAGACCTGGATCTGGGGCAAACAAACTATACCATGGGAGTAAAATGATCTCAAATGAGGCAACATATGTAAACTTCTCAGGCTGCTGTTGAACACACAGAAGAAAATGCATTGGATGGTAGCTGGTTGCCCTAAAAAAAAGTTTATCTCCTCATCTGATGAGCAGGTCACTCAGAGACACTTCCAAGTCTCATTCTGACTCTCCCTGGACAAAGTGCAAAGAACTCAAGAGTGAAGATGATTTCTCCTCCCAGCACCTCCAGCACTCTCTTGCCCAGCGATGGCAGCCCATCATCTGCTGGATCTTCCAGGGCATCTTTCTTTGTTTCACTCATTACTTGGTCCAGCTTAAATCCCCCCAAAGTAGTTGAAGACATAAAACTTTGTGCAAGGAGCAGTTTCACTGGGTATTAAGACACAGCTAGAGTATGAAGACACAGATCAGCTATAGTTGATCTGAAACTATAGACCTCTCAGAGCATTTATTGACAGTCATGGACAACTGCCACAGAAAAGTGCACACTGGCCTCAACTAGACCTTATAATGTTTAGGTGGGTTACTGGATCCTCACAGCCCGTCTCTGAGTCCATGGTTCTCAGATTAAGAAGCCCTACTCTAAAACACAAATGCCATACGATATCACTTGTATGTGGAATCTAAAATATTATACAAATGAACTTATCTACGAGAAAGAAACAGACTCACAGACGTAGAGAACAGACTTGTGGTTGCCAAGGGGGAGGGGGTGGGGGAGAGAAGGATTGGGAGTTTGGGATTAGCAGATGCAAACTATTATATATAGGGTGGATAAATAACAAGGTCCTACTGTATAGCACAGGGAACTATATTCAATATCCTGTGATAAACCATAATGGAAATGAATATGAAAAAGAATCTATATCTCTGTCTATCCATCTATCTATATAACTGAATCACTTTGCTATACAGCAGAAATGGACACAACCTTGTAAATCAACTATACTTCAATAAAATAAATTTTAAAAAGACAAGCCCTACTCTAGAGCAGGAGTTCTCAACCTCGACACTCACATTTGGGGCTGGAAGAGTTTTTGTTGAGGGCTGTCCTGTGCATTGTGGGATGTTTGGCAGCGTCCCTGGTCTCTACTCACTAGATGCCAGGAGCCCCCTCCCTCCATCTGTGGCAACCAGAAGTGTCTCCAGACATTGTCCCTCCCCAGGTGAGAACCACTAGGGTGGACACATCCCAGTGGGACTCTATGAAATCATAATGTCGCCAGACTGTCTAGATTCACAAGGGGAACAGTAGCCCGCGTTCGTGTGATATTTTTACCTTCATGCACTCACTTAGCTACACAAACACCCAGTGAAATAGTGGCCACCAATGTAATAAGCAGCAAGTTCAGGTTTAAAGCCGAGTCTTCTGTTGCCAAATCCAGTGCTCTTTCCAGATGCACGATAAGGTAATTGGACTATAATTCAAAGTTCTAGTGGGGGGTCTGGCCCTTAATCAGCCACGTAAGCCCTTAAATTGTCTACGACTCAGGCTTGCGTGGCTCAGCTGCGTAACATGAAGGGTACCTCCGCCTGCTTCTCGGCAAAGTTAGAGGAACAGACTGCTGAGTGATAGCAATTAAAGATGACCCACACCAGTTTAAAGGTAAGGTGTTATTAAATTGAAAAGTATCCATTAGTCTATAAGAATTACATGGGCATCGGCGCTCTGAAATCTCCTTTATGAATAAAATCTTGAAAAATGATGATGCTTGTGGAATATTAAAAACTGAAATGGCCCAGGGATTGGCTGTCATACATGGCATTAATTTCCTTTTGTACGGTACTGTAGAGCAGGCATATTCAAAACCGGTTGTTCTGTGTTCCAAAAAGAAGCCACTCTAAGAAGAAATAAAATGAGCTAACAATAACTGACTATTATTTTTTTTTTTGTCGATTTCCAAACCCTTCATTGGATGTGCAGCCCAACAAGGATGCTATTTGAGTAGAATAAAAATATCCTGACTTGAATCTGTAAAGAATTATAAATGAGTTACGTCTTGCTCTTGCTTAAAAGCAGAAAGCCCACATGACTCTGAAAAATGGGTGTAAAGGAAGATGAACTGGTAGTGGTGGGTCTTGGCTACAATCACCTCACTGCTTGTTATGGAGCCGCCAGGGACAGTCACCCCATCATGAAGGTAATTGGTTCTTCCCCACAAAACGTGTGGGAAGGAGGCAGAAGAAATCACATCCCTTGTTAGCTTCTGGGATTCAGTGATGCAGGGCATCAGCAGCCCGTCCGGGCATCAGCAGCTGTCCGGGCATCAGATGTTTGTCCCTCATCCTAGGGCTGCGGCATCTTCACAATGATAATTGGAATAATTCTTATTCAGTTGCTCTTGCGGGCCCATGAGGACAGAAAAATTATGCTTAGCCCCAGAGGTCACTTGCTTGGCTAATTTTTCACTAATTATTTCTTAGTTTCTTCTTTTTTTTCAGGACAGAGGGAAACAAAGCGTTCTCTTCTAGGGTTTTATGAAGAAGAGTTTAGAGCCTTTACAAAAGTGCAGGATTCATAGGACTAGGGCTTTTATTTTATTTTTTAAATTTATTTATTTTATTTACTTATAATTTTTGGCTGCGTTGGGTCTTCGTTGCTGCGCGTGGGCTTCTCATCGCGGTGGCTTCTCTTGTTGTGGAGCCCGGGCTCTAGGCGCGTGGGCTTCACTAGTTGCAGCACACGGGCTCAGTAGTTGTGACTCGCAGGCTCTAGAGCACAGGCTCAGTAGTTGTGGTGTACGGGCTTAGTTGCTCCATGGCATGTGGGATCTTCCCGGACCAGGGATCGAACCTATGTCCCCTGCATTGGTAGGCGGGCTCTTAACTACTGTACCACAAGGGAAGTCCCAGGACTAGGGCTTTAAAAAAGAGGTCAGGACATATACGGTACACTGAAATTGGTCAAGACAGCACCACGCCTACAATATAATTTTTTAAAAGATGAGACTTGGCAGGGTGAGGCACGGCAGGTGAGGGATGATAAGTGATGGGGTGAGAGTAGGCGGACTTGGTCCAGAGATGGCTATGAGGCTAGTTAGGTAATAATAAAAGGACCCTGAGTGAGGCTGGATTCTGAGGTTTATTGAAACACAGATGGAGAAACACTTAGTAGGATCTAGCTAGTCTGAGCATCGCGCAAAGTGGACTGAGCTACTGATAGCTCTCATAAATTGCTATTTAAGACTTAACAACCCGGACTTTGGTACTTGTCCTGTTATCTGATTAGTGTGATTCTGTTGTTGGAAGCACAGGGTCAGAAGGAACCTGTAAGGAGTGAGGGTGAAGAGTTTCCTCCTAAGGGAATTGATGGTCTTGCTGTCACTCACCCCGGACGGGTGCCTATCCCAGGGCAGAAAATGTGGTCGGAAGTAAACATAGGACCAGAGGGCGAAGATGAGCCTCTTCATCTCCCTGGGACCAGGGGTGAGTTTGGCGCTGTGATGGGTGTGCAGCCGCGTGGCACTCAAGGTGGTGGAGACGGGCCGGGGGAGTCAGGGCCGAGGAGATGGGGTGGGTGTAAGTTAACCAGCGTCAGTCTCTTCTGCTGTTTTTGAAACTTCAGTAAAGTCTGATGGAAAGCATGGCAGGATCAAGTTCTGAGAAGATAAGAACTGTTTTTCCCCCACGTCATCTTTTGTGGGATTCACCCTCTATCCATTCCAGCAGTGACACCCACTGCTGCGAGGTGTCAGACACACCAAGAACAAAGACGTCAACGGAATGTTTGAATACGTTTTTTTTTCACTGATAACAGAGATGCCGAAGGCTGAGGATTTCTGTTGCCAAGAGTTAGGTTGTGGGGATGCTGAGAAGGATTTATGAGCCCCCAAGGCTGCGACAAGTCAGAGAGAATGTAGGGTGACATTTTGGCAGTGCTTTTACCCAAAAGATAAAAAAGATCAAGCAACCGATGGGAGGAAAGTTTCTAGAGCAGAGCACGGCCAGAGCGCACGTGGCAGGGGTGCCTCGGGAAGGCCCCTTCTCCCTGACCCTCTGGGCTAAGCACCAGGGGAAGAGAGAATAGCCCCCCAGAGGTTGGGGGCATCTCAGCAGTAGAGCCTGAGAAGCAGCTGGTCTTGAAGTAAAGGAGCAGCCTGCAGACAAGGTGTGGCTTGTAGAAACAGATCAGGGGTTTTCAGCAGAGAGGAGCTGGACGTGTACCTCTTCTTTGCTCCAAGCCTCTCCCAACTCCAGAGCAGTTAGAGAGTAAAGTCGATTGTGTTATTTGCACCCTTGTGCCTGGATCCCAATGATACGAGGACATCAGTCAAAGCCGCAGCTGATAACCTTTATTTTTGCAAGCCAGTGGGGTTTTAGTGGGGAGGTTGCTTGTCACAAGCTAATGCAGAAAGCCCATCCCAAAGCTTTCCAAGCCCACAAGAAGGACAGGGAAGGACTGGTGGGCAGGGGACGCTTGAAGAGGCCTTGTGATTCTGAGCAGGGCTAGGATGACACAGAGAGACATGGGTCGACCTGAAGACCAAAACACAGTAGAACATGGGACCCTCAGCGGTAGACCAAGCACGGGAGAATTCAATGAAGAAATGGATGGGACGTTGGCCATGGATGTAATATTGAACTGAGCCGAATAAAGAAGAAATGAATGCTCCCTGCTGTTGAAGCCACAGTGGTTCTTAGATTATGCATGGGGGAAGGTGCTGAGAAGGGAGAGGAAAACATCCCCAAGGATGTACACAAAATAGAGCGAGGAATCCTTAGAACATACTCTCTATTCATTCGGCAATAGCAAGTTTTCTGCCATCTGCGGAAATGGGGCTCAAGAGCTCCATTTATAGAGAAGTCAAGTCTCCCTTTTACACACTTGACTTGGTGACTATGGAATTCAGACCTGCGTGTGTGTGTGTTTTGCGCTGTGGGGATGAATCCCATTGGTGGCAGAGAGGGTGGGGTTGCAGCTGTGCTCCTGGGGACACCTCTGACCTTGAGGCCACGGAGGCCACGTGCAGGGGTAATGCCTGATCCATGTTCCCGGGACCCCTCACATCCCTGAGGAACGTCTTCAGAGACTAATTTCTAGCAATCAAGCTGCTGGGGCGGGTGCCACAGTTACTCGTTGTAATCCGGTTTGCACAGTGACGGCAGCCATGCTTTATCAGGGGGTCTACTGAGCACCACCCACTTTGAATACAGAGAAGGTTTGCATCTTCTGGCCATTTCCTCAAGGATGCAAGACATTAGAACAGGCTTCGTTGTTCTAGAACTCAAGCTCCGTTTCAAGTCCCATTCTGCCCGATGGCAGAAAATGTAGTCTTAGGCAATGACAGCTTTTCTCCATCCCTTCAGGCGTGAACTTGCCTCTGGGGTGGCAGTGGCCACAAGCATATCCCCACTTTGGAACCCTCTCTGGGTTCCCTCACCACTTTTCTGCACATCATTTCTGTAGCCCTCTGCCCTCTCCACAAATTGTCTTTCTGGGGCAGGAAAATTTTTCAAACAATCCACCTTTCTTAGGGCACAGAAGATTCAGGGGGCTGTCCTGTGTCCTCTGCATCCAGACCCACCCAGCTACAACTTGACCTACATAGCTACCCCACGGGCATGCCCAGACAGGAAAGATGCTGGCAGCGCGGGGCGGGGGGGTGGGGACTGGGGCCTCAATTGCTTCGAGGTAAAAAGGAGTGTGTGTGTGTGTGTGTGTGTGTGTGTGTGTGTGTGTGTGTGTGTGAGAGAGAGAGAGAGAGAGAGAGAGAGAGAAAATTTGGGGGTATACTTCAACTAACACTTCTCAAAATAATCTTGCCATATATCATATCATTTAATCCTCACTGAAATGCCATAAGGAAAATATTATTACCCTAATTTTACAGAAGATAGAACTGAGGTTCAGAGACAGTAAATAGCATGTAAATAAATAGCGTGCGACTAAGTAGCATTTAAATAGCTCGCAAAGGTGGTCGATGGTTTATCCGGAGCCCAAGCGCAGATCTGTCAGATTCCAAAGCCTCTGTGTTTTCCACGTTAGCACATTTCAGTTGTTCCCTTTCCTGGGAACTTTTCTTCCATGTTCCAGACAGGGTGCTGGTGTCTCATCTTCCTCCTCCTATTACCTTAGCTTCACCGGCTAGTAGATCGAACATCCATTGCAGAGTTTACTACAGATGCCGTCAGAATGGCCAACAGGCTGCTCCGGGGAGGAGGACTGAGGA
Organism: Pseudorca crassidens; assembly: GCF_039906515.1. Lineage (NCBI taxonomy): Eukaryota > Metazoa > Chordata > Mammalia > Artiodactyla > Delphinidae > Pseudorca > Pseudorca crassidens. The sequence goes on from NC_090307.1 coordinate 60,787,514, forward strand.
TTCTCTCTACGGGGGTCACGTGTATTTTCTGCTTAGAACCTATAGCCCACCCTATAGATATATCCTGCAAGGTCCCATCAGCGACTATAACCGTGCTCCCATTTCGTAGCCCCAAACGTGTCCTAGCTCCCATCGGCGTCTGATGGTACACACAGGGGCATAACCAAACCCGTCAACCTTTCATTCTTTAATTCATCCATTAGGCAATACTTTCTCCTGCAAGAGCAAAAAGACCATCTTAGGTGTGTTTTCGAGTCGCTGACACTGAGAGTAAATTGTCGCCTTGAAAGCTCTGGGGCACCCCAAGATGCCACCCGCCCGTCTGGAGCAAATGCACACATTTACAGATGCCTGTGGTTTGCCTAATTACTTTTTCACAAGCCCTCAGAAACCACTGAGGGCTTCAGCTGCACCATGCGTGTGGTTTAATGAGGTTTCCGGACTCCGTGTTATGAAATTGTCACCAGTTATTTGTCAGGAAACAAGCTGCCTTGTGAATAGAGCAGACTTAAAACTTGGGGTACCCACATTTTAATAACAATTCTTTGTAATTACAAAAACATCACATGACTTCAGTTACACGCAACAGATATTTTCTGGGCATTTGTTTTTCATGCACCTGAGTTTTCCAGGTTTTGTGTTCCTCTGAGCGTCTTTGAGGGATTGAACGTGACAGGCACTGCTACCCTCATCCTTAAATTTGAGAAAGAAATAATGGTTTTCTCATGGAAATAGAGCTCTCCAGTTGATCAATGTTGATTTTCTTTCCTTGAAGATGGATTAACTACTGTACGCTATTATGTTTACCCTCTTCACAACTCATAGTATTTTATCATAGTCATTGCATTCATTTTTTTCTAAAGCGTATTTAATGTAAGTACTATCATCCCTTGGTTATTAAAGGGATTGATTGGTTATTAAGGGGGTGATGATCTGGTGAGTGGATTATTCTTGCCTTTGGCTGGTAGGTTATTTCTCCTTCCTTCTATCTCTTTGGGCTCCTTGCTATGTAACCCCGCTGTTGCTAATTACGAGTTCTCCACACCAGCTGGAGCATCACTACGGCCTCATCCATCCCTGCCCAGGTCTGATAACACCCCTGTGGCCAGGGGAGCCTCCCATCCCCTGGAGCCACCAGGCCTCCTCTCAGAGTCAGGGAGCTTAGTACCGGGGCCTCTTACCCGCTAGCAGGTGGGGTTTGGAAATAAACTTCTACCAGGGTTTGTCCTCAGGTCAAACTGCCTGAGCTTATTCAACTCTCACGATTCACAAAGCCCCCGTGTAGAACTTCTCCAGCCTTTGGGGGAGGGATATCTCGCTGTCCATATTCCTACTCCAGGGATCTCCCGGGTTTCTCTGTTCTGCTCTAGGGAGAACCCAGTCCATACTCCGGAAAGTAATTAAGTTAAATTACTAATACACGTTCACTGTACAACATTTGGAAAATGCAGAAAAATAAGCACACACAAAACAAGGGTAATGTCATGACCCATAGATATCCCCAGTTTTTAATCTCCGTGTATATGTCTATGTCTATTTTATGAAAAGGGATTATATCATAATACTGTTTTGTTAACTGATTTCTTAAATTAACAATATCTTATTATTTTCACATTGCTAAGTAATGCATCATACGACTGCATCATTACTTACTTAACAAATCTTCTAATGCTGCCTATTTAGAGTGATTTCTTTTTTTATGACAGATAAGGGGCAATATAAAAAGATTTCCAAGGATATGGATGTATATCTTATTATTTCCTTATGATCAATTTCTAGAATTGGAATTGCTGTGTCAAAAGGTAAAGTGAGGGCTCTCTTCTTGACCTGGTTCTACCAGTTCTGCTTCCCACTCCTAGGTTTTCCTAGTCCTGTGTTTGTCAGTTCTGATACTCAGACCCCCTTCAGCAGAATTAGATGCAGATTCTTTTTTTAATTTTATCTTTTTTGGGGTATGCGGGCCTCTCACTGTTGTGGCGTCTCCCATTGAGGAGCACAGGCTCCGGATGCGCAGGCTCAGCGGCCATGGCTCACGGGCCCAGCCGCTCTGCGGCATGTGGGATCCTCCCGGACCGGGGCACGAACTCGTGTCCCCTGCATCGGCAGGCGGACTCTCAGCCACTGCGCCACCAGGGAAGCCTTAGGTGCAGATTCTTGATTGCCCCACCCCCGTGACAGGAGCTGCAGATCGAGTCTGCATACCTAACCCACGGCACAGTTTGGGAACAGGAAAATCAGGCTCCTCCAACCCGTCTCATGTGACTAGGAACCCTGTATGTTAAAAATGTACTGGGCTTTGTTTTATTTTTATTTTTTATAAATTTATTTATTTATTTTTGGCTGTGTTGGGTCTCTGTTGCTATGCGTGGGCTTTCTCTAGTTGTGGCGAGCGGGGGCTACTTTTCGTTGCGGTGCGCGGGCTTCTCATCGCGGTGGCTTCTCTCGTTGCGGAGCACAGGCTCTAGGTGCGGGCTTCAGTAGTTGTGGCACGTGGGCTCAGTAGTTGTGGCGCATGGGCTTTGTTGCTCCACAGCACGTGGAATCTTTCTGGACCAGGACTCGAACCAGTGTCCCCTGCATTGGCAGGTGGATTCTTAACCACTGCGCCACCAGGGAAATCCCTGGGCTTTGCTTTAGTCACATATAGTAAGATGGCAGACGTGGAAATGAGTGTCACGAAGAAGTTTATACTCACAGATCCTTAGAAAAGGATGCACACCAAGCCACCAGGGCCACATGGGGAAGCACCAGGACCCATCCAGAGACAGAAGAGGACTGGAGAGAGCATGGCCCAGAGCCTGTATTGGGGTTTCCTTGGGAAGGAATGGCGAGGCGGGGTAGGCACACTGAGTAGACTTAGAATTGGACAGTTGGAACAATTTTGGCAGCCCAGGGGCTATAGGGGTGGTCCCTAGCTGTCTGCTACCTGGTCCTGGACTAATTCAGGGCGAGGGGACTGTATGATGACAACCTCCTTTGGAAATAGGTATTTACTAGAATTGAATTAGAATTTTGCTAACCTCTTCAGACTTAATTACAGCTCCACCCTCCCAGATTTCCTGATGACTAGCCCTAGGATTCAGCTTCTAGTAACGCCCACCAAAGTCTCCTGACGCCCAGAATAGTCCCTAAATGAGCCTGCCTCCAGCTGAAACAAGATCACCAGGACTCTGCTGAATTCTCCTCTGTGTCAGTTCACCCAACATCAGGCACAGCAAAGCTGAAGCACCCGAGCCCAAAACAGGTTAGCTTAGTTCAATGTTCTATGTAGAGAGGTCTGCTTGGGGAGAGGCTGAAACTCTTGGCGAGATAATATTTACGAATTAGCTGTGAATTTCAAATATCCCTGCATCCATCTCACTTCATTAGTATGGAATCAAAAATTATAATTATGGAGTAAATGTTTTTCAAAGAGGAGAGAAAAAGCATTTTTGCCACAATCCTTGTTATTTCTCTTTTGTAGGGAAATCTAAAATTGGACCAGAAAAAACGGGACTATGAGATTTCAAAACTCTCCCTGTGACGGGATTACTACATATTATTATTTCTATTCATAGTTTCATTGCTTCTGATAGAGCTGTTATTACTGGAAACAAAAACACAACAATAACCCTCTGAAATCTTTTCCAGCAAATTCTCTAAATAGGTAGGCATCTTCCTACTTCGTCTCAATTCTTTCCTAGGGGGTCAGCTAATTTTACCTTTTAAAACCATTGATATTCAAATCCACTATTTCTTTAATATCGAGTTGCTTGCCAAGAATTGTCCAACCTCTTCTTGAGCACATAAGTGAAAATGTCCTTATCTATTGTTAAGGAAGCAACTGTTCTCTGTGATACCCACTGAGGAGGTGGGGACGACTTCCCCCCTTCATCAGCATCCTTCTGTTCGTGGGCCGTTTGTTCCTGCCTCACCTGACTCTCCTCAGATGTGTGCAGGAGCTGTAAGTTCCCTGTGGCATCAGCCTGAAGCCTCTGTGCCCTTCCTCAGCGTGACAGCCCTGGGCCAGGGAGAGACATCCTTCGCACAGCTGCAGGGAGGTTTGGTCCTCATTAGCCCTCCGAAAGCTGCCAGCTCATCCTCCTGCCCTTTCATGGACAGGCAACAGGTGACATCCTGCAGCAGCCGTGGCGCTGATAGAACTCCTTGCTCTGGGTCACTGTTGTCACCTGGCGTTTCACGGGTGTTGATCACGTGGGCACAGTTCGCCTTACTAAGACCCTAGGCATCCATTGTGCATTCTGGTCTAGCCCTGCAGGCCAGGCGCTGGGCTGGAGCCATTTTCCACCTCACTGCATGGAAATCAGGGCAGGAAGGAGCAGCAGAGACCCACTTTAAACAGTCTCTCAAAGCTACAATGATGTAGCAACGTCATTGTCAGAGATCAGCTTCTCTGGTCCCTTTATGCACCGATGGAAAGTTCTGGAATGGTCACCGCAAGAAAGCTTTTCTCTCTCCTAGCCCCTGCCAATCATTGTGTGGATCCCTGGTGTTCTTCTAAGGCGGGCCTCCCACCGCTGGCTCCCTCTGTCCCTTTGATGGCCAACCTGGGTGTAGATGCCTGTCTATTCCAGCTGCCCTCCTTCTCAAGACTTTTTCTAAAATGTGAAATGCTGAACTCTAGCCAGCATGATGCCATCTCGTTTTACTTCAGCCAGACCCCAATACTAAAGCTCTGACAAAGACACTCAAACTGTGTTTTAGAAATGAGAGGAAGAAATCCAAGTTTTAGAGCACCGCGCAGGAGTGAACGTTAGCTCTTTGCAAAGTCAGTTTGGACTTGTACTCGGAATGGATTGAAAGACAATACAGACTGGATGCAGCTACAGAAAATGGTATGAAAAGTCCCAGACGCAACTTTATGCAGAATATCTAAAACCTCACAGAGAGGGCTTCTAGTGGCATTTTCCCACTGCTTATAAAATGTGTACACTCATGCCAAGAGAAAGAAAAGACAAGCGGGACCACCTCTTCTGTCCGATGGGATAGCCCATTTCTTCACTCTCTTCTTGATAGTTGGCTCCGCAAACACCAGCATCATGTCAGCTGCTGGTTCTACAACGAGAAACGCTCTCTACGGATTTCAGTGGCAAACAGGTAATCAATCGTCCCGGGGGCAAAAGGGGGTGCTCTCCGAAATCTGCACACGACTTGTTTCTCTGTCTCCTTTGAAAGAATATCCGTGTTCAGAGACATCTCGGGTCTCATCTGCAGCCTATGTGGAAAGGTACACACGTGGAAACAACACATTTTCTCCAAACATGTGACAAAACTAAGTGATGCTCTGGGGACTGTGCTTGGGAGGGAAGGAGGGAGAGAGCTGTTCCCCGGGAGGCAGTTTGCTGAAACATTTCCTTTCCTGTTCTGTGGCTTGGGAGAAAGAGGAAGCAAAAGCCAGATTGCAGGAGGAAGCCTTCTTTTCTGGAGCCTGCTTGTTTGTCAGCCTTGCAATGCAGAATAATGTTTGTGACTTGGGGTAAGAAGCAAAGGCTGGGACATGTGACTTTTGCAGGCGTCTTTGGGTGGGTAGGTGGGGCTCTCCAGGGCTCTTTGCCCCCTGTTAGTGCCTTAAAGTTTGTCATCTTTACCACCCAACTCGCCTGGCCCATCAGTCTTTTTCGATCTGAAGTCCTTATTATTTTATATTTTGTTTGGGTGATGGCTGTCTCCACACTCCTGGGGAAGCCGTGCTAAGGAATTCCGTGTCCTGGACTCCAGGAAATAGGGCAGGAACTTGCATTTTGCACAAAGGGTTTGAAAATGAAGCAAAAACAAAAACCCAAAACACGTATTTCCTAAAACTTTGCGGTCATGATGATTTCCATTACTGTAGCATATGTCAATTTGTTTCTTTTTTCTATAAATAACAATAAATGTGTTGGAGAACCGTGTCATTTCTAGCATTGTTTAAAATTTTTCAAATTCAAAAATGATGGGGGCTTCCTTGGTGGCGCAGTGGTTGAGAGTCCGCCTGCCGATGCAGGGGGCGCGGGTTCATGTCCCAGTCCGGGAAGATCCCACATGCCGCGGAGCGACTGTGCCCGTGAGCCGTGGCCGCTGAGCCTGCGCGTCCAGAGCCTGTGCTCCGCAACGGGAGAGGCCACAACAGTGAGAGGCCCTCGTACCACAAAAAAAAAAAAAAAAAAAAAAAAGATGAATATTTAAGCAATTAGATGGAACTGATGATACATATTTTGTCAGATGAAAGACGTGTGATTGAGTAAATGTGGTTTTCTCTAGGCAGTTGGTAAAGCACAACATTTCTAGCTGGGGAAAGCAGAGTCATTCACATCCCATGGTACCACTGCTGAGCGCAGTTCACTCTCTAGCCCAGGGCACATTACGGGGTCGGGGTGCCCACTTAGTAACTGGGGCTCTCACTCGGAGCTTGCAAATGAACACTCAAGGATGAGCTCCATCAGGTGGCTGGAGGCATGGGCTCAGGTGTGAGTGATGCACAGTTTGCAGCCAGAGTTAAAAAGTTTCATTCTAGGTCAATTACACCTCCATTAAAAAAAATTATAACCCAATATACCGGTAGGATTATGGAAAGAGTGAATGATGTTTGACTTATAAGGATGAATACCTAGAAGCTGGTAAAAATTTTAAGTTCTTAAGTTCACAGAAATCAAACTGAAATCATCCTTTCGTGACTTTGAAGGTGTAATCATAGCAACATAGTCTGTTATATGTTTTTAATGTCCAGGAAATAGTCCTTTGTGTGTTGTCAAAACAATCCAAATAAAAAACGCTACAGTCGAGTTAAGTGTGATACACTTTCTATGTATTTGTATTATTTTGTTTTGTTCCCACACATGGGGCAGAACGTATACCCAGAATAAAAATGACTGATACTTTTTAAGGATTTAGTTTTAAAAAAAAAAGAGTTTCAAAATGTTCAGCAGTGGATAGGAGAGACTCACGTTTACAGCATCTTCACATCACCCTTCTCCCTTTCATGTTTCCTGATTCTCTCTAAATTTGGAATGGTATAAAGACAAAAGACGGAAACAAGCGGGTATGTCTAATAACTGGGCTGTATTTTAACAGGTTAATTCTCCACCAATATCTGGGCTGCCAGTCTAGCTGCTACCTGGCTTCATTTCACAAAACAGCCCCCAGGAAGATCCTTTCTAAAGACAAAGCAGAGTGGCATCTTCCAGCAGAAGAAGGAAAGACCTGTCTCTCAAAGCTGCTTTTTCTATGGACAACGTAGCTACAATCAGAAAAATTGGAAATACCAGGCAGGATTAAGAAATCAATAAATTTTTCCCCTTACAAAAGAGCCTGTGACTGTGAAGAGCTTCACATGGCTTAATTTTTGGTCGTGTAAATGGAATTTAAACTGCAGGCAATAAATCAGGGACACCTTTGATTCATTATAGGTAATCGAGAGGAAGCTCTTCTGATACTCAGTGTCAATGGAGTCATAGCTCCAATTTCCTTCAAACTCTACCATCAGTCAAAAGAAGGGACTGGCCCCCGGTGGGGTGGGGACAGTACTGGGCAGTGGGTCACTGCCACCCTCTGTCCAGAGCCTCCTGGGAGCCAGGCACTTACAGATCCATTTTACTGCAGCCCCTGTGGTAGATGGCGTAACCCTCCGGGGTGCAGGCAGCGTGACCAGGGAAGTTATTTACCTTCCGGGGGCCTCGTACGCCTGTACAGGTAGCACCCACTTTCAGCTCATCCTGAAGACTGCTTTCCCCCTTCCCACTCCCACCCCCCACCCCGGGCCCCCAAAACCCCTGCTGCCATCTGACTGCAGGCCGTTCCACCAGCCCAGATGTGTGGTCCAGTGCCCACCCTTCACGCTCACCATGCAAGCCTGTCTTCCTCATCACAGAGAGAGACCGATGTCACTCAGGTCATGTCCGCAGCCCTCCCGGTCACATAGGGCCATCCTCCTCACGTGCACAGGGGCTCTCGTGGCCCTGGGCCCTTGCACTGACCCTCGGTCTCTTGGGCTCTTCACCAGCCTCCCTCATGCCACCCCATAGGTTCTTTCTTGGGGATCCTATGGCTTTTCCTGCCATTTTAATTTTTGTCTTTGAAAGCCCAGGCTGTGCTAAGGTTCCTGCCCATTTTCTTCCAGGCAGTTCCACAGACTAGCTTAAGTTCCATTTTCCTCTGAGATGCTTCTCTGCTTCTTCCCATTTCCACACGTTCATATCTGTGACAGCACGAAACGCCTTGATAGTGTTTTGCAGTTACAACTAGCGGCAACTTTTTGAATTAATGCTGCGCTAGGTAATGGCACATTCTACAACTGATGGCATCTTAGATTTAATAAAATACAGCAAAGGGAGGCAAAGAAGATGCAAAGCAGTGCCCAGGGCGAAGGGGCTGCCCCTGTATCATTGGTACAGAGCACCCAGGCCCCAACACAGTGGTCAGGTCAGGAAGACGAGCTGCCACCCGTCCCCAACCAGGGCACAAGAACCTCTGCTTGGCCACCAATATTTCCCCTTATTTCCTTAGGAATTGTGAGCCTGTGAGTCAAAGGCTTTCATAGCTATCATCACACAAAGGGGGAGAGTTGCTGTCTAGACATAGACTATAATTACTAGTATTATTTAAAGTCACTGAAATGCCTGAATGACAGAAAGGAGCAAAGGGTCTCCTATAAGCAAAAGCCCTACAATGGGCCCCAGCGAACGCCTCCCTGGAGGATACGCACCTACTCCAGGCTTTGTTGGGGGTAGGGTGTGCCTGGTAAAAAGAAGCTGCAGTGGATATAAACTGTAAGCAGTATTTCTTTCTTTTTTTAAGTTCTCTTAATTTGGTTTCCTCTGAGGTCAATTAAAATCTTGAAAAGCTTCTGCAAGGCAGCACGGGTGCCCACAGAAGCCAAGAACTTGTCAGTAAGTCATTATATTTGTGCAACTGTCAACAGATCCTACCTACCGCCCCTCCTTTTATACTTTAAGAAGTACAACTTATGGTTCATTCTTAGATCTACACTCGTCAAAGCACAGTATTTGGAAAAAAACCATAAGACTGTGGCAGTGTTTATAAACAGTGCAAGCTTTTAACAAAATAATCCGGCTTCCAACATTTTCTATTTAACCATCTTTAATCATACTTACCAACATGTTTGCTCTTCTTGCTCACATCCGTATCCTTTTACTGTTTCTCACAACTGCAAAAATACCCTCCCTCCTGGGCAGGATGGAGGATTTGGATGTGGGCTGGGGAGACGCCCAGACCACCAGAGTGGTCCTCCATGGAACCCTGGACTCGCCTCAGCCGTGGCTTCCCTTCTAGGCCACGGCTGTCACCTGCTCCCATGGCGGGCAAGGCCATCCTCCCTGGACAAGCCCAAATCTAAAAAGACATAGGTTGATCTCTGGGGGCTACACACTAGCCATACTCCTGCCAGGGGGCTCTGGTTCCAACACCCAAGGTTGTCCCTCTGCTTCCACTCTTATACTTGGATATTGGACCTTGACAGGCTGCCTCAGCCCATCTGACTCCTGGACCTCAGCCCGTTTGACTTTCCCACCTCCATTTTCAGGGCCTGGGTCTCTCTTTCCTGAGCCCCAGCTGGTGGCTTGAGTTCTTCATCCATATCCGTCATCTTGACATCTTGGCTTGGATGTCTACTATCCTGACTCTAACTGTACAATCTCCTCCCACGGCCAGACACATCCATCTCCCGATCTTCTGCATCTCATTAGTGGTCCTATATTCATTCCATTCTTCAAGCCAATATACTAGGACTCATATTTGATTTGACAGTATTAGATCCTTGGGTCTCCTTCTCCCTTCTCTGCTCCCTCCTCTCTCCTCCCCTCCCTCCACCCTCCTCCCCTCCCTCCACCCTCCTCCCCTCTCCTTCCCTCTTTCCCGCCTCCCCTCCCTCTCCCCTCCCCTCCCCTCCCCCTCCCTTCCCCCTCCCCTCCTTCCCTCCCCCTCCCCTTCTTCCCTCCCCTTGCCTTCTGTGCAGCCACACCACATGGGCATTCTTGCTGCTTCCCCTGAGTTCTCCGGCTCCCTGTGCCAGGCCCCTCATCCTCCAGGACAACCACGTGCCTCTCACCTTCACCTCCTTCAAATGTCACCTCCCAGTCAGGCCCTCTGAACCAACCTATTTAACATTGTGACCCAGCTCCATCCTATAGGGCCTTCCCCCTCTCTGAGCAATGGTCACCTCTCAAAACACGGTGTAACTTACTCTTTATATTCTGGTAACTGATCATCTGCCTCCTTGAGAACATCATCCCCCTAGAGGCGCGGCTTCTCTCCCTCTTGTTCACGACACATCCACACACCCCGTATAGTGCCAGCATGTGGTAGGAGCTCCATATATATTTGCTGAGGGAATGAATTCAACAAATCCACGTCCTGAGGAAAAGGGATGTGAATGACCAACACCAGGAAACATTTCGGTAAATTTCCAGGACACATTTTGAAATTTCCAATTTCATAAAAGGAATCCAATGGGGATCCAGGCAGAAGAAGAAAATATATAAAGGGGGCAGGGGGAGCATGTCCCCTGGGTCATCAGTGCCAGACCATAGCGGGCCATGCAACATTCAGCGGGACAGAACAGGCCACCAATCTTATGTAAGAAGCCAAGTTTTCCTTTGGATATAGATGCAGCAGACTGTCCGAACCAGGCAAGAACCCAGAGGAGCTAGCACCACCCAGCCATCTCTTCTTGCACAAGTCTGCTGAGAACCGCTCATAGGAAGGACAGGCCGTGCTTGGCTGTGCGCCGTCTCTGCTTCCCGAGAGCTGTCACAATGCCACTTCAGCCCCAGGCCACAAGGCTGTCATCTATTGAGTGATGGATCCCCCTGGGCCAGGGCTTTTCACCTCCTGCCCAATGAAAACCTGACACCCCCATTTAGGAGATAGACGGCCCCATTTTATACAGGAGAAATCCAACGTGGACCAAGTTAAGCTACTCCCCACAGTACACAGGGGTAGAACCAGGATTTCAACCCAGGCACAGTAGCAACCCAGGCCTTACACTACATGGCATTATAAACATTAACCTGGCATCTATCAAACTGCTGGGTCAACAGCACCCACTGGCCTCCTCATAAAGCTGAGGACTCCATCCTGCAAAAGTAGTTTCCAAATCTCTGTTTTTCTGCTTTTCCTACAGTTCAAGAAAATGTCAGAAAGCAGAGTCCCCTCCCACAACCAATACAAAAAGTATTGGGACCTTCCGTCCGGAAAAGATAATACGAATAAAGGACCTCATGAATACAATCTTTAATATTCTGAGGGTCATGGATAAAGTTGATGTACTTTGAAACTTGAGACCAATTAAGAAATAAGTGGAATGGTGGTTACCAGAGGCTGGTGGGGGATGTGGGGTGTTGGGGAGGTGTTTTGGGGTGTTCACTTGGAACTAGTAGATAAATAAGCCCTGGAGAGCTAACGCACAACATCATGATTATAGTCAACAACACTGTAGTATAAACTTCAAAGCGGCTAAGAGACTAGCTCTTAATTGTTCCCACCACAAAAAATAAATGATAATTATGCGATATGACAGAGGTGTTAGCTATGGTGCTAATTGTTTTGCAACACACAAATGTATCAAATCAACACGGTTTATACCTTAAACTGACACAATGTTATATGTCAATTATATTTCAATTTAAAAAAATGAAAGAAGAGGAAGGGGTCTTAACAGTCTATGATAAACCTTTAATGTTCTTACTCAGAAAGGTGAGAGTGGGAGGGAATGAAAATAGATTCAACCTGTTTGGACTCTGTGAGGAATCTCATGCCCTAAAAATCTATTTCCCATGTGAGGATGAAATCATGGACTTGGAATCAGAAAGACCTGCATTTGAGACCTATCCCTTATTTAAACATGTCTTCACTTACCCCACACTCTTGCTGTCAGAACAGAGCAATGATTTGTTTCCCTCTGCTCTGAGGACTGGCTTCATTTAATTTGCAAGGAATTATTTGCCTCTGTTTCTGTTGCTACCTGATAAAGAAACATTGCATCTTTTAAGAAATGGTTGGAAGCTCAGACAACAAAACAATAAAGAGAATAGAAAAATAGCAAGAATGAACTAGAACTAATTAGACTTGAACCTGACATCACTTTCCATAGCTAACGCCATATATTTGTGCAAAAGGGAGAATAACGGTTTTTCATTTACCTTCATATTTATGTTCATTATGAAAAATCACATAACATATTTAGGGAAATCCTTGGTTTAAGCCAGTGTATAAAAAGCTTTTTATTTGAAGTATATTACACTGGTCTGCTTCTGAGCAAGTAATTTTTTCTGCATAAGGAAAATATTTTTGCAAAGAAAATATTACAAGCACGGTTCTTTTTTATTTTAGAATTATATATTTTCAAATAATGAATACAATATCTACTACTGTTCCACAATATTCTCATTATTTCTATATCATCAGAGAGTATCCTTCTGGGGGTAAAATTTCAGAAATTACCAGAACATGGAGGAACACTTTGTTGTACCGTCATCCTTTAAACACATTTTGTTGAGTAAGCCACAATGGAATTGGGCTTATTTTTGCTTTCCTTAACTGGATCTGTATTGTGAAATGAGGTTTGCATCTTACTACTTCTTACTGTTGCATTCTTTAAAAAAATTTTTTTAAATTTAAGCTTATGAATTCTATTATAAGCAGCAAAACTAAAATGAGGTAAGACATCATTACTCACAGCACTCTGGTTCCTCAGTTGGGGAACTCCACACCTCCTGCCTGAGAAGGGAGAACAGATAGATACACAGCCGACCCTGAACTTGTCCCCAGAGCCACCACTCTGGATGCAGCCTGGCTCCCGTCAGGACTTCAATCCCAGACTCATCTCCACATCACCTCCCCGCAGCCAGGGCCATCAGGTGGGTACCTCAGGCAGCAGCTGTTCTTAAAGGCTTTGAGGGCCATAAGTGCCCAAGGACCTATGACCGTCGTAGGCTCGTGGGGCAGTTGGGGAACCTACCCACGTGCCCCAGCCTCTGTTGTCCCCATCATCCCTGAGGGAGCCCCTGACCATGTCGTGCTCAGAGTCACCCTCCAGACAAACACAAGTTTTACAACTTCCTCTCTTGGCCAGACCTGCCTGATGGAAGCATGCCAGCAACATGGGGTGGGGGAGGTCCAGAGTCAGCAGGGTGCCCCCCTCAGGGTGCTGTAGACATAAAGCAGCCGCTAGCCACTGTGGTTTTTCAAATGTCAAATTATTAAATGTAAAAAAAGTTTAAAACTCAGTTCTTCAGTTTCACTATCTCACATACACAACAGTCACACGTGGCCAGCGGCTACCATATTGGACAGCAGAGAGTGTGGAAGATCTCAGCCATTGCAGAAAGTTCTCTTGGGCAGCTCTGCTCTAGAAAGCATCATATTTCTCCCAGCTGTTGATTCTGGGTGAGGAGTCCCGCTGGGTCAGCCTGAGTGGAAGAAATCCCAATCTTGTTCTGGCTCTGTCACCAACCTGCTATGGATCAGGGCAGGTCACCTCCTTACCTGTGAGGGCTTCCTGGAATTAGATTTTGGTTTGTAATGGAAGAAGGGCAGACCTCACATGACCCAAGGGTCCCAGGTTACTTGTCTCTGCTGTGGCATTTTGTAGAATCACTTTTATTGAATGTTAGTTTTGCATCATGCTTTCTACTTATGTAAGGACAATCACATACAATTCAGTACTGTGTTCATTTTGGGGAACATTTGAAAAATTATATTACATAGTATTCTCTTTATGAGACCCAACTGGAAAAATTCTCTCAAGTCTCAGGACCAGGACAAAATGTGTTCCACATAAGCAAATAGTGGGCATTTAGGTTTCAAAACAACGTGAATATTGTAACTAATCTAATTTTCCTCTTTGTTTTCACAGCAAGGAGGCTCAGAACAATCCCATTAGAAGCAGTTAGACTGAATCTTATGGTCTACATTTTTCTTCCTAATTGTATCTCTAATAAAAGCTATTGGGAAGCCATCAGAATATTTTTGGGAATGAATTGGAATAAATTATTTTATGAATTGAGGGAAACATATGTTCAGAACCCCCGAATCTTTAAACACATCATGAAAATGCATAACCTAAATCCATGCTAAGAGAATCCATCTACTGGGAAGATATCCTTAGAAAGACATCTTCTAACCAGACTTGACCTTGGATTTGGAAATTGGGTAGACATGTATTTCTGGAGTATAATAAAAGACCAAAAGATATTAGGGGGCCTGAAGTAAGAAACTCAGATGTTCTAAAGACTGAAAAATGAAAATACATAACTGTTTTTAAGAAGAAGGCTTCATTGCTGTTGTTAAAAAAAAAAAAAGTTGGAAGTTTCCAAAACTGTCGTATTAACAGAGTTCTCACTCCTCCCACGTTAAGCATGACTCTATAATCGAAAAACACCTCTTGATGGAAGAATAAATTAGTAAAAGTAAAAGCATCTCACCTCTCAAAACACTTCCATCCTTTTTTGTTGTTTGTTTTGATCACTGTCAAAAGTATACTTTTTATGTAAAATCATATTTTTCAAATAAAAAAGTGTCATAGAAAACTAAATAACTTTCCACTTGGAGTTGTCTTGTCATTGTATCAGACTTCATGAAAAAGGAAAAATAAATGTCCTGGAATCAAATTTGAAAATCCAGACTAGAGTGTACCCAGATATAGTATATAAGGATTATCTGGACATCACCGGATTTGTGCGTCCTTACAGTACAGAGCCCCCAAAGAATCTCCTAAACAAACACAACTGTAGGGCTCCAACATGAACATGTGCTCTGTAGTAATCATGTAACAGGGATTGTTTTCAAGAAGAAATGGTATTCAGCCTTATACTGAAGCATAAAAAACAACACTGAGTGTTCTTTTCACTAAACATCTGAGAGTCTCTTCCTTCCATATGTATCACACAAATATATGATCGTTAGTATATCTATGTCTTCTCAATCATTTTGTCAAGTAAAAGGCACAATAAAGGAGGATTATTTAAGTAATAATAAACGCTGTTTATTGGGAATTTACTATGTGCCAGGCACTCTGACCCTCATTCCTGATGGATTCTCTTATTAACAAACTGTGGGGTAGATACTGTTTCTGTCCTCATTACACAGTGGAGGAAACTTGAAAGTAACTTTTCCAGAGTCCACAGCCACGCAGCAATGGATGGGACCCCAAACTGAGATAGCTTGGCCAGGACCCCGAAAGTCCTCTGCAGAGGGGAGGGGACCTGGCTGCAAGTTAATGGTGGAGCTGAGAGAAAACCCAGGGAGAGGGACCCAGATCTCAGCAACCCTCGCTTCGAGAGCTCTCCCAAGCTCCTTCTCCACTGCCCAGAGAGGATGAGAGGGACCATGTCCTTGGAACAACAGGCATGGACAGGGGGACCCAGGACAGATGGCTTCCCCAATATCTGGGAGAGAGAATTCTGACCTGGCTTCTTATCAGCTAATGGTGAAATTTTTCATTTTGCTTCTCCCTGAAGAGAGGACAAATTTGTTTTCACTTACACATGGCTAATTTGCCTGTAGTGTGTTTAATAACCATCATTCTAATTATCAGAATATTCTGACACCAGATCATTGTGACCCCAAGAGGCTCAGGTCTCCTGTCTCTCTGCTTCCAATTCTATTAAACAAGGACGGATCAAAGCCTTTCTTATCAAAGTACCTTTGATTATGACTGCAACAAACAGACACTGAGCTGCCTTGATATCCAGCTTAAATGGCCAGGCATTGTCCACTCACAGCTCCATCCACAGTGAAAGGCCTCATCCAGACACAGATTCTAGACAGAATAAGTAAGACATCCCATTTGAGACCAACATGCTAACATTCACAAATAATTAAATACTAACAACTGGCTGGGCATCTTTGTATGGTTTGTGGTCATTTCAACTTAAAGATGCCTTAGTAACATATACACACTACTATGTATAAAATAGATAACCAACAAGGACCTACTGTAGAGCACAGGGAACTCTACTCAATATATTGTAATAACCTATAAGGGAAAAGAATCTGAAAAAGAAAAAAGAAATATATGTATGAATTGCTGTGCTGCATACCTGAAACTTACACGATATTATAAATCAACTATACTTCAATAAAATTTTTTTAAATAAATAAAAAAAATTGTTGTGCTAAAAATGGATATATAACTGTGAAGTTGTAAAAGAAAAAAAAGAAGATGCCTTAGTTATCCGTAGAATGAACATAGGTGGACGCATCCTCCTTTCCAGGTTGAGTAGAAGTGGCTGGAGTGGAGGGAGGGTGGATCAGATGTTTCCCCTTATCTGGAACAAAAGCATCTCAGCTTGAAGACTGAGGCTCTGCAGGCTGCCCAACCCTGTACCTCTGCCCCAGGGGATGCGGTTAACAGGATGGGGCCACCTCCTTGATGAGGGAGGATGCCCAGCTGGGCTTGCCCAAACCCTGGGTCCTGGCAGCCGCCTCCTACCCTATGAAGACTCTGGCCAGCCTGCAGGATTACTGGGTAAGCAGCCCCAGAGGAGCTATAATTCAAGCATTTTTATGATATTTTTCAGCTCTCTTGGGATCCCCCTCACCATATTTAGACGTTGGCTTTCATTACTCATTCCATGTGAAAGTAAGTGACTGCCTGGATTTCGGTTTAAGATTACAATTGCTGTTTATAAATCTCATTGACCTATTCTTGTTTGTAAATATGTGTATAGCTTGTTTAGATACATTTATTTGATTAACACACTTGGGTTCCCTTTATATGTGTTACTTTACATTCTCTCTTGAACGTGAAGGAAAATAGCGTTCCCTCGTCTCCCCCTCTTTCTTTCGCTCTGGTCCAAAGGCAAACAAAACTTGGCTCTCGTTGACTAGCTACTGGGCACCTGGGCTTGCTGATATGATTTCCCATCCCCTCATCAGCCCCCACCTCCCACCCTCACCCTACACCGGCTGTTTAAAGACAAGTGTGTTGACAAACAGGCCCTGGACTTTCCGTCCGTTCGTGCTTTGTCAAGTCCAGCAGGTTTGCCGTAGAGCAAGGTGTGGGATGATGAGCCAATGTAAACAAGAACTAGAGGTCGTAAGAGGGTCTTCTGGAGGGTTTGCCATCCAAGGGCCCTCAGCAGACCCGGACGCTCCTTCCAAGCAAACGGGCAGATCAAAAGCAAAATGATCAAACAGAGTCTTAACAAAGACCTTGAGCTCAGTGTGGTGAAGTGTGAATTGCAGAAGCTCTGCTTCCCGGTCCAGCTCCCCGGGGAGTCAGGTACTAAGGCAAATTTTATTGCAGTAATGAAAAAAGCCATTGATTTACATGGATCTGGAAATGCATCCAGCCAGATGAAAGAACACAAAGGAAACAAGAGATAACACGCTCTCCTCCCAACTCCTCCCTCCCCCTCCCCTCATGGATGTGGATTTTGGGTAAAATATGATTTGTGGATGAGGCAGAGAGAGGGGCTGAACATCAGATGCTGCCTGGTCCCACCGGTGGAATCGTCCAGCTGGTCATCAATATGGGCCACATGGCAGGGGGACAGCCTCTTGCCAAGCATAGCCATCCTCATCCCGGCCTTAGACTATGTTTTTGACAATTACTTGGATAAAGATATAAAATGCATGGAGAGTGTATATTTGTCTTTTTTTTTCCCCCTGCTGGGCCTGTGAACCTCCTTCTTGTAATTGCTTACAGAACAAGCCCTGCTGGGAGCAGGGCTCACCTTCGACACCCGATCCTGAAAGAACCAGACGCCTGTGTTCCCGGCCTTCCTTGCTGCTGGGGGGTGGCGAGGCGAGCTAGGACCAGCCACTCGGCCTCACACCCCCAGCTCTGAACCAGAGGATGGGGGCTCAGAGCAGTGACTGGGGGCAACCCCTGCTGGTGGCAGGAGATGGGCTGCATTGTTAGCTCCAGGTTTCTGGGCCGCACTGGCACACCCACCGTAGGGCCATGTCCCTGGTCCAGGGCCAGAGGCTGGGGAAGCTGTGCATCCAGGCACAAGGGGCAGCCACGTCCTCCCAGTGGGGTTTCGTAGACTGGTTTGTGATGGTATCTTTCCTGCAGCTCAGCCCGCCCTTTCTATGCCTTGGCCCATGGTTCTTCTGTGGCCTTCCCGGTGAAACTCTGAGCCACCCCAAATCTTTACAATCAATTACTTCTCTGCTCGCATCAGCCAGAGTTGATATTGTTGCAGGCAACTAAGAACATTGACTTTGTGGTATCCTTTCCAAATCTGCTGTCCATTAGATGACAGAATTGAGAAGAAAAACGTCCTCAGGAATGCAACCTATTAAGAGGACATCAAGCCGGGATAGCTGTGTGACCCTACAGTTGGGCCCAAGAGCCAACTCCGTGAGATCAGACTGCAGTTGGAGACACTTCTCCAGCCTGAGTTGGAAAACACAGACACTTTGAAGAAACAGAGGGACACCCTCTGGGTCGATTAAAAAAAAATTTTTTTTTACCACATTGCTAGTCAAATATAAAGAAACATAAAATTAGGTATAAACGCCTTAAGATTGTGGCCCATTTACAGTTATAAAACCAAAACAAATTTACAAATTAATTACCAGCAGAACTACAAAAGCAATAACATTAAAATTAACATTATTAATTTAATGCGAGAGGCGATGATGTTTTGCTGAAACTGGTTCATTGCTCACCACACGGTTCGGCACCAACCGCTGAGGCTCAGGGGGCTTCTAGGCGGGGACGGCCCATCTGCAGCCCTGAAGCTAGCAATCCACTGAGCCCTGGGTGCCCTCACATCCATCACTCTTCAGCTTCCTCTGGATCTTCAGCAAGAGGGTTCTCTCCAGGCAGCTGGGCTTCTGTCTCATTGCTCTGACTTAATGCACTGAAATTCCTTCTTCCTCCAAATCAATCCTTCCTTAACTGAGTCCTAACACCCTGGCATTGAACTCACTGGCCCAGCATCAATTCAATATTGACCCTAGTCAAGCCAACTGAGGCTAGGAGGCAAGATCAAATGGTACTAAGATGATGGTTCGCTCAGCATGCATGTTCACAGTGCGGTGCCAGATACCACTTCAGAGAGTAAAAGCACATGGTGAAGCCCTGCTTTTCATTCTGGTGCAAATGTCATGGAAATTAGGATGTGTACCCATCAGGGTCCATGTCTGAGGATGTTCAGCGAAGCACTGTCTATGGTGGCAGGAGGTTGGAGGTGACCTAGTTCCCTTCACTGGGAAGGTGACCCGTGGCAGGTGCATACTGTGCTCTACTGTGCAAAAATTAGACCCCATGGAAGTTCACATATCAACCTGCATGAACCTAAGAACCATGGTAGAATGAGATTTAAAATACTATTTACGGGCTTCCCTGGTGGCGCAGTGGTTGAGAGTCCGCCTGCCGATGCGGGGGACGCGGGTTCGTGCCCCCGTCCAGGAGGATCCCACGTGCCGCGGAGCGGCTGGGCCCGTGAGCCATGGCCGCTGAGCCTGTGCGTCCGGAGCCTGTGCTCCACAACGGGAGGGCCCACAACAGTGAGAGGCCCTCGTACCGCAAAAAAAAAAAAAAAAAAAAAAATACTATTTACATTAGCTAAAGATACCTAAAAAAAAAAAATGCATTTTGCAAGAAGGCATGCAAATACAAAGATGCATATTACGTTTAAATATTTGCCTGTAACAGTATGACAGGAAGGGTAGTGAAAGATGCTGATAAAAGAGACTAAATATGAAAACAACCAAACTTACTCACTCACTCACTAGCAAATGACAGTACAGCCTTACATGGGCCAATGATAATGTCCATGAACAGTAAGGCTTAATAAACGCTTAAGTCAACACTCTGTACCCAAGACAAAAAAGAAGAAAGAGAGAGGGGAGGAAAAGAGAAGGGAGGGAGGAAGAAAAGGAATGCTGATACTGCAGGAATCTGCCACATACGCAGATTACAAAGTTTCTGGTAAAAATCTTATTTCACGTGATGAGAAAAAAGTCTTTTGAAAGTTGCAATTAGAAAATCTGGCTTTAAAAGACAATAAGAACATTGTTTGATACAGAGTAATGAACAGCTATTAGGATTTGGGCAGTTCCTCCCAGAAGCCTCCTTCTGTCCCACAGATCCACATCTTTAAAAGTAACCCAGGGGCTTCCCTGGTGGCGCAGTGGTTAAGAATCTGCCTGCCAACGCAGGGGACACGGGTTTGAGCCCTGGTCTAGGAAGATCTCATATGCCGCGGAGCAACTAAGCCCGTGAGCCACCACTACTGAGCCCACTCGCCACAACTAGTGAAGCCCACACCTAGAGCCTATGCTCCACAACAAGAGAAGCCACCACAATGAGAAGCCCGTGCACCGCATTGAAGAGTAGCCCCTACTCACCACAACTAGAGAAAGCCCACGTGCAGCAATGAAGACCCAACACAGCCAAAAATAAATAAATAAATTTATATATTAAAAAAAAGTAACCCAGCCATTACCCTGACTCCAACTTATCCAATGGAAGTCTCCCAAGCGTGATTTGAACGTAATGAACATGGCGCTTTTCTTTACTGCATAATAAGTTTGCACACAGCTTTATCTTTTCAAGCCAGAATAGGCTATGCTATTTCAGTTACATTTGAGTGAAATACCCAAGTCATGATTCATGAAAACATTTCATTAACTGATTATAGATCTTGTCGCTTCAGCGGGGGAGCCAAGAAGAGTACTCTGACCTGAAAATCCTTCAGTGGAAGTTGAGTGACACACCAAGTGTTAGAATTCCTTGTCCAATTTCTAGTAAGAGAGGCTAAGAAAGTGACATTTCTTTCTAACCAGGCATCGACCACATATTAAAAAGGGAGGTGAGTTCCATAGCCATCTTGGGATACACGAAAATCCTTTAAGACTTGGCAAATACATTTTAAAAATAGTGGCTTTGTATCCACAAGAATCAGCACCTGTTGATTCTTTTTCTTTTTTCCATCTTTACTGGAGTATAACTGCTTTACAATGGTGTGTTAGTTTCTTCTTTATAACAAAGTGAATCAGTTATACATATACATATGTTCCCATATCTCTTCCCTCTTGCGTCTCCCTCCCTCCCACTCTCCCTATCCCACCCCTCCAGGCGGTCACAAAGCACCCAGCTGATCTCCCTGTGCCATGCGGCTGCTTCCCACTAGCTATCTATCTTACGTTTGGTAGTGTATATATGTCCATGCCTCTCTCTTGTTTTGTCACAGCTTACCCTTCCCCCTCCCCATATCCTCAAGTCCATTCTCTAGTAGGTCTGTGTCTTTATTCCTGTCTTACCCCTAGATTCTTCATGACATTTTTTCCCCTTAAATTCCATATATATGTGTTAGCATACGGTATTTGTCTTTCTCTTTCTGACTTACTTCACTCTGTATGACAGACTCTAGGTCTATCCACCTCATTGCAAATAGCTCAATTTCATTTCTTTTTATGGCTGAGTAATATTCCATTGTATACATGTGCCACATCTTCTTTATCCATTCATCTGATGATGGGCACTTAGGTTGTTTCCATCTCTGGGCTATTGTAAATAGAGCTGCAATGAAGATTTTGGTACATGACTCTTTTTGAATTATGGTTTTCTCAGGGTATATGCCCAGTAGTGGGATTGCTGGGTCATATGGTAGTTCTATTTGTAGTTTTTTAAGGAACCTCCATACTGTTCTCTACAGTGGCTGTATCAATTTACATTCCCACCAGCAGTGCAAGAGGGTTCCCTTTTCTCCACACCCTCACCAGCATTTATTGTTTCTAGATTTTTTGATGATGGCCATTCTGACTGGTGTGAGATGATATCTCATTGTAGTTTGGATTTGCATTTCTCTAATGATTAATGATGTTGAGCATTCTTTCATGTGTTTGTTGGCAGTCTGTATATCTTCTTTGGAGAAATGTCTATTTAGGTCTTCTGCCCATTTTTGGATTGGGTTTTTGGTTTTTTGTTATTGAGCTGCATGAGCTGCTTACAAATTTTGGACATTAATTCTTTGTCAGCTGCTTCATTTGCAAATATATTCTCCCATTCTGAGGGTTGCCTTTTGGTCTTGTTTATGGTTTCCCTTGCTTTGCAAAAGCTTTGAAGTTTCAATAGGTCCCATTTGTTTATTTTTGTTTTTATTTCCATTTCTCTAAGAGGTGGGTCAAAAAGGATCTTGCTGTGATTTATGTCATAGAGTGTTATGCCTGTTTTCCTCTAAGAGTTTGATAGTTTCTGGCCTTACATTTAGGTCTTTAATCCATTTTGACCTTATTTTTGTGTATGGTGTTAGGGAGTGATCTAATCTCATACTTTTACATGTACCTGTCCAGTTTTCCCAGCACCACTTATTGAAGAGGCTGTCCTTTCTCCACTGAATATTCCTGCCTCCTTTATCAAAGATAAGGTGACCATATGTGCATGGGTTTACCTCTGGGCTTTCTATCCTGTTCCATTGACCTATCTTTCTGTTTTTGTGCCACTACCATACTGTCTTGAATACTGTAGCTTTGTAGTATAGTCTGAAGTCAGGGAGCCTGATTCCTCCAGCTCCGTTTTTTGTTCTCAAGATTGCTTTGGCTATTCGGGGTCTTGTGTGTTTCCATTCAAATTATGAACTTTTTTGTTCTAGTTCTGTGAAAAATGCCAGTGGTAGTTTGATAGGGATTGCACTGAATCTGTAGATTGTTTTGGGTAGTAGAGTCATTTTCACAATGTTGATTCTTCCAATCCAAGAACATGGTATATCTCTCCATCTATTTGTATCATCTTTAATTTCTTTCAGCAGTGTCTTATAATTTTCTGCATACAGGTCTTTTGTCTCCTTAGGTAGGTTTATTCCTAGATATTTTATTCTTTTTGTTGCAATGGTAAATGGGAGTGTTTTCTTGATTTCACTTTCAGATTTTTCATCATTAGTGTATAGGAATGCCAGAGATTTCTGTGCATAAATTTTGTATCCTGCTACTTTACCAATTCATTGATTAGCTCTAGTAGTTTTCTGGTAGCATCTTTAGGATTCTCTATGTGTAGTATCATGTCATCTACAAACAGTGACAGCTTTACTTCTTCTTTTCCGATTTGGATTCCTTTTATTTCCTTTTCTTCTGTGATTGCTGTGGCTAAAACTTCCAAAACTATGTTGAATAAGAGTGGTGAGAGTGGGTAACCTTGTCTTGTTCCTGATCTTAGTGGAAATGCTTTCAGTTTTTCACCATTGAGGATGATGTTGGCTGTGGCTTTGTCATATATGGCCTTTATTATGTTCACGTAAGTACGCTGTATGCCCACTTTCTGGAGGGTTTTTATCATAAATAGGTGTTGAATTTTGTCAAAAGCTTTTTCTCCATCTATTGAGATGATCATATTGTTTTTCTCCTTCAATTTGTTAATATGGTGTATCACGTTGATTGATTTGCGTATATTGAAGAATCCTTGCATTCCTGGAATAAACCCCACTTGATCATGGTGTATGATCCATTTAATGTGCTGTTGGATTCTGTTTGCTAGTATATTCTTGAGGATTTTTGCATCTATGTTCATCAGTGATATTGGCCTGTAGTTTTCTTTCTTTGTGACATCCTTGTCTGGTTTTGGTATCAGGGTGATGGTGACCTTGTAGAATGAGTTTGGGAGTGTTCCTCCCTCTGCTATATTTTGGAAGAGTTTGAGAAGAATAGGTGTTAGCTCTTCTCTAAATGTTTGATAGAATACGCCTGTGAAGCCATCTGGTCCTGGGCTTTTGTTTGTTGGAAGATTTTTAATCACAGTTTCAATATCAGTGCTTGTGATTGGTCTATTCATATTTTCTATTTCTTCCTGATTTATTTTTGGCAGGTTGTGCATTTCTAAGAATTTGTCCATTTCCTCCAGGTTGTCCATTTTATTGGCATAGAGTTGCTTGTAGTAATCTCTCATGATCTTTGGTATTTCTGCAGTGTCAGTTGTTACTTCTTCTTTTTCATTTCTAATTCTATTGATCTGAGTCTTCACCCTTTTATTCTTGATGATCTGGCTAATGGTTTATCAATTTGATTTATCTTCTCAAAGAACCAGCTTTTCGTTTTATTGATCTTTGCTATCATTTCCTTCATTTCTTTTTCATTTATTTCTGATGTGATTTTTATGATTTCTTTCCTTCTGCTAACTTTGGGTTTTTTTGTTCTTCTTTCTTTAATTGCTTTAGGTGCAGGGTTAGGTTGTTTATTCGAGATGTTTCCTGTTTCACAAGGTAGGATCGTATTGCTATAAACTTCCCTCTTAGAACTGCTTTTGCTGCATCCCATATATTTTGGGTCGTCGTGTCTCCATTGTCATTTGATTCTAGGCATTTTTTAATTTCCTCTTTGATTTCTTCAGTGATCACTTTGTTATTAAGTAGTGTATTGTTTAGCCTCCATGTGATTGTATTTTTTACAGATCTTTTCCTATAATTGATGTCTAGTCTCATAGCATTTTGGTCAGAAAAGATACTTGATACAATTTCAATTTTCTTAAATTTACCAAGGCTTGATTTGTGACCCAAGATATGATCTATCCTGGAGAATGTTCCACGAGCACTTGAGAAAAATGTGCATTCTGTTGTTTTTGGATTGAATGTCCTATAAATATCAATTAAGTCCAACTTGTTTAATGTATCATTTAAAGCTTGTGTTTCCTTATTTATTTTCATTTTGGATGATCTGTCCATTGGTGAAACTGGGGTGTTAAAGTCCCCTACTCTGAATGTGTTACTGTCGATTTCTCCTTTTATGGCTATTAGTATTTGCCTTATGTATTGAGGTGCTCCTATGTTGGGTGCATAAATATTTACAATTGTTATATCTTCTTCTTGGATCAATCCCTTGATCATTATGTAGTGTCCTTCTTTGTCTCTTCTAATAGTCTTTATTTTAAAGTCTATTTTGTCTGATATGAGAATTGCTACTCCAGCTTTCTTTTGGTTTCCATTTGCATGAAATATCTATTTCCATCTCCTCACTTTCAGTCTGTATGTGTCTCTAGGTCTGAAGCGGGTCTCTTGTAGACAGCAAATATCTGGGTCTTGTTTTTGTATCCATTCAGCCAATCTGTGTCTTTTGGTGGGAGCATTTAGTCCATTTACATTTAAGGTAATTATCGATATGTATGTTCCTGTTCCCATTTTCTTAACTGTTTTGCGTTCTTTATTGTAGGTTTTTTCCTTCTCTTGTGTTTCCTGCCTAGAGAAATTCCTTTAGCATTTGTTGTAAAGCTGGTTTGGTGGTGCTGAACTCTCTCAGCTTTTGCTTGTCTGTAAAGGTTTTAATTTCTCCATCAAATCTGAATGAGATCCTTGCTGGGTAGAGTAATCTTGGTTGCAGGTTTTTCTCCTTCATCACTTTAAATATGTCCTGCCACTCCCTTCTGGCTTGCAGAGTTTCTGCTGAAAGTTCAGCTGTTATCCTTATGGGGATTTCCTTGTGTGTTATTTATTGTTTTTCCCTTGCTGCTTTTAATATGTTTTCTTTGTATTTAATTTTTGACAGTTTGATTAATACATGTCTTGGCATATTTCTCCTTGGATTTATTCTGTATGGGACTCTCTGTGCTTCCTGGACTTGATTAACTATTTCCTTTCCCATATTAGGGAAGTTTTCAACTATAATCTCTTCCAATATTTTCTCAGTCCCTTTCTTTTTCTCTTCTTCTTCTGGAACCCCTATAATTCGAATGTTGGTGCAATTGATATTGTCCCAGAGGTCTCTGAGACTGTCCTCAAGTCTTTTCATTCTTTTTTCTTTATTCTGCTCTGCAGTAGTTATTTCCACTATTTTATCTTCCAGGTCACTTATCCGTTCTTCTGCCTCAGTTATTCTGCTATTGATCCCATCTAGAGTATTTTTAATTTCATTTATTGTGTTGTTCATCGTTGTTTGTTTCATCTTTAGTTCTTCTAGGTCCTTCTTAAATGTTTCTTGCATTTTGTCTATTCTATTTCCAAGATTTTGGATCATCTTTACTATCATTATTCTGAATTCTTTTTCAGGTAGACTGCCTATTTCCTCTTCATTTGTTAGGTCTGGTGGGTTTTTATCTTTCTCCTTCATCTGCTGTGTGTTTTTCTGTCTTCTCATTTTTCTTATCTTACTGTGTTTGGGGTCTCCTTTTTGCAGGCTGCAGGTTGGTAATTCCTGTTGTTTTTGGTGTCTGTCCCCAGTGGCTAAGGTTGGTTCAGTGGGCTGTGTAGGCTTCGTGGTGGAGGGGACTAGTGCCTGTGTTCTAGTGGATGAGGCTGGATCTTGTCTTTCTGGTGGGCAGGTCCACGTCTGGTGGTGTGTTTTGGGGTGTCTGTGGCCTTATTATGATTTTAGGCAGCCTCTCTGCTAATGGGTGGGGTTGTGTTCCTGTCTTGCTAGTTGTTTGGCATAGGATGTCCAGCACTGTAGCTTGCTGGTCGTTGAGTGAAGCTGGGTGCTGGTGTTGAGATGGAGATCTCTGGGAGATTTTCACCGTTTGATATTATGTGGAGCTGGGAGGTCTCTTGTGGACAAGTGTCCTGAAGTTGGCTCTCCCACCTCAGAGGCACAGCACTGACTCCTGGCTGCTGCACCAAGAGCCTTTCATCCACATGGCTCAGAATAAAAGGGAGAAAAAGTAGAAAGAAAGAATTAGTAGAAGTAGAAAGAGAGAAAGAAAGAAAGAAAGAAAGAAAGGAGGGAGGGAGGAAGGAAGCAAGGAGGGAAGGAAGGAAAAAAAAGAAAGGAGATAAAGTAAAATAAAATAAAGTATGATAAAATATAATAAAGTTATTAAAATAAAAAATAATAATTAAGAGAAAGAAAAAAAATTAAAAAACAACAACAAAAAAAACGGACGGATAGAACCCTAGGACAAATGGTAGAAGCAAAGCTATACAGACAAAATCTCACACAGAAACATACACATACACTCACAAAAAGAGGAAAAGGGGAAAAAATCATAAATCTTGCTCTCAAAGTCCACCTCCTTAATTTGGGATGATGCGTTGTCTATTCAGGTATTCCACAGATGCAGGGTACATCAAGTTGATTGTGGAGCTTTAATCCGCTGCTTCTGAGGCTGCTGGGAGAGATTTCCCTTTCTCTTCTTTGTTCTCACAGCTCCCAGGGGCTCAGCTTTGGATTTGGCCCCGCCTCTGTGTGTAGGTCGCCTGAGGGCGTCTGTTCTTCGCTCAGACAGGACGGGGTTAAAGGAGCCGCTGATTCGGGGGCTCTGGCTCACTCAGGCCGGGGAGAGGGAGGGGCGCGGAGTGCGGGGCGGGCCTGCGGCGGCAGAGGACGGCGTGACGTTGCGGCAGAGGACGGCGTGACGTTGCAGTAGCTGAGGCGCCGTGAGTTCTACCGAGGAAGTTGTCCCTGGATCCCGGGACCCCGGCAGTGGCGGGCTGCAACGGCTCCCCGGAAAGGAGGAGTGGATAGTGACCTGTGCTCGCACACAGGCTTCTTGGTGGCGGCAGCAACAGCCTTAGCGTCTCATGCCCGTCTCTGGGGTCCGCGCTTTTAGCCGCGGCTCGCGCCCGTCTCTGGAGCTCCTTTAAGCAGCGCTCTTAATCCCCTCTCCTCGCGCACCCGGAAACAAAGAGGTAAGAAAAAAGTCTCTTGCCTCTTCGGCAGGTCCAGATTTTTCCCGGACTCCCTCCCGGCTAGCCGTGGTGCACTAACCCCTTCAGGCTGTGTTCACGCCGCCAACCCCAGTCCTCTCCCGGGCGCTCCGACCGAAGCCCGAGCCTCAGCTCCCAGCCCCGCCCGCCCCGGCGGGTGAGCAGACAAGCTTCTCGTGCTGGTGAGTGCCGGTCGGAACCGATCCTCTGTGCGGGAATCTCTCCGCTTTGCCCTCCGCACCTCTGTTGCTGCGCTCTCCTCCGTGGCTCCGAAGCTTCCCCCTTCGCCACCCGCAGTCTCCGCCCGCGAAGGGGCTTCCTAGTGTGTGGAAACATTTTCTCCTTCACAGCTCCCTTCTACTGGTGCAGGTCCCGTCCCTATTCTTTTGTCTCGGTTTTTTCTTTTGCCCTACCCAGGTACGTGGGGAGTTTCTTGCCTTTTGGGAGGTCTGAGGTCTTCTGCCAGCGTTCAGTAGGTGTTCTGTAGGAGTTGTTCCACGTGTAGATGTATTTCTGGTGTGTCTGTGGAGAGGAAGGTGATCTCCGCGTCTTACTCTTCCGCTATCTTCCCGGAAGCGTCAACACCTATTGATTCTTAACTCCAAGGCATAAAATAAGCTTGTTATGGTTTGGCATTGAATTGAGCTGTCACCTTAAATGAAATCACAGTAAGGAGATAATTATTCTCAATTCTGCAAATAGATGATGTGACATCTCTCGGTGGTATGAAACAGCTACTATCTTGAAACTACTGTCTGACCATCATCCTAGGTGAGGTCAACCAATCTGCGTGACTGTGAGTTATTCATGATACAAATTTTTGCTTCAAAATCTATATGCTTTCCCAAATTTTGCAGTTAGCCAGGGCCTTGGGAGTTTCTCTGCTCAAAAGGCTGTGAGTGGGAGTGATGGGTGTCACGTCTGATCTGAGGAACTGAAGACCTAGAGTGAGTTTCCCGCTCTCTCAACTCCCCACTACGATGACCACAGAGCTCACCTGTGAGGTGTGCAGTGTCCGTCAGACGGGTTCTCCGGGGGATGATGAGGGGCAAGCTCCCCAGACACCTGTACTGGGTGAGTAGCACGGATAAGAAAGAAGCTTCTGCTCCATTAAGCCACTGAGATCTGAGGGTCACTTGGTCACTGCAGCGACCTAGTCTATACAGACTAATATTCATATATATATATATATATTTTTTTTTTTTTTTTTTTCAGTACGCGGGCCTCTCACTGTTGTGGCCTCTCCCGTTGCAGAGCACAGGCTCCGGACGCGCAGGCTCAGCGGCCATGGCTCACGGGCCCAGCCGCTCCGGGGCATGTCGGATCTTCCCGGACCGGGGCACGAACCCGTGTCCCCTGCATCGGCAGGCAGACTCTCAACCACTGCGCCACCGGGGAAGCCCTACAGACTAATATTCATATTGAATGAGTTAATTAACAATAACCTAATTTATCACATCTTGGCAGGAACAAAAACAAATTTAAAAGATAACTATCATTGGAGTGTTAAGCAAAAACAAAAAAATTTAAAGAAATTTTTTAAATTCAGAGGAAGAATATCTGGAGGCTGTATCATAGGATGAGGGGAAAAGTAAGTGATCCCAAGAGCAAGTGCTCCTAATTCAGAGGGGGTGTCAGTGGGCTATAGTGTTAACAGAAGAAGGTGGATAAATTGGGTGATTGGGAATGACATATATACACTACTATATATAAAATAGATAACTAATAAAAACCTACTGTATAGCACAGGGAACTCTACTCATTACTCTGCAATGATCTATATGGGAAAAGAATCTAAAAAAGAATATGTATATATATATATATATATATATATCTGATTCACTTTGCTGTACAGCAGAAACTAACACAACATTGTAAACCAACTATATTCCAATAAAACTTAATTTAAAAAAATTAAATTAAATTAAAAAAAAAAACAGAAGAAGGTGGGTTGTGAGCCAAGCCTTGTAATTTAGGCCCAATTTGAGAAGCTAGAGCAAGGAAGTGAGGGAAGATCTGAAATTAAGATTGGGCCTGGACTGGTTCAAGACAGTGAAAAGAGAGGTGTATTTAGGAGAATAATTGGAAATACAATTTGAAAGTATTTTAATACCGTGATGTGAAGTCCACTGAAAGTCAAGCTAAGGATTTTGTATTTATATTAAAGGCAATAGAGAGTAACTTGGCTTTTCAGATATTCGACTGGAGAGAGAGAAAAAGAGAGAGACACAGAGAAGCAGGGAGGGGAGGTGTGACATCAACTCACATCAGTGTTCAGGGTGGATTTCAGAGCAGACTGAGGGGAAGTTGGGAGACCTGTCTCCAGGCAGAAGGTGCACTGGGTTGTGATGATGACCAGGAAAAGGAAAGGAAAAGCCTCATGAAGAATTTACAGATATTGGTGAGTGAGTAGATGCAGAAAGCAAACGAGAAGGATGGCTAGCAAGTCATTCATTCATGCATTCATTCATTCAGCAAATACAGACTAAGTACCCACCATGTGCCAGGCACTATTCCAGTCACCTGGAACACAGCGGCAAACAAGACCAAGTCCCTGCTGTTATGGGATTTAAATACTAGTCGAGAGATGCAGACGATAAGCAGATAATAAGGCACCAGAGGTTATGTCGAGGCGGGGGGCGGGGAGAAAATAAAAGAACTGGGTGAGGGATAAAGAAGGACAGAGGCAGATCTCCCTGGAAACCTGAGGAGCATCTGAAAAAAGTAAGGAAGCAAACGTATTTAGGAAAGAGAATATATAGACCACCTAGTTCTCTTTAGGTAATTACTTCTAGGAATAGGTATTCCATGCACATGCAAGAAAAGTCAAAAAGTGCAGCAGGTGCACTCTGGAAATTCAGTCTCCTTCCCTCCCAGCACCACCCAGTATTCCCAATGGAGCCAACCAATACGGAGGAATGAATGCATAGAAATAAAGTGTTAACTAGTCATACGTCTACCATTGACATAATTGTTTAATCCTTAAATATTACTATGGCTACTGAGCTAATAATTGAAAATAAACGAGAGCAAATTAAACAGGCAAGTTCATATCACATCTAAACATCACAGTACAAAAAGGGAGCATTGAAACGTCTCCATTGAAAACAGACGTTATTTTCAGTAATTTCTAACATGACTTAATAAGCAGAATTTCAATATGATATTCAGATTAACTTAAATTTCCTTTGCTGTGTCTTTTTTTGACTAAGATGTAAGCATCTGAGAGTGCTAAATATACTCCTTGAGGGATGAATTTTAAAGCAAATCAGCTCTGGCGAATGAGTCATTGTGTGTGACCACAGGTCTGGATGTTTAATTGCTAGCATTTTGTTTGCTGTTCTCCTTTGCAGAAGTTGTGCTTGGTGTTTGTTCCTCATTTCTTTCTTTGTCTCGGTCCCTTTTCATTCAGAATCAGAAACAAAGATTGTCACTTCACAGGGAGAAAGGAAGCAAAGAGGTCAAACCACAATAATACAGAGTCTATTTCAAAATTGGAATTAAGTGTAGATAGGGGCTGATTTTCCAAATGAGTCTGTCTCCTTTTACTGCTAGTATAAACTAATAGCTTAACCAAGATAAATGTTTAAAATATTTATAACCCGCAAGCCTTACATATTTTTTGCAGTCAGGTAACTCGTATTTGTTCGTTAAAAACAACGATCTTTTATCCTAGTTTACGTTATGCATCATATTTATCTTAAAGTTTTAAATTCATTTAAAATGAAATGTTTTGTTTTTTCTCCCCGCAAGTCCAAAATAGTGGGATTTTAGTGTATTAACTTTTCCAGGAATTTGCCTTTTTGTCTCTTTGTAGTACATATATGTGTGTGTGTATATATATATACACACACACATATATACACACACACATATATACACACACACATATATATACACATATACATATATATTTAATTACACAAAGATATGTGTTTATTATAGAAATAATAGGAAATACAGCTTAAGTTTTAAAACATTTAAAAGATCTGAAGGTCTGAACTTGAACCATCAGGTGAATAATCAAGATTATTTATAATGAAGATATTCATAAGAGATATTAAAGTTAGACTTCAGTTCATCCCCCAGGATTTAGTTAGGTAATTAGAACACACAAATTTATCACCCACCTTCATTTCATTTAAAAATGAATGCATGGGAGGCTTCCCTAGTGGTGCAGTGGTTGAGAGTCTGCCTGCCGATGCAGGGGACGTGGGTTTGTGCCCCGGTCCGGGAGGATCCCACATGCCGCAGAGCGGCTGGGCCCATGAACCATGGCCACTGGGCCTGTGCGTCCAGAGCCTGTGCTCCGCAGCGGGAGAGGCCACAGCAGTGACAGGCCTGTGTTCCGGAAAAAAAAAAAAAAAGAATGCATGGTGACTGTGACACTCAAAATTGATATTAGTTTTTTTCTCTACTAACCAAATAGAGAAGATATTGACTAATTCAACCCACAGCTGAACTATACCTAACTAGTCAGAAATAAGAGGTTGAAATTCCATTTGTAAAATATCCAAAGGAGAAGACTCCCAGTTTTCCCGAATCACCTGTTACTAAATTTCCTTCCTGCTCTGAATAGCTTTACTGTAAAGAAGCTCTTCACTGCAGTTAATTCAAATCTCTTAAGCCATAACTTTAACTCTACTTCTTCTCCTGGGACCAGTTGTGTTTGACTCTATCACCTGTGATGTTCACTTCTCTCCAGGCATCTGTCTTGATTTCTAGGCTGTTTTGGTTTTCCCTTGCCTGTAATTCACTTGTGCTCATTTGTTTGACAGGGACAACTGTTTGAGTTGTGTACTTGTAACACACAAGGACAAGTACACACACCCTCAAACTCAATTTCCAAAATGGTTATGACCAGTGGGGGCACTTTTTTGGTAAAAATTTGTAAAACCTTGTGAAAATTACCTAAGAAATGCCAAATTCATCCTTACTGTAAAAGATTAAAAAATATAGAGTCAAACACCAATACTTTCTCTCACCTAACTTCACTTACTTCATATCCAACCCTTTCACTGTCTATACTTTGAGTCAATTCTTTGGCATTCTGTCAGCCTGTGTTGACTTTTTCCCCCAAGATTCAATTTGGCCTTATTTTCTCTGTCTGTGTAGCAATAGAACAAATACAGATCCATAGAATCAAAATACAGTTAATCATCAATAGGAAAAATGTCTTACATCTTCTTCTAGAGGCTGGAGACTCAGATCTGGTAGCTGCTACTTGACCAGCCATCTGAGTCATACCAGTGACTGGTGTCTAGTCGCTGGTAATCCACCAGGATACACTCAGACAGAAGAGTGTGATGGACATCTTCAGCAAAGCCCCACTTTATCCCCCCACAGAAAGCCCGACTTAACCTCAACAACCTTTCACAGACCTATTACTTTTAAATGGTCTTTCAGGGCATTAAAGGGCCCACTCACTAGCTGAGTGACTTTGGGAACCTCGTTTATCATGATTAAGTCAGGTAGTCGTATTAAACCACTTCTGAGGGCTTCCCTGGTGGCACAGTGGTTGAGAGTCCGCCTGCCGATGCAGGGGACGCGGGTTCGTGCCCCGGTCCGGGAAGATCCCACATGCCGCGGAGCGGCTGGGCCTGTGAGCCGTGGCTGCTGGGCCTGCGTGTCCGGAGCCTGTGCTCTGCAACGGGAGAGGCCACGGCAGTGAGAGGCCCGCGTACCGGGAAACAAAACAAAACAAAACACTTCTGAATTTCTTCCCTGCTTCTAAATTCTTTTATATCCTTTATTTTCTTCAAAGAAAAGGCTAACCTAAGATAATTATATTAGCAAGAATATTCCCCCCAAAATAGCAAGCATTTTCCACTGGGAATTTTCTCCCTGTTTTCCTATTTAAAATACTGGTTGAGGCTAACACACCGTTGTGAATCAACTATACTCCAATAAAATTTTTAAAAAAAGAATACTGGTTGAGAGACCTTGACATCCACAACCTAGAATGATTCCTATTCCAGGATCAAAAAGAACCAGGGTATCTTCCCTGAACTATGAAGTCCCTGGCAGGAAAACTTTTCAAAAATCAAGTTCCACAGATGAGGCCAGGCCATAAAGGAGAAAGAAAAATATATTGCAAAAGAGACCAGAAATAGACTGGGTATGAGAGTGGGAAAAAAATATAGTGTCATGGGGTAGAGAGTTGGAGGCTCTTTGAGTTCTGTATTGGTTATCTATTGCTGGGATAACAGTTTACCCCAAAGTTAGCTGCTTGAAACAACTAAGAGTTATTTTCTCTTACTCTTTCTGTGGGCCGGGGAGCTGGGAATGACTTAGCGGGGAGTTCTGGCTCAGGGTCTCTTATGAGGTTGCGATCAAGCTGTTGGCTGCGCCTGCAGTTTCTGAGTTCTTGACAAGGGCTGGAGGATCCACGTCCAGGCTCACTGACATGGCGTTGGCAAGAGGCTTCTCTCCGTGTGGGCTTCTCTGCAGAGCTGATCACAGCACGATTTCCACAAACCAAGTGATCTCCAGGGAGAAGGCAAGAAAGAGATCAAACTAAGAACGGCGTCTTTTATAATGTAATCTCAGAAATGGCATAAAATCACTTTCACCTTATTTTTCTGGTCACAAACACCATCCTAGCGCAACGTGAGAGGGGAGCATACAGGGTGTGAATGCCAGGATCACCGGGGCCATCCAGGGCTGGTTACTTGGCTACCACACGTCCCATGTCACAGCCCCTCTGTTTGGAGATGGCTTTTTGGCATAAAGGAAAGAAAAACTCAGTGTGGACTTTTAATATAAACAAAAGCTTCACAGAGTATGAGGAGCTAAGGTCAGACTCAAAGGTCACTAATGCTAGAGGCTAGGGGAGGTGGGCATAACGAAGTTCCTAAATGTCCATCGACAGATGAATGGTTGAAGATGTCATATGTACAATGGAATATTACTCAGCCATAAAAAAGAATGAAGTAATGCCATTTGCAGCAACATGGATGGACCTAGAGATTATCATACTAAGTGAAGTAAGTCAGACAGAGAAAGACAAATATTATATGATATTACTGATATGTGGAATCTAAAAAAACGATACAAATTAATTTATTTACAAAACAAAAACAGACTCACAGACATAGAAAACAAACTTATGTTACCAAAGGGTAAAGGTGGTGGGGGAGAGATAAATTAGGAATTTGGGAGTAACATGTGCACACTACTATATAAAAAAGAGATAACCAACAAGGACCTATTGTATAGCACTGGGAACTATATTCAATATTTTGTAATAACCTATGTGGGAAGAGAATCTGAAAAAGAATATATATATATATATATATATATAAAAAAAACTGAATCACTTTGCTGAACACCTGAAACTAACACAAAATTGTAAATCAACTACACTTCAATAAAAAAATAGTTAACAGTTAATCAGAGCAGAAGTTGTCAAACTTCTTCTGGAAAAGGCCAGATAATAAATTTCTCAGGCTTAATCTCCAAAATATGCAAACAGCTCATACAACTCAACAACAAAAAAACAAACAACCCAATTGATAAATGGGCAGAAGACCTTAACAGACATTTCTCCAAAGAAGACATACAGATGGCCAGTAGGCACGTGAAAAGATGCTCAACATCACTAATTATTAGAGAAATACAAATCAAAACTACGGTGAGGTACCACCTCACACTGGTCAGAAGAGCCATCATTAAAAAGTCTACAAATAACAAATGCTGGAGAGGGCGTGGAAGAAAGGGAACCCTCTTACACTGATAGTGGGAATGTAAATTGGTACAGCCACTATGGATAACAGTACGGAGGTTCCTCAGAAAACTAAAAATAGAATTACCAAATGATCCAGCAATTCCACTCCTGGGAATATGCCCAGACAAAACTATAAGTTGAAAAGATACGTGCACCACTATGTTCATAGCAGCACTGTTCACAATAGCCAAAACAACCTAAATGTCCATCAACAGATGAATGGGTAAAGAAGATGTGGTACATATATACAATGGAATACTACTCAGCCATAAAAAAGAACAAAATAATGCCATTTGCATCAACATGGATGCAACTAGAGATTATCATACTAAGTGAAGTAAGTCAGAAAGAGAAAGACAAATACCATGTGATATGACTTATATGTGGAATCTAAAATACGGCACAAATGAATCTATCTGCAAAAGAGAAACAGACTCATAGACTTAGAGAACAGGCTTGTGGTTGCCAAGGGGGAGGTGGGGAGGGAGAGGGATAGAAAGGGAGTTTGGAGTCAGTAGACACAAACTATTACTTTTAGAATGGATAAACAACAAGGTCCTACTGTATAGCACAGGGAACTATATTCAATATCCTGTGAAAAACCAAAATGGAAAAGAATATTAAAAAAGAGAATGTATATATATGTATAACTGAGTCACTTTGCTGCACAGTAGAGATTGACACAACATTGTAAATCAACTATACTATATACAATTATTTTTAAATTATTAATTTAAAAATTAAAAAATAGATTTCTCAGGCTTTGTGGGCCATAAGGTCTCTGTTGCAATGACTCAACTCTGTCATCATAGTCTAAGAGCAGCCACAGATAGT
Source organism: Pseudorca crassidens (assembly GCF_039906515.1). Taxonomy (NCBI): domain Eukaryota; kingdom Metazoa; phylum Chordata; class Mammalia; order Artiodactyla; family Delphinidae; genus Pseudorca; species Pseudorca crassidens. The sequence goes on from NC_090307.1 coordinate 60,823,589, forward strand.
ATATACAAGGATGAGCATGAAGGTGGACCAATAAACTTTATTTGTGGCTGCTGACATTTGAATTTTATGTAATTTTCTTGCAACACAAAATATTATCTTTTTATCTTTTAAACCATTTAAAAATGTAAAAATTGTTCTTAGCTCATGCGCTATACAACTGTGGGCCAACTTGGTCCATGGCCTGTGGCTAGCAGATCCCTGAGGCAGAATGAATGTGATGGTGAAGCTGAGTGAGACCTGATTGAAACAGGAGTAATATAGCACAGTGCTGTTTTCCAAGATAAGTTTTCATCTTAATAATATGGTGAATACTTAATGCTCCTCATTAAGTAATCAAACCTCAAAATATATACGATCCCCTGAAAATGCTTATAAGCAACTTTAAACTCCTGATGTTTTAGTTAATTGGAGGAAATGGAATCAGACCAGATATATAGGAGACCAAGATTTAACTCAAAATTTATATCATCTTTTAAAAACAAAAATCTGAAAGTTCTTTTTTCTTAGCACTTGCTATGTAAATATTTCATTTGATCATATTTACTTGTTGAGAATCCTTTTCCCATCCTTCAATAAAATAATTAAAAAATAATTTGACACACGATTAAGAGGATGTATACAATTTAAGCCAAAGGTATTTCGCTAGGGAAAGCAAAGACAGCCATAGGAATTTGAGATTAGGAACTAATCTTTAAGGGACTGAAATTGTGAGACCAATGTGACTCCTAAACAATAGACACTGAATTCATGAAACGTCATTAGTAAAACTGTAAGTAACAGAAGGGCCGGACCAGGCCCTGAACATTATCAAGTCTGCTGTGATGGGTCAGGAGAAAGTTAGTGCTGAGGTCTGAACTCTTGCTCTTTTGAATTTTATTTCATCTGTTAAAAAGATGAGGAATACAATAAGGACAAATTATTTTGCATATTATTTGTGTTTTCCAAATTGGAAAAAAAATGGAATCAGTCTGTTTCCTTTAATGATTACTTAGATTTCATTTCAAGAGCAGGCTGAATGCAGGTCCCTTTAATACAATAATAGGACATAAGCCATCCACTGGGCAGTCTCTTCCTAACTGCCAGTGGCCTCAAAGCACAGCCTTCTGAGCTGTTGCCAGGGTCACTCAACTGAGAAGAAGTGTCCCTGAACTGGCCAGATCACCACATGACCATGCCGTCCATTTCTCGATCTCATGCATGCCCTGCTTCCTAGTTCGTCCAGCCATTCAAACATCTATGTTTGAGTTTCTGTAATTTTCCCGGCCCCAAGCTCCGCATAAGAGAGCTTCTACCCAGTGCATATATGACTGAATCCCAGCAAGGCTACGTACGGAGCCCCTCACCTCTAAAAATTCTCCTCAGTTGTACAGTCAGAGAAACTCAATCTAACCATTTCCTCTGACATTTATAATAATAAAATACAGAGCCTTTTTTCATTGATTTTATCTTTGTTGTTTTCAAATGTAAGTAGCAGCCAAAGCTAAAAAAAAAGCCCAATAGCATATTCTTATACTGATTAAGAAATTAACCTAATATTTATTCTACATAAAGAGTTGCTAAGTAATAACTGTATTATTAAATTAGAAAAACAAAATGGTGCTTTTAATATTTGTCTTTTAATCACGTCCAAATAGGATGTTGCGTATTAAGGAAAATATATTTCTGATCACTGTATAGCATCCTTAGTTCAGAGAATCCGTGCTCATACATGGACAAAAGCACTACCTGGATATGATGCGCAGGGCTGTTCTCACTTCTCACATCCGGGAACCCAGCGTGACATCTCAAAGGCATGAGAAAAAGTGCCAGCTAGAGTAGAGGATGCTGCTCATAAACTGTACAACCGTTGTCAGTGGTCAGAAGGAGTTGTTTTCGTCGGAGAAACTATAGGAATGCCCCAGCGAGGTCTGATTCTTTACTGATTTCATTTGGGCAGAAGACACACTGCCCTATGAACCACTGCTTTCATTCTTAGGAGGGAGCACAATTAGTTAGAAAGGAAAGAAGTGTACGCCCTGAAAGACAGATCATAAGAAGGGACATTCCCTTGCTTGAACTACTAACCATCCATTAGAGATCTAATAAAAGTTGGCACTTGTTGTGATGTCTGAGCTGGGGTGAAGCATGGAAGGCGGGCCCCTGTGTCATCGCTGCGTGGGACGCTCTCCGTTTTCCCACTCAAGCCTGAGAGGTCATTAACCAACATTCTCTCTCTCAAACCTCTTTCCGCCCGACTCTGGCCTCTGGAAAATTAGGTGTGCTAATGCTTTAGGACATTTGTCAAAATGGTAGTTCGAACTGATTTAATAAGAAAGGATGCATATAATTTTAAAAGATTTCTTTTCCATGTGTGATATATTTACTCATAGTCATAACTGAATGAGCAGAAGAAGGAGTGTCATTCTCAAGCAGGGAAAGAAACGCTTTTAGGATTAGCAAAAAGAGATATAAATGGTAAGCACCTAATTGCACATCAAAGAGACTTACACGATCTTATTTCCTGTCTTGCCCATTCTGAGTGGAAATCATGTAGATGAAATCGAAACTTCAGCATAAAAGCAATAAACCAATGCATGAATATGCAGAGCCTTATTTACATCCAATTCAAGTCAAAAATGATTTAACGATAGGGATTATGAAGAGTAGTTTTCCTGGGGCGAGACTAGTGAGGTTGAACATACAATTTCAATTCCAGTCAGGAGGGAGAAGTTTTAAACTCTTCTTAATCAATACAGAATTTTCCCTATGTATCAATACCTAAGACAAGCTATTACGGGTGTTGGGAAAACTGGACAACCACATGCAAAAGAATGAAACTGGACCTTTTTACACCATACACACAAATGAACTCAAAATGGATTGAAGACTTGAACTAAGACCTGAAACCATACAACTCCTTGCAGAAACCATAGAGTGTAAGATCCTTAACATCAGTCTTGGTGATGATGTTTTTGGATTTGACACCAATCAAAGACAGCAAAAGCAAAAATAAACATGTGGGACTACATCAGCCTAAAAAGTTTCTGCACAGCAAAGGAAACCATCAACAAAATGAAAAATCAACCTACCAAATGGGAGAAAATATTTGCAAATCATGTATCTGATGAGGGGTCAATATTCAAAATATGTCGTACAACCTAATAGCCAAGAAAGAAAACAAATGATCCAATTTAAAAATAAGCAGAGGAGCTGAACGGACATTTTTTCAAGGAAGACATACAAATGGCTAAGTGCTCAACATCACTAATCATCAGGGAAATGCAAATCAAAACCGAATGAGATATCGCCTCAAACTCGTTAGAATGGCCATCACCAAAAAGTCAAGAGATAACAAGTGTTGGCAAGGATGTGGAGAAAAACCCTTGTGCACTGTTGGTGCAACCTCTATCGAAAACAGTACGGAGGTCCTTCAAGAAATTAAAAATTGAACCACTGTGTGATCCAGCAATTTACTTTTGGGTACATTTCCAAAGGAAACAAAATCACTATCTCAAAGATATATCTGCACCCCCATGTTCATTGCAGCATTATTTACAATAGCCAAGACTTAGGAAACAACCTAAGTGTCCATGGATGGATGGATAAAGAGGATGTGATATACATATATAGTGGAATATTATGATTATGAGGCCATAAGAAAGAAGGAAATTCTGCCATTTTAGACAACATGGATGCACCTTCAGGGCATTTCGCTAAATGAAATGATAGATAAAGACAAACCCTGTATGATCTCACATATATATACAGGATCTTAAAAAAACAAATTCACAGGAACAGATTGGTGGTTGCCAGAGGCAGGGGTGGGGGGTTGGGGGAAATGGTGAAGGGGCTCAAAAGGTACCATCTTTTAGTTATAAGATAAATAAGTCCTGGAGATGGAATGTAGAGTACGCTGACCATAATTAACAATATTATATTGTATATTTGAAAGTTACTAAGGGAGTAGATCTTACAAGTTCTCATCACAAGAAAAAAAAGTGTGACTTATTTTGGTGATCATTTTGCAGATATACATATATCCAATCATTATGTTGTGCACCTAAAAGTAATACAACATTACGTGTCAATTATACCTCAATAAACCCTGACAGCATAGGAAGTCCTTTCTTTGCCTGCTAATCTGTCTTGAAGAGATCAAATTGCCCAGGTGACAGATTTGCTTTAGCTTCCATGGAAGCTTACTGTGCCCAGGTTAAAGAAATCTTCTACGGGGAACCTAAGTTTTCAACCCATTAGAGCTTAGAGTGATGGGGTAGATGTGTACTGAGAGTGATGGTCAAAGAGTCAATCCTACTTTTACCCCTTAGCTTCTGCACCCATGAAGTCAAGCTATCTTTATACCAGCCAGTAATTCAACACATATACCCCATCCTGAAAGACAGCATCCCCAAGCTCATGCTGTTTTGGAACCTTTAATAAGCCATTCCAACATTCTTATTGCTTCCAGGTAATGAGATGTATGGGAGAGCCCACTGCATTCCGTGGTCACGTGCCCATTGTCACATATCTTTGCCATCAAATGGGTCCTTTGGTGCAAGACAAAGCTTTTTGGATTCTGTGCCTATAACTGCATCATTCTGTAAGCTCTCAGACAGTGGTGCTTGCAGATGCACTGCAGGGGTGGATTGCAAAGAGATAGATGTCACTTCTAATAAGGACAAATCACTCCTCCTTCCAGAGTTGAACGTGTCCAGCGTAACTGACTGTATGGCTGGCAGCTCAGACATATCAAAATAGAGCTCCTGATACTCTCCCTCAAACCTGCTTTCCCTCAGTCGTCTCCCTCATAATTAATGGCAACTCCATCCTTCTGGTTGTTCAGGCCAAAAACCTCAGGAAAAGCATTTTCCTCGCATTCTACCTCTGACCTGTTAGTAAATCATGTTGGCTCTGCCTTCAAAATACATCCAGAATTCGTCCTCTCCTTCTCCATTGCCACCACCTTGCACTTACCACTGTCGACTTTCACCTGGATTATTGGAATAACTTCCTAACTCATCTCCCTGCTTCTGCCCTTGGCCCCCTGAAGTCTATTCTCAACCCATCATCTGAGTGAGCCTGTGAAAGCACAGCTCATATCACATCATCTCTCAGTTCAAAACCTTCTAATGGCTCCCAGTCTCACTCAGAGAAAAAGGCAAAGTCCTTACAAGGGTCCATATATCCCTGTGTGACCCGAGTCCTGGTAGCAGACAGGCTCTAAGGTGGTCCCATGATCCCCCGTTCTGGGATGCCCTGCCCTTGAGTGTGGGTGGGGGCACCATGACTGGTTTCTAACCAACAGGATACAGAGAAGTGTTGGATGTCATTCTTGTAATTACATTGTTTTGTACAACATTCTCTCTTGCTGACAGACTCTTTCTCACTCTCCCGCTGGCCTTGAAAAAGCAAGCTGCCATGTAGTGAATGGCCGGTGGAGGGGCCATGCAGAAGGGAGTTCTATGTAGCCCTAAAAGTTGAGGGTGGCTTCACGGACACCCAGCAAAAAAAAAAACAAACCCTGAAGCTTGCAGTCTTACAGATGCAGGGGAATAGATTCTGCCAACAGCCCAAGAGAGCTTGAAAATGGACGCTTCCCTAGTTGAGCCTCCAGATGAGAACACAGCCCAGCTGACACCTGGACTGTTGCCTTGTAAGACCTGAGCTGAGGACCTAGGTAAGCTGCCCCTGGACTCCTGACCCAAGGAAACTGTGAGCTAATAAATGGGTGTTTTTGAGCCTCTAAGTTTGCTGTAATTTGTTATGGGACAACAGACCATTGATATAGTCCTGTTACTTCTCTGATATCCCTCCAATACTGTTCCTTCATCCACGCTGCTTGAGCTACACAGGCCCCCTTTCTGTGTCCCAGATGAGCCAGACACAAACCCATCAGGAGGCCTTTGCATTCGCTGTGTTCCCTCAGCTTGGGATGTTCTTCCCCAAGATACACACATGGTTTTCTGCCCTCACTCACTTCCTGTTTTCACATGAAAACCATCTGCTTGGTAGGCGTTCCCTGGCCACCTTATCTAATATTTCACATCCCTCCCTCATATCTTAACTTCCTTCCCTGCTTTAATTTTTCCTCCTTAGAATTTATCACTCTCTAATTTATGTTTTAATTATTTATCTTGCTTCTTGCCTTTTCTCTCCACCAGGACAGGGATTTGTGTCAGGTTTGCTGTTATTATTATTATTATTTTGCGGTACGCGGGCCTCTCACTGTTGTGGCCTCTCCCGTTGCGGAGCACAGGCTCTGGACGCGCAGGCTCAGCAGCCATGGCTCACGGGCCCAGCCGCTCTGCGGCATGTGGGATCTTCCCGGACTGGGGCATGAACCCATGTCCCCTGCATCGGCAGGCGGACTCTCAACCACTGCGCCACCAGGGAAGCCCTGCTGTTATTTTTTGTACAGTGAATCCAGTCCCTGTGGGTGTGTGATTCTCTTCTGCCACATTTAATGCTCGGCAGTGGGTACCAATTCAGAGGATGTTTGGGTTTAGCCAGGGTTGGAGTACAATGAGGAGATGGGGGCCCATGGGCTCTGTGTGTTTTCTGGGGACTAGTTCTGGTGCTAGATCATGGAGTCTAGGAGAGAAGTGGGGCATGAAGGTCTGGGGTATGGCTTTGTGAGTGGCTGGTTGAAGTCAAGTGGAATAAAAGATTACTGGGTCCAAAAGACTAAGGAACTGGGAGGCCAAGGTATTGGATAAACCATTTCTTAAATTCTGAAGTCTCCAAGAATGCTGACTGGGTTAAGAGTGAAGTGACTCAGGTCATCTAAGAAGAAGGGAACATACAGAGAGGTTGGCAATTGACAGCCCTGACCTTGGAAAGTTCAAGATGGAAAAGCAGCCTTCACCCCAAAGCTGAGGATAGTAGGACCCCATGGAGTAGCTGAGTTCCTGTCAGAGCAAGGGTCAGAAAACTACCAAGTCCAGCCTGCCCCCTGATTTTGTAAATAAACTTCTACCGGAATACAGTCACGCTTGTTTAAATGCTTCCTAGGCTGCTTTTGCGGTAGCGTGGCAGAGTTAAGTATGCAACAGGTGCAAGAGACAGTATGGCCCTTGATGCCTGAAATATGTACTTCTCTGTCCTTCACAGGGAAGGTTTGCTAATGCCTGAGTTAGAGCAAGAAGGGGAGTGGAATATTCAGGCGAGTAATTGAAGATACTCTGGGACTTTGTTGACGGTGGACCATGAATTTCAAAGGGACCTTTGGAATGATGTGGGAGAATGGAAACGGTAGAGGGTGAGGTCAGACTAAGGGCATATTCAGGACAACCTGGCCAGTGATGGTGATCTGGAGGCTTGGACTTCCAGCAGTGACTGAGGTAGCCGGGGAGGTGGGAGGCTTAATGGGCTGAACCCCAGGATGCTCCAGGTTGGGGTGGCTGCCCGTGGGTGGACGTGGCAGCTGGTGGAGCCAACAGCAACCGAAGACCTTGGAGGGTTGACTTGCCCTCGGCTGACGCAGGGGACACGCAGCCGTGAAGGCCTGCGTGGGCTGGACTTGTTAGCCTGTGGTCTGGGGGCAGGGCAACCCCTGGAGCGCAAGCACTGCCCAGTTCCTGGACGGGTGCCTGGAATATAGGGGAAGGAAGGGGGGGACGGGGAAAGGCAGGGAGGCAAGCAGATGAGCCACAGGAATAAAAGTTAAGATGATAACTCTGGGTTACATGCATTAGTTCTAGAAATTCATAAACCAGGTAAAATATTAACATGCTTTTCATATTAAAACGTGTCTTATGACCCGAGACAATCAAAGTAAGAAATCTTATTATCAGTGCTAAGGCCTCTTCGGGTCCTAAAAATCCATGGTTCAACAATAGCAAGATACACTGTGTATCTTTTTTTTAATTGCATTATAGTTGCTTTACAATATCATGTTAGTTTCAGGTGTACAACACAGTGATTCAGTTATACACACACACACATATATTTATATATATATACAATATATATGTGTGCATATATATATATATATATATATTCCTTTCCAGATTCTTTTCCCTTATAGGTTATTACAAAATATTGAGTATAGTTCCCTGTGCTATACAGTAGGTCCTTGTTGGTTATCTCTTTTAAATATAGTAGTGTGTATATGTTAATCCCAACCTCCTAATTTATCCCTCCCTCCACCCCCCTTTCCCCTTTGGGGACCATAAATTTGTTTTCTATGTCTGTGACTGTCTGTCTGTTTTGGAAATAAGTTCACTTGTATCATTACACTGTGTATCTCATTCCTTCTTAATTTAGTATTCTTCTAATCAACTACCTACAGCCGTCACCGGTGATTAGAGCGCTTCTTTAAAACTTACCTGGATTCTCGTGTCAAAACTCTTGCCTCCTAAATGAGTAACACATGGCCGCTGGCGAGCCCTGGCGGAACTGCTCCCACCCCACCACCCCACCCCGTTAACGACTTCTACCTGCCTCAGCCACGGGCAACCTTCCTCACCTTCCATCAAAATAATGACGGGGAAGACATTTCTTCTCCCATCTCTGCTCCACTCTGCTAGGAAGATCCACGCCCCGCAGCTGCCATTCCTCCTCTTTCCCAGCTTCCCATGAGGATGTATAGTTTTGTTATAGCCTCAGAGAAACTTAACCCAAATTCCCAGTAGGTCAGGGCCAATTCTAGAACATTGCACCAGTTAATGACTGCATTTTAATACATCTTTTCATAAGAGCAGAAAAACCCTCCTCCTCTTTCAGTCTGGGAGCTGCCTGCCTGATTTGCATACTGTTAAATATTTCTCAGCTCGGATGCCTTTAGCAAAGGTTTTTTTCCGTGTAAACTTCCTTCTACCAAAGGGCCACCCCTAACAGGAGAAATAAAAACAAGATTCTCAAAAGAAGATTTAATAGCAATTCCGCGCAGAGCTGATCTGGTTTCATCATCGAATCCTTGACATTCCATGGGGAAGAAGCCTAATTGAAGGGTGGAGAGGGAAGGAACTCTGATAGCCAAAAGTTCTGAGAGCCAGAAATGAAATCTAAAAATAATATTTGTCAATGTACCCAGAGGCTATTGCATGATGGGTGCCCACAGGAGAAGGGCTCCAGGCAGCTGCCTCTGCCTCTGCCTCGGGCTGCTTATGTTGATTCGCCAGAAATAGCAACAGCAAGCATTCACCTAAGGCTTCTGCCATCATCCTCCCAGCTACAAATGTAACTCTCAACCTGAGGATCAGACCGATTCTTACAAAGAACGTCTTCCGTCGCCTTTGTGGGCAAGTCTGAATTTTGCTGCAGTGCTCGGTCTGTTTTCTTTGGAATCAATGAATTTCTAATATTCTTCTAGCTGCTGTCTCTTGTGTTACTACATTTATTTACTTCCTCCTTTCCGTGTGCTTTCTCTACTTTTCCTGCCTTTATTTATTCTTCTTGCTCTGGGCTCTGGAACCCCAGAGGAGGAGCAATTCCAATATGGGAATTCTCGGGAAGACTTCACAGAATGCTTAACATTCTAGGGAAAGGAAACAGTACAATCAAAGCCACTTGGTATGTTCTGGGACCTATGAGCAGTTTATTGTGGCTAAAGCGACGGCTACATCAAAGCTCAGTCAGACTATGAACCTTTGTCCTAGAGGCAATTGTCAGCCACAGAAGATTCTATGCCTGTGACATGACTGTTGGAACAATTAATGCTATAGAACAATTAATCTTTATATCACGGAGGTCTGCAATAATTATCTATGTCTGCACGACAAATTATCCCCAAACTTGAAGACTTCAAAGTTACTATCTTATGGTTTCTGTGGGGAGGAATCCAGCACAGCTGGTGTCAGCCGAGATGGAGGTCCTCTCAAGGCTAGGCTGTGGGGATCCAGTTCCCAGGTAACTCAAGGGGCTGTTGGCAGGCTCAGTTCCTTGCTGGCTGTTACTTGGATGTCTACCCTGGTTCCCTGAGGCTTTGCTCTGGGTTTCTCCATGGAAAACCCACTTCCTGTCAGCTTCTCCACAGACCAGCTCACAATATGGCAACTGGCCCCATCAGAGAGGACAAATGCGCAAGCAAGAGAGGGACACCGAGACGGAAGCTGGGGTCCTTGGGGACCTACTCTCAGAAGGGACATCCTATTCTCCCGATTGTGGTGTCTTCTGGTCATTAGAAGGAGGTCCTTAGGTCCAGGCCCCACTCAGGGGAAGGCACTACACAAGGACATAAATACCAAGGGGTGGCAATCATGGGAAGTCACCCAAAATAGGAGGAGAATCTGAAGACGGTGGTGTCCGTCACTTGCGGCACAGAGTCAATGCCCTCCAGCCAGAGCCGCCAGGAGCCCGCTTGCAGCTGAACAAGCTAATCATGTATTTAAGTGTTGCAAGGGGGAGGCCACACCCCGGGGGAACCTCGCAGTGTCTCAGAAGGTGGAGTCAGATCCCGCTACAGGGTCTGGGCCTCGGCTGGGTGATTGGAAGGCATCTAAGGAAGCAGAGCTCACTGTGGCCTGGGTGCTGTTGAGAGCGGGGGCCCTTCTGTGACTGGGTGTCTCAGTGAATCTTACCCACAGGGAAGAGGGGACTGGGAACGGGATAGAGCTGTAGGTGGTGAAGAAGAAGCAGTCTCTCATTTTGGCTGGGGTGGGGGCGGGGAGGGGGTATGGTACTTTGTGGTGTCACCGTGACCTTGCTCTTGCCTGTTCTTTGGCAAAATTATGAAGTGGCCTTGTTTTGGCTCCTTTACTAGGGTCTGAGGCCGTTTACTCTAATGGGAGAATGACAGGATCAGCCATGAGTGCCAGGCCAGCTTCAGAGTGTCAGGGGCTGCCCTTTCCTCCTTCTCAGTGGTCAAGTGAAAAGAGGCCATTGATACTGCAGTTAAGACAAATGGTGGTTGAGAACATGACTCTGCAGCTAGACTGTCTGGATTCAAGTCCTGACTTCACTGTTTACAAGCAATAGGACCTGGGCCCATTAGTGAACCTCCCTGGACTTCAGTTTTCCAAACTTAGAGTGGAAATAATAAGAGTGTTTATCTCATTGGCTTGTTCTGATGATTCAGGAGTTAACATACATGTCAAGTAACTAGGACAAAACTGGCATATGAGTATCATCTGTGATCCTTGAAGGAGCAATTCTGTCAGAGTGGCAGAAGCCAGAAGCCAGGCTGCAATGGCCAAAGATAAATAGCGATTGATGAAGTAAGTTCGTTATGTGCCGAATAGCCCTTCGAGAGGGATCCTGACAGAAAAATCTGGAAATCACACAGATAAGGGAAAGGGAATTGGTTTATCCAAGGTCGTACAGAGCAGTGCTTCTCAAAGTGTTAGAAATGCAAAATCCCCAGCCCTCCAGGTGACTTTTTTTTTTAACAGTTTTGCTAAAATATAATTGACATACAGTAAATCGCATTGACCTAAAATGTACAATTTGGTAAGTTTTGACACGTGCACCCAACATAAAACCATCACCACAGTCGACAAATTCATCACCCCTGGTAATCCCTCCCTCCTGTCCCCCCACCATCCCCAAGAGATTCTGATGCTAATGTGTGAGAACCACTTTGGTCTCGAGACAAAGCATGTCCTTGGGAGGACCTGAAGTCATGGTCCCCAAAATAGTAATAAAGATGAAATTGTAACTGTGAGGAAAGGAAGAAAATGGGAGGTAATTGGCAAAATCAATGCATGGGAAAGGCAGCCCCAGGCTCACAGACCAGGTGAGGATTGTCAGACTCAAGGCTGTGAACAGAGCACATACTCAGTTCTCTCACTGGGCAACAGGGCCGGGGGCAGTGGGGATGTAGGACTTTTGGAAGGTCACCGTCTCATACTTCTGCTAGGAAAGTGTTTCAACTCCAGGTCTGTGGTCATGGCACATCCCTGTCAAGAACCCTTAATGGGGACTTACCTGGCGGTCCAGTGGTTAAGATTCTGCGTTTCCACCGCAGGGGGCGTGGATCCGATCCCTGGTCAGGGGAGTTAAGATCCCTCATGCTGCACGGCCAAAAATTTTTAAATTAAATAAATAATTAAAATAAGCCATGGCTTCCTCTTTAAAAAAAAAAAAAGAAAAGAAGAAAAAAAACCCCTTAATGGACTCCTTTTTCTATAAGATGCAGTAAAAACAGACAGACAGGAACAAGCTGCAGCAGAGCCATCTCAGCCTGGCTTTCAAGCAGTCTGACCCCAACCACCCTTCCAACACTATCTTCCCTCTTTCCGCTCCAGTTAGCTCTGGTCGCGTCCCAGGGGGTTGCTTCCTGTTCTGCCTAATTGCTCTCCTTTTCCTCCCTTCAGAGAGCACATCCTCCTCTGTGGGTCCACAGCCCGTCCACTGAAACACTGCTGTTTCCTGAAGCCTCCCCCGGTGGCACACCTGGGATTACTGTCTTTTTGCTTGGAATGGTTATATCATACATGATGGCGTTCTTGTCGAAAGTGGCAAATTCTTAAAGGCAAGGATTGTGTGCATCTCATCTTTGTGTTCTAGCACCTGGCGTGCACTGAAACATACCCTGAATGTTTGCTGATGAGATGGATGGATGAACCAATGAATTTGCCCAGAATTCTTCGTCTTTCATTTATATGGCTGAGTCAGGGTACCAGGGTTTCTCAAGCTTGGCACTTTTGACATTTTAGTCCAGATAATTCCTTGGGGTGGGGTTCTGTCCTGTGCTGTTGGGTCTTTAGGAGCATCCTGGCCTCTGCTCACTAGTTGCCAGTAGCATTCCTTTCCCGTTGTGACAACCAAAAAAGTTTTTCACACATTGCTAAATATCCCCTTTGTGTGTGGTAAGGGGAGGGTTTGGGGGAGAAGGATAATTCTGTTTGAGACACTTGAACATTAACTCCCCAGGTGTTCCTATTAAATATTCATTAAGAAAAGGATAGTGGTAATGATCTAATTCAGGTCAAGGAAAGAAGGAAAGTGATTAACACTTGGAAACCTCCTAAGTCCTAGGAAACTCCCTACATGTTCTAAGTGGCTTCCTTCCCCCATCTCCCCCATTCCCTCCCCGTTGCCTGCTACTTAGTACTTTATTCCGATAGACCGTCCATCAGTTCCTTTTAACAGCAAAGAAAAATATGTCCTAAACCAGAGTAGTGAAGCTTTAAGAATGGAATGACTTGGGCTTCCCTGGTGGCGCAGTGGTTGGGAGTCCGCCTGCCCATGCAGGGGACACGGCTTCGTGCCCCCGTCCGGGAAGATCCCACGTGCCGCGGAGTGGCTGGGCCCGTGAGCCATGGCCGCAGAGCCTGCACGTCCGGAGCCTGTGCTCCGCAACGGGAGGGGCCACAACGGTGAGAGATAAAATCTTTACCATCTTGACTTCATGTGTACAAGTTCTAAAAGTGAGAAAGTCAGGAAGCATGTCATACTCCATCTCCCTGAGCTCTATAGATGCTTACAACCTTAAGTGTTTCCCCCTCCATCTTTTAGATGCAGTCTTAGTTTTAATACATTTTCTTCCTTATTATAATATGATCTATGGTGTTCATTTTGCAAGTCTAATTCAATGGACCATTTGCTAAAAATGGGCTACTAAAACAGAAGAGCGTCATGGAACCCTAAGCCTCTGTCCAATCAGGCTAAGCCCTCAGCATACCTCCTGTGGGTACCACTCACTGCCCCATCATTTCCCCCTCCCCTGCTGTAGGCAGGTGGCTGCCTCTCTCCTTCACAGCCTCTTCTTTCCACTTCTCCCCTTTCTTCTTTCTTCTCCATCTACCTCACGCTGACATTTTCCTTTGATCCTTTCATGCTTTATAGACCCTTTGTCTCTGTTCTCACACTCAGCTTCTGTCTGTGCTGTGTGCTTCAATTTCAAATCACCGGGAACATAAGCTGTATATCACTGTTCCCCTCCTTAAGTCACAACAGCAAAGCAAAAAAAAAGAAAAAGAACTCATCTTTCTGCCTGAGCGAAGCCTTATTCATGCAGTTAGTTGGTGGGTCTATTGCTCAGTACCAGCTGGAGCGAACCCTGGACACGATCCTCTTAATGAGAGAACTTCTGATGCAAGTGAAAAGCATATGCTTGTAGGGAGTAGCCTGGAAAATATGGTAAGATACCCACCAGTAGGAAAATCAGATTTCATCATGGTATTCTTATTGTTTTGATATCCTCACAATACTTAGCTTTCCATAAAATTCTAGAATGTGTCCTGGAAGCAATGACATTGGATTTATGTATTAATTTTGAGTGTGTCTCACACAAATGGGAAATATCTTTGATTTGGGTCCTTAACAATCAGTGAGGGATTCAGCAAGATTGCCTCTAGGAAGTCGGCCCCAGGGTGAAGGATTCTGCCATTCTAGGCAGGTCACTGCGACTACATCCATCTGTTTCTTTCCCTCATTGTTAGGAGGAGCATCTATGGCTGTAGATAAACAGAAATGGACATATAACCAGAGGTGTGGATTTGAGTGTACCTATAATAGCTGCTTAACAAATGTTACAAACAAGTTTGGGGAACAGTGATCCATGGTTCCTTCCTAGAAAAGCATTTAGTTCTTTCTGTCTGTGGTCCTCTGTTCTCTTTTGAACTCTTATTGACTCATCAATGTTCCCTGATTACCTGTGCAGCCTGCAGAACTTAGAAGGAAAGACAGTCCAGGTTCTTACTCCCAACTACCAGAAAAGTCTTTCCAAAACAGAAAAATGCTTATTTATCTCTTGAAACCCCAGGGAAAGTTGAGAACTTGACAGACAAGCAAGTTGAGAAAGGCAAATGTGCTTTGCCTAAAACTGAAAGGTGTTGGCAACTTTTGCAAAAATGGAATTAGAGACTGGAGTGATCAGAGAACCAGAGATAAAATATGGAGACCTTATTAATTCCTCCTGAGTGGATCTTCACAATATGGTCTCAGTATTTCATTTGATATGAATTCCCTGAATAACGAATATACCCAAATTCATGTTGCAGTTCAAAATGTATTTTCCAAAGCCATATACAAATAATCTTGAGTATCCATAACTCTATTATTTTTCAAAAAAAGAATATATTCTTCTTCATGCTTTTATTAAAGACATTTTAAAAACCAGGCTGCTTTTTTTTTCAAATTTATAATTTCATAACATAATATAAAAGGAGTATGCTTCTGTAAACGATACCTCCTCTTTTTTTTAATAAATTTATTTATTTGTTTTGTTTTTATTTTTGGCTGCATTGGGTCTTCGTTGCTGCTCGCAGGCTTTTCTCTAGTTGCGGTGAGCGGGGGCTACTCTTCGTCGTGGTGTGAGGGCTTCTCATTGTGGTGGCTTCTCTTGTTGCGGAACACAGGCTCTAGGCACGCGGGCTTCAGTAGTTGTGGCACGTGGGCTCAGTAGTTGTGGCTTGTGGGCTCTAGAACGCAGGCTCAATAGTTGTGGTGCACGGGCTTAGTTGCTCTGCGGCATATGGGATCTTCCCGGACCCGGGCTCAAACCCGTGTCTCCTGCATTGGTAGGTGGATTCTTAACCACTGCACCACCAGGGAAATACTCCACATCTTTATACTGACATTGACATTTCTTTTCCTGAAGAGAGGCACGATAATGCCAATAATATTTTAGCCTTTCGCCCTTATGAACTCAATGAATTCATAAAGGTAAATGTCATAAACAGAGATCAGCAATCATATAGTATATATTACAAGGGATTTCATTTTGATCTGGTGAGAGGTATTGCTTTGCAGTACTTTAAAGATTATTATAAAAATATGGAGGGTTCTTGTTTTTAATATTAACTCTTTAGTTAATGTAACATTTTCTGTCTCTATTCTCTTACAACTTTTCTCCTTTTTTATTCTCTGAATCACATTTGTTGTGACTGCATCTCCACTGGATGTCCACAAATATATTATCAATGTTTTTCCCCATTTTCAGTCATAATAGATCCTTGAATTGTAACCTTTTGGGAGATAAGATTCACCAGTCCATAATTTCAGGTAGTCTTCATGATATTCTGAAGTAAAAATATGGCAAATTATCAGATCTGGAAGTGAGACAGGCTTCTGACAAAATCCAACACCATTTCATTATATAAAAAAATCCCTTGATAAACTAGAAACAGAAAGCAACTTTCTCAACATGATAAAGACCATATCTGAAAAACTCACATCTAACATCACAGGTAATGGTGAAAGACTAGGTGTTTTCCCCCCTTGGTCAGGAGCAAGACCAGGGTGTCTGCTCTTACCACTTCTATTCAACCTTGTACTTGAGGTTCTTACCAGGGCGATTAGACAAGAAAAAATAATTTAAAAGCATCTAGATAGGAAAGGAAGATGTACAACTATCTTCATTCACAGTTGACATGATCTTGTATATAGAAAATCCTAAGGAATCCACTTTAAAAAAGCTAGTAAATTGGTTCTGCAAGGTTTCAGGATAAAAGATCAGTATACAAACATCAATTGTATTTCTATACACTTGAACGATCTGAAAAAGAATTCAAGATCTAAATAATTGGAAAAATATCTTGTGTTCGTGGATCAGAAGACTTAATATTGTTAGGATGGCAATACTCCCCAAACTAGTCTACAGATTCGATGCAATCCCAATCAGAATCCCAGCTGAATTCTTTGTAGAAATTGACAAGCTTATTTTAACTTTTTTTTTTTTGGCTGCGCCAAACAGCATGCAGGATCTTAGTTCCCTGACCAGGGATCGAACCCGCTGCCCCTGCATTGGAAGCGCAGTCTTAACCGCTGGACCACCAGGGAAGTCCTGACAAGCTTATTTTAAAATTTATATGGAACTGCAAGGGACCCAGATTAGCAAAAACTATCTTGAACAAGAAGAACAAAGTAGGAAGACTCACACTTCCCAATTTCAGTGCTTACAACAAAGCAATATTAATTAAGCCAGTGGTGGTACTAACACAAGAGATTAAGAGAATAGAAATTAGAGTCCACAAATAAACCCGTGCATCTACTGTCAATTGATTTTCAAGAAAGGTGTCAAGATTATCGAATGGCAAAGAACATTCTTTTCAACAAATGCTAGTGGGGAAACTGGATAATCATATGGAAAAGAATGAAGTTGGGATATATAAAAAAATATAACTCAGGGCTTCCCTGGTGGCGCAGTGGTTGGGAGTCCACCTGCCGATGCAGGGGACACGGGTTCGTGCCCCGGTCTGGGAGGATCCCACATGCCGCGGAGCGGCTGGGCCCTGGAGCCATGGCCGCTGAGCCTGCGCGTCTGGAGCCTGTGCTCCACAACGGGAGAGGCCACAACAGTGAGAGGCCCGCGTACCACACACAAAAAAAAACCCCCCACAAAACAACAACAACTCAAAATGCATCAAAGGCCTAAGTGTAAGAGCTGAAACTAAAAAACTCTTAGAGGAAAACACAGGGACAAATCTTTTTGACCTTGGGTTTGGCAAAGGATTCTTAGATATGACACCAAGAGCATGAGGGACAAAAGAAAAAATAGATCAATTGTGCTTCATCAAAATAAAAGCTTTTGTGCTTTAAAAGACATTATCAAGAAAATGAAAAGGCAACCAACAGAATGGAAGAAAATATTTACAAAGTATATATCTGAAAAAGGACTTGTATCCAGAATATATAAAGAACGCTTGCAATTCAATAACAATAAGACAAATAACACAGTTTAAAAATGGGCAAAGTATCTGAACAGACATTCCTTCAAGGAAGAATATAGAAAATGAATAGAGTAGTAGAATTTGTCAGTGTGCCCTCACAACCTGTAGGGAAGGAAATATGCTGATTCTAAAGACTATTAGGGAGTATCTTAGGAATGTTCCTAGGATGAACAAAGAACCATTCTTCTTGTTGCATAGTTAGATAGCCCCTAATTACAGCCAGATCTATCTGTTCTTATTCTATGTTCACTAATCAGTCTGCTGATCCAACAGATGACTAACAACCAACTCCTATCTGAGTGGCCCGAGAGTCAGGTGCGAAGGACCACAAACAGTCATCCTATTAGATACAATTCCCAAGATCAATTAATGGATGAATATGCTCATTTCCAAACCACTCAGTGAGCTGGATCAAGGGAATTGATCCCCTAGAGTCTGCTAATCTTAGATGACTAATAAAATAAACGCACATTCTACATGTGTGGCTCTCATTCAAGTTCAGGTATATCAAGACATGGGGCATAGGGGCTTCCCTGGTGGTCCAGTGGTTAAAACTTTACCTTCCAATGCAGGGGGTGTGGGTTCGATCCCTAGTTGAGGAGCTAAGATCCCACATGCCTTGGGGCCAAAAAACCAAAACACAAAACAGGAGCAATATTGTAACAAACGCAGTAAAGACTTTAAAAATGGTCCACATCAAAAAAATCTAAAATAAAATAAAAAAAAGACATGAGGCATAAACAACCAGTTTCTTTTCTCTTTCTCTCTCTCATGCTTTTTTTAATCCCCCCAACTTCATTCATTTCCCATTCACTCAGGCTCAATATCTTAAAGACTTTCTTTGAATTCTCTATCTACATCCTATTCTAACACTCATCAGAGCCAATGGATTTTTCCTTCTTATCCTTTCTCCCACCTAAGTCTAGCCTTGAGGACAGCATAATTAGTGGGAGAAAATTATTTCAAAGTACCAATTGTTGTGCCCACTCATCCCACCCCTACTCCCACGTCAGTCATTCATTTGTTCCCTAAGTGCCCCCTGTAGATCAGAACTAGACAGGAGATGCCCATCGTCACCAGGGAACCAGGAAAAGACAAGGCAACAAAAGCAGAAAACTCTTGATTCTTAAGTTCAAATCCTTGGGGTAATGCTGAGTCAGATCCACATCTGTGACTCCCTTACCTAGACAGAAAAAAAAAGAATCTCCAGGCTGAAAAAGAGAGAAATGAGGAGACTGGTTGGCAGAGAAAAAGAAGTAGAGTTAAACGTGAGTGTGAGAGTTTGCCATGCCTTCTGCCTGCTCAGCATGAGTCCTGAGAGAGGACATAACCGATCTTCTTCTTAAGTTTGGGGACCCATGAAAAGAAAGTATTTCTGATAGAGTGGGGCTGGGAGATAGCAGACAGCAAAACTCAGAGAGAGAAGTCCCTCCCCAGTCCTGCCCATCTATCCTGCCATCATTGAGAAGAAGCTGGGGGTGGGGCTCAGATGCTGTGACAGCTAGGAACAATCCACCTGGTGCCCTACGGGCTGGTGTGGATGGTGTCTGGAGGATCCCAAAGTCTTCCAGTTCTGGAAACCAGGGTTATCTAAGGGAGGGTCTGTAGGGGCTCTCACAGTCAGAATGAGGGAGCTCTCAAAGAAGGATTCTATGGGGACAATCTCTGCTCCCAATGACTGTCCAGCCTTTGTCTGAGGGACCATGATCCCACGCCCACACAGAGGACAGATGAGACGAGTGACACTGGGATCAGTTTCCACCATAGTATGGAGAAGGTTAACGTGAATGTCTCTCATGTCCTCCTGCCCCACTCCTTCCGCCCCCTCCTGAAATGGTGGAGCTCACAACCCTGAGGACTTGTTTTGCCTGGAAGTGACTAGAGTACAATTCTTCAGCAAGTAGAATGGAGACTTAGCACCAGAAATTGAAATGAATTCTAGAGAATGAGGGCAGTTACGGGTTTTGTTTGTGTTCTTGTTGCCCACTTGAGTAGGACCTTTCAAATCAGTACCTGCTCTCCTCATATGACTAAAATATCTTTTTAATAAGCTCCCTGCATCCGTCTTACATGCAGCTGCCAGGTTAATCTTCCTAAATGCCCACTTTAACAGCGCATTCGAAGGCTTCCTGTTGCTTTAGGATGAAGTCCAAACTCTTCATCCCGGAGGCATGGTGAAAGGCCCTACGCCATCTGCTCCCCAACTACTTGTGAATATTTTGCTTTCTGCCATTTTCATTCAGGATCCTCTGTTTCCAGAAAGTCATCCCTCTGACCTCCAGCCTCTATGCCTTTGTTTATCTTCTTCTCCAACTACCTTCACCATATCGTAAATGTTCTCCCTGCTACTTTTTTTAAAAAATATGAATCTGAAGTTACCCCATCATTTGCTTAACAAACAGCTTTTACAGATCATTCTCGTAGGTTTCTAAACACACCTATCCATTTTCAGTCTGCTATGTTATAAGAAAAGTAGTGATGAGTTGCCATGGGAAACGAGAGGAAGGGGAGATTAGCGCAAGATGGGGCTGTCAGGGAAGGCTTCATAGAAGGTATGCACATGTGCTGGGTCATTAAAGCAGGTAAGATTTAGATATACAGAGATAGTAAATGTGGGGGAAGAGGAGTCTGCAAGGAAGAGATAAAACTATGAACAAGGAAATGACCCATACATTTAGGGATTGTTGAATGGTTGAATCCAGCACAAGCTGAGTTCCATTTTCTTAACTCCTAAAATACTTTTTGTCTGTACCACTTATTTTGTATGTAGCTGATCTCTATAGCTATGCCGTATCATCTCTCTGTATATACCATATTAAATAAGCTATCTATCAACCTATCTATTGGAATGATTCATGCACATGACTTGTCTCCAAGTAGAAAAACATTACCTGGGTGTGGGTGGCATGTCTTAAGGATCACAGATAATTTCTGACTGGGTTGCACCACCTTTATTAATGACAAGACATGAAAAATTAAGGAAACTTAGATACTGGACCTGAGCATTGACTTCTCTGTGGAGCTAAATGCCATTTCTTTATCATTTAGAATGTTTCTAGGAAATGAAACATTTAAAGTGACAGATGCACAGATGCTGAGACTTAACAATGATGATTACAGAATCTGAGTATAATAAAAAAACTACAGCAGACATAGTAGACACGGAAGAGAGAACAAGAAGATCCAAAGTAAGGGTAATTGGTGTTCCAGATGCAGAGAACTAAACCAAAACAAACAAGATGGTTCAAGCATATAGCAAGGACTTTTTAAAAGTGCATAACTATATGCTCCATTACTCAGTGGAGCCTCTGATGCCCTATATCATTGCTAGAGTCAGTTATTCCAGGCAGGATATTGAGCTTCTAACATTACAAATTGGAAAACTGGATCTTTTTTTTTAATTAAAAAAAAAATTTTTTTTTAAATTTATTTTTGGCTGTGTTGGGTCTTTGTTGTGGTGCATGGGCTTCTCATTGTGGTGGCTTCTCTTGTTGCGGAGCATGGGCTCTAGGCACGCGGGCTTCAGTAGTTGTGGCTCAAGGGCTCTAGAGCGCAGGCTCAGTAGTTGTGGTGCACGGGCTTAGTTGCTTTGCAGCATGTAGGATATTCCTGGACCAGGGCTCAAATCCGTGTCCCCTGCATTGGCAGGCGAATTCTTAACCACTGCACCACCAGGGAAGCCCTGGATCTTTCTTCACATAGAAAAAATAAATAGTGGTTAAATTATTTTAGAATTAATTCAAGTAAATTTTGAGTTTAATGGGATTTTGTAGGCTGATTTAGGTACAGAGTCAGTGTTTTTAGTATTGTTTCAATGTGGAAATGCATTCTGAGTGAGAAGGCCCTAACTTAGAAATAAACGCCTAGAACATAAATCACTTTTTCATTTGGGAACTATCTGTATTTTTTTTGTAATAGCTTCAGAGCCTCACAGAAAACTATACTCAGAACAGGAGTCTAGTAAACACCTGTTGGAAAAAGAATAGATGTATGTAGGTGATGAAATCTGAATTCACTTGTAAGAAGAATAGTAGTTTGTGTACTGGATAGGAAACCCTCATATTCTTCAAGTGATAATTATGAGGAATCACAAGCACAAGATAGTTACTACACACTAAAAATGACAGTAAATCTTGTCACAACAGGGCAGAGATGGTGGTTCCACCCATCTCTTGGAAGTTGTATATGGGACAAAACTTTGACCTATGTCCACAAAATGAAAGGATTCAAAGGACCTTGGAAGTGAAAGTGACTTGTGATTCACAACTCTCTTGGAAACTATTTAACAATTTCCACCCTTAACCTACATTTCATTCACTTATTCATTAATTCATTGTTATTCATTTATTTATGTAGTTCCAGTTACTTATTCAGCCAATGTATGAATTTTCTACTGCTACGGTTGCCAGTAACACAAATTTAGCAGCTTAAATCAATGCAAATGTATTATTTCACAGTTATGTAGGTTAGAAATACAGGTCAGAATGAAGGCATCAACTAGCCAGGGTCTTATCTGGAGGCTCAGATGGGAGTCCATTTGGGTTGTTGGCAGAATCCGGTTCCTTACAGATATAGAGCCAGGTCCTCATTTCCTTCCTTTCTGGCTGCTGGCTGGGGGCTGCCCTCAGCACCTAGAGGTCCCCTCTCCCAGTCCTTCCATGTGAGCCTCTGAACATAAGAGCCAACAAGAGGGCATTGATTCTTCTCATACTTGGAATCTCTCTGACTTCCTGTTACCAGAATAATTCAGAACAGCACCCACCCTATCTTAAGATCCATTACCTTCATTATATCTGCAAAGTCCCTTTTGCCATGAATTGTAACACGTTCACAGGATCCAGGGATCTGGGTGTGAACTTCTTTACGGGGCCATTCTGCTTACCACAGCCAACAATAATTATTGTTGTTACAGACCTTTTTCATTTTTAATAAATTCTCTACTCAGTGAAAGTTGCAGGGAAGAAAAAAGCTGATCATTAACCTTGTTGAAACCCCGCCAAGAAGTGATCTCTTAGTCACATGGTTCACGAGTAACCTAATTTTTTAGCCTTAAAAAAAATCATTTCCAACCCTTAACTATATTAGTGGCTCTCCACTGCTTACTTTGCAAATTATCAAATGTATTTTTTTATGATGGAATCATGAACAGCATAGAGAAATTGCACACAAATATATAACAAGGATATGATCTATGTAACTAATTTACTGCTAAATTTTCTACCATGTGGAGAGATGAGCATTTGCATTCACTGGTGTTGAGAAGTAAATTTCTGGAGGGTGATTTCACATGTAGAAAAGCCCTAAAATATGCATATTCTTTGACACATAAATTGCCCTTCTAGAAATTTCTCTTGAATAAATAATAATGGAATGGATAAAGCTCTCACTACAAAAATATTCAAGACAGCATAACATGATAGTAAATGATTAATGCAATCTAAATATATAAACAAGAAAATGGTTAAGTAAATCATACTTCTTTCATACAATGAAATGTTTTCTGGAGATATTTGGAGATCTGACCTCGCAGGGGACCTCCCAGGTCAGGGCCAAACCTGGGAGAACTAGAAAGGGCTTGGATTTTTCCGTGCCCAATAAATGCAGGGACAGAAGAAACATCTGCATAGTGAATCCAGACCAAGTTCCAATATGGAGCAGGGAGCATAATTTCCCCTGTCCCTGGGTGGGACTTAGTTGTGGTGAAAGACCTCAGACTATGAGAGGTTTCCATAATTCCAGAGCAACACAGGCAACATGCCCAAGGTTTCCGACATAGAGCCAGACCTGGGGAGACTGTGGCAGGTGAGGGCGCAGGTCCATGCAAGCTCCCTGGAGCTTTCAGGTACAACCCCAGGGCAAGGGGAAATCATGAAGTGAGATTAGTTCTTGCTCCCAGTAGACTGAGAGTTAGAAATAAAAATTAAGGTGAACTTTATTTACATTTCTTAGATACCTGAGATTTCTACACACAACACATGAACAGAGAAAGTCTAGATACTCTATAATAGTAATGGTAGTTACCCCTCTAGGTGTTACCGTTATGAGTTATCCTAACTTGATTCTTTGAGATTTTCTATAATTTCCATTTGTTAAGATAATGGAATAGGTATGAGTCTTACATGTGGAAGAAATATGATCATTCTTTATTTTCTGTTAGTCTAATATAGAGTCTAAGCACCAGCCGTATAGCAGGTAATTCTACCCCAACTATTCTGGAACTCTCTCCTACATCTAATCAGGCTTCTGGAGCGGATGCTGTATTAAGGTGTGTGAATGCCTGGGGAGAAAAGGGTCCCTAGTATCACCATGTCTGTCCACACTGGATCCCACTGTGTCATGAATGAGGTGGGAGATCTGTGGTCTTCCCGTTACCCACACCTGAAACAGGCCTTGAAAGTGTGCTTGTCCTGAAGGAGACATCACTGTGTAGCTGAGAGCACATCCGTGAGTTCTAGATTCTGCTCCCAGGAAGAAACAAATACCACCCCCTCTTGAGCCGATCCTATGACTCTGAGCCTACTTCAATGCCAAAGACTATGACCTAAAGTTGCAAAAGATGACTTAGGTGGAAGTGTGCCTTTTATAGACGTGGTAGGTATGGAAGCCAAGTTTAATCTCTTTTAATGTTTGCACTGCATAGAAGCTTCTCTTTGGATCCATGCCACATGGGAGACTTTTCTCTGCGCTGCGATGAACTCTTATTTCACACACGAGGTCTACTGGTTTGCAGCTCTGATCAAGTGAAAAGGAATACATTCTGAGTTAAGGTGTGAAGTAGTAAGAACAACGTGAAGAAGAGGCAGAGCCCAGAGCAGGTTACAAATTCTGGGCCATTCTCTGCAAGCCTGGGTCTTTTTGTTTTGACTAAACAAATCACAGAGAAGGAATTACTAAGATCCCTTCCTAAGGGGCTTTCCGGCTTAGCGTCCACACAGATAAAACCAGGAAAATTAACTACACTCCACATCTGGCACGTGGCCCAGACTCTCTGTGGGAGAATGATGAGGCCTGGCTTGGGTTACAAAGATCACTGATTAGGTTTTCAGGTGGGGACAACTAAGAAAAAGCAGTAAGACAGTACACGATATATCTAATTGTGATCTTTCTTGATGCAAATAACTCCTTGAAAATAAGGGCATAGACATGTATACCTATCTTTAATTTCTTGATAGAAAAGTGGGATAAAATATATGAGAAAACATGAAAAAATACTTATACCAAGGCAGAATAAAATTTATAACTGTTACAGTTTGACAGTCATCAATGCATTTAATATAAATGGATTTTTCTCATCGGGGCTAAATAGACAATAAACCCTACAGTCAGTTGGAGTCTCTATGTGCACTCAGAAACTTCTTGCTTCTGCTTGTTCATTATGTGGTGTTTGAAGACTTTAGAGCAATAGGATATAAAAATGTGTCACTTTGGTCTACTTTGCCTTCAAGTGACAGAGCCTGTATTATCTGCTAATTTTAATTACTGTGGGTCGGTCCTTATCTGTGCCTTGCTGATCTTACGCCTCTAGTCATGGTCTTGAGTGACACTGGCTGACATTCAGAAGACACCCGATGTTTTCTTTTCTAGGGCTTAGAATTCCTCTACTAAGATAAGAGGGCAACAAGCCAGGAGACCCCTCCCTGGAAAGGTCTCTCTCCTCCTAACTGGGGGACTTACTTGGCAACCGCATGTGTGCATCGCTTCTTCACTAGAACTGGACTTAACCATTGGAATTGCTTTGTTCAGTCCTGAGTGCCCATATTTTACAATCATTCACACTTTTACACAATCGCTTTTTACCCTCAGGGAATTTTGCCCTTTTGAAAAATTTGAACCATAGTTTTATTATTCAACCTCAGAGAGGAAATACTCATGAATATTCTGCTTTCTCATATTCACATTCATTTGTGAATTCCAGAAACTTTTGGCTGTAATCCAAATGTCCCTGTGTCCATGATACTAGTTCTTCACCATTCAAAGGGACCTTTCATCTCCAGTTGGCTATTAGCAGTGAAGTCAGACTCTCAGAAGAGCTAAGAGAAAACATAAATCGGTGTTCTTTTAAGTCATTCTTGCTTCTTACTGGTGTAAGTCGTCCAGTCTGGGTACTAGAATATGACAGTTTTTGGTGAAATTTGGAACAGAGTCAAAAGGATGACTTCTTTGCTAAACAATGATAAAAAAATAGATAATTGGGAAAATAGATATACATTTCTAAGGTAATGCCCCCCACCACCAAATGAATACAAATACTTATTAAGTAAGGGATAATTGCATTCTACTGTGTGAATATGAAACTTTAATTAAACAGTTTTCTGTTCTTGGATATATTTCCAGTTTTAACTTATAAAACGAACATGGCAATGCATATTCATGATTGTTGTTTCTTTAAAAAGTTCTTTCTTTCTTAAAAATATTAATCAAAATTTTCATATTATAAATATGACATTTGTTAAATATAAAAATTTTAAGAAATATGCCTAGGGAAAAAAATTTAAATTACTCATAATCCAGCTCGTTTTAGGATTTGGGGGTTTGGAATATCTGTCTCCAGAATGCATGGTATTCACAGGTGAGATCTTGTGATACTTCACAAGGTGTAATAATAAATACAAGGTGGATAAAATTCCCCATTAAGTGGTAAGTTCCCATCATTTAAATTTTATTTAAATTCTATTAAACATTTAAATTCTATCTGTGAAGGTCATCTCTCTGTATTTCATCTCTCTGTCTCCCTAAGGTCCCTGAAGCCCGGTAAAATCTAGTCACTTTAGATGTGGTTTATGCTGGGAATGACAACTACCCTGAATATAAATAGATATCCATTAAGTAACAATGGTCAGAAATCAAAGGTCTACGAGGGCTCTGCCAATGGGTTCTAAATTTCCTGGGCTAAGATAGAGTAATACAAACACTCCAAACTTGCCCAGCCTGGCCATCGGTTTCCCAAATATCCGGAGGGAACTCAGAGCTGCTGTGACATTGCTCCCCAGGAGACAAAGCAGCTCATGGGCGCAGCAAATCAGGGGCTAATCTGTGCCCTAATTGGGGACTTCTCTTCCCTGTGGATCAAACAAAGCCAGCTTTCCTCTTCCCTCCAGCAAAATGTGTATAAAGGGAAATTATGCCTGACTTATACTAGCGTTTTTGAGAGTAAATAATGAAAGAGCAAAGGGAAAACTAATAGATCCAATGAACTTAAACCTTCCAAATAAAATCTGACAGTTTCAAAAGAAAGGCAAATGAGCCATGTCAGGTTGGGTTGGGGGCTGTGATATTCGGTCCTATCAGAGACATTTTGTTAGCATGGAAAACTCTTTGGGAATAAATAAAAAGGTAGAACTCTGCCTGGTTCAGCACTGAAACTGGTCTTATTGTCAATTTTACAAAGTTTCAAAAAAGGGGAGAATATGGTGAAACGTCCCAACATGCACTTGACATCAGGCTCTCCTGCAAAGAAATGGGCCGAGCCAAATGGAAATGACGTGTAGACCTTTTGAAGTGGAAATGAGTCACTGAAAGGGCTTCAGTTTGGATAAGAAGAGGGCAAATTATAGCAATAATGATCTAAACTGTGCTTATTGATTACAGCTTCATAACAGAACCTTACTAGCATTTGTTAGATGCTTTCACACATATTTTTCAGATAATCTTCCAAACAAATCCTGTAAAATGATGTATCCTCACTTTACCTATGGAGAAACTGACATTAGGCAAGTGTAAGTGACTTAGCTGAGGTCATAAACTCATAAGAGGCAGAGCTACCCCTGACAGTCTGCAAAGGCCGGGCAGTTATTATCCAAGAAGGCGGTGTGGAAAGTACTGTGGGCACACACCACAGACTCGGGCACAAGCTCTTACTGTAGCAAACACTGTTAATACAAGTTTTTAGACATAATCAGAAAGAATATTAAAAAATAAATACAAAATATTATCCTAACTTTATATCAGAGTACACTCCTCTTTGGAATGATATGTGTGATCTTTACGTTCAACTTTTCAAAAGGAGAAAAGTCAGAGCTGCAGAAGGTCCAGTGATCGGGAATAAAAACAAATCTGCTCTGAGCAAGTGGTGTCTCTTCAACTCAGTGTATCCCTGAGAAGACATTGTCATCACAGCAACAAAATGAGTTCAAGTGGGGCTTCCCTGGTGGCGCAGTGGTTGAGAGCCCGCCTGCCGATGCAGGGGACACGGGTTCGTGCCCCGATCCGGGAAGATCCCACATGGCGCGGAGCGGCTGGGCTCCTGAGCCATGGCCGCTGAGCCTGCGCATCCGGAGCCTGTGCTCCGCAACGGGAGAGGCCACGGCAGTGAGAGGCCAGAGTACCGAAAAAAAAAAAAAAAAAAGAGTTAAAGTGCACTGATGTTAAGTCTTGCGTGTATATGTTAACTTTGTCCTCTCTTCTGTCTTCTCCTTTCAAACATGAAGCAGATATCTGCTAGTGTTTTGCTCCTTCTCCCCAACCCTCATCCATTTCCAGCTGTGCTTCCCTTTTGGGGAACCTCCCCCTCCTGCACTTGGAGTTCATTTGCCCTTGAAAGTCTCTGCCTGTACTCCAAGGATGAGATGGATAAGCCAGCTGACCTGACAGTGCTCAGTGATTGGTTCAGAGTTGGTCGTGTGACTCAGGGTGTTACAACCAGAGCGACCTGCTTTATCTGATGTATTAGTGTCCTGTGGCTGCTGTACCCAGTGAACACAAACCTGGTGGCTTAAAACAACAGAAACTTAGTCTCTCACAGTTTTGGAAGCTAGAGCCTGACATCTGTTTCCCTGAGCCACAGTCAAGGTGTCTGCAGGGCCATGGTCCCTCTAGGGGCTGCCAGCATTCCTAGACTCCTGGACGCATCACTGCCATCCCCACCTCCATGGTCACATGGTCTCCTCCTCCTCTGTGTGTGTGGTGTCTCCCTCCACTTTCTCTTATCAGGAATTATTATGTTATTGCGTTTGAGGTCCACCTGGAGAATCTAGGATAATGTCCCCACGTCAAGACTCTTAACCTAATCATATCTGCAAAGACCTTTTTTTCCTTATAAGATAACATTTACTGGCTTGAGGGATGCCGACCTTCCATCTTTGGGTGGCCATTACTCAGCCTGCTGCATCTGGGCAGAATTAATGACAGGAAACACATCTTTTTCATACTGGACTTGGGCTTGCTTCCAGTGGACAAGCCTGTAGAATTCTTGCCTGAGACGGGCCCAGCAGGAGAAGTGGAGCAGAACACAGGTCTTGATGACATCCTTTCAGGATTCAGCCAGGCCCCAAACTAGGCCAGCCTCTGGACTACAAGTTATTTTCGCCTCTAAATTCCCTTTTTCCTTAAGCCAGATTTTTTTTCCCACAGATAAAGCAATATAAATTACATCTCCACTATTAGAATACATCTTCTGGAAAAGTGTCTCACATTGAGCCCATTTCATAATCTAGGGGAGTGGAAATTTTCTACTTAAACCCAATCCTTTGGAATATCCATGTGCTCATTTCATGATCGTTTACTTTGAGTCAAAGGTAGAATCAAGTTGTTTCTGAGAATTCCTGTTCGTTTTTTTTTTTTTCTCTTTTTCCATTGTCTGGAGGTGTTTCTTATCCCCTCCTTTCATGCTGTTTTTCTTTCCACTTCACCTGACTCTCACTCCATTTCTTTTCTTTTCTCACTTCAAAGGTCTCCTAACTGAAATGTGCTGAGGCACTTGAAATGTGGTACCTTGGCGAATTACTGTCAGACATTGTAACCTTTGGATCAGCTAGAATCTTGCTGTGAGAGGAGACAGCAGGTATTGATGGAAGCTTAGAAAAAAGAATCATTAGAAAGTTCACATTGGTAAAGTTCTTCTATGAAGAGAAAATAATAGAAAAGAGTTAAGTTGTAAAATGGGCAATTAGCTGTTGACAATTAAAATGTTTGGCATAAAATATTCTGAGCATATAAAGTAAAATATATGTTGCAGATACAGAGATTTGGGGTCATGAAGCAATGTAGCTTTCAAGATTTAATTTCAAGAAGATGGATTTTTAAAAAGTTTCTTATGGTGTCTCTGCTAACAGGATGGGGAAACTTGGGCTGAACAGTTGGATATGTGCTGAGTGTGTGGCCAGGTGAAAACTAGATTGAAGCGGGTGATGACCCATGTTTATCCAGACATGGATAACAGCAGTTTTAGAAGATCTGCTAAAGGCTCTCTTTCATTTGATGTGTTTATTAGTAACTTCACTCAGGCATGTTTATCAAGTTCAAGTATGACATGAGCTGGGAGAGACAGAGATGAATATACTGAGTGATAGAACCCAAAATGAAACTGTCAAGCTGGATCTTGAACTAAATCTAATGAAACCAAAGTTAAGTGGCCTCTATATTAGGTTCACATTCAAGTTCACAAACTCAAGATGAGGGAACTATGGCTTAACAGCACTTTCAAGAAAAAACCAGTTATTTTTGGTTAATGGCTAGAGCCAAAAAATTTTTTAAGTTGCCAAAAGAGTTCACTGAATCTTGGTTGTCTTGCGACTAACAGAATCTGGAACCGGGGAGATAACCATGACCCTCAGCCCATAGCAATCACTGTGCTTTCAGTGAGAACCAGGTAAACTGCCTTTGGTCCAAAGGATAGGGACCAGGTGATGAGTGGCAGGAGGAAGTACTGAAAAGATGCTTAAGATGCTTAGTGAGAAAAAATATAATTCCAAAGTCATAAGGTGTGTGTTCAACATTTGAAGCCATACAGAGTCCCAGGCCGCATTTCAGAAATTTAGATTCAGTAGTTAGGAAAGAGACTTCAGTAATGTATCTTTTTACAAACCTCCCCAGGTGATGATTAGACGGACTAATTTTTAAAACTCAGATTCTAGATTCTAGAGCAGCTTCCAACTTTTTACGCACCTAAGAATTTTTGCTTTCCAAATCGTCCACATCTTTTAAAGTATTCCTTAAAATCGATCCATCCTCAAATACACATCATGTGTTTATCTTTTGCCGGATACAGAGTTGGAGAACACGGGGATCACTGCTGCTCTCATCCCCAACCTCCAATCACATCAAGAGCTTTAGGAAATGCCCCACCCCCATCTCCAGCCTCAGGGATGATAAATACAGGCCTGGGAAACTGTCATTCCGAAAAAGCTTCCACGATACGCTGAATGTGACATTCAACAAGGCTTTCTTTTGCTCAAGAATTCCGTCTTCCATAAATTGACAAGTTTTATTTCAGGAAGTGCTAGGGAAGGAATGATGTAGGTAGAAACAAAGGCTGGAAAGAATCATTGACACCAGCTGGCTAATGAGTTACGATTCCACCTCTCCAGATGTGGTGGGCATACACCCACCCTCTGCACATCCGCATGTGACACAGGAGGCCCTGGGGGACCAGACCCATCATTTGTGTCCCTAACGGGTTCTCAGAATTTCACGCATGTCACCCCATTTCTGCTCATGCGAGCTTGTATGCACTTAGGCTAGGGAAGAGATCCCTGTTAACTGTGGGATTCTGTATTTGAAAATAAAAGACATGCTGAATGTTTCAGACTTTTGTGAAGGCTTCCTGGCAGCCTTATTACTTTGTTCTTATTTTGGTACTCACTGTTCTTTCGTCTGAGTGGTTATTTTAAAATGGGAAAGGAACCTAAGTTAGTATTATACATTTTAAGACATACGTTTGCATACATCATGAACTTTAATTTATAGTTGGGCCAAATAATTTTAACAGTTGCTGTAAAATCCGTTATTTAATAATAGTTTTTACTACCATACTGAATGCAGCAGTAGACAAGCTTAATAGCCTCGTGTCCACAACAAATTTCCAGCTATTATGTGTACATCCCGCGCGCCTTTGACAACTCCATGGACCAGTCAAATTCCCACTGATTGCATTATTTGAATCTTGCTAGAAACTAGTTCACCATGTGCGCACAGTAGTTTTTTAGTGAATACATCTGTTTTTCCGACCTCAATTTCTTTTGCTTTCTCAGATTTACATCATTATAAAAACGACTGTTATTTTCAATAGAATAATTTTCCATAATCATATATGTACCCCTTCATAGGGCATCTGCGATTCAGTTCTAAAGCACAAAGAGGAAAATGTGCATAAATTAACGACATTTAACATTTATACTTCTGGTAGTAAACATAAGAGAAGATTTCAAGGGGGTTAAAAAAAAACATATTTTAGACATATACCAAGGTAGTTAAGTAAGGAAATTTAAATTGGGCCATTGGAGAGAAAATGTAAAAAGTATAAAAATATAACACTAACTTGATCCCTGTTTTTGGCAACTTGCTTTTTAAAGTTATGTTTATTTTCTTAAAAGTGTGACTGTGGTTTTAATTGAGTTACCTAAACTTGAGGTAGTTTTGATTATCTGAATTTAAGAAACTCTAAAAGTATTAAATCTGATTATGCTAAATACTCCATTTATCTCATTTATCTTTGTACCAGCCTCAGTTAACAATAGACTTGTTTTTTGTTGGCTTAATTTTCTAATCATCTAATTTCTATCACCAATTCATTCCAAACTCTACCTACAAATATCTAAGTCTCCTCCCAATATGTTTAAACATAGCATTCTATTAATTTCATCTTCTTGGAGACATCTCTCTTGGACTCCTGACCCAGTGCAGTCTTCTCTGGATCTTCCACATGGCTGTTCTCCTAGATGTCCCTATGCTTTAATCCTGAGAATTCTGTCTTTTCTGTGTTGCTTCCCTTGTTATCCCAAATTCTATGCTTTTGAAATTATTGGTTTGCTTATCTGTCAGTAGTTTCCTTAGAAGGAGTTAATTTTTCTGAAACTTTGCATATTTGAACAGGTTTTTATTTCACCCTTATTGCAGTATGGCTGAGAATGTGATTCCAAATAGGAAATAATTCACTTTCAGAATTTTGAAGGCTTTGCTCTGTTGTTTTCCGGCCCTTCTGAGCGCTACTGAGAAGTCGAAGTCATTGTGCGTCACACTGCATTTTCTGAAGCCGTTTTTTCCTCTCTGGAAGCTCATGGGGTATTTTCTCTGTCCAATTGTTCTGAAATTTCACAATGATGTGCTGTGGTTTGGATCTATTTTCCTCTATTATGCTGAGCACTCAAAGGGCCCTTTCAATCTGGAGGCCCTTCTTTTCTTGGACATTTTCTTGGTTTATTTTCTGATTATTTCTTTCCCACTGTTTTCTCTTTTCTTTCCCCTTGGAACTTCATTATCTAGATAATGAATGTTCCTGGCCTAATCCTGTGATTTTCATCTCGTCTTTCTGTTCTACTTTAATGGAAATTAAATTTTTTCTACTTTAACGCATAAATTCATCAATTTTATTTTCCATCCTTTCTACTGAATCTTTCATTTCTGCTATTACATTTTTAATTTCTTAGAATTCATTTTTATTATCTGGATATTCATTTTCTCCAACATCCTGTTCTCATTTTAAAGAGGCTCTGTCTCATTGCCCTAAGAGTGTTATTGATAGATTTTTTTCTTGTAGTTTTCATGTCTCTGTCCAATATCTGGTATCGGTTTTTTTTTTCTGTTTATTATTTATGGGTTTCATAGTAGAGATTTTCCTCTGCTTTTTATTAGTCACTGGTTCTCTCCTCATATTTAGAAGTGGGGCTTTATTTTATGGTTGTGAGTTATACCTCAGTAGGGCTCTAAACAGAGAGGGGTATTATGGGGTATGGGGTATTATGAAGCTCCAAGCACATGGGTGAGTCTTGTCAATTTCAGTGAGCTCCTGGATGGTTTCACTGGGAGAACTCCAATGTCAGACTCCACGTCATGTCTCCTGGGCTGGTCAGATTGCTCAGAGAAGAATCTTCCCATCTTCCATCTGGAAGGTGAAAGCCTGGTTGTCAGTGTTCTAGAAGCTGAGTGGGGGAAAAAATGGTTGAGGTGTTTCAAAATTCATTATTTACACTGTCCCTTAAGCTCCATTTTCAACCTGGTATTCCCAACCTCAGTGGTGCCGAATGTCCCCAAGCTGTGTCACCTCCTGTCGTGACTTTGCCTGAACCTTAACCTCTTGTCTTCCGCCAGAGCCGATGAGAAGCCGTCACCTGCGGAAGCTGACGAAGGATGATTTGGCCGGGGGCTGTTAACTACATTTGAACAAACTCTTAGCCAATCCTCCTGTTTGCAGTCCACCTAGACCCCTACTTCCTAAAGCCTTTGGGACTTCGGGTGCTTCTTGAATTTCTTAAATGCCAGCGTAGCGTTTGTTTTTCCTTGTTCCGCTGGGTAAATTGCCATTCTTCTTTGCACTTTTCCACTTTCAAAATTTTGTTGCCCTTGCCCCCTCTCCCATTTATTGTCTTTGGGGTTTAATTCTTTTTTCCCCCTTATCCCTTTTTTTAAGGTTTCAATATTTCATTCAAGTTTTATTTATTTATTTATTTATTTAGCGGTACGCGGGCCTCTCACTGTTGTGGCCTCTCCCGTTGCGGAGCACAGGCTCCGGATGCGCAGGCTCAGCGGCCATGGCTCACGGGCCCAGCCGCTCCGCGGCACGTGGGATCTTCCCGGACCGGGGCACGAACCCGTATCCCCTACATCGGCAGGCGGACTCTCAACCACTGCGCCACCAGGGAAGCCCTCAAGTTTTATTTTAAGCGATGTTAATTACAGCATTTGAAGGGGAGGATCTAATTCCACACAGAATGGAAGACTCTAAAATGTACCCATTAAACTGCTTAAAAATGAACTGAATGGCGAGAATACAACAGAAGTCCAATTTAGATTCTGAGTGTGCTCACCACGTGATTATCATTATTTGAGGCTTCCGGGAGGAGGCAAAGGTACACGTGTGGGTTCAATATACTAGCTTTAACCCAAAGGACTGATACATTTATGGGTCTTTCTGCCTGCAGTATCTTTTCCTATAAAAGGGGGATAAATATAGGCTCATGATACTATTTATAAGACATAATCACTTTCATCTCTGCATTGCTTTACACTGTATAAAGCGTTTCACATATATCTCCTTTCGTCCTCCTGATACTTTTATAAGTCAGTTAGGGCAGGTGCTGTTAGTCCTTTTACTTAAGTAAACTGAGGAGCACAGAGGTTCCTTTGCCAGAGGTCACATGCCAGCCAGGGATGGAGTTGGACATGCAGTGCTTCTGGGTGCCTGGGGGTCTGATGGAGCTATTTGAACAGAACAGACAGCAAGGAGAGGAGCACAGCTGATTCTGGAAGCTGACTGAATGTTTACATAATTCAGAAGAAAATGAACGTGTTAGGCAGGGATAAGAGATCTCAGTTTCTATCAAGCAAATGGTTAAAAAAAAATTCCAGGCGAATCTGTGGTTAGGGAAACAGAATGAAACCTAGAAATTTAATCAAGATTTCAAGACATCAAGTTAGATTCCCTGGTAAGGATACGTATGACACAAGTCATTATCTCAGCACAAAGCCCTATTTCTTAAGGTTAAATACTGATTTTCTTATCTTGGATGTCCTCTGGAAATCTTATTACCCTCATGGCTATTCTTCTGTATTAAAGGAGCATGGAAACACAGAAGGCAGCACACAGTATCTGCAATCACCGTCTACTAGCATCTCTCTCCTCTGCTGAGCTGTACGGCCCCTTTGGAAGAAAAATACAGGAAACCTTCGGACTTATCATCCTCTTTTTCATGCTAATTCTGTCATGTTTATCTTTAGCCCCTTATTTAATGAATTAACAAATAGCCATGGAGTCCCTTGGTAGGTGGCCCCAGAGGAGATACAAAGAGGGAAAAGGCAACCTCTGTCCTGAAGAAGTCATCATTTTTGAGGGAATAAGACATCAGATCATAGCAGTGAGGTCGAGATATCAGATCTTACCAAAATATGGGATATTCACGTCCTGTCCAAACATGTCATTCAAAATCATTCATTCATTCAACACAATCTGGCTACTTTCCCGGGCAGCTGTTGAGCGATGGTGGCTGACCCGGCTGGATTAGGGCCATGTTGGACTTGGGATTTCTGCAAGAGGCATGCCATCTTCTTACACTGTCTCTGAAATCGGGCCATTGACTCCACCATTCTTGGGCAGCTCTGCCTTGATGTCTGGCCTCTTAGTTCTACCTTCATACCCTTTATTTATTTATTTATTTATGGCTGTGTTGGTTCTTCATTGCTGCGCGTGGGCTTTGTCTAGTTATGGCGAGCGGGGCCTACTCTTTGTTGCAGTGTGCAGGCTTCTCATTGTGGTGGCTTCTCTTGCTGTGGAGCATGGGCTCTAGGTGTGCAGGCTCAGTAGTTGTGGCTCGCGGGCTCTAGAGTTCAGGCTCAGTAGTTGTGGCGCACGGGCTTAGTTGCTCTGTGGCATGTGGGATCTTCCCAGACCAGGGATTGAACCCATCCATGTCCCCTGCATTGGCAGGCAGATTCTTAAGCACTGCACCACCAGGGAAGTCCCCACATCCTTTTTTCTTCCAATGTTCCACCGCGGCAGGAAGGGTATGGCTCTCTACCTACTGTTCTCTTTGACGTGGACTCTCACATACATCCTCCTCCCTCCTGAGGGGACTGCATCCTGCCCTCGTAGCAGGGGACACAGTAGTGTACCATAGGCAGGGAGAAAGCCCTGCTTGTTGAGAATTAAAAAAAAAAAAAATCATCCCTCTTACCCTGCGGATTGAATTAAGCATCATGAAGGAAATAAACAGAGTATGAAAAAGAGGATAAGAAGAGATACCTGGATTCATTCATGAGAGAATTCCTTCCCCAGGGGAAGGCATTCACTGGAACCTGAAGGATGAGAAAAACCAACATGCAAAAGGCAGAGGGAACCATAAATGAAATCCGAAGCAATGGTAAGTCATGTCCATTAAGCTGATAATTAGGGAGGACAAGCAGATGGGAGGTGAGCTGGGTCTTCTCGGTGTTCCTAGAAATCAGTTCACCCAACAACCATTCCCAGCCATCTTCTCCTATGCTTCCTCCACTAGAGAGGCTGGGAAACTGCGACTGAAATTCCCAGCACCCTGGGAGCAAGACGTGGCCATAGGACACCATTTTTGCTGATGAGCTGTAGCAGAAAGTCCTTTTGGGGTCCTTCCCTTCCCCAGAAAAAGTCAAAAGCCCCCAAGAAGAAGTCATCTTGTCCCTTGCCATTCCTCTTCCTCCCTTCCTGGAGTGCAGGAGGCACTTACGTTTCACAAGGCTGGGAATGAGCAGTAAGACCGGAGGAACATAAGCCCTGCATGGCGTGGTGGTGGGGCTGCATCACCTGGGCTACCCATCTCCAGGTGAGAAACTATAGCATGGTAACTTCTTCTTTTTTAAACATTTTCTGAGCAGTTTACTTGAATTCATAGTTAAACCTCATAAGAATTTTAAAAAAGTAGGTGCCGTTGTCATCCCAGTTTTTAGATGAGGAAGTTGAGGCATGGAAAGGTTGCATAATTTACCCAAGAGACTCGGTTGGTCAGTGGAAGAAGTTGGACTTTGAACACAGGCAGTGTGTACCTCAATCCCATCCCCTTGACCACTGGCTACATGCCAGTGTTGGCCGGGTTTTCTGTTACCCACAGATGACTGTAACCCTAACCTATCCATCCTTGAAGGATGGATAAAGTTTAGACAGCAGCTTTCAGATCATCGTATCAGTACATGTCGGTGCAGTGTGTGCCAGAGGAGGGCAAGAGAGACAACAATTTGATGAAGAATTTAGGCTAGGTAAAGAGACAAAGGTGAAGACAGAAAATACAGCACAGTGAAAAGACAAATACCATATGATATCACTTATATGCGGAGTCGAAAATATGACACAAATGAACTTATCTACAAAGCAGAAACAGACTCACAGACATAGAGAAAAACTTGTGGTTGCCAAGGGGGAGAAGAGGTTGGGGAGGGATGGAGTGGGAGTTTGGGGTTAGCAGATGCAAACTATTATATATAGGATGGATAAGCAACAAGGCCCTACTGAAGAGCACAGGGAACTATATTCAATATCCTGTGATAAACCATAATGGAAAAGAATATGAAAAAGAATGTATATATACATGTATAACTAAATATATAGTTATATACATGTATATACATGTATATGAAAAAGAATGTATATATACATGTATAACTAAATCACTTTGCTGTACACCAGAAGCTAACACAACACTGCAAATCAACTACACTTCAGTAAAATAAATTAAAAAAAAAAACAAAATATAGCAGAGTGAACTAGAAAGGGAACTACAAGTCACAGATCTACTGGCTACGACTGACTGTGGCTTAATTATACTGCCTTATCTTTAGCAGATCTAAGTCATTCTGTCTTTAAGCCTGTTTCCTCATCTTTCAAATGGGCATAATAATCATACACGTCTTTTAGAGTTTCAATGCCCTAGCAAAATGCTCTGCTCCGAGTAAGACTTCAGTAAATATTAGGCCCCAAAACATAGTGAGATAAAATCAAATGTTTTCCTCTGTGGCTTGTCTCATCTTCACAGTAATGACTGTCTGGAATCTTCAATTCAAAATGCAACATTTGGAAACTTAAAAATATTAAAGATGAAGAGAAAGTAAAGATGATCTTTTCTTTGATGTGAGCGGTGAAATGTTTTTTCTTTTTTTTCATATTCTAGTGAAAACCTGGCCTTATTACAGATCACAGGCCCCTGCACACCATTGTTGCAATAACTTAATCTGAGGGAGGATTCTGACTTTGTCAGTGTAATGTTTCTTAATAGTATTAGTCAAGCAGAGCTTGAAGGAACGTACCTATTGACTTCAAAGGATTTGTTTTCAAGAAAGTGAAATAAAAAGGAAATAAGAATTCATGGGAACTGGATTGGGTACCATGATTTCCACACCGAGTTTAGGAAAAGCTCCCTAACCTCCAAACTGTGTTCTGAGAAAACAGTTGTCTGGTACAAAGGCACGAGAACTGGTATAAAACGTTAGTTCAAAGCCTTTGGGGAAAAAAAGAGGGACCCAAAGACAGTCATTCTCTCCTTTAATGAACCCCCATGTGGAGAGTGGCTGCTCCGTGGGGAGCTGGTGCCTTTGAAGTGACTGTGAATCAGACAACCAAGTGCCACCTCACGGCCTCTGACTGAGCTAGCAGATTTCCAAGGCTTCACAGCTCCAAAAGAGCCTGCACAAAGCATTTTCTTCCAGGACTGCTTGCAGACTTAAACAAAAGACGCAGAGAGTGACTGTACAGGGACCACCAGTGGACTCTGAAAAAATCTTCAGAAATCAGGTTTTTTTTTTTTTTTTCTTTGTTTTTTTCCATATTCAATGAACCAGCCTGAAAACTATGGCTGACGTGTGTGTGGAAGGCTGTTACCGCGTCTCTAATGTTGCTGCTTCCAACAGGAAAAGCATGCTGCTGGCTCTCCATCCCCAGGGACAGGGCAGACAGGCTTTTCTGGTCAGCGGGGTGCTGCTCTGCAGGCAGTTGTTTCCCCTAGTCCAGGATGCAGGGGTGGAAGGAAAGGGTACAGCATGGCTTGTTTCCCCAGAGGGCCCCTCGGTGTGCAGCAGCCTGAGCATCCTGCCCTCCCAGCGCAGGGAAGGCCCCAGAGAGCTGTGTCCTTCCCCGCAGAACATACAGAACAGCCCGCAGAGGCGACAGACTTTCTGGAGATCAGATGGTTGCCAGGGACTCTCCGGCAGAGCGCTTCCTGTATCTGCCGTTCCCGGGAACACACGTTTGGACGTGGCTGTAATAAGCATATTTTCTAGTACCTTGACGTCACCATGTGGGGTCCACCTTGCTACAGACCCCACGAATAAGCAGGGAATGTTTTGAGACTATCAACCTACCATTTTACCTAAAATAAAGCAAAAGGAAAAAGTTCCATAGAAACAGATTGTTATAAAAATATGACCTATTTGCAAATCGCGAACTTATAGTCCCACCTGGTAAGATGAAAGAGAAGAGCTGCATAGTAAACTAAAAGTTTAGTCATCGGGGGCCTGTTTATAAAGAACTTGTACCCGACAATGTCGTTGACACTCTTACAACACAATGGGATAGACAGGACAGAAATTATTATTCTCATTTTGCCGAGGAGCAAACGAGAAAGGGCTGTCATGATAAATATTGTGGTTCCCTTGGATGTGGCCTGGTGTTGGGTCTGGCAGCTGATATAAACTCAAATGTGCCCAAAAGCAGAGGCTGTTGAGAAAAGATGGAGGGGAAGCCCTGCGGAAGATCGTCCCATCTAAATGGTAATTGGGCCCAATTAGGTGTTTCTGTCCCATCTCCCTGCGCAGAACCCCAGCACAGAACTTCGTGCAGAGTTGATTCTCTTTAGTATTTGATTTTAAAACCAGCGCTTAATAACTTAATAACTACCTCTAATGATGTGCCAGGAACTATTCTGAACACTTTATATCACTATCTCATTTAATCCTCTCAACAACTCAGTAAAGTGGGTACAATTATTACCTTCATTGTACAGGTAAGGAAACCGAAGCACAGAGAGGTTAAGTGACTTGCCCAGTGTCACACAGACTAACGGTGTCAGAGTTAAGATTTTTAAAAAGAATAGGCAAATGCATTGTCCTAGTATCAGCATTTCAGGAGCTTAATTTCTATTCTGAGGGTAATGTGGGCAAAGCAAAGAACTGAAACCTATTCCCTCTCCCCTTTTAATTAGGCCTCGAGAAGGAATTCCTGGGGCATCTAAAAATTCAAAAAATTTAAGCCTTTATGCACAAGTGGCTTTGAAGTCTGCTTGGAGGAGCCTTGCCTTTTGCTGGTGACAGGTTCTGGCCTCAGGTACGATACAAACAACTTCAAAAAAGAGCACCTGCCCCCATTCTTTCTTCTGTGCAGGTGAGAACCGGGCTTCACTGCTGAAAGTTTAAATGCCCTGGTTTCTTCTGGCCCCCGTGAACTGCTAATGTGTTTTTCACACACATTCAGAAGGTGAGTGAAGCTGTGAAGTCCTGACTGAGTAAGCCGACTCTGATGGCGAGGGCGTGCACCCAGCAGGGATCTTCTCATCTCTGCGTCCACTCTCCCCACCCCCCAGCGCTGCCCGCGGCTCACGTGCTTCTCCAGGTAGCGACAAGTGGGGGCGGGGGCGGGGGCGGGGGCGGGGGCGGGGGGGGGCGGGCAGAGACTGGGATGCACTCTACACCCTTAGGGCTTTACTTCATCAGAGAGGTTTGTTCAGGGCCTCAGATGCACGCAGAGCTGCCACGTGTAATGCCATTTCTGCAAGCCAGGAAATGGAAACTAATTTAAATCACACAGTTGGGACTCAATCAAGCTGGACTCCAAATTCCAAGCTAGCTCTGTCTCCCACTCCCTCTCTTTCCCCCTTCTCCCTTCCTTCTTTCCTTCCTTCCTTCCTCCTTACCCCCCTCCTTCCTTCCCTTTGTTTTCTCTTCAACGACATACTATCTTTGATCAATGAAAGAATACATCATTGTGAAACCCATATGAGGGGGCTTATTTACATTTTCCATTTATTATCTCAAAATACACTTCCACAATCTCAACGTGCCTCTAAAAAGGGAATTAATTATTGCAGCAGGGCCTAGAGAACAAAACGTGAGTTTTCTAGGACAATGTTTTCCGTTTCTGCTGGGTCCTGTTAACCCCAGTTGAGCCACCTGGGAGGTATTTAAATGATTCTTTTGTCGATGCTTTTCGGCAGCTGTGATAGATACTTTTGATGGATCAGGAACTTTCTGCCTGTGGTTAACCAACAAATTCAACCTAACATTGAGGATAGGTGGGGATAGGTTATGGTCAGTTTTCTTTTTTTATTTACATTTTGACTTTCAGGAGGTTGGGACAAATGTCACAAACAGAGTTACTGATGCTAAAAACACCATCACAGTGCAGACAGTGGGCAGCGTGGGCTCCTGCCCTGGGCCCGGGCCTTCCAGGACCCTGGGGATCACTAACCTATAAAAATAAATGTACTAAGGGGCACGTGGTCACGTCTGTCACTAGGTATCTGGTGCTCAGTGTTGAGAGACCATAAACCATAACCCTAAACATCCAATCTCAAAACCAGCTCTGTGCTGGCTTCAGAGAAACGCTTCACCCTGACTTTTGTCCCCTGGCCTTGGAAGGGCACTGTGAAGATTTCCAGGGTGTGCTGCCACTGACACGCACATGGACACACCGAGGTGTGCGGAAAATGTCACGGCAGAAGCACTTCGTTAAAAGTCCAATCAATTAAAAATCAAATCCTTGCTTTCAGGTAGCAGGAAAAGAAAACAGTCTTAAATGTGAGTGAGTGGGGTTTCCTCGTAATGCCAACCACCAATTTTCTTGCTTCGCTTTGGGTTCCAAGTCTGTAAGAAGTCACACACTAGTGTAGTATTTGCATGTGTGAAACTGGGTGATTGAGGAACATCTTTCAAAATGAAATGATTAATATTACTGTTAAAATGGTAGATATGTAGTTATACGTGAAACAGGACACTGATTCTTTACATTGACAACTAGGTGGACATTGAATGCTCACATGGCTAATAGGTTTCTGTTTATTCAAAATTCATCATGTATCACTGAATTTAAAATATTAAAGAAAATGTTAAGCTTTTTATGAATCTTTTTTTTTTTTTTTTTGGGGGGGGGTACGCAGGCCTCTCACTGTTGTGGCCTCTCCCGTTGCGGAGCACAGGCTCAGCGGCCATGGCTCACGGGCCCAGCCGCTCCGCGGCATGTGGGATCTTCCCGGACCGGGGCATGAACCCGTGTCCCCTGCCTCGGCAGGCGGACTCGTGCCACCAGGGAAGCCCTGTGAATCATTTTATTTCAGTCTTGGTGTTCATAATCCTAATTTGTAGTTTGCATTTTACTTCTAGCAGATATCTTTGAATCATTGGGAAGAAAGGAATCTTCAGCAACTATAGGAAAGTAAGTTTAATTTTCTGATTAAAAAATTTTGAATTTATGTTTTTGATGAAAATATATACTCAAATTTTGCATAATTTGAATACACTAATCCTTTCTCAGTGTTTTCCCAAAGAGCTTTCTATGATGACGGAAATGTTCTATATCTGTGCTGTCCACATGTGGCTACTGAATGCTTGCAAGCACCACTGAGGAACAAAACTGGGTGAAATGTGGCTATCAATGTTCCATACAGAACAGATCATTGCTATCACTAGGACAAAAATTATTTGACAGTCTCGATTATGGCAACATATGAGCGATTTTACTAAAATAAAGGTAGTATTTATGCAGTATTGTTATCTTTGTCAAAGTAGGAACATATAACATATTATATAATAGTTTGCCACCTTGATGAATAACTTCGAAATATTTAGACATATGATGGGGGCTGGCTTGACAGCACCCCTAACTGTGACCAGCCATTCTGCATATGTCACCGTTGTCCCCAGAGAGACAGGAGTGTCATGTGGTTGGATTAAAATTTAAAAAACCTCCCCTGCTGGGAAAAAAAAAAAGTGACAAGAAATGTCCCATTGGAAGGACTCCTACAGCATCCTTTCCTTAGAGGAGGTCCAATCCATTCCTTTTGAAGAGAGGCCTTCCATTTGGGCTCAGTGCTGCTTTGGCCAGTTACCTGGAAGAGGGAGTGAAGAAACAGTAGCTTAGCTGTTAGAATTGCCAGGGAAGGAACTGCTGGCAAAAACCCCACCACTGTTTGCAATGTGGATTTCAGGCTAATAAGGGCAGAGTTGGCTTAACACTGTCATGTTTAGAGATCAGAGATAATAGAAATTCATTGGGTCTCCCACTGAGCTTTAAGTAACCTGAGGAAGGGACCGGGCACCTTCTGGTTACCAGGGTAACAGCACTGGGAATCCCTACAGGGCTTTCTCCCCACTGGTGAAGGGACCCCTATCTGCGCAGCTGACTCCCATGCCCCCACCCAGCCACCTCACACACGTCCTTGCCCCGGGGTGGGGTGCTCCAGCTCTAAGGCTGTTCCGTACTTTCTCCTGGGGGTCCCCAGGGCAGTGAGCCCCAGTTGCCCACAGTGGCAACCTGCTCATTCATACACCCTATATTGACTCCACCTCACCCTTCTGTCTCACTTTCCCATTCCTCTTGTACTGCTTCCTGGGATTACTTCCTCAATAAAACCTAAAACCACTTACACTTAAATCCTTAACTTCAGGCCTGTTCCTGGGGCAGCCCAGCGTAAGACAACCTCCAGCCCATAGCTCAGTGCCTGGCAGATATATGGCCTTCTTAGATATTTGCTGAAAGAACTCACATACTTTGCAAATGAAATCATACCTTAATATTAACTTCTTCACCCGACTCAAAGAAGGAAAATGACTAGATTGACATCTTATGTGGATCCATCTCACATCTACTAATATAACAGCTCCACTGGAAAGCACATGACCATTCAAATAAAGGAAATTTGGGCTCCATCACATCACAGGACCTCAGCACCAGGGAAAGCCCAGGTGACAGACCCTCACTGCTGATCCTTGGAGGTGTGTGACCCCCCTGCCTCTCCATACTTCAAAAGTTATTTTGCAATCGAGATAAGGCTCAACAAGTACCTATTTGGGAGAAGAAGCAGGATGATGTAAGGTCCGTAGTATTAAAACGTCAATGATTAATACAGAGCCTTCGAAAGAGCACTTCTGATAAGGATCTAATAAGTGGAATTTTGCAAGAAAGAGGAGCTGTTCGTTGGGCACCAAAATCAAAAGTCCAGTCCCTCAATTTGCCCCGGGGAGGTGACAGCTGTGACATATCCTTGTCTGTTGGTTCTAGGGTCCACTGGAGACAGGGTCGAGGTGAGCGTGGGATCAATGCACTTTCTGGGCCTTTGTCAGTACCGGAGGGAGCCCGGGGCCCACTTGCTTCATGGGTTTGCCCTCTTGCTGGCGCGGTTCCCCGCCCTAGAACACCGTGCAACTCACGAGTAGTTACTTGGTTTCTAATTTAACCTCTTCCCAGGCCTTCTACTGCTTTCAATTAGCTAGGCCTGGCGCCTGCAGCTCCATGTGTGTTATTCCAAAGGAAATAGAAGGATTGCCCCCCGCTTCCCCACCTTTTTCTTTTTTTTCAATTTTACAAACTGAACCTCTTTACTGATGCATTGGAAGCTATTTTATCCACTTAATGAAATAGGCATTCCACACCCCAAATGGTAAATTATATATTTCAAGACATCATTTGATTCATTACCCACGCCTCCTCCCGCGTTCCCCAACACTTTGCACCAGACACAGAAATCACAGGTTACGTAGGTCCGTGTGACCGCCGCCTTCCGTGCACGGCCCGCGGCTCGCTC
This sequence comes from Pseudorca crassidens, assembly GCF_039906515.1. Classification (NCBI taxonomy): domain Eukaryota; kingdom Metazoa; phylum Chordata; class Mammalia; order Artiodactyla; family Delphinidae; genus Pseudorca; species Pseudorca crassidens. The sequence goes on from NC_090307.1 coordinate 60,868,302, forward strand.
GGGCCCACCAGGGACGGCTGGGACGCAATGAAGCGGCCGAGCGTGTCCTGCTCAGAGGGTGCGAGGTTCCGGGTGCAGGAGCGCGGGTGGCCCGCGGGGCTGCCGGTGCGCTGCGGGGTCTCGGTGGCCGCAGCTAGCTGCCCGGGCGCCCGCCAACTTCGCGGCGCCCCCGGCGCGGAGAAGCCGCAGACCCTCGCAGCCCCGGGATCTGCCGGCTCGCCTGGACCGCAGCCGCCGGGGAGCGCGGGCCCCGCGACTCCCGGTGCCTCCGGCCCTGCCCGCCGACACTGCCGTCCGGCGCCGGGATCGGAGCCGCCTCGCCCGCGGGGCCGCAGACCGCTGTCCCGCCCGCCGCGCTCGCCAACTCCCGGCGGCCCGTGACCCGGGACAAACTTCTGGCCCAGGCGCGGCCCCTGCGCGGTCACCCCCCCGGAAGCCGGCCGCGAAACCGAAGCTGCGGCGGGAGGGGAGCGGGAGGGAGCGGGTGGCACCGCCCGGCCGCCGCTCTCCGAGCGGTGACGCCGCCCCCGCGGCCACCCCCCGCCCAGCTCCCCCCGAGGCGCCGCGGCCGCCGAGCGCCGGGCGCGGGCCGGCGGGGCCGGGCGCTCACGCCCTCTAGCGGGCCGCGGCGGCGCGGGCGGCCGTGACGTGGGCGCTCCCTTCAGCCGGCCTGCGGGGCACCGCCAGTCAGTCGGGGAGCAGGAGCCCCGCTTGCAGCCGGCGCGGGCTCGGCCATCGGCGCGCCGCCGCCCGGGGGCTGGCTCGCCTGGCGGCGCAGAGGCGGCAGGCGGGACGCGCGAGGCCACGGCCCCGGCCCCGGCCACCGCGGCGCCGGAGGCTCGGGTCCCGAGCCGGGGAAGGAGAGCGGCGGCCAGCGCAGCCGCCGGCACGGAGGGCGGATTTTGGCTTCACGGGCGCGCCCTCCGCTCCCTCTCGCAGCGGCGCAGCTCCGAGCGGGGCCGGCTGTAGGGCGGGAGGACCCAGGACCCTCGTCCCCGGCCCCGGGAGCCGCCGGAGTTGGGACTTCTGCAACTGTTAGCACTTTGGGCGTCTGGTTCTGGTTTTGGCTGTTCACCCTCCTCTTCTTGCCGCCTTGGAGGCAAAGCTCCCGGCCGCACTCCGCCCTCGCGCCCACCCAGTGCTGCCGGGAGCGGCCCGGCGCGCACTCAGCACCATGGGGAGACTTGGGACTTGCCTGGCGACTTTGACCGGACTTTTGCTAACTGCGGCGGGGGACACGTTTTCAGGTACGCGGGGCTGCGTCTGCCGGGGCCTGGGGCGCGCGGGCCGGAGGGGGCCCGGGACGCGGGCAGCTCCCAGTGGGAGAGCCCCAGCGGCGAACGGCAGGACCGGGCAGGGGGCGCGGCGGGCCGGGCACCGCGTCTGCTCGTCCCCGGCGCCGGCGCGGGGCCGGCGGCGAGGGCGGGCACCTAGCGCTCCGGCGGGCCGAGCGGACGAGCCCCGGAGCCTGGCCCCCGTCTCGGCACCCGCCCCTCCGCGGCCTGGGCGCGTGTTGGGGCGGACGGCGCCACTCGGAATCCCGGGTAGGTTCCGAGAGCGACAGCAGAAAACTTTGCCTGAAGTTGGGAGTTGCAGCCGCCGGCCGCCGGGCGTGGGCGCTGCGCGGTCCTTCCCACGGCGAGCGGCGGCCGGGCCGGGTCGCAGTGCCCGCTCCGCCCGCGCGATCGCCCGACCAGCCAGCGGCACGGGCGGCGGCGGCGATTGTCGGTCCTCCCCCCGCCGCCCGGCTCGCGGCGGCCTTGACCCCGGCTCGTCCCGGCGGCTGCGCTGCTGCCCGGGAGAGCCGAGGCGGCGTCCTCGTCGGTCCCGGCGGGAGGACCGGCGGCCCGGAGGGAGTGGCCGGCCCGCAGGCCCTGGGCCGCCGTGGCTGTGCCCCGCTGGGCTCCCCCTCCGAACCCTCGGCCCCGCGGAACGCCCGACCGGGGGCAGCGGTCAGCCCACCTCTCGGCCCGCGGTGCCGCGTGGGGAGGAAAGGGAGTGGCGGGGAGGTGCCTGCTGCGCGCTGGCGGTCCGAGCTCGGAGAGCTCCTTGCCGGAGGACGCGTGGCCGGGAGTCGGGGGTCTGGAGGGGCGCCAACCCCGCATGGTGTTAACCTGGAACACACGTGGATGGACAGCCGGCGCTTGCACACCCGCACACTAGCACACTTTCTCGTGTGTGTCAGTTTCATTAAGGTCCACGTAGAATGGTGGCACTGGGCTTGTTTTTCTTTTAATAAAAAGCCCGCTATTTGGCCTTGAACTTAGGTTGCAAAATAGGTTTCTATGTTTATTCGGGAGGAATGAGTAAGTTGAACTTTTTGTTTGTTTTTTAAATTTCATGAAGGACACTTTCACTGACGGTAAAGCGCATATTTTAAAACGTTTCAAACGTTTGCCTCTGACTGTCAGATCTGTGGAAACCTACATCTTTACTTTCCCGGAGCCCAAGGGACATGCAGGCGCACAGGCCGTGCCCCGGTCGTCCCTGAGCCCAAGGACCCTTGACCACAGTTGGCCGCCGCCAGGAAGCTGAGCGTGGAGTTGGCTGCTCGCTCTATGCTGTCAACTTCAGTAGAGAAATACCCTTTTCCCAAGTTTAATATGTCATTAACTGTCTGGTAATTGCACGTGCGCCGGAGGATTTAACAAATTGATCCACTGCTGTCTGCTATGAACTTGATGCAGATATTGGCCTGCGTTCTTTCTTATTAGTGAATTATGGAGTAGACTCGCCAGTTGTAGAGCCTTGTAACTCATTAGTGTTAGAAGCCAAGGATGAGGGCCTTAGTTGATGGTTTTCTCTTTATTAAGAATCCATAGCTCCCTGCCTGGGATTTGTTTCAAGTTAAGCTGTGTCAGAAAGCATTTGGATGGATTTTCAAGTTGTGGTCGAGGGGGTGGAAAGAAATATTTATGTAGCTTATTTAAATGATCGTTTTCTCATCATTAAAAGGGACTTCAGCCTAGGTAGTACTGGCCTGTGTCCTTGTTAATACTTATGTAAATTAATAGTCAAACCGAAAGAGACTTTTTTTTAAACTCAATTTTAGCCAGATTTTTCTTTCAGAGGAAATATGTCATTCTGTTTGTTTGTTATCATACCATTGATTGAACTGTGCCTCCTTTTCATTTGGAAGCCAGAGTTATCCTAGTATGTTAGAGGGTTAAGAGGAAATGAAGGGCAGTATCCCAGAGAGAATGCTTAGCAACAATGAAATTAAAAAAATTGAAGTTGGCAAAATTTGTGTGTGCAAGGATCAGATAAACTGCAGTGCATTATGCTTTTTCGCTTCACTTTGGGTTTTAGGTAGAACATGTGGGAAGCACTTAATGCTTTGGAAAAGTCTTTTTTTTTTTCTTTGTATGTTGGGAAAGTTAATTCTGATGTTATGAGTGACACTGACACTTGTTTCGCTTTACGAGTCTTCTGGACATTGAAATACTTGCCTGCTGTCCCCTGACATGGGGATCCTTTTAGAGACAGAGGAGCTCGATGGTAAGTGGCTTGAGGGCAAAGGCAGTTATTTTTCCTTCTTGGTTCTGATAAAGCACTTACATTCACTGTTTGTTGAATAAATTAGTGATGTGACTTCTGATTATTTGCAAACATTCAAATTGTTTGTGAACTGACTGACCCAGAAGGGAGGGAGAGGAGAGATTGTGAGATTGGCTTGCATCGTCCCTTCTTTTGAAATTAACATTTTCATCGCCGATTCTTCTTAGGGCACCCAATGGACTGAATCCCGAGGTTTTATGTAATCAGTGGAGGTTTTTTTTTTGTGTGTGTGTGTGTGTGTGTAACTAAGATTTATACACAAGATACTTTGCTGTTTCCCCTCTGCATCCTCATATCCTCTTTTGGAATGCATTCAGAATTGATATGATTGTTGATTAATCATTTCTGGAAGGTACTACACATAATTTGAATGCCAGATATCAGAAATAGAGTGCTAAACATATTGGAAGAAAAAAGAAAAGAATTAGGTTTTTTGTCCAGGAGGACTTTTATTTAGTATATATAAACATTCCATTTTAAACATCACTTTCCATGTTTACAATTTCTAACTTGTTAGGCAAAGTATTGGAGGCTCACTTTCTGCCTTCTATGTAGGCTTTGCATGGTCATTCAAAATAACTCCTGTAAAACGATATACAAGTAAGAAGCAAGGAAGAAAGTGGAATCATTCTTGCTTCTGCTTGAAATTCTCTTTTCCAGATTGAGAAGCCGCATAGCTGGGAAGTCATTCCTCTTTGACCCATTTTCTCAAAAGCCAAGTTGTAATATATCCTATGCAAGGAAGTGTTTGGTTTTATATAATAATGAGACTGATATGGTAAGGTCTGGTAAGCAAGGCTTGGTCTGCAGAAGTAGAAATGCAAACAGATTGGTCCTTTGCTTCCACCTCAGTATTTGGAATAGATTAAACCTTAATATAATCTTGTGAATTTGAAACTCTTCTTGAGAAATTTCTTTTTTAAAGTACTCTTTTAAGGACATTCTTGGGAAAACATAATCTGAATGGAGTCTGTAGTTGAGTTAGTAGACCTGTACCAATATTTAGTTTCTTAGTTTTGGATAATTCGACTCTGATTAAGTCAGATGTCAACACTAGGCGAAGGCGGGCGAAACATGTACTGAAATCTTTGTACTGTTTTTACAATAAGTTGAAAATTATTTCAGAATACAAGATTGTACAGTACCCTTTACAAAGAGTGTGAATAGATTTGTTTAGCAGTTTGATTAATTTTTTTCTTTTTCAGGTAACTAGAGTCATGACATTTTATATTTTTATGGTGCTTTAGTGAGATTGTTCATGGACGTGATGAAAAGGTCTCAAGTTTAAATCGGGGTGCAGGATAGCAATATGCCGAGAAATCACTTTGACATTTTTAGTGTTATGTGGATGTAAAGAAGTATTGCTTGAGCTTAATCAATTGTTCTGATCTGGAAAAATCACCGGTTTTAGTCTCTGATGTTCTCAAAGGGTTATTTTACAGATTTTCAGTAGAGAAGTTACTTACATATACTGATATGTAGATACGTGTGTATGCAATTTGAGTAATTCTAAACGAACACGTAATGAACAAGTAATCTGAATTATGTCTTCACATGATATGAACCCCACCTGAGTCTCAAGCATAGCCTTTAGTTTTGGGAAAAGTTGGTTTTAGAATTTAGATACTTCTGTGACAATTCGATAAAAGTTGATGGCTTTATTGGAAATTGTCGTAGTTTTATAACAATTGTAATTCATTCCAGGAATTGATAGGCTGTACGTATCTGTTTCAGTAGAGGCACTGTTTTGGATTAAGCGTTGTTTTCTCTCGGTTTTTGTTTTAGGTTTAGTTTTCTCGAATAAGCGTGTATTATCTAAATATCCTAAGACAGTTTTTAGTTAGGGGTCAGGCATTTTAATAAGTAGTTACGTACTTTTTCAACAGTATAACTTTTTTTTTTTAAGGTGGTGTCTATCATGCTTTGTAGTTCTAGGATTCTTCTCTTTGAAAACCAACCTTCCCACAAACTTTTCTCCAGGGGCTTCTTATCTTTATGACCACAACCTATTAATAAGCTTATTTTGTAAGTGAGAGAAGGTTTCATTACTAATGTTTTTCAAACTCACTAATGAAAAGTTTAAAGAAGATGCAAAAGCACATAAACCTCCCATCAGAAGAGGATGCTGCTTCTCCGGTTCCTAAGATACTGCCGTGGTTTAGCGTTTAGTCATCAGAAAGCCTGCATTTATACTGTTGCTCCGAAAATCAGTAGGTAGGGCTGGTGTTAGGTGGGGAGCAGGAAAGCTTTAGTCATTACCCTTGGTAGCCTGTGGTCCCCCCGCCATCCAGGGAGGGCGGCTGGCAAGGCCAGAGCCTGATAAAGGGGTGGGAACGTGGGAGAGGAGAACGAAAGAAGAACACAGGCCTGAGAAGGGAAGGGTTGTGTGTGCTCACCTGTAAGAACACAGCTCTGCAGATTCCGGCAGGCAGGGTCGCTGCTCTTCCCCTCTCTTTGCTGTTAAGGGTGAAACGTATGGAGAGTTTAGGGAGGAGGATCAAAAGAGTGACAAACGGGCAGGGAGAGCAGGTGACAATCCTACACGTTGGTGGCTTTAGGTGGCCTGGGGGAGGGCGTGGGGTGTGTTCAGCCTGTGCTGCTGGTGAGCTATGTGTATACCTGTGATGCTCAAAAACCAGGCGTGCCCGAGGGTCACCGGGAGTGGTCCTTCCCTACTTGGTCTCTATGGCCGGCATGGTGACTCTGATGTCCAAGGCCCCTGGCGGGTCCCACAGCATCCCCAGGTGATCCTGGCCATCTTTCGAGAAATGTTGTTCCAAAAGAACAGTTCTTAAAGTGTTGTTCTTGGACTAGAAGCCTCAGCATCACTCAGGAACTTGTAGACAGGCAGACTCCTGCCCCCTCCCCCCCACCCCCAGGGGGACAGAATCAGAAAGTCCTGGGGGGAGCTGGGGGTGGGGGCAGCAGTAGGTGCTAGAACTAGCCCTTCAGGAGCTTGGGATGCCAGACATAGAGTGTGAGTTCTAAAAGGCCTGGCATCCTCATTCTGCATTTTCAGCCTCCCTTAACAAGAGCTGAAAGGACCTAGGGATGAAAATATAACTCACGTCCATGCACTTGTGAACACCCCTGCCCCCCATCAGCACGGCCCAGGTTATGAACAGGCCGATGGGATGGTGCTGTGACTCTCAGCCTGTTAGGGGAAACCACCAGCGTGATGTTTCAAATAATGGTCTTATCTGGGGAAGATATTGGATCCAGCCAGTTGTGAAACGAAAATGAAAAAAAGTCTCCTCTAATTTTACTTACCACAGTGTAAAGTTTTAATTAAATCTTGCAGTCATGATTAGCCACTGGAAATTTCTCTGGGTTGATACTGTGTTTCGAAGATATTTGTTGGCTTGTTGTAAGAAGGGCGTAGCCCAGTGCACTTATTAAAATGATGCTTTTAATTCAAGTGGGTGTTTATTGAGCACTTACTGTTGGGAAGGCCCCTTTAGGGGGTCGGGGAGGCATTGGGGGTGGTAATGGGCAAAGAACGGAAAGATATAGTTAACCGTACTTTGGAAAGTTGTCCAATTATTAAAAGTTTCAAAATCTACTGAAATTGAAAGAAGCAAGGACTGTCTTAGGTGAGAATGAGAAATTTGCATAAAATTTGGAATTTTAATATGGAAATGTGACACTTTGCCTTTGGAAATGAACTTCACTTCCAAACAGAAAAGAGAAGCTTTTCAATGTATACCTCTTTAAAGTACTGATAATGTACTTTAATGTATCTCCTAAGATAGAGCCTCGTTTCTCTGTTAGCCACAAAAGACAATCCCTGACTCTCTGTCATTTAATGCTCCAGGTAAACAAAATCTATTGTGATGTCATTAAACAGATATTTATCTTAAAAACACTGTCGCCAGACTTTCAGAGAATCAGTGGCAGGTGGAGTGCTTTCCACGTGGCAGGCAGGCCTCCCGCTCCCTGCCCCTCCGGCTGCCATCCCCAGCCCATCACTAGATGTAGCTGCATCCCCAAACCCACCTGCCTGCCTCACCCGCAAGGCTTCCCGGATGCATCTACTTACAGCTGAAGGAAGGCACGCTCTTGATGGGCCTTCACCTGCTTGTAACTCATTCACATCAAAAGAAATTCTTTAGTGGAAGTTGCTGCATTAGTCGCACTTCTCAACACCGACCTCAAGACAGCTTTAGGCTCTGCCGTGATTTCTTCTTTTTCTGGCCGTGTCATAAATGGCTGCTATTCTGTGTATAGCAGTGGGACTTGGAGAAGTAGTATATCTGGCAACTACCTCAGAGTTCATGGTAACCACTGGTGCCTTCACCATCAGGCCTTTTGGTAACTGACCAGAAGAGTGGCCACGAGCAGGTGTGTGTGACGTGTTCACGAGGAATGGGGGTACCGCGCTTACATCTGCAGGAGACGCCTTCTCCAGCATCACCGGTTCACGTATATAATTCAGGAAGTCATTGAAATTTGGACATCTGGATTCAGTCCATTTTTCTGCTTAAAACTGAGAAGACTCCTGAGTCGTTGAAAACTTTTTCTATGAAGCAGAAAGTTTGGGCCCCGAGTTGGAGGCAGGGGGAGGGTGGAGGATCTGATGCAAGGCTGTGTCACTTACCTTCAGGCTGGGGCTCCAGGGGAGGGAAACTGTGGTGGTCAATGATCCAGGACCTGCAGCCGAGACCAGATGGGAGTAAAGTTGTCAGAGACTTGTCAAAATGGAGAAGTTTTTAGACCTTCCCTTGGAGAAGGAGACTAGCGTTTAACAGAATGATTTATTTAAAAATACAACAGCCTAAGCAGAAGCAAAGCGTTTGCTTTGTATGGGGCACAGAGCAGAAACACTTACAGAGCATCGGTTTTTCTTCAGATGGGTGAATGCTCACTTTCATCTCTTTCCTATTCAATATGCAGAAAGCAGATTTATTTCAGACAGTGAAAAGAAGATGTTTTCGTTTGGGTTACTGTGGATGTCAGAGGCCCGGTACTTCTCCCCGGTTCCAGTGGTGGAATCAGAACCGGGTCTCTGGTGGGCTTCTGACCATGGGTGAGGGGGCTGGAACACACCCCTGCAGTCCAGTCTCGATGGGTTCTGTTTGATTTCTCTTCTCAGCTGGTGTAGTTTGAGACATTTTAAATCATGTCATAACCACGTGCTTGAAGTTGGCTTGTGATACTCTCTTTAGATACGAAACTATAAAGTTGTCTAAAGCATTTCTTTTAAAATAAATACTCATAATATATAAAATCAAGTTACTGAACAGTGTTTAGCATGTAGTAATCACATAGTAAATTAATAAAGTTAATAAATATTTGTTGAAGGAATGAATAAATGATTGAATAAATTTCCCTTAGGGAAGAAAATATATCAAATTACTTCTGCTTACTGCTGTTTTTTTAATCTTTCTATCAAGTTTGATTTTTTTTAAAGCGTTTGTAATCATCTTAACAGTAGGCCCAGGTTGTGGGTTCGGTGCTTGATACCCTTAGCAATTTATAGGGGCATAGAGATTCAGTCGCTAAATTTAAAGGAAAACAGTTACCTTTTGTTAATTAAATGTGCAAAAGTGAGCCTATAATTTTATCGTGTATAATAAAAATTTATAAATCAGTTATGGCCATAAAGTAGAATTTTGGTATAATACTGATCTCTAAAAAAAAAATAAATTTACTATGAGGTAGATTGACCATGTTTCTACTCTAGGAGCATTCGATTTTAGTTACTGGAGTATTAAAAGAACCATGTATCACCAGTAAGAAGTTTCCGTGACAGGCAATAGTATGTATCATCTCCTGTTTTTATTTCTGTTATAGAATGAAATTAATTGCACCTGCTCAGAGCTCAGCCCGCACCTTTCCATCAGCTCATGTCTGATTCGCAGGCAGGCTCTCATTCCTTCTTCATTCACTGTGGCATATTCTCAGGTGATGAAACTTCATAAAATGAGGCTGCTTTGACAACAATCTTGTGATCTGTTCTCCACTTCCTAGACTTTGGACACCTAGGCCTAGGAACGTGGTGTGAAGTCTCCACGATTGACATCCGTTGGCATATGTCCTGTGTGTATGTTATGGGGGCTCTGGCCCTATTTTCTCTGTCAGTTACCATTTCATCCTGTTCGTGTGGCTTTTTAGAGAGCCTCTCCCTTTGTTGCTAGCCCCTGTGGGGAGCTTGCTGAGAGGCCTGTGTTATCGACCTCGGAAGGTTTGGAGCGGGGGTCCGGCCATCACAGTGGGACTTGGATAACTGGAGGGTGTTGTGGCCTGATGTCAGCTCTGGGGCCCCTGGGGGAGGAAAGAAGGGCAGAGGTGCCCCGACACGTCAGGTGTTCCTGATTTCAAGTTCTGTTTCTGCCCCTGAACAGCCATGTGGTCTTGGACATGCTGTTGGATTTTTCTGAGGCTTAGTTTTCTTTTCTGGAAAAAATACCTTTTAGGAGTATCCTAAAGACTAAACAAGTGGACCAATGCCACGAGGTTAGGAGGCCTCATGAGGAAAAGAGGGGACCAGTCAGCTCTGCTATCGCCCCTTGTAGGTGTAACCACGCGAACTCCCTGTTTTTCTGTCACAAAGGCTTAAATATTGGCAATGTCATATGGTTCAAACTCATAGATCCCCTTTCTGGGTCCAAGGCTTTGTTATTTGAGTTGCCTGGGGGCTCTGTGGGTGGTGTGTATGTAGATGTGCTTATACACATATTTATGTTATAAACATATGGCCAACATTATGTTTTAAAGAAAAAAAAAAAACCCTTGAAAGTTACAAAATGGCCCCCTCAGAATTGGCACCGTGAAGAGCCAGCACTGCTTGGTGCTGGAAGGCAGTGTCGGACACCTGCATTGGAATCACCTGAAGCTCTTCTTATAAATGCAGATATGGAGCCACAGAAACTGGTAAAGGAACACCTCTGATGATCTTTTTTTAAAAAAATTAATTAATTAATTTTGTTTTGGCTGAGTTGGGTCTTTGTTGCTGCGCACGGGCTTTTTCTAGTTGTGGTGAGCGGGGGGGGCTACTCCTTGTTGCCGTGCGCGGGCTTCTCATGGCGGTGGCCTCTCTTGTTGCGGAGCACGGGCTCTAGGAGTGTGGGCTACAGTAGTTGAGGCTCACGGGCTCTAGAGCGCAGTCCCAGTAGTTGTGGCGCACGGGCTTAGTTGCTCCGTGGCATGTGGGAATCTTCGCGGACCAGGGCTTGAACCCGTGTCCCTTGCATTGGCAGGCGGATTCTTAACCACTGCGCCACCAGGGAAGCCCCCTCCGATGATCTTGATGCTCGTTAAAGTTGAAAGCGTACTGGCAGGACGTTAGCAATGACTCAGAGACCCTGAGAATTTATCACATTTGGAGAATTTATCACAAATTTGGAGAATTTATCACATCTTTTCTGACTAGTGTTAAGAAAGCATCTGAGGATGGTTACATGAAGTTTCACGTACCACACTATAATTGACTGGAGACTATTTCTCTTAAGAAGCAGAGGCTTTCTGGTGTCAGAAGAGAAAATGAATTACAAAACACGGTATTTTATAGAAACTAAGCCACTTTGTACCCCGTCTTTCAACTTGGTGACCTCCAGTAAATGTGACATCCATCTGGAATTTTTAGGGTATAATAAAAGAATAAAGATATTTCAGAGAATCAGAACACAGATCATTTTAGATCTTTAGATTTGCAGCTGTGAGCCGAATTTTGAGATGACTCATTCAGAGAAGATAACAAGACATGATGACATTGGGGAGGTAATTTTCCAGCACTTATTTCTATCTGACATTCATTGAAACATGGACACTGTAGAAGAATCGGTCTTAGGGGCCCCATAAGCAGGGGCCAAAAGCGTGGCATTTTTATTGTAGTCGTTCCTAAAAGACTTGCTAACCTCAAAATGGGCATCCCCGTCTGTTACAGCACTTGAAGTTTCCACCAGCTCATCATTTTGACCAAGGAAGAAAGGTGCTTGTTGAAATGACATCTCTGGGAGTGGTGGCTCATTAAGTCATCTTAAATATGACATCCCCAACTCGCTATCACCTCAATAAGTTAATATCCTTAGATGTCAGATTTCTCCCTCGTAAAATGAAGACGTTTGATTCAAGGATCTGTAGGGTCTCTCCAAATACTTAGAGAGTCTGAGGATTGTCACCTGAGTTCACGTTAGTTTGTCAGGTAGCACGGTGTAAGGGAATGAGACCTGGATCCTTGGGTCATGTTTGATAGATGAGGATGAGAGGGTCCAATCTGATGCAGCAGGAAGGTGCTTGTTAACAGGAAGTGGGTGTAGCAGGGATGTTGGAAGGATTTTAGGCGCTTCCCACGTCTGCCATCGGCTGCCTCTGCTCAGATGTGCACAGATGAAGCCTACTCTTTTCCTCCATACTTGGGGATGTAGCTGCCATCTACAGCTGCCACCAAAGGCTCTGCAGCAACAAGGATGTTTAGGCCGGGCTTTTCTGCGTAAATCTTGGCAACATAGATAAGCCTTATTTCAGGGGCTTAGAATTGATAGTAATAAGTGATAACTATATATTGGGCATTCATTGTGTGCTGGGTACCGTGCTGAGAGGCTATGATATTCTCAAACCTACCGCTGCCCACTAGCTAGTCAAAGCTTGGCTGAAGTCTTTGGTGGGAGCTTTGGGAGGTAAAGTGGTCTCCATTCCTAACAAAGCCAGGTTCCCTGAGCACGGGGTGCGTGCACTGTATTGTCTCTCTCTTCCCCTCCCGGTGCGCACAGATGCAGGTTGCCTTTTCCTGATTTATGCCTTGATTTGATGCCATCCACCTGTACTGAGGTGTGCTCTGTGCAAAAGCATTTCAAATGGAGTGTCGAGTCAGTTAGAAAGATGCTGGGTGATGTTTTATTATGTGATGTAGAATCTTTATAATGACCTTCTGGGGAGTTTCCTTCGGGGTCACAGTTCCAGGAAAAAGTTTGAGTTTCCTTGTGATCTTCCTTCTTGTGGACACAGTGAATTATATAACTCGTCACGTTTTCCTCTTTACGTGGGCTGTTAGGATGCCAGATTCACATATGTGTGCTGTAGTAGTTAGAACTTTTTTGAACAGAAAAGCTCAGTCAAACTGGACTTCATCAAACAGGGGATTTGTGGGCTCTTGCAACAGAGAAGGCTCTGGGTAGCCCAGCTGGTCCTAGTGGCTCAAGGCAGTCAGGAGAGTTCTGCGTCTCCCGGGCTGAGTCCTCCAGCTCCAAGCCCAGTGGAAAGAGAAATTCCCTCCCCGCCAGCCGTACAGACCACTCCTGCCGCGGGGCTTGTGGAGTCAGCTCACATCACCTGTCCCCACTTTAACCTCGTGCCCAGCTTGGCCCGCCCACTGGGCCAGGCGTGGGGTCCGCCCGCAGTAGCCACAGGGAACGAGAGTGCGGAAATTGAGGCTTCTCCACGGAAACTCAGGCTCTGTTACCCGCTGGATAGAGTGGCTGCTGCCTGGGCCTAAAGCCGCAAAACACCGAGAGCCACGATCTCTGCAATAGAGCCTTAATTCTGGCTCCTTTCCTGGGCCTGAGTCTTAGTACCCCTCCTCACTTGTCTCACCTCACGCCCCTTTATCATGCTGTGTTTTATATATCATGATAAGTGCATTGAGACTTTTGGAACTGGGTGGTGGTGATGGCAGAAAATAAATGAGTTCCAAGTCTTAGCATCTGAGCATTCAGAACGCAACTTTTGTGTATGTGCACTTCTTTTACGTCCTAGTGACACCAGGAACATGGTCTCAGCTCATTAACAATGAAGAACACGGGTGTGGGAAGACGTCGGGGGGGGTGTATGATAGCCGGGTTCAGTAGTTCCCCAACTTATTGTTTAAAGCATCAAAACCTTTTGGTTAAGCAAAATCTTACATAGGTAGAAAAGCTTAAAAATCTTTTGGTTAAACAGAATTTGATGTGGGCAGGTTTAAAAAATGACTCTCCAAATTGGAAAAGCGGGTGTCTGATGAGCTACTGCCCAGCAACAGATGCCCCCAGGCTTGGTGGCTTGAACGACAGCCATCTACTGTTCTTCCTGTTCTGTGGAGGGGACGCGTGTCTGCTGGTTGGCCGGCTTCAGGCGGGTCTAGGATTGGCCTCGGCTGGGCTGCCCTTCACGTGGTCCTCCACCCTCCAGCAGGGAGAGTTTCCAAAGAGAGAGCAGAGGGTTGCCAAGGCCTCTTGGCTTACGCTTGGGGAGGGCATGTTGTCACCTCTACCTCATATCCTTCTGGTCACAGCCAGTCACATGGCCAGTCTGGAATCTAGGGTGGGGAAATAGACCTCGCCCTTGGTGTGCGGGGTGGCAGGGCCACGTTCTGAAGGGTGGACACAAGGAGAAGGGGAGAATGGGGCCCTACACAGGGCTCTGCCAGGCCCCAGGGCCTGCGTCCCGAGTTGCCTCTGCTTTGCAGAACACAGTTGGGAAATCATTGGCCCATGAAAAAAGGGAATATAGAATTGCAAGGCCTGCATTCGAGGGCCCACCGGCCACTTGCTGTCCTCCGAGGGGAAGCTGTTGAGCTTGGTGGACCCAGTTCCTTATCTGTGAAGAGGGTCGTTCTGGGATGTTCTGATTCAGAGGTTGGCTTCAGAGATCGCATATGTTAATGGATGGTATACAAAGGAACTTTTACAAAGTGCTGGGTCTCTGGGTGTATTCTGGAGGTGATTAGAGTTTGCTTAAACCTGAGTTCTCATCCTGGCTGTGTCATTCGTCAGCGGGACAGTCACTTGGCTTCTCTGAGGCTGTTTCTTCATCTGTGGAGAGCGATGCTGTCTTCCCCCTTGGTCACCCTGGGGAGAACACAGCGCTCCATCTGTAAGAGCCACAGCCCCTGTTCCTCTTAGAGGCCCGTGACCACAGGATAACCTTGAGCCGTTGTCTGGTGTGTTTCCTTTATGTCTGCAAGCCCCAAAGGGTGTGGGTCCCCAAGCCCCAGGTTTTCTTCGATTTGTAATTGGATTTATCAGCTTATTGCTACATCCTCTGGCTTCTCAGGAGCAAGGGAAGAGGAAATAGGAATATAGGTGTCGGTCCTTTACGTGTTCGTTACCTCCCAAAACAGTCCTGTCAGGTGAAATGGTGTCTCTGTCATTTGATGGTTTTTTGGAACTGAGGCCCCAACATTTCAGGATGTGGCACAGACAATGGGTACAGCTCTTTGTGGATCCCAGGGGACTCCATCCCTCCAGAGCCTCTGGGGTCCAAAGCACAAGGCGTAATTTTTAAGTGTGCTTAAGTATTTCATACAGTTTCTCATTTTGGTGTTAAGGACGATTGTAAAGTTGGTGTAACCCAGCAGTGCACTGTAGCCACTGCTATTTCATAGCCTCTGAAATAGCAAATTAGAAGGAAACGTACTCAGCTTCTAAGTAACTTGCACGAAATGAATGGATGAGAGCCGTTATCCATATTTTTCACAAGCAGAGGAGGGGTGAGTGCTGTTTTCTCCATGGTTTGAAATCCTCTAGATAGAATCGTATTTTTGTAATTTCTTGTGTTTAGCATTTGGAGATCGGATTGAGGTGAAAAGTATAAAAACCTTCGCAAAGCTCTTGTCCGTGTGTGTTCGTGGTCTCAGGGGCAAAATGCCACTAAGGTCAGTGAGATTTTATTTAAGACTTTTCACTTCAGGTGGAGGTGAACAGGCCTTTGGAGATGGTTGTTAATCACCTTCTTTAGAACAAATTGCATTTGCTTTTGAGGTTGGACAAAGGCAAAGATAGCACGTAGATCCCTACTGGAAGATTGAAAACACTTCAATGAGTCAGGTCTGATTGCAGTCATCACGGGAAGGAACTATTTGGTATATAATAGTTTACAAGGCTTAGGTACTTTGCTTATTTAAATCACTTTTTTTGTTGCAACATCATTGGGGAGATCTATGCCAAAATAAACCGTGCATTAATAAAAGTAGAATAAGTGAATATTAAGAGGTTACTAGCATCTTACAGAGTGACTTTTTTTTTTTTTTTTTTTTTTTTTTTTTTTGCGGTACGTGGGTCTCTCACTGTTGTGGCCTCTCCCATTGCGGAGCACAGGCTCCGGACGCGCAGGCTCAGCGGCCATGGCTCACGGGCCCAGCCGCTCCACGGCATGTGGGATCTTCCCGCACCGGGGCACGAACCCGCTTCCCCTGCATCAGCAGGCGGACTCCCAAACACTGCGCCACCAGGGAAGCCCTTACAGAGTGTTTTTTAAGAAATTAAGGATTTAGGTTTTTTTAACAGAAGTATTTGTGAAATGATTGTCATTGTTAACAGATGCAAATTTACATGTAAGTACCTATTTTGGAAAGATTCCTGAGCAGCTGGAGGTAAAATGAGGGGGTCTATCCATTGCTAGGGATGAGGGAGAAGCCAGGACTGGACCTTGGGATTCTGATGTTTGGTTCTACCCCCAGGTGGCACGTGATTTGGATCAGGTCTCCTAATTGTGACTCAGGTCCCAGAAGAATAAAATGGATATTATAATAACTCCTTCGAGTGCCTAAATGATGAGGATCAGATTAAATAATTTAAACATTTGCTTTCTCAGCTGCAAAGTCTTGGCCACTTGTGGTCATCACACACCTGGGTTGGTTGTCGGGGTTGCAGCCTGAGTCAGGACCTTCTGGGGGGCTAATCTGTGTGCCTGCAACCCCCCTCCCAGGCTGGTGTTTAGTGAAAATCAAAAAGCTGCCAGCCCCGCGTGGTTCTCCTTTTGCTCTTTATAGATGGGAAACTGCGGTTAAGTTGGCATCTTTTCTCCTTGGGATGCTTTCTGAGCGCATCCCGTTTGTTCTCTTCTGGACCAGCCCTCATGTGCCAGGATTATCATTGATGCCTCAGTTCTATGGACCGAACCCGAACACGGGGTGAGGCATCTTCCATGGTGGGGAGGATAGTTCCAAGAGTTGTTTGTAGGGCATCCTTTTCCAGAAACGAATAATTATCGAGGACTAAGCCTGGACTGAGGCAGGATGAGATCCTCCGCCAGAGGAAGTGGCTGTGGCCTCGAGGTTGAGGACTCGTGGGCTGCTTTGCGCTCAGCCCTTGGGGTCCAGGGGTGTCCAAGATGAGGGCTGGCTCACAGGCACCCACAGAAAAACTCGATGGGCACAGGCAGGTGGAGGGCTGGCCTGCAGGGAGCTTGAAGCTGACTCTGCAGGAAGGGAGACCCTTGAGGGCAGCTCCCAAGCCCACAGGGGTGGGTGTTGGTGGAGATAGGACCCCCCAGGGGGCCTGTGGGCACTCCTAGGTGTTATTCAGAGGGAAGGGAGAGAAGTGACTTCCAAATATCATCTTTAAATGTTTGGGTTTTTTTTTTTTTTCTCTTTAAATGGCATGTCTCCTAAGCAATTAAGTTTTTGAGGTGGTGGTTGTCTACCTAGAGTAGATGCAGAAGGGAAAAGGCCTGGGGAGTTGGGGAGAGGAACCCACTTTTCATAAGTTTTTAAATTGGAAGATCATTTTGTGGCTGATGTGGTGTCTCTCCCTCTGTCCCCAGGCTGTGGGGCCTGTTTGCTGCTGTGTTTAAGGGTCTCTGTGCGGGGTGGGAGTTTGGCCACAAGTAAGAAAATGTGGGGTGTTAGGGAACATTCAGGAACCAATAATTTCTTCTTTATTACCACACTTGGTACCACTGTCCCAGGCTTTCTCTTTTTCCTTTTCGTCTTTCCTCCTCCATCTACATCTCCTGTAATAGGTGGGTTTTAAATGAAAGTGGAGAACAGGTATCTGTACCCCGCTGGACCATCATCCCTCTTACTGTTGAGAAATTATCAGTGACAGGCTACTTGGTGTCCTGTTACTCCTCTGAAGGGTGAGGACAGGACAGAGGGTGTTGGTCCCAACAGAGGGAAGTGGTGAGTGAAAGCATGACCATGGCCATGCCTGTCAGGCAGTGGTGGGTGCTTTCTCTGTTTTATTTCTAATCAGTACAGCAGTTCTTAAGGGTTAAAAGATTATAATACAACGAAGGGACAGCCAATGGTTATTGAATACTTAAAATGTCTAGGCATTATTCTAAGTGCTTTTTATATGTATTAGCTGGTTTAATACTGATAAGCACCTAAATGACCCCCATTTCACAGGCCAAGGAATAAGCTCAGAGGCTAAGCAAAGGGGCACCTAGCTCAGGCAGGTTGCACGGGCAAAGCCTGAGTCTGAAGCCGCCGAGCCACAGAACCTGCCAGTTCTTTGTATCCGACACAGTCAGAATCCCCCTGCACACACCATGGATGTAACCTGCTTCTATTTCAAGACTCTGCATCTCTTTGTATGTATCCCTTTGACTGATTCGCTGGGAGTCCAGGAGGGTGGACAGATGCTTCAGGCAGACAGGGCAGTGGTCCCTGAATGACAGGCTGAAGGGACGGAGGAGAATCCCAGCTCTCGGGATGACTTTCCCAACAGAGTCAACGGGTGGATTTACTCATTCTGGAGACAGTGTTGTAACATAACCAGCAAAACTGGTAAGAGTCAGGAACAAGGTTTGCAAAACTGGTAAGAGTCAGGAACAAGGTTTAGATCCTGCTTTATGAGCTCTTGCTCTAGTTAAATGTTTTTGCTGAACCAGGAGCCAGTGCCGGTAAGTTCCAGGATTTGTGGAACTTGTGTGTCCAGAGGTAAAAATGATCAGACACTTCCTTGCACGTTGATAAACTTACATCTGAAATTTTGCATCATATGTTTATACAGTTGAGGAGGAAATTTATGCCCTATGGTAAATACTGACATTTTAAGGTAAGACTTTTACAAAAATCTTATAAAGGCATCCATCAGAGAGAGAATCCAAATACCAAAGGCATTTGATACGTCCATTGGCCATTTAAAAATACATGAACGAGGTTTTCTTTAATTGAGAGAAATTTTACCTAATTTTTCTTCCTGAGCTGTTACTTACATTTTATTTCTCCATAGAATCTTACCCTGTTATAACATGTTTAAACTTGAGAGTCTTTTAGTGATGACTTATCAAACTTCTCTGCAATAAAAAACACGTATAAGAATGAAATTTTAATTCTATTTAATTTCATTTTATCTATTTTAATTTCTAGCAACAGAAATTATTCTTAATGACTTATACGTTGACAGCTTGATTAGTTTCATTCCCCAAATTGTTCAAAGCAAAAAATTGGAAACGAACTAGTCTCTAAAGGATTTGTTGTCCAGTCCTGCACCTTCTCATTTGCTGGCAGGTAAACCGAGTAGATCACATCTGTGGGTTTTTAACTTAAAGGCAGCTTATTTAACCAGAATTATAGAAATACTCAGAAGTGGTTCTGAAAACAAAAATAATTTTAATATACTTTATAGTCAATGCATGCTTTAAATATACACGTATATTATGTAAATATATATATACATATATATATTGGGTTGGCCAAAAAAGTTCGTTCCGGTTTTTCCATACATCTTATGGAAAAACCCGAATGAACTTTTTTGGCCAACCCAATATTATGTTAAAGAAATATATATGTATATACACATATACACGGTTTTTGGTGAAACCTTAGAAATGAAGATTTAGGCTAATCGGTGAATGAAAAAATCTATGATACCATTCCATTTATCATAGCAGTCCTCATCAAAGCTGTCATTCAAATCAACCTTACTTTCTATCAGAGAAAGTCTAACAGTTTTTAATTTTAAATAAGTGTTAATTTGCATTTTGAGGAAAAGATTTAAAAACAGCAAAAAGAAATATGACAGATTATTAAAAGCAGTTTAGTCAAGTTTAAAATGATGTAGATTTAATAGAATTAATTATATTCTGTAATAGGTTATAAAACCATGGCAAATCTATACTGCTTCTCATTAATTTATGGGAATGTAATATAATGGTCAACTAAAATTATGAGGTATTATAAAGTGACGATTAGGGTTAAAAAAGGATGTGCTGTTTTTCTGTTAAATGCATGTGGATGTGTGTATTGAACTCTGGTGTTTTACCTCTGGGAATAAAGAATTATGGACATACTTTGAAAAATAACTACATCAATTTCTGAAGATATAGGGATCCAGTTTTTCCTATGGATGTAAAAGAGAGAAGTACGTGCTACTCAAAATGAATTGACATGGCAGCAAACTAAAACATAGCATGTTTTTGTTAAGAGAAAATACTAAATATTTGCGGGGGTTGACTTTCATTGAAAAACTTGCTTTATAAATAAATGTTTGATAAAGTAGATATTAACTGTTTTACTGTATAATGCAAACAGACCCTAAACTAAATCTCAAGGATTTTTATTTGTGAATTTTTCCTGTGTAATTTGAAAAATGTGGAAAGTGTTGCAATTATATTGAAAAGAATCAGCGTCAGGAACGTCCACATTTTTACTTGTTTGACAGTTGTTTTATTTCCAGCTAATATCATGCTTGAGTGTGAGTATATTTGCTAAAAAAGAATCATTATATTTAAAACTAATTTTTTTGCATTATTATTTACTGGTATCATTTTTAAAAAAATTTTCACCAGTTCTTTGGCTGTGAAGTGACTTCTTTATGGTCAAGGGAAGGAAGATGTGTGGTCGTTAAATTTATAATATATCTGATTTTATAACGTTCCACAAGGGCTAAAATATTCTATCTCTAGTACGGTACATTTTCTTACCTTTAAATGAAATATGGATACAACAGGGAAGGTCATGGAGCCCTACAGTGAGTGGCTGGTGTTTGAGTCATCATTAAAGAAGGCTTCCTTGACAGTTACAGCTCACATTGTTTCTTTGAAGCTCTGGACGTTTTTATACTGGGAAAGTGTGCCTTCCTGTTGTATGGTGTGACATCTGTTGAGAAAAGGCGGGCAGGAAAGGAGGACCTACCTGATGCTAGGACGGGAGTTGGTGCCCTTTCCGCCGTCAGCGCTGTGTATGCCTTAATTTTCCCATAGCCTTAGCTGGGAGGTCCCCTGCTCCGTGGCTCTGTTGGAACTTTCACACTGACACTGGAAATGATGGGGCCGGGCCCTATGACTGGGGGTCCGTAGCCTTTATCTTTCTAGCTAGAGATCTTAATTTTAAAAAAAAGACAATTTTTTAGAGCAGTTTTGAGTTCACACCAACATGAAGAGGAAGGTACAGAGATTTCCCATATGCTGCTGCCACCACGCATGCGTGGCCTCCCCCATCATTGACATCCCCCACCAGATGGTATATTTGTTACAGTCGATGAACTTGCACTGACACATCCTTATCACCCGAAGTCCATAGTTTACATTAGGATTCCCTCTTGGTGTTGTGCGTCCTATGGGTTTGGACAAATGTGTAATGACATGTATATGCAGTTACGTATCACTGCCCTAAGAGTCCTCTGTGCTCAGCCTGTCTCTCCCCGTGCCCCTCCCCTGACAGGAAGAGGTGGAAACCCAGCTGGTGAACTTGGGTTTACAGTAAGTCCATTCTAGTCTTGACTAAGTCTGTGACTAGACAAATATTTTATGTTTCTCTGCTTTAGCTCCCCCTCCTGAGATGGAAACAAGTCATTACAATTTAAAAATAATTTAGATGGACTTTAGCTTCTGTTATTAATAATTATTATATGAATACCAAACAATAAACTCCTGATTTGACATGAGAGAATCTTGCAAAAACATTAGTTTCCCATTGTGTAACTAAATCTGCTGGACAATTGGTGGTTTCCTGTTGAATTCTCACAACTTGGAGGGAACAAGAGACACAGGGGGCTGTAGCCATCCTTCAAACCGCCTGCATGTCTCCAAGGCACTGTATTTATTTGAGATTTCCTTCTCCACTTTGTGTGGCCTTTTAGTGGGATGTTTCTTTAGTGGGATGTGGGTAGGAATTGTCTTACTACCTGGATCTTGAAGCACAGGCTAAATGGTTTGTTCAGGCCCTAGAGAAAGCCAGGGCTCTGGTTTCCTGTGAGTTCTAAAGCCAGGCAGCAAAGCTTTTGTGAACCCACTACTTGGGGAAATGATGAAGCATATTATCCCTTTACTAAGAGGAAGGCACATTTCTCCTTTGAATTGCTTTCAGAAAATAGAACACCAGCAGCTAGTCATTTTTTTTTTTAGTAATTTTCATACATGAAGATATTTATAATGTGTTTTGAGTGAGACTGGAAAACATGGCAGGATGGTGGGTTATTTGAGATCAACCCATGGGCCAGGGGTTGTTTCCAGAATGATGACCCTCTAAAGCACAGGTCTCTAGAATGTGCACCCCTGGAGTGTGGAAAGGTGATACATCAGTATGCAAAAGGGGGACAACTTTATTTAAATGTGAAAAAAATCCATCCTAAGGGAATGAGTGGCTATGTATGGAGAATCCCCTGAAAGCAATTCGTTAAAGCGTTATTTAGAGTAGTGAAAAGTTGGGAACTCCGGAAATATCCAACAATAGAGAATGGATTAAGGCATGGTCTATTCCTATGAGAGAATGTCATACTGATCACAGTATAGAGATGTGAGGCAAAAACTAGTGGCAAAATCATGTGTATAGGATAATGCCAACTTTATCAGATGATTCAATATGTTTTTTTAAAAAATCTATGGAAATGTATAAAGTAAAAGCAACATATTAATAGTGGTTCTTTCTGGATAGCGGATTTGTTGGTTTTTTGCTTTCTTTTAACTCTTTTATGTTTGCTAGATTTCCTTCGATGTGTTTATATATCCATCTTATGTTGGGAGAAAGTTATTTAAAATAGTTGTTAGGGGCTTCCCTCGTGGTGCAGTGGTTGAGAGTCCGCCTGCCGATGCAGGGGACACGGGTTTAGTGCCCTGGTCCGGGAAGATCCCACATGCCGCAGAGCGGCTGGGCCCGTGAGCCATGGCCGCTGAGCCTGCGCGTCCGGAGCCTGTGCTCCGCAACGGGAGAGGCCACAATGGTGAGAGGCCCGCGTACCGCAAAAAAAAAAAAAAATAGTTGTTAGGTAAGAGTTGATTCCATGAGTAGTTAACTCAGTAAAGAAATGTGATGATTTGGGGAGTATGAACCAGCAGAGAGGAACCGAACAAGGGAAGGAGGAAAATTCTCAGAGGACACAATCTACCTCCACTTTCCCTTGCTCTAAAATGTGTAAAACACAAACCATATAAACGTAGGTGTGAGAACACACTGCAGTGTGATTTTTAAAAACAGATTGTACCCTTAGCCAGCTGTCTCCTAATCCTCACTTGGCTGGCTTTTCTGTTGGAATTGTTTCTTTGCTAGAATGTTAATGGATTGGTTAATTTGTGAGCGGCACTCCTAATTGTATTAAATCTCTACAACCTTATTAAGCATTTGTGCAGAATTAGATCAGAGAGTTTGGGGAAGCAGCGTGCCAGTGGTCGGAGGGAGGGAGAGACAGGCTAGCAAGTGGGTCTGACCCCATCCCCAAATAATACAGCACAGAGTGAAAACCCCACTGCTGGAAGTTCAGAAGGATTCTAAGGCACATAAAACAGCCTCCTTGCTGTATATTTAAACACCACTAATGAGAGAGAGAGAGAGAGAAAACCAGAACCAGCTTGTTCTTTTTATTTAGATCTGTTAGGATTTACTTTTATTTGGGGGAAAAGAAATGAGTAAGAACTAACAACATGTCAAGAGTACTAGGTTTTTAATTCTGGTCGCCTGTGTTTCCATTTAGATACCAGGGTAAAGGTATTCTGTGCTTAAAGAGAGAGAAACGGTTTCAGAAAATAGAGTTGGACCATGTTTATTTTGAAAACTAAAGCCCCAATGGACTGAAATATACTGCTGCTTAAAATCCATGGTGGGCAGCTACTTTCTGCTGCAAGTAAGGGGGGTGCATTCGGCCCCTGAGAAGGCTTAGCGCACCTTCCAGCAGTGGGTTTGGGGAGGATGGTTGAGGAAGCTTTAACATTGACCTCTGGGCATCCTGACTGTGTCCCATTGCTTATCTGTAACTATCGGTGTACGTTTCCCCCCAAAGTTGAAAGTTTATTACTCAGGATTATCGCAACAGTAATGGAAAACCAAGTAAAACTTTTTAGCAGCCTTTTGTTAGATTTAAAGTTATCGATTCCTTGTATTGTGTATTTAGCACTTTCAAAGGATACTGAAGTACTCTTAAGGATGAAGACGGTTCAAACCCAGAAGCAGTCAGAAGTTTTAGTTTCTTGATAGCTCCACAGTACTGCGCTAAGAGTGTTTTTCTCGTCACTGTGGTTTTAAATTGGATGGTCCCACAGGTTTCAAGAGTCACGTGGAAAATAGAAAAATAAAGGCTCTCGTTAATTTTAGAAGTTGTACATAATCATGTTTGTGCCGGGGATATGGGCTTGGAGTGTGAGAATAAGGCAGGTAGGACATTAAGGAAAGAGAGGGGGATGAGATGCTGCCTTTCCAGCTCCTGGGGAGCTCAGCTCAGCGTGTCTGTCACACGCCAGGTCAGGAAATCTGTAGGGATGTCCCAGGGTGTCCCCCAAAGCGTTCCTCGCCTCCACTAGGCAGGGTCTGCCGTTTCCCCTGCCTGGATGCCATGGGGATGGCCCTGCCCTGGTTGCCACCAGCACAGGGTAGCCTTGTGGCCCTCCCTCCTTGCTGGCTGCAGTGTCCCACCTGCTCTGGACCGTTCCTACCCCCTGATGTGGGGAGCGTTACACCCAGCTAGTGGCTGCCAGCCTCCCATCTCAGAGGCAAGGGAAGCGGCTCCTTATTTTAGCCCCTTCTCCTGGGCTGTCGGTGAATTGGCCTGACGTTTGTAGTCAACGGGGTCCTAGAATAGGGGAGTTAAAAGATTGGAGTGTGTGTTATAAAAAAGGGTTTAATTAGTAAATGCAAAGGTGGTGAACTGTGTGTGTGTGTGTGTGTGTGTGTGTGTCTGTGCACACATGTGCTGTGGCTGGGGGTTGAACTGCAGATAAAGGGGCCCTTTGCTTCGGAGCCCTTCCATGGGGGGTGGGGCGGTGTGGAGGCAGAGAGTTGCTGGAGGAACTTTCCATGTTTGTGAGAGGTGAGCAGGGGGTGTGGCTTCCCCTCCCACCTGGATCTGAACATTTTCCAGACATGTACAGCAGGTTCCTCCCAGATTTTCTAGGTCCTTGTAATAATGTGAGCACATTTCATGTTGTTACTCAGTTAAATATATAGGATGCTTCCTGGAATAAAATTGGTGGCAAGGAACGTGTGCCGACTGACTGCTTAGTTAATAATTGCTGGTGTGGAGCGTTCTTTTACTTTGCTTTTTTCCCCTTAATTGGCTGAGTATTAATAAACTCCTGGTTTGTTTCAATGGCGCAGCCAGTTTTTAATGGTTGTACAGAAATTTCAGGAAGAAAGCTAAAGAATTAACATAATAAATAATTATTGTTTCCAGAATTTTTTTGCTGTTAGGATTATAAAATGTGTTAAAAAACAAAGCCACTTGAGCAGAAAGTAATTGCCCTGACAAGCACGGTGCCAGCAGCGTTCATAATGGAGCAGCCCTTCCCTCAATGTCAGGCAGATTTGCGTCCCACGGAAACGTTTCCTCACATTATGGAAATGTTCTTTTCCCATCAGCAGTGGAGAATGAAACTCCAGGCTTCTAATTAATCTTGGCTGACGTTTGATTTCATACCCAAGTTCAAGGCAAGAGGTGGTGGGGTCTCCCCGCTCCTGCCATGTACATGACCACAGGCAAATTTCTCCATTAATGTCAGAACACATCTGTGTGGCTCATTGTCACTGCCACACGTCAGTCATTAATGCATTAGCAGTCACTTCCGTCCACTTGCTTCCCGCTCATTCCCTGCTGGAGGAAAGAGCATGGCAGGAATTTTACTTTGCAGGCCTTTAACCTTGAACCTCTGTGTTCATGACATAAAGAGCTTGTAATGCTTTACAGATTATAACTTGTAACGCTCATATGTTTTCTCCCAGCTGTGAATCTCAACAGCTTGGTGAGGAAGGCCCTACACCCTCAGTTCACAAAGGTGGGGACCAAGATTCAGAAAACCTATGTGGCTTTTGTTCCTAAGTCAGATGGAATGACGTTGTTCCTGAGAGGGTTAGAGGGCTCCTATGAGGATAGAATTGTCTTCACCATGTCTCTCTATGACACCCCTCTCACCTCTTGCCCAGTCTAGTTCCTGAAGATGTTAGGGAAGCAGTAGACATTTTTGATTGTCCAAAGGAAAAAGAAAATCAGATGTATAGAAGAAATGGTAAGATCAATTCCCATTAATTAATTTGAAGTGGGGCATCCAAGGATAAGAAAATTACTAACATAAGAATGGAAAATAACCTGTATGTACCGTTAGATATCGGTTGTGAGCTCCCTGGCGATCAGTGGAAGAGGGAAATGATTAGGAAAAGATTACCTAATCTTGCTATGAGAGAGAAACCCTTTTCCTGCGCCTGGGTTTCCGCCGAGGGCTCCGTGTCAGCAGATCCAGTGATGTAATGGGCCATCCTTCTCATGGACAGTTGCAGAGTCATTCTGGCAGCGTAACGCACGCAGCTATTTTTTCCTTTCAACCTGACCTCCAGTTTGAAGGAATAACTTAAAACAAGTCAGCGAAGGCAACCCTGTGGGAGGTACAGAGGATGCCTGGCTGATTTGATTGAGGGACAGAAATCAGCATACCTCGCTGAGGGAAAAACTGCTTCTTTCTTGAGTGATCGTCCTCAAAGCCCACTGCTCTACACTGCGTGTTGACGGCCGAGACCTCAGCAGCCCTGTCGCTGCGCTGTGGACTTCTAGAGCCTTCCAGTCTCTGAATGGCCAGGCTGGACTTGGACAGGAGCCAGGGTGCCCTTGAGGCGCAGACAGGACTTGGCTGTGATCCCAGAGAGCCCCACTGTTGCTGATGGCAGGGGCTTTGGAGCAGGCAGTCACCAGGGCTGTAGGAAAACCTCAGGAAGGCGCCTGTGAAGTATCAAAATCTAAGCAACCTCAAGGCTTTCCTGATGTGCCTCGGAGGAGGAATCAGCTGCGAATAGCCCCTCTAGGAAGGAAACAGATTGACCTGCATGTGGAATGGCTTTTTTTTATTGGCTCCTTAAGTGCTGGGGAATATCTATCAAACAGTGACTTTTGTTCTGTTCAGCACTTTCAAGGGGGATAGTAATTAGGCAAAGGTTGTTTGGGAACACCTGTTCATGACAGTGTCACCCTAGGAGATGCAGCGTGGCTGAGGGATGCTTTTTGCCCCACAGAGAAGTCGCAGGTGGTTGCATCCATAGAAGAAAGTGGGGCACAGATACTTCAATAGTGATGTTGCTCTATCTGCGCTTTTAATATGTTCACCGTCACTGATAGATAGAGGGCTTCCCTCTTGATGGTATTGTGAATGCTTCTGGTCCCATTTTTGGGTCTTTGCCACGTTCTGTCGTTCATCTGTGAATATTTGAATTTGATGTACATCTCCTATCCTGAGGCCACTTGAAGCAGTGAAGTCTTCATTTACCAAGATAATAATAAAACCTAACATTTTCATAGTTTTGCAGTTTTTATTTTTTCCTTCTCCCCCAAACTAATTGTGTCCTAAAAAAATAATCCCATGAGATTGATAAATAGCTGTCGCATTTTAAAGTTAGGGAAATATACTTAGGCCTGGAAGGGCTAATAACTAGGATGTGAACAGTGGCCTTTGGGGTCCACACCCAGTATTCTTCCCATGACCCCATAGAAAATGTATCAAAAAAAGATGATAGGAAAATTTCCCCAGCTATCTGTTAGTTACAGACTAGGAGAATAAATACTCATGTGTTAAAACGTCGAATTCAAGTTTTTTACTTCTAAATGATTAAAGATATTGAAACGGAAATTCAGAAGTGAACAAAAGCAAATTGAAATGTAATACATTATTTTCAGTTACCTTTTTAAAAATATTGTATTTTCTTTCTAGATTTCCAATTATGAAATACTTTTCCACTAAATATTTAACCTTTAATTGGGACTAAATATATGAACTTGATACTTAAGGTGGGTGAGTTTTTTTTAAAAGAATTACTGAGAAGGGTTGCTCAGGTAAAATCCCATTTGCTATTTTTAGAAAATGACCTAATTTCTCTCTTTCATTTTGGAGGTAAGCGCTAGAGTATTATTTCTTTCTGTGCATGGACTTTTTCCAAGGCGTTATGTTTCTTCCCCCTTCCCCTAATAAGTAGGAGGGTGCTTCTTGGTCATCCCAGTGAAGATTCTCACCAGATAGGCACCTCATTTATAATTAGGTTAATTGTTTTTAATTGAACTTGATCATTCTCTGTCCCCGATGCCTGGAATGCTATGTGGCATATATAGGACACTAATTTCTTCAATAAGTGAATGAGTTTCATAAATTATTGCATTGGACACCTCACCTTTTACCCTAAAACATCGCTAGCAGAAATTTCATTATGTAGATAACCTTTTACACTTGATCTTAGCCAAAAGGCCAGGAAGCGATTGTAGATAACCTTTTTAAAATGGGTTTGGCACACATACTTTGAATTTAAATCTTCTAAGAACATTTTAGTAGAATCATTTTTTTGTAGTTTCTTTAATTTTTTTATATGATACAGTTTCCCCTGTAATTTCTTTTTGTTAAAGATAATATTTCTTTTTTCATAGAGCAAGTTTGGAAAATAGTAAAAATTACAGGAAGAAGAAAAAAATGTTTATAATACTGTCATTCATCCTTACCATAATTCAGTATTTTTCTTTCCAGTTTGTTTGCAAATTGTGTATGTTTTTAAGAATTAGAGTCATAGAAATTTCATCCTTTTCTTTTTTTAACTTAACCTTAAATTGTGACCTTGAATTAAATTAGCCTTAAATAATCTTAAACTCTATTTTCCTTATATCCTTAACATTTAAGAAGACATTTGAGAGCATATTTCCACGGCTGCATAATACTCCTTGCTATCGAAGTGTGTTTTTTATGCATCAATGAACACTGAAATGTTCAAAACCTGGAACAATGACATTTCTAAGTGTGTTGCATTTACCAACATGGGATATTTTGCGTTTTCAAAAATGGACTTTATTGAAAGGGCCCTTTTGAAATGAACGAGAAGTTCGAGACATCACATGAGATCAGATTCTTAACTAAAACAAAGGCTTGTATTTGAAAAACTTCCACATATACGAAACTAAAACAAGATGAAATTCTTTTGATCTTAATTGGAATATATATTGGCTGAGATTTTTTTTGTGTCTGAGCTCGGAATTACCAAGAAAATCTTTGGTTTTGCAAAACTCAAAATGTTTATTGCCAGCAGCCAAATAATGCCTTCTAGTAAATAGCATGGCTCAAAATTGCGTTCCTGTGTTTATCTAACTGAAATCTGAATGGAGTGCTGTGATCCTATTCTGAGTTGTACATACTTTCATAGGAATGAACACAAAGCATAATTATGAGGTTAAGATAAATGTGTTCAGTGTTCATGAAACTATGTCTACTCATGTAGTCTACATGCATTTATTGAGCACCTACTGTATGCTCAATTCAGTGCTTAATTCTTTCAGGGGAGAGAGAGGAAGTTAGGCACTCAGAATTTTCCAGAATTAAGTAATGTCATCTTTCAGGCAGGTATAAAATAGTGCTGATCTGGTGTCCTTTTCTAACAGGGTTCCAACAACCATTGTCGAGCTTTGCTGTACTAACAGTGTCGCTGATGTCAGCACTTTCTTGGAAGAAGTCTTTTTTGCTTATTCAACTTTGGCCTCCTGTTAGATTTTTTTTTCTGCTAAACATTGCTGTTATCTTAGCTTTTTTTGTTGTTGTTGTTGACTAGCTCTGTGGCCTGAGAATTCAGTTTTGAACTCTTTCTTTTTTTAAAGCAACATAGGTAAGCAAGCCACTGTGTGTACAGTTTAAGATGATTTATACCCACTTACTTGGTAGTCAAGTCTCATTCCTAAAGGATAAACTCTGTATTCCTAGTAGGGACCCTCACGTTGTTGGAAGTCTGTACATGGTAAAGCGTGAGTATCAAGTTTTGGGCCAAACAAAAATATTCTGTCTCCTAATTTTTGCCATTCTGAAACACAGTGGCCTTCTGTGGCTCAAGTAGTTTCATCAAGTGTTTAGAATTTCTTGGCTGCAACCTGTTTCTGAGAAGTTTAACTCAGCTTTTGTTGAGAGAGGTCATTCTTCAGTCACTATGAAGCTATTGTAAAAGTATGTTAAGAGCTGGTAAAGAAAAAGGAACTTGAAGTCTTGATTAGAAAATAAGATGCCCTCCTTGTGCTTTAGGTTTTGAGATGTAGCTAAAATACATATTTTTAATTGCTACAGGGCTGTATTCAAACTTGAAATAAAAAAATGTCTCGGGGGGGTCGGTGGGGAGGGATAAATTAGGAGGTTGGGATTAGCAGATACACACTACTATATAGAAAAGAGAGAACCAGCAAGGACCTACTGTATAGCACAGGGAGCTATACTCAATATTTTGTAATAACCTATAAAAGAAAAGAATCCAAAAAGAATCCAAAAGAAGCCTATAAAAGAAAAGAATCCAATATTTTGTAACAACCTATAAAATATATGTGAGTGTGTATATGTATACACATATATATAAAACTGAATCACTGTGCTGTACACCTCACCCTGTCCTCTTGCCCAGGTTCCCGTGTGGGATTCACCCCATGTTCCTCTTGGCAATCTTCTCGTCTTCCATAGTCTAATCTCAGGTCACCTTTCACTGTACTTTTCTCCTCCAGCACACCCTACTGTGGTGGGAAGGCCATCACTCCCCTTTTCTGTGTTCTCAGAGGGCTTTACCCAATTCTTGAATCCTTTTTCGAACCTATTACAGGGCTTGAGGGCAGGACTCTGGAGCCCAAGTGCCTGGATTTGAAGCCTGGCTAATAATAACAACTACAGAAACAGTACAGTTTTTTGAGCCCTTCCTATATGCTGTTGCTGTGCCATTACAGTGCCCTGGGGGAGAGGTGTTACCACGATCCCCATTTTCCTGATGAGGTGACAGAGGCCTGGAGCATTTAAGTAGCTTGCTAAGGTCTGCTTAGCAAATGGCACAGTCGGCCATATACTCCAGGCGGTAGCCTTCAGAATCTGTGCTCTTAAATATGGTCAGCATCTGTAACCGTATAACAGATTCACTTTGCTGTATACCTGAAGCTAACACAACATTGTAAATCAACTATACTCCAGTAAAAATTAAAAAAAAAAAAAAAGAAAAGATGGTCAGGGCTGCAGAGAGGTGGCCTCAAGTAAGGGCAGGGCAGGGGGTCCCGGTGCACTAGTTTCTAGCACTAACGTGCTGTTAGACCATGGGTGAGTTGGTCCACCTCTGTGAAAATGGTGAGATGGAGTCCTTTTACTCGTCCAGTAAAAGGACTATGGAAAGGGAATTAATAGGAGGGAAATATCAAAAGAAAGCCAGTGAGAAGCTCTGGACAAAGGTTTGGTTGGCTTTGGTGGAATTCCACGTTAACTGTTTGGGTTATCTGGGAAATTTGACGGTGACAAAGCTTCTATAAAAAGCACCGTGTAAACTGTTAGGCAGTATACAAATGTTAAATGATTCTGTTACTCACTTAGTCCCATTTCTGCTTGTACTGTCAGCTTGGAACCTTAAAAATAAACTTGGAATAAAAAAAAGGGGGGGAATGCTTCAGTGAGTTTCAATATATATATGTTGATATTTGACATTAAAACTATTGGGAGAGGGCTTCCCTGGTGGTGCAGTGGTTGAGAGTCTGCCTGCCAATGCAGGGGACATGGGTTCGTGCCCCGGTCCGGGAAGATCCCACATGCCACGGAGCGGCTGGGCCCGTGAGCCATGGCCGCTGAGCCTGCGTGTCCGGAGCCTGTGCTCCGCAACGGGAGAGGCCACAACAGTGAGAGGCCCGCGTACTGCAAAAAAAAAAAAAAAAAAACCAAA
Source organism: Pseudorca crassidens (assembly GCF_039906515.1). Taxonomy (NCBI): domain Eukaryota; kingdom Metazoa; phylum Chordata; class Mammalia; order Artiodactyla; family Delphinidae; genus Pseudorca; species Pseudorca crassidens. Next base: position 60,899,602 of record NC_090307.1, read on the forward strand.
CTATTTGGAGAAAAAGATAAAGTATTACAAAAACGTTTGAGAACAATGTCTTTGGAATAACTTTTATAACCTTTGTCCATGCTCTCCCTTACCTTTATGGTGAAGAAAAAAGTTGAGATTGCAAAACTCCCAAAAATACCTTCTTGTAACTCCATTTTAGGAGAGTCGTTTGGCATCTTTTTGGGCGTATTTGATTTGGATGTTAAGCTGGCTTTTGCTGAGAGCTCCTGCCTGTTAATGTCTGCCAGGCCTTGGCTTGCCCGGCTTTTCCTCCTCCCCCTAGGCCGGGGCTCTGCGAGATCAACGTGAGATGCTGTGGGTGCAGGACCTCCCGTTTCTACCTCCCTCTCTGCTTTGCTGTAGGACAGTTTGTTGGGGGCCCAGAAATACTCCCCCTTCCTCCATCTTCCTTTCTTTCTACTGCTGGCTGGTGGGTTTGGCTTTAAAACGGACAAACTCCCTGCTCCCCTGTCTCAGAATTAGTGATTTCTGCCCTTTCAGGGAGCCGCTGTGAACACACAGTGGCCTGTTGAGTTTCTGCTAAGCCTGCGGATTCACAATGAAGCATTGATGCCGGGGCTGCAGCAGCCCAGCCTGAGCTCCGGCCAGACGCACTTCCAGTGGGTGTTTGGATTTGTCACGTCGGCTTTTGTTTGTAGTCAGATGCGGGGGGGCTTGCTCCCCCTTCATCTCCATCCTTTATAACGTGGTGATCAGCCGCCTCATAGGTTTTGATGCCAACATAATCCTTTATGAAATCATCACATCACATCACACTTGCTGATTTTTTCCTCATAGGAGAAATGGTTTTCAGGGGACGTATTGATTGGTGTAGTTCCTGTGAATTGTGCCTGATCTTTTATTTGAGATTCACTAAAATGGTCACTCTCTTTGGGAGACCAAAAAATGATTCAGGTTGCGAATGAGTTGTTCCAAGTCTTTTCATGCCGAGCAAGTCTCCATGCTAAATTTTGGACCTCAGGAGACAGATTTAGGGTCCCGAGAGTTAAGAGCGAGACATGGTGGCTGCCTGGCCACGTGCCAGAAGCCGGGAGGTGAGGCTGGTGGTTCGTGGCAGGGCTTGGACGTAGCAGATGCTCTGTCAAAGCAAAACGAAACAAAAAACAAACTCCACCTTGATTCGTGTGGAGTATGTGCTAAAATCTAGAAAACCGAGATTCTCTGGTGTGGGAAGTCCCGTGGAGTTCCCAGCATGCGTGGTAGCGCCTGGAAATACTCATTTCAATTCAGATATGTCTGAAGTGGGCCCTGTAAGGGGCTGCAGAGGGGGATTTGCAAGTGGTGTTTGTTTCGGGAATAAGTATTGATGGTGATACCAAAAGTAGGAATATTGAAGGAATGTGTCTACTCAGGAAGAGGAAATAAAAGGACTTTGAAATTTTCGTTTGATATTACCATCCTGTGAGATGCATGGTCTAGCAGAAACTGTAAGCAAAGAGAGAGGTGACAGAGGGCTTGGCTCCTGGCAGATGTCCGGAGGTGTCCTGTCTGCCTGGTGCCACATTTATTTCCACGGGAACGCGTGGGTGGTGAGTGTCACTGCCAGCCCAGGTTTCCTTCAGCTGAGGTTGGAAGAGAAACATTTCTCCTAACTTAGTTCTGGATGGAATGGCAAAACAGTTCAAGTACGCGCCTATTTCTCAGTGGTATTACACAGTAATTTTCAATTTACATTACATTAAAGCTGTCCTAGGCCTCCAAAACAGAGTTCTGGCTTTTCTCTTTGGTGCTACTGCTGTGTTAACATTCAGAATACCGAGAGAAACTTCTAACACAGATGAATTTTTAATGTGATCAACGACTTCAGTTTTACTCACTAGAATCTTAATAAATATTGTGCAGCAAAAAGGCTGTGCTTCTATAAAACTTCAATGATCAAGTCTTAGAAATTAGCTGTATTTATCACCCCCCCTTTTCTTTTTTTAAGATATCGGCAAAAATGTCCCCCTTCCCCCTTTTCTTTGGTAGCATGCTTCATAACAAAAAGTTTTAGGAATGTAAAGATATTCTTGTTCATAGCACATCAACATTCTTTTCTCCAGCAGAGGTAGAAGGAAGGCACGGTGAAAATCAGATTGTCTTTTCAAGACCTTGCAGGGGATCGAGCCAAATCTTCTCAGTTACTTGAAGGATTAGATTAGTTCCTTGGTTTCTCTGGGAGCTGAATCGCCTGCAGTGAGTTGATGTTGAGCAGGCCTCGCTCCTTCTGTTGTTGCCTCTTCTGCACAGTTTCAGTTCTGTTTCGGTTCTGAGGCCTGTGGTAGGGATTTGGGGAGGGGTCTGCTGTGTTGCTAGCCCAGCTGGCCCAGGCCAGCTCCCTATGGCCTATTTGGGCCCAGACTGAGAGATGGCATGGGGGGAGGTGGTATGTGTGTGGGGTCTGCTCCTCCCCTTGGGATAAGCCTTTGCAGAACAGAAGACACAGGCAGAGGCTGCAGTTTGGAACCAAGGAAGTGCTTCTGGGGATGAGCAGAGCTGGGAATGGGGAAGGTGGGATGCTCTCCTGGATCCCCCCTCAGAGCAGCCATTCCCTTCACTTGTCCTTTGGATGGATCAAGATGGGGGGGTGGGGAGGAGGCCTTCAGCCCCTTCCCAGGACTGAACGGGGCGGGGAGGTAGCTGTCTTGCTGCCTGCTACCTGCCCTTGATACCTCCCTAGCCTTGCTGCCACCTGCTCTGTTTCTGGACTGAAGACCTGGACCATCCTTAAAACCCCTGAGGATCTGGTGGCCTGCATTGGGCACTGGGGAAGAGACTTCTCTGGCTAATGGTGTTGAGGCTGGAGAATCAAGCAGGCGATTTGGAGGCCTTTGGGGTGGGCCTAGCTCCAGGAAGAAAACACACCCAAGCCGTGGCTGCTTCCGGGTCCATCGCACTCCTTCCTTGAAAGATGCAGATCAACCTTAGGCTCTGATCCTGGATGGGTGGGGGGCAGACGGGGAGGGGGCCGCGGGAACACTGCTTCTCGTTCTCTACCAACCAGAAATCAGATGTGCAGGTGAAGAGCACCTGATCCTAGGGTCCAGTTCTGAAGTCAGCAGAGAAGGTAAAAATCTTCTGGTTTTTTTCTCAGGGCAGATTTTGAATTGTCGAATTCACCCAAGGATTACGGTTCCTCTGTGCGTTGTATGGACACACAGTCACGCATACTACATGCTAGCGGAGTGTGACGCTGTCTCACAGCGCCTGCCTTTTGGAGGTTGGCAGAGTGGTGCTGTGTTGTTTGGCTAGTTTCTATGGGTTTAAAGCCCAAAGAGGCTCCTCAAGCCCTCCTGCCCTCAGATACCTTCCTGGTTCCTAAGCTTTTCTCCAGACACAGAGCCTGGCTCTCGTTGGATGTGTCTTTTGTCATCTGTACCCTGTCCTGTAGTTGCTGGGGGAAGCTCCCTTGTCAGTTTTGGGTCCCTGGATTCAGAAGCAGATTTGTCTGACCTTCTCGGCCTGGGTTTTTCCACACATGCTTCTGCCTCATTTTGATTGAAGCTGCTCTGTCGAAGCCCCCTGACCCGCCAGCTCGTCCAGTGGCTCCCTGTATTCTCCTTCTTGGCCATCACTGACTTCTTTCTGCTGCTTCCATCTTGCCTTGGAGGTTCCTAACCCGCATGTGGAGTCTCCCATTCGAACTTCACAAATGTCCTGGGGAAGGTGGAACCGGGAGCCGGGTGTGTGCAAGGCCCCGGGTGCAATGCTGTACACGTGCTGCTTCATCAGATGTTCCCACCAGCTGCTGAGGGGAGGGGCTGCTGTCATCACCGTTTCAGTGACGTAGAAACTGAGATTCGGAGCTGCAAGGAACAGAGATGTCTTTTGCACTTTTATTCTGGAAATTCTCACGGCAGCCAGCCGATGCTTCCTTTCTTTGCTCTTTGCATGTGGAAAAGCCCGTAGATAAACCAAGGCCAGAGTGAGTGACGTGCTCAGCTGTGCCCAACTGTCTCCTCTGTGCGTATCTCCCACCTGAGGGAGGCAACCTGGTGGAGGGTTTAGATCAGAGCTTACACCCTGGGGACGGATTTCGGGCTCCAAGACTTACTGTGTGACCTGGGGCAAATGACTCAACCTCTCTGTGCCTCGCTACGAGAGATATTGGTTAACTAAATTGAGCATTTGAGTACAATTCTAATAGTCTCCTACCAGAAAAGGAGTAAAGATTTCTCTGGCCTGTGCCAGCCTGATCTGGTAGAGGACAGGGCTGCGGGGCCTTCTTTAGGGTAGGCTTGAGGCTGTTCAGTTTCAAGTTGCTGACTGCCTGCTGAAGGCTAAGATGTCGCTTTCCTAAAATAAGAATCCTGGATGCCATAGGTAAGCTGCTCATTCCTGGCTCTGCTGTCCTCAGAGAACTGATCATCCTGTCTACATAGGTCAGGTCCTTGTGGGTGCTTCAGCCCCACCCTACCCCCCAAACGTGATTTTCTTCCGCCTGCCTCTGAAATTGAATCCTAAATGGTATGGCACTGGGCTGGGGGCCGGGGGGGGGGGTTGGGGGGGATGGGCAGCCCCGTAGCTGGTCTGTTACCATCTTAGCCTTACCAGCTGCCCATGTGCTGGCCTTTTAGGGACATCAGGTCCTCTTGCTCTGCAGGATCTGTCCCCCACCTGTTCAGTAATGAATGAAACTGTAAAGCTTCCACTCCCTGGTGAGAGAAGAGGCTGGACAGGCCAGCACTCCTGGGAGAGGCATCACATCGACTGATAGTTGCATCAAAGGAATGAGAATCCCCTTTGCTTCCGAACAGATCTTTTTGGAGACCACAGGATAGAAGTGCCCTGAGAATATTGAAATGGAATGGGAAAGAGAAGCAGGGAGAGTCTGGAGGGACTAAGAATCATTTTTCCTGATTCAAGTTTTATTTCAGGCTGGCAGGCTTCTGCACACTCCTGACATCACACCAATTTACATACAGATTGTCCAAGACAAGAAAAGGTTCTACTAATGTTTTACATTCCACTTTTACGAAAAATCTCAGAGTTCCAGGCAAAAGACAGTCTTGTTGATCTGTAAGATTGCATTAAGAAACCACTCTATTGGTTATCTGATTTTTTTTTCCCTTGAAGCTCCACAATTGGTCTCCACAATTGAATTAGTGTCTGAACTTTCAAGGTCCCTAAAATGAGAATGGGAAGGACATGGCTCTTCTCCATCGCTGAGAATCCAGATTTCCTTCCGATTTTTCCTTGAGTCTAAAAGCACTCAAAATTTCCATATAGGGCTAAAGGCACTAGAATTTTCCATTCGTGGGTCCCATGCTTGAGCCACAGAGATTTGGGGATGAACTGGAGTGCAAAAAATCGTAGTAGTGTTGGCAGTTCTGAAACAGCTTGAAGAATTTGAGGGGAACTCTCTTGGGAACTGGGGTGGGGCTGTCTGAGTGAAGAGTAGCCTCTCCCAGTTAGAACAGATGTAAGGAGAGAGAGCAAGTCCAGGAACATCTGGAAAACCCTGGAAGTGCAGACTAGTCCCCGTGGGCCGAGAAGGTTGGCAGATCAGCAGCTATGGAGGCAGATGTCAAGGTTAGCTATCTGGGAACCTCTTCACAATCCTTGTTTACTCCCCCAGGGTCCATTTGTGCTGTTATTAAATGAAGACATACTTGTCCATGCCTGTCTAGAGTGTCCTTTCTAGCTAATGTCATTTAAAACTAAAAATAATTCTATACCCCTTAGAGTTCCTGAGATTTTTTTTTTTTCTGCCCAGCCCTCTTTCTTTCTTCTTCTGAGATTTTGGTCTTCTGAAATCATAGTGAATTTTGACCTTGTGATCTTTTTTGGCCTTGCTCTAAATGATTGGAGTTTCTGGGTTTTTAACTAATTAATTAATTAATTTTTAATCGAAGGGTAGTTGACATGCAATATTATATTTAGTTAATTCCCTGTGATCATTATAAATTAAGAAGAACCTTTAATTTAAGAGTTAAACACAATTGAGCCCTTACTTATATATTGTCTCAGTCCCTTTTGTTTCATTCAGTAGGCACTCAATAAATAATGTTTGCAGCTGATGCCGACCTAGTCACCTTGTCTCTTCCAAGGAATTGAAACACCCCTGAGAGCTGGGGCCATGTTGCTCGTGCAGTTATTGATCAGGACGTAAATGTTTGGTTGATTTCAGTGCAATGGAGAGGTGACCCTGTTTGATTAATCTCCTGGGATCAGCAGATGACTACTGTCAACGCCAAGAGGGCTAACAATTTTTTTCATTTGAACCAGGTGAATAAATTGCCCTGTTGCTTAGATGCAGAAGAAGGTTGAGTGGAAATCTGAATTTTCCCTGGTGACGTTCATAGCTTTATTGGGGCTGCTACATAGTTACTGGAAACAGGAAGGTGGCACATGGGTGAATCAGTGGGAGATTGATGGATCTGGCTCACTGAGGCTGTAGGGTTTGCAGTGGGGAGCGGCGCATCACAGTGGAGAAAAACCTTCATTTTCTGCAGAATGATTTAGGGCAAGAAGCAGAACCAGAGAACGTGTGTTAATCAGAATCCAAATCAGACCTACCAATTGTGCAGATGATTTAAGGGTTATTGTGGAAATTTACTTAAACCACCAACTCAGCATAAAACAGCATAAACAGGAGGCAAAGCTGGTGTTGCCATAGTGATAAAGTACACACAGGGCAATGAGCCTACAGTATATGTAAGGCAATCAAGTACATCTGGAATGCTGGTTTCAGAAATAGAAGAAGATGCTACAGGTTTGATTTTATGAGATCAAAGATCATTTCGAAGCCGAGGAACTGAAAGAATATTAAAGAACCCAGAAATGTTCATGTTTGAGGTGATGAGAGCTTCTTGTACGCTTAGAAGGAGGGAGTGAATGATAAGTGATCCTACAAAGAACAAAATAGTTTGTTGTCACTCTGAAGGGATGTCTTTTTCTTTTTTTTTGCTGTACGCGGGCCTCTCACTGCTGTGGCCTCTCCCATTGCGGAGCACAGGCTCCGGACACGCAGGCTCAGCAGCCATGGCTCACAGGCCCAGCCGCGGGGATCCTCCTAGACCGGGGCATGAACCCATGTCCCCTGCATCAGCAGGTGGACTCTCAACCACTGCGCCACCAGGGAAGCCCGGGATGTCTTTTTCTTTAGAGAAAATTGGATCACTTATAGGCAGTTGATCTAGTTAATAATCTGAATTTTATCCGCTCCAACCAAATCATCTGGGTGAACATTTCTTGCCTTTCCTGCCTAATGTGAAACACTAGTTCAGTGTACCTCTCCTTTTTCATAAAGAAATTGTCAGCTGCTAGTGACAAGCAGCTAATGAGTTTGACACGGGATCAGTATTGCCATCAGTCTTTAGCACAGACATGTATTTATCCCATGATGTGGCTTCCTAAAGCATGGACTTAAAGAGTTGTTTTCTACTCCAGGGACATATAAATAAACTTCATTCTAACCACTATTCTTAGAAGATTCATCAAATTTTTAAGAGAGATGATCAGTCTTTAACTGTTTTTACACATCAGGATGAGCCTGGAGTTGAGGATTTGACTCTGACCCATACTTGGCCCTCCTTCACCAACGTACGATATTACAATAGGATTCAACCGGTGGCTTTTTCTTTCTGTTTTACAATTTGAGGTTGATGTTAACGTTGAGAATTGTCAGGAAGCTTATCTTCAAAATCACTTGTGGCTTAACTCTGATAATTTTTCAATTTGGGGAGCTGGTTTGATTTTGCTTGAAAAATACCTCCACATTTAGATACTTACAGTATTTTAAACTGTAATTTTAAGGTAACAGTAGACAAAATTTGGGACTTCTAAGAGAAAAAAAAAGTTAGTCATGATCTTACCACCTTAATGAAATCACTGTAGTCATTTGTATATTTCCATTCTGGTTTTTAAAGGAGGATGGTTTATTTCATAGTCTCTGCTCTTTGGGTTTATTTGTTCTCAGTGTACCTGTACAACATTCAGTGACTGGGTGTCAGGTGCAGAGATGACCCTGGCCCTGCGGATTATCTGTGACCATCCCTTCACGTATGGCATGGGGGTGACTGGCGTGGGGTTTAGGGTCAGGAATTGGCACAGGGGAGAGGCCTGAAATTTATTCTTATGCCCACCGAGGAGGGTGCCAAAGCCTCAGGACCACCAGGGACAGTTGGGCCTCCCCCAGGATGTGGTCACTCGGTGGCAGAGGCTCCGGAAGATGGTGCATCCTGGGGCGGAGCTCTCTAGAAATTTCTGCTGAAAGTCATCTTGACTCGTAAGATTTTCCCTGTATGTCTGAAAAGTTACCTGTGTATCGATACTTGCTGTGCAGGTGTTTTTACCCACACCTTGGAGCTGCAAAACCTAATTGGCTGAACCAGGCCCCACCAGCCAACAAAGGCGCCACATAGAATGTAATATTTTCCAGAAGAAGTCTGGCTTCGCTTTTGAAGTCACACCCGTGTGTGAATCGGTGCCTCTGGTGGCCTCTCATGTCTGCATTCTCATCCTGAAATAGGAGTGGAGGCACCTAGGACTCTGTTGGAGCTTCCCACCGCCTCTGTCTCTCTCTGAAGTTCTCTTTCATTTGCATCCCAGTGACCTTGCACAGAAAGTATGGGTTGGGGATGAGGGGATCCCTAATCACCGTAAGATTAGGGGTCCTGAGAGGGTTTTGCGCAGGGGCTGGGAAGCAGTGGAGGACATACGGGTGGGTGGGGGGATGGAGCATTGCAGCCCAGGCAGACGTGGACCAGCATTGGGAAGGACACACTGAAATATGCTCTTGTCCACCACGAGTACTTTCTGGAAAGGCTTTGACTGTCCCTCCCCCACAGTACAGAGACCCCTCTTGGAAAGATCTCTGTGCTTCCCTGACAGACTCTCCACATGCTGCTGAATTAGGGAGCAGGAAGTAGTTTGAGATGGCCTGGCCTTCTTAGAGTCAACCTTTATTCTTAAAGTCCCATCCCTTTACTTTGACGAGCATCGTAAAATGCAGACCAGAGATCTTCAAGATGGTGGAGCAGTACGATGTGGAGATCACCTTCCTGCCCACAGATACACCAGAAATACATCTACATGTGGAACACCTCCTACAGAACACCTACTGAACGCTGGCAGAAGACCTCAGACTTCCCAAAAGGCAAGAAACTCCTCACCTACCTGGGTGGGGCAAAAGAAAAAAGAATAAACAGAGACAAAGAATTGGAACGGGACCTGCACCAGTGGGAGGGAGCTGTGAAGGAGGAAAGGCTTCCACACGCTAGGAAGCCCCTTCGCGGCGGGTGGCGGAGGTGGCGATGCTTCAGAGCCACGGAGGAAAGCACAGCAACAGGGGTGCAGGGGACAAAGTGGAGAGATTCCCGCACAGAGGATCGGTGCCGACCAGCACTCACCAGCCTGAGAGGCTTGTCTGCTCACCCGCCGGGGCGGGCGGGGTTGGGAGCTGAGGCTCGGGCTTCGGAGGTCAGATCCCAGGGAGAGGACTGGGGTTGGCTGCGTGAACACAGCCTGAAGGGGGCTAGTGTGCCACAGCTAGCCAGGAGGGAGTTCGGGAAAAAGTCTGGACCTGCCTAAGAGGCAAGAGACCATTGTTTCAGGGTGCGCAAGGAGAGGGGATTCAGAGCACCACCTAAACAAGCTTCAGAGACGGGCGTGAGCCGCAGCTATCATCTCAGACCCCAGAGGCAGGAACAGACCACTACTGCTGCTGCCGCTGTCACCAAGAATCCTGTGTGCAAGCACAGGTCATTACCCACACCCCTCCAGGAGCCTGTGCAGCCCGCCACTGCCAGGGTCCTGTGATCCAGGACAACTTCCCCGGGAGAACGCATGGCGCGCCTCAGGCTGTTGCAATGTCATGCTGGCCTCTGCCACCGCAGGCTCGCCCCACATTCCGTACCCCTCCCTCCCCCAGCCGTGAGTGAGCAAGAAGCCCTAATAAGCTGCTGCTTTAACCCCCATCTGTCTGGGCGGGAACAGATGCCTGAGGGAGACCTACACGGAGAGGTGGGGGCAAATCCAAAGCTGAACCCCGGGAGCTGTGCGAACAAAGAAGAGAAAGGGAACTCTCTCCCAGCAGCCTCAGGAACCGCGGATTAAATGCCCGCAATCGGCTTGATAAACCCTGCATCTGTGGAATACCTGAATAGACAACGAATGTTCCCAGAATTGAGGCGGTGGACTTTAGGAGCAACTGTTAACTTGGGGTTTGCTTTCTGCATTTGATTATTTTTGGTTTTATGTTTATCTTAGTTTTTAGTGCTTGTGTTCATTGGTGGGTTTGTTTATTCATTTGTTTGCTCTCTTCCTTTTTTCTTTTTGTCTTTTTGTGAGTGTGTGTGTGTGTATGTTTCTTTGAGTGATTTTTTCTGTTTAGTTTTGCTTTTACCATTTGTCTTGGGGTTCTGTCCGTTTTTTGTTTTTCTTTTTATGAGTGTGTGAGTGTATGTGTCTTTGTGTGATTTGGTCGGTGTAGTTTTGCTTTTACCATTTGTTTTGGGGTTCTGTCTTTTCTTTTTTTTGTTCTTTTGTTTTTCTTCCTTTTCTTCCGTGCCTTGTGGCTGGCAGGGTCTTGCTGCTGTGGCCACGTGTTGCGCCTGAGCCTCCAAGGTGGGATAGCCGAGTCTAGGACATTGCACCACCAGAGACCTCCCAGCCCCACATAATATTAATTGGTGAGAGCTCTCCCAGAGATCTCCATCTCAAAACTAAGACCCAGCTCCACCCAACAGCCAGGAAGCTCCAGTGCTGGATGCCCCATGCCAAACAACTAGCAAGACAGGAGCACAACCCCACCCATTAGCAGAGAGGCTAAAATAAAAACAAAAATAAACAAATGGGACCTAATGAAACTTAAAAGCTTTTGCATAGCAAAGGAAACCATAAACAAGATGAAAAGACAGCCCTCAGAATGGGAGAAAGTATTTGCAAACGAAGCAACTGACAAAGGATTAAGTGCCAAAATATACAAGCAGCTCATGCAACTCAATATCAATAAAACAAACAACGCCACCTAGAGGGGTGGGATAGGGAGGGTGGGAGGGAGGTGCAAGAGGGAGGAGATATGGGACTGTATGTATACGTATAGCTGATTCACTTTGTTATATAGCAGAAACTAACACACCATTGTAAAGCAATTGTACTCCAATAAAGATGTTTAAAAAAAAAAATCCAGTCGAAAAATGGGTCTAAGACTTAAACAGACATTTCTCCAAAGAAGATATACAGGTTGCCAACAAGCACATGAAAAGATGCTCAACATCACTAATCATTAGAGAAATGCAAATCAAAACTACAGTGAGGTATCACCTCACACCGGTCAGAATGGCCATCATCAAAATATCTACAAACAATAAATGCTGAAGAGGGTGTGGAGAAAAGGGAACCCTCTTGCACTGTTGGTGGGAATGTAAATTGATACAGCCACTATGGAGAACAGTATGGAGGTTCCTTAAAAAAACTAAGAATAGAACTACCGTACGACCCAGCAATCCCATTACTGGGCACATACACTGAGAAAACCGTAATTCAAAAAGAGTCATGTACCCCAATGTTCATTGCAGCTCTATTTACAATAGCCAGGACATGGAAGCAACCTAAGTGTCCATTGACAGATGAATAGATGAAGAAGATGTGGCACACATATACAATGGAGTATTACTCAGCCATAAAAAGAAATGAAATTGAGTTATTTGTAGTGAGGTGGATGGACCTGGAGTCTGTCATACAGAGTGAAGTAAGTCAGAAAGAGAAAAACAAATACCGTATGCTAACACATACATATGGAATCTAAAAAAAAAAAAAAAAAAGGTTCTGATGAACCTATGGGCAGGACAGGAATAAAGACTTCCCTCATGGTCCAGTGGTTAAGAATCTGCCTTCCAATGCAGGGGATGTGGGTTCCATTCCTGTCGGGGAACTAAGGTCCCACATGCTGCGGGACAACTAAGCTCGCACGCTGCAACTAGAGAAGGCCATGCGCCCCAATGAAGACGCAGCGCAGCCAAAAAAAACAAGAACAGGATTCTTTCTTGAAGGCCGCTAAGTGAACTCAGTGCTGGAGCCCCTGGGGACGCGCTCGGGAATGTGCTGGGTGATGGAGTATGAGGTGCCAGCCACTGGCCAAGCCTGTGGGCTCTTGTGCTGTGGTTATGGAGGGGATGCCCTGGGCCCTTTCTAAAGTCCCACGTGTGCTTTGATGAAACGGGGACACGGGCAAAGGAAGAAAGATTGTATGTCATGGAAAGCAGCAGGTTTGGACCCGGGCCAGGGGTCATGTTTGTGTTTGCTTCTTGTCGCTCAGAGGAGGGGCATTTTGGTGGGAGGAAAGTCTCCTTCCGACCCCAGGAGCCACCCTATCACATCAGGGGTGGCCACAGAGGCACAGAAGGCCTTTGCCTGGGGTCAAAGGCTGGGGTGCCAAGTAGCAGGAGAAGGAGGAAGGGCCACCTGTTCTCCCTTCCCTTCCCTCGAGGTGCTCTGGTGGGATCCTTCCTCCCTTCTTGTAAGGGGACTCCTGTTAGGGATGCCACCTGTGTTTCAGACGCACAGAGTAAGGCCCTTCTGCAGCCATCAGATTCCCACAGACTTGACCCAAAGTAACAGCTCTAAAGCCTTGGGGACTGCTTGCTGATTTCCTTTGGTTTGGGTTCTGGGTCTCAGAAAGGCCCGTGTGCAGGGCAGAGCTTTGGTCCTCTCTCCAGGTACCGGAGTGCGCGGCAGGGATGGGCTCCGGAGCATCCCTCCCTCTTTGGCCTCGTCCTCCTTCCTCCCGTCCTGGGCTGGCTTCCCAGAGGGCTGGGAAGAGAGTGTGGTTGTCCTGGCTTCTCCCCCTTTCCCTCCCTGCCCACTCCCAGGAGGGAGCTGCTGGTGGCTTCTGGGGCCAGGATTTATGGGAGGCCAAGGTGACCCGCCCGTCTGCACTCATGCGGCCAAGTGGAACCCGGCGTCTCTTTCACGTCTGGCCTGCTTTCCTGGCTGGGGCCCAGGACGTGGTTTCTTAGTGTTTCCACATGTGAGAGGCTGGGCTGGAGCCTCTGACATTGTTCTTACCATCAGCACCTCTTTGATCAGAAGAAGTGCAGAGAGGGAGGTTCTGTATTTACACAAAAAGCAAAAGGGAATTTAAAATAGTATGTTTGAGTAGGTGCCTTGGAAGTGAAATTCACAGCTGAACAGGGCCTCTGGCATGTTCTGAAGCTACCCAACCATGTCAGTCAGTGGATGTGCAGGGATCACTGTTCTGACAGCAGGATCTTGTATGGGGATTTTATAGTTTTAATGGGGATTTTATAGTTTTAAGGTAAGTTTGGAAAGGAAAATTTGGAAAACTTGAAGCAATGGGGAAGCCATTTTTATTTGTAGGTTGAAGAATCAAAATCGTCCTCAGTTTTCAAGTCCTTGCTTAAATGTCACCTCTTCCCTGAAGCCTCCCTGGATTCTCCCTGACTAGCACTAATATCCCCCTGCTTGATGATTTTCTAGTGCCCAGAATATATGACCTTTATACATTGCAGCACTTACTGTTATTTGTTTAAGTGACTTTGTCCTCCGTTTATCTGTAAACTCTTTGAAGGCATAACCTCCCTTTTTCCATTCTGTTTCCCTGGAGCATAATTACATCCTCAATAATAAAGATTTATTCAATGGAATCAAAATATATCAGATAGCATTTCTCTTTCTGTGTATGGGAAAAATGTAGTTTTCCTGAGTAAATTTAGAAGATAGCTGTTTCAATGAAAAAACTTAAGGCTTAATTAGAAAACTTATTTTCAAAGAGGGTTTGCATCAAGCTTGGACACTGGGCGTATATAACTATACATCTATTTCACTGTAAGCCTTTTGTGAGAAGACGGTCATCGTTAACCATGTGACTAGCGCGTGTGGCGGAATGTCTGGGAAGTGGGAGGTTCAGGAATGCCGCAGCGATGAATACATTGAGAACATTTCTGGTTTCAATTTGGTTTACCTACTCTCGGTCTGGAAGATCTGGAACGCTGCCCTGGACTTTTGGCTCTGCGTGAATTGGCTGTGAGGAAGAGGAGGAATTCTGAGCTTCAGGGGCTGGGATCATGAGAAGTAAGTGGACAGGAATCTTCTCTAAGACGAAGCCATTGAGTCTGCCTTGCTGATGACAGCCCAGGGTTGGAACTATTCTTCCATCATTCATAAAAAAGGTTTTATTTTCACATGCAACTTGCTCATAACATGGCTCGAAGCCCTGAAACAAACAAACCAAAAAAACCCCCCCAAAAAAACCACAAAAATTTTCTGGAAGGGATTACTTAACAGTTCCCATTTCATAGACAGTTGAATAAAACAATGTTGTCTTTCCTTCCCTGAGGGAACTGGGGGTGGGGGACAGTGAGCTTGAATCTCTGAAGGTATCACCGTCAAGGAAGTCTGAGGCTTGTAACTTTCCCTTCCTTCTCCTCATCACCTCCACTTCTGTTCTTCTCATTTAATATTTATTCCACTAGAATAGTACTTTTTTAAAGTGTATTTTTCTCCCTTGCTTTCACTCTGACTTGACACATTTTGGAACTTCTGTTTAATGTGTTCATGAAGTTAGCTTGAGTACGAGTCCTTGGTCTAAGATGTAACATCCAGGCTGAGTGAACAGATTGGCTAAGAATTGTGTCTGGAGAGTTGGTGGTGCTTTGCTTTTGATTCTCAGGCTCTTATACAAGAAAACAAGTCCTTTTCACTGGCTCCAGCCCTGACACAGACCTTCCCCCTTTCTCCTCTGTATAGCACGGTGGCCTTCAGAGTCAACAGGGCAGGGTGGGCAAGGCGAGAGGTGGCCCCCTTCCCAGCAGGAAGGTCAGTTCTCCCCGACAAGGATCACACACTATGGATAATGACCACCAGACCCCTTCAACTTCAGACACACTTGCTCACCTCCTAAGTTATTTCAGTTTGGTCTCGTTCAAATGAGTTTGTCACATTGAAATGGATTAAGGAGAGAGGGGTGCCCACAAGTGGTAAATGAGGAGGAGAAGCCAGATGAGGATTAAAAATATATCTTGAGGGCATTATGCTAAGTGAAATAAGTCAGACAGAGAAAGATAAATACTGAATGATATGGCTTATTGTGGAATCTAAAAAAGTATGACAAACTAGTGAACATAACATAAAAGAAGCAGACTCGGGCTTCCCTGGTGGCGCAGTGGTTGAGAGTCCGCCTGCCGATGCAGGGGACACAGGTTCGTGCCCCGGTCCGGGAGGATCCCACATGCCGCGGAGCGGCTGGGCCCGTGAGCCATGGCCGCTGGGCCTGCGCATCCGGAGCCTGTGCTCCGCAACGGGAGAGGCCACAACAGTGAGAAGCCCGTGTACCGCAACAAAACAAAACAAAACAAAATTTTATAAAAATAAAAAATTTTAAAAATTGAATCTTTTAACCCATAAAAATATGTGTCTTGAATGATGAGGTGACCTGATCAAATAGCACGTGTTTGTAGTCAGGATATTATTGAGAACAACCTCAAGACGTTTTACTAGGGTGTTTCTGAATCTTTTGGTCAGGAATTGAAAGCACTCACTTCATATTTTCACTGCTCATAATAACACAGCTAAAACGGGCTCTTCATAGTAAAATATTATGTTGTTAGAAGCAAACCCAATATAAAGTGCTGTGAAAGAAAAAGGAAATGATGATCTGTATTTGACTGTTGACCTACAGAATACCTGGAGGTAAAAACAAAACAAAACAAGCTAAAAGTAATTGCTCTGTCATGATTTGAAAATGCTGTCTTTTCAAGTTGATATGTATGGACTTATAAAGGATGTCTTCCAACTGTTGGTCAGCCTATAGGGTGTACCCTAATCGAAGCCATCTTTAACATACCAGTAAAGAGTAGAAGATGTATATTTGGGGAAAATAAGGTCCCAGACTCCTAGGAAGTACAATGGCTCTTTAATTTAGGGAGATAGGCACAGGATAAGGTATTGCTAATATAGATAGTGTGTCATCATTGTTCCTCCCCCAATATTCATTCTTCCTTTCTTTCTCCCTCCCTCCCTCCCTCCCTCCCTCCCTCCCTCCCTCCCTCCCTCCCTCCCTCTCTCTCTCCCTCCCTCCCTCTCTCCCTCCCTCCCTCCTTTCCTCCCTCTTTCTCTCTCTTTCTTATATTGGAGTATAGTTGATTTCCAATGTTGTGTTAATTTCAGGTGCATAGCAAAGTGATTCTGTCACACATATACATAAATCCATTCTTTTTCAGATTCTTTTCCCATATAGGTTGTTACAGAATATTGAGTAGAGTTTCCTGTGCTATACAGTAGGTCCTTGTTGATTATCTATTTTATATTTAGAAGTATGTATATGTTATCATTGTTTTTCAAGTCAAGATCCCAGTAGGTACCAACTATTTTTTACACCACAGCAAAATTAACAAAGAAAGCCTTTCTTATAAATGGCCGACAGCAGAAACTGCTTTTATGGAGAGAGACACCTAGGTAGCCTCTTCAGTAATTAGGGAAGAGCTTGGTTACCTGGTGTGTAAAGAGAGGTCATCTTCATAAAGGAACATAACTTGGGAAATTCATCATTGGTGGTTCACTGAATAATCTTGCTCCAAGATTTTCCATGAAGGAAGTAGTATCTTGATGACTGCAGTGTGTGGTGGTTTGTTATGGTCATGATGGGGCAAGTATTGGAGATCATAGGGTCGTTGAAAACCATTGCTTTAAGGCACTGGTTTTCCAAATTCTCCTCTGCTGGTTCTCAGAAGTTTTACAAGCACCTACATTACTAAAGGCTAAAAAGAAAACAAAACAAAACAAAAACTTGAGAGAAAAAAATCCAAAAGAAATCCCAAATCCTTATATCCCATACCTACTATCTTTCAAAACCAAATAATAAGAACCTCAGTTCTGCAACATCTTTCATCATTCTTCTTTTCATAGTTTGGTGTCGCTTTTGATTTGAGTTCAAAACTAAATGTTAGTGCCAGCTTAAATACACACACACACACACACACACACACACACACACCTGGAACTGTTCTTTTGAATCATCTTAAAAAAAGAAAAACTTAAAAAAAAAAACTCTTCAAACTGTATGATCGGACTTCACCCCTGTGACATTTAGGATGTATGTTATAAAAAAATACAGGAGCTGGCAAACCAGCTCCAGAGCCCTTGTTAAGCTTTTTCCATTCTTCAAAGGCAATAGAAGTGATTGCATTAAATCCTTGCCTGGCAATTTTGTGTGGGACTGGGTATTGAAATGCAGCAAAGCAAATAATGAAGGCATATGTTTACCTATAATTCTTTTTACCTTGGGAGAAGGATTAAATAGGAACAGTTTGGTTGTTGTCAAATTCTTAGCAGTTGCTTTCAAGCATGAAACAGTCCCTGGGCTCTCGGAGGATTTACTTAGCAGTTTGAATAGAGAGGTCTTTACTGCTAATGGAACTGAGATGGCAGGCTTAAGCAATGGGGTGCTTTATAGCCTCTTTAGCCACTTGAGAAGATGTAACATCAAACAGCTGAAACCAGCTCAGTCTCCATTGGTGTTTAGGAAGTTGTGCAAAATTGGTGAATAAATAATTCAGGGTTCGACGAGTGTCTGGATGCCAAAAGTGTTGAGAGTCTCTGAAAGCCCGATTCACGGAAGGTTTCTTTCTGGGAGGAACTCTGGAAGCGCCTACCTGAGCTTGGCCCCAGGGAACAGTTACAGATGATGACATTTTCTATGAAAGAAAGAGTTTTCGCTTGGGATTGACGGAGCTTTGTAAAGAAACATTTCACTGGGGACTCCAATCCTGGAAAAGTGTTATTCATTAAAAAAAAAAGAATATTTTATTTTCAGTACAGATGGTTGGCAATGACTGCTTGTGTATGGAGGCATGGATGTGTGTTTAAATGATAGGATAGGGGCTTCCCTGGTGGCGCAGCGGTTGGGAGTCTGCCTGCCGATGCAGGGGACGCGGGTTCGTGCCCCGGTCCGGGAGGATCCCACATGCCACGGAGCGGCTGGGCCCGTGAGCCATGGCCGCTGAGCCTGTGCATCTGGAGCCTCTGCTCCACAGCAGGAGAGGCCACAACAGTGAGAGGCCCGCGTACTGCAAAAATAAATAAATAAATAAAATATAGGATAGTGATGATTGCTTAGAGTCTTAAGTAACTTTAAGCTCTTTGCTATTTGATGGTTAGGATTTAAGAAAATACCTTTTGATGGGGTGGGAGAGAATGAGTCACAGTTTGGCTCACGGTAGCTGGTCGAAGCTTCTGCTTCACCCTGTAGTCGGTCTGTTCGTGATCATGATGGAGACATATCTGGAACGTGTTCTCTAGTGAGCAGGTGGAAAGCAGGTGTTGGGCACCGGCTGGATGGATGCATGGATGTTTGCAAACATCCTGACTCTCCTTCTTGGCAGAGTAAGTAGACCTGTGCTTCCACGTCCATTTGAACATAGGTGGGCACGTGACTTGCTTAGGCCAATTAAATGTGTCACTTCTGGGCAGAAGCATGAAGAGCCAGCGTATGCCTCACCACATCCCATGCCCCCTGCCAGAGCAAACTGCAATATTTTGGCCCCAGGTGAGCAGGACTTTAAAGAGCCCCCACTGACCTGCAGTGGGCATGGAGGATCTGTGAGAAATGATGCATTCCTTGGTGTTTTATGATTGTTACTGCAGCATAACTTGGTTGACCCTGACTAGTATAACTCTTGAGGTCCTAGATTCTTCTTGAGGAAAAGAACTGTGCTCAGGAGGCCTTATAGCTATTTCTTTACCTCGGGCGCAGCAGAGAAATTCCTGCACCAACCTGTTGAGTCCAAGGTCACACGGCTAATAATTGGTGAGCTGGGATTTCAACCCAGCCCCCAGAATCCTTGCTTTTAATTACTGTAATTTGTTAAATGAAGAAGAGAAGAGTATTCTTGAACTTATTAAATCATACTTGGACTGCATTTTCTGAAATATGTAGTTTATGGTTCTGTTTTTGGTTTAAGACTCCCCAGGTATGTACTGTATGTACTTTTAAAAATATATATTTTATTTATTATTTATTTATTTATTTTATTTATATTTTTTGGCTGCATCAGGTCTTAGTTGGGGCACGCAGGATCTTCGTTGAGGTGTGTGGGATCTTTCGTCGTGGCTCGCGGGCCTCGCTCTAGTTGCGGTGTGCACGTTTTTTCTCTCTAGTTGTGGCGTGCAGGCTCCAGGGCGCGTGGGCTCTGTAGCTATGGCACGTGGGCTTAGTTGCCCCACAGCATGTGGAATCTTAGTTCCCCGACCAGGGATCGAACCCGCGTCCCCAGCATTGGAAGGAGAATTCTTTACCACTGGACCACCGGGGAAGTCCCTGTGTATGTAGTTTTGCTTTATCTTTTAAGCTTCTTACCACCTCCACTCTCTCTCTCTTATGATGGTTGGGGTCAGGGCTCTCATATGAGGGGAATTGATACTGGGCTTCCTTTGGTCTATACTAGGCACTCTGGTTCATACTGGACTCCCTGTGGTCTATACCGGGCTCCCTGTGGTCTGTATTGGGCTCCCTGTGGTCTACACTGGGCCCCCTGTGGTCTATAGTGGGATCCCTATGGTCTGTACTAGGCCCCCTGTGGTCTATACTGGGACCCCTGTGGTCTGTGCTGGGCTCCCTATGGTCTGTGCTGGGCTCCCTAATTTATTGGTTTTGTCCTTTCGAAAGGAGCTGTTGATGCAGCTGTTTTCTGTAGGATGAAAACAATTGGAGGAAAAGACCAAGAGTGGTAGTGAACTTGGGACCATGCCTGAGATTTGTGAGTCTAGGTGAGGTGCTGTCAGGGGGACCCTGGAGGCACAAATGCAGCTGAGACAGGCCTGGCTGACACATCTGCTGGGGGCCGCACTGTGTCTGGGCCCCAGGTCAGGGTGGTGAGGGAGCGGCAAGCCCAAAGGTGGGCTGGCAGCCCTCATGCAGGTGTAGGGCTGGTGAGGGGCTGGGGCAGGGACAGGCCCCAGGCCAGCTGCAGCACTGAGTGAGACGGGGCCTCCGTGGTGGCTGAAGCAGCAAGCATGCTAGGCTCCTGGGCAAAGCTGCACCCTTTTCACCCAAGAGTCGAGAATCAAATGCTCGACTTGGCCAGTCTGTGTGTGTGTGTGTGTGTGTGTGTGTGTGTGTGTGTGTGTGTGTGTGTGTGTGTGTGTGTGTGTGTGTGTGTGTGTGTGTGCGCGCGCGCGCGTGCGTGCGTGTGCACGTGTGCGCGTCTGTGCATCTGTGTTGAGGGAGAGAAAGAAAACAAGAATGGGGCTGTTGAAACAAGCCAAAGTTTGGCCAAGTTCTCCTCCAAATCTTAAATCCCTCCAGGATACTTTTTCCAGGCCTAAGAGGAAAAATCATTTTCTAAAACTCTGTCTTCCTGATTTCTCTGTGATTCCGGGGGGTCACTTGTGGAGCATTTTCATCTCTAAATTCTCTGTATGTTAAACTTGCTTTAGTGCTATTTGAATTTCTGGAAATGATCATTTTTTCTATTTTCCTTTTTTGGTGTTAGGTCGTTTCTTGTTGGGATGATAGTTTACGGTTTAGTTCCTTAAAAATAGTTTTGCTTACAGTGTTAATTTCACCTTTATTTGAAAAATGTATGTTTGTTCTTAGTTGGAAATCACTTTCCGTTGTTAACCCTTTTTTCTGATTACGTGAGTCCTGCATCGTCATAGGATAAACCAGAAACTACCACAAGATATCAAAAAGAAAGTAAAACATAATCCAGTTACTTAAAGAAGTACTATTAACAAGTTTTTGTCTTTTTTTCCAGATTTCTGTGTATGTATATATGCTTTATACATGTGTACTTACACGCAAAATAGTGCATACGCTACATACGTAGTTTTTACAGCTTGCTTTGTTCAGTGACCAAGATCAGCATTATTTTTCCAGGCTGAAAAATAATCCTGGAAAACATGATTTTGAATAGCCGCCTACGATTTTAATACTATTCCGTAATTTATATGTTCTTACTTTTTGCAGTGTTCGCCATTTGGGTTGTTGGCAGTCTTTCACTATTAATGATGCTGTGTTGAGGGTCTTTGTTTCCATGTGAGTTGAGAGATGATGAAGGCCTAGAGTAAAAAAATAACTCCTGTTCCTAAGCTCCTCCCGTGACCGGCTATGTACCCAAGAGCAACCCAGTGAGGGGATTAGCATTGTTCCCCACAGAGAAACAGGCAGACCGACCCATCCGGTGCCCACAGCTGCAGGCCAGGGAGCTGGGATGTGAACCCAGTTCCTTGGGGATCCAGGCCCAGCTCTTCCCCACCTCTCATTCTGGCGTGGGGAGCGCTGAGACCAAATGATGAAAGAAGGACTCTTGGCTTATATGTGGAATCTAAAAAAAAAAGATGCAAATGAACTTATTTACAAAACAGAAATAGACCCACAGACATAGAAAACAAATTTATGGTTACCAGAGGGGAAAGTTTGGGGGGAGGATAAATTAGGAGGTTGGGATTATTAACATATACACGCTACCATATATAAAATAGACAACCAACAAGGACCTACTGTAGAGCACAAGGAACTATACTCAATAATTTGTAATAACCTATAAGGGAAAAGAATCTGAAAAAGTATATATGTATCTGTGTGTGTGTGTGTGTGTGTGTGTATATATATATATATATATATAACTGAATCACTGCTGTATACCTGAAACTAACACAATATTGTAAATCAATGTACTTCAATTAAAAAAATAAATTAATTTAAAAAAATGAAATAGAAAAGGAAATTGTGTGGGAAAAGCTATTATGATTAACAAGAACCTGCCCATGCTGATCAGACCTGAATATATGGGAAACTATCAAACAAACCCTCCTTCCCCAGCCTTGGCATTTTAGATGAAAAAAAGAAGGCCTGGAGTGGTTTGCCTGAGACCTCTGATTCTCTGTAGCTGTGAGTGCACCACAGCCCCGAGGTTGGTCCCCCATGTTCTTTCCTTCCACTGTGCCGGACTCTTCAGGCCTCCTTAAGACTAAAGGGTGAGGGTCCCAATTCTCTATTCATCAGGGGGGCAGATTACATCTGTAAAGGGGCTTCTCCCCACATTACCTAGTTTGAAATCAGTATCTTCCAAAGTCCAAGGGTGGCCGTCCTGCAGACGGCTGGATTGGAATTCCACCTCCACCTTTTCCCAGCCCCGTGGCCTGGGCAAGTCATTTCACTTCTCTGAGTCTCAGTTTCCTCTTCTGTAAAATGGAGACAGCAAGAGGGTCCGCCCCACGGGCTTGTTGTGAAGACAACACTAGCGACAGGGCAGCTGAGATCTTCAAGGACGTTGAAGGAATCATTTTTTCTTTGCCTCTAACAAAATATATAGAAACTGCAAGAACTTGAAATATACCTATAGCCGTCATTGAGAGTGTATATTTCAGAAGAGTATTAAGATAAAAGTGTTGGTGAAAAAAGCTTTTAGAAGGCTAAGAAAACTCCAAGTTCAAAGGCTTTTTTTAAGCCGACACTAGAATGTCATCTCAAATATGCTTCCTTTGTTTTCGGATATGAAAGTTGTTGGAAAAACACAAAACGAAACAAGCTCATCACATATCAATAAGCCAGAGTTCCTGATTTGGCTTCACCTACTAGTAATTTTCCAGCTCTTGGAAATTGAATGAACGCAGATAGATGTGTTTAAAACATCTAGTTTTAAAACATCTCGTTTCCCACACGATTTGATTCAGTTCGCTATTCTGGGCATGAAAATGAAGAAGGGATAAGGCCTAATCCTGGCCTGATGGTAACGTCACACTGCAAGGTACAAGAATAGGGAAGGAAGCTTCCGTTGTAACTGCTCCATGCCCTTCTGGAGTGGAAACACTGGGCCACAGCAAGGGGGTTGAGGCTCACCAAGATGCATGTGTTCTGTCTCTGTCAGTCAGTGGAGAAGTGGCAGTGATACCAGCGGTGGTGGGCGGTGTGTGACATTGGCAGTCACGGGCCTGGGTTTGAAACCCAAGCCTGCCGTATGCACCTAGAACAGGTCACCCCCATGTCTCCCAGCTTCTATTTTATGTACGAGAGAGAGTCCTTCCTCCTGTGAGGATTGAGTTAACATTTGTGAGCGCATGTGATGGAAGGAGGGCTCCCGGGATTCCCCGGATGTGCTTCACCTGGGAAAGGGGGCTGCATGGATCAATCATCAGGACTTCATTCTCCGCAACAGGATCATGTTCTAGGTTTCCTTTCAAACTAGGTAAATTTTGTTAAACTATGCAAGCAGATGATGTGAATATGAATTGGTGTGCCCTCTGTGAGACAAGCACTCACTTTAGAAACGTTTGTCCCCCCCCCCCCCGCCCCTCTTTTAAAAGGGCTTAACAATCCTTGGACCTTGGCAGGTCCATGGAGTGTAGGCCTGATGTACAGAGTTTAGGCAGCAAGAAGATTTCCATTTCACAATCTCATATGTAGGGACCGAAAAACTGCAGCTAGCAACCTGGAGGTCACGACCAGAAGAGCATGTGGGGGGAGATGTCATGGGGAATGGGAGGGAGCCTACACCTCGCCCCCTGGGCCCGTGATAAAGCTGGGGGCTTTTAACGGCCTGCTGGCCACGAACAGTAGTGTGGATAGCTGTGCCCCTGCCCGGGATCTGAGCCTGACCTGGGCTCCTCCAGATCCTGCTCTAGGTTGCTTGGATACAGCTGTGAGGTTTGGGACCGGCTCTGGTGCGCTATCCAGTCAGATCCCCTGGTGGGAATTGATGGTACTCAGCTGCCCCTCCCTTGGACACCTGACTCTGGCCTCCCCACCCTGTGTGGGCAGCTTAGTGTCCTTCCTGTCTGCAGGGGGAACTCCTGGGTCCCCTCCTCTTCTGGTGGCTCTGGGATGACTCACACTACAATCTGGGTGGAATTAGGAGTCCTCCTGGAAACTTTCTACCACCTCCTGACCCCATCGACCTGCACAGTCAGCCACTCAGTCCGCACTCGGGGCAGGGCCTGCTCCCTGCTCAGTTTTGTGGCCATCAAACATCATAGTCACTTGGAGCTTGAGACCTTGGCCTTTCCCTTGTCAGGGTCACAGCTCCCTCCCTCGAGGGCCTGGTGAAGCCCTGAAGCCGGACAGGGAAAGCGGTTTACTCTTCACTAACGAGGCTCACGTGTCCTGTCCTCGACCCCCTGGTCATCCTGTCCTTGGCCTCCCAGCCCCTGGGAGTGGGATCCTGTCTGCCCAGGGCTGGACTCCAGGCCTTGGGGTCCCCTAGGAGGGAGGCTTTGGGATACAGAACGCCCAGGGACCTGTGGTGATGCTCGGTTCATGCCAGCCAATGTTTAGGAAGCACCTCCTCCCTGCTGGGCCTGTGCTGGATCCTGAGGGAGGATGAGGCCCCTGGGTGGGTACCAGGCGCACAAGCCTTCCTGTGCGTGGGCTGGGCTTACCCTCAGTGCCCTTGGAAATGTTTCAGATGGGGGGATTTTGTGACAGGGAGTAGAACTGAACTTTAACCCAGTTATTTTCCCTCTAAAAGGAGTAGGAAGGAAACCAATAGTACAGCTTAGTTAGGAAGCAGGTTAGGGAGGGAACCCTGCTACAGTGAGCAGAATTCCATTTATTCCAAATCAGAGGCCCTTATTTGTGTAAATGGGAATCCCGTTGTGGGCAGCTCCCCTGCCTCCTCTATTTGAAAAGAAAAAAGCCAACTGGTTTTTTTCTAAAAGAATTTGCAATATTTTCCAATGGCCATATGGCAAGTATACTAAATATATTTCGTATTTATTTCAATAGCAATATAAAAAGTATGTATGTCAGAATACATGTTCTAAGAGCCACTATTAGGTTTCTGTATGCCAGGCTGGATTTTTTAAAGTATCTGAAGCATTCACTGCTTTTCACTTTAATATAAAAACATTAAAGTAATTCAGAAACAAAAAATGTTAAGTCATTTAATGATACTACTTAAAATTAATGCAACTGATTTAGTGTATTTCTGTTATCCCCTGGTGTCCTATTGTTGCACAGTAGTTATTATCTTTGAAATGAGAGTTGAAAAAGATAACATCGCTTTCTATCTGTGTCTTTCATAACATTGCAAATCTGGTGCAAAAACTTGTTTCTAAATCAGACATGTCTTATTCCATTTTATTTAATAGAATAACATATTTAAATCACTGTGATACGCCAGAACCATTAGTTGGCATTTTAAGAGTCATTTAAAGAATGTACTTTAATTTACATCAGAAGGAAAACTAAATTAGAATTCAGTTCCATCTTACTTCTGTTTTTTTTTACTATATTCAAAATGAAAACTTTTCTTATTTTAAATGCTAGTTTTGTCCATGACTGTTAATACAGTCGTTCAACAAATAATTGGGTGCCCACTCTGTGTCAGGCACTGTTCTAGATGCTAGCAGTGCGAAACAAAGCAAAGTTGACATGAAGCTCTGTCCTCAGGGAGTCCCCATTCTATTTATGGACACATGTGTGGGCCAGGCACCAGGCTGTGTGCTTTCCATGCAGGAACCATTTTAGCCCTTGTATCAGTCCAAAGAGGAAAGCACTATTATTGTTTCCGTTTATGGAATGAGGACACAGAGGCTTGATGTGGTTTGCAGTCTCCAGGCTCATAGGTGACAGGCTGGGTTTCCAGCCCGTTTCCATGTGCCCTCGTGCTGGTTTTGTGACCACTGTGCAGTGGGAGAGTCCTCAACTAGGTTAGCTTCAGGGAGGACCTGGAACCATCTAAATACGGTGTTAGGAACTAAGCTTAAAAAGAGTGGTGGGGGCTTCCTTGGTGGCGCAGTGGTTGAGAGTCCGCCTGCCGATGCAGGGGACACAGGTTCGTGCCCTGGTCTGGGAAGATCCCACATGCTGCGGAGCGGCTGGGCCCGTGAGCCATGGCCGCTGAGCCTGCGCGTCCGGAGCCTGTGCTCCGCAACGGGAGAGGCCACAACAGTGAGAGGCCCGCGTAACACACACACACAAAAGAGTGGTGGGCTGTGGACTCCAGGTGATGGTGATGTGTCAGTGCAGGTCATCAGTCGGCGGGATGGGGGTGGGTGTTGATCATGGGGTAGGCTGTCCATGTGTGGAGGCAGGGAAATCTCTGTACGTTTCCCTCAGTTTTGCTATGAACCTAAAACTACTCTAAAAATGAAAATTCTTTAAAAAAAAAAAAGAAGAAAGAAAGTATGGAAGCAGCCTCAGAGGAAGGCCATTGAGATGCTGAGGGCGCCAGCATCTTATAAAGGGGATTTTAAGGAATTACTGAATTAGGATCAATGGGAAGAAGGTTCCAGAAGGCAGGTTCCAGGTCAATATAAGAAGAGCTGTCACCTGCCCACGGAGGGATGGATGGCCTCATTAATGGAGACCCCAGGCCTGTGGGCATGGTCAGGACTCAAGTGTTAGATGCATTCTGGCCTCCTGGAGATGCTTTGATTCTTTAGGTTTAGGTGGGGCCTGATCCTCTGAATTTCCAGTCAACATAATAGATGATCCATTTGTGGGGTGGGAGTCGTGGTGGTGTGGCAGAGGTCACAGAGGTCCAAAAGCCCTTTTTTGAGGAGAGTACATGGATTGTATT
Organism: Pseudorca crassidens; assembly: GCF_039906515.1. Taxonomy (NCBI): domain Eukaryota; kingdom Metazoa; phylum Chordata; class Mammalia; order Artiodactyla; family Delphinidae; genus Pseudorca; species Pseudorca crassidens. The sequence goes on from NC_090307.1 coordinate 60,926,085, forward strand.
AGAAACTGAAATGCCAACGTGGCTGAAACACAGAGAGTAAAGCGAGCATTGAATTAGGAAAACGTGGAGGAGTAGGTCGGGGTGTGTGTGCAGAAAGGGGAGGGTTTGCTGAACCCTGGGAAGGATCTTCCCTGTAACTGGAAATCTTTTAGCCTCAAGCAGCGCAGGGTAACAGGATTATATATGTGTGTGTGGAGTGTACACACACACACACACACATACACACACAGATACACACAGTATTTTTAAAGCTGACTCGGGCTGTGAAGAGGATGGATTTAAAAGTGTGGACGGAGAGGGGCAGGAGTAGATGGCTGCAGATGAGTCCATAGACTGGGGAAGCATCCCAGGTGAATGAAGATGGACAATGAGGAGGGTTTGGGAGCTAAAGTCAGGAGGACTTGACGATAGATTGGATAATGTGGGTGAGGGAAAGGGAAGAATTAAGGGGGGAGGTGGGGAGAATTAAGAGGGGAGGTTGGGAGAAAGGGGGTGGGATGAATTGGGAGATTGGGATTGATATATATACACTACTATATATAAAACAGATAACTAATGAGAACTGACTGTATAGCACAGGGAACTCTACTCAATGATCTGTGATGACCTAAATGGGAAGGAAATCCAAGAAAAGGGGGATATATGTATATGTATGGCTGATTCACTTTGCTGTACAGCAGAAACTAACACAACATTGTAAAGCAATTATACTCCAATTAAAAAAGGGTGGAGGTTAATGGCAGTTAGTCATGGAGGGAACCCTGGAGGAGGAGACCCAGGGTTGGGGTAGTGTTTTGAATGTAGGGGATCTGAGATGGCTAATGGGAGCTCAGAGGGGGAGGTTGGGCGACGGAGGCCCAGGGGCTGGAGAAAACTGGGGAGCGAGAATAGCCTTACCCAAGGTCCAGGGATAAAGAAAGGCAGAAGTGCCTGATGCTGCCTGCCTGGTGGGGGAGGAGTACCAGGGCGGAGAGAGTGAGTCAGGACAGGAGGGGAGATGAGGCATGAAGGGGATGGCCTTCGACTCCCTGGCTGGAGGTGGCCGGGTCTTCGGGGACAGCCCTTGAGGTGCAGCGTGGAGGCTGCAGATGCTGGAGGAGACAGGAACTGGGAGGACCCTAGGACCCTTTCTGAGAAATTGGGTTACGAAAAGGAGCAGAGAAGTAGGGCAATGGCTCAAAGGAGATGTGGAAGGGAGGTTTGAAAACAGTTTAAAACTTGGGAGAGACTTTTGGCCTCTTTGCTGATTTATTTGAGAATTGGAGGGGATGAATTAAAGAAAAGAAAATTTGGAGTAATGCTTTTAAAATTTCAACTTGGTTCCTTTAAAACGTTTTCCGTTGTGAACTCTGAAGCCATCTTTGAGGGGATGATGGATTTCTGTTGCCAGTCTCTTCACAGGTGAGCCCTGGATAAGGGACTTCCTTGAGACCACAGCTTTGTTTTTCTCCCCTAGAGATAAGATAAAGGCACCGTGAACACCACTCTCTGCCTTATTATCTAAGAAGGGGGGTGGTTCCAGATGCATATTGTAGTTTTAAGAGGTACCAGTGGATTTGTACCCGGACCCTGAGATCTGCTCACTTTACATCCTCTGAAAGTGAGACCCTACGGCCGGGATCTGATTTTCCTCTTTAATTGAGCATCACATTAAAATCTGGAGCCCCAGGGACTGCCATGCAGAACCATTTTCCCCTCCTCCTGATTTGTTTTTCTGGTCTGCAAATCTGTGTCCTGTTTCATTGAAAACAAATGGATCTCTTTAATTAAGAAGGTTTTAAAGTCATGAGATTGCAAAGTAATCTTGAATCCAATCCTCTGGAATTTTTAACCAAATCACCCAATATCTTTAAGCTCTAAGAATCTGTTCAGCTTTAAATTGAAACTGAATCCCACGAGAAAATGTTACCAGGTCTCATCAAAACCTGTGTTAATTTCCTTCTTTGTTTTCACTTTTCCTGTCTTAAATAATCAATCAGCTTGCTTTTTTATGGCAGTGAGTCTCAAGTTGGGTAACTGTGATAAGATATAATTCTTCCCATTAACTTGACTGTAATAACACTTTATATTCATAATGGCCAGGAGTTAAGTGACAGAGGGCTGACATTTTAATTTTGTAACACACCAGGGCATTCCTTGTGGAGCTCCTGAGGATGGTAGGGTCCAGTATGGGATTTAGATAATGGTCTGGAGAAACAGATCTGTTTCCTATGTAGATGGGTGGTTTTTCTAATACTGTCCCCGTCTCCCAAGTCTGCGCTTTTCCCTGCGATTGTTCTAATGCTATATATCCATCAGGGGTGAGGCAGTAACATTAGCTGTGGACCTTAATGGATTTTTTCCAACTTTACTGAGGTATAATTGACAAATAAAAATTGTGTATATTTAAGGTATTCTCATACATGTACATTTGGTATATGTATACATTGTGAAATAATTACCACAGTCAAGCTAATTATAACATGCCTATTACCTCACATAATTACCACTTATTTATTTGTTTATTGTGGTGAGAATATTTAAGATCTACTCTCTCAGGAAACTCCAAGTATACAATACAGTATTATTAACCATAGTCATCGTGCTGCAATATATCTCCAGAACTTACCCTGCATAACTGAGACTTTGGACCCTTTGACCCACATCTCCCCATTTTCCATCCCCTCCCATCCCTGCCCTGCATTCTTGCCCAGGCTCTAGAAACCACCATTCTACTCTCTGCTTCTACGAGTTCCACGTTTTTAGATTCCATATGTAAGTCAGACCGTGGAGTATTTGTCTTTCTGTGCTCAGCTTACTTCACTTAGCATAATGTGTTTTGGGTTCTGGACGTTAATGAAATTTGATTGTCAATATATCCTGTGCTGATTGTACTCACTCAAGTTAAACAAAATTGTAAGGTGCAGGTGGATAAAAACCCAAATGTCAAATGCTGGCTGACCAGTTTACAGTGAGAATGTGATATAGCGTTCTGTGATGGACACGTGGTACCCAGATCTAAATGGTCTCCGGGGAAGCCAGGTGAGAAGGTTGGGTGCCTATGGAATCAGCACAGGGGATGATGTCAGTGGCCACTTGTCATCCGCTGTTTGACATAGTGTATCCATTTCTATTGTAGCGACACACGTATGGCAAGAACCAGACCATGACATTTCTGTGGCTGTGCCGTTTTCCTAGCAGTGCTCTATTGGACATTTTGTATGCAAAGACATGAATGATATCCTCAGTTTATAGATGAAGAAAGTGAGCCTCAGAGAGGTTGTGTATTGGCCTAAAAGTTGCACAGATCATAAGGGTCGGAATTAGAATTGGAGCTCACATTTAATTCTAAAGGCTGTGTTTCTATTTACTGTGCCGTACCCCTGAGATGTGGGTGGCCCATAGGTCTTCAGTGACACAAATCATCTCTAAGAAACCTCAGTGCCTCAGCACCTGATGGCCTTTCCAGGAGCAGAGCATCTGGTTCACTTTGCTGAGGCCTTTTCTGAGCCTGGGCAGCTGAAAAAGGCTCCCAGCTGCCACTGGGGACCACTTCCGCTCTAATCAGGGATGTGTAAAATTCTAGCCATCACTGGGCCTGGAGTCTGGATAAAGCGAATATTACAGGTGATAAATGATCCCAGGCAATTTATCCAGATTTAGGGATGGTTTTGGGGAAGGAGTTGTAGAGAAGAACTGATGAAGGCGCGTTTTAATGGCCTCTCACCAAAGCTGTGTGCTGTTTACTGTTGGAATTAGTATGACTGATTCGTACAGTGCTCTGAAAAGCTGCGAAAACGGCTAGAAAACTTCTGTGATTGCCTCGGTGCCCTAAATAGCCTTATGTCAGCAACTAGCATTAGCAGTCTTTCGTTAATCCATCGGATTTCTGACGCCGCACATCCTAAAGCAGGAGAATCCTCAGGATTAGCCAGGGATGCATCACACGGCAGCTTGTCATTACAGTAGCGGTGTTGAGACAGCGCGTGGAAACAGAAGCGCCAGAGCGAGATGCTTCTCTCAAAGCAGTAGTGCTCCCCTTTCTTCATTCAGTCCAGGGATCCAGAGAACATGGGCACATTACTAAACAGCAGTCTCTATCATGGACTCTTACACTCTTCGGAGGCAACTGGGCTTTTTAGTTGTATTAATAAGACGTTGTATAAACAACATTCCAAGTGCCTCTTGGAAAGCGGACCGTCGCTGCTAAATTCCCAGTGGTTCAGAGTGGGCAACCGCTCCTTGCTGAAATGGCCTCTCCGTCTATTTTGTGAGCACGTGATCTATTCTGAGCCTCCGTCTCCACGTGCTTTGCCCTTCCTTTAATTCGTCTTGGGTCGATTCTGTATCAGAATCACCCAGCAAGTAGTCACGTCTTTTCTGGTTTCTTCAAGCCCCCAAATGCCTCCCTGTCCCGTGTTGCTGGTACCCTGCCCTGCCTTCTGTTCAATAACTTCCCCTCCCATCTGCCCTTCCCTCTGCTCAGAATTCTTCATATCCCATGTTGGTTCTTGCATCTCAGGCTTTATCAAGGCTGAACAGAGAGTGTGCGGGTGTTGGAGTTTGGCAGATGTGGTTTCAGATCTGACCTGCTCTATACATCATTCCGGCAGAGGAACCAGGCACCGCCCACGCATAACTCTGGATTCTCCCATCTTTCTCTCCGGAGACTCCTCCTGCATCTTTCCCATCTCAGTCAGTGACAGTGCCGTTTCAGGCCCCCCAAATCTTGGAGCACTCCTCGCTTCCTCTTTCCCTCTGCCCCACCTTCAACCTGTTAGCAAATGCTGTGGGTTCTACCTTCAGCATATGTCTGACCACCTTCCTTGCCATCATGCGGGACTTGGTTGGTGAGATCCTTCTCCGGGATTATTGCCTTACTAACTGGGCTTACCTGCTCCCCACATGGCCCCATGGTGGTCCACTCATACTTCCAAAGTGTGAACCAATCATGGAATCTTCGGTGGCTTTCTGTTTCATTGGGAAAAATCCAGAATCCTTGTCAAGGCCCCAGGTGCTGTGTGATCTGCTCCCCACACTTCTTTGGTTTCATCTCCTGCTCTTCTCTCGGTCCCTCCTCCCGACACAGGCCCCCCTGTCGTAACCACAGCTTCACACACTTCCTCCTGGGAGCCTGTTCTGGATGCTTCCTCTGCCTGGAATACATACCCCCAGTATTCCTCACAGCTTTTCTCAATTCCTTTAGATCAGATGCCACCCATATCAAAATACTCACCCTATTTATTTTATTTTTATTAAAGCCATTTTTAAAATGAAGTATAGTTGATTTACAGTGTTGTGACTACCCTTGTATTATCCATCAAAATACCATTTATTTTTAGCAGTTTATATCCTCCGAGAGGCTGTTCTCAATAAAGAACAGGATTTGTTTTTTTCATTCTGTTCACTGCTGCATCGGTCCCCTCTGTCCCTCTGCCCTGTCACCCCTCTCCCATTTGACAAACGCAGACTGGTTAAATAAAGTGCAGACCCCTTCCTGTGGCATTTGGTTGAGACTGCAGTGCCCAGGTCCTTATTTAATTTAGGCCATTACAGTGAGCACCCCAGCTACACCCGCGTGTTTACTGGACTCCAGGTTTGTATTGGCTGAGTCTTTGTTCCTGTGGCCGTGAAGGTCTTTTCTCAGTTTTGCTTGTCCACGGCCCATCTTGACTCCCACCCACAGAAAAATGTCTTGGTTTCCTCCCAATAAAATGTATCTCTCTCTGCTCTGAAGTCTGCTGCCACTTATACAGCATCCATCCCATTGGGCCTTATGGAAGTGGTGGATGAGTAGCTATCTCCTCGTTATCCTTGAAAGCTCCTTCAGGACGGATTTATTTTCATTTCATGTTTGAGTCTTGTATCCTTAGTTGTCACCTTGTGGCCTGTGTTGACCCAACTTGCTGATAGAAACAGTTCTCAATTCATATTTCAAATGATCTCAGTGAGTGTGGAAAGTATATGAAGTACTTACTTGAACAAGGAATAACATGCATATAATAAATGAGAATGTGTTATTTTCTTATTATCTTAGGATAATAAACAGTGAATTATTAATAACACACCAGCATATATTTTATTTAAGTTTTATGTGTTTAAAATATAAAAACAAAACTAAATTGGACTTATTATTGGTCCTAAAAGGGTGTTTTTAGGATTTGGGGGGAAATGAGTATTTTTACTTACAAAGAAATCACTAGTTTAAGAAAAAAAATTTAAATGTGCGTTGTGCCCTCTAAAATGTTGCCATGTATTTGGAATGTGTGCTCTAAATGTATTTGGAATGAACATTCTATGTATGTTAGAGTTTTAAATATTTTTTTACAAAAGTATAGAAAAAATAGAAAAAAATGGACTTCTGTTCATTGTGAAATCAACCTTTATTTTATCTTCCTAAATTTAAAGTTCTTCTGATTTGAACGGCAAAGGCAATTTTATAATACTGGGTCCAAATCTCATTTTCTTCTTATCTTTTCTTCCCACCAAATAAGTAGCACCTCATGATTTAATGTACTAATATTTAGCATAAAGTGCATATTACTTTAATACAGAGTAAGCACTCTGTGTTAGCTTTTATTATTCATAAAATGTGACATTCCCTTTTCAGACTCTTTCTTGACTTAGGATTCATCATATACAGCCTTATGTGATACTTATTTTTGTATATCTCTTCTAGCTAACTATTCCTTAAGATGGTAGAGAATTTTGTGCATGGTAAGGGATGAATACATAATTTATCCACCGAAAAAATAATGAACTTGTGAACATTCTTTTAAAATTCAAGTTGCTTTGATTATTTGATGTTCCATAACACGGAGCCCAAACATGGGGAAACACCTGAGCTCAGACAAGTTAATTCCTAAAGGATCCCAGAAAAGCCACTGGAGACAGAAGGAGCCCTTGGGAACTAAGCAGGAGTCCCACCTGCCTGTCTACAGCTTCCTGGCTGGGAAAGTTCTCCTAAATTACTAGGGGATGTATTACAGCCTTCCGAGACCTCCAAGGCACCGTAAAACCCACAGAAGGCCCTCTTCAACTGAATTTTATAGACTTGCCCATTTGGTTAAGATTAGTTACTCAGTTTATTTATGGTGACTGACTCATTTGGCTTCTATTTGTCCAGCAAAGGTAGGAGGGAATGTCAGAGACAGCACAACAGGCAGCGGCTTCTGTTTCCCAGCTGTGCAGTCACAGGCAAGAAAGGGGCCTTTTTCAGAGCTTTTGCTGGGGTCCCTCACGTTTAAGATGAGAGCAGTTGATTTTTCAGAGCCTGGACCTGGCCTGTAACCCGTTCTTTTTTGTGTACTCATTAACCATCACAAGACTGGGAATTTAGCAGGCATTCAAGGCATCCTTGGAGGGCTGGCTAGTTGATAGACTGTGGCTCACCTGCTGAACTTGCTCCATGCGAGTCTTCATTTGGTTCTCCCAAGGCTCTGTGTTTGGCCTGCAGCGTCAATCATTTTCAGATCAATGAACGGAATTGATCATTGTATTACATTAATTGTATTGTATCATACCATTTACTTTCAAGTCAAAGTGGTCTTCCCTGTCATGATGATATTTATTTTATTTATTCTCGTAATGATTCAAACCTACTGTGTATCTCAGAATTGTTAAGTCACTCTGCTGAGAAATAGCAGGGTCACACCTACACAAGAGGCATCTTCTGAGCTGCTTGCAGCCCAGGAGGAGACGGGACCTGCCCGCATCACTGTCAGGACCAGAGGGCAGGCCTGTTACCTGCTGAGAGGTTTAAGAGGAGGGAATGTTTTTGTAGAACTGGAGAAATCCAGGGGACTTCAGAGAAGAAGGTGCATTTTGAACGAGGCTTGGAAGGAAACTTCGGATTTAAAGAAATGGCTTAGGTGGGAGATTTCAAGTGTAGACATTATAGTAAGAGAAGGAAGTGGGCATGGTTATTAGTAACTGTGTGGCCATGTCAATGAAGTTATGTAATTCAAAGTGTTAAACTTTTAAACATTAAAAATAAGTTAACTCTTCATCCGCGTGTAGGTATCTAAGTACAGTGATGTATTTTGTCAAATTTAAGCTAAATTTGATTTTTCCCCTTTCGTCTCCTTTTGGTGCAGGACATATTTCAGAATAGTTTCGTGTTGTTCAGGTTTTTTTGTTCTTTTACTGTTTTATTTCTTTTATGTGTTGGGATTCTTCATAGTCAAAATAGAAAAGGGAGTATCAGATGCTGTGCTGTCCTTTGAAGGTAGGTTGCACGGTGTCCCTGGTGGAGGTAAGGACATCAGTGTTTACTCCGTAATGAGTACACGCCGCCTCTTTCCCACTGGCCTTGGAGCCGTGTCATTCATTTGTTCACTCATTCAAAAACTATTAAGCACCTACTATGTGCCCCAGACACTGTCTGGTGTCTGTAAATGTGCATGCATGGCTTATGCTATGTTTTATATTTTTTTTCTTTCTCCTATTCCATTAACATTTCTTTGGGGAATATGCTAGGTTCCTAAATATCATCATATGAGTGCGTGTCAAAAAATCTCAGAAGGGAATAAGGACATTGATGAGCAAGATGGGCCGGTTGAAAATGCCATTCCTGTTTTGGACTTGAGTGCAAATATTAAGCACTCTGTTTCATAGAGGTGTGTTAGAACAGAATGCGTTGATACTTTTGAAACATTCCTGGTGCTTTGTATTAATTTAACAGATAATTCCACAGATGAATCAGAGCAGCGTTCAAAAACTTAATTTTTCTTTTTGGTTAATCTTCCTACCTACTGGGGTTTTGGTAGTGACTTAAGCTTGAAGGACTTTTCTTGGCTTTTGACAGAAGAATAGATATTTAAAGATTTTTATACATTTATTAATGCTAAACTTTCTTTAGCCCATTTCAGCTCTTCTCTGATTTGAAGGTGAGTCAAAGACCATTCAGTCAACCAAACAGAAAACTAGAGGTCAGTTAGTTAAAGCCTCACAGGGTATGTCTTCTCTACCCTACCCCATGCTCCCAGTTAATGCCATTCCTGGAGAGACCCAGCCAAACGAGATTAGTAGAAAGAGGCCCAGAATAAAATGATAAAGAGCATTGTATCTATACGAGGAAGCTCTTTTGGAAGACAGAAGTTGAAGGCTAATAGCTTTGACTGTATATGATTAATCTAGTTTCTTTCATTAAAAATTTTGTGCTTCTTGATGTTTTCATCTAGGGCTCAAGGTTTTGGAAGTGGAGAAAGGCAGTGTATGCATACAATTAAAGTTTCAAATTCTGTTATAAAGAGAACAGTCAGTGTTTCTGCCTGCCCTGTGTTGTACAAACTTCTCGGTGGCTTTTAATGTCCTAAACAGGGGTCTAATGACGTGTGCCTTCAGGCATCCACCTTTGTGTCTGTTGCAGTCTTTTCATGATTTTAAGTTCATTTTTATTGGTTGAGAATGAGACTGTCTTCTGAGGCAAAATCATGAAGTAGTACATGACTGTATTAAGTTATTTAAATTAGAATTGCAGTTTTAATGCATTTGCTATTTGAGTATTATTAGGTTGATTCTTATGTTAATTTTAGATTTATTAACAGATGTGCTTGAGTCTGAGAGTAATTAATTTTTTCTCTTGATTCAGCAATCATTTGTATAGTCCAAAATGCAGATGGATTTCTTATGGTCTTTTAGAAAATGGTTTTCTTTTGATTTTATCATTTGGTACAAGACATGTTTCATTAGTAACACTTCTAAATTTAATTAAATATTACATTATTCCATAAGCAATAATCATTTCTAACTCTTTTCCTCACAGTGGAAAAGTTGATCTTCTTAAATAAACTTAACCACGTTTGTTTCTCTAACACTGTAGTATTTTACCTTGTAAGTGTTTTTTTTTTCCAGGTGATGCATTTAAACTAGGTATCTCATTTCCACTTTTTTTTTTTGGTTTTTTGTGTGTTTTTTTGCGGTACGCGGGCCTCTCACTGTTGTGGCCTCTCCCATTGCGGAGCACAGGCTCCGGACGCGCAGGCTCAGGGGCCATGGCTCACGGGCCCAGCTGCTCCGCGGCATGTGGGATCTTCCCGGACCGGGGCACGAACCCGTGCCCCCTGCATCGGCAGGCGGACTCTCAACCACTGCGCCACCAGGGAAGCCCTCATTTCTACTTTTAAAGCATTTTTTTTTTTTCTGATTTGAGTGACTCGTCCTGTTCTGAATTCTTTTACTTCTTATAGATGTGGAGTTAGCAGATCCTTCTATTGTGGGGCTTATGCAGTTGCTTGGTGTTTCCATTGACTGATTTCCTGTGAACAAATCAAATGTCTTTACATTAGTGTTCATGTCCCAGTTAGAATATATCTGTGCTTGAACACTTACCCAGAGAATGCTGCCACCTCTTTTCTTTTTTTTAAGTTTTTTTTTTTAAAGAGATGTGTGCAATTTATTTATATTTATTTAAAAATTTTTTTGGCTGCACCCCGAGGCATGTGGGATCTTAGTTCCTGACCAGGGATCAAACCCGCGCCCCCCGCATTGAAAGGCAGAGTCTTAACCACTGGACCGCCAAGGAAGTCCCTGCTGCCATCTCTTAACAAGGGGATCAGTAATGTAGGAAACAGCCTTGTTATCATGCTGTATTTTACTTGTACCCAGATACAAGTTCCTAAGTCATTCAAAAGAAGTGAATACCAGTCTTTTCCATAGAATTTATTTGGTGGGAATAGTGGGGTAGAGGTGGTCTACAGTTAAAGATGAACGGTAGGATGGAGAAACAATTGGCCATGATAGATACTGACCTGAGAAAGGAAAATGATACTTCAAATAAGTTTCCTGTATCTTCTAAGGTCAAAAAAATGTCATAAACTTTCTACTTTATTATACTGATGATTAGCATTTGGGAGTCTTTCTTCTGAACCAGTACAGATAAGCAAGTTTGAAAACCAGAATTATCAGGAAGTAACCCGATTTTCCTGCCTTGGGTCGTCTGCAGATCTCCCAGCCGATTGGGTTGAGTATCATAATTTAGGTTGTGTCCTCATTCCGAAGATGCCGTGGGAGAAGGACACATACGTAATGGCAGGGCCACTAGACCTACCTGGAAGGGGAGAGGCAGGTCTCTGAAAAAGGAAGCAAACCCACCCACCTAGCGGAGTGGTACGATTGATGGCTAGTGGGGTCTGGCTTTTCGACTTCCAAGCCAAGGTCATTGCCATCAAAACCTTAATGCATGGTCAAAAGGGATGGATTAATTAGAAGGATGCCTGACTCAGTGGAGAATGTTGTCAATTTAATTCTCACTTCGAGAAGTTTGAGTTCCAGAACCTTGACTCGAAGCCAATAAAAGCTTGTAATTACAGTCTTTTGGCACATAGGGCTCTTATAAAACAAATTCATTGTCAGTGATGTGATAAACGTAGACCAGAATAAAGCGTGAATCTGCTTTAAAAACTTTTTATTTTTCTAAATGAGAGTGTAAATAACTCCTGAGGGCATATAAGCTGTGATCTGTTCCACAGGCAGGTCCCTTCAGCCTTTCCCTCCCCCAGCACACCTGGGCCTGGCCCCATGCCTCTTCCTGGGGCTGCTGTCCTGGCCTTTTCATAAGTCATATCCTCATGGGCTCCAACCCACCTACGCTTTCCAGCTCCAGGGCCCTTTTGTTATCTTCCCAACCACTTTCTGTTCATTTCAATAGATGTTCCCATTTCTTTCACCAGGTGTTAAATTCCTTGAAAGCAGGGCCCGTCTTAAGTTTTTCTGTATTCTTCATTTTCCCAAGGAGAGAGTGCTGAGAATGAAGTAGGAGTTTCATAAGTACTTGTTGTGTTTCTTATTTGATTTGCTATCGGAAGCATCTTTTATATTGAAGGGCCCATGCTAGGTTGAATTGTATTCAACCAGTTCTTCATTTCCTTAGTCATATAAAAGTTCCTGTGTTATTTATCCAAAAGGAAGTCTGAATTACTAAGAAGAGAGGTTATCCAAAGTATAATTCGTAGACAGGTTTCCTTAGCCAGTAGATTTAATTTGTCTTTTTATGTTAAATACTGTGTGTTTATATATGTGTGTATATTAAATTTACATTTGATTTTTCCTAATTGTTCTTGGTGAGTTGTTATAAATGTGATCAGAAATATTCCATAGTATCAGAAAGGAGAGGAAGAGACAAGAAAAGTCTTTGTTAATCCCTAAACTGCATAATAACAATGTAGGATTGCTATCATGTAACAAGAGAATGTTTAAATTCTCTCACTCAAGATGTACATATCTTTCAGATATTAATAACAGAAATGTGTGTACTTTAATCATACCCTGTATATAAAACCAGAGGGAGAGTGTGAATCTTAAGAAGAGGGTAATTACCCAAGTCTGTATTTCTGTATCAGATAGGCTGCTCTAATCACTAAACATTTTTATAGAAGTTCATATGATACTGAGAATGTAGTGATTAATCAAAGGTAATTTTATTTAAAAAAATTTTTTTTTGAAGTATAGTTGAATTACAGTGTTGTGTTCATTACTGCGGTACAGCAAAGAGACTCAGTTATACATATATATATATATTCTTTTTCATATTGTTTTCCATTATGGTTTATCACAGGATATACAATATAGTTCCCTGTGCTATACAGTAGGACCTTGTTGTTTATCCATTCTGTATATATGTATCAAAGGTAATTTTAAAATGGAAGACTTTTATTTATAGACATTGGTGTTTTAGGATCAGAGAATAGGGTAGTAAGATATAGATGAACATTTTATTGAATACTCACTCTGGGTCCTGCACTGTGTTTTCATGCATGAGAATCAATGTTCCCTTCCATCCATGAAGCAAGCACTATTTTAACTAATACTCTACTTTACAGATGTGGAAACTGAGGCTTCGAAGGGTCAGTAAATGATGTAAGGTGAATCCAGCCCTGACCCCAGGCCCTTGGGGTACTATGAGGGATGTAGAGCACTGTCTGGGAGCACTGAATACATAAGGTGCATACTAAGGGCAGGCATCTGACTTTGCAGCCATCTGTTCTTCTGCCTGCATCCATGGCAGACACTGCCCCAAATACCTTAGGATCTAAAAGCAAGTAGCTCTGCTAGGCTTATTGACTCTGTTCCGTGAAGAAAAGAAAATTAGACATTTGTTTCTGAGAAAGATTCCACCGAAGTAGAGAGTGCCCTTAAATCGTATCGACTTTTAAGAAGTGTTTTAGGCAAGGAGGGTCTCCAGCTTTTTCCCCAAGAAATGCTCCACAGCATTGTACCCTGGGAGGAGTGGAATATAGATTAACCTCCTTCCAGAGAACCATTTGTTCTCTTTCAGAGATGAGGTCTGCTCTTACAAGTTGGGCAGACTTCACACCTAATTATTCTACTGTCATTACAATTTCCTCCCCTAATCCTCAACCTCGTGGAGGTTTTATTACATGGGTTGGTGGCATTAGCCTGTCAACAGCTGGATGAGACAGAAGTTAGAAAATGAACTTTTCAAGGTCAGGAAGCTAAGCGGCCAGAAAAACCAATTTGTCAACTTAAATCATCTTGGGAATGGAAAAAATTATTCCACAGCGTGGGAGAGAAAAGGCTGCAGTGAGCCCCTGCTTTGTTTTTTGCTGTCTCCTGTTGGTTTTTTTTTTTTTTTTTTAATAGCATCATGTCTGGATCACAGACGGTTTAAGTGTTGACTTGATTTGTCAGAAGCTGTGGTGTGTGGTCACTTGCGGTGCTTATCTGAACGTTGATCATGAAAATCGTGGGCTCTTTTTACCCTTCTGGCTTAATTACCTGCAGACACATCAGCCTGCAAACACATGAAAAGTAAAGGGGCCTGAGCATTCAGTAATAGCCTCTCAATCGACGTTTTGTTACTTTTTAAAAGACTTTCACCTTTGTATTCGTTATCTTTTAATAATGAGATGTTAATCCATTTTCCATATTTGGGGTGACAGCATATGTGGAAGGAATTTCACTTACTGGTTTTATAAAAATTATTCTTTCACAATATTTAGGAATATATGATATAGTATTTTATAAAATTTAAATAGAATCTTCTCTTAAAATAGATATTCCTTGTGCTCTAAGAGCAAAGACATGGATTCCTTTTTGAAACCATGAGATGGGGGTGTTCACAACAGCAAAAACACATGTTCCCTCATGACGCTTCCATTCAATTTCTTGAGCTTTGTTTTTCCTTCATATAAGTCTTCATAAAAATACAATTTTTTGTATATTGCCATGGCATGAAATAAAAGCCATTATTGGAAAGCCTCTGTTTCTTAACAAGGCTCAAAGCTATGTTTCTTTTATTTTCAGTATGAATCCATGTTTTTCAGGTTATTTCAATGGACTGAGAAATCCAAATTACTGTTTCATTAAATAGTAAAGCAAATATGCAATTTAAAATAATCTGGGCTTTTAATTTCTTTTTAGAAGCCCAAAGAAAAGTTGTTAATTTTTACTCAGCTTATCTCTTTCTTTCTTACGTTGCGTTTGTACGTATAAGTACAATTCATGAATGGATAATCTATTGATGAATTTCAAAATATCATTCTGTTATTAAAACAATTTAATATATTGATGAAACCAAATTTTTAAAAAAGTTTTTAAAACTTTTTAAAATGCAAGAAAAGTTGTAATAACCAGGCAGCACATATTTAAATGTAATAATTCTGTAGGAATTTGTTTTTAAAAAATTTCCTGTACAGTACTATTACTTATTATAAGAAGAGTGTTTTTCTCTTAAAGGTTGCATATTCACTGAAATGCCGTAAATAGAGTATTTTGTAATAGTCTGGGGCTTTCCATGACTAAAGATGCTCTGAGATGAATTCGTTTGCAAAATGAGGACTGGGTTTTAAAAATAAACACCCTGTTAATTGTGTTTCTAAATTTAGATCGTTATATACTGGATTATCTTTTCTTAGAGTGAAGAGCACTTTATTTTATTTTCAAGTCAGAAGATTTTTATTTACTGTGGAAACATTTTTAACACAGATGACCAATGAATAATCTCCCTTACTTCTGTAAAACATGCTAATTCATGTCCATCTCATGCTCAACACAGTAGGATTGTGTGTCCAGGAAGAGTCACTTGTATATATTCTCAGCCCTGTTTATGCAGGTTGTATTTGTAATCTAATTAATGTACCAAATTACTCTATCAAGAAAATTGATGAGAGTGGGTAGGGGATAGAAAGAGAGTTGTCCTATAATAAAAACTTAGTTGAATCCTTTGGAACAAACAAGGGTGAGCTGTTTCAGGGCAAAAAAAAAATTAAAAAGTTACAGCACTAAAGTAAGCAAACCAGCTGAAAAAAAGAATTAGAAAAGGAATAGCAGAAACCTAGACTGGAAATCTGAGAGAAAAGCATAAATGGTTGAGGTTTATGCAAAACAGATGAGGGGAACCTCTAATTGGCAAATCCAGGAAAAGGCTTTGGCAATACCCCAGAGGATTAGAGGATGACATGCACGTCTGTCATTTAACTTCAAAATAAATTGTTTAATTTCTTTATTATTTTTTAATTCTCATTTTGAAACTCCTTTCCAATTAACTAAAAAAGTAAGCATTCCTGAAGGTTGTACAACTGGACTTCTACTTTGGCGGTTATTATTAAATATATGTTTAGATATTTTGTAAACATATTTAAGTATATTTAAATATAATTTTAAAATTTATATATATGTTATATATTATATAAAATGTTATATATGTATAATATGAATGTTATATATTATATATAATTTAAACTATAAATAAAGTTGATATATGTATATATAAATATATAATTTAAAAATATATATATTTAAATTTTATAGACATTTAAATATATATTATTCTAATTTACTATATATTAAAGTATATAACTATATTTAAAATAACCATATATTTCATTTCACTTAATATGTCTACATACAACTTTTGTCAGTTCTTTCAAACAGTTATGCATCTTCTATCATATTAAGGTAGTTAAATAGAAAAAGAATGTGTTTCTCCCTAAAACTCTTAAAAACCTTGTGTGATTAAACTTTGCAGTAGTTTTGTTGGAAATGTTATGTTTTTAAGTGAAAGCCAGCAATCATTTAATTAAATATTAAATATTTAATTGGGATAAAACCCAGTGTAATTTAATTACATAAAAGCGATTTTTAAATAACCCACCTCATTTGACACTATTTATCGGGAGAGCAAGCATCAGGTGCATTAGCATGCCTGTGATTTAATCATGCTTCCATTCTACATATGTAGCCATTTCAGCTATTCCAGGAAAATCTTAGTGTTTAGAAATGAAATTGACTCACGACCCATCCATTTTATCCAAGGGGCAAGCGTTGGTTTGCTTTTGGCGTACTTCTAATCGTGAAAAAATAAGAGACACTTTGAGAAAGCATGTGGAAATAAAACTTAAAGCCGTTTTAGTGGTAGGATGCTGACATGCATCTTGGCAAAGCATTAAAACGCACACATGCTACTCTAAAGCATGTAGAAGCAGTAAATGCCCG
Source organism: Pseudorca crassidens (assembly GCF_039906515.1). Taxonomy (NCBI): domain Eukaryota; kingdom Metazoa; phylum Chordata; class Mammalia; order Artiodactyla; family Delphinidae; genus Pseudorca; species Pseudorca crassidens. Next base: position 60,942,519 of record NC_090307.1, read on the forward strand.
AGCTTCTTCCCCGCCTCTGCGGAATACTGCTCATTTGGCCATCAGACCAATGACAACTCAGTAGACAATGCAGATGAAGGCCAGCCATGGTGCCATCACTTCTGGATTTAAAACGCCTGCAGAAATTAAAAGAAAAAGTCCATCTAGTGAGTGACATTGTAGAGCAGTAGACCATTGAGCTGCCCAGATCATCCTGAGAGGGCAGTGTCTCAGATCCAGAATCTGGCCTCTGGTCTTGGAAGAAACATAAGTCGGATTTTGTCAGTTCTGCAGAATTGGGTCTGTCCCAAGCTAGAGTCATGTTGGTATTTTATTATTTATCATGAGCAAATACGGCAGACTTGAAAAGAACTGGGTGCCCACACCCTTTAGCCAGGACGGCCTTTCTTTGTTGGCAAGCTCTGTGCGGACCCATTAGAATCACACTGTTCTTGGTGGACCTGGAATGGAATGTACTAGGAGGCTTAGGTTTCTTCTGTAAACGTGGGCCCGGTTTACACTCGCCCATGTGAACATTAGCAGGAATGCATCCGTGTCCAGTGCCTGTGTCCTGCATAGACGGATAAGCTGTCAGGCAGGAGTCCTGTACTTACTGAGCTTGCAGTGTAGACGGGAGGCATCTTGGTCACATACTGAGGCTCCATGAGTGCAGGTGATGGAGGCGGCAAGCCAGGTCTCAGGTCCTTGAGGACTTGACAGCCATCTGAGACCAGAAGGAAGAGAGGGGTTCCTCCTGCGAAAGGAGGGGTGAAGAGCACCGTGGGGAGAGGAAGCCCGTGTGTAGAGGCCCTGGGATGCAGGGGACCGGGTTTCCATGGAAAGGGCAGGGGGCTGGTGCTGGGAGGGAGGCCGGGGAAGGAAGGGGAGGGACTGTGGGGCTGGGGAGAGGCGGGCCACTGTCCACTGTCACCCTGGGCATCCTTGTGCTCAGCCTTACTGCCAGCTTGGGTACCCCCGCTTCCTCCACCCTGCCCCGTGTGCCCACCTGAGGCCGTTCTCCTTCTGTTCTTGCCTTTTATTAGACAGGATCCAAATCAGCAGGGTTGGTGGCCAGAGTTGTCAGTGACACGTCTTTGTTTCCTTAGAACCTTCTTTGCGTAGAACTTGCCCTTGAGTTAGCGTGAGGTTGAACCAGGAGTCCCGTCTCAGCAGCTGTATCATGGCACTGGGGACCGTCTCTGTTTTGACAAGGGAGGTGGCCTTGCTGTTTCTCCATTCTTCAGCCTCCCTACAGGATCCTCGGTTTTTCTTTTTATGCAAGTAGATTTCTGATGAGCTGCCCCTCACCCCACAGTCCATCTTGAAATCGTATTGTTGGTGGTGGGGGGGAGCATGGGATCCTTGTTGGGGTGTCTCCTGCATCCATTGCCAGAGTGGCACACTTCTGCGATCCCCACACCTAGAGGCCAGGTGTCCCGGGGCATCCTCTCCTCTCCTGTGGCCTCGATGGGCGTGGCCAGTGTCTGCCTCGAGAATCTCCGTGGATGACAAAGTGACAACGATGGATCCTTTGATGTGTTTCTTTTAAAGCTTACTTTGCGTATCTTTAGACATTTTGGGTTGAATTGTGACGTTTTTGACTTTCAAGTGGCCGTCTCAATTGCCAAGCCTCCCAGTTCTGAGGCTTCACTTCCCTCCCTGGTCAGGCTTTCATCCTCCCTCTACTGGTTAGTCATCCCGGTCCCTTCTTAATGCCCAGAAAATAAAGGATCGTTTTTTCGTTTTTTTTTTTTTTTGGCTAGAAGCTCTCCAAAGCCATTTAACATTTATCTGGAACTAGGCATAGTTCCATACTGGTACTTCTATATGTTAGTCAGTTCCTAATGCCTTTAGTTCCTAATCTGTAAAACGGGAAGTTCAAATTTTTTCAGGATTGGTATAAGGCTCGTACAACATCTGTGTAAAAAACACGTCCACTGCCACGTTTGGGGTAAATGCCAGTTTTCTTCTCTTTTTCTCCAGTCTGGGCTCTTCCAGGATTGATGCCTGCTGTCCTGCTGTGTTTCTGACTGTGTTTCCCAGGCAGGGCACGGGGCCCTCACACCCTGGGCTCACTTGCTCTTTGGAGAGGAAGCTGTGAACCGGGCATGTTCGTTTTTCGTTACCTGGCTTTGCCTTTCACTATGCCCACCTCTCTGCTGAGGCCCTTCTCCTACTCTCCCTGTGCTGAGACCTTCTTCTCCTTCAAGGGCCCCGAGTCACCTTGCCTGTCTCATCTGAGCAGGACTGGCGGCCCAGTGCACTTTGTCCTGATTCTGGGCTGACACTGGCCACTTCCTCACACTGTGATGTTGTTTGCGTATCTTCGGTAGATGGAGAGTCTTTACGAGTGACTTGTGTTTACTTCCGCCTTGCTTCCTCCAAGTTGGAATGTTTGGGGAGGTCTCTGTTTGTATATCTTTAGGAGTAGAGGCAGCGTTCTAGAGGGGAGAATGTCACAGATGGAGGAGAAATGGGTTTCTGTTCCTCCTTTAAGATATGATCTCTAGTACTTTTTGTCCTATGTCTTGAGCACTTTCTGAGGCCACTACAAGCTCTTTTTATCTTTAGCAACTTGGTGATGAGACAAGTTCTGGTGATACCAGGGCTGAGTGAAATAAATTTAAGGTATCATTTTCTTATATATTAAGAGAAACAAGTTAAAATGAGAGGGCTTCCCTGGTGGTGCAGTGGTTAAGAATCCGCCTGCCAATGCAGGGGACACAGGTTCGAGCCCTGGTCCGGGAAGATCCCACATGCCGCGGAGCAACTGAGCCTGCGCTCTAGAGCCCGCGAGCCACAGCTACTGAGCCCTCACGCCTAGAGCCCGTGCTCCGGAACAAGAGAAGCCACCGCAATGAGAAGCCCGCGCACCGCAGCAAAGAGTAGACCCGCTCACCGCAACTCGAGAAAGCCCGTGCACAGCAACGAAGACCCAACGCAGCCAAAAATAAAATAAAGTTATTAAAAAAATTTAGGGCTTCCCTGGTGGCGCAGTGGTTGAGAATCTGCCTGGCAATGCAGGACACACGTGTTCGAGCCCTGGTCTGGGAGGATCCCACATGCCGCGGAGCAACTAGGCCCGTGAGCCACAACTACTGAGCCTGCGCGTCTGGAGCCTGTGCTCCGCAACAAGAGAGGCCGCGACAGTCAGAGGCCAGCGCACCGCGATGAAGAGTGGACCCCACTCGCCGTAACTAGAGAAAGCCCATGCACAGAAACGAAGACCCAACACAGCCAAAAATAAATTAAAAAACAAAAATTTTTAAAATGAGAAATGATTTTAAGACGCACATTGAGGGTAAAGATTTATCCTTAAATCAACCAAGCAAAACTCTGATGAACTGTGAACCAGTAGTTTCCTGTCAAGTGCAAGAATTCCATTGAAAAACCCAATCTCCTCAGGGTCAGTTCAGATTGTTTCTCGGATGGTTGAAAATAAAATCCAGTCATAAAATCTTATGTTAGATTTTTAAAGTGTCTCTCTCTAATATATGATAGTTCTGGGCTTTTCCTTTACTTCTTGTGAAAGTGAGAGTGAGAAAATGATTAGATTATCAGTACTCAGAGGCAGCATTCCAGATGAGGGTTCCTTCTAGATAAGGGATGTGTATCACGGACAGTGAGAGGTAATGTGAACCTGTGAAGATGTTGTTTTCTACGAGAGGTTGTCACTTGTTTCTATTTCAGTTTTAGCCTAACAAGGAAATACGGTGCAGTCAGAGGTGGTCTAGATTTGAAAGGCCCCCCGGGTGTGTCTTGGCCACATCCCTAGCCAGCTCTCTCTTGAGTCTGCCTCTTAACAGGTTGGAATCTGGCAAATGGTGACGAAGGCTGCTTGCCTCCTTGACTTCGAAGCGTGATTGAGGTTGTTGTGTAGGATACAGCAGTGGTTCTCAAACTTTAGTGGGCGTCAGAACTACCAGGAGGGCTTGTTAAAATACAGATTGCTGGACCTCACCCCCAAACTGGGGTAGGGCCTGATAATTTGCATTTCTGACAAGCTCTCACGTGGTGCTGATGCTGGTCTGTGGATGTTTTGGGAGAACCATTGGTGTATAGATAGGTATGTTGAAGTGCTTTGGAAGCTAAGTTTCTATAATATTCTTGGAATAAAAGGTAGATTTTGATCTCCTTACATTAGCCCTATATTTGTTCAGGATAAAAAGGACAAAACCAATGATTGTTTTGCTTGAGGAAATTCTTAATGAAAAAACATCTTGTTTTGTGTCTTCTGTCCCTTACTGAAACAGCATAGAAGTGTCAGATTTCCCCCAATCCATAATTTATTGTGGTATTTGGCACGAAGACTTAAAAATTAATAGGAAGCTCAGATATCTTAGCTTAAAAATATTTAATTCTTGGATTAAAGATCCTTTAAAGTTGATCTGACATGGGTGACAGTCTTTTTTCTTTACCTTTACCTGTGACCAACCCATATTCTCTTAGTGCTAGAAAGAAGACTTTCTGTATATAGTGCCACAGTGATATGGAAATTCAGGATCCACACTGGTCTGAAGCACCAGCATCCCACATCCCGTTTCTTCATTCACCGTCTGTCAGCACAGAAGGTAGAAGGAACATTATGAAAAACACATGGGTCTTGTCAACAGTGGTGCCGGAACAACTGGACATCCCCATGCTGTTTTTACCGACCAGGGTTCTTGGCCTCCTTAATCAATAGAAATTGATCAGAGGCCAGACAAGAAATTCAGGCCAGGCTTTATTGGGGCCCCTGCTGCAGCAGGGGGAAGCAAGAACAAACAACAGGTTCCCTTGCTCGTTCGCCACCCGCCCCCACAAGGTGGTGAGCTGGGGTGAGGGTAGGGGCAGGTCCAGGGGTCAGGCCGGAGGCGTGGCTTAGGTGGTCTGCCCACCCCTTAGGTGGTGCTGTGTGCAGGGGGCATGTGCAGTACCCTGCTTTTGCTCCCAGCTCTTCAGAACTAGCAGTTGGTTTTTTGGTCCCTTTGTATCTTCTTGTCCATAATTTGCACACAAGTGTGCATGCACTCGGTTTTTAGTCCCTCATCGTTTCTTTGTATTTTGTTGCTTGAGGAGACGTTTGTCCAGGTGCAAGCGCTGCAGCAAAGGGTCCCAGGTCCCAGCCTGTCTCAGTGCCACAGATGAACATAGACACTGACATTTTCTTTTGCAAAATTTTACTCAAAATGGATCATAGACCTAACGTAAAATGCAGAACTATAAACTCCTGGAAGATATCGTCGGAGAACGTTTAGGTGACCTTGGGTTTGGTGTGATACCTTTTTAGATACAACACCAAAAGCGTGATCCATGAAAGAAAAAAATTGATAAGTTGAACTGAATTAAAATGTAAAAATTCTGCTCTGGAAAAAAAACATTCTTAGGAGAATAAAAAAAGACAAGCCACAGACTAGGGGAAAATATTTACAAACACATATCTGATAAAGGGCTAATATCCAAAATATACGAAGAACTCTCAAAACTCAACAGTAGGAGAACAAACAACCCAATTAAAAAGTGGGCAAAAGATCTGAATACACACCTCACCACAGAAGATGTACAGATGGCAAATAAGCACATGAACAGATGCTTGAGCAGTATACCGTGCAGTTAGGAAATTGCAAATTAAAACAGCAGAGATGCCATCATACACCCATGGCATCCAGAATGCTGACAGCACCAAAGACTGGCAAGGCTATGGAGGAACAGGAACGCTCATTCATTGCTGGTAGGAAGGCAGAGTGGTACAGCCACTGTGGAAGACAGGCTGGCGGTTTCTTACACAGCTAAACATAGTCCTACCAAATGGTTTAGCAGCTGTGCTCCTAGGTACGAGTTGAAAACTTATGTTCATACAAGACCTTGCACGTGCCTGTTTATAGCAGCATGATTCATAATTGCCAAAAATTGAAAGCAATAAAGATGCCGTTCAGTAGATGAAATGCATAAACAAACTGTTTTACATCTAGACAACGGAATATTATTGAGCTAAAAAGAAATAAGCTACCAATCCACAAAAAGACCTGGAGGAACCTTAATTGCATATTACTAAGTGAAAGAAAGTCTGAAGTCTACATACTGTATAATTCCAATTGTATGACAGTCTAGAAAAGGCAAACCTCTAGAGACAGTAAAAACATCAATAATACCTTACTATCCAAAAAGATTTTTTTAAAAAATAAAATAGTGGGTGTTGGTGAAGATATGAAGAAATTTGAACCCTTGTACACTGTTGGTGAGAATGTAAATTGGTGCAGCCACTATGGAGAACAGTATGGAGTTTCCTCAAAAAGCTAAAAATAGAACTACCATATGATCCACAATTCCACTTCTGGGTCTATCTCCAAAATAGTAGAAATAATAGAGATTTGTGCACTCATGTTCATAGTAGCATTATTTTCAGTAGCCAGGAGGTAGAAGCAACCCAAGTGTCCATCGGCAGGTGAATGGATCAAACAAAATGTGGTTTTTACGAATAATGGACTATTATGCGGCCTTAAAATGGAATGAAATTCTGACACCTGCTAAACCATGAATGAACCTTGTAAGCATTAGACTTAGTGAAATAAACCAGTCACAGAAGGACAGATACTGTATGATCCCTTTCTATGAGGTCCCTAGAGGAGTCAAACTGATAGAGTCAGAAAGTAGAAGGGTGGTTCAGAAAGTAGAAGGGTGGTTCCCGGGGGCTGGGGGAGGGTTGGAGAGGGATGGGGAGTTACTGTTTAATGGGGACAGAGTTTCAGTTTTGCAAGATGGAGAGAGTTGTGGTGATGGTTGCACAACAATATAAATGTAATTAACACTACTGAACTGTACGCTTAAAATAGCTAAGATTGTATGTTTTATGTTATGCATATTTTACCGCAATTTAAAGCAGGAAAAAAAAGATCAGTGTTTGCTTGGGGCTGGGGCTGGGGCTTGGGGAGGGGTGAACAGGGCAGCGAAACTGCCCTAACCATGGGTATATGACATTATACATTTACCAGAACTCATTGTGGGTCCATCACAGGGTGAGCACTAATGTAAACGTGGACTTAGTTAATAGTAGTGTGTCAATATTAGCTTCTCAATTGTGCAGACGTAGCACACCCCGGCAACGTGTTCATAGTAGGGGAAACTGAGGGTGGAGGAAGGGAAAGGAAATAGGTAGGAACTCTATTTTCTGCTCAATTTTTCTGTAAACGTAAACCTGCTCCAAAAAATAAAGCCTGTTCATTAAAACAAGCAAAGAAACTTAAAAAACACATGGGGCTAAACCACCAAATGGTACAATTGGGCTCGTTTTTGAAGTAATTCCCATACTGGAAATAGTCCCGGTGAAATCAACTACCTGGGATCATTGGATCGTTAATACAAATATACGGTTAATCTTTCTCTGTGCATCTCACCCCTCCTGCCGCCATCACTGCACAGATGCCCCGGGAAGAATTCAGTGCCACGTTGGAAATAGAACAAGGGCTCGACCTTAGCTTATGTGTTAAATAGGGACATACGTTAGGAGCACAGTGAGAACCGCCTTGGAGGTGCAGCTGGTTACTCGCCTTCCTTTTCAGGGCTGATTGGCTGGATTTCCCTTTTCTTTGAGAGAATTAGGAAAGTTTTCCTTGTTTCCCTGTTTCCTTCATGGAGGGGACTCACTTGTGCAATGGTTTTCTCTTCCCTCCAACCTGGTACCGTGTCCTCATACTGGGGAGAGCAGTGGGCCTGTCCCAGCAGCATCGTTACCGTAGAGTGACGGTCTGGTCCCCTTCCCATCCTCCCTCCTCTCTCTCCTCCCACTCTCTCAGGTGGATGTGGGATTAGGAAGCAGAGACAACCCCATTTTCCTTCCATTTCCCTTTGGAATCTTCCCGCTTTTTAGTAGCCTCACATTTTCGGATGTGCGGTGACCATTTCTGCTAAACTCAGGGTTCTTAACTGAACGGAAGATTGAGAGGAGGTGGTTGTGCCCCGGTCCATTTACTATTCCTTTAAAAGATTCTAAACACGACCGTCTTTACCCCGTGAGCCCAGCGATGCCACATCGTTGGAAGGTTTGAAGGCCAGGCGTCCCCGTGTGCTGCTATTTCTGGATTTCTCATTGACAGCAGCCGGATTACAGTGAAGCCCGTAAACTGACAGTTCCGGACAGGACCGCGATTGCCGTAGGCAGTCAGAGACAGCAGGCCTCTCCGTGCTCCTGACTCAGGACAGGCATTCCTCCTGAGGTGCCTTGTCCTTTCTGATGATGGATTGAGAGAGACAAGCGGCACACGGGCAGGCAGACACCCCGCCCAGGCATTTGGTGCCATTTAACAGCTTCCTCCCGCTCCTGACATTTTCATTTCCCTCCTTCGCCCCGCGCATCACTAACTGTTTGCATCTTTTCTTCTTTACACAGCAGTAATGCAAAATGACAGAAGCCACATCCAAGCTCCATTCCTCATTTCCTCGCTCTGTTCTAGTTCAGTTACACAGTGGGTTTTCCACGAGCTGAGCCACGAAAGGCACATTCCAGCTTTAATTGTACCCTGTATGGGGTGGAGAGGGGGTATCCTTCAAGATAGCCTGAAATTTGCATGAACCATCGCTGCTCAAAAAGCAGCGGGGAAACAGAAAGGTGTTGCATCTGTGAGTTGCTCACGCCGGCTTGGGCTTGCCTTGCTGGTCAGGAAGCCTCTTTCCCAGGAAAGAACAATGAGGATTTTCAGTCGTATCCCTTTGAGAAGAGGACTGATGTCTGCTGTTCGTTCTTGAGTGCTGTTCCGGGCTGTGCGGTGACTCAAGTGTAGCTTCGCAGAATTTGTCTCTTTATCTCCGGAACGATCCCTAGGAGGTTTGAGAATCTGTTTAAAACTTTGAGACTTCCTTTCTTTAAAAAAGGTAGCGCTGGGCCTCCCTGGTGGCGCAGTGGTTGAGAGTCCGCCTGCCGATGCAGGGGACACGGGTTCGTGCCCCGGTCCGGGAAGATCCCACATGCCGCGGAGCGGCTGGGCCCCTGAGCCATGGCCGCTGAGCCTGCGTGTTCGGAGCCTGTGCTCCGCAACGGGAGAGGCCACAACAGTGAGAGGCCCACGTACCACTGGATTGGGGGTGGATGAGGGTTCACCCACCTCAAGTCACTTGTCACACGTGCTATGGCTGCCAGCTTAGGGGGGTCCAGCCCCTGCCGTGCTGTGCCCTGAAACATCACAGGATACACCCCTATGTTGCTGCCCAGGCCACAGCTTGGAGCAGAGGAGGTGGTGGTCACTGGCTGAGGGTGGGCAGAGGAGCCAGGAGTTGGAGGGGTGGGCAGCTGGGGACCTGCCCCAGGGACCACTCAGGAGCCCAGGCTCCAAGTCCCCTGCTCCTGTTTCCTTGTCTCATGAAGTTTCATGTACAGCATACGAACTCAAAGGTAAAGTTGTTGGGAATTGCAAGATGGTGACCACAGAGCATTAAAGCCAAGTGCAAGTCCACGTGAGCCCAGGGCCCAGGTGACAGCACCGATCCCACATCCTCTGCCGTTGGCAGGAGGAGGTGCTTCTTGGTGACTTGCCCAGTGGAGAGCAGGTTGGTGGTGGCTGTCGGCTGGGAGCTCAGTCCAGGCTGAGACGGGCCGAGGGAGGGGCGAGGGCCTCTTCTTTGTGGCATGGTGGCTGGATTCCAAGAACTAGGGTCCCGAGGAAGCCAGGCGGAAGCTGCATGGCATTTTATGATCTAGCTTTGGAAATCACGTAGCATCACTCCCACCGTTAGTGGGGGCGATCACAAAGGCCCACCCAGGTTACCAGTGAGACTCCACCTACCAATGGAATCATGGAGGTTCCAGGGGAACTTGGGTCTGGATGTATCGTTGGAGCTGTATTTGTAGAAAACATCATCTGCCCCAGTAAGAGAGCTTGTGAGTCAGGGATTAGTGCTGTGAAACAAGTAAGCAGAGCCAGGCAGAAAAGGAGCCTTGGTGAGGGTGAGGTAGTTTACACCATTGAATAGAGGTCAGGTAGTGCCTGTCTGACCTTTAGGGAAAGCTGGAGGTGGAGCCACGCAGGTGTCTGGGGAAAGGATGTTCCAGGCAGAAGAGAGAACCTGTGTAGGGTGAATTATGAAAGCAGAGGGGCAGATGCAAAGTGAGAGTGGAGGAGAGAAGTAGGAGAGGGTTTCAGGAAGGGAGCAGGGGACAGTCCTTTCACGTCTCGGAGGTTGATGTAGAGCTTTTCCTTGTGTGTACGGAAAGCCATTGTTTTTGAGCGATAGTGCTGTACGTCCTGGCTCACTTTTTAAAGAGATCCCTCTGGCCGTTTTTTTATAGAACAGATGGTACAGGGACAAAGGTGGAAGCAGGCTGACCCATTAGGAAGCTATTGACATATTCAATGCAAGTGTTGATGGTTGCTTGGACCAGGTGGTCACGGTGGAGGTGATGGAGTGACCAGCCTCCGGATGTATTTTTCAAGGTAGAACCAGTAGGATTTGGTGACGTGTTGGATTTGAGTTAGGCAGAGTTCAGGGGCACGCTCGTTATTTTGAGTTGAAGCACATTTTTAATAAATAATCCTGGGGACCGACTCTGGAATATGCCCGGCTGGGGGAGATGAAGCACAGTTACTTGACTGATAATGACGCCAGATAGTTTCAGGTGTTAGAATGTCGTTAAGACGGCGTGTTGTCTCTCACTGTACGGTTTAGATTTTGTTAGGTGTTTCAAATTAATCACGAGCATAATTCATAGTTGTAGTAATTAGATTACCACTTTGTGATGATCTGCAGTGCAAGAGAGAATGTGAGGAAACAAGAAAAAGGAAGACCTCGCAGGTCTGTGTCCTCGGTGTCCTCGGTATGAGAGACATCAAAACAGGTCCCCTCTGAGCATTTACATATTGGTGCCTCATGACAGGTTGGTATGTTACAACAGCTCAATACGGAGACAATTTTAATGTAAAGTGGAACTCTCCTAGGGCCCTTTGGTCCCAAGCCACCAAAAAAGAATTGTTTACGAGGATACTAACATTATAACAATAGTTCTAGTTGAAGTGTGGGTTACTTTGGATAACTGTGGAGAAACCAGGAAGCAAATACATGGTTTTACGTTCCTTCAAAGCTGAATTCAGTTAAGGATCAGTATGCATAATCTAACAAAAATAAGGAAGTTCCGCATTTTAGAACTTTAATGAATTACTGAACGTATATCAGGCAGAAGATTGTTAAATAGCGTTTTGAACAGTTCTTGTTAACCTGAAGAGACACTTAACAAACTATCCATAGACTGATAGAAAAAGGATATTTGCATAGAAGTCCCTTTTCTGCCATGGTTCGCCCTGGAATGATTTTGAAAGTTTGCATAATGAGGGCAAAAAGTTGCAGGGCTACATAGAAACTGCATGCTACTTAATACATTATTCATGTTAGCCTAAAGGTGTAATTATTCAGTGAATTGAGAACTAAAAAATTAGCTCTGTATTAGTATTTATTTATACTGGTTTTTTTTTTTTTTTTTTTTTTAACATGCTCACCTTTTCCTGCCAGAGGTAATCCAAAGGCAATTCACATAAAATGTTAAATCAGGTTTTGCAATTCCCGGGTCTGTTGTGTTCATCCTTTTCTATTTTTGTTGTTGTCTTTTGTTTGCTTTTAGAGAAAGTTTCTTTCATGTAGAAAGAAAAGTCAAACTCTCATTAAAGCTGTCCTTCTGCAAAGGAGGAGAGCAGTAACGCTCTTCACCGCAGGCATGCCTGCAGCCCAGGCTGGGGTCTCCCACATCTGCTCTGGAGTGAAGAAGGGTCACAGTGACACAGTTTTGTGTCCTGGTGGTCCTGGGTTCCCCCACTTCCCCGACCTCCCACAGTCCAGGTCAGAAACCATGATTCTTATCCTTCTTTGTCTCAATTGTTATGACTTAGTTTTCGGTTGCAACAGTGTTTAACACATTTTAGTTCAAGAGTCTGTGCTTCTACCCTTGACCTCTAGAGTATCCAGAACAATAGGCAGGGTGGTTCCTTCGAAGCAAATGTCAGAGCAAATCATTTCTCCACTTAAAAGCTTCCAGCAGGTTCTCATCTCAGAGTGAAAACAGAACTCCTCACCATGGCCCAGAGTCCTGTATGGTCTGTCCTGTTTCCTCTGTGCCCTTGTGTCACTCGGCCCCTCCCTGCAGTTGACTGCTGCCACACTGGCCGCCTTCCTGCCTGTGGACCAGGCCAACTGTGCTCCCCACAGAGGGCCCGGATGCCTCAGCCCCATTCCAGGATGCCTGCTCTGCTCACTTCTTCACCCTGGACCCTGGGGGGGTCTGTGTAGGCGCCACCTTCCCAATGAGGCTCACGCTGACTGCTTGCTCCCTGTAACCACTGCTCTGAGCATCCTCGGTCCCAGGCTCCCCCTTACCTTTGTCCCGGTCTGAGATTTTCCTGCTTAGCATTCGCCAGTATTTGTTGAATGAATGACTGTTGTATATCTTGAAACTCTTTTGTGGAAATGCTAAATGTGCTGTCTCCAACGTTTATTAGAGAGCATGCAAAGCCACCTTGTGAAGGCCCCACGACCACCAGGAGTGTCCAGTTAGAGAAGAAATCTGGGCGGGAAGCAGCTGAAGCAGTGGAGAGCTTTTGTAGGCTTAGGTCTGGGACTCAGCACATGCACATAACCCCGTTCCACCCCTGTTTAGTGGTCATGATAACAGGATGAGAATGGCACAGGTGGCTTGAGTGGGTGGCCTGACATGTGTGGATGTCCTGCTTGTGTTTAACCTGAGGGAATTTCATGCACAGGTGTCTGTCCCTTCCCAGACCTGTTTGAGTCCCAGTTTCTAGAGCAGTGGTGGCTGCCATAGCTCGAGGGATCCGTGAAGTGTGTGCTTGCCTCCTGGGAGACTGGGTCACCATTTGCTTGGAAACTTTCACAGCAGGAAGCATTGAAGCAGAGGAAATTTTTGGAAGACTTAAATGTCAAGAGATAAGGCTAAAGGCAACGAGTTGAATCTTTTGTTTCAGAGACCTTCCTGATGGGCAGCTTTGCAATTCCAGCCCTCTGCAACACACAGACACACAGACACACACACACACACACACACACACACACGAAAGTTAGGGAGAAAATGCATGTTACCTTATACCTTCATTTGATTTAGTGGATGGTTGAATTGCCTCTTAGACTATTTCAACACTGTCCAATAAAAATATAATATGAGCCAAAATTACAATGTAACATTTTCTAGTAGCTACATTTAAAAAGTAAAAAATTTTAATATCATTTCATTATATATTTTAATACATTTTATTTACCCGAAACATTGTCATTTCAAAATGTCATCAATATAAAATTGATTAACGAGAGATTTTACATTTTTTTAAACCAAGCTTTCAAAATTTGGTATGTATTTTAGACTTGCGTCTCAATTTGGACTGGCCACCTCTCAGGGGTTCAGTAGCCGTATGTGGCTGGCGGCGGCTCTGTTGGACAGTATTGGCAGCTATAAGGAGTTGGCTGTAAGATAAAAAACTTCCTATGTATGGATTCTCTTTTAAAATGAATTCTCTCTCTTTTAAAAAAGTTTGTTTTGATTCAACGTGTATTCTCAGTCTATTAATTATGTTGTAGCAAGCTTGATGTGATGAATCAGACTATGGAAGAGAGAAAAAATGTGTACTTATAGATGATCATGAACGTGGTTATTAGTGATGACAGTTATATTTCACCTTAATCCTTGGTGAATCAAGTAGCAAAGATATAAACAATAGAAACAGCAGATAAGAAGTGGGATCCACACACACATTCACGTAGCAGTCTGATACAGCTTTCTGTTTTGGTACATGCGAATTTATAGAGGTCTGGCTTAAGAAGTCATGTACCAGTGAGTGCTCTTTCGTATATGGCAAGATTATCATCTTTTCAAAACTGAGCTGAAGCTTATATAAAGCAGTTATATTTTGGTCCTCTTCCAAGGAATTGTAGCTACTAAACACCCCACGTGAGTTCTGAAGATAATATTCTAAGGATGCTTGCAGTACTGCAGGGAACTCGACTGACTCTGAAAGATGATTGGAGGGTGTAATGCCTGCTAAGGGTGGTCTTGGATGCCCGTGATAAATAAGACGAAGAAGGGAGCTCTTCACATCAGAATAAATGGCATTACATTTTGTTCTTATCCTTCTGAGCAAAACAAAGGTGACAACCTTTATACTTAAAACAAAAAACCTATTACTTAAAGATGATAAAATTAAAAAAAAATAGCATTGGAAAGAATCCCTGAGTCTCAGCATCCTCCAGTTCATTCCCTTCTGTGGAGCACTTTGTCCCTCCTTGTGCTGTTTTCCACTCCCCACCCCCAATTCAGAGAGACAAGTAATTATATACACACCAGCTAAAATGTCTGGTGAAATCTCCGGGCAAAACTGAGTTGACTCGTGTGGAACTGAATTTAAAAATACTTGATGGAATATTGCTGCAGTCTCTGCCTCCTTGTCAGGTTGTATTTCCTGCCTTGCCTCGCTCGCAAGACCTGTGCTTTGGTCCTGAGCGCTGTTGCTTTGCCCAGCCTCTCCTCTTCCCTTCTTCCCCACCACGTAACGCTAGCTTCTGAGGGCTCGCCACCTAGCCGTCCTTCATTTTGTCACTCTCACTTAGAAAAGAATATAATCATAGCCTATTTGAAATTTTTGTTTCATACCTAGACAACTGTCTTTTTTAGGAAGAACATATTTACATAGTAAAATAGAGGAATGTTTCATTATTGTGTAAGTGGCAGTGGAATAAAAATAATGCACTGCATTAAAAGTCTGTCCAGATCTATAGATCTGCTTTGGTAAGCTCTTCCTTCTGTTTCTGCCGATGCATAGAAATGAAGCCAAACACTGTCCTTTTGATCAGTTTAATGGAAAAGAAATGACTTTTAGTTCTCATGGTTCAAAAATATAAGTAGGGGGCTTCCCTGGTGGCACAGTGGTTGGGAGTCCGCCTGCCGATGCAGGGGGCGCAGGTTCGTGCCCCGGTCCGGGAGGATCCCATGTGCCGCGGGGCGGCTGGGCCTATGGGCCATGGCCGCTGGGCCTGCGCGTCTAGAGCCTGTGCTCCGCGATGGGAGGGGCCCCAGCAGTGAGAGGCCCGCGTACCGCAAAAAAAAAAAAAAAAAAAAGTAGGAGTAGCTAAAGACCCAGGCTCTCTCCCTAAAGTGACACATTTTGTCCTACATCTAGTGTGTGATTTGCAGTAGAGAGCCTTGCGTGTTGGCATGGTAATAATTACGTGTTGAAACAATGTGCATACTCAAGCTATATCTAGAAATACCATTCTCGTCAACCTGGAGTAAAACATAAACGAAATCAGTTTTAATAAAATAATCCTGCCATATAAATATTGCAAATAGAAATGTATTCTTCTTTTGGGGTGTTATTAACAGGATCCTTGGATTAGAGATTTTCATTTTAGTTTAGGGGCTTCATTCTTTCAGTGTATTGTAAACACTGTTTCACCTGCTCAGGTAGTTTGCATTTCATTTCATTTTTT
Source organism: Pseudorca crassidens (assembly GCF_039906515.1). NCBI lineage: Eukaryota > Metazoa > Chordata > Mammalia > Artiodactyla > Delphinidae > Pseudorca > Pseudorca crassidens. The sequence continues at coordinate 60,957,945 of NC_090307.1, forward strand.
CTTTTTCATTTTTTAAATTGAGATATCATTGACATACAGCACTGTGTAAGTTTGTGTACAGTATAATGACTTGACTTAAATACATCATGAAGTGATTACCACAAGAAGTTTAGTGAACATCCATCATCTCATATAGATACAACATTAAAGAAATAGAGAAGAAAAATTTTCCTTGAGATGAGAACTCTTAGGATTTACTTTCTTAACAATTTTCATATATGACGTACAGCAGTGTTAGTTATATTTATCATGTTGTATGTTACATCCCTCGTACTTACTTATCTTCTAACTGGAAGCTGGTACCTTCTGACCAGCTTCATCCATTAGTTTGCATTTTAAATCATCTCACATAACTTGTTGGAACCTGTAATCAGTGCTGAGGACACTGTGATATTTTAAGGGAATACTGAATGGCATTCGATGTGTGAGGGAGGTGCCTGGTTTGCTGGACCCACTGGAAGAATGTGGGGCTTAAATTCATGGCGAGGAGCCAGCTGAGAGCCCAGGCCTTTTGAGGACAAGAAAAGTGTATAAAAAAGTTAAATCCAAAGCACGCATGCGGCGTCAAGCGTCTCTGAGAGTTTCCTGTTATCACAACTTCTTTCCATTCCAGTGGTGAGGACAGAATAAACATCGGCTGTTTGGACTTGTTTTCAGAACCACTTCCTGATCTTCTTTTCACCTGGTGAAGAACCACTGACCTTTTCCCTAACTTGGACCCTTCTTCACACACTTACTTCTGCAGAGAATCAGCAGGAGGTACACCTTGGTGGCTGGTGGGATGAAGTCGTTTACTTTTTCACTCAGTACATTTTTCTGTTGTGAAACTGCTAAGTGTGTGGCGCTGTGCTAGGCTCCAAGGGATGAAGACATAGTTCGGACTTGGCTCTGGTTCTCCAGAACTGGGTTCTAAGCTTGTAGAAGCTCCGGGAAGCAGAGGCATTTTTCTTCGCTTACTTCTTGAGTGTTTCCACTCCATAGCATTCTTCTGGGATTTAAAGAGTTTCCTTTTCTCTTGATTTTTCTCTAGCTGATGCTTTCTAGTCAGACTACATTTAATATGCTACTCATCCCAAACACCCTTCACTTCTCCTCTTAAGATCTTTCTCTTTCCATTCTGATAAAGCAGTTGTGTAAACCTATATGTCATTTCTAGAATTGCTTCAAGGCCCCCAACGATTACACTTTGCTTACAGTTTATAAAACCCCACTGGACTCTATCTGAACATGAGCTTTTAGAACTGTTGGGAGATTAATACGTGCATCGTGTCAGGGAACTCCTTTACTTTTTCAGCAGTAGTATTGGATGCTTGCAACCCCAAATGACAAGCGATTACTGGTTTAACAGCTGTATGTTTCAGCAGATATAGCAAAACAATACGTTTCAGTCTCTACGTGGAGAGATGGCAATCCACCAGAGCTTAAGTTTTTTTCCCTCTTATCCTCAGCAAGAGAAGCAGATGGACCACAGTTTAAAAGGGAGTGATGAGAGGTGCCTTCCTTAGAAGGCCTTTATTTCGCTGGTTGATTAATATCTTACTGTCCCCTTTAGACACCAGTTCCATCAACACAGAGGCTGCTCTGTGTCTGCTCACCACGTGGCAGTGTTCTTGGCACATTTACTTGGCTCGTTTTTCGGAGGAAAACCCAAAGTCCTCCCTACCCGAGCAGACCCACTGCTTCCCCTGGGCTCACTCCTTGAGTGCCAGGCTCTCTTTGGGAGCCCTTGCCTGCCCTTTCTCCTGCCCGAAAGGCTCTGCCCCCTTTCGTTGAATCTCTGCTTAGATGCTAACTCATCAGCGTTATTAAAGAGCTCCCCCAGATTTAAGAGCTACCTTCGTCCCACCTTCCCTGTGCCCCTAACTTGTCTTATTTTTCTCCTTGGGACTTAGCACTCAACCGATGACATATTGATTTCTTTCTTTATTGTCTGTCTACCCTAAGCAAGATGCGACCTCCACAGAGACAGGGTCTCTGGGCTCAGCACTGTTTTATCTCTGGTGCCTGAGTGAATGGCAGGCACTTGGTTATTCTTTGAAGGAGTGAATGAAGGATTAGGGGCGCTTGGTGGGTATCTGTGGGATGAATGAGGGAGGGAGGACATGGCTCATTTGGTACCTAAGTGTGGAAGGACTTGGACACTGTCCCTTAGAAAGTAGGTGGTGATTGTACTGAGTAGAGGGATACAGCCATCCCTGAAGAGGGTTTACCATGAGGAAAGGGGTTGCTTACCCTGTCATGGCTCAATGCTCCTGGGTAGATGACTGTAGGTCTGTTTTTCCTTTCATACACCTGTCTTCTAGCCTAATATCTAATAGCACCCGCTTTCATTCTCAGAAGTTTCCTGGGTTGGATGGTAAAATATGTGGCCATCCTACTTAAGAGATCCGATTGCATCCAGGGTTGCAGTTCTGTTATGAGCACGGACAGTGGGAAGCGCTCAGAGAAGCAACTCTGTGGGCAGCCCTGGCTGGACAGGGCCCTAGGGGAAAGGGAAGGTCTTCCTTCAAAGGACCACTGAGCGTGTGCAGTTCTGGACCAGCAAATGCTATGACATCGCCCATCCTGTTGAAGGGGAGACTCAGGAACAGTAGTGACCAGAGGAGATTCTAGTCAGTCCTTGTGGCCTCTGTGCAATCCAGGCGCTCCCCACCAACCTCATCCTGCAAGTCCCCACCCTGGCCAGTTTCAGCTGTGGGTCAGGGACCATTTTCCTACTCATAGGAAACTTGTGCCATTAAATGACAAACACCAACAGGGTGGGACTAGGAGTCTATCCTGAGATTGGGGAGCAGCTGATGTCAGGCAGATATCCAAGAAGAGTGTCACATGGGCTATATTTGTTACAGGTATCAGGTCATGATATTTAACTAAAAAATTATCTGAATATGCTCACTTATAGTAAATGTAATATGTCAGTCTAAACTTCATCTCATACCTCTCAACTCTTCTTCTTACTTTGCTTATAAAAAAATAATTTCAACTTGCTGTTAGAAGAGTTAAGTCTTCTTTCTCTTGTCAACCCAGCCTTCTTGAGGTTTTCAAAGTTACCACTTTGGTTTATGTCTTTCTACATATTTTCTCTGCTTATGCAAAGGTATATGAATATGTACATATATCTAAAGCTCACCCCTCTGTTTTATTTTATAGATATGGCATTATGTTATACCCAAGGCTTACCAAAGTCTTTTTCGCTTAGCATTTTCAGAACATCTTTGCTGGTCAATACATACTGATCTTCTTCATTCTTTTTAATTGCAGCGTAATATTCTATAGATGGATATATCATCGTTTATTCGGCCACGTCTCTGCTGACGTGCTTCAGGCTATTTTCATTTTTTACCATTACAAATAATTTTTTAAACTACATATATCTTTTGTACCTACCTTTAAGTGTTGATGCTTTAATTTCTATGGAACAGATTCATGCCAGCAGGACTGCTGAGTCAAAGGGCATTTAAAATTTTAACTGTCATCACAGACACTTTCCCCAAAGGATGTACAGTTCATTCTCCCTGTAGCAACGTAGAGCATGCCTGTTTTCTCACACCTTTGCCAGCAATGTATGCTCAAATCTTTTTATTTTTTTCTAATCCTTTAGGTAAAAAAAAATGAGATTATCTCTTACTTTTGCCCTTTATTTTTGAGTATGTATTTTATCATATAGCCAAGTGTTTTGTTGCATCTTACCTCCAAGATATGTAGCGATTACTAACTGCTGATCTTCATTAAAGGTAATATAGAAAATTAGGAAGATATACTGTTTAAAGTTTAAAAATCAATTTCTTGTTCATATGCCATATTTTATCAGTTATTTCACTTATGAGGTAATTTTTTTTTACATATTTCTAGGTTTTATTTCTAAGTATGGCTAATAAAGAAGTTTCGGGTCAAGGTTTGTAATTGGAAAGTTTTTTCTTTTCTCAGAGATCTGTAGGTAAAATTTTAGCATTCGAAGTTTTGTGGTGAATTATGACAGTCTCTAGTAGATTTTGTGCGCCTACAACAATATGGAAAGTCCTAAGACCTTAACAGACATCTCACCAAAGAAGAGATACAGATGGCAAATAAGCATATACAAAGGTGCTCTGCACCATATGTCCTCAGGGAAATGCAAATTCAGATGACAATGAGATACCACTATATACGTTGTAGAATTACCAAATTCTGAAACACCGACAACATCAGATGCTGGTGAGGATGTGGAGCAGCAGGAACTCTCATTCAGTGCTGGTGGGAACGCACAGTGATACCGACACTTTGGTAGATGGTCTGGCAGTTTCTTATAAAACTAAACATGCTCTTACTGTATGATTCAGCAGTTGTGTTTACTCAAAGGAGTTGAAGACTTCTGTCCACACAAAAACCTGCTCATGGATGTTTATAGCAGTTTTATTCATAATTGCCAAAACTTGGAAGCAATCATGATATCCTTCAGTAGGTGACTGGATAAACTCTGGTCCATCCAGACAATGGAATATTATTCAGAGCTAAAAAGAAGTGAGGTATCAAGCCATGAAGAGACATGGAGGAGACTTAAATGCATATTACCAAGTGAAAGAAGCCAATCCGAGAAGGCTACCTACTGTGTGATTCCAACTACAGGTCACCCTTGGACCACATGGGTGTGAACTGCACGAGTCCACTTAGATGAGGATCTTTTTCCACAGTAAATACTACAGTACTACCCAATACGTGGTTGGTTGAATCCGTGGATGCAGACCTGGGCTACAGAGGAACCACGTACAGGGAGGGCTGACTATAAGTTTTATGTGGGCTTTCAACAGTGCAGAGAATCAGTGCCCTTACCCCCTGCATTGATCAAGGGTCAACTCTCTATGACAGTCTGGAAAAGGCAAAACTGTATAGGCAATGACAAGATCATAGTGGTTTCCAGGGGTGGAAGTGGAGATTCACTTTTTTTAATGTGAATCTCAGAATTGCCTGGATAATAATAATGATAATAATAATAATGGATACACTTAATGAGACCTTCTTATTAATTATGTTTTATCTCATTTAATCCTCATAACTATGAGAAGATACTCATAGTATCCGTTTCGTTGTTGAAGAAACTGACATTTAGTGGGTTGAAAGGAGCTTGCCAAGTTAAGCATAGCTAGAAAGTAGAGGGTCTGTCTGCCTATAGGACTTTGCTGAAAGCAGTTTTTCTTAATGAGCAAATTTGTAACTGTTGGTTAGCGGGTAAGTGGAGCCTCTTGTCAGATGCCGTCAAATCTCTCTTTGTAATTTTGTTTTTAGCATCCGTCGGATGATGCATATCTCTGCCCCATACCCTCTCACTTCCTGTGTTTTGGAATTAAAATGGTGTTACATTTTGAAAAAGAATGCTTCTTTGTGTCCAGAAGTGGTTCCCAAGTGCATTGCTGGTTTAGCTAGTAAATGTTGCTAATTGGCCCTGCCTTGCAGATGGCTCGCCTCACCAGGCACGTCACCTACTTGGTTCTTGCTTACTTTTCCTTGCATAACAACTCTGAAGTTTTTATATTCATTTTACATTCATTTTGAGTTTCCATATATGTACTAAAAATGAGGTCCTCTCCTACTTGTGGCTGGAGATGAGTATATTTGTGGTTTAATTGGGCAGATGTAGGGATGGGGGACCCTGGATGAGAAATTCCCAGAAGTCTCTCCGGATTCCTCTTTGTGTGCTGGCAGTGGCCGTAGAGGAGAGTTTGTTATGATAGAGCAGAACATTCTCGAGCTGATACTTACAACCATGCCTCGCACCTCATGAGCCCTATGTAAGTGCTCACCTTACTTTCTACACCTTATGGTGCCGGTCCTCTTAGGTTCTTCACTTTCCAGAAGAGGGAGCAGGTTGTGTATCGTTTCTTCTCAAGGCCTAGCGGCTAGTAAGTGGCAGAGCTGGGTTTCCAATTCAGTTTGGTCAGATTCTTGAGCCCAGTTTGTTACCCATAGGCTTTTAGCCATATCCTGGTTCACATGTTTTTTTTTTTTTTCAGTAAAACTTAAAAAAAACAGGTGGCAGCTGGATTTGGCTTACTTGTCAGTTTTGCCAATCACTGGAATAGACCATTTGCCTAGTGGTTTTTTTTTTAAAAAAATTATTGAAATATAGTTGATTTCCAATGTTGTGTTAGTTTCAGGAATACAGCAAAGTGATTCATTATATATATGTATATTCTTTTTTAGGTTCTTTTCCCCTATAGATTATTATAAGATATTGAGTGTAGTCCCCTGTGCTATCTAGGAGGGCCTTTTTTGGTTATCTATTTCGTGTATATAGCAGTGTGTATATTTTCATCTCAAACTCCTAATTTATCTGTTCCCTCCTCTCTTCTTTGGTAACCATAAGTTTGTTTTCTATGTCTGTGAGTCTGTTTCTGTTTTGTAAATAAGATCCTTGTACTTAAATATTCCGGCTGGAGGGTATCTCAGAGCTATTTTGAGGGAATGTCTAAGAAGATATATGAAGCATCTTGAAGTCATATATTTCATCAACCCTACAGTTACACCACAATGGGTCTTTTTTGTTTGTTTGTTTTTTGGCATCTCTAACAAATAGAGTTGTTGAAATACTTTCTACTGGTAAATGCGAATGAAGGAGACACTGTACCAATCATGTAATTGTCCCATATCCTGGAAAAGCTAGAATAAATCAGGGAGAGCTTAATAAAAGTCAGGGGGCAGCACTGAGTGAAATTTAAGATGCTACAGGCCTCTTTATTCCTTTTTTTCCAAGAAAATGTATCATCTTGACGACATAGACCCCATAGCCAAAGGATTCCAAATACAATCGCCAGTTAGTGTGTTTTTTAATGCTGGTTTCTCAATCAAGATGTTTCAAGAAGTTTTATAATGTACCGTAAAATTAGACATTAGTTATTTATAAGAAATGACAAATTTTTCAGGCTTACAGATAATTTGCTTATGGGCTTGGGGCAAGTCCTTTGGGATTTTTCATTTTAAATGGTGCTGTGAAGCTCTGATTTCCTTTTGTCTCAGGCATTGTGAGGTTTTGGCTAGAGGGCCCTGGGACGGAGACCTACTCTTTGGGTTTCTTTAGCATCCTTGTGGCTTTGCGTCCTGCAGTAGTTGTCGGGTATGTGTAATTTGGGATCAATTTCATAGTAAAAACCCAGTTTAGAGAACAGCTTGTTTCTAGTTTGCTTTCATCTGCAGCTGTGTAGCTTTGACCTTCTATGTAACCTAGTATCTGCGGGGCTTAGTTTTTCCTTCAATGAAACAAGGATGCATTCTCTGCCACCAGGATGCCCTTTTAACATCCTGGGCACTGAAGCATCGCTCCTTAAGTGTTGCCATCCTTTCCCTTATCTCTTCCCCTTCAGTGACAACTAGAGGATCGTATTGGGTGCAGGAGGTTGGCAGAGGAACTTGGAGAATGATTTCCCAGAGACACCTTCTTTTCCACTGGAAGAGACCTAGAAGCCCTCGTCTGAGAAGTAACTTTCACTGACCCAGAGTTTTCTGATGTATTCACATTCTCTGGTTGCCTAGCAACCACAGACTCAGCAGATGAAGACACCAGGCACTTCTTAGCTCATACTTCTCTGTTGGAAGGCTGGGCTGGCTGGCTGTGCTAAGCTCATCACCAGGCCAAAATCAAGGTGTCCCCTGGCCAAGCGCTGGTCTGCAAGATCTGGGGAAGAAGTCACTTCCAGGCTCGTTCATGTTGCTGGCAATCCAGTTGCCTGTGGCTCTGGTCTGAGATCCCTATTTCCTGACTGGCATGGGGCAGGGGGTGCTCTCAGCTTCTTGAAGTCTATCTGCCTTCCTTCTTGTGCCCCTCCAACTTCAGGGCCACCAATTTCTCATCCTGTTAAATCTCTCTGATTTCCCCTTTTGCCACCAGCCCTAGACAGCCCTCTCCTTTTAGGGCTCAAGAGAATAGATCAGACTCAGAGATTAGAATGTCCTACTCTTAAGGTCAGCCGTGTCATATGACAACATGGCATCAGCATGTTTTCATAATCGTCATCGTGTGTGTGATGATAAAGGTAACAGTGAGTATAATCCCAGGAGTGACATGTCTTCATATTTACAAGTTCTACACGGTGTGGAATCTGGGGGTACATGCATTTTTAGGATCCCACCCACCACGAGGGCTATCTCCGAGTGCCCCCGGCTCCATCTGCACCCTGCTGGAGTAATCACCAGTCTGGACCATTATTCAGTGACCCAGCAAACATCTTATTTCTGTAGGTTTGGCTAATCTCACTTGGTTTTAAGAAATTACCAACAGCAGTTTCACCTAAAGTATAATCATTATCTTGATCCTCGAAGGGTGTTAAAGATTCCTTGCGATGATAGTAAACCTATTAGAAAAGACGGCATTGTTCCAGACTTACAGGGCTCTGGATGTGCAGACTCTTAACTGTCTCACAGGCGAAACAAAGACATGGGTCAGTTCACTGCTCATTTTATTGTGGGAATGAGTCTGCGGAACTGGTTTATTCGGGGTTCCTGCAAATATAATTGAGATTATAGGTCATGAATTAGAAGGTCTGTTATATAAATGGGCAAATGCAGCATTACCTTATTGATCAGTTCCCGAAGTCCTAGGGTGAAAAGCAGTAGCACAAGCCTTAGAAGCCGTTTACCTAATGCTATTGATTTTTTTGAGTTTGCCGCCTAAGGAGTCCTCGGGGCCACCAGGCAAGGTCAGGCAATAATTCATGTCTGGGAAGAGCACCTGGAATGGAGTCAATGTCTGTTACTTTATCATAGAGATAATCACACAAAAAGGGCACCTGTATCAGTTAGAGTTCTTTGGTTGCAAGCAATAAAATTGGACCACGGTTAATTTAAAGCAGAAAAGGAGTTTATTGTAAGGACATCAGGAAACTCACAGAATCCAGTGGCAGACCAGGGAGCTGGGCTGAAGATAAAGGTCAGGAGAAATCCAGAGCAGTTTTAGGGAGAAGATTTATTACCTAACTACTGCCCTGTCTTTTCAGGGCATGCCGCAGGGAACAAGATGGATATTTTTTTCTCTCCTTGGGCACCACACTAATCAAGACTGAAAGCCCTGGAGAGACTGTCCTGTGGACCTTTCCAGAAAGGCAGGGACCCAGAGCCTGCACCCACTGGTGGAGGGATGCACACCTGGAAGGGATGCAGGATGCAGTTACCAAGCAGGGAGGGAGCGGCTGCTGGGGAAGTACCCTAAAACAAAAAACCGACCTTCACTCTGAAATCCTTTTGCTTAAAATGCTTTCTTAAAAACTATCCTAGGGGGCTTCCCTCGTGGCGCAGTGGTTGAGAGTCCGCCTGCCGATGCAGGGGACACGGGTTCGGGCCCCGGTCCGGGAAGATCCCACATACTGCGGAGCGGCTGGGCCCGTGAGCCATGGCCGCTGAGCCTGCGCGTCCGGAGCCTGTGCTCCGCAACGGGAGAGGCCACAGCAGTGAGAGGCCCGCGTACCGCAAAAAAACCCCCTAAAAAAACTGTCCTAAAAAAATGTATTGGGTGGTCATTTCAAACACACACTTTTGCCTTAAACAAGATTGTCTTCTATTGCTACATAAATGCTGCCTTCAATCATAGAAATCCAAAATCCCCAAATGCTAATGTGAAATTAGAATATTTCAGGCGTATCCCCGTATTTGCATAATATCAATGACATCCTTTGACTAGGTGGATAAGAAGGGCCCATTTAGCATATCCCAGTGAAAACCTGTGACCAAAAAAAAAAAAAAAAAAAAAAACCAATCTGCAAGCAAATAACACAGGAGGAGAAATCATTGTTTGTTGTCCAGGAGTCATGTTTACTGATTATTTGTAAAGTGAATACAAACTACGAAAATAATCCACATTCTATTTGTTGCATGATAATAGCTTTTAAAATGAACAACATTTGTGTCTAACCTAAAAAACCCTCTGTATCTGACAATTTATGGGTAAGTGATCATGTTGTAATAGCATTGTATCAAAAGCTGCTTTTCTTTATAAGCCCTTATATTTAATCCCTCCAACCAGCCAACAAGCTACATGCTTCCCAGGGAATGAAAGATTGAAGGTAAAAAAAAGAGGGCAAAGTTAACGACATCAAAGAGAAAGCACCTGAAAGAGGTAATAGTTTCAAAAAGAATTTTGACTGTTTTATAAAACAAATATAAGCTGCTGTAGAAAGAATTGGTGTAAAATGAGGTTATTGCTTTTGACTTACTCGAAATGATTTTTTTCTAGTGTATAACCTCAGCTAATCTTGTAAAAAATGTTTTAAAGTAAAATTTTAATGGGAGCATTGGGAATGACACTGACTAGTTTTACTATTAGATCACAAAAAATGTTTTAAATATTGATAATGTAATTTTGACAAGAGCAAATCATTACTTGTGATAGCATAGAATTTTTATACTTAAAATATGAGATTTCTAAATGGATAAATAGGCAAAAGGGGGTTTGTTGGTGAGTTAGGTAGAATCTAAGATTGAATTCTGTTCTGACAAGGAAATAAAATAATGGCATGAAACCACCAGGGAAAATTAAAAAGTGATACTTTTAGTGAATGTTCTCCATTTTAAATAAAAACCTTGCCACGTAATGACTTACACCTATAGTGGAATTGAAGCAACATATTATTTACACATTTAATCTTATTTTGATTTACTCTGATTTATCTGATATTGGCAGCCTGTTAGATGATAATTTAAAAATCCACTGCTACCGTAATTACTTTAGGAAACCTTCCTAATGGTAATTTTATTCCCCAGAATAATTTAACTTTCCATTTAAAATGCACCTGTAAACACGATGAAGTATGTATTGGCAACAGAAGATGTTTATGTTCATGTAGAATGCTAATTTCCTTAATGGACAGCAATACAGTGCTTCATATTTTATGGTGATGGAGATGGACTAAAATTACTTTTTACTACAGGTACCTTCTATGTTTGTGTGTAGCATGAACAAGGAGTTTTAAGAGTTGAAAACTTGAAAAAAATTCCCCAGAAGTGCCTTCGTGGAGGCAACTGAGATTATGATGTCATATTTTGTCAGTTCTCACTCATACTCCAGTTCAAGCTACTTGCCCAGCATGGTCGCACTTTCGAAGACCCTACATCTGGATTTTTCCTCAGAAGGTGGGTAGGACTGGTTCTTTCTCAGAAGTATGGCACTCTATTTCTGAATCTTCACTGCACACCTGAGAGATACAGTCCTCTCCTGCCCTGGACCGTGGCTTCCTTGCTGTAAGCTTTATTCCACAGGGAAGAAATGACAGAAAAGTCCTTGAGTTTACCCTCCCTAGAAGAAAGGAGAGGGAAGATGGAAAATCTTCCAAGGAAAGATGGTGTTGGAAATACGGAGATAGTCCTTCCAGAAAAGCTCTGGGGATGGTGTTACCCCCAAGCGTCTGAGGATGCTCTCTGAGTGTCCTCTGCCAGTCACTATAGGACGGAGCCTTCTAACTCTATTCTGCAAATGTTGAGGACAGGTACAGGTGTTGGGGAAAATAAATCCTAGGTGATGGCATTCAGGAGACCCCCAAGGTCAGCCTGTGATGGAGGAAGGTTGAGAAGACTTCATGCCTAAGGTGTCAACAGCAGGTGTCTAATCAAGTTACGAACAGAGGAGCCAGCACTTCCAAATCCTGCGGGTTTGCCATAGGGTGAAGACATAGGGCAATAGTTGCCCCAAGAATCTCTCACCCTGTGCTTTTTACTTTTGGTGGAGCATGTAGCCCAGTTGGTTATGGCCTAGTTGGCAGGATATGTTTATTCCGGGAATTTGACTTGGTGGACTGAAGCAAATTTATGCAGGTAGAGCTGCTGAAGTAGAAATCCCTCAGAAGGGGCCAATGCTCCTGGCCAGCCCATGGGCATCATGCTTGTCCAGCACAGGAAGAGACATTCCGCTGTGGTGACTTTGGAGGAGGTCTTAGTGACTAGATGCAAATTAGCATACTACTTCTTCCCAGACTTCTAGAATAAAGTAATTTCAGGAGTTATCTGTTAAGTATTTCTTTTTTTTGAACCCATTATTCTGAACAAGATTTGAACCAGGCGTATGACACGTCCCTGTCCTCAAGCATGTCATAATTTTATGGAAAAAAATAAGATAGATATTGAGGCAGTTCCAGTATAAATGTTATATTCGTGGAATATAAAGTAAGTAGAATTGATGTGAAAAAGAGCTGCTTCCTGGTTGAAGTGAATTGCAAAGAAAATGCATCCGCGTTTCTGCAAGAAGCAGAAGGTACCTTTGAAATGGGTGATTGAGGAGGATATAGAGAAACTGATTACAGAAGTGGAGCCAGGGTTAAGATACCCTACGAGGGGATGGGGAAGCACCCGTCCACCTATCGGGATTGGAGAGGGCTGTTGAAGGGAATCAGGCATAGGAACGGTGACTTTCATAGATGAATTCAGCTGGTGCCGAACCAGGGACTTCAGGGTTGGAGGCTGTGGATGAAAATGCCAGACCTCTCCTTCCTTGAGCCTTCCGACCTCCTCCTGATGCCCCTGCTTGGAATCAGAAGCAGAGCCCATGTACATTGGCCTCCCGGTCATGGAGGGTGGATTTGGAGTAGCCAGTGGGGAATATCGAGCACAGGCTTTATATAAAAGTTTGAAGTACACAAATTTACATACCATTCCATGTTGTGATGAATAGTTTAAAGCACAGTGAATCGCACGTGAGGTTTACAGATAATATTTAGTTGGTAAAACCTCAATCTTGTCTTTCATTCTTCGGACTAGGTAATCAGAGGAATTCATCATTCGGTGTTTTTCCTGACACTCCAGAGCACGTCGAGAGGTGTAGGGGTACTGAGCACATATAGAATCCAGACCCAAGGGTGGAAGTCTACTGACATCTGTGGGTGTAGGGAAGAGGGATGGATGCTGAGCTACGTATTGGAGACACTGAGCTGTAATAACCTCTCTTCATCCTTTTTTGGCATTATACTTTTTTTTTGTTTTTGCGGTACGCGGGCCTCTCACTGTTGTGGCCTCTCCCGTTGCGGAGCACAGGCTCCGGACGCATAGGCTCAGCGGCCATGGCTCACGGGCCCAGCCCCTCTGCGGCATGTGGGATCTTCGCGGACCGGGGCACGAACCCGTGTCCCCTGCATCGGCAGGCGGACTCTCAACCACTGTGCCACCAGGGAAGCCCTGGCATTATACTTTATTTGGCTGTGTTGGGTCTTCGTTTCTGTGCGTGGGCTTTCTCTAGTTGCGGCGAGAGGGGGCCACTCTTCATCGCGGTGCGCGGGCCTCTCACTGTCGCGGCCTCTCGTTGCGGAGCACGGGCTCCACACACGCAGGCTCAGTAGCTGTGGCTCACGGGCTTAGTTGCTCTGCGGCATGTGGGATCTTCCCAGACCAGGGCTCGAACCCGTGTCCCCTGCATTGGCAGGCAGATTCTCAACCACTGCGCCACCAGGGAAGCCCCTGGCATTATACTTTTAAAAGGTGTGAAGTTACTAGAAGCTGTGCTGTGGTAAGCTTTAAAAATGCCAAGGAATCTTGTAAACAGATGAGGGCCATGACATAGAGCATTTGAATGGAGAATTAAAGCCCTGAAGACAGAGACAGAGAGATACAGACCCCATAGCTCAAGGTGATTGTAACTTTCTCCTTTGACTGTGGCGACCTCATGAATTGTTCATATATAGAGATTTTTTACCCCTTTGCCTCTAGTATTTATAGGCACACTGTTAACTCATAGCTTTAATATATTACTCAGAGGAGTATTGTGGGTTACTTCAAATTTCAGAGATGCTGCAGAAAACCATTTTTAATTTGAGAAACAACATATAAAGTGTATCCAATGTAACACAAGGGAGAAATGTTCTTAGGTAAATTATTTAAGTATCCTAAGAAAATAACTCAGGACATGATAGAACAGTATCAAGGTGCTGGAAGAACGTTTTTATTATTCAGGATAACTCCTGAATAATATCATTTTATGTGTATCTCTTAAATACAATAATAAAAATACGATCTTTAAAATATGGTACAATGGAAATGAAGCTAGTGAGCAATCATGCAAGAAAGCCTTGTACTTTCATGTGGACTGAGTCCAACAAATACTGATACCAAGCAGGTATGATAAATAACAGTTATTTGGTTTTAGGGATAAGGAAGACTGTTACAGAGGAAGGCAACCTTGTGTCACCTTTATCCTAAAAAGAAAGCGTTTTAAAATGTGCTTTTAATGCAACTCAAAGATAATTTGTGTGCTAAACATTTGAGCTAAATTCGTGAGCTAAATAGAGGAATTTTAAAACAGAAAGTTTATGCTTCTTAAATCTTGGTAATCTGAAGCTGAAGTAATTGTTGCATGGTGTTAATTTAGTAAATTATTTGAAAAAAGTTAGTAGGGTATGCATGACAGCTGAGATCTAGTCATCCTCTTCCTTTATTGAAAAGGGTTGTAAAATAGATAAAAGGACACAAGCTTGTGCCATAAATAGTTATTTTTAAAAAAGCTCCCCGTGTGTGTGTGTGTGTGTGTGTGTGTGTGTGTTAACAAAGTGAGCCAAATGTGACTTCCTTGGAGTATTTTCTGATTTTCATCTAAGTCAAAGCAAGTTCAGTAATAGTATTTGTACTTTCATTACTTTCTTTACAATCTACCTGTATCAGAATTTCCTCAATAAATCTAAACATGTAGACATAGAAGGGGTCACATATTGTCTTGGCCTGACTGTACTCTCCTTGGAGGTTCAGGGGAGTGGAGAGCACATGTTTAGTGCACTGAAGGTCATGGTCATCTAATCCATACAGTGTAGATGGTGAATCGATGTGTTGGGGGAGAGTTTCTGGAGAAAAATAGAAAACACCAAAACTCTCTTTTTTAGTTGTTCATGCTGTCATCTCTGGTAAGCATAAAATACTACCTTATAATTCTCAGTGTGAATAAAATACAATGATCAGAGTAACTTTCCTGATAATAAGTAAGTAATTGATGTATAGATTTTTGCCTAACTTGCTTACTTGAATCAAGCTTAAATGAGCCAGTATGTTATTAAATGAGCCTCTGTGCCTCCTTCTGTTTAAATTTTGCTGTGTATGGTGCGTTTCTGGGGGACCTGTTCATTGAGAAATGATGGATGCCAGTAAGAGAATGGCAAATTGAAAGAAAATTCATTCAACTTTTAGAGGGAGAAAAACTGTTTCTCTTATTCTTCCCACCAATGGGCCCAGCATGACTGAATTCAGTGGAAATTTCAGTGGGATTCAGAGACAACTTCCAGCTCTCTCTACTGTTCTGGACAGACACTGACAGTTTCCATCTTTTATTCTTACCATAGCCTGACTTGAGTAATTCATAAGCACAAATTGTGAGATGATGAAACCCTAAAATGACACAATCGAAACCACAAGTTATAATATCCTGAGATAATTTCCAAGTTTACTTGCCAATGAGTGAATGCATCTTTAATGTTGATTTTTATTCTATTCTATTTTGAGATTTAAAATACCAGGTTTTCAAAACTACAAATGCTCTATAATTTAAACTAATTATAAATACTTGAAGATACTTCTGTCTTATACTTTGATGTAAACTTAATAAGCATGGGATATTCAGTAGGTTAAGAATACAAGAGGCTTGGTTTAAAATGCCGTGATTTTAGGGTACGAAGCTGGAAATCAGTTTCTCAGTCTATTCCACATTTAACACTGACTGAATAGGTATTTCCTGAATGTTTATAATACACAGGCCATTTTATTACATACTATGAGGAATTAAGGAATGAATTAGATGGATATCCTGTCCTTATGTAGCTTACAACCTAGTCTGTGAGACAGATTTCATAAAAGTATGAAGCTTTTATAATTTGAAATAATAAATTCCAGAAAAGACTTAAAGATGTGTTAACGCACTGAACATGCCTAATGGGAAGGTATTTTGTGTAAGTACTGTGCTGGACGCATTGTAATCATGTTTACATGGCTTTGGGTATGGAATGCCCGGGGAGCCTGGACAGGTAGTTAGAAAGGTTGCTTGGGGTCATGATTCAGAAGAAAGAGAAAGGAAAGATCATATAGCATAATATAATATTTTACTGTACGATGTGTTTAGTAGACTTTAATATTAGTAATATTTAGTAGACTATAATGTAATACCATATAATATCATATTGCATAAAACTATATATATATGTATATATATATATACATATATATATATAGAGAGAGAGAGAGAGTAAGGAATTTAGGCTTTAAAGGCATGGAGGAGCCACCGGACTCTTTTGAGCAGGACAGTGACTTGATCTGAGTAAGATTAATCTGAAAACCAATGCGACAGGGATTAATGCAAAGAAGAGAAGTTAAACAAGAAGCTGGTTGGCATCCGTACCTGAGTTCTGCATGGTGTGACCTCAGACCACGGCAGATCAGACTCCAGGGGCAGGAAAGAGGTCTCATACCCAACCATGTTGAGTGCGTTTGCCCACCCAGTGCTTCAGGACCTGTGATCCACACGGCCCTCGGACCTGGGGTGGCCCCAAGCCCCTCATCCCTGTCTTTGAGGCAGCTCTTGGATTTTCTCCCCGCCCAGAAAAGCCCCTCGTACACAGGAAACACTCCACTTTCATACTCCAAATCCTGTCTACTCTGGGGCTATCCTTAGGACCTCCCACTTCCTTTTTCACTGACTTGATCTTAGATCTGAAATGAATGAGGAAGGTCTCATCATGTTGTGGGTTATTTCTCCAGGCAGGTCTTCTGGAATTATTTGTCCACCCCTCTGGGCTTGGTGGTTTCCTGGTTTGGAACCATGTCTCACCCAGCTGCACGGCATCGAGAAAATGATGTTGACTTATGTGTAGGCTGCCTGACAGCACAAGAATGCCGCCATCAGCAGTATGACCATCCTTTGTAAATTGCAAAGCCCTTTTATGTAAATTATCCCCTTTGATTCTTCAAACAACCTACCTCTGGGGCAGGTGAGATTCCTGAGCTTAGTTGAGAGTTGAGACAAGTGAGAGATGGTGACACGTGTGAGGTTTCCCAGTAAGTGATGAAGCAGGGGTGTCGCACAAAGTACAGGTACCTGAACAGTCAGGACCGAAAACTTATGGGGCAGGAACAATGAAAGACAAGCACAATTTTATTGCATTTCTAAGTACCAGGCTTTGTGCTAAGCAAATGGCTTATGTGCTCACCTAATCTTCATCACAGCCCACAGGATAGATAAGGAAACAATGTATCAGATAAGGAAACAATGTATCAGATAAGGAAAAATGTATCAGAAATCTAAATGTGACCCGGACCCTCCCACTCTGCACCCCACACTCTCAGCACATAGCTCAGTGCCCGGCCCCAGGCTCCGAGACCACACCTGGTGTGCTGTTTCTTTGTAGTGTCAAGGAGCAAAGGGGCCTAGCACAGACCAGCAATGCCAATGTGTGCTGTTCTTACATGAGGGAATCAGGTAAATGGTGCGAATGTGAACCTGAAATTAACAGTGATCTACTGAAAACTTTACAGACCAATGTCAGAAAATAAGCAACCAGTGAGGCCTACTTTGTGAATTTACTTTCCTGGCTATAGTCTTATTTATTCCACTCATTAAAGTTATAATTAGTAGCAAGTACCTTTTAATTAAAAAAACCTCATTTTCTTAGCTCATATGGGTGGTTTATACTCAGTGTTTTTACTTGAATAATATACCTTCCTAAGAGGGGTTTATTTGCCTTGATGGTGATAAATCATTATCCTTTATCACTGTACCACAAAGGGCCCAATTAAATGAGTGCCAGCTCTATTATTTTTCCCATTCGGGTACCTTAGATTGTACCGTACGAACTGACACTCTGTTTGTTGGTCAAGTATCTGCAGAAATCAGAGAGGGAACTGTTTGCCCAATGGGTACAATCAGGATCTTTTATTAACAGCTGTGGAATTTCATGTCAGCCAAAGTAAAGTCTGCCTTGTGATAGATGAACAGAAGCGACAGGCGGCTGGATAGCTCTCTGCTGTTTCTATCTGGAAAGGCATATATAAGTAGACATAGATCCACAGTGACCCTCTGGTCAGCAGAGGACCCCAGCGTGGAGCAGAAGGCTGCATTTCTACAAGGTAATTTGTTAGTTGTTGAGAATGGCTTTGGAAGGGAAATCATCTTTTAAACTGTGGTTGAGCTCTGAGGCCAGCTCCCAAAGTGCGTATTTACCCATTGTGCATTCTTCCATTGCTCTGTGTTGTTTATATTATTACGTTTATCACGTTATATTATACCTGCTTTCATTTTTTGGTTTTGCTTATTGGGCTGAGAATTCCCTATGAGCAGGGATGGTGTGTCTCAGAAAGTACTTAGGCCTATTCCTGGCACATAGGAGTCACTAAGAATTTTCTTTTTGGGGAATGAAAATATTGGGTTGGCCAAAAGGTTCGTTTGGGATTTTCCGTAACGTCTTATGGAAAATACTGAATGAACTTTTTGGCCAATCCAATACAATGTTTAGTAGGTTCTAGAAAACTACATGGATCATAAATGTTTTTGAGAGAGAAATCTATTCAGAATTGCAAGTCTGGAAGCCAGGAAATACTCCTGGCACAGTAAATTGGAGAATGTCTGCAAGCAGTATAATTCAGTATTTTAAAATGAAGGGTGTAGGGACTTCCCTGTGGGCGCGGTGGTTGGGAGTCTGCCTGCCAGTGCAGGGGACACTGGTTCGAGCCCTGTCTGGGAAGATCCCACATGCCGTGGAGCAGCTAAGCCCATGTGCCACAACTACTGAGCCTGTCCTCTAGAGCCTACGAGCCACAACTACTGAGCCCACGTGCCACAACTACTGAAGCCTGTGTGCCTGGAGCCCGTGCTCCACAACAAGAGAAGCCACCGCAATGAGAAGCCCACGCACTGCAACGAAGAGTAGCCTCCACTCGCCACAACTAGAGAAAGCCGGAGCGCAGCAACAAAGACCCAACGCAGCCAAAAATAAATAAATAAAATAAAATTTATTAAAATGAAAAAAATAAAATGAAGGGTGTTACTAAAGTTCATTAATTCTAACCGCCTTGATAAAACCCTTTAGGAAAAGCTTAACCTTTCTTCAGTCACATAGTAATCAGAAATAAAGGGTTCAGGGCAGGCCTTCTTCAAATCTATAATTCTAATCCAAAGGGAAATTAAATTATGATTATATGTTGAGTTATTTGTTTTCTGGCATTTTAATGGAATGTGAATAATGCTATTATAATAGATCTCAAAAGCAAAGTCCTATGACCCAGAAAGATACTTACCTTTTTTCACTTTGAGGATGAATATTTCTTAGATACCACATCTCCATTGATTAAGTAATTTTAGAAAGAGAATGGTTCAGTGAATGTTTTGACTGTACATTTTTGTATTTTTGAGACCTCTGATTACTTTAGCCAACTTCCTCGTAGGGGAAAATAAGAAAATCAGAGGGCTTTTATGTTTGGAAATATGGGAAGTAAAAGTTCTAAAATCTTGTGTTGACTATGTGGGAACAACATGGAAATTTTTGAACAGTGCTTAATAAAAACCTGAATCAGGTTGTATGTTTGTATTTTGAGATTTGAATCTCTGTTACACTGGCCCCCTTTCTGACTGTAAGACCCTTGAGGAGGGATCACGCCATAATTTTCTTTTTACCCAAACTGACTTTCACAGAGTCTGAAATATAATAGAAATTACTGATGTTTGTGGAATGAATGAATTATGAAAAATTGACTCAGGCATGTTAAAAACCAAGTTAAATATTTTTTGCCCTCTCTTTCTGGGCTGCTATACCTCATGCAGTCCTAACTATATATCAAAACCCATGACAGTACCTTTGATCAAGCCTGAAGGGTATTAAATGGCTTTAAAAAGTCAGAGTGTGGCTAGCAGAACACCTTAACAGGAGCAGACAGTGTATTGCTATAATGGCATTATTAAGGAACACCAACATTTTCATTTTGAATGATAATGATGTGGAAACAATTGGGCAATTAGAAACATTGAAGTGATTTGTAAGGCCAATCATATTTTTTTATGTATCTTTACTGGAGTATAATTGCTTTACAATGTTGTGTTAGTTTCTGTTGTACAACAAAGTGAATCAGCTATAACTATGCATATATCCCCATATCCCCTCCCTCTTGAGACTCACTCCCTCCCGTCCTCCCTATCCCACCCCTCTAGGTGGTCACAAAGCACCGAGCTGATCTCCCTGTGCTATGCAGCAGCTTCCCATTAGCCATCCATTTTAATTTGGTAGTGTATATATGCCAATGCTACTCTCTCACTTCATCCCAGCTTCCCCTTCCCCTGCTGTGTCCTCAAGTCCGTTCTCTACATCTGCGTCTTTATTCCTGCCCTGCCACTAGGTTCATCAGTACTGTTTTTCTAGATTCCATATATATGTGTTAGCATACAGTATTTGTTTTTCTCTTTCTGACTTACTTCACTCTGTATGACAGACTCCAGGTCCATCCACATCATTACAAATAACTCAATTTCATTCCTTTTTATGGCTGAGTAATATTCCATTGTATATATGTGCCACATCTTTATCCATTCATCTGTCGATGGACATTTAGGTTGTTTCCATGTCCTGGCAATTGTAAATAGTGCTGCAGTGAACATTGCGGTGCATGTCTCTTTTTGAATTATGGTTTTCTCAGGGTATGTGACCAGTAGTGGGATTGCTGGGTCATATGGTAGTTCTATTTTTAGTTTTTTAAGGAACCTCCATACTGTTCTCCATAGTGGCTGTATCAATTTACATTCCACCAACAGTGCAAGAGGGTTCCCTTTTCTCCACACCCTCTCCAGCATTTACCGTTTGTAGATTTTTTGATGACGGCCATTCTGACTGGTGTGAGGTGATAACTCATTGTAGTTTTGATTTGCATTTCTCTAATGATTAGTGATGTTGAGCGTCTTTTCACGTGTTTGTTGGCAACCTGTATATCTGCTTTGGAGAAATGTCTGTTTAGGTCTTAGGCCTATTTTTGGATTGGGTTGGTTGTTTTTTTGATATTGAGCTGCATGAGCTGCTTGTATATTTTGGAACTTAATTCTTTGTCAGTTGCTTAGTTTGCAAATAGTTTCTTCCATTCTGAGGGTTGTCTTTTCATCTTGTTTACTGTTTCCTTTGCTGTGCAAAAGCTTTTAAGTTTCATTAGGTCCCATTTTTTTATTTTTTTATTTTATTTCCATTAGGAGGTGGGTCAAAAAGGATCGTGCTGTGATTTATGTCATAGAGTGTTCTGCCTATGTTTTCCTCTAAGAGTTTGATAGTGTCTGGCCTTACATTTAGGTCTTTAATCCATTTTGAGTTTATTTTTGTGTATGGTGTTAGGGAGTGTTCTAATTTCATTCTTTTACATGGAGCTGTCCAGTTTTCCCAGCACCACTTATTGAAGAGGCTGTCTTTTCTCCATTGTATATTCTTGCCTCCTGTGTCAAAGATAAGGTGACCATAGGTGTATGGGTTTACCTCTGGGCTTTCTGTCCTGTTCCATTGATCTATATTTCTGTTTTTGTGCCAGTGTCTTGATTACTGTAGCTTTGTAGTATAGTCTGAAGTCAGGGAGCCTGATTCCTCCAGCTCCGTTTTTCTTTTTCAACATTGCTTTAGCTCTTCGGGATCTCTAGTGTTTCCATACAAATTGTAAAATTTTGTGTTCTAGTTCTGTGAAAAATGCCATTGGTGATTTGATAGGGATTGCATTGAATCTGTAGATTGCTTTGGGTAGTATAGTCATTTTCACAGTGTTGATTCTTCCAATCCAGGAACACAGGCCAACCACATTTAATCTTGAGTTTCATGCGTGAAGGCTGCTCTAGTCATAATGTTCTGTCTTCCCCTATTTTTGCTGGTTAAAACCAAATTTTCTTTGTTTTTCTGATAATACCAGGAGCATGCTATCCCTGTGTCCACAGAATACACAGATTATCTGAGGATTGGAGAGAAATACGGTGACTCAGGAAATGACATTATTGTATAGTATGCATGCATGAGAGATTTGGGTGGAAGAGGTATATTTGTCCTTCCTTAATTACCTTGTCAATAAGAAAGAGAGAGTTGGAGAACAAAACCTTGAAAGTTACAGAGGGATCTGAAGAAATAAGATCTCCTGGAATTAGTTTGCTTCTGCTTTGGAAGTAGTATTTCTGGGGCACTGAGTTCACATTATCATCATAGCAATTCTCAGGCATTGCCTTGAACTGGTGTAAATCCTGTAAATGTTCACTCTGAAGGTGGGTGGGTGATGGTACTGGCAGGCTGAGATGGGACTTCCTTGCTTTGACATTGCTCATTTTATTTTTATAAAAACACATGAATGTGTTTTTATGAAAATGTTAATAACTAACATTGGAGGGGGGTGACCGCTCGCTAAGCATTCCACCCGTGTGACCTTATTCTATTTTCTACTGGCCCTATGAAGGTAGGAGCTGGTGTCATCCACTTTCATGTGAGACTTTCATGTCTCATTTTTTGGGAGTAACTTGCCCACAGTTCCACAGCTAAGATGTGGCAGAACTAGGATGGAAAACCAGGCAGTCTGATCCCAAAGGCTAACCTTTGCTATTACTACTATTTTGCAATGCCTTCCTGTTCTAGAACTATTAAAAGGCCAATGAACAGAAATAAACAGAGACATGGTACATGAGTAACCAATAAGATATGCTTAACATTTAACTTAATTCACTTTTTCTGCCAAAAAAAAGTGTTGACTCTCTACCATGGGAAATGCTGTGTGGGAAATATGAGGATGAGTTCCGCATGAGGTTTTCTGCTCAGGAAGTAAGAGGGTATGATAGAAGCCATCTAGAATATCAGTAAACAGCTCAGATTCAAAGTGGGAAATAAGTGCTTTCTAAAGGTTATAAAAAGAGTAATTACACCTGAAGAAAGTCTAGGAAGGCATTGTAGAGGATGTGGCATTTGCACTGGGATTTGGAAGACCAGGTAGTTATCAGGAATGCAGACTCAGGTTGGGGATGCGGGGAATCAGGCTCAAAGGGGAGGGGGACATACGTGAGTAAGTATCGGGAAAGGAAGAGATGCGGCTGGAGTTTTCAAAAATGAGATTTGAATTGTCATGTGCTGTAGAAAGAGATTTGGTGGTGCCAGATGTTAGAAAGCCCTAGGACCTGAGCAGTGATCAGTAGGCAGCGGGGTGTCACAGAAAGCCTTGGGGTTAAGTTGACTTGGGCATGGCTGGTTTCCACTGTGTCAGTCTAATGATCAAGGCCTGGAGCCAGTGATCCCAGAGGCGTGGTAGCTTGTCTTCTGGGGGTGTGGTCTTCCCGAAGCTGGTCAGACTCCTCCTCTAGCCATATTGCCTTTCCTTTGTGTTGTCAACTTCCCTTAAATCGGAAGACTTATCGGCCCCAGATCATAGGAGAGGCGTGCTTGTAATCTTAATAAATCCCATATGTCTCGTGTTTCTGGAGTCATTTTCCAGTCTGCAAAATGTCGTGAGAAGATACACATGATGATATGTAATGATGACTCTTCCTCCTAAAGAACAATGCTTTGGAAAACACTTTGAATTTGATCAGGTGTGGACAGTGAATAGTACAGGAAGCACAGGAAACAGTATTAAATACAAAGAGAAGGAATAAGACATAAGAAAGTGTTCACGAAAGGTTATAGCTCTTTTATAGAATGTGCTGAGTTTCTAATGGTCAGAATAAATATGTTTAAAGCAGTAGTTTAAAAATTGAGGTTGAAAAAAAAGACTTAAAGAAAAGGGAAACAGAAACAAAGCTTTCTTGAAGCTTACTAAAAACAGTCTTTGTGCTGAGTTTTTCCTAAGTATCGTCTCAATTAATCCTGGCAGTAGCCCTGAGCTGGAGGGTTGCATTATCTCCATTTGCACATGAGGAAGCAGAGGCTTAGAGAATTTGAGCGACTTGACCAGTGGGAGGGAAGTGCTCACAAGTGGCAGAGTGGGGGCATGAATCCCGGTCAGGTGACTCCAGAGGCTGCTGTTCTCCAGCTAAATGGAGGGTCAGAGCTCATCCTGTTAGTAAAATCTCCTAGCAAGACATGCAAACCAAAAAGGATCCCAGACCCTTTGAGTTATTCAGAAACATACATGCACCCCAGTGTTCATAGCAGCACTATTTACAATAGCATGTAAAGCTATTGTAAGACATGAAAGCAGCCTAAATGTTCATCAACAGATGAATGGATAAAGATGTGGTACATATATACAATGAAATATTACTCAGCCTGAAAAAAGAATAAATAATGTCATTTGCAGCAACGTGGGTGGACCTAGAGATGATCATACTAAGTGAAGTAAGTCAGACAGAGAAAGACAAATATATGATATAGCTTACATGTGGAATCTAAAAAAATGATACAGATGAACTTATTTATGAAGCAAAAATAGACTCACAGACATAGAGAACGAACTTATGGTTACCAAAGGGAAGAGGTGAGGGAGGGATAAATTAGGAGTTTGAGACTGACACATACACACTACTATACATAAAATAGACAACCAACAAGGATCTACTGTAGAGCATAGAGAACTCTACTCAATTATCTTGTAATAATCTATAATGGAAAAGTATCTGAAAACGAATCATTTTGCTGTACACCTGAAACTAGCACAGCATTGTAAATCAATTACTGTATATTTCAATTTAAAAATAAATTTAAAAAAGAAGAAAAGTAATTTTTAAGTGTCAGACTGGTTTTGATAATACTTCCCCCCTTGCTGTTGTGGGTTGTGTTTACGGGGGCACAATGAAGCGTGAGGCGTGGGCTCCCTTTAGCTGATGGAGACGGGCTGCCACACAGTCATTTGTGCTACTGTATCGTGTGTCATTCAATGGCACTTAGCGCTGGGATGGGACGTGCTGGGGTTGTCAGGGTGGATACACTGCCTTGCAGTCATTTCTGAAAGTTTTGAGTGCATTCAGTCGTCCAGTAAGTTTATGACAATTTACCTGATCTTTCTGTGCGTCATCATGTAATTTTAAGCTTTAAAAATGCCCTGGTGGGGCTTCCCTGGTGGCGCAGTGGTTGAGAGTCCACCTGCCGATGCAGGGGACACGGGTTCGTGCCCCGGTCCAGGAAGATCCCACATGCTGCGGAGCGGCTGGGCCCGTGAGCCATGGCCGCTGAGCCTGCGCGTCCGGAGCCTGTGCTCCACAACGGGAGAGGCCACAGCAGTGAGAGGCCCGCGTGCCGCAAAAAAAAAAAAAAAAAAGCCCTGGTGTATCTTTGACATATAGTTTATTTTCGATGTACTTGGTATTTCTTGTTTAGAGTTTGCCTACCTCAGAGGGCTTTTATTTAGAATTAGCTGCTCTGACCATTGGCTTCTGGAAAGTTAATAGGAACAGTGGTGTTTGGTGCCATGCTGCCTGTTAAGGTGGTTCAGGTGATATGGGCCATGCCTTGTGGCCACCCTCCCATCAAAGCACAGCTTCGCTGTCTACCTTCAGTAAAGCACATGGGTTTTGACAGGAATTGACATTGCTCTCATGATGGTTTGAAGATAAATTGGTAAAAATGTTGTTTAAACTCCTTAATGTAAAATATTTTTATAAAAGTTCCTTTCTCAGGGCTCCAATGACACTGACAGCATTGTTAATACTCAGTATTCTACTGTCAGCAATTATTTGATGTCAGTTTAATCATTTCACTGGTTAATGTTGGCTTTTTAGCATGATCATTCAAATATACCAAAAGTTTGGGTTGATTATTCCTCACCAAGTAGATTTATTTTAAAGTCAAGAGAATTGCATCACTTGTAACATCAGGTATGCCTTTTCCAGGATTCTCCTTTAAATCAAGTCATTATAACTTATTGTTCTGATACTTAGTCATTGATCTGTTTTGACTTGTTTTGTTTCTTAATAGGATCATGAAAAGTCATTTTGCAAATTAGGCCTTCAGAAAATGAAAACAATCATGTTCCCCTGATTCTAACAGCACTCATAAAGTTTAGCACGCAACATCTCAATTTCAGTCTTCCTCTGTAGAAACAGGTTTCCTGAGTAGATTTCTTTTCATGCACGGTAGTCTGTTGTATCTGTACCACAGATAATTGTTTGTATCAGATGTCTCACTTTCTGGCATACTTTGAAATAGTAATGCATAGGAATGTGTAAATGTTTCGTCAGCTACAGAAGGTGCAAATGTACCATATAAGAATGGTTTGAAAACTTCTAAGAGCATCTGTGTTTTCACAGTTACCAGTTCATGCCGGTCAGCCTATTGCCGGGTCTTTTTTATGCCTGTTTCTCTGCAGAGCCTGTTCGCAGGGCTGTCCTAACTGTGCAGGCTTTATCTTTATGGATGATCCATAGACACACAAACGAGGAATTGTAGCAGCAATGTTTCATTCTTAAGGCTGAATGATGACAGGCATAATTACTGAGGCTAACATCTGGAGTATTTTATTAAAGGAAACCTGCCAAGATTGTTAGCATATACCAAACAGCATTATCCATATGTGCCATTTTATCACTGTTGAATGTCAGGGTGTGTTCATAGGAAAGGAAATGGATAAAATCCAGCAAAGGATCACTACTAACATATCTTTCCAGACCGGATTGTAGTTTAGCTCAGTGGAGCAGTTTGCTAGAGATTTTCAAGATCATGAACATCACCCATCTGGAGAGTTCCTAGGTAGACCAGTAGTACCTAGTTACTTGGTCTTCCCAGAATTAAAATGTACCCTTCATTAAAATCCTGCTGAGTTTTTTTTTTTTTTTAATGTTCTTCAAATCCTTAAAAGGAATAAAGACTATCATTAAAAAATAAACAAGATCGGGCTTCCCTGGTGGCGCAATGGTTGAGAGTCCGCCTGCCGATGCAGGGGACGCGGGTTCGTGCCCCGGTCCGGGAGGATCCCACATGCCGCGGAGCGGCTGGGTCCGTGAGCCGTGGCCGCTGAGCCTGCGTGTCCAGAGCCTGTGCTCCGCAGTGGGAGAGGCCACAACAGTGAGAGGCCCGCATACCGCAAAAAAAAAAAAACAAGATTAACAGATTTTGAGGGCCTACTGTGTGTTCCATCTTTTTGAAAGCTTGGTACACACACTTGAGGAGTGTAGTAGGGATCTCGTCCAGTCGGGTGTTAAAAGAGCACTCTGGTGCAATTATCAAATTTCTTGGAGTAGTACGGAATTACTGTTCACTCTTCTCCTTAGCAGACAACTCTACAGTCGAATAGAGGGTATTAAGTCGGCAGATTGGTCCTTATCAAACTGTAAGAGGTTCGATTCCTATGAATACTGCAGTTCTTGTAATAATCTTGCAATTCAGTTTATTTAAATAGTAATCTAGAGAGAGAGGCTACCCCACCCTGGCATGGTCATAGTTTGCCTCCTTAGGCACGAGTGGAGGGAATCGTGCCCGTCTGTATTCTGTACCCAGGAATTGAGAAAAAGACAGATCTTCAAAAATCATACCCAGATAGTTTTTGATGGAAGGAAGAAAAATCTGGTCCCCAGAAAATGCTCCTAGTTTGTCCTCTCTACCAATCACTGCAGATGCTGAAGGCTGAAAAAGGAGTGAGAACATGGCCATCGTTTGGTTCTAGTGCCATCTGGGTGATGGATTGTGTTTATGAATAATATCTGCTAATAGTTCGTCAGTTGGGTGGTGGAGGTCCATGCAGGGGCACAGGGAACGCTGGAGGAGATAAGTGCTTTATTGTGCCTGTTGGACAGATCTGCCTACCACAAAATTGCATCTCCTTCTCTTGGAACCAGACAGCAAACTCCCTTCCACACCCCACATGCTGTTCCCTCACCTGGTGCAGATACTCCCTTTACAACGTCTGCACTGAAAGCAAAGTCTTCCTCCCCACCTGGGTCCTGCTACCCTGCCTTCACTTCCTCATTGGCCCCTCCAGCACCCGCAGCCACAGCATCGGGGCAGCATCAGGGCAGCCCATCCTGTCTGGGTCTTTGAAGTTGGCTCTGGCTTTGGCTTTGGCTTTGGCTTTGGCTTTGGCTTTGGCTCTGTTCTTCCTTTGCTCCCAGACATCTGCCGCGTTGCTGTCATCCCTGCAGGGCACACGTCACCCCTTACAGAAAACCCAGACTCCTTGGGAAGACCCAGTGGCCTTCTGCCACCCCTCTCACCCTCTCACTGCAGCCAAGACGTCTGCCCTTCTGACACTTTGCCTCTGCCCTTCCTCCTGCCTGGAGGGCTCTTCCCACTTGGGTGGATTTCTTGTTAATCTTCAAAGGGACAGCCAGGCCTTAACATTTTAGTTTCCGGGTGATGGATCCTCCTCCTCAGAGTCTAGTGCCTCTTTCATTCCCTAGGGATGCACGGATCCCATGGCATTTCAGCATTCTGTCTCCTGCGGTAGAAGGACCAGGAAGATTTGTCAGAAATGAGTACTGAGTAATATGCATTCACCATTAGACAAACGGAGGCAGACCCCTCACTTTTAAAAATGTGTTTTAGCAGAATAGACGTCCTGCAGGTAGATTGGAAAGCAGGCTGTGCATGAACCCTGCAGGGAGAGGTGGGATTTTGCCGCTGTTGTGTTCCTGCAGTATTACAAGTCTGTGTCTTAAATATGTGCAAAAAAATCTGTCACACAGTAGTGTTGACTTGAAGCTTTTTACTCATAACTTCGATATTTGGCTTGTTTGATTTTCAGACATTCTCATTTCTGTAGTACTATTTTGCAGTTTTAAAATGCACCAATCACCAGTGCCTTAGTGTTTCCCATGTATGCATGCACACACACACACACACACACACGTACGTAAGGATTTACAGTCAGTCATAGCATCTATAAACATTTTCATGTTTCTGAATGTATGTATACTCTGTAGAGGGAGAAGGTTGCTAAGATCATCTAATCCCAAGTGTCACCCTGAAGACAGAAATTACCATCGGTAAATACGCACAATTAAAGAGACACTAAGTTGGGACTTAGAGGGACTTTGAGGCTGTGGGAATGGAGGCATCTGAATTTGTTGTGGGCATTTTGCCATCCCCAATAATGGGCATCTTTTCTGGCTTCCTTTCTTGCGTGAAACTGCTTCCTGACCCTCCTCCCCTGCACTCTCCTTTGCTAATCCCTGCCAGTGCCCCTCCCCACCAACCCCTGCATATTGTCTGTTGCCTCCTAGTGACATGAGAGCTGGGAAGACTAAGCAGTAAGCAGTCAAGTCCGACCAGAAGCGATGCTGCTACACAGCCTGGCACGTAGGAGGACTCTGGGAGGCTCACGTAGTGACTTATTGACCATGTAGACATCCAGGTTGCTAGTTGGGGAATGCAGGAATGTGCCCAGAGAAACCAGAGCAACTGACTCAGACTGCATCTCGCACTGAATTTTTGTTCTTGAAGCAGGTTGGTGGAAGGGAGTTGATTTGCATTTTTTGGATTGATAGTGAATTTGAACATCATCTAAACTTTCATTGTTGATTTCTGTTCCTTCTTTTTAATATCTTTTGCCCATTTTTCTCTGTGACTTTAGTAAGAGACAGAGCATTTGGATTCCCTACAAAAGAACTACTTACTTTGTGTATGCCTTGTAGCTGTGAGTAGCTAAGTACGTAAGCTGGCTGGGGCAGGATGTTGCCTGGGATGGCTGAGAATAAAACAGGGAGTTTCAAATTTTCTGAATGTCCTGATTGGTTGACGTTTAGAAGTCAGCTACAGGGATTGAGGTGGAAAATATGTACATATTCTGTCTTTTCTGCTTCTATTGAATATCAATAGTGTGAGTCCAGCCTTACTCTAAAATGGCCCTCGAGATGTAGCTTCGTTTCCTTGGTGGTTTTCTTGTTTTGTTTTGTTTTACTTTTTTTTTGTAATGGCTTTCCAGAGAAATAACTTCAGGCTCAAATTACTCATTCTAATCCCAGGATTTCCCTGTTTCACCTGGTTCAGTGCAGTCAACATTTCATAGTTCATATGAATACCTTACCCATCCAGCATCATGATAAAAGGAAGGATATATTTAACATGAGTAAACATTTCTTGGATGATTGAAACTTATCTCAAAGTATAAAATTTTGCATTTTAACCATTCTATGGGAAAATTACCTAAAATATATTCCCTGTATCAGACTTCTAAGATCTTAGTATAATCATTATTTTCTGATGGGTGTATATCAAGAAGTGGAATTAATGAATCATAGAGTATGCGTATGCTTTGCTTCAGTAGACATGATCAAACAGTTTTCCAGTGGAATTGTACCAATTTACACTCCT
This sequence comes from Pseudorca crassidens, assembly GCF_039906515.1. Taxonomy (NCBI): domain Eukaryota; kingdom Metazoa; phylum Chordata; class Mammalia; order Artiodactyla; family Delphinidae; genus Pseudorca; species Pseudorca crassidens. The sequence goes on from NC_090307.1 coordinate 60,988,079, forward strand.
TTAACAGTGTAAGAGTGTTTTGGTTTTCCCACCTGCTCACCAACATTTGGTCTGTCATTTTGATGTTATCTATTTTGGTGGTTGTGTGGTATTGTCACATTGCAGTGTTGGTTTGCAGTTCTTTGGTGAATAAGGAGGCCCATAACCTTTTCATATATTCCTAGCCATTTGAATATCTTTGTGTGAAGAGTCTGTTCAAGTCTCTTACACCACGTTTCCTTTGGATAAACTATCTTTTAAGTACTCATTAGGGGTAGTTTTTCTAACTTCTGGATTTAAGTCCTTTGTTGGATACGTTTATTGCAAATACAGTTTTCCACTGGTTATGTTGCATTCTTACTCTCTAAATGATGTCTTTTGATAAACAGAAGCTCTTGATTTTAAGAAGTCTAAATTATGTTATTCCTATAATAGTTAACATTTTCTATGGCCTCTTTGAGAATTTTTTTGCCTATGCCAAGGTTACTAAGATGTTTTTCTATAAACACTTTATTGTTTTATCTTTTACGTTGATATTTTCAGTCTTCTGGAATTGAGTTTTGTGAATTGTGTGAGGTAAGGCCAAGTTATGTGGCTTCCAATTGACCTAGCACCATTGACTGAAAAAAGAAGCATCCTTTCCCCCATTGCACTTAAGTGTCATTGCTGTAATAAATCAGTCTGTTGTGCTGTCTTCATTGTGAAACACTCTGATGGGGACTTATAGAATTTTATACATCTCACAAGTTTTCTTCTGAAAAATGTATAGGTTAGAATATGCTATCAGAGTGAGTTGCTGTGGAAGGGCCCTTATCTTTCCATTCTAACATGAAAACAATAGATAAAAATATTTTATAAAGTTAGATATATAGCTGAGATTGAAAACAAGGAAAGAAAATCTGTAGATGCTCAAAATGAAGTGAGGATTCTTGATGGTGAGAGGAATTGAATCCACATGGCTGATAAGGATAACTGGACCAGAGAAACCCTTTATATGATGGAGTTTTAATGCCTCACAGAACCAAGTTAGTATGAGCAGGAATTAACTTACCTGGATAAATCCAATAACCAGGAAAAGGTGACTCAGCAGAATTCTGCTTGCTGGCTAAAGGATAAACATAGAAACTGAAGTCCTAGGCAGTGGATGTAAACAATACAAATTATGGAACATTGGATCTCCTAGATTGTGCAGTGACTGGATTTGGAACTGAATTCATCCTCTGATTATTCTGGAGAAGCCCTGGACTAAGAAGCCAACATAAAATCTGACCAAGTATTCTACAGTCACATTGGGCTGGGGTAAAGGCAGCCAGAAAAACATTCCAAAGGAATGCCTCCTAAGACTCTAGAAGAAGACAGTTTTTAGTAAAGATGAACTCATGGTAAAATTTTACAAAGGCCTTCAAGGAAAGAGGGAGAATAATAAGAACTTTCAAAGAAAAAAAGAAGACTGACTACAGACTTTTCATCGATAATACCAGATGAAAGAGACATTGGAATTTAAAGTGCTAAGAGAAAATAAATGTTAACCTAGAATTTTATACCCAGCTAAATTATCACTTGGGATTAAGGATGAAATTAATACATTTTGACATGAAATAAAAGGTAATTTTCTAAAGAAAAATACAAATAGTTAATGCACACTAGTAAGAAATCAACCATGCTAATAATTGCAGAGATAAATATTAAAATAACAATTATTTACTTACTTATTTCAGTCCATCAAAAGTGAGATAGTAGACAATCATGTTGACAAGGATTTTAGGACATGTAAGAGTCTCACACTTAGCTGCTAAGTTTACATTGCTACATTTTTGGAGAACAGGTTGGCAAAGGCCTTGAAATTGTGCAAGGTCTTTGAACCAGCAGTTACACTTAAGGAATATATCTTAAGGTAGTACAGTTGACCCTTGAACAATGTGGGGGTTAGGAGTGCTGTCCATACATGCAGTTGAAAATCCACATGTAACTTTACATTTGGCCCTTCATATCTGCAGTTCTACTTCTGTGGATTCAGCTAGCATTGGATCATTTAGAATTGTAGTATGTATTTAGTGAAAAAAAATTCATGTGTAAGTGGACCCACGCTATTCAAACCTGTGTTGTTCAACTGTAGTTGAAATTATATTTATTTAGTTACTACATTGTTCATCCTAGTGTTTTTAAGAGCTCAAAGCTGAAAATAAAGTATGTGTCCAACATGAGATGATTGGTGAAATAAATTATTGAATCTGTATAATAGAATACTGTATAGTCATTAGAAACAACATTTCATAATACATCAATTGACAAGAAAAAATACATTAAATGAAATAAATATACCAAATAAAAATATTGTAAAATGTGAATGACATGATCTATTTTTATAAAAGCAAATAATCATTGTACCTAAAATATTTGAAAATATATAAACATCTATATCTATATGTATTTCTATATATTCCTCAAAGTGGTTGTACTTGGGTCGTTAGTATTGTGTGGTTTTAAAATATTCTTTTTATTGTCTCTGTTTTGTTATTTTTCCAAGGTTAGATTGTAATATTTTATAAGGAAAAGAAAAAAGGAAATCTCATGTTGGAGGAAACACACAAAACACCACTGTAAGCATTATGTAGTATTTATCATATGCAGCAACTTCACAGTACTGGTGATCAGCAGAGTCCAATCAGCTATGTCTCTTTTTTTCCTTGATTATAAGAGTTAAGTTGAAGTTACTTCTGCATTTTAAATTCCAGTAAATAATTATAACTTTTTAAATTTTCTTTAAAAACTCAAAGGATAAAAGAGCACTATATTGATTATTCAATATATAGAATGTATGGATCTTATTTCTCTTTGTGATTCTCTACTCGTATAATTCCTTTTGTATGTTTTTTTCTTTCTAGACAACCAAAGGACATTGCTTTGGGTCCAGATCATGTGAAAGTGACATATGGCGACCCTATAGTGATTATAGACATGAGGGTATGAGAGAAGTAAAAAAAAAAAAAGGCATTAATAGAGGGTTTTTTGTGGGGGACATTTTTTTTATTTTCTCACTGAGATTTTGAAATAGTTCAAGAGAGGTACCTGTTTCAGATAGAAGATAACTTCAAAAGTGCTGGAAGCCAAGATTCGGATATGGAGAAACAGACTGTTCTAGTGGAACACAATGCAAACTACACCCTTGTTCTTGCCAATAAAAAAGCAGAGTTGCTTCTACTTATGTAAAAGAGATTATCCTGAAAATAGATGCTGCACATATTGAGAATTTTGAGGGTGTTAGGAATGAGTTTTGATTTAAAACAAAAAAATATGAAAAGGAACTATAAATTATTGGCCATCTAACCTTTAAACTTACCTAGGAAATAATTTTTTTGAGGCTACCCATGTAAAACTGTTTCAAGATTTGGGGGTCGGGGAGGAATGGAGTAGGAGTGGAACAAATACAAAATTTAACTTTTAAGGCAGTAATTTTTAGATCATTGATAATTGGTGACCCTTTGATGCCTGAATTCCTTTTGGAGATAATTGTGGAATCAGTTTTAAAAACCCACCTCATGTTGGAGAGAACATTTATAAATCTCTTTATAGGCAAATATATACAAAACACTATTTATTACTTGAGACCATATCCTTTTAACTTTGTATTATATGACATAAGATTATGAAGGAAAGAAAAATATTTTATTAATCTCCTGCAGGCTCTTTTGAAATGACTCAAAGGAACTTTACTTCTGGGTCTTTAAGGAAAATATAAATTGACATCCAGTGCCAGCTACCTAAAAATACACTGTGTCATTCTTTACAATTTGTGTCCCATATTTTCTGTGTTAACTGTGGTTTAGAGAGAGAAACAGAAAAAGTGGGAAACCCAAAACTAGTTCTGGCTCTACTAAAAACTAGACATGTGGCTTGGAAAATCACTTATCCTCCTTGAGTTCAGTTTTTTTTCCTATTATGTGAGAGGGTTGAATTTATTAGTAGGTGATCTTCAGAGTCCTTGCTACTACAATATTCTATTTGTGTGTTCAGACACAATGATCCAAAAGTTGATACCCTATTTATTTTCCAGCAATAATTACATTAGCACTAGAATAGTGTGGAATATGCTGTTGAAAAGTGTTTTTGATTATTTATACCCAACTTCTTTATTCAGCTCTTGAGTTGGCTTTCAGAAAACATAGGGTAAGCCTTTTAAATAAAGTGATTATCTGGACTATAGAAAGATAAATTAAGCAGAAGATCAAGAATATATATTTTTGGTAATATATCAGACTTTCACAATATCATATTGAGATCCTTAATTGTAACCAAGTAATGTTCCCAGTCTGTGTTTAACTATACATCAACTCGGTGGATGGTTCATGAAGAATATAATTGACAGCTAGTAAAACCCGTGCAAAAATGAATCAGCTTTTAACTTTGTATTAAATTATCCTTTTCTAGAAGATTGAAAACTATAATCAAGTTCTTTCTGTGTAATTTGCTATAGATTACTACTCTAAGAGAATAACATCCTTTGTTAAAAAGGCTTTTCTATTATTGGCTAATGGTGTCCCCTCCTCCCACTGAATTAAAGCTTTCAGCCTCCTGTCAGATGCCCTGAGCTTTTCACCTGAACATTTTTACAATGAGGGCATAATGAATGTTGGAACTGGTATAGATTATTTAAAATAGGCTTACATTAACTGTCTATCGCTGTTCTTGACCTCCAGAGAGAGAGAGAAGAAACAAGTTCCTTAGTACAGAGATGGAATTTTTATCAAATGCTTTAAAGCTTAAACTGTACAGGTGAAGTCTGTAGCCTCCTACTGCTAGTTTTTCTTTATTTCTCGGGTCCAGATGAGCAAGTATGGGTATTCTGACAGTTATAATGTGCCCATTGTATATCATAAACACTAGAAAACAATATAATAATATGTTATACAGAAGAATTCGGAACTTAGAACTGCACTTTGATGCATTTATCAAAAATAATACTAAACTTTTATGTATTAACATTCTGTAGATGGAGTGTTGAAAAATGCAGCAAAGGTCCCTGCCTTCATGGATAACAGTCAAAACCTTTATTATGATTCTCTTTATAGAGGCTAAGTGTAGGCCTTTCAAAAAATTTAGCGCCCATTCCTGACTTAAAAAAAACACTCAATAAAATAGGCATTGGTGACCAATTCTTTAACATTAGATAAAGTATTTAGATTGAAGAAATAAGGTTTACATGTTTCTTCATGTTGAGATATAAGAAGCATTCCCATTAGCCCCCAAACAATGCAAGGATGACACCATCTTCACCTGGTCACCTTTTTATTGGAAGTATTAGCCAATGAGATAGGACAAGGAAAGAAAATTAAAGGCATAAGAACAGTACAAGGGGAAGTAAAACTATCCCTTTGCAGGTGATACCTGAAAAATCCAAAAGAAGCAATGAGAAAACTAACACAAACAATAAAAAATTCAGTAAAAAACCAGGATATACAATTAACTTACAAAAATCAAACATTAACTGATCAAAAGATAAAATGGAATAGAAAACCCTATTTACAATAGCAGCAACAAGAAAATAAAATACCTGGGAGTAATATTAAACATATATGTACAAAATCTATATAAGGAAAGTTACAAACCTTTCCTGAAAGGTCTGAAAGTAGATTTGAATAAATGGATAGTCCTAACCCGTACTTGGATAGGAAAACTCAACACTGTAAAGATGTCATTTATGTTCAAGGTAATAAATTGAATGCAACCAGTAAAAGTGACAAGTTTTTATTTTGAACCTGACAGTTTGATTTTCATGTTCACATAGGAACTAAACATGCAAGAATATCTAGGAAAACCTGAAAGGGGAAGAGTCAAGGGGGATTTGCTTTCTCTGATCTTCAAGCCTCTGTAATGAAATAGTGAGGTGCTGACTAATATATCTGTTGGCCACTGGGGGAAGATAAAAATAGACCCTAGAACGCATGATAATTCAGTGTACTGAAAGTGGATTCTCAAATCTGGGAAAAGATAGACTTAAAAAATTTAGACATTATTTATTGTATTTTTCATACTGGCAAAATACACATAACATAAAATTTACCATCTTAAACATTGTTTTGGTATATAGTTTAGTAGTGTTAAGTACATTCACATCAGTGTGACCAATTACCAGAAATCTTCATCTTGCAAAACTGAAATTCTTTATACATTAAGTAATAACTCCTCCCCTCCCCTCCCTGACCCCCCAGCCCCTGGAAACCACCATCGTATTTTCTGTCTCTATGAATTTGACTAGGGACCTCATCTAAGTAGAATCATATAGTATTTGTCTTTTGTGACTGGCTTATTTTACTTAGCATAATGTCCTCAAAGTTTATCCTTGTTGTAGCATGTATTAGCTTTTTTAAGGCTGAATAATACTCCATTGTATGCATATCCTACATTTTGTTTATCCATTCATCCATCCACGGACACTGGGGTTGCTGCCACCCTTTGGCTGTTGTGAATAATGCTGCAATGAACGTAGGTGAAAAAATACCTCTTTGAGACCTTGATTTCAATTTTGGGGAGTGTATACCTAGGAGTAGAATTGCTGGATCATATGGTAATTCTAGTTTTTATTTGAGGACGACCTTACTGTTTTCACAGCAGCTGTACCATTTTACATTCCCACCAACTATGGATAAAGGTTCGTTTGTCTACCTTGTTGCCAATACTTATTACCTTCTGTTTTCACACATGTATTTGCTTATTTTTGTATAAAGGAACATTGGGGAGATAAACCATAAAGTATTAAAAATGATTACTTGGGAGGTAGGTGGAAAGAGTCAGGATGGGGGGGTGAGATTTCTCTTAGTACATCTTCTGCTCCTGGCCAAGATGGAGTAATAGGAACTGGATTTGCCCTTCTACTTGAAGCAGCCTACAAACCCCACAAAAGCACAAAATACACACACAAACAAAACAAAGAAAAGAAGACAAAAATACAAAAAAGGAAGGTAAACTGAAACAAAGGTTTTCAAGGCTTGGACATTGGGCAGCGAAGGACAGTGAGCCCTGAGAGAGGGCATACCAAGGAGGCAACCCTGTGGTGGCCTCTGCTGAGTCACGGGGAGAATTTCCAGAGCACGGTGCAGGGCAGCCTGCGTGGAGCCTTGCCGAGTCACTGAGTTGAGGAGATGGAGATAGGAGTCTGGGGAGAGCAAGGCGGCTGGAGTTCACAGTAGAGTCCTGGACAGGAGGGAGCGCCCACGGGAGGACCCCAGGGCTGTGCAGTGTGCCCCTCTGGTTCACAGCAGCTCAGCACACGCAGGTGAGGAGACTTGACCAGCTCTGGGAAAGGAACCATCAGGAAGGATGGGAAAGATTGGAAGGAACGGTGCCTGGCAGCACACACGGGGCCGGGAATGGAGCCTGTGCCATCAACCAGGCTGAGGAACCTTCTGGACTCAGAATCAGGGAATCAGCAACCCTACACTGACCTCCGTCTCAGACCCGCCTAACAAATCATTAATGCAAGACCTACAAGGATCAAACTGTCCAGGTGACTTCACTGCTTCCCAGGTCAAAGCAAAGAAGGTTTGTAGAATGTTCATACAGTTCTGATTTTTGAACAGTGTAATACTTTAAATATTCACATTTAAAGTTAAAATGTCAAGGAATGAAAAAAGCAAACCAGAAAATTGAAATCAAACAAATGGACCTGAGGATGACATAACCACGCAGAAGAAAAGGCTAATTCAGGTAAATCTTGGACTCCATACAGTATATATTCTCTAGGAGAAAAACACACACAACTGCAAAGCAATCTTGAGCTCTCCTTGGTGGTACTGATGTAGGCACTCTGAATTATATTTGTGTATCGTTGGATAGAGTGAATGAGTAAATATATTGATGTTATTGAGAACCAGGGCTACATCGTCGGATGGGGAGATAAAAGTATGGAATGCATAGATCTTGATATTTGACAAAGCTTTTCTGAGGCTATATTGATTCAATACACATTATTAAAATGTTCAGAAATGTTGGATTGTCTAAATGCAGTAAGTTAAATCTTCCTTACACCTACCTTCTAGTGACTGAAATTGAAATGTGTCTGGGCAGTAAGGCTCTACTCCTAGTACTCTCCAAAAGTGACCTGTTCCTGATTTCCTATTGATTTACCTATTTATTTTCAATAAAATCCATAAAAAATATTGTTTATGTTTGGCATAAACTCCTGGAGAACAGTTGGGCCTTTGCCCAAAGCTGTCACTCATACGTATCTGTTGAATGGAAAGTAATGACACTTTCCTGCTTTTTCATCCCATCATTCTAGTGTTATATATACTAGTGTGATAGTTATAAAACATCATATATATATATATATTTGTTTTAATCAACCACCATGTTAGGAATTGCAGGTAAAAAGACAATCATGATGGTTTCTATTGTTGGAGAAGTGTGGCTTTAACTATTTTTCCCATTTCTAATTTTAAAATAAAAAAGTGAAAGCAAAATTGACCCAGTAAAACCTGATTTAAATTAGACCAAGCCTAGAGGAAACCTGGCCCTTGACAAGTAGTGACTATATCATAAAAGAAGACTGATTCATTTATGCTGTCGTCACTCCTGAAGACTGCTGGTGCATTGCATGGTTTTCCACCAGGATCAATTCCTTGATCTTGAGTGTGAAGATTTTTCAGAATCGAGCTGTGAACTTTCATGGTTATTTTTTAGCAGGACATATATGATTCCCCTTGGTCAGAGCGCATACACTCAGATAAAACCAAAGGCAGTTTACTGTTCAATGCAAGACAGAGAAATTAGCAAAAATTAAGAAAGTAGTATTAAAGGTTGGCTACTCCTGATATATACATATGTGTTAAATAAACTTAAAAAATTGTAGGGTGATAGCACCCTGGCTCATATGTTATTTTTACTTTTAACTATTTATTGTTATAGTAGTGTTACTGAAGGATGCGTTGAATTAAAATGTTCTTATTTTTCATACACTTGTCAGTTAACAGACTGGGAGTAATTTAGAGTTGCACTTGAACCTAGATCTCAACAGATCCAAATGGCTTATCTCAACTGTAAGGTGTTGCGTCTGTGGCGCTTACTCAGCTTCTCCATGTGGTCTTCAGCAGTGAGAGGGCTCATTCTGGTCATTGGCCACATCTGAAGGATGGACTGTGCTCTTTAACTCTGCCCCCGGATATTTAACTTGCTTATTCTTCTAAGCATTGATGTTTAAGTCTCCCTTCTGAAATGACAGAGCGCCATTTTTTCTTCTTAAAGAAACACAGCTTTATTGATACATACTCCACACACCATACAATTCACTGATTTAAAGTGTACAGTTCAGGTGTACACCTGGTGGCGCAGTGGTTAAGGATCTGCCTCCCAGTGCAGGGGACACGGGTTCGAGCCCTGGGAAGATCCCACATGCCACGGAGCAGCTAGTCCCGTGAGCCACAGCTACTGAGCCTGCGCGTCTGGAGCCTGTGCTCCGCAACAAGAGAGGCCGCGATAGTGAGAGGCCCGCGCACTGCGATGAAGAGTGGCCCCCGCTCGCCGCAACTAGAGAAAGCCCTCGCACAGGAACGAAGACCCAACACAGCCAAAAAATAAATTAATTAATTAATTTAAAAAAATGTTTAAAGTGTACAGTTCAATGGTTTTTGTATATCCAACGAGTTGTACAACCGTCACCACAATCTAGCTTTAGAGCATTTTCATCACCCCAGAAGAAGTTCTGTACCCATTAGCAGTCAATCCCTGTTTCTGCTCCCCAGTCCAGCCCTAGGCAACTACTACTGTACTTTGTGTTTCTACAGATTTGCTTATTATGGGTATTTCATCTCAATGGAATCATGCGATACATAGTCTTTTGTGATTGGCTTCTTTCACTTAGAATAATGTTCTCAAGTTTCATCCTTGTAGTACATATCAGTGCTTTATTCTTTTTTATGACTTAATCCATTGTGTGGCTATACCACATCTTAACGTCTTATATGTCTATTCATCAGTTAATAGGCATCTGGGTTATTTTTTCTGGCTATTTATGAATAATTCTGCTATGAACATTGGTGTGTAAGATTTTGTACGGATGTATGTTTTCATTTCTCTTAGTTATATACCTGGGAGTAGAATTCCTGGATCATATACTAACTCTGTGTTTATGTTTTAGAAAAACTGCAGGGCTTTTCCAAAAAACTGTACCATTCTTATTTCTACCTGCAATGTATGAGGGTTCCAATCTCTCCACATTCTTGCCAGTGCTTTTTTTTTGTCCATCTTTTTGATTCTAGCCATCCTGATGGTGAGAAGCAGTTCTCAGCATTCCCTTAATGACTAATGATGTTGAGCATCTTTTCATGTGCTTCTTGGCCATTTGTGTATCTTCTTCCAAGATCATCTCTTTAGATCCTTTGCCTGTTTTTAATAGGGTTATTTATTTCCTGAGTTTTAAGAGTTCTTTATATATTCTGGTTATCAGTCTCTTATTAGATATGGTTTGAAAATACTTCTCCCATTCTGTGGACTGTTGAGAGTATTTTTATTTTTACTTTTAAACCCTCATCATCTTTCAAATATTTAAAGATTACTGATCTGTGACTTGCACAGTGCTGGTACCAGAAAGTCTTCCGCAGAGGTTTATGAGTAAATGAACGATGTGTCTTCACATCCCCTCTCAGCACCCTAACTATACTTCATTCCCCAGTTGAGTCCATATTCTGCCATCTCTCAATCTCTCACTGAGTGGGCAATGGCCATCCTACGGGAATCTGCTGATTTTCCCTAATGCGGCATCAGAGGTGTGGGTGTACTGGAACCATCACCTCCTTTGAACTTGACACTGCTTTTCTCTTCACTCAGCCTGACGTTTCCTGACTTTTGAACGCAACTCTGTTATTTTTTGCAAATAAACAAACTGTAATCATCTGTCTTGGAATAACAGATCTAAGCGACACAAAACTCTGCCTTTAGTTTAAGAAGAATGAGTACGTAAGTGCAGAGCAGAGGATGTCAGCCTTGACAGCAGTTCCATGAAAAGACCTGGCCTTTTCAGTTAGCTCATTCCATACAATTCACTAGTAGGACAAAGTTTTTTGTTTTGTTTTTGCTGTTGTTGTTGTTTGGGGTTTCTGGTTGGTTTTAATGAAGAGCTTCCCATCATTTAGAGCTCTGAAACAATGGAACGGGTGATTTAAGGGAGGGACAGTATGTAAACAGCATCACTGACAGTTTGTAAGTAGTGGCTGGTTGAACGGTGGTCAGGGATACAGTAGGAGGGACACTTGACTGCGAGGGACTATGGACTGAGTAACTCTTAAGAGCAACCTCTCTCTCCTCTAATCCTTTTCTGTGACAAAGATACTTAGGAGAAAGGCGTTTGTGTGCATTCTGAGGTTATATTTTCAATTTATAGAAATTTTCAATTTATTTTTTCATCAGATACTTTTTAACCGTAAAAGATCACTTTTATTCTTTACTCAATTATTTTGGCTTCTAAGGAAAGCATGTCATTCTTAGTATTAATCCTTAATGAAGTTAAGTGTATGCTCAGATAAATTTTTGCTTAGTTGTGTATTTTCACTTTTTTTGTCATTAAGTCTTACAGCTGTATTTAGTAAAGTCTTTTGAGAGACGGCCAAGTAGCTGATTTTTTTTTTTTTTTTTTTGGTGCGGCAAGCTAATAGCATGTCAAAATTTGAATTTAGTTGAAAAGCTGTTTTGCAGACATAGAAGTCCAAGTAAACAGCCAAAATACTATTTCTCCCCAATTTGCTTGTGGGAAAGTGAGTATGTATTTGGCTTTTCCTTCTAGAATAACTTGAGAATGGATAAACAGTTTTTCCTATGTGCTGTGTTAAGCATTTGCAATTTTGCAGCAAATCCAAATGTAAGAAATTTAACCCCAATTAATTATGTTAAGTGGTTGAAAAAATATCCATTACTTAGGGTCATCATCTGTGTGCTAGATGTTTTACAAATGATATTTTTTCAAATGTAATCCCCACAATAGCACTGTAGGTATTACAGTCATTTCTATAGTATAGGCACTAAAATCAAGGGCATCAGAGTTTAAGGTAATTTGGTCAAGGCCACAGAATCAGTAAATATGAATAAAAAATTTGGGATTTGAACCCAAACCTTCTTGGCTCCAATCTCAGACCTTTTCTTAAAGCTTCTCCAAGTTATTCCAGTTTCTGTTCTTTTGTACCATAACATGAGATACTTAACATTCAGATATTTTGTTGTTTTAAAATATCACTTCAGATTCATTACTCTGGTTTTTCATGACTACCTAATATCCAAAACAGCGGCATTTCTCCTATTTTAGTTGCTAGAAACAGGAATGATTTATCTGTGCCCTGGACTCTCCGTGACTCCAACCTCAATTTCTATGTTTATTCATAGATTAAAAAACTGAAGGATCATCAAGAAACTAGCTATTAATCATTTTTAAAATTAAGTTCTCTCCAGCTTTCTATGTGTGGTTTTCCTGAATGAAATGCCTTCATGTTTGTTGTACATCAGAGAAATGGAGAAATGCTCCCTTATGGCTTAAGTTGTTTCCCCAGAGGACTTCGCAAGGATGGTTTGTGTGTCCCTGATTCAGGGCACGTGGATCTCCTTTGGGCAGTGAAGTGGACGATCATCACAGGGTAGATTACGGAATCATGCTCAGGGCTGATCTCTGGGTGGAATGTTACCTGTTTTCCCATTTTACCGTTATTCGTTAATTTTCTGCTACAGCAGAACTTCTATTGTATCTAAAAAGCAGCATCTATTTGATAGGAAGGATAAAAAAAAACAAGCAGTGAAAAACATTGGAAAGAGTATAGTCAAGGTAGAGTTCATGTCAGAAAAAAGGTATAGCATTCATCGAAGTAAAGCCATTAAAAGTGATATTGGGACTCTTAGTTTTACTTTCCGTATCGTTGGTTATAAAACCGCTCTTAAGTGTTTTTCCCTTATCGTCCCAAAGCACACATTTGAGTTTCTTACTTAAGTTATTATCTTTACCAGCTGCTTCGATTTTTTTAAATCCCTCTGACTTAAGGGATTTTTAAAACCTCTAATCATATGGAACCATATAAATGTAACCTAACTTTAAATCCTGGTCTTATTTTTATCTTAATGGCAAAATAATGAATTAAAACCAAGCTTTGGGCATTCTGTGTTGTTGAAGTTACCTCTCCTGTACTCCAGGAATGAAAAATATGTACTCTCAACATATGTTAATGCTCATATGAAATCCCTTTCAAGTGTCAAATGTTTACGGAAAAAAAATCTACTTTGACTCTGAATTTTTATTATGCCTGAAACCTCACAGTAACATTATCTTTAGATTGTGTAGGCGGGGAGGGGCCGTTGTTATGAATATTTGGCACTTACACAATAAGATCTGTTCTGTAAGGACCAGGGTGGACTCTTGTGTGTGAAAATGGCTCTCAGTATTATGCTGAAACACAATCACTTTAAAGAATCTGCGTTCCCAGGTTTTTGAAAGTATGTCACCTTTGGATGATTAATGCTGAAAATGAGCCACGTCCTGCATTTAAAAAACCTGTTTATTTAAAAAGTTGGCACATCCATTATTTACTTAGCTCTTTGAGTATTTAACTGCCATTCATTTCTATGTGAGTTTCTGCTTTCCCTCCCCAAGTTGTAAATTTGTGTTTTTACCGGGTAGCAGAGAAGGGTCTCTATTACCGTAAACCATACATAATTAGAAACATAAATGTGGTTAATACCCAGAGACTAAGTAAAGAACTACATTGTTGCTGTAAGTACAAATGAGTATTTTTGGATTATATACGGTTTTGCTGATCTGTGATCCTCTTCATTCAAATTTAGACAGGTAACTAAAAGTCATTTATGTGGGATTGCTGTATTACTCAGGAAATAGGGGACATTGAAATGTAAAGTTTCTGTGCCTCACAGTAAATTCTTTCCCTAAAGACAAATAATTGCAGAGCCAGAAGCATTTTCTTTCCCTGGGGGGTGGGGGGAGTTTGCTGAGAAAGCTTACTTAGAAGTCCAAAATACCGCAAATTTGTTGAGACAGTTTCGCTTAGTTGACATGTTGATTGCATGTCACATCAGACACAATACCCAGGGACTTATTCTGTAAGGTTTCTGGCCTTCCTCTTTATCATAATTGTGGAGTGTCACACTGGTGTGATGGAGACAGATTTAGAACAATTGTTGATTGGAAGCTCTTGATAAAGACAGGGAGTTCAAACACAGGCCCTGTCTGGAAATTCAGCAGTGAACATCACTCATCGATCATAATTTAACAAATGGGAAAGATTAAGACAACCTGCCATCCATCACATCCATTTAACTGTACTCCAGAGTGGATTCAATTGTATTTAACAACTTTTCTCTTACAGGATTTACATACTCCGAAAAGGGAGTAACACTTCTTCATCAAGCTTTTGTTTTCTGTTTATCAACGTGAGATTTTGAAATTTTGTTCCAGAACATTCAGTATCTGGTAGATTCTTTTCAAAGTCTTTATGGCCCTTAATTTTCTCCAAAATTTGTTTTTAACAGTAAGCATGAATAACAAGTTAGTAGAATAACAAAGGAAACATAGCCTTAGGATACAGTGGTATAAGATAGTAAATTATTCTTAAATATGAGTGTTCTGAGTTGAAACACGTTTGACTGGTACTGCGGGTATTAATTTGGAGCCCTTGAAGAAACTTTAAGGGGCATAGTTTTAAGACCATAGCACCCTAGGGTTAGAGAGCACCTCAAGCTGTCACCCAGTCCCTTTAGTTCACAGCTAAGAAGATGCGGCCCTAAGAGGTCAGTGACTATCACAGCACGGTCACTGTGATTTCCTGCAACAGTACCAGGATAAGAATCAGGTTTCCTGACTCCCAGGAATAGCTTCTCTTTTCATTTCCACTGTACATCGTCATGTATCGATTCTACACGAATTCTGTGAACCTCTAGTCTTATCAGCATCTTGGGGATTTAAGGGTGAGGGGAAGGATGATCATGGTGAGAACAAATATCACTGACTCTTAAAACTTGATACTATCAGTTTGAGTTAAAGAGGAAATGTGTGGGAGAACATAAGGGAAAGGAGATCACTCCTGTTCTTGTGTCTCTCCAGCTTACTTAACACTTGTGAGCTGATGAAAAATTTATTCATGAATTTTGCTAATGCAGTTCCTATGTGTTGCCCTCTTAGATAATTTCTACATCTGCGGAGGCACAGACAAAATACTTAAGTTTTCTTTTTGAAGAGCAAGAAAATCCAAAAAGAAAACATTTTCTAACATCTTGATGGATGTTATTGGTATAAAACGTTATGTATTAATTAGGATTAGATCCAGCCCAAGGTGGTGGAAAACACAAATAAGAATGTTGTAAGCAAGTAGAATTTTATTTTTCCTTTCCAGTAAAAGGAGTGTGGAAGTAAGTAGACCCTGACCGGGGGGATGGGCAGCCTCCTTCTTTCTGGATCCCTATACCATCCTAATGTGGCACCTCAAGGTTCAAGATGACTGCTCGAGCTCCAGCCATCACTTCCTAATTTTAACTAACATGAATTAAGTGATGAAGAACAGAAGCAGGGAGAGGGGAAAAGGGCCAGGGTGAGCTGGTTTATAAGGTAGTTTCTGGAAGCAGACACATAACACTTACATTTCATTTTCATTGATCAGAACTTAGTTATGAGAACACTTCTTGCTGCAAAGAAGACTGGAAATTTTGGAATGATTTTGGAAAATTCAGTTTCTATTCTGAGTGGCAAGGAATCCAGCTAAATCAGCCTTAAATTATTCTATTTGATTTTGATAAATTACAGTATTTGAATTTGAAAGTTTTATCTGCTGTTTTTTAATTTAGCATGTCAGGCTGGAGACTCTGATATTTGTGTCCAGTGGTGCCACTAAAGCTTTGACTATTAACCACCTTTTCCATCTCACATTCTCTCTGTAAAGTCCGTGTTTATAGTCAATGCATTTTCCCTGGACCAGTACATTTGCCTTTTTTTTTTTTTCTCTCATGAGCCTAAAGAATGAAAAGTACTTGGTACATGCCCTACGACTTCTAAGAAAATGCCTCAAAGAGAAATTTTTTGGAACATCTGTATTTATGTTTCAGTTGTCTTTGATTGTCTCTGACTTGAGATGAAAGGTGCAAGCTAATGACAAGTCAGGCTCTGGGAAGGATTTCTGGGGGGACCATCTCCCCACACTGATACCAGCCCATCACTAGACAGACCCATGCACACAAGGCACAAGGCTATCATATAGAGGAAGGGTCTCTTTCAAGCTCTGCTTTGCTATAAAATATATCTTCAGACTTCCTTTCTCCCCACCCAGACCCTTGGATCCTCCTCTGTATTCACATGCTGCCTCTTCGCCTCCCCGTAGCCTTGACCTTGCTGCATCCTTGAAAGAGGAGGTTCGATGTAGCTCAAACCAGCAGGGGACATTGCTTCTTTAATCCATCTGATCTTTGGAAATTCCTGGGGGGGGGGGTTTTCACAGTGTGGACTCTTGGGTCTCATACCTGAACCACTGAATCAGAACCTCTGGGCATAAAGCTTATGGGTTCATTTTCCAAAGCTTTCCCAGGGCTCCCTAGGCAGCCAGCTTCCTGCTGTGTTTAGGAATCTTTTCACAGCAATACAGGCACTAGACATAAACCCCCTCCCTCCAAAAATAAAATACTTTCCACACTAAACGTTTCACACCTGTGAAGGGCTTGAAACTCCCAGTCCTCTGTTCCACACCTGCACCAAAGCCAAAGGAGGCCCAGTCCAGCTTGGCATTAAACGTGCCAGAGCCTTTTCTGAGCCATCTATGCCCATGGGCCCAGAGGACACGTGATTAGTATTAATATCCAGCGCCACAAAGAAGGACAAAGATGGGGCACCCCAAATCTGTGTGCATCAAGGGAGGGGCTTGGAGAGGGGCCCGTAGGAGGAAAAGGAACAAGGAGGGATATTGCTTCTGTCCAAGGCGAATGAGGCTTCAGCATAAATGCAGCATGTTTGCCCAGCATCTGTGATATTTCACCTTTAAAGTAGGTTTTGGTTTAGCTAATAAATCTGGAATATATTTATGTAATTGTGATTTTATGTATACTTAAGAGTTTACGTTTTAATTAAGTTGCCACTAGTGTTCTAAGTCCTAAATCAAGGATAGCATGGAATTCTGTGAACAGATAAAAATTTCGGGGGGAGAGGGCAGGCAAGTCTGGATTCTAGCAGAGTTGATACTAAAAATTAATCAGAGTTGTAGTTTCTTTCTTAAGAAGTGAGGCAAAAAAAAAAAAGAAGTGAGGCAGACTACAGATCTATTATGGACATTAATTAGAAAAGGAGAGGAAATGGTTTGGGATTTCACTACTGCTCAGAAAAGCCTTAATGGCATTAATGTTCTCGGAAGTATTGTGACGTTGCTCAAGTTCAGTTGAAAATAGTCTGTGGTAGCCCTACTGGCATGTGGGGAAAAGTTAATTCTCTGAAGAGTGATAGTTCCAAATTCATCAGGACAAAAACTCCCTGCCTTCCTCTGGTGTTTATTTTTACTTCAGCTGAGCTCCCGTCTTAGCTGCAGTCCTGCTTTGTAGCAGGCACATCTAACGGTCCACGGCAAGGGCCCTAAACCCAGGTGACTTCCTGGGTGAGTGACAAGTGACATGAGTGAGCGAGGGCTCAGAGAAGAGGGGCTGCTAGTCAGTTCCATGTGGGAATATGGGCCCAGCTTTGCCAGATCTGTTGAGTCTGGAATTTCCAAAGTGAAAATTTCATGATCTATGTGGCCAAGCCATGCAGAGGAAATAAAATACAAAGAATTGGGTGCTGGATGCTGTGAAACCTGAATGCGGCCCTCGGGCCACGTGTTTGCTTCCTCTGCCCAGTGGTGGGAGGTTTCGTGTGACCCCACAGATTCGACAAGGCTGCAGACTCTCATGTTCAACTGGTCTGCATCTGGTTATTAAAATGTTAAGGGTCGGTGAGTCACAGGGCCTGGGATGGGTGCTCCTGGGAGCTTTGCGTGTGACGGATGTGCTGGCCTGTGCCCTCCCCTTGTCTGCTAGCCTGTCCAGGGCAGTTCCTCTGCCCCGTCCCCCATCCTGTGTTCCCTTTGGACCATGCGGACCAGACCCTAATGGGGACGTGGCATTCCCAGTGGAGTGGCCATGAGACACACTGAAGGATAAACATCCGCTCCCCCAGCCCAGGCAACGGCCATGGCTGCCCGTTGGCCCACCCCGTGTTGCCCTCGTGTGGCCTATTGTAGGTGCTCTAGCTTCCCTAGTGACCACGCTCGTAGCATATGTGGGGCTTCACTCTGCCGTCGGCAACGCGTGCATCTCAGAAATGCTTTCTCACGATATTTTGCCTTTTTCTTAGAATTATTCCTTCCCGTGGACACATACTTCTATTTTTCGTTCCTCTGTATTAGTGATGCTTTTCCCTTTGCCTTTTCACACCTGAACCTTGTGATTTAGTGGGGAATGCACACAATAAACAGCTTAACAATGGACTAGATTTTCCTCGTCTCTTACGTTATTGTGCCATGTTCTCTGCGTTTTACATCTTCCCATGTTTAATCATCCAGCCACACGGGGCTGGTGACAGAACTCTCATGCTTGCTTATCGTTTCCTTGTCTTTGCTTGTCCTACTCCCTTTGCTTAGAAAATTCTTCTTGCTTCCACCACCTGCGCTGGTGTGGTCAAATCGATTTGATTTTTTACAGTAAGAGACAATATCTTCTTCCTTGAATTTTGGAAGGAAGAGCCTTCGTCTGAATGTCTCATAGAGCAGGGGTCCCCAATCCCCGGGCCGTGGACCGGTACATGTTAGGAACCAGGTCGCACAGCAGGAGGTGAGTGGAGGGTGAGTAAGCAAAGCTTCATCTGCAGCTCCCCGTCACTCGCATTACAGCCTGGACCATCCCCCGCACACACAGCCCACCCTGGTCCATGGAAAAATTGTCTTCCATGAAGCCAGTCCCTGGTGCCCAAAAGGTTGGGGACCGCTGTCATAGAGAATTCACCCCTTTATATTTCCTGTCCCATATGGACACCTATGAGAAAAAGTGTTTTCTCTCTCTTAAACTCTAAGGCTGTCCGCTATGGGAGCTGTTAGCCACATTGGGCTATTTAAATCTAAAAGAATAAAAATTAAGTAAAATTGGGATTGACATATACATACTACAATATGTAAAATAGATAACTAATAAGGACCTACTGTATAGCACAGGGAACTCTACTTTTAATACTCTGTAATGGCCTATATGGGAAAAGAATTTTTAAAAGAACGGATATATGTACATGTATAACTGAATCACTTTGCTGTACACCTGAAACTTACACAACATTCTAAATCAACTACACTCCAATAAAAATTATAAAAATATATATATAAATAAAAATTTTATTCCTCAGTCCATCCCACTAGCCACATATCAAGTACTCGGTAGCCACAAGTGGCTGGTGGGTACAGGGTTGGACAGTTTTGAACATTTCCTTCATTGGAGAAGCTTCTGTGAAACTGCTCAGGTCTCTGAGGGCTTTGATTGGTTTTCTCCATCCCACTTTCAGCTCCATCCCTATTCTTGGTGGGTGGGGTTTCAGAGGAAGCCGTGTGGGGCAGTGGTGAGTGTGTAGGCTGGAGTTTAATAGCTTGGCTTGGTGAACTGGAGCAAGGTGCTGATAATCTTTCTTGGCCTTGGTTTCTTCATTGATAAATGGGAATAATCATTATATATGTGTGTATATACATGCATATGGGCTATTCTGACTGCAAAATGAGGTCCTTCATGAAAAGTTCTTAGTGTGGCGGTGACCACACACTGGGTGTTCAGTGAATGTTGCTTGTCTACAGTAGATGTTCGGTGGGCATCACACCACATCACACCACGCCTCCCCACCTCGGCTGTACTCATGCTGTGACATGGGGGCGGGGGGCCACCTGGGTCTGTGGTCCAAGGGTTCAGTTTTACTCAGGACAGGAAGAGCCCATCCTCCCTGCTATGCCTGCCTCACTCCAAGGGTGAAGCCAATGTTTGTCATTGCCACTGAGCAAGGGCCCAAACTGAATAACTTTGCTGTAAGCCAGAAACTAATGCAACATTGTAAATCAACTATACTCCAGTATAAAATACAAATTAAAAAAAAAAGCTAACCCAGAAACAATGAGTCCCTGTAGCAGTTATTTTTTGGCGTTGAAACCCTATATCACCACTAAAAGAAACCAAGTTCCTTGGAGAAATGGTTAATTCCTGGTCTGAAGAATGGAATGTATAAAAGGAGCTCAGAACATCTTGTCCTGTCAGATCATAATTAATATTACAGACGAAATAGCACAGTGTCCAAGAAACTCAAGAGACAAACTGAAGAGAATTCCACAGGCCACAGATAGAAAATTTTGAGCAAAAAAAGGGATAATAATTGAAATGGACTGAAACACATAAAATATGATGAAATTAGTGAGAGTGTAAAGATACTAAAGAAAAATAACTAATCATCTTTGGAGGATAATAAGAAACCAAGTTATTATTTTGAAAATTAGAAAATGAAGGTGATGTGTTTTTATCTGAACTGTGGTGGTGGATACACAAATCTACACATGCGGTACAATTGCATTAGAGTAAATGTACACACACACACACAAATGTGTGTACATAAAACTGGGGAAATCTGAAAAAAATAACTAAAATATTGGCAGCAAGTAACTTATTGTGCCCAGAAAAATTTATTTTCCTGATTTTTAATAGACCATTATCTTTGTTGGTCACTAATATTTTCAGTTAATGGAAACACAGAGGAATGGTTCTGTGTTTCCCCTATGACATCTGTGAAGCACTGAATGTGGTCATTTCTGATAAAACCGTTAAAACTCTTAATAAGTGACTGACCTTTAAGGCTGGGAAACTACATCTTAAGGGATTTTCATCTCGATAAGATGCCTGTGCCTCTGATTAGATTGGATTCATCTTTCAGGTTCTATTCTGAAAGAAACCATGAATTCCTTTAGTGTAAATGAAACATTATCCCTGGCTTCGCCTCAACAGATGCAGGGGAAATCAGCCTTTTTGTCCTGTAATTGCTTTCATCAGCTCTCTAAGGCAACAGCCAAATTATAGATCCCAGGGGAGGAAGTTTTCCTGCAGGGAAGTTCCTGTTTACAGGAGTGGCTGTGCACCCATTTGTCAAGAGCTGTTCTTCTCCTGACTGCCACCTCCATTCCTCCCAGTTCTATAAAAAACACATCTTTTAGAACCTAATTACTTATGTCATTAACACATTGTCCCCCACTGAAGTTTCCCAGAGTTCGAAGGAAGACAAGCTATGGGTGTGTGGGAAATGTATACGTATGGCTGATTCACTTCACTGTACAGCAGAAACTAGCACAACGTTGTAAAGCAGCTATACCCCAATAAATAAAAAATCTTCAGATATCTAAAACTAAAGGGGATAAACTTGGAATTACTTGGAAAAAGGTGATATATAATAGCATAGTATAAAGGAATCCTACATGCAGTTTTCATCTTCCCATTTTTAAGGCGTCATATACATTGAAAGAAGAACTTAAGGTGCAGGGAGTGAAATATATGTTGGCTGTTTCCAACAACTTTAAAAAATAACACAACACAGAATTTTGGATAAATGGATGCAAAAATGAGCTTGTCATTTCTTTTCTTAGGCTTCTGGGATTATCTCAGTCTGATTCTTCAAAATAATTGAGTCCCTGAACTTCTCCTATCCTGTGGTGTGTCTTTCTAGTCATCATTTCATTTATTCACCCAGCTGTTTATTCATCATTTCTATTTAAGGTATTGCATTAGGAAATTAAATGTATAAAAAGATGTATATTTCTTTATAAAGAAATGTATATTTGAGAAAAGTGGTTCTTTTAAGAGGACTCCTTTCGTTTGAAGGAGACCCTGGGCTTCCGTGTAGCAGATCAGAGTTTGGGCACTGAACAAGACTCTGAAGCATCCTTGAATCCTGTAAGACAGAAGTGTGAGAAATAGCCAGAGATAGGTTATGGTGAGCCTGCATTTGTAAAATTGTTAATAATTTCTACTGAAAGTAGAAATTTAACTTGAAAATTGAGAATTCAGTTGCACTGATTTATATAGGAGAGTATTGGCCCATTGCAAGGGCACCAGTGTCAATGCTCTATGTGCTTTTCCTGATTGAATTCTGATAACAGTACAGTAAAACCAGTGATCATATTCCCATTTGACTGATGGGAAAAGAGAGGGCAAAGATGTTAATTAGCATATCAAATTGTCACCTAACCCTGAGTATCCAAACCTAGGTCCAAAAGATTAGAGTCCAGTGCTTAGGCCTTAAGTTATTCCAAGTAGTAAGGAAAAGAGTCCAAATATCAATTCTGTATTATCACCTGTGTGGCCATTGATTGTCCCTTAACTTTTCTCTGCCTTTTGTCACCTATAAGAATGGTAATGGTAACGCCTGTCTTATGAAATTTAAAACGCTGTTATGGGGATGTTGTGGAGTAACACATATAAAAATGTTGAGTGTAACGCATCATGTTCTATCAATGAAGCTAATATTCTTATACTTATTCCATTGCATTTTTACATGGAATCTTTCACAACACTCTGAGAAATTCTTCTGTCCTGGATCACAGCCGTGACTTGTTAATTTGTACCTGAGTGTTTACTGGGTGATTACTGTGGAATACCAGAGTGGTAGAAATAGATACAATTCCTTGACTCATTTTGAATAATATTGTATTCTTAAAAGAAAAAGGGA
Source organism: Pseudorca crassidens (assembly GCF_039906515.1). Lineage (NCBI taxonomy): Eukaryota > Metazoa > Chordata > Mammalia > Artiodactyla > Delphinidae > Pseudorca > Pseudorca crassidens. Next base: position 61,010,778 of record NC_090307.1, read on the forward strand.
AAGGCTGGCTGACACCTGGTATTTTAACAAACTAGGCAAATGGAACTCGTGCCTTATTTAAGAGATAGATGAAAGCCTTTCTCACTATAGGATTAAGTAAGTAGCTGGGTAGGTCTGTGAATCTTCCCTTGAATATTTTGGACACAAAACAAAAAAAGGGAATTTATATGTAGTATAGATTATTCCTTACATACATTTTGGCTTGTAAACTGGTTTACATAGAAACCTATGTTCTTCTTTTAAATTGGAGATTAAGAATACCCATAGAAGCTATCAAAATTAATAATACTTTTGTTTACAAGAAAGCAGGAATACATTATTCAGCAGCTCTTGTTCTGAGCTTAGTGTGTTCTTATCTGAGAAGCTTCATGAGTATTCTGAAATTACTGTAAAATTCATCAGACAAATGACAATAATTACCATGAAATCAGGCTTCTGACTTAGGTTTTTCTGCAATTAGTGGGAAAGCCTCATACTTGGATTTATGTTATTTAGACTGGGGAAATCCTTTTTTGTGTGTTTGTTTTTAACATCTTTATTGGAGTATAATTGCTTTACAATGGTGTGTTAGTTTCTGATTTATAACAAAGTGAATCAGCTATACATATACATATATCCCCATATCTCCTCCCTCTTGCGTCTCCCTCCCACTCTCCCTATCCCACCCCTCTAGATGGTCACAAAGCACCGAGCTGATCTCCCTGTGCTATGTGGCTGCTTCCCACTAGCTAGCTATTTTACATTTGGTAGTGTACATATGTCCATGCCACTCTCTCACTTCGTCCCAGCTTACCCTTCCCCTCCCCATGTCTTCAAGTCCATTCTCTATGTCTGCGTCTTTATTCCTATCCTGCCCATAGGTTCTTCAGAACCATTTTTTTTTATGGTTTCATATATATGTGTTGGCATATGGTATTTGTTTTTCTCTTTCTGACTTACTTCACTCTGTATGACAGATTCTAGGTCCATCCACCTCATGACAAATAACTCAATTTCATTTCTTTTCATGGCTGAGTAATATTCCATTGTATATATGTGCCATATCTTCTTTATCCATTCATCTGTTGATGGACACTTAGGTTGCTTCCATGTCCTGGCTATTATAAATAGAGCTGCAGTGAACATTGTGAATTATGGTTTTCTCAGGGTATATGCCCAGTAGTGGGATTGCTGTGTTGTATGGTAGTTCTATTTTTAGTTTTTAAGGAACCTCCATACTGTTCTCCATAGTGGCTGTATCAATTTACATTCCCACCAAAAGTGCAGGAGGGTTCCCTTTTCTCCACACCCTCTCCAGAATTTATTGTTAATAGATTTTTTGATGATGGCCATTCTGACTGCTGTGAGGTGATACCTCATTGTAGTTTTGATTTGCATTTCTCTAATGATTAGCGATGTTGAGCATTCTTTCATGTGTCTGTTGGCAGTCTGTATATCTTCTTTGGAGAAATGTCTGTTTAGGTCTTCTGCCCACTTTTGGATTGGGTTGTTTGTTTTTTTTTTGATATTGAGCTGCATGAGCTGCTTGTAAATTTTGGAGATTAACCCTTTGTCAGTTGCTTCGTTTGAAAATATTTTCTCCCATTCTGAGGGTTGTCTTTTCATCTTGTTTATGGTTTCCTTTTCTGTGCAAAAGCTTTTAAGTTTCATTAGTTCCCATTTGTTTATTTTTATTTTATTTCATTAGGTCCCTCATTGTTTATTTTTGTTTTTATTTCCATTTCTCTAGGAGCTGGGTAAAAAAGGATCTTGCTGTGATTTATGTCATAGAGTGTTCTGCCTATGTTTTCCTCTAAGAGATTTATAGTGTCTGGCCTTACTTAGGTCTTTAATCCATTTTGAGTTTATTTTTGTGTATGGTGTTAAGGAGTGTTCTAATTTCATTCTTTTACATGTAGCTGTCCAGTTTTCCAAGCACCACTTATTGAAGAGGATGTCTTTTGTCCATTGTATGTTCTTGCCTCCTTTATCAAAAATAAGGTGACCATATGTGCATGGGTTTATCTCTGGGCTTTCTATCCTGTACCATTGATCTATATTTCTGTTTTTGTGCCAGTACCATACTGTCTTAATTACTGTAGCTTTGTAGTATAGTCTGAAGTACAGGAGCCTGATTCCTCCAGCTCCGTTTTTCTTTCTCAAGATTGCTTTGGCTATTCGGGGACTTTTGTGTTTCCATACAAATTGTGGAAGTTTTTGTTCTAGTTCTGTGAAATTTTCCATCGGTACTTTGAAAGGGATTGCGCTGAATCTGTAGATTGCTTTGGGTAGTAGAGTCATTTTCACAATGTTGATTCTTCCAATCCAAGGGCATGGTATGTCTCTCCATCTGTTGGTATAATCTTTAATTTCTTTCATCAGTGTCTTATACTTTTCTGCATACAGGTCTTTTGTCTCCTTAGGTAGGTTTATTCCTAGGTATTTTATTATTTTTGTTGCAGTGGTAAATGGGAGTGTTTCCTTAATTGCTCTTTCAGATTTTTCATCATTACTGTATAGGAATGCAAGAGATTTCTGTGCATTAATTTTGTATCCTGCTACTTTACCAAATTCATTGATTAGCTCTAGTAGTTTTCTGGTAGCCTCTTTAGGATTCTCTACGTATAGTGTCATGTCATCTGCAAACAGTGACAGCTTTACTTCTTCTTTTCTAATTTGGATTCCTTTTATTTCTTTTTCTTCGCTGATAGCTGTGGCTAAAACTTCCAAAACTATGTTGAATAATAGTGGTGAGAGTGGGCAATCTTGTCTTGTTCCTGATCTTAATGGTAATGGTTTCAGTTTTTCACCATTGAGAAAGATGTTGGCTGTGGGTTTGTCATATATGGCCTTTATTATGTTGAGGTAAGTTCCCTCTATGCCTAATTTCTGGAGGGATTTTTATCATAAACGGGTGTTGAATTTTGTCAAAAGCTTTTTCTGCTATCTTTTGAGATGATCATATAGTTTTTCTCCTTCAGTTTATTAATATGGTGTATCACATTGATTGATTTGTGTATATTGAAGAATCCTTGCATTCCTGGGCTAAACCCCACTTGATCATGGTGTATGATCCTTTTAATGTGCTGTTGGATTCTGTTTGCTAGCATTTTGTTGAGGATTTTTGCATCTATGTTCATCAGTGATATTGGCTGTAGTTTTCTTTCTTTGTAACATCTTTGTCTGCTTTTGGTATCAGGGTGATGGTGGCCTCGTAGAATGGTTTTGGGAGTGTTCCTTCCTCTGCTATATTTTGGAAGAGTTTGAGAAGGATAGGTGTTAGTTTTTCTCTAAGTGTTTAATAGAATTCACCTGTGAAGCCATCTGGTCTGGTCTTTTGATTTCCATTTGCATGGAATATCTTTTTCCATCCCCTCAGTTTCAGTCTGTATGTGTCCCTAGATCTGATGTGGGTCTTGTAAGCAGCATATATATATGGGTCTTGTTTTTGTATCCATTCAGCCAGTCTATGTCTTTTAGTTGGAGCACTTAATCAATTTACATTTAAGTTAATTATTGATATGTATGTTCCTATTATCATTTTCTTAATTGTTTTGAGTTCGTTATTGTAGGTCTTTTCCTTCTCTTGTGTTTCCTGCCTAGAGAAGTTCCTTTAGCATTTGTTATAAAGATGGTTTGGTGGTGCTGAATTCTCTTAGCTTTTGCTTGTCTGTAAAGGTTTTAATTTCTCTGTCAAATCTGAATGAGATCCTTGCTGGGTAGAGTAATCTTTGTTGTAATATTTTCCCTTTCATTACTTCTGGCTTGCAGAGTTTCTGCTGAAAGATCAGCTGTTAACCTTATGGGGATTCCCTTGTGTGTTATTTGTTGTTTTTCCCTTGCTGCTTTTAATATGTTTTCTTTGTATTTAATTTTTGACAGTTTGATTAATATGTGTCTTGGCGTATTTCTCCTTGGATTTATCCTGTATGGGACACTCTGCACTTCCTGGACTTGATTAACTCTTTCCTTTCCCATATTAGGGAAGTTTTCAACTATAATCTTTTCAAATATTTTCTCAGTCCCTTTCTTTTTCTCTTCTTTTCTGGGACCCCTATAATTCAAATGTTGGCACGTTTAATGTAGTCCCAGAGGTCTCTGAGACTGTCCTCAATTCTTTTCATTCTTTTTTCTTTATTCTGCTCTGTGGTAGTTATTTACACTCTTTTACGTTACACTTATCCATTCTTCTGCTTCAGTTATTCTGCAATTGGTTCATTCTAGAGAATTTTTAATTTCATTTATTGTGTTGTTCATCATTGTTTGTTTGCTCTTTAGTTCTCCTAGGTCCTTGTTAAACGTTTCTTGTATTTTCTCCATTCTATTTCCAAGATTCTGGATCATCTTTACTATCATTACTCTGAATTCTTTTTCAGGTAGGCTTCCTATTTCCTCTTCATTTGTTTGGTCTGGTAGGTTTTTAGCTTGCTCCTTCATCTGCTGTGTGTTTCTCTGTCTTCTCACTTTGCTTAACTTACTGTGTTTGGGGTCTCCTTTTCGCAGGCTGCAGTTTCGTGGTTCCTGTTATTTTTGTTGTCTGCCCCCAGTGGCTAAGGTTGGTTCAGTGAGTTGTGTAGGCTTCCTGGTGGAGGGGACTGGTGCCTGTGTCCTGGTGGATGAGGCTGGATCTTGTCTTTCTGGTGGGCAGGACCGTGGCTGGTGGTATGTCTTGGTGTGTCTGTGACCTTATTATGATTTTAGGCAGCCTCTCTGCTAATGGGTGGGGTTGTGTTCCTGTCTTGCTAGTTGTTTGGCATAGGATGTCCAGCACTGTAGCTTGCTGGTCGTTGAGTGGAGCTGGGTCTTAGCGTTGAGATGGGGATTTCTGGGAGAACTTTCGCCGTTTGATATTACATGGAGCTGGGAGGTCTCTGGTAGACCAATTTCTTGAACTCAGCTCTCCCACCTGACACCCGGCCAGAGCACCAAGTCCCTGTCAGCCACACAGCTCAGAAGAAAAGGGATAAAAAAAGAAAGAAAGAAAGAGAGAAAGAGAGAGGGAGAGAGGGAGGGAGGGAGGGAGAAAGGAAGGAAGAAAATAAAGTTATTAAAATAAATATTAAAAATAAAAAGTAATAAAAAAGAAATAAGGAAAGAAGAGAGCAACCAAACCATAAAACAAATCCACCAATGATAACAAGTACTAAAAACTATACTAAGAAAAACAAAACAAAACCAAAAAAACGGACAGATAGAACCCTAGGACAAATGATAAAAGCAAAGCTATAGAGACAAAATCCCACAAAGAAGCATACACATACACCCTCACAAAAAGAGAGAAAGGAAACAAATATATATATATATATATATATGTATATATATAAAGGAAGAGAGCAACCAAATCAACAAAGAAATCTACCAGTGTTAATAAGCTCTAAATACTAAACTAAGGTAAACATAAAACCAGAAACAAATTAGATGCCGAAAGCAAACCCCAAGTCTACAGTTGCTCCCAAAGTCCACTGCCTCAATTTGGGGATGATTTGTTGTCTATTCAGGTATTCCACAGATGCAGGTACATCAAGTTGATTGTGGAGATTTAATCCCCTGCTTCTGAGGCTGCTGGGAGAGACTTCCCTTTCTCTTCTTTGTTCTTACAGCTTCCGGGGTTCAGTTTTGGATTGGCCCCGACTCTGCCTGTAGGTTGCCTGAGGGCATCTATTCCCCGCCCAGACAGGACGGTGTTAAAGGAGCAGCTGATTAGGGGGCTCTGGTTCACTCAGGCGGGGTGGGGGGGGGAGGGTGGGGTACGGAATGCAGGGCGAGCCTGCGGTGGCAGAGGCCAGCATGATGTTGCACCAGCCTGAGGTGCGCCATGCATTCTCCCCGGGAAGTTGTCCCTGGATGACGGGACCCTGGCAGTGGTGGGCTGCACAGGCTCCCAGGAGGGGAGGTGTGGATAGTGACCTGTGCTCGCACACAGGCTTCTTGGTGGCAGCAGCAGCAGCCTTAGCGTCTCACGCCAGTCTCTGGGGGTCCATGCTTTTAGCCGCGACTCGCGCCCGTCTCTGGAGCTCCTTTAAGCGGCACTCTTAATCCCCTCTCCTCGCCCACCAGGAAAGAAAGAGGCAAGAAAAAGTCTCTTGTCTCTTCAGCAGCTCCAGACCTTTTCCCGGGCTCCCTCCCGACTAGCTGTGGCGTACTAGCCCCCTTCAGGCTGTGTTCACGCAGCCAACCACAGTCCTCTCCCTGGGATCCAACCACAGTCCTCTCCCTGGGATCCGACCGAAGCCCGAGCCTCAGCTCCCAGCCCCCGCCCATCCTGGCGGGTGAGCAGACAATCCTCTTGGGCTGATGAATGCTGGTCAGCACCGATCTTCTGTGCGGGAATCTCTCCTCTGCTGTTTGCACCCCTGTTGCTAAGCTCTCCTCTGGGGCTCCGAAGCTTCCCCCCTCCGCCATCCTCAGTCTCAGCCAGTGAAGGGGCTTCCTAGTGTGTGGAAACCTTTCCTCCTTCACAGCTCCCTCCCACTGGTGCAGGTCCCGTCCCTTTTCTTTTGCCTTTGTTTTTTCTTTTTTCTTCTGCCCTACCCAGGTACGTGGGGAGTTTCTTGACTTTTGGGAAGTTTGAGGTCTTCTTCCAGTATTCAGTAGGAGTTGTTCCACATGTAGATGTATTTCTGATGCATTTGTGGGGAGGAAGGTGATCTCCACGTCTTACTCTTCCACCATCTTGAAGGTCTCCTTTCAATCAGGAAATCCTTTTTAAAGCCTAAACCAGACTATAGTTTCAAGAATTACTCAGTAGAACTTCTTTAAAAGGTTTTGTGAAAAATAAGTAAAATCAGATTTGAAAAAAATCGGACTCCATGTCTGCAGATTTGGGGCTCATAAAGGCCACAGTGTGGAGAATAGCAGATTCTGTTGCAGAAGAATAATTTATGTATTTATTTTCCTGCAAGTCATAAAGGCATGGTAGTTACTCATAATGGATATTGAGTGCTAAAGGTTTTGCCCAAGGGCATTCTGGAAACTAAATTGGCAGGTGAAAGAAGGTTCAGTTATTCTGTAAAGAAGCATGTCTTTATGATGAATGGAGTGGGAGTGAGGTGGAGTAATTATCAACAGTATTTTAGCAAATCTCTTGTAAAAGTAAAATCCTGCAACCTTCCCTTTATCTCCTGTTCTGCCCTCCCAGTCCTTTTACACGGCTCTATTTTCCCCCATAGAACTTAGGAGCTGTATAATTGGCCTATGTGTGATGTTTATGTTTGTATTCTGTTTACTCTATTAAAATATATCCAAGTGCCTAGAAAATTGCCTGGCCTGTAGTAGGTAATAGATAAATACTTTTTGGATGAATAAATGAGCCCAAAGACGGTCTTTATTTTGTGGTCTTCAGTTTGTCTAAAGAATGAGAACTATATGAGATTACCCTCCCCTCCAGCATTTTCCCAGAGCATCTATGAGGATAATTGTGACCATATACATTATCTTATTGTCAACTGAGATGTGATTGTATCTCAAAATATCTTTTGATTCAATTTAGAATGTATTCTCTCATAGGAAAAGACAAAAGCTAAATGTATTTGGATTCTAAACTCCAGTAGAAAGACTACCAGAGAGATGGGATTTTGAAGTCAGAAGTCTTGCTCTGACCCCAGCATGCCATTTTCTATGTCTTTCTATCACGTAGGTTATATTAAGGATAAAATCAGAGAAAGTATAATAAATAGTGGTTAAGAGACTCAACTCTGAAGTTCTGTTGAATTGGACTCCAATCCTGATTTTGTCTTTTGGAAGCTGATGAACCTGGGTAAATCATCAAAATTCTCTAATCATCCATCTTCTCTACTATAAAATGCCAATAATAAGTGGTACTTCTTGGGATGTAAGGATGGAAAGAAAAGGTTATCAGCCCATCAGTCAGTAGTAATAGGACTAAGTTGTTTTAGGTTAACAGTTTTGCTGAGAACAGTTAGAAAACTGGACTATATATATATAGCCTTCTCTTCGAAGTCAGAGGCCTTCTAAAGAGTAGTTGTGTGATCCAGGAAGCTCAGAGCTGTGTGAGTCCTGCATGTAAGGTCACTTTCCTCCCTAAGAACAAGACTGAGTGTCTCAGCCTCTTAGCCTGCACTTTGGTAACTGGCAATATCAAAGAGCAGAGCTTTCAACTTAAGAGCTGGGGGTAGGGCCACTAGATTGGAGCTGAGGGTCTATCAGGGAGAAGGTAAGTACCCCAGGCTTGGGGACCCCAAAGGCTATGTCCTAGGTGTTAGGGTGAATAGGAAGGAGACTAGCTCAAGTCAGCTCAATCACTGATTAGATTAAGGGGCCTGGAATTGCTACTACCCCAGACCTCTCTGCCTGTCAGAAGCCCATCAGAAATAACCAGGCATATGAAGAGATGGCAAACCCGTGACCAAAAACCAAGAGAAAACACAGACAGTAGAAACAGATCTACAGGTTATCTCCAAAAAGGAATTGAGATTTATTATGTGCTTTAAAATAACTGATTAATATGTTAGAGGAAGTCAAAGACAAGTGTGAGAATTTTGATATGTTACTAGAAATTCTAAAAATAAAAAGTACCATAGTTAAAATTAAAAACTCAATAAATGATTTAAACATATGAAAAGTAGTGAAAAGACAGAATGAAATATCCAGACTGATGAAAAGAGAGACAAAAGATGGAAAATACAGAGAAGAGCCTAAGAAATATATGGACATGGTAGATACATGTAACTAAACATGGCAGAAAAAGCAGAGAGAAGAATGGGAAAGGAACAATGTCTGAAGAGATGGTGCCTGAGAATTTCCAAAATTGATAAAAGGCATCAAGCAGACATTTGGGAAAATTTCAAACCTCAACAAGATAAACACAAAGAACCGAGGCACATCACGGTCAAATTCCTGAAGATCAAAGACAAAGAACGGACTTCTCTGGTGGCTCAGTGGTTAAGAATCCATCTGCTAATGCAGGGGACATAGGTTTGATCCCTGCTCCGGGAGGATCCCACATGCTGAAGAGCAACTAAGCCTGTGTGCCACAACTACTGAGCCTGCACTCTAGAGCCCATGGGCCACAGCTGCTGAGCCCATGCACCACAACTTCTGAAGCCCGCGTGCCCTAGAGCCCATGTGCTGCAACTACTGAAGCCTGTGCTCCACAACAAGAGAAGCCACTGCAATGAGTGGCTCCGTTTACACACCGCAATGAGGAGTAGCCCCCACTTGCTGCAACTAGAGAAAGGCCACACGCAGCAATGAAGACCAATTGCAGCCAATAATTTTTTAAAAATTTTAAAAAAAAGACAAAGAGAAAATGCTAGAAGCTTTCAGAGGAAAAAAGACATCTGATCTTCAAAAAGCAGCAATAAGATTTTGAGTTGATTTCTCAACAGAAACAGTGGCATCCAGAAGACAGTGACATGATATTTTTGAAGTCCTGGAAGGATTCTGCCAGTCTAGAATTCCACATCCAATGATGGTAGCCTTCAAAAGTGAGGACATAGGGCTTCCCTTGTGGCACAGTGGTTGAGAGTCCGCCTGCCAATGCAGGGGACACGGGTTCATGCCCCGGTCCGGGAAGATCCCACATTCTGTGGAGCGGCTGGGCCTGTGAGCCATGGCCGCGGAGCCTGTGCTCCGCAGTGGGACAGGCCACAACCGTGAGAGGCCCGCGTACAGCAAAAGCAAAAAAAAAAAAAAAAAAGTGAGGACATAAATCAGCTATTTTCAAACATATACAATTTTATCAGTCCACTGATTTCTTTAGCACCTGGAATAGACCCAAAGAATCGTATTTAAAAAAAAAAAAAGAATCGTATTTTAAATCATTAGAACCAGACCGCCATATACAGTGATCTTTCTGTAAAATCATGCTCAGAGTTCCTACCTGGGATATTGGAATACCTCTCCCTTCTGCCTTTTCACCCCATTATTACTTTGACCAGCCGGATGGAAATGTCTGGTGACTGTTTCCATGGAGAGCTGGGTCCAGCCAAGGAGGATGGGGTGTGGGGGAGAAGGGCGTCAGGGGCTGGTATCTGTGCGTTCAGGGAGAGCAAGAGGGAAGATGATGGGACCTCAGTGACTCCAGGGGCTCTTACAGGCTTTGCCCACACTTGAATTAATCGGTGGCCAGTAGCCCTGGACTGAATGCCCTTCTCCCCCGTCCTCCATCCTTCCGCCAGAAATGAGAAAGAGCTGGATGGATGGAGCCCCATCTCCACACTGAGGTCAAGACCACCCCTTTGGACTGTGGAACCTCGGGCTGGAGGGATTCGGCTCTCTGGGGACATTGTGGAGCACAGCTGTCATATCCGCCCTGGGCACTTACACAGACTTCATCTGTTTGGGAGGGGGAATCTCTGGTGTTTTGTTAACCCACTGACATTTGGGTTTTCCTGCCCTGTTTGACTCATCTAATCCCCATTAATACAGGAGGCAAAAGCCAAGTGTAATTTCCCAGCCTCATTAGTGATGGTGACAGGTTAGTATTTTATAGCACCCAGCATCCTCGTGGTCACCGTTAAAACAAACCACTTTGTAAACAGGAGGCAGAGTTCTTGACTTGGGGACCCCAGCCTTCTATTCCCATGATTGGAGATGGTGCTGATAAGGAAGCCCCTTCCCCCCACAGTGGAAGTAATCCCCGCCATGGATGTGATATGCTAGAAACTGCTCTTCAGTACAAAGCTTAGAGCCACTGGCCAATGTTTCACCCTAGGGTAAGTTTAGAATTCCTCAGTTGATGTTTCCTGATAACAAATTAAATGGTCCAAGTCTGCTTAGGACGAGATCTCTTCCAGTAAGGAGTTATTTCAATGAATGTGACATGCTTTGAAGGTCTTCCAGCCTCTCTCACGTTTGCCTTTGGGGTTCTTTGCCCAAACGGGCCCCCCAAATGGCCTTGTTAAGAACAGGAATCTCTGCAGGGTTGGGAAAGGGATGTGGCCAAGTGGCTCGCTGCTGGAGCGGAGTCCTTGGGAGGGGGTGGGATGCATCCTTTGGCCCCCACCCCCGTTACAGCCCCATTTGAGCTGACAGACTCACCACCCACCTTTTTTGTTGGCAACACTACTGCCAGATGTGTGTGTGTGTGAAAAACCACCATTTTTTTTGGTCAAGCTGTTTTGACGGGGGTTTGGTTTCTAAATAGTAATTGATCATTAATTGCATTTCTTCCTACAAACCAGCACCTGCCTAGTATCCCTGTATACTTTGGACTATCCAGATGTAAATTAATACGATTTTTATTTTATCTGAGATTATGGGTGTGTTAAAAACAATTCCATGGGGCCATGTGGGAAACGCATGGGAGGACTTGGAGCCCTATTTAGGTGTAATTACAGTCTGACCCCATTTGCTCCTAAGAGCCTGAGCTGTCAGCATGGGATGGCAGACCGTTTGTGCTCATAGGGTCACAGGCAGAAAGATGGGGCTTGCTGGGAGAGCCCCTCACTTTAACGATGATTTACCTGAATCTAGCGTTCTGTGGTTTATAAAGCCTAGGTATATATTCTCATTCCCTGTGTCAGGCATATTAAAAATATATCTCTTCAGAAATCCCTAGGGTTAAAAAATTCTGTTTTTTAAGTGAAGTTGCCTGGAGAATCTAGCTCTGCTCTGCTTTGTCAAGCATTACAAAATTCATTTAAAGCAAGTCGGATAAAAGCCCGTGTTTGCAGAGGGCTTAGGAAGCCTGGTATCTGGTGTTGTAATGGCAGTTAAAGTCAGTTAACTGTTGCTTTTTTGACTTCTAAAGCAAGGTCCGTATTCACTTTAGGTTTTAAGACCTGGTGTCCTACGTGATAAGAGTTTGCATATAAATCCCCCGATACATAATCTCTCTCGGGGTTTTGCTAAGAAAATTGGAATTACAGGATAGTTTCGTGACTAAAGGATATTTTCCTCTTATCGTTTAAATAAATGTAAAAGGAAATACCATGGGGGTAAGTTCCGATAAGCTACATTTAAATTTATATCTTTTGTTCACTTTTAGATTCCGTAGTTTTGTTTTTAAAAGAACATTCAAATGATTTCTAAGCCTCTTAGTGAAACAAGCTTGCTATTTTTGAACACACCATCTTTTATATTGCCACATCTTCCTCCAAAATACTTTGTGGATTTAACCGTTTCTCCTAATTTGGAAGCCACCTGTGTGCTCCTGGGCGATGGTTAGTCTCTCTTCTGTTCTGGTTCATACCGTGCAGCTGCAGATTGAATTTTATTCCTTGCATCCATCTCCGCTCAGGAGTCCAGAATGGCTCTTTATTGGCCATGAGAGCAAATAAAAGTTTTCTGTTAGATGTGGAAGACACTCTAGCACTCTAAGACCTGGCATTCTTACCTGGACTATGCCACACCCCCATTTTCTTCCACCCACCTTTGGTCATTCCTGGAACAGTTCCACAAATCTGGATGGAGCGTGTGCCGTCTCATGACTGCAGTTTTTTGCATCCGATTTCTTCATTTGTGGATGAGTGCCTTTCCACTAGAATTGCCTCCTGCACAGCCTCTGTCCCCAACAAAACTGAATTCTAGTATAACTGAAACATTCTATGTCCAGGGTTGAACATCCAAGACCAGAAGTGATAAGATGGAAGCAAGTGCCCTTGGGTTTGAGTGTATTTGTTTTTTGTTTTTTTTAAATTTTTATAGATTATACTCCATTTTTTTTTTTGATAAATTGATTGCTTTTTTGGCTGCATTGGGTCCTCGTTGCTGCACCCGGGCTTTCTCTAGTTGCAGCGAGCGGGGGCTACTCTTCGTTGCAGTGTGCGGGCTTCTCGTTGCAGTGGCTTTTCTTGTTGTGGAGCATCGCCTCTAGGCGCACGGGCTTCAGTAGTTGTGTCACGTGGGCTCAGTAGTTGTGGCTCGCAGGCTCTAGAGCACAGGCTCAGTAGTTGTGGCACACAGCTTTAGTTGCTCTGCGGCATGTGGGATCTTCCCGGACCAGGGCTCGAACCAGTGTCCCCTGCGTTGGCAGGCAGATTCTTAACTACTGAGCCACCAGGGAAGTCCCGTTGAGTGTATTTGTTGAATGAATGATTTTTTCATCTGGCATTTACCAAGCCTAAGAACAATTTTTAAATTATTTTCCTCCTTCCTGTTCCCCCTCCAAGTTTCCCTTTGATTATATGTATATAATCAAATGAATTAAGTGTTTCTTGGTTTCAGCCAACTTCAACTCTTCCTGAAAATCATCTTGTAAGGATTCACCAAGTTTTCTGCCTAAGTTAATAAACCAAGTTAAAGTCTGCTGAACGCATTTCTGTGTTTTTTGGATGTTGTCATCTCTGCAGTGTGATTCTGAGCGTCATTTGTGCTTGGCCTGTATGACATTCTAGAAAAGTACCTTGAGTACTTCTCTTTTAATATTTCTGTGATTTCTAGAAGTAGGAAACATGACAGTAATGGCTACGTTTAGGTTTTATTAAGGTTGCACATGAACTTGTGAGCAATGTAAATAATACTCAGAGAAAACTACCTACTCAGCTCCGATGTCCTTTGGCGTCTTAGCTGTGACCACTTGGCAAAAAGTGCTCCTGCAAAGCTTATTAGGGACTTCAGTGGATGCTCTTCGCTTAAAGTCTTTCTTGTTTATTTTTTGTAAGTATTCTTAATTTTCTAATGCCTCTTGAAAGGAAAAAGTCATTTAGGAGTTTAATAATTGGGAAGGGGTGGATTCTGGAAATGTTATGATGAACAGGAAATGGAGGAACAGATCTTCGGTTTAGTAGAGAGTTGAAGACAGTTTGTCAGGGGATGCAGCTCTTTTTCTACCCGTATAAATTTGATTGAACGTATTTGGAAATTAGTAATTTTGTAAAACATCCATGGAGAAGTAGCCAGTGATCTCCCTGTATCCCATCCAATACTCGTGAAAGGAAAAAAATTGAGGTGAGTAAGTTTCGAAAACAGCCACATACTGACTTGATGTCTAGTTACCGTTATTGACGTGCTTATATCATCCTGAGAAATTTATCTCTGCCAGCTTTCGTTTGCTTCTCAGTTGAAAGAGCACGATCCTTCCTAGATGGTGGGGTTGTTAAGTATGCGTGTTCAGTGGGGTATGTCAAGTCACTGTTACATAGCAGGGGGTCAGTAGCATCAAATTCCCTTCTCATCCCCTATGTGTAATATAACCAGGGTTTAAATCAACACACTGAGTTAGTTCATATATGACTGCGCACCAGCTTTGTTGTACTACCTTTAAGATGTTTCAAATGGTTAAATTTGCTTCTCTTTGAAATGCCATTTTTATCATTGTTCACATAATTTTGTTTTGGCTGTGTGGGCTCATGTTTTTGGTGGAATCACACCATTTTCTGTTGGTTTGATGTATAATTCTATTTTCTTTTTGGCTGTATGCATACTCTCTCATTTTGGGACCCATGGCACTGTTGGATTTTTGGCTTCGCTCACCTTTTTTTTCCCCTTCTCCTCTTTGGCCCATCTCTTCCTGTTTCATTTTGACACCGCTAACATAACTGTTCACGCGTGTTTTGTAAGTCTTCCCAGTACATCTTTAATGGCGCAGTATTCCTTTTTATTCTTTTTTATTTTTCAAAATGACAAGCTTATATTTCAAGTATGTGAAAATGCCTTAGAACACCATGTTGAATATTGATTAGTGGGCATTTAAAATCTTAACCAGGGTTGTGTAGTTCTGTTTTGGTTTTCTATTTCTTCTTTACATTTTTTTAATCATATACCTGATAGTTTTTGTCAGCAGCGAATGATTCCTAAGGATCCTTCTGTGCATAGCACTGTGTTGGGTCTTGCAGGAAGCATTTTAAAAGAGACCCTATGCAATGAATCCCCATTTCCTGTGAGTTTTTGTAGGCAGAGTTTCATAGAATATGATTGTCATCTTCTGGGTGCTTGAATCTAAAACAAATACGGACACAGAGCCCAAGTAGATATTTGAACGAGAGTATGTACATAGTAAACAAATAGACATTCGCATCCCTTACCGTGGACTAGACTCGGACTCCCCCTATTCCCGCTCCTCATTTCCTCCAAGTGTTGAGATGTTAGGCTGCTCTCCACATCACCTGGAATAATTTCTAGGCAGTTGTACCACTTGAAAACAAGGTAACACGTCCTTTGATTGGACAGGCTGTTGCACTTCCTGTGATGGATAGCATCTTTGCAGCAGGTTGCTTTATGCTTTCCAGTTTGTCCTCTGGAGAGATAAGCAGCAGGAATGGACATCGATGGTTCGGGGATCTCAGGGCAAGAGGGAGGCAGGCTCACCTCCCTCTGAGGGGGCCAAGCTGGGATGGAGGCCCCTGCCTTCTCCTGGCAGCTGGAATGTGGACATGTCGACGTGCAGCCAACCTAGAAGCTTAACGCAGGAAATGTGAACCTTGAGGGAATGACCAGGGGAGCGAGTTAGAGATGATTCCCTGTGTGGCTTTGGCAGAGGGCAGAGTGCCGTGAGAGTCCAGTGGTCCTAGGCGGACTGTCCCTGGGGCCCAGTCCTGTCTGCGTCTCTCCAGGTCACCGCCAGAGCATGGCTCTCCCAGCTACCATTTCTTAGTTACCCTTCTCATGAATGGCTCTTTGTTTAAATTGACCAGGGTACACTTTGTGATATTTGGAGCAGAGAATCTGAAGATAACAGTCAGACAAATCAAACAAGTGGTCATAGTGGAGGACGTGCACCCTTACAGGAAAGGGTAGAATTATCCATGAAGAAACAGGCAAACAGAGATTGGCCTGGAAAACAAAAAGACCATCCAGAAGGATTCAAGGTAGATCTATTAGAGGTGAGAAGGGAAGTTTAGGGCTGATTTACAGGACTTAACAAAGAAGAAAACAAGCTTCGTTTTTCATCTCGAAGGTCCTTTGAGGAGGTAGATACTGTGATCTTGTTAAACAGCCTGGCTCTTTTTCACAGTGAGAAGGACCGGAAATAAGAAGATGAATAGGAAAATGGCAACACATCCTTTCAGAGTGTGGGTAGGGGTGGGCTTCTTGCTACAGGGAGGAGAAGAACCTGTATGACCCATACAGAGGAATCATTGAAATTAGGTCCATAGCAAACCCAGGACTTGAAGACAGTGCAAGAATTTGGTGCCGTGTGGGTCATTTGGCTTTTAAACTGATCCAAAATAAAATGAGATGAAAACACTCTGCTCCCATCTGTGTCTTTTCTTAAGTATTGTCGGCCCAGTGTGTGGCCAGACCATTTTAATATAGAAAATCCTGCCTTAAAAAATGATAGGATACAATCAATTATCTTTGTGCTCTTCCACAATTTTTTAATTTTGTGGTCCCTTTGCCACTTTCTGTGTGGGAGACTAAGGTAAGGATTTGCAGAATAGGAGTTTTGAACTGCTCTGGTCACATCCATTTCAATGCAAACCTCGCTCTCTCTCTCTCTCGTTTCACTTGCACAGATTTGTTGCATTTTGGGGTCTTTGTAAGATCTGTCTTCATTTCCTCTGTCCCTGTCAGACTCCTATATTTCCTTGTCCTTTTTGGCCAAACACCATTGTTTTCATCCTCCTTGTGGAGCAGTAGATGCTCTTCGAGCTTTGATGTTAATTTCCTTTCTCTCACAGCAGCTTGGAGCTGGCAAGCACTAACGTCTCTTTCCAATTTTGAAGGGAGATTTGATCTCTCAGCACCCTGCCACCGTGTCTGTGTTTTCTTTCTTTCTTTTTTTTTTTTTATATTCTTTGTTTCTTTATTGAGGTATAACCGACATACAATATACTGCACATATTTAAACTGTACAAGTGGTAAGTCTCTGCATATGTGAAACCATCACCAAAATCAAGATAGTGAACATACTCATCGGCCCCAAATTTCCCTTGCGCCCTTTATAATACCTTCATCCTGTCCCCAGCGACCCACAGATCTTCTATCACATTAGTTTGCAATTCCTAGAAGGTATGATTCCTGGCATCATACAATATGTCCTCTTTTAATTTTTTTTAATCTGGCTTCTTTCACTTAGCATCATCATTCTGAGATTCACCCATGTTGCATGCAATGCACGTCCAGTCTTTTTAATTGCAGAGTTGTATTCTATTGTGTGGCTATACCAGAGTGTGCTTATCCATTTCTCTGTTGGTAGACATTTGAGTGATATCCAGTTTCTGGCTGTTAGAAATAAAGCCACTAAGAACATCTGTGTACAAATCTTTGTTTAGACGCAGGCTTTCGTTTCTCTTGGGTAGACGCCTAGGAATGGGATGGCTAAATCATATGGTGGGCTATATATTGAACTTTTTAGGAAACTGCCAACTGTTCTGCAAAGTGGTTGTATCATTTTACATTTCCACCAATAGTGTAAGAAGGTTCCAATTGCTCCAGATACTTGTTAACACTGGGCATGGTCAGTTTTCACCTTTAGCCATTCTAATAGGTGTATATTTGTACCTCATCTTTTCATGTGCTTATTTGCCATCCTACATCTTCTTTGGTGAAATGTCTATTCAAATATGTTGCCCATATATATATATATATATATATATATATTTTTGGTACGCGGGCCTCTCACTGTTGTGACCTCTCCTGTTGTGAAGCACAGGCTCCGGACGCGCAGGCTCAGCGGCCATGGCTCACGGGCCCAGCCGCTCCGCGGCATGTGGGATCTTCCCGGACCGGGGCACAAACCCGTGTCCCCTGCATCGGCAGGCGCACTCTCAACCACAGCGCCACCAGGGAAGCCCTGTTGCCCATATTTTTAATTGGGTTATTTGAGTCTTATGATTGACCTTTGAGAGTTCTTTATATTTTCTGAGTATAAGTCTTTTTTCAGATCCATGAATATTTTCTCCAGTCTGTGGCTTGTCTTTTCATTCCCTTAACAGTGTCTTTTTTTAAAAAAATTTTTTTAACATCTTTATTGGAGGATAATTGCTTTACAATGGTTGTTAGTTTCTGCTTTATAACAAAGTGAATCAGCTATACATATACATATATCCCCATATCTCCTCCCTCTTGTGTCTCCCTCCCACCCTCCCTATCCCACCCCTCTAGGTGGTCACAAAGCACGGAGCTGATCTCCCTGTGCTATGCGGCTGCTTCACACTAGCTATCTATTTTACATTTGGTAGTGTATACATGTCCATGCCACTCTCTCACTTCTGTGTTTTCATGATGGTTCGTTGTGGTTGCTTTCAGTGCAAGGTTGGATTTCTGATGCAAATGGAAAAACGAACAAGCAGTTAATTCTGTGCATCCTTTTGTCTTCCTGTAAACACACCTGCCACGGCGTGTTACCCCTCTAAGCGCTCCTGCTTAACGTGCTTCGGTTTGTCAAGAATTGATTTGTTTGGCAGAATTATTCATAGTTGATTCTAGGAGTAAATTTTCCCCGGTATCTATCTGTAGAAATAAATCTCACTTCTCCGTGCCTTTCTTTAATTAGCTTGTTTCTGTTGTCATCAAATATACATTTAATGAGTCTATAAAGGATCCTCAGTAGTGTTAAGTTGTCAGTGCTGTTTGGGGATAAAATTCAAGATTGACATCAAACGTGTCCATTTTAGTAAAGATGCAATTGACTTAAGTAGTATAAATGGGAGGGGTATCCATGAAGCAGTCGTCCTGCTGTAATCATGTGTAACGATTGCACTGTAAGGAAAACCTGCCTTGAGGAATTGCGAAACCAAGGGTCAAGTTCACCTCTGCCGTCACCTGCCTCCCTACTGTTGGCAAGTCAGAGCAATGGTCTGACCCAGGGTTCCCCAGGAACCGGGCGGCACAGCAGGAGGTGAGTGGCGGGCGAGCCAGCGAAGCTTCATCTGCCGCCCCCCCCCCCCCCGTCGCTCGCATTACCGCCTGCACCATCCTCTCCTCCCCTCCGCCCCGTCCGAGGAAAAATTGTCTTTCATGAAACCAGTCCCTGGTGCCAAAAAAGTTGGGAACTGCTGGTCTAACCTATTCCTTTGTCTGTAAGATGGGATAACATTTTTGCCCTCCTTTTTCACCTGGCAGTTGTGGCGACCACATGGAATCATGAATGTGGCAGTGCGGTCATCCCATTCCTGCCCTGGGAGGACCCCAGCTGAGGGTTATTCTGCTCTGCTCGGCCTTTGCAGCCTGGTCTTCATCCCTCCTTTGTACTCTTCGCGCTAAGCAGCCTTCTCACAGGTCCCCCTCCCTCTGTGTTTACACTCTCCGGAGTCCCTCTGACTGCCCCTCAAGGCTGGAGCCATCTTCCTGACTACCTTAAATGCCTTCTCCCCTGTGGATTCTCCCTTGTTCATCCTGATCTGCAATAGCCTCGTAGTGATCTCTGGTCCTCCATCACCTTAGCGACCTGTGGCTCTCTGTCGTCACGATGCTGGATCATCGTTGGTCCCATATGTGTCCTGGATTGCTAACAAGATGAAAATCGAGGGTCAGGATCCTGAGTCTTGCACTCTGTTACCACACTGCACAGAACCCTGGTATGGATCAGGGGTTACTGGATGCTGACTGGAGTGGCTTTGATAAATCAGGGAAACCCCGCAGACTCAGTTTCCTTCCTTGCATAGTACTTCGGGTGCTCTGTGTGCCTGGGTAGAGATGTAAGTTGGCCATCCTTAAGTCTTACTACAGATAGTTAAGGAGTGACCACCCTGGGCAGCCAGGTGCCAGGCTCTGTGTCTGTAATAAGATCGGGGTGCTCGCTGTGTGGCTGGGGAGACCAGCGCTCGAGTGTACACCGTCCAGAGCAAGAAGAGGGATGTGGTGTCACATGGGAGAGTTACGGGCGTTCAGTGAAGAGCCAATACACTGGGAATAGGGTGAGGGCTGGCACATGCTGCGGCAGTGGGTCTTTATGGACGAGTGAGCAAGGGTTTGCTGGGAAGGTGCGTGGGACGTGCCCCCCGGCGAATGTACAGGAGCGTCCAGGAGCCTGCTGTGCATGGGGGCCAGTGTGGTTGTGTGTGGAACCCGGTGTGCAAGAGCAGGTGAGGATGCAGAGGGAGATGCCCTTTGGTCATGTGGAAATGAGAACTGGGCTCCTTAGGAGAGAGGCACGTGGGAGCCAGAGGAGCCTCGACTTTAGGACCAGCCGATGCCACAAGGGGCGAGGAGAATGGCCATGGTGGAGGGTCTTCCCTGCTGTTCAGTCAGTGGCAGCATCACAGGGAAGAGACCTAAAATTCAAAGCCCCAGCATTACTTCCAACAATTCTGATTCTGCAGGTCTGGGGTGGGGCTCAGCATCTGTGTCTTAAGAAACTATCCAGGTGATCTGATGCAGGGGATCATTGACCCACCCTTTGAGTAAATGCTGAATTGTCCCTAAAGAGCTTTGTAAATCCAAACAATTATCAGATTTGCACGTTATCCATTTGTCCTGGCAGGCAGGTCATGGATAGCTCTGTTCGGAGTCTCAAAGGATCCATACATTCTATAAAGCTTAAAATCACTGAGCTAGGAAAAAATAACGTAAGACAGAATGAGAACAGTGCTATAGCCAGAATACAGGAGAGTGGTAACCTTTAAAGAAACGTTTTGTGATATAGGGAAAGTTGATGTTTACAAGAACCCGACTATAACACATTAGGAAAGGGAAGGCTTGGCATCCCGTTTGTAAATCAGGATTTATGTTTGGGTGAATGTCTCAATGTTTAAAGGAGATACAGTGCTTGGTGGATGTAGAGATTTCACGATTTATCTACAATAGGTTTTCTTTAAAACAATTTTTTCCCTGACCTAATTAAATCATCTGCTTTCCCCTGAGTTTTATTTTTTTAATTTTGAAGTTAGCAATATATAAAAGTTCAGTATCATGAAGGTCTTTACTGAGAATTTTTAGTACCGGTGCCACATTTTGCTCTCCTGCGGTGAAGGTCACGCCTGCATTTCTATGATAAACATCTTTCTGAAATTTATGAAGGAAAAAATTGATATTGATGCAACTTGGTTTTCACTCCCAACCCGAGAGCTTTCACGTCAGTCAAGTGTACAGCTGAAAAGTGGTACCTGCTCCGTCTTTTCTTCCTAAACCCAAAGTGGGCATATGGTTGATCCTGGCAACACAAGTACCAGGAATGGGATGCAGTAACTCTAGGGTGGAGGCTCTGATCAAGGATGCACTTCCCAGTGATGGTTGAGGCTGAGGGATCCACTGGTAACCACAGTTGTTCTTGGCAGTGGGGTTTGGCTCCTGGAGTCCCATATTTAATCATTGGCTTAAACATTACATGAAAGGTTACTATTTCTTAAGCCCAGTCAATATTCTATTGATCCACAAGGGTTTATTCTCCATTCATATGGTACCCAGCACTAGGTTAGATATTGTCCATATGGCCAAGCGCCAGGGCCAACAATTAGCTTACTGAAGAGTGTCCCATAAGAGAGACCCAGGCCACGTGTGATCAAATGCAAAATTACACACTCAGATGATTAAAACCAATTATGCAACAACACTTTGATTAACTAATCCCAGTGACCACAGCTTCTTGTAACAACTCAGCCAGATTGAAAGAAAAAAATGTTTCATGAGAAGCAGAGTTCTCCACTTTCCTGACTTTATATTAAAAATATCCCAATGGGGCTTCCCTGGTGGCGCAGTGGTTGAGAGTCCGCCTGCCGATGCAGGGGACACGGGTTCGTGCCCCGGTCCAGGAAGATCCCACATGCCGTGGAGTGGCTGGGCCCGTGAGCCATGGCCGCTGAGCCTGCGCGTCCGGAGCCTGTGCTCCACAACGGGAGAGGCCACAGCAGTGAGAGGCCCGCATACAGGGGAAAAAAAAAAAAATCCCAATGAATCATTTCTGAAGCAAATAGGGCTCATTGCAGGCATATTATGAAGTCATTGACCTTGATATTATATTCTTTTTTGGAACCTTTCTCCATCAGCGTTTTCTATGTCTAGTGTTATCTTTACCAAGATAAGAAATATATCTTGTTCTTTGTACTTGTGGATTTTTTGCCTAGGCTACACACCCTAGGTCTAAATAAATACTTTTTGGAGTGGGTGTGGTTAGAGAACCAGTTGTAGGAATACATTTTGGTTAGTGTTTGTTTGAGTTTTAGATTTTGAGCCTCTTTGCTAGAGACTGAAAAATGTAAACTGGTTCAGATAATTTTAGTCATGAGTCCGCAGGTGCCAAGGAGTGGGGTATGTTGAGAAGAGTCCTACTGAAATTATATTGGCTATTCTCAAATAATCCTTTCAGCACATATGATGTAATCTTTTGGTAGTATGCTTGGATAGGAACGATCACCCCAAATTGGTCCCAGCCCACATAGGGTCAAGAATGGTGGGTGCCTGGTCCTATGATTTGGGTTCTCTGCTCTTCCCAGCCCTCACATCCACGTTCATATCAATAGGGTTTCTTCTACCTCCTCACTATGTCGTCCTAAACATTCTCCTCTCTTTAACGTTGGGCTCAGCCATCCTTTTGCTTACATTATTTAACATTATCTCATTTAGTTTTTAGATGATAATCAGACCCCCCCAACCATACACCTTGGCTACACACCAACACATTTTAACCTCCATTGTGTTCCTGATAAAGAAGTATTGTATTTAAGAGAAGAGAGAGAAAAATAATAGGATGTATACCTTTAGAATGGAAATACAGTTGACCCTTGAGTGACATGGGGGGTTAGGGGCACCAACCCTCCACGCACTTGGAAATCCAGGTACGATTTATGGTGGACCCTTCATATCTGGGGTTCATCCGTATCCAGGGTTCCTCTGTATCTAAGGTTCATCTGTATCCCTGGTCCTGTGTCCCTAGATTCAACTAGCCAGGCCAGGTCGTGTAGTGCTGTAGTATTTACTACTGAAAAACATCCGAGCATAAGTGGGCCCATGCAATTCAAATCCCTGTTGTTCAAGGGGTCCACTGTATTATCTTAGGGATCATCTAGACCTGGATTTGTTAAATATTGTTAACTATTAGATTTTGATGGTACAAGTCTTTTGTTGGAACCCCAACATTTAAAGTAAATAAAAGTTGACTATATCAGGTAGACTCAGGGTTTAGAATGACCTGGAATGGGTCTGGAAGAACCTTCACAATCTGAGGGTTCTGAGGATTACAGTGTGAAAAACCAGCAATCTAGTTCCTCCTGCTCTTTTATATAGATCAGGACGCTGAGGAAGGGGAGCCAACATTGACCTATTTACCAGATAAGAAGGTAGGTAAGTGGATAGGTAAGTAGGTAGGTGGGTAGGCAGTGTAATATGTATGTGTGTATATAAACACATATACTGTATATATACAAAGTCGTTTAATCCTTATAACATTCTAGAAGGTAGATGGTTTTACAGGTGATTAGATGAGGAAAGCTTTTAAGTTGACAGAGTTGGGGCTCACCTTAGGTCTTTTTGGCGGCAAATCTACATTCTTTGCATCATACCTTCACGCTGCCGGATGGCGCTCCACCTGAAGCCACACGGGCAGGGACAGGACTGGGACCCAGGCCCCTGCATCCTGGTCCAGGGCTGTCCCCCTAGACCACCTTTTCTCTTTAGTCAGTGGCCAAATAGTACCTGCTAAAAGAGTAACGGGAATATTGAGGAAGCAGTTAAAAAGATGGACACTCCAGCAGTGCTGACCTTGAGAAGAGTTAATGTTCTTAGTTCCCTGTGTTTTAGCAACTAATTGGTCATGTAAAATGACTGGAAGGAAGCTGATTCACAAGTGATTTTTGTGCTCTCTCAGTATTGTTCTTAGCTCAGAGAATTTTCCATGGAATCCAGCTTCCTAATTTAAAACATTATATGATGAATTGTTTTTCTTCAAAATACTCTCTTTATGGCCTGAGAATTGAAGTTTGATGTTGAATTTTCAAGTATTCACTACTTTTATGTTTCATGAACTTGAAAGGTACAGAACACGTAATCATTAACATTCTTTTTAGGTTTCGAATATAAAATCAAACATGAACGATTGAAGCATTAAACCAGAGTTCCAGTACAATACCCAGAAAATCCCTCTGCTTTTTGTTGACTTATGCTGAGGCCTTATTATGCAGATGCTTAGAATAACGGGCCGTGGATATCTTAGCTTCTTGCCTCTCGTTGCTGACTCCGATTTTCTTTTTCTCTGGAGCGTTTAGGGACAGGAGATCTTCAGGATGAGTTTTGTTTTTCTCTTGGCTCCTGCAGCATTTTCCATCTTTCTCCTTTGTAACTACTTCCTTGGCCCCCGAGTTGTCTTCCTGGAGGACCAGGGCATCTTTATCACCCTCCACATCTTTCCCGTAACCCTCGCCCCTTCCCCCCAGGGCCCTATGTAACATCCGGCACACAGTGAGATGGGGGAGGAAAGAGATGCTGTGAGTCAGATCAGAAAGGCAGGAGCTCCAGAAGCAGGATTTCTTCTTTCCTGCTGTAGCCAGTGTGGTTAGTGAATAGAGACCATTAGTATTTCTTTTTCACTGTTTCTAATAAAGATAGAAAAGTGAACAATTTTCCATCTTACTTTTTTTACACAGATCTTTAAGAAATTCCATTAAACCCAGTAGGTCTGTAATGAGTAGTAAGCAGCTTCCAAGGACTGGGGATGCGGAGGTGAAGAGAGTATTTCTAGGCCCAAAGAAGCTCATGGTTCAGTAGAGAAGATAAACAGATCACAATCGTATTGCTGTATAGGTGATACGAACGTCTACAAGACCTATATGTCTTGTGATGGTACAGCGGCAGGAGTGGTTGATTTTATCTGTGAAACAGGTACCCAGGAGAGGTGGCCTGTGAGCTCGGATTTGCACAGAAGAGAATAGGAGTCTGCCAGCCGTACTCTGGGCTGGGGATGCAGGGACACAGGGAGAGCACGTGGACAGCAGCATCATTGAGGTGGATCTCCAGACAGTCGGGGATTACTAGATTATACTCTGAAAGGGAAGCAGAGGCAGGAAATGAAGATAAAGAGGTAGGCAAGGTCAAGTCCGGAAAAAACCCCGGGTTACATGATAACATTTGCACATTATCCCGTGGGCAACGAGGTACCCATGGTATAACGCAGGGGATAACACATAAAACAGCTGTGTGCTTTATGAAAGGTCAGCTTGCTGGGCGTGTGTGGGGTAAACTGGAGAGGGCAGAGTCTAGACATGAGAGGATGGGCCAAGTTCAGTGGGGACGTGAGCTGCAACTCCAGTTGTGGTGTGCTGGGGATGGGAGACTGATAGGAGAAGCTTTTAGGAAGTTTTGGGGGAAGGTGTTGGGCAGACTCCTGGCTGACTCACAGAGTTTTGGCTCGAGCCTCTGGCTTGTGGTTCCACCAGCCAAAGTCGGCTGTATCCACACAGAGCCGCCTGGCACTTTAACTTCCTGTTTCAGGTACCATGTCCCCACGCCTGGCTGTGGCCCCCTTTGATGTTCATCATCTTGTAACAGTGAGTGCACTTTCCCATCTGCCACCAAGTCCAACCATCACCCTCTCCTTGGAGATAGATCATAAATATTACAAAAGTGTCATATCTTCCATAGGCATTAAATCCTCGGGGATTTGCCTATGGTCAGAATTGCCCTCTGAAAATCCTTCAGGAAACTTCTGGGTTGAAGACCAGCATTCTGTTTGTCAAAAGACTGTAGGTCTTTAAACATGAGAATGATGCTGAACCCAAGAGATGTATGCACTTAGAAAGGAAAGACTTCTGTCTGTCATCATCCTCCCATTTTCATGGTTGAAACCACACACGTTAATTGTACCTATGATGTAAGCCCTGCATATGCCCTTTTTGTACGGTGAGCAAGACACGCCATCTGTGACCTGCCCAGAGATAGAATAGGTAGCTGACGGATCCAGGACTTAATGAATCCCGGGTCTCAGATTCCCGTGAGGTTGAATGAGTCTTACAAGTTCCCAATTTTTGTTGTAGAATAAGTACTCCTAATAATAGGAAATTGGAATGAATGCTTTACCAAGAGGATATAGGAAATTGTATTTACTTTTTCCTTATACATAATTTGATTCTACCCAATGAATGGGATGTATAGAAAAAATGTTCATTGAGGGAAATATATTTGGTTGAGTTTGGGTTAATCAGTGAAAATAAACAATTGGCTGGCTGTTTTAAGCTGAATAACACGGCTTGGCTGTACTGCCTATTGGTGAGTTCAGGAGTTTATTTTATCACCTGTCCCAGATAATGATTTTATGCTAATAAAATCATCAAGAGATGAATTTGTAAATCATACTAAACTGGCAGGAGCACTACGGGGCATAAAATTAAATTCTGTCCTTTATTAATTTCCTGGGTATCTCTGACCAACAACCAGGATCGTTTTCTACCTAGGATACCTCTTCTTGTTGAGTAGTTCCACTTAGGAGAAAAATTACAGATTGGGAGTTTCTTAGCATGAAATTAGAGAATGGAATTCAGTGCTTTCATCAAGCAGTGTTATTCTGTTGCCCTTATTCACCTGAGAGATATTTATAACTTAAAAAGAGTTATTTAGAGCAGTGATCTCCAAAAGGCTTTCTCCATGCCCTTTGAGGCGTATAATACACAATCTGTTGATGTATGGAAGAAAATAATTGAACTTAATTTGTATTTATTTTCTAGTTTGTACTTTAAAAGGTCAATTATATGTGTGTCTAATAATCTGAATATGTGGAGTACTACATTATATAATTTATAAGTAAAATGGGATGGTTGGGCCTCTTAATGTTTATTTATTTATTAATTTTTAAAATCTTAAAATCCAAAATGTTTATTTAGCTTTTTAAATTGAAGTATAGTTAATTTACAATGTGTTAGTTTCAAGTGTACAGCAAAGTGATTCAGTTATATATAATCTATCTATATATATATTTATATATAGTGTATATATATATATATTCTTTTTCAGATTCTTTTCTGTTATAGGTTATTACAAGATATTGAGTATAGTTCCCTGTGCTATACAGTATGCCCCTGTTGTTTATCTATTTTATACATAGTAATGTGTATCTGTTAATCCCAAACTCCTAATTTATCTCTTGCTGCCACCTCTCCTATCCCCTTTGGTAAACATAAGTTTGTTTTCTATGTCTGAGTCTATTTCTGTTTTGTAAATTAGTTTATCTGTATCATTTTTTTTTTAGATTCCACCTGTAAGTGATATCACATGATATCACTTTCTCTGTCTGACTTACTTAGTATGATAATCTCTAGTTCCATCCATGTTGCTGCAAACGGCATCATTTCATTCTTTTTTATAGCTGAGTAAAAGGTTGTGCCTTTTTAAAAATCTGAAGTTACCTTTACCTTCCTCAAAATGTTTGAAACTACTGATCTAGAGCACTTTTCTAAAATGGGTCAAGGATTAGTTTATTCTGGGACCTCTTTTAAGACCCCCCTCTTCCTGAAGATCCTGGTTAAATAGGTCAGACTAGAACAGTGGTTATCAAACCTAAGTGTGCATCAGAATTACCTGGGGGTCTGGCTTGTTAAAACACAGAGTATCGATGCTGGGCCCCCCAGAGTTTCTGATGCAGTAGGTTGGAGGTGGGACCTGAGAACTTATATTTTCAACAGAATTCAGGGAACCACTTTGAGAACCTCAGCTCCCACCTGGGACTCGGGACACAGGCGACGCCCAAAATGAGGCGATGATTACTGATCTGGATTTTGTTCTTGCAGATACTCCAGCATTTTGTTTTCCTTTCCTACTCCTATTGCTCCCATAGAGGCAGACAGCTGCTTTTCACACTATGCTTTTCAATACTGGCATGGAGGATAAAAGCGCCAGTGTGATATTAAGGGAGATTCAAATGTACAGGGAATTCGTATGAGTGGTTTACTTAAATCCTCCCTGAGGTACTTATTTGTATATGAAAACTGAGACAGGTCACAAATGATTTGGCTGTATCTGTACAATATTTTGGAGTAGAAATAACACCATTACCCATTTTTAAAAAAACAGATTTTGAGGGGCTTCTGTGGTGGCGCAGTGGTTGAGAGCCCGCCTGCCGATGCAGGGAACGCGGGTTCGTGTCCCAGTCCGGGAAGATCCCACATGCCGCGGAGCGGCTGGGCCCGTGAGCCATGGCCTATGAGCCTGCGCATCTGGAGCCTGTGCTCCGCAACGGGAGAGGCCACAACAGTGAGAGGCCCGCATACCGCAAAACAAAACGAAACGAAACAAAACAAAACAAAAACCCAGATTTTGAGATGCATAAGAAAAATACATGGTTGGTTGTTGCCTTTTTAAAATCAGGCCTTTTTAAAAATTAGGAATTGATAGACTGATATGAAAAGAAAAATGCAGTAAGTGTGATAAGCCGTAGAAACTTTGACAACTCATATCCTTTGAATTATATAAAGTATATCTATCGGCAAATAGCATTTTTTTACCGTAGAGTGCGGCATGAGCCATTTAAATTCCCGTGCCATGTGTAAAAACTGCTTGCTAGATTAAATTATGTGGAAAAGCGTTCTATAATGCTTAGTGTCCGATTCACTAATCATCAGTGGGGCATTCAAAGTTTAAGAGGCATTGTATGCTTTCATTGTTGGCAGGCAATTAAATGTAGATGTCACTGGGATTGATTTACAAGAAGAAAGCAGTGGCTTAGCTATATTGGTGCAGGGTTTTTTTTCACTCTTAAAACAGTTATGTATATTATAGCTCACTTCTGTTTATCCTTTCAAAAATGTAGTTTATAGCCATTTGTCTCACAGTTCTAAATTTGAAATAAATGGAAAGGACCACCTGAGATTATGTGTATTTTAGGAAAATAGAGCATATAACATTAATTCTTTTAGCACTAGTTTTTGATCTGCCCTCTCTGTAGAGAGTCCCATTTAATACTTTATGCATTTGATAAAGGCTGCCTTAAATGGGGTCACTCTGTATTTAGAACAAATGAGAAAAATGTTCCAGAAATCTCCTCAAGGAGTATTACAGTCTTTTTACAAAATGACTTTTAAAAGGGCTGTAATTATAACAAGGAGAATGATTGCCGGAGTATATAAATCAATTTAACCTGTTAAAGTCAGAACAACTCAAAATGTGTGTGAATCTTACAAAGAGTGTGAAATTGACATTGGATTGTCCTCCATTAGCTCCTTAGAAACGGCACTTTCAGGAGCTTATTTACAATGCAATTCATGTAACAATCATCGTATCAATACTACAGGTTGCCGTTTACTTATTTTACAGGGGCAGATTAAGGGTGAAGATGTGTAGACTTGAGAGAGTATGAACTCTGGACGCAGACTCTGCTTGGACTGCGAGTCCTACACCAAACTCTGCGTGACGTGGGCGATATTTGACCGCGCCAAACCGCCATCTGTAAAAACAGGGCTGTGTCCATCAAAGTCCAATCAGGAGACAGAGAACAGGCAGTAATTTGAACAGGGAGAGTTTAATATAAAGAATGTAACAGCAGATTAGAATGGAGAGGTTGGCTGGTGGAAAGCGTGCTCTAAAGAATAAAGGAATAGCAGATGTGAGGGGCGGCCCCTGCTCCAGGGCAGAAATGAAGTCCAAGGAGAAGATCCATCCGGAGCTGAGATCCAGGGCCCGGTGGATGGCAGGGAAGTCACTGTGGGGCCACACGCATAGAACTTGGAGGAAACGTGTCCTCTAGGGCAGCCGGGAAAGCTGTTCATAGGGGTGTCCTTCTGGGGCCGTCTCTCACAGAGTCGCAGAGGGGAGCTCTGGCAAGCGCTGTCTGCAGGGCCTTGCTGGCCACTGTGCACTGGAGAAGCTGGGCCTGGGAAGCCCCTGCCTTGTGGGCCTGGGGCTCCTGAAGCTGTGTGCTAGGGAGCCTTCCAGGGGCCTCTGCAAGCTCCATCCTTCCTCCTGGACCCTCGACTGGCAAAGCTTAAAGTCTTGCCAGCTGGGACAGGAAGTGTATTCAGAGGGCCTGGCTATATTTTTGCAGAGGAAGCAACGAAAAGTGAGTTTAGGGCTCAGAGGTAATACATCAATACTTGGCAAAAGGATGTTGATGCCCGCCTTTAGACTTCGTGAGATTAAATAATACACGTAGACACTTGCGTGGGTTTTGTTATGTGACAGTTTCTTTGATCAGACGTATTGAGACCACAGTCTTACACTGGTTGTGACGATTAAACGAAGTAATGACTGTCTGTTGTCTGAAGCAGAGTCTGGCTGGCATGTAGCGGATGTTCAGGAAATGTTTGTAGATCACATGGTGCTCACATCATAGAGTTGACTAGTAACTTCAAGCTGAACAAAGGGTCCCAGGTAATGGTTCTCACCCTGAGACCTTAAAGGCTACAGGTAGCACCCTTTGATGGATCGTGAAGTCTGTTTTGTGGACCCAGACCCAACCTTTTACAAAATCGAATAGAACAGAAATGAAAAAGGCCAGTGTATCTCAGTGGCCATAAATGTGGTTTGTGAAATGTACATATACATGTGCTGGGTTACGATGTCATGACTGTGGGTCACAATAAAAAAAAAAATTGCTTAAATACTGCTCTACAGAGTGCGCTCTAATCCTTGTCCGTTTGGTTTCCTTTGTCTTCTCTCTAGTCCTGAAGGTTTAGTAGGATGTAGAATGGTCATGTGAAAGAACTTATAAGGTTTCCTTTGGGGAAAAAGTGGACCATCCTCTCCTTTATAGCTCCTGTCCTAATGATGTCATGCTACTTTTGGATCTACTGAATAATTCTCTGCTGTTCCAAAAAAAGAAGAAAGATAAATTCCCTCCAATATGCAAATGACAATATTTTATTTTCATAAATCATGGATGACCTTTATAGACAACTAGCCTTCCTATCTAATTATGGTCGGGAAAAAAATAAGAGTTCAACTTTTCTAAAACAAAAGTCATAATTTGTGGAGACTTCATTAACGTTTAACTGGCTTATAGTTTTCAACCATAATAAAACATGAACATGTTCAATGATTTAGTCACATTTGGAGCTGATTCATCTTGGAATACACCAGGACAGGACTGGGTATTTTGTGGGGCTCAACTGAGGTAGTTTTCATTGTTTAAGTGGATAGTACCTTACACTTAGAAAAAAATTTTAAGCAAAATTATTGCAGCCAAATTCTGCATAGAATTTTGGGAAATTCATTACCCATTTTTCTGAAGAAGCATTTATTGGGTACCTACCATTTCCTCTAGGAAACGTCAAGACGACTAGGAGTTATCATCAAAATGACTTTTGAGCAGAATTCCTAAGCTTTTAGACACCCGTTCCTTTTAAACTCCGTAGTTTTCATGAAAAAAAAAATAACATGGTTTCATCTGATTTCTAAAGCGCGTGGCATCACGCTTCAGTAATAGCACAGATAGCCTGTACTTTTTAGTTGGGGGGTAAATACTCAAACTCACGGCAGCCCATTAAGACTTTGTTGAGAGAAGCAATATTCATAAAGACTGTTTCAAAGAATATTACAGTTTTATCCTAGAATGCACTGATCTCCCACTAAATCACGTTTATCCAATCAAAGTTGGATGCCGTGCTATCCTGACATGTTACTGAATAAACCCTAAAACCCATTGCTTTGCTGTGGTGACCGCCCCTGAGAACTATGTTCATTAACTCATGTTGATTGTTTCATACGAGGGCCCTGGGAACATATTTCCCTCTGGATTTAGGATTAGGAGTTGTGTTTCTTTCAAGTTTTCAGTTTGGGAGATAGTGTCGCATAGTGTTCAGAATATGGGTTTGAAAGACGGGATCCCTGGGTACAGATCTCTGCATCACTGTCTTCCAGCTTTGGGACCTTGTGTGCAAGCTCTGTAACCCTTCTGTGCCTCAGTTTCTGTGTGTGTAAAACTAGTACCTTGGTACCTACTTTATAGGCTTGGCCTGAGGATTAAACACGTCCCCAGTGAATATAAGCCCCTGTTATTCGTTTTGGTATTAATGTTATCGTCTCATAGATACTGTGAATTGTGTAATCATTTTTTCCTCTTGGCACTGGCTACCCCAAAGCTTACAGTGAAATGTGTGGCCAATGCCCCGTGAATGAGCCTAGTGATATTTTTTATTACTTGGCAATAATGGTGGCGTCCTAGTTATAATCCTGATATCATCTTGTCCTTTTTTTTTTTTTCCTGCTCTACTTTCCTTGCTTTTTAACTTTCACTTCTCCTCAGTTTTATCAATTTAATTGTCATGTTATTGTGCACTGCCTGTCCTGGAACAGGCCATACAATCATCATTCTTGGTCAGAAGCCATCATCCTTGTTGTCCATTACCTGGGTATTTGACACCCATTGACACTTCCTTTCACATAATAACTCCTTCTTATTCCAGCACAAGTTGTGTGTTGTGTTCAAATTTGCTAAGGAAAAGCCTTTCTCAAGGTATGATGGAAGCAGGTGGGCAGGCACGTGTGTGTGTGTGTGTGTGTGTGTATTTATGTAAGAGAGAGAGAATAAGAGTGATGCAGGCCACCACCCACCCGGCTTGCATCACCTTTCCTCCATCTCTTGTATGACCTTTGGTTTAGTCCTGATTCCCCTCCACAAAAGAGAAATAATTTACCTTGATTGAGGGGTGAATATGGCCCAGCCATGAGCTGCTGGGCATCGGTCCAAGTAAGACAATTCTGGGGAAACCTTGGCAATTCGTTGCTAACTATATGCCTCTACATGATGGCAAACGGTCTGTGTTATCCTGAAAAATGCAGGAGACTTATTTTTGGAAATGCTTCATTTCATGATGTTTCAGGGACTTTGCTCCCTTATCACATTCTTCACTGGCCCTAAGGCACTCACTTGAAAAGCCCAGCTGGCCTCTGTTCTTTGCTCCTGTAGTGCCACAGAAGAGCCCACACAATTCACCTCTTTACAAAGTACACATTAAATTTTCCAATTCTGTGTTCCAACTCTTTGCAACGGAGTGAACTCCTCAGAGTCCTTGTAGGAGGTACAGATGGCAAGGACAATTTAAGATCTAGTAATAGCTGGTACTGGTGGACTTGCCTGACTCTGTTAGACCAGCCACACTTGCTGCCTTACTGATTCATCAGAAACACCAGGTGAGGGACATGTTATGTTTGTTTTATAGGTAAAGACATTGGGGTTCCGAGAGGCTAAATGATTTGTCTACAAACACAAAGCCAGCAGGGCAAGAATGAGGAAGTGCCAGGCGTCTGACCCCGGAACCGGTTCACTTCACCTCTACGCAGTGTTGCCTTGAAACCTAAAACCTTCATTTTGCTCTCTTGAGTTGGTTATATCCCATTGCTTTTTACCTTAATTGCCTTATTTTAGCTCAATAAACCACCTTTGCTATTTTAGGGTCTTGAATCTGTTGGATGAAGGCCAGTAGTGGATCTCAAAATTGATGTGCAGGGGGCCATATCTTTGGGCAACAGGAAATTCACAGTCTGTCCTATTTTCCAGTGTTTCCATAATCCTAGATGGGTCTACGAGGAACCATGGCATTCTTTTTATGTTTCCTTTCAAGTGATAAAAACAGCTTTATGTAATGGGAAAATTATATCCTTGCACCAATGTTGTATTAGTCTTTGGGGTTTGCTGTCAGTCATGCAAGCTCTCGCCTTTATATTTGGTTATATCTGCGGTGCCAAGAATTGTTTCCTAAACCAGATCTTTAACCAGACTTGAGCTGTTTTGCAGATGCCCCCCGCCCCCCGCCCCCCGCAAGCTATTTCTCACTGTTTAAGATTGCACTGCAGGACTTTCATCAAAGTGCTATCTATGCTTCTATTTGCGGGGGGGGGTTCCCTTTTCTGTCAAAATTCATGGTTCTTTCATTCTTTTGAATATTATTAGTGCTACTGCTGTTTGGGCTTATTCCTACAGCACTGAAGCTATTTTCTATATCAAAATTAGGATTTGCAACCAAGGGAGAATATTTCTCATAAATGTTTGCGTGGCCTTCTAACATTTCTTATCCCAAATTAGAAAGTTGTTAGTATTATGTGCTTAAAACAAATCCACTGTGTTTCTGGACTTGTTAAAGCTGAGTAAGAGGGAAGTATAAATTACCAATTGTTGTCAAGGTGAAGTATTGAGTTAATGCTGTATCTTTATAATGAGTTTTCTGTTCCCAGCAGAATGTTTAATTGGCCAGTTCTGTTAAAAGTGTTACAGAGGATGGTGTCCAGGGCCACTGATTTCACCATCATGCCTGGAGCCAGTGACTAAGACAAAAGCAGAAAGCTGGGGGACACCTCTTAAAATGGCCCGAGGAAAATGGCCCGAGATCCCTTGTCTCTGCCCTGTTGAACATTTTTCCTCAGTGATTTGGAGGCAGACAGAAAGCATGCTTAATCAAATTGGCAAATCACCCAAATCTAGGTAGGAAGACTGACACCCAAATGGCAAAATCAGGATCCCAAAAGCTCTCAACAGGCTGGAGAGATGCCCTGCAAACATTATATGGGGTTTAGAAAGGATAAATGTACAGAAAGTCACTTCCCTTATTGCAAAGGGGAGAAATGGCTCCATGGCAGTGGTATAAGGAAGACATGTGGGATTCCAGGCTCTAGGAATCTCGGGATAGACCAGCAGTCAGCTCAGACTGTTGACAGTCTGAGGTCAAGGGAAGTAGCCAGTTGAATTCGGGCTGCAGTACTGGGAGTCATTGGTTTGGAAGAGTGCTGATGAACTGGACAGTGTTCAGAACACCTGCCAGGATGGCAAACATCTGAGAACCTTGTAGTGGGAGGGAGGGAGGGGGAGCAAAGCATGTTTTGCCTGGAGAAGCAAAAATATAGAACTTGATGGCTCTTTTCAAATAGTTAGCTTTCCCGTGTAAGAGCTGAGATTTTTTCACTGTTTCTTCACAGGGAAGAGCTGAGATAAATGGGTATACATTTCAAGAAGCTGTGTTTGGGCCTTTTTAAGGGGAATTGTCTACATGTGAGGTATGCTTTTCTAAATGCTGGGTGCCCACCTGTTCAGAAGCTGTCTGTCTGTCTAGAAGGTTGTAGAACTGATGGAAGCATGTGGATGGAAATTGGACCAGGTGACCCTACCTCTGAGTTTGTGCAGTTGCTTTATTATTATTGTTTTATTTATTTTCTTGCTGCCAGGGCATACAGTACAGCCATAGGGTAATTATATTCTTATGTTTGTGTTTTCTTGACCAGACCCTTAATTCTCATCATTGGCAAGTGATTATAATTAATCTTTTAAATTGATATAATTAATAGCATTATATAATGGGCAGTAGAATTTTCATGATATTAAGATGATTGATATAATCCTTCACTTTGGCAATGTGAAACATTGGGGGAAAGATTTGATGCTATAATAATTTAAAGTCAACAGGAGACACTTAAGAAGATGTGGGGTGGGACTTAAAATCATCACAGTGCCCAGGGTGCTGCAACAGCGGACCTGCTTTGCATATACTGCATTTTCTTTTATTCTTTGTTTAAGTTGCTTCATTTTTAGCATCGACATCAAGCAGATGTTTACCACATGTGTAGTTGTGAATTCATTCTTGCCTTTCAAAATTGTGTGGACTGTAGGCAAATTTATAATCTCTTTTAATTTTGAGACCTCAAATCTCCAAAGTATTAAAGCAAAACCTGTTTCTATGTTCAATTCAGAATAATCCTTAGAAAAATATTTTGCAAGCTAGGTCCATAATATTTACTGTGTTTTGTCCTCTACCAGTGGTATGGTGGAAGTATCTCTCTTCATTTTTT
The DNA here is from genome assembly GCF_039906515.1 of Pseudorca crassidens. NCBI lineage: Eukaryota > Metazoa > Chordata > Mammalia > Artiodactyla > Delphinidae > Pseudorca > Pseudorca crassidens. The sequence continues at coordinate 61,046,232 of NC_090307.1, forward strand.
TGGACAAATCATAATGGGTTTTTTTTCTATTGAAAACACATTGAACACCTAGGATGGTTCTATTAAAGTTTTGAACACAAGATCAATTATGCCTAATTCATATGAATCTGGAGAATATGGGTTATAAATCTGCTTAGGTCTTACTTTCAGTTGGATTGTACAGACGTTGGATTCTTTTGGGAGAACAGTATAATATAGAATTATTGGCAAGGCATGGTGAATACTCAGCTAGCGCTTCGCAAGGATGCAATGGGGTCAGGATCCACAGTTCCTGAGCAAAAAGGCCAAATCAAATCGCTTTGAGCATTGAGTAGGTTTATGGTTCCCTGCAGTCATCATAGCTTACCCCAGACCTCTGGTCATTATGTATTAATGCTACTCTTCCTTCTTTTACATTTTAGGTGGTTGCCTCTTTGATGAGCCTTATAGCACGTGTGGATACAGTCAGGCTGAAGATGATGACTTCAACTGGGAACAAGTGAACACCTTGACCAAACCAACCTCTGATCCATGGATGCCATCAGGTTTGCTCTTAAAGTTCCCTTTTTAAAACCAAAGGTGCACAGGAGTCTTAATCACAGTAAATGTTCACTGGGTATTGGTTGAATGAGTGAGGGTGTTGGTCTTGGAGTTTGGTGGCAAAGGCTGATTAGCTGGTGGGGATGGTATGTGAGGACCAATGACAAAGAGTTGACCCTTGTATCTCTCCCTTTAAAATGTAAAGCTTACTTCCTTTATTGTTAGATACACCTGAGCTAGATTAATGGCCATTACCCAATTGACCCTTTCCCAAGGAGCAGAACATATGGGAAATAGATCGATGTCTCTTCTGGCAGATGAGTTTGGTGATTGGAACTCTAGCTGGGGAATCCAAATAACAAAGTCTCCATCACAAATAGACCTTGGGAGGTGACTCATCTGGCACCTGGGGGATCTGGAGGTTACTAGTGATCTTCAAAGCATTCTGATAAAATGGTTTTGCATGCATGTGGGTCCTTTTTCCACTGTAGAAGCACTTAGTAAATTTTCTGATGAGTGAGAAACATTTGATCCACTGAACACCAGCAAGAGTTCTACTTCCTTAGTTGGAAGATCAGGAAGATGGTGACTCATGGACTCTAATCAGATTGGCGCTTGATCATTTTAATAGACACCATTTTTAGGCTGCGGTGTTGCATATCCATTTAAAATTTTAGATTTGCAGATTCACTTGACAGATGGGGTGATGACTGTGTCCCATTCAGGATTCAAACTGGAAGATATGAAGGAGGGGGAGGTGTAGCTTCTTGTTACCATCTTGTCCTTTACTTCTTTCTGATGTCCCATAATACCATCTCAGACCAAGATGTCCAAGCTTTAAATATAGCAAGGATGGGTTTCTAGTAGAGGCCATTACAAAAATGGTTACACGTATCAGAGACCAGTTGCGCCCTGGAATAGTCAGTTGGGTAATTGAAGCAACACAGGAAGAGTGACCTTGCAAGTATTTGGCCTTTGAAGGCCCTCCTGCCTTTGGAAGAATGAAGTGGGGGTATGAAACATTCTGCTTGAATTTATTTTTCTTCTGTTGACTAATAGAATACTTGGTAATTAATATTAGGACTTTGTAACTTAAGATCTCTGAATGTTATCTTTTCTAACACTTTTGTCAATTCCATCTGGTTTCTGATGGTTACATAAGATGTATCCTCAACACCTACCCCCAAACAGGTGCAAGTTTTGGGTTAGGGTTAGGACATGTGGGTGGTTTGGGTGTCAGCAGGTCTGGAGGGAGTTGGGGGAAGACTAGCAGTGGGTCGTCTCTCCTCTGACTCTGCCTATGGACATGGGTCCAGATAAGGCTCCTGAAAATGGATAGTTCTTCCACCACATGAAAATGTTTACCAAGGGCTTCCCTGGTGGCGCAGTGGTTGAGAGTCCGCCTACCGATGCAGGGGGTCCGGGAGGATCCCACGTGCTGCGGAGCGGCTGGGCCCGTGAGCCATGGCCACTGAGCCTGCGCTGTGCTCCGCAACGGGAGAGGCCACAACAGTGAGAGCCCGCGTACCAAAAAAAAAAAAAAAAAAAAAGTTTACCAAAACTGCAAATACGTGTATTTTTTCCTACTATTTATTAAACAAACTTTAGTTATTAAAAAAAAATTCTTTGAGCCCTAGTGTATACTAATCGTGATTACTGAGGGAGATGAAGGATTATGAAATGATTCTTTCTAGGAACTCACCTACTTGGGAAAGAGGGTTACAAAAATACAACTAGCGAGCAATCTAAAAGTGCATAGAATTAAGTGTGGTATAGACTAGAAGTATTCTAAGAGCAGTTTTCTTACTGTAAGCCCAGTGTTTTTGGAGGACTTGGACTTGGGCCCAGCTGACCTACCCTCTGAAAGTGAGAAGTTAAGTTCTCAATGAAATGTCATTGTTAGAAGTTACCGTCTTGTAAACGTGCATATACTATCCTGAGGTATGGATGTGAAAACTGAGTTTCCAATATGTCTATACAGCCATGAGTTTTAAATACTCTTCAATTTCAGGATTTTGCCTCTTCTTCCTCCTCCCTTTTCATTAATAGGTATAAAATTTATTCCTTTCACAACCAAATTCCAAGGCTGGCCTTCGTACACTAAAACAGAAACTAGTTTTATGAATTTCTCAGGGTAAATGGGTGGCAAGATCAGATACAACCATAACTTTATAAGGGCTAAGTTTTAAAAACCTTTATTTAAAATATTGTTGGATTTGTTCTCACATGTGTATTTGTATTTGGTCTTGCACGTGCAGGCTGGTTCTGTGATGCCTTAGACCCAGGGCTGGCAAACTATATCCTGCCAGCCACAGCCAGTTAGCTGCTGTTTTTTGGTGTGGCTCGCATGCTAGGAATGGTTTTTACATTTTTATTTTTTATTATTTTTTAAAAACTTTATTCATTTATTTATTTACTTACTTACTTATGGCTGCATTGGGTCCTCGTTGCTGCGTGCAGGTCCCCTTTATGTGCGGCAAGCGGGGGCTACTCCTCGCCTAGGTGCGTGGGCCTCTCACTGCGGTGGCCTCTCCCGTTGCAGAGCACGAGCTCCAGGCGCGTGGGCTTCAGTAGTTGTGGCACGCGGGCTCAGTAGTTGTGGGTCGCGGGCTCTAGAGCGCAGGCTCAGCGGCCATGGCACATGGGCTCAGCCACTCTGCGGCATGTGGGATGTTCCCAGACCAGGGCTCAAACCCGTGTCCCCTGCATTGGCAGGTGGACACCCAACCACTGTGCCACTAGGGAAGTCCCCGTTTTTACATTTTTAAATGGTTTTATTTATTTATTTATTATATATTTATTTATTATTTTTGGCTGCGTTGGGTCTTTGTTGCAGCCCGTGGGCTTTTCTCTAGTTGCGGCGTGCAGGGGCTACTCTTCGTTGTTGTGTGCGGGCTTCTCATTGCGGTGACTTCTCTTGTTGTGGAACATGGGCTCTAGGCACGTGGGCTCAGTAGTTGTGGCTCGTGGGCTCTAGAGCACAGGCTTAGTAGCTGTGGCGCATGGGCTTAGTTGCTCCGCGGCATATGGGATCTCCGAGGACCAGGGATCAAACTTATGTCCCCTGCATTGGCAGGCGGATTCTTAACCACTGTGCCACCAGGGAAGTCCTAAATGGTTTTTTAAAATCAAAATAATAATAATACTATTTTGTGACACACGAAATTCCAATTTCAGTGTCCATAAACGAAGTTTTGTTGGCACACGGCCATGCCCATTTGTTACATATTGTCTGTGCCTGCTTTTGGGCCGCAGTGACAGAGCTGAGTAGTCTGAGTAGTTGGAACAGAGGCTGTAGGGTTCACAAAGCCTAGATATCTCGTTTCTGGACCTTTCCACAACAATTATACTAACCTCTGTCTTAGACCATTTTGGCATCAGCTTTAATTGTTGTTTTGGACTCCTGGCTTATATTGTAATGATTTTCTGTATTCATATTATAACTATTAACATATAAACATTTTCTTTCACTTTCAGATGATTTCTTTTCCAAACATTGGGCTATTAAAATCAGTAAGAAAAAAAAATGTGATGATCAGGGATTTTCTCTATCTTTCCCATAAATTTGCTATCTATTGGAAAGCACCGTGACATTCTTTACTGTTTAGTACCAATATCCTTGTGGAACTCTTGTGATTCTAATAAGCAGATAATCTTCCAAGATGAATTTAACAATGATGATGGTGATATAGACTAAAATTTTTACTCTGATTTTTAAATTTACTGTAATTAAAGTTTACTTTTTCTGTGTCTTTTTGGAGAATGATGCTTCAGTGTGCAGGGTTTGTTTCTCTGTATCTTCGTGTGTGAGGTTATTTTTTAACCACGTTTAAACTATTTAAATACAGTCTGGAGCTTTATACAAGCTGGTTGATAACTATTCTGATGCTGTGATGTTAGCTATGGAAATATATAGTTAGGGAAAATAAATACCAAATGTCATTTAATTTTTTTGTATTTCAAGCCAACATTTATGTGATAATTGATGATACTTTTGCAGCTAGCTCTGAACCACACAGTTCTCCTGATGGTGAAAGCATGCTACCTGTGATTTCTCTTTTATTGGAAAGCACGTGGTTCATTTCATATTCATTGAGCTCCATTAGCAATGGGCAACTCTCTTAAACTTTACCATAAGGATTATACTCTGAGCACAAGAACCCTTGATTAAGTAACCAAATGATAACCTGGTACATTTTGATAGTACCGTTGCTTCTATCACTTTATATAGAGCAGCGCCTTGTATGATTATCCCTATAGACTAAGAAGTGTTTGATTAGGAGTGTTTCGTGGTGTAAAAACATGTGCACAGTTTGAGAATAGTTGATGTGTTTACATGTTGTTAAAGTATTCGTGTTTGGACCCTAGTGCTCCAGTTCTATGAAATGGATAGTTAACATATTCCATATCTTATGTATTAGAAAATGTGATCCTGTTTAATTTAAAAAATTAGCAATAAATTCATCCATAATATTAAAAATGTAAAGGTAGCTTACAACCATAGCCATTTGATACTTATAAAATTGACATTTATTTATAACCCCTGTGGTCCCCGTAAAACATCATACCTCTAAAAAGGCTGTAATGAAGTAAATTGGGCCCTTAGTGCTGGGAGAATGTAATACTCTTCCAGGTTGTATAGTGCTCCTATACAGGTTGTATAGTGTGCATCCTGGGCAACCTCACTTGGCCTCCACATCTTGGTTTTACATAATGCAGATTGGGAGTGGTGGGGTTGCCGATCTTTGTGGAGATGTTGTGACTGAGGATTGAGTCATTTCCGAGGGTATCCATGTGAAAGGCAGAGAGAGGGCCATGCAGGATGAAGGAGCAATGTGGACTCTTAGTGTGATGCCCCAGAAAATGGAAAAAAAGTGACTGCATGTATTTGTTTTGGGAAAGATGATGGATTGACAGACAAAGGAATTGCAGTTTCCTCTTGGGGTGCGTTCACCAGGCATGTTTTCCTCCTGGGGAAGACGTCCTGTGTATTCACACTTCAGGGCTTATGCAAAGTCTTCTGCTCTTTGAGTGACAAAGAGCAGAAAACTTTGGGCTTGAAAAGACATTTTTCCTCCTTAAATTTCACTGTGTATCTAGTGAGTAATATTTTTGGCAAAGAACATTCGCACAGTTGTTTAATTATTTCTTTCATTCTTTGAATCTGTCAACATTCAACAAATATGTATTGAACACCTGCTACGTGCGAGGCATCGTTCAAGATGCTTGGGCTCCATTGCTGAACGAACCAAATAAGGATCCCCTCCCTGGCGATGCACCTACATTCTCAGTCTAGTGAGATCATTCTTGGATTGCCAAAAGATCAGATCCTGGGAGACCATGTTTCCCCTCATTAATTAATGACTTTCTAGATGTAAAAACGTAAAAGGTAATATGAAATTTAGTTCATCAGACTCAGCACACCATAGCATCAAATTTAGCTTTCTTGGCTGTGCTGTGTCTTAAAAACACACAAAAAGCAAAAAGCAAGAGCAAAAACATTGAAATCCCAGGCAAGTGGCAGTGCAGTACCTTCTGATAATTCTCCCTCATAAACCAAAGTAATCTTGTACACGTACATGACTCCTAGCAGCTGACAAAAGTTGCTTCTTTGCTGTGTATCCTCTGATCCTCATGACAACCCTGGGAGATCAGACGGCGTTATATCTGTTTTACACCCAAGAGGACTGAAGTTCAGAGACGTACACCTGCCCCAGGCTTATAGGAGAGAAAAGCCCCCATTTTTGCTTTTCTGACTGCCAGGGAGGCAACTTCCCACCCGAGCACTTGCATCTAGTGAGGGGGGCACGGGCAGCCTTCCTCCCAGGTGGCAACTATTTGGATCTTCTGGAAATGAATTGGAAGGCTCTCCCCGTGGGGTTGCTGCCCACTCCCGGGTCAGATTCTGGCTCTGTGGCTTCACAGCTGTGGACCTTGGCCGACTCTTCAGCTCTCAGGTCCTCAGGCTCCTCATGGGTGTAGGATTAGTTCGTGATACATGTTCGTGGAGTGATGTCCGGGGGCCTGGCGCTAGGAGCTGGAGCGACAATAATGGAGTCTGTGCTCTGGCTGACTGTGAGGCATGCGGGCTGTGATAAGCAGACAGACTTAGAGTGTGATGGGGAGACATTCTAGGGCTGTGAAGAAAAACTAAATCAGGACAAGGGCTTAGTAAGGGATGGGAGCGGCAGACAGGAGCAGCCGCTCTGTGAGCAGAGAGGGGGTCCTACCAGGGACAAGGAGGCCTGGAGGCTGAGTGGTCCTCCCAGAGGGAAGAGCAGGGGCAGAGCTGAGGCAGGGGGAACTCTGCCGGGGGAGGGGGCTGTCAGCCCTACAGGATCCCGAAGGTGTTGGAAAGGCATTTAGAACCTGCCTCATGGGGTTATTGACCAAGGGAGACAAAATTATCCACTTCAGAGACTTAGCCTCCTACCTGGCCCAGCACAGAATTCAAGAAACGTCCTCCTTTTATTACTAAGTAACTTTCCAGGAGCAGTTGGTAGGAATTCATCTTTTAGTTTAATTTGGACTCTCTGTGAAGCGGGCAGTTCATGCCAATTTCCTATTTTCCCTTCTAAGTGATACCAAATAAGAAATAAAAGGTATAGATCTTCATATAATTTTTGAATGGATCGAAAAGCAAGTTGAGAGAAGTCCATTAAAATATGAACTTTTTTTGCCAGGATGGTAGGATTGGGGGTAATTGTCCTGTCACTTCTACATTACACATTTTCTTTATGATTAAGTGTAACTTTGTAATAAAAAGTATTATAAAATACTTTAAAAATGTGGGGGAGGTCTTTGAATTTGGTGTTATTTTAGTTGGTTCTGAATATTTCTGCTCCAGAACTCAGGAAATGACACGTTTTATTGTCTTTGAGCATCTTATTCACGTGTCCCACAGTGAGGTCCCTGCCTGACATCCAAGGTGTAGGATGGTCCTTGATGAGCATCCTCTCTGGATCTCGCTCATATCACCCTGGTGATGCTCAAAATGGGTTTCCAGTAGCTTTGAAACCGTGAATGATGAGACACGGTGAAAGGAACTGGACCGGAATTGCATCCTGCCAGCAGTTTCTAAGTTACAAAATTTAGAAAAATAACTTTAGGTGATAACAAAAGAACCCCATTTCAGATCAATGATCTTTGGGGAGTTCTTAGTTAAACAGCAGAGGGCTCTGGGTGGACTCATTTTAACATGAGTGTAGACAGTGTGCTCCATTCAGAGGTAAAAACATGTAACATACAATTTACTATGTTTTTTAAAGATTTGTTTGGTGTGGACCATTTTTGTAAAAGTCTTTACTGAATTTGTTACAATATTGCTTCTGTTTTATGTTTTGGGTTTTTTGGCCTTGGGGCATGTGGGATCTTACCTCCCTGACCAGGGATGGAACCAGCACCCCCTGCATTGGAAGGCAAAGTCTGGACCACCAGGGAAGTCCCCAATTTACCGTTTTTAAGATTAGAGTCTGGGCTTCCCTGGTGGCGCAGTGGTTGAGAGTCCGCCTGCCGATGCAGGGGACACGGGTTCGTGCCCCGGTCCGGGAAGATCCCACATGCCGCGGAGCGGCTGGGCCCGTGAGCCATGGCCGCTGAGCCTGGGCGTCCGGAGCCTGTGCTCCGCAACGGGAGAGGCCACAACAGTGAGAGGCCTGCGTACCGCAAAAAAAAAAAAAAAAGAGTACAGTTCTGTGGCATTAAGTACATTCACACTGCCGTGCAACCATCACCACCATCCATCTCCAGAAACTTTTTCGTCTTCCCAAACTGAAACTTTGTAGCCATTAAACACTAACTCCCCGTCCCCCCTCTCCCCAGCCCCTGGCCACCACCATCCTCCTTCCTGTCTCTATGAATTGGTCCACTCCGGGTACCCTATGCAAGAGGCATCATGCAATAGTGGTTCTTTTGTGTCTCTCTTATTTCATTCCGCATAATGTTTCCTATGATTCAGTTTTTATTCAAGATCAGGGCAGTCATTCTTTTTTTGAAAAGTGTCTTGATTTTTAATAGTTAAGTGTTTCAGGGGGACCAGCGTATTCTGTATGAACACTTATTTCAATAGTTTATATTCAGTGTTCCACAAATGTTCTCCTTTAGATTTGTTCTACTTTCCTGTCTTGACTGATTGGGAAACTGTTACAAAAAGGAAGAACAGTGGCTGACTATTTTTTAAATATTTGCTAAAAAGTATACAAGTGAGCCTGTACATATAAATATGTTTGTTTGTGTTTTTTAAAATTAATTAATTTAAGGCTGCATTGGGTCTTCGTTGCTGCACACAGGCTTTCTCTAGTTGTGGTGAGATTGCAGTGGCTTCTCTTGTTTCAGAGCATTGGCTCTAGGTGTGCAGGCTCAGTAGTTGTGGCGCATGGACTTAGTTGCTCCGCAGCACGTGGGATCTTCCCAGACCAGGGATCGAACCCATGTCCCCTGCGTTGGCAGGCGGATTCTTAACCACTGCGCCACCAGGGAAGTCCCAATATGTGTTTTTAAAATAGGTTTATTTCTTGCTTAATTTCCTGTAAAATTGTACGAGATGACACCATAAGAGTTATGTGAAACCAAGTAATGGAATAAACACGCAGGCCAATCGTGACAGATGCTGTAAATCTCTCCGTGGCTGAGTTGAGGAGGGGCTGAGGGTCCAGGGCGGGGTCCAGGGCCATGGGTCCACTGGGTAGTTGTGATGCCAGGCTGAGAAATTCACACCCAGGTGCTGGCTGGTGCCCACGTACTCTGTGTTCTGTGTGCAGGCGCCCTGGAGCTGGGCCTGGCCGTGTTGTTGGAAGGGAGGAGGGTGGGGAGAAGGGACAGCAGGTTTTGATGGGACACTTGGAGACAGTCTTACCATCTTTTGAGATACCTTGGACTACAAAGGGGCGGCGAGTGGGGCTGGACCGAAGACCAGAGAACCCTAGACCTGAGGAAGACTTACCAGTCGGGTCCAGGGAGTGGCAGCCTCTCTTAATGGAAGGCAGGGTCTTTGGGTCAGAGGAGTTTTGGGTGGGCCGCTGGTGTGCTAGCTGGCAGCTTGTTGGTGGCATGAAGCTGTCCTCACACAGACACCAGCGTGGGGAAGGCCTGGGCCATTCTGTGTGGTGCCGGGGTCCGGTCACCCCTGTCTCCAGCCTGCCACAGACCAGACCGTCACAGAGGAAAGGCCCCTTTTCAGCCCCTTCGGGGCCTCCCATGGTCCAAGAAATGGAAGAGATGAATACATTTAAAGAAGAACTAGTTAAGCCTGGGTTGTTCTTTTTGCCATAGACCAGGAGGAGATGGAAGGCCCTTCCCTCTTTGGGCCTCCAACTGTGTGAGGCCCTGTGTGTGCTCCGGGCACTGGGAGGTAGCGATGACCCAGAGCCAGTCTTCCAGAACAGAAGTGGTGGGCCCAGTACCCTGGTGGGGGCCAGGCTGCTGCCCAGACAGAGGCCAGGAGTGAGGGCAAGCAGAAGGTCTGATGGAGGAGGTGGCACCTGAGAGGGGCCAGGCAAGCATGAGGAGTGGGACCGGAGCAGGTGGGCCTGCCGGGCAGAAGGATCGCCCTGTCCCGCGGCAGTGCTGGCCAGCGGGGGGCACAGGCTTGCCCAGGGCTGCTCAGGAGCAGACAGTGTCGGGACTGCAGGCACTGCGGATGGGGAGGAAAGGGACGAGGCTGGAGGAAAGACTCCCAAAGGCCGTCCTGAGCTGGTGCAGGATGCACAGCAAGGAGGCCATTTGACTCGATTTCTGACAAAGGGAACGAGAAAGGAATTGACTCTGTTTGCAGAGAGGAAAAGAAAGAACTGCTCATACGAGGGATCAGGAAAAGATGTAAGAAGGAAGTTTGAGATATGGGGACATATGTATATGTATAGCTGATTCACTTTGTTATACAGCAGAAACTAACACACCATTGTAAAGCAATTTTACTCCAATAAAGTTGTTAAAAAAAAAAAGAAGGAAGTTTGGTTAGTAAATAAGTATCCTATCACAAAGCATAGGAATATGGAGGAGAATTTCCTTGTTCTTGGGAGATTCATGTTAAAAAGTGTGTGTGTGTGTGTGTGTGTGTGTGTGACAGTATGTGTGCAAATGTGGTGAGATGTTAACAGTTGTTAAGCCTGGGTGAAGTATGTATAAACATTTATCATACTACTTTTTCAACTTTTCTATAGTTTTAAAACTAAGCAAAATTTGTACTATAAACGTGGGAAACAAAAGACACATAGAGCTTCACTGTCTTAGTGCCAATGAGATTCTTATCCACAGATGCCTTTTAGGCAAAAATCTATCCTGTCAAATTACACTGAAAATATTTATATTTAAGAAGCCTAGGTTGACTCCCATTTTCCCTTCTGAGCATCTCGGGTTGATTCCTTGGTCTTCACCGGAGAAGTTTAGTGGAGCTGATGGGCCCATGTACAGTGACACACTTCAGGGATATAATTTTAGGACTTTCTAAAATAGGACAGATGCTTCACGCTGCGGTCTTATGCCTTGGTGGGTGAATCAAGTATAAAGATCGTTATCCTATTGGTAGATATTTTGGTGGCTAACTGGAACTTTGTAAGAAGACGCATAAGGAATTATTACATTTTATTTTTGGGTACATGCTTGAATTCATTTGTATCTCATCCATAATGTGGGGCTGAACACAGAAAAATTCATAAAGGATTTCTTGGCAAGCTTCATGAAATGATTGAGCGGATCATTAAATAAGTGGACTTTAATTCATAGTTGACAGATATTTTATCCTAGGAGATTGTGATAAATTATATCTTAAAGTGATATTTAAAAGCTTTAAGTGGTTGAAAGGGAAATAAATATGGCTATTTAATTAATTGCCGGCTGGACATCCTAACTCCTTTCTGTGGTGGACGACACATCCAGACAACCCATTATGCAACTGACTGTACCCCGTATGTGCGGGGTAGCACGTGAATACAGCGGTGCCCTCTGAGAGGATACCACGGGAAGCTGTTTTTTCCAATGCCCTATTCTTTTTTGAATGCTTCAGGTTTCCGAATACAGAGGTGCTTCTTAATTTTATTTCTCCTGGTTCCTTCTAGAGAACATCTTTTCTTCTGTGACCCAGAGAAAATGTACAAAATATTGAAATCTTTGGCATAAGACTTGGAGACATAGGCTGGGTTTGATCCAGGCAAGTTTAAGGCAAATAGGAATCAGTAGGTTTCTGGGGGCATCTTGGGAAATGATGAGACCTCTCTTATAGTCATTCCTTTCATGCTGCTTCCTCTTCCCATCTCTGTTGACCGTGACACCCGTCCTGTTAAACACACACCTTGTGGAAATGGTGTCACCTCCCCAATTGTACTGTATAAACACAACGTGCCTGAGTCCCCCCCCCCCCCCATGGTCCTGGCTCCCTGCGGAGTGACAGGCTGCAATTTACCAGCAGCTCAGTGACTGAGCTGATGACGAGTGACCTTTCTAACACTGCAATCAATGCTTGTTATTTGGAAAACAAAATGATAGTTTGTATTTTTCAGCGGACGGGTCATTGGGGCAGCCCCCACTGACATGTGAATGTGTTACTTGGGCTGGATGATGAGTCGTTTCAGACAGGAATGTTAATTTATTTGAATTGATCTGGGTCTTGCTCTTATAAAAAGGTGTTGGACATTTGTTGATGGCACAAATTATTATAAATAATTGGTTTTACATGTCGGTCAAACAGAGGCATTTAATGCCCATTTTACACAATAGCACTGTATACTAGCTTTGGCAAGCCTTTACCATCCATATTCTGTTTAGATTTGATGTTTTGCAATTGTTTTGAAATAGAAAACAATTGAAATACGTGAACCTGTGTATGTCGTATTTCAGTAGCGTCTCTCCGCATGTTTCCTGAAATGGTTTGTGAGGCCCCATTAATACGTGGTCATGAGGGTGAATAACTCTGGGACAAGATGCTGGGAAGTGGAGAGCCGCCTGAAGGGAGAACCCTGTGGTATTTGTGGGGAGGGTGTTGAGTCACTGCTTCCAGCTCCCATGTTCTAGAAACAGGGAAGCATGTGCACCTCTGTGCCCTCTGATGTAGATGTGGCCACACCTGCTGTGGCTGGTGACTGTGCGTTCAAGTGACACGTGTCGCTTTCAGGCAGAAGCTTTTAGAGCCAGATTCCCTGTGTTCTCTTCCCTTGTTCCTGCCTTGGTGATTGCGATGCTTTTAGCCTGGGTGCCTGAGTGACAAAATGTAGAAACGACTCCTCCTGAAACCCAACCCTGCTCCCAACACACACACACACACACACACACACACACACACACACACGCACACGCACGCACGCACGCAACTGAGTGCAGGAGTCATGTGCCTGAGTGAGAGAAAAACTTCCTGTGTGAAGCCACTGAGATTTTGGAGTTGTTGAATGGTTCTCAAACTCTTTGGTCGTAGAACCCCTTTACACCCTTAAAATTGTTTTTGCAATATCCAAAGAACTTCTGATCATGTGGGAAGTTTCTATTTATATTTTCTGGGTTGAATGAAAACTGAATAATTTTGAAAACAGCGTACATCAGAGTACGTGCACTCCGTTAGCCATCAGAGCAATGATGTACACCTGTTAGTAACTGAGAGAAAAATGGGAATAATAAAGTCAAATAATGGCCTATTACTCTCAGGAAAACAGTTTTGACCTTGTGGACTCCCTGTAAGTAACTTGGGGATTTCAGGGGTCCCTAGAAGATACTTTGAGAACCGCTGAAGTAGATCATCTTAAGAGATATGCCTCCCTTGATGATTGACAATTAAAGGCTTGGAGGAGTCTGGAAGGAAAAGAAAGAAGGGGAAACGGTTTTGTAAATACAGTTGATCCTTGACAGCATGAGTTTGAACTGTGTGGTTCCACTTATATGCAGATGTTTTTCAATAGTAAACACTACAGTACCACATGACCCATGGTTGGTTGAATCGCGGGTGCCCAACTGAATCGTGTATACAGAAGGACCACCTCTAAGTTATACCCAGAATTTTTGTCTGAGCGGAGGGTTGGTGCCCCTAACCCCTGCATTGTTCGACGGTCAACTATTGCAAAAAAGGATATCCTTGAGTGTTATAATTCACATTTTTTTTCTGAATAAAGACAATATAAATAGTTTGTTCCTATTGTTGGAAAGTATTTTCTTTTCACTAATAAATACTCATTCTAAATGAAATAATACACAAAGTTACATTGTATGAAGCCACACAACTGTGAATATTACAAATTGTATGAAGTGGAGTTTATGAAATCTCGTGCTCTAGAAGAATTTGAGAGTAGGATTAATATTCATAGATTTGAAATTGTGTGTAGGCTTTCTGGACAGCTGTGGGTTGGATAAAGTGAATTATTTGAACTTATTCCTTATGAATAAGCCTGTATAAAGTCGTTCAGTAGTGCTGCTTCTGAGATTTTTAATTGTGGAACTGTCGTATATATTGTCGTGATAAAATAATGTCAACCCCTTTATCATGAAGTGCATAGCGACACAGTGTTATAAAGATGGCTGAGCATTATTCAGGGAGACTTAGAAATTGTGTTTGATAGAAATTGCATATGAATTGATAACAAATTCTTAGGTGAACTTACCAGTCACACATCTCCTATCAATAGCCCTGTTATGTAAGATAACACATTTATTTCCAAAGACATGAGTTCTAACAGAATTTGCTAATATTTAAAAGGCATGACGGGGAAACATTTTTTGAGTTTAATAATAATTTAGCCGTGGAAAGAGTTAACAGGGGAATCTGGTAATCTTTATAGATTTTTACAGCTATGAGAGGTAGTTAATACTTAATCTTGAGGAAGAAGACAGACGTGGATGACCTTTCTAGCTCTTTCTAGTGCTAGAAACTTTTCTCTTTTTTCAATAAATCCTTAGGAAGCACCTGCTGTGGGCAGGCACTGTTTTTGTATCCTAAGAGGTAAAGAACATCGTGGACAACCTAAAGTATCAATACAAGGAGGCTGCCTTGCCTTTCAGAAAGACCAAGTATTAAGATAGAATAATGTGCTGAATGGAAGAAAAGAAAATTAAATTCATGAAGTGGCAGAGACTTACTAAGGATTAATTTAATCTACTAATTGCTTACCCATTATGGTGGCTTTTGAAGCCTGGGACTCACTTTAGAAAGTCCTTGTTATTTGGAGTCCCCTGCAGGCTGAGAACACTTTAACGAGGCTTCCTAAGAAGGTCTGATGGATGTGATGTAGAGCCAGAAGTCGCCATCTGCCCGTCGGCTGTGGCTGGGCTCCACAGCTGCCCCAAGATGCCGAGATACACCCTTCTCCTTTCTCAAGTACAATTGCGTGGAGGGAAGGGCAGCCTCACTCATGGAGAGTATGTCTCTATAAAATGCCTATACTTGGTTCATACATTGTTTGCCCTGACACTGATCAAAGAAATGGAGTGTTATTTGTTTCATTGAAACCTTTAAGTGACAAAAATATGTAGCTGTGACTGGTATGGCCAGTCACACTTTCTTATCCCTGAAATGAGGTGGTAGTTTCTTTTCTTATTTAATGTATCTTTTAAAAACACTTTTAAGTTAATTTTTATTTTAATTGGAGTATAGTTTTTTTTTTTTTTTAAACATTTATTTATTTTTGGCTGTGTTGGGTCTTCATTGCTGCACGTGGGCTTTCTCTAGTTGCAGTGAGCAGGGGCTACTCTTCGTTGTGGTGCGCAGGCTTCCCATTGCGGTGGCTTCTCTTGTTGCGGAGCACGGGCTCTAGGCACATGGGCTTCAGTAGTTGTGGCACGCAGGCTCAGTAGTTGTGGCTCGCCGGCTCTAGAGCGCAGGCTCAGTAGTTGTGGCGCACGGGCTTAGTTGCTCCGTGGCATGTGGGATCTTCCCGGACCAGGGCTCGAACCCATGTCCCCTGCATTGGCAGGCGGATTCTTAACCACTGTGCCACCAGGGAAGCCCTGGAGTATAGTTGATTTACAATGTTGTGTCAGTTTCAGATGTACAGCAAAGTGATTCAGTGTGTCTTTAATAAGAATTTTAATCAGCATAAAGCCAAGTCACTTTCTAATTTGGGCAGTTCCTCAAGTCCCCCAGCAGATGGAGACGTGCAATTCTTTGCTCTTTCATTGGACGGACTGCTTCTTGCCCCTGTGACATTGCTGCACTTATAAAATACAGTGTCAAGTTCTGCAAATGAGCTAACAGCCATGCCCTCTGCTCCCCTTCCCTTTCTCTCCTTCGGCCCGGTTAAGAGCTGGTATTTATTCCTGTGTTTCATAAGGTCTTCATCATTAGCGACCTTCCCCAGCACATAAGAACAATATTTTCTTTGATGACATATGCACGGCAAAGCAAAGAGCAGAGAACCCCCTGTACCCCCAGGGAGCAGGTTTAAACCCTCTGTGATCCCTCTGCAGGCCACAGCCTTCTGTGATTCAGCGTAAATCCCAGGGGTCAGATATTTTTTCAGCCGGCAGGGTAAACTTTGGTCACAGATTTTTTCTGAGATCAGCATGGGAAGTAGAGAGAGGCTATCCTCATTTGCCTCTTTCCATAAAACTCACACGAAGAGAAATTGTAAAACAGTCTTGGTTCCAAGGAGTCTTTTTTTTTTTTTTTTTGCGGTACACGGGCCTCTCACTGTTGTGGCCTCTCCCGTTGCGGAGCACAGGCTCCGGGCGCGCAGGCCCAGTGGCCATGGCTCACGGGCCCAGCTGCTCCACGGCATGTGGGATCCTCCTGGACCGGGGCACGAACCTGTGTCCCTTGCATCGGCAGGCGGACTCTCAACCACTGCGCCACCAGGGAAGCCCCAAGGAGTCTTTTGATTCAAGTGATTTTTTTCTTTTCTTTCCTTCTTGATTAACTTATACCATTCAGTTCCAGTGAGTTAAAGAAGGGATTGCTCATCTAAGACCCCATCTTTGACAAGCTCAACAAAACCTTCCAAAAATATTAATTGTTGTGAAGCCCTTTAACATCATGATATTTGTTGCATTTCTTGCTATTTCTACTAATCAATGGGGGAAAATGATTGGTTTTCACATTCTTAAGTCCAGTGCTTTCTGAGCTGATGAATTTTCCTCTAGTGCATTAAAAAGGAAAGAAAGGTAACATCCTGGGGTCATTCATGGGAGCAGCTGCTAACACTTGAGAATTGCAAGTGAGAATTGGTTAACAAAAAATGGAAAACAACTCGACTCCCAAACAAGTAAATAAAAACCCCAATTGTGACCAAAAGCATTGTTCTTTAAGGAGCTAGTAGTTTATCATATTTTTGTAGTGTTAGACTTTCTCTATAATTTGAAGACACAGTTTACAAATAGGTTGTTTTCCAAGTCAAATCATTAATTACATTCATGGGAGGCATTTTCCCTTACTTTGTAAAGCAAGTGCAGTGATGATGCCACAAATGTCTATTGACTTACTGAATGAGTTCTGAGAATAGGACTCATCCAAACTCAATAGATCCTGTGATCTAATCTAGTTCCTTATTTTCAAATTAAAGAGCTTTCTAAAGAAAATGAAGCTCTTTGTTTTTTGCTAAGAATTTATAGAGTACAAAGATGTAGTAGATACCATGACAAATAAATCTCAAAATCCTAGTGCCTTAACACTGGAGATGTTTATTTTCCACGTATATAATAGTCTAGAGTGGTTCCGGTTTGGAGGTTTTGGGGTTGGGAACCCCGTTCCAGACAAACGTCCAGATTGAAAAGGACTCTGCCAGCTTTATTTTTTTAAAGTAATTAATTAATTTTTGGCTGCGTTGGGTCTTTGTTGCTGCGTGCGGGCTTTCTCTAGTTGCGGCGAGCAGGGGCTACTCTACGTTGCGGTGCGCAGGCTTCTCACTGCAGTGGCTTCTCTTGTTGCGGAGCACGGGCTCTAAGCGCACGGGTTCAGTAGTTGTGGCTCGTGGACTCTAGAGCACAGGCTCAGTAGTTGTGGTGCACGGGCTTAGTTGCTCCACGGCATGTGGGATCTTCCCAGACCAGGGCTCAAACCCATGTCCCCTGCATTGGCAGGTGGATTCTTAACCACTGTGCCACCAGGAAAGCCCAAAAATGACTCTGCCATCTTTAACATGCATTCTCCAAGATTGCCCTCAAGTGGACATCTAGACGGCAAAGGGGAAAGTCCGTGGAGGATCCACATGGGAAGTTTCTATGGACCAGACTTGGAAGGGGAGAGAAGAAACTCAGGGGGGGTCCCTGCAACCTGCAATGGCAGCTGGGGGTACAGTTTAGTGAGATTCCCCTGCAGAAGGAAATATAGAACATTGAGTGACTAGCCTGTAGCCCCTGCCACACTTGACCTTAGAGGATTTCATTTAAAAAAAGGTCATAGAGTACTTCCCGGTAAATTATTATATGAGAAAATTACTTGAAATTGAATATAATGTTGGCTTTCTTTTCTTTTTTTTTTCTTTTTGCGGTACGCGGGCCTCTCACTGTTGTGGCCTCTCCTGTTGCGGAGCACAGGCTCCGGACGTGCAGGCTCAGCGGCCATGGCTCACGGGCCCAGCCTCTCCGTGGCATGTGGGATCTTCCCGGCCCAGGGCTTGAACCCGTGTCCCCTGCATCGGCAGGCGGACTCTCAACCACTGCGCCACCAGGGAAGTGCCATCTTTAAAAATTCCAGTTAAATTACTAAAATGAGTTTTGAGAATTAACTTTAGCTTCATGGTGTTTTGATATAAAAGTCAGTGAAGAATTAATCCATAACTGATAGATTTTACACACGTAGAGCCTTTCCTAAGCCCTGTGTTATTAAACCATGCCCTAATATTTCTGTAAAACAGATATTCTCTTACCTTAACTCTGAGAAGATAAGTTCCCAGATACCGCAAAGATATATGAGCATATATTGCTACTTAATTCAGTAAAGTAAATATCATTGAATAAATGTCAGCTTTTCCAGGGAAATCACTGCTTATGACCTCTCTGGATAATATATTTATCAAAAAAAATCAACACTAAGAGTAAACAGATGTTTAATACATCTGAAGGAGCTTCCTAATAAACCAAATGCCAACTCATAATTTAAAGGTATTGATAGCAGTGGGTATTTACAGATGACATCATCATAATTTTTGTAGAGTATTCTTCATAGTGGTCTGATGTGATATATTAAATTCAGTTTTAACCTTGGGCCTGGGAGAAGTGGTGTATTGTAGAAGTATGTGAAGACCACTTTGACTTTTCTTTCTATGTAGGAAAACTCCAGTGGGTGCAGAGCCCATGGTGCTTCTGTTCTCTTCCATTCTGTTCTGCTCTGTCAGTGCTGCGTGGTTTCGCTCCCCTCTCCCCGCACCTGCCATTCCTCTGACAACATCTGTGCTCAGCTTCCTGGGATTCATTCCTCTCATTACATGGGCTTGTATGTCTCAGACTTTTGGTGCCCACTGATTATATGACTGACATATGATACCTTTCTTTTTAATGTCAATCACAAATTTTATTTTATTTTATTTAAAATTTTTATTTTATATTGGAGTATAGTTGATTTACAATGTTGTATTAGTTTCAGGTGTACAGCAAGGTAATTCAGTTATACATATACATATATCTATTCTTTTTCAAATTCTTTTCCCATTTAGGTTATTACAGAATACTGAGTAGAGAAACTGAATGTTGTATTTTACATTGGCAAAAATAAAAATGGCTTCTTTCCTGCAAAAGATTTTTTTTAACTTTATTTTCAACTTATGTACAAAGCTGGCCCTTGAGATTTCTCCCCAGCCTATGCGAGCCACATCTCACAACTGAAAGCTGGAAGTTTGGATATTTCAAAGCTTGGAGATAATACGTAGATCCCCAAACCACAATTTGGTTGCACTCAGCTTTAGAAAATGTTTTCTGATTCTATTGAAGTATCAGTGTGGGTTCTGTTTCTCTCTGAATTATGCCCAATGGGAAGGCAGCTGTTAGCATACGTTGAAGGAGCTCCCTGACTTCAATCCCCTGACTCTAGGACCTTGTTCAAGCTACTTGACCTCTCTAAGCCTCAACGTCTTCATCTGTAAAATAAGAATATTACTTACGTCATAATGTTGTTGGAAGAATTAAATGAGAGAGAACAACGTTTGGTGCAGAGTCCAGTGAATCGTTTTCTCCTTTTATGGAGCATGCTTTTGGTGTTGTACCTCAAGATCAGATGGATTTTCTCTTATGTTTCCTCCCAAAAAAGTTCTGCATCTACTTTCTTCCTACATGTTTTCCATTTAGGTTCAGGATCCATTCTGGTTTATTGTTGTATATGGTGTGAGGTAAGGGTCTAAGTTGATTACTTTTTTGGCACTTGTATATCCAAAAGGCCCAATCCCATTTGTTGAAAAGACCATCTGTTGTGGACTGAATTATGACCCCTGCCCTCACCCCCCACCCAAATCCATGTGTTGAAGTTTTACCCCCTAAGGGTAACTGTATTTGGAGATTAGGTCTTTAATCCCATGTGACTGGTGTCCTTAAGAGAAGAGGAAGAGACATAAGGAACGTGCTGGCACAGGGGACAGGCCCTGTGAAGACACGGCAAGAAGAAAGCCACCCGCGAGCCGAGAGAGAGGGTTCAGAATGAAGCATCCCTGCCAGCACCTTCATCTTAGACTTGCAAACTCCAGAACTCCAAACATTTAAAATAACGCCATTTCTTTCACTTAAGTCCCCCAGTTTGTGGTATTTTTTATGGCAGCTGTGGTAAACAAATGCACCATCCTTTCCCTCATTGAACTGTCTTGGCACTTCTGTGGGTTTGCTTTGAACTCCCAGTTACAGAGAAATCAGCTGCTCACAATACTGAATCTGTTGCTGAAACCGGGGACTTGACTTTGCCACGAGAAGGAGTAGACTATCTTTACCGGCACATCTATGACCTACCAGGACATTTCATTGTAGCAAGTGGTTCTTTTTCTCCATGCACAGAGGAAATGCTGGAAATGTGGTTAAAATTTGGTCATTTCCCCTTCCCACTCTTTTATTCAGCCATGCACCAAGATCGGGAGGCTTAAAATGCTGAGTCCACTGGGAATGTCACGGGTGAGGGTGGAGGGACAGGAGAGCCATAGGCCCAAGCCCCACACTTAGACTCTCCACATTCTCTTCAAAAAAGGATAAACTTCAGGGCAAAGAGACACAAGACTGAAAGTAGAATGTATTCCTCATATGGCCAAATCTATGTCTCACTGCTAGATCACACCACTTACAGTGTACCCAAAATTAGTATTTTTAATCTCTTTTATTCTCTTCTGAATAGCAAAACTATATCGGCTTATAATGTACTTAGTGTTTGAAGTATTCATATGTAAACAATTAAAATAACACCATTGAAAGATTATACCTTGGCATCTCTGCATTTTTTAATGCTGCGGGGTTCTCAAAAATAGCGCTGACGTGGGACACATTAGCCCTGAGTTGCCTGGTGCCAACTGCTGCCAGTGAATAAATCAGGGTGTGGAGGGATTGTCCGAGGCAGCTCCAAGCTCCTTGATGGCAGCCTGGCCAGGCCTCCAGTAGGACGACCTCAGAGCCCTTTTCCAAGTCTACACCACGCCACAGAAAGCAAGCCTCCAATACATCCAGCAAAATGCTCAACCCCAAAGTTGTAGAAAGTTCTTCCTGTAACCCAGCCTGTTCTAAGAGCTGGTTCAAAGGCTGCCTTCGGTGGTTATCTCCTCCTGGAAGGTACTGTGGGGAGCAATCCTCATTCTCCACTGTACAACTTCGATTTTCTATGGCCGTTATATCTTGGTGATAGATTGGTGGCCGGTAGTGTCATTTGATGTAGGGATTCTGCCAGGAGACTCTTCTGCTTTCTCTCTGCACATAATCTGGTCCATCAGCCTTGCAGCTGGTTTCGGGAGGGCCTCGAGGTGTGATATACATTTATTTTTCCTGTGGGAATAATTTTGAATAGTGCCTCTGTAACTGAGGGTTTCTCTTTCTATCAGGACATCATTTAGGTTGACAGAGGAAATTAATGTGCTCATTCTGGAAAATCCCTATTGGATTACCCAGAGATGCCACATGGAAAATGTTGCAAACTTTTTGTCGTGTCATTGTTTGTGAAAGATTTATGACGATCCCCTTCCTGAGAACTGGGGGCAAATGCACTGTGCACAGGACAAGTCAAATCTGCCTTTCCTCTGCAATTGTCACATCTCCATGGACCGTTTTGGTCACCCCCGCACTGGGTATCACCAGACGGAGTTAAATGCTCTGTGAGGCCAGCTGCCACGTGCAGAATCACCACCACACATCTCTCTGCCCTCTTTCTGCCCTGAGCCACTAGGTTTCTAGTTTCTCTGGAATGAAGATGGACTACCTAGTACTTGAATAGAGCACCCAGGACTGGGCTTTAGTCCTCCCTCCTCCTTGCTCCACCGTCCTGAGCACTTGCAGGTGCCTGACTTTGCCCGTCTCCAGTACGATTGCTGCTCGAGACCCCCTTCCTGTGAAGCCCGCTTACCCCCTGATGTCCCCCGAGTTTGTTCTAGTCCTTTGGGCTCCTGGTACTTCCCGCGGGGGTTTCTATGGCGCTGCTGTTCTTGCTCTGAATGGTGAGATGTCCCCCCATCTGATGTGGTCTCTCCCTGATACCAGGGGTGCACCTCCACTCAGAGAAGGTGTGTTTGTTTAGCATGCAGTGGTCCTCTGTCATTGCAGATCACAGCATTGAGAAGTGTTAATGGTGCACATCATCCCTGTGGCTTACCAGCTGCTCAGATGCCTATGAACTGTTGTAGGTTTGTGGGCTGTTGCCTGGTGCCTTGGAAAGTACTTAACTGGGCATAGCCCTCGCTTCCCCTGGCCTCTAGGTGTGGGTGAGCACCACCAAGGAGAATGCAGGGAATCTCAGGAACAGTAGAAGCCCTGGGACTTAAGCCCCCAGAAGGCTGCCTTTTTCCTGGCAAGGGCTCTGGGGCTTCTGCAGTGTTCTGGGACGTCCGGTGGGTTCTTAAGCCACAGTCTTAGAAGCAGCTAATCCCAGGTTCAAGGTCTACAGCTCCTGTTGCTGTGGCCCCTGACAGCAACACCCTCCCACTGAGGATTCCCAGCAGGGCCACTAGGCTTGATTTTGACATTGATGCCCTCTGCTGCTTTCACTGAAGCAGGGGAGGACTCTCCCATTCAAGTTAGGACTTGAATTAGATTCATTAAAAGGTCTCGCTCGGAGCTTTGTGACCACCTAGAGCGGTGGGATAGGGAGGGTGGAGGGAGATGCAAGAGGGAGGGGATATGGGGATATATGTATACGTATAGCTGATTCACTTTGTTATACAGCAGAAACTAACACACCATTGTAAAGCAATTATACCCCAATAAAGATGTTAAAAAAAAGAAAAAAAAAAAGATCATCCTGTTGTCTGCTGGTTAGAGTTACCCTGGGGTTAGAACTCTGTTTCTTGACAAAGAGACAGAATGACAGAAATGAGTGAGTTTGTGATGTGCTTTCTTAGCATAAAAGGGGAAATAAAACATCCATGAAGGTTGGTAGTTTAAGAAAAAAAATCATGGAGATGTTTGAACAGCAATGTGAACTGCACACTTAAAATGGCTAAGATGGTAAATTTTATGTTAATGTGAATTTTAGCACAATTAAAATTTTTTTTAATTTTAAAAATCATCTGCAAGTCTCTTCCAGGCTTCCCAAGGTTGGTGATGAATGAGGATTCAGAAGCTTATTTATTAATCATTTCAGCAGGCTAAAAGAGGTTTCTCCAAACCCAATCAATATGCATTTTAAAAGTTAATTTTCCTACCATTTGCTCATAATAATCTTGATGTTTTTGTATTAGTGAGAATTTATATAATATTTCATAAATATTCATTGTTCTTTTACCACCAGTTGGCTTCTGGCTTCTGGTTATAAATATTTAGGCTATATTTTTCTCTGCAATCAGATTTATATTTTTAGTTGCCAACTAGACAGATACTTCAAACTCAAGGGGTTCAATGTTGCACTTACGTTCTGTCTTGTATTTGCCAGTCTCTGATACTAGATGAAAACACCTAGTGGTCAAGACAACAAAGGGGTTAAAAATAAACATTCGGTTTTGATTTATAAAATCAGAGGAAAATTAGAGCACTTGGAAGTATTTTTAGTGGAAGATTTTTTTTTTTTGGTTTGTGTTTAAGTTCTAGTATTCATATTTTTTATTGTGGTAAAATACATTCACAGTGTGTCTATCCATCACCACTGTGAAGTTCCAGAACATTCTCATCACCCCAAAGGAAACCCTGGGCCCATTAGCAGTCACTTTCCATCCCCACCCCAGCATCCTCAGCCCCCGGAAACTACTAGTCTTCTTTCTGTCTCTATGGATTTGCGTATTCTGGACATTGCCTACAAAGGCACGGTATTAATTTAATCGAGATTAGTCTTCAGACAGGTAAACCTGTTCTCACTCATTTTGTGGTTTGCTGTTTAAAAAGAATCTCAATGTCCAGGCACTTGGGGTTGGTTAAACTTTGTCTGGGGTGTCCCTGTATTAGAATATGCTAAAGCCATTAAAGGGGGCTGTAGGTACACGTTTGTTGACCTTTAGAACTATTTATGTTATTTACTAAGGGAAAAGTTAGATTAAATTATAGGGTGTGATTGCATTCTGCAAAAATGCAGGCGCACAGGCAGTGTCTAGAAGGAGATAACCAAGGTATTGACAATGACAGTTTAAGGTAGATAGCTTGAGTTTTCTCAATGATCTTTCTGTAGGTCTTTAATTTCTGCTTTGTGTGAACATTTGCTTAAATGAGAAATAAAGGGTTATCTGTTGCCTCAATCAGCACTAAAATGATTAGTGTAAGACTTCTTGGTATTTAAAAAATCTAACTACAGTATATTACTGTTCTTTTAATTAATTATCTTAGACAAAAATTTATTGCCCATACAATCTTGAAAATGAAAATACCGCAAGTGCATTAGTATTGAACCACATCAGTCTATCTTCACAGAATGCAGTTGGGGCAGAAATCAGTGTTTGAATATTTTAAAGTGTTTTAAAAATAGATGTATAGATTAGCTTGACTAATGCAATTTCCAGAAAAGGGCAGACAACTCAACCAAGCAGTAAAATAAAGGATTTGGACCAGATAAGTTAAAGCTCTTTAATTCTGCAATTATTTGGCATAGTGATTTTAACACTCATGTTACCTGTTTTTTGTGACTGTAAAAAAAGGAACTTCTAATTATGTGCCTTTTACGATAGTCACAAAACTGGCAAAATGATTGAATTAAAAGAAAAGCTAGTTGAGAAACCTATTAAATGATCCCTTTATGTTATCCTGATGGAGAATGCAACATCTTTTCAGAGATAGATTTGAGATGAAAACTCTATTTTAGTCTAAATTCTTTTATCCATTATTTGTCTTTAAGATTATTGTGTGTTCTCAGATTCTTTTTTCTTAATTATTCTTTTTTTAAATTAATTAATTTATTTATTTTTGGCTGCGTTGGGTCTTCATTGCTGCTCATGGGCTTCCTCTAGTTGCAGTGAGCGGGGGCTACTCTTCATTTGCGGTGCGTGGGCTTCTCATTGCGGTGGCTTCTCTTGTTGTGGAGCATGGGCTCTAGGCACGTGGCCTTCAGTAGTTGCAGCACGCGGGCTCAGTGTCTGTGGCTCACGGGCTCTAGAGTGCAGGCTCAGTAGTTGTGGCGCACGGGCTTAGTTGCTCCTCAGCATGTGGGATCTTCCCAGACCAGGGATCGAACACATGTCCCCTGCGTTGGCAGGCGGGTTCTTAACCACTGCACCACCAGGTAAGTCCCTGTTATCAGATTCTTGACACATTTTAGTATTGCACATATACTAGCCATGCCTCTCTTCAGCTAATTTACATTGATCATGTGTCGTGTTCTGATGTTATTTTCACCATATAATATTTGACAATAATGATATTAAGAGCTGACATATTTCATGCTTTCCATACCTACACATTCTCTGCCTCTGATTTGCCTTCCTAAGACCCTCACTTCAGCCACTATTTAATTTTGTGCTACCCATGATCATACATGATGATCACTCATTTTTGTTACTTTATGTATATTTTTAATAACTTAAATAAGGAAATTTGAGGAAACAGTATATAGTATTCAAGGTGCCTTGGTGTAGGGTCTCACAGAATATGCTACATATTTATGTGATTTATTGAAGTTTTGGTTTTTGCAAAGCATTTTCATTGTGAAATATGCTTACAATAAAGTGATTAAAGTATGAATGTACCGTTAAACCGCTATGATGCTATTATCTACTTAACCATCAACCAGAAACAGAACATTGTCCAAATCAAAGAAGTCCTATATCAAAGAAGTTATCCTTTCTATTCACAGTTGCCTTCCTCTCCCCAGAGGTAACAAGTGTCTTGAGTTTACCTTCCTAACTTTATTGCTTTAGTAAAAAAAATTTTATCGCTTATGCATACACCACACTCAATTTTAATTTTGCCTGCTTTTGAGCTTTGTCTAAATGGAATCTTACTCTCTCTGCTAGCTTATATCTTAGATGTTTTTTCGCCAACATTAAGATTCAAGATTGTTCTTGAGAAAGAAAAACGGAGTTGGAGGAATAAGACTTCCTGATTTCAGACTATACTACAAAGCTACAGTAATCAAGAGAGTATGGTACTGGCACAAAAACAGAAATATAGGTCAATGGAACATGATAGAAAGCCTAGAGATAACCCATGCACATATGGTCACCTTATTTTTGATAAAGGTGGCAAGAATATACAATGGAGAAAAGACAGCCTCTTCAATAAGTGGTGCTGGGAAAACTGGACAGCTCCACGTAAAAGAATGAAATTAGAACACTCCCTAACACCATACACAAAAATAAACTCAAAATGGATTAAAGACCTAAATGTAAGGCCAGACACTATAAAACTCTTAGAGGAAAACTAGGCAGAACACTCCATGACATAAATCACAGCAAGATCCCTTTTGACCCACCTCCTAGAGAAATGAAAATAAAAACAAAAACAAATGGGACCTAATGAAACTTAAAAGCTTTTGTACAGAAAAGGAAACCATAAACAAGATGAAAAGACAACCCTCAGAATGGGAGAAAATATTTGCAAACAAAGTAACTGACAAAGGGTTAATCTCCAAAATATACAAGCAGCTCATGCAGCTCAATATCAAAAAGACAAACAACCCAATCCAAAAATGGGCAGAAGACCTAAATAGACATTTTTTCAAAGAAGACATACAGATTGCTAACAAACACATGAAAGGGTGCTCAACATCACTAATCATTAGAGAAATGCAAATCAAAACTACAGTGAGGTATCAACTCACACTGGTCTGAATGGCCATAATCAAAAAATCTACAAACAAATGCTGGAGAGGGTGTGGGGAAAAGGGAGCCCTCTTGCACTGTGGGTGGGAATGTAAATTGATATCGCCTCTATGGAGAACAGTATGCAGGTTCCTTAAAAAACTAAAAATAGAAAAACTAAAAAGAGTCATGTACCACAATGTCCATTGCAGCTCTATTTATAATAGCCAGGGCATGGAAACAACCTAAGTGTCCATCGACAGATGAATGGATAAAAAAGATGTGGCACATATATACAATGGGATATTACTCAGCCATAAAAAGAAATGAAATTGAGTTATTTGTAGTGAGGTGGATGGATCTAGAGACTGTCATACAGAGTGAAGTAAGTCAGAAAGAGAAAAATAGATACCGTATGCTAACACATGTATATGGAACCGTAAAAAACAAAAATGGTTCTGAAGAACCTAGGGGCAGGACAGGAATAAAGATACAGACATAGAGAATGGACTTGAGGATGTGGGGAGGGGGAAGGGTAAGCTTGGATGAAGTGAGAGAGTGGCATGGACTTATATATACTACCAAATGTAAAATCGATAGCTAGTGGGAAGCAGCAGCATAGCACAGGGAGATCAGCTCAGTGCTTTGTGACCACCTAGAGGGGTGGGATAGGGAGAGTGGGAGGGAGACGCAAGAGGGAGGAGATATGGGGATACATGTTTATGTATAGGTGATTCACTTTGTTATAAAGCAGAAACTAACACACCATTGTAAAGCAATCATACTCCAATAAAGATGTTAAAAAAAAGATGTTAAAAAATAAATTAAAAAGAAAAGATTCAAGGTTGTTATGTAACTGTAGTTAGTTCATCTATATTGCTTAAAGATCTTCCTGTATGAAAATGCCTCATTTTGTTTATTCATTTTACTCTTGCTGGACGTTTGGGTTATTTCTGCTTTTAGGCTGTCATGGAACGATGCTGCTACAAATATCCTTGTGTACTAAGTACCTAAGAACATAATTACACAAAGACTGGAACTGAGTACAGAGTACGTGTGACTTCTACCTTATTATCAGTACTGACCGATTTTTTCCAAGATAGTTGTACTCATTTACATCCTCAGTAACAACTTATGAGAGTTACCCTTGTGGTACTTCTTTCTAATGCAGGGTATTGTCAATTCAAATTATTATTATTTTTTTAAAGACTTTTTTTTTTGATGTGGACCATTTTTTCTTTAAGTCTTTATTGAATTTGTTACAGTACTGCTTCCGATTTTATGTTTTATTTTTTTTGGCTATCAGCCATGTCGGACCTTAGCTCCCTGACCAGGGATCGAACCCGTACCCTCTGCACTGGAAGGCGAAGTCTTAACCACTAGACCGTCAGGGAAGTCTCCAGTTCAGATTATTAACTTAAATTACCAAGATGTTAGGTATGCCATAGAATCCCATGTGGTCGAAATGTACATTTCCCTTATTGCCAGTTAGGTTGAACACAATTTCATGCATATGGCCATTCGGTTATCCTCTTTTGTGAAGCCCTTTTCTCATTGGTTTGTCCTAGTTCTTTAAATATTTTTTATAAGTCCTTTGTTAGTTGTGTGTTAACTATCTTCTGTCATTCTGTGCCTTGTTTTTCACTTCCTGCCTGGTGTTTTTGAATGAATAGAATTTTTACCTTAGTCAGACTTGTTAAATTTTGTCTTTTATGTTTAAGACTTTTTGTGTACTATTTAAGGAATCTTTCTGTATACCAAGGTCTAGAAGATATTCTTCTATATTATCTTATAGAACCACTATGTATTTTCCTCTCTATTTTGTTGTTTAATCAACTTAGACTTTATTTCTGTGCATGATGGAAGGGCCACATTCTGTTTTCCTCTATCTTCCTTTCTCCTTCCTTCCCTTCTTTCCTTACCACTAACTTCCAATATGGAAACCTGATTTCCCCAATACCGTTATTTAAAAGATTCTCTTTTCTCCTGTGCCACCTTTGCCATAAATCAACATAAAGACAATAACCATATACATATATGTAGTTATGAATCTGGGCTCTCTATTCTGTTGCACCAGTCAGGTTGTCCATTTCTGCACCAGCAACTACACAGTCCTGACCACAACGATTATGTATTATGTTTTCACATCTGCTAGGACAAGTCCTACCTTGTCCTTTCCAAGTTTTCTAAGAGTATTTTGGAACATTTCCATTCATATTTCAAAATCAGCTTGTCAAGTTCTACAAAAATACCTGTTGAGGTTTTGACTGGGATTGTCTTAAATCTATAGATCAATTTGGGAGAGGTTTAGTATCTTCAGTATATCATGCCTCTTAGTCAGTGAACATGATGATGTCTCCATGTATTTAGATCTCCTCTAGTCTTGCTCAGTGAAGTTTTATAATATAACTTAGAGAGACCTTGAACAGCTTCGGTTCAGGGTACTTGATATTTTTTAATGCTATAATAAAGTTATATAAAAAAATTCAATTGTTGCTGGTACCTATAAATATATTCCTCTTTTGTGTGTAGACTTTGTATCTACCTACCTTCTTAAATTCACTTATTAACTCTAAAAGTTTTTCTGTAGGTTCTTTTGTATTTTCTATATGTATAGCATTCTTTTCTTATCAATGCACCTTCATTAATCGTTATTAAAATCAGTGGAGTTCACTGAGACTCCCCGATTGCTGTCCTCACCTGTGATTGGGGAACGTACCATCTGTGAATGTATCTGTGAATGTGAGATGATCCTCCCCTGCCGCAGACCTTTTAAGGAGTGTGGGATACTTGGATTTGGGCATCTTGCATAATATGAGTCTAGCTAGAACCTGATCAATAAAATTGTCCCACTTACCCCAGGCCCTTAAAGTTAATTGTGCATATTATTAAGATGATGAGAAGCTATTGAAATCCGACACTGACAGCATTAAACTCCCCCCTCCCTAGTTGCTAGCAGTCACACTCAGTAGGCAGTGAGCCCCCGAACATGTACCAACTCTATTATGGCGCCGCCGGATAGACCTTCTTCTGATGGTGGAAATGTTTTATGTCTGTGCTGTCCTGTACGGTAAACACCGACCACGTGTGGCTGTTGAGTACTTGAAATCTGGCCAGTGCAACTGGGGAGCTAAGCTTTTAGTTAATTGAAATTTAAATTTACATAGACGCAATTGGCTAATGGTTACTGCTCTGGGGAGTGCTGTAGAGAACCCACATTTAGAAATATCCTAATCCTTTCCTTCTCGTAAGTCTGGCAGCCTTTAGCCAGAAGAACTTTTGCTTTCTCCTGTCTCCTTTCTCTGAGGCTTTCTTTTATCTTTCCTAGTTCGAGGCACCTTTTTAGCTTCATTTGCTGGGCCCTGTGTCCTGAGGACTCTGACCTTGGGCATCTTACCCTGGTTACCCATTTCCCATTTTCTGATATTTCTACATGACAGCCCGCCGATACTATCACAAATGGGCAGTATTTCATCTGTATTGCAGTTTGGAAAGACATGTACATAAATCCAAGCACTTGATCAACATTGATGTCAGTTTTGAACTCAGCCTCCTAGTAAATTGAGTTCTGCCTGTAATAAGACAGCTAGTCTACTTGAGTTCTACAGAGAGTACTACATCTCTTTATTGATTCATTGATTCATTCATTGATTATGTCATTCGTTCACTCAAATAATTATTGAAAAACTATTATGGGGGCTTCCCTGGTGGCTCAGTGGTTGAGAGTCTGCCTGCCGATGCAGGGGACACGGGTTTCGTGCCCCGGTCCGGGAGGATCCCACGTGCCGCGGAGCGGCGGGGCCCGTGAGCCATGGCCGCTGAGCCTGCGCGTCCGGAGCCTGTGCTCCGCAACGGGAGAGACCACAAGAGTGAGAGGCCCGCGTACCGCAAAAAAAAAAAAAAAAAAAGAAAAAGAAAAAGAAAAACTATTATGTATCTGGTAGGTAGTGCATATTCAACAGTAAACAGACTCAGGAGGGTTACAATTTATTGAGGAATATAGGCAAGTATAGAGGTAATTCCAATTGTATAATGGCAGTTAGAATTATAGAAGAGCAATGCTGGGAACACAGGGTGCTGTGGAGACACAGAAGAAAGGGTACCCGACGTCGGACGCTTGTACAAAGCTTCAGAGAGGAAGTGAGGTCTAATCGGAGAGCTGGAGGATGGTAAGGATTTATGGTGAGAGGATGGGGAATGAAGCCTGTTCTAGACAGATACATTAGTTCCCTGTTGTTGCTGTAATAAATCACCACACATTTCATGCCTTAAAATAAGAAAAACTATCTTATAGTCCTAGCGGTCAGAAGTCCCCACATGGATCTCACTGGGGTGAAATCAGGGTGTCAGTACTGCATTCCTTCTGGAGGCGGTAGGAGAGAATTAACTTCTTTGTTTTCTCCAGCTTCTAGAGGCTTCCTGATTTCCTTGTCTCGTCCATCTGCGAGGCCAGCAACCTGGCTTCTTCCTGTCTCCACCTCTGACCTCTTGCCTCCCTCTGCCACTTGTAAGGACTTTTTTGTGATGACGTTGGGCCCACCCGATAATGCAGGACAATCTGCCCATCAGGGTCAGCTGATTCGAAACCTTAATTGCACTTGCAGTCTTAATTTCCCCTTTTCCATGCAACTGAACACAGTCACAGAGGGGATTAGGGGATTAGGACATGGACATCATTGGGGGTGGGGGAGGGCTTTATTTTGCCTTCCACAGAAGAGGAATAATACAGCATATTCAGAAGGTGGAAAGAAATTCAGAATGGCCGAAAGCTTAGCCCATGCAGGAGCAAATAACAGGAGAACGGATGAAGAGGGAAAGCATGAAAAACGTGACTGAATTCATCCTAAAGAAAATGGGGAGGGGTAGTTAGATTAAAGGGAAATAATTAGATTTGGGTTATTGAAAACTTCCTCTGCCTACACTTGGAGGCTCATAACTGATAACACGTGCCTCCTTCATTGGCTATGAATTGAAACTTGTTAATTTAAATTATCAGAACTTAATCTGAAATGTGAAAGAGTAAGAAAAAATGAATTGGCTTGTATATAGGCAGAGCACCAAAAATGCAATGCTGAAAATAATTTGATGGGAGGCTATTCAAAATACTGGTTAAGTATTTAGATGTGGACTCTTCCATCTAGTGAATACCCATCAAAGGTGGACCCAAACTACATAGGAGGATTTGTTGGTTTATGTAAGTGAAAATTGTAAGAGTAATCTTTCAGGCATACTGGGTCCAGGGGCTCAAATAATGCCCTTTGTCATCCATCAATATGTCCTACAGGAGCTCCAGGCTGTAACCCTACTGGACAGTCACCCCAGCACCAAGCGGGGGGCCAGGAGTTCAAATAGAAGTCCTAGGATTTAGTCCCGTGCTCATCTCTGAACCCGTCTCTGTGGCCAGGGACATGTGATATACAAATTGGGCAGTTCAGAGTAATAGTTGTGTACTCTGATTTTTAGGCAATGATATTTTGAAAGTTTGCATCTGAAAGTAACAGTATGTTTTAAGAGTTGTAAGGAACTTTGTAACCAAATTTCAATTAAACCAGCTCAGGGCTTCCCTGGTGGCGCAGTGGTTGTGAGTCCGCGTGCTGAAGCAGGGGACGTGGGTTCGTGCCCCAGTCCGGGAGGATCCCACGTTCCGCGGGGCGCCTGGGCCTGTGGGCCATGGCCGCTGGGCCTGCGCGTCCAGAGCCTGTGCTCCACGACGGGAGAGGCCACAACAGTGGGAGGCCCGCGTACCGCAAAAAAAAAAACCAAAACAATTAAACCAGCTCAGATGGGTACATTGTCTAAATTTCTTTGTCCCATGTTACCATCAGTGTGGATCTGAAATCTATGTTATTGCTAGTCTCTGATTGCATTCTACAGATGGACCTGGATTTGAAATCTTAAGATGTACATGCCTATGTTCTACAAACTTACCCTTTAAAATCAGCACAAAGGCTTTTGGTAATTGATATCATTTGCCTGACTTTGAAAAGGGAAATATTTAATTAAACTTCCTTTAAAAATGAAATAAAACCATGCTTTTATTTTAGATCACTTTCTTCCCTTAAGCAACTGTCTCTTTCAGTCTCTGTCAGCAGACTTAATCTCACTTACGGTAAGTCCTTTTCAGTCATCTTATCTTCATTTAAATACAGATGTACTTTAGGATAATTCCATGTTCTTTATACATTGAGTATTAAGGACATCCTACTCCCAGCGTTTCTTGCAATTGTGCTTAATGTTTGTAAATGGGCCATCTCTACTCTTTTAAGGGCACAATTTCCTAGTGAGCAAATGGAAAATATATTAGAATGTGGTTATTTCTATGATTGGTTTTATTTATGTGAAAGTGACAGAAACATTTGAAGTCACTTCCCATCTTTACCGTCTTCTGTTTGGAGGTGCTGCTGTTCCTGACACAGCCGTCACCCACGTTTCTCTGAAGGTGACTCTCAGAAACACAGCTCTGAATCTGACACCTTTCTCTCCTTCCACGTTCCCAGCTTTGTTTTTAACATTTACCTGTTGATAACACTTTTTTTTTCAAACGTAAGCATCTCTGAAACTGACCTCATCGTCTTAGTTTCTCTGTTGCACTCGCTCCCCCTGTTCTGAAGTCACCATGGTTCCTCATTTCTTCCCACACGGTTTCTACCCATTTCTTTCCAGAATGATTGCTACCCATCTGTTCAGTTTCTTAGAAGATTTTCTGAACCTCTTCAATAACCTGATATGCTTCTGTCTAAATCTCTTTCACTTCAATCTCAGTGCGATTGAGATAAAAACTTTCTAAAACATTATTAAAGTCCAAAGAGTTTTGAGAGTTGAGCTTATATCCCACTCCTCCTCTTGGCAACAGGTTTAGAAGCAATTTTTGTGAACTTTTTAGTCCTTGTGCATTATTTGGTAATACTTGTTTGTTCCATGGGCACCTGTCTTTTTAAAAAAAATTTTATTGAGATATAGTTGATTAACAATGCTGTGTTAGCTTCAGGTGTACAGCAGATTGAGTTATACACACACATACACACACACATGCATAATCTTTTTTCAGATTCTTTTCTACTATAGGTTATTATAAGATATTAATATAGTTCCCTGTGCTCTACAGTAGGACGTTGTTGTTTATCTATTTTATATATAGTAGTGTGTATCTGTTAATCCAAAAGTCCTAATTTATCCCTCCCCCCTTCCCCTTTGATAACCATAAGTTTGTTTTCTATGTTTGTGAGTCTACTTCGGTTTTGTAAATAAGTTTATTTGTATCATTTTTTTAGATTCCACATATAGGTGATATCATATGATATTTGCCTTTCTCTGTCTGACTTACTTCACTTAATATGATAATCTCTAGGTCCACCCATGTTGCTGCAAATGGCAATATTTTGGCTTTTTTTATGGCTGAGTAATATTAGATTCTGTATATATACTACATCTTCTTTATCAATTCCTCTGTTGATGGACATTTAGGTTGTTTCCGTGTCCTGGCTGTTGTAAGTAGTGCTGCTATGAACGTTGGGGTGCATGTATCTTTTCAAATTATATTTTTCTCCAGGTATATGTATGGTTATCTGTCTCATCGTTTAGCTTGGACCATGAGCTCTTGGAGAGCAGAAAGCATGGCTTATGCTTACTGGGTAAATTATTTACAAAACCGAGTACTAATCTTTACAAAAGGTAGCTGCTTGGTAAATTTAGTAGGGAAATGATAAAAGAGAGTTTTGAAGTTAGGTGAGAAGCTTGTTTTTTCTTCAAGATGGCAGAACACATTGACATGGGTAGCCCCTCCAATCTCAAATCAAATGAAGTGCTAGAGAAATGTAGTTGACCCTTAAGCAATGCAGGGGTCAGGGGCGCCGACCCTCCACTCAGTTGAAAATCCGTGTATAACTTATAGTTGGTCCTCTGGATCACAATAGTAATACTGTAGAATTTACTATTGAAAAAAATCCATGTGTAAGTGGACCCACGCAGTTCAAACCCGTGTGGTTAAAGGGTCAACTATACATCAGAATTTTAATGTTAAAAATATATTTAAAAGTACATACTCAAGCTCAGAACCCATTATGGGAAATCTTCAGGTAGCAGGAATGAAGAGGGAGGCCTCAGCCATGAAGGACAAGGGGACAACTTGAGCAGCCATGTATGTGCTTTAGGGTCTGGAGTTTTAGGCTGAGGCTGTAGACCTCACTGGAAATGGTCTTAGACTTGGGTGTGGAAGTCCCACTGGAAAAATTAACTTAATCCGTGTTGGAACTTGGACCCTGGCAGGCACCTGCACTTTCATGTTTGATGAGCTAAATTTTCATCCTATGGGAGCCCCCAATTCAGAAGCGAATGTCAAATTTGGTCTGCAAATCAGTGTACCCAAAGGACTTCATCGGGGATGCCTCTACAACCAGGACGCTTGTGGGACCTCCATGGGAAAAATGGATTCTGGATTATTGTGAGTTCCCAGACAAAAATTATGAACACATCTGAAAATCCACTGTCAAGAGGTATAGTCAGCAGATACAGCAAACCAGATCGAACTCACCAAGTACAGATAATGAAAGCCAGAGGAGTGCAATCTGCAGGGCACAATGAGGGCGTTAAAAATAACATGCAAATAATTTAAAGAAGGAGAACCTAGAAATAAACATAGAGCCATTAAATGTTTTAAAATATCCAATATATTTGTTCAAGAGTGGACCAGTCACAGCAAAGGCAGGATCCGGGTACGGAAAGATGGACCTGAGGCCATGGCGGGGTTGGTTTGCGCAGAGCTGGGCTGTGACTGCCCTGTAGATGGATGGTGATGCTGAGGATCCTCATTCTTCCTCGTTCTCCCCCTTTTCAGTGGACTCGGGGCATCCGATAGGCACAAGCGCAGAACTACCGGCTTCATTGTTTTGCTCCTTTGCTTTCAATTTAGGGGACCTTATTTTTCTTAACTGTGTCTTCAGAGGTGATGTTATGAACCTGGTTCATGAGGAACTGGGCTACCATTTTGGCGAGGATCTGGTACCTAGAACTGTTTCAGGGATGGAGGGAGATAACCTATGTGGATCAAGGCTGCTTTCTGGGGGACCAAACTTGCTTTTCTTTTCCTTTCTCCCTGATTGCAGTGCTCTCTGCTGGTTTTTATTGTCCACATCTCTTTCCCCTTCCGTAGGTGACAGCAACAGGCGGGTTCTGACTCCTCTTAGGTCCCTGGGTGGTGGTCCTTTTGAGAGTCTTGCATCCTGAGACAAGCAATTTTCTTCTGCATTCCCGGCATTTTCTCCTTTGATAAACGTGGGTCTGCTTCCAAGGTTCATGTTTCTTCATATATTCCAGTTTTCAAAGATGAAATTGTTGGGCTTCCCTGGTGGTGCAGTGGTTGAGAGTCCGCCTGCCGATGCAGGAGACACGGGTTCGTGCCCCGGTCCGGGAGGATCCCACATGCCGCGGAGCGGCTGGGCCCGTGAGCCATGGCCGCTGAACCTGTGTGTCCGGAGCCTGTGCTCTGCAACGTGAGAGGCCACAACATTGAGAGGCCTGCATACCGAAAAAAAAAAAAAAGATGAAATTGGTGGTGGTGTCATTGTTTTTTTCATAATGCTGACATAGAGTAGTTTTTTAAAAAATCAAAGTATAGTTGATTTACAATGTTGTGTTAGTTTCAGCTGTACAGCAAAGTGAGTCAGTATATATATATATATATATATATATATATATATACCTTTCAGATTCTTTTCCCTTATAGGTTATTACAAAATATTGAGTATAGTTCCCTGTGCTATACAGTAGGTCCTTGTTGGTTATCTGTTTTATATATAGTAGTGTGTATATGTTCATCCCAAACTCCTAGTTTATCCCTCCTTCCCCAGAATAGGTTTTTAAAAAGCTATCTGCTGAAATGTCTCTTTTAGGAAGATGATTTCCTTATATACTGCTTCTGGAATGTTGGCAGCAAAAATGGGAAACAGAAAAATTAAACTTCTTATAAGTTAAGTTGACTAAAGTTTATTAAAATATGAGCTATTAGGCAGTCCTTTGACACTTTGTTACCTTAAATTACAAAAAAAAAAAACCCCACAAAACACCTGATACCTGTAGGTTTTTAAAAACCTTGTTTGCTACTGACCCACATACCCATCTGTCTGTTCCCTGCCCCCATTTTATGTATTCTACTAACAAGAATGCCTAGTTAAAATTATTACTTAAATATTGAAAAGGCATCTAAAAAAGAAGTTATCTGTGTTTAAAAAGTGATTGCTTGAATTTCTTTTTGTTGTAATCAGTTATTTTTGTGATTTTTAACACCCAAGAAGCCCCCCAAATGACCAAAAATTGCAGCACCATGTTGAGAAATGAAAAATAAGTACTGCCTAATTTGCTGAGACTTTGATCATTGATTTTAGGTAGTTTTATGTG
Organism: Pseudorca crassidens; assembly: GCF_039906515.1. Classification (NCBI taxonomy): domain Eukaryota; kingdom Metazoa; phylum Chordata; class Mammalia; order Artiodactyla; family Delphinidae; genus Pseudorca; species Pseudorca crassidens. The sequence continues at coordinate 61,083,374 of NC_090307.1, forward strand.
TTTGAGGAAATAGGTATAAATATTTGACTATATGTATTTTTTTTTTTTTTTTTGCGGTACACGGGCCTCTCCCGTTGCGGAGCACAGGCTCCGGACGCTCAGTCTCAGCGGCCATGGCTCATGGGCCCAGCCGCTCCGCAGCATGTGGGATCTTCCTGGACCGGGGCACGAACCCATGTCCCCTGCATCGGCAGGCGGACTCTCAACCACTGCGCCACCAGGGAAGCCCCGACTACGTGTATTTTTTGACTTTATTTTTACATTTGACTCAGTGTGGGTGGAGTCTACACAAGTTTACTATTTGTTCCATGGCTATAGGTCTTGCCTCACATAATTAATTACTCTAGAGGTACAGACATAGCCTTTTATCTTTTCGTCTCTGCTATCCCAGGAAAAGACATGTTTTCTTGTGTCCCAGTGTCCCATGTACATTCATAGCATACTGGAGTCTGTCTGTCGAGGGGACTGGGAGGGGCTTTGAGTGAATGTATTAAAGGCATTTCCCCAAACCTCCTATTTGCCAGTATTTCTTCCTTCATCTCTATTTCATCAAACCTGTGAAGTAGAAACAAACTTGACAGAGTGGAATTTAATGTTCCCTTTTTATGTCTTCTCACACTCCCTTGAAGAATTAGAGCTGTGTCTTGAAGTGGTTCCAAAGCAGAGAGGAGAAGCAGGGGTGGGCATGCGGGCCTAGGAGGCCACCATCCCTGACCACAGGGAGGAGACTCGGTGCCCATGGGGAAATAGGTCTTCTTCACTGGGAGATTCTGGGCAGTGATTCCTAGGCAAAATCTACTTCATTTAAATGTGTGAACCTAAGCACATAGAGAAAATGTGGCCTGTACTTCTCAAGGGAACTCTATGAGGTTCAAAGCAAAGAGCTGTGCCATTTTTAATTCTTCACTGGATTCAAGTAGAAAATGGGCTTGCATTGGGTGACATACTTGAGATTCTTCTCCTGCTGTGCTCAATCTTCCTGTCTGACAAAGGACAAGGGAGGTTGAATTGTTGAAATTACATCTGCAATAGCAAATGATCTCAGCTGATCCTGCGGCAGGTTTTTCATCAGTTGGACATGCAGTTAAACTCTAAATATGCGAAATGAGGCATGTTTTTGAATAAAGAATATTTTATTAGCTTTGTTAGTATTATGTCATAACTGTCTCTAATATTCTGTATTAAAAGTGAATATATGGGACTTCCCTAGTGGTTTAGACCCGGCGCTTCCACTGCAGGGGGTGTGAGTTCGATAGATGCCTGGTCGGGGAACTAAGATCCCACATGCGGCATGTGGGGCAAATAAATAAATAGATAGATAGATAGATAGATGTTTATCTGTCCAAGGTCTGTGGTTGGGAAAAACCCCTGTTTGAAAAAAAATAAAAGTGAATATAAACTGAGTAGAAACATATTCATCTCTGTTTTATAGCATTTTTCTGGTTGGAAGAAATGGAAGCAATTCTGAGACTCTCAGATTTAAATAATAGTAATAATAATAGTGGCCAATTATTATTAGAGTGCCTGCTCTAAGTCTGGTGTGGTGTTGTTTAACTGCACACTTAATTCTCTATAATCATTACCCACGTTGGGGCAGTGAAGGACCCTGGGGCTTAAGGAGGTGAAGGAACCGTTTCAGTTCCCAGAGCCTGGCTTTCCCTGACTGCATCCTCCTGGAATCAACCAGTCTTCCTTGGGAGGCCTCTAGGAGGAGGTGGGGAGACAGCCAGCTCTGAAGTGGGCATGGGTTCAAGTTCCCGCTCGGAGGCTTGGGCAAGTTCCTCGGCATCTCTGGGCCCCGATCCCATCTGCAGGTTACAGCACTGCCTCTTCACTAGGCTCCAGGGAGTTAATATAGGAAGAGAGCTTGGAAGGGTAAACAGGCTTCTCCAAAGCATTCCCTTCTCTGGACAGCTGCTCTTGGCCCGTGTCACCTTCCCTGGGTTTGGGCAGGGCGCCCGGAGAGGGGGCACCTGAGTCTGCAGCTCCTCCTTCCTCACTGCGGCCACTGCCCATGCTGTGTCCACAGCCCCTGGACTGAGTTCCTAATTCCTGTCCACCTCCACTTTCCCTGCCATACTCCCCCGACCCCAGCAGTCCTGTTCTGATTAAATGCTCGGGATGACCTGGGCACATGTTAATTTTGCAGTGAAGGTAAGTTTTACTGGAGCCCTAAGTGTGATGGGGCAGGGTAGTGGGGGAGAATGCGGGTGGGAGCCAAAGAGGGCAGCAGCCTGAGGATACTAGAGACTCATTCCTACCAGAACCTCAGAAGTGCGTCTTGCTTTGGGAGCAAGCGGACATTCTCAGCAACGAGTTGTCCGGAGAAAGTCAGTGGTCCTGAGCTTCCGCAGAACATGGCGACTTTGGAATAATAGGAGGTGGGTGGAGTCTGAGAGTGGGGATGAAAAAGGCAACTGGAGAAGCAGCTGGAATCAGAAATACCTACTTTTCGGGATCTACAGGAGCAGAAGACCCCCACCCCCACCCCCTTTTTATCCCCTTCCCCGGCTCTGGTCCCTGCTTCTCTGGGCCTCTGGCACTGCCCTGTGGCAAGCTGCGGCTGAGGTATGGATGGAGCTGAGTCCCCCAAATGCAAGGCACTTGTCCTGGTGGCATTGTCACCTGGTAATCAGGTTAGTGGTACACGTGTTACAGCGCTATCCCTGGGACACACATGGCCACATGACTCATTGTGAATTACCCAAGGATGCAAATTACCTGACATACATAGTTTCCTTAAGAACATTCATTATGATCTCTAGGTAGCCTGCTTACAAATGCATTTCTTGGGCAAAGCCTGTATGTAAGCAGTGGGCTGTATACATTTGCACTTGACTCATAAAGCTTTAGAGATGCCAGAAATAGTGTGAGCTGAGTGCCTTATTCGCCTGAAAGACACCTACTTAGCAATGTGTGTGTGTGTGTGTGTGCGCGCGCGCACACACACACACACACGAGAGAAACAGAGGGAGGGAGGGAGAGATTGCAGTTTGAACAGACGTTTAGAAGGTACTGTCTCTGGAGTTTGGTGGAGGGCATTAAAGCTGTGGACAGATTGTAGCAAAATTTCGAAAACACGTCCCTTAGTAGTAGTGGTGGTAGAATGCATTGTACTTGTCAAGCCTATCTTGTATGAAAGAGGCTCCAACCAGAGGGCTGCTTTTCCTTAGCAACTTTTTTTCCTATTTGACATGTCTAGCGTTTTACCAAAGCCCACTCTGTTTTTTCAGTACTTTTTGTACTTTATGCTATTTTCAATGAAGATAGGAATTTAACTTCATTTTCAATGAATAAAAATCAATATTATCCATGGTTTTACATCTTTTTTCTGAACAATTGAATACTTCTTCAAGTCTGCGTTCTGCTCAACAATTTTTTTCAATCGGTATTCGGCTGAAATTGCCACAAGTCGGTTTGCAGCTTGGCAACCAGCTTGCGTCTAGAAAACAGTCCTGCAAGGAAAAGTACGCAGATGTCAACCAGGTTGCGTGGAACATTTCTGCAAGGAGCAGGGGAGAGGCAAGAGTGACCTATCCTGTGTCACAGGCTGGGCCGGCAGGTCCTAAACTGGTGTCCGTCACAGCCAACCTCCTTCCAAGTACTGAAGAAGTCTCCCTGCGCCTCGTCCCCCTGCAGTGGAAGCTGTTTGCCCTGATCGCACAGCCCCAGTTTGCACTGGGCTGGAGTGAGTTGCTTTGCCAGTTCAAAAGCCGTGATGTCTGCTGTATGGCTGCAGCCAGGCCCAAGCTGCCATCTGTGGGCTGAGTGCCAAGGTCACGGGGCCCAGGGGCTGGCTTCCCGGGGGCTGGCTCCCCCGTGGCACTGTGACACCAGTGGGGCAGATACCAAGGAACTTCATGGGAAGTTCTGTCCCCCAGTTAGAGTCTGTATTCTAAACACGTGGAAGAATTCATATAGCCAGGTTTGGTGGGTGATTTTGCACATGTATGGCTGTTACCCGAAAACTGAGTTCACCTCTTGGTGGGTGTGGAGACAATGCACTTTTCCCTGGGGGTGGATATATACCAGCATATTAGATACTATTTGGGGCTAATTATTTTGTCCTCCTCCCGCTCTTCTCTAGTAGTTGACAGCTGACCACTGTATAAGCCTAAACTTGCACAATGGATAAAATATAAGACATGGATTTTATTATAACAAAAGGATCCCTAGCTTTGTGAAGGATTTTAAACGATTCCATTTACAAAATGATTTCTCTGCCATTGGTCCTATCTACTGCGTGAAATGATGCATACGTGCCTAGGGATGCACTTTGGCCGTTCTGTTGTCCTGTATCAGTGTGATGGATAGAACCATCTCCAGTAGGATAACTGGGGTCACCTTGTAAAACTGGACTTGTCTTTGCACCATGTGATTCTCAGAAGTCGTGGAATTGGGGCACAGGTCCTGGAAGCCGTCCTGTGCACCTCTGGGCAGCGTTAATCTCACTGCTGGTCTCCACTTGGAATGAGTTTCAAGGAGGCCGGTAGGGACTGAGGCTACTGCCCTCCTTATCCAAGCACTGAAGGATGAAAGAGGCTTCGTGCCAGAAAGGGATGCTCTGCCACACAGATCGTCCACGCGAAAAATGGTGTCTTTCCTTAAGCTCACACTCATTGGGGAGGGATTTTACAAATTAATTGCTCCTTCCCCCCGGGGTGAAATTAGTTTGCTTTTGTCTTGGCCAACACCCTCTTTGGAGGGAGCTTTTAATGAAAGTTGTCAGAGAAAGATGTAACTTAATTTCTAGGGAATATAATTCCAGACGACCACACTGCTTCTTCTAAACTAGCTGAGTTTTGCTTGTTTTATAAGTAGCTCAGAGAGTAAAGAAAGCACTGTTAATTTCCTTAGCTAGATCTGGGTATTATTGCTTCTCCATGAGAGCTTTGAAATTTATCTAACCACATTCATTCAGTCATTCAAGAGCAGCTGTGACTCCATCCTAAAGTGAAATTATTCCTTCCCTTCTTTGTGGCTCATCCTCCCAGGTACAGACTGACATCCTGGCCTCTGTGACGCTTAATTGCATCCTTATATATCTTCGCTTCCCCCTGTGGACTCGGGGGTCTTATTCATCCTTGTATCTGCCACAGACTCTGGCACACAGCAGATTCTAGGAGGGAATAAATAAAGAATTGTCTTAAGCACATCTGAATCCTGGCTTGTTCTTAGTAGCTATGCTATCTTGGGGACAGTTCCCCACCTTTCTGTCCCAGGTTTCTGCACACCAACATGGACATAATAAACCCTACACACAGAGTTGTGGTCAAAATTAAATGTCTATGAAGTACTTACTCTGTGCCTGTGAGTGAATGCTTAGTCTGTGGCCTTCTTCAGCGGTAACCTGCCAGTCTTATTGCTATGGATGGAGTGGATGCAGGAATGCACTTGTGTTGTTGCCGACTTCCGTGCTAGGATGTGGAATTCGTGTTCTGATAGTGATACACGGAAACTCCTGGGGAGTACAGTGCATGAGAAGGGAAGACTCCAAGGTGAAAGGTGTAAGTCAGTTTAAGGTTAGGGTTGAGGAAGTTTCTCAGGAGAGATAAGGTGTGGGCAGTGATTTCAGGAAAGAATATCATTTTCTAGACAGTCCGTGTAGTAAAGTAGAGGTAATATGGCTGAGGGATTTCCAGGGGTTTAATAATTGTAGGGTGTGCCATTGAGAGTGGGGGAGGGTTTTGGGGAGAGATGGAGAGAGGGTGGAGTGGGAGGCAACCCCCTCCACAGAGGCAGCCAGGAGCCACGGAAGGGTTTTGTAAAGTAGAGGGTCATGGTCAAGGGGCCATTTTGTGAAAAATTAATGCCAGCTGAGTCTCCAGCTCTGATGATGAAGTCCATGGCTAATTTATACCTGTGCTGTACCTTAAACTTGAGTGAGACTGCGGGATCTTCCTGGAAACCAATGGGTAGGGTCTCTAAAGGACCCCTTGGTAAGTCCTTTGAACCTTCAACCCTCACTGCCCACCCCCCTCCCCCGTCCCCGATCAGTCACATCTGCCCTGGTCCTGATGCTGTGCCACACACAGCAGGGGCCTCCCCTAGCAGAACATCTCCCTGGAGCCGGGGAGGCAGGCGATGCGTCTCCAGGTGACCCGTTTCCCTCCTGCTTGCCTGAGCCTGGCTGGTGCAGGACCTGGTTGGAGGAAAGTGAACTAACTAGCTGGATTCTGGCTGCTTCAGCCCACAGCCGACAGTTGGGATCACCAACGAAATCAAAGGTAGTCCTCTTAGAATGGGTCCTCTCTATTTCCTGGGGCCGTCGCCCAAGAAAGCTACTCACCCGACACTGTGAAATGCACTTTGCTTTTATTTTTGTGTGGCTTTGGGGAAGGGACACTTAGAGTCTGTCCGCAACAGACACTGATCTTGAATGTAGAGGAAATTAGGGTGAGAGAGCCCCTAGGTTTCCTGCTAGAAACTGGCCTCTTGAAAGCTTCCCCAGGCCCCAGAGCTCCCTCCCTGGGAGCCCCACCTTCTACCTAAAGACTCCAGTGTTCACGTGTTGCCAGGCTGCTGATCCGTTAGTGACTTCTGCTGCCGGTGCCACCGTGGCCAGTAGGGAAGGGAAAGTGCTTTCCCTTTGGCTGCTCTGTCCCGAGCATCCGTCAGACCCTTCCCGTGGATTCTTGGCTGGACAGAGACCAGGCTGGCATCTGCAACCTGACTTTGCCAGGGCTTCAGCTCCAGTGGAGGGAAGTGCGGCGTGGAGATCCTGCAGCAGGGCAGGACCTACCCCTGGGGCCTCTGCTGACCCCTGCCTTTCTCCCTCCCACCCCTGTAGCGCCCCACCCCCCTTAAGTAGACCTACCTACTCCCAGCCCAGACAGAGGGGACTGTTGACTCTAGGAAGGAGGAGAAATTCTGGAACCCTGGTCCAAATCCTACCTCCACACTTCCTACCAGGACTGATCTCAGTGCAAGTGACGAGCCGATCACCCTCTGGTAGCGCTCACCCCTCCCCCAGGACCCTAGTCTGGCTCTGTGGCCCCAGCAAGGCTATGCCCTAGTAGCCCAGTGTGGAGCACTTCCCATGGTCTGGATTCTTTGGAGAAAGACAGCACCTGTGCAGTACAGGGACAGCCTGGTACACGTTCCTTCTCACGCTGTCTCCATCTAGAATTTAGAAAAATGCTAGTGAAACACAGAGAAGACCTTCTCCTTGGCACTGTTGTCAGAATAAGCTCCCCAGAGGAGGTGGCATTTCTCAGTGTCCCGCAGGGCAGTATTGGCCCTGACGTTTCCACAGGGCGGTGTCAGTCTGCACAGGGCCTCATGTGTCCCGGTGGACGCACAGGAACAGCTCCGTCCGTGGTGGTCTGATGGTCACCAGCCCAAGGGCAGTTGGAAGCCACCGTGTTTGTGTGCTGGGGGTTGCTGTGTTTTGATTTTTGCTCTATAGTACTCTCTTTCTTTGAAAAAAAAAGATGCTTAAGTATTAAAATATTTCCTTTTATTGCTAATTGTTTTCTTCTCTCCTTTTCCCATTTCTTTTTTTCTATTTCTTTCAGTAAGTAGTAAGACTAGTCCTATCTAGACTAGTAAGGTACATTGTTCAGTTTACTTGTAATTGAGGAGATAGAGTAGGAGTTTGGGATTAACATATACATACTACTATATATAAAATAGTTAAACAACAGGGACCTACTGTATAGCACAAGGAACTCTACTCAATATCTTATAATAACCTATAATGGAGAAGAATCTGAAAAAGAATATATATACACATGTGTATGTATAACTGAATCACTTTTTGCTGTATACTTGAAACTAACACAACACTGTAAATTAGCTATACTTCAATTAAAAAAAATAAAATAAAATTCAGTTGTACTTTGTAGTTTCCTGCCCAATTACTAAGGTTAAAAGCTTTGTCTTGCCATTTACAATACAGCAAGACACCACCTCAAAATACGGCTCTCTCTGCGGATGTGGTGAGAGGATAAAGACCTCCTGGTCCCAGTGGCCTTTGTCCAGGCTGACTCAGAGCAGGACATGCACCTGCTGTCAGGTGCACGGTCTGGCCCAGAGGCGTGGGAGCAGACCTGCTACATTACGTAGCGCTGGGCTGGCTGCTCGCTGGAGCCTCTGGGTGAATGGATCATCACTGTGCTTTCCAGACCAGTTTTTCTTCATGGATCTATGCCACATGCTTAAACATGGCCATCTGTCTGTCTGTGTCAAACATGGAGATACAGATCTTCTCCTGCTCCTCTTGGTATAAGGCTTACTGTCATTTCACATGTGGTGTCTGTCAGTGCCGCGGGGACCAGAGTCTCTGTCTGGCTTTTTTTTTTTCCTTTCTTTGTGGTACGCGGGCCTCTCACCGTCGTGGCCCCTCCCGCTACGGAGCACAGGCTCCAGACGCGCAGGCTCAGTGGCCATGGCTCACGGGCCCTGCCGCTCCGCGGCATGTGGGATCCTCCCGGACAGGGGCACGAACCCGTGTCCCCTGCATCGGCAGGCAAACTCTCAACCACTGTGCCACCAGGGAAGCCCCTCTGTCTGGCTTTTAAGAGGAAGTGGCAAGGAGCCAGGATGTGGCATCCCTAATTTTAGGTGCAGTTTATCCTCAATAGAATAGAGGTTAATTGCTGAGGCCCTGGTTCCCAAACTGTGTACCAGGGCACCCTGGAGCATTATAACAAACATACGGGGTGTTGCAGGATCTTTATGTTTTCAAGGGAAACACAGCAATATGGGCTGGACACCATGCAAATGACTACCATTAAGTTGTTTAGATACTTAATAAGCAGAGTGAGGAGGTATTTCCTTTGGCCTAGGGGCACCATGAAAAAAAAAATCACTGAAACCCTGAGAGCGATGTGAACGCAGAAAGTTTGGGAACTTTTGCTGTCAGGGAACAGTGAAGGCCCTTTAGAGCCAGGTGTGTGAGGGACGGAGTGAGAGAGAGAAGAGAATGCAGATTTGGCAACTGGGAAACTGGGTCAGAATGACTAATTTAACAGGCATCCAGGGTGGCTGGTAGCCACTGATCTCCATGGTGCTCCGAACTAGAAATTGCTTCCCTTTCCTCCGACGTGACAGCCTGACACTCCTGGCCCTGCTGGTCACCCTGCTGCTGGGTGTAGGGTACTGCCCTACACCCCTCAGACCAAGCGTTTTGCAACTGTCTTCTTTCCGCAGGATTCGTTCATCCACTGAATGTTTCTTGGCTACACCTACATGAGGAGGCAACAGTGAGCAGAACAGACAGAAATAAATCCCTGATGTCTTGAAGCTTACATTTTTCTGGAATAATATCTAATAGGATATTATCGGTGTTTACTGTGAGCCAGGCATTGTTCTAAAAGCTTTGCATATATTAACTCATTTAATCCTGACAAAACTTGTTCCATAAGTATAATTAGTTTTGCCGTTTACATGCGTCTGCTGTAATGGTGATGACGTTCAGACCATCTCACTGCTCCTACACATTGGCTGGCATCCTTGGCGACGTGGTACCAGTCAGGCAAGACAGCAGTGTTTAGAGTGAAACGTGGCCCCTTTTGTCTGTTCACACATCTGCTTCTCTGATTGGGTCATGTGAGCCTGCTCTGTATTATCTCACAGCAAACCACACCCTTGACTTTGTCTACGAACACTGGTGTCTGAGCGTGTCCTTGTCTGCATGTGTGAGATTTACGTTTCAGACGTCATGGAAGCCACATTAGCAAAATGTTAAGCCTTTCAGTGGGCACGTTCCCTGGTAATGTGTCTTTCTAGGACTTCCTGTAAACACAACACGGTGTATTTAGGTGGATGGCAAACTGGCAGTGCCACCCAAGCAATTTCTGATCACACTGAAGAGTGGTTTACTTGCCTGGTGTGTCGTCCTGCCAAGTCAAGGGCTGTGACTTCGGTAATGAGAGTTGAACTTAGTAAAATGGTTCCTCCCATTTTTTTTTTTGCTGGGCTCAATGGTTTCCTGGAAAAGCAGAGTCAGCAGAAACTAAGAAATGAAAGGTGTTGAACAGTGGATAGTTGTATCCAATGAAATTTCCATGAAATAACAGCTCATGCCCTTGTTCCTTTTTTTTTTATAACAAATGTAATACTTGCTCATCATAGAAAATACAGAAAATTATATAACAAAAGTAACTGCAGTCATATCGCCCAAAGAAAACAACTCTCTCCTTTTGGACATATGTTCTTTTACTCTTTTTCCAGGCAAAGACATGCTTCCCTCTCTTTAACAAAATCTTACCATGTGTTGACGATGTGCATTGTGGTTGCATTTGGTGCAGAGTAACATAGATGTACGTTCCTCACTATTACTGGCAGAAAGAAAGGCAAATTGTCATCTCCTGAATCTTAAAAACAAACCCAGTACTTCCCTCGGCCACACATTCCCCTCCAGTCTGCTGTCCTTCCTTCTTTTTCTTCTCTTGGCTGTGGACCTGATGTCATTAAAGATACCTGTGGCCTTGTAGCCCTTCTCAATTCTTCATTAAAAATCACCTAATGGCAGAGGGGAAAGAAAACGTGTCCCATCTTTACCGCTTTGCTCTAGCACCTCCCACGGCTGAGCTCTGGTCCACAAGTCTCTCTCCTCTTCTAGAGAGCAGATTATTTGCAGTTAGGGACTATCTCCTATACATCCTTTACCCTTGGAGAAGGTAAGGGTTCAGTAAGGGTTTGCATTTCTTTCATGCTAGAGCCTTGCTCCAGGGCACCACGGATCTTGGTTGGGCACAGTCACTGAGTGCCCACGGTCACCTGAACTCTGACCACAGAAGCCAAAGGGAGTCAGCCCCCACTGAGCATTCAGGGAGTCTGCCTGCCTCTTTACCAGGGCCCATCCACGTGGTCGTACTGGGGTGGATTTAATTTCCCACGTGAACACATGTGCCCATGATAGCATGTGCATATCCATCATGGACGCATGTGTCCTGAGGTTGTCAGGGAACATGGTTTTCTCCTAATTGTGGACATTGTCAGTTACCTGCCCCCAAATCTGTAGACACATTCTGCTTGTATTGTACAGATGCTTCAGGGGTTCCAGAGAGGGGCCAGACGTAGTCCATGACCACAGGGAGTTCACAACCCAGAGCAGGTGGCAGTGCCCGACACAACCTGGCAAAAGAGCTGAGTCATTTGGGAAGTTTTTAAAAATTGTGTGTGTGTAAGTACATACATGTGTGTATCACATTTATATCTGGTCCCACCTCATATTCACGAAAATCATATGGGTTCAAGGATCTGGAATTTTAACGCTTCTCCTGGTTCTGATGAGTAACACGGTTTAGGAGCTACTGAGTTGGAATTTGTAGCGCCAAGCAAAGCCTATGAGAGGGGAGGTGGAAACCTGAAAGCCACAAGACTGTAAAATCCTTGAAGCAGGGCCATGCTTCTGCACCCTCATGTGTACAGGGGCCTGGACCCCTCCCCCCATGCACACGGGAAGGCCCTTCATTCGTGAGTTCTGTTGAACTGAGCTGAGGGTGATAGAATTCTCTGTGCTATGCATCTGGCAAGAAGGACGCTCTGTTTTTCTAGACCTGAAATAAGGAGTAAGAAAGAATACAGGGAAGGGGATCATTCCAGTCTAAAGAGAACCCGGGTTTTAGAAGCCATCTCAGGACTGGGATATATAGCCAGCCCTTGTTGGTGCTACAGTCACTATAATAACTGTGCTGGTGTATTTAGGGTTCTTGAAGAGGTGAATGAAGTGAAAGGTATGAAGTCTATTTGTAAAGTAAAAATAGTTACAGAAATGAATGATGGCATCCTGTAAGTATTTCAGTAATGAACCACTTTTCTTCTCTTTTTTGTTTGGCCTTCAGTAAATTCTAGCAATTCACATTCAGTACTGCTGAGTCCCGTAGTATCAGAGATGTGCATTGACTATAAAAACCAAATTGTATTTTGAAATCAAAATGAAATGATTTTCATATTACCTGCCATTTGGATTACCTGTCCTATTGTTATCATGAATAATGAAAACCTGAATGTAGATGGTAATAATAGTGATATCTTTGTGACGATGTGTCTGGTTCAAAGCACTTCTGTGTTGAGAGGAACAAACAAAATAATGTATATAAATGTTGGAGACATTTTTGTGCATAATATTTTCAGGAAACCTGAAAACCTGAGTACATAATAATTATACATTCGCCTGCCTTAGAATACAACATGGCACTCTCTTCAGATTCAACATAACAATAGATGCATATTTGACTTCCAGGAAAACACTAGTATGGTCTACGTTACCTAATCAAGGTATTTATATCCCAGAAATAGGTGGCCAAAATTAGATTGCTAATATAAACTGGAATTTTAAAATCATGGGCTTATAGATACTTGGAATATAAATTGCAAAATTATATGTATAAGTAGCCCAATCACGTGATTGTGTTATGTTATTGAGGTTTGAAAATACTGGCTGTGAGATCACTCGTAAAGATGTCTTAAGGCGACGTGACATGTTAGTCTCAAGAGTATCGTCAAAGATCTGCGAATGAGAGACAGGCATGGACATATATACACTACCAAATGTAATGTAGATAGCTAGTGGGAAGCAGCTGCATAGCACAGGGAGATCAGCTCGGTGCTTTGTGACCGCCTGGAGGGGTGGGATAGGGAGGGTGGGAGGGAGGGAGATGCAAGAGGGAAGAGATATGGGAACATATGTATATGCGTAACTGATTCACTTTGTTATAAAGCAGAAACTAACACACCATTGTAAAGCAATTATACTCCAATAAAGATGTAAAAAAAAAAAGATCATTTGTAAGGATGTGGAGTTGTGGGTCTCATGCCCTGAAATCCTTTCCTTTGGTCATACAAAGGAAAAGGTAAAGGCTTCCATGTGGTACTTCTAAAATTTTTCTATTTCTAGGGGAAACTAGATTTCTCCTTCTTGGGAAAGAACTGCCTAACCAGAGTCCTGTCTCCCTTGGGAATTTGTATTTTTCTTCTTTTCTTTCTCCTTTGTTTCTGTCTGTTTACTTATTTATCTATTCATGTTTGCCTTCATTTTACTGTTGAATATTTTAATAATTGAGTATTGATTATCTTCCTTCTTTATGTCCACGTAGTAATGAAATAATCATTTAACAAGTATCATCTTACACTTTATCAAATGAATGTTCTGATTAACTTGGACCTAAATGAAATGCCTCCTTTCTTCCCACTGTTGTGAGTTAAATCTCATTAACATAGTTCAATACACCTTTTTGATTCGATAAATGTAATATAACAGGATTTAGCCAATGTGCTTTGCAGATATGCAGCCCTTGGAAAAGGTGGGCCAACTATACTTATGATACCTAATACAACAGAGATGCTATGAAATAGTTGTAAATACAATGGAAATGCTATATAATAGTTGCCTGAACATGGCAGATTCAACTTTTGGTTTTCGGAACTTTCTAGAATTTAAAAAAAATATATTTTCCAGCCAGTGTTGGTTGAATCTGTGATGCAACACAGAGGGTCAACTGTACTTAAAAATTTCAACTGCAGGGATTGGCTTGAAATGTATTCTTTGAAGTTCAAGAATAGGGTTTAGGCAGAATTGTGGTATCAGGTAGGGGAGAATTTAAGTTTCTTAAAAGTTCTGGACAATCACAATCTTCAACCTTACTGCACTTCGTTTGGAGGAAAATACACACTTCTTTTATTGTCAACAAGGGCTGGGTTGCAGTTGTCAACTATTGATTCTCTGTACTGGAAAGTGGAGCAGTGGTCTTAAATATTGCCGAAGGTAATTTATTTTTTACTTTGAAATAAAACCTTTGGGGAGCAAGTCTGCCTTCCTTATCCTGTCAGTCTTATGCCAACACAAAAATATATTTATTTTCTGAACGTTTCAATTAACATTACAGGCAGGATACCTGACTGGCAGAGGGTGGCTTCCTGAGTTTTAAAGTTTGTTCTAGATGAATTTGCGAGGAAAAAAATATACATGTGATTCACTAAGGAATAAGTTAAACTATTTATTAGAGGATGCATATGCACCACAGTCATCAGGCAAAGTCTTCTTTTGAAAGTATCATATCTTGAGGCTTTGGGGAGAGATCCTGTGGGATGGGTCTGTGATAATCTCTCTGTTCGTCTACCTCCAAAAGGTCACAGGGAAAGTAATCCAGATTTGTCACTGTTCTGGCAGGGTCTGTGCTGGGAAGGCATTGGCAATGTGTCCGTTACTTTCAGGATTTGGCTTCCTGTTCCGACGTCAGAGTTTGCTGTAGCAAGAAATTGTCAGTTGATCAGAAATGTGCCTTCGGTGATGTGCCCCTGTGATGCTGTGTATTCTTCAGACGATGAATTGGTTTTACGCAGAATAAAAGCCCTTAGAAACATATGGTATGACAGTTGGCAGCAGAATGTGTTTGTTTTGTGTAACTCCAGAAGCTGCTACTATTTGGCATTGACATGCCCTTGAAAATCCAAGATGCTTTGGTCAATGTGTTTGTTGTGTTAAACTTCATATAAGTGTTATTGCGAGATTTATTGTACGAGGCAGGCTTACCTTCTTTGTTTTTAAATTTCAAGTTGATCTGAGATGAAAGGACAAGATGCAGTTTTTAAAGTACAACTATGAAGGTACTTAGAGAAGCTGTGTGCAAAACTCAGGTTCATCGCTTTTTAGTCACGTGGCATTATTTTAAGCCCCTTGAGTTGAAAAGCAGCTTATACAGAAAGAATTTCTATCAACACTGAAGCTCCTGGTAAATTGTAAGTGATCATAATGTAACTAAAATTGTATAATTCAGAAAAGATATAAGGGTTATTCTGGAGTCTCTCTTCTGCTTACTGTTTCTTTACAGAATAATTTTATTTCTAACTTTAGGTCAGACAGATTAGGGCATTTGGGGCTCAAACCATTGCTTAATGAGAGGCACGGTCTACACCTGATTATTCAGAGAGGAATTTGTAGATAATCTGGCACCAGAGTTGCTTAAAATACTCTGACATAAACTGCTTCTGAGGGTACCAGCGTAAGTAATAGTTAAGCTTTCTAGAATTCTCAGAAAGGAGTCACTCTAAGAGTTTAACACAGGAAATGCCAACGTTTTGAATTTAGCTTTACTGTGAGGACTTTTTTTTTCTAAAATGAATGATGTATTCTTCTGATGCTCAAAACAGAGATAACGGTGAACATAATCTGACTTTCCTTGTTGATTCATAATTCAGAGGCCGAGTTCCTGTGAGGGATTGTAACTGTGAGTCTAGTTCCTGGGGCAGGTTAGGGTACCCAGAGATGAAGAGGATGCTGCCCTAGACTAGCTTCCTCGCAAATGCCTAGCATGGCCCCTTCCTTTTTCCTTCAGAGTCACTTTCACATAAAGGTGGGTGAAGCGTGAGACCAAATGATCCTCTGGTTTGCGAGATTAATTTGTAAGTAATAATTAAGGGACACAACGGTGCTATTTATAATTTTATAAGAACTACCGGTATAAAGCAGGACTGTCCGGGGAA
This sequence comes from Pseudorca crassidens, assembly GCF_039906515.1. NCBI lineage: Eukaryota > Metazoa > Chordata > Mammalia > Artiodactyla > Delphinidae > Pseudorca > Pseudorca crassidens. The sequence continues at coordinate 61,098,806 of NC_090307.1, forward strand.
AATCATGGTCATTCCAGTAATAATTAGCAGGTGTTGAGCATTTAACTGCAGCGGTATGCTAGGCACTAGGGGCATTATCTCACTTAAGCCACAGGACAGCCCAGTGAAGTGGGCACTGTTGCTTATCCCTGTGATGGTTAATGTTACATGTCAACTTGCTAGGCCATGGTACCCAGTTGTTTGGTGAAACACCAGTCTAGGTGTTGCTGTGAAGGTATCTTTGGATGTGAAGGTATCCTTGGGTGTGATTAACATTTAAATCAGGGGACTCTGAGTATAACAGATAACCTTCCATGATGTGGGCGAGTCTCATCCAATCAGTTGAAGGTTCCCTGAAAAAGGAATTTCCTTCAAGACTACGTCATAGAATCCCTGCCTGAGTTTCCAGCCTGCTGTTCTACAGACTATGACTTGCCATCCCCCCAGATTGCATGAGACAATTCCTTAAAAGGTCTCTCTCTCTGATATATACTACTATATAACCAGTGTATACTATTAGTTTTGTTTCTCTGAAGAACCCTGACTCATGCAATTCCTTTTATACAGATGTAACAAAGGCCCAGAGAGGTCATCTAAAGTCAAGTTAACACTGTTCATAGATGGAAAATATGAGATTTGAGCCTAGGTTTTTGGACCCCAGGTCTCAAGCTCTTTACTGTTAAGCTCTGTTGTGTCTCAAGAACATACACAAAACAACCACAAAAAACCCTCATGGGATTTTTGTTTTAACTGGCCTCTTTCTTGCTGAGACTCGTCACTGTTACTGAGAGTTTTGAGCTGTTTCTGAACATCAACCACAGCCTTTGTGATGATTTTTTTTAATCAGTGTTATAGGCAAAGACACTTCTCATGGAGACTATGCGTTCTTCAATTGCCCTTATACACACTTTGTTCAGGGCATATGAAGGAATATCCCTGTGCATTTTTCAGAATTTCTGGTAGGTGTTTCAGAGGAGGACCCACTCCTACTGATAGATTATCACTGTCATCATCAGTTAACGCCAATTCAGAGGTGACACAACAGGCTGGCGTTTCTCAAACCTGTTGGAATGGGTAACCCTCTGGACCTAATATTGCACCAGTCATGAGAGACATTCAGACTTCCGCTTTTATATTACAATCAGAGGTACATTCCTGTATGGAATTTATAATCAAGATTAACATTTTGAGGCACACGCATGGCTCAAAACAACAATCATTATGATCTCTCACCGTTTCCGTGTATCATGAATCTAAGACATGGCACAGTGGGAAAGGCTTATCTCTGCTCCATGATGCTGGGGCTTCGGGTAGAGGTCTCAAAGACCAGGACCTAGAGTTGTATGAAGGGCTGTTAACTCCCATGTCTAACAGTGGATGCTGGGTGCTGGGTCAGTTGGGGACCTCGCTGGGTCTGCTGTCTGGAGCACCCACGTGTGGCCTTCTCATGGGGCCTGAGATCCCCAACACGGTGACCACGTTCCAAAGGCAAGCATCGGATCTGTAGGGAGAGGTGGGCACTGTGTTGCATTTTATGACCCAGCCTTGGACATCATGCAGCATCATTTGCACTGCAGTTGCAGAGGCCCCCCATGTTTAAGTGGAAGTAAACAGTGAAGGCATGTCATCACCACCTTTTAAGGAAGAGTTTCTGGGACAGGATATATACTGGCGTGGCCATCCTTAGAAAATACAGTCTGCCCAGTGTCCTAGGACCACAGCCCTTCATATCACATCCCTCCCGTAAAATACTCTCACTTCCTCCCCCAGGACCTATAAGTCTCATCTCATAAAAGCATCAGCTCAAAGCCCAGGATCTCACTACCTAAATCAGATTCAGGTGTAGAGGCACCTCTGGTGTGGTTTTGTACAGTTCAAGTACAGATCTTCTCAGTCTCAAGACCTGTGAACTAAAGGACAAGTTACCCACCCCCCCACCCCCGACCCCGGCCAACATGTAATGGTGGACAGGTGTAGGAGAGCTGCCTGCAGAGCCTCCTATCCAGAAAGGGCTGGAATGGCAAGCATGGCAGGATCACTTGTCCATAGAAGCTCTGAGTCACCACCTGGCGTGGGCGGTAACTACTTGATCACAGCTTAGTCCTGTGACCTAGGAATGATTCTTCATGACTCTGGTCTTCTGTGTGTGTTCTGGCTCTTCCATAAGAGTTGGAAGTTGAGTAGTTTTCCCAGCCTGATTTCTGCTTGCAGTAGTTTGGGTGTCCAATGGCCTCTTTCCATTAGAATCGTTTCTGTCCAGTTTAGTCTGAGCTGGCAGTGTTTCTGTCAGCCCAGTTTGCTTAAAAACCTGAATCTTATTGAGGTTCACTACATAGGACAGAAGCCACACCCATAAATGTCTCTGAGATAAGCCCTGGTATGTCACCCTTAAGGTGTTTAGAGGCAGCCCAGGATCTGTGAGGCGTGCCCTTAGCATCCTTAGCCTTTTGTCTGCAGGCACGGTTCTCCAAGGCTCTGATATACATCTTTCTGGGATCTTATTAAAGGGTTTTATAGTGTACCCTTAGCTTCATCACTCAAAGTTGTTTTCCAGTGGAATTCATTATTATCTTTCCTAGAAAAGAGGTAATACAAACTGTAAAAGTTTGAGGTTCTGAAATTACTTTTTCCTGAAACAACAAATAGAATATGACCAATTGTTTTCAAAATTGTTGTACCACATGAGCTTTCACTGGGTAAATCTTGGATGAATGTGTGACACCTGGAGAACTTAGTGAAAACATGAAAAATGTCCATACCTACAGGCTTTACAGAGGCTAAGTTGGGTGTTCAGTCACTTTTTCATGAAGCGATGGACCCTTGTATTCTCAATCATGCAGAAGCATCTCACTTTCTCATGACTATACACGTCCTGAAGGATTTTCTTATGATTAAAGTTGTTCTGCCTTCTTTCCCGTAAGCATCTTTGCTATAGACACCTTAGCCAAAGACATTTTTGTCATATAACTAATTGGCCATAAGGCAGTTTTGCTGTGAAAGATAAAATAATGAAAAATAAAAGAGGGGCATTAAAAAAAGACATAATGAATCATGAGAAATGAACAAAAATTAAAAAGACTTTATTGCAAAATACAAACTATTTGAATACATTTAAAATGTGCATAGATTCATGGCAAAACTGTGCAAATAATTTTGGTTTATTTTCTGGGTTGTACTGAAGCACTTGTCTTCCAAGTCTTTTGTTCAGAGTATTTTGTACTTTTTTTTGCTGTTGAACCATCATTTGGCACCGCGCTTTTTCTTTTTCCCTGAAATGTCTTCCTTCATTAGAAGAGGGATCAGTTTCCACACACTGGGATGCATGTTTTTTTTTTTGCGGTACGCGGACCTCTCACTGTTGCGGCCTCTCCCGTTGTGGAGCACAGGCTCCGGACGCTCAGTCTCAGCGGCCATGGCTCACGGGCCCAGCTGCTCTGTGGCATGTGGGATCTTCCCGGACCGGGGCACGAACCCATGTCCCCGGCATCGGCAGGTGCACTCTCAACCATGGCGCCACCAGGGAAGCCCATGGGATACATGTTTGTATGAGCTTTGTATTGCGTTGTGAATGCACACTGCTGTGTGTTCTTCACACAGACAACAGACACTGTTGCATGGCTGTTGGTAGACGTTCCAAAGTTCTGTGGGAAATGTGGGTTCAGCTCTGTGCCTTCCAGTCCCTCAGCCTCTTTCTTCTCCAACGTAGTGTATTTCAAAATAAGAACCAGCTCTGGGGGCAAATCATACTCATCTGTCAGCTCAATAAGACCATAAATAATGTCGCTGACTAGAAGAAATATTAATATGTTTCAACCAGTTGAAACCAAACTGTCAAACCAAAAACCAGTTATTTTATTTTGCCTTACGGCCAATTCATTATGCAGTGAAAATCTTTGTGGTTAAAGTGCTTGTAGCAAAGATGCTTATGGAGAAAATACTGGACTGGAGTCAAAACTTTTTTTGGCCATGCCACACGGCATGTGGGATCTTAATTCCCCGACCAGGGATTGAACCCACGCCCCCTGCAGTGGAAGCGCCGGGTCTCAACCACTGGACCGCCAGGGACATCCCAAAACTTTTAGTTTGTGAAAATTTTTTCAATACGCTGAAGCCTAAATATCTACGGGATCAATGAAACAGCCTGATTAGCGATATTCTTCTGTAGCTATTGATTTGTCCTTTTTATAGTTATAGATAAAACTCCCTTCTACTATGAGGTTGGCAGTACCTTTTTTATGTTTGCCTTTTATCTTGCAATAGCAGACATTTAGAAGCAGGGGTTCCTTTTCCTTCTTTCTAGAATCCCTGCAGGGCCCACAGTGTCCAGAGGTGTGACACATGGCTGCAGGTTGGGTCTCCTGGGATGCAGACTGGCATGCAGGTGTCTCTTAGGGGGGTGCTTTTGGGATCAAAGTCTGGGGAAGTGGTGCGAAATGGGGGAGCAGTCCTGCTTCTCCCTCTGCTCAGTCCTGTGATACAGAATCAACAAAGATCTCAGCTGGCCCCGTCTGAAACATTCAAAGTTCTAATGACCTTTCAGAGTTGTCCTGAGTTGAGGTGAGGAGGCTGAGTCTTCCTACCCCAGTGCTGACCAGTCACTGGATATGGTAGATATGGGTTGCCTTGGGTGAGATCACTCTTTGTCCAAGGCAATGGTAGAGGCTGACAGCTGATGGCCAGTGGTATTCACTGCAGCTGGGCAACACGTCCTTCGGTCCTAGAGGTGGGGAGGCATCTGGACAGCACATCAGCGTCCACCACCTGCACCTAAACTGCAGGGAGGTGGGGGAAGGCAAGATGAATTATCTGCATGTGGTCATGGCAGAGAGATCTCATAGGATAGAGCTCATATGATCTTTGGGGTTGTTGTGTTTGTTTTCATTACTAAATCAAGGGAGAACTATTTTTATATCATGGTACAGGGATTAAAAGAATGACTTCCTTTCCACAAGGATCGTAGGTTACTTGCAACACTTCTGACTGTTTTTCTAGTGAGAACTGGTTTTCTCTAGGATGCCAGGGTATCATGCAGCAGCGAGCATCCTAAGCGGTGCTCTCATCCTTCCACAGGGACTATGGGCCTCCCCGTGTGTCTGTAGCAGTAACCAGTGCCTAGCATTATCGTTATCTGCACAAGGTTGCTCGTGGTTTATGTGTCCTTGTACCACAGGGGATTGGAAGGCTGGGGCTGTGTTTTCTTCATCTTATCTCATTTGCCTGGCAAAGTGCCCGGCACCGAAGGCGCTCCCTAAATGCGCAGTGGCTGACTCCTGTCTCGGTTACAGTAAAGCATCGTTTTACCTTCCTTCTTGTCTCTGCAGCTCCACTTAGCCATTCTGAGTGGTTGCCGCTGCTTCTAATTCTAATCCCTAATCTTACCAGGGTTTCTGGACCTGTCAGTAATATTGGTCCCTCTTCCAAATACTTGTCCTTTTCCCTATTTCTACGGTATTTTATGTGAGCTCTGGGGCTTCTTGGATAACCCCATTCGATCTCTCTCCCTATTTCAGAGTAGCACTTTATTCGCAAGAACAGAGCAACCAAGCAGGTTTCAACTACGAATCTTTGGAAGGCCCCTTAGAATTTAATCTGTGGCTAGTTTTCCAGTAGATGCTTCTTTTTTTTTTTTTTTTTTGGCAGTATGTGGGCTGTCACTGTTGTGGCCTCTCCCGTTGTGGAGCACAGGCTCCGGACGTGCAGGCTCAGCGGCCATGGCTCACAGGCCCAGCCGCTCCACGGCATGTGGGATCCTCCCGGACCAGGGCATGAACCCGTGTCCCCTGCATCAGCAGGCGGACTCTCAACCACTGCGCCACCAGGGAAGCCCTCCAGTAGATGCTTCTTGACTGGCAGAGTGCTGTTTAGGTTTGAACGTAGAAGGGTGTTCTGGTCTACTTGCTTGGTTGTAGTTTCTGAAACCCAAATCTAGGTTAATCGTAAATGGGAATTTATTGGTTTACAGAGTTGGGAGTGGAGGGGTGGAGTATGGCTTCAGGCACAGCTGGATCCAGGTGCTCAAAACAATGCCAGCCAGGCTCTGTGGTCCTTTCTATAGGTCAGCTTACTGCCTCTTATGCTCTGGCTTTGTTCTCAGGCAGAGTTTCTTCCTGTGGTATGAAGTACAACTAATGACGACCCTAAGCTTATCCCTCAACAACTCCATATTGAAAAGGAGGAGGGACCTCCTTTCTCCATTTCAGCATCCGTATTATACATTTCATGGAGAGAGTCACATACCCAAACCCAGGTGATGCCCTGATGCACATGATGCTTCATTACCAGGGCATGGAGAATTCTCATTTGCCAGCCAGAGGCCTCTGCTCGCCTTGACTGACAGACTGACCCACACCCTGTGCAGTTGGAGAGTCCCCTCAAAGGAGGGGATGCTGGCAAACTCAAGTGCCTACTGTCACCCAAGAGGGAGAGTGGCTACTCACGTATAGAGGGCTGTTTCTAGAGGGAAATGGACAAAGCAGAAATAGTCAAAAGCTTCATATCACAGTTCCATCAGCTCCAGGAGTCAGAATTTGCATACAAATATATTACTTTTCAAGATATGTAGACATGATATACACACTACTATATATAAAAGAGATAACCAACAGGGACCTACTGTGTAGCACAGGGAACTATAGTCAATATTTGCAATAACTTGTAAGGGAAGAGAATCTGAAAAAGTTATATATATATATACATATATCTAAATCACTTTGCTATACTCCTGAAACTAACACAACATTGTAAATTAACTAAAAAAACAAAAAAATGTAGACATAGGGTTGCTTCATACTCACATTGTATTTACCTCCTTCATTCTGAGTTGTTCACTCGCTTCCATTCCCTCCTCACCAGACTATGTACCTGTGTGTGCGCCCAGCCTGCAGGAGGCTTGCATAATGTCTGCTGCAGGAAAATGAAACCAGAGAGTCAAGGTTTTTATTTGCATCTCTACTTAAATAAGTAGAATATTTCAGAGTAAGATGGACCAGGCAGCACTGCAAGATTTTGTAGTCGTTCTGTAGTCAGATGAAACAGTATGAAAAATACTGAATTTAGTTTAACCATGCAGGTTGTCATGTGGCTGATAAACCTTACTCATGCAATAAAAGGAAAACCACCATATTTCACATGAAAAAAAAAAAAGATGTGGGTGACTGTTATCTAATGTCTGTTTTCAGAAAGTTTTGAATACAAGGAATTGCTTAAAAGTGAAATTTGCTTTAGGGAACCCCTTCTTTATACAGTAAGGATAAACCTGTTTCTAAAATGAAATATTTGCATTTTTCTTTTAAAACTATGGTAATTTATTGAATGAAGTAGCACGTTAATTTCTGGAAATTAAATAGCTCTCCCTGTAAATGTGGCGAACTTGCTTATAAATAAACTCTCAGGGGTGTTTCAGCCTTGATTCTGCCTTAGGAATGGGAAAGCCCTCAGTTCTTTTCCTCTCTAGTGCCACAGGGGAGCATGTGGCTGACCTGGCTCCATCTGAGGTGGCATCTGCCTCATTAATATATATATATATTTTTTGTCGAATATGTTACACCCAGAATGATTCTGACTTTCCCTCTTACCTGTGAAATGGATTTTCCTCCAGTGGCCAACTGTGATGTTTTGCTCATTTCACTTCGGGTGAAATCCTGATGCCTATGATTGCGGCACAAAATTTCATCATTTTCAGTGGGGATCCAGACTGTTTCAAGTTATCAAGAAAGTGCTCTTTTCTCGGAGAATTCCGGTGTGTGTTTTAATGACATTCTCCCCAGGCCTTCCTCCTGTACCCCATGCTCACTCCCTGCCCTCACAATCTTTATTAAGGAAAGAGAAGCAGTCCTAGATTTGTCTTTTTGAGAGTATATAGTTGAAATATTCAGATCTGGTAGATCTCTAAAAATACATGTGACTCTAGCTCCCATTCTTGAGTAGGAGATGACAGTAGATGCTGGCCGGTGCATCCTTCTGGGCACGACGGCACCAGACACAAGGTGGTTTTTATGCTTTTAGTCTGTGTCTCAGTTTAAATGAAATGAATGGAATTGAGCTGTCTGTTAATTTGTGTCTTTGTGGCTATGATATGTAGACTTTTTGGAAGCACCTTAAAATAATGAGGTGCCAGTGAGAGTTGTGGGGAGATAACTTAAAAGAACAGACTAGCCACAATGCAGAAATCTGAGATGCATCTTTACCCAACAAAGATGGAGTGCAAAATACAGGAACGAGAGTCAGAGTGACCAGAAGTAACAGATCCAAGGGAAACTTCCAGTACAAACCATGGAACTGTCTTTAAGAATGCATGGTATGGGGCTTCCCTGGTGGCACAGTGGTTGAGAGTCCGCCTGCTGATGCAGGGGACACGGGTTCGTGCCCCGGTCCGGGAAGATCCCACATGCCGCGGAGCAGCTGCACCCGTGAGCCATGGCCGCTGAGCCTGCGCGTCCGGAGCCTGTTGCTCCGCAACGGGAGAGGCCACAACATTGAGAGGCCTGCGTATCACAAAAAACAAAAAAAAAAAACAACAAAAAAAGAATGCATGGTATGAAAGCTGCTACTTACATTCATATTTATTGTAATAGCAATAATCATAATAGTTGGCTAACATTTATTGAGGGTTTACTACATATAGTAGGATGTACTTTCCTAAATACTTGCATGTGTTTTGTTTACATCCTCCTAGCTACCCGTGATGTAGGTAGTAAAATGATCCCCATTGGACCAATAATGAAATGGATGCTCATGCTGTCCAAGTTCTAACAGCCAAGATTTGATCCCAGGCTATCAAATTCCAGACACGGGCAATTCATCACCTTCACAGCATCTTGAATAAGAACTTGCATTATATACGTATGTTTACAACAGTTTTGTCCCAGTGTTTATTTTAAAATATATGTAATTTGAGAGACAACAAAATGGGGACTTGAGATTCTGGGCTTTGTTCTTGAGCTTTTAAATGATAGTGTAGGAATCCCATTTCTAGCAGTGGCCAACTAGCTTATTTCAGACCATCCTTCATGTAGGACAGCTAGATAATCTGGTAGGGGCAAAGGATATCAGTTTCAAAGCATTGAGGTTTGTAAGGCACCGAGAATTTGCGGGGCTCATATTCCAGAGAGAGGGCAGCCCCCAAAAATGGGCCCAGCATTTGGTGCAACTTTTCCTGTCCAGGCATTTGCTGAATCAGAAGTGTCACCTGGGAAGCTGGAAAGTGGACCAGAGCTTGTAGGAGACACATGAAGCTTGGGAGTCCCATCCTGCCAAGGAGGAGGAGCTGTGGTAGCTGATGCTCTCAGTGGGGACCCCAAAGCCTTCACCGAAGGAACAAGAGTGAACCTGAGAGAGACCAGTTCTCATAGAAGCTCTGGAATAAAGTAATTTGTTCCAGACCCATCTGTCTTTCACAAGAAAAAAAAAAAATCCTCCTTGGAGGAAGATAACATCAACTGGAGCCTTGAATTTTCTCTATAATTTTTCATTTACAGTGTTTAAAAAACAATTTAAAAAACCAAGTATCCCCAAACACAGGATTTAACTAAAAATAAATAGGACAAGGAGCATAAAAATAGAAACTGTTAAGTGATCCAGATATTGGAGTTATTTAACTTTAATGTAACATTGATCAAAGGACTTTAATATAACAATGATTGAAATATTGAGAGAATAATTAAATGACAAGATGGGAAATTTTCAGAGAACTGATTCTATTAAAAAAATCAAATGGAAATTCTAGAATGACAATCTGTATTAATATAAGTTAAAAAAAGAAAACCCAGTGAGTTGGTATAACAGAAAATTTTACACAGCTGAAAGGAGAATTACCCGAATTTGGACAGAAAAAATATTTAGTTTGAAGTTCAGAGAGGAAAAAAAAGGATGAAAAACAGACAAGACATAAGTAAGTGAAAGGTCTAGAATGTATAATTGGAGCCCCAGAAAGAAAGAAGACAGGTAAAGGGGCAGAAGTAATATTTGAGGAGATGACAGAAGTGTTTTCAAGATTGACAAACAACATCAAGCCACAAATGTAAAGAAAGATTAGGAACCTAAATAGAGTAAATGCAAAGGGAATTTGAGCACACAGTTTGACTACTAGCAGTAGTCAAACTGCTAAAAAACAAAGACACGAAGAAGTCTTAGGAGCAGCCAGAGAAGAAGGACAAGTCACCTTCATAGGAACAGTAATAAGACTGACAGCTCCCTCCCAACAGAAATGACAAAAGCTAAAAGCCAGTGGATTGACATCCTCAAAGTACTAAGAGAAAGTATTTACCAACTCAGAGTTCTGCTTCCAATGAAGATGAAACAAAGTTACTTTTATCCAAAAAAATGAGGAAATTAATTACCAGCCCAGTTGCACAAAGGAATACCAAAGGGGGTTCTATAAGCAAAAGAAAAATCACCCTAGATAAAGAATGAAGGTGCAAGAAGCAATTAGGATTAATGACAAGGGCAACTCTAAATAAAAACCAACTGTGAGAACGAAAAATAATAGTAGCTTTTGGGGTCTCACATAGAGATTTAAAATGCATGAGAATAACAGCACGTAAGTCAGGAAAAATAAAATTGAATTAGAAGTATTTTAAATTTCTTGAGTTTTGGGGTAAGTGGTGTAAGTACAATCGATACTGAACTTCATTAGTTCAGGGAGCCACATCATACTCTCCGGGGTGATCATGAGAAGAAGAGAGAAAGGATGTGTGAATAACAAGCTACTGGCATAGAAATTCAAATAATAAAAAGACTTAATCTGTGAGGGGGCAAGAAAGGGGAGAAAAAGGAACAGGTGCCTTATTAGGAAGTTTAATCCCAAATATAGCTAAAATTGTACTAAATGTACATGAGGTAGATCTCCACTTCCAAGGCAGAGATTGTCAGATTGGATAAAAAGGACAGGAAAACAGTTCTGCTGCTTACAAGGGGCATATCTTAAATATAATGAGAAAGGGTAAAAATAAAACGTTGCATCCCCTAAACATAAGAAAAGCTAGCATATTAGACTGAAATCAGAAAAAGTTGACTTAAGGCAAGAGGCATTAGTAGCAAGAGGAAACTTTACACTGGTAAAAGATTCAAGGTAACGGAAAAATAGATCCCTTTAAAATGTCATCTACCTAATGGCATAACTTCAAAAGTTTAAAAAGACAGCATATTACCTAATATTCTGGCGGCTTGACTGCAAAGAATGGAATTTGCCAAAGGCACAACAGATAGCTGTCAGGGCATTGGGAAAATACTGATAATAGCTCCATCTATACGTAGCTTTCAAATTCAGCCTGAGTCACTCCTTTCCACAGTTCCTTTCAAAGGAAATGGATGTCTTCTGTCATCTCAGCTGTGTAGTTGATGGCGTGTAAGGGAGGGCTCAGTGTGAGGTTGGAGAGAACAGACTTGCTCTGCCTTCCCAGGGGCTGAAGTCGGTGATGTGTGGGCCACACCTGGGAGCTTCAGATAAAGTCCAGAATTGGTAGTAAGGCTGCTTGCTTTTGTGCCATTAGTGGAAGTCTTACCAGAAATACATTGACTCCAGAAGTAGCCAGGTGAAGAGAAAGCATCCAAGAAGGGTGAAAAGCCCAGCTTCCCTCGTTTTTTGGTATCTCACCCAGTGCATCGAAAATGTGAGCAACTAGAAAATCCACACTGGGTTTCTGAATCTCTTCTTTCTTCTGTTCCCCATATTCCTGTTATTCTTTGTCTAATGAGAGCATCTCCATTGACTAGATGTGATGAAGACATGTATTTGCCTTTGGCAGGTAAATATAGAGCTTGAAAAAAAAAGCATTCTTGAAAGAGCTTAAAATAATATTCTTTACCAAGCCAATTCTCATTAGAACTGCTGTTGTCCACCAAGATAAACAGCTTCCATCAGGGAGCAGTTTTTTCTAATCAGGTTGATAGCTTTGAACTTCAATGAAAACTGATTTTGTAAATTGTTAGCTGGTGGGATTACGTTTTCAGGCTGGTTGTCTTTTTATTCAAAGAAGCCTAGCTAATGAGAGCAGGTGTTGGAGGGAAAATGAACCATAAAATTATCTTTCTCTATCTGTTGGACCTAGACTGCTGAATTGGCCATTTGTTAGAATGCATTTTAGGATTTCCTCCAGCAGTTCTATAAAACAGAACATTTCAACAGAAATATTAGTCTTTATATATCGTAAGAGAATAAAAAAAATTAATTCCTTTAGCTAAAGGAAATGATGGATGCAGTTGCTTGTAAATAAATGGTTGTCTACCTTTTTCATTGTCATTCTTCTTTTACCATGTGACCTCTGGTTTTTATTGCGGAAATATAGGAGAAATAGAAGTGTATTACAAAAAGAATTCTGTGACCTTCCAATTCTGGTCTTATACTTCTTTTTTCCTCTTTTGGCTAAAGTAGAAATAATGAGGATCTAGTGTGTTACCCCTTTATACTTCTGCGAAGGTTCTCCTTAACTTTTGTAAGAATCAAGTGAATTCTCTTTGCAAAATCTTGACAGGTCTTGTCAAAAAAAATTAGTGTGAAAAATGTAATGGAGCCTAATTTTATTTTACTTGAAACTCCACTGAGGATTGCAAGTTTGTAGTATAAGATACTGGTAACCACTTGACAGTGCAGGTACCAGAACAGAAATATCCTTTCGCTTGCTTCCTATCCTTAAAATACTATTTAAAGATGGATCTAATATCTGGGAGTGTACACACAAGATGGTTAGCATTTGGTCACCTCTGAGCCATGGAATTAAAGGTTTGAGAGAGTGGGAGACTTTTTTATTTTTACTTTTTAAACTTTTTGACATGTTAGATTGTTTTACACTGATGTGTTATTTTTGAGAAGGGATTTCTAATGACGTAGAAGTTTCCTGTGTAAACATTATAGTATAAGGAGTATAGAAGAGAAGCTTCTTTTCTTATTGTTTCATGCAACAGACCAGAGTTTTGGTCTTTGTTTGACAGATTTGTTTCTAAGGAAATGATTTTTGCTAGTTAACCATTTTACACACATATCCTTGGAGGTGAGGAAGCAACAGCCCCTGCCTTCAGACGTGCAAAGCCCACTCCACAGCCCTCCGCACGTGGGCACCTGAACAGGGAGCACAGCCTGGGGCCTCCTGTGTCTGCAGAGCAGAGCCAGTGGCCTCACCCAACCAGGTAATTCAGTGCACACTCAGGCCTGATTCAGGCCCCCAACAATGAGCTGTGCAGGCCCTAGGTCGCAGCCTGCTGCCCTGCCAGGGAGGGAAGCTAACTCACACCCCGTCCACTACTGAATACGTGCCCAGTCCTGGCCGTCCAATGAGCCTGACCAGAGAGCCCAGGCGACTGCAGAGCCCACCCTCCAGCCCCACCTGGGGAGGAGCCCAGCCAGCCGTCCTGTCCACCTGTTCTGGGCCAGGGCACAGCCCCCATCCCTGTCCTCTGAGCTCAAACAGATGCCTCACCCCAAATAAACCCTAACAGCTGGCCCACCTGCCCAAGGGCTTTACCAGCAGACATGCCCAGAAACTCAAGCCGAGCTGACTGGTGAGGAACCGTCTCTGCCAAAGCAAACTGCACAGCCTGGAAGACGAGCCCCACTACTCAGACACACAGATTCCAACGTGAGGAATCAAGGGTCATGGAAAGCCAGGTAACTATGACACCAGCAAAGGAAACCAATAAAGCTCCAATGACTGACCCTAAAAAAGAGTGAATTATGAACTGTCAGACAAAGAATTCAGAATAGTCCGCCAGAGGAAGCTTAATTAACTACAAGAAAACACAGACAACTAAATGAAACTAGAAAAACAATGCATGAACAAAACAAGAAGCTCAACAAGAAAACAGCCACCATCAAAACAACCACCACAACAACAAAACAGCCCTGGAGCTCAAAAATACACTAACCGCACTGAAAAGTTCAACAGAGAGCTTCAAGAGTAGACTGGACCATGCAGAAGAAAGGCTCAGCAACCTGGAGGATAGGACACTGGAAATTCCCCAGTCAGAGGAGCAACAGGAAAAAAGGAGGATAAGAGAGAAGAAAGCGGGGGTGGGGGTGGGGGGTGGAATTATGGGACTCGGTGAAAAGAAACAATATTCGCATTATGGAAATTCCAGAAGGAGAAGAGAAAGAGAAAGGGACGGAAAGTGTATCTGAAGCAATAATGGTGGAAAACTTCCCAAATATGGGGAGAGAAATGGACATTTCAGATCCATGAGGTCCAAAGGTGCCCAGATAGGTTGAACGTAAATAGCACTACACTGAGACACATTAAAATTAAATAGTCAAAAGTCAAAGACAAAGAAAGAATTTTAAGAGCAGCAAGAGAAAGAGAGATGTCACATACAAGGGAAACCCCATAACACTATGAGCGAATTTCTCAACAGAAACTTTTCAGGCCAGGAGAGAATGGGATGGTTTATTCAAAATGCTGAAAGAAAATAACTGTCAACCAAGAGTTCTATACCCGGCAAACCCATCCTTCAGAAACACAGTAGGGATAAAGACCTTCCCAAACGAGAAAAAGCTGAGGGTGTTCATTGTGACCAGACCTGCCTTACAAGAAATGCTAAAGGGAGTTCTTTAAGTAGAAGTAAAAGAATGCTAATTGATATGATAAAAAACATTAAAAGGTAGTGTAAATCTCCTTGGTAATGGTAAATATATACCCATTGATTGTGCATTATGTTAAATGGTACATTTAACTTACTACCCGAGTTTAAAAGTAAAAAAAAGAACAAGTTAAAATAACCATAGCTACAATAACCTGTTAGTATTTACCCACTATAAAAAAACATGTCAGTTGTAAATAGTAATAACGTGAAATGCAATGAGGAGGAGAAGTAAAAGTGTAAAGTTTACCAATTCTATTGAAGTTATCAGTTTAAAATGGGGTTTTATAAATTTAAGATATTTTATGTAAGCCTCATGGTAACCACAAAATTCTGTAGTAATTACACTAAAGAACAAGGTGAAGAGGTCAAAGCATAGTGATACCAAAAGACATCAAAACACACACACAAAAGACAGTACGCGCTGTACACGACTTGAGAAATCCAACTGCTAAGGTCATAGAACTCATTAGCCTGTCCAAAAGAGAGTCCTCCGCTCAGCCCCTTTCCTCACTTTTCCTGCTTGTCCATCTTACCCCTCCGAAATACTTGGACTTCACAGAAACAAGGTTTACCCAGTATGCAGGGAAGTTATCTGAGATGTATGTTTTAGAGGAATGATTTTATTTGACATGTAAGGATCTGTGATTTGCACCAGATTTGCCCCGGGATGGTGATGCTCCTGAGCATGGGAGAGGCCACGCCTTACCCTGGACCGGCCACTCTTTACCTTACAGGCCATCTCCTGCCCTTGATCCTGCCTCTACCGTTGCAAAGGAATTCTGCTGATCGGGTGCTCTGAGTTGCCTCCCATCTGAATCCTTATCCTTGTTATTCTGTGGCACAGGTGGCAAATGCATCATTTAAAAATTCCTCCTCTGAGAAAGAAGCTGTTTCTCATCTGACTGTCCTCCCTTCCCCCCCACCAACTGCTCCCCGCTGTACTACGTCCACAGCCTTGCTATGTCCCGATTCCCTAAAGGATGAGACTACACCCCCTGTGGCCCAGGGCTCTATCCTCTTCAGCTTTGAATCCCAGCCCCTAGCTCCCTGTCTAGACCGTGAATAAATGGTTCTGAGTGACTGAATGTACAATTTCTCAGCCTTGCTTGGCTTCCCCGTAAGTTTGTTTTTTTTTTTTTTTTAAACTGGAGGTTTGCAGTTCTGTAAATCCCTTAAAAAAATTTATGCTTTGTGCTTTTAAGTTTCTGCTTATAAAATAAACAGAATAATGATTAAAATGAAACACAGTATATATAGTAATATGAAAACTAAGTGAGGCTACAATTACTCACCAAGGATTTTCACATCTTTAATATTTGAATGCAGTCTGGCTTATAGCAGCACAGACTCGCAAGTGACAGCATAATATTTTAAAATATTTATACTTGCACCTAATAAGCATTTGCTATAGCTTGTTTTGGATAAATTGAAATGAGCCTAAAAACTCTACAAAATATATCCCAAACAAGCCTAAAACCCATCACACTTTGAAGGCTTCTCTTAAATTACCTCCTGTGTTGAGGTGAGGATGGATTCTCCTTCTGAGGATGTGGTCTGTTTTGGTGAGTCCAGGAGACAACTGGGCACACAGACCTCAATCCTCTGGTAGACAGAGAGTCTACACAAAAAGGTCTCTGCCTTCTACTTGCAACCCTGCACACCCTTTTCCCAGAGGAGGTAGTTGGGTGGAGAGTGTTTGGTATTGGGGTGAGTATGAGTGTGAATGTATTTGAGCATGTGTGTGTGTGTGTGACAGAGACAGAGAGAACCCTTCTATATTCAGGAAGCCAGAATCATGACATAGATAGCAGTAACTACCAGGAAAAACATGTAGACAGGAATTTATAGGTAAATGGTTGATTGAGTACTGGGTAGAAAACCTTTCCCCCAAAATTCTGTCTTATCTAGGTACCTGAAATTCTATGTTTTTTAAAAACATCTTTAAAATGCCAATGGACTTAAGGGAGGGGGGATCATAGAAAGGCTTGAGCATCTAGAACATGGGTTCTTAATTGTTTTTGTGCCATAGACGCCCTTGGCAGCCTGGTGAACCCTACAGACCCCTTCTCAGAATGATGTATCTCAATATGTAAAATAAAATCCATTAGATTACAATGGAACCAATTAAATTGAAATGGAGGAATCCATATCTTAAAAAAAATGACATAATAATAAGTGTCTTTGTAAATCATTGCATGAATAAAGTAGTTAATATAACATGGTAATGTGCTATGAACATCTGTGTGATTTTCTGTCTGATGACAAAGTCAGAAGTACTGCTAACATGATGGTGGTTTGTTGCCTATATTGTATTTGAAGGAAATGCTACATTCAGTTAGAAGGTATTGAAATTCAAGAAGCAATTTCAGGGCTTCCCTGGTGGCGCAGTGGTTGAGAGTCCGCCTGCCGATGCAGGGGACACGGGTTCGTGCCCCGGTCCGGGAAGATCCCACATGCCGTGGAGCAGCTAGGCCCGTGAGCCATGGCCGCTGAGCCTGCGCATCCGGAGTCTGTGCTCCGCAACGGGAGAGGCCACAACAGTGAGAGGCCCGCGTACCGCAAAAAAAAAAAAAGAAGCAATTTCATTCTCACTCAACTTCGTGAACTCCCTGAATTTTATTCAGGACTCCTACCAGGGATTTTTCTGATTTAATTGAAGAAATCTTTAAGTAAATGAATGCAGAGGCATGGAGGTGCAGGGGAAGAGAAGTAACATCAGGTGGGGGGGGGGGTGGAAGATGAACTTGACACTTCAACTGGGCTCCTTCTGCTAAGACCATTAATTTGGTTCCCGTGACACTGAACAGACTAAGAGTTGCAGTTACTCAGTAAATGTGACTAAGTCTGAATAGTTTCACCTTCCTTTGGATCTAAGGGGAAAGTATCCCTCATTCATGAATACATTAATGATTAATTAATTAATTAATACATTCATACAGAATCAGGATGTTCCCAGTGACAGGCAGGCCTTGGTGTACAGCCTGCCTGGGAAGTCACCTGGCGATTAGGGAGGTGGGCCTATGGCCTAAGTGGGTTAGGTTATCAGAAGTCACTGTAGACACTTTGACCAGAAAAGAATGAAACATGCTCCTACCTTCTTCAGCAAGATTTCTTTTTAAAAAAATTTTTAAAAATTGAAGTGTGGTTGATTTACAGTGTTGTGTTAATTACTGCTGTACAGCAAAGTGATTCAGTTATACATATGCATACATTCTTTTTTATATATTCTTTTCCATTGTTTATCATAGCATATTGAATATAGTGCTCTGTGCTATATACTAGGACCTTGTTGTTTATTCCTTCAGCAAGATTTCTATGGAAACTGTACAGCTTCCTATAGTCATACTTCTTTCTGTTAGGTTTCGAAGGGGGAAAAGTTTGGCAATAGCATTCGTCATCAGAATTTCACCACCCTTTTACGTAAGTGCTTGCCTTTTCTTTTAAGCATTAAAATGTAATATAGGGCTTCCCTGGTGGCGCAGTGGTTGAGAGTCCACCTGCCGATGCAGGGGACACGGGTTCGTGTCCCGGTCCGGGAAGATCCCACATGCCGCGGAGCGGCTGGGCCCGTGAGCCATGGCCGCTGAGCCTGCGCGTCCAGAGCCTGTGCTCCACAACGGGAGAGGCCACAACAGTGAGACGCCTGCATGCCGCAACAAAAAAAAAGTAATATAAACTATGGATTTGACTTAATTGATCTGGGGCTTGGTGGTTTCGTGTGGGTAGTGAATGAAATAAGGCTATAAGGTTTTCAGATTTTAAGCTTCCCTGGGTAAGAAATTATCTTTTCTTCCTGAAGTGGCCAGAAGGTGGCAATTATTAAACTGATGGCTTTGTGAGGAGTGCTGATGACTGTGCATACTCTGATGCAAGTATTCATTGGATGCCGTCTGAGCTTTAAGTACAGCGGACGTTTTGGTTATCCTCCCACTGGTAACATTTCATGGTTATGGATCTAGGATCTCTCTTAGTTGAAATCTCACAGATTCCTAGTAGAAGCTAGGTCCAGTGTCTTCCTGCGGGCTACGGGTTGGGCCGCAGGCAGGTTAATCTTTGCCACGTGGTCATGAAAGCTAATGGTTCTGTAATGAATGTGCAGCCGAAGTTGAAATCACAGCACAGACGCAGTCCTCCTCATCCTTCATTGGCAGATGAAGTCGTTCTGGAGAGCTGCATTTCCAAGATGGTTCACGGTTGACCACCGTTAGTACCAGGAATCATTTTCAGCACTTTTACATGAAAATCATTCTGAACTCTCTCTGCCTTGCTAACATGTGGGTGATAAGCTGAGGTCATCATTAAGAAAACAAAGGCTTTCGCACAGACCTGCTGCAGTGGAGTGGTTACGGCGCTCTTAACTACCCCCGGCTGCAGAGCTGCTACTCCTCCTGGCATTTAGATCTTATAGCGTCTTTCCTTTTGTCAACTCATTTTCCTCGTGGTTGCCTGCGTGTCTGCTTTAAGGAGTCTCTTCCTTTCTTGTGAATTTTTGAAGGTTCAGAAACCAGATAATATAATTTTTCTATATTTGGTGAGCACAGCCTGTGGGTCATCTGAGTAAATGCATGGATTCGATGACATTTGTTTGGGCTGTTTGGGGTTTTTGTCTTGGTATATTTACACCCTAGGACTTAATTTTTCATGTTGCTGATCTATAACTCACTTCTAAATAGATGATAACCCATCCTCCCATGTCTTCATTTCTCTGTCCAGCTACAAAATATAAAGTCTGATGGATAATTTTAAATATTAAACCAACTGAACGATTTTTTGGATTTCATTGTGTTATTTTTTTCCTTTTCCATTATGGTTTAGTACAGGGTATTGAATGTAGTTCCCTCTGCTATACAGTAGGATCTTGCTATACATATCCATTCTGAATATAATAGTTTGCATCTGCTAATTGCAAACTCCCAATCCATCCTTCCCCCACACCCCCTCCTCCTTGGCAACCATAACCAACCAATTAATTCTTATTTGAAAATATGATAAAACCCATTTAAGATTTTTTTTCCTTAACAATTTTTAAGTATTTTTCGCCTTTAGTTCAGTTTTCTTCTCTGGGTGTGGAAGTAATTCTGCCTAATGAAAAGGTTTAAAGATGCTCTGTAAAATGCTCTCCAAAAGAACTGCCTCTCTGGCAATTAACTCCCATGGGCCTAAAGGAGCTTTCAAACCCCTCACAGTAACGGTTAGCTTTAAAGTATCTGACTCGTTTGTGTGCCGGGTGGGAGCTCAACTCCCTGGAAGACCACTTAAGGCAGCCATGCAGCTCTTGAAAGAAGTTTGGTAAAAGCAAGACACCACGCTGTAAAGAACAAAGCGTTTTAATGTGAACAACGACTGCTTCTGGAAGAGCTGAGCTGCTCTCCTGGAAAGACGTCCTGTGATTCCTGAAACAGCCTGAAGCAGCCGTGGAAGCGCTGCTCTTCGTGCGGTCCAATCACACCTCGATTTCAGTTGTTGCCTGCAGGCTAATCCTGCTAACGTTTGCACAGTGAATAAAGCAAATCACAAGTATTCCTCCATCTTCCAAGATAAGGAAGATCACTATTTGCATTTGTGTGGTGCTTTAAAATGTCCCAGTGATGATATGGTACTGGCACAAAAACAGAAATAGAGATCAATGGAACAGGATAGAAAGCCCAGAGATAAACCCACGCACCTATGGGCAACTAATCTATGACAAGGGAGGCAAGGATATACAATGGAGAAAAGACAGTCTCTTCAATAAGTGGTGCTGGGAAAGCTGGACAGCTACATGTAAAAGAATGAAATTAGAACACTCCCTAACACCGTATACAAAAATAAACTCAAAATGGATTAGAGACCTAAATGTAAGGCCAGACACTATAAAACTCTTAGAGGAACACATAGGAAGAACACTCTTTGACATAAATCACAGCAAGATCTTTTTTGATCCACCTCCTAGAGTAATGGAAATAAAAGCAAAAATAAACAAATGGGACCTAATGAAACTTAAAAGCTTTTGCAAAGCAAAGGAAACTAAAAACAAGATGAAAAGACAACCCTCAGAATGGGAGAAAATATTTGCAAAGGAATCGGCGGACAAAGGATTAATCTCCAAAATATATAAACGGCTCATGCAGCTCAATGTTCAAGAAACCCAATCACAAAATGGACAGAAGACCTAAACAGACATTTCTCCAAAGAAGACATACATATGGCCAAGAAGCACATGAAAAGCTGCTCAACATCACTAGTTATTAGAGAAATGCAAATCAAAACTACAATGAGGTATCACCTCACACCAGTTAGAATGGGCATCATCAGAAAATCTACAAATAGCAAATGCTGGAGAGGGTGTGGAGAAAAGGGAACCCTCCTGCACTGTTGGTGGGAATGTAAATTGATACAGCCACTATGGAGAACAGTATGGAGGTTCCTTAAAAAAACTAAAATTAGAGTTACCATATGATCCAGCAATCCCACTACTGGGCATATACCCAGAGAAAAACATAATTCAAAAAGACACATGCACCCCAATGTTCATTGCAGCACTGTTTACAGTAGCCAGGTCATGGAAGCAACCTAAATGCCCATCGACAGATGAATGGATAAAGAAGATGTGGTACATATATACTGTGGAATATTACTCAGCCATAAAAAGGAATGAAATTGGGTCATTTGTAGAGACGTGGATGGAACTAGAGCCTGTCATGCAGAGTGAAGTAAGTCAGAAAGAGAAAAACAAATATCGTATATTAACGCATATATGTGGAACCTAGAAAAATGGTACAGAGGAACCGGTTTGCAGGGCAGAAGTAGTGACACAGATGTAGAGAACAAACGTATGGACACCAAGAGGGGAAAGCGGGGGATGGTGGTGGTGGTGGTGGGATGAATTGGGAGATTGGGATTGACGTGTATACACTGATGTGGATAAAATTGATGGCTAATAAGAACCTGCTGTGTAGAAAAATAAGTAAAATAAAAAATTCAAAAAAAAAAAGTCTCAGTGATGGTCCAGTTGGAGTTCTTAATTTACCCTGACAATAATCCCAAAGTTGCCACTCTTTTCTGCAGTGCTTCTCTACCACTTAGTGATTTGAGTATATCTCAAATAACTTTGCATTTTAATTATTTGATTCTATGGTTGCCTACCCTGTTAGACTTGAAGTTTCTAAAGGGCTGTGTGCAAGTCTTCCTCATGCCCAGGATCAGTGGCTGTTACCTGTAGGGATCTCACCAATGTTTCCTGACTGAACAAGTGCTGAATCCCTCATCTAACTTTCCTTCCACCTCTGGTCTGGCTAACTACTCACCCTGTGAGATGCCCTTCCTCTAAAGAGCGGGGACGGAGTCCAAGCTCGTCCTGCTCGCCATGCAACAGGCCAGTAAGTCGAGAGACGAGGTGTTAGGGCAAGGCATAGAGACTTTATTCAGAAAGCCAGCAGACCGAGAAGATGGCGGATTAGTGTCCCAGAGAACTATCTTCCCTGAGTTAGAGTTCAGGCTTCTTTTATACTGAAAGCGGAAGGAGTGTGGCTGGTTGTAAACTTCTTGGTGCCTGCCAGACCCCAGAGGGGATGTGATCATCCTTTGTTCTTGCAGCTGCCCAGGTAGGTCTGGTTATAATGTTCCTGTAAACCTCCAACAAGAGGCAGAGCCTTGAGAAAGGGCTACTATGTCTATTTCTGGCTATAGATAGCATTCTTTGATGAGACAAAAGTGCAGAGCCGGCATGAATAAGCACAGGCCACAGAGCACAAGGGTTAGAGCTAAAGGAAGAGATCCAATGTGGAGTCAGGTTTGCGCCATCACTACCACCCACCTGCTCCAGCTGGCTTTAGTGCTCCTTTTCTGTGCCCTAATGACTGCTGGTTGGAGTAACTCTATCACTGCTCACACCTTTGCAATATAATTATTCTCCTGCCCCGCTAGAATTAAGAATGGGGCTTGAGTCTTACTCAACTTTGAATCAGTGGTGCCTACTACAGTGCCTGGCACACAGTAGTTGCTCAATACATGTCTATAAATTTAAGGAGTGGAAGAAGATAAGGTTGGAATTGTAGACTGGTGAGACTTTAAATGCCTTGCTCAGAAATTTGGAAGGTATTGAGGAGGTACTTGTGAAATACCTCAAGTTTGCTCTTTCTTCCTAGGGTGTTAATTATATATATGAAAAAGAGAAAAAATTAAAGAAAAAATATTGCTACCAGTAAGAGATATAAAGTGATTTTAAATATATCCATTGCCATTTTTTAATTTCTGATGCATTCAGGCTGTTAATTCAACAGCTAATCTAGTGCCCACCATATGCCAGAAAATATGCAAGGCTGGGGATATAGAAGTACAAAATTTACTATTTTGCTTTTTGTCAGGTAAAATTCAATTGTCAGTGTAATATAGAATCACTGTTCTTCTACGTCACTTGGGCTGAGAATTATATTGGACACCATCAGCTCCTCAGCCTCTCAGCATCCATTCAGACATAAATTCCTTTGACTGTAACTCAAAATGTCCCTTTTATCTTTCCCTACTTCTGTAGTATCACTGCCCTAGATTGGTCTACTGTCATTCGTCTCCTCTTCCTTATATGTCCCCTGTGTGCCATAAACAGTTATATTATTGTTCACTTATATTCATGTTGCTTTGTAACTCTATCCAGTATGTTTATGTGCCCATGGTCTGTTTCTCCATCTGGATTAAGAGCAGTGCCTTGTATAAGTTATTCACAAAAATGTTGGCTAAATGAGAGGGAAATTAGTCTTGAATAAAAATACCTAAGATAATCAGTACTTTTAACTCTTCTACATTTCTTCCCATTTCATTGCCAGCAGCCATGAATGGATTCTTTGTACGATAATGAATGTTAGGAATGATTCTCGTGGTGACTCTTGGCAGAACAGGTCGGTGGAGGACTCTTTTTGAGGAAGAAGACGGAGTGAACTAAGCACCGTTGATGGACTCTATGACACATCACAACTGTGTCTGACCCCCAGACTCTTTTAGCACTTAGCAGATAGTATTTGTCTTCTCTAGGCTTGTGTAAGCTAAGGAAATTGGACATCTGCTTTGAATAATACGACCTTAAATCATATTTTTAAGTAAAGCCACATGGTTGTTATTATATCATTTTATTACATTAGGAAGCACCCAGAACAAACAATATCCTCTGGGCTTCTGAAGAGATGCAGGGGCTGATCTAATTGTTTGTACGATATTAAATGTCTTATTTAAAATTCGTATTTTCCAGTGAACCTTGGTAGTTTTTAAAGGAATAGATTTTATTCACATCTCTTTATTTTGCATTTGGTCACTAACTCTTGTTTACTTAAGAAAAAATAATAAAACTAATTTTGGCTCCGTACTTTCATCTGAAACATGGTGGGTTTTAATTTTGCTTTTAAATAAGAGAATGGCTCATGTGATTTGAGAATCGACTAATTTTTTTTTTAAGAGTTATAATTCAAAGCTGAAGATGACCCTAATACCTTCTGGTGCATTTTTTGTTCCCCTAATTTTAATTTTCTCCAAAGAGCGTATGCCACAAATATTTTGCTATCTCACTCTGTGACATGCTATGAAATTTGGATTATCTATTGGGCTAAAACATAAGCCCTAGAATCAGACTAACTGGGTTAAAATCCTGGTTTCCTATGTGACCTTGGGGAAGATTTTTAACCCTTCTGAATATGAAATGATACTAGTACTCCCCCCACCCATGTGTTCTTGAGGGAATCAAGTGAAAGAATGGATATAAAGTGCTTAGCAGAGTGAGGGGCACATAGCAAGTACTCAGTAAATATTCAGTAATACCACCAATAGCAATGGCAATAATAATAAACAGAGGAAGCCATGGTGATTGTCTGTGTTTCGAACAGAGAAGGCCAAGAGGCAGCCTCCTGTGGGCTCAACCCCACTTTCACGTTAGCCAACCTGCTCATGTTGACCCTGTGACAGGACCACTCTATGTAAACCACTGGCCATTTTCATTAATAAATAAAAAATGACTATTTTCATGTCTGGAGCGTTGTTTAGTATTTATACCCCGTAAGTCAAAACACTGGAGACTTAGAAATGTATATGCCTTTGGGCGCCCTGACTCGTAGGGCTCTATTCTGTGGAAAAACAGTGTGTTCACATGGATTTTATTGGAATATACATGGTAGCAGCAGCAGGTTGAAAAGGTTGAGCTGGGTCTGTATGTCTGTATTGACCTCAAGAGTTATCCATGTTATATTACTGGTTAAGGGACGAAACAAACTCCAGAGGAAAGTGTCAGGTTATTATTCTTTGAAAAACATAGGAAAAGGCTAAAAAAAAATCATATATGTTTGTATGTATATAAAGAAGGATTTTGAAGGAAATACACTATGACTTTAGTGGGATAGGTTTGTGGATATCTGAGTGAGAAGTGGTTAATTTTCCCTTTGAAATCCTTTATTTTTTGACTTTTTATAATGGTATGTGTTACTTTTATTATTTCAAAAAAGTAAAGGAAGAAGTTAAAGCACAGGGAAAGTAAGAACTAAGTAAGAACTAGTAAGAACTAAGTCTCTATGTAAAAGAAAAAAGTCTGCAGGGATATTTAAAATGTGGTTATGTATTAATTTGCTAATATACAGATTTTTCCCTGGGATTTTCCCAAGTACACAGTTGTCTCTCCTGTAAGCAGAGCAGTTCATCATCAAGTGAGTACATTTTGAAAAGAGCTTAATAAAAATGAATAATTTAAAATGGTTAGAATTTAAGCTATATTCAGTTGACTTAAAAGGGAAAATAAAATATGCTAGAAACAGGAAAAAAAAATCCCACCTCTTTAGAACTCTGTGAAAAATGAGAGAGAGGGGTGTTTGAAAACCTTAGGTCTTAACAGAAATGTAAAAATTTATACTGAATTCTGAAGGACAAAAATAACTAAAAGCTAAATAGTGGAACTCCTATAAAAGTAATTTTCTACCCAACCAAGCTCAGAGATACAATGATAGAATAATATATCTGAACTTGTTTCTAGATCACCTAACTAATAAACTAACTTGATGTACTAGATTGAACTATTTTAATTAAACTACAGTTCCTACTGGTTGGAAATACTGAGAGAGAAAACCAAAAGCTTCTTTCTGAAATTTTTCGTGAATGATAATTGAAATATCTAACAGTGGGTAAATTATTCAACAGGTTATGTTATATCCAAGGATACCATGGGTATAAACAGAACATTTTTGGTAACATGCACCATTCTTGTCGAAAATCTGAATGAGCTTTACATCTTTACTTTTTTTTCATTAATTTTGTTTGCAAAATCTGTTCTCTCTTTCTCTCCTTGTGTATGTATATTATGTGCGTGTATGTGTGATTCACAAACATCATATTGATACGAACTCATTCTTAAGTGATTTTTTAAAAATTAATTTAGATTAAATTAGATTTTCAAATTTATTATCTTATTTTGAATCACGCGTCCAACATGTTCTCAGAAAGACGTATTCATTTTCTGTAATGCATTTTCAATGATGTAACATGATCCAGAATTCAGCCCATTTAGATATTGTTAGCTTAAAAATTGTTTTTATTATATGAAACTAATTATGAAAATGTTCAAAATCCAGATTCAACCAAAAATGGCTAAATTTTGCTCTGTAACACAGTGTCCCCAAAGTTGGTGTCTTCAAGCAGTACCCGTAGCTGTCAATTCTGTGCGTCAGCAGTTTGGGCCAGACTCAGCTGAGTGGCTCTGTGATCTGGGTCGTGCGGGGCTGTCTTGGCTGGGCTCCCCCATGCATCAGTGGTCAGCTGTAGGTCAGGGTCAAGTGGGGCCTGGCTGGGACAGCTCAGCTCTGCTTCCCAGGGTCCCTGTCCTCCAGCAGGTGGCCTGGACCTTTTCACCTGGTAGTGAACAAGTCTTCTTCTCTGGTAGCCTCAGGTTTATTTATCATAATTAGCCTTTATTTCTTTATAGACACCTATTATATGTATATATAGTAGCTAGACTTAAGAGGGTATAATGTCCTTCCTAAAGCGATCTAACTAATGTGCCACATGCTTCATACTGAGAGGCAGCTTGGTATCCTGCTGAAAAGCACAGACTCTGAGACGGTTTGCCTGGGGGTCATATCTCATCTCTACCACTCACTAGCTGAAAGACCTTGGACAAGTTACTTAACCTCTCTACACCCCAGTTTCTCGTCTTCTGTAAGAGTTAAAAGAGTTAATATAAGTAAAGCATTTAGAAGAATGCCTGGTATATTTTATATATATATATTTTGTGTGTGTGTAATATGTTAGCTATTATTACTCATATTAATAGTCAATATATTTACCCATTTATCTGAAAATTCTTAATACTTCGTTTTGTAAACACAACTAACAGCTTTCACAATCACCATTAATTATTGTAGCATTTTTTTCCCTCGCAATAAAAAAATGTACATTTATAACTCAATGGATTTGGTAAAATTTCAACTCAGATTTTTCATTCCGAGTGAAATCTAGAATGATTATGCGTATCTGAAAATTAACATTTGGATCTTGGAAAGAAATCTGAATGGCATACCTGGTTAATATTTCTGACCTTGTTAAGCTGAATAGACAAGGATGATGTAGTCTATATGATCACGTGATCATTGACACTCATGACCACAGGAGGGCCAGAAATTACCTTGAAGTAGGCATTCAGCTATTCCATCTCCCTAAGCTAAAACCAGATACATTTGGATAAAAACTGGGGCCGAGGCCAGACTTTGGCACATGGCTACTCTGTACCAGGCACTCCTCTAAGAAGCGTTCTAAGTGAATCATCTCATTTAGTTCACTGAACACCCTCTTTGAAATGGGCACAATTGTATCCCCACTTCCTAGTTTAGGAGACTGAGGCAGAGTGACGTTAGCTAACTCTCTCAGTGACATCCAATAAGTGGCCGAATTAGGATCCAAATCCAGGCTGTCTGGTGGCAGAGCCCCAGCCCTTTCCACCAAGATCAAGGCGCCCTGTGTCCTACCCCGCACCAGGAGTCCACGTAGCCCTCAGAACCTCTTTCAGAGTAGGCACTCTTCTTATTTCTAGATGAGTCTACTCAGGGTTCTCCCCAGCCTGCTCTAGAAGGGCAAAGAGCATGACTCTATGTCTTTACTATAGGAATGCTGTCAAAATCACTGGGCTTCCTTCCTGATCACGTGCAGGAGCTTCACCAGAACCTCACAGGTGTTTGGGTTTGAAATTTTTACGTATTTAAGAAATTTACTCATGTTTAAAATCATACCCGACATTTGCTCTAACTTAAGTGTCTTGATTTCGTCGTGAGAATGAATATTTTCCCAGGCATCTCTTCGCTAATTGTATTTCTGCTAATATGAATTGCCTCTTCATATCGTTTGCTAATTATTTATCGGTGTCTTAATGCTTTTTCTGATGAATTATCCAACAGATTCCTTCAATTCCAGACTGTTCTGATCACTCGTAAATTTGATATTGTATCATCAGTGTAATGCGGAGACTAGATTCATTTCCTTGACTGACTAACCTTGTTAAATTTTGATAATTCCCCCTTTCTGCCCTCTGATCCCCGCGAATCCCTGCTGGGCTCTGCCTCCTGACCCCAGCCAGGCTAATGAAACATCTCATGTAAAATCTTTTGCTTCCTCTTCAGGAGTATGGGGAGCTCCCAACTGGGGATGTTAACAGAACCCTTGGAGTTTCTTGGAGAACGATTTTTTTTTATGGCAAAGGGTGACTCCTTAAGCTGGAAATGTCAAATATGATGCATTTTTAAAATATTTCAGTTTGGTTTACACTTCATATAGAAGCTTACTGTGTAATGCCTTTTTAAAATCTTTTTTTGTTTGTTTTATTTTGTTTTTTTTGTTTGTAATGTCTTCTAGAAACAAGACATAGTTTAGCTGGTAGACAGACTATCACCAGACACACATGCAAAAAAAAAAAATCTCTAAATTAACAGTAATTTAGGGAAAAAATAAGCAGAAGCTTATATTGTGATGGCTTGTGTCATTTGAGACTTAGAACAAAAATGAACTCTTTTCTAAAGCCGTCAATTGATAAAAAGCCTGGCTTACATGGGAAATTAAGCAGCCTCTTGAGAACATTCTAACCAGGCTACCTGTCACTTCCCCATCCTCGTACCTGGAGCTCGTTTGCTGAGATACAGTCATTAGCGTCGTCAGATAGTTAAAACGTGTTTGTTTTATTCTGTGTTTGTTCTTTACCTGTAAATTATAAAGCACACACCTAGTATTTTCCGGCTAAGTCATTAAAGCAGTTTGTCTAGATGACGCACTAGAATACAAGTGAGTTCACCTTAAAACATCACTTTTCTTATGGAAGGATAGACATTACTTCTCTCAATGGAACCCCCAGGGTTTCTTCTGTTTTCCAGAAACCTCTTCCTTCCTGCTTTGTCTCTCATATGATAACTGTGTCTCAAAACTCTTTTATTTTTTTAAGAGTTTCTGGTTGACGGTTCTAGGTTGATCTGAGAACCCACAGATTTTACAGCCACTTCAGGCTGCAGTTATGTAAATATTGGTGACCTTAATAGATCTGATTTGTTAATCTGTAAATTTTTTTTGTTTCTGTGCTCAATTCAATATATTTCTAATATGATAGACAGCCTAGCTGTGAGGTTCTTGCTGGAAAAATCGGTCCAAGTTTTGTTGTTTGTAGTTCTCAAAAAGCTCAGTACATAATGTATCAGATGAGTCCTGCCATGGCTAAAAATGACTAGTTAAGGCAAATTCATATCTTTTGGTCACCTCAGTATTTCTATGAGTAATAAAGAATAAAAATACCCATTCAGTTATGCTATGAATCACTAAATTAACAATTGCATTATCTTTGAGGCATTTAATTTAAATGTCCTGAAGCAAGTGTTTTATACACATTTTAGGTGTGAGCTGTGCTTATTATTTTTTAAATTATTTTTTTATTGACGTACAGTTGATTTATAATGTCTCAGGTATACAGCAAAGTGATTCAGTTATACATATATATATATATATATATGTATTCTTTTTAAGATTCTTTTCTATTGTAGGTTATTAAAAGATGTTGAATGTAGTTCCCCGTGCTATCCAGTAGGTCCTTATTGATTATCTATTTTATATATAGGAGTGTGTATCTGTTGATCCTAATGTGTCCCTCTCCCCCTTTCCCCTTTGGTAACCATAAGTTTGTTTTCTATGTCTGTGAGTCTGTTTCTGTTTTGTAAATAAGTTCATTTGTATCACTTTTTTTTAGATTCCACATATAAGTGATATCATGTGATATTTGTCGTTCTCTGTCTGATTTACTTCACTCGGTATGATCATCTCTAGGTCCATCCCTATTGCTGCAAATGGCATTATTCTATTCTTTTTTATGGTTGAGTAATATTCCATTATATATATTGATATATACCACATCTTCTTTATCCATTCATCTGTCTATGTACGTTTAGGTTGCTTCCATGTCCGGGCTATTGTAAATAGTTGAACTATGCTTATTATTAATTTTATAGCACCTAGATTGATGCGGAATTCCCTTGGAGAGCACAGAGTGCCTTTTACTAGCCAGTATGACATACAAGAAGGCCAGGCCACATGAGTCCCCAGCTTCCATCCTGCTGAGAGCACATACTGGACTCTTCAGGAGGGAAGAGATCATGCAGTTGGAGAGTATAGCTTGAGCTTCCCTGTGGGATGGTGTTGCTTCTTTGCCATCTTACTGTATTTTCACCAGAGTTTTAGGAACATGGCAAAAATCATTGCAACTAACAGATGTTCTTCTAGCTCAGTAATTATTGAGAATCCACAAGGAAGGCAAGAAGAGAGAGGGGAAAAATAGAAAAGGACAGAGGACCTCTGGATGAAGAGAGAATTTTTTTATTAAAAGTTTTCTTCTCGGGCTTCCCTGGTGGCACAGTGGTTGAGAGTTCGCCTGCCGATGCAGGGGACACGGGTTCGTGCCCTGGTCCGGGAAGATCCCACATGCCGCGGAGCGGCTGGGCCCGTGAGCCATGGCCGCTGAGCCTGTGCGTCTGGAGCCTGTGCTCTGCAACGGGAGAGGCCACAACAGTGAGAGGCCCGCGTACCGCAAAAAAAAAAAAAAAAGTTTTCTTCTCTAGTGGTTGCAAAATAACGTATTTCACATTTGTGCTCGGGTGACATTTTCGAAAGGGGCACAGAAAAGGCCCTTCAAAAAAGGAAGGATGCTTGATGCCTGGTCTGTAGAACAGGAGTGTGGCCGTGGAGAAGGTTTCAGCGGGCTGATATGGGCGCTAATAAGTGCTTTTAAAGTGCTGGCGGCACCTCCCCGCAGAGGTTTTGTTCCCTTGGAGCTTTGTTCCCGAGTTCATTTATTTCTCCACAGTCTTCATCTTCCCCATTTCACAAGGTTTCTCATCAGAAAAGACATTGTCTTCAGGACCATTGTTATACTGGCTGAGGGAGCAGGAGAAGGGATATAGTATTTTAGTATTTTGATATTTGAGGGATACGATCAAATTTAAAATTACAAATTAAAAAGAAGAAGCTTTCCCACTGAGGAGGCAGAGCACAGGTTAGATCTTCTTGATTTGGGGGTACTGGGGGGCCCTAAAGTACAGCCTTAAAGCAGTCTTGGGCTATGAAATCAGTTGTGGGTCATATCCAACGTTCATTGACTTATTTATGTTGCGAGATGAAATAGGGTAGAACAGGAAAAGGGGGTATAATGCACAGACACACATGGTAAGAAACATAGTGATGCATTTTCTTCATGAGAGTTTTGTCTGAATATGTGTGTGTTTGTGTGCACGCACAGCATCACACACGTATGCTGCCTTGCGGCATGCTATCTGTTTGATACAATGAGTTATGGTGAAAATGTTTGAGAAATATTGCTTTTGGGGCATTGCCTCCGGAGCTTGAATGTAAAAAATTCAAAGTCACCCCAGCTCTATCACATGGTGTCAGTGGGCCACTTTGTTGAGTTAAGGACTTCTTTGCGTTTCTTCCAGTCTTTACTATTGGGAGAATTTAGTGAATTGGCCTGAGCACTAACTGCACGTCTTACTTCCCTGCATTCTCTATTCCTTAAGAACAGCGCAGGTATATGGTGACTCTGTGTGCCTTGCCCACCAGCTCTCTTCTTTTCTCCTTGCCTTGAAACCGGTTCTTTTTCAGTTCCATTCACCGTAGTTGAGTCCGTCTCTTCTCTGTGTGTCCACTTGCGTCCCACTCTTCCTTTTCATTTTCTTGTACCACTTTCTGTCATAGCCAAAGGGCTTGACTGATGACCGTTATGTCTGGCTTAAGAAACCAGAGAATTTTTTTCCATTCCCTTCTTTCAGTTTTTCTGTCTCCGTCTTCTTCCACTGCCTAGAAAACATGCCTCTTGGGCACCCGGGGTGCTAAGCCATTGTCACTTTAAGTGCATGCCACTCAATGGGCTTTGCAGGTCAGAGCTGGTCCCCACATTGTTCCTGGTCCAGGACCACTATAGAAATTGAGGGCAAGTCTTTAGAAATTTTTATAGGAATTTAACAGAGTAATTTTCTGTTTATTTAAGCTAACAAATTTGGGCTTGCATTTTGCATGTCTTTTTATTTCCTTTTTTCTAAAAATCCACGTTCATTGTATTTTACATAAACTCGATCTGAGCTGCAGCAGAAAATTACAAAACTGGTCCTTCATCATCAGTGGTTTCAGAGGCACTGCTCTAGATAACTGAATTGTTACAACTGGCGTATCTAAGGAGTCAGAGGGAGAATGAATGGCCCCGTAACCCAGATTCTGGATATATGCTAGCAAAGATGGAACTTGTAAGCTACTTATGTAGCTTTTGGATCGTAAGTCCACCGATTTGAAGGCCTGGCGGTAGAGGGGAAAATGAAGACAAAACAGCCAAAGGGAGAGAAGAGCCAATGATCTGTGTGCTTTTACTGAAACTAAGAGGCTTAAATAGTGAAAGTTGTAATGGCTTTAAACTTCATAAGATGCTGCTTCTCTGTCAGCAAAGGTATTGAATAACACACACAATTCTCTCTTCCTGCTGCATCTGTTGTGTGCACAAAGCTTCTCAAATGCTGGAGGAGAATTCTTGCAGTTTCCTCAGCCTTTAAAAATCTGGAGGCTCTAACACCAATGCAAATTTTAATGATGGGGTAGAAGGAATAGCTAATTATATGTCGTTATTGCCACCATCTCATCAAATGCATTTGCCAATGGATACGATTAAGCTCAATTTAATTCACCCAAAGATTCAAGAATATGAACGTCACATGTTCTCATAACAGAGTTCTCCTTTTCAGAAAAAACAAAATAAAGATTCTTAAAGACCTTGCAAGTCTGCCTGTAGAGACGGCCCCTTTTGAAGCCAGCTCCATTCCGTGGAGATCTTTCCATTTACCTGCAATGTTATATTCTCTCCGCTTCTGTACTAGGTGACTTAAGGGTGTTTGTTATCTGAACAGAAACAGAATTTCAATGTTAATTTGAAATCTGATTTCTTTTATTTATTTGCCCAATTGGAGTATTTTTTGTAGGGAAAAAAACTGAGATAAGGATGTATCAAAAAGGGGGACCCAATTACTCTTTGGAAATGTATTTCCTCACAGTACAAACATTGAACTAGAAGGTGAAAATTAAGCATTCAGCCATATAGGGACATTTAAGAAAGCAGACGTAATAGTCTAGAATTGAATAGAAATGCTTTTAATTCTTTAAACGTCAGCTATGATGTTGACTTTCCTTCCATAGTAGGTAGGTGATAAATTCAAACAATTAAAAGGCATCTCATCTGCTATCCCTTTAGACACAACTGGGAATTTACCCCAGGATTCCAAGTCGCTAGACGATGCTAAACATAAATGTTCCCACTTTCTTCTGTACATTCAGCATAGGACAGTAGTGCAGCACTGCCAGGAAGTACGAGTGCCGGCTGAAATATCATCTTCTGTACTTCAAACCATGTGATAAGTCCTCGTGACCACACACAGAAGTGAAGATCTCCTTCCCAAAGCTTAAATATAGGGGCAAGATGGATCGAGTTGAAGGTTTTGTAAAACTTCAGTACTAATGTTCCTCTCCCATAAAGAAAGGGAACTTAAACATTACCATTTTAGGTGAAAAAGGATAGGACCAGGAGGGTTGTGGACAGGCAGGCAGAAATAAATATACAGAGCTAAATGCTGAAGAATTACAGATAATTTAGAGAAGCAGGCATTAGGAGGTATGAAGCAACATAGTAATCGTAATGATAATCACCAGTAATTTTTGAGCCTGTGCTATATGGCAAACACTGTTCTAAATGCCTGTATATGCATTAATCGTTCACTGTGAAGCTACACAGAAATACCAGCTGAGCGACGCTTCTCAGGGGACTATACCCCAGGGAACAGGTACTCAGTAAAGAGAGACTTTTTCTCTAAAATATAGTGTGCATTAAAGAAAGACAAATACTGTTGATGTCACTTATATGTGGAATCTAAAAAATACAACAGACTAGTGAATATAACAAAAAAGAAGCAAGACTCACAGATACAGAAAATAAACTGGTGATTACCGGGGGGAGGGGGAAAGGGGGAAGTGAAAGGAGGGGACGGAATTAAGAGATATAAACTATAAGGTATAAAATAAGCTACAAGGATATATTGTACAACACAGGGAATAGAGCCAGTATTTTACAATAACTATAAATGGAGTATAACCTTTAGAAGTTGTGAATCACTCTATTGTACA
The DNA here is from genome assembly GCF_039906515.1 of Pseudorca crassidens. NCBI lineage: Eukaryota > Metazoa > Chordata > Mammalia > Artiodactyla > Delphinidae > Pseudorca > Pseudorca crassidens. Next base: position 61,133,030 of record NC_090307.1, read on the forward strand.
CCTGTAACTTATATAATATTGTACAGCAGCTGTACCTCAGTAAAAAGAATACTGTGTGTTGACGAGCTGCTCATTGGTTTCTGGACTGTTTAGAAGCAGGACCTTTGCCTGTGACCGAGGGGACAGTCTAGATGGAGCTGCTTCCAGAGGGCAGAACCAGTGAGGTAGGAGGACGGTTCAGGTAGAGTAGGTGTTTCGACCAGCTCCACACACCTGTCCTTGGAAACCCTTTGACTGTTGCACAAAACCATGCACCGAAAATGCTAGATCTTGTAAGAAAACTGGAGCTGACTATTCAAAATCTACACAGCTTTGTAGCCAGAGAACCAGTGAAACAGTCACAGCCCTAATAAAAATCCTGGCCTCATTAACTTCCGCCTGGCACTTAGAATCCCTGTGAGTCCATCCTTAGCCCTGTGCTTGAGGGCTTTCACATCCTCCTTCTCACCAGAGGGGGCCTCGGAGTCAGTCATTCCCTTCTGATAGAGACCACTCTCTGCCAGCTGAAATATACGATCTGGGTTCATCGTCTCCATCAGTCAGGGTGCTTTCCTCTCTAAACTCAGGGGAGCAGAAGCTTCACAGCTTCTTCATCTGGTCTTGCAGTTTCCCAGACAGCCTCACAGAGCGGGAAGAGGAATGGCTCTGTAGAGCCACTAAACTTCTTGCCACTTTTGACCCTAAGCGAAGGCCCTTCTGCAGGAGTTTCACCTTTGTCGAAAGGCCATCACGTAGCCCTTTATTGGAGAGAAAATTTGCCTTGATTGCTCTACAACATTAATGTCCTGCAAAAAATTGCATGTGGTCTGAAGGGGCTCTAGTGTTATATGGATGTCACTCCCCTATTTGCTAATCCTGTTAGCTAATCTGCATTGCAGCAACATGCCTTGTAATGGGATAGACTGCATTCTTGTTCAAAAGGGGGGAAAAAAGGAGAAAGTATAAAAATCAGGACCATTTGAGTGTTTGCAACTTAAAATACCTGAGTTTCACCTTGACCTCAAGATAAAAATTAGTATTTTGTCCTAGAATGAAGCTTAATGAGTAAATATTGAAGGATAGGCTGTGTAGTTGGGGAAAATAGTATTTTAGGGAAACCCAGTGATTTCCCAAACAACTATGGTAGGATGTTACCTGGTTTATACCACCGTGTGAAAAGAGACTCTTCATCCAGTCATCCAAACTAGACTTTCCAGGATGCAGGAAACCTACTTTTGCTCTCCTATGCATATTGCCATATTTACCATCTCTGGTCACCCAAGTTTAAGTGATGGAAACACTCCAAGAAGTAATATTCTCGGCAGGGTGACAATACTAAAGCTTTTGGTGATTCAGAGTTGGCTTCAAGGCCGACTCATGCCTTAGCCCCATCAGGGAATATTCTACATTGCAACTATGTTGCAGATGCCAGAGCCCCAAATGATTGAATTTCGAATAAATACGCTTATATTTTACTAAGAGCGACAAAGTACGATTTTTAACTCATAAACACCAACTGCCCTCTTTCAATTTATGATGGGGTTGGTCGACCCTGTGTATTTTGAAGAGCTTTTTTTTTCACATTTTGTAGAGCATAGCTAGCCCAAATCACTGCAGTGGTATTCTCTTGTCACAAAATCCCTCTCTGTTCCCAACTCTTTCTTAAATCACATTTGCAGTTCTTCTCTATTACTGAAATATATGTTCCGCAATAACCCTTCCCTTGTGGCTTGACTTTCATATTTCCAGGTGCGTAACATTCATCTCTTGAAAAATTGCTGTATTTTCAGATAGCTCCCATAATTTTCCTTCACTGTCATGAAAGGGTTTGTTTTCTCCATATGTGCTCAAATGGCGCAAGAAGAAATGTGGAGTTATTGGAGGGTAGCAGGATGAGTAATGGGCTGGAAACCCAGAGGCCCCAAGTTCTGATTTTGCCACTGACTCATCCTAAAGCCTGGCTAAGATGCGTCCTCATCTCTCTGTGACTCAGTTCCTATTTTTCTTACATGGCATTAACGCTAGCTCATCTCATGAAGGGGCCCTGAGAGGTAATAACCAGAAGCAAACATTTTGTAATATTGATCCTTTAACAATAGTCTATTAATTTATAAAGGATATATCTACATTCCTGGTTTTTATTTAGTCCTCCTGATAATTCCCTGGGAAAAGTAGTCTTCTCATTTTGCTGTTTAGGAAATCACAGCTTGTGGATGAGAGAAAATTTCCACACTTTTTCTGAGCTTGTGTATGTATCTTTATAGATACGTGTGGGTGTTTACTAACATATATATACCCGCAAACGTGCATACACACACCTCCTTGAAAATTATGGTTCAATGAGGGACGTTTTTAAAGGAATACTCAACTGAGGGTAATAGTCCCTTCATGCCGTAGAAACCATGAGTCCAACCACCCTGAGTAGTGTTTTTTTTTATCTTTATTTTCCAAATTTAGTTGTACTTCCCCCTCAGAATTTCCATACATGTTTTCCTCTCTGCTAAAGAAGGCTTGTGATGACCTGTTTTCCCGTTCATCTTAGAACATTTTGATTTACCTTTCTTTGTGTGATATATAAAATTCATGTATTTATTTTAGTTGCTATTTCTGGTGATCTTAGGCATGGAGAAAGTCCAAGTGACCTTTCCCAAGGTCAGGGTATCTGGGAAGCTTGAATCCATCTGGAAACTCTTCAGCACTCACAGGTGGGTTAGTGCCCTGGATGAAAAGTTGAAAACAAGGAGCTCACAGAGACTTCTGTGAACGACTGTCCCCCATGGGCACAGCCATTGATCGGTAAACTCCATCATCCCCCCATTATGAGAACACCCCTAGTTAAGGAGAAGCCAGTTGTGACAGTAGTTGGGGGGATGGGTGCTGAGCTGCAAGAAAATCATGTTATATTGATGACAAGGAGTATCATCAGGCCAATTTTCTAAGATTCCACAAACCAGAGCAATCTGTTCCCTTTCTCTAGATTATATGAGAATCTCAGAGTGTCTGTGATTACTCAGTGGTGGCGCCATTGTAGAACAGTGTTGTTTAGGGATGATGGAAAAGTTCAGTATCTGTGCAGCCCAGTATGGTAGCAACTGGCCCCATGTGGCTATTGAGCGCTTGAAATATGGTTCCTGGGGCTGAGGACCTACACTTTCAATATTACAGAACTTTTTTTTTTTTTGTCCAAGTGCTGAATTTTTTTTAATTCATCTCTTTTTTTTTATTGAAGCCTAGTTGATTTACAGTGTTGTGTTAATTTCTGCTATACAGCAAAGCGGCTCAGTTATCCATATGTATACTCTTTTTCATATTCTTTTCCATGATGGTTTATCCCAGGATTTTGAATATAGTTCCCTGTGCTATACAGTAGGACTTTGTTGTTATCCATTCCATATGTAATAATTTTCATCTACCAACCCCAAGTTCCCAGTCCAATCCTCCTCCATATGCTCCAGCAATTCCACTCCTGGGCATATATCCAGACAAAACTACAATTCAAAAAATACATGCACCCCTATGTTCATAGTAGCACTATTCACAATAGCCAAGACATGGAAACAACCTAAATGTCCATTGACAGATGAATAAAGAAGATGTGATGTATATATAATAATATATTTTATATATATACACACACACACACAACACACACACACACACACACACACACACACTCACACAATGGAATATTACTCAGCCATAAAAAAGAACAAAATAATGGCATTTGAAGCTACATGGATGGACCTAGAGATTATCATACTAAGTGAAGTAAGTCAGAAAGACAAAGACAAATACCATGTGATATCACTTATATGTGGAATCTAAAATATGACTCAATATTATAGAATTTTAATTAATTAAAAAAAAAAACTCCATGTGGCTAGTGACCACCAGATCGACCAGTGCAGATCTGCAAACCATGCATATACCTATTATTTAGGAAACTAATTGCAGTGACATCAAGGGAATTTGCCATCCCCACTGACCTTGAGAGCACTTTGGGGATGAAAAGGTGTGAAAGAGGTGGGACTTTCAAAGCCAAGGTCAGATGTGTGGAACTGCAGTGTCGACCCATGGAAATGATGGTGACTTTTCAGGTACGAGCAGGAAGTAGTGTTTCCGGTTGTGACCGTCCTTTGATTTTCTTTTCGCAGGCTCCTTCATGTTGGTGAACACGTCTGGGAGATCTGAGGGACAGAGAGCCCACCTCCTCTTACCTCAGCTCAAAGAAAATGACACCCACTGCATTGATTTTCACTACTTTGTATCCAGCAAGAGTAATTCTGCTCCCGGGTTACTCAATGTCTACGTGAAGGTCAATAACGGACCTTTGGGGAACCCTATTTGGAATATATCTGGAGACCCAAACCGTACATGGAACAGGGCAGAGCTGGCCATCAGTACTTTCTGGCCTAACTTTTATCAGGTATGCCCTTTATTTTTCATTTTCTGTTTTGATGCATCCTCTAACTTCTGAAAATATAAATCAGTTTTATATTAGTCTAATCAGACTGTATTAGAAGTGTTGGTATTTTTAGACCAAGGTGAGGAAAGCTTATGCTCGTGGATAGGGAGTGTATTAAGGCTTTGTTTTTACATTACTTAGAGAAATGAGTAAAATGCACCATTCAGACTTGTTTATTTATATATCTATTTAAGAAAATAAAAGCAGCCACCTGCAGCAGGCCAGGAATTGCCGTCTGCAAGGATGTTTTACTTTCTATGTTAAGTAGCCACATCTGACCCAGGGAGACAGAGCACTTGATGGTAGAAGTAAAGGTCTCTTCTTCCATGAGTGGATCTCAGGAATCATGGGTCATTAGGAAGTGAGCCGTAGTGGAGGTCAGCTGGTAAGATGCAGGGCCCTGCTCCCACCCCATCAGCAATGGGAAGAAAATGGCATGTAGACCGAGTCCTTGTCATGGAGGAGCTGCTCTGTGGGATGTACTGTTGGGACCACATTGCCCACCTGGAGTGGGCACTTAAAGGAAATGAAGGGTGCAGGCCAGAAGCAATTAGAAAGTGGTACCAAGGAGGTCCCGCTGGTCTCTCCGTCCTCTCGGAGAGGGCCTGTGCCCCAAGAGCATCCCGACTTGGTGTCAAAGGTGGGAAATTAGTGACGGTGGCGTTCTGTGTGCTTTCTCCTTTTGTCCACAGCCTCTTTGAAAATAACTTCACATTAAGAACTCAATTAATTTCCGACTAAGAGGGTGCATTAAAGAATTGCAGTATTTTGATTTTCTCTTTCTTAATTCCTTTGGCTCCCTCGGAAGCCAATGGGAACATGTGTCCAAGATCATCTCTCATGGTTAATTGAGGTGCTTGGCTAGACCCAGGGAGGAGAGACTGAGTCTTCTCAAGGGCCGCTTGTCATCTGAGCGGCATGATCGGCGCCCAGGAACCCACTCTGCAGGCTTGGTGTTTATTAGGGAAGATTTATCAATCCCAGTTCCTCTATCCCTGGGTTTGATCATGGTAATAAATGGGCTGTAAATTCTGTGCTGGTTTTTTTTTTTTTTTACATCTTTATTGGGGTATAATTGCTTTACAATGGTGTGTTAGTTTCTGCTTTATAACAAAGTGAATCAGTTATACATATACATATGTCCCCATATCTCTTCCCTCTTGCGTCTCCCTCCCTCCCACCCTCCCTATCCCACCCCTCCAGGTGGTCACAAAGCACTGAGCTGATATCCCTGTGCCATGCGGCTGCTTCCCACTAGCTATCTATTTTACGTTTGGTAGTGTATATATGTCCATGCCACTCTCTCACTTTGTCACAGCTCACCCTTCCCCCTCCCCATATCCTCAAGTCCATTTTCTAGTAGTTCTGTCTTTATTCCTGCCTTACCCCTAGGTTCTTCATGACATTTTGTTTTCTTAGATTCCATATATATGTGTTAGCATACGGTATTTGTCTTTCTCTTTCTGACTTACTTCACTCTGTATGAAAGACTCTAGGTCCATCCACCTCACTACAAATAACTCAATTTCATTTCTTTTTATGGCTGAGTAATATTCCATTGTATATATGTGCCACATCTTCTTTATCCATTCATCCGATGATGGGCACTTAGGTTGTTTCCATCTCCGGGCTATTGTAAATAGAGCTGCAATGAACATTTTGGTACATGACTCTTTTTGAATTATGGTTTTCTCAGGGTATATGCCCAGTAGTGGGATTGCTGGGTCATATGGTAGTTCTATTTGTAGTTTTTTAAGGAACCTCCATACTGTTCTCCATAGTGGCTGTACCAATTCACATTCCCACCAGCAGTGCAAGAGTGTTCCCTTTTCGGGCTCCCCTGGTGGCGCAGTGGTTGAGTGTCTGCTTGCCGATGCAGGGGACATGGGTTCGTGCCCCAGTCTGGGAAGATACCACATGCCGCGGAGCGGCTGGGCCCATGGGCCATGTCCGCCGAGCCTGCGCGTCCAGAGCCTGTGCTCCTCAACGGGAGAGGCCACAACAGTGAGAGGCCCGCATACCGCAAAATTAAATAAATAAATAAAATAAAATTAACCAAGAGTGTTCCCTTTTCTCCACACCCTCTCCAACATTTATTGTTTCTAGATTTTTTGATGATGGCCATTCTGACTGGTGTGAGATGATATTTCATTGTAGTTTTGATTTGCATTTCTCTAATGATTAATGATGTTGAGGATTCTTTCATGTGTTTGCTGACAGTCTGTCTATCTTCTTTGGAGAAATGTCTATTTAGGTCTTCTGCCCATTTTGGGATTGGGTTGTTTGTTTTTTTGTTATTGAGCTGCATGAGCTGCTTATAAATTTTGGAGATTAATCCTTTGTCAGTTGCTTCATTTGCAAATATTTTCTCCCATTCTGAGAGTTGTCTTTTGGTCTTGTTTATGGTTTCCTTTGCTGTGCAAAAGCTTTGAAGTTTCATTAGGTCCCATTTGTTTATTTTTGTTTTTATTTCCATTTCTCTAGGAGGTGGGTCAAAAAGAATCTTGCTGTGATTTGTATCATAGAGTGTTCTGCCTTTGTTTTCCTCTAAGAGTTTGATAGTTTCTGGCCTTACATTTAGGTCATTAATCCATTTTGAGTTTCTTTTTTTTTTTTCTTGGCACGCGGGCCTCCCACCACTGTGGCCTCTCCCGCTGCGGAGCACAGGCTCCAGACGTGCAGGCTCAGCAGCCATGGCCCACGGGCCCAGCCGCTGCACGGCACGTGGCATCCTCCCAGACCAGGGCACGAAATCGTGTCCCCTGCATTGGCAGGCGGACTCCCAACCACTGCGCCACCACGGAAGCCCTTGAGCTTATTTTTGTGTATGGTGTTAGGGAGTGTTCTAATCTCATACTTTTACATGTACCTGTCCAGTTTTCCCAGCACCACTTATTGAAGAGGCTGTCCTTTCTCCACTGTGCTTGTTTTATCTTTGTGCCCTCGTACCTGCAACAATTTCTGGTATTTAAATGTCTCTTGAATGGAAATTAAGGGGTAGTAAAAGCTGTGTTAGCACACGTGTAAATTGTTAAAATCCTTTTAGAGTGCACTTGGGCAATACATTTTAAAAGTGTTAAATATTTAAATAAGTCTAATTTTAGCAATCTACTGTTAGGAGTTCATCCTAAGGAAATAATGAATAGTGGTAGCAAAGAGTTAGCTACAAGGTTATTCACGGCAGTGTATTTATAATAATGAAACACCAGGAGCAGTGTTACATTTCTTACAATAGAGGATGAGTTCATCTATGCTACCTCAATACAAAAATTCATTTTGCAACCGTTAAGAATAACGTTATGAAAGATCATTTCATGATGTTATCTCAGCTTATTTTCTTAAGTGGGTAAAACTGGTAAAAAATCATAAAGCAGTATGTTAAATTCAATTTTAAATTAAATATATGTACAAATATGTATTAATTATACATTAATATGTATTAATAATATTAATATGTATTATTTTGTATCTATATATTAGTATGAATTAATTATATATAAACACCTCTAATATTAATATGTATTAATTATATATAAATACATATATAATTAAACTATATGGTGAAATAAATATATTAAGTAGTATCTCCCCAGCTAGTGACTTGAATTTTTTCTTTCTGTCATCTGTCATATTCTAAATTTTCCCCAATGTACATGTGCTATTTTTATGTATAAAACAAAAAAAAAGAGTTAAAAAGTAGTTTTTCTTGCAGAGGGAAAATGCTCTACTTACTGAATATCCTTCTTTTTTATAAATATATTGATAACCAATCAGGGTATAATTCAAAAATATGGCCTTTGGGACCAAGTTTCTTCTTTTGTAGGATTAAAATGGAAGCAAGGGAAGTGGGTTTGGCTAAGGCAGGCTTCATAAGGCTGTGTATGATGGACTAGGCTAAGAGGCTGAGTGTTTTTAGAAACTTCTTTTGGAGGGGACCTTCCCACAGCAGAGAAGGCCTAGCTAGTTCCCCTCTGGAACCTGCACTGGACTCTTCCTTGGTCTCCAGGCATCTAGACAAGATCAGAAGGTCTGTCCTGCTCACCTTTGCCCTGATCTTCTTCTCTTTCCCTTCAGCAATGCACACCCAAAACCTCTAGGAGTGAGCCCTTGTGGGGCTCCACGGCGGCCAGAGCCTGGTGCGTTCATTTAGTTTTGACACTGGCTACAATCCAGATCTTAAATTTTTGTTTTGCCTTTGTCTTAGTCAGCTTGAGCTGCTGCGACAAAAAGAAAAACAAAAGCCCACAATCTGGGTGGCTTAAACAACAAACCTTTATTTCTCAGCTCTGGAGGCTGAAAAGTCCAAAATAAGGGGCCCTCAGATTCCGTTATTGTTAAGGGCCCCCTTCCTGGCTTATGGAGGCCATGTTCTGCTCTTCTGTGTGTGCTCAGATGACCTCCCCATGCGTGCAGCAGAGAGAGCCCTGGTCTCTCTTCCTCTTCTTATAAGGGCACTAATCCCATTATGGAGCTCCACCCTCATTGCCTCAGCTAAGCATAATCACCTCTCTGATGCTCCATCTCCCAATTCTATCACTTTGGGAGTTAGGGCTTCAACATATGAATTTGAAAGGGACACAGCACTCAGCCCATAATAGCCTTGAACACACCTGGCTCAGACAGTCAGAACTAAAGGAATGATTTAATTTATCAACAGTCTCAGGAGATTGGCCTTTAAAAGGAATTATCAAACTACAGTTGGCCCTTGAATAGTGTGGAGCTTAAGGGTGCTGACCCCCCAACACACACACAATTGAAAATCCATATGTAACTTTTGACTCCGCCCAGACTTAACCACTGATAGCCCACTGTTGACCAGAATCCTCACCGATAACATGAAAAGCCAATTAGCACATATTCTGTGTGTTATGTGTATTATATACTATATTCTTACAGTAAAATAAGCTAGAGAAGAGAAAATGTTATTAAGAAAATCATAAGGAAGAGAAAATACATTTATGGTACTGTACGGTATTTATTGATACATTAAGTTTACATCATCTGTTTAGAAGATGAATCATGTGTCAGTACCTACATCAATAGTGTCTTATATGATACAAACACCATAGATGTTATATGTATTACTAACACTAGATAACAATAAGGAAAAGATAATGTGAAAAGTAAACTCATTATTTACAGTTGTGACAATTCATGCATCGATGACGAAGAAGCAGCAATGTGATTGGTTTACGGTCACGTCATGCGATCCATACAGTTGCTTTTTCGTAGCCTAGCCTATATACCAATGAACGAATTGTCATCAGATTTTTTTTTTTTTTTTTTTTTTTTTTTGTGGTACGTGGGCCTCTCACTGTTGTGGCCTCCTCTCCCGTTGCGGAGCACAGGCTCCGGACGCGCAGGCCCAGCAGCCATGGCTCACGGGCCCAGCGGCTCCGCGGCATGTGGGATCTTCGCGGACCGGGGCATGAACCGCGTCCCCTGCATCAGCAGGCGGACTCTTAACCACTGCGCCACCAGGGAAGCCCCTTGAGCTCTTTTGAATAAAATATTTTGCCTTCCCAATTGTGAGCCTCTGACCCTCACCCCCAAACTCTCCTGCTCCTCACTGTGACCTCTGTCACGTTGCTGAGCAGTACCTGCTTTACCATATTCCACTGGAATGTAGTTCTCATTATAGCTTTTTGGTTCACTGGGTGATTGTTAGTTTCATACTCTGGGTTTAAAGGTGGATTTGCAGAGATTCTTTAAACCAGTGTTGCTAAATGTTTAAGATCAAAGTTTGTTAAGCATCTGGATCCACTGAAAATGCATTTGTTCATTTAATTCCCAAGAAGTCTAACCAAGCCTCAGCCTTTCACGTTTTAAAGGCATCGTTAAGGTTGTACTTCCCTCTTTTCTCCCCTTTATCTGCTGGGCAGTAAACATAGTGAAGTCATTACCCTAATAGTAACATAAACTATTAGATAAATGGCACTCAGTAGACGATACAAGAGAGATGTCAGCAGGAAATTTCCCAAATGCTGAGATAGACCTTAAAATCACCATGTTAAGACTTGATGTTCCCAGTTGGCATGGGGAAAATACATTGTATCAACAGGTGGAGAGGAAGGAGAATACCTACCAATCCTATTTCCATCCTTGGCTCCAGATGGCAGCTGAACTGGAGGTGATCAGAAAAAAAGCTGGAAAAATCAGTTTTCCGTGTTCAGGCAGCACTGCCCTGGATGGGGTCTTCCCCGCTGCACCCGTGGGGCGAGCACACCTTTACTAAGGAAATGCCTGTCATATCCTGATGTTCGTAAAAACCTGACTTATGCAGGAGCCATCTGCTTTTAGATCAATTTCCCAGACAGATTCCTCCATCAGGAGTTTTGTACTAGCCTGAGGATGTGCTTCTGCTTTAGGTGACTATTATATTTCTAATTGCAAAATACACAAAAATTATTTTTCTGGTATCACGTGTACGTGCATGCCTGTGACATTTTCTTTTATGAACATAGTTCATAAGAGTCAGTATCCAAATGATGCATTCTTAATATACAGATAGGCTGTTTCTGGGACCAAAAGCTGAGGACAAGATAATAGGACATGGACATTTAAAGGAGGTGATAACGTTTGAGAGACCCTCTCTCTCTGCACAGGGACTCTGCTTCCCCCAGATGTCCCATTAGTATTTAGGCTGCAAGATACATGACAGAGATCTAAAAAATTAATGTAGAGTGAGCACATGCTTGAAATACTAGTATATTAAAATATTTTATATTCATATAGTACTTTATATGATGCTTTTCACACTTTGTAAAGTAACTTTGATCTAATGAATTAAGATTGATGAGTTAAGTCTTAAAAGATTTCATATTACAATATTGCTTGTAAATGAGCCGCATCATACTGTAGTAAAAGAACATACGCTTTGCATCAGACAGAACTGGATTTGAATATGAGCCCTGTTTACTTATAAGCTTGGGCAACTTAAATGTACTGAGCCTTCCTAATTACGGGACTAAATATAAAGACAGGGCAGGGTGTGAAGATGAATGGAAGAACACATTTTGGATGTGCTGGCCTCTCAAGAAATGGTGGTAGTTTATGGAGGTTCAGATTTGTGGAAAACAGAAAAAAAGGTAAGCAGGTAATAGTCGAGTGCTTTCTCCTGCCAAGTCACTCCTTAAGTGTGTTTGGTGCGATGGCAGAAGGTATGCAATGAAAAAGGGTTCTGGGAACAAATCCTTCAGTGAAACAGTGGATGAAACGGGATGCAGCAAGGGCTTTCCCGCCAGAACATTCTAGCATGTTAGCCCTGGAACTGCTATTGTGGTGCTCTGGGCACCCTGCCTACACCTGGGGGGCAGGTGCTCTGGGCGGGCGGACGAGGAACGGGGGTGCTGGGCTGGGTTCCTTCTGTCTGTCCTGTACCTGATCCTCCCATGCTTTTGTCAAGAATGTCCATTTCTCCCTCATCTTTGGCTGCAAGATACTGAGTTGATTCTCTTCTTGGTCAGAGTCTGAGTCTTGTAAGTTGTTGGATTTGGGGAGGTTTTCGGTGCAACCAAACACCACTGCACTGTGTACTTTGGATAAACATAGTGGGTTCTCTTGGGCACCTCTTTGTTTTTATAACCTTTCTGCTAACATGACCTAGATTAGCATGTGTAGAGTTTCAAAATGGTTCTTAGCAGAGTCAAGTGTTCTTGCCACTTTGTGGAGCGTTTCCTATTTAAGGGAAAATAACATTCTACCAGTACACATCACAAGGGTAATCTGCATGGAATACAGCTAATTGCAGGTTAATTACTGTTCATTAACACGTAAATCGTCAAGTATCTGGTGATTAACATGTATTTAATTACTTAATTAGTGTTTGTCCTAACTGCTGTGACGTAGAACCTGCCCCTCTGTTAGGTGGCAGCATAAGTGCGGGCTACCTGCTTTCACCAGGGCACCTGGGCTGTGACACCTGCTTCCTTTGATTTAGACACTGCCTTTTGCCATTTTAAGAACAGCACGTTCCTCTCACAAGCACCCTTTTACTTTATTGTGCCGATTAAAAAAAGATTTCACTTTGATTCTGTTTCTTCTCCCCTCCTCTCTCCTCTTGTCCACCTGCAAGTTTCCGAGGCCTCTGATGGATTCTTCTGGGTTCTTAACCCCACCTGCACCCAGAGACACCCCTGGAACCCCACACTCACTGCCTTTCTCCCTGCTTTTGGAGATAGTGATTCTGAGTCCTGTCGGAGGCCAGGAGGGCAGTGATCTTTAATACAAATGGTTGCTTTGAAAAGGAAAAAATGCACAGGCGGCCTTGAAATCCCTCCCCCAGGCCCCTCAGTAAAGGTGTTATGCCAGGCTGTGGGCAGTGACAAGAGGGATGGGAAGGTAAAGTCAGGGAAGATACTGGTCTTCTGGTTGCTCCAGAGCCTCCTGTGAAAACAAGTCCCTTAGAAGCACCGAAGGGCCTGACAGGAGAGGAGGCGTGGATCCGTGCTCTCAGTTCTCTGTGCACTGAGCTTATCAAGGGGCCAGCGCTTCGGGGAGGCTAAGCGAAGATTTACCCTTTACCTGTCTGCTATCTTTCCTGGTGGACGAGGGGTGAGGGAACAGGAGATGCTTGATCTTTCCCACCCCTTCCCATCACACTCCCTCCTGGACTCCTGTACGGCAGCCTCGCTTTCTTCGCTGGACTGGCCTTCAGCCCACTTATTTTATTAGAAGGTCACGTAAGCCACGCCGGGTGACAGCCGCTCGGCAGGCATTTGCTGCCCAGAGACAGTGTTTAAGGTCTGCGTGGATGAGTGTTTTCCAGACTGTGCTCCAAGGAAGGTTAAAAGGCACCGGTCAACCAAATGGGAAGAAGCACTGATTTATGCGAAGTAGAACACATTCTGTACCGCCAGGCCTTTCAGAGCCCGGGAGTGTTTCTGCATCTCCCCGGGTGACCCATGGCAGGTGCAGGTGCCTAGCTGGAGCGTGCACATCCGTTTGGCTTTAGCAGAGCATCTCGAGTCCAGTATTCCCTGGAGCACCTTGGGAAATCCTGATATGTACTGAGGGAAAAAGAGAACATTCCCTGACTCCATAAATTCCTTAGCTTATGGCCATTATTCCAAGTGCGTGACCGTTGAATTGCTTCGTACCAAGTACAAGACAATCGAATTGCTTCGTCCCTCTAGGAGGACACGGGGAATTAGATGTGGCAGTGAAATAGAACCCTGTCTCGAACAGGAAAGCTATTTAAGCAGGTACTCCTGTCCTCAGCATTTTGTGCTTAAAAAAGATGAGTTTTAAGAAATCAGTGAGGACATATGAAGCTGTCACTCTACTACAGACTCAGAGCTGCATTTAGGAAGAAGCAGAGGGAGTCATGTGACAGTTTCGTATCTTCAAAGGTAATATTTTAGATATTTATTTTGCAAAGCTTACCACGTCTCTGGGTTTCCTTCTCAGTTTCTATTTGTTATTTGATGATCAAGGACAAGTCCTTCTTCTGGGTGGACATCTTCCACTTCTCTGTGGTCTGTCACTTCTTGCTTCTGAGCACTTTTCCTTATCACTTTCCTGTTTTTTTCCCTCTGCCTTAATTTTCTTACATATCCCATTTTATAGAATGGGCATTTGAGCCATGATTAGAAAAGATTGGAAAAGAACACTACTTCTTTTCAAAAGGGAAAGGGAAAACACAAAAGTGAAGAAAGTTGTGTTATTTACTGGTAGAAAAAATAGATGACATCATTTCAGAATGAAATGTCAAGATGGCAAGACAAATGCACTGATAATTAGCTTCATTTTGAATGTTATCCTTTGAATGCCTTTAACGGAGAGAAAGTAGGTTTTAACTTTACTTTGATAACATGTTCATGGACTTCCCTGGTGACTTACTGGTTAAGAATCTGCCTGCCAATGCAGGGGACACGGGTTCGAGCCCTGGTCTGGGAAGATCCCACATGCCCCAGAGCACCTAAGCCCCTGAGCCACAACTACTGAAGCCCGCGCACCTAGAGCCCGTGCTCCACAACAAGAGAAGCCACGGCAATGAGAAGCCCGTGCAATGCAACGAAGAGTAGCCTCTGCTTGCTGTAACTAGAGAAAGCCCGCGCGTAGCAACATAGACCTAACACAGCCAAAAATGAATAAATAAAATAACAGTGCTAAAAAGAAATGTGCATATAAACAAAGGTTTCAGTACTTCGTTCCTGATTTGGTAAGGTCTATCGTTTGTGGTTTTGCTTTGACTCTTCATCATTACAGAAACTTTTCTTTTCCTATGTTTTTGTTTTTTATTTAACTTATTTGGATTAAAAAAATCAGTTTTTGTGAATATGATCCACCTTAGCTTTTTATTTAAACCAAAACCAGAAAGGAGCTACAAGGCTCTGTGTGGGAGGACAGACAGATGCCACGGAATCCCCTTTGTTCTAGGGGACTGACAGTTTCCATCAGCCCATCTTCTGTGGGGAGTGTTTGTGTTGGTGAGATAATACCTTCGCTTTGTTTATACGTGGCAGGAAAAGTGGTAGCGTGGAAAGCTAATTTTGCTTCTCACTAAAGCAGGGAACATTGGAGATGCTGCAGTGTTAAACTTCTTCCCGTCTCCTGTTTGGCAGACTCAGATCCAGGATGGCTTTCCATGAGCAAACAAAACAGCACTAGTGAGTGGTTTAACCAGTTGCTTCCTACCTGAAAGGCAGTGGCTTTTCCCCAAGGCTCCAAAGATGGTGGAGCTGCACCGTCTTGTCTCCTGAGATGTTATTTGTTGAGTGGTTGAAAGAATATGGATTCTCTCTAGTCTACATGTCTTTACATCCCATGGCTGCCAGTAATATCTGGGAACTGAGAGCAAAAATGAGCATTGAGTCCTTCCAGTGACCAAGAACTTTGATAGAAGTGGGTCTCGATGTGAATCCAAACACATGAATACAGTTTTGTTCTAAACATCACAGTGAGCGCCCAATGAGTAAACACTGGACTACTGCTTCTGGGGGACATAGGGCATTAGTCCCGTGTTGAGAGCCTGTGGTCACAAGGCTTTCATCAACTGATCAATACCTAACCTTGGTTTATGTGTGTTTCTGTAAAGATGCCTTATTTAATATGTATCATTGATTCTTAACAGTGAACTTGGCCCAGAGTGCTAGGCTTAGGCCTGAAGGAAGCTTATTTAACACACGTTTTCTCTGTAAGACACATCACAGCCTTCTTGCACTTGGCGATACCAGACAGCGTTTCAGCATTGTGCTGGGGGCCATCTTAAATAGCAGCATCGCCAATAAAAGGCACAAAAAGGTGAAAATGTGACACATTTAGACGAGGATAAGGACACTTGTTAGTGGCAGGAGAAGGGAAGCTGGAAGGCAGAGCTTCTTCTTGCCCGGCCTCTGCTGGGATGTGTGTGTCCGGCGACGCCAACCTTTGCCGCTCTGTCCACGTTCACAAGTGACCAAGAATGCTATGCAGGTATTGATTTTGGGGTTTCGAAAAAACTAACGAGTAGACAAATTCAGAATCAGCAAATAATGAGGATTCATTTTATTTTCTGTTAAGCAAAATTTCTCCCACCAAAAAAAAAGTGAGGTAAGATTAAATACTGTGTGATGACAAAATTATTCCAGAATATGGTAATTTGGCTCTGTGATTCCATCATACCCATCCCCCACTTCAGCTTTCAACTTTTCAAATAATCATAGCTTAGATTAGGCTAGAGAGCAAAGGCATTTTTCCTAAAAATGTATGTGTTTGGTAAAAACAAATAAAAACATTTAGCTGTAATCGAGCTAGTGCCAAAGGACATTGTGCAGAATGAGATCTGAGAGTCAGGTTGGAATACAAAAGTGTTATAAATTCTCAGTAGTTTAGCTTATTTATAGAGGATTTGCCTTCTAAATGAGCTGGATTTTCCTTCATTTTTTAATTTAATTTTTAAGACAGTGTTTTGAGGTCTATCAAGTAATTCGTGTCTATGGTTTTGTTTTGGTATATTGCAATTATGCTTTTAAAAATTGGTAATGATACTCCAATGCTACGTGGGCCTTTAAAACACCACCCGTATATAAGAGCTGAAACAAGTCAAGCCAGGAGAGGGCTTTCTCCCTGTTATTGCTAGAGTTCAAGGCTCCCCCAGGAAGTGCAAAGCATATCGTATTTGGCTGAGACGAACCACTGCTATCCATGTGTGCTTTCTTGTTATCTAGAGTAATGGCAGCCTGTTGGTGAGCAAAGCAGGAAAGCTTCCTCTTAAAGCAGGAGGCTGGATAGTAAATATTTCAGGCTTTTCGGGCCAGATGGTCTCTGTGGCAGCAACTCCACTGTGCTGTGATTGTGTGAGAGTCGCTGTAGACAATCCGTAAATGAATAAGCGTGACTGCGTTCCAAGAAAGCTTTATTTTCCAACATGGAAATTTGAATTCCATCTCCTTTTCATGTATCACAAAATCTTCTTCTTTTGATTTCCTCCTACCAGTGAAAACTGTAAAAACCATCCTTAGTTTGTGGGCCAGACAGAAACAGAGGTTGGGGCAGATTTGGTCCATTTGCTGTAGTTTGCTGACCCTTGTCTTAAAACTGGCATTGTTAAAACTGTGTCATATAACGGTCCCTTGCATCTTTATTTCTAGGTCAAATAGATGATGACTATATTTCTTAGTTCAATCTGGAAGTGAAGAATTTAGAACATATGTACATCTATGCATTAAAAGTCATATATATTTGTGTGTATGTATATATATGTGTGTGTATGCATGGTTATATATTATATATGTGTGTGTATGTGTATGTGCATATGTATATGTCTATGTATTCTACATATATAGTCTCTCATACCTGCTAGATTAGGCAGTTGGGTAACATGAAAGAAGCCCAGACTTGGAAGTAAAATAGACCAAGAATTATACCCTGATTGCATGACCTCAGAAACATTCCTTAACCTTATTGAGTCTGCCTACTCATCCCTAAAGGGGAGTTAATATTATCTACCTCATATGGTTGACTGAGAAAAAATTAGATAATATGTACAAAATGGACCTGGGACATGGATGTATATGATAAATAAATGTTTTTTGAATGATTCATTTTTTTTATAAAGAAAAGATTTGGTGTGTTTCCCTCAAGAGATCCAAGTCTCACGTCTAATGTAGATTTTCAGTATATTCTGTCCTGTTTGATAAAAATAAGCATGGCCACATCCCTAAATCAACTTTCACGCCTTTCTTTATTCTCTTTCCGGTGGTGCTGTTGGTGGCCTCATGTTACTGTTTGCTGTGACCTCAATGTTTTTGTTCTTGGATGCAGGCATCTTTAGACGTGCCCCTGACTGCCACCCCCATCCCCGCCCTGGGCTCTGCATACCTGTGTTATAATTCCCCTAGAGCAATATCTGTCCTTTCGATAGAGTAGTCCCTCATTTGACAGAAAGAGACAAAACTATTTCTGCTTCTGAAACTTTCTTGGTAAGGGCACTGGCTAGAAAATAGTACAAAATGGAAAACTTGCCAGACAGCAAGAGTTCATGACAAGGAAACCTTTTCAGGGGGTGCTTAAATCTGTTCTTAAGGAACCTATTTAAGACAGGCCTCATCCTCTGAACTGCATGTTTTAACCCTGTTGTTTGTTAGGGAAAAAACAGTCGATTTCTTAATGGTCAGGTGGTAGGTAAATTCAAGATAGTCGTCAACCTATGATTGTCCGACAGCACCTAAATTCAGATATCTTCATTTAATCACATTTACTTCAAAGTAGCAAACATTCAGTGCAAATCATACCCAGTTTATAGTCGTGGTTTGTGTTGAAACATTTATATCCTAAATTATAAACTTGATGAAAAAACTAACAAAACTTGTACTCATAAGTCCCTTAATTGAAATGAACTTCTAAGAAAGAGCTGGAAAGTGACCTTTTAAAAAACATGCTTCAGGGGCTTCCCTGGTGGCGCAGTGGTTGAGAGTCCGCCTGCCGATGCAGGGGACACGGGTTCGTGCCCCGGTCCGGGAAGATCCCACATGCCGCGGAGCGACTGGGCCCGTGATCCATGGCCTCTGAGCCTGCGCGTCCGGAGCCTGTGCTCCGCAACGGGAGAGGCCACAACAGTGAGAGGCCCACGTACTGCAAAAAAAAAAACAAAAAAGTGCTTCAATTTTTTGGAAAGAAACATTGAAGTGATTGCTTCAAACTTGCAACACATTATGCACCTTCTGTTGTTTAAAACCTAAGGTGTCATACTAAGTTTTTATTTATCTATTTTATAGAAATCTACATGTCTGTGCATCTGTGTGCAGGTGTATAGACACAGACCCATAAACATATCTATAAAGATTGTTTTCCTCTTTTTGTCCCTGCAGTTAGCTGTAAGTCAGTGCTGGAACCTGCCAAGTTCAGAAGTTTGCTTCAGAAGTTTCCAGTTAAAGGAAAGGGCCAGTCCATTGGTCTCCAGTGTATCTGTAATCAGACTCTGGCTTTCTTTGCTTCTTGGTATTCCAGCTGGAAGACTGAGAGCAGCAAAGTTTCAGGTGTAAACTTATGTTCACTTCTTTGGTTGTGGCCTCACTGGCGAGTCATCTTGCTGGGAAATTTGGGGAATTGGCTTCTTGCTGAGTCTTGCTCTGGCTCTAGCCTGGCTGAGATGCTGGGTAAGTGCTTGCTCAGGCATCTGTGGGTTTGCACTTAGCAGGCTGAGAACTGGGCTGGAGGTAGTGTTGGGTGTATCACGGGCATCCTGGCTGGTTAAGAAAGGAGGAGGGGAAGGTTCATGGTTCGACGAGCTCCATACTGTTCCCATCTGTCATTTGGCTGTTCTTGTCTCCCTTCTGTTCTTTCATTGTTACTTATTTTTTCTCCAACTAAAGCTTATATTTCATAAAATTGTCTAATTTTTTGATGCCCCCCCCACCCCCGAGCACGTAGTAAATATTTGGACAATAAGGCTCAGAATCTTTGGGCATAAAACTTTTTTTTTTTTTGCGGTACACGGGCCTCTCACTGCTGTGGTGTCTCCCGTTGCGGAGCACAGGCTCCGGACGCGCAGGCCCAGCGGCCATGGCTCACTGGCCCAGTCGCTCCGTGGCATGTGGGATCCTCCCGGACCAGGGCACGAACCCGTGTCCCCTGCATCGGCAGGCGGACTCTCAAGGACTGCGGCACCAGGGAAGCCCTCTGGGCATAAAACTTTTGAGGGTCCTAAGTTCTCTTAATGTGATGGATGAAAAAACAGATTCAGAGGTTTTAAGCTGGCTTTTCTAGTGTCTAATTCCTTCCCCCCCTTCCTTTCTCTCTCCTTTTCCATGGTAGGGCCATGGCCTTGTGTTGGATTCAATTAAATATGGTGCATTAAACTGACACGTGTCAACTTTTAAAAACAGATCCACATAAGCATGCTTTCTGTATGTACATTATATTCTAAGAGTTAATGCATCCCTTTAAAAATGAGGATTATTCCATTTTTATGAGAAGCTTCAGCCCTTGTAGTTGATAAAGGAAAAAATATAACTTTTGGTAAGAAGAAGGACAAACCTGCTGAGGAAAGGGATCTTCATCTATTCCGTTCGTGATGTACTCCAAGTGCCTGGAGTAGAGAGATGCTTGGTGGAGACTTGAACTGGATGAATGAATGTATAAGAGGGAGGGAAGAAGGCAGGAAAGATGCGTGAACTTCTGGGTTTGGCTCTCAAAGTACCCTTTTCGTGGCCAGAGTGATGGCGTTCTTGGGTCACTGGGCATCAGTCTGTGCTGTGGCCACTCTGACCAGAGCATCTGGCCGGTTCCTGCTCTGCCTGCAGATGCTGCTCCTCCCAGGCAGGATCTGGCCTGGTTTCCTGGGAGCCCTGTCTGGAGAGCCCTGGGAAGGCTTTTTCCTCCACTCATTCTCAGCGTCCATCTGCTTTTTGCCCCTCAGTTGTCCTGTCTCAGACTTCAGTAGAGAGAGAAGCGAGCAAGATCCCATTGCAGGAATATCTGTGCATCTCTTCCTTTCTCTGTACTATCAGTGAAAAATATGTATATTAACCTCCTAAACAGGAGCAAGTTTCATTTCATTTCTGTTCTCCTGCTGGGCCCCTCCTCCCCCTGTGTGTTTTGTATTTCAGCTTGGTGGCATCCTGGCACAGGGACGTCTAGTATAGCAGGTGTTTCTGGGATGACTTCTATCTGGGAAGCCCCCGAGCTTTTCCACTGGGGGTCCTGCTCATTGCTTCCTCCATGCTTGCATCCATCACACAAACATAAATAATGCAGTCCTTTGGTTGCAGTGTTCATTCAGGCAACGGGCAGTAGTGATAATGCCACGATATTTGGAATCAGAAAGATTGGGATTTTAAGTTACACCCGCCATAGACGCATCGCATGTTTTTGGACCATGACTTTGTATCTAAATGTCTTTGTTCTTGAAATATTGAATCCTTGAAGAATCTCTTCATGTGAAATAATAAATAAGACAGTGGAGTAATATCTGCCCAGGGTATGTAACATATTATGTGTGTAGTAAATGGTCACTTATAATTACTTTTTTTAAATTGAAACTTTTATGGGGATAATTGTGGAGTCAGATGCAGGAGTAAAAAATAATACAGATTCCTATGTACACTTCACCCAGTTTCTTCTGATGGTAACACTTGGCAAACCTCAAGTAAAATGTCACAATGACATTGTTAAAATCTAGAGCTTTTTCAGAGTTCCCCAGTTTTACTTGTACTTGTGTATGCATGTGGGTGTATTTCCTGCTATATAATGTTTTCACTGTTTTATTGTGATAAAATACAAATCACTTAAAATGTATCATCTTAACCATCTTTAAGTGCACGGTTCAGGGTATTAAATACATTCATAATCCATCACCACCCTTCACCTCCAGAACTCTTTCGTCTTGTAAAACTGAAACTCTGCACCCATAAAACAATAACTTCCCAGCCTCTCCGCCCAGCCACAGGCAACCACCATTCTCTTTTCCGTCTCTATGAATTTACTACTCTGGGTATTGCCCTTCTAGGACTGACTTATTTCACTGAGCGTCATGTTTTCCAGGTTCATCCATATCATAGCATGTGTCAGAATTTTTTTTGTCCTTCTTAAGACTGAATAATATTCCGTAGTATGTATAGACCGCATTGAGCTTATCCACTTATCCATCAGTGGACACTTGGGTTCCTTCCGCGCTGTTGTGACTGACGCTGCTACGAGCTGTACGATTTTATTACCTGGGTAGGTTTGCGCCTCCATCACCACAGTCCAGACCTCAGCACTTCCAGCATCACAAGGATTACTCCTGTTGTCCTTTTGTAACCACACCCATCTCCCTCCTGTTCCTTCTCCCTCCATCCCTGAGCCCTGGCAACCACTCATCTGTCCTCCATTTCTAAAATGTTGACATTACATGATGCTACGTAAATGGAATCAAATAGCGTGTAATCTTTCATGATGGGCTTTTTCACTCAGCACAGTTCTCTGGAGATTCATCCAAGTCAGGTGTGTCCACACTATGGAAGTACCACTGTCGGTTTAATCATTTACCATTTGAACAGCATCTAGACTGTTTCCAGTTTCTGGCTGTCATAAATAAAAGCTTCTATAAACATTCGTGTGCACGTTTTTAAAAAATTTTTTATTGGAGTATAGTTGATTTACAGTGTTGTGTTAGTATCAGGTGTACAGCAAAGTGAGTCAGTGATACATATAGATATATATGCACTCATTTTTAGATTCTTTTCCCATGTAGGCCATTACAGAGCACTGAGTAGAGTTCCCTGCGCTATACAGTAGGTCCTTATTAGTTATCTAGTTTATATATAGTACTGTGTATAGGGATTGACATATGCAGGTTTTTATAGGAATGAAAATGTTCATTTCTCCAGTGGTGCAGCTGCTGGGTTGTGTGTTAGACGGACCCTCCTCATGTTGCATGAGCCGTGGTTTCCCTGGTGACACAGTTTCGTGCTATGTAGAAATGGAGGTGAAAATAATGTCATGTGGACCTTTTATCATTAACACTAGCCTGACAACAGACACCTTTAGACAATCATGTTAAGAACATTGATAACTTTGTTACTGGTTCTTTTATCTCCTTTAGCCTCAGTTTCTCTGAAGTGGCTCTACCATCTCAAAAATGTCATTCTGAGAACCTCAGAGCCTGTTGCCCTTCTTCTATTGCCCTGCGTCTCCCAGGACCATACAGTCATAAAGCCCTCTTGATTTTGCCACTGCAGAGATTTTTATATCGTTCTTCTCCTAATTGATACTCTGCCGTCTGAATTTCAGCTAGTATAGTCTCTTCTCTGTATTACTAATGTGCTGTGTTTCCTGGGATCTCCGAGCCGGGTCACAGCTGACCTTTATAGCTGCAGATCGCAGTCTCCTCTTCATGGCCACCGTCATGTCCACCTCAGGGCCTTTGCACCTGCCCCGGAAGGTGCCTTATCCTCTTCACACCGTTAGCTCATTCATCTTCAGCTCTCAGCTCAAACGCCTCTTCCTCATGGGAGGCCATCTGGTATATGTTCTTCTAGTATCCTGTCCTCTTCTTTCATAATATGTTTAAAATTTTAATTATATATATTAGTTGTATAAAACCTAGGGCCCCACGTGGTTCAGTCTGGTGCTAGAGTTTCCTCAAAGAAGTTGACCAGAAGGTATGTCATCTTAAAGCAATTTAAATCTTATCGCCTCTGGAAAATGACTCAGCCTCTGTCTTCCACGTATCAGTTCTTAACCATGGTACCCTGCCCCACTTTTATGAGGTGAGTCCTTGAGGTACAGTGCTGTCTGACCCACCGCCGTTCATGTCCCTGAAAACTGGGTTTGAGTCTTGTTGTTTTTGTAGTTTTAGAACCCGGAACACTGGCTGGCGGATATTGGGCGTTCCATTAATATTTTTGGAAAACATCAATGAATGGTTGAAACTACATATCTTATATATAGGAAATATTTGGTAAAAGTTGACAAAATGAGTGAATAATGACCACCTTTCTTAACTTTCTAGGTGATTTTTGAAGTCGTAACTTCTGGACATCAAGGCTACCTCGCCATTGATGAAGTGAAGGTGTTAGGACATCCATGTAGTAAGTTACCTCAGCTTCTAATCATCTGGGGATGTGGTTGGGGGTGTATTTATGTTATGGATAAGAGAAGGCACTAAAACCTGGGGGGCCGTCCTACTCAAGAGAGTCCCTGATGGGCCTCTGGGTGGTGCTGTGCTAGCCCAGAAGTTCAAAAACATGTGCATCATGTGTGATGTCACTGTACATATCTAAATGTCTTTAAAGTGAAAATCGGGAATAAGGACTAAGGGAACATCCACATCCAACCCCAGCATAGAGCTTTGGGAGCTGAGCAAGCAAAAGTCTGCAAATGTGGGTGTCTGTGTGTGTGCTTAGGTGTACCAGCATGTGTGCTTGTGTGGGCACATGCATATGTGTGTGCATGTGTGTGTCTCCATGTGTGCCTGTGTGCATGTGTGTATGTGCATGTTCTTGCATGCATGTGTGTGTGTGTGTGTGTGTACGTGCACTGAGTTTCCCATAATCACTACATGTTCATAAAAAGTAAGACAGTTATGTTTGCCTTTTGTAAATTGTGATGAATGGTAGTGAACTATACAAATTACTCTGTATTCTTTTTTTCCCCACTTAGCATTGTATTTAAGTCAATCCATGAGATTTTATCATACGAATATACTACATTCTATTTTTTCTTTTCCTCTACGAACATTTAGTCCCCCTCACCCCAGTTTTCCTCTATGACAAACACGGTTGCCGTGAACATCTGTGTGTGTGTGCGCGCCTCTGCATGCGGTGTGTGAGAGCTTGGGCGAGGTGTATTCTTCAAGGCAGAATTGCTGAGCGGTAGGGTAGAAACATTTTTAGTTTTACTAGATGCTATGAAAAATGTCTGACCAGTTTATATGCCCACCAGCAATGCACGGACGTTTCATTTGCCCTATATCCTTGCCCCAAATTGATATTGTCAGACATTAAATCTTTGACCATCCCAGGGATGGCAGCCTGCTTTATGTTTTAGGATCCCTGGCATAAAAGAGAAATTGGCTCATTCAGCCGATTCTAGATCTCTGCTGAAGGTCCCCACCCAAATTCATGAGAGAATGGTTATATCTACCCTGATATTAGAAATACCATCACACGCAAGAGTGTCTGCTTTTACTGCATGGATTGAGAGATTGGCGCCATGATCACTCCCTGTGGTGGTTTCAGAGAAGCCTGGGTGGTTGGTATCTGATGGGCTCTCATGACACTGTTGTCTGATTCCATCCAGAGGGGTTCTCCTCTCTGAGATCTTTACCTGGTGCTCCAAGTTCAAGCTCAGCAGTCATCTTGTTCATTACTAAGGCAGACGTTACTTTTGTAGCACGGCGCTTGGCCTTTTATTCTGTCAGCAAGACTGGCGAGTTCAAGAAGAATTTCTGCCCCTTTTTTTCTGAAAAGGCAAGAAAATGAACAATGCTGTCCCTAATGGGAACAGCAGGACAAATTTAGGAAGCAGAATATAATTACCTGAGTTGGAACTTGGCCAAATTCTCAGAGTCATAGCCTCGGGCTTGGAAAAGCGCCATGAGATCTTCTAATGTGCATGAATATTCAGGGCCTCTGATTCACCTCTTACCGGGAGGTAAAAAGTCAGCCAGTAATACTGTAGGCCTACTATGGGCTGAGCACTCCGTTTCCCAGAGCAAACCTCACCACAAGGCAGGTGTCCCTGCTGCCCTGGATATAGGTGTGGTGGCCACTGGCCAACAAAATAGCTCCTCAGGTGTAGCCCCTCCCATCCCGCAGGATCCGAGTCTTCGCCTTCAGTAAGAGAGAAAGACTGAATGCTTTTCCTTCTATCAGAGCCTTCCAGAAATGTGTCTCCTGCAGTTTTGTGCGTTATTTCCAATCCCAGCTGCCTGCAGCCATAGAAATGGAGTTTATGTCTCTCCTTTGGAGAATACCGGTGCTGATACTTAATTGGCTTTGCAAACTGCTGTTAGGAGATACAGAATCACAAAACAGGCTCTGTCCCAAGGTGATGGATGCTACAACAACGTGTTGAACTGTGAGCTTTAAATGGTTTTGATGATGGCCTTTCTGTAGTTATTTTTTCCTGAATCGCTAAGTTTATGGGGAAAACATGCAAATAAAGATTTTAAAGAAAGCAGTCGTTTCGTCTTAAAATGGAAAGCTTTCTAGTTTGTATTCTAAGGGCTTTCCTATCAAGATTTCTAAATCATAATCAATTATTTTGAAATGTTGATGATGTTCATTAAATTTACATCGTGAAGAAACGTAAGTATTTCATGTCCAAAACTATGCTTTCCCAAAAGATGCAAAACTGCTGAACTTTATTTACTTCACTCTAAAGGCCCCTGTTTGGATTCATGTAGGTTTATGAGTAGACATTACGACATTTTTTTAAAAAATAGCTGTTCTGCTAAGTGTATACAGTTGCTCATAAAATTGATTTTCACGTAGTGACAGTCAGATGCCAGATCAGCTTGAAATGTGGAGATGGCTGTGCAGTGGCTTCAGACCACTTCTAATGAAGATAGATAATTTTTGTATTTGGTACACATGCTAAAACTATATTTTGAATTTGGTTCAATAATCCTAGTAGGAGAAACTGAAGAAGCATTTTTTTCAGTTTCGAAATATTGTCTCCTGTTTTTAAGTAGGTTGTAACTTATGCATAGGTGGGTATTACTATTATTACCTTGTGGTGCTGATATGTATTTTTATATCTTGTAAGCCATGCAGCATTTTAACATCACATATCATTCAATTCATCCACTCAAAGTGCATGGGAACATGGGATGTTTTTCCTTTTACTCGTGTCTTCTAAAAGTTCCTTCAATAGTGTTTGCAGTATTCAGGGTACTAACTGAACTTCTTTCTTATACTTTTTTTGTTAAATCTATTCCTATGTGTTTTATTTTGATACTACTATAAATGGAATTGTTTTCCTAATTTCTTTTTTGGATTGTTCATTGCAAGTGTATAGAAACACAATTGACTTTTGTATATTGATTTTGTATCCTGAGACCCTGTTGAGCTTACTTATTATAAACTCTAATTGTTTTTTGTGGATCCTTAGAATTTTCAAGACCCATGTCATCTTTAGGTCAAGTTAGTTTTATATCCTATTTTTCAATCTGGGTGCTTTTTATTCCTTTTCTTGCCTAATTGCTGTGGCTAGAACCTCCAGTACAATGTTGAGTACAAATGGAGAGAAGACATCCTTGTCATGTTCCTGTCTTAGGAGGGAAGCTTCCAGCCATTCACCATTCAGTATGATGTTAGCTGTGGGTTTGGGTTTTTCATAGATGCTCATTATCAGGAAAGACATTCTCTTTTATTCCTACTTTGTTGGGTATTTAAAAAAAATCAATCATGAAAGGGTGTTGGGTTTTAGCAAATGCTTTTCCTTTATGTATGTAGGAGAGGAAAAAGTTCTCCTTGACCCTCTTAGGGTCTCTGACTGGGTCTGAAAATGAAACTGACAAAGACAGTTTCATGGGAGTAAAGCATACAGATACATTTAATGTATGTTTTATGTGACATGGGAGCCTCGTAAGGAAATGAGAGACCTGCAGAAACAGACCTGGTGTATTTATGCTGGTTCTTGTGAAGAGCAGACATTCATGGAGGAATATGATATGATAGAGATTGTACAGCAAGTGTGGCAAACTGAGGAAGACAAATAAGATGCGTTGATTCTTCTTGGTGAACCTTTGTCTTTGGAGATAAGAAAGCTCCTTTCTTCTGGTGCAGGGAGGGCACCTCTCACGTGAGGGTTTTATGGCCTGTTTAGGGGATAAGGGAAGGGAAGGTCAGAGTGACCTTCTTGCTACTGCTGTTTTCTTGAACTCCTTCAGCTTAATTTATTCAGTGTGCAAAGGTGCCATATTTTGGGTAGCATTTCCTGAACTCCATTATTTATCAGATTATCGTATGGCTTTTATCTTTTATCCTATTGGTGGGGTGTGTTATACTGATTGATTTTTGGATGTTAAATCAATCTAGCACTCCCAGGATAAATCTCACTGGGTTACAGTGTACAGTCTTTGTTATATGTTGTCATATAACACCTTAAATATGAAGTTATTTGTATATATGATGCCTTGAATTCTGAAATCTAAAAATTACACAGAATAATCCCTCATTATTTTTCTGCCAATTAAAAAAATAATATTATAATGAAAAAGATTGCAAAAACCCTCGTAAACCTATGTGCCATATATAGGATAAAATGAATACAAAAATCCAAGACATTTCTGTATTACTACTTTGCAATATGAAATAAGTCAGCAATTTCTTTAAACATTTAAGAAATGCGGAGTTCATAATATGGCATCCTAGGTTCAAATTTATTCTTATTTTATAAAGCAAAATTAATTTTTCACTCATATTTATTTGCACACTCAAACATTGCTTGCCTACTTTCAAATTTAAATTTTTATGAAGACATTAAACAGTGTGATTAAAATAAGAATAACAGACACATATAAAAAATTGGAACTGTTTTCTGAATTATGTTTGTTGAATAAAAACTGACCCATGTGCTTTGGTTGAGAGATGCACAGAACTCAGAATTGAGTTTATCATTTTATTTATTTTTATTTTTAAAAAAGTTTCATTGGAGTATAGTTGCTTTACAATGTTGTGTTAGTTTCTACTGTACAGCAAAGTGAATCAGTTATATGTATACATATACCCCTCTTTTTTTGGATTTCCTTCCCATTTAGGTCACCACAGAGCACTGAGTAGAGTTCCCTGTGCTATACAGTAGGTTCTCATTAGTTATGTATTTTATACATAGTATCAATAGTGTATATATGTCAATCCCGATCTCCCAATTCATCCCAACCCCGCCTTCTCCCTTGGTATACATACGTTTGTTCTGTACATCTATGTCTCTATTTCTGCTTTGTAAATAAGATTGTTTACACCAGTTTTTTAGATTCCACATATATGCGTTAATATACGGTATTTGTTTTTCTCTCCATTTTACACATGGGAACTTAGCTTGGCTTTTTCTCCAGTGGACTATCATTCTTCTTCAAAAGATGGGTGACTAATAAAAGTTATTTGTACACAGTGCCTAGCTTATTTTTCTATGATAAGGATGTTGACTCTGTTTTTCCCTTGACAAATTATTCCATTAAGATCCATTCTTACCTCTCAAGCAAAACAAAAGTAGTTTTGTCTTGAACCAGGTTAAGAGCTTCCTGCTCACAAGAGTTTCTTGGCCTCTGTGGCCCTATAAACTTGCTCACGTAGTGGAGAATAATAAGGACAATGCTCTCCTCACAAGTAAATGTAGGGATTAAATGAGTTAATGTACATAATGAACTTAGAACAGAGCTTAGCACATTCTAAGAGCTCAATAAATGTTAGCTATTATTATTATTATTATTAGGCCTACATCCTGATTGGCCCACAAGAATGAATTAGCTGCAGATTTTAACTCTAAGTAGCTAAATTGATTGATTTCTTAGATGGGATAACTTAGCAGTGTCCATTTTAAAAGTTAAAAAAATGTTTGCAAAATAGATTGTTTTCAGGTAGTCCCAGCTGTTCTTTTTAGCAGAAGTTGGCTCTCTTCTTTGTGATGATGTGCTACACAAATAGAAGCATTGACTGTGCATTCTGGTGGGTGGGCATGACTGCAGCCCATCTCAAAATGAAAATACAAAGGGGTCAGGGCACAGTCCACTTTTGTCCATTCCCGTTTGCACTTTGATGTCGCAAATTACCATTCTCTGATTTTGTTGTTAGTGTTTTGGTGCAGGCTTTGAAGAATCACTAATATGAGACATCTACAAAAGGATTTGCATCCTGGTCAATGATAATTCCTGGCTTTGGGATCAAATGCTGATGTGAGATCAATTAATACCTGAAAACCTCTATTCTTTTGAAACCTGTTTTCTTAGTAAGAAACAAAAGAATATGGCAGAGATGAAAAAATAGGAGAGTTGTACTCAAAAACCTTTTAGTATTCATGGAAGATATTTAGTTTTTAGAACTCCTGCAGATTTTAGAAAAAAACTGGCATAGCATTTTGAAAGGGTATCCAGGAGACAAATGGGCCTATAAATTTAGAGAGAAAGAGAGAATTTTTCTTCCTGAGTATGGGATAGATTGAAATTGTCCACTGTAATGGTGCTCTACCTGTGTTACAATTAGTTTGGCAAGGTTCAGAGCACGCAGCTGAGCGTGGAATTGAAACTTTTCTGGCTGTGGAGCTCTTTTTCTTGGGGTCTTTTCCAGTTTCCAGTGATAGATCCATTATTTTAAATAATAATGAACATTTTTGAGGCTAAGTAGCAGGCGCACAGAATACGTCCTCCTGGCAGCATCTTGTTTAATCTTTATCCCAACCCTATGAAATAAGTACTATTTTTAAATCCTTATTTTGCAAATTAAAAAAAAAAATCCACTAAGGCTTGGGTTGAAGAATTTTTGCTTCTATTCAAAGGTGGTAAGAGCCTGAGCTTGAACACATATTATGCTGAACTGAAAACAGTTGTAGGGTTTACAGCACTAGGCAGGGAGAATCCAGGCATCTTAAACCTCTGGAATGATTATGTATGCCTTTAACGTTTATTGAAAAAACTTACAAATGTCACCAGTAGAAATTTTAACCTTCATGATCTTGGAGGAAATTGATCTGGAACATAGAATTCCATAGCCCCTTTGTCTTATTCACCCTGGTGGATGAATTAATTAATTGAATTAATTCTCTTGCTTGAAAAGGATAATTTGCTGATAAAAGTGTTTACACTTAATAGGTTTTTCTGTCTTCATCTGGTTTCCATTGGAGGTATGGCTTTATTATTTTAGTCAGACTATTTTTTTTTTTCTGGCAGTCTTCTTCTCAACCAAGAAACACTATTTCCCAAACTGAACACAGCCAATCTGTTCAGAGAAGAACCCTCCCAAAATACAATTTGAACAGAGGTATCAATTCCTTAGACTCTTAACCTTACTGTGCAAGTAATAATAAGCCCTGGTGTCTTTGAGAAAACCGTATTGAACATCAAATCCATTCTAAAGGAGAAGGGATAGCCCTCATTCTGGGCAGCATGTCTTAATAAGGATGGGGGTACAGAAATACTATCACACAATCCTATCTTTGGCCACCAAATTAAAAATGTAAGTTATATTCTAATAGAACTCCTAATACAATTAGCAAATTGTATTGATAAATGAGCTTTGCTATGTCTTTCTCTTTGGTTCAGTAGCCATTGCTAGAAGCAGGGCCCTTAGGAAAACAACCTTCCAGGGTGGACCTACTATGGATGGACAGACCTATAGCAGAACCAGTGACAATTCTGATATTCCTGTTATTTATTATTGTTAAGTAAGCTGATGAAGCAGAGCACAAATATTTAATCAGATTCTCCAGAAAGATTACAGAAATTAACACTTAGCATTTTTGAGGGCGTGGTAAAAAGAGTACTCTTCTACTCTGCTGGTAGAAATGCCAATTGTCATACGCTCTAAAGAAAGCAGTTCAGCAATTTGTGTCAAAAGTATTCTAACAATGCTAACTATGGGAGGATACAGCAGGGGTGATACTCAAAATAATTAACAACCCTTCAGCATAGGCTCCGAACTGACCCTGAGCTTAACCACGTGCGGTGACACTGCAGACCAGCAGCCGCAGGTATAACACTCCCTTAACCCAAGTTGTCATGAAAGATGGCTACACACCCAACACTCTGTGTTAGAGACCCAATGCGTTATAGTGACCTGCATCCAGAGGCAAGCAGAGTTAGGAGGCCATGAGATGGACAGGAGAGGGTAACATCAGTGAGATGTCCTGACGGAGGACATGTGTTATCTCAAGGGTCTAACAGCAAGCTAAGGGAATCCATGGAAGCTTTATGGAAGGAAAAGCATTGGAGAAGGTCCTCGAAAGTAGCTGGAATTCCAGCAGTCAGACTGGGAGCCATACCTGGTGGGATGAGAGCATGGGGAAGGCAGACACCGGGCTGCAAGGCTCGCCGAGGCAGTGTGGCCTGATGGGCAGAGCCTGAGCTTTGGAACTGGCTAGCCCAAAGTTTCCACTCTGCTTCTGATGCTTAGTAGCCAAGTACCCACAAGTAAAATGGAAAAAATACCTTCCTCACAGAACATGTGTGAGTCATCAATGGAAAAGTTTCTGGTCCCTGAAATGCTCAAAAAGAACGTTACCTTTTTCCATTTTCTAAAAGCAGTGGGTCTTCCAGCTTCTTGGGAACAGTGAGTAGAAGAGAAATTTGATGCAGGGACTTTTTACACAGATCTTTAAAACCATAGAATGCTGTTATCCTTGACCAAGGGGAATTTGATTAAGTTAATGAGAAATAGTTTACAGGGCTTTAAGTTAATATAATAGTATTAGAAACAATGACCCAGAGTTATACTGGTTTTTTAGAAGTTACTTAGGACATTTTGCCTGCCAGGCATCATGAATGCATTGTCTGAGGTATTGGTGGCCTCCAAATTAGTAATGGGGGTTTCCTCTGTTTTACTGGTATTAAAATGCATTTTTCTTTGTTCTTGGATACTAATTCATTTCCACTCCTAATTATGTTTTTTACAGGCTAACGTTTAGTGCTTGTTTATCATCTTTGGGTGCCCAGGAGTGGGGTACCGTTTTTTGAAAGTGTCTAGATGTGGTCCAGAGACACGTTGGCCCTGGGGGGAGGCTTATGAGGCATAAAGAATGCCTTCTAGCTGTCATCCAGGTTTATCCATCCCTCCCAGAAAACACTGGTGTCCTATCTTCTTCTTTTCTACTCCCTCACCTCCCCCCACCCCACCTCTTGCTGCTCTCTCTCTCTCTATCCTTGTTTTGATAAGAGAATGTTTTCCTAAAAGTAGAAGTTATCATAAAATTTCATTCCTGACCTGTCACTCCAGGTCCTGACACGCATTTTCAGTGTGCTGTGGAAATGGGTCTGTGCTTCTCAGGTCAAACAGAGTGATCCTTTATTTAAACAGCTGTCCCTTATGGACGATGTATGTTATGAGACTTAATGCTGTTTAGCAGTTGGAATCATTCTTTCTTCTCGAATTGGAAATCCGGATCTGCCAACACCGCCGTGCTATAGCAGTCCCAACGTAATTTCACAGAATCTGTCTATGGGGATAGTATTTTTGGTAGCTGGGAAAGATTACACGAGTAATGCTGCATACCAATGAGTTGTATTAAAATATATATTACTCACAGCTCTGTACTTGGCTTAAAAAGTTTCCTTGGCAGCAGCATTTAACTTCTTACTGTTCTTTTCATGTTGCTAGTATAAATATCTAATATGTTTTTGTTCAAAACATCAATTAGGCCTCAGTATAATCTTTATTAATACAGGTCTGTTATTACAAGAAGGCTGCTGAGCTATGATTATTTGCACAGCAGGGACAATAAAGTATCTTCTTTCGGCCTGGTTCTATCCCAGAATGCCCGGCTGTTGCAGAACACACCAGAGCCTTCCAGAATCTCTTTTACAATCCTAATGAAATCTTTAAAGCTCTTAGAAGCAAAGGCATTCTTTCCTTCAAAGGTAAACAAAAGGGAAAGGCCGGAAATTGCAGATAGATTAAAAAAGACACCTATGAGTTCAGATCTCGACTTTTAACCTGTTTAATTCTTTCTCCTTGTGCAGCCAGAACGCCTCACTTCCTGCGGATTCAGAACGTGGAGGTCAACGCGGGCCAGTTTGCCGCCTTCCAGTGCAGTGCCATTGGCAGGACTGTGGCCGGCGACAGGCTCTGGTTACAGGTACAGTAACTCACTTTCATGGTTCAGAGAGAGCCCAGCGGGCAGAGTGCGTGTCCCCTGGGGAGCGCCCCAGAGATCGGGTCAGTGTCAGGCCCCTACGGGAGGTGGATGCTCTGAGCAGTTTCCCCAGTTCTTTTCCTTCTTCCGCAGTAAGTAGCCAGATTACAAAGAGCTCTAGACAAGCTCAGTGTTGTTCTCCACAAACTTTGTTGTGAATTTCTGGTTTTTCCCTTTGCTTTTGCTTAGCCATCTCATTTGGAAGATCTGGTTACCAAATTACTTTTGGAGCAGTATGTTGGAGTCCAAAATACAGTACCTTTCCCCCACTCTTCCTCTGGAAAAAAACCCCAAAGAATCACACGTGCACACGTGCACACACACACACAAGTTTATAGGCCTTTCTGTAATTTTCATTTCCGCAGCAGTAAGCTTAAACTTATAAATTAATAGCACACCTTTTACCTTTGAGCACTTAAGCAGACATTTTTTAGGGTCATCATAACTTGTGTGTCTCGTTTTATTGTCTTTCAAACTCCACCATCTGTATTTTGCACGGCCAGTAGTTTCATGGACAGATCAAGGGTTTCAGGAATTCTGACCAAATGAGCGGGAGTACGTGACCTGTGCCCCCTAACCAGCATGCCCCCCACTTCTTTAGACTCTGGGTTTGGTTTCCCCCGTAGAATTCTCCAATTTTATTCTTATTGCTTCTTGTTGCGCATTGATCTATAGGCTGCTTGTTCTCCACCTTGACTAGTGTTGATTTTACCCCCCTTTCCTTACAGATTCTATTGTGGGTTTTGTTTTGGTTTGGTTGGTTATTTACTTATTTTAGTTTGCGACTGAGCTGCGTTATGTTCTAACCCTTCTCTGCGCCTGTTCCGTTCCACTTGGGCTTCTGTTCCACGCGTGCCGAATTTTCCTTGATATATGTCACTCTCCACCTATCGTGTGCCTCCTTCTGCCGTGTAGTAACAATTGTCATGTGTCACATTTGCCTGACACTCTATTATTTTTAAATCCCGTATTCCTTTTAATCATCACAGCTGAAGTCAGTGGTCACTTTTCTAACTCCATTTCTGGGGGAAATGAAAAACAGCGAAATGTGCTATCCCAAGATCACTCAGCAATGTATTGACAAATGGGGAATACATTCTGGAGGAGGCTTCTTAAATGCTTTGGGGTCCTCTGCACACAATCCTCCACCTTCTACCCTGATGTCACTCTCTTTTCTCATATCCTACTGTCCCCATGAGGCCAGGAGAGAGGAATGTGTGCAGAGGACTGAAATGGTATGTACCAAATTCATCTTTATTTTCTGTTTTTCCGAGTGCTTTTATTTTTTTAATTAGCTTGTATTGGTGTAGAGTTGATTTACAATGTTGTGTTAGTTTCAGTTGTATAGCAAAGTGATTCAGTTATTGATATACATATATCCACTCTTTTTTAGATTCTTTTCTCATATAGGTCATTACAGAGTATTGAGTAGAGTTCCCTGTGCTATACAGTAGGTTCTTGTTGGTTATCTATTTTATATATAGTAGTGCGTATATGTCAATCCCAATCTCCCAGTTTATCCCTCCCCCCCATTTCCCCTTTGGTAACCATAAGATTTCTACAGCTACAACTCTACTTCTGTTTTGTAAATAAGTTCATTTGTACAATTTTTTTAGATTCCACGTATTAGCAATATCGTATATTTGTCTGTCTCTCTCTGACTTACTTCAATCACTATGACAATCTCTAGGTCCAAATTCATCTTTACTGTTTCCTTCGCTCTAAAAATTTTGTAATCACTACTTTAAGAGCTTTTTGCAGTATGTGAAAAACGTGCTTGACCCTGGTCTTCGGTATTCAAATTTTTTTTTATCCTACGTCCCAGTTATTTTAGCTCCTTGATGTTAGAGCTTGAGAATTCTTTTTTTAGTTAGTGCTTGTTTCGTATTACATTTGATCAAGTTTGGCTACATATGTATGTATGGTAATTGATGAGACAGACGTTTTTAATTGGCATTTTTCACAATGCCTTACCTTCCTTTTAAAAATGAAAATACCCCCGCCCCAAATTTCTGTTGTTGTTGTTTGTTTGTTTTTTGTTTTTTTTTGTTTTTCGGTACGCGGGCCTCTCACTGTTGTGGCCTCTCCCGTTGCGGAGCACAGGCTCCGGACGTGCAGACTCAGCGGCCATGGCTCACAGTCCCAGCCGCTCTGCGGCATGTGGGATCCTCCCGGACCGGGGCACGAACCCGTGTCCCCTGCATCGGCAGGCGGACTCTCAACCACTGCACCACCAGGGAAGCTCCCCCCCCCAAATTTTTTAAAATAAATAATGAAAAAGTGAAACTACCCTCGTCATCTTTGATTTATCTCCAGAAATCTTAATTTTTCATGGGAAGCATTTTTTTTGTCCCTGATATTTGTTTTAATGTTATTTGAGAGACTACAATAAAAAGACTAAGCTTTTGTCTCAGCAGTCTTAGACATTTGCAGGAATTTACAGGCAAGTTGAAAATACAGTTTCCTTTTTTGTTTTTGTAAGTATCCTGGCCTTGGGAGGGTCCTGCTTACACTTGAGCACTTCCTTGGGGTTGGGATCTTTAACTCCTTCCTCTTAAGAAGTGGGAGACTTTGTTTTAGAGAATCCATCATGCTGTAGGGAGACAGCTAGCTACCAGTTTGCAAAAGGTTCTAATTGCAGAATTAGATTCTGCATTAGGTCTAAATGCAGAATTCCCAACGCTGATTCCACTATAGAATCACATGGAGAGTTAAAAAAAAAAGTGTGGTCTACACCAGATTCTGATTTAATTGATCTGGGGTAGCCTCAGTCTGACTCTCATGATAAATTTCCCACCTACCAGGTCTGTCTTGTTTCATTCTATTAAATTTAATCATAGTGTTGACAAATTGTTTCCCAATCAATCCATTAATGCCTCTCTTTGCCAATTACCCCATCTTCTCTTGCCCCTCTTATCATCAATGACTGCATATTGTCCTGCAGCTTTCAAGAAGGGTCGTGTCAAGAAGGGACTGAGGGTAAGACAGAACTGGGATGACTTTGAAATTCTAAGTGACACCGAGTTTGTCCTGGACTCAGCCTGCTATGTGGTTTGTGAGTCTTTGTGATGTTAGAATAGTTTTAGTGTTCAATAATTTATTTCCTCTGTTTAGATAGGCATTCTGGGGGGAGATGTTTATTTCATTAGCAACTGATGAAATAAGAAAAGGGTCTTTCGCTTGCAAGGATGGCGTCTATTAACCTGTGTTGTGTGAGATGGTTTCCAGCAGCCATCAGGATTTGTGGCAGGGGATGGTTTCACAGAGTCCTTCTGCTCTCTTGCCTGTGCCCTGGCCCTTTGCTTCAGGCAATCCTTTACAAGTTGTGGGGAGAAGCAGACCTGGAAAACTAGACCAGGCCTCTCTAGTCTTGGAGGTATGAATACGGACTTTTATTCCTTCCTACCTGAATGTTCTAACACTTTCAAAAATGCTTTCCTGGGCTTCCCTGGTGGCGCAGTGGTTGAGAGTCCGCCTGCCGATGCAGGGGACACGGGTTTGTGCCCCGGTCCGGGAAGATCCCACATGCCGCGGAGCGGCTGGGCCCGTGAGCCATGGCCGCTGAGCCTGCGCGTCCGGAGCCTGTGCTCCACAACAGGAGAGACCACAACAGTGAGAGGCCCACGTACTGCAAAAAAAAAAAAAAAAAAAATGCTTTCCTGCATCTGAACTCCCTTGGATCCTCAAAATAATTCTAAGATTCAGGCAGAAAACTGAATAAAAAAATGTTTAGGTTTTTCTATCATTTGAATCTTCCCAATAGTAAGTCAAGATTTAGAAATAAATAATACATCCTTTATTGGAGGAACATTGATACTGCGAAGCGTGATCATTTACAATCATTTGCATTACAGTCTTTTGAGTCCTACTGTAGGCAATTTGTGGAGTTTCATGGTGTATCCCATGGTTTTGTACTTCTTTTTTATAGATGAGGCTTTTGAGGTGCAGGATCGGCGAGGTTCAAAAAGGGAAATGGCATAGCTGGGAATAGCACACCCCTGTTTTTTCACTTTTACTTCACCACTGATTAATTCCAGTCTGCTGTGCTGGCTTCTCCTATCCCGAGCTAGGTGAATAGGTAATATGCCCTTACTACTTTTTTAGAAGGATTTGGATGTAACTGACATTATGTAATTTACATCCAGGAGGCAGCTTGACAACAACAACAAAAAGTCCATCTGTATTACATGTACATCTTGATCCACGTCTATGAAAAATGGCCAGTGGTTTGATTGTTTAAAAATATAGATTAAATATGATCAATGTCAGAGTCTTTCACAAACACATAATACACATAAATCTGAGGATGACACTAATGAAGAAATGTTTATGGTTAGCAGATGTGTCCCATCTGCTTCCATTTTCTCCATCTCATCCATGGGCCACACAGGTTATTGTCAATGTGGAATTGGTCTTTCTAGAATACAGAACAAGGAAATAAAACACAGCTCATGAACCTCCATTATTGTAGCTGCAAAGCATCTAAAAGACCTTCCAGACAGTGTGCAGGAGGAAGACAGCATCTATCAAACTATTTTTATGTAGTAAAAAACTGATGTGCATTGAATCTGCTGAGGATACTTGCTACGTGCTATCAGATAGGGTGATCTTTGCGTCCACCTGGGCTGTAACCATGGGAGACACTCAAATGAACTGTGTTTGTAAAACAATTCAAGCACCCAAAACAGGACCATGTATTTCTTGGTATTATCAACTTTCTGGTCACTGTGGAGCCTACATTTTGAAATATCTTAAGAGTATGTTTATATTTAAGATACTGAGAAGAGAAAATAGGATTTTAGATGTTCTTTTTTTATACTTAAATGTTATTTGTTGATGGGCGGTTTCTGAGTTACACATTTTTATACAGTCATTGACCCTTTAAGCCACATATTATTGTATTACAATTACTATTTTTCTTTCTGAAGTATTTAAAATTTTATTTTCTGCCATAGGCTTGTTTCTCTTGGGAATTAATATTTATAATTCCTCTTTCAGCTTTTCAGTGAATCACCAAAGCTGATACTGACACTGGTAAATCTGAAGATGGTGTGTGCACATTCTTTTCCAGGGAATACAGCCCACTTTGCCCTCTTCTGCATCTGGTCCAGTTTGGGGCACTTTTGTAATTTCTGCCCTTCAATTCATTTTTGATACATTGTAGAGGCTCTTCCATTCCTTACTCTTTTCTTTTTTTTAAAAATAAAATTTACTTATTTATTTATTTATTTTTGGCTGCATTGGGTCTTCGTTGCTACGCGGGCTTTCTCTAGTTGCAGCGAGCGGGGGCTCTTCTTCGTTGTGGTGTGTGGGCTTCTCATTGCGGTGGCTTCTCTTGTTGTGGAGCATGGGCTCTAGGCGCGTGGGCTTCAGTAGTTGTGGCACACGGACTTCAGTAGTTGTGGCTCATGGGCTCTAGAACACAGGCTCAGTAGTTGTGTCTCATGGGCTTAGTTGCTCCACAGCATGTGGGATCTTCCCAGACCAGGGCTCGAACCCATGTCCCCTGCATCGGCAGGTGGATTCTTAACCACTGCACCACCAGGAAGTCCAATTCCTTACTCTTTTTACTCCATATCTTAGTCAGCTCGGGCCACTGTAACAAAAATGCCATAGACTGAGGGGCTTAAACAACAAATATTTATTTCTCACAGTTCTGGAGGCTGGCAGCCTAAGATCACGGGCCAGCGTGCATGTCCTTGGAGAGGACCAGCTCCCGGTTTGCAGACTGCCATCCTCTTGCTGCATCATCACTTGCATCCTCTGGGCTCTTCATCCCTTTATAAGGGCCCTAATCCCGTCATGGGGGCTCCACTCTCACGACCACATCTAAACCTAAGTACCTTCCAAAAGCCCCACCTCCAGTACAATCACAGTGGGGAGCAGGTCTCATCATATGAATTTGGCGGGGATGCAAACATTTAATCTACAGCACTCAGCTACCACATCAAACTCAGAAGTGGGTGGAAATGAAGGCGCTTCGGCCCTCAGGACAAATCGCAGAAAACAAGGAGGCAGTGGAGATGCCTTTTCGAAGGTAGACGGACGGAGGCTTTGATAAAACCCGGGATTGACACGTGCCTGTTGGGTGAATAGAAGCTGGTGAAGGAAAGCTGGAAAATCATACTTTTCTCTCAACAGATCTTAGAGGCCCCGTCATTTTTAAATGGCCCACTTTTTAGAATCACAAAATTATGTCACTTCTGAATTTGGAACAATCTTCAAATTAAATTCCTCATTTTATTAATGAGAAAACCAGCTCAGAAGAGGTAGAGAACTTTAACACAGTCATCTATCCAATTATTATATTTATTATAGATAATTCCATTTTGCTAGTGAAAGTCAATTATATGTAAAAATATTTTTGCTTATGTATAAATTAGTAAGTTTTGTCACTTGGACATTTTTCTTCACTGAGGGACCTTGTATTTCAAATATTATCCTTTTAACCAAATATTCTCAGATTTACTATGAAAATATCTGCATTAACCTTGGAACCATTATAGCAGAATATAATTTGAGTTGTTTTCTTTTAGCAGACATCCTTTGGTGTTTATTAGAAGTAAGGTACCAGAATAGCATTTTAAAATGACTTCGTAACGTGCATCAATTCACAGAAATAGAAAAGGAAATCAGATGACATTACTCTGAAGTACCCTCTTAAAAACACTGGTGCAACCCAGCACCTAGAAGGGTACCTGTCACATAACAAATCTTCAGTAAACCTGCTCATGGCTCATGGCTTACAGATGCCTGAACGACCAGGTGTCTCCTGCAGGGGAGTCCCGAAGGTACATAGTTGGACCAGGAAAACAGGCACAAACTGTCTTTTTGGAATGCTTCTTTTAGGTCTGTGGTTCATCTTCAGAGGGATGTTGTTTGATGAGAAGAGGGATGGATAGAATCTGGTGGTGTCTTTTCTGCTGTTTCAGAACATACAGCAAGTATCATGCAGAGTTTGAATAATTTTAGAAGAAAATGTGATCAATACATCATCACTTTTCCTTCATTTCTTGTAACCTTTCCCTAGGCTTTTTTAATTCTCTGTTGTAAATTTTTGTTCTTTAATTCCCCCCTTCAAAAAAAAAATTCTTGCCATTGGACCTCAGTAAATGGTAATAGAAATATAGGTCTAATAAAGCTGGTCCCCTTGAGTTCTCACCGTGACAGCAGACCTGTGTCATAGTAATTGATGAATAACCCCACCCACTCATTTTTTTGGTATGGAATATAATTCAATATGAGCTTTTAATTTGGGAAGCTTGCTCTTTGAAAAATTATATTCACTTGGGATTAATTTTTTTTTTTTAGTTACTGGCCAAGTGGTATTGTTTTCTACTGAGAGTTTGCTATATCATTCCTCTTAACTGGGTATGACCTATACAATGGTGAAAAAAGCATTTTCACCAGTCTAATAAGTTTCTCACATTGTTTTTCTGAGCTCAGATAATTTTAGACCTTTTTGAGAGAAAAAGGAAAATCCTGAGATTTTGGTAACTTAAAATGATTCTCATAGCTCCTCTGACCTGTATAATTTGGTTCATGAATGAATATGTACATTGTATTAATAATATTTACATTACTAGCTTCAACAGATGTGTTTGAAATAAAATAATTATAACTCCTTTTGCTGAGTCCCACTGTTTGCTGAGTGCTCTGCTAGGGTGTGTTTAGCCATTTTTTCCCTTAACTGATCCCAAGGAGAACTCTTTTATGTGCCCATTTATGGAAGAAGAAAATGGGCCTCAGGAAGTTTCAGTGGTTTTTCCATTTGCACATTGCTAGTAACAAGGTCTGGGTTTTGAACCAAGCCATCTAAGTCTAGACTCTATGTCCTTAACTGTAATGCCTCTCGCATAGCACAAAGACCCAAACATTTCTTCATGGATTCATAAACATCATATAGTAATTTAAGTGATACCTTTTATTGACATTTAAAATGAAAATTTTATTCATGTGCGTGTACTATTGCCCTGGCTTCCGTGTTGTGGAATGTGTATATTTGCTCAACCTTTCTCGGTGATTTTTAGTTTCCTTCACAGATTCTGTGGGAAAAACATCACAGCTGTATATCAGAACCATTTTGTAATTATATATAAAAGCCATAAAATGATTTGAAAAGGAGTAAAATTATGGCTCCCTTATCAAACCTAACATGGGTGTTTTTAGACCCTATATATCAAAGCATAAATTTAACATCACTTACTGTCATAGAAAATACCGGGGGCTTCCCTGGTGGCTCAGTGGTTAAGAATCCACCTGCCAATGCTGGGGACATGGGTTTGAGCCCTGGTCTGGGAAGATCCCACATACTGTGGAACAACTAAGCCCGTGTGCCACAACTACTGAGCCTGTGAGCCACAGCTACTGAGCCCGTGTGCCACAACTACTGAAGCCCACGCACCCAGAGCCAATGCTCCACAACAAAAGAAGCCACCACAATGAGAAGCCTGTACACCACAACAAAGAGTAGCCCCTGCTCGCCACAACTAGAGAAAGCCCGTGCACAGCAATGAAGACCCAATGCAGGCAAAAAATAAACGTAAATAAAATAAATAAATTTTAAAAAGAAAATACCAGGAAGACACAAAGAGGACTGTCTTCAGTTGCTATAGGAACCACTGGCTCCTTAAAATTTTGAGTGGTTGAAATCACATCCATTATTTAGTCAGTTAAATATCCACATCTATGATACACTGTTGAACATTCAGCCTGAAACCACCAGCAGCCTTGAAAGCAGACACCATATCTTTTAACTTATATGATTTTGGATTACCTTCGTTTAAAGATTTATTTTACATGGATGAAAGAATAGGACATATCTAAGGGGATTCTGAGAGAAATTAATTAATGAATTTTACTCTGTTATATTACGTGTCTCAGTCAAAAAAGGTGTAAACAGCTGGTGCTTTGAGGAGGATGCAGCAGGAGCAGCTGGAGTGTTTTCCTCCACTGCAATCTGAAGGCCTCTGGGCCAGGCTGTGGAACTGTACTGTGAAAACTGCAGGTCAAGATGGTTCATTTTGGAGGACAGAAGAGAAAGGCATCAACTGCTAGCCTTAAGGACTGCTTGCTTTGGACCCAAGAACCACGCGTCCTGTAAAAGCGCTTGTTCTGTTTTTTTTCTCATATTCATCAAAAGGTTCATTTGTTTCTCTTGCTTCCAAGAATCCGCAGCTGTGTCACGAGAAGGGAAGGTGGAGAAAGCCCTGCTCTGGAAGTCCCGTGGTTGAGGGCTG
Source organism: Pseudorca crassidens (assembly GCF_039906515.1). NCBI lineage: Eukaryota > Metazoa > Chordata > Mammalia > Artiodactyla > Delphinidae > Pseudorca > Pseudorca crassidens. The sequence goes on from NC_090307.1 coordinate 61,175,465, forward strand.
AGAATACTAAACACTGTCTCTTCTGTCTCCTGTTAGTGATGCAGGCCTTGGAGTGAGGGTCCTGGAGAGTTTGGACACTGTTAGAATCTCTGGTTTTTTCCTCTTCTGTCTCTTCTTTTTGGAAGGGGAAGAGAAAAAATGGAAAATATTTTAGCTAGGAGGTAAACATATCTGCTTTAGGTAACCTTGAAAGTTCTAGGAGATTTTCAGTCTGGTAACCTGGAATTATGTACCTAGAAAAGAGAGAGGGAAGAAACACGACAATTTTTGATGGGTTTTGATTTCAAAAATGTCTTTAGGACCAGAGAAATGGAATGGAAAACAAAGCATGCCGCTTGTAGTCCTAGAGGGACCCTGTTTGGGATAAGGCCAGAGACCTCTGAGACAGGCACACGGTGGCAGGCAAGTGGTTCCTATAGAGGATGAACTTTGAAATTATAAAGCAGGTCGTTATTCTCTTCTGTATCTCTCCTACGTATAAAAAAGCAACCCTTCATTCCCTTTGTTCAAAGCAAAGGGAATTGGCTATTGTCCAAGTGTAAGAAAATTATGTTTGGACTTCCCTAGTAGCGCAGTGGTTAAGAATCCACCTGCCAGTGCAGGGGACACAGGCTTGAGCCCTGGTCCAGGAAGATCCCACATGCCGCGGAGCAACTAAGCCCGTGCGCCACAACTACTGAGCCTGCGCTCTAGGGCCCGTGAGCTACGACTGCTGAGCCCGTGTGCTACAACTGCTGAAGCCCGCATGCCTAGAGCCTGTGCTCCGCAACAAGAGAAGCCACCGCAATGAGAAGCCCACGCACCACAATGAAGAGTAGCCCCCGTTCGCCGCAACGAGAGAAAGCCCGCGTGCAGCAACGAGGACCCAATACAGCCAAAGATAGATAGATAAGTAAATAAATAAATTTATTTAAATAAAAGAGGGCTTCCCTGGTGGCACAGTGGTTGAGAGTCCGCCTGCCAATGCATGGGACACGGGTTCGTGTCCCAGTCCGGGAAGATCCCACATGCCACGGAGTGGCTGGGCCCGTGAGCCATGGCCGCCGAGCCTGTGCATCCAGAGCCTGTGCCCCGCAACGGGAGAGGCCACAACAGTGAGAGGCCCGCGTACCGCAAAAAAAAGAAAAAGAAAATTATGTTTTTTCTGTGATAAGAAGTGATGTCCACTAAGCACAAAGGACAAGTGACAAACTAATGGAGTTTCTGTTTATCCTGAAGGTTTAGAAGCTGATGATTGCTTTCATTCAAGAATAGTGTAGTATACACTTTCCATGTCTGGGTGTATGATTATTACAATAGTTATTCAAATGTTGCTACAGCTTGGGGCTGCTACCCCTGGCATGTTGCTCCCCTTTCCCAAATTGCATTTTTTCTTCTACTGTGGTGGCAGCTTTACAATATAGTGACTTGATGCTTTTGCAGGAGGTGAATGACACCTGGACAAATGGTTCTTTGATTCCTATAGCTTTGGAGTATTTATAAGCCAGCAGCAAAACCACCTATTTTTCCTGGGGAAATTATGATGGTTACAGTAGTCGTTCAAAAATACAAAAACGAGAGATTTCCTTCTAATTGCTTCTTAGAATTATTTTCTTTATTTATATTTTTTCTTTTTTTTTAAATACTGAATATAGTTCTCTGTGCTACACAGTAAGTCCTTGTTGGTTATCTATTTCATAGAGAGTAGTGTGTATATATTCATCCCAAACTCCTATTTTTATTTTTATTATAGAAATTATAAATGTATACAGAGATAGACAGAATGATGTCATGAACTCAATATACCCAGCATCCGACTTCAGAACCAACAGTATGTGACAAGTTACTTCCTCTGTGTGTCCACCTGCTCCCCCCTGATGATTTTGAAGCAGTCTTAGTCATCATATCATGTAACTTGTAAATGTTTTCTAAAACAGGAGTTGGCAACCTTTTTTTGCGAAGGGCCAGACAGTAAATTTTGTAGGGCACAGGGTCTTAGTTATTATAGCTCTTCATCTCTGCCATTGTAGCAGGAAAGCAGCCACAGACAACACAAAAATGGATGAATGTGGCTGTTCTCCATACAGCTTTATGTATGGACACTGAAATTTGACTTTCATGTCATTTTCATTGTCACAAAATACTATTCTTCTTCGGATTTTTTTCAATCATTTAAAAAATGTAAAAAACATTCTGAGCTTGCGAGCTGTACAAAACAGGTGGCAGGATGGACTTAGCCTCAAACCCCTGCTCTAAAAGATAAGAGCTCTTAAAAAAAAATAGAATAATCACCGTGTATGCCCTGCGAAAACAGTGTTCATATATCCTTGGCTGTCTTGTAGCTTTATTTCTTTTAGCAGTTGTTTCATTTGTGATTGCAGTAAAGTTCACACTTTGCAACTGGGTGGTGAGTGTCTTAAGTCCTTTTTGTCTTTAGACTCCCTGTTCATTTCCCTCCATTTGTGATGGTTGTTATTGTTGTGGAAAGTGGGTTTGTCCTGCACAGTCCTCCCGTGTTTTGAGTTTTGCTTATTGCCCTATGGTAGCGTCATTTAACGTGTTCTGACTGCTGTGTTTCTTGCAAATTATGTCTCCTTTTGTGATGTTATCAGCCACTGATGATCATTCCTAGGGTCATTAATTCATTCAGGGTTGCAGAACTGTCCCATTCTCAGTCCTTCTTTGTTTAGTCACTACAATACTTCTAAAAAGAAAAAAGCTCTCCCATTATCAACCATTTGGGTATCCTGGTATATAAATCGTAAAGGGAAGGTGGTATTGATACTTGATATTTTTGTCCTTTTAAGCAAATTGTCAAAAATAGTGAGGTAGTTCACTGGTAGTTCACAAGTGACCAAAGGGGTTATTTAGTATTATTGTCATTGATGTCATCATTGTCATCATCAACCTGTGGATATAAACACATTTGATGAGTTTCGATCCATTGCACTTACTATCTTTATTGCTGCTCAGATCTTCCACCCCTAAACAGTGGGGTTTACCTGACCTGGACCATCTCAATGGCTTTCTTGCTTTGTGGTGTAACCATATGTTCCAGGCTTGTATTTTCCACCTTAATGACCTAGAATTGGCCGTTTCTCCAAGGAGCGCTGGTTCTTTTTCAGGGGGAACTGGTAATTAGAACTTACAATCTGATCACAGAGTTGCTTATTCCTACTCATTATTGTTTCTGGATCTTCCCATCCTATGGAGCTGGGATATATACGTATGCATATACACACATTTAAGAATAAAGCCTGTCCTGAGATCGTATTAACAATTCAAATTCAGAACTACAGGGCTTTTAACCTTTATCTTGCGCCTTTATCTTCTTTCAACTATGTTTTCAGAAAAGAGTTGTATGTTTTAAGGCATATTGATTGGGGAAAAGTGACGTTCTTAGCCTTGTTTATGTTTAACTAGCCTTGCCTCTTAGATTATGGACAACTCGGTAGGTTCTGCCATCTTCCTCATGGTCAAGTGCTGTTATCACAGTTTTGAAGTAAACAGGGTCAAGTCCTAGCCTTGCAGACCCAAACCTTTAACCCAACAGGAAATGTCAGTCAGCATCAGGTTCCTTAGTTTGATGTGGCTAGATTAGTCCCGTCAACAGATTTTAAGACTAAGGAACTTCTAATTTCATTGGTATTTCTTTTTTTTTTTTTTGGTATTTCTAATTACTGCATTCATTATATATATCCTATATTATTTGGATGAACTTTTAAATAAAATTTAAACACAAATTGTTAAATTTTATTCATGTATTGTAAACATATATTGAACTATGTCTAAATATCAGAATGAGGTTCTAAATTTTTGTAATCAAATTCTTTACTTGAATATGCCTATAAGACTATCATATGTTCGAATAATATGTTACTTTGGCTATCTGTATACCCATTAGCCAGTTGAAGAATACGTGTCAATAGATATTCACAGTATATAAGAACTTCTGGTTCAGTATTCCAAGTTGATAAATATTTGTGTTAGCTTGGTTATGGGATAGAAATCAAGGTCAGTACCATCTGAGTTATTAAAATTAAAAAATACATGGGCTCCCAGAAAGTAGATTTGTTGAGGTATTCAATTATTATTGGATTTAGATTACAGGAAATGTTTTAAACAAAATTATTCCTGGCTCTGCTGATACTATTAGTGATCCCAGTGGTAAGAATTTCAACCGGTATCTTACAAATGGGCATATTTGAAAGTGGAGCGAGACGGACTATTTTCTCTATTAAAGAAATGAAAGTGCGTTTAATCCTCACCCGTATGGCTAAGGAGGGGCGAATGGCTCTCCTGTATCTTCTCTTGGCCCCTGCACTCAGAGTGGCTCCAAAATGGGATTCATTTGCTCCCAGCGCTGCTAACTGCCCAGACCTCAATTTCTTTCAATCATTGCTCTGATTATTGCAAAACTCTTTCTGAAAGACTTAATATGTATCTTTTTTTGCTGGTAAATTACTGCTCATTTAGAAGTCCTAGAGTTAGTCCACTGCAGAAAGAAGGTTGGAAGTCTAATTTAAATAACTATCAGGACTTCTTTTCAGGCTTGCTCAAATTGAAATGCACGCGTGTTTGAAGATGCTCTTGCTTTTCTAAAAAGCTGCATTTAACCCATTAAGATCATTTCCTTGCAGATTTGGCCGTTATGGTTGTCTCATTAAGTTGACAAAAGATGGGTCAGCAGTTTCTTTAACTCCTGGACACCTGGTGCCGAGCTCTGCCTGGAACCGGGGATTTTGTCCTGAGGACTCGGAGCCTCTCTTATGGGGAAACTCATATTCTAAAGAACAATCGCAGTCCCATCCTTGGTGATGCCTCATTGTCCTGCTGTAATGCTATTAAGAACCAGCTCTCCAGTCCTTGTCAGGGCCTCCTCTTCTAACTCTGAAATTGAGAGAAAACTGCCTGACAAAGGTGCTGTCTCTACCCAGTGGACATTTTCATCATTTTGTTTTGCGGGAATGACAGTCTCCCCATAGTTTCCTTGCTGCTCAGGGGTACCCCAGGTTCTGAGCACATTGTCACGTCTGGTCCTCCCTGTCGTGGGGAGAGGCAGACAGGGAGAGGGACTCGGCCCTTTCACATCGTCCAGCATCAGAGAAAATGGGCCAGCCATGGTTCCCTGCCTTCCCTGTTGAATTCTGACCTAAGGAAGAGTATCTGGGGACCAAAAGGCATCTTAAAAATCAGTCTGTTCAGTTACCCATTCAGTGCCTAAATCCCTTTCAGTATTACGCAAGATGGAGGAGATATGGGGACATATGTATATGTATAGTTGATTCACTTTGTTATAAAGCAGAAACTAACACACCATTGTAAAGCAATTATACTCCGATAAAGATGTTTAAAAAAATGGATATATATATATATCCATTCTCTTTCAGATCCTTTTCCTTTATAGGTTATTACAAAATAGTGAGTATAGTTCCTTGTGCTGTACAATAGGTCCTTGATGGTTATCTCTTTTTTATATAATAGTGTGTATATATTACTCCCTAATTTATCTCTCCCCCACCACCTTTCCCCTTTGGTAACGTAAATTTGTTTTCTATTTCTGTGGGTCTATTTCCATTTTTTGAATAAGTTCATTTGTATCCTTTTTTTAGATTCCACATATAAGTGATATCATATGATATTTGTCTTTCTCTGTCTGACTCACTTCACTTAGTATGATAATCTCTAGGTCCATCCGTGTTGCTGCAGATGGCATTATTTCACTTTTTCTATGGCTGAGTAATATTCCATTGCATATATATGACACATCTTCTTAAACCAATCATCTTGACGCACGTGATCTGAGAACTGGGCTAATACAGAACCGACAGGTGCTGTTGGACCTGCTGAATGTATTCAGCCTCAGGAAACAAGACCAGGATTAAAGTGTGAATGCCAGGATTTCAAAGGGAAAGAATGAATATGGCCCTCAGAAGCACATCTTTCTCTGGCGTTTGGGCACGTGATCTGTTCTCGTTTTAATCCTCCCCCCGTCCCTGTCCCCATGGTCTTTGGTCCTTTTCTTGGGGCGCCCCCTCCTCTCCTGTCCTGTCACTTTCCATCTGGCACTGGCATCGCCTCTTCTTTCTCTGCGGGTCTCACTTCTTCCTCTTCCTTTTGTTCTCTCCGTCTCCCTGCCTCTCCCTCCCGCCTTCCACAGACCTTCCTGGTTTGTTTCTCTGCTCATCTCATTCCCCTTACGTGTGGCCTCAGTGGTCGACAGTCTTCAGGCAGCTATTCTGCTCACGTTTTCCAAGTGGGATTTTCAACTTGCATGAAATTCCTGGTGATGCCACAAATTTAAATGAGTCAATCTGAGTAATTAATCTTATAGATATTTAAATTTTGCCATGCGTCCCTAATTCTAAATATACATTTTAGTAGTAGCTACATGCTCTTCAGTTAAATTATCTTAAGCACGCTTAATCTTACTTGGTTTGGTTTGTATTTTCCATTTTTGGGAATATCCACTTACGGATACTGAATATATGAGTCTCAAGGAGCATCCTTGCCTGATGGAAAGAGGTCAGAGTTAGACAGCATCTCATATAGTATTATAGGGAATTTATCATGCTTCAAAATATTAAAAATGGGAATTATTTTAATTTAAAAATGCTATCGAGGGCTTCCCTGGTGGCACAGTGGTTGAGAGTCCGCCTGCCGATGCAGGGGACACGGGTTCGTGCCCCGGTCCGGGAAGATCCCACATACCGCGGAGCGGCTAGGCCCGTGAGCCATGGCCACTGAGCCTGTGCATCCGGAGCCTGTGCTCCGCAACAGGAGAGGCCACAACAGTGAGAGGCCCGCGTACCGGAAAAAAAAAAAAAATTGCTATCGATTAAGAGAATAAATGAATTTGTACCATAAAAGGCATGCAGTACCACAGAAATATAAATATTCTTCTGAATATTTGATCTTTTACCCAAGATAAGCTGATTTTTTCCCCCATTGTATTGGAAATATTAATAAGAAAATGTCAGTGATTTAGGCCAATTCCCTGTCCTGTTTGATCTGTTTGTAGTATTTAAAAGGAGTTGGAAAATAACTTGATTTTAGGAGCCATTTGAATTCCCATTAAAAAACAAAATTTTTTTTTTAAAGGAAGGTTTTATTTATTTATTTATTATTTATTTTTTTGGCTGTCTTGGGTCTTTGTTGCTGCCCGCGGGTTTTCTCTAGTTGCAGTGAGCGGGGGCTACTCTTTGTTGCGGTGTGCGGGCTTCTTACTGCGGTGGCTTCTCTTGTTGTGGAGCATGGGCTCTAGGCACGTGGGTTTCAACAGTTGGGGCACGCGGGCTCAGTATTGTGGCTCGTGGGCTCTAGAGCGCAGGCTAAGTAGTTGTGGCGCACGGACTTAGTTGCTCCACGGCACATGGGATCTCCCTGGACCAGGGCTTGAACCCGTGTCCCCTGCATTGGCAGGCGGATTCTTAACCACTGTGCCACCAGAGAAGTCCAAAAAACACAATTCTTATAAATAGATAATAACTCTCTATAGAGATTTTTAGGTTATTCATCCAAAAAAATAACCTTAAAATTTTTATTCCCTTTTGACCTAATAATTTTAGGAAATAGGGATTGTCCTAAGATCATTTATAATAGTGACATATATAAATAATTTAAATGTGTAGCAAGACAGAACTACTTATATAAATAATGGCTACAGCCATACAGTGGAAAACATTAAAAAGCATGTTTTTGAAATTATCTAATGCTATGAAAAATTCTACAGATATCACAAGAAATTTAAATGAAGAGATCATATATATATATCATATATATCATATATGATATATATATCATATATGATATATATGATATATATATATATCATAGAATATGCTATATAGAATATGAGTTTCCCCATAAGAGAGGCTCCGAGTCCTCAGGACAAAATCCCTGGGTCCAGGCAGAGCTCGGCACCAGGTGTCCAGGATCATATATATATATATCATATATATCATATATGATATATATATATGATATATATATTATGATATATAATATATGATATATATAATATATATCATATATAATATATACGTATATATATAATATCATATATTATATATATATAAAACCACTATTTCAAAGTTTATTTAAATTAAAATGATCTGTAACAAAAAGTGAACTAAACCTTGCCAATGCTTATTCTTTTTCTTTTCTTTTCTCTTCCTTTCTTTCTTTTGTTTTGGTATAATTGCCATTCTACTGGGTATGAAGTGATATCTCATTGTGGTCTTGATTTGCATTTCCCTAATGGCTAATGATGTTGAGCATCTTTTCATGTGCTTATTGGTCATTTCTGTATCTTCTTTGGGGAAAATGTCTATTTAAGTCCTTTGTGCATTTTAAAATTGGATTGTTTGGTTTTTGTTGCTGTTGTTTTGCTGAGTTGTAGAGCTTCTTTATGTATTCAGGATATTAATCCCTTATGAGATAAGTTATTTGTAAATATTTTCTCTCATTCTGTTGTTGTATTTTTACTCTCTTGGTAGTGTCCTTTGATGCACAAAAGTTTGTATTTTGATGAAGTCAAGTTTACCTATTTTTTTCTTTTGTTGCCTGTGATTTTTTTGTTGATTTCTTTTGTTGCCTGTGATTTCTTTTGTTGCCTGTTGCATTGTATTTAAGAAATCAATTCCAAATCTAGGATCATGAAGATTTCCCCCTATGTTTTCTTCTGAGAGATTTATACTTTTAGCTCTTAATTTTAGGTATTTGATCATTTGATTTAATTTTGTATAAAATGAAAGCCAAGTTCATTGTTTTGCACATGGATGTCCAGTTTTACCAGCACCATTTCTTGAAAAAAGTATCATTTCCCCATTGAATGGTCTTGGCACCCATGTCAAAAATCCACTGACCAGACCTGTGAGGGTCTATTTCTGGGTTCTCTGTCCTATTCCATTGGTCTATGTCTGTCCTTATGCTAGTACCACACTGTGTTTTGATTACAGTAGCTTTGTAGTAAGTTTTGAAGTTGAGAAGTGTGAGTCCTCCAACTTTGTTATTTTATTTTGGCTACAGTGACGGCTTTTGAATAGAACTGTTGCTAGCCCATAAGACCTAAACTGGCCTTAAAGATTTGCTGTGTAACTCTGACAAATCAGTATTCATGATTATTGCGCATCTCTGAAAAGCCACAGGAGTTTTCAATATCCTGATATTCATTGTATTACTGTCCTATTGCTGCTGTAACAAGTTACCACAAACTTAGTGGCTTCATTATCTCACTGTTCTGGAGGTCAGCAGTCCTGAAATAAGGTGATGGCAGGGCTGGCTCCTTCTGAAAGCTGTAGAGGAGGATCTGTCCTTTGTTTCTGCAGCTTCCAGAAGCTTCCTGCATTTCGTGGCCCATGGTCCCTTCCTCAGTCTTCAAAGCACTTGCTTCTCTGGTCACATCTCCTTCTGCATCTGACCTTCCTACTTTCTCCTACCTTATCATTACATTGGGCCTACCTGGATAATCTAGCATAATCTTCCCATCTCTAGATCCTTATTTTTTTATTATTATTTTTTGATGGTGCTAATATATCCTTTAATGGCAGAATGTGGTAATTATTGAATTAATTATTGCTAACATAGTTTTCAAATGAAAAAAGAATAGGAAAAAAACACAAATTAAACATGACACAACCTGACCAAACACATGTCAAATTACAGTTTCAAGGTTATTTTACAAAATACCATAGATCCTTATTTTAATCTCATCTGCAAACTCCCAGGTTCTGGTGACCAGGGAGTCGACATCTTTGGGGGCCGCTATTTTGCCTACTACGATTACAACGACTGGGCAGTGTTGCTGACAGAGGGGCACACAGATCCTCTAAAATATCCTTTTGTTTTTCCCTGTTGGTATCCCTTGCAAATAAAGATTCACTGTCCAGTTGTAAGGATCAGGTATAAGTCTGTTAATATAACAATCTCACATTTCTTTCCTACCTATGGAACTTTTTTCCACTGAGACTATGACTCCTAGAGTCAGCAAATATTAATTGAGCTCTATTCCCTGTGCACCCATGTCCACAAAATGAATACATCTGTTTCATGACCTTGAGGAACTTATAATCTCCTAGAAGAGAAAGATGGTGCTGCAGTGTAACCCACTTTTAAAAATTTTCTTTCTTTTTTATTTAATTTTTATTTTATATTAGGGTATAGTTGATTTACAATGTTGTGTTAGTTTCAGGTGTACAGCAAAGTGATTCAGTATATATATCCATTATTTTTCAGATTCTTTTCCCATATAGGTTTTTACAGAGTATTGAGTAGAGTTCCCTGTGCTATACAGTAGGTCCTTGTTGATTATCTATTTTATATATAGTAGTGTGTGTATGTTAATCCCAACCTCCTAATTTATCCCTCCCCTGACCTTTCCCCTTTAGTAACCATAAGTTTGTTTTCTATGTCTACGAGTCTGTTTCTGTTTTATAAATAAGTTCATTTGTATTGTTTTTTAGATTCCACATATGAGTGATATAATATGATATTTGTCTTTCTCTGTCTGACTTGCTTCACTTAGTGTGATAACCTCTAGGTCCATCCATGTTGCTGCAAATGGCATTATTTCTATCTTTTTTATGGCTGAGTAGTATTCCATTGTATATATGTACCACATCTTCTTTATCCATTCGCCTGTCAATGGACATTTAGGTTGCTTCCATGTCCTGGCTATTGTATATAATGCTGCTATGATCATTGGGGAGCATGTATCTTTTCAAATTATGGTTTTCTCCAGGTATATGCCCAGGAGTGGGATTGCTGGATCATATGGTAACCCACTTTTATAGATTATATTTCCCAAATAGCTTTAGAATCCCTCCCTTCCTATCTCTCATCCCTCCTTTTGTCGTGTGTTACTATGATTTTTGCAGAAAATACAGCCAGTTTCCTTGACATCAGTTGGGCTCCCACACTCCTTGCTTTGGGCCTTTACCGTACCCACAGATGTGCTCACGTCACCCTTTTGCCAAAAATCCTTGTGTTCTTGGCATCAGGATAAACTGTAACCCTCCACAGGTCCTATTCCTGGGTGTGGGCTCCACCATTCCAGCCTCATCACCTGCCATTCCAGGAGCACATTGTGTTCTAGTGGAATAGAATAAACCTACCGCCCCACAGTTCAGCAGTCTTGGCTGTTGACTTTTACAGAGCTCTTCTCACTTACTGGCTCCATTTTTCCTCCTTCACTGCCCGAGAAAGTCCTGTGCACCCCCAGTTCTGGCCTCAAGTCATGCTTTCTAGAGAGCCAACCCTCACCCCCCTCGCTGGTGAGGAGGCTCTTTTTCCTGGGTTTACTCTGTCAGGCAGTTCCTCGGTCTGTAGTGTAATTAGTGCCTTACCTGTCTATTTTTCTAACCAGACTATGGATTCAATTAGGTAAGGGATGGTTCTCTTAACCCCATGCTCCCTGTGTATGTAGAGTGCCTGCCTCATAAAAGATGTTTATTAAGTGTGGGTTGAATGAATGCTTGGATCCACCTACGTGTGAATGATGTAATAGAAAATACCTGCAGATTGAAGCAAGATCTATGATAGCATGTGGATTCTAAGCTAAAATGATTGCTAGCTGCACTCTTCTCCTTTCTATATACTGTTTCTCTTGAAGAAGCTGAATCTAACTTTCTGTGTGATTAAATACATGGGCTTAAAAAAAAGTCCCATTCCTGAGAGTTCATGTGACTCATTGGAGTTCTGTAAAGCTGTTAGTTTGAAGCTGTTTATTTTAAAGGATAAATTTGTGGCATGAAGTCAACAGCTATGAAGTAAAGCTCCTCTCAACATATATATGAATCCAACACAGAGGTTTTCTTAACCTTGACTGCCCTCAGTACATCCTTGAATACTTGTGAGGGATCCATAAGGGCACACTTTAAAATTCTTTTGAATAAACATTCTTTTGAGACAGGCTTATTTCATTAGGACAAATATTACAAGATGACTATAGAAGTATATTCTTACAAGATTCATGCCACAAGTAAGTAAATAAATAAGTAGATAGCCCTTTTGTTTTTGTCATTGTTAATAAACAAAACAAATAATTATAAATGTGAAGTATGCCTTTCTTCAGGGCTCTTTTTTTTTTTTTTCAAAACGAGATTAGGTTTTTTTTCAGTCTGAAAAAGACAAACTTAATTTTATAGAGTAGTAGGTCTAAGGTTACTCCTAGTGGTAGAATTTAATTATTTATTATATTTATTTGGGGGAGAGGATGGGAGACAATGTATGAATACAGAGAGAAATACTTTCTCCTGTTGTATTAATTAATAATGCTGGATTGATGTTGTTTTAACTTCTCAGTGCCCTTTGTCAGACCAAATTAATGGGATTTAGTAATAAAAAAGACTCACATAGGATATATAAGGTATATATTTAATGTCACATTCAGATCTATGACTCTTTAAGCTACTAACAAGGCTGTTTTGACAGCTAGTACTAAAGATGGTGGGAACTGTTCTTCCGCGGGCCCGACGTTTCCTTCGCTGTGGCAGGAACTGTACTGGCGCAGCACCGGGATGCCTTGTCTCTTTCCACGCGCGGCTGCTGGACCGGAAGCCGGGAGCACGCCCGGCCCAGTCCCTCCTTTGGGAGCTCACTCCCCACGGCAGCCCTTCCTCCATCCTGCGAGTTTGCCAGCAGCACCCCACGTGGGGGGCCGGGGATGGTGTGGTTTTGCAGTGCGGCCCGTGGCTGGGTGGGTGAGTCTAATTCCGTGCTTCAGTTCTCTCAAGCTGATGGTTACCGCGCATCGGCCGTGTTCTGCGTATTCTGCAGGGCCAGGTCCACGGGTACTAAATGAGGTGTTTGACAGCCTGTCCGCCTTTCTTCTTGAACTCATCCCTCAGCTGGTCCAGAATCCGGGCAGGGACTTGTGGTCCCGATCATTAGGCAAGTGTCTTTGGGCATGTATATCTTTAACTTCTCACAACTGCCCTGACAGAGTTGTATTGTCCCCTTACAGATGAGGAAAGGGGGGCCCCAGGAGCATAAATCACTCTGACGTTAGGTTTGGCACCCTGGTCCGTCTACTCCCAAACTCATGTCCGTTAGGACATACTGACAAAGAAAATATCACAGCAAAAGCTTCTAAAAGGCTGTGCTTAATATAAATCACTGAGTTCTACAGGTGAGTTTTATTATTGGTAGCCTGGCCTGTTCATACCTATAAACACAAACATTTTCATACGGTCTGCGAGTCCCTGAATACACAGGTGCGCGCCCACCTCCCCCGGGCCTCTTGTTCTCTCTCCTCTGACCGGGCCACTCCTTTTCTTCCACCCTCCCCTTTGCCTGGCAGTTCCTACTTACCCTTCAGATCTCAGCTCCAATGTCACTTCCTCAAAACGGCACCATATCTAAAGACGGCCTCATTGTGATTTCTGCCAGCCACCTGCCTTGGCCATCATTGGTGATCATGCATCCATTTCAAGCCTGTATTCCCCAGCAACTGAAGCACTACTGTGAACACTGGGGCCACTTTTCTGTTGTCCACTCTTGTGAGCCTAGTGTCCTAACACAGTGACAGCACGTGGATGGCACCCAGCATGGTTGCTGGGTGAATAATTGGACATAATGCTTGGTGTCGTGCATTTGCCTTAAGGTCTTTGCCCATTGTTTTCTCCTTAATACTTGCAAATAACATGTTAAAGATAGCCTCTTTCCTGATAATTGTAAGAAAAAGAATATATAGGACTGAAATCTATAATCTTTCTTGAGGCTTTAAACTGTGGGAAGCAGAGAATGGATTTCCAAGTGTGCGTAACTAAGGACTTAATTAACGTCTCCGGGATAGTGTAAAGACAACACTGTTCCAGTGTTGGAACCTGCTTTTTGTGGTCCTGGGCTGTGGGATGTGCAAAGGAACTTCTCTCCTAGCATTTCAGTGTCAGGCAATATTAAGCACCTACTTCTGCTTGGTTCTGATGGCTCCAGGAAGAAAATCCTAAAGCTGAGACTCATCCTTCAGAACTTATGCTAATACCTACTTACATTTTTAATGTAGCTCTTGATAAGTTGTTTATCAGTTCATGTATAAAATGAGGTCAGTCATAGGGTAGTGTGCGAATTAATTTTGTTTCCAAGCCAAGTATAAAAAAAATGATTAAGTATTACAGAAAGACTAAATGTTAATAGTTTGGGAGCAAAATGAAGAATTTTTCCATGTGCTTTTTCCTCTCCTCCTGTTGAGGCAGAATAACATAATGAACATTTTAAAGGGGCAAAACCAAAGACATTTCTGAACACTTAATTTTGCATCCCTCAAATCCTGAAAGTGTTGATCGAGGCAGAATTTCAGTTTCTGGGCACCTGTTTTCCTGGAACAACTGCCATGGTTAATAAACCGTGGAAGCAAGATCTGTAAGGAGGTAACATCAGTAACATCCATTCTGTGCCTTCAGATGTCTTCCTGGTTCCATATGACAGCTGATATTGTTTCTTTCTGCTCTCCCCATCCCCGTGTTTACAGGGCATTGATGTACGGGATGCTCCTCTGAAGGAAATAAAGGTGACTAGTTCCCGGCGATTCATAGCATCGTTTAATGTCATGAATACAACCAAACGAGATGCTGGAAAATACCGCTGCATGATTCGAACCGATGGAGGAGTTGGCCTATCCAACTATGCAGAATTGGTAGTTAAAGGTATTTAATGTTATTTTTATACCTCCAAATAGTCTATTAAAAGAGACATGTGGGATGGTTGTGAGTTCGTGATTTGTTGAAAGCTCAGACTTACTCTCGTCTGTTTCTGAACAGTAGTTTGGTGACAGGCTGTATGGATGGATTACATTTTAAGTACAAATTTTGCACCTGAGCAATACTTTTGAAAAATGTATTTTATTTATGTTGGTTCAGTTGCATACAAAGCAATGAATGTGCTCCGGGAAAGTTCTTTTGCCAACTCTGTGTACAGAGATTGCAACCCTATAAATTTTTTTTTAAGGAATAAAATTTTTTTACTGATAGAAAATCACTTAAAATGCAAATATTCCCCAGCCACGGTGTTTATGATAGCAGGGTGGTTAATAAAATGAAGCAGTGTCAGTATAAAAATGTGCCGTCATATCATACAAGCCACATTGATAGTAGTGGGTTAACATTCATAATGTTGCTGTTAGGTTCTATTACTATATTTTGCATGACTGAAAAATTGAGTCATTATATTCAGGAAGGTGGGAGACGAGTAAAAAAAGGTGGGGGATAAATTTCCTTTGGCTGGTCTGATGTTTTTTGTGTGTGCATGGACTTAGGAGTTTATAGTATTAAGCTGGTAAGGCAATTTTGGTCCCAGACAGAATTTGGACTTTTAGATATACCGTGAGGCATTTTTATACCTTGTAGCAAGCCATTGCTGCTTCCTCCTACGGGAAGACAATGATGCCTGCTTGTCACATGTTCTCCCCTGCATTTATTAAATGGGGAACATAAAATTGGTCTCTTTTGAATGGACTGTTCCTTTTGTCAGCAAATTTCTCTATGTCGGCAGTTTTACAGACTGCAGGGTTCAAACCCCAGAGCTAGCTGTGTGGGCGTGGTCCTATGGCTTACCCTCTCCGTGCTTCTGTTTCCTCATGTTTAAAATAGACATAATAGGGCTTCCCTGGTGGTGCAGTGATTGAGAGTCCGCCTGCCAATGCAGGGGACACGGGTTCGTGCCCCAGTGCAGGAAGATCCCACGTGCCGCGGAGCGGCTGGGCCCGTGAGCCATGGATACTGAGCCTGCGCGTCCGGAGCCTGTGCTCCGCAACGGGAGAGGCCACAACAGTGAGAGGCCCATATACGGCCAAAAAAAATAAATAAATAAAGAAAATAAAATAAAATAGACATAATAATGTGACCGACCCTAAAGGGCCATCAGGAGGACCAGATGCAAAAGGTATGTGAATGGCACTTAGAACAGGAGACCCAGTAGGCAACCGGCACCTGTTCAGGCTGTGATGGGGCATTGAGTGGCTCTTATTCTCCGTTCTAGTCCATCAGTGGTCCTCATCTGAGAATGCATGGCTGAACCACCTTTCCAAATAAAACAAAATACAAATACCTGCCCACCTATTCTCTACCACCATTACCACACCCATGTTGAATCAGAATCTCTGGGACCAGAGCCTCTGCCATAAAATCTATAGGTGATCCAGGCAGACGCTACTGCTGTGACATCAGCTCTGCCAACGTTAGTCACGCCTGGCTTGGGGGGAGCTTGCCCCCAGCACTGTTTATCTGCAGCAGTGGCTAATGTTCTGTGGAAGGAAGCCAGGAAGCACACCCTGCAATATCTGCTCACATGGTCTAATTTGCCACACCAGAGCCTTGTGATTTTGGGTTTGTAGTGAAACTGTAGCCCGTCTGGCTAGTTTCTGAGTTTAGGTTTTACCTGTAAGAAAACTAAAACTCTGCATATATGTGCACACCCTCCCCTGCAGAAGCCTCTCGGGGAAGCGAGGGGTTTCCTTGTGGAAAATGGACACCATTTGCCAACAGATCCAGCAGAACGGCCGCTGCGCTGTTGCCACGGCTGAGTTCTTTATTGTCATCACTGTCACTTAATTTTCATCTTGGTCCCGTTCTTTGTGACTGTGTTCTGTTTTCTGATTTCTGGTTGCTACAGTGCTTCACTGTGCCCGTGCCTGGTGAGGCGTGGTGCTTTGTAATCAGTACGATAGAAATCTAGTCACCTCTTTAAAAATTGCCTGTGTGGGAAAGTTAATTTGTTGGGAGTCCTAAGCAAGTCAGAAATTTCTAGTCTGCCACAACACACATAAGCACAGAGCCTGAGTGGGTCCTTACTCACATTTCTGCCACACGTTTTCCTGCCTTACGACAACGTGGAGGGATCTTGGGTCATGGTGATAAAATGTCCAGGCACCCTTTGCATCTCTGCACCCTGCCACAGCTGGTGACAATTGGCTTGCAGATATGGCTCAAATCTGGAGTTTGACTTTTCCTCCATTTATAATTTTTATAGCCATATTTTGCATGTATTTGATTTTTCAAAATGAGATAACATGCTGGATTCTACTAATTAAATAAAGCACTGCATTGACACAATTACTTTAAAATATATAATGGCATGTTTAGGCCACCTGTATGATTGAATACTTTGTATATGCATGTGTTTAGAGTGCTAATTTTTTCAAAATGGGAAAAACTTAAGTCCAAAGAGTTTATAACTTCCTTAAGGTCATTCCCTGATTTGATGCTGGCCCACAAATGAAGCCCAGGTCATTTTAAACTATCATTCTTGTCTGTTTTATGTCTACCACTGCTTTTGGTAATCAAAGACATAAAAATATTTCATGTAATCTCCACAATTCATGTATATATACATATATGCCAAAATCATATTTAATTATAGGAGACATATATTAGGAATTCATATATGTATATCAATTAGATATATGTATATGATATGTATCTATAGGTATATAAATTCTTTCTTTGCTGGCTTGATTTAGAATTATTTTTATCATGCCCTTTCACTTGGATTAAATATTTTAAATTGCTTTTTATCACTTAGTATAGATTGAGTTCCTTCCTTCTTTCCCTTTGAGAAAATGTATTCAAAATTTAAATATTGAGATTGGTTCAAGATGGCGGAGTAGAAGGACGTGCTCTCACTACCTCTTCCAAGAGCACCTGAATCACAACTAACTGCTGAACAATCATCGACAGGAAGACACTGGAACTCACCAAAAAAGGTACCCCACATCCAAAGACAAAGGAGAAGCCACAATGAGACGGTAGGAGGGGCACAATCACAATAAAATCAATTCCCATAACCGCTGGGTGGATGACTCACAAACTGGAGAACACTTATACCACAGAAGTCCACCCACTGGAGTGAAGGTTCTGAGCCCCCCGTCAGGCTTCCCAACCTGGGGGTCCGGCAACGGGAGGAGGAATTCCTAGAGAATCAGACTTTGAAGGCTAGTGAGATTTGATTGCAGGACTTTGACATGACTGGGGGAAACAGAGACTCCACTCTTGGAGGGCACACACAAAGTAGTGTGCGCATCGGGACCCAGGGAAGGAGCAGTGACCCCAGGGGACAGTGAGCCAGACCCACCTGCTAGTGTTGGAGGGTTTCCTGCAGAGGCTGGGGGTGGCTGTGGCTCACCATGGGGGCAAGGACACTGGCAGCAGAAGTTCTGGGAAGTAATCCTTGGTGTGAGAACCTCCCAGAGTCTGCCATTGGTCCCACCAGAGAGCCAGGTGGGCTCCAGTGTTGGGTCGCCTCAGGCCAGACAACCAACAAGGAGGGAACCCAGCCCCACCCATCAGCAGACAAGCAGATTAAAGTTTTACTGAGCTCTGCCCACCAGAGCAACAGCCAGCTCTACCCACCACCAGTCCCTCCCATCAGGAAACTTGCACAAGCCTCTTAGATAGCCTCATCCACCAGAGGGCAGACAGCAGAAGCAAGAACTACAATCCTGCAGCCTGTGGAACAAAAACCACATTCACAGAAAGATAGACAAGATGAAAAGGCAGAGGGCTATGTACCAGATGAAGGAACAAGATAAAACCCCAGAAAAGAAACTAAATGAAGTGGAGATAGGAGACCTTCCAGAGAAAGAATTCACAATAATGATAGTGAAGATGCGCCAGGAGCTTGGAAAAAGAATGGAGGCAAAGATCGAGAAGATGCAAGAAATGTTTAACAAAGACCTAGAAGAATTAAAGAACAAACAAACAGAGGTGAACAATACAGTAACTGAAATGAACAATACACTAGAGGGCTTCCCGGGTGGCGCAGTGGTTGAGAGTCCGCCTGCCGATGCAGGGGACACAGGTTCGTGCCCCGGTCCAAGAAGATCCCACATGCTGCGGAGCGGCTGGGCTGCTGAGTCTGTGCGTCCGGAGCCTGTGCTCCACAACGGGAGAGGCCGCAACAGTGGGAGGCCCGCGTACCGCAAAAAAAAAAAAAAAAAGAATACACTAGAAGGAATCAATAGCAGAATAACTGAGGCAGAAGAACAGATAAGGAACCTGGAAGACAAAATGGTGGAATTCACTGCTGCAGAACAGGGTAAAGAAAAAAGAATGAAATGAAATGAAGACAGCCTAAGAGACCTCTGGGACAACATTAAACACAACAACATTCACGTTATAGGGGTCCCAGAAGGAGAAGAGAGAGAGAAAGGACCAGAGAAAATATCTGAAGAGATTATAGTTGAAAACTTCCCTAACACGGGAAAGGAAATAGCCACCCAAGTCCAGGAAGCGCAGAGTCCCAGGCAGGAGAAACCCAAGGAGAAACATGCCGAGACACATAGTAATCGAATTGGCAAAAATTAAAGACGAAAAGTTATTGAAAGCAGCAAGGGAAAAACGACAAATAACATACAAGGGAACTCCCATAAGGTTAACGCTGACTTCTCAGCAGAAACTCTACAAGCCAGAAGGGAGTGGCATGATATACTTAAAGTGATGAAAGGGAAGAAACTACAACCAGAATTACTCTCCCAGCAAGGATCTCATTCAGATTCGATGGAGAAATCAGAAGCTTTACAGACAAGCAAAAGCTAAGAGAATTCAGCATCACCAAACCAGCTGTACAACAAATGCTAAAGGAACTTCTCTAAGTGGGAAACACAAGAGAAGAAAAGAACCTACAAAAACAAACCCAAAACAATTAAGAAAATGGTAATAGGAACATACATATAGATAATTACCTTAAACATGAATTGATTAAACGCTCCAACCAAATGACACAGGCTCGCTGAATGGATATAAAAACAAGACCCATATATATGCTGTCTACAAGAGACCCACTTCAGACCTAGGGACACATACAGACGGACAGTGAGGGGATGGAAAAAGATATTCCATGCAAATGGAAATCAAAAGAAAGCTGGAGTAACAATATTTATATCAGATAAAATAGACTTTAAAATAAAGAATGTTACAAGAGACAAGGAAGGACACTATATAATGATCAAGGGATCAATCCAAGAAGGAGATATAACAATTATAAATATATGTGCACCCAACATAGGAGCACCTCAATACATAAGGCAACTGCTAACAGCTATGGAAGAGGAAATTGACAGTAATGCAATATTAGTGGGGGACTTTAACACCTCACTTAATCCAATGGACAGATCATCCAAACAGAAAATTAATAAGGAAACACAAGCTTTAAATGATGCAATACACGAGATAGATTTAATTGATATTTAATTAAATATTCCATTCGAAAACAGCAGATTACACTTTCTTCTCAAGTGCGCATGGAACGTTCCTCCAGGATAGTGCGTTCCTCCAGGATAGATCACATCGTGGGTCGCAGATCAAGCCTTGGTAAATTTAAGAAAATTGAAATCATATCAAGCATCTTTTCTGACCACAACGCTATGAGATTAGAAACTAATTACAGGGAAAACAACGTAAAAAACAAACACATGGAGGATAAACAATATGTTACTAAATAACCAAGTTATTATAAGTAACAAGTTACAGTAATCCAGACAGTATGGTACTGGCACAAAAACAGAAATATAGATCAATGGAACAGGATAGAAAGCCCAGAGATAAACCCATGCACTTATGGTCACCTTATCTTTGATAAAGGAGGCAAGAGTATACAATGGAGAAAAGACAGCCTGTTCAATAAGTGGTGCTGGGAAAACTGGACAGCTCCATGTAAAAGAATGAAATTAGAACACTCCCTAACACCATACACAAAAATAAACTCCAAATGGATTATGAGTTGAATCAAAACTATCTAAACAAACAAAGAGCTAGCACAAAGTTGTAGTTTATAAATAATAGGAACAATATTTTAGTAAATTTGCACTAAATTTATGGTCCCCCAAATAAAATTCATCTTTTAAGTGTCTCGTTTAGCCTCAGTCTCATGAGATTTCCCCAAAAGTCAGTATGACTTACCACACGTTGAATACGGTAAAGAACAAAGATGCCCCAACCCAACAAAAGGAACTTGCGTTGCTGGTTTCTTGGTGGTCTAGGGATCTACCTGGTATCATCTTAGGGGCCAACATTTTCTCCGATGGAGATGCATTAAGTAGAAATACATTATTTCATACAGTTATCTCCTTCCCTAATGTCATGTGCGGTGCCACCCACAGTGACGCTGGCACGTGGAATGCCTTTATTTGGTGCCTGGAGAGCCATTCAGCTGGCATCTGGTACACTGTGGAAAACAAGATTGCCTCTCTCTCCTGTCTCAGACAAAGATCCAGAAGAAGTCAGTCTCAGGTTTTCAGCAATGAGAGAGACCTTCCTGGGTTGTAAAGAGCGTCTGCCATTGATTGCTTAGAGTTTTATCAAGCTGGGCATGACTTGTGCTTTGCTTTAGAGCTTTTCTTTCTATTCACTGCTTTAATAAGACTCATTACTGCAAGATCCCTGAACAGTGGCAGTGCTGGACTTTATCACCCCAAGTGCTCACTGCTCCTGGAGCAGAACGAGTCCATTGGGATAGCTTTTGGGGGGAAACGAGTCATCCTGGAAATGCATTTATGATGAGATAAACTATAATTTCGTCCGTGTTTTTCAAGTGATGATATCTTTGGAATACAAATATACGGAGACTGAATTTAATGATATAACTAATACCTTGGGTGATTTTGAAGACACTCGGTTATTTTTTGTTTGTTTGTTTTTTTAACTCTTGACAATGGAGAGACTTCTAGAGCTTAATTACTACCACTTGAGAGAGTTTTTACAAGTCACTTTTAGTGCAAAAAAATCCTTTGGTGCCTATGTAGCTGTTCGAGAAAAATGAATTGCGTCCTAAAACAAACTGGGGATGTACCTACCTGAGCAGGCTTCGGTTTTAAAGATGGCTTATTTCACAGATGTGAACGCTATGCAAACCTCCCTCAGTATGCTTTTTCGTATTAACCTGAGCAAAACCATTCTCGTCAGTTCATTGCTGAAATGTTAATGTCTTCCCTGTTTTAGTAATTGATGTGCATTTAGCTCTTCTCAAGTGTCTGAAGGATGGCCTCCTGTTTGCCTTTCAGAGCCCCCTGTCCCCATCGCGCCCCCTCAGCTGGCCTCCGTGGGGGCCACCTACCTGTGGATCCAACTCAACGCCAACTCCATCAATGGCGATGGGCCCATCGTGGCCCGGGAGGTGGAATACTGCACCGCCAGCGGGAGCTGGAGCGACCGGCAGCCAGTGGACTCCACGAGCTACAAGATCGGGCATCTTGACCCGGACACAGAGTATGAGATCAGCGTGCTTCTCACCCGGCCAGGGGAGGGTGGCACCGGTTCTCCTGGGCCTGCTCTCAGAACCAGAACCAAGTGTGCTGGTGAGTCCGGGGATGCTGGGACCGCTTGTCAGTGTCTTCTGGGTTTTGACCTGCAACCTCCGTGCAGGTGGCTCACACTTCCCTCAGCTCTGCTGGGACCCTGTCTGGGTACAAAAGGTCCCTTCACCTGTGGACAGCAACCCAATAGCCTGTGGACTTCAAACCTCAAGGCTTGGTATTTCTCAGGAGGCCTCCGCCCCCTTTTCCTCCGTTCTTAATTTACACCTTCCTAGGAGTATCACCTAATTCATACGGGAATCATCCCAAAGTTGACAGAAACTGTTTGCTTTAATGATGTCTGCTCATAGGTCAACGCCTCTCATCTGGGTCCCTTTGTTTTTATGTTCCCTGTTGATGTGCTTGTAGCCTCGAGGGCCTTTGGAAGGCTAGATTCCATCTTAGCGGTAGCTTTAAAGCTGTGTTTTTATGGACGGATATTGAATGGAGGGGCTGCTTGCCAATGACATGGGGCCCATTTGTAAAATAAGCCAGGGTGATTTGTGGACTGCACGCCGGCTTTAAATTCTTAGATGATAAAGTTCTAATTGACTGTGCAGAGCCCGCTCTGTGGGTTGATGGAGAGAGAAATGCAGAGTCTTATAAAAATCAGACACTAAAGAGCGAGCCCGTTAGAGGTTTGAGTGCTGTTTCTGTCTGGCTGCTCTTGGGTCGGAAGTAGAGAGAAGTGACAGGTTGGGATACCGCAGTGTTCTTTCATCATTTGAATGCAGATTCTTGCACTGAATTGAGGGCCGAGTTGAGGAGACTCAAGACATTTTTATGGAGATAATTGATTCTTCGGGTGGCATTATTTAAGAGGACACTTATCAGTAGGTTTCGTTTCCTCTTAAGATTTAAAAGTACTCAGAGCGCAGTCTAACCCTGTCTGGTAGGAGAAATGATTAAACCTTAACAATGGTAACTGCTTCATTCTTTCTTCATAATTTGGAGTGTATAGTTTCGAAAAGCCCAAAGCTCATGGAAAAAAATTATTTTTGTAAAACTATTTTTGTTAGAAGAGGGAACAGGACCCTTTCTCTTCTTGGGGTAAGTGCTGTTGGGCCTGCCTTGTCCACCCAGGTCTGTTTCCCATGTCCCATGCCCCCATGGTCACATCACGCTCAGCGCAGAGCCTCTGGTCTAAGAACTGTGGTGATTCCCACAGCCGCCATGGGCGGTCCAAGGAGAAAGGAGTTTGACAACACTTTCTCTTCCTCACTTCTCTATACCATGTCATCTCCTCTCTCTCTTTCACTGAATAAAATTTCCCTGCCTTTTTTGAAGTAATTTATCATCTGTCGTAATGCAAACAATAGCTGTGTAACCCTGTATCTATCACTTTACAATATAAGAATTGTCTTCAAATCTGTTATTTATTTTATAACTGCCTCTTGAAGTCTCTGGGGCCAATACTGTGACCCCCTTACTAGGGGCAGGGAAATAGAAGCCCCTGCGGTCCTCCCCGCATCTGTGAGCAATAAGTTTGCGTTCTTTCACATCAGTGTTATTTTGAGGAATCCTGTTTGGGGGCATGGTGCTAGATCGTCTTCCTTCCTCTCCAAAAGAAGGTTAGAATCCCATTGTCTAGGCTGGAGAAAGGACCCAATCTGTCATTCTAGTCACTGACAACCCCACCTACCTATTGTTTTCAGTTCTGTTCTTTTGTCTTTTCTTCTGGTTTTGTGCCTGTACATTTCAGGTATCAACATGATTATTGTCTACATTTCCCCTAAATATAAGGCATGCATATCTGTTTTCAGGAAGCCTTTTTGTTATGGCTGCATGATGTGTGAATGTAGAAACTTTCATAGTAGAATGGCAGTCCTTTTTTAAAACACTAAAACCAATCCTGAATGGATATCTGCATGCCAGCCCTGTGCCTTAGAGGTTTAATCTCACTTAAGCAAGGAAGCCTGATGAGAAAGCAGGCTTTTTCCTCTTACCATTTGTAACCTGCCATGGACACTGTCGCATACCTGTCCTGCACGGGGATTGAGCATTTTTGAAAAAGCTGTGGTCGAACAAGTCAATCTTAGGAAATAGAAATATGTTAGGTGAGAGGGTCAAAGCTAGAAATGAGAGGGGGAGATGCTGGGTGGGTGAGGAAAGGGAAGTTGAATGAGCCTTTTACTGTCAGAAGAAATGCAGTTTCACCCTTTGTTGAACTGAGACTTTTGAGAAAATCTGCAGGAGAGCTTGTTGACTGCTCAGGTGAGCCGTGTGAAATCGTGGTATGCAGGACGGAATGAAAAGGGGGAAGGTGGATGCTACACACTCTAGACTGAAAAATGTGCTAACAGTCCCGGCCTCTTCCTCAGATGGTTCGCGAGTGTTTAGGGTTCAGCAAGAGCGAGTCATGGATCTCAAAACCTGAGAGAGACACTGAGCATTCTGCAAAGCAGATGGAAGATGGAAAACGGCCTTGGCCAGGCATGAACAGTGGATGAATCCAATAGGGTGACAGGTAGTAGGAATAATTGGGCATCCGTCCCGTGTGGTTTAAAAGGCCAAGAGTGTGTGTCTGGAATTAGAGTAATAAAATTTAGCAGCAGCACATATAAAAAAAGAGATTGAGGGTTAGGTTTAAATACATATGCATCTACAGTACGGTCCATATTCTGTTAATCACTC